>NC_068570.1:27194013-29912918 GCF_025698545.1 Gossypium raimondii | reverse complement strand
CTATTAGGTTCAACTAATCGTACCGAGATTGGACCCAATCGGCTTCGTCCAACTGTAGTTCATATAGCACCCGTAGAGAAGGGATTTCAACTTCAATGGGTAATACCGCCTCTATTCCATATACCAGAGAAAAAGGTGTTGCGCCGGTAGAAGTTCTAACAGATGTTAGATAGGCAAGGAGAGCAAATGATAACTTCTCATGCCACTCCTTGTAAGTTTCAGTCATTTTCCCCACAATCCTTTTAATATTCTTATTGGCCGCCTCCACTGCACCATTCATTTTTGGACGATACGGCGACGAATTATGATGTCTGATTTTAAATTGGCTGCAAACCTCGGCTATTGTGCTATTATTCAAATTTAACACATTTTCGGATATGATTTTCTCAGGCATTCCATATCGACAAATAATTTCTTTCTTCAAGAATTTGCTGACTACTAACTTCGTGACATTTGCATATGAAGCAGCTTCCACCCACTTGGTAAAGTAATCAATGACCACGAAGATGAAACGATGCCCATTAGAAGCCTTTGGTGATATTGGCCCAATAACATCCATACCGCACATGGAAAATGGCCAAGGAGAGGTCATGACGTGAAGAGGTGAAGGAGGCGCATGTATTTTGTCTCCGTAAATTTGGCATTTGTGGCATTTCTTGGCATAATCAATGCAATCTCCTTCCATGGTGGGCCAATAGTACCCAAATCTCATGATCTATCTGGCCATCGTAAAACCATTGGCGTGCGTCCCACAAATACCCTCATGTACTTCCTCCAAAATTTTCTTGGCTTCCACGACATCCACACATCTTAACAGTACCTGATCCTTCCTTCTTTTGTATAACACTTCCCCATCTAGGACATATTCGATGGCTGTTCTTTTCAGAGTTCTTTTGTCATTCTCTGTCGCTTGATTAGGGTACTCTCGATTCTTCACGTACTGTAGGATATTCTGATACCAAGGACAATCATCTTTTCCCTCCTCTTCAATATTGCAGCAATGAGCTGGGGTCTCATAGATACTCATCTGAATAGGCCTCATTGCCTTGAGTCTATTCACCTGAATCATCGAAGCTAGAGTAGCTAATGCGTCAGCCATCTGGTTTTCCTCTCATGGGAGATAACAGAAGGTGATATCATCAAACTCACTAGCCAATTCGAGGACTAGTTTTCTATAATCGATTAGCTTAGGGTCCCTAGTTTCCCATTCCCCTTTGAGTTGGTATATCACCAATGCAGAATCCCCATATACTCTTAGCACTTTGATGTTTCGTTCAATGGCTGCACGAATACCCATAATGCATGCTTCATATTCTGCCATATTATTAGTACAATCGAAGTCCAACTTGCTAGCAATAGGATAATGATCTCCATTTGGGAATACCAAGATTGCCCCAATTCCATTACCCGTAGCATTCGAAGCTCCATCAAAATTTAACCTCCATACGCTATCCATTTGAGGATTCTCTTCAGTGTTCGCCACATACTTCAGGTCCTCATTTGGAAAATCGAAGTTTAAAGACTTATAGTCTTCCAAAGCTCTACTAGCTAAGAAGTCAGCTATCGCACTTCCCTTTATGGCCTTCTGACTTACATATACTATGTCAAATTCCGAGAGCAGGATCTGCCATCTAGCCATTCTCCCGTTTAAAGCAGTAGACTCCATCATATACTTTAAAGGATCCAACTTTGAAATCAGCCAATTCGTATGATACAACATATACTGCCTTTGTCTTCGGGTTGCCCAGATTAAAGCGCAACACAACTTCTCAATTGATGAGTATCTCATTTCGCAATCAGTAAATTTCTTGCTGAGATAGTATATTGCCTTTTCTTTCTTTCCCGTCTCATCATGTTGGCCCAATACGCATCCCATGGAATTCTCCAACACTGTTAGATATAATATCAATGGCCTATCTGGACTTGGCGGCGATAAGACTAGAGTATTAACCAAGTACTGCTTTATCTTATCGAAAGCTCTCTGGCATTCTTCATCTCATTCACCCGGATTATGCTTCTTTAAGAGACGGAATACTGGATCACATTTCTCCGTCAGTTGTGAGATGAATCGAGCAATGTAATTCAATCTCCCTAGGAAACCTCGAACTTCCTTCTGAGTGCGCGGGGGAGGTAAATCTCGTATTGCTTTTACTTTCTCTGGGTCAACCTCAATCCCTTTTTTGCTAACTATGAAGCCTAATAACTTCCCTGATCTGGCTCAAAATGTGCATTTTGCCGGGTTAAGTTTGAGCTGAAATTTCCTCAATCTCAAAAATAACTTTTTCAAGACTTGAACATGCTCTTCTTCCGTTCTAGACTTCGCAATCATATCATCCACATAGACTTCGATCTCCTTGTGCATCATGTCGTGAAACAAAGTCACCATAGCTCTTGGATATGTTGCTCCCGTATTTTTCAATTCGAAGGGCATTACCTTGTAACAAAATGTTCCCCATAAGGTAATGAATGTGGTTTTCCTCATGTCTTCAGGATGCATCTTTATTTGATTGTATCCAGAGAAGCCATCCATGAAAGAAAACAATGAATAGCTCGTCGTGTTATCTACCAAGGTATCAATGTGAGGTAGCGGAAAATTGTCTTTTGGACTGGCCTTGTTCAAATCCCTATAATCCACACACATTCGTACCTTTCCATCTTTTTTGGGAACAGGGACGATGTTTGCTACCCAATCCGAATACTTGACCTCTTGTAAGAATCCGGCGTCGAATTGCCTTTTGACTTCTTCTTTTATTTTCAACACAATATCAGGTCTCATTCTCCTGAGCTTCTGCTGAACGGGTTTACAATCCTCTTTTATGGGCAGACGATGCACCACAATGTTAGTACTTAGCGCGGGCATGTCTTGGTACGACCACGCGAAAACATCTTTGAACTTTCGGAGCAAATTAATGAGGTCTTGTTTTGTCTTTGCAGTGATTTCAGTAGCAATTTTCACCTCTTTTCCATCCTCTAGGCTCACGATTTCTAATAATTTCCTATGAGGTAGGATCTGTTTATCCTCTTGTTCCACCATTCTTAACAAGTCCGGAGACACATCATAATCTTCGTCATTTTCAAAGTCGTGAGATCCCTCCAAACATATTTCTTGCTCAAAAATAGGCTCCGTGGTTGAAGCAGCGTCACTCATGTTGTTGATATCTGAAGACCTGTGAAGGCATATCAAAGAATATACCAAGAATATATAAATTTATGAATAAATATTTGTGCAAAAGAGTTACAAATGAAAGAATTATTTGTAAGACAATTAATCAAATGGAAAATATTTATTTGCATGTAAAGGGAAAAAAAAGAGTGACTGATCGAGATGAATGTAGATATGTATTTCATTAAAATGATGATATTTAGGCCCAAAGCCTATTTCACAAAAGATATCATATCGTTCCTAGGCCAAAAACAACAGGAATGTTTTGAGCATTACTCTGAATAAGCCCTAAAGACTACAGGGATTTCTTCAGCAGTCCAATTGTTTAGCTCGCTCCCCGGCTCATAAGGGCAGATCTCCAACAATGCCCTTTTTTTCGCTGCTTCTATAGCGTTGATATAAACATTTTCCAGCATTCCTTCAATGCCTTTATTACCGGACACTCCACACTCAGAATGAATAAATCCTCCTGACACGAATGATGTAGATATGTAGGGAAAGGTTAAAGGCTCCCACTTAGCTTCATATCCGCTCAAACGTGCCCTTCTTTTCTCTTGTCTCTTCTCTATTTCTTTCTTTTTCTGCTTCATGTTTGGCTTGTATCCTAAGCCAAAACTATCGGACTTTTCCTTCAGCATTGGAGCTTCAATCCTTCCCTGAAGATATTTTCCCAGTCCTTTCCCTGGTGAACCTCCTCTTCCTACCATCAATCGCAACCCCATTTCGGTGGTTCTGGATATTTTCGGTATTGGAATTTTGCTTCCCTCTGCAATAAACATCGCGTTCACAAATTCTAACGACCGAAAAGAACATTCCAGTGCCTCATCGTTGATGTCCACATAAGGTGCATCACTAGTCATCATTGCAATAATATCCTCCTCTGCATCTATTGTTACCAACCGACCCTCCGATACCAACTTCACCTTCTGATGTAATGATGAAGGTACTGCCCCCGCTGAGTGTATCCACGGTCTTCCCAATAGACAGTTGTAG
Organism: Gossypium raimondii; assembly: GCF_025698545.1. Classification (NCBI taxonomy): domain Eukaryota; kingdom Viridiplantae; phylum Streptophyta; class Magnoliopsida; order Malvales; family Malvaceae; genus Gossypium; species Gossypium raimondii. Next base: position 29,908,762 of record NC_068570.1, on the reverse strand, counting down.
GAAGGCTTAATATCCATTACCAAGAAGTCCACCTCATAAGTGATTGGGTCAATCCTTAATGGTACCTCAATTCTCCCCATAACCTTCTTTTCTGTCCCATCAAATGCCCTTACTATACTCTGGCATGCTTTCATGTGCAAACTATCCACCGGTAATCGACCAAGAGTGGATAGAGGCAATACATTCAGTGCAGATCCATTATCAACCAGGGCCCCCGGGAGTGTGTACCCTTTGCATCGGATAGTAACGTGTAGGGCTTTAGTAGAACCCCTTCCTCCGGATGGTATTTCGTCATCATTGAAGAAGATAAAATTGTCAGCGCCTATATTGTTGATCAACTGATTTAGCTTGTTTACCGAAATATCGTCGGCCACATATGTTTCGTTTAGTACCTTCAGAAGCGCATTCCGATTTATATCTGAGCTTAGGAGTAAAGCTAATAGAGAAATACGGGCTAGCTGTTTGTGCAGTTGCTCCACAACACTGTATACACTGTGTTTCAGAAACTTCAAAAACTCTTTTGCCTCCTCTTCTTTTATTGGTTCATTAACCAATGGCTCAACTTCTGTTGCTTTCCCTTTCCTCTGTTCTTTCTTCCAATTCTCTTCCCTGGACGACTCTGCTTGAGTGTCATATTGTTTCCCATTGCGCATGTAAGAACCTATTTCCTGGCTTTCTTCCACTTCTTTTCCCAAGATGGTCACATTGTACCCATAATTCCACGGCACCATTTTGCTATCCTTATATAAGAAATTTGATGGTTTTTGAATTACAACTTTCGGTGTTACCTTAGCCCTAGCCTCATTACCCTTAGGGCGTGAGATAATAACCACAGGATGATTTATTTTCAGAGTTCCTGTTCCTGACTCTGTCGCTCATATGCTCCTCCTTTCTTCCGCCTCTTCATAAAACCTCATCTCCTTGTTATCTATCATGCTTTGAACCAAAGCCCTGAATCCTTCACATTCTTGGATTTCGTGCCCTATTTTACGGTGGAATTCACAATAATTTCCCATCTTATACCCTTCCTCAGAATCTGAAATAACCAACCCTCTTTTTGCCATTTCTTTCCAGACCCGTTTCAATGGAGTTTTTACTTCAGCAATGTCAGTCTTGACTTCTTCTCCCGTACCTTCGTTCACCATATTCACCCCCTTATCAGCGTGATTAGGCAACAGATTTTCTACGTTAGGTGAGTCGTCAAGTTTGACGACACCTAATTTGATAAGTCCTTCCACTACCTTCTTGAAAACAGTACAATTTTCTATTGAGTGCCCTAAAATTCCCGTATGATAATCACATTGTGCGTTCGGGTCATACCATTTTGGATATGGGGGTTGTAAAGGACTCAAGTAACGAGGGGCAACAACATTGCATTGAATAAAGTCTTATACAACTCCTTGTATGACATTGGGATTGGCGTGAATTGGGGCTTTTCAGTAGTTTGCCTAGCTCCCGACTCTTGTCTTGATGATCCTGGTTGATTAGCAACCACTTTCTTTGGTTGATTCACGGTAATTGACCTACCGTAGGCATTCACATTATTCACTTCATTTTCTATTTTCCTCAGGGCTGCCCTCCTATTATTCTCTCCTCCATCTATTCTTCCACTTTTGATGGCATGATCGACCATTTCACCATTCATGATTAAATTCGAGAAATTCTTTGAAGAACTTCCCAACATGTGAGTGATGAACGGGGCTTTCAATGTATTAATAAAAAGCGTCGTCATCTCTTTTTCCAAAAGCGGTGGTTGCACCTAAACTACCACCTCTCTCCACCTTTGCGCATACTGTCTGAAGTTTTCGTTCGATTTCTTCTCTAAATTCTGCAGAGTTATCCTGTCAGGCATCATTTTCGAGTCATGATTGTACTGTCTCATGAAAGCCTGTGCTAAATCCCTCCAAGTAGCAATTTTGGTTCGGCTCAGCTGATTGTACCAGTTTGACGCCGCTCCTGTAAGACTTTCTTGAAAGCAATGTATTAATAATTGATCATTATTAATATACCCCGTCATTCTTCTGCAAAATATAGTAATGTGGGCTTCTGGGCAACTGGTCCCGTTATATTTCTCGAATTCCGGCATTCTAAATTTGTAAGGTAGCACCAAGTCCGGAACCAAGCTCAGATCTTTTGCATCTATTCCATGATAGCTTTCGATGCTTTCTATTGCCCTAAACTTCTCTTCTATACATTTCCATTTCTCTTCAAATTGCTTTGGAAGTTCCTCTTTCGCCTTGTCCTTTTCAGCCATCTCATCAAGATCTGGGATAGCAATATTATTCGAGCTATCACCGGGATTAGAGCCCGCTCCGAGTTGAAAATTCATCGGTATTGAGGTATCACCTTGGAACTGCTGAGGCCTAACCAACACAGAGGGTCTTCGCGGATGCGACTCAGTTTGAACTTGCGCATGTGGAGGCGTGAAACCTGGAGGATAAAGTGGTTCACCATTGTTTTCTTCTTCATTAATAATCACGGGACCTTTCCCCTTATCTACTCCCTTTAATAATTGCGTCATCTTAGTTATCAGATCATTTTGAGACTCCTGCATCTTTTGTGCCATGTCATGCTGAATTTTTTCCATTTGTTCTTTCATTTGCGTCTGCAACTGGTCTTGCATTTCCTTTTGAAGTCGTTCTAGCTTTTCCAACCTTTGATCCATAATTTTTGACTTAGCACGGGTATCGTAACCATGTTCAGTCGGCAAGTTTTTGTTGGTTTCCAGGATAACTGTCATAATTTTAATTAATTAGGGCTCTTTTTTGAAACTTCAATGCATAATAAAATGTAATGAGGATGAATGGATGCAGAAAGAGGCATTGATTCTAATTCAATTTCATTAGAAAAAACTCAACTAGAAAACAAATTTCTTTTACATAAAGTGGATTACATATACGGCTTTCCCTTTATGCTCAAAGCCTTAACTCTCCTAAGGAGCCAAGCTAACTCTCGACCCCGACTTGATTCCGATTCATATTTCAAACTCAATACATCGACCTGAACTGCTAAAGCTTGCAAATGATCAGCTGCTTCCCGAATTTGAGTTATAGCTTCACCCATCACGTAATCCCTATCTCTAATCTGATTTTGAGAATGGATGAGTTGCTCTTGGCATTGTTCGTTACGCCTTTCAAGAAGTTCCTCTCGCAATTTAGAGGTTTGCAGTGCGTCTTCAAGTTCTCCTATTTTTTTCTTCAATTCTTCAATCTTATTCAAACTTGCTTTTAGCTCGATCACAGAGTTGCGACTACGGTACAAGTGAAGCGACCTTTCTAACTCCGCTACCCGATCTTTCAATCTTGCTTCTTCATTTTGGCATTCTAATAAACTTTTCTCCAAGGTGCTCTCTCGAGCTCGGGCACCTTGAAATTTATTCTCCCACTGATCAGCTTTGGTCTTTTCTTCCTCGATCTCCTGTTTCCATTGTTCCGATGTTTTCCCCAAACCCGCAGTTCGCATTGACAATCGCAGCCTCTTATAATCCGTTTTTAAACTATCTAAATCCTCTTCAGCCTTATTCTTCCCTTTTCTTAACTTTTCAGCTTCCAACTTGTGGATATCAGCATCTAGTCCCAAACACATCTTTTCCTCTTCTAGCTGTTCTATTCTCTTTCCAAACTCTGAACTTCTTTTTTCGAAGTCTTGCTTGATGATCTCTAGTTCTGAAGGGACTACTCGTAAATGCTATTTTATAGGACGACCACATTCTTCTCTTGGCTTTGGGATGTTATCATCGATCCTCTTACTCCGCCACCCGTGATATTCGGGAGTTGTCGTTGCTCCTACGGCAATTCTTTTCATCCAGTGAATTCGTTTCCAAGCGTTAGACATCTTTCGAATCTTTCCCCTGTAGTTATTACCTTTATAAGAAAACTTACACTCGGCTAGCCCTTGCGTTGCCGGTACGAACTGCCTTGACCTATATTGTCTTAACACGAGCAAAGGGGCATATCCGACAGCTCCCCAAATTCCAAGCAAAGGGACCCAGTCAAAGTCCCCACATCGGTACAAAATCTCGTCGGGCACCATCCAAGAAGCTCTCCATTCAACATCTTCATCTCGTAGATTATGAAGGATCGTCATCCACTTTTCCTCCGTGATGTCATTACGTCTTGGTGTCGCTGCTAATTCCTTTAAAGGCGAGTAATTTTCTGAGAAAACTTGATAAGAGATCTTATCCACCTTCCAGAAGTGGCTGTGAAACGAAACCAACAGGAGTTGTGCACAACCAACGAATCTTCCCTCCCCCGTTCTTCGACATGCATTTAAGGACCTAAACGTTTCGGCCAAAATTACTGGAACGGGTGTGACCCTCATATCAAGTTAATCAAACAAATCTGTAACAGCTTCGTCTATATGCCCCAATGCTTTAGGAAAAATAACCAGCCCATATATACTCAAAGCAAAAACATCAACCTTTTTCTTCGTTTCCGGGTGTGCCAAAATCTGATCTCGCAAACTTCTCCAAGGGATACATCTATTTTCTCCCTTTCGTTTGATTCATGTGGTGACCCATTGCTCACTCATTCCGGTAATTCTTATTAATTTCTTTGTAAAAGTCAAAACATTAGCAGCTCTAGAATAAACTTTATCCACTTGGATTCTTGAACAACAAAGTAAAGTTGCATACTCCTCTACAGTAGGCACCATGTCTACCTCCCCAAATTTGAAGCAGCTATAAGCGGAATTCCAAAATTGGGCCAGAGCTCGAAATAAATGTTCATCTACATTGATGTCAAGCAAGTGGGGTAAATCACCATAATTATAGTAAAACAATTGTTTGACTTCATCATCCCATTGAGCCCAAATTTCTTTCAACTCCTGAAGATTGTTCTGAGTCACATTGATGCTGGTGTAATCCCATAACTCTGATGCATACCCCATTGTCAGGCTATCACCTTTCTCGAGTTGCGACTTTTCTGACCATATTCGGATAACCGCATTATCTTCCACCTTGCTAAGAAATTCACTTTCCATGATTGGCTTTTCTATCTAGTAACCGAATGTGAATCAACGCCTTTTATAATGAAATGCCATGCAGACAAAATGCCATGCAATCAAAACAAAATAAGTTAGTATCAAAATTAAAATCCGATACAAGCAAGAAATAATAGAGCACCTATTTGGATATCTACTATGGGTTTGAAGTAGTTCTATCTAGGCTGGGTTCCTAGGGTTCACTACATGTGGTTTGGTTCTAAAGTAAGGGTACCCAAACCAGCGGATTCCTCGATCTTCACCCATTATAGGCTCATATAGATCGAGTTCGGTCCAGGGGAATACATTTCCCTATGGCTGCACGGAGATGAAAATCTCACGAAGACATAGGTACGGATGTATTCCGAAAGCGATCCACTATCCTGCACGGAGGTGAAAACCTCACGAAGGAGTAGTTTCTCACTCCCACTTAAAAGGTGTGACAGGCGGTCATGCAATGCAAATGTGCAGAAAGATATAAAAATTTAAAATACAAAACATGATGAAAACTTTAACTCAAAACAAATGAAATGCAATGAGAGGATCGTATATTTAAATCAAATTTTCAACTTTCGACAAAAAGACAAGAAATAATCAAATCGTGGCTTGACTCTCTTATTTTGGCTGTCCCCAGTGGAGTCGCCAAGCTGTTGACACCATTTTTTTTGGATGAAAACGGGGTCGACTTGGAATTTGAAAATGAAAATTAAAATGGGAGTCGCGATCGATCCTTTTTGATAAGGTGTGATCGGATCACCTCGAAAAGTGGTTGTTTTTAATAAATGATTTGATTTTATTAAAACAACAAGTTTTGGTCCACGAAATTCAGAAAAATGGGTTCGGGAGTCGGTTACGCACGAGGAAGGATTAGCACCCTCGATACGCCCAAAATTGGTACCTAGTTGATTACTTAATGTTTTAGTGTCGAAAAACTGAAAATTTTAAAGAGATTTAAAATACGATCTTTAAAAAAACTCGGACGTTATGGATTGAAATTCAAAAGGATATTTGGCTATTTAGTTAAACGAGAAATCGAAACCCAGCACATTAGGGCACGTTCCTCGAATTTCCAAACGCGAAACATTGCCTTATTTGAGAATTTTTAAAAGGATATTTAGCTATTTGGTCGAACGAGAAGTCGAAACCCAACACGTTAGGGCACGTTTCCTCGATTTTCCAAATGCGAAATATTGCCTTATTTTAAAAGTTTAAGAAGGATATTTGGCTATTTGGTCGAACGAGAAATCGAAACCCAACACGTTAGGGCACGTTTTCTCAATTTTCCAAACGCAAATATTGCCTCACTTTGAAATTTTAAAAGGATATTTGGCTATTTGGTCGAACGAGAAGTCGAAACCCAACACGTTAGGGTACGTTTCCTCGATTTTCCAAATGCAAAATATTGCCTTATTTAGAAAAACATTCCTTTTGATGTTTGGTGTTAATATGACAAAACAATAATGAATATAACAAGTTAAGGATAAATAATACAAACCATCATTAAAAATGGAATAAATAAATATAAGAGATGAATCAATCATTTAATAACAAGTAAATAAACAAATAGAATTAAAATGTTCTTTTAAAATAATAATGAACATATACGCAAACAAATAAATGAACATCGAGTAACACAAAAGAACAAAAAATGAAATGTGTGTTTCTATATCGTATTTTAAAATAATAAAATATAACAAATATGTGAATTATAAGATATAGGTATATATACGTATTATAAAATGTATAGATGTACATAGTTTAAGATTATAAAATATATAACGAATATATGTATGTATATATATATATATATGTTATGAAATAATAAAAAACCCTATGCATATAGACATATTCATTACACATATATAACAAAGTTAGAAGAATAAGAAAGATATACGTAACATCAATATAATATAAATATAATGATTAATATAAAGACAAATATCTTTAATGTTTAAACTAGTTAGTATAAATACATATAACGATAGTAGAATAATAACGACCATAATAACATGAGATTTATTAATATTATTAACAAAATAAGTAAAATAATAAAACAAATCGACTAAATTGAATTTAGAAACAAAATATGGGGTCTAGAGTGCAAATAAACGGAAAATGGCTCCCAGGGACCAAGGTAAAATATGCTGTAAGAGCGAGGGACTGATCCGGCAATAGGCCCAAGCCCTGAAGCGCAGCATTTATGCGCGGACTTAACTGTAACATGTAGCAAATTTGCGGGACCAAATTAAATAATAAAGAAACGAGCAGAAGAATCAAATTAAAACAAAACCAAAATGAAAGGGACCGAGGGCGCAAATGACCCATTCAACAGAAACGCGCGGATCCCCTGGAGCGGGTCGGGTCTCGCGCGGATCTTAAAGGCCAAAACGGCGCCGTTTCATTTTTATTATTTGAACTAAAATCTTTTTTTTACCCTCAATTCAGCCCCAATTTCTAAAAAAAAAATCAAACTATCCCCCTTCTCTCTAGGTTTTCAAGCCCGGCCTAAGCCGCCGCTGAAGCTTTGCAGTGGCTCGCCACTCACCGCCAGAGTTCGCTGCGTCGGAAGGCACAAAATAGTTTTTTAGAGAAGGGTTCCCCTTCCCTTTTAAAAAAAATAAATAAACACTAAATAGAAGGGTGACCTTTCGGCCTCACCGTCCTTTCAGTCATGGTCCTAGCGAAACCCTAAAGGCTTCCGTGATCCCGACGAACGGAGAAGATCTCCGACGGTGGTTTGTCGCCGAACCTCAGGTACGTTTCAAAACCCCTTATCTATATTTATTTTGTTATTTTTTTATCTACACGGTGCGTGAAAATGAATATAAAAATCTAAAAAAGAAGTAGAGGCTTGAAGTAAGAAAAATATCAACCTTTGACGCTTTGATTGATTTTTCCGTTTTTGTATTCTCTTGTTGTGTGTAAAGATTACATTTTTCTTCAGGCTTTATAGCTGATTACAAAGGTTCTCTCCTTTTTATTTATGTGTTTCTGTCCTCTTTTGGCTTTGTTTTGCAGGGTTAGGCAAGGTCAACGGAGGTGACCTTGCCATTTCTGTGCAAAGGGGAGGAAGACCTCGGGACGAAGCATCTCGGGTGGCCCGAAAAAGGGGGAACGACGCGAGAGGGGAGGGAACCCTAGGGTTCCCTGGTGCTTGCTTGATTTTTGGGCTCCAAAGGGCCGTCTAGGTTTTTTAGAATTTGGGCCGTTTTAGGCCTGTTGTACATGGGTCATTTAATTTTGGGCCCGGGCATAAATTGAGTCCTACAGTCTATATACTCCTCTTCCTGTTCCTAGTTCACCTTGGACTGACATTTCAATAGATTTTGTAATAGGTTTACCAAGGACAAAGCGTGGACGAGATAGCATCTTTGTGGTTGTGGATCGATTTTCTGAAATGGCTCATTTCATTCCATGCCATAAGACTGATGATGCAACCCATGTTGCCGGTCTATTTTTCCGTGAAGTTGTGAGATTACATGGAATCCCAAGGACTATCGTTTCCGATAGAGATGCAAAATTTCTTAGTCACTTTTGGAAGGTGTTATGGGGTAAGTTAGGTACTAAACTACTTTACTCTACTACATGCCACCCTCAAACTGATGGTCAAACCGAGGTGGTAAATCGAGTTTTGGGATCTTTGCTTAGAGCCATAATAGGTAAGAATGTTAAATCTTGGGAAAAATGGATACCCTATGTTGAGTTTGCTTATAATCGCTCATTCATTCTTCCATGTGTTTTACTCCTTTTGAGATTGTATATGGCTTTAATCCACTTCTGTTTTAGATTTGCTTCTTTTACCTTTGAATGAGATCGCTAATTTAGATGGTGAAAGGAAAGTGATTTAGTGAAAGAGATCCATGAGAAGGCTCGTAAAGCCATTGAGAAAAGAATGAGTCCAATGCACATCGAGCTAATAAAGGCTAAAGCAAGTCTTGTTTGAACCTGGAGATTGGGTATGGGTGCATATGAGGAAGGAACGATTTCCTTCTAAGAGAAAGAATAAACTTGATGCATGAGGAGATGGACCATTCCAAGTACTCGAGAAAATAAATGACAATGCTTATCGCATCGATCTTCCTGATGGGTATAGTGTTAGTGCTACTTTCAATGTTTCTGATCTTTCTCCTTTTGAATTTGATGTAGGTTCAGATTCGAGGACGAATCTTCTTGAAGAGGGGGAGAATGATACGAGCCAAAGAGGTGACACTTAAGGGGTTGTTTTTCCTTGTGGTCCAATCACTCGAAGCAGGGCACGACAATTAAAATCAAAGATGAATGCTTTTGTCCAAGACTTTGTTGCTACAAATTTAATTCATCATGTTCGTGACATTGACAAATACGGGAATGCAATTCACTGGACCAATATTGGAATAGTGAAAAGCCCATAAATTGGTGGATTAATCTTTTATGTATCTTATTATTATTATTTACTTAATTCTCATTGGTTGGGACACATCATTTATAAGTTAAGTAATTTTATTGGTTAGGTTATTATTTATTTATTTTCTTAGATAATTTTAAAGAGTTTTATTAGGATTCAATTACTCTTTAAAGAGTTTTTATTAGGATTCAATTACTCTTGTAATTTGCCTATAAATAGGCTTGTTTTCTACACATTGGAGGACATAAAAAAGAGAGTATTTGTTTTCTTCCAAATTTGTGTGAGGCAAATTTTTGAGAGTAGAGTGATTCTTCTCTTGCTATTTAGTTTGGAGTTTGTTACTTTTGAGGGTATTTCGGAGTTACAAATATTCAAATTTCTTTCCCGTTCATCGGTGTTTCTAGAGGTTCTTCTTCTAGGGGTTTCGTAGGGAGCCGCTCAATTATTGGCGTTTTTGGTTGCAAGTTAACCAAGGGTTCCATAGGGCAAATCTATCCTTTTATTATTATTATTTAACTAATTTTATTTATTCTCGTTTTTATTTCTAATTTGTGTTTCTCTTGTGTCTAGATTCGGGGTTCCGCATCAAAATATATATAATTAAACTGGAAGTGTCCGCAAGTGTACGGGTTAAATTGTAATATAATAAAGTTTACAACTAAACACTGGTAAGTATTCCGAGGATCGTACCAAAGGGATTGCAAATTGGAGAAACTATTATTAAATTAATTACAAAAAAATAATTACTAATCTAATCGAGTCACGAATTATTAGTGTTAGTCCAAATTAATAGATTTATTAAACTAATTAAATTATTAAACCTAAATTAACGTAATGGAGTTTCCTATTCCTAGTGTCGACAATGCGAGCCTCTAGCCTATGATCAATTAAATATCTAATTATCTAATTAAATAATTAATTATCCTAAATTGAGTTATTTATCACCATTAGCTAAGAATACCATCTCGAGCTCATCTTCGTTAAATATTTCGGTCTCTTCCTAGGCATACAAATAGCCTTTCGATCTCACCTGTCTCGATATTCTATCAGAGGCATCATTTCCTTATATGACTAAGTACTCTTGAATAAACAACCAATTTTGGATAACTAATTACTTAATGGATAAATTAGTTTATTAATTGAATCATGCGAGATATGAAATAAGCACAAGAAATTATTCAATTATTTATACAAAAGCTAAATGATAATGTTAACGAAAATATAAATGAAAGAATAAGAGATAGGAGAAAGCTCATGAATATATATTGAAACATGATCCCGTAGCAATCTCCACTCGTAATTGTCTTCACATCAGAATAAAAAGGTTCCAATTACACGAAAATAAAAAGAAAATACTAAGAAAATTGAATAGGAAAAATCGTCTATCTAAGTCTGCACTCTAATTTGATGACCTTAAGGTTACTTATATAGGCAACGGGCTACTTGGTGACCACTATACCGTAGATACACTTAGATACCAATTAATACAATATTCTGATAAATGCTAGGGTCCAAATAAGGAAATATCCTAAAAGTACCATCCAAACAATCAACCATATTTTGGCTCGTCGTCATGACATGGGAAGGCTCCTCGTCACAACGTCACCACCGTGAATGCATTCCTATCTTCATCGTGTCGTCGTGATGAGAGGAAACTTTTGTCACGACGTTAAGTGTTTTCCTAACCTCAGCAACTTCATTGTGCTATCGGGCTTTCTTGTCTCGGGACCCAATCATCATCCCTTGTATTCTTTGACCTAAATTGACATTCTACACGCTTAAATGACCTATTAGTCACTCACGAGGCTTGAGTTGGCCTTAGGAGTCATTGAAATAGTATAAAATACGTAAAAACACTTATTTTATTAATATTTCATTCCTAACCTACTAATACTAAAAATATAACAATTAATTATAAAATTCTGAGAAAACAAGCTCGTTAAGTACAAAAATGACCTAAAATAACTACTACATTTGACGACAAGTCAAGGTTCTGTTGTGTTATTTAAGGATTCGTGGGTTTTTTATGATAACAATTTTTTGGTTGACTTGGTTCTGTTGGATGGGTTGGAAGATATGGAGTTTTATGAGCTATTGAGTGTTTGATGGTTCTTGTTGGGATGAAGGCTTGATTGTGGGTTTACTGTTACCTTATGGTGGTGCTCGTATTCTTAATATGCCACTTGCTTATACCATGGGTTATGATCACCGAAATTATTTTTTCGTTGTGCCACGAGGCATACTGACGTTCTAATAGAACCTATGCCCACTTCAGGAGATTTCATCACCTTAACAAAGCTTGAAGAGTAGGTATAAATTCTTTAAGTGTTGTCTCCTATAGGTTTGGTATATACATAGGTTGAACTCTTAACAATTTTTTGGTTGACTTGGTTCAATTGGATGGGCTGGAAGATATGGAGTTCAGTGAGCTATTGAGAGTTGATGGTTCTTGTTGGGATGAAGGCTTGATTGTGGGTTTACTATTACCTTATGGTGGTTCTCATATTCTTAATATGTCACTTGCTTAGACCATGGGTTGTGATCACCAAAATTATTTTTTCGTTGTGCCACGAGGTATATCGACATTCCAATAGAACCCATGCCCACTTCAGGAGATTTCATCACCTTAGCAAAGCTTGAAGAGTAGGTATAAATTCTTTAAGTGTTGTCTCCTATAGGTTTGGTATATAAATAGGTTGAACTCTTATCTAGTACCAAGTTGGTTGGTTTGAATTTGACATTATAATGTTGTAAGTTATGTAGAAATGATGCGGGAAGTGATATATAAAAGATTAAATTTGTTTTGAATGAATCCATGAAGGCTTAATATGTTTTAAATATCCTTTTTAATGATTTTATGTGTGTACTGTTTGGTTGAAAATATTTAGGGAATTATTTTTACATGTATTTGGATTATCTTTAAGCATGTTTTGTGTATACTATGTTTGAAGGTGATTTGAGGAGAATTTGGAGTGTTTTTGGGTTGCTTTGCTTCGATGTCACGACCTTGAATTTTGTAATGTCATGACATTGTAGCTCAAAAGGTGATGTCGTGACTTTGTCCTTGCAGCATCACGACATTCACCTACGGCATTGTGACTTTGCCCAAATAGCAAGTGACATTACGACCTCATGTACTGTCCCAGCATTGTGCACAACCTTATTCCCATTTCATTATTTAACTTGTATTGAGTCCCAAACACATTCAATGTTCCCGAACCACTCCTAAATGATTTTAAATTGATTCTAAAGCCTCTAAATTTTCGTAAAGTTGATTTATTGATATTATAAAAATGTTTTAAATTGGAAACGATAAAAAGGAAAAAAATATATTCAAGATTTCTTGTTTGTATATATTCTGACAATATCTCCCATTTCGGCTGGACAATGGGATAGGTGAAGGGTGTTACACAAGAAAAGGTATATCATGTTTTATGATATTAAACACTTTTCAAGATCACATAATTAGGAGCTCTTTGAACATCCATTCTTTATCTCATGTTTTTTTTAATTTAATACATTCATTTATTAATATATTCAAGCACTTAGTTCTCTAACAATATTGAACATTTTCAGTTATTTTTACTCTCTTTTAATGAAAAATCATTATATCAAATTTCAACTTTTAACTCATTTTAGTAATAATTCACATTTTACCACTATGACATAACTATAATTATCTTGACACTTTTTAGTCTATTTAAGTGCCATAAAGCCAAGTTCATAAATTTTACTACATTTCTTCCAATTACCACAACTCACTAACTATTATTTTTATCATATAAGTACTTTAATCACTTTTTAAATATACATATATCTATTATATTGTATTTCACCATTTTAATAATTTTCATGATCATTTTATTAAAGGGAGGTTAAAAGAATACATGATACTTACCTCTTTAATAGCAAAAGTTTCAAAAAAAGCTTCTCTTAGCTTTCTCAACACGTGGATCCACCCATTCATCCACTGAAAGTCTTCTTCTACATCCATTCAACATTTTTTAGTACAAAATATAAACAAAATATTAATACACATCCTTCATCACATTTATGATATTAAATACCTTAAATAATTAAGGTGATATGAAGAAAACATATTTTTTTACTTTGGAGCTTTGTCTCTCTAGCATAGCTTTATTTGATTAACTCACTTGAAATCTTAGCCTCAAATAAAGAAAACAATTGTGGAAATCAAGCAAAACATTATTTTCTAGTAGTAAGATTTAATGGAACAAAACTTAGTGGGTGGGTGTTGATTGGAAGAGAAAGGAAGAAAAAAAGCCATAGGAGGACCTCTCCTCCCCTCTTATGTTGTTGCAAGAAATAAGAGAGAAAATATCTAATTTTTTCTCCTTTTATTTACCATATAAATGAGATTAAAGTCAACCAGTCAAAATTATTCAAATATGTTGTTTACATTTCATCTCTATGTTAAAAATTAATTCCATGACTCCAAATTATTTCTAGTAATTTAATATCTCAAAATATAATATTTTTAATGTAGATTTCATATAAAATGATCAAAATGCCCCCTTATGAGGTAGATTTCACTTTAGTCCCTTTTGTCTCATCACCTTTCTTTATTCCATTTAACTTTAGTACCTCAAATTTTTCCTAATTTGCACTTATCATCCATAACAATCAATTATTCATACATAAATTTACATTTAGGGTCTTTCTCAAGAGAAATAAAAATTTAGGGTTTAGTCCCTAAACTTTCATTTTCAATCAATTTCACATAATCTTGTATTCACCATCATTCCCTTTAAATCTCTTTTCCACAACTCATGTTAATCCTTTAGGACTTCATTTATTGAACTTGTCTTGAATGTCTTTAAAATTCACTATATTGGGTTTTGAGCATTACAATTACAATATCAACAAGAAATTTAATGTTTTTTTTATATCTATACTATTAATTAGGAGTTTAATTGAGTTTTTGTTATTTATCAAGTGAGCTCCAATTTAGTTGTAAAATTACTAAAAATCTATTATTTGTACAAGTAACAAATATTATTTTAAAGTTATTTTGTTTTTGTATAAAATTAGATATACATAATAAAATTTAAACTCAAAATATAGCATTTTTGACAAAAAAAACATAACAATTTTACTATCTCAAGTGTATCATTTCAACCAAACCATATTTAATTTTTATATCAATTTTCTATAAAATTGATACATAAACGTGGAGTATATCTTAAATAACCGCCTACTTATTTTTAGTGTGTAATATATTAAATATCAAATTATCAGCTATTCTTTAAACAAGTAGGGTAAATTACATAAAAAAGCCACCTTTTTTTAAAATTTACCAAAATGGGCTCGATAAATAATTATTTACCGGAATGGGCTCATACCGAAAAAGCGCGTCCACGTCAGCGCGATGTCAGAGTACGTGACAGTAAAACGCGTCCTCAAGGGCGCGCTTTGTCCACGTGATGAAGCTACGACGACGTGGACGCGCTTTTCTCACACGTCGCTCGTCCCCTGGGACGCGTTTTCCCCGCGCGTGAACAGTGCAACGACTATTTTTTGACCGTTGGTGAATCCCCCAACGTTAAAAAAAAACTATAAAAACCCCCCACCCCTTCATTTTTTTCACAAATTAATCCTTTCTCTATTATTCTCTCAATTTCCTCTCAATTTCTTTCCAAATTTCTCTCAAATCCCTATTTAATCTCAATTTGCTCTCAATTTGCTCTCAAATTTCTCTTAAATCCCTATTTTTTAATTATTTTTAAAAAAAATTAATTTTTTAAATTTTTTTTTAAATCATAAAAATTTGTACGAATTTAGCAATGGCCGGAGATTTGATTCGTCTTGATAACAAGCACATATCCGTCGAACAAATGAAAATGGTAAGTGTTAAATTTATTTTTTAAATACTATTTAAGATTTTTTTATTTATGCAATTTTAAATAATTATTAACTTATTATTTGTTATAAAAGTCTGTAGATCGGATATTGGAATGCTATATCTGTAATATGCGTGGTCCTCCATCACCGTTGGTAGAGAATTACCTGCGGGAAGTGGGTTTTTGGCACGTGGCGACGGTAGGCCGGGGATGCAAGTTGGACTCGAAACTTATCAGTGCGTTGATTAAGAGGTGGAGACCCGAGACGCACACATTCCATCTTCCATGTGGAGAGTGCACTATCACTTTGGAAGATGTCAATCTGCAATTGGGATTGCCGGTGGAGGGGTACCTAGTCACCGGGTCTGTTCAATCTGACGATTGGGGAGCGGTATGCTACGAGCTTTTGGGCGTTATTCCAGAGAAAATTAACGGAGGTCGGATCAAGATGGGCTGGTTACGAGACACATTCCCGGATCCGAATGATGATCCAACTGAAGTAGAAACAATCCGTATGCTCGGTCATACATTCTTCAGATAATTGGAGGTTATTTGATGCCGGACTTGTCACGGAACCTCGTACATCTAAGATGGATGCTAAAACTCGTTGATTTTAGAGCAACTGGTGAATTGAGTTAGGGGCTTGCCGTGTTGGCAACATTATATCGGGAGATGTGCGGGACGACGCGACCGAGTAAAGCGAAAATCGGAGGTTGCCTGTCACTACTGCAGTCATGGGCACGGTTTCGCTTTCCATTTTTACGTCCTCGAGTGGACCACCCATATACATTCCCACTCATAACGAGGTAAATTTTATATTATATTTTACAATTATTACGTAGATTTTAAAAATTTTTGTATGCTAAAAATTTATTTAATTAGGTGGAACCATCCGGCAAGTTATGCTCGATTACCTACCTCTCTTGAAGATATACGGCTTCTATTAGACCAACAGTCGAAAGCACAAGTATTAAATAAAATTGATATTTATTTGTTGAGCTAGTCGATTGGTATTTAGTATTTATTATTATGTATTATGTATATAACTAATATTTCCATCATGTTCATATAGTTTCAATGGACACCATACGAGGATCTAGCAATTCAGGCAGTAATTCTGGATGAGTACCTCCAGAATCCGAACGCTTGGCATGCGAAAGTACCATAGGTCAACTATGCGACCGTGGAGATGCACCAGTCAGACAGAGTATTATGACAATTTGGATGTAAAACCCAAAAACGTGCAAAACGCTCCCACAGGGACGTATTTTCCTATCACGTACCCTAACATCGTGCTGATGTGGACGCGCTTTTGGGAAAATGGGCCCATTCCGATAAATAATTATTACCAGGCCCATTTCGATAAATTTTTAAAAAATAGCACTTTTATGTGTAATTTGCCCAAACAAGTAGGCCCATTTAACACTCACATATGGGCTTAAGGTCGAATCTAAACAGGTCTATTCTTATTATAGGCCTCAGTTGTTCACATCTCATTTCTCGATTTATTCCTTCTTCACCTCTATTGAGTTGGAATTGAAAAAAGGTTCCAAGAAATGGCTAATCGTTCTCTAGTTTCCCTTTACAAGTTCCTTTTCAGGCACCCTTTTCAATCATCTGCAAAACCCACGTCTCCTTTTCTCTTTAAATCCCTTTCTCCGTTTCAAACTCAACTCGCGGCCAACTCTGTCCCATCTCCGAGACCTGCCTCTTTTCGATTCCCAGTCTTCCAAACCTCACAAGTTCAGCACCCAATTTACCACATCCTGAGGAAGTACAGTTCTGAGTCACCAGCATCCAAGTTGGATGTGAACAAGGAGGTGGACTCGATCAACCTCAAGTTTGCAGAGGCAAGAGAAGAGATAGAGATGGCAATGGAGTCTAAAGAGACCGTTTATTTCAACGAAGAAGCAGAGTGTGCTCGTGCTGTTGTTAAAGAGGTTTTGGACATGTTTGAAGGGCTTTTAGGAAAGCTACCAGAGGCCGAAAAGGCTGCTTTGCAACGTTCAATGGGACTTAAGATTGAGCAGCTCAAGGCTGAGCTTCAACAGTTGGATGATTGATGAGGTTTGTTTAAATGGATTTTCCTCAAAATATATATTTTTGGCTTTGTCTTACTTCATTTTTCATAACATAGCTGAGGGATTTAGTGATTTTAGCTGTGACATTCGATTGAATTGAAAGATATGATTTTGAATAACGGGTTAGTATGGTTTACATTCTGTGGTTATCATTTTGAAGGTGATGATAAAGGAAAACTGTAGCATTCAGAGGGAACAATTGAGAATATTTGTGAACTTGTATCAGCTATAATTAGATGATAATTTATCTCTCTCTCTCTTTTTACCTTATGATTTGTTAGCTTATTTGGCAGTAAATTTTACCCAATTGTGTTACTTCGAAATATTAGCTGAAATGCTGGAAACCTGAGTCAGGTTGGCATGTTTTTGCTTAAACTAGATTAAAGCACAGAGAGTTTTCATTATCCACTTTTGGTTCCTTTTGTTCTATGTTTGAAGGATAGTATAGCCAATGGTCCAAAATGCTGCAACTCTTTAACTAATCATTCTTTTTCTGGCACTTAATCACGGCAAGCCAATCCCAACTTCAATTGAACATTACTTAAAATGACATAAACTTTTGCCATTAGTTAAGTTTTTGGTAGGGAACTCATTTATTAGGCAAGCTAAGTAGGCATGGGCATTCTGGAGTAGGTTACTCTTTTTTAGGCCAAGAGGCTGTAGAACAGATGAACAGAAACTGGGATTTACTCAATCAGTCATGGTTTGT
Organism: Gossypium raimondii; assembly: GCF_025698545.1. Classification (NCBI taxonomy): domain Eukaryota; kingdom Viridiplantae; phylum Streptophyta; class Magnoliopsida; order Malvales; family Malvaceae; genus Gossypium; species Gossypium raimondii. The sequence goes on along the minus strand of NC_068570.1, from coordinate 29,890,747 downwards.
ACATTGGCAAGAGCAATACATCTTAAGAGTAAATCATAAGACTTGATAGCTTGTTTGATGAAGTGAGGGGTCAGAACGGCAAAGAAATTGAAAGGAATTACTGTTGTAATTGAAGTTGGACAAATGAATAAGGTTCTGATTTTTCCGGAAACCTTCTATTAAAACTATCCTAAGTTAATGATAAGGAAATTAGTTACTAACCCTTTAATAGTGTATTTATACTATAACTCTTAGTAAGAGTCACACGCAATCACATGAGAAGATATAATACAGACTCAAACATAATAACTAAGAACATAAGCATAGACAGTTAATCTAAATTCAATGCTCCTGCATCAATTTTTTCCAGAGTTGCCAACTTTTTTTGTGCATGTTTTAGCAGTCTTTACGTGCAAATAGATACCTTGGCTGAATGAACTAGTTCTGAGCTTCAGTTGCACCAGAACTTGTAAGTAATATTTGAATGATGAAATCAAATACCATTTGATGTTACTGAACAAATTAGTCCTTTCTTATGGCTCCCTTCAAGTCTAGGCTGAAACCTCAAAATTGTGTTGTTACTTTCAAATGCTGCAACTTCAGCTTTTTTTCATTTGTCCATTACCACGTATACATACATATATTTTTGTGGAAAGGGAACTAAGCATCATTTTAGTATCCCCCCCCCCCCCCCCAAATAGAAAAAGGAAAAAAGATCACTTCTATAATAACTATGGTTGTGTGTGAACGAACATCTTAGTGCATAACATATCTTGATATATTTGCTAAGGATTTCCTTTTGGTATGTAACATAATAATGGTTTGAAGAAATAACTGAAGGAGGAAGATATTTGATTTTTCTTTTTCCAGTTTATGAAGAAAAAGTGTTAAAAAGTTTATGTTTTGGTTCTAAGATTATGACTGATTATTCTAAAGTTGTAGAAAAGTGTTGTACTTTTTGTCATTTTTAATAAAAAGAAATGAACTATACTTTAAATATTGTTAAACTTGAAAGTATGCTGTACAAAAAAAAAAAGAAAAAGAAAAGAACTTTTGGTACATTACCAATTGGGGGAGGGGATGCCATTGCCAAGACTTGAACCCTGGACCTTAGGGTGCAATTATAAAGCTTCAAGTAAGTACTCCTTTAGGTTGTTGGTGTTATACAAATATTATGTAGCAGATACGAACTTGGCTTCTTTCTCATCTGCATATGTTAGCTTGAATTCTTTGATTTCATTTGCAAGGGATATATACTTTTTTGAGTCCTTTCTAAGCACAGATTCATGTTCATATCCTATGGTCTACCACGAGGACCTTCATTTAAAGGTGCTTCAGAAAACTGACCTTTACTTTTTCTTTGTCTCAGTTTCTAAACACTCAGTACATACTCCAAATATTCTGTTATAAAAGAATTTTTTGTGATTTTGATAACTTGAAATACTTTAAGAAGAACCTTCCTTCACTATTTTTTTTTCTGCTTGCCTTTTAACCTGAGCATTAATTTTTTATTATTATTTGACTTCTCATTTCCCTCAAGTCTTACAGAGGTGGATATGGAAGTCATCCTCCAAATATGAGGAAATGCTTTGAAGAAATTGAACCTACCTTTGTCCAATTCATACTTGCATCACACTTATGTCCAAATCCAAGTGACATAGAGCCAGGCATTCTATACTTCTCTCTTCTCTTTCTTGTGAACCACAAAATTTATGTATTTTCTAATGGTTTAAGAAATAAATTGCTCGTCTGTAAACAGATCTGCTGTTATTAGTACATTACCCAAAATGAGTCAAGCTTTATTTATGACTTAGTTTGAATACTTGGTCTTGTATCAATGTAATCACTCTAAATTACTAGTTCGATAGATTAGTTTTGCTTGTTTTGAACCTACAATCCTCTTGCTAATCTGCAAGTCAATACAGATAGCAAGTTTGCACTTAGTGTTTGTGACTGTATGTTTCAGATATGGGTTCTTCCTAGAAAGAAGCTAATGTGTATTAGATTGCCCTAATATAGCATCATCCATGCTGACAATTGTAAATCGTTGATGTCCTCACAAAAAGTATAAAAAGTAGAGCCCCTGAAAGGTTCAATAACATCTGAGGTATTACTCTGTGTGTATATTCCCATTAGCGGTAACTTGATCTTGAAAGGTTAATGATACCTTAAAGTTGCACATTGCATTGAGAGTTTATGTAGTGGAAAGGTTTTACAGGGACTTAACATTCAAACTCTCTTGTTGCTCTGTCACTTCAATATTTCTGTTAGTAGAGTGAAGTTTGGTGACAAGTGTATAGTGAACTTTGTAATGCTTTTGTAGCAATTTCTTCAGCTGTTTAATAAATACTTGTAAAACTTTGGTGGCAGGAGATTTTCTAAGTGCATTCTCAAGGCAGTGATCTTTTTTTTTTTTTTTTCTCTAGATAATGAAAAGTCCAGGATTTTAAGCTTTCCCTATTGTCGCACATGCTACAACAATTTCTTCAATGAATTACTTCAATTCACTTGTGCAATTTTTACTAGTCACACTTGTGATAACCAATGCTTTACAAGGAAAAGAATTCTGTGTTTAAAACTTTTCACTTTGATACCTAATTTTGAGATAAATTAGAAGCTATTTGAGGAATCATACTAGCTTCAAGGACATGTGTTTGTTTCAGAAAGATGATCCGAGATAATAAGTAGAAAGGAAGGATCCAGAGGATGAGATGTTTTGTTTCCCCTAGTATCTTCAACGGTGTATGATTTGTTATCAAGTCTGGGAAGTTTATGATATGGATTTCTATTACCCTTCCCCCCTTGTGTTTTCTTCATGCAGGATTTGTTTGTTTTTTGTTCTTAAACTTTTTTGTTGGCTTAAAAGTTTGTTGTGAAGTGTCTCTCATTGTTCTACCTTTGAATCACTCAGTGACAAGATTCTTATGAGTTTTATACATTGGGTGCTACATATGTTTACCATGTCTTATACCTTACTACTACTTGGTCGATGTTGCATCACTTCTTTTACTTAATTTTTAAAAGCGAATATAATGTCTATTGAACCCGGGCTTGGTCCAGTTAGTTGTATCTTTAACAAACTCAGGGATGTGATCTTGGTTTATGTTGGGCGATTAAGATTGACTGTCCAATTGAGAAAGGAATAGGCTATGCATTGCTGCACGTGCATTTGCATTGCAATTGTTCCTACTTCTGCCAAAACTTTGTTTTATCTTTTACAAATATGGAAGCTTTGTTGCATGTTCATGGAATCTGAAATGATCTTTTGCCGACATATCCTGTTTCTGAACATGAACATCTAAAGCAACTATGTAGGCGATCTCTCAACTGGAACCATGTGAAAAAGACTATATAGATTGACAAAGCAGTTGATTTCTCAGAGAATGTGGGGAAAAGAGATTGTTGTCTTTTTGCTTCCATTACAGGTTTGTTGTTCATCCTATTTGTAATAAAATATCACGTACTGTCTGTTCCAAAACCATGTCGGTTTGCAGTTCTAATATCAGAAGAGGTTGAAGAAAATGCATGGGGGATGAAAGACCATGTGGGGAAACATTAGAAATAAGGCTTCAATATGGAATAAAAGAAGTGACAACTATGGATTTTTGGTTCAATTCTATTTATAAAATGCACAGGTGACTAACGTCTAATGGTGTTAATGAAAGTGTTGAATCTGCAAAATTCAGTCAATAAAGTGCTTCATCTTATTTTATCTTTAAATTTTATTAAACTAAAAAAATATTCATATAATTTAGAATTTGGAAACAATAGTTTAATCACGTTTTTTTAATGAAATGCCTATTTAGAATTTTGACACATTGTTGTCGAAGTAATTTAGACCCAGAAATATAAAAATGGGTGAATTTAGATTTTGAAAATTGTTATAATTTTTAAATTAAAAGGATAGGAATTAAAAGTTTGGACACTTTAATTTATAGTGGTTTGGTTTTAATGGTCTATATTTACTAATTTGTATACTAAAATTAAAGATTGTCACAACTCATTATTTTCTTTTATACCATGTTTGGTTCATTGAAATAGAGCTATACTAGAGATGTAATAGAATAGAGCTATAATAGAGATGTAATGAAATAGAGTTGTAATCAATTGTTTGGTTGAATGGAATAAAATAGAATTGTAATGGTATTATTGTGATTGGTTGAATGAAATAGATGTTGTAATAGCATATGAAAAAAGTTGAAATGACCGAGCACCCTTAATAGAATTTTTAAGTAGATGATTGTTAAATTTTAATTAGATTATTATTAAATATAATTTAATAAAATAAAAATAAATAATTTAATCATATTTTAATATAATTATTATTAAATATAATTTAATAAAATATATAATTTAATAATAATGTTTTTATTTTTGTAATAACATTTTAATATAATTATGTTTTTAAAAGCGCTATGTTTTTATTTTTGTGAAAATAATTATATTTTACATCCAACAATTCCATTACAAGCACGTATCATAGTCATCAATTTGTGTTATGCCACTCTAGAAACATTGTGATGACAGTCTGAAAGTAACAAATAAAATAACAAATAATTCATATTGGAGACTTCTTCAAAAACTATTTAATATTTCAATTGAATAAATGATGATTTGGAGACGTAAGAGTTTTATAAGGACAAAATCTTAAAACAACGTTCTACATTAACAACAAAAACCCTTTTCGACACTTTCACAGCATATATATCCCTAGAAATTAAAGAAGAGGTTTGCAACATCCAAGCTACAATTATATGCAGGGAATAACCCCCCAGAAATGATAAACTATTCATATAGCATTCAAGTGTATGTAGCCTATCTCAAGGAAAGTGAGTAAGATGCCTTGTTGATGCAATACCTGATTGGCAAGGTCCAGTTCAACAAATACACACTCATATTATGCCATTGATGCCAAGAGAATGCACTCACTAAATTGAACATCAATCTTTATCTGATGTATATCTTTTTACTCTAACACGTTCACCATTAAAGTGGATGTATTTCCATTTGCTCATGTATCTTTTAAGAAACAACTTCTGCTTGTCTTAAATGTAGAAACTATAGGTCCATGCAACTTAAAAGCAAATAAACTACAATAGTTATTTGGATTATTACCCTTAGAGCTCTCTTCTTCACCTTGTTCATTACAGAAAATTGTTTGAGCCTAACTTTCACAATCTCACCTAATAGAACATTGGGTGCTTTCTTGGCATTTTGTAGCCATGAATGTTCTGCATACAATAGTTGGGATGATTTTTCATGCTTAGAAAATATATATCAACATAAATAAAGCATGTAATATGTACAGAAGGTTCCCAAGCACTTCTTGTGTTGTAAGACTCTGCTTTGGATCAAGATTAAGCATTTTCTTTACAAGGTCCTTTGCATTGTCCAAAACCTTAGGCCATGGGTCCCTCTTAAAGTCAACAGCAGAGCGAATAATTGCTTGTGCCAACTCTTGCTCAGTCTCTATATGCAAACACGAGAAATCTAGTTTATATCTATTTTTCTAAAAGTAAAAGAGTAGATAGTGAACCGTATGCAAAAGAATACATCAAACTCCTGATACATAATATTAAAGATAATTTAAAAGTTTTTTCTTTATATCTCTCTTTTCTTTATGCGAACTCTGGAAGCACACATTGTCTCTACATTTATCTCGAGATATAACCTTCATGATGTCAGATGAAAAAAAAGGGAAGTACTTGAAAATAGAAAGGCAAACCTGCCTAGAATGGTGGCACACCACAAAGTAAAATATAGACGATAACTTTAGCACTCTATACACCAACCTCTGGGCCATAATTACGTTTAAGAACCTCTAGAGCCATGCAATATGGGTTTCCCACGATCTAATTGAATCGTTCACCTGTTAAAAGAGAGCATTCTTGAGCTGTTTGAGCATAAATTAAAAAGGAGATAACTGAAGCAGTCCTATAGTTGCATGGACCTATAGTTCCTAGAAAATAACCGCTTTGAGATAGAATGATTGTGTGTATGTAAAACCATGTTCCACAACGATCCGGCCTCATCCACTCTGTTATCCATATCAAATGCAAGTAGAAGGGTTCATATGTTCCCATCATAGCTCATTGTCCTTTGCTTAATATCCACTTTGTCACTTGAGTATCAGCGACTTCATGAAATCTAATTTAACCTGAGAAAATACTAAACATAACCAAGCCAACAACCACAACTTAAATTATATAGCATTTTGAACAAATAGATTGAATCAATAGAAGCACACCAAATAATCATTCAATGAATCTTTTAGCTTGAGAAAACCAGAGGAAGATGCAAAATTTAAGTTCCCTGCCCCCTTCCCCGAAAAAAGTAACTTTATATAGACTGTTTTCTTTACAAATAGTAATCCAAAAGTTAAAATATCTGGCCCCAGAATAGCACCATTAAACAAGAACCCAATGTTTCAATGAAGGCATTTATCCCCATAGAAATTAACAAATAGGTAGTTATACAGAAATGTGTAATTAAAAAAAAAAAAACTAAAACATCCAAGTTCTAACTTCTAACCAAAAAGGCACCATGCAGTTAAAAACTATCTTCTATTACACCCATTGTTTTTCTTATGATCAAAAGGGCAAGTATAAACACGTTAATTGCAATAATTACATTCACACAATAACAAAATGAAATACATCATAAACCATTTTCTTTAAGTCAACAAGGACCATGCATTATGCATATAGCAATTCAAAGAACTAAAATGCAAGGTTGTCACATTTTTTTTCTTACTTCTTCTTTTCTCTGGGAACAAAATTTCTATCATTTTTGGTGATACAATCTGACTTTGTCTTTGCATATTGTATCCGCTGCACCAAATTAATCATACAGTCAATCAAACCTAAGAATCATTATAATTAAAATTGCATATAAATTAAGCCTAGAAAAAGAAATTGATTGCAATCAAAAGTGATGCCTAGAATAAAGTAAGTTTGGTTCAAGCAGCCACTCGTAGAATAAAGCAAGTTTGGTTCAAGCTGCAAATGGTGTTATTGATGAGTAGCAAAAGTCTTCCATAGTTGCAGAAGGAACAATAGCCCTAGTTTATGTAGGAAAAAGTAAAATGGCTCCTAAAATTTCAGCAAAATGGGTTCTCAGTAAATAATAGAATAACTCCAACAACATTAGTACAAAATAGATTTCAGTCAGTGGGTATACAATAACAGTGAAATCACAAAATAAATGCAACACAAACATCATTAAAAATCGAAATTAAACTTCAAATACTAAATCCATACTATAACTACACACTATACCCAATATAAAACAAATAAGCAAATTAAACTTACAATTCTAATAAGATTGAGCACCTTTTTCCAGAGCTAGCTGAATCTCTTTTCTTTTACAAGTGATGCTCGTTCTTTCCAACCTTCTTCACTGGTTTCCTGCAACTTCAAAAATTTAGTGACTTTGGGCTTTTAATTCAAGATTTTGATAAATTGAATTCAATCTTTTAAAGGAGACCCTCTTCTCAACTACTTTGGAAATGCTTAGTGATTGTTCACCTAGCTTTTGTGAACATTTAACATAAGGGAGTTTTGGATATTGAAAACCCATGACCTAATGAAAAAGCTACTTCATTTTGAACCTAGAAAAAAAATTCAACCTTTTTCAATTACAAATGTTTAATAAATTAAGATGGCAACTTGAAAAAGGAAAATGAAACCTGAAAGTTTCAACTTTACCAACCTTGTTTTTGGACCATGTAGATAATGGATAACTTATTGAATGAATATGACTATAAGCCATTGATTGACTTCTCTATTTGAGAGAAAGAAAAAAAAAAACTTACCATCAAAACAAGCAGGGCCTTGCTAAGAACCAAGCGATTCCAGTGATGGGTTGGAATCGCTTAGGAGTGGTAAACAAAGTGTGGGTCTGTAACACCCCTAACCCGTATCTGACGCCAAAAAAAGGTTTCGGAGCATTATCAGACTTACAAATCAAACAATCAAACATTTCATGTTCATTTCTCATTAAAAAAAAACCATTCATAAACATTCATATAGTCCCTAATACGAGCCTTCGAGGCTCAAAATAGACATTAAAAATGGTTCGGAACTAAATCAAGTACTCAAGGAATTTTTCGAAAAACATGGAAAAATTTTTAAAGGTGTAGGGGACACACGCCCGTATGGCAGGCCGTGTGGGCATTCGAATGGGGCCACACTCCCATGTCCTTGCCCATGTCTAAATTAGTGAGCATAATAACTTGGGTCACACGGCCAGACCACACGCCCGTGTACCCTTCGAAATGGCCTCACACGCCCGTGTGTCAGGCCGTGTGCTAGTCTGTGTGAAAACTGGAGGGTATACTGGCTTGTGCCACACGGCCAAGCCACATGCCTGTGTGCTAGGCCGTGCGAAACTACTGACTTGTTTTTTTATAAAAGTTACAGGGCACACATGGATGAGACACACACCCGTGTCTGTGCCCGTGTGGACAAAAATAGGTCATTTTCCAAGCCACATTTCTCACCCAAATAGGTATCAACTAAAACACAACAATTTGCATTAACCATGACATAAATAGGCATGCAAAATCAACCAACATCAAGCTTATAACAAGTAATATCCACACATAACAACATGATGCCCATAAATACCCTAATTGACCACTTATAATCAAGCAAACTATGCATCTTAAACATACCTAAATGGTTATATGCCTCATTGTGCCTAAAGCTTAACATGTAAGTCACTTGTCAAATTCAACCATTAGATACTCAAAACACCAATTCACAAACAAGGCATGGCAACCATACACCGCCTATAATAAGACCATTTACACATAAATACATACACAATATACCTCAAATACAAGCCAAATCAAATGGCTAAAAAACATAACAAAACATGAAGACTATCATTAGCCAAAATGACCTATACATGCCATTATAACCAAAATTATAAAACCACAAATACCAAAATAGCCGATAGATACTGTGATGAAATCTCTGCCAACTTCCAACCCGAAAGAGCTTCTGATATCTAAGTACACAAAGAAATTAACACAAAGTAAACATGTACTGCTTAGTAAGTTCGTAATTCAAAAATAAAGCTTACCAGTTCAATTTATAAGCATAATCCACTTTAGTCAATCCAACATATCTTGGCCTTAGCTTAAACATCATTAGCCTCTCAATTTTAATTATCACGTAAACTAGCAAATCATATCAAAACATCATAGCATAAGTACACACTACTTAAATGCATTCACCTTTTCAAGCATGTGTCTAAGCATATTTCGATCATCTAATAACTCATACCTTTCCATGCTTTCATAGCAATTCTAATTGAATCATTTTCCAATCTTTCCTTCTTCTCATACCCGCTTAACCAATATCTAAGTAATTAAAACAAGGCATATCACAACTCAATTTGTCCCAAAAGCCTAACACATAATCATTAACCAAGTTAGCCATGCCACGTATTCATATGTCATAAATGTATACCATTTCCACGTATTTCACACACATACCTGTACTAGTTCGTATCGAACTCGTATAACCTCCTAACAACACTGTTCCCATTGAACCACTTGGAATACTATCGGATACGCGGGTATCTCGCACACTATGTGCCAACACGTGGTTGAAACCACTACAATATCATATCTTGTATCAATGCTCTCTCTTGAGCCATAACTGGGTCTGCTCATACAAACTGTCAGTCAAGACGTAGCTACACGGTGCTGCTCACACAAGAAACTCAGCCACCGGTAGGATGTACGAGACCAGCACCCAAAACACAGTAACCCCTAATGACATGTCATTTGTATCCTCTATATTCCTAAGGTTCACACGGGATTCGATAGTCACCGAAACTTCATTAGATTTTTCCGTAGTGTTGCTATATCAATAATATGACACAAAAGCATTTAAATCAATTATAATTTAATGCTAATTAAATATACGAACTTTCTTCAAACTTGTACGGAGAAAAATGATCAACTAATCTTGTACTTTTTCTTTTACCCGATCTAAATCAAATTTAACTAATTCAAATTTCATTCTAATCAATTTAGTCCAAAAATCATATTTTGGCAAAATCACCATTTTACCGCTATATTTTTGATTTCTTTACAATTTAGTCCCAAGACTCGGAAAATGAAATTCATTCAATTTTATCCCTACCTAAGCCTAGCCGAATTTAAATATGCTTAAATCAGTCCATATATTTCACATTTTCACACTTGTACCACACAATTTATCACATTTCTCAATTAAACCCCTAATTGACAAATTTATCAAAAAATTCTTTACAAAAGTTGTTTATCTATCAACAACCATTATTTTTCTACCATTAAACTTCAAAACCTTAACATGCACATTAATGACAAAACTCAAACACTTTTACAATTTCAAAAATTAGTCCCTGGGCTAGCTAGATTAAGCTATAACGTTTCCGGAAACATAAAAATAACAAAAATGGGACAAGAATCTCTCACCAATTGAGCTTCAAAGATGTCAAACCCTAAGGAGAAAAAATGGCTTCTGATGGTTGTCGAGTCCACCAATATAAACCTACACCTAATTTGCAATTTAAGAAGTATAGGGAGTAGGGTCGATCCCTCAGAGACTGGGTTCACGTAAAATTATTGATCTTTCTCGACCAGATTCGTGTCTGGGCAGTTGTCGTGCCCAATAAATTTGGGGGGAGGATAAAATTGAAAACCTAAAATAAATAGGGAAAAAATACGTGAAAAGTAAAAGCTAAAAATAAAATAATAAAAACAATTAAATAAATCTGAAGAAAAATTAATTAAACTTAGCTCAGCTTCAGGCATGGGTTTTTCCTCGTCTTTGAACCGATCCTCGAAATTAGATGAACTCCTCTTTTCCAATAAGCTAGTTATAACCACCAAGGACGCCTCGGACACCAACTCTTCCTTGTGTAAATTAGTTATGGGATGTCCTATAACTAACCCTTACCAATCGAACAACCAACGAAACGTTCATGGTTTAGAACTCCGACAGCTTTGCATTCTAGAAGAGCCTAGCTTGAACCAATGTGCTCAACCGCGTAGGACATTTAAATCCGGTTACTTCCCTTGACGGAACCAAACAACAATCCTCACTTGGCACGCCAATGTGTTCACAGAAAACCAATTAGACAATCTATCCTTTTGGAATTCCAACTGTACGTCTAACCACACTAACTCAAACGACGTTTTTTTTTGACTTAGTGTTGATTTGATTTTGTGAGTTGACAAAATCATAATCTTAATCCGGAGAAATAATAAGTACTGGAATTTAGGAGTTAAATTACTTGGGTTCGTAACTCACGGGTCTTGACGAAGTTAACACTGACCTAAAGCTAAAATGGGTTTAGTTGACTAAGGTTTGGGGCATGTTGGAGTTGGGCGTATTTGAAGAGGGTTGGATAAATGAAAAAGAAATGCAAATGGATGGATGTGGGTGGCGCAAGGTTTGGATGCAGTATTTCTAAAGCTGGAAACTAATAAATGGAAAAATATAAGGAATCAATGTCAGCAAATAAATTTGCATAAATGAAAGGAAAGATTGAACTCAAAAGATAAAATCTTGATTAAAAACTTGATGGAAACTTGCTTAAAAACTTGATGAAAAACATTTGATGAAAGGCTTGATGATTAAATGAACAAAGTAGCCCCCTATTTATACTAGTGGCTTTGCTAAATTAAGAGCCACTAGCCCTAGAAAATCAAGGAAATAAAATATTCTCATGATATAAAAAAAATCCCTACATAATCTCCCACTAAGTCAAAATAAAATTTCAGCTAATTACAACTTGGAAAAATTCTATTTTGGCCCGCTTTCTTTGCTCCTTTCTTCAATCTAGCCCAATTGCTTCTCCTTTTTCTCTTTTGACCCCAAATTGCACGCCTGTATAAAATTCAATATAAAATGGAGAAAATCAGTGGTGCATTCTCGTAAATTGACCAATAAATTACATAAAACATGTATTTTTAGCATTTAATCAGCTTATTTTTCCACTTTACAATTGGTTGAAGAAGAAACATTAAAAGATGATGCCTTTTAATGTTTTATTTATTTTATCATTTATTATTTGTTTACCAAATTAAACTTTACAACATTTAATAATTACACAATTGTCAAGCCAACATCTTCCACTATCTCATTAATGGTCTATTCACCAAATAAGGACTTCCACCTTAAAGTTTTATAGCTATTCAATACCTTTAGCTATTAGAACTCAACTTTTGTACTTTACGCGATTTAGTCATTTTTATCAAATTGAACATGCAAACGTTAAAATTTTTTAACAAATTTTTTACACGATAATACTATCATGTTGTTGATCACAAAATAATATTAAAATAAAATTTTCAACTTCATATTTGTTTCTTTGAAACCACTATTTCGGTTTCACTAAAAAACGGGCTGTTACAACTCTTCTACCCTAAGAAATTTTCGTCCCAAAAAATCTTACCAGAAAATAGATTAGGGTATTATTTTCTCATAGTTTCCTTGGGTTCCCAAGTAGTCTCCTCTATCTCATGACGTTGCCAAAGAACCTTCAGTAAAGCTATGCTTTTGTTTCTCAACTCTTTAATCTCTCATGCCATAATTTTGATCGGTTCTTCATTATACGACATGTCGACTGAATCTCAACATCTTTCGGAGAAATTATATGTGATGGGTTTGATTGGTACGGTCGTAACATGGATACATGAAACATATTATAATTCCTTTCAAGTTCTGACGATAAATCTAGTCGATATGCCACTGGCCTTATTCTCTCGATAATCTCATACAGCTCGATAAATCCCGGACTAAGCTTTTCTTTTTGACCGAAATGAAGAATCCTCTTCCTAGATGATACTTTTAAAAATACTCTATCGCCGATCTGAAATCTAATATCTTTATGTTTCAAATCTGCATACAATTTCTGTCGATCTGAAGCTGCTTTCAGACTTTCACGAATCACTTTCACTTTTTCCTCAGTATCACGAATCAAATTAACCCCGTGTATATTTTTCTCACTGAGCTCAGTCTAGTATAACGAAGTTAAGCATTTACGACCATATAAAGCTTCATACGGTGTCATCTTTATGCTCGACTGAAAACTATTATTATACGCAAATTCGACCAACGGTAAATATTTTTCTCAGTTACCTTCGAACTCTAGAACACAGTAATGAAGCATATGTTTGAGAATCTAAATCACTCTCTCAGGCTAATCATCAGTCTGAGGGTGAAATGCAGTGCTAAAATGCAACTGCGTATTCAGAGCTTTCTGTAACTTTCTCCAGAATATCGATGTAAACCTCGGATCTCAATCTGAAATAATGGAGACTGGCACTCTGAGTAATCTGAAAATCTCAGAAACATATAACTCGGCTAATCTTTCAAGTGAAAAATTTGTATGCACCGGAATAAAATGTGCAGATTTTGTCAAACTGTCAACAACAACCTAAATAACATCTCTATTTTTTGGAGATAGGGGTAATCTCGATACGAAATCTATAGTAACTCTATCTCATTTCCTCTTCAGTATCATCACTAGCTGTAACAGTCTTGAAGGTACTTGATGTTCAGCTTTAACCTGCTGCCATATCACACATCTGGATACTATGTTAGAATTTTCTCGTTTCATACCCAGGCTACCAGTACATCTGTCTAAAATTACTGTACATTTTAATTATTCCTCAGATGAATAGATAAGCTAACACTATGAGCTTCGTGAAAAAATTATATATAAACTCTAGATTTTTGGTACACAAACCCTACCTCTGAATGACAAACAATCATCAGGTCCCATCTGAAATTCTGAATCAGAAGTCGACTCACACTGTACTCGTTTAGCTTATAATTCATTATCACTTTTCTGGGCTTCGCAGATGTACTGTAGAAACATCAGTTTAGCTTTTAACTCAGCTAAGATTGAGCCATCATCATACAATGTCAATCGTGTATTCATCGTTCGCAAACAAACAAATATTTTTCTACTCAAACCATCCATAACTACATTTGCTTTTCCCGGATAATAATCAATAACTAATTCGTAATCTTTCACAGTTCGAGCCATCTACGCTGTCTCAGATTTAAATTTTTCTGTGACATCAGGTACTTTAAACTCTTGTGATCATTAAACAGGTGACATTTCTCACCGAACAAATGATGTTGCCAAATTTTCAATGTAAACACAATAGCGACCAACTCTAAGTCGCGTGTCGGATAATTCTTTTCATGTGGCTGTAACTGTCTGGAAGTATAAGCTGTCCCTTTGCCTTCTTACATTAAAACACATCCCAAACCGTTCAATGACGCGTCACTGAAAATCACGAATTCTTTACCTGATTCGGGCTGAACCAGAACTGGTGCTTCGGTTAACAATGCTTTCAACTGGTTAAAACTTTGCTGGCATTTATCAGAATATTCAAACTTCACAAGTGCGATAATTTCAACAATCGGAACAACTTTAATTTATAATAATGTTTCTCTATTAGAACTGATCTGATAGATATTATTCTGTATCATATCTTCTAGAATATGAATTCTTCATTCATATTGTCCGTCTATTTACCTGTGAATGAACAAAATTTATTTCCAAACCTGAGGATAAAATTAAATGCATATAACTCAAATTACTTTTCAACTGAATAACCCGTTCTGGTTAAAACAACTGAGTCAATCTTAACTATCAAATAATAACATTTCAAAGTAATCCCTTCTTCTTGTTGTAAAGACAACTCAAACCTACAATCTTTCATAATTCCCTCAAATTCTAGTCAAAGATCTTTGCAAACTGCATTAGCTCAAATGAAACATAACATACCAATTTAACTCATTGACCTTAATTAAGGTTACCTGAAGAATGAAAACTAATATACAAATTTGAGCTTGATATTCCACTGTCTACACTTTTGCCGATGTCAACCCTTTCACGAAAACTAGAAAAACCTGAGATCAGTATCACCATGCTCTTATAAATTAAATAATAAGGATGAAAAGAAAACCGAGATAATAAAATCCAAGATATGAAGCTATACTGAATTTTTGAGAACACAACCCATATTAGATGATAAAGATCTCGATGATATCCTAGAGAAAATCTAAAAGAAAAACACTGCTCATACACACGGGAATCAAAGCAATATAGTTTCCATATATATAATGCAGGGCAAAAACTAGTAGAAATAGAATACTAGCATCATATGAATTTTACCGCCAAATTTTCTACCAAACATAATGGAATAGTATGCCAAAGAAAGATAGAGCAATGCGGTCATAAACCAGCCAGACCATCAATGCTTCCGACTAAATTTATGGTTAGCTAGCGTTCTCATATGATAATAATTACATCTGAAAATGAACAGCTACATATACCTCTGAGAATAAATGAACACATAGAATACCCAGAAGAGATCGTTGTAAACTACTCGAATATACCGCTGCACTCAGTTATCTGTACAATTCAAAGATTATTCCACTGACTATTTCTAACATCATTAATTCCACATTATTCTATCCACTAACGAAAATCAATTCAGAAGAAATTCTGGGTAATACATTCTTTAGATATTAAACATGAATAAATCAATTAATCGAAGTTAACTTCTTCTTTAATAGCGACATTGCGTAATCCGAATGATCTTCAAAAAAATATGATATCTCTTTTAGGACTATCTTTACTTGCTAACTAATTCTTAGCTCTGACAGCATTATTAATCCTTCAATCACTGAACTCTTTAGTTTCACACTTGTGAGCCTATTCAATCTAAATCTTGTGAATTTCGTTGTATAACACTATACTGGTGAGGAGTGAGGGTCATAAAGCCTCAAAATTTGACTCTCATATATACATGCATATAACATAACAGTTATCGTCAACATAATATTATAAACTTTAATTCATACCTTTATGAGTTTTGACTCATCATAACACATTTTTACTCAAATACTTGAGTATCACTTTCAACACTATCCCAATTAGCTTGGTTGGAAAGCATCTCTGTCTAAGTAAAATAAATCTCATCAGAGTCGGAAGATATCACACTATCACAGGTTATATAATGACATGTATAGATAGACTCACATACGCTACGTTTAGTTCGAGAATTGACTAAACCATAGCTTTCATAATAATAAATGTAACACCCTTAACCCGTATCCGACGCTGAAACAGTGTTACGGGGCATTACCGAATTTACAGATCAAACAATCAAACATTTCATGTTCATTTCTCATTCAAAACAAAAACCATTCATAAATATTCATATAGTCCCTAATACGAGCCCTCGAGGTTCAAAATAGACATTAAAAATGGTTTAGGACTAAATCGAGTACTTAAGGAATTTTTCGAAAAACATAGAAAAATTTTCAAAAGTGCAGAGGACACACATACACACGACCAAGGGACACGCTCGTGTGGCCAGGCCATGTGGGCATTCGAATGGGGCCACACGCTTGTGTCCTTACCCTTATGCAAATTAGTGAGCATACTGACTTGGGGCACACGGCCAGACCACATGCCCGTGTGCCAGGTTGTGTACCCTTTGAAATGGCCTCACATGCCCGTGTGCCAGACCGTGTGAAGCTACTGACTTGTTTTCTATAGAAGTTATAGGGGACACACGACTGTGTCATCTGGTCGTGTGTCACACACGGCTGAGACACACGCCCATGTGTCTGCCCGTATGGACAAAAGTAGGCCATTTTCCAAGCCACATTTCCCACCCAAATAGGTACCAACCTAAACACAACAAGTTGCATATAACCATGATATAAATAAGCATGCAAAATCAACCAACATCAAGCTTATAACATGTAATATCCACACATAACAACATGATGCCCATAAGCACCCCAATTGACCACTTATAATCAAGCAAGCTATGCATCTCAAAATACCTAAATGGTCAAATACATATATGCCTCATTGTGCCTAAAGCTTAACATGTAAGTTACTTATCAAATTCAACCATTTGATACTCAAAACACCAATTCACAAACAAGGCATTTACATGGCAACCATACACCACCTATAATAAGGCCATTTACACATACATACATACACAATATACCTCAAATACAAGCCAAATCAAATGGCTAAAAACATAACAAAACATGTAGGCTATAATTAGCCAAAATGACCTATACATGCCATTATAACCAAAATTATATAACGACAAATACCAAAATAGCCGATAGATACTGAGATGAAATCTCCGCCAACTTCCAACCCGAATGAGCTTCCAATATCTAAGTACGCAAAGAAATTAACACAAAGTAAGCATGTAATGCTTAGTAAGTTCGTAATTCAAAAATAAAGCTTACCACTTCAATTTATAAGCATAATCTACTTTTTTCAATCCAACATATCTTGGCCTTAGCCTAAACAACATTAGCCTCTCAATTTTAATTATTACATAAACTAGCAAATCATATCAAAACATCATAGCATAAGTACACACTACTTAAGTACATTCACCTTTTCAAGCATGTGTCTAAGCATATGTCGATCATCTAATAACTCATACCTTCCCATGCTTTCAAAGCAATTCTAATTGAAGCATTTTTTGATCTTTCCTTATTCTCACACATGTTTAACCACAATTTAAGTAAGTAAAACAAGGAATATCACAACTCAATTTGGCCCAAAAGCCTAACACATAATCATTAACTAAGTTAGCCATGCCACGTATTCATATGTCATAAATGTATACCATTTCCACGTATTTCGCGCACATACCTGTACTAGTTCGTATCGAACTCGTATAACCTCATAACAACACTGTGCCCATTGAACCATTTGGAATACTATCGGATACGCGGGTATCTCGCACATTATGTGCCAACACGTGGTTGAAACCAGTACAATCTCATATCTCATATCAATGTTCTCTCTCGAGACATAACTGAACCTGCTCACACAAGCTGTTACCCAACGAGTATGAGATCACATCATTTGATATTAGAGTTAGTTAAAATTAAGTAAGTATTGACGTTTTATCACTCCCGGGTTGTAAATAGAAAAAAATTCGAACAAAAAAATTATAGCATCATTGCAAGATTCATGTCCAAAAGTACTAGAGGGAGTTTCAAAATTTAATTAAAAAAAGAAGAAGCTAGCTTAGAAGTGCTATTTACTACCCGATTCCATTTTATCCCTTTCACCCTCGGCCACACTTCAATTATTTTAGTTTAGCCTACCCTATTTCCCAACATTAACTCCCACTGTTACCTTACTTTTAAAGCCGACTCCATAAGGATTTGTTGCTAAGTCTACAGTAGGCATCAAAAAACTTAGAGAAGCGAACAAGAGTGGAAAAAGGCAAGAGAGTATGAGGGCATTAGAGTGACAAAAGCCAAAAATTGAGTGAAACACGAGTAGAGTGTATTCTTTTCTTTTGAGTGAATTAGTGAGGCTTGCTATAAGGAAACACCATGTCTTGTAGTCCTGAAAGAAATGTTGTGGAAGGTGGTGGTGTACGCCCCGTAAGAAACATTGCTGTTGGTGGTGGTGTACCCAACTTAACATATCAAGCCCTCATCCGCGAGATGGATCGAATGCTCCAACGATGTCTAGAACTCGTACAAGAGCATTTGGAACAGTTGGAAGAACGATCCCAACTTGAAAGGACTTTACAAAATCCTAGGAGGGAGGAGAGTCATTCAAGGCTAAGCCGAGATGATTTCTACGAGCCTAGTGATATGGAAAGTGATCAAGCCTTAGATCGTAGCGAGAGGTGACGAGGTCAAAGGAACTGAGGACCGTGAGAACAAAAATGAGTGGACGATGACCTCAAAAATATCAAGATAGCGATTCACCTATGCCAAGGGAAAATCGATCTCGAAGCATATTTGGAGTGGGAAAAGAAAATCGAACTTGTCTTCAAGTGTCACAACTACTCGAAGAGCAAGAAAGTTAAACTTGCCACCATAGAATTCTCCAATTATGATTCATTTGGTGGGACCAGCTTACCATGAGCCGGAGGAGGAATGGAGAATGACCTGTGTCTACATGGGCCGAAATGAAAGCAATCATGTGAAAGAGATTTATTCCTGCTTATTATCATCGTGAATTGTACCAAAAGTTGCAAAACCTCACTCAAGGAAACTGGAGTGTAGAAGACTACTACAAAGAGATGGAGGTAGCCATGATTCGAGCTGACGTAGAAGAGGATTGAGAGGCTACCATTGCAAGGTTCCTTGCTGGTCTCAATTGAGATATTGCCAATATGGTGGAATTGTAACACTATGTCGTAATCTTTGACATGGTTCATATGACAATCAAAGTGGAGAAGCAATTGAAGTGAAAGGGAGCCATCCGAACCTTTCCTAACTCCACTTCTAAATCAAGGTGGGGACAAGGAGTCATAAAAAAGGATGCCCCCTTTCAATCCAAGGAATTCGTTGGAACCACAAAGCCTATCAAGCCAAGTGGAGAATCAAGCAAAGGCAAAAATAAAGTTGTGCCTAACCGCTCCCGGGATGTGAAATGCTTCAAATGCCTTGGGAGGGGCCATATTGCTAGCCAATGCCCCAATCAAAGTGTGATGGTGGTTAGAGCCAATGGCGAGATTGAATCCGAAGAAGAAAAAGAATAAGAACCTGAAGCACTCACTGAAGAGAAGGAAGATTTAGAATATGCCGTGGAAGGGGAAATTCTCGTTATCAAGTGGAGTTTGAGTCTTCAAAGTGCTGAAAATGAGTAGCAACGAGAAAACATTTTCCACACTCGATGCCATGTCCAAGGTAAGATGTGTAGCATGATAATTGATGGAGGTAGCTACACGAATGTTGCTAGCAACATGTTGGTGGAAAAACTTGGCCTAGCAACAACCAAACATCCACATCCTTACAAGTTGCAATGGCTTAAAGATGCAGGAGAACTCAAAGTCACCAACCAAGCCATTGTTGCCTTCTCCATTGGCAAGTATAGTGATGAAGTTGTGTGTGATGTGGTGCCGATGCATGCTGGCCATTTGTTGTTGGGGAGATCGTGGCAATTCGACCGACGAGTGATCCATGATGGTTACACCAATAGATACACGTTCATATATCTAGGGAAAAATGTAACCCTAGCACTACTTACCTCTAAACAAGTGTATAAAGACCAGCTCAAATTGAAAAACTCTATTGAAAAATCGAGAGCAAAAGATCAAGAGCGAAAATGTGTGAAGGAAAAAGAAGAGAGAATAAAAAAAAGGAAAAATTAAGGTAAAAATAAGAGGAAAAAAAAGAAATCGAGTTAAAAGCTTGAGGGGAAAAAGAAAGAAAAGAAGAAAGTGTAACTGAAGAGTTGAGTGTCTATGCAAAAGAAAGAGAAGTGCAAAAATCATTGTGTTGAAACAGCCCTTGCTTGTACTCATGTAAAAGGAAGGTTTATTTGGAATTAACGAACTAGATGTCACTATACCTTTTTCGATTGTGACTTTATTGCAGGAATTCAAAGATGTGTTTCTGGAAGATGCTCCAAGTGGTTTACCGCCTATTAGAGGCATCGAACATCAAATCAATTTCATACCCGGAGCCACAATTCCAAACTGTCTAGCCTATCGAAGTAACCCCAAAGAAACCAACGAACTACAAAGGCAAGTGACTGAATTGATAGAAAAGGGGTACATATAGAGAGTTTAAGTTCTTGTGTCGTACCCGTACTCTTGGTGCCTAAAAAGGATGGTTCCTGGTGCATGTGTGTTGATTATCGAGCAATCAACAAAATTACCATCAAATATAGACATCTGATTCCGCGCCTTGACGACATGTTGAATGAGCTAAGTGGAGCTCCACTCTTCTCCAAAATAGACCTCAAAAGTGGCTATCATCAGATCTAAATGAGAGAAGGAGCTGAGTGGAAAACAACGTTCAAGACCAAGCATGGTTTGTATGAGTGGTTGGTTATGCCTTTCGGCTTAACTAACGCATCGAGTACTTTTATGCGTTTAATGAATCATGTACTTCATGCTGTCATTGGTAAATTTTGTGTGGTTTATTTTGATGATATATTGATCTATAGTAAGTCTCTGGAAGACCATATTCATCATTTGAGATTGGTATTGGAAGTGTTGTGTAAGGAAACTTTGTTTGCTAATATTAAAGAGTGTTCTTTCTGTACTAATAAACTTATTTTCTTAGGATTTGTGGTTAGTGAGGAAGGACTCGAAGTTAACCAAGAGAAGGTCAAGGCAATTCGAGAATGGCCACGACCTACAAGTATTAGCCAAGTAAGAAGTTTCTATGGCTTAGCAAGCTTTTATAGAAGGTTTGTTCCTAATTTTAGTACTTTGGCTGCTCTTTTGACGGGAATCATTAAGAAAAATTCTAATTTTTATTGGGGTGAGGAACAAGAGAAGTCCTTTATGTTAATTAAAGATTGTTTGACAAATGCTCCTTACTTTCCTTACTCGATTTTAATAAAACTTTTGAGATTGAGTGTGATGCCTCAGGAATAGGGATTGGAGCCATGCTAACTCAAAATGAGCACCTTATAGCCTTTTTCAGTGAGAAGGTAAATGGTGCCACCCTCAAATACCCAACGTATGACAAGGAAATGTTCTCATTGATCCGAGCATTGGAAACATGGCAACACTACCTATGGCCCATGGAACTTTTCATCCATACTGATCACGAGGTGTTGAAACACCTCAAGGGGAAAAATAAGCTGAACCAAAGACATGCCAAGTGGGTGGAGTTTCTTGAGTCATCCCCTTATGTGATCAAATATAAAAAAGGTGAAGAGATTGTCGTAGCAGATGCGTTGTCAAGGAGGTACGCTCTTCTTAATCATTTGAACTCAAAATTGCTCGGGTTTGCGCATCTAAGAGAACTTTATGAAATGATGTTAATTTTGGTGAATTGTATAAAGCATGTGAGCAAGGGCTCTTTGAAAAGTTTTATAGGCATGATGGTTAACTATTTTGAGAAGGTAAGTTGTGCATACCTCAAGGGTCTGTTCGGGAGGTGCTTGTGAATGAGGTGCATAGTGGAGGCCTCATGGGACACTTTGGAGTAATCAAGACCTTAGCCATGCTCCAAGAGTATTTCTTTTGGCCAAAGATGAAAACTGATGTGGAGAGAGTTTGTGATTGTTGTGTTGCCTATAAGAAGGCCAAATCAAGCATAAAGCCTCATGGACTGTACACACCTTTTCCCATTCTCGAAGAACCTTGGGTTGATATTTCTATGGATTTTATCCTAGGTCTTCCTAGAACCAAGGGTGGAAAGGACTCGATCTTTGTAGTGGTTGATCGATTTTCTAAAATGGCTCATTTTATTGCTTGTCATAAAACTGATGATGCCTTGAATATAGTAAATTTTTTTCATGGAAGTAGTGTGGTTACATGGACACCCAAGGACTATTGTGTCGGGTAAGAATGCTAGTTCCTTAGCCTTTTTTGGAGAACTTTGTGGGGAAAGCTTGGTACAAAACTATTATTTTCTACAACATGCCACCCATAAACGGATGGTTAAACCAAAGTGGTGAACCGAGACTTCTCAACCTTATTGAGGGCGATTATTAGGAAGAATTTAAAGTCATGGGAAGAATGCTTGCCGCACATTGAATTTGCCTACAATCGATCTGTCGATTCAGCCACTAAGCATTCCCCATTTGAAGTTGTTTACTAGTTCAATCCTCTAACTCCTCTAGATTTAATTCCCTTACCTACTAATTAATTTGTGGGTGTAGATGGCAAACGGAAGGCTGAGTACGTGAAGTAGCTACATCAAAAAGTAAGGGAAAATATAGAGAAGAGGTCTGAATAGTATGCGTACAAAGCGAACAAGGGACGCGAACGAGTAATCTTCGAACCCCGAGATTGGGTCTGGATACATATGCAAAAGGAGAGGTTCCCCGCACAAAGAAGGTCCAAGTTGCTGCCACGGGGCAATGGTCCTTTTCAAGTGTTGGAAAGGATCAATGACAGCTCATACAAACTAGACTTTCTAGGTGAGTATAGCGTCAGTCCTAGCTTTAATGTTTCTAATCTTTCTCCTTACAATGTAGGTGACAATTTGAGGACAAATCGCTTCGAAGGGGGAAGGGATGATGTGATCATGGGCAAGGACTCAGCCAAGGCTGCAACCAATTGAGCTACCAATGGGGCCGATCACTTGTGCTCGAGCCAAAAGGTTCAAGGAAGCTATTTTGGGGATCATTGATCGAATTTGGGGAGAAGCTATTGCGGGACTCATTGATCAATCTTAGACAAGCACCTCATGCGTTCCATGCAGCTTGCTCTAAGCGAATCTTTAATTTTCAGCTTGCTATTTTTGGTTGCTAGAATAAGAACATTAAGTCATTTTAGTTATTATAGTTTGAGTCTTTAAATTGTGTCATAATTTGAACATCATTAATTTAAGTTTTAAATATGTCATAATCTGAGCATCTTTAATATGTTTTAAGTCTATTAATTACATCTTATTTTGTACAACATTAATATATGTTTTTATTTTGGTCTTAGTTCAGACATCATAATTCTGTCTAATGTTTATACAAATTAAATTATGTTTAAATCATGTATTATTATTGAATTTAAGTTGAGTTTAAATGTGTCTTGCAGGTAATTCACATTGGTTGCCCAACAAGCATATTCAATGGACGGCATTTATGGAGAGACTTGCATTTGGATGTGCATGCATGAAGGAGCTGTTGATTGCTTTCTTCCAAGCAACTCTTTGTGGAAGGCAATGGACACAAGTGTTTTCACACTTGACTAATCAACTGGATGCTAAGTTCACACCAAAGTGACTGTCAAAATCTTGCTGTCCACACTTCAAGACTCTCTATGTGCCACAAGCAGTCATTAAGTGATAGGTGTACATTCAGCTTCCCAAGAAGGCATCAATCCGTGTTCACACCTCCCTAACCGATCAGCTACTTGCACATTCATCTCAACTTTAAAGCCCACATGGTTTGGCTGATTGGGAATTACAAATGACAAGACTGTTGGCGTCTTCCACACGTAGGAGTCTCCAAGGGACTTGTTGGATAATTAAATAGCCATCAGCTCAATTATGCTGATTGAAACATGTCCATTCAGCTAGACCTTGTACAACCTATAAATACTAGGCTGAAATCATGTAGAAAGAACTTTTGAACCTTTGATGAATTTTATAACTATTGTGAGTGTTGAACTCTCTTTGTTCTCTCTTGACTCAAATTGACTTATCAAGTTTATCTTGTGGCGTCAATCTGATTCTTCTTAAACTTATCACTTCTTTGAAGTGTGGCGTTCAACCTATACCGATTGGTTCCTATCTCTTATAGATAGTGGGTCACGGTTAATTTATCAACTCCATTTTCAACTTTAGAGCTACTATAAGAAATGGGTCAATATTACCATATAATATTGGTTCTCTCTTTAGCGTTAAGCCTAACCTATCTTTGCTATCTCTATCCACTAAAAATCCCTTTGTTTCAAGTCAACTTTGTTCATTTACAACTCTTCCAAGAACTAAGCCTATACTTCTTAATTTTACGATCTGGAACACAAGTGGCCAGATTCGCCCTACGAGTACAAGATCGCATCAAAACATAATTTAGCTCTACATATAAATTATCCAAAACACCAAAAATATCTAACATAGCCTAACAAATTTCAACAACTACCTATTAACTTAGGTACATGCTAAGACACCAGATATTCAAAATTTTGCAATCAATTTCATATGTAACACATCATTTTCACTAAATTCAAGACATATTAGCATAAGAAAATATGGGTATCCAAGGATACTTGCCTCTTGGATGTACATATACACAAAATCAATCCTCCCATTACATGAATCCATCCTCAACTAGCTTGGATTTTCCATCTACCATCATTTTCTCATACATAAGAACATAACAAAAAAATTAGTATCTAAGCTTTCTAAGTGTTTTCATAACAAACAAAATCAAATATCAAGTTAAGAGAGGAGAAAAACATGATTACTTACTTTATTAAAGCTCTCTCTTTAACTTCAACTTTCTATTTCAAGAACCATGAAACCCTTGCTGAAAAGGGAGAGAGTTAAGGGTGGAATGAGTTTTGGAGAAGTTTTTCGAGTGCTTATGATAAAAGCTCAAGGTGAGTGTTGAGATTTTTCAAGATATTTGGAGAAAAATGGTGAGAAGAGAAAAGAGAATCTTCTCTAATGTGAAGGGAGGTGAAGGACTGGAAACACAAAAATAGACTTTTTCAGTACCTTTTGAGCCCTAATTCATGCAGTTTAATAGTAAATTTTGTCGAAATTCATACTTTAATTATAAAATAATTAATTTACACTTAAATTATTAACATATTGAATTTTAATTATTTTTATAATAAATTTTCACAAATTTGGTTTATTTTCGGCAGTTTTGCACAAAATGTGAAAATTAGCTCGGCAGACACCTCGAAATGCTTGAACCGTTGGAGAAA
Organism: Gossypium raimondii; assembly: GCF_025698545.1. Taxonomy (NCBI): domain Eukaryota; kingdom Viridiplantae; phylum Streptophyta; class Magnoliopsida; order Malvales; family Malvaceae; genus Gossypium; species Gossypium raimondii. The sequence goes on along the minus strand of NC_068570.1, from coordinate 29,865,390 downwards.
TTTTTGCTTCAAGTGAACCAAGAGCAAGGCTGAATATTTTTTCCAGCCAAGGTAGGTCCAAATGATGATTATTTTATGCACTTTATATTTAATTTTTATCTAAAGTTAATTGGGTTAAAAATTAATATAAAGCCTGAAGGAGAAAGTGGCCTAATTGTGCTAATAAAAGAAGATTGATCCAACAAGAGAAATGGCAGCCCAAAATCGTCCAACAAGCTGACCCAATCAGATAATTTTTTATGATTTTTATGCTTGCAAAACAGCCCTCAAATTTTCCTTAAACTCCATTCAAACCTCTCCACTTTTTATGCCTTTGAAGATTTGCCCCAAGCTAAATTTAGCAAAGTTTGGAACATTCAAACTTTTCTCCTTGTGTGGCAGGCCAAGGGGAGTGTATGACTGCTAATTATTTGATATTTTTAGATTCCATTGCCACCTATAAATACCCCCATTTTGCTACTTCATTCTACACACCTTCATTCCCACACATCTCTCTCTCTTTCACTCACTTTCTCTTCTTTGTTTTTTTTTCATTTTTTTTGTCCATTTCCCTTATTTATTTCCCTCTTGAAAATGATCCTTCTTCCACCTTGGAATAATGTCATTCAGTTGTTTGTAAAGGCCTTGGTTCAACAGCTTGAGTAGAGAAGAAGAGGAGTGCACTAGTTTGGCTTCAAAGAAAACACAAGATTTGCTTTCTAGTTCCATTCTCTTTAATTTTCATGTTTATGTTGTGATTATGAACATGAATAATTTTTTGTTGTTGTTATTGTTCTAATTAAAATGACTTAAATTAAATCGTGTTAGATTGATTGCATTTTGTCCACTTGAATTATTAAAATAATGTTTGTGTTGTTATAGGCATTGGTGAGTTGATTTAGTAAGTACGTATGAGCTGTAGTTAGCAAATTACCAAGTTGCTGTGAAAATATCCGTAACAACATGAACATAAGTTTAGTAATTCTAAGTTAAGGAATGTAATTGATCTAACACAATTATGTCATCTTTATTAAAACCATCTTTTAAAATCGTGCATTAAAATTTTTATTTTACTTTAGTTTACTTAGTTAAATTTTAGTTTTTAATCACTTCCTCAAAATCAAAATATTTTTAATCACCAAAGTGTTTGATTTACATTTCATAAATATTTTTCTTTCATAGTTCTTGTGGGTACAATAACTCGATATTTACTTGTCACTTTATTACTTGTTGCAATTGCGCACTTGCACATTTTTGTCGTTCCAACGACAACAGGGTTGGGAAAATATTTCCTTCTTATTTTTTTCAATTTTTAAAGCAGTTAAAAGGACTAAGTCAATGTTTGGTTAAAAGTCCAAGTAAAAGATACTACGTGACCAACATTTAATCACCTTAATTTGGTCATATCCAATGGTGCATTTACTCCATATATCAAATAATTCTTCAAAATAATATTTCCAATAAAAAATACTTGAGAATTGATCATAATGCCTTTATGGGACAAAATTATCATATTACCCCTTTTACGTCTTAACATAATTTCTTAACAATAAATAGGCATTTATCGAATTCAAACCTCATAAAATCACATTTGAATCTTAATATTATTCCTTAAGTGGTGAAAATTATACTCATGTCCTTTTCTTAGTAAGAATGGGAAAAATTATAATTTAGTCCTTGTACTTTTAAATATTTTCAAATTTGGTCCGAAGTGTTTTCATCACACCAATTCATCTTTCAATTTATATATCATGTCAAATAATTAATTATAATTCATATTTATTTTTGTTAAAATTAGTAATTTAGTCTTCCAACGTTTCAAAATTTACATTTTAATCATTTTTGACACATTTTCACATCCACAATATCTTTCGTAGATTTCTATCTCCAATATAAATTTTACTTCCATGAATATTCTCTATTTGACTCATTTTACATTTTTCTCGAAACTTCACTATATCCAATCTCAGAACAATATCAAAATTTTTAGGGTGTTACACCTTTTCATATTTTACTAAGGACATGTTGTGTTGTTTCAATTGGACAAACTCTCACTTTTTCTTCTTCAGATAGGGGCGACTCACATACTTTTTCTGGACCTCGTTCAAAAAGGAACCTAGTTCACATGGTCCCGTGGAGTTACACTATTCATGATAGCCCACCATTGGCATGCCTCTTCCTTTAACAATGAGATTGAACACCTCAAACTGTCCTCTAGTGTGCACTATGTTTCCTCTAACACCCTTTGGTATTTTCCAACAAATACTCCCTAAAGATGGATCATCACTTTGTTTTTTTTACCTTTTAATTCCTTTAATCGATACATATAGAGTTTCCTGAGTAGAGGCCGATGAACAGCTACAAGAGCAGAGGGTGCAATAGATGGTGGAGTTGATGCTTGGGGTTGGGGAGCTTGAGAAGTAGTTACGAAGAAGGAACTCGAATTGGGGGTAGAAGCATTGTTTTCTACCTCTATGAAAACCATTTGTCTCGAATCTATTGACAACATAAATCTAAATGGAAATTGAAGTTAGCTTAAGATAGAATCTCATCACATTATCATATCCCCTATTTGGCATATGCTTCTAGGCTCAATGTAAGACCCAATTTAGTCCTAGAATTGAATATATGTAAGCTTTATTAGCACTAAATGTAACACTCCTCTCCTATCACAACATTTAATATAGATGAGAGATGCGACCTGAGCACATACATATACAAATCTAAAAAATATTTAGGAATTCAAAGTTTGAAACAATTTAATAAAATTATAAAATTGAGATAAAATCACTTTGAAGGATTTATAATCATCCTAATATCATTAAGAAAAATTTCATGGGTAATTGGAGGTGTAAGCTTTGGATAACGTAAAAACTCAAAGCAGTGCAGTGGCACTGTCCAGGAGCTATGTACTGGTACCTAAAGGTATGTATCTGTTAGAGTATGCCCAATGACCAATCATAAGATGATTATAGTAACATACTTGTTGTACCTCGTTTATTAATATAAGGCATTGCCATTATTATTTCATTTTCTTTTCTGTGTATATAAATAATTTTTTTATAATAATGTCCTGAGAATAATATGATTATTCTTAAAAGGTCCTTAGTTGAATATTATTGTGGGCTTGGACAACAATAATGCATTAAGACTAACGTGTATTTTATTGATGATAAAGTGTTGTCATTAACATGGGATGTGAAAGTCAATACATGAGTATGTGTGTTAAAGAACAACATATTGGAATGACCCGTTATGAGTATGTTTCTTAGATTATTATGTAATAGTCACAACATTACTCATAGTGATTACTATGTATATGATCCTTAGACTTGAGATCATCATTATCCCAACACCGTGAGTCATATATTTTGATACAGTCAAACGTCCACCGTAACTAGTTGTTCTATAAAGGCTGATATTGGATATACCACAATCTATGTAGAGGGATATGGTTGATCTGTATAGGATTTGATCCTCCTACATAATGGGAGAAATATCATAGGCCACTTGATTGAGTGAGACTAGAAATGCATGACCATGCTCAAATAAATTGATATGAGATATCATACTTATTTGTTTATGATAGTCTACTCAGGATATCAAGAAACATTAGATGGACTATGCAAGTGTGACTATTCCATGACTTGTGTCCATTCTAGATATAAAGGACAAAAAGATTTAATACATGAAGGGTTAATCACAGAGAGATTATGTCAAATAATGACTTCTTGTAACTTAGGTAGCAGTGATGCATTACCAGATGCCACTCATTGTTTGTAATATTAAAATCGTTCTAGTATTACTGCTAATGTTACAAGAACCTAAAGGGTCACACCCTATGGTTGAAATGAACGGAATCCATACATGGTTGGTATTGTTTTTAGCTATTACATGAATTAAATTGATTATAGAATTAATTTAATTGGGCAGTTAAATATCAAATGAGTTAATGTACAAGTATGTTGTACATATAATGAGAACATGGTTAAATTAATATATTTGAATTTGATTCGTATAAAACTTAACTAAACATAATTTATTGAAATCCTTGTTATAATTATTGTAATTATAATTTTCGATAGAATATTATTATAATTATTGTAATTGTAATTTTTTGGGTCAAACATTATTATAATTATGGTAATTATACTTATAATATTCGGTTAATTACTAAAATATCAACTATTCTTGAATTAGGAAATATAAGGTTTTTAATAAAACCTAATATACCTTAAATAAAAAGGAGTGAGGTCTAGCAGCCATGAGGGAGTGAATTATCTCTTAAAAAGTTTTAGAGAGCTCTTGCCGTTCGTTGTCACACCGAGTGGATTATGTAGAGGCCGAAACTTTTTGTAGTGGCTTGGAATCGACATAAAGTTGTGTAATTAGTTACACAATAGTTATATTCAGTTTTTAGATGATTAAAGGTAATCGTTCATAACCTTTTCACTCTGATTCATTCCTCGTGCACGGATTCTTGGTTTGGATCGTTAGAATATTTTTTTCTGTTGCGCCATGAGGCATTTTGGTGACCCAATAGTATTGGTATATTGAGGCAATGGATCAGAACATATGCCCTGTATTATAGCTTTTTAGCTTCTGTTAACTAAAGTTCCAATACATAAAGCATTTATTCCAGAACTTGGATTCCTGTGACCAAATTTTGGTCACTGAGTTGCAAAGTTCTATTACATAAAATCAAGGTTCTAAAACTTTGATGCAGAGGACCAAAAAAATTAAATTTAAAACACTTTTAACATACTCTAATTCACCTTTTTACAAAACAATCATAACGCATACTCAAATGATCATTTGGAGATATAGAAGTTCAAACTCAAGTTGATAGGGGCAGCGAAACAAGATCGTATTTAAGTTGTTCGACTAAAAAAAGATTCAGATCTAACTTGTGAAAAGAAAAAATAAATTTAGAAACAAAGAAAATGAAAACAACTAAAAGAACAAATTCTAGAATAAAAACAATAAAGATTTGAAACATAGATAAATAAAGAAAACGAAAATTAAAATGTGGAAGATGGATAGAATAAACTGATGGATATGGATAGAAAATAGTTGTCGAATTGAGCCTTTAGTTAAACTCCAATAAATTTAATTAATGGCTCTAATCAACCCTCCAAGAAATGATTATTGGCAAATTGAAAGATGAAGAATGGATTCCCATGACTCCTTCGAGAAAATCAAGAAGAAAAACTGCATCTAAAACTACAAGAAAACAATCTTGCACAAAAGAAATTAACTTAGAGGTTGAAATTTTTATTAATGAATGAAACAATTGTTGGAAAAAATCGGTTTGAAAACAATTTTCTTAGGCCGAATTGGAGAAGTTACGAAATATTATAAACATAAACTTCTAACAAATTGAAAAAAAATCGAAAGCACAAATAATTAAAATAATTGATTAGTTTTGTCAAATTATCTAGATTACCCTTAACTTTAAATACCTAAATTATCTGTATTTGTAATTTTAATACCTAAATTACTTTTATTTACTCCTAATGAGTTCCATAGGATTGATTTTATATTATATATATATAAATTTGAGATTTGCAATTGAATTTATAATGTGATGTGAATAAAGTGAAAAGAAAGTTGATATGAAAGTAAGGAAATTGAGATGATGGCCACAATATTAAAATGGAGTTAATAATATAAAAAGCGTATATAATGAATTTAGAAAGTGAATAAAATATCAAAAGATATTTTTGGTATCAAATGTAATATGTTTTATTCAGGCTGGCAACGGTTTAGGTGAGGATGTTACATATTTTGAAAAATAAGTTATATATTAAGATACAATTTTTGTTTTACATTATTATAGCTAATAAAAAATATACATACTAAAAAGTAAATTTAACTTATTTTAAAATAAAATAATATGTATTAAGAAACATGTAGACTTAGATAAGTCTTTCGGCTTCTTGGTTCTCTTCATTGCCACTTGTGGTGGCCAGAGATCTTAGCCTTGCACTACTTACCTTTCCCTTTTGAGGAAAAAGTGACATCTATGTTTGCTTTTGGTTTTCAGACCGGTTGATCACCATTCAACATCGACTCATAGGATTGTAACTCCTTCATGAGTTGTGTAAATGTTATGTTCTTATTCCCAAGATTATATGCGGTCCAAAAGCCTGCAAAGTCCTTAGACAAGCTCTTGAACACCATCTCAATCTGACCGTTCTAGTCCAAATTGGCCTAATTATCTGCATCATTAGAAAATTAGCCCATAAGAGTGATTATATGGTCCTTGACCAGAGTGTCGGGTTTTTGCTAGGCATTTATCAAGCTAGTTATAGCAGAGACTGTCGAGCCAAGACAACTTAACCTCCAAACATGTTTTCTAGCTTATATAGAACCACTTTGGTAGTCTTATAGCTCTCTAGTTGCTTATATAGGGTGTTGGTCATGCTTTCCAGCATATAGCAACAAACTACCTCATCAGACTCCTCTTAACGTTTTCTAGCCCCAGCTTAAGTAGCTGGTGGACACTTATTAACAATAACTGTTTTAAATTTCTCATAGCTCAGGACAATTATTAGATTCTTTTCTCATTCCTTATAGTTATTTCCATTCAATTTATTTTTAGTGAGTATGTTTAATAAGGGAGTTGATGTCATTTTTGAAATAAAAATAAAACATTAATATATTAATATCTTTGTATTAAGCAAATGTTTGAAAAATTTTTGCAATATTACAATATGCATTAAGATGATGCATGCGTCTTACTTAAACCTTGGAAACATTTGTAAGCCTTTGCAATGATAGTTCCTACACCTATTGAATCAAGAAACCTTGGGTGATCATGATCAGCTAGTAAGAACATTGATTTCCATCAAATTAGTAAATGAACCTAATTCCTTAGGCATTCACACGTACTAATAATCATGTAAGATTTGACAATCATTCTAACTTAAGCATAGCTTCTTGGGGAGTTACTTAACTAGATGATCTTGAGTGTATAACAATCAACTCAACACCTATTGCATCATGCACCACAAATGAGTCATATTGGCACAATCTCACTGAGCAGCATGCTGTGATTAGTTGTCCTCTTTGAAGACATAATTTATTAATGTATCGCATAATAAAACCTACCAAAGGTGCCGGTCTGACTATCATATGATCATAATATAATTATTGTTACTTTCAGGAAGTCTCCTCAATGAATTCCGCATGATAACGTGTGCCTTGGGGCAGGTCCATTTCATGCAATCACAAGTGACCGTTAATGGACGTAGGTCTTGTTTAGTGTCATTCTCCCACTCAATGTTTTAAAAATATGCAAGGTTTTTAATTTCTGGTTTCAATCATGAATGATCAACATATGCATGACAAGTACATGTGCCATTCTTCCCTAAACTATATGGCATGCTTATCTCATATATGCATGACATGCTATGAAAATTTTATAATATTCACATTTATGAAAATCAACAATTTTGATTCTCCACAGTTTTTCATTTAAGAAAAAAACGATGAAGTGAATGCGAATTTGCACCAGGTAGTGTCCCAGAAAAGGGAGGTGAGTCATATTCGACCGCTTAAAAACCAAGTCTTTCCTTGCCAGATTCAATCCTAGACATGCACCTTCTCATTACCACACTTCTTATCTTAATTGGTTAATTGTGGATCATATCATACATATATATCATAATTATATTATTAACAAATACTAAACATGAGATGACTAATTAAATAAAATTGCCAGCCCAGGTTTCCACGGCTCTATTTCTAGAAAAGAAATGAAAAACCAAAAATTACACAATTTTTCACCACAAGGCATTCCTTATATCTTCAACCGCCAACGCCACATCTTTTCCTTGTTATGTCCTATACCGGTTTGTAGCTTACAAGAATTCTATATAAAATAAATAATCCTATGTGGAGATGATAGTCCATGATCTATTTCCTAAGAACCACAACCTTGGTAAAAAAATAATAATTATATAACAAATATATAATAACACATTCCCCTAAACATGCGAATAATTACAAGAATGCCACATCTTACAAATATTAATCAAACAAGATGAAAGCAGAGATTCGGTATCGATTTACACCATAAACATAACACAACTTGACCCTGATACAAATTATTGGAAAAAATTCAGTTTGAAAATGATTTTCTTGCTCAGCAAAAAATTAAAATTATGAAAACTGACATGGTTTGTGATATTTATAGTAATAAACCTTAAACTGAAATTGTACCTGTGTTTTTGGATAAGCGGATCCTTGGTGTTTTTCGGCTTTCAACCAAATGATCTTCTCCATTATTCTCATGCCATGAATTGCTTCGAGTGTGGGCTCAAACCAATTGATTTGAAACACAAAACTAGAAAAAGTTTTCTTTCCTTTTTTGGGGTGAAAACGAACATTCTCTCTTCTTAATAGAAACATGTAGAATTTTTATTCTGGAAAAATATATTTAACAATTGAGAATAAATTCTCTCAATTTTTCGGTAGAGTAATAATCTCTCAAAGTTGTGTAAAGAGCTCTACCAGTGCCATCTATTCATACGAAGAAAATTAGAACCCTTGTTAAATTGTAGAGGTTTATTCCAAATAGAAAAATGACTTCTTAGTCCAAATAGGAGAGGGAGAGGGGCTAATAGGGTGTGCTTCCCCTCATATGTATTATGATGGGGATCCGAGCCTCTCTCACATCGAGTCTCATTACAAGTACTTTCTAGGCCTTTTGACTCAATACTCTTTAATGTGATCCAACCCGATTTAATTTTTTTATTTCCAAAAGTAAACTTTAATATTCTATTATAAATAATTTCCTCATCCCTATTTTACCCCCAGTAAAATTTTTATGATTTTACCCATGGTAAAACTTTGAGAAAATAAGTTCAATATTTCATAACTCAATATGTTCACTGTGACTAAATTATTTGTTATCATTTTTTGGCTTCAAAACATCTCAACAAACATAAACTCATTCTTCCGTTCATTTTTAAGTAATCCATATAGAATTGAAAATGAATCACTTCCATTTCCATTTCCATTTTTGGAAACCCATATTAATTTCCAAATGATTCCATTTTTTCATTTCATAAAAAACCATAATCATTCATGAATGTTTTCCATTTCTCTTTTCCTATTCATTCTGTTCATTTATATTCAAACTCGTAATTCATTTCTAGTTTCAATGAGCTAGCGAAGGGACCGATTGGATTATATAATTATGGATCAAATGATTTATAATTAAGTTTTGGGTTTTCGCCTATTAATTGTAAACCCATTTAGTCACAAAGTCATTGCACTATAGTATTGTGACTAAACTCTCCTTAACGACATACAGTTATGAAAGCAACTACTCAGTTTTCGTCCAAAGACCTTATCATAAGTGTGTTACCCTTATAGGATATCCTTGATCTCTTTGGGATAATATTCGTTCTCCTGATATGATCTTATTTTATCTCATGGTAAACATTACGTCTTCCTTCATGAAAAGTCAATCACTATCAAATAGTGATTAAGTTATCCAACAAAAAGACGATTGACACATGACTATGTTTACTTTTCATCAACCATGTAATGACTATGAGAGGATATTATTTACCCATGTCTCGGGCTATGAATTCCACTTTTGTGCATGATGTGACATACTACAGAAGTTGTACACCCAACACACCAGCTTTTGGTTCCTTATCTGTTTGAACTTAGACTTTTACTTACATCAAAGTGTACGATTCATACATAGGTAGTCCGCCATCCATTCAAGATTTAGGTATACCACACTATGAACATCACAAGCAAATAAATCCATAAACAGATTCAAGATCTATTTTGCTTGGGTCCAATCCGATGTACTGTCAGTCTAGTCAGTCACATCTAGGTCTTTATCTTCTAGGAGCCATCAGTTCTGATGCCCAAGAAAAAGAATCTCCCCAATTGGACTTAATAGACTACATATTAGTCTTTCAATCGATTTACTTATTTTTTATTAGAATAAGGACATGTTTAGGTTTGTCTACTAATACAAGTTATCTTTTTGTATTACGATCGGGCCATGTAATACCACTCAATATTAGTTAAACAATAGACAACCAATGAGCAACATTTGCTTCCATTTTGTTTTGCGTTCAAAAACCATGTAAGGAAAATATACAAAGTATTAATGTAATCCATGAATAGTTTATTAACCAATCTCTTTGAAAAAATTACAAGTGTATTTGACGAAAATATTAGACTTCGGGCACCAAATCTGACAGAGTGACCGATGGCGCAATATGTCTCCAGTTTTTCCCATTTTCGCTTTTTGACAACGCCCACAAATGACTCTATTCCCAAGAGTTAGGATCCATCACTACATGAAATGACTTAATGATAACTCTTTCTAATTTCTCCACGAGTCAAACCATCCAATTAAGGCGTGATATTGCTAATTTTAAGCAATTCCAAGGTGAGAATTTATATGAAGCTTGGGAACGCTTCAAGTCGCTACTTGGAAAGTGCTCACACCACGGTGTGCAAGATTGACTTTAATTGAAAATCTTTTATAATGGATTGGATGAGAGCTTAAGTGCTGGCTTAGATGGCGGATTAGCCAATGGCTTCATGAACAATACTTACGAGTGAGCTTGGTAATCGATCGAGGACATGGAAATGAACTCATATATATGGTCGAACAAGCGCTTTTCATATAGCCAGAAGTCATCAATGGCTAAGGTGGTTATGGAAGATGATAAGTATCAGCAGATCTTGGAAAAATTACATCGTCTAGAGACAACTATCAAGCCATCGATGAATGATGTCGCTTGAAGATACACATCATACCCGAAGACTCAATCAGAGGAGGTAACTACTTAGGGAATAAGGGTGGAAATCCCTATGTAAACACATACAACCTCGATTGAAAGGACCATCAGAATCTAAAGTGGGAAGGCAATCAAGGTAGCAAAAACCTAGCTCCGAATAGACCAAACTCTCCATATCAACCCCTGCATTTACAAAGATCTTAAGAAAGATCCATGGGCAATGACCATGTTTTTTGTGGTCAACGCTTGGACCAAATTGAAAATGACCTGCATCTTACGAGGTCCGACATTCAATATGTAAAGATTGAATGCGCATGAACTCACACGGACGTTGCTAAATTAAAGAAAGAGATGTGCAATATTGTGAGTGCGTTGAATAAAATATGGAGGCAAATGGGCACGTGTATTTAGAGTAATACCAAAAAATCCTCAAAAGGAAGGAAAAGAACATGTAAATGCTATCGCACTTCGTTCGAGTAGAACACTAGTAAACTTAGAAAAGCCCGCTAACAAGGAGGAAGATAAGGTCAAAGCTAAGGACCAAAATCTTGATGAATCGAAAGTTGAAGTCCAAACGGAGAAAAGTTCCAAAACCGATGGCTGAGTTAAAAAAAACTCCACACACAAAACTAGTGCAAAAGAACGTACTACTTTTATCGATATTGAAGGATAAGCAATGAAGGGATAATGAAAAGTTTTTAAGTTTTCTAAACCAATTTTAAATCCCTTAAAGTAAATTTGCCACTGCTTGAGCTAATTAACTATATACCAAAATATTCCAAATAATTAAAACAGATTATGTCGAGGCATAAAAAGCTAAAGAAAGGTGAGCAAATAAGAATCAACACTTCCTAAAATGTAATAATTGCTCATAAAATACCCCCAAAGCTAAAAGATCCGAATAAGTTTTACAATTCCCATGGAGATAAGGAACAGACATTTTAGCAAGGCCCTTTGTGACTTAGGGGCCAACATAAATTTGATGCCCTTATCCACATACTTAAAACTCCAATTGGGTGAATTAAAAAATATGACAATTACACTATAACTAGCCGATAGGTCTCTCGTGCATCCTAAGGGTGTACCTGAAGATGTATTGGTTAGAGTTAGGGGTTTCATAATCCTAGTAAATTTTGACGTCCTAGACTTTGAGGAGGACCAAGACATTCCCATTCTGTTGGGTTGACCATTTTTGGCTATGCCTAGATCGACCATTGGTCTTGAAAAGAATGAATTAATCGTAAAGATCAATGGAGAAATAGAGGTATTCAAATGTTGCCATGATTCCCAAAATGTGCAATACGGAAATAAAATAGGGGAGGATTTTATGTAATTTCTTTTAGCATGCCTAACAATATTGGTCAAAGGTATGTTTTTAGCTCGAGCATGACAAGAGCATGACAAGTTGAAAGACCCCGGATGAAAATTTGATTGTTGGAGGGACCAAGATGATCACTAAAGAAGCAAAATGGCGATGCAAAATGGTGACTAAATTGTTAAAATGCAAGGAATTAATGTGAGATTTTTGCAAATATGGGCTGATATGGGTACCATGAGTATTCGGCTATTATAAATTGGCATTAAAAATGGTTAATTTGAATGTTTTGGGCTCAGGGACTAAATTGAATAAAAGTAAAATTTTAGGGGAAATTTTTTACAAATGTAAAAAATGACTAAATTGCATAAAATACTTTTTTTATTGTCTAAATTAATATATTGAATGAAATTATTAATTTAGATCAAGATCGAATGATAAATCGAGTAGAATAGAAAATTACCAAGATGCCCCTATATTTTTATATTTCTACAATTTAGCCAAGTAAGTTCGTATGAACTGTACTATGCATAATGTTGTTTAAATTGAATGTTATTATATGATTTTATTGAAAATGAATCAATATATATGTTAATTATACAATTTATCGAGTAAAGAAACGATGAAAAATTCCACGACGTATGACAACTATCAAGCCCTGTTTGAACATTAGGAGTATATAAGATACAAATTACAGGTCATTGGGGTTACCATGTTTTGGGTGCTAGTCCTGAATGTCCTACCGGTGGCTGAGTTTCGGGATGTGTTGCGGATAGTTGACGGCTTGTGCGAGCAGCACCATGTAGCTACACTCTGATTGACAGCTTGTGTGAGCAGGCCCAGGTTACCATGTTCAGGTGCTGGTATTGAATGTCCTACCAATGGCTGAGGTTCGACATTAGTTGCAGATACTTGACAGCATGTGTAAACAGTATCATGTAGTTTACATTTCGACCGACAGCTTGTGTGAGCAGTCCTATTTTACAGCTTGTGTAAGCTACAACTATATGTTTAGCACACTTTGTGTGAGCTTTCCCGTGTATCCGGTATTATTCTAAGTAGTTCAATGGGCTTACAAAAGAGAAGGAACGGTAAGTGTTTTGATTGGAAATGTCATGAAAGTATGGAAAGGTATGAGTTGTTGATGATTAAAGTATGTATAGCCATGTTCAAGAAAAGTATGAATGCTTATATGTTCTATTCATGAAAGTTATTTTATCATGTGGTGATTTTTGCTAAGTTATGTGTTTAATGACCAACTTGTGACTATGGTTAATGCTACGTTTATGTCTTATATGTTGTGCAAATGAAATGGTAAGTGTTCAATATGAATTAAGATATGTATGCATGAAACTCATTGAAGTGGTGATACATGGAAAACATGATATGTTATGAGATAGATCATAAATCCAACTGAATTATGCTTAAGTATAATGGTTATCCATGTCAAATTCATATGAATCATGTTTAAATGAACTAACATGTGTTGTTTATGTGCTTAGGCTTATGCCAAGCTTGTGGATATAATGAATGTTTATGATTATGCTTGTATTATGCATATAAAATGGGTAAGAAAAGACAATGAAATGATAAGTACGTAATTGGGATGTATTATGATATTATAAAAGGTTTAATGTGATAAATGATGCATTTATATGTGAGCATATTGCTTACGCTATAAATGAATCTATAATTTCATGGATAAATACAATAAGTCGGGAATTGATAATGTCGTTTAGACTTCTGACAAGCTTTGGGAAAAGAGTGGAGAGTAACTAAATCGAAAGATGTATAAACTTATAGAAAGGTTGATGGTTTATACGTTATGTCCCATAAAATCCTTTCATGTTATGAATTTTGGCATTGGTATAGGTTTATATCTATTCTATAAAGTTTATTATCAAAATAGAATTTTATATGGTTAAATTGGTGTATGTTTTGAAATGACCAAAATTGATAGGGTTGTTATGTATAAATTATGTTACGTTTTGGCATGAAAACAAGTTAAGTGATAATTGGTTAAATATGCACATGTATAGGTGTTTTGGTTAATGATATAGTCATTTGAATTGGCTTGTAATTATGGTCTCCTTTTGAGGATGAAATAGTTGTTATGTTGATATATGTATGTGGCCTTATGATGGTTGATATTATAGTCTTTGTGGAGCTTAAATGATGGAAGTTGAAATGGTATTAAAAATGTATGTGATGGAATATTCTTTGATATCGTTGAATATGGTCATTACGGTTTAGGTAATGTAGTTGACATATATGACTAATGATGCTAATTGTTAAATGGTCAATTTGGTATGTCAAGTTTGATTTTAATATGTGAACCTAGTGGTAAGTTTTGGCATGAACGTAGTTATAAGTTGGTTGAGTTTTGGCTAAACTATGCAAATGTCAACATATATATGATTGTTGTGAATTGAGGTGCCCATTGGGCAAATTGGTTGTGTGAATATATACTTTATTGATTTATCTTGTTGATGCATTATTTGATGCATTTTGAATGCTTGATTACATGTGGAAAATTGTTTGTAGGTGTGCGCATGATTGGGCGAGAAAAATGGCTTGGAAATGACCTATTTTTCGTCCACACGGCCAGAGACACGGGCGTGTGTCTTAGATGTGTGTGACAAACGACTGTGTGTACCGTATAGCTTACTAAGGGTTGCAAGTCAAGCAGTTACATGGCCTAGCACATGGTTTGGCACACGGGGAGTGTGAGGCCATTTTGAAGGGTACACGGCCTGGCCCACTAGCTTGTAGCTTGGCCGTGTGACCCATGTCAGAGAGTTAGATGGGCACAGACACGGGCTAGGACACTGTTGTGTGGCCCTACTTCAAATGCTTGCACGACCTGAGAGACGGGCATGTGTCTCAGCTGTGTGACTTACACGGCCTGGCCACACGGCCGTGTGACCCCTACAGTGTGAAAATTTTCATTTTTTTCTTAAAAGTTCTATATGTTTCCTATTTAGTCTCGATTCATTTCTAAATGTGTTTTTAGGGCCTCGAGGGCCTGTATAAGGGACAATATGCATGTGTTTGAATGGAATATGATGTATTTTATAAATGATTGTAATTGAATGTTTTAAGTTAAAATTTTTCGATAATGATCTATAACCCTATTCCGGCGATGGATACGGGTTAGGGGTGTCACAACACTTATGACTATAAAGGTCTCTGTAGGGTACAATTTGGATACTTGATTGAAAGTTGTTATTATAGGTGAACTCCTTCATCGGTAAATGCTCCTCCCAACTACCCTTTCTGACTGACCATCGAATTGTGGATGAAAAGTCATACTAAAATCTAACTGAGTACCCAAAAATTCGTGTAATTTCTTCTAGAATCAAGATGTAAATTGAGGATCCTGATCTAAAATAATTAACAGTGGCACTCCATGTAGTTTCACTATCTCAAAAACGTAGAGCTTAGCTAGCTTCTGAAGAGAATAACTAGTGTGAACAAGAATAATATGGACAGACTCCGTAAACTTATCCACTATGACCCAAATCGAATCTTTCTCAGTAGGTGTTAAAGGCAACCCACTTACAAAGTCCATTGTCATTCTCTCCCAATTCCACTACGAAATTTGAATTGGTTGGAGTAACCCTGATGGAAACTAATGCTCAGCGTTAACTTGTTGACAAGTCAAACATTTTGACACCAACTCCGTTACTTCCCGTTTAAGACCTGACCACCAATACACTTCTCCTAAATCATGATACATATTGGTACTACCAGGATGCATAGCATAAAGGTTGCTATGTGCTTTTTGAATTATAGACTGTTTCAAACTCTGATCATTGGGTACACAGTATTTTACTTTGAAGCACAAAACTCCTTCAAAATAAATCCCAAAATCCTTAGTCAATCCATCCTCAACCTGTTTAAATCGAAGTGCTAAAGGTTCATCTAAACCTTGCTTATATTTGATTTCCTATACCCATAAAGGCTTTACTTACAACTCAGCTAAGATACCCCCATCATCAAATAGACTCAAGTGAGCAAACATAGCCCTCAAGTTGGACATTGCCCTTCTACTCAAAGTATCAACCACTACATTAGCTTTTCTAGGGTGATACTCAATCGTACAATTGTAGTCTTTTAACAATTCAAGCCATTTATGCTATCTCAAGTTAAGTTCCTTCTAGGTAAGGAAATAGTTGAGACTTTTGTGATCAGTGTAAATAATACGCTTCTTAACATATAAGTAATGTCTCCAGATTTTAAGAGTGAAAACAACAGCCTCCAACTTCAAATCATGAGTAGGATAATTGCATTCATGTGGCCTAAGCTGTCTCGAAGCATAAGCTACTACCTTTCCATCTTGCATTAGTACACATTCAAGCCTAACATGTAAAACATCGCTATACACAACGTATTCTTTACTAGATTCTGGCTGAATTTCTCAAAACTAACGTGTTGCTCTTTTGTCAACACAAATTTTAATTTCTCAAAACTAACCTGTTGCTCTTAAATCATGAGTAGGATAATTGCATTCCTCGATTGCTTTCAATCTAAAATGGCTTCTACCTTTTTTTGGGATCTCTACAGATACCTTCAGCTAATACTACTTGACCTAAAAAATAACTGCCTTCAACTAGAATTCACACTTACTAGGTTTAGCAAAAAACTGTTTTTCACAAAGTATTTGTAGGACTACCCTTAAATAATCACATGCTTAGAATCTGTCTTGGAATATACTAGAATGTCGTTGATGAACACAACAACGAATTGATCAAGGAAAGGCTAAAAGACACGGTTCGTAAGCTCCATAAATGCCGCCGGTGCATTAGTCAACCCAAAAGGCATGACAAGGAACTTGTAATGTCCATAACGAGTCCTTAAAGTAGTCTTGAAAATATCAAATTCTTTTACCTTAAGTGTGTAATACCCGAATCTCAAGTCAATTTTAGGTAAGAAAGTTGCACCTTTGAATTGATTGAATAGGTTGTCAATTCTTGGAAGGGGATACTTATTCTTTATAGTTAGCTTGTTCAAATGTCTATAATCAATGCATAATCGAAGTGTACCATCATTTTTGTTCACAAACAAAATTGGTGCATCCCATGGCGAAACACTGGGCCAAATAAAACCCTTGTCCGATATTTCTTTCAACTATACTTTCAATTCTTTTAGCTCTTTAAGTGTCATGCGGTATGGAGCAATGAACACCGGTGTCGTTCATGGCAACAATTCAATACCGAACTCTAGTTCTTGATCCAAAGGTAACCTTGGCAGTTCCTCAGGCAGGGAAAAGTCATATGCTAATTTGAGATGAGAAAAATTGAATATATAGGCGATAAAGTATTCTTGAAAGTTTTTCCTTGGAAGAAAATATTGCATTTTGGCCTCAAAGTGAAGTTAAGTCCTAGATATATCGGGCCATATGAAATTGTTAAAAGGGTCTAGTTTTTTTATCATTTGGCTTTGCCAACAGAGTTGTAAAAGATTAATAATGTGTTTCATGTGTCAATGCTTAGACAATATCGTTTCGACCATTCTCAAGTGACACCAGTAGAAATGATAGAAGTACATCCTGATTTGACCTTTGAAGAAGAGCCAATAGAAATCTTAGCTCAATAAGTGAAAGAGTTAAGAAACAAGTGTGTGTCATTAGTGAAAGTCTTATGGTGAGGTCATAGCATTGAAGAGGATATTAGGAGCTAGAAGAGATGATGAGATCACAATAACCGCACCTCTTTTCAAGTAAATTTTGAGGATGAAATTTCTTAAAGGAGGGGATAATTGTAATCGTACCGATTTTAGCTGGTGTCAAAAAATATGGTTTTGGAACCCAATTCTATAAATTGGGTGAGCGAAATAATGAATAAAACGAACTTTTGTATCTAGTGTAGAAATATATTAGTGGTCGATCAAGTAATTAAATTGAGAAAATCATTAAGTATAGTATAAGAACTAAATTGTAAAAATGTAATTGCTATTGAGTTTTAATTTAGAAAATGCCCGAGGACTTAATAAGTAATTAAACTAAAGACCTTAGAGTAATTAAACAATTATTAGAACATGTTAATAAATAATTAAACATTAAGCCATCATCCTCCATTAACTTAATAAGTAATTAATGAATTTATTAATCTATAACATATTTGATTAATTAAACTAATTACTTGCTAATTTTAAGTATAAATAATAAGATAGCGGAGAGAGTGATGAAACTTATCATCCTCTCTAGTTCTGTCATCTTGAAAGGAAAATTTTGCTAACTTTTGCATCATACAACCATCAAAATTGGGTAAGAAAATTTAAACTTTTCTTTGTGATTTTTACAAATACATAATCATCTAAGTTTGATTTTTAATATCCATGCTTTAGATTTCTAGATTAATGAGGTTTATTCAAGATGCCAATAAAGTATTTAGTAAGCTTTAAGCTTGATTTTCGGTGAGATTTGGGACTAAGTTAAGAAGTAGATAAAATGTTGGATTTGATTTAAAATTCAACTAAACATTATAGTTAATTTTGTGACATTGAACTAAATTGAATAAATTAAAACTATTAGAAAATTACATTATAGATTGAAAGATTGGGGTCCCTAATGAAAGAATATAAAATTAGATTTTGATTCGATACTAAATATCGAAAAATATGAGCATTTCGATTATAGGGACTAAAATGAATAAAATATAAATTATGTTTAATTAATGAATTTTTCATGTGATTAGTTGAAAACTGATACCATTTCTATATTTGAATTATTGTACGTAGCGAAAGACAACGTTAAGTCGTTTTGAGATAATGGAAAGACAAAGGTCGTAGTCGAATAGCTATTCTGGTTTGTGCTTTCATGATTTAAATTCAAATTACATATATGAATTCTTGGAAATAGTTTGCTTAAGGTAATGAACTTACTTGTCTCATGAATAGGTAAGTATGAAATAGTTGATAACTTGTGAAAAATGTGATGATACGTGTATAATAATATGAAATAGTATGAATTGATTTGAGTAAGATATAAATTGTTATGTATTAACCCATGATATGTGAATCATGTATATATAATTGAAACAATGGATATCCTATTCTCGGATAAAGTTGGGCATAGTTGGCATGCCCTAGGATTAGAGTGTGTGATTTTACTTTGGTTTATATCGATGAGTACGAGTCTACTAGACTTAAGTCCATTGGAACAGTGACCACTTGGGCTTGAAGAATCAAGTTAGACTTTAATTCTGACAATGCATTAGTTAATTTCAATATGGTGTCTGTTTGGTACTTTCTGAAGGCTTCATCACTAGATTGGTGTAGATTATTCAATTCAATCTTATGGCGTAGTTCCTGAACTTTGAGTTGCTCTTCCAATGATTTGACTTTTCCCTCCAATTTTTTATTAATTGATTGTGTTTCCATGCACATAGATTTCCAGGTTGAAACACAAGAATCCGATTGACTGATCTTGTCTCTTTTAATTTGATCAGTTTGGCATAGATTACCTATGATCTATCCACTAGATTTAACTGTCTCCTCTAAACTGGCCAACCTTGCATGAAAGAGAGTACTGATTTCTTGAAAGAAACAACTCCAGAGACTGTACTCCACAAAGAGGGCTTGTGAGGATTCTGCCATTAAGGTGAGAGGAGACTATTCTGGTTTGGAGGAGAGGAAGTATGCAAGAATTCTTTCATCTTATATGGAATTGTGTTGTTCTGACCTTGAAAGACAAAGCCTAGGGAAATAGAAGAAGGCATGGATACATACAGGTTACATTGTGGTAAGAAGTTGTTGGCCTCTGCAAATAAGGTTGGTGGAGGTTGAGGACTAGTAGGAACCTCTGGCTAATTTATTGGTATGATATTTGTTGGGGCCTCAAATAGTGGAGGATCAACATTCTAGGTTAGAGAGTTTGAAGGATGAGCAAACTCCATGGGATTGAAAGCAGCTATGGGGAGTGCAGAGACTTCAGAAGAAGGGGTTTTTGATGTTGGGAGTCCATTTCTTAGCTTTTGTAGCTTAAGTAGCAGGCGTTCACTTTTATCTGATTCTTGAGTGTCCCCCATTATTCTAGGCCTTTTCTAGCATTTCTTTATGGATGGTTTATTTGAAGTGTCAGCGGTGGCTTTTTTCTTAGCACGTGCATCCTGTAAAAGAGCATTGATGTTCATATTAGAAGTTGGATTGGGCGAAGTGTGAGATTTTGGAATGAACCCTGCACCATCAATGCGAGTTTTAGCTTTACTTGAATAAGAGGAAGTATGAGGATGAATACCAAGAGAAATAATCCAGTTTCGGGAACGAATCCCATAGACGTTATACAAATAAGAAGGGGGTTCTCCTGCTCACCCAGTTAAGATTTGAGCTAGAAGATTGGTGCATCAAATGGTCATGTAACACCCAAAATTAGCGGGTCTTGATTTTGGGTGAGTAGCCGAAAGGAAATTTGATTGGCGAAATACTATATTCCCAAATGACCTTTTTTGGCGCACTCGTAGGGTGCATAGGCAATGATAAGATGTAAGGTAAGGGATGTTCTCTAAGGGGTGTCTGTATGTGTAGAAGAAGAGATTAACGAAGATGTAACAACCAATACCTGGTCCAGTCACCCGACTTGAGTTATAAGATGATACAACTATAAAACGCTAAAACTATTCACCAATATATCAAACATAGACAAAAGTATCACTTCATAACAAATTACAATCATTTTGGTATTATTCAGTCATATCTGGGCCTAAATCAAGCTTACAAAACATTTAAAGAAAACCGCAAACAATTCTGAATTAAATTAAAACTTTTACAAAAAAATATAGGAAAATAGTGAAAACAGGGGTCACATGACTATGTGGACAGGCCATGTGACATGGCAGAGATCGTGTGGTGCAAGGACCCATGTCGTCAAATCGTGTAGCAGAGCTAAAATCATGTGAAAGGAGACACATCGTCATGTTTCCAGACCGTGCAACTAACAAATGCCATGTCAACCTAAAATTTCAAATTTAAAATAGACACACGACCGTGTTACAAACCGTGTGGGGCACACAGTCGTGTGGTAGACTGTTTCACAGGTCGAGTGTACCAAAACTGTCTTCAAACACAAGTAATGTCATCCGTCCTTTCTTAAAAGGCAGGTTATACCATTTTCAACATTTTAAACCTATTCAAAACTCACTAAAACATGTCAAAACATACTAATTTAACATTCAATCAATTCTAACCAATATGTCCACAATAACATCACAAATAAACACAAAACAACATCCATTGAAAACATTTACATTACCAGTCCAACACCCTATTTGTCGTTAAAGTTAAGGTACACCCTATTTTTCTAGCTAATGTATAAGTTACGTACTAACGAGATAGTTAGGAGTGAACGATGAGTCAGATCAAAGATATCAAATGATTTTTGGATTCTTGTACACGCTTCTCTACAACTATAAGCCACTAATAAGGGCAGTTTTGAAAGTTAGAGACACGTGTCAAGTTCCACTATGAGAACAATGATTTATATATTTAAGTGAGCTTCTGAAGAAAGAAAAGTAACCTTCTCCCTTCTATTATAAACACCATTTTTAACTTGCTTTGGAATTGATCAGGAATATATCTTTCAAAACTTAAACTTAGGGTCGGGGGTTTCTACGCAAGGATTGTTTTCTCTTCTCGCTGATTTCTGAGAGTCCAAGGATAAATGTTTGGACCTGGAGATCAAGTTAATGTTCATGGGCATCAGATGAGTCCCTAGATTAACTCTTGCATGTGTGTTATGTTTGTCTCAAAACTTCTATGCTAAGTGGCCAAAGCATGAGATTTAAACTAATAAAGTATAATGTGATGAATCTGTTAAGAAATTTAAGACTTGTGAATCTGTTAACAGCAAGACTAGAGTGCGCCCGAGTATGTGGTAAACTTAGAACATTCTGTTGGAAAGGCCCACTGAAATAGGAACAGTTAATGAGTCATGAAAGGACAAGGCGAAGGACGCGAATGAGGTATCAAAGATATGAAAGGCATGTTAGGGTTCCCAAACAAGGTATAATGTCTATGACACAAGAATGGAACCATAGTGAGGTACTCGCCAGAGTCCAAGGAAGGATAAGACAAAGAATATTGATAACAGAGTTCTCGAATAAGATTCAGGTAAAATAGGGTTTCTCACTAAGTTCTCATGGACTTACCTCTCTTCTTTTATGTCACAGGTAAGCTGAGATGGGACTACGCTAGGAGGGATGATGCTAGAGCTGCGCCAGAGAGAATGGCAGGATGGATTGTTATGCATACAGAGCGAGTGAAGCAGCGTGTTAGTGTCTGATAGAAATGTTATGAATAAGTTATGGAATTCACCAAGAAGCCTTATAGCGTAGCCAGTAATATTGCTTAGAGGCAGAATAAGTAGAGCCATGTAAATAAGTATGTTATGTATACTTGTAATTCCTTGCTGAGTGACAGGCCTTGTTCAAATGGTTGTAAGTACACATTATACAATCAAACCTAAGTTGGTTGGGTAACGTTACTAAAAAAAATGTATTTGTTTAAAGTTGTAAGTTTTTGTTAAGTCTTTGGTAAAGTGGTAACACCCGAGATTTAGACCCGATGAATCAGATCGGGTTGAGGGTGTTACAGGTCAGACCTCTAAAGCTGAAGGCACATTGATTTCATTTAACCAGTTAATGGGATTAGTGTCATAATGACCATTTGGACTTTCGTTTTACAAACATTACTAGAAAACATTTCAACTATCTCCCTCACTTCAAGAATATGCCCCCTGTTCAGACGTTTGAACTATTTATTAGCAACTTTCGAATCAACAAGTTGGTTATAAGAACAAATGGATTTTTGGGAAAGTGACCAACAGTGGGAAAACCAAATCCATTCTCAAGTTGGCAAACGAACCTTATGAACTTCTCATTTTTCCAATGGAGATTTGAAAGACTATTTTGAATGATTGGATCATACCTTGACGAACACTATAATGGACAAATCTAGCAGTAGCCCCTTGTCTTGTAATCTTCAATTGGTAGAATTTTTGGAAAATTCCTAAGAGGGGATCGTTATACTTGTAAGAGTCAATGAAATATGTTACCAGAGTCCACCAGGATAAGGCGAATACCTATTCTGGTACGATTCCATACTCAGTTAAAATCGAGAAGAAGAATGGATGCAAAGGTAAGTGAAAACTAGCTTCTAATAAGCTCAGTGGAAGGATGAAACCTTAGGTTTTATCACTCAAACGACACCTTGATGGTTGTCTGACTTCGTAAAAAAATTTTGGGTGACAAAAGCCTCGAGTTGCCAAAAATCGGTGTGCTTCTTCTTATGTGGTGCTATATTCATATAAGGGAGTGGTAATGCATGGGGGAGTATTCTCAAGTTATTGGGGTTTGATAGTGAAAGGATTTTTGGAGGTTAAGTTTCGGTTACTATGGTTTCGACCTCTACCACGAGTATTCTTTCTTTACATTTTGGTTGTAATTGGGGAAAAAGAAAGGAAATGAAGAGAAGAATAAGATTACCTTAAGAAAACTAATATTGATGACGATGAAGACAAAAAGGCTGTGTAGAAATGAAGTTAGGGATTTAAATGATTTAGCAAAGGTGTTGATGAGGTGTTTGAGTCCCTATTTTATTGAAGCAAACTTGTGCAAAAATTTTATTTCAGGGAAACTATTCAGGTTCTCCAATATAATCATGACATCTATCAAATTAAGTAAGCATGAAATGTTTAAATTTGTGCAGGTAATTGCCAAATCCTGAATTCGCCTAACTCATGGTACGCACTTGGTGTGATCAATTAGTTATCATATATATACTTGGTATTTTTCTTAAAGATAGAAATTTTGAGGACGAAATTTTGTTAAGGGGAGGAGAGTTGTAACACCCTAGTTCTAGGGTTTTGGGCGTATAGTAGTAAATAGTTTGTTTGGCGTGGTATTATCCACCCAAATGATCATTTTGGTGCATACGTGTGAGCATATAGCAACTGCCACTTGAGTTAGTAAGAACTTGATTTCTGGATATTTTGTTATATTAATGAAATGTTCGTGTTAAAGGATAAAAGGGAAATATAGGATGAGTATTCATCAAAGGTATAGTACATCTGGTTTGTATGGAACATTGTGCTAGTTAGACTTTAAGTAATTTGGTTAGAAACCAACTATATAGTTTCGCTTTGTAAGTTTGAAGAAGGGAACTTATTTTTATTTTTCTCGAAAATTATAGACCAATAAGAAGGCAAGTTCTGACATGCATGACAGTTGTTAAATTTCATAGTTATTTCTGAGAGTGTGGCCTAAAAGGGGGTTCTTCTTCATTCTTCTTTCTCTTCCTTAAGTGGAAATTACTGGTACCTTTCTTAAGTCTGGATGTATCTCTTTACTGATAATCTAGACGCTGAGCTTATGTTATGATTAGTGACCATTCCATTGATAGGTAAGTATTACTATTTTACATGTTAAATTCTGAAAGAGTAAGTCTATAAAAGGTGCATGAATAGTAAGATGTAAGTATAAGGCTTTCCATGGGAGTTTTCAGTCCTCGAATTGATGGTAAATTGTATACGAATGAGTCTTAATGGTGTTCTTTTGTTCTGAAAGCAATGGTTGTTGTTGGTTCAAGATGGATATCCAGATCTACAGTTTTGAACTATCATCAGTGAGAATCAAGTGAGTTCTATGCTGAATCCTACATGTATACTATTCATATCATGAGTCATTTATAGGAAATTGATTGAACTATGGATCTAAAGTCATGAAAAGTATAGTATGTGAGGATTGGTGCACGAGTGTTGAAACATTGAATTATGGCTGAGTACGTTTGTGTCTGAAATGTATGCTATGGGATGTGTATTCTTATTGGGTGTATGTTAGTGAAGTAAAATGTTGAATTTAGAATGCCTGAAGAGTCTGTCAAGAGAGTTTGGGTCTGTTCACTTGGTGGTGTCTGATGGAGTTTGTCGAGACTGAAAACATGAACTCTAATATGAAATTTAAAGGAAAAGTCCATGGCATGACACCCTTTGAAAAGGAATTACTGGATGATTATTTCCCAATGGGATTTTCTATATGTCCCGGGATGATGATGGGCAAACCTCACGTAATGTGAGTTCAGATGAATCCATATTGTAAATACGACAGGTAAAGAACAGTCTTTGTGGCGAACTCTGAAAGGAATGCCTCTGTGGAAAATTCTGAACTGACTGCCTTGGTGGCGTACTCTATATGATTGCCTGTGTGGAATGTTTTGTTGGGCCTATTTGGTGTAAATTGTCAAGGATGTCTGGTAAGATCTGAATCTGAATGTCTATCTCTATTGTAATGTAAGAATAAATTCTTTTAGCTCTATAATAAGCTAAAGTGAAGTATTGATATGTTCTGGGTTATGAGCGACTAAGTCTTAAGGGTTCTCCATGAAAAAGAGATGTGTATTTGTATGTCAAGAAGGGTATCTGTTATGTTGATCTATAAATATGGAAAATGATTCGTATTTTACCTACTTCTAAAATTATTCTAAACCAGAATTAATGTTATCTTGAATTATGGGATTTTGATATTTCACGTCATGGAATTCGTCAGAATGGTTTATGCAATGATTTATCAATAAGGATATGTGTGGTATTGAATCAAGATATGATTGGGTATTAATTGATAGTATTATTTTCTATGTAAGTATTCGCCAAACATATATGAGTATCCGCCTGTGATAAATGTTAGTGAACAACTGTTTGAAATAAGAAAATGAGTTAAGGCATATATTATTGGAAGTGTTTTCTAAGGGTATATATTGTTAAGAAGGTATTATGGGACAAGAGATTCATAAATTGATTGGAAGGATTCTCCAATTAATAAAATATGAAAGATTAAGTATAACAAGGGTATGATAATTGGCGTATACGGAAGTGATAAGACCATATGAAGCCGAAGTAAATGAAGTAGAGGAGTGGTTGACTCATTGAAATTCCTACAAGATTTTAGAGCATCTATCAAGGTATGGTTCATGAGCTCACTAAGTACTCTTGTACTTACAAGATTTGTTATTTCATTTCAAGAATTGAGAAGAGACTTTGCTGGGAGTAACAATGCTAGGAGTGCGCGCCGAGATGGTAACGAAGTGGGCTATTATGCATACAGTGGAATTGTGGCGTAGTCTAGGAATACACCCTTCTAGTCTATTTTTCATAAACTTCCATTTTGTAAAGCATATTGGGTTCAAGTCTATTGTAATTAAATATATTCTAAACACAATCCTTGTTTTCTTGTAATAAGCATTTAATTGAAATGTCAGAATAATTGTTTTAGTGAAATAGGTAATTGTAAATTGTTTATGTTAAAGTTTGAGTTTTGTATGGTAACACCCGAATCCGGACTTGGTGAATCAGGTCGGGTTTGGGCGTCACACCTAATGTCTTGAATTGGCCTTTAGGTTGATTTTGATGTTTTGGTTTATAGGGTAGGGGTGTTTACATTTTGAACATGACCATATATGTTTGGTGATATGTATATGTATTAATCTAGTGAGTTGATGGTTTGCTTGCCTATTTGTCCATGTTGTGCTTGTAATTGAGTTATTTTTTGCTTACCAAGTAAATGAATATGTATATTTGATAACTCTAAATTATATAGACTTTTTCAACACATTTTTACTAGTAATTCATGCAAATTTTAAGTATTTAAATAACAAATTCTGTAATTTTATTACAAAATTACTTAAATGGACTAAATGAAAGAAAATTTTCCATTTTTAACTATTTACATGCTAATTTGACATATTTTTACCTTTTTGTCGCAGCTTTGTGCAATAGGAGGAAAATTGGCCTCGAAGTTAACCTACTCAATGCTCGATGTTGTAATAGTCTTCTGTAGCAAAAGCCATGTAAAGGAGGGCTGATAATTAATCAACTATGGATATCAAAAATAATTAAATTATTGATAATGGACAGACTTGACCTAGCTCGAAAATTGGATTAGTGAAGTAGTCAAATTTGTTGCTCAATTTTGAAGCTATACCATCCAATAAGGAAGGGAGATCCCAAATTCGATTAACCAGCAGCCCAACCATCCATGGAATAATTATATTAAGGGTCCCTATACATTATAAAAATTGCAAAAACAACCCCAACAAATTTACCAAGTAACTGTTCAACTCTTTCCTTAAAACACGCCTTGGTTTTTCTATTTTTAGCAAAACCATCCTACACATTCCTTACTCCCTCATTTCATCATCCCTCATTCATTCATCTTTCTCTCTTTCCTTTCCTTTCCCCTTTTCTCATTTTCAAGTGAATTGTGCAAAGATTTGAGAGCAGGCCATTTGACCATTGGAGGAGCATTTTGGCTTGATTGCTACGGCAAGGAGCGAAGCACATATTTAGTAAGTATAAGTTAAATGTGAAGTTAGGAAAATTTTTTGAAATAGTGAATAGTGCACTAAAAATAAATATTAAAATAATTAGAATTGAAATGAGATATCAAGACCTCGGGGATTTTAAACCGAGCCATAAATATTTTTATAAATATTTATGGAGTGTTAAAAAGTTAGTATTAAAGTTTCGTTAAGAAATTTTAAAGTTCCGATAATTAATTGAACAAAAAGGACTAAATTGTAATAAATGCAAAATTTTGGGAAATGATTAAATAGCTTAAATGATAAAAGGAAGAGGAGTTAAAAGGCAAATAGACCCAAGGTCTATTTGGGCTGGACGGCAAAGGCATGAAATCAGCAAGAAAGTAAGAATAATTAAGGGCAAAATTGGAATATTGCAAAATTTGCTTAATAAAGTTAGGACCAAAGAGGAATTATCTAGATTTCTCTTCATTTTTCTGAATTCTCATCAGCTAAAACACCATGGAAGGGCTTCTTCAAGCTGGTTCTTCATATTTTTATTACAAGTAAGTTCAATTCTTGACTATTTCTTGAAATTTTTGTATTTTTATGACTTTTACAACTAGGCCCACTTGTTAAATTCATTAGTTTTTTATTTTATGAAAGAAGTTGAAAGTTGATATGAATATGTGCTGGAATTATATGATGATTTATCATGAAATTAGAGCTTTAAATTGTTCATATGCTGATTTTATTGAAAGAATTGAATAGAAAGTGAATGTTTGGGACCTAATAGTAAAAGAGTTTGAAGATAGAGTTATATGTGGAAATTCTGAATTTCAATAGTTGTGTAACAACTTATAATGTCTAGGTAAAGTATTAATTGACAAAATTAGATTAATTGAGGGGTTAATTGAGAAAGGACCGAATTGTATAAATTGTGAAATTTGGGGCAAAATGGAAATCAACATTTTGCACCAAAGCAGTTTTGGACAGCAGCGGTAGTGTAACTTTGAAAAATCACCAAAAATTGTAGAGATTGAATTATAGGATGAATAAAATATGAAAATAAAGCTTATTGAGTCTAGTTTCTTATAAAAGAAACGGTGTGAGCAATGGAATTTTAAATCATGAGATATAATAGATTTTGTGAGACAATGTCAGAATGAATTCGGGTTCCCCTGTTCTGACTTTGGAAAATCATTAAAAATTGTAAAAAAATGATTATGAGTTATAGTTTATATGGTTAGAATCCTTAATGAGTCTATTTTTAGAAAAAACAAATGAAAACATCATCCGAATTCTGTACAATGAGATAATTAATTTTTAGTGAAGAGTGGTTGGAACTGTCAGACAGCGAAACAGGGGAAACTTTAAAGAATAAACTGTACTATTTGGCTGAACCAAAAATTCTGAAAATTTTATGGTATGAAGATAAGTGAGTCTAGTTTCAGGAAAAATTAACGGATCTTAGTTTTAAGCTCTGTAGCTTCAGATAAAAATAATTTAGTGACTCTGACTCGGATAAACAGTTTTGAATATACATGTGAGTGAATAGTGAAATTATAGCTAATGTTGTTTAGGTGTGTTATACACATTAAGGATGTGGAATGGAGAGGAGGAGGAGGAAAATTGGGAAATATATGAATGATTTGTGTATAATTGGTCATATGCTTGATTTTAATTGATAAACGGTAAAATAGAAATGATGCTTATATTTGTGCATTATTGGTCATGGTTTAAGCTCATGTGTGAAAATAAAAGTTTCATAGTATGTGTGTATGGTATATTTGGTATATGATTTGGCATGAAATAATGTCATGAATGGTTTATGAATTAACACATGTTGGTAAGCCTGATACATGAATAAATGTTGTGCTCATTCATGCTTATAATGTTTATGCTTTACGTGTATTTGGCTAACATATTTGGTGTATATCCTTAGACTTTGGCCAAGTAGTGGCTAGATTATGCCACGTTAAATTTATAAGTTATGCATTGAAATGGTTTATCGTGTGGTTAGTTCCAAAAAGAGTTATGTTTAAATACACTAGCTTGCAACTATGGTTGAATGATATGCTTATATCTTGTGTGATGTGCATAGAAACAAGTGTGGAAAGATAATGAAATAATAAGTTCATATGGTTGAAATTTAATGATTAAATGTTAATTTCATGAATTATACAATGTATGATGAAATGTATTCATTTTTGAAATGAGAATAAAATAAAAATGTGAAAAATCGAATAAATGATCAAATTAAGCGGAATGCCGGATTTGAGTACTTTTGATCAAGAGATAAAGTGATAAGTGGTAGCTTTAGCTACACTTATCTGATCAAGTGAAAAAGTGATAAGTGCTATACTTATCTGATCAAGTGAAAAAGTGATAAGTGTTATACTTATCTGATCAAGTGACAAAGTGATAAGTGTTAGCCTTAGCTACACTTATCTGATCAAGTGAGAAAGTGATAAGTGGTAACCTTAGCTACACTTATCTGATCAAGTGACAAAGTGATAAGTGGTAGCCTAGCTACACTTATCTGATCAGGGACAAGTGATAAGTGATCATACGTAAGACCATAGTTATACTATGGCAAAGTGAAAGTGAAGTACTCAATTTTCCGTAACCGTTCCCTAATTTGATTAAGGATGGTAAGTGACAAATGGGCCCAAAAGAATTAAAGTAAATGGATAAGTGGTAGTGTATTTATATCAGGACGATGTTGTTATTCAAGCTAAAGTGATATTTTCATTGCAAAATTGAGAATTTCATAAATGTGTTATTGAATGGTATAATCAATAAACATTGAGTTAAATGGTAAATACGTATTAGTGTTGAACTTGATGTCATTGAATTGTACGTGAATTAAATGGAAATTGCTAGTGATATGATCTAAATCGTGAGCATGAGAAATTGCGAATTGAAGGAAATGGAAATGAAGCATTGAATTGCATGAGTATGTATCGGGTCTCGTAAGCCCTAATTATTATGATTATAACATTTTGAGGATATACTGTGAAAAGTTATAGGAGCATGTTAATTATTTTGAAAGTTTTAATTTAGATGAAATTTTATAACTCGGTTAAATACGTTTACAAGTGCATGTGTTTTGGTAATGTCTCGTACCCTATTCCGGTATTGAATACGGGTAAGGGGTGTTACATAACCGTTCCACCATTTTTGAGACTGGCTGAAGGTTCAATCATCTATCTTCATTATTATCAGGATTTGAACCAATTATAGATAAGCGCAAAAAAAGAAAAATTACAAATTAATCTTCGAAGTCGTGTTTATGGTTGTTTTAGTTAGGTAAGTTCATATGTGACTTACTTTATTAATTCATAATATGTTTGTATTAAATTGTTTTACTTATAGTTTGAATTGTTATGTAATTATTGTATTTTGGCTTCAAATGGATTGAATCATAAAATATAAATTAAATGGCAAATATGGATAAATACATGATATTGAATGAATGTGACATTTTTATATGATTGGATAGTATGTTTATGATGATGTTACAAGGTTAAGATTGTAAATGGATTTCTATTTGAAAGGTGAAAAGTGTGTATATGGTTGTTGGGATCGTAATGATTTGTATATGGTAAAAATGCCCGAGTGAACATATTAAAGGATAGGATATGATTTGTACGTTGTACGAGATATATGTTTAGGTACGGAGATATTATTGATTATAATGAAATACAACATTTGTTGTGGATTACAGAGTTATATTGGTGTGGTGGAGGGGTGTATTGATACTGATTATATGATGCCTACGGGGTTTACACTTTAGTGCCTTGGTGTGTTGTAGTTTCAACTCTTATAAGCATTCTGCTGTGGTGTAGTTACTCGTGTATCTAAATATATTTATTGTAGTTTATCGGGCTACTGGAATAATGAAAAAGAGAAATGACGATAAAATGATACGAGTCACACATTCAATTGGTTATATGATGAAGAAACGATACTAATGGTAAAATAATGAATAATATACTACATGCTATAATGTTATATTACTCTGTTATATGCTGAACTCATCTTAATATTGTAAAATGCTATGTCAGGCTAAATTGTATCAACTTATGAGTTTGATATGTTTATAATGAGCAAAGTTGAATACATGATTGTACTTGTATATGAATTAGACAATATGATCTTATTTTATAAATAAACTAACCTTGTGGTGAATTTGTAAAGTTGTATATGTATGCATAAGGATGCTAAAGGAGTGCCATATTTTGTACAATTGTGTTTCAAATTACTTTAATTAGTTGAAATGACAAGGTATGTTTAGTTATTTTCATATGGACTTGCTAAGCATTTCATGTGCTTACCTTGTTGTTTCCCTTTTCCTTTAGATTGCTAACTTGCGGAACGTGTCAGGTGGATCATCAAGTAGCTCACACTATCTAAATATTGATTCTGTAGTCTTTTGACCATATTAAGGCTTGGTTATGTGTTGCATGTACTTAGGAGTTGTTTTGGTTTACTTATATAGTGGTATGGCTTGAAACCTTTTATTAGTGTGATTATGACAAAGAATATGCTTGTTGAAAACATATGCATTAGTAAATGGTTTGAAATGTGTATTTGGTATTTGAGATGAAATTTTAAGTATGCAATTATATAGGTTGTAACACCCCAAAATTGAGCTTAGAAGTTTCGAGGGTATTTTAAGAATTTTAGCTTATAAGTGCTCGAAATTTCGTAAGATTGGTAATCGATAATGTTTTCGACAATGACTATTAGGAAATTAAGTCAATTTTTTAAAATGAATTTTAAATACCTTTAATTTTGAAAATAAGACTGATTTGTAAAAGAGTTAAAACTTGGAGCTTTTATGAAGCAATTTACCCAGAATTTAAAAATCAACCTAAAACCCCCTTCTCCAGTTTGTTTTCATGAAAGCTATCCCCTCTTATTGCTTGTGCCATCCCTTCCATTCTCCCAACTCTTCTAATCAATTTTTCTTCCAAATCCTAATTTCTCTTGATTTCCAACATCTTTTGAACTATAAATCTCCATTGAAACGAAGAAAACACCCAAAAATCTATTTAATTTCATTATCTTATTCAAGAGTGAGTTTTCCCGGATTTGTGTCAAAGCTCATCTTTCTTGCATTTAAGGTAACCATTCATCTTTCTAATAGTTTTAAATGTTATTTAGTTCTTTAAATTGAATTATTAGCCATTAAAACACATGTTTTAAATAAAACCCAAAAAATTTGGTTGTTAATGGTGAATTTCGGGATTGTGGATTAAAATGTGGTTTCAAAGTATTTTTCAACTTGTTTAACATTATTAGAAGGTTTCTAAAGTCACTATGAAGTTTTGTTAGAATTTCTCGATTTTTAATGAATTTTCATCATAATGACCAAAACTTGTCAAAAAATGTCAATACCTTGAAACGTGTAGTTTAAAGTTGGGAATTAGCAGTAGATGAATATATAGATGAACGGAATTCGTTTCGTGCAAAAAGAATAAGTGTAGGCTGAGATATTTGAATTTAAAGTTTTCCATGTCGAAAGTTTCGGTTAATAGTGAATGTAGCTTAGGCTATTGTTTTTTATCGTTTAAGGTGAGTCGGTGACTGATTGCTGATTGCTTGTTTGTGTGGTTTGTCTTGTTGAAGTGTTAGAGTCAATATGGCCCTCAACGAGTAGAGACAAAGGCAAAGTAAAACTTATCTAAGCTTTCGACTTTTCGGCGGAAGTATATTTCTGGTGAGTGTTTTGGAATCGCTACTTATAGCTGATTCATTGTGTAATTGGGAATTTAGAGGTAGCCTAAACCCCTACTCTAAATTCCGGGAGTAAGTGTTTTCACACCTATGACTAAATGAGATATATGTATGCTTGTGAAATTGTGAAATTATGAACATATATGAGATGCTATGACATATGCTATAAGCTTATGATGATTGATGAAAAAGTGAAAATGAAGGTGTGTTGTTCATGCCGTGTGACCGTAAATAAAAACTACTAAAAATTATACTTTCATTACTTACACTCTAAAAACATAAATTATTACTAAAACAACTCGATTTTACTTAAAAACATCTAAAATAAGTGTAAAAAGATATCAAATAAGCATGATAAATCGTGGCAGATCAAGTGCCATACCCTGAAGGCTAGGTGTCACACCCCAAAGCTCTGTAAGTGTTTTAAAGCCCAAAATTATTGCTTCGAACAGCTTGAATTCGTCCCCAACAACCATAAACGTCCACAAATTCATTCATTGATAAAAATAAAAATAAAAAACACATCAAGACACAAGAAATGAACATCCAAGCATAGAAATCAACAGAAAATCCTCTAATTTTTTATTTCATCATTTCTCTTGTACATACTTCTTAGGTGCTTATTGTTAGATTTTTTATCATGACCATTTCCATTCTCTAAGATAAACACACACCTTTGAGAAGTCTTCATTGTTGACATCGTTTCTTTGTATTGAAAGATTTACTTGAGGTTTTTGAGGCATAACACTTAGGAGTTTTAGTTGAGTTTTGTAAAAACTAGAGGGTTATAGTTTAGCCACAAAGCTAGGGAAAGGTTCCATCTCAGTCTTGTAAAAAATAGAGATTGTAAAGGTTACACCTTGTCCTTAAAAGATATAAATTCAAGTATAGTTCATTGAGAAATCTTTGGTTGAGGTATTCCAAGGTAGTGGATGTATTCAATTGGGGTTGAGCCACTATAAATCGAATTGTTAAAGTTTTTTCTCCCTTTCCTTATCATTTAAAAAATTTTATAAAATTTTTAAAATACCAATTCAATTCCTCTTGGTATTTTCGAACCTAACATAATGTATATCAAATTTACTTTGATATTAATGAACATCTACTTAATGATAAAATATTTATAACACAAATCTTCTAATGATATCACTTTTTAAGACATTGTTATTTTAATATATTTAATATGATGATGATGATGTGAAGGCAAACTTATAAATTAATGTTCCATTTTAAGGAACCTTTTCATTTCTTTTGCTTAAGCAACCATATATATCATTTGATTATTTTACATTTCAAATCAAACAAGACAAGAATTGACAAAACAGATATTAAAAGGTAAAAACAGAAAGTTACATTATATGCAATATGAAAATAAAACTAATTGGGTCCATGCCATGAATTATTGAGCCTCTAAATTTTGCAAAATTCAATGAACCTCCCAATCCATCATCACTTCGACTGCCATGCACACTTAATAATATCCTATGCAATAAGATTATACGATAAAAATTAAATCAAAGTACTATGTTGTATAAAACATTTAAGATTTATCTAATATAAAATTTATCTATAAAAAGTTTATAAAATAATATATTTTCTAGTGTAATTATTAATTCAAACTATTTTGTATTTTCATTTAATTCATTAACCGATTATATATAATAAATTTACAATATTTTTTAATAAAATTAGTTTTTATTTAAAATTTTAATAAATTGAAAAGTTAATGTAATTAAAAATATTTAATAAATTTAGAATAAGTTATATTAATATTATTTAATTTTAAAATATTTAATATTAAAATAATACAAAATTAATCATGAATATCAATATTAATATATTATAGTTTAAATAATATTATTAATAATTTCTTACAGATTATTTATTTTATATATTGTTAAATCAATTTGTTTTAATTTTAAAATTGATAATATTCTATTTTTTATAAATTTATATTTATATTTTCTCTAATTTAATTAATAAATGTAATTAGCTTTTATTATATTTAAAAATACAACTTTACTTTGATAAATATTATTAGTACACGTATTCTTAAAAACTATATTTTAAACTTAGTAATTTAAAATTATTAATTTTAATATGATAATATTAAAAGTTAATTCAATTAAGTAAAATAAGAAATAAGGATTAAAAGAGCAATAAATGTTTTAAATAGACAACATGACTATTTATTCCTCATATTACTATAGAGTAGAGGTGCTCATGGGCCGGGCGGCCCGGCCCTGCCCGACGGCCCGCTTGAAATATGGGAGGGTTTGGGTAAAAATATAGGCCGAAATATGGGCTTGGGCAAAAAATGAGGCCTGTTTAGAAAGCGGGCAGACCTCGGCACCACTTTTTCGCCCGGCCATGCCCGATATAATAAATATATTTATTTTTTAATTTTAAAATATTTTTACATACTTTTTAAATTTTTAAATTTTAAAATATTTTTAAAATATTTTTTAATTTTTAATTTTAAAATATTTTTAAAATACTTTTTTTAATTGTTTTAATTTTAAAATATTTTAAAAATATTTTAAAATACTTTTTAATTTTTAAAATTTTAAAATAAAATGGGCAGGTAGGCAGGACTTATGATTTTTCTGGTAGGCCTGGGCAAAATCTTAGGCCCATATTCGGGCAGGCGGCCCGGGCAAATTTTTATAGGCCGGCCGAACCCAGCCCGGCCCGGCCCATGAGCACCTCTACTATAGAGTAACTCTAGTTCTATCTTCTTTAAAATTTTAAAATTTAAATTTTTTATTTTAAGAATTTAATTTTTAAATTGTGTAATTTAAAATTAAACTTTACTTGATAAGTACAAGTTTATTATTGAGGTTAAAAATACTTTTGTAAAGATAAAATGACAATTTTAAATTTGTAATTATAAATTGGAAGGTTTAATCAGGAATAAAAGTAAATAATTGATTAAAAATACTTATTCAAAAGTTAAAAGTTAAAAAATTAACTTTTGACTTTGGATTAAAATCCTAAGTTTAGTTTGAAAAGGTACTTTTTTATAAAAAAATTTGGTTTGAAATCAAGATGTAATTGAAAAATATTTTCCAACCTCGATAATAAATAAAGCTTAAAATTCAAAAAATTTAAAAGTAGAGGACTGGAAGCATAATTAAATACAAGTTTTCCAATGGACATTAGCTGTTTAAAGAGTTAAAAGCGTGTGAAATTGAGCTTGTTACACGGAAACAACTCAAGCTCACAGCTCCCTGAGTTCCAAAAATAAAAACAGAGCAATTAATGGGGGATTATCATATCACCATCTGATTGTGCTATTGAATAATGGGTAGTCACTAAGTCTTTAATTGAGAGTCAAAAGACCCGAAATCAAGATTAAGTAATTAATTTAAGAATACTATACTTTGGCTTCCATTGCTTTTCTCTCTTCTTTTTGCTCTCCATTTCTATGCATTTTTTTTAAAAAAATTTTGTGTATGCAGCTATGAGACAAGGCTCAAAGCCCCGGCCGGAGGTACTTTTTTTTTTGTGTTTCTAAGCATTTTGCTTCCGCCTCTTTCCTTTTTCTTTTCGTTAGGTTTTTTTTTTTTTTTTGTTTTGTGCGTTTGAGATTTTAATTATGGTATAACTAAGAGAGAACTTGCAGAGAAGTTGGGTTGAAATCTGCTGTTTTGGTTGCTCCTGCCTACAGCTCTTTTGGCCTCGAGTTGTCATGCGTAAGTTGCTCAATATCAATCCCAGAGATTCCGATTACAGTGCCGACACCGATGATGGAGATGACATTGGGTCGGATTCTGAAACCGAAGGTGCTCTCACCAGTTTCCTTCTGACCCCATTTCTCATGTTTTGGATTATTTTCCCAGTTTTCTGGGAATTTTGAGATTTTTTTGGTGGTTTTTATTTCTTCTAGAGTTGTTTTTACGGGCTGATTTTTGGTTCTTTTGGAATTTGAGTCTAAATGTGTGGGGTTTTGCAGAATTTTTTGATTGTGGCAATGGCATTGGCTCAAGGTTTAGAGGGATTAGAGAGGAGGATCCTCAGCCTGATCTAAATGGTAATAATTTTAATCCCTTATCAAAGTTGGCGTTGTTAAGTTGCTATATGCCTATGTCATTTGTGTGTGCAAGCTAGTTATCTTCTATTTCCTTGACACCTTGAGACTTGAGTAGCATCATTTTCCCTTTTAGCTGGAAAGTTTGGAAATTTAAGTTGCTGTAAAAGACTTCTAAATACATGAGGAGCATCCAATCTAAAATTTTGGATTGTCAATCTTTCATTGGGGGTTCGGTGAAAGTCAAACTTAAGTTGTTCAATCAGGTGGTTCATGAAGCTACGGAATTGGAATGGTTGTGATATTGGGATTGATATTTCCTTTCAACATAAAATAGTTGATGACTTAGTAGAAAGCTTATCAATATATTTAGTCCCTTCAGCTGGTAGCTGGTTGTGCATCTCACGAAATATAGTTGATAAAGTTGGCTCAATTAATCAAATGACTTTTTAGACCTTCTATTTATTATTTGCCTAGTGGACGGATTAATCAAATGACTGGCAAGGTAGTTTATTGATGGTTTTCTTCGATTGGATATAGCTCTATTCTTCTTTTCTTTGATTGCACAGTTCTAGCAATCTTAAAAGGAAACTGCGGGTCACATGGAAATGGAGTTATCCTGTAGCATCTAACTAACTGAATTTTAGAGAAGTTCAATTTTTTTTAACCCTTTTAATTCTATTATTTACAAGTAAATCACCTTTCAAAGGCGGTGAAACAAATTCATCAGTTACTTTTACTTACCAGTGAAATTTTCAGGAGGGCACCTTTTGTACCTCTAGATAAGTTTACCTCAGATATTCCTGCAATCAGACACTTTGACTTTGGCATTCTGAGTGTAACCTTTTGTGGTTTGTGTGAATATCCAATTCAGGGAGTGAGGTGAAGTGCTCTTTTGATTTCTTTTCTCTTTGAATAGTCACAATCTTTTCCCGTCTTTTTGATCTCAGATGGTCTTCCAAGATTAAGGAGACGGAATTCAGAGACTTTTAGGGCACAATACATAAGCACAAAGGAATTAAGGTGCAGTGCTTCTCGCTTGTGGCATTGACACATAAATCTTAAACTAGTTGTACAATTTTGGTGACTCAAAGGAGTTTGCTTGTTATAGGTTTGTTGCTGAAACAATTTTTTCCCCCTTTTTAATTAATAGAATATGCGTCTGTACCTGGAATGTTGGTGGAACGGTTCCACCTGATGACCTAGATATTGATGATTGGATAGATATCAATGAACCTGCTGACATCTATGTGTTTGGGTAAGTATTTTCCCTATATGCATTTTGAACTTTCTTCAATTGAAGTTGATTTTCTATCCTTGCCAGACTCTAATCACAATCAATGTTTTTACAGGAAAACTGTTTGAGATAACTTTCATGTTGTATTTTTCACTTGACCTTAAAACAATTCTATTTATACACGTCGATTCAGAATTTGGTGCTTTCTTTGTTTAGCAGTTACCCCTGAACTTGTTTATCTTAATGATAATTTCTTTATGCTCAGTTTTCAGGAGATAGTACCCTTAAATGCTGGGAATATTTTTGGTGCCGAAGATAATCGTCCTGTTCCAAAGTGGGAAAACATCATTCGTGAAACCCTTGATAGAATTCAGCCTGCAACTACTAAAGTAAAATGCTATAGTGATCCCTCATCTCCAACAAAATTTAAGCCATTTGATGATGTTCCTAATTTAGAGGAGATAATTCTTGAAAGTGAAAGTGATATTGGTGAAGAAATTTATCCATTGGATGAAGACGCAAATGGTTTTGATGAAGTTGATAATTCAGCCGGAAAAAACAGTGTGCTCAGAAGTTATGGAGTTTCATACTGTAATGATGTTGTTGAACTTGATGCGCCTCTAGAACAGGGTTTACAGAGGCAATTTTCTTCACCTAAGAGTTTAGATGGATTGAATTGCTTGCAGATGGAGGACTTTTCTGAAGATGTAGGAGACTCAATCAGGCTACAAAATAGAAAATTTACCAGAACGCTTAGTGGAATTGCAGAAAACAGAAAATTAACCAGAATACTTAGTGGAACTGAAAGGATTGGTTTGAGCTGGCCAGAGCCTCCACTAAACTTTCTTCCTCAGAATGTTTTGGAGAGACCAGGTTCTTTCAAACCAAGAAAATCTTTTAGAGCAATAAAGTCTTTTAAAACATATAATTCCTTCAAGTCCATAAATGATATGGGCCATATGGTATCTGCGATAGCTTTGCTTGCTGAACTTGACCTTGAATCCCTCATGAAGAGGAAAAGAAGATCATCATATGTAAGAATAGTAAGCAAGCAGATGGTAGGAATTTTCCTCACTATATGGGTTCGTAGGAGTTTGCGCAGGCATATTCAGAATCTGAAGGTGTCTACTGTTGGTGTTGGTGTAATGGGTTACATTGGTAACAAGGTTTGTTCCTCCTATAATGTTATTTTCTTGAATTTTTTCCCTTGAATTGAATGTTTGATTTTTGTTTGTTTGTCATGCTAGCAATTAGCACTACCTTAAACCCCCCTCTAAAATCTAAAAATGTATATAACATACATGGCACAATTGCAGTCCCCCCCCCAAATAATTTTTTTGGCTTCGCCCCTGCTTGAAAGATATAGTTTATATATATTGTTGTATTCTAGTTCCTATTGATTTACATTTTAGGTTGGACTCTTTATGTTTAGTGCTTTTTGTAGCTAAGTTCGGTCTGCCTTACGGTTGAAGCTCAAGCTTCAGAATCCAAGCATTATCATTTGAGCAGATGCGCACTTATGTTATAACAAATTGGCTACATTTTTGCCTCAAATATTGGTCGCCCTGACATCAAGTTAGAGGCCATTAAAGTGAGCTTCAATTTTGAGCCTCACCTTGTGTCATTTCTTGTTGTCAATAATTGGTGTAGGTGCTTTTCAGTAGATAGTATCTAGAAAATGTGTTTTTCTGTAGTGTTTAATTGTATGATTTTGTCTTTCCATCTAATATAGGATTTATGACTGCCAATTTTAGCTTCAACAAGAATGCTGTGCATTCCTTTCAGAAGTTCTTAAATTGTATAACTGCACTGATAAATGGGAGGGACTTAATAATTTTAATTTACATAATTTTTTAAGGAAGATCAGATCCCATTTATAGCTAACATCAGAGAGTTTTTTTAGCGAGGGATGAGGTGATGCTTTAACTAAGTACACAAGAACGAATTAGAGGCAGAGAGGACTGGACAGCCCTTGGGCACTTAGAGTGTTTTTGGTAGTTGATGGAAGTGAAACAGTGGCAGAAGTATGAGTGGGAGTGTGCAAAGAAGCATAGCTGAAGGTAAGTCACATTGGAACTATGCACACATGAAAGGAGGTGATTGAGATGTGGACAATAAGGGATTGCATAAAGGTAGTAACATGAAAGCTGATTGTGATTGAGTAAAGATGAGATTCTCCTCCAAAATGATGTTAGGACATATAATACAGGATTAAGTGGGTGCAGTTGATGAAATCAATCAGGCTGATGAATCATTTCTTAGTGTTGAAGGGAATAAGTTATAAGATAGGATGCATGAGTGGTTTGTTTCTCTAGCCTTTTCACAGGTCATGCAGATGAAACCATGTGTCAACTAATGACTTATTGTAGGCACTCAGATACTCCAAAGGGGTGAACGGAAGAACCCATTAAGTTCTCATATTGTATCCCGCTGAACCAAAATGCTGTGACATCTCAAAGATTATGAAAGAAATTTTTTTGTAGTGAAAAACTCGACTCTTATTACAGGTGAATTTCTGAAAATTCTTTTCGTTTCTAGAAATTCTAGAAATCACTTTATTTCTTGGTGTCAAAATCAAAACAGGATATGTAGTATAAAAACGGGGAATCTATTCTCTTCTTTTTCCAAAAAAATGCTCTTGGAGACTGTGTAATGCTTACTCTTAAACACTTTGTTTACACTGTAGTAATATTTTTTGTTTCTCTCTTCATCTTCGGATTCCTATCTAAGAATCCAGGACGTAATCCTGGACGCAAAGAATAAAAAAAGGAGAGTTCCTTGCTTCATTTTCAGAAATGGTATTAGGATTTGATCTATTCCACTACCAAAAACTGAAATGGAAAGAGAGGGATTCAAACCCTCAGTATGAATAACTCATACAACGGATTAGCAATCCGACACTTTAGTCCACTCAACCGTCTCTGCTAATTGAGATAAGATAATTACTATGTTATAGCATGCAAAAAGAAAGGCTTGAAAAAAAGCCATTTTTTACTTTGTTATATGAGCAATGCAAGAGTCCTGCCACTTACCGTGGTTTCTCCAAACAAATAAGCTAGTCTCTACCGGACCTATTGATATGTTGTGTAATATCTGCAAGAAGTAGCTGAAAGATGGGTTCAAGAGTGCGATAGTATGATTAAAATAAGCCTGTACAGTGCATCTACAATAATGATGCTGACATTTTGCTACCCCATGTCTTGTAACAATGAATTCTGCTTATGGCTGGTAATTTCTGAAGCAATTTATTAGATTCTGTGCTGTCATCTTCTTTTATTAAATTTTCAGTTGTTGGTCATAGTTATTCAATTCTGCTATATTTAGCTAATGTTATGGTCATTCACTTTTTTTTCCAGGGATCTATATCGGTCAGCATGTCCATATATCAAACACTTTTTTGTTTTATATGCACTCACCTGACATCAGGTGAAAAAGATGGGGATGAACTAAAAAGAAATGCTAATGTGCATGAAATACTTCGAAGAACTCATTTTCATTCTCTTTCAGCAATTGGACTTCCCAAACGCATCCATGATCACGAGTGAGTATAATAACTTAATAACTACTGGTGTGAGTTATTGGTTACTTACTCATCTATCATTCTAGTTCTTGAGATTGTTACATTCTGATTATTCATAATATATCATTAGTTCCCCTAAGTTTCAAGGATTGTAAGAACCTATAAAGCAAAAGAATATATACACACTATTTTCTCATTACTTGCTTTCTGCCCAATCAAGTGGCCATCTAATTAAAATAAGTCCAATTTGGTTGTGATGTTTAGTATTTGGTTCTTACTTTTGGAGCCAAAATTCATAATGTACATTTGGATCCAAAAGCAAACATTTTTCCCCCAAAAATTTAAAATGTATATTTTTGGATTTAAAAAAATGCCTGATTTTACCTTTTATACGTTAAACAACCATTAAGAATTGATGTAATTCAGCCATTTCAGTCAATTGTGATCTTGCTTTTTACCATTTTACTTTGCTTTATAGTAACTTTTGAAGAAGCAAATAAAAAAAGAAGTAATAAATTAACAACCAAACGGAACCTAAAAGCGTGCATGTGCATTAGATTTTATTCTAGAAGCGCATTTAAGAGAGATTATTAAATAGTTGTAAATTAAGCTTGTCTCAAAAGTTTAGACCATTGATACCTGTAACTCTCATTCATTACAGGGACTAGTTTATTAAAATAAATAAGTTGACACTAAATCATCCAAAATCAATTGATCCTTTTTGAAAGTGAACGAGATACTTTTGTTGTTGAATAAAATGTATTTAGAAACAGTAGTCTTTATGGCATGTTAAGAGTTGGAGTACTATTTTTCCATATACATGTTTGATAAATTTAAATGTAACAAGGTAGAACTGGGCCTCCTTATACAAGGAATGATTTGGATATTAGTGCCTATTAATTGGTTCTCGTAGGAGACATCGTAGGAGACATTCATAATTTAAGTGTATCTGTGAAAGTTATACTTTGTGCTTCTATTTCTTTATTCAATGAGATATATGCTTGTTCAGTAAATTAGAAAATGCATTCTTTGGACTGTACACTTATCCTACTCATCTATCATCGACCAGATTATTTATGCTTAGCAGAGCTGCTTATTTCTTTTTTTCCTTCAGAAGAATAATTTGGATGGGTGATCTAAATTACCGTATCAACTTGCCATATGACAAAGTACGTGATCTCATCTCCAAGGAGGAGTGGTCCAAGTTGATTGAGAGAGACCAGGTAGCTTATTAGTCCTCCATAGTCTTACATCATTTTAATTTTTCTATCACATATGAACTTTGAGGCTGTTGATAGGATGCTAGTGTACTGATTAAATATATTATCTAATCATGATAGCTTGTAGGAGAGCTGCAGAAAGGTCGTTCATTTGATGGATGGTCTGAGGGAGCTTTAAATTTTGCGCCAACATACAAATATGAGCTAAATTCAGAGAAATACTATGGAGAGGATCCCAAGGCTGGAAGGCGAACTCCTGCATGGTATGCTTAAACTAGATTATAAGATTCGTCCTTTACTGTGTGTTTGTCTTCTGAAATTTTCCAGTATACATCATCTCTTAGGTGTGACCGCATCCTTTCTTATGGGAAGGGACTGAGGCAACTAACGTATAGGAGAACTGAGCTTAAACTTTCTGATCATCGCCCTGTTACAGCCATATATATGGCTGAGGTTGAGGTGTTTTGTCCAAAGAAACTGCAACGTGCTCTCAACTATACTGATGCTGAAATTGAAAATGAAGAAGTTGTGGCAGAGGTTATTGCATATTGATTTTGGAATGACTTCCTTGAGTTGTACCAGGTGAGTGGTACATAATGTTTCTCATCCAAGAATATAGGTAGCTTCTTTTTATCACTAGGTACTAATTTTTATGAGTCTCATGACTCATACTAGGAAAATGAAGTAATGCTGGCTAAGAGTAGAATTATGGAATAAAATATGATAGACTTGGATAATTAAACATAACCGGTCAATAAGGGATTTGGAGATAGTTTAAGAGATTAGATGTTTTTGTTACGTAAAGTTTTAATTAAGAGCTCACCGAGAAGGATCTTTTGAAAGTTTTCAAGAGAGTATTTAATAAAACTGTTTTGTTTTTATTAATTTAAATAGAACTGAATTTAAATAGAGAAAATAGTCATAACGTAATTGGGAAAATAATTCCTTATTCTAATAAACTACTAAAAGATAAAATAAAATATTCCTAGAATATCTAATAAACTACTAAAAGATAAAATGATTTATTCTAAGGTTTATCTAAATAAGATTTATCTACCTAAATAACTTTAAAATATATCCCCAAAATATATAGGTTTCACATATTTCAACACCCTCCCTCAAGTTGGTGCATATATATCAATCATGCCCAACTTGCATACAAGAAAGTCAAAGCTTGTCTTAGAGAGCTTTTTGGTGAGTATGTTAGCAATCTGTTGTTTTGAAGGAACAAACAGCATGCACACTTGGCCTTCTTCAGTCTTCTCATTGATAAAGTGTCTATCAATCTCAACATGTTTAGTTCTATCATGTTGGCTGGGTTGTGAGCAATACTAATGGCAGCTTTGCTATCACAATACAACTTCATTTGTGAAGCTATTGGTTTCCTCAGCTCTTCCATAATTCTTTTTAACACATCATTTTATAAATTCCTTGAGCCATTGATCTAAACTCAGCCTCTGCACTACTTGCTACAACACTTTGTTTTTTTGCTTCGCCAAGTTATAAGGTTTTTCTAAACAAATGTATAGTATCCTGATGTAGATCTTTTATCTATTATTGAGCCTGTCCAGTCTGCATCTGTATAAGCTTCAATTCCTTTTTGTTCGGATTTCTTGAAGAATAAGCCCT
The DNA here is from genome assembly GCF_025698545.1 of Gossypium raimondii. NCBI lineage: Eukaryota > Viridiplantae > Streptophyta > Magnoliopsida > Malvales > Malvaceae > Gossypium > Gossypium raimondii. The sequence goes on along the minus strand of NC_068570.1, from coordinate 29,820,649 downwards.
TTCTAGGTGAACTCTTCATGTATCTTAGAATCTGAAACACTACTTTTTCATGTTCCTCCATTAGGGAGTGCATAAATTGACTTACTAAGCTCATTGCAAAAGTTATGTCTGGCCTTGTATGTGATAAGTAAATTAATTTACCAACTAATTTTTGGTACTGCCCTTTATCAACTAATTGACCTTCTTTATTTATGAATTTTACATTTGGACCAATTGGTGGGTCAGCTGGGTGGCAACCACTCATCTCAGTCTCTTTTAAAAAATCAATCACATATTTTTTCTGAGAGATCACAATACCCTTTTTTGATCGAGCAATTTCCATTCCAAGAAAGTATTTCAAAGGACCCAAGTCTTTGATCTCAAACTCTAATGCTAGATGCTCCTTGAGACGTCTTATTTCATCCACATCATCTCTTTTAAGAATGATATCATCGACATAAACTATAATAACTGCTATTCTACCTCTTTGTGAGTGTCGATAGAACATTGTGTGATCAACTTGCCCTTGTGAGTAACCTTGTTTTTTAACAATTTGAGTGAATCGTTCAAACCAAGCTCGAGGAGACTGTTTTAGACCACACAAAGATTTCCTGAGCTTACATACTCGAGTTCTAAATTTTTCTTCAAAACCTAGAGGAGAATCCATGTAAACTTCTTATTCAAGTTTCCCATTTAAGAAAACATTCTTCACACTAGTTGCTGTAAGGACCAATCAAGATTAACAACAATTGATGAAAGAACTCTAATAGAATTTAATTTGGCTACTAGAGCAAACGTTTCAAGATAATCTATCCCGTATGTTTGAGTGTACCCTTTAGCCACCGACTGGGCTTTGTATCTATCTAAAGATTCATCCTGTTTGAATTTAGTTTTGAACACCCATTTACAACCTACAGTTTTTTTTCCTACAGGTAGTTCCACTGTTTCTCATGTACCTGTTTTTTCAAGAGCACGCATCTCTTTTAAAATAGCCTCTTTCCACTCAGGAACCTATAAAGCATCTTCAACATTTTTGGGTATTTTCACAGCATCGAGACACGAAACAAAGGCTGAGAATGTTGAAGACAAGACTTTATAGGACATAAAGTTAGATATGGGATATTCTTTTAGCAATTGGAATATCTAAATAAGAAAATTCATTGATTGGATTATGAGCTTTACTTGGACTTTTAACAAGATCTTGCGGGTCGGAGTCTTGGTGATGAATCTAGTGGATTTCACTTTTTTTATTTTGATTTCTTCTTGAATAAACAATTAACTCCTTTGTTTGTTCTTTATTCTCATGATCAGACTTTACACCTTCATACATCTTTTCATTAACAACATTAACGTCATTAATTTTTGTATTAATCATAAATTCACCTTCCCCATTATTAGAATCCCTATGTTGTATATTCCTAGTGTTTTCTTGATCAATTATATAATCTTCCTTACTATAATTCCTTCCTCGAAGATTAGAATCAAAGTAAGATTACGTTTCAACAAATGTGATATCCATGGTAACAATAATCTTCCTATCGATTGGATCATAATATTTGTAACATTTTTTATTAAAAGCATAGCCAATAAAGACACAGTTTTTTGCTCTAAGATCTAGTTTACCTTGGTTGTGAAGATGAACAAAAACAGTACGCTCAAAAACTTGGAGAGATAAATCTGTGATCAATTTAGAGTTAGGAAAGTTATCTTTAACGAGACGGAAATGAGTTCTATTGTTTAGAGTTTTACTTGGCATTTTATTAATAAGATATGTTGTTAACAAGGGTTCACCCCAAAGATTATGTGGTACCTGACTAGTGAACATCAAGGCTCTAGTTACTTCCAAAAGATGTTGGTTTTTTCTTTTTGCAATTTCATTTTGTTGTTGTGTATTTGTACAAGAGCTTTTGTGGACTATTCCATGTTTGGTTAAGAAAACACCTTATTGGTCACTAAAATTTTTTTCACCATTGTCACTCCGAAGTATTTTTATTCTCACACCAAATTGTGTTTTCACCATAGCATAAAAAGACTGAAACGCATTTTTAACTTTAGACTTATCTTTTAATAAAAACACTCAACAAATGCGAGTATGATCATCAATAAATGTGACAAACCAACGTTTTCCTGAAAAAGTTGAGACTTTCGAAGGTCCCCAAACATCACTATGAATTAACGAAAAAGGTTTGGAAGCTTTATATTTTTGAGGTAGAAAGAATGATCGATGATGTTTAGCTAATTCACAAAATTCACAGTGATATGAAAGACTTATTTTTAAATAGATCATGTAATAAATATCTTAAATAGTAAAAATTAGGATGTCCAAGTCTATAATGTCAAATCATAACCTTATCAAAACTAGAAGCAGAATTTAAACATAAAGTAGTTGTTGGTTGACTTAGATGGTCGTTGTCAAGAAAGTAAATTTCACCAGATTCTTTAGCATTGCTAATCATCTTCCACTAGACTATATCTTGAAATTTACACATAGAGGAGTCAAATATAACATGACAATTCGAGGACTGGGATAATTTTCTAACCGATATGAGATTACCAGCTAGATTTGGCACACGTAAAACATTATGTAAAACCAAGGCGAAATTTTAACAATGCCTTTCCCGGCTATTGCCGAGAACGATCCATTTGTTACTTTGATTTTTTTGTTTCTTGCACAAGATGTGTAAGTTGAAAAAAGAAAATGACTACTAGTCATGTGATCACTAGCTCCAGAATCAATGATCGACATGTTTTTTTTTACAAGGCTTAACACTTAAAAAAACAGAAAAATCAGTACCTGAGGAGGAAGAAAGATTATTGGATGAGTTAGGAACAGAAGAATTCATCCGAAACTGTGGTGATTGAAAAAGATTGTGTAGATGCTTTAATTGTTTCTTAGTGAATGGAGACCCTTCCAGAAAACTTTGGCCCTCATAATTTTCATTAGTTGTTTCAACGATAGAACTTTCTTCCTCTGTTTTGATTGCTGGATCTCTTATCTCCAATGAAAGTTGTTTTAACCATGATGCTATTAGGATTTAACCTAATTCAGATGCCATGAAAGTTTTCAAGAGAGCATTAATAAAACTGTTTTGTCTTTTATTAACTAAAGAACTGAATTTAAATAGAGAAAAGAGTCATAACTTAATTGAGAAAATAATTCCTTTATTCTAATAAACTACTAAAAAATAAAATAAAATATTCCTAGAATATCTCAAATGATTTATTCTAAGATTATCTAAATAAAATTTATCTACCTAAATAACTTTAAAATATTTTCCCAAAATATCTAACCGATATGAGATTACAAGCTAGATTTGGCACAAGATTCATTATAGATAGAATTAGAAATCAACATCAAGTTATTGTACATTGGTATGAGGGAACCTAATAATTTCTTAAAGTCAAACAAAATTTATTGGCCTGTAATAGTGCTAATGTAACAGTGCTGAAGTAGAATATAGATCTATGGCGCATGGGATATGCAAGATCATGTGGCTTGAACGTATATTGGAAGAATTAAGAAGACCTGTCACTATCCTATGAAGTTGTACTGCGACAACAAAACAACCATCAATACCGCCCACATTCTAGTCCAACATGATAGAGCAAATAAGGTTGATATTGATAGGTATTTCATAAAGGAAAAGATTGGGACTGGTATGATTTGTATGTTGTTTGTCCCTACATCACAACAAGTGGCAAATATTCTCAGAAAGAGATCGTTCAAATCAAACTATGAGTTTCTAACTAGCAAGTTGGGCATAATGGATATCTATGCACCAACTTGAGGAGTGTAGAATTATGGAGTAAAATAAGATCGACTTGGATAATTCTACATAATCTGTCAATAAGGTATATGGTGCTTTCAATTAGGGGTTTGGAGATATTATAGGAGATTAGATTTTTTTTCTTGAAGTTTTAATAAAGAAATACCTAGAACCATGGGTCTCTATCAATCAAGGGAATTTCATACAATATTCAGCGGTAGGCTTTCTTTATAAATTATTTTGAATCTTTTCAGAATGAAGTATCTAGAAATTACAGCCTTTTGTTCTAAGCTTTCTTTTATTTTTTGTCCTAAATTTTCTATTTTAAAATTTTAATTTTATCCTTGACTTTTGTCCTAGATCCGTAGTCAGTAGTTTAATGATGATGTAGGATAAAAGGGGGAATAGTTGAGGATCATGGGAAAGGGTAAGTAAATTCGACTGCACATCATTAGAAAGTAGTTTGTCAAGAGAATCATTTTTTGAAAGTACTTGATTGGTATATATGCGTAGGTTGCATGGTGTTTTTTCATTGAGAATTTCAACCTCATCAACTTGTAAGGATATATTTTGTTGATGCCGTATGGTACACTTAGTAGTTGCAAAACAGCTTGGTCTATGCCATGTATCACATCCATCAAGGATGATACATGAAAAGGTAATTGGAAATTTTTTGAAGTAGATGAAATTTTTGCTAATTCAAGAACCCTAGTGCCAAATATTTATTTCATCCAATGTGTTTCATTGTTGGAAAACTTGTTTCTTTGTTACATATTGTGAATGAAATTTCGAGTAACATTGATTTTAGGTGATTTCTACAAATGTAGTTAAAATAAAAATAGATGATTTGTTTAAACTAAAAATTCAAACCATTAATTTAAAAATAAGATAAAATAATAAATCAAAACAAAGACAACGATAATAAAAAATCTATTTAAATCTTTTAAATGCAGCCATATTGGACTGATGAATATTGATGGTCGGTATAGCAACAATCTTGGATTGATGACAAAATTGATGGTCGATATAGCAGCCATATTAAACTGATGAAGACAAAAAATTGTGGACAGTTGATGGTAAAAAAGGTACATTTTGCAATTGAGAGTGTTGTAATGGTGAGCTTTTATTATGAGTTACAACAGTGAATAACTAAATTAGGAATATTGATATTTTTGGAGATTGCTCGACTTCTGATGTATTTTTGTTAGTTATGACGTTGTGATTGGTATATTTAAAATATGGTTTGGTATACATTAGGTAAGGCCCCTCAATGCATGCCTATTGGAAGATAGCAATCGATGATTGGATGGTGATAAAAAAAGTTTGATTGGCTTTGGTGAACAAGAATTGGCATTGTTCAATCCAAAAAAGGTAGATTGTTGGATTCTGAAGAATTGAGTGGAAGAAATTTTTTTTTTGTTTGTATATTCAGTAGCATATTACGCCATAGTACTTATAGAAAGAGTGCAAAATCAATAAGAAATATGGAAACATTATTTACCTTACTCGCATTCTCCATAATGCCTTTGGCATGGAAGTAGTGCTCCATCCTTTACAAGAAATTGTCCCCATCGTATGCAGACCTTATCCCCGCAAACTCTTCCGGCTTCAGGACATCTACCTTGCAATTGAGTGCTGCACTCAACACTCTATTCCCCACGGTTGCTTGACATAAGGCAAACACTCTTTCGAACTCCTTTATTCTTGTGCTCAAAGCCTTCGTCATGACCACTGTTTCCTCTTTCAAAGCCATCACCATGACCTCGAGAGCATCATTCTTCTCTGTCAGCTTATTCTTTTGAGAATTTAACAACTCCTGTACTTTTTCCACAATGGAATTGAGAGACATCACATAGTTCCTGGATTTTTCTCACCAGTCCTCGAGTGATTTCTTCACATCCCCCATTGACTCCTCAAGATTGGCCACTTATTCCTCTATAGTCAACAACTTTTCCTTCAGAAGGATTGGTTTCCTGGCCCACCAATGGGTCTCCTTTAACTTATTTTGATTGGTAACTTTGCAACCCAAGCTCGGATACCATTTTTCACGGGGCTAAAACTTTAGTTTTGCAACCCGTGCGACCTTAGGCGATTCTTTCGTTGCAAAAACACCAAGTTAGCCTAACCATCAAACAATTGAAGATTCACAAAGAATTCTTCCAATGTATCAATTTATATTGTGGAAGCAATACAATCAAAAGAAGACTTTAAAAAAATACAATAGCCACAAAAAACTTATGCACGAGAGGTGTTTAAGTAAAGGTTTTCAATTGTATTACTTTTTCAAAGAATACAATAATACAATGGATGAATGGATCTAAATGGATGATTTACAAAGGGGGAAACTCTCTATGTATAGCTTAGCTCCCCCAAAACTAACGGTTTATATTAAGTTATATCGATAGACGAGATTAAGCCTATCCCTACAATTAAGGGATTTACAAGATTACGTAATCAAATTAAATCTAATATTATCAGATATTATTCCCTTCAATATTTTAAGATTAGTTTCCTTATTTACCAAGATAGTTTATGTTTCCATATCTGCATCATTGGGATACTCAATTTTCAAATGGACAAGCTTCTCCAACAGTTCTTTGAATCGGGTTAGTTCTCTTGGGTCAAATTATCTCCATGTCAATGATAGACCTCCACGGTATGCATTGTGTGCGATGGTACGGGCTTTGAATTGTAGCCTATGACAAGGATATGCTCGTTTGAGAAAAGAGATAAGAAACGTGTATAGGCCAAGATCAAGAACTATGTCATTAGACGTAAGCTCTAATACCATATTAGAGTAAGGGGAGGCTTTTGAAATAGCTCCTTGATTTATTAATAAAACCTTTATTTATGGATGTAAAGGTAGATGATTAAATTTAAAATAGAAATTCAAACAATTAATTTAAAAATAAAATAGCAATTTAAAACTAGGATTAGGATTGAACATTAAAATAAATTTTTTATTATCATTATTCTAGTTTTAATTGTTTTTGAATTATTATAATATCTTATTTTTGAATTAGTTGTTTGAATACCGATGTCGCTGTCTTTATTTTTGAATTAGTAATTTCTATAAATCAATGGAAACATTCCCTCCCATTACTTCAATAATCTATACCATAATCCTCATACTTCAAACCGGGAAATGAAAACCCAATATTTGAAATAGGTCTGTCGATGTGGCAACTTCAGCAGTTAGCATTGGCAATTTACTTGTCTATATGGAGTCCAATACTTGGAAGATATATATTGATTAAACTTGAACTTAAATATATGCTTATATTTCTTTAAATAAAATGGTTTGCTTTTTGATGCAGGATAGTTTGCTGGCAGAGCATCAAGGGATTTTAATCTATGCTTGAGACTTTGAAGGTTAGGGTGAGAGTCTACAACTCTTTATATTACCTACACCTTAGATTCTTTCATTTCATTCTTTGATTTTGTTACTGTATTGTATATTTCAATCATTGTATAAATGCATCAGCACTAGGAATTTCACAAATAGGCTCTTAAACAAGAGCATATCTAGATATAGTTGAGCATATCTTTACATAGTCGTTGTATCATTGTATAAGTATTTGCATAAATTTTATTTAGATATGCTCTTCTGCTAGCAGCTTTTTCTATCTCAGAGAAAGCTGACGATGTAAAGATATTTAATCAATGCACGCTTTTTTGAAGTTGCTACTTTTTGGTGTACGCCTTTTGACTTTCTCAAATTACATTCTTCTGTAATCTCATCAATCCTGATTTCTTTCACCAATTACATAATTGAGATGAAAGAATAGGTTTTGGCAGTCATCCTAGAAAAAACACCATTCAATCTAATCCTTAACCATCGAATCCAATTTTTATTTTCTTTTGAAAGGTACGAATTTATTAATGACAAGAGTAACCAGTGCTTAAGCTTTTGACTGACTATTCTTCAGCCACCAAGGAGCATGGCTTAAGCTTTTGACTTCAACTGATTTAATTGTTTAATATCGTTTGCTTCTATTATCTATTAAGCTAGCGTGCGAGTATTGCAGGAGGCTAGAACCAGTGATAGAGTTATATTGTACAGAATACCTTGCATATGTAATGTTTGTTGAAAAGTCTCAATAAATTTAAGCATATGAATTTGTTCATTCTCAGCACAATTTTATTGTCTTGGTTTTGTTCATTTGATATTATTAAAACTGGTGTTTGCTTAATTAGGGAATTTAAGTTTCATGCTTATGCTTGAAAAAAAGAAAAGAAACACAAACAAGGATCACAGTAATGTGTAAAAAGAAAATGTTTAGAATTATAGCAAATTTGCTTTGAACCTTGCATTTGACTTTTATCACTTAACAAAGCTTAAGATGATTCATTATTTGCCTAGATAAAGCTTGAAGTGGCAGCCACATCACTATAACATGAGCAAAGCTCACAACCTAGATTCTTGTATCTTTCCTCTAAGATGCATAATTTAAGTCCGTACTCAGGCTAGATTTTGAAACTAAATTAAATAATAAAAAAAGATAAACAGCGAAAAGAACCTAATACTAATGGTATTATTACATAATTTACATATGCTTTAGAGGGAATTGGGGAAAATGACAGACTAGAAGAGGGTCAGAAGAGATGACAAAGGCTATGGAGGAGGGCCGAATGAAGAGAGGGAGAAAGTGGGCCGATCTAAGACAAATAGAGTCGTTGGGCTAGAGACAGAAACAAGGGACCAAGACTGAGACATCAAGATGAAATGGTCTTGTGAGGAGGAACGGTTAAGGAATCTAAGGTAGGACAATTGTTGATAAATAATACTATGTAGTACAAGTTTGTTACTGGCAATTATGTATTATATATTTGTCATTGTAACAACTTCACAAGTTTATCTGAAATGAATATCAATTTTCTCCTTCTTCAACCTAATTCTCAAATTCTCCTCTCTTAATTTAGTCTTCTTCTTTAATGAGTTGCTTGATATCTTGGGTCACTCCGAGGTTGTGATAGATTGGTATTAAGTCACTAAAGATCCATTCTTCAAAGTTGGGTAGCCTAAGAAATAACTATCCAGGATAAACGGGGCCAAATTGAGCTCCCTCGAGGAGCAGGTGCACCAAGGCAAGTTGAATAGTTTTCCAAATGAAAATAAGGTTCTAATATTGTGGGAAGAGAAAAATATATCCTTGGATGTGAGTAGAGGTGTCCATGGGCCAGACCCAATCGAAATTTTTTGCTCATTTGGTAGGTCCGGGCTTGGCCCGGCCTGAAAAATGGGCTAATATTTTTGTCCAATCTCAACCCATATCATATATGCTAAACCCGAGTTTGGCTTGGCTCATTTTTTACCCTATTTTCATTGATCCACTCTAATCGACCTTTGTTTCTTCTTTTTTGTCCCTTTTTTTTCGATTCAATCGAAAATTAATAAGTCTAGAGTATTGTAAGAGAGAATCCAAATGATTTTTTCCCCGATCAAATTGAATTCAAATGGAATCGAAATGAATAAAAAGCAAAGCAACCAAAAAAATCCAAACTTTTGAAAGTAGTAAAAAGAGAACAAAATTGGGTTCAAATAAGGAAATGTAGATCCAAAGGGAAAGGAAGGATTGTGAAAAGGAAATGAAAGGGTGGGTGAAAGATCAAAGATCCTCGCGTTCAATATTTTCTGAAAAAAATAAAGAAATTAAAATCAGTGAAAAGTAACAAAATGAAGAGAAGCAGCAGTGGTGACCACAACAAAGAAGCAAGAAGCAAGGAAAAATTTAGGGATTAGGGATTGGAAAGGGAAAGGGGAATATCAGGACTACGCCTGCTAGGTAGTCGGGAACAAGGGTAAAAATTTAGGGTTAATAAAATCAGGTTGGGCCGGGCTCAAGATGAAAAATTCTTACATGAAGCCCGACTCATTTTTAAAATGGGCCTCATTCCTAAAACCAAGCGCATTTTTGGGTCTATAGTTTTACCCAAACCTTACCATATTTTGGGTGGACTTTCAGGCCGTATCTAGGGCCGTATCTAGTGGAAACTCAGATATATCAACAGGATTCTAGAGTTTCTGTTAAAAAAAAAGATGAATCACCATCATTAGTACTTGTAAAACAACCAACCATCAAGGACTTTCGAAAACCCAGTTAAAAGCTTATGGTAAGAAGCGCATCTAAATAATTGCAATTGATGAACATGAAAGATACTTTTACTGGTCAGATTAACTAGGAATATTATCTTCCAAACCATACCTTAACCAACCTACTATGTACCCCCCACCTTAATGACAAAACCACTACTGAAAGCTAGAATCCATTCATTCCTATTAAACCTCAACCGAATGAATACAAGCAAAACCACTACAATCTTGGCGTGTTTGCACCTAGACTAAAGATTGAACTACAAACCTTTGATGGAAACAATCTTAGGGGATGGTTGAAGAAATCCTGCAAATAAAGCAGGCATTGTCTCTATGTATATAACAAATAAAGCTAAGATTTGGTGCATGGGTAAATTTTACAAAAGCATAGGGCCATGTAGCTGATTTATGTCATAGGTTTTGTGATAGAACCTACTTTTATATTGTTGAGAAATCAGTAATATAATCCAAAAGAATTTAGTGGAAGATCATCATAAGAAATTTGAAGAATTGAAGCCCTTCATTGTACAATGCAATCTCTACTTAGAGGAAAGCTATTTTGTGTCTAGCTTTGTGAGTGATTTTGTAACACCCCAAACTCGGCCTAGACATTATGGCCGAATTTGGTGATGTCACATTGAATGGGATTTGAAGACAAGATTGTCGAGTTAAAACCGTTATAGTTAGTTAGCTTTTATTTAATTTGGAAAAAATAAGTACTAGTTGATTTGCTTTAAAACTTGTCTCTTAGCCAAAGCTTTTGTAACCAATTAATTTAGGGAAAATCGTTTCTATTTACAAAAACCTTAGTTTTTAGAAAAATCGTGTTTTGCTGAGTTGCAGTTTAAAAAAATCCATAAAAATTGTATAAAGTCCCAAATTTAAAGTCAACCAGTCCATAGTCCAAAAGTTACATAAAAAACCCCAAATAAGTAAACATTAACGAAAAACAGTCTAAAATTTATGTGTGGCCACCGTCGAGTCATCCGTCGCACCGGCCCGTCTAAGTTTGGGGATTACCTGTGCACATTAAAAAAAAAGGGTGAATTTACGTCAACTTAGTGTGTAATCCCGCAGAAACAAACAAACAATCAGTATTCACAGTGCACAGCTGAATAGTCTTGGACCTAAGCCTTTTTTAGTATCAGTGACAATTTTAGGCCTTAGCCCATCTCAGAATGCAATAGGGCCTTAGCACATCACAGTATCAGTAGCAGTCATGCAGTATTCAGTAACAAAGTCCTACCCAACTAGCCTCTACACACCATCTCCGTCCAACCTACACTCCATGTGGGGATCAAATCAACCCACCCATCCCTACACTCCAGGTAGCCTGGAAGCGGCACAAAACAGTAATTTGCAACTGAGCTGCCAGTATGTTAGGCTTAAGAGCCTTTCAGTACACTTTCTATTAATATAATTAACTCAACCCCATGCAATGCAACATACAAGTCATGATATACTATCCCAAGACATCAGTACATATAACCAGTTCAATATACAAGCATACTATCATCATGCTCAACACATATAAAGCAAACAGTTAGTTCGTACAATTAGGGGTCTAAGTGATGCTTACCGACCCTATAGTAGGTTCACAGTCGACTTGGGCGACCCGTGCAACCTTAGCAATCAATTCAGTGAAAAGGGCTCACACGCCCATGTGGTTTGTCCGTGTGAGCCCACACGCCTGTGTGGCCCACTCAGCCCAAATTGGCCTTGGCCGTGTGGTCCATTTTTAATGTAACCCGTGCTAGCAAAATATTCATATATGTTTTCACTATTTACTTATATGTTCCTTCAAAGCTGTCTATTTCAGTCACTATTACTAAATTATTTATATCTTCAGCTACAAAATTCCAAATTAATATCCGCTTGATGTATTTGAAACTAGACTCAAATAAATTTCTACCATAAAAGTTTTAGAATTTTTGGTTCAGCCAATAAGTATAGTAAAATCTTCAATCTTACCCCTGTTCTGCTATTTGACAGCTTCGACCTTTCTTTGGTAAAAATTAAATATATCCTAGTAAAAAAATTGGATGATGTTTCCATTTGTTTCTATTGAAAATAGACTCATTAATAATTTAAAAATGCAAATTTTAACCCCTAATTATTTTTCTCCAATTTTTGATGATTTTTCAAAGTCAGAATAGGGGAACTCGAATTCATTCTGACCTTATCTCACAAAATTTATTATATCTCACGATTTACAGTTCCATTACTTACATAGTTTCTTCTATGAGAAACTAGACTCAATAATATTTAATTCCATATTTTGTTTATCCTCTAATTCGATTTCCACAATTTATGGTGATTTTTTAAAATTAGCCTACTGCTGCTGTCCAAACAGCAAGTAATTTCAGCTTTTCGCCGAATCTCATTTTCTACGTTTTGGGTACACACCTAGTTTTGTTTGATGCTAAAACAGTCCCTGAGCACTGCAAAGCCTATAATTGAAAAAATAACACTAATTTAATCTCACATAACGTGATCCCAAATCAAACTCGTATCGAGGTTTTAACCCAGATGCGACTAAACCTTACCTTCAACCGATAAATAATAATTCCCACACAAACTAAGACTCCGATTGGTGATTACGAGCCCTTGAATGCCCCCCTAATTGGCATAAACAAAACACTTCAAAAGAAAGTTAACAAACAGAGACAAATCACTTATCTAAAACTTACCAAATGATTGCAGACAAATGTGGAGCGACACGAGGAAGAGTGGGAAAAGAAAAATCAAGAAGATGAAGGGTGAAAGAGAGCAAAAATTCGGCAGCAATGAAGAGAAAAACGACAAGAGGGTGGAGGGATTTTAGGGAAAGTAAAAAAAAAAGAAAAAAAATAAAAGATGAATAGAATATTTTATAACTACACCAATCCTTTATTTCTCTCCATCAAACTCCCCACTAAATCCACTACCCAGATTTTTAGTCCATCTCAAACTCTTCTGGATGCACGAGCAAAAATAGTGCCCACGCCAAGATTCGAACACTTAACCTCCTTCACACCAACACTCCACTTATCCAGCAGACTAGTAGACCCATTCTGTTAATTATTTGCCAACTTTTATTTAAAAGCCTACTGACCAAATTTTGCCAAGTCCTGGCTTGAACTTGGGACCTCCCAAACACACCCAGAACACATAACCACTAAATCAGACAAATATTTTTGTCACACATTCACAATACCCAAAATTAAAATTTTGGGATGTTACAGATTTAAAAGAGGAAGTGAAGCACAGAGTTAAATCCCATGCTCCAGGTACCTTGGTTGCTTCTTACAAGCAAGCTAAAATAAAAGAACTTACCCTTGAGATTGAGCACAAGAAGTATAAACAAACTTACAAGCCTAACCACACTATTCTCATTTCCCAGACACCAAAAAAATACCCCACAACCTTGTCAATCCAAACTTGAAGACCATACTAAACCAACAAGGCAACAGGCAATCTTTGCCGGAGTACAAAAAGGCCAATGATTTGTGTTTTGGGTGTGGTGAAAAATTCTACAGGGCACTAGTGTAATGTTAAACATATTAATTCTATGGAAGAAGGTCTGATAACAGAAGAAGAACAAGATTGTGAATAAGAGATAAGTTAAGATAACAAACCAATTGATACAGAAAATTATTGAAGGTGGATTGGAGATCTCTATTAATGCACTAACTAGCACTGCTGGGTTTAGCACTCCCAGAATTCAAAGATCCATCAAAGGGAGACCAATACACATCTTGGTCGATAATAAGAGCACACTATTATGCCCCGAAATTTCAAATTTTAGATTTTAAAAAATTTAGCCAAAATGTCATTAAATTTACCGAGAATTGGTTACTGTAAAGAGAATTTAATACCAGAAATTTAATTTTTGAGTTAGAAATTATTTTTTTAAAAAATTAGAAATTTTTGGCTTTATTAGGTTAAGGGTTATTTAAAGGTCAAGACTAAGAGAGAAAGCATACCTTTAGTAATAACCCTCTGATGACCATTAGGGTAAATAAGCCTGAAGAAGATGCATATTTTATACATAAGACTTTGCGTTAAATGCAAACTTAAATTGATCAAATGTTCCAATTGATGCGGAAGAGGTCAACATGGGCATCCCTAGTAATATTGAGAATAACCAAAAAAGGGAAGGTAAGGAGCATGTGAAGGCTATTACTCTTCGTCTAGAATGGTGGTGAAAGACCCAATTAGGCAAACTAGTGTGATAGTAGATGATGCTTCAATTCTTAATGTCGAAAAGAAGATGAGTAACAATGAGGAGGATAAGAATGAAATTAGGGTAGCTAATCAACCTAGTATGAAAAAAATTCCATTTCCGAGTAGGTTAGAAGAGAAAAAGAGAAAGGATAATGAAGACTTTGTAAATTTTCTAAATATGTTTAAATCATTGAATGCCAATCTACCCTTGCTTGAATTAACTGAAAAAAAATGCCTAAGTATGCTAAATTTCTTAGAGAAATCATGTCTAGGTGCAAGAGGATAGGTAAGGGTGAGAAAATAGCTGTGAATGTTGAGTGTAGCACGATATTGCTAGGAAAATCCCACTTAAGTTTAGGATCCCAAAAGCTATACTATACATATACAGATAGGGGGAGTAAATTTTAGGAAAAATCTTTGTGATTTAAGAGATAAAATTAAATTTGATGCTTCTTTCTATCTACCGTAGATTAGGCTTAGAAAAGTTAAGAAACACTTTGGTTGCTCTACAACTTGCTGATATATTTTTAGTTCATCCTAAGAGTGTGTGAGAGAATGTGTTAGTTGAAGTTAGACAATTTATTTTTCCAGTTAACTTCATTGTGCTAGATTTTGAGGAAGATTTAAAAATTTTCATTCTGTTAGGAAGGTCATTTTTGGCCACTTCTAAATCCATCATTGATGTAGAAAAAGGTGAGCTCATTATAAAAATCTATGGTGAAGTAGACGTGCTCAAATGTGTTAATTCCTATTCAGAAATGGGAAATTCTTATTACCCTATTCATGCTTGTCATTCACTTAATTCTTCAAATTCTCATCCTACTAATAAACTTGATCAAGGGTGGTTTAAAATTTCAAGTGTACGTTTGAGACCATGAGGGATAAAGCTTAGAAAAGATTTAAAGATTTGGCGATGCTGAAGGAAGAAGTGTTGGAAAAATATGGTTTAAAAAATTGTTTTCTTTCACAGTGAAAAATTAAAAATTTTAAAATCGAGCCAATTTGTGATATTTATAGTAATAAATTTTCCCAAAAGTAACTGTTCTTTGAGTATGACATATGCTAGACGTTCCCAACTTTCAACCGAACGACCTTTTCCGCTATTCTTGTATCATGAATTACTTCGAGTATGGACTTGAACAATTACAAACCAAATACAGAACTAGAAACGATTTATTACTTTCAGTAGGAAAGTAATTCTCAATAGAAACTGGTAGAATTGTGATTCCCAAAATATATGATTTCTACTTAGAAAATAAATTCTCTCTCCTTTTTGGCAAGAAAACAATGTCTGAAATTTATGTAACTTATATAAAACTCATTGTGTTAATAGCTTTACCAGTGCGATCTATTTATATGGAGAGATAGGAGAATCCTGGTTTCATTAGTAAAATATAAATAATATTTATTTAATAGAAAAATCAGTCTTTTAGTTGAACTAGAAGAGGGGGCGACACGCCCTAGTAAAATCTACTAGGGTTGTCACCCCTCATATGTAATATGAGGGGGTTTGGGCCTCTCTTACATTTGGTCTAATTTATATTAGTTTCATATGCTTTTAACCCAACACTTTATAATTTAATCCAACTCAAAACATGTTTTTCTATTTTCTAAAATAAATATTATTTAATTAATTAATTTTTAATTCAATAATTTTCTCAACTCAATTATAATTTCGCTAATGTAATGACAATTTTACCAAAAAAGAATCTATGAGGAAATATATTTGATTTTCATATTCAACGGATTCGCAATGACTAATTAATTTAATTCCATTTTGAACTTCAATTATTTAATTAAATAATAATTTGAAAAACTTAAATTAATTCTCAAGTCATTTCTATACTCAGTAAAAAAAACACATTCATTTGCGAATATGACCCATTTCTCTAATTTTATCATTTCTATCCATTTATGTTCATTTGATTCTGTAATTCATTTCTGGTTTCAACGAGCTAGCAGAGGGACTGATTAGACATATGTAACTAGGGATAAAATAATTTTTAATTAAGTTCAAATTTTTTCCTATTAATTATAAACTTATTTAGTCACGAAGTCATTTGACTATAGTATCACAACTAAGCTCTCCCTAATTACATACCATTATGAAAGCTATTCAATCAGTGCTCATCTAATAACCTTGTCATAAGTGTGTTATCCTCATAGGATATCCTTAATCTCTTTGGGATAAATATGTTCTACCAATATGATACTATTTTATCTCACGATAACCATTACATCTTCCTTCATGAAAAGTTAATTACTATCAAATAGTAATTAAGTTGTTTATCCCAAATACAAATGACCCTTGACCACATTTACTTGTCATCTATCATGTAATGCCGATGAGAGGATATCATTTACCCCTTTCTTGGGCTATAAATTCCACTATTGTAGTGATGCTACACATTGAAGAATTCATATACCCAATACACCGGCTTTTGGTTCCTTATCTATTTAAACTCAGGCTTTTACTTGCATCAAAGTATAAGAGTCATGCATACATAGTCCACCACCAACTTTGGATTAAGGTATGTCACACTATGAACGTCACAAATGAATAAATACATAAACAGATTAATGACCTATTCTACTTGGGTCCTGTCTGATGTACTATCAATCTAGTCAATCACATCTATGTCTCTATGTTTTGGGAGTCATTCTCTTTAATGCTCAAGACAACATATCTCCTCAATTGGACTTGATAGATGACATGCTAATCTTTCAATCGGTTTGCTAATTTATGATTAGACTAAGAACATGTTTAGGTTCATCTACTAATATAAGTTGTCTTTTTGCATTACGATCTGACCACATAATACCGCTTAATATTAGTTAAGTGTTAGATAAACAGTGAACCAATATTTGCTTTCATTTTGCTTTGCATTCAAAAACAATTGAGGACAATAAATAAAGGTTATTAATGTAATTAATGGATATTATTATTAAACCAATTTGTTCAAAAAATACAACTGTACATAGATGAAAATAATATACTTAGGGCACCAAATCCAACAATCTCCCACATGCCCTAGTGAAGTAGATGAGTCATGTTTCTCTCCTATGCCCTTTATATGTTTATCAAAAATCTTATCTAGCTGAGTTTTAGTAAACAAATCTGTAAGGTTTGTCCTCAGTTGTGATCTTTGACTACATCACAATGTCAATCACTACCATCTCCCTTTTGATACTTTCTATCAATGTGTTTTGTCCTCATGTGGTTTATTTGGTGTTTAGTTATATTCACATAGTTATAGTTTCATAGCTTTTTCTATACCTCATATTCGACCTCTGTAGTAAAGTTAGTAGTGTAGCCCTGCTTGACACTTATGTACACTATGGACCAATTGCTTAGGAAAAAATATAGCTCGATATTATTTTTCTTGAATTTCGAAACATTTTAAAGTAAAAATCAGTCTATCTAATAGGAGAAAGATCTCCTATGAAATACACAGGCATATAATCCCTTGTTTGTAACGCCTTCTTCCGAATTCATAGTCGAGACCGGGTACCAAGTGTCACAATTAACTCGAGTTACAAAATTCGTCTTTCAAACTTGTTTTAATTACAAAAACAACACTGAATTGTGAGCCCACATTAACAACATGTTTCAAAAACTAACTTTAAATAAATTGCCTACTATACAGGTACTTAAGGTTTTACAATCATTTTTCCATACTAGGCCCGAATATTTACACTTACTACGACTTCAGACTTAATTAAAAACCATACACTAGTCCAACCCTTGAAGCATAGCCATTAAGGTGCCATTTTATACGCATGATACAACTATCTCCATACGTGTGGTCTTGGCAATGTCTGGCTTGGTCCCTCCACACGATCCCCAAGTCATCCATTGACCTTACATTCAAGGTAAAAAGAAGCATAAGTTTAGGTGAACTTAGTGAGATTCTGTACAGTGTTAGTCATAAAAGACTCTAAATTTTTGGATAAATAAGCATAAGAGTATACAATTAAGACTCCTTAGTTGACTTAAAAGATTCTGTATTTTGGCTAGCATGTTCGACGCCCACGCGTTCTCTGTATTGATCGTTGGTGAACATATCGGCTGACTTAATCGTAGGTGTACTCTTTTAAGCAACCCTTTTCTGGGACTTAACCTTGTCTGGCTCCATCTTAGGCTTCTATTTTACCTTATTCGCTCAGCTCATCAAATATAGCAATACATATGAATATGCAGATTATTGACTACTATTACTGACAGACCTTCACCACAACAATGGATCCGTCATGAAGAGCCACTAGGGAGAGCTCAAAGAAGTTGTAAGTAAGAGAAAAATTTCATGGGAGGGATGAAAACTTCACTCCCATGGTAAGGATTCTTTCCAGGGGAAAGGATGTTTTTCAAGACTATTCCTCCTAGAAAAAAGTCTAATACGGGTACACCACCGCAATGATAGCCCCATAGGGAGGAAACGAGCAAGTGGGATGGCAAGTTCGTATAGTCTCATGAATGATAACTTGTTGGTTTAGTAAGTTAGATTGAATTTCATTTATGGGATGTGTGAATCCCTAGGGGGGGTCTTAGTTATGGTGGAGTACTGGTAGTAATCCTACTACTGTTACTAGTAGGGTGGAACGAGAATGGGTTCACCCAAATGGCGAGGTCTGCTGTAAGTCAGCACAATACGAAAATGTCAATGAGTCCTTTAGGATTATGGTATGGAAAAAGGGGAGTCCACCAAGGACTGGTTTGACCAGGAAAGTATGCCAAGGAAGGTATGATCTAAGGATCCTTGGGCAAAGAGTCAAGAAAGTTACCATAGAGGTCATCGAACACCCTGTATGTGGGGTGTATAAAAGGAAACAAATATGAGAAGGATAGGACTCGTTGATATGGCAAGGTTTCTAGATTACAGTCAAGTGGAGAGCTCGATTAGATGAAGATCTTATAGTGAGCCGAGTAGCTTGGAGGATCGGGTGGAGTTCGCCACCCTGACAAAGAAAACTTGCCTTGAGTGAGCAGGTAGTTAAATTAAGCTTAATTTATTTTACATTTGTTACCTTAGGCGACATGGTTTTTTTATGTGTGACCGAGAGAAGGAACTCACTAAGTTCATTTGAACTTATAGTAGTGTGGCTGATGTTCGTAACACTTGTGGGGATGGTTGAGGACTTTGAGAAGGGACCAAGCCATATGTTGTTGAGATCAGGTAATTGCGGATGGTTCAGAGTCATAAACATAGGAAAGAGGGGGTACTATTGGAGGCTTCACCTGAGGATCAATCATGGTGTAACCAGACGACGCCTTTAGGGTCTAGATTCTGATATAGTTAACCCTATGTTAAAAACTTTAAGGGTTTCATTGTAAACAAACAGTCTGATTAGAGAAAGAAATTTGAGGGACTAAACATTCAGTGGCTTAAGGCCCTTGTTGTAAGAATTATTATTTGTTTTATTTTTAGCCTGTTTCTAGAAATTAAGTTAAAAAAAATTAAGGATAGGTGAACCCATTCCATTTGTGACGCTCCGTACTTGGAGCTGGCAGACAAGTCTAGTTAGGGGTGTTACAATCCTTCCACTGTAACTATGCAAAATTCACAATGTATTCCATGTGTCAATGATGTGAAGATATCACTCTAATCCAGATCATGTAGGTTAATTGGAAACATTAGAAGTAGAACCAAATCTGACTTACGAGAAAGAGCCTGTATGTATCTTGGATAGGGAAATTAAGATGCACAGGAACAAATAGATTATTTTTGTTAAGGTGTTGTGGCAAAACCATAAGGTAGAAGAAGATATATGGGAGAGAGAAAGTACCATGAGAGATCAATATCTGCATGTTTTCATAGGTAGAAAATTTCGAGGATGAAATTTATTTTTAAGGTAGGGTAGTTGTCACACCCTGGTTTGGCGAACTAGATCGGTTTAGGAGACTACGTTGGTGAAGACTGCCTAAGTTGTGAGACTTAGACCAAATAAGGCTGGTAACTTTGTAGAGGAGTGCTACAAAGAACTTTGCCAATATTATGGAGTACCAATCCAAGTGATAGGGAGGTTGTAGCTAGGGAGGGGACCTTACTAGGTGGACTTTCCCCTGATAAGATCGCCACCTGTGTTTTAATGTTATCGTTTAAGTAAATATGATGGCTTGTAGATACGTTTAGGTCACCTTGCATCCTATTAGAAGCTACGTGTTAGTAATTAAGACACTTGTAGAGCCTCGTAAGATGTGATTAATTAGTTGAAGCATGTAAGAATGAGTAATGATTAGAGATAAGCCTGATTGAGATTCAGACATAGGTTACCTATAAAAAGAATAATGTGGTAGTAGAGAGAAGATTTTTTTATTCATCTTCTCCACTAGACTTTGTTACCATCGAATGAGCCAGAAGAGTTCTTATTTCCTACCAAGGGTGTTAACTATAAGAGCCTAGGAGAACATTTGTGCTAGTTGCCTGCTGGTAAATTCTTAAACCTTCATTTAAGCGTTACCAGGTAGATAAAAATTAATTTAAGAAATGATTGGATGGAATTTCTTGGAATAATGGGTAGGACGGAAAATTTTACCCATAAAATTTTTATATGTTTGTAGATTCTTTCTAAATCTGAAGTTTTAGTCATTTCTGATTATTAAATAATTTGTTTTATTGTTTTAGCCAAAGAAACAAAAGAAGGTCCTAGTAACAAAGAGAAAGAACCAACAGAGTAGGCAAAGCTCTAAGTAAAGTATTTTGTTGAGTTCTTCTGTACCTTGTGTCTGATTCTATGCTAATTCATTTACTCCTAAATACTGTATAGTTAGGCAAGTGCTTTTTTGTCTGTTGTCTCTAGTGTTCATGTTTGAGAAAATCCCATTAAAGATTCAGTGCATGCATGGTTAAATGCGGTTAAATAGAACTGAAAAACTTGGTATATACACAGTATGAGTATTCCTTCCTTGGCGTATAATATCCATATCCAGATAGGTGTAATGAGGTATCAAAAAGTATTTTTTGTGTTATGATAAAGAAGAATCAAGATAAAATGTTTGCCTCCAGTATGGCACTTAGATGAAAACCATGATTGGTGAAAACCCGACCTTACGAGGGAACACTCATGTGTTCATACAATGAGGGGAGCTAGGAGGATATGGAGGAGATGTTATATAGCTTAGATGAGCGAATATGAAGATACTGGGAAAAGATTGGTTCTTCGATAACCGAGATCAGAAGCTAGCACAAGGAATGGGGTACATAAAAGAAAAGGGTGCATGTGGTAGTGCACATTACATGAAAACATAGATTGTAAGCTTGTTAGTTGTAAATGGTAGTCCACGCAAGTGGCATATTTGTAGAGTAGATGTTCCAGTGACTATCTTATAGAAGTTTAGAAACTAGTGTTATTCGCTAATGGGCTGAGATTGATTGCGATATCATCCACCAGTAGATTTACAGAATAGAGTACTGTATTTTCCAATTATGACAAACTAATTGGAACCTTTCTTTTTCTTAATGTATGGTAGTAATCTTGGTGAGATTGTTCTTCCTAAGAACACACTAAGTTCTTACAAACTTACCCAGTTTCTTCTTCTTCTCAGGTTCTTAGGTTAAGCATGGTAACCGAAGGGATACAGCCAAATCCGTGACCATTTGTGAGATTTCTTATTTTTGTAGACAACATGTATGTGTTGAGGTGTTAGGTCAACTATTAGAAACCACCATTTTGAAATTGTTAAGCTTGATTGAATGTTATTTTTATCACTTCGAATGTTGAGTGGAAGCCTTGACGACATAATGTTATATATGATTTATTGATGTGAATTTAAATAGCTGTCAAAGAGTTATTCTTGCATCATTAAAACCTTAAATGAGGCAGGTTTTCAGTCTAAAGCCACACTTTCAAATAAAGTGGACTTAACCCTAAAGGAATACTATTTTGGCATAAGGGGTATCCACAAAAATAAATAATGGTCTTTTTTCGATAAAGGGGAAAAAGGTGTAATTTCTATTCGACTTAACCTGTGATGCTTCATACCCGATTCCGATGATTGGGTTGGGCGTGGAGTGTTACAACTTACCACGCGAGTCGTATAGAGATTTCCCATTTTATGCTCTGACAGGTTTCCCTATTCATTGTCGTGGCAGACTCCATTTTCTGCATAAGATGTACCTGTTCAGCATTGGATCATGCCATGGCTAACCATGGACTTTTGATTCTGAAGAATCAATAAACCCTTTTCGAGGTGTCACCCCGTAGGACCTGTATACCATTTACACGGTGTTGCCCCAAAAGACCTTTATATACCATTTACACAGTGTCACCCCGAAAGACTAGTAGATAACTATCAACATGGTGTCACCCCAAAGGACTAGTAGATAACCAGTGTCACCCCGAAGGGCCAGTAGATAACTGCCAACACGATGGCGTCCTGAAGGACCAGTAGATATCCATTCCTCGATGTCACCAAACCCCCTTATATCCCCCTTTTAATTCACCCATTCCACCATTACGCCATTTTCCTATCAATACTAACTTGTTAAAGTAACCGCTTCCGAACTCTGCATTTTATAAACATACATTTCATGTAAGACATTGTACTTATTGCTATAACATACAATACACCATTTTTCAATACGCAAATACACAACCACATTTAGCATCCAGAAAACATACTTACAAACATCCATATATTTTCACAACTTTATACATGCATGGCATACTCATTCACCGTGATGATACACAACCATGGAATTTAGATTGAACTCATAGAAAACGCACAAGTAGAGAATTCCAACACATCAGCAACAAACACCAAATTGGAGTATAGAAACTCGCCTTAAATCCTTCGTCTTCACCAGCTTAGCTTGTCCAAATGCTAGAGCCTACTTTATCTTTGCAGGTAAGCATGACAACCATATATATATCGGTTAAACCAAAGGTGTTCAAACCTTAAAACGTTGAACCCATTATTATACAAAAGCTTTTAAGGAATCCTCACTTCTCTTTTTCTCTAATTCACGAGTGTAGAGAGACTTAGGAGCTTACTAGCTTACTGGATTCTCCACTTTCCAGATTCGAGTCTCACATTTACCACCCCATGAAAAGTTTTCCTTAACTTTCTCTTCTTTGGAGCAACCAAAGAAGATAATGCAGATGAGAAGAAAATATAAATAGACCTAGGAAGAATTTTTCCTTTGATGAATAAGGCTTCTCACCTATATATATAACCCTTCTTTGACAATCTTCCAAAGAAAGATGAAATCCCAATACAGAAGGTTAAGCTCCTTTCTTTGACTTGGCCATTACATAATCTTCTAATATCCTGTTTATGTATGAAGCTTTTGATAATGTTATCACTTTATTCTTTTGATCCCTTAGGATTTATACCTATAATAAAATTAGCTTCTCTCAAGCCCTTTATGCTAAATTATTGAGTTAACCATAGTGATAACATATAATCTTATACAAGTCTTGTGAATCTGTTGCATGTAATCTTCTACGTTGGAGATTCAAAAATGTAGAAGAGGATACGACTCTTCACTACAGATTTACAATTTTATACGCATGTAACCTTTTGTGTGTGTGTTTGTGGCATGAAATGGATACGACTTCCTTGGGGTCTAAACTCGACATCTAGATATGAAGAGCCACTGGCAGGGCATGCTAGTTGCTAACTAGGTGAGAGAATATGATGAAACACTATAGTGCATGTTAGTTGCTAACTAGATTGACATGTATGTTGGGCCACTGGTAGGACATGTTAGTTGTTAACCAGGTTGGTAGCTATTGGTAAGGTATGTTAGTTACTAACCAATTGGCATGAGTGCTTTGATTGGTAGGGCATGTTAGTTGCTAACCAGTCTAACGGTATGGGTGCTGCCTACGATAGGACATGTTAGTTTTTAACTATGGCAAAGATCCCTAAACTCATGGGAATATGCATGTGTTCAAAATGTTAAGAAATGTGATATTTGTTCTGATATGTAACCGGGGGATCCAAGGTTTAACCCAATGAAGGATTTGAAAAGAGCAAGTTAATATGACTTTGTATGTGTTATGTAGCGTATATTTACTGATAGAAAAGAAAAGTTTAACGTTAAGTGGTAAGTTGTGATCCTTGTTTGTTGTGTTGAAATGTAGCGTATTTGTTAAGTATTGGTATTTGGCATATAGATTCCGCCATAATGAAGGTGTGTATTATTTAGCCTAATGAGATGTCTGAAATACAAAGGTATATGTTAGAAAAGATTTTGTTTGATTGGGAAGTGTCAGCTTTGTTAAGATTAATGATCTCGACGGTGTAAAGATGAAAGTATCTGCCTGGTTTTAAGGAACAAGGTATGTGCCCGATGTTAGAGTCCGCCTGGAAATGTTACCCACCATGGTTAAGTGTTCACCAGTGATATGGGAGTGTTCGCACGAATGTCTTGGCATGTAAAGTTGGTGTATTATTCTATATGCATGAGTTTACAGTTGTAATATCATTCTTGCTTATGTTTTTCATCTAAAGGGTTGAGTCTTTTCTTTTTTGGAACTCACTAAATTCTTATGAACTTACCTCTCTTTTCTTTCCCCCCTTCCAAGTGGTACTCTATTGTAGGTTGTGGAAAGGACTCAGCTAGAAAGAGCGACCTCTGTAGTGAGCTTCACTTGTGTTTGTTTTGTAACACGCATATGTTTTATAAGGGTGGAGTGTCAATCTGATTTGAATATGAATCTATAATAAAGTACATTCATTTAACTACATTTTTATTTGAATGATGCCCTTGAAGGATTTGATAAATTTTATGAATTATGTTTGTGAAGTGTATTCTACTTGTATACGCAAAATTATTTTATATGTTATGACCATTTCCAGAAATACTGTGTTTCCAAAGGAAAAGAATTTAAACTGAAAGTTTAAAACTCAATTGCATATATACATCATGGCATATAATAGGTTGGATACTTGTGTTTTTGAAAATTTTCCAAGTTAAAACGCCATTGTAACTATTGTACATTGAAACTATGTGTAAGTTTGCTTTTGGGTAACGCCTCAGTCAACATTTGGAGATTGGGGTGTTACAATATATCTGGTAAGTTGCATCATATAAATGCTCTCTTCAAGATAGTTGTCCAGGAATGCTTTCTTGACATCCATTTGCCAGATCTCGTAATTGAGAGCCACTGCAATTGAAAACAATATACAGATTGACTTGAGCATAACAACTAAAGAGAAGGTTTTTTCATAATCGATACCTTCTTTTTTAGTATAACCTTTTGTTACAAGTCTAGCGTTGTAAGTTTCCACTTTTTTATCCGTATTTCTTTTCTTCTTGTAGATCAACTTGTACCTTATTGGTTTTATCCCTTTCAGTAAGTCTACAAGCTCCCACACTAAGTTGGAATTCATAAAATTCATCTTAGATTTCATAGCTATTTCCCATAGCATGAAATCAACACTTTGTATTACCTCATCAAATGTGAATGGGTTATAATCTTCTTATTCGATAGACTTAGTGTTTAAAATACTTTTTCCAGATAGGAAGAACCCAATTTATTTCTTATTTGAAGGAGCTAAGGAAGGGACCGATTTAACATATGTAATTATGGCTCAAATAATTTTTAATTAAGTTCCATATTTTTGCCTATTAATTATAAACTTATTTAGTCACAAAGTCATTCAAATATAGCATCCTAACTAAGTTATCCTTAATTACGTACCATTACGAAAGCTACTTAATTAGTGCTCGTCCAATGACCTTATCATAAGTTTGTTACCTTCAAAGGATATCCATATTCTCTTTGGGATAAATTTGTTCGCCTAATATGATTATATTTTATCTCATTGTAAAGATGACATCTTCCTTTTTGAAAAGTTAATTACTATCAAATAGTAATCAAATTGTTTATCACAAAGACAAATGATTCATGGCCATATTTACTTTTTTCTATCATGTAATATCGATGAGAGGCTATCATTTACCCATTCGTTGGGCTATGAATTCTCGTATTATGAATGTCAAGAGTGAATAAATTCATAAATGGATCTAGGATCTATTCTACTTAGGTCATGTCTGTTGTACTATTAGTCCAGTCCGTCACATCTATGTTTCTATCTTCTAGGAGTGATCTACTCCGTTGCTCAAGATAAAACATCTCCCAATTGGACTTGATAGACAACATATTAGTCTTTCAATTAGTTTGTTCACTTTCTATTAGACTAAGGACATGTTTAGGTTCATCTACGAATATAAGTTATCTTTTCTATTACGATCCGACCACATATACCGCTTAGTATTAGTTAAACATTAGATAAAAAACGAGTCAATATTTACTTTCATTTTGGTTTGTGTGCAAACAACATTGAGGACAATATACAAAAGGTATTCATGTAAATAATGAATATTATTACACCAATTTTCAAAAAATTACAAGTGTACATAGACGAAAATGTTACACTTAGGGCACCAGATCTTACAAGAAAGGGCAAATGACTCACTTGTGGAAAAAATGGAGAAATAAAATGTTGAGCACTTATTTAATGGATTATCATGGGGGCATGGATGATTTCCCAAGAATTAGTTTATAAAATATTTGGCAATTTGGTTATTTTGTATATTATTTGAATTTATGGATTTGGGTTTTAATTAGTTTCATTTAGGACTAGATTTTTATTAGTATCTTATATAGTTTTTATATAAGGGGTTGAAGAATTAGCGTTCGAAATAAATTATACCGGGACTGTGGTTAGTGTCGCAACATTGGGGTACTAGTGTTGTGAAAATGGCAACAATTTCGAGTGAAGATTTGTAGGTTAAAACAAATTCAATGTCACAACATCAACACTTTATTGTCGCGACATGAGCCTCAGTTTGGAGTTTGAGATTTCAGGTTTAAATCAGGGTCACTGTCGTGAATCCATGCTATCGTAGTCATGATACCATAGGCAGATGGTAACGAGCCAACTTTTGGTGGTGTCAGAAAATATAGTTTTAGAATCCTGTTTTCGTAAACTAAGTCCGTAAGGATAAAATAGGAAGATTTACAGAGTTAACATGAAAATATATTAAAGATATATTAAGTAATTTAACCAAGAAAATCGTTAATTAAATGTTAGGAACTAAATTGTAAAAGTCTAATAGCTATTGACTTTTAATTGAGAAAATGCTTGAGGACCTAGTCAACAATTATACAAAGGACCAAAATGATTATTTAACCATTTTAAAAATGATATAGTGGGAAATGATTATGATATCCACTAAATTTCATAATTGTAATTATTAAATGTATAGGCCATAAATTAATGGATTAAACTTAATTAATTAAGATTAATAAAAGGCTAATCTAAGTATAAATATAAATTTAAGTGAGAGATGACAACATTTTCATGTTCTCCCTTAAGCTTCAATCGTTCAAGCTAGAAAGAAGGAGAAAAACTTCTTTGATTATTTTCAAAAAAGGAAATCAAGCTAGTTCTTTAAAATTTTCATAGATTTTGAATCATGGGAGCTAGATGTAACTGACCCATATGTTAATTTATTTAATTATTAGATGTTTAGCAAGCTGCAATTATAGCAAAATTGATGAATTTAAGCTTGAATTTGAAGAAATAGTTAGTTAGTAAGCTTGGATTATTATAAGGACCAAGTTAGAAATTAAGTTAAGCTTGTTCAAGATTTTGTGACATTTGGGACTAAATTGAATAAATTGAACGTTGTCATAAAATTATGCTATAGATGAAAAATATAGGGTCCCTAATGAAAGTATGTGAAATTAGATTTTGATTTGATGTTAAATATCAAAAATATGAGTATTTTAGTTATAAGGACTAAAATGAATAAAATTAAAATTATGTTTATTATGTGTTTTAGTGTGATTTGGATGTGAACTGAAATTGTTTTTATAATTGAATTGTAACACTCCTTACCGGTCCAATTATTGAATCTAATTAATAGGACGCTACAAACAAATACAAAGTAATTATATGCAATTTATTAATCAAAATCACAATTAAATATCATTACATCATATATGATCGTAAAACATGTAATTCAATCAATTTTGGGTTTATATCGAGCTTACAAAAGCTTAAAACCAACTCGGTATCAAACATGGATCAATTTAAAAAAAACAAAAATATAGGAAAAATCTGTAAATAGGGGTCACATGGTTGTGTCCCGTGACCATGTGGAATGCTAAGGCCGTGTAGGATAGGACACACAGTCCTGTAGGCAAGCTGTGTAATCGACTGATTTTGTGTGGGATTGGAGCCACATGGCATCACAATTAACCGTGTAAACTCACTAGTGCCATGTGGGTTAAAAGTGCCAATATTGAAAATATGTCACACGGTCGTGTAATAGACTATGGCTCTAAAACCTATAGACCATACAGTCGTGTGTCAGTTGTGTTTACCTAAAAATACCTTTCAATACAAGTTTTCTAACCTTAGCACACTTAGGCCTCAAGCAACCATTAAACCATATCTCAACCAATTCAAAAGCATCAAAATTATACCAAAAATATCACTTATAATAATCATCCTAAGTGCCTAACCAATATGCCACAATTGACACCTCAATCCAACAAATCAAAATAAACTAAAACATCGTATTCAACCATACCAATATACCTTTAAAGGTAGCTCAACATGTTCAATCAAGCATGCATCATTTAGCCCTTTTAAGACATAATGAAACAATTCAACTTCGACCACAAAACATGCACCAAAATTTACCATTCATTACAAGATCAACACAAGTATACTAACCATTACTTTCACAACTATGTACCAACCAAAAACATCACCTAACATATTTTCTTCTCAACCATTAAGCATATAGCCAAACTAATTTAGTAAGATAAAATTAACATGGCGATTCCCATCACACATACGTATACATTTATATACATGATCTTAGAAATGCCAACAAGAGTCTAAAATAATAAAAAAAAATTATCTGCCCAAATGAAACCTTAGGTACATAATCAAAATGAAAAAAAATACCAACACTTGAGTTTGGGATTGCCGCTGGATGCTGAACCAATGATCAAATCATAAAGTACCTAACCTGCGTACGAAAAACAAAAATGTACGGTGAGTATAACTTAATGGTATTTTTATAATCCGAACATTTAAACACAAGCCATTAAGATGCATAAATTAAAATAAGTGATGATATGCAATATAACAAGTCAATTATGCCAATTCACATATTCTTTGATCATAACCAGCACATTTTACCAATATTAAGACATGGAAATTAAATTTCATATGTCATTTGATAATATAATGGAACATTCCAACTCAATTCCCAAATTCATGAGTTCTTCGAACATAATATATCAATATTCCCAACTCATTCCACAATTTCATATTTCATATTTCATTTCACATTTCACTTCTATTTCTCATCCATTTGCCATTCTAGTGTCAAATATTTCATTTTTACCATTTATTTCCCTATTAACACGACTCGAGCTCGGACAGGTACACGGATCCAACAAACACACCAGTTTGGCACCTAGTGTCTTATTGAATAAATTTGAAGCAAATAGTTGCGCTCAATGCTATCAATAAGTTTGACACCCAGTGTCTTATCACTAAAACTGAAGCAAATTGGCACCCAGTGCCTCATCGACTCGTAATCGAAGTAACACTGAATTTTTCCTATCATATGACATGCCAACTATATTTGACTTTGCCCGAACAATTAATAAGGTATTCATTTCATATTTCATTATCAACCAATGCCTTAATTCACATTTATTTTCATCAATATTCAAGTTAGTCCTCATAAACATAAATCAATTCAAATCAATCCAGTTCATCTTATTTAAACCAAAGGATCTCACCTTACATCTTTACCCAATATGCAACAATTATAAGATAGTTCGAATTATAGAAACACAAGTCGTAAACTCCGAGCTATTTGTCGATGATTTTGTCTTTTCCTTTCTTTTTCAAGCAATCTGGTCCAACGTTAGCTACAGATTAAGAAAACATATAAAATTATTAATACACAACCACTTTCACATTCAAGTACTAAATTATGCAACTTTTTCATTTTATTCAATTTAGTCCCTAAAATTAGGACTAACTTAACTTTCTAATTTAGTCTCAAATTGTAAAGCCAAATTCATTAGAGTCCCTATAGGACCTCTTATTTTTCATTTCTACCACAAAATTTGGGATTTGTACAATTAAGTCCCTATTGCACAAAACATCAATTGACTTTACAAATTAGTCTTTTTTTCAATACTAAACTTAAAATCTATCAAATTGGTCCCTAAAACTTCAACTATTCAACAATGGTAAAATCCTAAAAATTTAAAAGTATCTAAACATGGGTTAGCTAGCTTGAGCTCTCGAGATTCTGAAAACATAAAAATTATAAGAAAAAGACTAAATTGTACATACCAATTGAAGCTTGAAACTTTAGAAAACCTAAGGTTGTTCGTCCTTCCCCCTTTCGTCTTGGTTTCAAAATTGTGAAATTTAAAGAAAAAGAATGCTTTCTCTTTCATTCCCATAACCTATATCTTTTCTTTAATTAATTTTTAATTCATTTTATAATATAATTAACTAATGTTTTATATACTATAAACATACATTCCACTTCATTAATCGGCCATATATACACATATTCTTGGTATATTTCCCACTTAAGGTCGTCAAATTAAGTTCTAATTATAAATCTTTAATAATTCACACTTTTATCACTTATGTGGTTTAGTCTCTAAACTTTAATCAAGCACTAATTCAAAAAAATTATTCAATCAAAACTCAAACCACTTCTAATATAAATTTGTAAACATTTAAATAAAATATTTACGGGTCTAATTTACAAAAACAGGGTTTTAAAACCACACTTTTCAACACCATTGACATCCGGGTCATTAGAAATCTCCCCCTTAAGAAATTTCGTCCTTGAAATTTACCTAAAAAGATGTAGGGTACTAGGATCTCATCATCTCTTCTGATTCCCAAGTCGCCTCTTTCACACTGTGACTACACCACAAGACTTGCACGAATGGAAAACGTTTGTTTCTTAACTCTTTCACCTCGCGAGTTAGAATTTCGACTAGTTCTTCCTTGTATGACAAGTCGAGCTGAATGTCAATTTCTTTTGCCGAAATAACGTGAGACAGATCTATTGACATATCTTGAGAATTGACATGTGAAAAACATCATGTATTTGCTGTAACTCTACCGGTAATGCCAACCGATACACAACTGGTCTAACCCTTTCAGTGATTTCGTATTGTCTGATTAATCAAGGGCTCAAATTTCCCTTTCAATCGAATCGTAGAAATTTCTTTCACGGAGAAACCTTTAAAAACATGTTATCACCCACAAAAAACTCAATATCACAACATTTTAGATTAGCGTATCATTTGTCTATTAAAAGATGCTTTCAATCTATCTCGAGTCACCCTAACTATATCTTTCATTTATTTAATCAATTTCTACCCAACAACATTATTTCACACAAATCCTACCAACAAACAAGTGTTCAACACCTATGATGTAACAACCCGTTTTTTAGTGGTGTAGGAAACAATGGCTTCGGGGCCACCAGATCTGACGAGTAAGTTTGTAAGTATTATTATTTAATATTTACGAGTCAAACATGGTTTTAAAAAGGTTTTGATATAGTGATTTTTGTTATATAAGCGATTTATTAAGTTTAAGTGGTAAGACTCTAAGGTCAAGTGGTTTTAGAAAATGTGGAATCAAGACCTCATTTTTATAAATCGAGCTGTAAATATTTTTATAAATATTTATAAAGTGTCATTAAGGTGGTATTAAAGTTTCGTTGAAAAATTTTAACATTTCCATAGTTAATTAAGCGAAAAGGAAAAAATCGTAAAAGTTGAAAAAGTCAATCGCCATTAGTTTAAGGGTGTTAATTGATTAAAGAATTATAATTGGATGGACTTATTGAGTAAATTATCCATCCTAAAGATAATGGGACGGTTGGATGCTTAAATTTCTTTTTATTATAATGTTTTATATGTTATTATTATATGATAAAGATAAAATGATGAATAAAAAAAGGTTAATAAAATTAAAACCTAAGCCATCTTCTTTAACACCAGATGGCCATGGAAAGAAAGAAGCGAAGAAGCTTCAAGCTTCGGCCTAGCTTTGGATGATGCATGAAAGTCCGTTTTTGCCCCATATTCATTAATTTTTATGTTTTTTAATCGTTGCAACTAAATCCAGCTAGCCCGTATCTTCGATTTTGAAACTGTTAAAGATTTTGAATGTTGCCATTGATGAGTCTTGTGATTTCTGTTGTTAAATGATGAATTTGGAATGTTGATTGATAATTAAAAGTATTTTGTTAAGTTATTTTTGATGAATTTACCGATTAGGGAATAAATTGTTAAATTAATAAAAACACAAGAATTTAATGTGAAATTGTTGTATAAATGGGATGTTCTAGATACCATGAACATTCGAATATGCTCAATTTTGGGTAAAATTTGTTAATTTGCATGTTTTGGGCTTAGGGACTAAATTAAATAAAAGTAAAACATTAGGGGTAATTTTGTAAAAATTTAAAATGACCAAATTTAATGAAATGAATTGTTTTATTGCCTAAATTGATATATTGAATGAAATTATTAATTTAGATCAAGATCAGGTGGAAAATCGAGGAAAATAAAAAATTACCAAAATACCCCTAAACCTTAGTATTTCTATAATTTAGCCAGGTAAGTTCGTATGAACTGTATTTTATATAATTTTGATTAAATTGAATGTTTGTATGTGATTATACTGTGATTAAATCAATATATATATGTTAGTATGCAATTTATCGTGTTATGACACGACGTACGACGATTACCAAGCACTGTTTGAACCTTAAGAATTTGTAGGATACCAATGACATGTCATTAGGGTTACATGATTTAGGTGCTGGTCCTGAACATCCGACCGATGGCTGAGGTCCGGCATGTGTTGCAGATACTCCACAACTCGTGTGAGCAGTATCGTGTAGCTGCGTTCCAACCGACAGCTCGTGTGAGCATACCGATTCATAGCTCGTGTGAGCATACATGTACAGTATTTGATGGATTACAATTATATAAGCTAGCACACTATGTGTGAGCTATCCCAAGTATCCCAAGATATTCTAAATGGTTCAACGGACAATGTTTTAATATGAAATAATAAAAATTCGATACGAGCTATTACATGTATACATATGAATTAAATGGAAATGTTGTTACATGGTATATGGAAACTTCAATTAGTTGATACATGTATATGGAACTTGATTAATGGTTATGTTCATCTATGTTTATTGCTTGCATATGTAATAACATGGCTAACATGGTTGGTGTATATGTGCTTAGGCATTTGGCCAAATTGTGTTGGGATATGCTTGTTTACTTACTTATTATATGTCTAAATGGTAAGTTATATTCTATGTTATACGAACTTACTAAGCTTAAATGTTTACTGTGTGTTACTTTCTTTGTTTTATAGTGAATTGGAAGCTGGTTCGGGTTGGAAGCTTGTCAGAGCTATATCACACTATCCATCAGCTCTTTTAGTATTTTCAGTTGTTTAACTTTGGTTATAATCGCATGTATAGATGAACTAAGTCTAATGTCTAATTGATGAGTTTGGTATATAAATATATATGTCATTTTGGTTGATGTTTTAGCCATTATGTTTTGTCTTGTAGATTTGATACTTTGAATGGTTGATATGTTGATATATGTATGTGGTCTTATGATGGAAGTTGAACATGTTCATATTGGTATGAAAAATGTAGTTGCTATATATGTTATTGATGCTAATTTTTAAATGGTAAATTTGGTATATTTGAATGTGAATTTGATATATGAACAAAGTGGTAAGTTATAACATAAATTTTGTTATAAGTTAGTAGAAATTTTGGCCAATTTATGTATATGGATATACATGTTTAATGGTTGTAATTGAGGTGCCTTTTGGGCACATTGGTTGTATGCTTATGTACCTTGATTGGATAGCTTGTTATAGCATGGTTTGTTGCACTTTCGGTGCTTGATTATATATGAAAATTGGTGGTAGGTGGATGCATGTTTAGGTGAGAAAAATGGCTTGAAAGTGGTCTATTTTTCGTCTACACGGGCATATGTCTCAATCATGCGTGACACATGACCAAGTGACATGGCCATGTGTTCCCTACAGCTTTCAAAAGGATGCAAGTTAGGTTGTTACACAGTCTAGGACATTGCCTGGCACACGGGCATGTGAGGCTATTTCAAAGTGTACACGGCCTAGCACACGAGCGTGTGGCTTAGCCGTATGACCTAAGTCAGTGAGTTACACAGCTTGAGACACAGGCTAGGACAAGGTCGTGTGTCCTTACTTTGAATGTCCACAAGGCCTGAGACACAGGTGTGTCTCTCAGCTGTGTGACTCACAGGGCTGTGTGACCCCTACATTTTGAAAATTTTTATCTTTTCCCTAAAATTTATATATAATTCTAATTTAGTCCTAATTTGTTCCTAATGTGTTTTTAGGGCCTCGAGGGCTCGTATAAAGGACAATATGTATGCTATTGATGGATTTTGCTATGATAAATTTTGTAAAGTAAATGATTTATGTTTTTGAAAAGTTCTGAAATTTAAACTCCGGAATGCTCTGTAACCCTATTCTGATAACGGATACGGGCTAGGGGTGTTACATTTTTCGGTATCAGAGCTATGGTTTAGTCGGTTCTTAGACTAAACGTAGCATGTGTGAAGTCTAAAAATATATGCCATTATATAACCTGTGAGAATGTGATATCTCTCGACTCTGATGTGATTTATTTTACTTATAGACAAAGATGTTTTCTAACTTAGCTAATTCCGATAATGTTGAAAGCGATACTCAAGTATCTGATTAAAAATTTGCTTATGATGAGTCGAGAATCATAAAGGTATGATTAAATGGTTTATCATGTATTTTGATGATAAATGTTATGTTATATGTGTGTATATATGAGAGTCAAATTTAAAGGCTTTACAACCTTCACCCTCTCAACTGTACAATCTTATACAACAGAATTTACAAGATTTATCTTGATTAAGCTCACAAGTGTGGAACAAAAGAGTTCAATGGCTAAATGAATAATAATGTGGCTAGAGTCGAGGATGGGTTAGCATGTAAAGACAGTTTTAGAAAATATATAATATTTTTCTGAAGATCATTCGGATTACGCAATGTTGTTGTTAAAGAATAAGTTAATCTTTAGTAATCGACTTATTCAGGTATGGTATCTAAAGAACGTATGAACCAAAATTTCTTTTGAATTGATTTCTTTAGTGAATGGGACAATATGGGATTATTGATGACTGTAGTAGTTAGTGGAATAATGTTTGAATTGCAAAGATATTTGAATGCAGTGGTTATAGTCGAGTATCTTATGACGAACTCTTCGGGGTATTCTGTATGTTCTTTTATCCACTGAGGTATATGCAGCTGTTCATTTTCAGATGTGATTCTTATCGTATGAGAACGCTAACTAATCATAATGTTAGAAGAAAATATTGTTAGGCTGATTGATTTCTAATCGGCATTACCCTATCTTTTTTTTGCATTCTATTCCATTATGTTTGGTAGAAAATTGGACGTTAAAACTCATATGATGCTACTATTTTGTTTCTACTGGTTGTTGCTTTGCTTTATATATATATGCAAATTGTGTTGTCTCTGTAACAACTGACTCCAGTGCGCATGAGAGGTGTTTTCTTCTGGATTTTCTCTGAGGAGTCACCGAGCTCTTTATCATTCAATATGGGTTGAATTCTCAGAAATTCAGTTTAGGTTCACATCTGGAATTTTATTCTCTCGATTTTTTCATCATTCTTATTGTTTAATCTATCAAACATGGTTCATCTGTAAAGGATATTCATTGGCCGAAGATAATTATATTTATTACAATTATGATTCCTGGTGCAATCATCGGAGCATGGTGATACAGATCTTAGGTTTTTAAAGGTTGTGTTCTGCACTAGTTGTTACTAGAACTATATTCGGTTCTTATCTTTTGTTTCAAAATGCACTATTGATGTTGAAATATTGTTATATTCATACAGTTGTAACGTTGGTCTTATTATAGCACTATGGTTTTAATTCATTTGATGGTTGTGGCTCTGGTATAGTGCAACACTTCGATGTTAATAATTGAAATAGCTTTATTATATATCCCCTTTCTAGCTTTCGTGAAGGGGTGGACATCGGCAAAAGTGTAGACAGTGGGAGATCGAGCTCAAACTTGTATATTGGTTCTCATTCCTTAGGTAATATCGATTTATGTCAATGAGTTAAAACGGGATGTTATGTTTCGTTTGAGTTAATGCAATTTGTAAAGATCTTTGATTCATATTTTGAGGGAATTATGATAGACGATATATCTGGATTATCTCGACGGTAAGAAGAAAGAGTTATTCTGAAATGTATAATTTGATTGATAGATTGATTCAATTGTGTTATTCAAAATCGAATTATTCATTTGAAAAGTTAGGTAAGTTGATTATATTCGAGTTTATTTCTCGATTCAGGAATAAATTTTGCGCATTCACGAGTAAATAGACAGACAGTCTGAATGAAGAATTTATATTCTAAAAGACATGATATAGAAATATTTCTATCAGATCAGTTCTAATTGGAAAATGTTATTATGGGTTAAAGTTGTCTTGATAGTTGAAGTCGTTGTGCTTGTGTTAAATGATATTGTTTGACGATTTCCATGAAAAGGGAACAAATATCAGTTGAAAGTTAAAAATGCAAACATATCAGAAGTATCAGTTAGAGTTTGATAATCTAGGTTTCTCGATTATGATTTGACAGACGATTACTGGGAATTTCTCGGTAGTTATACTATTAATGATAAGTGATGACAGGAGAACACCATAGTTGCTTAATTAAGTTTAGATATAATATCAAGTTTTTTTATGAGTTTTGATGCAAGTTCTGAATCGAGGTTAGATATAAATGGTTTATATGTGGATTACCATTAAGAAGATGACAGAAAGACTCCATTTAATGGCTTTTATCAGGTGAGAAATTTCGAGGACGAAATTTTTGTAAGGGGGAGAGTTGTAACAGCCTATTTTTCAATGGTGTCAGAAACAGTGGCTTCGGGGCCACCAAATCGATGAGTAAGTTTGTAAATATTATTATTTAATATTTACGAGTCAAACATGGTTTTAAAAAGGTTTTTGATATAGTGATTTTTGTTATATAAGCAATTTATTAAAATCAAGTGCTAAGACCCTAAGGTCAAGTGGTTTTAGAAAGTGAGGTATTGGGACCTCGTTTCTATAAACTGAGCTGTAAATATTTTTATAAATGTTTACGAAGTGTTATTAAGGTGGTATTAAAGTTTCGTTGAAAAATTTTAACGTTTCCATAGTTAATTAGCGAAAAGGACTAAATCATAAAAGTTGAAAAGTAAATCGCTATTAGTTTAAAGATGTTAATTGATTAAAGAATTATAATTGGATGGCCTTTTTGAGTAAATTATCCATCCAAAAGATAATGGGACGGTTGGATGCTTAAATTTCTTTTTATTATAATGTTTTATATGTTATTATTATATGATAAAGATAAAATAATAAATAAAAAAATGTTAATAAAATTAAAACATAAGCGATCATCTTCTTTAACACCAAATGGCCATGGAAAGAAAGAAATGGAGAAGCTTCAAGATTCGGCCTAGCTTTGGACGATGCATGTAAGTCTGTTTTAGCCTTATTTTCAATAATTTTTATGTTTTTGAGATCGTTGCAACTAGGTCTAGCTAGCTCTATCTTCAATTTTGAAACTGTTAAAGATTTTGAATGTTGAAATTGATGAATTTTGTGATATTTGTTGTTTAATGATAATTTTGGAATGTTGATTGATAATTAAAAGTATTTTGTTAAGTGATTTTTTATGAATTTACCGATTAGGGACTAAATTATTAAAATAATAAAAATATAAGGATTTAATGTGAAATTGTTGTATAAATGGGCTGTTATGGATACCATGAACATTTGGCTATTCTCAATTTTGGGTAGAAATGGTTAATTTGCATGTTTTGGGCTCAGGGACTAAATTAAATAAAAGTAAAACTTTAGGCCAATTTTGTAAAAATATAAAAATGACCAAGTTTCATGGAATAAATT
Organism: Gossypium raimondii; assembly: GCF_025698545.1. NCBI lineage: Eukaryota > Viridiplantae > Streptophyta > Magnoliopsida > Malvales > Malvaceae > Gossypium > Gossypium raimondii. The sequence goes on along the minus strand of NC_068570.1, from coordinate 29,782,513 downwards.
GTTTTATTGTCTAAATTAACATATTGAATGAAATTATTAATTTAAATCAAGATTGGGTGGAAAATTAAGTAAAATGAAACATTACCAAAATGCCCCTGAACCTTGGTATTTCTGCAATTTATATAGGTAAGTTCATATGAACTGTATTCTATATAATTTTGATTAAATTGAATGTTAATAAGTGATTATATTCTGATTAAATCAATATATATATATGTTAGTACGCAATTTATCGTGTTATGAAACGACATAAATCCAACGACGTACGACGATTACTGAGCACTGTTTGAACCTTAGGAATTCATAGGATACCATGACATGTCATTAGGGTTACATGATTTGGATGCTGGTCCTGAACGTCCTACCAATGGCTGAGGCCTAGCATGTGTTGCAGATACTTCACAACTCATGTGAGCAGCATCGTGTAGCTATGTTCTGACCCACAGCTCATGTGAGCATACTGATTCACAGCTTATGTGAGTATACATGTACAGGATTTGATGGATTACAGTTATATAAGCTAGCACACTATGTGTGAGCTATCCCGGGTATCCTACGGTATTCTAAATGGTTCAACGGGCAATGTTCTTATATGAAATAATAAGAATTTGATACGAGCTATTATAGGTATACATATGAATTACACGGAAATATTGTTACATGGTATTTGGAAACTTGAATTAGTTGATACATGTATATGGAACTTGATCAATGGTTATGTTCATCTATGTTTATTGGCTTGCAGATGTAATAACATGGCGAACATGGTTGGTGTATATGTGCTTAGGCATTTGGCCAAATTGTGTTGGGATATGCTTATTTACTTACCTATTATATGTCTAAATCGTAAGTTATATTCTATGTTATACGAACTTACTAAGCTTAAATGTCTAGTTTGTGTTACTTTCCATGTTTTATAGTGAATCGAACGCTTGTTCGGGTTGGAAGCTTGTCGGAGCTATATCACACTATCCATCGGCTCTTTTGATATTTTCGGTTGTTTAATTTTGGTTATAATGGCATGTATAGGTGAACTATGTCTAATATTTAATTGATGATTTTAGTATATATATGTCATTTTGGTTGATGTTTTGACTTGTAGATTTGGTATTTTGAGTGGTTGATATGTTGATATTTGTATGTGGTCTTATGATGGAAGTTGAACATGTTCATATTGGTATGAAAAATGTAGTTGTCATATATGATTATTGATGCTAATTGTTAAATGGTAAATTTGGTACATTTGAATGTGAATTTGAAATGTGAACAAAGTGGTAAGTTATGACATAAGTTTAGTAATAAGTTAGTAGAACTTTTGGCCAATTTATGTATATGGATATACATGTTTAATGGTTGTAATTGAGGTGCCTTTTGGGCACATTGGTTGTATTCTTATGTACCTTGATTGGATAGCTTGTTATAGCATGGTTTGTTGCACTTTAAGTGCTTGATTATATGTGGAAAATTGGTGGTAGGTGGATGTATGTTTGGGTGAGAAAAATGGCTTGAAAGTGTCCTATTTTTTGTCCACACGGGCAGAGACACGGGCGTGTGTCTCAACCGTGTGTGACACACGGTAAAGCGACACGACCGTGTGTCCCCCGTAACTTTTAGAGGGTTGCAAGTTAGGCTATTACAAGGTTTAGCACACAGGTGTGTGAGGCTATTTCGAAGGTACATGGCCTAGCACACGAGCATGTGGTTTGGCCGTGTGACCCAAGTCAGTGAGTTACACAGGCACGGATATAGGCTGGGACACAGTCGTGTGTCCCTACTTCAAATGTCCACACGACCTAAGACACGGGCGTGTCTCTTGGTCGTGTGACTCACACGGCCATGTGACCCTTACATTTTGTAAATTTTCATCTTTTCCCTGAAATTTCTATATGTTTCCAATTTAGTCTTGATTTGTTCCTAATGTGTTTTTAGGGCCTCGAGGGCTCATATAAGGGACAGTATGTATGTTGTTGACTGAATTTGCTATGATAAATGTTGTGAAGTAAATGATTTATATTTTTGAAAAGTTCTGAAATGTAAACTATGGTAATGCTCTATAACCCTATTTTGACGACGGATATGAGTTAGGGGTGTTACATATGACCATATAATGCTTCATACAGAGCCATTTGAATGCTCGACTAGAAACTGTTACTATACAAAAATTTGGCCAAAGATAAATAATGTTCCCATCTTAAGTCAAAATTAATTATGTGGGCTCGAAGCATATCCTCCAAAACTAATTGTCCTTTCGTATGCCGGTGAAAGGTAGTGCTAAAGTTTAATCTTGTGCCTAAAGAATTGTGCAATTGTTTCTAGAATCTCAAAGTGAACTGAGGATTACGATAAAAAATAATCGACACAAGTACACCGTGCAATCTAACAATTTCCCGAATGTATACCTCAGCTAGGTTCAGAAGTGACCAATCGGTTCTAATTACAACAAAATGGGTTGATTTCGTAAACCTATCAACTATCACCCAAATAACACTTCTTTTTCTTGGAGACAACGATAACCATTTACAAAATCCATTATCATGCGCTCTCATTTCCATTCAGGAATCAAGATAGGCTAAAGAAGTCTGATGGGAACCTGATGTTCCAGCTTAACTAACTGACAATTTAAACATTTACCAATGCACTCAACTATATCTCTTTTCATTCTAGGACACCAATACAATTTCCGTAAGTCGCCATACATTTTTGTTCTCCTACGGTGCATAACAAAAGGGCTATTGTGAGCTTCACGAAGAAGTATAAACTCTTTTAGATTTACAACATCTGGATCAAATATTCGATTACGAAACCTTAGACAATCACGACCATTAATGCTGAAGTTTTCTACGAAGTCACTTTGAACCCTTTCTCTTTTTTCCCGAAAACTTGGCATCAACAAGCTGAGCCTCTCTAATTTTTTCAAACAAAACTGGTTTGATTTTCAATTCAGCCAACAAGCTACCATCAATGCTAATGATGAGTTGGGTGAACATCCCCCATAACTCAACTGTTGCCTTTTTGCTCAACATGTTTGCTAATACATTAGCTTTACCAGAGTGATAATCAATAACACAATCGTAATATTTCAAAAGTTCAATTCAACGACGTTGTCTCAAATTTAACTCCTTTTGAGTTAGGAGGTATTTAAGACTTTTTTATTGGTATAAATATGAAACTTTTCACCATACAGATAGTGCCTCCTTATCTTTAGATCAAAAACCACACGACTAGCTCTAAATCGTGTCTTAGATAATAACGTTTATGTGTTTTTAGTTGGTAGGATGCATATGCAATTAATTTCCCGTCTTACATCAAAACATAGCTCAGACCACTCAATAAAGCATCACTATATACCATGAAGTCTTTTCTCGATTCAAGAAAACTTAGAACAAGTGCTTTAGTCAACATCTTTTTCAATTTCTCAAACCTCTCTTGGCACTGATCCTTCCAGACAAACTGAACATTCTTTTGCAACAATTTCATCATTAGCATAGCTATCTTCAAAAATCCACTTACAAATCTTCGGTAACAACCTGCCAAACCAAGTTTTTCGGACTTTCCACTATAATATAGCCTCAATGTTTTTCAAATCAACATGAATCCCATATGCTAAAATAACATGTCCTAAAAACACAACTTCGGGTAACCAGAATTCGCATTTACTAAGCTTTCTGTACAATTTCATTACTCGCAAAACTTGCAAAATGATTCGGAGATGTTGTTCAGGCTCAACTTCAGTCTTCGAATACATTAAAATGTCCTCGATGAAAACTACCACTAACTAATCCAAATAGGGTTAAAAGATGTCGTTCATGAGATCCATGAATGTCGCATGAGCATTTGTCAAACTGAAAGACATCACCAAAATTTCATAGTCGCCATAACGCGTACGGAACGCAATTTTCGGTACGTCACTATCTTTCACTTTCAACTAATAGTAACCAAACCTCAAATTAATCTTGGAAAAGACTGAAGCTCCTTTCAATTGATTGAATAAATCATCAATACAAGGTAGGGGGTACTTATTCTTAATCGTTAACTTATTCAATTGTCGATAGTCTATACAAAGCCACATCGAACCATCTTTCTTTTTAACAAACAATATCTCCCCAAGATGATATACTAGAGCGTATGAAGCTGTTGTCCAGTAAATCTTGCAACTGAACTTTTAATTTCTTTAGCTCTGTTAGTGCCATATGATAATGGGAAATCAACACTGGAACCGTACCAGGGAACACTTCAATTGTGAACTCAACTTCCAGATCTGGTCGTAATCCCAGTAATTCCTTGGAAAACACATCAGAGAAATCACAAATGGTTCAAATCTTCCTAATTTGACTATCACTAGCATTTGAGTTAATAACATAGGCCAAAAAAGCTTCACAACCTTGATTTAGGAGTTTATTAGCTTGAACTGCTGAAATGATATGAGTTGAACCACTCAGTCTAAAATCATTCACCTCTATTGTGCTACCATCTGAACTCTAAACCAAAAAAATTCTTTTTATGGCAGTCCAATATCACCCAATGGTAGGTTAGGCAATCCATACTCAAAATAAGATCAAAATCGCCGAATGGCATAATCAACAAGTCGACAGGAAAATATACATTTTGAATCTCTAACGAACACCACCTACTTACCCGATCAACTAACACTAGCTGCCCTAAAGGACTCGATACAACCATAGCTACTTTTGATGTTTCAAATTTTTGACTCCCCGGTTTAACCATTTCAGCATTAACATAAGAATGTGAGTAAACAGTCTATCATATTTACTAAGTCGTAGAAACTCACGCTCGTAATCAGCTACCAATATCTCATTATATTTCAAGAACAAGAATTCTTACTTCTGATCTTCAAGGTAAAACTCTCCGACATACTTTTTCTAGAATTAAATTTGAAAGAACTCCTAATCGGCTCGCTCAGCAGGTACGTGATGTGTTACAATCTGCCACCATGTATATGCTTCTCCTTGTAGTAGAGAAACATCACAGATTATGCATTCATGTGGGGTGCATTCAAGTTATTGTAGAATTCGTTTAGTTTATTTTAACCAAACTTCAGCAATTAAGGGATCAACCCCTTTCAAACCCAGGAATTTGTAGTATCGTACCTCTAGAATTCCTTAATTGGGGCTTGCCGAACAACAGGCATAGGTACTACCACAAAAGTAGCTCCCACCAGTCTCCGTAGAGCATCAGCAATAGCTCGAAGTATAATTGAATCACCTTACCCCTCATTTCTATCTTTATCAACCCTACGTTGTTGTGCACCAGCAAAATCAATGCTTTGTGCTACCGATTCGACCTTAATTTATTTCTCAGCGGAGTGACTGCTACTATGAATACTTTGATTAACTTCATTTTCAAATTCTCTTGACATCTTTCAACTATAAAACAAAAATAGTATAATCAGAACCCAAATCCCAACTCAAACTCGACTCAACTTTAGCATGTACCTCTAGACTCGATTCTGAGCTCGATTTAATCCAAGAATCGGCTAAACTTATAGCTCTGATACCAATAAATGTAACACACCTTACCAGTCCGATCACCAAACCTGAGTAATAAGATGTTACAAACAAATACAAAATAATTATATGCAATATATTAATCAAAATCTCAATTAAATATCATTACATCACATATGATCAAGTAAAACATGTAATTCAATCAATTTCAGGTCTCTATCAAGCTTACAAAAGCTTAAAAATAAGCCTTATCAAACATTGATCAATTTGGAACAAAAACAAAAAGATAGGAAAAAACCTGTAAATAAGAGTCACAGAACCGTGTATTGTAACATCGCTAACTCGTATCCGTCGTCAAAATAGGGTTACGGAGTATTACTATAAAAACATAACATTGAAATATACATTTCATATATTAATATAAACATGGTATAAAACATTCATTCACATACAAACCGTCCCTAAATCGAGCTCTCGAGGACCTAAATATACTTTAGAAACAATTATATGCAATGTATTAATCAAAATCTCAATTAAATATCATTACATCACATATGATCAAGTAAAACATGTAATTCAATCAATTTTAGGTTTATATCGAGCTTACAAAAGCTTAATAATAAGCCTTATCAAACATTGATCAATTTGGAACAAAAACAAAAACATAGGAAAAAAAACTGTAAATAGGAGTCACAGAACCGTGTATTGTAACATCGCTAACTCGTATCCGTCGTCGAAATAGGGTTACAGAGTATTACTGTAAAAACATAACATTGAAATATACATTTCATATATTAATATAAACATGGTATAAAACATTCATTCACATACAAACCGTCCCTAAATCGAGCCCTCGAGGACATAAATATACTTTAGAAACAATCCGAGACTAAATTGGAAACATTTGGAAAGTTTAAGTAAAAGTTAGAAAAATTAGATCAGGGGTCACTGCAGTGTTGTGTGCGGTAGTGTGACACTACTGAGACACACACTTGTGTCTCAGGCCGTGTAACAATCCAAATAGGGACACATAGCCGTGTGCTAGGGCATGTTACAGCCTGACGTGCATGCATTAAAACCTACAGGGGACACACGGCCGTGTCGACATGAAATTGGCCAAAAATCAAGCCATTTCAATCACCAAATCAAACATGTACCTAAAAGCATTTTGTGCACATAACCAAAGCATCAAAACCTTACCAAAGCATGCATGAAATGACCAATTCAAAAGACTAAATCCGTTCAACCAATATGCCATCCAAGGCACCTCAAAAGCAAACATACAAATTTACCTAAACATATACATATACCTGACCACATTTCATTCATAAACATCTAATTCATTTCTAACTCAAAACATATCAAAACTTGACCTATATCACTTCAAGATAAACTTACCATTTGAGACACAATTCAACCATCATCAAAATCATACCAAAACAATTAACTCATACATACCAAAATCAACATCTAAGCATTCAACTAAACATCAAACACAAGTCCACCTATACATGCCATTATAACCTTGGCCAAAACATCAAAAACTACCAATATATTCGTTGGATAGTGTGATAGATCTCTGACGAGCTTTCAAACAGTGGAGCTTTCGATTATCTATAAAACATAGGAAAGAAATCTACGTAAGCACATAATGCTTAGTAAGTTCGTAAAACATGAACATAACTTACCATTTCAATACATAACCTTAAGATTAAGCATAACATAATCCAACCACAAGCTTGGCACAAGCCTAAGCACCATCAACAACACATGTTAGTTCATTCAAACATAATTCACTTGAATTAACATAAGGTAAGCAATTTTTACATGAACATACTTCATTTGAATGCATCATTTTCATGAACATAAGCATATTTCCATTGAAGCTTTCCATTTCAATCCTTTTCTTAATTTCATGACATAGTTCATTTGAACACTTACCTTTCATTTCCTTTTCATGCCCGTTGAACCATTTATCATCAGATACGCAGGAAAGCTCACACGAAGTGTGCTAAATACATAACCATAACATTTCCTTTACATCGTTGCTCACATGAGCTGTGAAATGGGCCTGCTCACATGAGCTGTGGGTCAAAATGTAAGCTACACGATGTTGCTCACATGAGCTATGGAGTATCCGCAACAAATGCAGGACCTCAACCATCGGTAGGACATTCAAGACCAGCACCTGAAACATGAAAACCCTAATGACATGTCATTTGTATTCTACGAATTCTTAAGGTTCAAACGGGGCTCAATAACTATCGTAACATCGTTGGATATACATCATATGGTTACATGACAAATAACACATTAACATATATATCATTATAACATTAAAACAATATTTAATCATACGAACTTACCTCGACAAACAAAGCGTAAAGATGTAGTTGACTAATCTGAGGCTTTAGCTTTTCCCTGATCTAAGTTCGTATGTGGTCTATCTTGATCTAAGTATAACAACTCAATTCATTTAATAATTCTATTGTTCAATTCATTCCATTTTCATATTTTGCAAATTTTAACATTTTAACATTTTACAATTTAGTCCTTAAGCTCGTAAATTGAAATCTAAGCATTTTCATCCTCATTTCATGCTACTCAAGTTCACTAGGGACCTATATCAACCCATACAAATCAACATTTCACAAATTTACCATGGAATTTTACTACTTTTACAAATAAGTCCCTAAATGACATTTTTATCAAAAATCACTTTACAAAACTTGTTTATTTAACAACAATGACTCATAATCTTTCATTAAACATCAAGAATTATGCAAGAATAATAGTTTTGCAAATTGATCCTTGAGCTAACTAGATTAAGCTACAATGACTTCAAAAGCATAGAAATCATTAAAAACGGGATAAAAAATCACTTACATGCAACCCTTGGACATAACTGAACCTTCAAGGTGAAAAAGAGAGGTTTTTGTTTCTTAATTCTGGTGAAGAAGGATGTTTAGGAAGATGATACAATTGTTTGTATTAATTTACTTTAACTTATTTATTAACTACATAAAACCCTTAGTTCATGCCCATCTTTGTCCACTAACATTATAAATGGTCTAATTACCATCTAAGTCCATTAACATTTAAAATTCACAGCCACTTGACCCTTTTTACTAATAGAACTTCACTTTTGTACCTTTTACGATTTAGTCCCTTTTACTCAATTAAACATGCAAACATCAAAATTTCTTAACAAAATTTTAATACAACCCTACTAACATTCCATAGACCTTAAAATAATAAAATAATAATTTACTCGTCAGATTTATAGTCCCAAAACCACTATTCTGATTTTACTAAAAAATGGGTTGTTACATGTATCTCATCCCACACGGCCTTAGCATTCCACACGGTCAGGGGACACAGTTGTGTGACCCCTGTTTACATATTTTTTCTATCTTTTTATTTTTGTCTCAAATTGATCCATGTTGGTTTTAAGCTTTCGTAAGTTCGATATAAACCCGAAATTTATTGAATTACATGTTTTACATGACCATATGTGATGTAATGAAATTTGATTGAGATTTTGATTAATAAATTACATGTAATTATTTTGTATTTGTTTGTAGCATCCAATTACTCGAGTTCAGTGATTGGACTGGGTAAGGGGTGTTACTTGAACTATCAAACGTAGCTAAAGACGATGCTAGGCCATCTCGAGAGAAAGGAAAGGCGAGAGTCGTAGACGAGTAGCAAAAATTTTGGTTTGTACTTTTATGATTTGAGTTCAATATACATATATACATTATATGTTACAAATGTGTTTGTTTGAGGTAAGAGTTCTCATTACCTCATGATTTAGTTTGTATATGATGATATAAAATGTCGAGATTTGAATTGAGTTGAGCAAAACATAAACAATCATGATATGAAACTACGATATGTGATCAAAAAAATTTGTAACGCTCGGGTTTGTGCAAGTGTACACAGTCGTTATCAAGTAATAAGTAAGTATCGAGTTATCGTCTCCACAGGGATTGTATTTGTGCTAAGATACTTAATTTGTAAAATTATATTAACAATTTCAAAAATAAAAACAAAATATAGTTGAGAAGTGGTATAAACTAAATGTAATGATCCATAATGTAAATTATCCTAATATGCAAACTATATGAATGAAATAAATTTTAGCAAAATTTAACACTATTTGCAACAATTATAATAGAAATAAACTAGGATAATTACTTTAATTAAACTTAATTTATTATCATCATGCTTAATAATATTCGGAAAAACATTCCATGACAACTCGATCATTCGTGAGTTCGGAAACCAAATTAGGTTCTTTCGGAATCCTTTACTTAGTAAATACGCATTTTGATGATCCTTATTTACTAAGGGTTTCTTAGCATTCGTGTGAGGTAACAGGGACGTGTTAGGTTTGAAACAATTTAATCACACAAATCTACAAACTATGCAGATAACAGAGCATGGTTAGGGTTGTTATGCAACCTACAATTTAATCGGGTTAGGATCCAAATTGAGTATGCACATTTCAATTATGCGTCCATTAGCCATCGTCTGGTTAGGATCGCTCAGCTAATTCAGGTGCATTTCAATCACGTATGAACGAAATACAAACTTAATTTTAATTGAAAACATGATCGATTGAGGCATAAACATTATAAGCATGAATCACATAAATATTATTTAATCAAAATAATCATCCTAGCTTAAATAAAATTTAAGCTATCATTGTTGTAAACAAGAATATAGAACTCATAGGAAACATCTTTAAATTAAATTAAAGAAAAGAAAGATTAAACCCAATTTAGAGTGATTGTCACCCAAGACTCTTACTGACGAGGCTCCTTTGCTTCTTTGCGTTGCTCCATTGCTGATAGTTCTCCAAGGTGGCCGACCAAGGGCTCTTTGAGAGGCTAATTTGCTAAAATTTTTACACAAGGATGATGATAGGCGTGAGAGCTAAGAGAGTTGAGAGAGAGGAAGAGAGATGAGAAGGATGATGGATGATGGATGAGGGATGAGGGATGCTTAAAAAATTGAGAAATGAGCTCTTATTTATAGGTGAGGCAAGAGAGCTAGTTTGCTGAAATTAGGAGTGTCCATCCTTTGAAACCTCCTCCAAGAGTGGTCGGCCATGAATTGAGGAAATGTGGTTGATTTTCCTTGATTTTTGGTCAATTTGAATGCCACAACAACTTAGGACTACGACTCGGTCTCCAGCAAATCTTCAGGTAAATCTCTGATTTCTTTAACTCTTTAAGGGCCTTATGTAATTAAACCAAAAATTGGTTTATAATCAGCCATGTGCAACCAAAAAATGGGTTGACTTGATTCCCACTTTGGACGGTTTTGCAATTAGAAGAAAACTCTCAGACTTGTCAAAAATAGCAAATAGTTTAGAGGACCAAATGAATTAATTTAACCACTTTAATTAATCAATTTACTTAATTAATTAAACTCAATTTTATTAATAAATTATTAAAATATAACATTATATTTTATTATTTAATTTAATCATGCATGGCCCTCTTCATAGCTTAAAAATATAATATGCTTAAATTAATATAAAATAAGTCATTTATACATGAAAACTATATAATAAAACATATAATCACATTTTAATAATTTATATGTCCTAATTTCATATTTTCACATATTTCATTAATTTATTAAACAATTACTTGGTTTTAACAACAATTTTAAGTAAAAAGGTGATGAATTATATAGGAAAAATCCTATATATTTTTTAGTTTACACACCCCCAAACTTAAATCATTTCTCGTCCCAAGTAATGTTCATGCACAACACAAGGTCTTGCTAAGGCAAATTTTGCTAAGAGTGTAAGTAGCATCAATCTTCGTCTCATAATCATGCATCAACAAATTCATACTCATAGATCTTCTTTATTAACAAGTAACTCATATACAAACATTTTGAAAATTTTATTTCAAGTTTCAAGATATGCCAACATGAATCATAGTTTGCATGTATGTCATAGCCATAGATAATATTCTTCATTCAACACAATTTCTCATCAATCAAGCAAACAATCATAAGGCTTATTTATGATCTTCATATGTTGAACTTAATACTTCCTCTCCACTAATGTAGGTGACATAATCATCAAATCAATAGGTATTTTATAAGGTTGTAATGGGGCTTGGTTAAAGGTAGGGATTTTAAGAGATGGGACATTTCGATTTCAAAAATCTTAACCTTTAACTTGTCCTGGATTTCTCAAAATTCAACTTTTTTCTTCAAGTGAACCTTTGGAACACCCCCAAACTTATTTTGAACTCAAGCTCATACATTTTTCCTTTTTGAAGACTAGGCAAACTTTTCTTCGCTCTTTCTTTGTCTTTGTGATTGTGTTTTTTTTAAGCATGAACACATACATCTTTATGAAAATTTCCTCAAATGTTGATTCCCAAGACACTTAAGTTAAGATAGGTGCACAAAATTAGGATAATTTTAAAAAGATGGTAACCGACTTATAATGTAGGTTCATTTCAAAAACAGGCCTTAAAGGTCAAAATTGTAGTTTCAAGGGTCTAATATCATAAGGTGGGCTTGAAAAGGAACGGTCCAAAGAAAAATGGTGCCTATATCATTTTAGATTTTTATGTCCCCTATGATTTCGCTTCAAGAAAGTTACTAAGTCAATTCTAAAGATATAAACCTTCATGCATGTCTGATCTCAAGAGAAACTAAGTTTTCATGGCAAACATTCCATTCTTCACGACAACATACAATCACTCAGATAAAATCATCATTCATACTTGTGTACAAGTTATCTTATTAAAAATAATTTCTCTAAACATTCATTTATTAAAACATCCTTATGAAAGAAATGATTAAAACATACTTGAAAATTTTAAAATTTGAGCAATTTATTTGCCTTACCCCCTTTAAAAAGAAGCAATGTCCTTATTGCAATAACAAAGTAATGAATGAAAACTGAACACTAGGTAGGGTTTGTAAAGAAAGAGAGGCTAGTCATTAAGACTGCTTAAATACCAAGTCTTTCCTACTAACCCAATTTTAGACATGTTCATTCCGATTACCATATCACTTAGTCTTTTTCTTTCTAAGGAAGTGTTTATTCTTGCTTGCTATGTTTTATTTTGCAGAAATTAAATCCTAATTACTAAAGAAATAAATTACTAAAGACCTAAAAATAACTAAATAAATAACAAGACAAGAATCTCCCATTTTATTTTTCTGACTCATTCCCCTTGTCTTCTTTAGTTCCATCTCCGCTTGCATCGTCAGTATCTTTCGTCCATGTCTTAAAGATAGCATCTGGGAACTCAGAAACAAAAGTGTTAGAGATATTCTTAAAAGTATTTCGAATTGAATCATCCCTAATTTTTGCATATTTCCAGTAAGTTTGTTGTTGATTGTGTATGAACTTGCACATATCCATCAAAATTGACAGCTCTGATTTCTTTGAAGTACTTGCAAGAGTCGACATTGGAGTTGTAAATTCTGGTTCAACACTTAGCTTGACTGGTTCTTCTTCTAGCTCAACCCTTGTTTCAGAGTTTTCATCTCCTTCAGCTGGTTGAGGACTATTTGGTTCCTTATCAAATTCTTCTTCTTCAGTGCTTCAGTTTCAGTTTTATTTGTTGACTCTTCGATTTCTGGCTCAGTTGGTTCCTCTTGCTTGCCTTGGTTCAGCTCATGCACTCTCTCTACTAACCTTTCAAGATCGTGACTTGTGATGCACCCTTGGACATACTGCCCCTTCATATTTGGTTGTGTTTTAACACGGGCCCTTAAGCAAAGTGAAGTGATTAATGATGGGAAATAAGCACTTCCTACCTTCTTTTTAGCAAAATCGTGAATTTTTTTAGGATAATTTTCCCAACATTAATGGACTTTTCTGTCAAAATTGCATATAACAAGAGCATTCGTTCTATCGAGATGGTGGAACTATGTCAGATAGGCATAAAATTGTAGCGAACAAAATAATACCATACCTTTGCTACTGGTTTTAAATATTCTCTTCGAAAAGAATGGCTCCCATACATTCTTATAATCCATTGGGATCCCAGATTTGTCACAACATCAAGCACTTGTTGAAGAAAATCCCAATCGATATTGTTCATCATAGGGTGGTACTCATCTTCCTCAACATCAGGTAAATTAAACAAATCATTGAAGGACCTGGAAGTAGGAGATACATTTTTTCTTTCGAATGATGACTTCAGTAGCATCTTCTGTAGTCAAACTAGCATAGAATTCTCGAACTAGTTCATCATTGGGAAGTGAATGAGCGTCACAGAGTCTTTCCCACTTGAGAGCATTGATTATCTTTCTAATCAGCACAAGGACAACCATCACATCATTGCTTTTCAGGTTAAAACCTTTTTCCAGCATCATAGGTTGATACTTGAAAATTGAATCAAATCGCTCTTTCACTTCATCGATCAAAATCGGGTTTTTCGGAGTAGTTTTTGACGATCTAGTTCTTTTGCGAGACATGGTATTTTCCCAAAAATTCGGAAAAGTTTATGCTTGCAGAGGAAAAAGAGAAATCGGCAAAAGAAGGTGGAACTTTCTTCGAAAAACCTTGCGACTGTGAAGGAGTTTCGGCAGCAGCGGTAACATGCTGCAGCAATAGTGTTATGCGGCGGTGATAATGGTTGCGTGCGGTAGCGACGTTGATGCTTTGGCAATTCTCTTGTGACGGCACTAGGTAGTTTCGACCAAAGAAAATAGATGGGCTAGAGATTCCTTTCGGGATTTGAGGCTAGCGACACAAAAAGAGAGATTTTAAGAAATTTTAGGGTGTAAGCAAATTACTTTGAGGGATACGAAAATTTAGTAGAATGGAGAGGGGTGTATATAGGGAAAAATTAGGGCAACATGTAGCAAAAAGTTAGCTAAATTAAAGTTACTTGGGCGGCAAGTAATGGGTGTGACAGCAAAGGTTAAATTTTTCCCTCTTTTTTGCTATCTTGGGTTTTAAACTCAGACTGTCTCACTAAAAAAACCCTATTAGTACTTGGGTCAAATTTGACCCCCTTTATTATCATAAAAATTTAAATTTTAACAAAATAATATAAAATTTAAAAACATTTTAAAACCTAATTAGAAGATTTCTTCTTAACAAATTACATTAAATTAATTCCCAAGAAAGGTTGGAGGGGTCACAGCGGTCCCACTTAAGTTCCAATCTCCTTAGACAAAATTAATTAAATGTACTTAATTTAAGAAAATAAATTCTAATTATTTATTTATTTACAAGATGAGTTTAAGAAAAATCAAGGGTCTATTAATTTGAACGAAGATCCAACTCGCTCAACTTCACCATCCTAGTAGTGTTTGAGACGTTGACCATTAACTTTAAACGTACCTTTGTAATTCTCGTACAATTCAATAGCTCCATAAGGATAAACTTGGTGGATGGTATAAGGTTCTTTCCATTGGGATTTCAGCTTCCCAAGAAATAACTTCAGCCTTGAATTAAACAACAACACCTTCTGACCTTCTTTAAACTCGCGAGGTTGCATATGACTATCATGCCATCTCTTTGATCTTTCTTTACACATTTTGACATTCTTATAGGAAAGCAAACTTAGCTCTTCCAACTCATCAAGTTGTAACATCCTTCTCTCACTAGCTTGTTTAAGATCAAAATTTAACTGCTTCAAATCCCAGTGAGTTTTATTCTCCAATTCTAATGGCAAATGACATGCCTTTCCAAAAACTAACCGATAAGGAGTCATTCTTAACGGATTCTTGAATGCTTTCGATAGGCCCATAATGCATCATCAAGCCTTCGAGACCAATCTTTTCTATTAGGGCGTACTACCTTTTCAAGGATACCTTTGATTTAACGGTTCATTCTGTCAACTTGTCTATTAGACTGGGGGTGATAGGCAGTAGCAATCCTGTGCTTCACATCATATTTTTCAAGCAACCACTTAAGCCATTTGTTCACAAAGTGAGAACCTTCATCACTAATAATAGCTCTTGGCGTCCCAAATCATGTAAATACATGCTTATGTAGGAATTGCATGCCTACCTTAGCATCATTTGTAGGGTATGTTTCAGCTTCAACCCACTTAGATACATAGTCTACAGCAACTAAGATGTATTTTTTCCCATATGAAGAAGGAAATGGGCCTAAGAAGTCAATGCCCATTACATCGAACAATTCAATGTCCAAAATGTTTGTCAATGGCATCTCATTCCTCCTTGATATATTTCCGGTTCTTTGGAACTTATCCAGTTCTTCACATAAGCATAAGCATATTTAAATAGTGTAGGCCAAAATAAACCTGCTTGCAAAATCTTTGCTACAGTATGTGAACCACCAAAGTGTCCCCCACTTAGAGATGAATGGAAATGATATAAGATCTCAGCAATCTCACTTTCAGCTACACACTTTCAGATTATATTATCTACACTTTTTAAAAAAATGATCCTCCCAAAAATAATACCAACTATCATGAAGGAATTTCTTCCTTTGTTGATATGTCATTTCTCGAGGAATTATTCCACATGCAAGATAATTGGCAAAATCAGCAAACCAGGGTATTTCATGAATTTGACTTACCTCAAATAAGTGCTCATTTGGGAAATTCTCGTTTATAGGCACACCAGACTAGGTTACCTTATCTTGTTCCAACCTCGATAGATGATCAGGTACTTGATTTCTGACACCTTTTCTGTCTTGGATCTCAAGGTCAAATTCATGGAGTAAAAGTATCTAACGAATTAGCCTTGGTTTTGCATCTTTCTTCGTGAGCAAGTACTTAATGGCCGCATGGTCAGTAAATACTGTAACTTTGGTACCTATAAGATATGACCGGAATTTGTCAAAAGCAAAAACTATAACAAATAGTTCCTTTCTAGTTACCGTATAATTGAGTTGGGCTCCCGTCAAGGTTCTACTTGCATAGTACATGGGGTGGAATACTTTATTTCTCCTTTGACCCATCACAGCTCCAACAGCATAATCACTTGCATCGCACATCAACTTAAAAGGTGAGTTTCAATCAGGTGTAACGATTATTGGGGCTGTAATTAACCGATTCTTTAGATCTTCAAAAGCTTCCAAACATGCTTTGTTGAAATTGAACACTATATATTTCTCTAACAACAAACACAACGGCTTAGAAATTTTCGAGAAATCCTTGATAAACCTTCGGTAAAAACCGATATGGCCTAAGAAACTTCTGACTCCTTTCACAGTAATTGAGGTCGACAATCTTTCAATTATGTCCACCTTTACTTTGTCAACTTCAACTCATTTCTTTGAGAACTTGTGACCTAAGACAATTCTTCATTGACCATAAAATGGCATTTTTCACAATTAAGGACAAGATTCGTCTCTTCGCATCTCTTCAGTACCTTAGCCAAATTACTCAAACAGATATCATAAGTGTTACCAAAAACAAAAAAAATCATCCACGAAAACCTTGACGAAATTTTTTACCATATCAATAAATATTGTCATCATGCATCGTTGAAAAGTTGCAGGTGCATTGCATAAACCAAAAGGCATTTGCCTAAAAGCAAACGTACCATACGGACAAGTAAAGGTTGTTTTATGTTGGTCCTCTAGGGCTACAACTATTTCGTTATATCCCGAATAGCCATCTAAAAAACAATAGAATTCAATACCTGCCAGTCGATCTAACATCTAATCCATAAAAGACAGCGAAAAATGGTCCTTCCGAGTGGCTTTGTTCAGCTTTCTGTAATCAATAAGATTCTCCAACTGGTAACAGTTCTCGCTGGAATTAACTCGTTATGCTCATTTTTAACAATCGTGATTCCACCTTTCTTAGGTACACACTGTACCAGACTTACCCACGAACTATTTGAAATAGGATAGATGATTCCTGCATCTAACCATTTAATCACTTCCTTTCTCACAACTTCTTTCATAATAGGATTGAGCCTCCTTTGCCCATCAATTCGAGCTCTTTCACCTTCTTCTAAAATGATTTTATGCATGCAAAATGAAGGGCTTATACCTCGAATATCAGCTATGCTCCAACCAATTGCTTTCTTAAATTTCTTTAGGACAGCAATTAATCACTCCTCTTGATCTTTTGTCAGTTCCGCTGAAATAATCACAGGAAAAGTAGAACAATCACCTAAGTACACGTATTTCAAATGGGAAGGAAGTACCTTTAGTTTGAGTTTAGGTGGTTCTTCGATTGACAACTTGGGTTGCACAAATTTTCTGACTTCCAACTCCAATGGTTCAAACCGTGTGGATTGAATATAATTTCTTGGATTGGCTTTCATCAAAGACATGTTTTCTTCACCTTCTTCATCCTCCAAAGGGTCAAGATCTAAAGCTTTCTCTAATTGATCTTCTTCAATATTTCTTTCCAAAGAAACCAAGGTTTTTATCTCTTCCATAACTGAACACTCCTCTGTCGGATCAGGAAATTTCATCGCTTTAAGAATGTTAAAGGTTACCTGATCATCTTAAACTCGCATGGTGAGTTCACCTTTCTGCACATCAATTAATGTTCTTCCCGTAGCTAGGGAAGGTCTCCTAAGGATAATTGGTACTTCCTTATCTGCTTCAAAATCTAAAATAATGAAATCAACAAGAAAAATAAATTTATCAACTCTTACCAAAAACTACTCGATCTTTCATTCGAGATATGCTAAAGATCGATGCACTAGCTGAAGCGTCACAGTTGTAGGTCTTACTTCACCAATCCCTAACATCTTGAAAATAGACTTAGGCATTAAGTTGATGCTCGCTCCTAAGTCACACAAAGCTTTACCACAGTAAGATTCAACAATGTTACAGGGTATAGTAAAGCTTCTTGGGTCTTTCAATTTCGGTGGCAGTTTGTTCTGTAGGAACGCACTGCACTCCTTGGTCAAGGCAACAGTCTCATACTCACTTAGTCATTTTTTCTTAGAGAGTATATCCTTCATAAACTTCACATAATTCGACAATTGTTCTAAAGCCTCCACCAACGGAATATTGATGTGTAACTACTTTAGAACATCCAAATTTTCTTAGATTCTTTACCTAAATTTCTTGGATTCTCAGTATCGCTCGGCAAGGTTCCTTGTGGTCTATTACGTAACTCCGTAGCTAACTGACCCATTTGGTTTTCCAAATTTTTCAATGTTACTGCTTGGCTTTGGATCAAAGCGTCATTCTTTTCTATGTACCTTTCAACAAGTTCTCCAAGCTGTTTGATGCCTCAGCTTGAGGTGGTTTTAGAGCTTTGCTGATTAAACCCTTAAGATTGGTTGGGTCTCTACTGCAATAAGTTGTTGTTCAATCTATTTCCTTTGTTGCTCCAAGAAAAGTTAGGATGATTACGCCATAAAGGATTGTAGAAGTTGGACTGGGGTCCTTGTCCACTCCTATTTTGATATTGGTTCCCCACATAGTACACTGACTCGGGATTTGATGGACAATTCTCAAAAGAATGACCTTTCCCATAGTACACACAAGAAACTACTTTAAACGGACTTGGTGGTTGAGCTGTAAAATTATTAATACTATTAGCGGTTAACTATTTTAACATAGAGGAAATAGACGATACCTGAGCCAAGAACGAAGTGAGAGAGTCAACTTTATGAACTCCGGCTACACGTCTTCCTGAAGTTGTTCGATTTGTTGGCCATTGATAGTTATTACTCGTGATCGTCTCGATGATCTCATAAGCCTCATTATAAGACTTAGACAAAATTGCACCATTCGCGAAAGCATCTTCCATCAATCTTGTATGTGCATTGAGACCATTATAGAATGTCTCCAACTAGATACAATTAGGAATCCCATGATGAGGACACGTACGAAGTAACTCCTTGAATCGCTCCCAAGCCTCAAACAAAGACTCATCATCCAATTGCTGGAAAGTTGTGATCTCGTTCCTCAACTTAGCATTTTTTGCTAGGTGGCAAATACTTAACCAAAAATCTCTCTGCTAATTCTTGCCATGTAGATATTGAACTTGGTGGCAATGAATTGAGCCATAGTCGTGCTCGATCTCGCAACGAGTACGGAAACAACTTCAACCTCAGTGCGTCTTCAGTCACACTGGCTATCTTGAATGAATCACTCACCTCCATAAACAATCGAAGGTGGAGATGTGGATCTTCCGTGGGCATACCACTAAATTGGCCGACCATTTGTAGCATTTGAAACATCACTAGTTTCAATTCAAACCGAGTTGCCTCAATATCTAGCCTTCTAATTCTTGGGTTTAACTCACTAAAAAGTGGCACAGCATATTGTCTAATGCATCGATCCCTATCATCGGTAATGTGGATAGGATTTTGTACATAATCTGCTTCATTACCTTGGTCTTGATTCTGATTTCTAAGGTCCATCTCGACTTGTCTTTGAGTTGTTCATTCACATCTTCTTTGTCTGAAAGTTCTCTCAATTTCAGGGTCTACAGGAAAGAAATCGATAATTCGATCTATGCTCATAAACACCTGAGAAGAAAATCATAAAAATTAAAAAGAATAAGTTAATAATGTTAGAAATAAATCAAATTGACAATAAATAATTTCACGAAAAAAATGACTATGGCAATAGTTGACAATCCCCAACAACGGTGTCGAAAACTTGTAATGCTCGAGTTTGTGCAAGTGTACACAGTCGTTATCAAGTAATAAGTAAGTATCGAGTTATCGTTTCCACGAGGATTGTATTTGCGTTAAGTCACTTAATTTTTAAAATTATATTAACAATTTGAAAAATAAAAACAAAATATAGTTGAGAAGTGGTATAAACTAGATACAATGATCTCTAATGTAAATTATCGTAATATGCAAACTATATGAATGAAATAGATTTTAGCAAAATTTAACACAATTTGTAACAATTATAACATAAATAAACTAGGACAGTTACTTTAATTAAACTTAATTTATTATCGTCATGCTTAATAATATTCAGAAAAACATTCCATGGCAACTCGATCTTTCATGAGTTTGGAAACCAAATTAGGTCCTTTCAGAATCCTTTACTTAGTAAATATGCATTTTACTGATTCTTATTTACTAACGGTATCTTAGCATTCGTGTGAGGTAGCAGGGACATGTTAGGTTTGAAACAATTTAATCACACAAATCTACAAACTATGCAGATAACAGAGCCTGGTTAGGGTTGTTATGCAACCTACAATTTAATCGGGTTAGGATCTAAATTAAGCATGCACATTTCAATTATGCGTCCATTGGCCGTCGTCTAGTTAGGATCGCTCAGCTAATTCAGGTGCATTTCAATCACGTATGAACGAAATACAGACTTGATTTTAATTGAAAACATGATCGATTGAGGCACAAACATTATAAACATGAATCACATAAATATTATTTAATCAAAATAATCATCCTAGCTTAAATAAAATTTAAGCTATCATTGTTGTAAACAATAACATAGAACTCATAGCAAACATATTTAAATTAAATTAAAGAAAGGAAAGATTAAACCCAATTCACAGTGGCTGTCACCCAAGACTCTGACTAACGAGGCTCCTTCGCTTCTTTGAGTTGCTCCTTTGCTGATGGTTCTCCAAGGTGGCTGACCAAGGGCTTTTTAAGAGGCTAATTTGCTAAAATCCTGATGCAAGGATGATGATAGGCGTGATATCTAAGAGAGTTGGGAGAGAGGATGAGAGATGAGAGGGATGATGGATGAGGGATGCCTGAAAAAGTGAGAAATGAGCTCTTATTTATAGGTGAGGCAAGGGAGGTAGTTTGCTAAAATTAGGACTGTGCATCCTTTGAAACCTCCTCCAAGAGTGGCCGGCCATGAATTGAGGAAATATGGCTGATTTTCCTTGATTTTTGGTCAATTTGAATGCCACAACAACTCAGGACTAAGACTCGGTCTCCAACAAATCTTCAGGTAAATCTCTGATTTCTTTAACTTTTCAAGGGCCTTATGTAATTAAACCAAAAATTGGTCTATAATAAGCTATGTGTAGCTGAAAATTGGGTTGACTTGGTCCCCACTTTGGATGGTTTTGCAATTAGAAGAAAACTCTCAGAGTTGTCAAAAATAGCAGATAGTTTAGAGGACCAAATGAATTAATTTAACCACTTTAATTAATCAATATAATTAATTAATTAAACCCAATTTTATTAATGAAATATTTAAAATGAATTACGAAAATATAACATTATATTTTATTATATAATTTAATCATGCGTGGCCCACTTCATAGCTTAAAAATATAATATGCTTAAAATAATATAAAATAAGCTATTTTATACATGAAAACTATATAATAAAACAAAAATCACATTTTAATAATTTTTATGTCCTAATTTCATATTTTCACATATTTCATTAATTTATTAAACAATTACTTGGTTTTAACAACAATTTTAAGTAAAAAGGTGATAAATTATATAGGAAAAACCTATATATTTTTCCGTTTACACATACATGTATTGATTCATTCGTTACCTTATTAATTGTCTCGACCAACGTCGGGTATAGTTGGCATGACATAAGATTAGTGTATAGGATTATATTTTGATCTATACCGATGAGGCGTAGAGTGCATATTATACTTCAAACTTCCGATGAGGTGCAGAGTACACTTTACTTCAGTTATACTAATGGGGCATAGAGTGTAATTTATACTTTGGACATTTTGATGAGGCACTGGGTGCTAGATATATAGGTGTGATGGTGGGATGATCTATGTATCCATCTTGAGTCATTGTCCGGTTAATAAGGATCATAAAACATAAACTTCCAAATGATGGTTGATATGAAATATTAATTGAAAATGGTATACCATATATGTTTATTGAATGTGACAATCGATAAAAAGTGAAACATCATGTGAACTAATTACAAACGAGCTTTGAGGGCCGATATGAATGTAAAACGAATAAGAGGATTCAAGATAGTAATAAGAAAAATAAATGAAATTGTGATATGTTGTGACATATATGAGAATGTGGTATGGTGATAGAAAGTATAAGATGGTATATATGTGATATGCTAAATGTAGTTTGACATGAATTTGGTACATGAGACATGAATGATAATTTGAATTGTAGAGAAACTAATAATATTTTGATTGCATTCTTGTCATGTTATGTTTATCATATTATTTACTTGAATCATGGAAGTACCACTAAGCTTTATCGCTCAATATACGGGTTTTTTTCAATGCACAGGTATTAGTAGATCTCAAGGTCCCGAGGAGTGAAGTATTATCTAGATCGCAGCTCTTGATTTAGTAAGTTTGTATAGTCTCATTTCGTTATCAATAAGTGGCATGTACCTAAGGTTGATTCAATTTTATGTTGTGAATTGTCATTTTGGTACCTTGGATGAAAAAAAATTATTTGATTATAAGCATATGAATTGAAAATGTATATATGTATGAAGCATAGGACTTATATGGACTTAGAAAAATTTAATGATCTTATGTATCAAGTTGTTGTGATGTAATGCTCAAATATGTTCTAATTTCAGTAGGTAACATCGCGAAGACATACCTTCAACGTCACGATGTGAACTTGCCAGTAAGAGGTGTCACGATTACAGTCCTCTGATGTCGTGTAACACCCCTTACCCGTGTTCCCTGCCAGAACAGAGTATGAGGTATTACTAGAACACAAACACTTGTTATCGTTCCAACTAAGATTTTTTTTTTACAAAAATTTTGACATAATCCCCTTTATAAATATGTAACCTCACTTGCAAATTTTCAGATCATAACCTAGCCAGTTCCAATGTTTCAACCAACATTTATATTCTCAAATATACTTAAATCATGCTTAACATTTTAACTATCATGATTAACATTGTATAAAATAATTTATCAAATAACATAAACTAACATTTAGGCTAAATACTTTGTAACATATAACATCAAAATCAAGTCTTCTATACATGCCATAATTTAGAAATATTGATTACAAAATACCAAAAGTTGTGGATAGTGTAGATGAGTTCCCGGCTATTTTCGAATTCCAAGCTGAACTGGTAACACTATAAAACAAGGGAAAAGAAATAGGAGTAAGCATATAGCTTAGTAAGTAAGTATGTGATTAATAAACAAGTTTCTAGCATGTTTCCATATATAATATAATCTTAATCACACATAAATTCACTATTTATTCAAGTTCTGGCAAGCTGTTTATTCGCGTCACAGTCACTAAATCATTTTTATCTAGAGCTACGAAACTCCAAACTAAGATCCGTAAATTTTCCCTGAAACTATACTCATATATATTCTTACCATAAGAATTTTTGGTTTAGCCAATTAGTACAGTTTATTCTTTAAAGTTTCCCTTGTTTCACTGCTCGATAGCTCTGACCCCTCTTCACTAAAAATTAATTATCTCTTTATAAAGAATTCAAATGATGTTCCAATTTGTTTATCTTACAAATAGACTCATTTAGAAATTTAACCATGTAAATTACAAACCATAATTATTTTTTTACAATTTTTAATGATTTTCCAAACTCGGGACAGGGGATTTCCAAATCATTCTGACCCTGTCTCACTAAAATTCAAATATCTCAAAATATTTAACTCTTTTACCTATTCTATTTCCTTTATGTGAAAATAGACTCATTCAGATTTAATTTCATATCTTATAAAATCCCTAATTCAATTTCCACCATTTTTGGTAAGTTTTCAAAGTTACACAACTGTTGTTGTTCAAAACTGTTTTATTTCTAAAGTTACTCTTTAATAGTTTTAATACTTCATATCATCTTACTCAAGGGTCGATTCGAACCCAATATTCATCACGTAATCTTATCCATTTCACATGTACTTTCACTTGTCCAATTTCCCCTATGAACACTTCGGAATATTAACCGTTACTCGGTGGAATCAGCACTTAGCAACCACCTTATATTCAGTGATACGGGGAATCATCACATAACAACCCCTTTCACAATCAAGGATACGGTGGAATCAGCACTTAGCAACCACCTTTAGAATCAATAATTCGGGGAATCAACACTTAGCAACCCCTCAGGGAATCTGCACTTAGCAACCTCTTTTTGATCAGAGTTTCGGGGAATCTGCACTTAGCAACCCCTTACATTCAATGAATCCCAATCTAATCCGAGTGTTCAATCAGGAACCTTATTTTACAACATTTTACCAACTTTTTCAAATTTAACCACATTTTTGTAATCTACATCAAATATTTATTCTATATTCAATCATATCTCAACAATATATTAAATAAAATTAAAACAATGCATTATTCACATACAAACTTACCTTGGTGCAAAATATAGTAATTTTGCAATTTAGTCTACGATCTTTTCCTTTCCCCGATTGAGATTGATTCCACGTTATTCTTGATCTATAATATCAAATTTAACTTGTTTAATATTCACATTTATCAAAACAGTCCTCAACTCAATTTTGGCAAAATTATGATTTTACCCCTAAACTTTTGCATATTTCCACTTTTGTCCCAAAGCTCGAAAATTAAACTTCATCTCTTATTCTTATGTTTTATGACATGCTGAACATTTTTCCCTTCTATAGTAACATCAAATTCCCACTCTAACACTTACTTATGAACATTAGGTATTTTTACCGATTATGACGTTTTACTCGTTTTCACTTAAAATCGCTTAGCAAAAGTTATTTAACATAATTCCAAGCTTCATAGTCTACCATAAAAGATCAAAATAAACACATTTCACCTATGGGTATTTTTCCAAATATGAACCCTAGGTTAAATTACTGATAGAATAAGCTAAATCAAATTACCATGACTCTAAAAACGTAAAGGACATTAAAAACGGGGCTTGAGATCACTTACTATGGAGCTTGGAAGCTTGAAAACCCTAACTATGGCTTCCCCCTTGTAAAATTCGGCCCTAGCTTGAAGATGGACAAAAATTGGCTTTTAATTTTGTTTTTAATTCATTTTAATAACTAAATGACTAAAATACCCTTCACTTAAAAATCTCCTAGTTCACTTATCTCATGTATTTTTGTCCACAATTTAACCAATGGTATAATTTCCATTTAAAGACCTCCAATTTAAAATTTCATAATAATTGGACACCTCTAACATGTAGAACTCAACTTTTGTTCTTTTTACAATTTAATCCTTTTGACAAAATTGAGTGCCCATTTCTTCAAAATTTTCGAACGAAAATTTCACGAAATCTTTCCATAAAATCGTAGGCCATAAAAATATAATGATAATAAATTTTTTCCTCGTCAGATTTGTGGTCCCAAAACCACTGTTCCGACCCTAAATCGGGATGTTACATGTCGCAAGGTGAGTTCGTCAGAATGTAATGTTGCGACATCCCCTGCTCCATTTTTTCGACAATACCTCCTGTTCTCCAAAGTCGCAATATCCTCTATTGAAGTCACAATGTTGAGCTTCTACCTTCAATGTCGTAACATGATTCCCTTAACGTCGCGTCGTCAACTCGGTAAATTTGAAAATTTTACATTTTAGTCCTCCGTTAACATCGATTCTTCGTAAAAGCTTTGGTAGGCTCATTTAATTCACAGAATTGATTAAATAACATATTATAATTAAGTGTTGAATTTAATAGCTTGCCTAAATTGTTTAATTGATATGCGAGAGCTGCTCCGCAAGTTGCGTTGATAGCTGTATCCCAACGAACCACAATATAAGAGTTACGAAAATATTAAGCAATTAAATTTAAGGGATTGAAAGGTGTTGACCTTTCCTTAGCTGAGAACTGGTTAGAGCCAACCAAGTGAGTTCTATAGCAGTTAGAATGTTCATCGCCTAAGTGTGTTACTTGTTGGTATCACTTCTAAAAGATTAGACATATAATGCTGGCTAACCTTCACCTGACATGTGCTAGCTGATTAGATTGATTGGATGTTCTTTTATTAGGAGTTCAAAAAGAAATATGTCAGCGAACTATATCTAGAAGATTGAAAACAAGAATTTATGATGTTGAAACAAGGTGATAATGCTAGTAGTCGACTATGAATGAGAGTTCTTGCTACTTAGCAAGTATGATCTCGAACTGGCACCAACTGAAGAAGAAAGCTTCAAGCAGTTCTTTTGGGGAATGAGAGATGAGCTTTGAGTTTAACTAGTTTCGCATAAACTTAAAAGTATTCACTGATCTAGCTAAATGAGCAAAGATGGTTAACTTTATACATTATGTAATTTTTTTTCAATTTTAATTTTCTTTGTGACATTGAGGGTTAATATTAAAAGAATAAGAAAATATGACAATTATTGTCTTGGATTTATGGGTGCTTCCATTTTTTTTTTATATATTTTCAATCAAATTTAGCTATTCAATTTTGTTGTTTTTAGCTTTTTAGGTGAAAGTGTTACAAAGAAAATCAAGTTTGCAAAAAGAAAAACAAGAAAAAAAACCAAATTACGCCATGTGTAAATATTGAGGGTTTGAATTTTTAGAATCAAGACTAAATTGATAGATGTACAAATGTTGAAGGTTAAAGTTGTTACTATGTCAATTTTAAAAGTTGTCACCATTAGCAAGTCGATGATCAAAAAGACAAAATTGAATAATTAGGTGATTGTTTTATAACTTTTCATAATTGGATGGTAAAAATAATAATAATTAAGTGACTATGAATATAATTTTCCTTTATTTAAATTTACTTTATTTTCAAAATTTAACAAATTGACATGATTTTTAAGATTAAAACTAATTTTTAAATAAAGTACACCCATGAGATGCACAAACAAGAAAACAGTTCCTATACATTTGCATTAAATATTTTTTAAATATTGTTGTGTCATCAAATTTATAATTAATTATTGCATTGATAACACGATCTTTTTCCCGATCTTGATAGCACGAATTTAAAATTAGTTAAATTAAAGATCTTTTTTTTTATTTTCATGTCTATTTTACGATTTATTCTTAGAATTTGTGATCACTCATTTCAATAATATTATCTTCAAAATTTGGACTTGGATTCTTTCCTTTAAGTATAATGTACGAAAAATCAATATTTTCAGAATCGGACTGGTGATCGGATTGGTCAAGGCCACCGGTTCGTTAATCCAACATGTCTTTTCAGTTTGATTAAATAAATAATTTTAAAAATTTTATTTAAAAAAATCTGGTTTAACCTCGATCAATTTTTTTCTTGATTTAACTGATCTGTACTGATTTCCTAATCATGGGTGAATCTCGGGGGGCTGACAAGGGCCCCGACCTCCCTAAAATGGAAAATTTTACATTTTGACACTTTAAAATTTTAAATTAATAAAAATAAAATTGCACTTTATCTCCCCTAAAAATGATAAAATTTTAATTTAATCTTTTAAAAATTATTAATTTATTATTATAAAAATTACAATTTATTCTTTTTAACTCCTCAAAACAAATTTCTAGATTCACCTGTTACTAATCAACTAGCTCAATGCCTTTATTCGAGTCAATATGCTAATCAATTCCCGATCCTCCAACTGGTTCAGACAGCAGAGCATCTAACGGCAATATATTTAGCAACGTGGCAAAACAGCAGACGACAAACACAACCAATTTCAAGGGCTCCTATCTACAATGTAAGAATTTAAAAACAAATGAAAAATGCAACTTCACACTTTGAATTTCACATATCCATCACAGCACTAATCATGTTCCTTCTGAAGGTAATCACTTCCCCTTTTCATTTATTATTGTTGTTAAAACTTATCCTTTGTCTTGGGGGGCTTACTGATTTTATTTTTTGCTTTGTCTACAAGACTTGGCGGGCATCTGCATTTGGAGTTTATGGTTACTTGAATTTCACCAGAAATGGCTTCTTGTAAGTTCACTTGTTGCCCCTCTTGCAAAACCTTGTCCTTTTTTATGGAGCAAAATTGGCGCTTTTATGCATATTTATTCCTTTTCTGCTGATGGAATAAATAGTTTTTCTTATAACTTGATAATTGAAATTATAAGAACTCAAGTTTGAATCCTTCAATAATAATAATCAAAGCTAATATAGGTGTTCAGAAAATATCTCTGACACTTGCACATTTTCTTGACTCTGTGAGTTTGGGTTTAAGTTATTTGTTTTTTATCGGCGCGTATCTTCACTAGTTGTCGCCTAATATTGGTTTCTCAGTACTGGTCAAAGAAGCCAGCGCTCTGCTCATCAAAGATTAAGTACAAGGAAATGATCTTTTGACATTATTGTATATTGTCTTTAAGATATTCTTTGATTTTCAGGGAACACTCCAAGAAATTCAAACCCGAAGATATGGAAATACGAATAGAGGGGAAGAACTGCGTGGTCACAGGAGCAAATTCTGGCATTGGTTTTGCTACTGCTGAGGCTCTTGCATCATGGTGTTGATTATTTTCTGACCTTTTTGCTTGTTTGATTTATTAAAAATAAACTTGCATGTACCTGCATTCTGTTTTCCTTTTTGTTCATGTTATTATGATGTTTACCGCAGTGGAGCAACTGTCTATATGGTGTGTCGTAACAAGGAGAAGGGAGAAACCGCTCTTTCTAAAATTCAGTCTTCAACTGGCAATCCAAATGTTCATTTGGAAGTAATTATCATCTATTCCTTGCTAATCTCTTGTTTTCCATGATGGATTCTGAAAAGCTTGTTTCTTTGGAATTTTCATAAATTAAGCCCTTACCTGTTTACAGTTTTATGGTTTATAATTTATCTACAATGTTTCAGTCTTAAATTGCTTATAAAGTATAGCTTGCAGGTTTGTGATCTTTCGTCCATCAGCGAGATCAAGTCATTTGCATCCAGGTTCTCTTCAAAGGATGTTCCGGTTCATGTTCTTGTAAAGTTCTATTTTGCTTATTACTAGTTAAAGTTTCCTCCAAGAAATAGTAGTTGTTCTACAGCTAGAAATGGGTGGCATCATTTAAGTTCTAAATAACTAGTACTTTTCTTCAATATCTGGTTGTATATATTTGTCTACCATTCTGAAACACTTGTCTTTGTTCAGTTGGTAACTTTATATAGACTGGGATCGTCTTCTGTTCCAATATTTAATGAGAAAGGGATAACATTTATTTAAGAGTAGCCTGCCATTCTGCTAAACCATTGCTGTATATGTAACGCTTATGATTTTCTTCTTTTTAAATTTTATTTCCTTCAGGTCAACAATGCTGGACTGATGGAGCAGAAACGAGTTACGACATCTGAAGGGTGTGCTTTTCACTTTAACTACAAAAATATTCGATACATCATGTGTTCTGTTCCTTCATTAAAACTGAGGAAAAAGAATAGAAAAAAATATTTGATGTCTTGTCTTTCTTATTTCCAATGTGCCTCCAGATTTGAGTTGAACTTTGCTGTCAATGTATTGGGCACTTATGCCACAACAGAATTAATGTTGCCTTTGCTGGAGATAGCTTCTCCTGATGCTCGAGTCATAACAGTTT
The DNA here is from genome assembly GCF_025698545.1 of Gossypium raimondii. Taxonomy (NCBI): domain Eukaryota; kingdom Viridiplantae; phylum Streptophyta; class Magnoliopsida; order Malvales; family Malvaceae; genus Gossypium; species Gossypium raimondii. The sequence goes on along the minus strand of NC_068570.1, from coordinate 29,752,728 downwards.
CATCTGGTGGAATGTATACTACTCCCTTGACCAGTGATCTACAGGTAGTTGTTTTCCTTGTCTTGGTCCATTCCTAAACCCCTAGCTATAGCGCTAGTTGAATTAATGGATACTTATGAATTCTCCTTTCATTGTAACTGCAGTTTAGTGATGGAAAATTTAGTGGGGCAGAGCAATATGCTAGGAACAAGCGAGTTCAGGTCAGCTAAGTTGATAGCTTTTCTACTGCTAGAAGTTATCAAAAAGTTATTATTCTTTTTTGCTGAAATAACATTTTACATATTACATTAGATTTGGTAATATATTGCCAATCATTCAACTAAATTGAACTATCACTGTCTAACTTACCGAATTTTAGATTAGGAAAAAAAGGATATTATTGATATTAGGTCATAGGCTTTTATTGCGATTCTCCTGTAATGTCAATGTGATGTATGATCTTCATTTTCTTACTCTAATTGCAAAGTGCAACAACATTTTGAAACATATGGACATATCTAGCTAACTCTTGTGGACGAAACTAATTTGGTTGATTTTCTTTTATTGGCATGAAAAGAAATGCATTTCAGACAATTAATTTCCTAACTGGATTAGATATGGCTGCAACGTTTATTATTTTTCCATTGTCAAACTCAATATGCCAAGAAAGTATGACATAAAGAATGTAACCCTGCTGCATGCTTGATGGGCCACTGGTTTATTGAACATGTAAAAGGGGAAAAACTTTACTGTATGATTTTCTGACTGTACACTTCATAGACCTCTTGTTTACCAAACATGACAAAAGGAAAATCTTGCACCCATCTTTACCGTAGAACTTTGTGTATCTTCCACACTGCCCTTATATGGTGCCTGGTGGAAATCATGGATTTTGTGCACCACATATATTTGGGTCCACACGTTTGCATATTTGTTTGTTAAGATGGTAATGTTTTCAATATAGGCTTTGTTATTTCCAGGTATTGATTAGTAATATGTAAGTTACTTAACCAGAGGGGGGGGGGAGAGGTAGAAAGTTCGGTAGTCATTAGGATTGGTAAACACCGCCTCTCAGGCTGTTCTTTTATGGGGCTTAACCCTATAAATAGAGAAATTCAAATCATGACATTCAGGGAGCTTTCTCTACTGCACCTCTGCCAATATGGAATCTGTTCTCTAAAGTTCATAATACACTGTCATGATTGTCTTTCAAAGTTGATCTTGTATAACAAATGATAGACCTCAGGATGCCAAGCTTGTTTTCTGTGTTTCACTTCCCAAACTAGGCAGCTAGCCCTTGAAGAAATGTCTAAACCTTGTTGCTATTTTTTCTTAGGTAGCACTAACTGAAAAGTGGGCTGAGATGTACAAGAACAAAGGAATTGGGTTTTACTCAATGCACCCGGGCTGGGCTGAGACACCTGGAGTAGCTAAAAGTTTACCTGATTTTAACAAATGGTGAGTTGTTTCTTCTTCCAAGCAGCAACTCGACTACTCCTACTCATCTTTGTCCAATACATGACACAATGATTCCTTTTTCAGTTTTTATCTTGACCTTTTTACCTTTGCAAATTCATTGCAGGTTATCGGGAAAGCTCAGAACTAGTGAAGAAGGTGCGGACACAGTTATATGGTTGGCTTTACAGCCTAAAGAGAAACTGGTATCTGGTGGTTTCTATTTTGATAGAGCAGAAGCTCCTAAACACTTAAAGTTCGCAGCTACAAGGCAGTCTCATGCAATCATAGACTCCATTGTCGACACTCTACGTTCCTTGGTATAGTCTCAAAAAAAAAAAAAGTTCCCGACCCCAAATTGTTCCAGGAATCTGCTTGCTGCATATTGCTTCTGCGTTATGCTGTTTATACGTATCTTTAGCTCATAGGAAGGATAATCAGCTTTATGTTATAATGCTTTTCCATATGTGCATTGGTTTAGAATGGGCACTTTGAAAGGAACTGTATATCAAATTCAGCTATAGCGAAAAAGAAGAATCTTTTTCTACAATCAAGAAATAGGACAGCCAGTTCAGTAGCATTTGGCTAAAGGAATATTCAAATGATGCAAAGTTTCTTTCTCAGGAATCTTCAATAAGCTGTTTGTACTCCTTTTTATATGTTCATAGAAACAGATGTTCTAAAATAAAAATTTTCCCAAGAAAATTTCCTTGAAATGCAAGCAAAGAGCAAAGCTGATGAACTTCCTAAAAAACAAATGTCAAACCTCACAAGATAAAAATCATACAAAAGAATGAGAAATGAATCATTGAAAAATGAAAATGATAAAAGAACCCTTTTTGTTTTGTTGAATTTTATTTGAAGTTACAACTAGTTACTTTAGTTACAATAAAAGAGTTCTCTTTTAGGAAAACACAAATTAAAAACCTCTATTGAAGACCTAATTAAATAGAAAGGATAAATAAATAAATAAATAAATAAAATGACACAATAAATAGTAAAGATTCCTTTTGAACCTTCAAATTGCTATTTCAACGAAAATTTCTGTTAATTATTTGTTGTTGTTCTTTACCCATAGTTTTATTGAATAGAAAAACTATTTTTTGCCACTATATTTTGAAAATGAATGTCTAAATATTCTTCAAAAGTAAGTAAATAGATCCGAATTATATAAAATGCTATTAATCTAGTGGTGGACGAAACTATTATTGCAAAAATCGGTGAATACAACCAATAGTCACTAAAAATTTCATCTTTGGATCAAAAGCAAGCACATGGTGGAATACCACAAAGAGAAAGTATACCTACTAAAATAACAATTTGTGTAATGGACGCATACTTTCTTAAACCACCCATAAAAACCATATTCTGGCTTTTTTCTGGGAAATATCCAACCATAGCTTCCATAAGTTAAAAAATTTTGGTTACCAGAACCAAACTCTTTTTTGTTATGAAGTAAAAATAAATATTTTTATTTAAAATACAAAAAATAACTCAAAAATTCTTTATAAAAATATTTTACAAAGAAAATACTATATTAAGGTTATTGATTATTTTCTATTTACATGGAACTTTGAAACTGCAAAGAATGTCTAAAGTCCAAAAGCACAAAATCAAAAAATAGTATGGACAAATCTTGAACCAAACTAAATTATCATAAATGGTTAGAAAAATCTAAAAAGATCTAACCGAACCGAACCGAATTCAACTCAACACATCCCTAATGATTATAATATATATAGGTTAAAATATTCTCCAAGCCCCTATAATCTTTGTACATTTGGAAATTAATCTCTTTAGTTTTATTTTCAAGAAATTTGTCCCACTTTTCATGTTTCAAAATCCATGTCCAATTATTAACAAAGTTAAAATTCTTTATATTAAATTCATTGGGGTGATGTTATAAAAAATGAAATTAGAGAAAATGAGAAACAATTTTGGGTTCCAAACTCCTATGGGAAGTGTTGGAGGTTTGGCACTGTAGTGATGGCAGGGTATGGAATAAGAGCTTATTGGGGCTAAAAAAACTTCACTGATTCTAAGATTGAAACTGAAGAAGATATTTCTTGCTTCTTTTCCTTTATTTATGGAAGCCCTAATCATAAAGTGAGAATCATGGAGTGATGGAATCTATCAAAGGCTTGAATCATGGAGTGAGCTTATGAGTAGAGTTAGAAAATTTAGATTCTAAGGTCAATTTTTTTAAAAAAATAAAATGCTTATAAAAGTCAAATAAATTAATGCATAATATTAATTCCTGATAAATCGATGTATATGGTTAAATGTAAGATTATTACAAAACTATTAAAACAATAACTAACAGAAAAGGTACGTACATCGAATAAATTTGAATAACACATATTTTTTTTTGCAATTGTCCACGACATTTTCTCATGTGTTGACACCGTTGAGTTATCTTCTCTTTGTCAATGTTGTTAAAAATATGCCCTTCTTATGTTATCTCTATTATTGGGATGATAATTTGTAATCTTAGTTCTCAATCTTGGATTGGCTAAAAGGTTTTTAAGGCTAAACTCAACTTGACTCTTTTAATCCTTTTTTGAATTGGTTTGTATTACTTTGGCTATTCACTCTTTAGCTTGTGTGGATGGAGAGTGTGTAGTCGAATTGGATGAGGGATTTTTGGGATTTGGGGTTGTTGCCAATTTGGTGAGAGTTAGAATTCAGGTTTCATTCCTTTTCTTTCAACCTTGGCCGAATACAGCTTCTCTCCCCCTCACCATTTTTCTTTTCGGTTTTCTCTCCTAGTTGATTCTCCCTTCTTCTTTTTTTAAGCTCTGCCGAATAGCTCTCGACTTTAGCAATGGTTCGTTGATCAATTGGGAGCGCACGATTTTTCTCTTCCTTTCCCTCAAGTGTTCTCCATTGGTCGAATACTGATAGATTAATCCCGATTCTGGGTTCTTTGCACGCTACATCTCTGATCTGCAATCTGTTTTATCATTGTTGGTAAGTGGTTATGGTATGATAAGGAGTCATCTGTTACTTTTTGAGAAACAGTATTGAGTGGTAAGTGGGGTGCAATTGAGATGGTTTGTCAAGTATGAGTCTAATATAAAGATGGTGACTTTTGTGTAGGTGGTGGCCGAGGTTGATTGGCATATTTCCTGGGAACCAAGGGTGCGATGATCATTGATTTTTGATATAAGAGTGTTCGGAACGAAGGGAATCTGCAAATCGCCTCAGGTGTGTAAACACCCTACTGTAACTGTAGAACGGCAAAAGCCGAAAAGTTGGAAATACGGTGTTTGAGACCACACAAACCCACAATCGCTCATGTGGTAAGCCAAACCCATGAATCATGGGCGATAGACTGTGGAGGTCTTCATGAGCATTTTCATGGGTTTAGGCCGTAATGGGCCACGTTGGGCCGAAATGGGGCCATGTGGGCTAAATGGGCTCGTGGGCCCTACACGGATGAAATCCACAATTTGTGGCAAATACTGGACTGGGCTATGTAGATCTCATAACCGTGGCGAAATCTGGGCTAAACGGGCCGCACGAGCGTGTGAGCCCACTTGGGCCAAGTAATGGGCCTTGGGCCCATTTACACTGTTATGACCATTGAGGTTACTTGAGTCGCTCGAGGTGGCTACGGACCTTTCGAGAGGTCGATATCTACATCGAGACCCCAAAATAGGGTAAAATGATCGAAATACCCTTATAGGGTAAAATGACCGAAATATCCCCATAGGATAAAATAATTGAAATACCCCCATAGAGTAAAATAACCGAAATACCCCCATAGAGTAAATCACTATTATACCCCTAGGAGATGAAATGACTATATGGCCTTATGTCATGTATGACTGATTTGCTCTACGATATGTATGACTATGATTGAGCATGACATTTTGCATACACGTATGATATTATGTCACGATATATTGTATGGGGATGGGTTGTTATACTTGAAGAAAGTGTACCGTACTGATAAGGTTGCACGGGTCACCCACAACGACTGTGGACCTACTGATGGCTATATGCCGTTTATTTTATTGGCGACTTTGTTGCTATATCTTGTTAGTCTTGCTTGATAGGTGCTAATCTTGGTATGTCTGGCTGGGTGGGTCGATTTTATCCCTACATGGTGTGTTTGGCGGAACAGAGTGGTGTGTAGAGGCTGGATTGGGTAGGATTTCTAACTGCATATCTGCATTAATTAATGATTTTGTACTGTTACTGCATCGATTAATGATATAACATACTGTTCACTGCATGACTGATATCTGTTACTGTTATGGGCCAAGGCCCCATTGAAACTATTACTGAAATTGGGTAAAGGCCCTGCTAATTACTGGCATTGTGATAGGCTCAAGCCTAATGATTTACTGTTACGGGAAAGGGCTTAGGCCCATACTGAACTGGACTGTTACTCTAACGGGATCAGGCCCAAACTGCATTTATCTACTGTTTAATTGAATGTTGGCTTGTTAGGGGATTACACACTGGGTTTTCGTAAACTCACCCCTCTATTTAACTGTACGAGTAATCCCCAGTTGTAGGCGGGTCAGTGCTACGAGGGACTCGATGATGGCCACACAATCGTATCAGCTTTCATTTTTAGCCTTTGATTTATAAGTAACTGAATTTGGGTATTTTTATGTAAAAAGGCCTCTTTAAAGTTATATACTATAAATTGGGGTTTTTATTTATTTAGTTTGATATAAACTGCTAGTTGTAGAAAAAGACGAGTTTTCAAAAGGTAACTGTTTTCAAAGACACCACGTTTTCGCAACATTTCCAAAAAAAAACTTCTGCAATAAATAAGATTTTGGAAAATTTATAACGTTTTAAAAGTGATTAGCTTTTAATGATGCACACTTGGAAATGAACAACTCGTTTTGGAGTCACTGTTTAATAACAAAATGATTAATTGATTTTAAAGATTTCAACGACAACAAGTTTTACGCTAAACACCTCAATGTGACACTGTCAGATTCGGCCATAATTCCTAGGTCGGGTTTGGGGTGTTAAATTTAGTGGTATCAGAGTCAAGTTGAAAAACATGGTTGTGGAATGGGTTTTTAAAATAATTGGAATTTCTAGAATACTATTCTTGAAGTTTTTTGGAAGGTTTACAAGTGTGGCACACTGAGTCTCCAACACTGAATCCGTAAGTTTTCTTTATACTGTAGACTGCTTGAACTGAAATACATTAAGAGACTACTATAGATAGTAGGACTGTACTGAAACTCATTAGTTAGAGGAAACTGAGACTGTAGATAACTGGAAACTGTAGGGAGACCTTGATTTGCGAAAACAAAACTCTGATTACTACTTTTAATAAGACATCTATTAATAATTACTGGAATTACAAACTGATACATAAAACTTCTTAAACTGCTAATACGTTATTTGATATGAGCACAAGAGGTACACATGAACGAGGTACAAGAGGCCATGGTAGAAGTTGTAGAGGTGTTCGAGTTAGGTTCTCGTTGTATGGCCATATACGTAATTTGGAACTAGAGTGCGCAACAGAAGTGTAGTGGTGGAGTGTGTGTTATGCGACTGATCTGATAATTGGAAATTTTGAGGACGAAATTTCTTTTAAGGAAGGGTGAATTGTAACACCCCAAATTTTGGGCCTAGAATAAATAGGTATTGAACAAGGGAGCAGTTAGGAGACTGCACATAAATATTCGGTTGTGCAAGGAAGTGACATAAAAGAATGTTTGCTTCAGTGGTTAAGTGATTTAGGAGTGTTTGGAAGTGTCTGAGAAGTCAGGGGTTCAAGCCTTGGCTTATGCAAAATTTTTATTTTAAGTGAATAAAATCCTTGGATCTAGATAGTAGGTTCTTAAATTATTGTGGTTAAAATATGATACAAAGGAGTTGTTGGTCTAGTGGTAAGGGGCGTATGGAGTGTACATGGGGTCTAAGGTTCGAGTGGTGGCGCATCAAAAAGGGAGTATTTATTTTGCTGCCTAATTCGTGTGGATGGTAGAGTTGGACTGAAATACTACTAAATGGAGTTTGAATTGGTCATAGAGAGAATTGGGGAGGGATATTTGGAGAGATTTGAGGAGAGAATATTGGGATTTGGGGAGGTTGTTGTTATGGAGAGATAATAATAGAAAATTAAGGGATAGAAAGTGGATGGAGGGTGTGTACCCGAATTGGAGGAAGGATTTTTGGGATTTGGGGTTGTTGCCAATTTGGTGAGAGTTAGAATTCGGGCTTCATTCCTTTTCTTTCAACCTTGGCCGAATACAGCTTCTCTCCCCCCTCACCATTTTTCTTTTCGATTTTCTCTCCTAGTCGATTCTCCTTTCTTTTTTTAAGCTCTGTCGAATAGCTCTCGGCTTTAGCAAGGGTTCGTTGATGAATTGGGAGCACATAGTTTTTCTCTTCCTCTCCCTCAAGTAATCTCCATTGGCCGAGTACTGATAGATTAATCTCGATTCTCGATTCTTTGTATGCTACATCTCGGATTTCCAATCTGTTTTATCGTTGTTGGTAAGTGGTTATGGTATGATAAGGAGTCATCTATTACTTTTTGAGAAACAGTATTGAGTGGTAAGTGAGGTGCAATTGAGATTGTTTGTCAAGTATGAGTCTAATATAAAGATAGTGACTTTTGTGTAGGTGGTGGTTGAGGTTGATTGGCACATTACCTGGGAACCAAAGGTGTGATGATCATTGATTTTTGGAATAAGAGTGTTCGAAATGAAGGGAATCTGCAAATCGCGTCAGGTGTGTAAACACCCCACTGTAACTGTAGAACGACAAAAGCTGAAAACCCGAAAATACGACGTTTGAGACTACACGAGCGTGCGATTGCTCGTGCGGTAATCCAAACCCACGAATCAAGGGCGATAGGCTGTGGAGGCCTCCATGAGCATTTTTATGGGCTTAGGCCGTAATGGGCCACGTTGGGCCGAAATGGGCCGTGTGGGCTAAATGGGCTCATGGGCCCTACACGGATGAAATCCACAATTTGTGGTAAATACTGGACTGGGCTATATAGATCTCATAGCCGTGGTGAAATCTAGGCTGAACGGGTCGCATGAGCGAGTGGGCCCACTTGGGCTGAGTAATGGGCCTTGGGCCTATTTACACTGTTATGACCATTTAGGTTACCTGAGTCGCTCGAGGCGGCTGTGGACCTTTCGAGAGGTCGATATCTATAACGAGACCCCTATAGTGTAAAATGACCGAAATACCCCTATAGGATAAAATGACCGAAATACCCCCATAGGGTAAAATGATCGAAATAGCCCCATAGGGTAAAATGACCGAAATACCCCGTAGGGTAAAATCACTGTTATACCCCTAGGAGATGAAATGATTGTATGGCCTTATGTCATATATGACTGGTTTGCTCTACGATATGTCTGACTATGATTGAGCATGACATTTTGCATACACGTATGATATTATGTCACGATATATTGTATGGGGATGGGTTGTTATATTTGGAGGAAGTGTACCATACTGATAAGGTTGCACGGGTCGCCCACAACGACTGTGGGCCTACTGATGGCTATATGCCGTTTATTTTACTGGCAGCTTTGTTGCTATATTGTTTAGTGCCGCAGCAGGTGCTAATCTTGGTATGTCTGGCTGGGTGGGTCGATTTGATCCCCACATGGTGTGTTTGGTGGGATGGAGTGGTGTGTAGAGGTTGGATTGGGTAGGATTTATAACTGCATATCTGCACTGATTAATGATTTTGTATTGTTACTACATCGATTAATGATATTACATATTGTTCACTGCATGACTGATATCTGTTACTGCCCCACTGATACTATTACTGAAATTGGGCAAAGGCCCCTACTGATTACTGGCATTGTGATAGAATTGTTTACTGTTACGGGAAATGGTTTAGGCCCACACTGAATTGGACTGTTACTGTAATGGGCTTAAGCCCAAACTGCATTTATCTACTGTTTAATTGAATGTTGGCTTATTAGGGGATTACACAATGAGTTTTCGTAAACTCACCCCTCTGTTTAACTGTACAGGTAATCCCAGTGTTAGGCGGGTCTGTGCTACGAGGGACTCGATGATGTCCACACAACCGCATCAGCTTTCGTTTTTAGCCTTTGATTTATAAATAATTTGAATTTGGGTATTTTTATGTAAAAAGGCCTCTTTAAAGTTTTAAACTTTAAATTGGGGTTTTTATTTATTTAGTTTGATATAAACTGCTAGTTGTAGAAAAAGATGAGTTTTCAAAAGGTAACTGTTTTCAAAGACACCACGTTTTCGCAACATTTCAATAAAAAAAACTTCTGCAATAAATGAGATTTTGGAAAATTGATAACTTTTTAAAAGTGATTAGCTTTAAATGATGCACGCTTGGAAATGAACAACCCGTTTTGGAATCATCGTTTAATAACAAAATGATTAATTGATTTTAAAGATTTCAATTACAACAAGTTTTACGCTAAACACCTCAATGTGACACCGCCAGATTCGGCCATAACTCTTAGGCCGGGTTTGGGGTGTTAGACCAAATCTCTTCACAGGTAAGATTTTTAGGGACGAAAATTCCTAAAGGGGGAGAAATGTAACATCTCGAAATAGGGCCTAAACGGAACAATGGTTGAAAAACCATGAATCTGAGATTGAAAAGTTTATTGTGATTAATTTTTATGATTTATCGATTGATTGGATGCATGTGTTAGAATACCGATAAGAAATTTTAGCGATTGCATGTCTGAATTGCATATTTGGGTTTAATTGCAAAAGTGGGTAAATACGAGCTTTAGATGATAAAGGATTTAATAGAAGTGCATAATTGAAATAGAGGTCCTTAAATGGTAATTAGACCATTATATTTTCATGGACAAAAATGGGCATGTATAGATAAAAATAACTAAAGTTTTAATGAAGGGTATTTTAGTCATTTGAGAATAAAAAGAATTAAAAGGGAAAAAGATGGAAAAATGTGCTCATCTTCTTCCATAAGGGCTGAAACTTCAAAAGACTCTATAGTTAGGGTTTCTTCTCTTTCTCAAGCTCATAGTAAGTGCATCTAAGCCTCGTTTTTAATGTTTTTTTACGTTTTTAGAGTCCTAGTAGCTCAATTTAGCTTATTCTACCATTAATTCATGTTAGGGTTCATATTTGAAAAAATACCCATAGGTGAAATGTGTTTATTTTGATGTTTTAGGGTAGAATATGGAGCTTGAAATTATGTTAAACAATTTTTTCTAGGCGATGTTAAGTGAAAACGAGTAAAACGACATAATCGGTAAAAATACCTAATGTTCATAAGTAAATGTTAGAGTGGGAATTTGATGTTGCCATAGAAGGGAAAGATGATCAGCATATCATAAAACATAAGAATAAGGGATGAAGTTTAATTTCTGAGCTTTGGGGCAAAAGTGTAAATATGCAAAATTTTAAGGGCAAAACCATAATTTTGCCAAAGTTTGAGTCAAGGACTGTTTTGATGAATGTGAGTATTAAATAAGCTAAATTTGCTATTATAGATAAAAAGGAACTAAATTTGGAGTTAGACCGGGGAAAGAAAAAGGTTGAGGACTAAGTTGTTAGATTTGATCGTATTTTGTACCGAGGTAAGTTTATCGTAAATAAATGCAATATTTTAATAATTTTTATTAATGTTGTTTTTTTCAGCAATTGTCTACTTATTTTATGAAATTATTTAATGTTGACTCAAGAATGAGATGAGAGAGAATTAGTGTTAAAATGTCTCGTTGAATCATTAGGAATGTATCGAATACAAATGTCATGACATTAGGGGAATGAGATCCCATGTAATACCATGTTTGGGACATGGCATTGGCATTATTGAGGTTATGAGAGGTCCCACGTAAGACCATGTCTAGGACATGGCGTTGGTACTGAGATGAGAGGTCCCCCGTAAGACCTTGTCTGGGACATGGCATGGGCACCGATATGAGAACTCTCATGTAAGACCATATCTGGGATTTGGCATTTGCAATACAAGAAACATCCCATGTAAGACCATGTCTGGGACATGGCTTTGGCAAGTTATTATCAGACAGGAGACCCAAGTATCCTTAGTATTCCAAGTGGTTCAACGGGCTAGTAAATAGACTATGTTGCATAAAAGTTCAGGTAAAAGCATAATAAATAGATTCAGGTGAGTTATAAGGGTTAAGATTATTTCAGTTATCAGTTGAGAAAAAATATTTCAGCAAGGGAGGAGTAAGTTATAATCATGAGTTATTTAAGTAAGCAAGTAAGTAAACAAGTAAGAGAGTAAATAAAGAAGAAAGTAAAAATCATGATACTTGATGATAATTTATACGTATAATTATTTATAATAAATGTTGTTATTTATTTGCTTGTAAACTTACTAAGCTTTATGCTTACTCCCTTTATTTTCCTTCTTTTATAGTATCGCCAAGCCAATTCGGGGATCATAAGGACGTCGGAGATCGTTTCACACTATCAACAGACCATCTCGGTATTTTGTGATTCGAAACGTTTTAAGTTATGGCATGTATAGGGACTTAGTCATTTTGTGTGTGTGTCCTTATGATATGGCTAATGAATAGCATGCAAATATTCGATAATGATTAGCCATTGAAATGGCTATTTAAGAATATTTTTTGGTGTTATGTATGCCTAAATGATAGTTAATACAAAAAATTATAAAAGAGTAAAAATTTGCAATGGAGAAGTTTTTGGACAACAGCATTGATGTGATTTTGAAAACCACCAGGGATAGTAGAAATGAAATTGGAGAGTGAATGAGATATAGAATTAAATATTATTGAGTCTATTTTTACATGAAAGAAACTGTGTAGGCAAATGAATTTTATATTTTGTAATATTTGAATTTTAGTGAGACAGGTTCAAAATGGTTTTTGAAGTCCACTGTTTTGACTTTAGGAGATCAATAAAAATTTTTCAGAAATAATTATGAGTTATAATTTATATTTCTAGATTCCTTAGTGAGTCTATTTTGAATAGAAACAAGCGGAAGCACCATATGAAGCCTGTACAATGAGATAACTGATTTCTAGTGAATAGGGGTCAGAACCGTCGGACAGTGAAACAGATGAGACTTTAACGAATAAAATGTACTATTTGGATAGCCCAAAAATTATGGAAATTTTATGATAAGAAGATGTATGAGTCTTTTTTTAGGGGAAATTTACAGATCTAAAATTTGAGTTTCGTAACTCGAGTTATAATTAAATTAGTGACTATCACGCAAGTGTACAGTTTTATTGTGAATAGTGAAATAAATTATTTTGATTTGTTTAAGTATTTGAAAAATTTTTAATGTTCCCGGTTTGAACCCGAACCGTTTCTGTTGTATGTTTAGGGTCTTGATGGCCCTTTTTAGGGACATATTGATTGAACCTGAGCGAATTAATTTAAAAATAAATTTTTATGCTCCGAACTAGTAAGTTAAGTCAGGTAACGCCTCGTGCTCGACTTCGGCAATGGTCTCGGGTAAGGGGTACTACACTTTTTTCTTGTTGTTCTTCCTTCGCTAGTAAACTTTCTTTTAAAAATAATTCTCATTCTTGTTAAACATTTAGAACAAATAAATCTAAGCCTTAAATACAAAGGTTTTCATGAAACCAACATACAACTAGTCATTTTCTTTCACAAAAATAAAAATAACTTAATGATTTTTGGTGTCATGAGAATGCAACATGTCAATTTTCAAACATAAGATTCACAATAATCACTCTAGAAACAAAAATTTCTGAATAAGAATGCTGCATTTCTAAACAATAATCAAGAAATTTAAGATTATATAAATACAACCAATCCTAATTTCCTGAAGGATTTGTATTAAGGCTTACAGTTTAGGATTTGACACCTTAAACCTTAAATCCTAAATCTCTAAAAATGATTAGAGATTTTGGGGTTTTAGTGGCTGGAGTGAGTTTCATTTATTTCTATATAAAATAATTTATTTTATAAAATAATTCTTTTTCAAAAATTTTGATGGATCATTTTCAATTTTTTTATGAAGTCAATTTTTTTGTGAGATCAATTTTTTTGTGGGGTCATTTTTTAGTTTTTCAATTATATAAAATTTTTAAAAAAGTATAGCTAATCTTTTCCCTTTTTTGCGAGTCAATTGATCCCACAATCGTTCAAGTGGCTTCGCCACTAAGTCAGATGATTTTATGGGAAAATTATCGGAGATAAGAACAAAGCTTGCACTTTAGAAATCGAACAAAAAGAGAAATGATAGAGGAGTTCGAATCACTAATCAAGCAAATTTCAACAGTCCAAAAATGAGTTGTTAACGAGTAACAAAAAAGAAGTGTCAAAACAGTCAAAGTATATATAATGTTTCAATGGTTGTAAATGAAAAATCATATGTAATACCCCAAGCCTGATCTGATTAACCAGATCCGGATCTTAGGTATTACATCACTGATACAGACAAAACCAAATCTACTTATTCAAATTACAATCAATTACAAAATGTCAAACTAAATGCATAAGTAAATACAATTACAATACATGACAACAAGGTTACCGAGTTTCTGATTTGATACCCTAACTTATTACATTTATCCCCAATTGAAAGACTCTAAGTACATATCAACTTTGAACATGCCACCTAATTGGCTCTGTATGCATAATAGCCTAATACGTCACTCTTTTGGCGTAGTCCTGACATCGTCCCTCCTAGTGCAGACTCATATAAAATCACCTGTAAAAAAACACACACCAAGATAAGTTCATAAGAATTTAGTGAGGAAACATCATTTACCTGTGTCATTTTTGCACATTTAAACTGATAAATTATTTAGATTATTTGATCATTCTGAACCTTCATCGTAATCACTAGTGAATACTCCCTCAATTTCTATTCTCACTTACATGTTAGATACCATACATTGCTCAGAACTCATTTCTTTCCCCTCGATGCCTTCGATACACCACTTGCACTCTTCAATATGAACTTTCGTTAATCTTTATTCATTTTCGTACTAAAGGTCCGTACCATTGAAACACCATTACTCTTGCACACATAATCCAAGCTATCATTTCATCACAATTCCTGAATCATCATGTACTCAAATAATAGTTACCTCCTTCAAATATAAAATTTGGATTCCTTGTTCAGAATAGACTTTTCTAAGTTTCTTCAATCTTTATCATTCACAATCGAATTATAGATTGGTATAATACTTTACTGTAGTCTAGAGAGACATTGTGTCTTACTGATCACAAATTACGAACCATACTGGATGCACCAAAAAAATTTGAGACAGAATCTGCCACAAATGACATTCTTTATGGTACATCATTGAGAGTCTTATCATTACACACCAAGAGCGTTTCCTTTCAGAGTTCACCATGAAAATAGTTCTATTAGTTTGTGCCACAAGGGCATCCTTTTCAAGGATCGCCATAAAGGCTAATTTTTTAGAGATTACTATAGAGTCTATTTTTTTCGTACTTCGCCATAAAGGCTATTCTTTTCATACTTCACCACAAAGACTTCCATTTCATGATTCACCACAGGCTTTCATTTCTTGATGTGTTTACGATATGGATTTGCCTAGGCTCACGTTATGTAAGGTTTGCCCATCTTCATCTTAGGACACGTAGAGAACCCCATTGGGTAATCACCGTCTTTTAGTTCCTTTCCTAAGGTGCCACAGTCATGGGCTTTTCCTTCAAGGTTCATATCAGAGATCGTGTTTTTAGTCCCAACAGACCCCTTTAGACTCCACCACGGTGAATAGACACAAACTTACTTGACAGACTCTTCATGCACCAACATCGCTTAAGGCTCAACACTTTAAGTCACTAATCATACACTTCATCACATCCATTTCAGATGTTCCATACAACCACACTCAAACTTCATATAACTTGTCAGATTCATACAAACTATACATGAAAACCCCAAAAAACATTTAGACTATACATTTCTGGTTTCTATTTCATAGTTTGGTCAATTACCATGGGAATATCTTGTACGAACAGTATACATGCAAGAGTCAATATAGAGATTCACCTAACAACCATAAATAGCATCTTGAACTCTAGATCCAACATTCAATAAGGAACTGTAGCAACCACTACTTATAATATAGAATAACACCATTTAAAACTCATTCGAATAACCTTTATCGTCCTCTTAAGTCCAAATAACCGCATACTAAGCCTTAATTATTCATCTTACCATTCATGCACTCTTACAGACCTACTCTTTAATAACATAACATGTAGAGTCATAAACCTTATCTTGGCATGGAGTAATCACTGATAAAATCCAGGATTTTCAACCTCAGCTTAAAGAAATACTTTTGGTTCCTCAAACTTCAGATAATAATATTTTAGAAGAAAGAAGAAGAGAACCCCTTTTTCCCAAACTTGAATATCTATTAATATAATTTAAATCCTTATTAGAACTTGACAAGTGTCACATCCTTACTAAATTTTCTTATCCAAAAGTTTACAACTTTCGAGAAATATAATTGAGTATCCCTTAACTTTTTACTTTCCAGGTTCATATTTAGTTGGTTCTTAACCAGCATACCTTGCATCTTAACTTGCATAGTACTACAATTAAAGGTGTACTATACCTTTGACGTGAACTCATAATCTCAATATCATTTTACTTGGTCGTTGGTCTTATTCTAACTAACATAGCCACCTAACATGGAACCTTGAGTAACTTAAAAACGTAACTCTATACGCCCACTCTATACGCGAAAAGGTGCACTTGGGTGAAACTACTCTGCTAATCATACTACTTTGAGACTTTATACCAAACCTTGTACTCGTCCGAACCAGGGTGTTACATTATAAGTAACGATAGTTATGTCATTTTGTTATTAATCAAGAGTTATCACTTTTCATAGTGATAAGTTATGTTTTTTAAATATCAAATGTCATTTGATTGAATAGTTATGTCTATTTAATATACATGCCTACCCAAAAAGACATTTATTTAATGTATAGTTATGCCTCTATGAAGTGACATGAGAACTCTTATAAATATAAGTGGAATTTCATTTGCATGACATTCTAAGACACACAAAAATTGAGAAACAAAATTTCTTTCAATTATTCCTATATCTTCTACTATTCTTACATTGTTGTTTGATACTTTTGCTATGCTTCGCTCCATGCTCAGGGGGCTATTTTTGTCAGTGCAAAATGTAGATAGTCATTGGGCTCCATTGTATACTCAAGGTTCATTTGCCAGTAAGCACGCCAAAATATAGGTGAGAGCGAATAGAACTTTATAGAAAGTGAAATTGTTACACACCTTGAAGCCTTTATTAATCTCTCACAAGTTTATTTTTATCCTCAAACACCAATAATTTTAAGTTTTTAATCTCACAAATTTATGAAAAATCAATAAGGCATGTCGCTCACCACATATTCATATTATAACACCCTTTATCCATGCTCGAACATAGACTTGAGCAAGGAATGCTACATTTACAAAAAAACTCTTCACTCAAGTTCCATTCATTTTCTAGACATGTTTGAGGTCATTTAAGGCTCTTCAAACCATTTCTAGGCTTACTCTACAATCTAGTTGTGTTTAGAGGTCATTCAAGGCCCTTTTAGTGCAAAAACAACCAAACTAAGGCAAAATAGAGCAGAGGTATTGGTACGTAGCATTATGCATGGATACCTCTGCATGTAACTATTCTTTTTTGCATTTTGTTTTGTCATGTGCTGATATCCTTATTTAGGTATCGAAACTTGGATATAGTGGAACCAAATTCAAGCCTAGAAACACCTCAAAACATGGCATATTCATACCTTAATCAATCTCAATAATTTCCAAGAATTTTTAGACCTTAAAATGCCTCAAAATATCATTCAAATCTTTATATCATTCATCTATGCTCAATCGCTACCAATAAGACACAAAGTTTCCAAAACATTTCCACTTAATTATAACTTACCCCAAGACAATTCACCATCTTGCCTTTTTTATGAGATGTGATTTGGCAAGCCACTCACGAACACTTTCCACGCTATCACTTTCTGCATACTACATGTTAGAAAATAACACATTAAGCTTCATAGAAGCTTAGTAAGTACTCGTATGAATTATTTACTTAACTAATTATTTTAAAAAATTATTATATTACACTAATTCATTTCAAGAACATTTAATCCACATTATGTCTTGTTGTATTCTCTTCACTATTGAAGCATTGAATGTATAGCTAATGAATCATGTAATGCCCCTAAAATCACTATGCTATAAATAAATTTTATTAAGTTGAGATCGTACATAGCATACTTCTCGGTAAAATGAAATGAGGTATAGAATTGATAAAAAAGAAGGTTGATGGATACCAAAGGAAGTTGAATCAATAAGTATGTCTTGATATATAAATTTAATGTAGGGAGTAAATCATAAAGATGTGAAAATTTTTGGGACCCAAGTATAATTATTCAAAAATTGAGGGGTTAAAATGTTAATGTATGAAAAGTTGAAGGACCAAAAGTGCAACTACCTTGAAGGCAGGCATGACATAATGGAAATATAAAATTTTACTAGGGGTAAAATAGTCATTTTACAAGAAAGATCATGTTTGGGTAAATGACTAAAATGCCCTTAGGTGTGTAGATGAAATCTTAGCCATTAGATTTGCTTAATTATGAAGGATGAAATATGCACCCATAGATTATAATCATGGTGTTGGTGATATGTTATATTAATTAATTATCTAAAAATCATTTTAATGAATAAATATTAGATAAATAAAGAAGTATAAAAATTCTTCATGCTTCCCATTTGCTTCCAACATGTATGAGAAATAGAGAAGACAAAAACTTTTTTTTTTACAATTTAATCTGTTTTCGTAAATCCTACCATCTTCACCCAAAATTAATGAGAATTTCCATAGCCACCAAAAGGAAAAGTGAAGTAGAAATCCTAAAGAGTTTGGTTATCATCTTAGAAGCAAGAAATTGGAGTTGGAAGTGATGAAAGCTGAGAAGATAGTGAATAGATTAAAGAGTTAAGGCAAGAATTAAAGTTTTTTTTTATGAAATTTATGTTTGGTTGAAGTAGAGATATGAGAAAGTTATTTCTGGTAAATAAGTTGCTTATGTTTTACTATGTTCATGAAGTGAGAATGAAAGAGAGTGATGGAAATATTATAGACAAAGGAAAGGAAATGAAAAAAGTGTGAAAGAAGGAGAAGAGAAGTAAGAAAGTGAAATCGGCAAAAGAAATGTAAGTACTCATATGAACTCTACTTATTTTCCAAAGGATTGAATTGAAATATGTTTTAAATTAGGTGAAGTGAAGTGAATTAGAATTTAATTGAAAATAATTTTAGTGTGAAAGTATTAATGAAAAATACTATTTAGAAATTATAAGAATTAAAGAGAGCAAATTGACACACTATGAGATATGAAAAGTGATAGTGGAAAGTAAATTTAAAGTGTACATAAAGAAATACAAAGTGGGGTTAAATTAAAAAAACTCGAATGTGTAATGAAATTGGTAAACAAGTAATCTTGAGTGAATATTTAATATATGATACATAAATTAAATAATAAGTAATTAAACTAGTAAAGTGAAAACATACGAAGTGAGATTAAAGTAATGAGTGAATATAACGAATGGAAGTGAATATGAGTAAATTCCATGAATAAGTTATAAAGTGTACAAGTTGTTGTACACTTTATAACTTATTCATGGAATTTACTCATATTCACTTCCATTCGTTATATTCACTCATTACTTTAATCTCACTTCATATGTTTTCACTTTACTAGTTTAATTTTACACTTTATAACTTATTCATGGAATTTACTCATATTCACTTCCATTCATTATATTCACTCATTACTTTAATGTCATTAGTATGTTTTCACTTTACTAGTTTAATTACTTATTTGTGAAAATTGAAACTTAAGTGAATAAAATAGTGAAAGTGATAGTTGATGTGAAAATTTAATTTATTAGTTCATGATATACTAGCTTGAGAGGCTAAATTGAATAAAATATAAAAGTATCTTAAACTATAATAAAGTAAGTACTCTTGAGATTAAATTATATGAGATATCTAGTAAGTGAGCTAGAAGCATAATTTAGTATTAAAACAAGAAATAAAATAGCGACTTCATGAACAATAAGAGACATTTCATGTACAAGACATGAAAATATTTAGAGAGGAATTTAGTAAATTGTGAAATATTAAAGCACGTGAAAAAATAATTTAGTATTGAACCAATGAATATTTAGTGAAAAGTATGAGAAGTGTATTAATAGCTAAGTGTGAGTTAATGAAAATTATTCGTGAAAAGAATTCATGAATTAAAATTGTGATATAATAAGGTGTTGGAAAAAATTTGGTTTGCAAACAATTTTCTTGCACATCGAAAAATTAAAATTGTGAAAACAAACTGGGTTTGTGATATTTATAGCAATAAACCTTAGACCAAAATCGTACCTATGTTTTCGGATAAGCGAATCCTTGATGTTTTCTAGCTTTCAACCAAATGATCTTCTTCACTATTCTTGTACCACGAATTGCTCCGAGTGTGAGCTCGAACCAATTGAATCAAAACACAAAACTAGAAAAAAGTTTTTTTTCCTTTTGGGGCGAAAACGAACATTCTTTATTCTTTAATAGAAACTGGTAGAATTGTTATTTTGGAAAAAAATATATTTAATAGTTGAGAATAAATTGTCTCTATTTTTTGGAAGAGTAAGAATCTCTTAAATTTGTGTAAATAGCTCTACCGGTCTCATCTATTTATAGGAAGATAAGGTAGAATGCAACACCCTATTTTGGAAGGTCTTAAGTTTTACAGGTAACCCGAAAGTAATCTAAGTAGCACAGTCCTATCTGCCCCAATTGATGCTTTTGGTGTATACATCAGATGCATAGCTGATGTTAGAGTATCAAGTAAGGATTATTCTCTGAATGTGTGGAGATGTAAAAAAGAAGAGATTGGTAAGAGTATTAAGGGGTTTTGGGTATTATGGGTATCGCCAATGGTATAGTACGTCAAGTTTGTTTAGTTACTGTGCTAGTTAAGTTCTAACGAGATGGTCAGGAATGAACGAAGGGATGAATTAGATATAAATAAAGATATTGAATTCTCTTATACGTTTCTCTATAACTGTAAACCATTAATAAAGGAAGTCTTGAAAGTTTGTTACATGTGTCAAGTTCCATGTGTCAAGTTCCACTATAAGAACATGGGTTACATATATTATGTTGGACTTGAGAAGAAAAAGGAAAGTTATATTCTTTCGTCCATTGAAAACACCATTTTTGATTTGCGTTGGTGATGAGCATAGATCTTTCTTATTAAGCTGAAACAAAGGATCTGAGTTCATGCGGAAGGTTGTTTTACATCCTGGTGGTTGCTGAAGTTTCTTGATGGATGTTTGAATTTGAGATCAAGCTACTGTTCGTAGATGTTAGGTGAGTCTCTATACTGGCTCATGCATGTATACTATTCATATGAGATGTTTCCATAGTAATTGATCGAAATATGAAATAGAAGCAAAAAATTTATAGTCTAAATGTTTGTTGGGGTTTGCATGTATAGTTGGTATGAATCTGATAAGTTAAGTATTTGAAGTTTGAATATGACTATATGGCATATTTGAAATGCATACAATGAAGTGTATGGATAGTGACTTAAATAATTTAGTCTTAAAAGATGCCAGTGCATAAAGAGTCTATCAAGTGAGTCCATATCTGTTCACCACAGTGGATTCTAAAGGGGTCCATCAGGACTAAAAGCACAATCTCTGATATGAATCTTGAAGGAAAAGCCCATGGCCATGGCATCTTCTGAGAGGAACTAAAGGATAGTGATTACCTTATAGAGTTCTCTGCGTGCCCAACACGATAATGGGCAAACCTCACATAACATGAGTTAAGCAAATCCATATCGTAAACATGTCAGGAAAGAAAGATTTTATGGCATAATATGAAAAAAAAGCCTTTGCGGTGTAATATGAAATGAATACATTTGTGGAAAAACTTGAATGGATCATCTTAGTGGCGTGACCTGTTAGGAATATCTGATAAGCTATGAATCTGAATATCTATATCAATGGTAATGTATGAGTACGTTCTAGTAGTTCGGTAACAAGTATAATTGAGAAAAGGTATTGATGTACTTTGGAATGAGAGTTGGATAAAGTCTTAATGGTTCTCCATGAAAATAAAAGATGTTTATCTGTATGACATGAAGGGTTTCTGTTACGATGATTTGTAAGAATGAAGAGTAAGAGGTATCGTATCTTCTTAAAAATTTATTTTGGATCTGATTCAATGTTAAATTGAGTTATGAGATTCTGTTATAGCATAATATGGAGTCCATCTGGATGTTAATCGTAGTGAATTATCAGTATGGGCATGTGAACTGAAATGAATCACTATATGTCTGAGTGAGAACCAGTAGTATGAAAAACTATGTAAGTAGATGATAATTGGCGTGTAACAAGAGTGATAAGATCGGATGGTATCAGCTGAAGTAGATGATGCAGAGAAGAGGTTGACTCATGGAAAGTCCTAAAATATCACGAAGACTCCATCAAGGTATGGTTGATGACCTCACTGACAATGTCGTTATTTCTTTCTAGGGTTATTGGGAAGAGGCTTTGCCTGGAAGGACGATGCTAGGAGTACGCCAACTTGGTGGTAGATTAGGCTATTATGCATACAAAGAATTTGTGGTGCGGTATTTAAAATTTTCCTGTTAAGTCTGTTTTGAATAAATTTCTAATTTGTAGAGATTTGTATCAGATGTGTTGTAATAATTTTAACATGTACTTGCCTTCAAATTTTAAATGATAAGTTTTTCCTTTGGACTTCAAATAACAGATTGAAAATAATGAAGAATTGGTAAACTATTTTATTAAAAGTTTCGCATTACCTAGTAACACCCAAAATCCAAACTCGATCAATCGGGTCGGATTGAGGGCATTACATAAAAACCTTATTGAAGTAGAGAGGTATATTTCAAATAGAATTAACAACTTCCTAGTCCAACTAGGAGAGGGAGAGGGAGAGGGGCTAATAGGGTGTGCTTCCCCTCATCTGTATTATGATGGGGATTCGACCCTTTCATTCTATTGGGCCAAATTTTATGTGTTTTTTGGACTTTTAACCCAACACTTTATAATTTAATCCAACCAAATACATATTTTTCTATTTTACAAAATAAAAATTAATTTTTCAATTAAATAATTTTCTCATCCCAATTTAACCCCAATAAATTTATGAAGATTTTACCTGGTAAAATTTTCAAAAAATATATTCAGTATTTTACAACTCAACTTGTTTACTATGACCAAATAGTTTATTATCATTTTTTAGCTTTAAAATTACTAAAAAAACATAAATTAATTCTTCCGATCATTTTTAGTAATGCATGAACATTTGCAAATGAATCATTTCTCATTTTCATTTTCATTTCCATTTTGAAAAAACCACATTCATTTCCAAATGATTCAATTTCTCCATTTCGAAGAAAACCATTATAATTTCTGAATGTTTTAAATTTCTCTGTTTCTATTCATTCTTTTCATTTTCAAGTCAACATGCAATTCATTTCTGGTTTCATCAAGCTAGTGGAGGGACCAATTGAACATATGTAATTAGGGCTCAAATGATTTATAATTAAGTTTTGTAGTTTTTCCTATTAGGTATAAACTCATTTAGTCATGAGGTCATTCCACTATAATATCATGATTGAGCTCTCCCTAACAACATACAATTACGAAAGCATCTACTCAGTGCTCGTCCAATGACCTTGTCATAAGTTTGTTACCCTTATAGGATATCCTTAATGTATTTGGGATAACATCTGCTCTCTTAATATAATCCTATTTTATCTCATGGTAACCATTACATCTTCTTTCATGAAAAGTCAATCACTATCAAATATTGATAAAGTAATTCATCACAAAGACAAATGACCCGTGGCCACATTTACTTTTTATCAACCATGTAATGAAAATGAGAGGATATAATTTACCCAGTCTTAAGCTATGAATTCCACTATTATGAATGATGCTACATACTGTATAAGTCGTACACCCAACACACCAGCTTTCAGTTCCGTATCTATTCGAACTCAAGATTTTACATACATCAAAGTGTATGAGTCACGCATATATAGTTCGTCATCCATTCCAGAGTTAAGTATGCCACACTTTGAAGGTCACAAGTGAATAAATCCATAAACGGATTCAGGATCTATCCTTCTGGGGTCCTGTCTGATGTACTGTCAGTCTAGTCAGTCATGTTTATGTCTTTATCTTTTGGGAGTCATCTGCTCTAATTCCCAAGACAAAACATCTCCCCAATTGGACCTGATAGACGACATATTAGTCTTTCAATCGGTTTTCTTATTTTTTATTAAAATAAGGACATGTCTAGGTTCATTTACTAATATAAGTTGTCTTTCTGTATTACAATCCGACCACTTAATACCGCTTAGTATTAGTTAAACATTAGACAAATAGTGAGCAACATTTGTTTCCATTTTTCTTTGCACGCAAAAACCACATAAGGACATTATATAAAGTATTAATGTAATTTATAAATAATTTTAATAACTGATATGTTCAAAAAAATTACAAGTGTACATTGACAAAAATTGTAACACCCTATACCCGACCTGGTCGCCAAGCCCAGATACGGGATGGCACACTACCGTCTCGTCTCATGTATTTCGAATAGAATGCTAGATTCAAGCAAACTGATCATCTTTTGTTAACTCGTACAAGTGTTAAGTCATCCAAATAGTTAATTAGTATTTTTACATGAAAATCATTCATTAATAAATCATACACATAGCCAGAATCATGCATAAGGGCTAATTAGCAAAATTCCATAATAATGCCCGTAGGTATTGATACTAACATCCATGTATCGATATTTTCCTTAAGTGGTATTGATACCACTTGGAAAAACGATACTAAAAGAGCATATTGTTTCTCGGCCAAAATCCTTTTTGTCAAAAATTATTGGTACTAGCTAAAAATTATCGATACTTTAGTCCCAAGTATCGATACTCGTGATAAGGTATCGATACCAAATTTGTATTCTATTTCCTCGAGGTTTTAAATCACAGAGGTATCGATTTTAAAATACCAAAAATCGATACCTCTGCTCCTGGACATCAAAATGCAGCATACATATGCCATGAACTCATTCCAAAACAGATTCTAAGTATCATGCATCACTTACTTCAATAAACGATCATCCTACGGCTAGTTTTCTCAGTTTAAATCGTCAAAACGAGTCCAAACAAGATACATCAAACCATCATTAAAATTCATGAACATAAGCAAACATATAAACTTGTAAATTTCCAAAAATGAAATAACAAAGTCGGTAAATAACCCAAATATATCATGACATTAAACAAGTCTACCACATTGCCTTATTTCCCAATACGGATATAAATAATAAAACACCTACGATAACAACCATCCTTCCTTGGATCACTCCCTCGAAAACCACTCTGCCCAGACCGAGACGTCATTGATATGCATATGTTAAAATGAATGTGTGAGCTTTAACAAGCTTAATGTATGCAAGAATTTCTACAACACAAACATATCATCATGCAAAACAACCAGTCATTACTCATAGGTACCGCATTCTTAAGTCTAGCATCATATAGTATTAAATCATGCATCCTCTAAAAGATCAATCTCATAAGGCATACATACTCACTCAAGCATAGAACATATTCCACACGATTACATAAAATATGATAAATTGGGAAAAGATGGAACTTGCGTTATGAAACATATATTGAGCTCTACCATCATACATCGGATACACGGATCTTCATTACACCACATAGACTCATAGAGTCAACATATCCCAAAAGTGAAGCTTTAGCTAACACTCTCCTTATTACCCCTCACATATCCCCTTGAATGGAGCTTAGATCTCATTCCCCTATCCCTCCAAACATGTCCTAGGGCCTCAACCTCCAAAACCGCTAAACATATAAGTGAATGCTCACAATCCTATGGCATGCCAACTATACCCAGCAGTTCCAAGATCACAAGGCTAAAATATTAAAAAATATTCGGAAACAACACATATTACTTACCGATTATTCGTGCACTATCACTGTATATTAGCATATTTTCCAAAACTCTAACATAGTCATATAACATATATATTACTCATTCATTTCATGTATATGATTGCACTTTACACAATAGTCATTATTCTCATATACCACTTTCCATGCATAACACATAACCACAAAATCACAAGATAATTATGGATTTTAAGGAAACTTGCACTCAGAACTTAGAGTAGGGGTTTATGCAACACCTAAATTCCCAATTAACATATGACTCGTGTTTACGAGTAGCAATTCCACACACTCACCATTTTATGCTTTAGTCGAAAAGCTGAAAGCTCAACTAACGCTTCCCTAGCTTGTAGCAAGCTCTAACGAATCTGAAGCTTTACACACATAAATCACACAACAACCATAGTCAAATATCCACCAAAATTCATTCAAAGCAACTATCACACAAGCTTTAAGCTAAGTTTTCATGTAACTTAAACTATTAACACAACAAACTTTAAATTCTAATATCTCAATCTAAAATTAATATTTTTTCCTAAAATCGATTCCAAACATCTAATTAATCATTCACACCTAATTCAGAACCTTTAACCTAGACAAATCTACTCAATTAGGAATTTTTGACATCTTTTAGGCAATTTTTGACAAAATTCTTTAAAACATGAGAGATCATTAATGAAACTTCAAGGTAAGTTTAAAAACCTTCTAATCATGCTAAAAAAAAGTTGAAAAACACCATCAATTGCTCGATTTTTTACTTTTATTTAAAACATGCGATTTGAAGGATAATAATTTAGTTTTAAAGTCTAAATAATATTAAAAACCAATGGATACATGAATGATTACCTTTGTTGAAAGAATGAACGAGTTCCGACGTAAATTCAAAAAATTCACGTTTGAAGAAGATGGTGAAATCTATGGGTTTTGGGTGTTTTTCTTGAAGATTTATGATGGTAAATGACTTAGAAATGATAGCTAATCAATGTGTTGCGGTTTGGGAATAAAAATCAATGGAATAGTGAGGAAAATAACAAATGGCAGCACAAAGAATAGGAAAAGAAAGTTTAACGTGAAAACTGTAGGTGGAGGGTGGCTTTTATGTTCAATTTTAAAAATTGGTTTAATTGCCACATAAATGCTCACTATTTTGACTCTATTACACATAAGTCGTTTCTCTAAAATTAAGGGGTTCTAGAACACTTTTTTAAAAATTAATTTAGTTAAGATGCCATAGTCGAAAACAATATCGAGTACTAAACTTATGAAATCCCGAGCTCATATAAGCCAAAATTCTTAAAATACCCCTAAAACTTGTAGTCCCTATTTTTGCGTGTGATAAAAATACTACACTTAGGGCACCAGATCCAACATTAGGAACAATCAATATTGGAAATATATTCATGATATAAAATATAGTAATTAGGAATTTAGTAAAATATGAAAATAAGTGAAGGATTATATGTTTTATAAGTGAACAATAGCATATAAATGATAAGTAATATTAGTGTAAAAAATATATGTATATAAAAGTATCATGCGGTAAGTGAATAATTTGAAGTGAAATGTTGTTTTAATAAATAGATTAGGAATAATGTAAATTATTTATTTTGTCAATGTTTTGTGTAATAATGATATCGTGAAATGAATATGAATTTAAATATGTAATAAAAACACAAAAGAAATTAAAGAATTAATAAGAAGTTATAAAATCATGTAATATTTTTTTTGTGGTATTCATTATAAGTGAAACATAAAGTGTAATTGTGACATTAATTAAAGAATCATGTTTAAAAGAATAAATCGTGTAAAAGCCTTGGTAAACTAGGTAGGACTCGTGGGATAGAGTTGGCATGTGATCTGTCACAAATCATAATGGAAAAGTGAAGTACTTTCCAACACTTAACGAGCTTGTTTTCTAAGCATTTTAACATCTTTTATTGAATTTTCATATTTCTTAGCTTAGATTCATTTTACTGCAAAATAAGCATTTTTACACATTTTTTAGTATTTTGACGACCTGTTAGGCTAATTCGGGCCTTTGGTGTGACTAATAAGCTACTTGAGCGTGTAAGATGCCAATTAAGGTTAAGGAGCACAAGGGACGGTGGTCGTGTCACGACACAGGGAGGTCCGTGCCTCAACACCGAACAATGAAGTTCCTAGGGCTGAAATCCACCTCTCGTTGTGACGAAGAGTTTCTCCACTTCATGAAGATGCAACGAAGATGAGAAGAAAGTTTTGGTAGCGACATCGTGATGAGGAGCTTCCCCACGTCACAACAAAACAACGAAAATGTGGAAAGAAAGGGGTTGATTTCTTGGACGGAAATTTTTGGGATATTTCCTTATTTAAACCCTAGTCATTTAATAGTATATTACATTAATTAGTATCAAAGTGTATCTAGGGTTGTGTGGGCACCAAGTAATGTGTAGCCTATATAAGTCACCTGAGGGTCACCCGAATGGGTTGTACGGAGTTAGACCTAGATAGAAAGTTGTCATTATTTAGTTTTCAGTTTAGTTTATTTTATGTTCGTGTAGTTAGTATTCTTCCTGTTCTAATGTGAAGATGATTGCGAGTGAAGATTTCTTCAGAACAACGCTTATATTTGTCATTGAGCAATTTCTTTATCTCTCTGTTATTCTTTTATTTATATTTCATTAGTTAGATCAAGTAATGTTTGTATGAATATAAGAATAAATTATTTGCTTATTTATATCTAGCATGTTTCGGTTATGGAACTGATTAATCGATTAAGTAATTATTTATCTAAAATTTAGTGTTTATTCAAGGGTACTTAGTATTTTAGGAAGTGATGCCTCTAATAGAATATTGAGATAGGTGACACTGGGAGGGGTAGCTTGTTGAGTATAACTTATGCCAAACGGTGAGATCGAAAGGGTATCCGTATGCTTAGAAAGAGACCGAGAGGGTGACTTAGGTGGTAATCCTTAGTGAAGATGAGATCGAGAGGGTATTCGTAGCTAAGGGTGGTAAACAACTCAGTTGAGGGTAATTAATGACTTAGTTGATAATAGGGATTTAATTGATTGTTGGTTTGAGAGATCGCATTGTCAACACTACGAATAAGAAATCTCATTAGGTTAATTTAGGTTTATTAATTTAATTAATATAATAAATACTTAAATTAGATCCGCATTACTAATTTGTGACTTGTCTAGATTAGTAATTATTTTCTATAATTAATTTAATAATAAAATTCTCTAGTCTACAATCCCTTGGGTACGATCCTCGAAATTTGACATGTTCGCTTGTAGATTGTAACATCCCAAAAATGGGGAGGTTAGTAGAATTAGGTTTGTGAATCGAGAGAGAGTGGTTATGCCTTAATTTTTGAGATCATCTTTGTATTTTTAGGAAATAAATGAGGTATTGATTTGTTAGTTAAGTGTTATTGAAACGTTCCTTGATACCCAAGTTTAATTCCCTTCTCTCGCATCTTTTTTATTATTTTGCAAATTTTGCCTTAAACCCTAATATGCGACATGCCTTGTTTCTAAAATAAATATTGCAAAGTTATTTCAAGAACGAGGAAAAATCCTAATGGTTAAAATAAATATAAGAAATCATGGAAATTAAATGAGGTCCCAAGTTCGAATCATTTTCCTTACGAAATAACTAAATTTTGCAAAATCCTTTGTTTTTTAATGTGTGTGCTATCCATACCCTTGAACCTTAAGTATATATACAAATTTGTATTACATTTTTTAGAATTTAATTCAATTTTTCCCTACCATAGCCGTTCACCCTCTTCCTCTCCTCTTTTCTCTTCAATTTTCTTTCTTTCTCCTATTGTTGTTGTCGCCTACACCTCCCATTTTACCATCTCTTTCTTCTTCTTTTTCCATCAAGATTGTTCACCATTTCAATTACTCTATTTATTCCATTCATCTGCATCTAAATCAGCCCAAAATCTAAGATCTTGAACCCCAAGATCTATCCCGAGCATTGCCAAGAAAGTGTCATTGCCGTTTCTCTCAAATAGCTTAGGTAAGATTTCTTTTCTATTCAATTTCTTGATTAATATTGTCAATTAAAAACCAAATTTTTCAGATCTAGAATTTGGGGGATTTTAAATTATTTTAAAGGAATTTTTCTAGTTTTTAATGAGATCTCAAACCGTTTTAAAATTCAGCCCCAATTTTGGGCTACTATGGGTGGTGGTGTGTGCGCCTATGTGCAAGAAAGGGGGATGTTTTGTTTCTTGGGTCTTGCCCATATTTTTCCAGCATTAAATTATGTTCTTGAACCCTCGTAATAGTTCTTTTAATAACATGTTAATTAGATAGAGACGTTCTTGATCAATTAGCCAACCGGATCCCACAAATCGTGAAGCATAGGTGTAATTAAGGATAACTAGTTTGTTATTTCGACATAGCTATTGGGTAAAGGTTATGAATTGATTGAATGAAGGAATTTAATAATTAACTAGATATTGATTGTCTAGTATGTAATTGTGTTAGATGCTAACCCGAACGCTCCAAATCATCCATAAAGGTGAAGAACGATTGTACGTACAGTTTGCATTGGTACACTGTAAGGAATCTAACTAGTTTGGATTCATAAAATTGTTATAATTTCAATGATTGGTTTGAACTAATAATTGGATGTTTGGGGGATGGTTTAGTGGTAAATTTATTTAAATTAAACTGAATTTTGGTTTAGGTTCGTTTAAGGAATTATTAAGGAAAATTGAAAGATTCGCTAGTGTGCTACGAGGAAGCGAAAAATAAGGTGTGAGTCCTAAACTCATAAAATCATTTCAAAATGTTAAATATCATGTTATATTTGATAAATTAGCTTTCTAATTGGATTGGCTTAATAGCCAAATTATTGATTTTGTGAGTGGCAGAACAAGGTATGTTCCGAGCCTTAAAAGATTGACATGTTGGCAAAATTGCTAGTTTGATAGTATGAATGTTTGATTGAGTTTGTAATTGCATATTTAAGTTACGAGATATGAGAATGTTTGATTGAATGATATAATGTGTTGAGATATTAAGCTTATGTATGATTTAAACAAATGAGATATTTGTTATATTGTGTACTGAAAAGGGTGCTATGTATGCACAATGAAAATCCGTAAAGTATGTGAAATTGAACGATATTGATTGATACCAACACAATGGTAATTTGAAAGATTGGAACACTGTTTCCATTTACTAAAAGTATGTGATTATTGAGGACATGCTGAGCATGTCAAATGAATCTGAAAAGTATTGAGATATGATTATGTATGAGATTGTGTGAGATATTGCATATGCATTGGGTTGGGGTTTTGTGGTTGACGGAGGAGTTCTGTGGAGTACCAGCGTCATAATAAGTCCGCATTATTCGTAGTCAATGTACTGCACCTGGAGTAACAGGGGAATGGCGATTTATCGCATTTTTACTAGTAGAATTTTTTGCATACTGTTATCAGTGGTTTTAACCGCAATGGGCTTAAGCCCATACTATTTTGGAGTTTGGATGGCGGGTTTTAGGGAACTCGTGTGTTTAGCAGATGGTATGGGTAGGAACCTTTTTGCATTGCATCATGTGCATGACATATTCGAATGTTATTAATTTATGCTACGTATTGTATTTTATTGTATTGAATGGTATCGAAATTAATGATTTTTAGTCGAATGAATGATGACACATGCTCATACACCATTTGACATCAATTTGATAATGGCTATGTAATGATATGAAATTCCTATGATGGTTCTATTTTCTTCTGTTAAAGCTAATATGTTTCACTATATTCGATATTTATGTTTGTTTAAATAATTGTTTGAATCACGCTGAGCTTTTCATAAGCTTACCCCCAATAGTGTTTAACTTTTCAAGTAAACCTCGAAATTAGGATTGGACTTGGCATTCAAAGAATTACCTTGGACCTCGACTTAGTTTTTTAAATAAGTATTAATCTGTCTCTATTATTTTTGGCTTGTAATTTTTATTTATTTCTGGTTTGTGACTTGGTAACTTTTCTCCTGAGATTTTTGCATGCATGGATTACTCAAGTATAATAACCGGATAATGCATGATGTCGAGCTTAAGTAAAATTTTATATTGTTCCCTAGTTTTTGCTGCATTGCAAAGGAACCGTTTTTGAAAAACAAATCGATAAGGCAACTAAGTTTCCAAAATGACTTGAAAATAGTTTTCTGCTCCATTAGTTGAACATCAAGTTTTTACAAAGAAGAGTGACAAGCAAACAATTTTTTTTTCTTAAACAACACTATCAATAATAAAATGAGTCTTAAGCATAGATTGTCTAATAAATACAATTTTTGTCTAAAATGAGTTTATTTAAAGTCTTCAAAAGTAATGTAAGTTAGCTTAGCCATTTCGGTGGCTAATGTAGCCTTCTTAATCTAGCCATAAAGTCTAGGTCAGGTTAGGGATGTTACATAGATACCTCACTGATTTGATATATTTTATTTGCACGATTTATACTCTAAACATTCGTACGTTTGAGGCCATCAGCATGCCATGGATCCCAAGTGCTTCTATGTTATTTTTGTTACTTGTGACATTTGTGGCACTACGGTGTAATTCATGTTAATTGTGATATGAGCATTTTGATGCTAGTGATTAGCACTTCGATGCATCTCATGTTTCCTCATGATATTGTTCATCGTATCCTTCATGGTTATCCATTGTTTACTCAAGGTGTCTATGTAAGAAAAAGGTAAGTAAATATCATGAAAAGAAGAAAGATATAAGTTAATAAAATTCGTGGTAAGTGGGTACTAAAGTCTATTTCATGTTTATAAAATCTAGTGATAATGGAATCTTGGTAATTTGGCTATATTAAAATAGATTGTGAAAAATTGTGTTAATAAAGACTTAAAGTATTAAATAGATATTATATGTTAAATTTAGTTATAGTAGAATTGATATGAGTACTTACTCAGCTTTTGTGAAGCTTAACGTGTTGTTTCTAACGCGTAGTGTTCAAATAATGCTTGGGAGGAAAAAGAGTTCAAATAAGCTAGATGGATTACATCTCATCTTCAATAATGTATGAGTTAAGAATTGTGAAGTTAAATTATGGGATTAAAGTGGCTTGTACATGTGGGATCTGGTGTCCTACGTGTAGTATATTCATTTTTTATACTTGTATTTCTCAAACAAATTGTCTTAATAATAGTATTCATTAATTACATTAATACCCTTTATATATTGTTCTCAATGTTTTTGAATGCAAAGAAAAATGGAAGCAAATATTGAATCACTGATTATCTAATGTTTAACTAATACTAAGCGGTATTATGTGGTTGGATCGTAATAGAAAAGATAACTTGTATTAGTAAATGAACATAAACATGTCCTTAGTCTAATTGGAAATAAGCAAACTAATTGAAAAACAAATATGTCGTCTATCAAGTCTAATTGGGGAGATGTTTTGTCTTAGGCATCGAAAAAGATGAATCCCAAAAGATAGAGACATATATGTGACTGACTAGACTGTAGTACATCGAACAAGACCCAAGTAGAATAAATCCTAGATCAATTTATGGATTTATTCACTTGTGACATTTACAGCATGGCATACCTTAATCCTGAGTGGATGATGGAGTTTGTATAAGTGAATCGTATACTTTGAAATAAGTAAAAGCCTAAGTTCTAATAGGTAAAGAATCAAAAGTTGATGCATTGGGTATACGAAGTATGTAGCACCATTCATAATAGTGGAATTCATAGCACAGGAAATGGGTAAATAATATCCTCTAATTGACATTACATGATATATAAAAAGTAAACATGGTCACGAGTCATTTGTCTTTGTGATAAATGACTTAATTACTATTTGATAGTAATTGACTTTTCATGAAGGAAGATGCAATGATTACCATGAGATAAAATAGGATCATATTAGGAAAATGAATTTATCCCAAAGAGATTAAGGATATGCTATGAGGGTAACACATTGATGACAAGGTCATTGGACAAGCACGGATTCAATAGCTTTCATAATGGTATGTAACTAGGGAGATCTTAGTCACGATACTATAGTGGAATGACTTCGTGACTAAATGAGTTTATAATTAATAGGCAAAAAGCTAGAACTTAATTATAAATCATTTGAGCCCTAATTATAAATGTCTAATTAGTCCCTCCGCTAGCTTGTTGAAACCAAAAATAAATTGCATAAAGAATCAAATGAACGGAAATGGATGAAAATGATAAAGTTAAAGAAATGAGTAACATTTGCAAGTGAATGTGTTTTCTCACTAAGTATAGAAATGACTTGAGAATTAATTTAAGTTTTTGAATTATTATTTAATTAAATAATTGAAGTTCAAAATTAAATTAAATTAATTAGTCATTGTGAACCCATTGAATAGGAAATTAAATTTATTTCATTATAGATTCTTTTATGGTAAAGTTCTATGACTTTAACGAATTAAAATTCAGTTGAGAAAATTATTTAATTGGAAAATTTATTTATCTAATTAAATAAATTCATAAATCATATTTATTATTGGAAATAGGAAATATTTATTAGTTGTATTAAATTATAAAGTGTGGGGTTAAAATTTTAGGAAGCACATATAACTTGACCCAATACAAGAGAGATCCAAGTCCTCTCATAAAAGATGAGAGGGGTGGAAACCATATAGTTTTACAATGGTTTGCTACCCACCCGTTCTACTTAGAGTAGAATATTGTTTTCGATTAAATAAATATTATTTGTATTTTACTAAATAATATTATTTCCGATGTTATTCTGAATGGTTTAATGGGCATGAAAAGGAAAGGAACAATAAGTGTTTAAACAAACTATGACATGAATCTATGAAAAGGATTGAAATGGAAATGTTCAATGAAAGTATATCTATGTTCATGAAAAGGATGAATTCAGAAGTAGTATGTTCCTGTACATTTAGCTTACCACATGTTAATTCAAGTGAATTATGTGTTAATGCACTAACATGTGTTGTGGATGGTGCTTAGGCTTGTGCTAAGCTTATGGTTGGATTATATCATGCTTAATCTTAATGAAATACTTTGAAATGGTAAGTTTCCAAATGTAAATATGCTTATGTTCATGAAAAGGTTGTATGAATCAAAAGATATATTTTCTAATGAAATGACTTATCATGTGGTTGATCCCAAAAGAGTTATGTATAAATACACTAAGTTGTATATCGATGATGATATTTAGGCTTATGTCTTGTATTATGCAAATGATATGAGTAAGAAAAGGTAATGAAATGGTAAGTTCATAATTGAGATGTAATATGATGATATAAAAGAATTGATGAGTTAAAGGACTTACTTATATGTAGGAAATTTACTTGTGCTATAGATGAATTTACCTATGTCATGAATAAACACACTAATTCGTGA
Organism: Gossypium raimondii; assembly: GCF_025698545.1. Classification (NCBI taxonomy): domain Eukaryota; kingdom Viridiplantae; phylum Streptophyta; class Magnoliopsida; order Malvales; family Malvaceae; genus Gossypium; species Gossypium raimondii. Next base: position 29,717,889 of record NC_068570.1, on the reverse strand, counting down.
ATTGATAATGTTATTTAAGCTTATGCTAAGTAAATGGAATGGTAAGTAAGGTAAATGGAATGGTTCATCGTCTTAAGAAAAGGTTGATGATTATGCAATACAACTTATAATATATTATCATGTTATGAATGAAAAGTATACGTTGTAACACCTTAAAACCTGGCCTAGAAGTTAGGCTGAATCCCGAAGGTTACACTGATCACCGAAGTGATCTAAAAGCAATTTTACAAAAATAATTGTTAAAATCTCACTGTGAACACAGTTTGCTAAATTTGAACTAAACTGTTTAACAATTTAGGATTCAAAACATTAATTTAAGTTATATTAAAAACATTCAGAAATATAATTTCACAGTTTCTAAAATTTAGTCCAAATAACACTTTACGGAAGTCCAAAATAATATTTAAACCAAAGTTCATATAAAACATTTACAGTCCAAAACAGTTAAATAAATTAATAATTGAAGAAACACTTTATTAGCTTAATTCAAAACGTATCACTCCGAGACTTTCGGTATGCCGAGTCTAACTTCAGAACACGAGAGTACCTGAAAGGGTGAAAACTAAGGGAATGAGCTATGCGAGCTCATTGTGAGTTTGAAACATAAACAAATGGCGGAAAGCGGAGTAACACAACAAATAATTTGGAAATAGTATATGAACACACAAATCATAAATGAAAAACTCAACTGATAGGCCAATCAAAATGTGCTTCCAAACCATACCAAATAGCATATTTACAAAAACACATCATTTCAAAGTTACCATATCACCAACATCTCAATACTCGCATAATCAGACACATATATTTAGACATATAATCAGATGTGTGTGAATGTAACAAGTCAAAACCCACCCCAACCATCCAAACACTACTTCTATCACCCTGCACACCACATACGACCATGATAGGCCCATCCACCCTACACACCACTTATTGTGAAACTAAGCCACTCAAGTAACGATATGCAGCAGAGCTAACATATGTATAGAGTCATACGATGAACCGCTGTGCAAAAATATTGCAATTGGACTACCGAACCAGACTCCCTTCTCTTCGCAACCAAAAACCCCAATTTTATGCAAATGTATGAATGCACACCAAACATCATAGCCTCACAGATACAAAAAATCATATTCAGTCAGTCACTTTCAAAGTTTTCATGCAAATGCAAAATGCACACTATTTTAGACAAACATACAAAAATAGATTACGGAAACAGAAATACACTTATTCAATTGCGTAGGCTCAGTATCAGATTAACTCAGATTCTATCATTAAATAGAGTCTCAATTTCATAAATCACATCATCTAAACACATGAACAACTAATCAAGTTAGATCTTGTAATTGCAAACACACACTCGAATCTAAGCAAAAAACAGAGTCCCAACACAATTACAGAGGCCCCAACGAACGTTAGACTACATAGGAACTGGGATAGGTCAAAATATGACACTGAAAAATATCTGCGAAATAGGGGCACATGATCGTGTGGAAGTGCCTAGGTAGTGTGGAGGTCTACACGCTCATGTGACCGAGTTACAAGGTTATACGAGCAGCCCGTATAACTCACTGTCCAAAATTATCGAAATAGGGTGAAGAACATACACTGCTATGTGCCACCAAAATTCACTCAAAAAACCCTAATTCCCAATATCACAAGAACATGTGAACCGCCTGTGTACGGCACAAGCCCGTGTGGCCACCCCGTGTGGTCATGAAACCATACCAGAATAGGCTAAAAAACGTGCTTTTAGCAACGAAAGGGACCCCAACCTTTGATAATTCAAAGATATACCAAAAACACACAGAATTTCAAGCAATTCCATTAATCAATTTAAAAAACACACAAAATTTTTTAAATTTCACAGAATCAAATTAAAAATTCGATAACTAAATTAAAGAGGTTCCGAACACACACCTGAACTCGCAACTAAAGCCCCACAATAACCTCAATCCAAACTTCAAACTTACATGCACACACAAAAACAAAATCCATCTGACATGAAATTTGCAATACCAGTTTAGATGAAAATCAAAACAATCCAACTCAAGCTACCCTTACCCAGAAACTCGTGTCGACGAAATTGTAAAATAATAACTAATGACAACAACCAAAAATAATTGAAATAGAATAGAAGGAAAAAGAGAAAAATAGAGGAAACAAGAAAAAAAGAAGAAACTGACAAAAAGAAAAAAAGTGAATCGTCAAAGAAAGAGGGGGAGAGGAATATGAGAACGTGGAAAAATTTTGGGATAACTCCCTGTTTTAGATAAATAAAAGATTAAAATAAATAAATAAGTATTGAAAATTTAAACCAACTAATATAAAATTGACCCCTCCAAAACACTCAAGAGGATTCAAACACGAGACCCAGAGATAAACTAACACACCCTCTGTCATTGAACCAACAAGCTCATTTTGTCATCAAAATGCAACTACAGACCCATATGCTCAACCTACTTTCTGACCCTAAACACATACCTCAAACTTCTAACCCTAAATTTTGAGGTGTTACATACGTGATGTTGAGGTATTTACCCATTTGTGAGTTGATGATTATGTAGTTTTATAAATCTCATTGAAATGGAAAATTATGTTTAAAGTGTATACGAGCTTACTAAGCATTCATTGCTTATGTAGTTATTTTCCTTTACTTTATAGATTATAGAAAGCTTGATTGGTTTGGAAACTCGTCAGAGATCTATCACACTATAGCGATTATATCGGTAGTTTTTGATTTTTTGAGCAAGGTTATAATAGCATGTATAGGTGGACTTGTTAGTTGATAAGTTTGGCATGTATATTTTATTTTGGTTGGTACACTTTTGGTACTTTTGGCACCTTATTGTTTTGTATTAATATGGTTAAGTTGATGCATGTTTCAATAGCCAATTTGGTATGTTTTGAGATGGAAATGAGCTAGATGTGTATCGTTGAACTATGGCCAAATATGCATATGTTTAGGTATGTTTGATTGACTATGATTGAGGTGCCTTGCATGGCACATTGGTTGTATGATAATGGTCTATTGAGTTGGTCAATTTATGCATGTTTTGGTATATTTTTTATGCTTTGGTCATGGGTGCAAATTGCTTGGGTACACATTTGGGTTGGTGATGGAAATAGCTTAATTTTGGCCAATTTCATGTCACACGGCCTGAGACACGGGCGTGTGACTCAGTCGTGTGTCACATACGACCATTTGTCCTCTGTAGGTTTTGAAGGCATTCAAGTCAGGCAGTTACACAGCCTAGGACACGGCCTGGCACACAGACGTGTGAGGCCATTTCGAAGGTTACACAGCTTGGCACACGGGCGTATGGCTTGGCCGTGTGACCCAATTTTTATAGTTACACGAGCACAGATACAGGTTGGGACACGACCGTGTGTTCCTAATTTGATTGTTACATGGCCTGAGATACAGACATGTGTCTCAGCCGTGTGAGTCACATGGTCGTGTGACCCCTATAGTTTAAATTTTCTAACTTTTTCATGAAAATTTTTATTGATTCCACTTAACTCTTGAATTATTTCTAATGTGTTTTTAGGGCCTCGAAGGCTTGATTAAGGGATGATATGCATGTAGATGAATGGTTTATGCCATGTTTATGTTGAGGTACTAAATGTATGTTTTAAAGTTACGGTTATACGGTAATGCTCTGTAACACTATTACAGCGACGGGTTAGGGATGTTACAATTGAACTCATGTAAAGGAACCTTAAACTAGTCAAAGTTATGGGAAAAAAAGATTCTAGCAGAATGTTATACGGTGGAATTGGATGCAATTAATGATTGGGTTAAGGAGATAAAGTTTGACCACCGGTCGTTGCCTTAGGATTCCACTAGCTAGGCCGAGTCACAAGGACCTAGAGGGTAAACTGGAAGGCTTCACTCAACATTGACTGAACATTGACACTTTCAGGCAGTCGATACTACTTCTAGAGAGGACCTTGGGGTACAATTAGAGAACATGATAGTGACCAAATTGTTTATTCTAATATAAACTAAAAGTGGTTAAAACATAAGTGGAAAGTACAATATGTAACACCCCTAACCCGTATCCTTCTCCAAAATAGGGTTATAGAGCATTACCGGAGTTTACAAATTAATTTTCAGACATTTCATTTCATCAAGCATTCATATTTATGACCAATTAAAATCAAAACATTTATGAGCTAACATTAACCAATTTAACTTACACAAGTCATTATAACCAGAATCAAATCATCCAAAATTACCAATAAAACCAATGGATAATGTGATATATCTCCAACAAGCTTCCAACCCAATCGAGCTTCCGATAATCATTTAAATGCATCAAATAATTATACATAACACCAATAATAATTCGATTCCAATAATAAAACACACACACATATATAATATTCATTACCAAATAGCATTCACTTCAATTAAAATTATATAGAATATAGCTCATACGAGCTCACCGGACTAAATTGTAGAAATACCAACATTCAGGGACATTTTGGAAATTTTCTATTTTTCTCATATTTCCACCCAATATTGTTCTAAATTTCATTCAATTTTGTAATTTAGATAAATAACCAATCCATTTCATGCAATTTGGTCACTTTTTGACATTTTTACAAATTTACCCTTAAAGTTTCACATTTGTTCAATTTAGTCCCTGGACCTAAAGCATGTAAATTGGTCATTTTTAATGAAAACTCAGGCTAGTTAAATAATCATATATTTTCCTCCTCCTCCTCTCCATTCCACATCCTCCATGTATATAACATGCTTATAGGTAACATTATCTATAATTTCACCATTTACTTATACAAATTCATTCAAAGCTATCCACTTGAGTCGTAGTCACTAAATTATTTATATCTTGGGATAAAAAACTCCAAATTAAGATCCGTAAATTTTATCTGAAAGTAGACTCACATATGTTCTTACCATAAAATTTTCAGAATTTTTGGCTTAGCCAATAAGTACATTTTATTCTTTAAAGTCATCCCTATTCTGCTGTCTAACAGTTCCGACCCTTCTTCACTAAAAATTAATTATCTCCTCGTACAGAATTCTAATGATGTTGCCGTTTGTTTCTATTGAAAATATACTCATTAAGTATTTAAAAATATAAATTTAAGCCTATAATTATTTTTATCCAATTTGTGATGATTTTCCAAAGTCATTACAGGGGAACCCGAAATCATTCTGACCTTTTCTCACAAAATTTATTATATCTCATGATTTACAATTCTATTGCTTACACCGTTTCTTATATAAAAAAACTAGGCTCAATAAGCTTTAATTTCATCTTTTATTCATCATCTAATTATATTTTCACAATTTTGGGTGATTTTTCAAATTTAACCTCACTCTTGTCCAAAACTGCTTTTAGTGCAAAATATTGATTACTAAGTTTATAACACTCTTATTTTCCTTCTCTACACTATTTCTCATCACTTTCTCTTATTTCCTCTTCACTAACATATCAAGAACATAAAACCTTATATAATAAAACCCTACATTAACATCAATTTCATACTTTTCAATAATATCAAACTCAAAATATATTGAAATCTTGATGCTCTTACCTTGCTCAATTGATTTCAATCTTTAACTTGATTTTCTCTCCTCCACCTCTATTTCTTGAATCTAACTTGATATTCTAGCTCCCGTAGTCTCCTTGTTATCTTTCTCTCTTGATGGATATGGAAATTCTTTTGATTTTTAGGTGAAAATGGTAAATTTTTTTGAAGGAGAGACCAAATTGTAAAGAAAGCAAAACTTTCTTTTTTTCTCTCTTCTCCTCACGTTGGATGCATGGACGATGATGGGTTGGTTGGTTTTTTTTTTTTCATCTTTCTTTCCACATATATATACTAAACAATAAAATAATAAAATAATAAATTATTATTTAAAAATCAAATTAAAATATTAATAAACTAATATTTATTTATTTAATCTAAAATATCTCCAACATCATCATTATCTTCTAGATTTCTCTCTCTTCTAAATGACCATTTTGCCCTTTATGATCTTTTTAAATTCCATCCTTGAGTCATCACTTAATTTGGTAAAATTACGATTTAGTCCGTCAAAATTCTTCACCTTTTTCAATTTGGTCCTAATCCATCCATTTTTCTTAGTTTCTAGATCATTCCACCCTTAAAATATTTACACCTTTGGTCCTTCAACTTTTTTTGTATTTACACTTTAACCCCTCAAATTTTGAATATTTACTCTTGACCCACAAAACTTTTCTCACTTTTGCGATTTAATCTTTCCTTGAATTAATATGTCATAATATACTTCCCAATGTTGACATAACTCAATATTACCCTTTTTATCACTTTATTTCCTTATTTTACTATACCAAGGATAATATCTTACTGTAGAAATTTTAAAAATATTACATTTGTGGTCCCAAAACTACTGTTCCAACTAGGCCCAATTTCAGGCTGTTACAACTCTCCCCCCTTTAGGGATTTTCGTCCCCGAAAATCTTACCAGGAGAAGTTACTTGTAACTCTCAGAAAACACTTTCACTAACTTTCCAGAATCCCTAATCGATTTAATCTCATATATCTCTTTCCTATAAATATATCTCTATATCATACTTTCTGAAATATAGATTTTTCATTTCGACTATCCGTCTTTATACTCGTGAATACGCATGCTTAAATACATACAACTCAAATCATATCTCGATAAATCAGTTCACTCTAATAAAACAATTGAGTTGATTTCAACCATCGAACATTAACATATCAAAATACTCTTTTCTTCATGTTGAGAATATATCTCAAACACACAATCTTTCAACATTCTTTTAGCATGCAAATCACCAGAATCACCACATTTTAGCTCTGAAATTTCATCGTAGCAAAACAATACACTTTCTAAATATGCATGCAAAATAGAACAATAACCGATCACAAACCGGCCATCCAATAGAGCTTTCGTCTGACATTATAATTAGCTAACATTCTCATAACATAAGTACTCTATTAGAAACTGAACAATTATACACATATCTCTGAGGATAAAAGAATATATATATAGAATATCCAGAAAAAAATCATCATGTTCATTTTGATTGTAATCGTCACATATAGGCAGCTTTACCACTTAATTATCATTTCTCTCACTAATTTTGTTATCACGGACCTCACATTATTCCATTCACTAACAATTTGATATTTCTTTAAAAATTGACTTCAATTTCACTGTTCAATACGGTTTATCACGTAAAATTTGCTTAACACTTACCACAATTTGTCAAATTAGAGAACGTCTTACGGAATTGAGTACCTCATTTTCTCGATGCCATAGTCCAACTATGGTCTTACATGTAAACACATATCATATACCAATGCCATAGCCCAGCTATGGTCCTATACGGAATCACATATCACTTACCGAAAGTACTCATTCCTGTGTTCTACTCAATTTAATCTTCCAATTCAATTTCCAGCAAGCTGATTTTCTGCGTCATGGTCACTAATTTATTTTTATCTGGAGTTATAGGGCTTCAAATTTAATTCCGTACATTTTCTCCAAAACTAGACTCATATACCTCTCCACCATAAAATTTTTAGAATTTTTAGTTTAGCCAATTAGTACAGTTTATTCTCTAAATATTCCCCTGTTTCACTACTTGATAGTTCTGACCTCTCCTTACTAAAATTTACTTAACTCCCTGTACAGAATTCAAAAAATGTTTTTGTTTCTTTATATTAAAAATAGACTCATTAAGGAATTCAAGCATATAAATTTCAAAGCCATAATTATTTTTTTACAATTTTTGGTGGTTTTCCAAATTTGGAACAGGGGATTTCGAAATCAATTTAACCCTGTCTCAATAAAATTAAAATATCCCCAAATATACAACTCTTTTACTTCCCCTTTTTCTTCCATATGAAAATAGACTCATTCAGCTTAAATTTCATATATTACTCAACTTCTAATTCATTTTCCACCATTTATAGTGATTTTTCAAAGTTGTCCCACTGTTGTTGTTCAAAACAGTTTTGTATTTAAAATTGCTCTTTCGTACTTTTGATATTTCCTCCCATCTTACATATGGGTTGATAAAGTTAAACCCAAATATTTCTCACATAATCTTGTCCACCATATATATATTCACCTTTCAAATTTTCCCGTTGAACACTCGGAATGTTATCCGTTATCGGTGGATTCAGCACTTAGCAACCACCAGTGATTCGGGGAATCAACACTTAGCAACCCCTTTCACATTCAATGATACGGTGGAATCAGCACTTAGCAACCACCAATGAATCGGAGAATTAGCACTTAGCAACCCCTTGGGGGAATCAGCACTTAGCAACCCCTTCACATTTAAAATACGGTGGAATCAGCACTTAGCAACCACCAATGAATCGGGGAATCAGCACTTAGCAACCCCTTTTATATTCAAAGATACCGGTTCACATAGTAGCCTACACATAGTACTACACATGTGACCATCACTATCCGATACACGTAGTAGCCTGCTCATAGTACTACACACGTGATCGAAGCTATCTGGTACGCATAGTAGCCTGCACATAGTACTACACATGCGGCCTATCATTCTGGTACACGTAGTAGCCTGCACATAGTACTACACACGTGACCATCACTTTCAGTTTTACATAGTGGCCTACACACAGTCCGTGCCACACATATGATTATTTCTGTCACTTCATTCATATCCCTTTTTATTCCGAATGTTCAATCAGGAAATTTCTCACTTTTTCTCATTTTTCTTTTTACCAATCAATGTCAATTTCTCATCTTTTTCAATTTATAATAACATATTTAGCTTATATAACATTCACATTATTCAATCCAGTCCAAAAATCGCACTTTGGAAAATTTACATTTTTGCCCTTAGAGTTTGAAAAAATTACGATTTTACCCCTAGACTCGTAAAATAATTTTTATTCAGTTTCCTTTAATTTTTGGTCTAGCCGACCCATTTTCATAACTATAGCAGCCCACAATTCTCACTTATTCAAGTAAATGTATATAAACACACATTCCGTCTATTTAAGTAAATTCGCTTATCATATTCACTTAATCAAATATGTTAAGCACATAGCATCATACGATCACCAACATACTTGGATGAGCTTATCACAACATAAACTTTTTTTTTTGAATTTCTATTCTTACCTTTCCAAATTCCAACATAACATGAGCATATTTCATTTATCTCAATATTGTTTTCAACATTATCAAAAATAGCTCGGTTGAAAATCATCTCTGACTTAACAAAACAATTTTGTTAGAGCCCGAAGATATCACACTATCACAAGTAATAGCATGACATGTATTACTAGACTTCACATATGCTAGTTCGGTCCGAGAACCGACTAAACTGTACCTCTGATACCACTAAATGTAACACCCCTAACCCGTATCCTTCTCCAGAATAGGGTTATAGAGCATTACCGGAGTTTACAAATTAATTTTCAGACATTTCATTTCATCAAGCATTCATATTTATGACCAATTAAAATCAAAACATTTATGAGCTAACATTAACCAATTTAACTTACACAAGTCATTATAACCAGAATCAAATCATCCAAAATTACCAATAAAACCAATGGATAATGTGATATATCTCCAACAAGCTTCCAACCCAATCGAGCTTCCGATAATCATTTAAATGCATCAAATAATTATACATATTACCAATAATAATTCAATTCCAATAATAAAACACACACATATATATAATATTCATTACCAAATAGCATTCACTTCAATTAAAATTATATAAAATATAGCTCATACGAGCTCATAGGACTAAATTGCGAAATACCAAAATTGGGGACATTTTGGAAATTTTCTATTTTCTCATATTTCCACCCAATATTGTTCTAAATTTCATTCAATTTTGTAGTTTAGATAAATAACCAATCCATTTCATGCAATTTGGTCACTTTTTGACATTTTTACAAATTTACCCTTAAAGTTTCACATTTGTTCAATTTACTCTCGGACCTAAAACATGTAAATTCATCATTTTAATGAAAACTCATGGTAGTTAAATAATCATATATTTTCCTCCTCCTCCTCTCCATTCCACATCCTTAATGTATATAACATGCTTATAGGTAACATTATCTATAATTTCACCATTTACTTAAATAATTTCATTCAAAGCTGTCCACTTGAGTCATAGTCACTAAATTATTTATATCTTGAGATAAAGAACTCCAAATTAATATCCGTAAATTTTATCTGAAACTAAACTCAATATGTTCTTACCATAAAATTTTTAGAATTTTTGGCTTAGCCAATAAGTACAGTTTATTCTTTAAAGTCATCCCTATTCTGCTGTCTAACAGTTCCGACCCTTCTTCACTAAACATTAATTATCTCCTCGTACAGAATTAAAATGATGTTTCCGTTTGTTTATATTGAAAATATACTCATTAATTATTTAAAAATATGAATTTAAGCCTCTAATTATTTTCATCCAATTTTTGATGATTTTCCAAAGTCAGTACAGGGGAACCCGAAATCATTCTGACGTTGTCTCACAAAATTTATTATATCTCATGATTTACAATTCTATTGCTTACACCGTTTCTTCTATAAGAAACTAGACTCAATAATATTTAATTTCATATTTTATTAATCCTATAATTATATTTCCACAATTTATGGTGATTTTTCAAATTTAACCTACTGCTACTGTCCAAAACTGTTTTAGTGCAAAATATTGATTACTAAGTTTATAACACTCTTATTTTCCTTCTCTACACTATTTCTCATGACTTTCTCTTATTTCCTCTTCACTAACATATCAAGAACATAAAACCTTATATAATAAAACCCTACATTAACATCAATTTCATACTTTTCAATAATATCAAACTCAAAAATATATTGAAATCTTGATGCTCTTACCTTGCTCAATTGATTTCAATCTTTAACTTGATATTCTCTCTCCTCTAGCCTCTATTTTTTGAATCTAACTTGATATTCTAGCTCCCCATAGTCTCCTTGTTATCTTTCTCTCTTGATGGATATGGAAATTCTTTTAATTTTTAGGTGGAAATGGTAATTTTTTTTGAAGGAGGGACCAAATTGTAAAGAAAGCAAAACTTTCTTTCTTTCTCTCTTCTCCTCACGTTGGATGCATGGAAGATGATGGGTTGGTTGGGTTTTTTTTTCATCTTTCTTTCCACATATATATACTAAACAATAAAATAATAAAATAATATTTAAAAATCAAATTAAAATATTAATAAACTAATATTTATTTATTTATTTAATCTAAAATATCTCCAACATCATCATTATCTTCTAGATTTCTCTCTCTTCTAAATGACCATTTTTCCCTTTATGATCTTTTTAAATTCCATCCTTGAGTCATCACTTAATTTGGTAAAATTACGATTTAGTCCCTCAAAATTCTTCACCTTTTTTCAATTTGGTCATAATCCATCCATTTTTCTTAGTTTCTAGATCATTCCAACCTTAAAATATTTACACCTTTGGTCCTTCAACTTTTTTGTATTTACACTTTAACCCCTCAAATTTTGAATATTTACTCTTGACCCACAAAACTTTTCTCACTTTTGCGAATTAATCTTTTCTTGAATTAATATGTCATAATATACTTCCCAATGTTGACACAACTCAATATTACCCTTTTTATCACTTTATTTTCTTATTTTACTATACTAAGGATAATATCTTACTGTAGAAAATTTCAAAATATTACATTTGTGGTCCCAAAACCACTGTTCCGACTAGGCCCAATTTCAGGCTGTTACACAATAGTTAGGGGATGATATTGCATAGAGATAAAAACTTGAAGATGTGAATCTGTTTCAAGTGGAGCACAAGAATATGCAAAATTGAACCAGATAAGAGTGAGAATAATTTTGAAAATCTCATAGCCAATCTCAAAAGTGGCAAGAACTTGAAATTAAAGCATAAGTAACGATGATGTGTAGAACTAAAGTACGTTCTAGTATGACTATGGTAATGGGTAATATTGGTCAGACCTTTGGCATCTAACTTTCTTCATGGTAGAAATAAATGTATATGTGTATAAGAGTAGATATATGTATATGAGAATATATGCCTTAAGCTAATGTGAGAAATGGTTGGTAAGGAAAGAATGTGAGAGAATGAATAAGAAGTGGAATCATAGGTTCAATAATGTATGCCCAAAAAAATACAAAGATGATTTATATGAAAACGATTAGTAAGGAATCGAGTAACTTGTTAGTGAGAGAATGTAGTATTGCACTTGAAATAGACATTGAAAAGATTTTGAAATGGCAACAAATTAGATAGTAGGCACTTAAAATGTGATTTTGTCCTATGAATGAAATTTGTTATAAATATGAGTGCCTACGTAGACATGTTCTAAAATTGAACTTATTAAATTGGTAAAAAGTGTGAAATGCCCTCGTAACTTATTCAAATAGCTAGGATACCATTGGCATGCCAATAGGAGGTGTATGCGTACACGTGTTAAAAGATACAGTTATTAATAATGATTTATGTCTTAAGGTGAATCACTTTTGTGTGTTATGGATCCATTACTTACATATTTTAGACTTAATTGCTTCGATGTGTTACCTTTGTGTGATTGATTGGTTAGTCTCGAGTATCTAACTTGTAATTTTCTAAGCTTAAAAAGGGAGAAGTGTTAAAAATTTATGCTAATAAGATTTATAAATAAATAAGTCCTACTATCAATGGGATGGGAAAATGATATAAGCTAAGCAAGCAACTAATTAATAATGAAGTGTAAACAACCAAAAGTGACTAAGAAATTGGTTATTGAGAAATGGTACTAAACATATAAGTGTTAAATTTCAAGTAGGAATTGCATTATAAGCTTCCTCTAACTATTATGTGCTTAATTAGGGAGAAAATTATGTGATTGAGGTAATGACATAATTTGTTATTAAGAAATTCATGAGATAAATAATTTTATACTCATGAACATATGTGTTATTAAGTGGTAATCACCATGACATTAGCACATAACTAGTGTAAAGGAATTATGCCTTAAAAACAAATTCAAGAATGAGTGAACTTACACCTTTTGCATAAGGGATTTATTTGGCCAGAAGACTTATATGTGTAAAAGACTCAAAAATAAAAATGGAATAAGGTAAATTGGAAATCTCCTAGATTACTTATTTAGCCCATTGAGATTGTCACATCCAAAAAATCGGGTTAGTGGAAATTAGGTTAATGAATCGAGAGTGGTCACGCCCGAATTATTTTTAGATGATCTTTTGCTCATTTGATAATAATTAAGTATTAAGTAAGTGATTGAGTAGTGGGGAGTTGTCCTTAATGATCTGTGTTCGAATCCTTTCCCTCACATTATTTTCAATATGGTGCAATTTTGTTGAAAGAGCTGAATTTTGGTTAGAAAACACCATTAGGATTTTTTTATGAATTATCGCATGCACCGACAGAATGCTTGAAATGTGTTCTATCATTGTTGAAAGATTTGGCTTATCAGTGGTGGAATATCTTAGTTGCGATTTTATCAAGAGATCGAGTTAACTAGGAATTTTTCCAGACTGAATTTCGAAAGAAATATGTGAGTCGGAGATTTCTCAATAAGAAACACAAAGAGTTTCTTGAGTTGAAACAAGGGCGGATGATAGTATTTGAATATGAGATAGAATTTGCTCAACTCAGTAAATATGCCCAAGAATGTATACCAACAGAGGTCACTATGTGTACTCGATTTGAAGATGGCTTAAATGAAGATATAAAGTTTTCAGTTAGGATCCTTGAGTTGAAAGAATTTGTAGTTCTGGTTGACAGAGCGTATAAAGCCGAGGAACTTAGCAAAGCAAAGAGAAAAGTTAATTTTAAGGCTCGTGATTTAAGAAAAAGGCCTACGGGAAAGTCATACTCATCGCCATCGAAGAAGTCAAAATAATATCATCGTCGTTCATCAGCTTCAGTGGGTTATTCCAGGAAAGATAGAGGAAAACAACATTCGAGCTCGAAACTTCAGGCTACATCTGTAGCGAGTGTGGGCAGTGTCAGAAACAACAAGCCCAAATGTCAGCAATGTAATAGACAACACTTCGATCAATGTAGATTGAAAGATGGGTCATGTTTTAAATTTGGTTCGTATGAACATTATCTCAGAGATTGCCCAGAAAGGTCAGATAAGAAAAAGACTCAGACTACTCGACCGAGTAATATAGCTGTGAGAGCGAGACCACCTAGAAATACTAGAAATACGAGTAATAGTTGTAGTGGGATGAAAGACTCTACTGTAAGATTTGAGGCACGAGTATCGGCAAGAGCTTATGCAATCCATGCTCGAGAGGAAGCTTCAGCACCTGATGTGATTACCAGTACATTTTTTTATCTTTGATACTAATGTTAACGATTTGATTGACCCGAGGTCAACACATTCATATGTATGCATGACTTTAGTGTCAGATAAGAAATTGTCTTTCGAGTCTACTTAGTTTGTGGTTAAAGTAATGAACCCCTAGGTTAGTATGTGTTAGTCGATAAAGTTTGTAAAAACTATCATTTGATGATTCGAGGTTGCAACTTTCTAGTTGATTTGATATTACTACCCTTTGATGAGTTTGATGTGATTCTGGGTATGGACTAGTTAACTCTGCATGATGTTGTTGTGAATTGTAGATGAAAGCATATTGTGTTAAAGTGTCAGAATATTGAAAAGCTTCAAATTGAAACAGATAGATAGGGTAGTGCGTATAATGTTATTTCGGCTATGTCAGCACAGAAATATGTTAGAAAAGGCTGTAAAGCATATCTCGCTTATATATTTGATTTCAGAGTTTCAAAGTTGAAGCTAGAATTGGTTCCAGTGGTATCTGAGTATGCAAATGTGTTTCCAAAGGAGTTATCAGGGTTACTGTCGATTAGAGAAATTGAGTTTGCTATTGAATTGATACCGGGAACATCTCTAATATCAATAGTTCTGTGTAGAATGGAACCTACTGAATTTAAAGAGTTGAAAGCACAGTTGCAAGAGTTGACAGATAAGGGCTTTGCTCGGCCCAGCTTTTCTCCTTGGGTTGCTCCTGTGATATTTGTTAATATAAAAGATAGATAAATGCGACTATGTATTGACTATCGACAGCTCAACAAAATCACGATCAAGAATAAGTATTCATTGCCACATATTGGTGATTTGTTCGACTAGTTGAAAGGTGTTACAGTATTCTCAAACATCGATCTTCATTCTGGTTATTATCAGTTACAGGTTAAAGACTCAGATGTGCCAAAAATTGTGTTCAGAACCAAGTACGGACATTATAAATTTCTTGTGATGCCATTTGGTTTGACTAATTCACCTGTTGTATTTATGGACTTGATGAACAGAATATTCAGACTGTATTTAGACAGATTTTTTGCTGTATTCATTGATGATATTCTAATTTATTCACGAGATGAGATAGAGCATGCCCAACATTTGAGAATTGTTTTGCAAACCTTACGCGAAAAACATTTCTTCACTAAGCTCAACAAATGTGAGTTCTAGCTCCGAGAAGTTAGACTTTTGGGACATGTAGTATCGGCAGATGGCATTAGAGTTGACCCGAGTAAAATTTAGCTATGGTAGATTGGAAACCTCCAAGAAATGTATCTGAAGTTAGAAGTTTTCTAGGTTTAGCCGGGTATTATAGAAGTTTCATCAAGGGATTCTCGATGATTGCTACATCGTTGACAAAATTGTTGCAAAAAGACGTTAAATTCGAATGGTCTAAGAAATGTTAGTAAAGTTTTTGCCAGTTGAAAGCTTTGTTAACCGAGGCATCTGTGTTGGTTCAGCTAGAGTCCGATAAAGAATTTGTGATTTACATTGATGCTTCATTGAATGGTTTGGGTGTGTTTTGATGCGAGAAGGAAAAATAATAGCATATGCTTTTAGACTGTTGACACTGCACGAAAAGAACTACTCGACTAACAATTTAAAGCTTGCAGTTATTGTGTTCGCTTTCAAGATTTGGTGACACCATTTGTAAGGAGAAAAATGTCATATCTTCACGGATCATAAAAGCCTGAAGTATTTGATGTCACAAAAAGATTTGAATTTGAGACAACACGGGTGGCTCGAGTTATTAAAAGATTATGATTTGATCATTGACTATCATCCTGGAAAGACTAATGACGTTGCTGATGCATTGAGTAGAAAAACTTTGTTTGCTCTACGAGCATTGAACACACGACTAAACTTGATCAATGATGGTTCGATTTTTGTTGAATTAAAAGGTAAACCAACATTTTTGCAACAGATTTGCGAAGCTTAGAAATGTGATGATATTTTGATAGCTAAACGGAAACAGATTGAAATGACTACTAATTCAAATTTTCATGTTCATTTCGATGACAGTTTGTACTTCAAGGTAGAATTTGTGTTTCGAGAAATTCTAATTTCATTCAGAAAATTTTATAGGAGGCTCACAATAGTAGTTTTTCGATTCATCCTGGTAGCAATAAAATGTACAGCGATTTGAAACAGGTGTATTGGTGGCCAAGTATGAAACGAGAGATTTTAGAGTTCGTACCGAGATGTTCAATTTGTGAGCAAGTTAGAATGGAGCATCAAGTACCTTTTGGTTTAATACAACCAGTGATGATTCCGGAATGGAAATGGGAACGTGTCACGATGGATTTTGTATCGGGATTGCCTCTATCTCTGAGAAAGAAAAATGTTGTGTGGGTCATTGTTGATTAATTGAAGAAATTCATGCATTTCATTCCAATGCGTTCGAATTTTTCACTCGAGAGATTGGCAGAGTTATATGTTGCTGAGATTGTTAGATTTCATGGTGTGCCACTTTCTATTATTTCTGACAGAGATCCACGGTTTACATCTCGATTCTAGAGTAAGTTACACGAAGCTTTAGGTACTCGATTGCATTTTAGTACATGATTTCTTCCTCAAACCGATGGTCAGCCCGAGCGAGTAATTCAGATACTCGAAGATATGCTTCAATGTTGTGTTTTAGAGTTTGAACGTAATTGGGAAAGATTTCTACCAGTAGTTGAATTTGCATAAACAATAGTTATCAATTGAGCATTAAGATGGCACCGTATGAAGCTTTGTATGGTTGAAAGTGTTGAACTTCGTTATACTGGACTGAGCTAAGTGAGAAAAATTTGTTCGGTGTTGATTTGATACGGGAAACTGAAGAAAAGTCAAACTGATACGAGATAGTTTGAAAACAGTTTCAGATCGACAAAAATCTTACGCAAATTTGAAAAGGAAAGATATTGAGTTTCAAGTCACTGTAACCCCCTTACCCGTGTTCATCGCCGAAATAGGGTAAAAAGTATTATCAAACATAAAATACATATTTTCATACAATCAAATTTTCTTTATAAAATTTTTGACATAATCCCTTTTACAAATGTCTAATCCCTCCTGCAAATTTTCAAAACGCAATATCAAACCAATTCAATATGTCAACTAATACAGCTATATACTTAAACATAATTAAATCATTCACGACATTCAAAGTAACCTCGCTAGCATTTTTAAAAAAACCAACCTATCAATTAATATACATTAACATCTTAAGCTAAGTAGTAATTAGTATATATATACATCACATTAACATTAGGTCTTCTATACATGCCATAATTCAGAAATATTGGTTTCAAAATACCAAAAGATGTAGATAGTGTGGATGATCTCCGGCTCTGTCCGAATTCTGAGATGATTTATAACACTATAAAACAAGAAGAAAAAAGAGAAGTAAGCATATAGCTTAGTAAGTACGTATGTAATTGATAAACAAATTTAAAACATGTTTCCATAGATAACATAATTTTAATCAACCATAAATTTGATATTTATTCAAATTCTAGCAAAC
Source organism: Gossypium raimondii (assembly GCF_025698545.1). Classification (NCBI taxonomy): domain Eukaryota; kingdom Viridiplantae; phylum Streptophyta; class Magnoliopsida; order Malvales; family Malvaceae; genus Gossypium; species Gossypium raimondii. The sequence continues at coordinate 29,700,030 of NC_068570.1, read as the reverse complement.
TATTTTTCCGCATTGCATTCACTAAATTATTTTTATCTGGAGCTACAAAACTCCAAATTAAGTTCTGTAAATTTTTCCTGAAACTAGACTCATATACCATATTATCATAAAATTTTTAGAATTTTTTATATAGCCAATTAGTACAGTTTATTCTGTAAAGTCACCCCTATTTCACTGCTCAACATCTCTGCCCTCTCTTCACTAAAAATGAATTATCTCACTTTATAGAATTTGGATGATATTTTTGTTTGTTTCTTTTGAAGATTTACTCATTAAGGATTCTAATAATATAAAATATATCTCATAATTATTTTTGTACAATTTTCAATGATTTTTCCAAGTCAGAATAGGGGATTCTGAAATCAATCCGAATCTGCCTCACTAAAATTCAAATATCTCAAAATATACAACTCTTTTGCTTAATATGATTCTTTTATATGAAAGTAGACTCATTAAGATTTACTTCCATATCTCATTCAACCAATAACTAAATTTCTACAATTTTTGGTGATTTTTCAAACTAACATCACTTTCACTATTCGAATCTGTTCTGTTTCAATTTCACTCATTTACATAACATTACAACAATTTATTTTGTAAGCACAGTACGAAACTTCATCACTCCAGTTACTCTTTAGCAAATTTTCACAGTTCAATCACATACTCATATTTACTTATCAATACTCTTATCCCATTGAACACGTCGGTATAATAGCGAATATTCGGTGGTTTGCACATAGTATCACCCGTGTAATTATTATCATTCGATACACGTAGTAGCCTTCACATAGTACTACACACGTGATCAAACTTTTCGGATCACGTAGTAGCCTGCACATAGTACTACACACGTGACCAAAGCCTTCCGGTACACATAGTAGCCTGCACGTAGTACTACACATGTGACCATTATCTATCGATACACGTAGTAGCCTGCACTTAGTACTACACACGTGTTTATAGGTACTTTATTCAAGCCTTTCTTATTTCGACAGTCCCACAGAGATTCTTACTTTTCAAGGATTTACAATTTATCCGTACACAAATCACAATTTCAATATTTCAGTCCAATCCCATAACAAATTTAATAATTCAATTCAACTACTTCACTTATTACTTGTCAATGATATATCCACAATTCAAGCAGATTTTAATCGATTCAACTATAAATTCTAAATTTCGATTGTTATATAACTATTTCATATTCAACCATTTCTCATATATTATAACAAAATATCAGAAATAGTTATAAATAATGTATTAATTACATATTACTTACCTCGGTGCAAAATATAAGAATTTTGCAATTCAATCCACAATCTTTTCCTTTCCCTTATCGAGGTTGATTCCACGTCTTTCTTGATCTATAATAGAAAATTTAGCTTGTATAATATTCACATTTATCAAAATAATCCTCAACTCAACTTTTGAAAAAATTGCAATTTTGTCCCTAAACTTTTGCATATTTACATTTTTTGCCCCAAAGTTCGGGAATTAAATTTTATTCCTTATTCTTATGTTTTATAACATGTTGAACACTTTTCCCTTCTATGGCAACATCAAATTCTCACTCTAACTCTTACTTATGAACATTAAATATTTTTACCGATTATGTTATTTTGCTCGGTTTCACTTAAAATTGACTAGCAAAAGTTGTTTAACATAAATTCTAGCTTCATATTCTTCCATAAAACATCAAAATACATACATTTCACACATGGGTAAATTTTCAAATTTCAACCCTAGCTCAAAATAACAGTAGAAATAGATAAACCAAGCTACGGGAATTTCAAAAATGCAAAGAACATTAAAAACGGGGCCAAAATGCACTTACAATCAAGCTTGAAAGTGGCCAAAACCCTAGCTATGGAGTCCTTCAAGTTTCAGCAGCAAGCAAATATGATAACACCATTTTTTACATCTTTTTCCCATTTTAATTCTATTTATTTACTAAATGACCAAAATGCCCTTACTTAAAAAAATCTTATTTCACTTATTTCTTTTCCATTTTTGTTCATCACTAACTAATTGTATAATTACCACATAAGGACCCCTAATTTATAATTCCATAAAAATTAAATACCTTTAATAAATAAAACTCAACTTTTGCTCTTTTTACAATTTAGTCCTTTTGACTAAATTGAGTGCCCAAACGTCAAAATTTTCGAACGAAATTTTCATGAAATCTTTCCGTGAAATTGTAGACCATAAAAATATAGTAAAAATAAAATTTTCCTCTTCGAATTTGTGGTCTCGAAACCAATGTTCCGACTAAGCCCTAAATCGGGATGTTACAGTCGCTGACAAGGTACTTCTCAATGTATAGCCTTGGAAGAAAGTTCTTCAATTTGGATAGGAAGGAAAGCTTTGTCAGTGGTTTATCGGATCGGACGAGATCATTGAAAGAATTGGGCTAGTAGAGTATAGATTAGCTTTGTCGTCAGAGTTAGAAAAGATTCACAATGTATTTCACATATTAATGTTACGACGATATAGATCAGATCCTTCACATGTGATTTCACCTGTTGATGTCGAGATACAGCCAGATATGACTTACAGTGAAGAACCGATCAGAATTCTAACTCGAAAGGTTAAAGAATTGAGAAATAAAAGTATCGCTTTAGTGAAAGTTCTCTGGAAACATCACGGAATAGAAGAGGCTACCTCAGAACCAGAAGAAACTATGAAAATGCAATACTCAAACCTTTTTTTTTGGTAAGATTTTCAAGGACAAAAATTCCTTTATAGAGAGAGTTGTAACAGCCTATTTTTAGTGAAATCGAAATAGTGGTTTCGGGACCACAAATTCAATTATCAAATTATTATTATTTTAATTTCTATAGAATTTTAGTAAGGTAGTATAAAAATTTTGTTAAGAAATTTTAACGTTTGCATTTTTAATTACGTAAAAAGGACTAAATCATAAAAGCTGCAAATAATAGAGTTCTATTAGTAAAAAGGGTCAAATGGCTATGAAACTTAAATATAAGTGGAATTGGAAGGTAATTAGACCATTTATAATGTTAGTGGACAAAGATGAGCATGAATTAAGTGTTTTATTTAGTTAAATAACAAGGTTATAAAAGTAATCTAATAATTAAAGTAAAGTAAAAATAACATAAAACAAAGGTATCATCTTCCTTAGTTTATGTTTCCATCGAAAATTTGAGGAAGGAGAAACCATAGCTAGGGTTCTTCATTCGGCCAAGCTCTCCCTTAGCATGTATGTGATTTTTTAGCTCGTTTTTAATGATTTTTATGTTTTTCGGATCGTTGTAGCTTAATCTAGCTAGCCCGGGGATCAATTTGCAAAATTATTAAAGATTTATGATTTTTCCATAAATGTTCTTGCATGATTCTTTATGTTTAATGGAAGATTATGAGTCGCTGTTGATAGATAAACTAGTTTTGTAAAGTTATTTTGGACGAAAATGACATTTAGGGACTTGTTTGTAAAAATAATGAAAGTTCATGGTAAATTTGTGAAATGGTGAATTTTATAGATTAATTTAGGTCTCTAGAGAAATCAGCTAGCTTGCAAAAAGATGAAAATGTTTAAATTTCAATTTATGAGATTAATGACTAAATTGTAAATAGTTAAAATGCTAGGGGTAAAATAGTAATTTTGCAAAAGTATGAATAAAAATCACATACATGCTAAGGGAGAACTTAGGAATTGTCGAGGTAAGTTCGTATGAATAAAAAAAATTTTAATGTTATTTTTAAATTATATGTTATTATGTTAGTTATATAATTGAATTATGAATATCCAACAATGCCATAACAGTTATCGAGACCCCAGTTGAACCTTAGGAATTGTAGGATACAAATGACATGTCATTCAGGATTTCATGTTTTGGGTGCTGGTCTTGAATGTCCTATCGATGGCTCAGGTCATGCATTTGTTACAGATACTCCACAGCTCATGTAAGCAGCATCATGCAGCTTACATTCTGGCCCATAGCTCATGTGAGCAACGATGTAAAGGAAAGGTTACGGTTATATGTTAAGCACACTTCGTGTGAGCTTTCCTGAGTATCCGATGATATTCTAAATGGTTCACGGGCATGAAAAGGAAGGGACGGTAAATATTCAAAGTAATTATGAAATGGATTGAAATGGTATGCTTCAATGGAAGTATGCTTATGTTAATGAAAATGATGAATTCAAATAAAGTATGTTCATGTATAATGGCTTACCTTATGTTAAATTCAATTGAATTATGTTTGAATGCAGTAACATGTGTTGTTGATGGTGCTTAGGCTTGTGTCAAGCTTGTGGTTGGATTATATTATGCTTAATTTTAATGTTATGTATTGAAATGGTAAGTTATGTTCATATTTTACGAACTTACTAAGCATTATGTGCTTACATAGTTTTCTTTCCTATGTTTTATAAATAATCGGAAGCTCAATCGATTTGGAAGCTTGTCGGAGATCTATCACACTATCCAACATAAATATCGGTAGTTTTTGATGTTTTGGCCTAGGTTATAATGGCATGTATAGGTAAACTTGTATTGGTATCTAGATGATGATTTTGGCATGTATAAGTTGTCTTGGTACCATTTGATGTTGGTGGAATGTGGCGTATAATACCATCAAAGAGGTAAATAAATGTTTTAGGTTATTTTTATTCTGTTATCTAAGATAAGGGTATATCAGTTGAAGTATAAGCCAGCTGAGTTACCTTTATATTCATAGCATGCCCAATTTACTAAAGTACTGTATTAGTTGGGTGTTGTGATGTGATCTAGTTAGGGGTCAACTGTATTGACTGGTCAAATATCTATTATATAGGATTTTCATTTATGTTTCTTTCGGAACCTATAGGCCATTAAGAAGGAAAAATTATGGATTCAAGCAACAGTTGTTATGTTCCAATAAGGGAAGTTGGTTATTTATATATTGATGGATGGTTTGTGAGGAAGTTTCTTTTTCCTTCAATATTACTCATTGCTTCTTGTTCTTAAATATAAATGTTATCTCATTCTAATTAAGCTGGAAGCTAAGGTTATTGATTTAATTAGTGGTTGTTCTACCTCCTGGTAAGTATTATAGTTCTGCATGTTAAGTTTTTGAATGAGTAAAAATGTTATGAATTGTAGGAATAGTAAGTTAGGAATACAAGGTCTTGCATGGAGGTTATTGGAACGACGGAAATATGTAAGTGTACACAACCGTTATCAAGTAATAAAGTGACAACCATTATCAAGTAATAAAGTGACAAGTAATAAAGTGACAACCGTTATCAATTAATAAAGTGACAATCATTATCAACTAATAAAGTGACAAGTAAATGACGAGTTATCGTACCCATAAGGACTGTGAAAGAAAAATATTTATGAAATGTAAATCAAACACTTTGGTGATGGGAAAAATATGTTGTTTTGAAAAAGTGATTTAAAACTAAAATTAACTAAGAAATAAAAATAAAAAGTAAAAATTCCAATGCACGATTTCAAAAGATGAGTTTTAATCAATATGATGTAATTGTGTTAGATCAATTACATTTCTTAACTTAGAATTACTAAACCCATGTTCATGTTGTTACAAAAATTTTCACAAACAACTTGGTAATTTGTTAACTAGTGCACATACATACTAACTAAATTAATCAATCTCTTGAACATTTCTCAATGCCAATTCAAACAATTAATCAATATTTATAAGCACATATAAGGTTAAGTGAGGTAACAATATATTTCTATATTGGAACAATTTAGTCACAATAATCTTGCAAGTTATGCAAGGCTAAGGTATCATTTAATATCGTCACTAATTTAATCCTCACTACCTTAGAAGATTAAACATACACCAATTAAATATTTTGTCAATTAATTACAATTTTAATACGTTTAATAATTAATTCATTCATTACCTTACATTTTGTAATGTAAGTATAACATAAGTATGATTTTATTTAATTAAACAACTTACCAAGGCCTCTAACAACACAAACATGATTTTAATAATTTAATTGGACAGAAATGCAATCAATCCAACACTAATTAAATTTAAGTCATTTTAATTAGAATAAGAGCAACAACACAACAATCATTCATATTCATAATCATAACATAAATAAGAAAATTAAAGAGAAGGGAACTAGGAAGCAAATCCAGGTTTTCTCTGAAGTCAGACTAATGCGCTCATCTTCTTCTCTGCTCGTTCTGTTGAACTGAGGCCATTATGAACAATTGAATGATGTTATTCCAAGGTGGAAGAAGGCTTTTTTTCAAAAGGGAAATCGGTAAGGGAAACAGTAATACAAGGAAGGAAATGGAAGAGAGAAAAACAAGTGAAAGAGAGAGATGTGTGGGAATGAATGGTGGGTTGAATAAGGTAGCAAGGGTGGGTGCCTGTGAATGGATGCTAAAAATAGAAAATAATTAGAAGTCATACACTCTTCCTTGGCTAGTCATACAACAAGCAAGTTTGAATGTTTCAAACTTTGCTAAATTTAGCATGGGGCAAATCTTCAAAGGCACAAAAAGTGGAGGGGTTTGAATGAAGTTTAAGGAAACTTTCAGGGTTGTTTTGCAAGCATAAAAATTAGAAAAATTCAGCTGATTGGGCCAACTTGTTGGATGGTTTTGGGCTGCCAGTTTTCTTGTTAGATCAGTCTTTAATGCTTAGCACACTGGTTAGAAAAATATTCAGCTGTGCTCTTAGTTCACTTGATCCAAAAATTCTCCAACGGTTTAAGCTTTTCGAGGTGTTTGTCGAGCCAATCTTCACCTTTTGAGCAAAACTGTCGAAAATAAACCAAATTTGTGAAAATTTATTATAAAAATAATTACAATTCAATATGTTAATCATTTAAATGCACAAATTTGGACTTCACAAATCTACGAACCAAAATTCAAACAGTTTCTTTTCCAATCTTCAACACTGATCGTTAAATCAACAACGATCTAATGTATTGTAACATCCCATTTTTCAGTGGTGTAGGAAATAGTAGTTTCAAGACCGAAAATTCTACGAGAAAATCTGTAATAATTAGTATTTAATTTATATGAGACACTTATAATTTATAATAGATTTTGACTTGATGAATTTTAGTTAATTGATTAATAGCTAAGTGGTTGTTTCGGAAGTCAAGTAGTTTTGAAAAATAGGGTATCGAGACCTTGTTTTTGTAAACCGAACTTATAAATATTTTTATTAAATATTTATGGAGTTCTTATTTTGGAAAATGAAGGTTCATTTAGAAATTTTATTGTTTGAATAACTAATAAATTAATAAGAACTAATTTGTAAAACATGTAAAATCTAGTCATTGTTGAATTACAATGATTAGATGGTTTAATTACTAAATAAGGGTAAACTAGTAATTAAGTAAATAAAACATAGGTAAAGTAAAAATAAAATTTTATCACCATCTTCTTTAACATGATACTCCACCAAAAATAGAAAAGGAAAAACTCCATCGATGAATTTTAAAGATTCGGCCATTGATGGTGTTTTGCATGTAAGTCTATTTTGAATCCATTTCTCGTAATTTTTATGTTTTTGTAATGACTGTAGCTTAATCTAGCTAACCCAGGGGTCAATTTGTAAAAATGTTAAAAGTATAGAGACTTGTCATGAATGAGTTTAAAGTGTTTTTTTATTTTAATTGATAGATTATTAAAGTTGGTAGTTAAATATAAGTATTTTGTTAAGTGATTTTAATGATTCTAATGTTTAGGGATTAAATAGTTGAAATAGTAAAATTTAATGTACATTTTGTGAAATGAGGAAAATATAGGTTATTATAAGACTAAGGAAAATCAGCTATCATGAATTTTTGTTAGAAGTGGTTAAATTGCAAGTTTCGGGTTTATGGACTAAATTGTATCAAAGGTAAAATAGTGGGGTAATTTTGTAAATTTCCCATTGATAAGAGTTATAAGTTGAATTAATTATATTTCATTATTTTAATGGTTTAATTGAATGAAAATTATTATTTAGATTAAGAAATGAACCAAACGAATCTAAACCGAAGAAAAGCTAAAGTGTCGGATTAGTCGTTAGTTTTATTTTTACAACTGTTTTTGTCAAGGTAAGTTCTTATAATGGCAAAATGCTTAACTTCTATTTTGGATGAATTATTAATTAAGGTTATGCTTTGTTTAACTTTTATTGAATATAGATTGTTAACTAGTATTCTGGAGTAAATCGTAATGTTTATTCAATTGATGCATATTTATGAAGAATGTGGAAATTTACAGATGTATGTATTAGAAATGATATAATGAAATGAAGTTAAAGATTGGATATGGAAAATGTCCTGTTTGAACCTTGTGAATACTTAGGATACAAATGGCATGTCATTAAAGATTATACGTTTTGGGTGCTGGTCCTGGATATCCTATCGATGGCTAAGATCCTGCATTTCTTGCGAATTCTCCGCAGCTCGTGTGAGCAAAATCATGTAGCTAGCATCCCAACTCACAGCTAGTATGAGCAGACCCATTTTACAGCTCGTGTGAGCATTATAAATATGGTTACAGTTACATGTAAAGGCACACTTTGTGTGAGCATTTTTCGAGTATCTGATGTTATTCTATTTGGTTCAACAAGTAATTAAGGTTTAAAACGAAAAGGTGCGTATATGAAACGTTATGGTTATAAATGGTATGATCTAGCGCAATTTGGCATGTCACATGATAGGGTGTTTGAAAACCATGTATGTAATACCTCAAATCACGTTAAACCATTTCCATTGAATTCCTTATCTTAATATCTTATTAGTTCCAAAATTGTGTTGCTCATTTAATCGATAGTTTCAAAACGTTATTCGTTTGCGGAAGCTTTTAAAACAGATTAAACAATCGTGCATTTAGGAAAAACATTTGTTTCTTTTGAAAATCGAGGTTTCCTACTACTAGTAGTTGTAATCCATAAGGTAAAGATAATTAAAACCCAAAACCAAAGTTCGAAAGTCCAATTACAACCCAAAAACTTAGCTAGTAAAAATATAATAGAAATAAAACCAATTATCGTAAATATGGGTTAAAAACCATGAAAGTCCAAAACCGTGGTCACCGCCGAGTCCTCTGCCGCACCGATCCATCTAGATCTGGGGATTACCTGTGCACATTTAAACAAAAAGGGTGAGTTTATGAAAACTCAATGTGTAATCCCATAGAAAACAAACAATAGCAAATCACAGTACACAGTTAAAGCAGTCCTGGGCCTAAGCCCTTTTCAATATCGAGTGATTTGGGCCTTAGCCCATCTCAAGAAATATCAAATATGCAGTAGGGCCTTAGCCCATCACAGTATCAGTAGTAGTAACAGTTATGCAGTAGCAAAATCCTACCCAACCAACCTCTACATACCATCTCTGTCCAACCCTACACTTCATGTGGGGATATAATCAACCCACTCATCCCTACACTCTAGGTAGTACCGGAAGCGACACAAAATAGTAATTCACAGTTGAGCTACAATTATGTTAGGCTTAAGAGCCTTTTAGTACACTTCCTCCAAATATAATCAACCTAGCCCCATGCAATGAAACATACAAGTCATGACATGCAATCTCAAGACATCAGTACATATAACCAGGTCAGTATACAAGCATACTATCATCATGCTCAACACATATATAAATCAAACAGTTAGTTCATACAATTAGGGGTCTAAGTGATGCTTATCGACCCTACAGTAGGTTCACATTTGACTTGGGCGACCCATGCAACCTTAGCAATCAATACAGTGAAAATGGGCTCACACGCCCATGTGGTCAGCCTCTGTGGCCCACTCGGCCAAAATAGGCCTTGGCCGCGTGGTCCATTTTTAATGTAACCCGTGCTAGCTATATATTCGTATATGTTTTCACTATTTACTTATATGTTCCTTCAAAATTTTCTACTTGAGTCACTGTTACTAAATTATTTATATCTTGAGCTAAAAAATTCCAAACTAAAGTTTGCTTGATTATTTTGAAACTAGACTCAAATACCTTTCTACCACAAAATTTGCAGAATTTTTGGTTCAACCAATAAGTACAGTAAAATCTTCAATCTTACCCATGTTCTGCTATCTAACATCTTCGACCTTTCTTTGCTAAATATTACTTATCCCTTAATACAAAATTTGGATTATGTTACTATTTGTTTCTATTGAAAATACTCATTAATAATTTAAAAATGTAAATTTTAACCCCTAATTATTTTCTCTAATTTTTGATGATTTTCCAAAATCAGAACAGGGGAACCCCTATTCGTTCTAACCTTGTCTCACAAAACTTATTATATCTCATGATTTACAATTCCATTACTTACATCATTTCTTCTTAAGAAACTAGACTCAATAAGCTTTAATTCCACATTTTTTCATCCTCTAATTCGTTTTCCACAATTTATGGTGATTTTTCAAATTTAGCCTACTATAGCTGTCCAAACAACAAGCAATTTCAACTTTTTGTTGAATCCAATTTTTTGCGTTTCGGGTACACACCTAGTTTTGTTTGATGCTAAAATAGTCCTCGAGCACTCCAAAGCCTATAATTGAACAAATAACACTAATTTAATCTCACATAACGTGATCTCAAATCGAACTCGTATTGAGGTTTAACCCATAGCGACTAAACCTTACCTTCAACCGATGAACAATAATTCCCACACAAACTAAGACTCTGATTGGTGATTACGAGCCCTTGAGTCCTCCCCTAATTGGCATAAACAAAACACTTCAGAAGAAAGTTAAAAAACAGAGACAAATCACTTATCTAAAACTTACCGAACGATCGTAGACAAACATGGAGCAACAGGAGGTAGAGTGGGAAAAGAAAAATCAAGAAGATGAAGGGTGAAAGAGAGCAGAAATTTGGCAGCAATGAAGAGAAAAACGGAAAGAGGGTGGAGGGATTTTGGGGAAAGTAAAAAAGGAAAAAAAATGAACAGAATATTTGATAACCACCCCAATCTCTTATTTCTCTCCATCAAACTCCCCACTAAATCCACTACTCAGATTTTTAGTCTATCTTAAACTATTCCGAACGCACGAGTAAAAATAATGCCCACACCAAGATTCGAACACATGAACTCCTTCACACCAACACTCCACTTATCCACCAGACCAGGAGACCCATTCTGTTAGTTATTTGCCAACTTTTACTTAAAAGCCTACTGACCAAAGATGGGCCTTATTCATAAAAATACCAAAATTTGCCCATGTCCTGGCTTGAACTTGGGACCTCCCAAACACACCCAGAACACATAACCACTAAAGCAGACAAATATTTTGTGTCACACATTCACAATACCCAAAATTAAAATTTTGAAGAGTTACAATTCTACCCCCTAAAGAAAATTTCGTTCTTGAAATTTACCTGATCAGAACAGATGAGTACACTATTGACACATCGCATCCTTAGGCTCCCATGTGGCTTTCTTAGTGTTATGTTTACACCATAGAACCTTTACCAGGGGAATAGATTTCCTTCTCAGAACCTTAACGTCGCGATGCAGAATCTGAATCGGCTCTTCCTCAAAGGTCAAATCTAGCCTAACCTCGATCTCTTCAATAGGGACAATATGAGTAAGATCAGAGCAGTAGCGCCTCAACATGTCCTCTAGTATCTGAATCACCCTCTCAAACTGACCATGCTCTGAGGATGGAATGCAGTACTGAAGTCCAACCTTGAACCTAGAGCCTCATGTAACTTCCTCCAAAATTGAGACGCGAAACGAGGATCCCTATCAGAGGTGATCGAAACTGGTACTCCATGCAGTCTCACTATCTTAGAAATATAAAGCTTCGCCAGCTTCTGCAAAGAATAATTAGAACGAATCAGTATAAAGTGGGCGGACTTGGTCAATCGATCCACGATGACCCATATTGAATCTTTTTTAGTGGGTGTTAGAGGCAACCCATTAACGAAATCCATAGTTACGCGCTCCCATTTCTAAAGAGGAATCTTAACCGGCTGCAGCAAACCCGAAGGTAACTGATGCTTAGCCTTAACCTGCTCGTAAGTCAGACATTTGCCCAAAAAATCAGTAACCTCACATTTTAACCCTAGCCACCAATATAACTCACGGAGGTCTTGGTACATCTTATTTCTGCCAGGATGCATAGCCTAAGGGCTATTATGCGCCTCTCTTAGTATGGCCTGTCTCAAATTAGTATCATTCGGAACACAGATTCTCCCACGAAAATAGAGTACCCCATCACTATTCAGTCCAAAATTCGTAGTACTACCACCCTTAATCTGCCAGAATCGAAGACCCAACAACTCATCCTTTAACTGCTTACCCTTCATCTGCTCAATTCATGACGACTTAACCTGAAGCTCGGCTAATAAACTACCATTATCAAATAAACTTAAGTGAGCAAATAACGCCCTCAAATTAGTCATAGCCCTATGGCCCAATGCATCAGCCACCACATTGGCCTTGCCAGGGTGGTACTCAATGATGCAGTCATAGTCTTTAAGTAGCTTAATCCATCTGTGCTGCCTAAGATTAAGTTCCTTTTAAGTGAGGAGATACTTGAGGTTCTTATGATCAGTGTAAATGATACACTTCTCACCATACAAATAATTCCTTCAGATTTTCAGTGCGAATACCACAGCGGCCAAATCCAATCCATGCGTCGGATAATTTGCCTCATGGGTTTTAAGCTTACGAGACGCATAAGCTACCACCTTATCATCCTATATCAACACATATCCCAAACCAACATATGATGCACCATTATAAAAAGTAAACTCCAACTGTATCAGAATAGGGGCCTCAGTTTGTACAGTATTGAGCTTCTCAAAGCTCCCTTGCTTTGCGTCAGTCCAGTTAAATGGTAGACCCTTACGTAGCAACTTAGTCAAAGGTGTTGCAATCAATGAAAAACCCTCAACAAATCATCGATAATATCCCGCCAGTCCCAGAAAACTGCGGATCTCAGACACGTTCCTAGGCTACTTCCACTCCAACACAACCTTAATCTTTCGAGGATCAACTTGAATCCCCTCAGCCGAAACTACATGACCAAGAAATGTCTCCTCACGCAACCAAAACTCGCACTTACTAAACTTAGCATAGAGCTATTTTTCCCTAAAAGTCTGAAGAACGACTTGAAGGTGCTCATCATGCTCATCCTCAGTCCTCGAGTAAACCAATATATCATCGATGAATACCACCACAAACCGATCCAGATAAGGCTGGAACACTCGATTCATTAAATCCATAAAAGTTATCGGTGCATTAGTCAATCCGAATGGCATCACTTGGAACTCGTAGTGACCATAATGAGTTTTAAACCCTGTCTTATGAACATCAGCCTCCTTAACCCTTAATTGATGATATACAGATCAGAGGTCAACCTTGGAGAAAACCAAAGCTCTTCAAAACTGGTCAAACAGATCATCTATCCTCAGTAGGGGGTACTTGTTCTTAATGGTCATCTTGTTCAGTTGCCAGTAGTGGATGCACATCCGCATGGATCCAGCCTTCCTCTTTACAAACAGTACCGGTGCTCCCCGCGGTGACATACTTGGGCGGATGAACCCACAATCCAATAACTTCTAAATCTGAGCCTTAAGCTATGTAAGCTCCTTCAGTGCCATTCGGTAGGGGGCGATAGACACCAGAGCTATACCAGGAATGAGCTCTATCCCAAACTCCACTTTACGATTTGGAGGTAAACCTAGTAGCTCCTCAAGAAAGAAGTTCGGAACATCCTTTACCGTTCTAATATCCTTAACTATAGAGTCCCTAGAATCCGAAACACTTACATCGACCAAGAATGCCTCACATCCCTTACGAACCAATTTCTTCGCTACCAGTGCAAAGAATACATTAGATAAGTAGTTCCGACATTCTTGGATCATGACTACCTTCATATCCTCTTTGGTGATTTTTGCCTTCTCGACTAGGGTAGAAAGATCTCACTCCCTCTACGGGGCTATCAGAACTCTCAAATTATCTCTGAGGCCATCTTTAAAGCGAACACATCGCTCATACTCAGATGCCATCATACCTCGCGCATAGCGGCTCAGTCTCAGAAACTCGGCCTCATACTTGGTCACTGATCGATCTCTCTGTGTAAGATTCAGAAACTCCCTCCTACGTGCATCCACATAACTAGCTCCGACATATTTCCCTTAGAATATGGTCTTAAAGAACTCCCAGGTCAGATGTTCGGGCTGAGTGCCCTCCTTAATGGTCAGCCACTACTGATAAGCCTAGTCCCGCAGCAGTGAGACTGCACCCATTAATTTCTACTTAGGTGTACAATCCAGATCATCCATGATCATCTCCGTGGCCTCAATCTAGTACTTGGCCACATTAGGGGCCACCCCAGTGACACTTCTGAAGAGCTCAGTTCTATTGGACCAGAATCGTCTTGTAACCGACCCTCGGCCCCCAAATCCAGTATTGGGCCCATCGACTCTCTCCAAAATCCTTAGCATAGCCTGAGACAATGCTTTATCCCCAGCCATGCAATCTTAAGTCCTAGTCTCAGTAGCAGGCGACACTAGCGTCTCACTCGTATCCAAATTTGGCAGGCTGCTCGATAACGAGGACTCAGCTTGAGCCCTTCTACGGCCTTTACCTTGGCCTCTAGTACCCCGTCCGTAAATATCTCGTTTATTAACAAATGTTTTATGTAAAACAATATCGGTTGTTCAGAGTTCGTTTTTGTAAATTGCAGTCTCACTACAATTTCCAGTTTTTCTACAATTTTCAATATACACTAACTAAAGTATTTTCAATACAGTTTACTACCTATAGTAGTTTCAGAATATACTATCCATAACAGTTTCAGTTTAAAACAAATCACAGTTCAGACTACTTACATGATCGGCGCTGGAGACTCGATGTACCACTTACTCAGTAAAAACATTTCAAATCATTTGGAAATCAATCAATTTTTTGAAAGCCCAATTTTTATACAACCCATAATTCACAACCGAGTTTTGTAACCTGGCTCTGATACTACTAAATGTAACACCCCAAACCCAGTTTAGACGTTATGGTTAGATCTAGAGATGTCACATGATAGGGTGTTTAAAAATCGTGTCATAGCGTTAAACCATTTCCATTGAATTCCTTATATTAATATCTTATTAGTTCCAAAATTGTGTTGCTCATTTTATCGATAGTTTCAAAACGTTATTCATTTGCGGAAGCTTTTAAAACAGCTTAAACAATCGTGCGTTTAGGAAAAATATTTGTGTCTTTTGAAAACCGAGCTTTCCTACTACTAGCAGTTGTAATGCATAAGGTAAAGATAATTAAAACCCAAAACCAAAGTCCGAAAGTCCAATAACAACCCAAAAACTTAGCCAGTAAAAATAGAATAGAAATAAAAACCAATTATCGTAAATATGGGTTAAAAACCGTGAAAGTCCAAAACCGTGGTCACTACCTAGTCCTCCGTCGTACCGACCCATCTAGATCTGAGGATTACTAGTGCACATTAAACAAAATATGGTGAGTTTACGTAAACTCAGTGTGTAATCCCATAGAAAACAAACAATAGCAAATCACGAAGTACACAGTTAAAGCAGTCCTGGGCCTAAGCCCTTTTTCAATATCAGTAGCAGTTTGGGCCTTAGCCCATCTCAAGATCTGATATCAAATAATAGGGCCTTAGCCCATCACAATGTCGATAGCAATCATGCGTTATTCAAGATAACAAAGTCCTACCCAACCAACCTCTACACACCATCTCCGTCCAACCCTACACTCCATGTGGGGAAATCATCAACCCACCCATCCCTACACTCCAGGTAGTATCGGAAGCGGCAAAAAATAGCAATTTGCAGCTGAGCTGCCAGTATGTTAGGCTTAAGAGCCTTTTAGTACACTTCCTCCAAATATAATTAACCCAACCCCATGCAATGCAACATACAAGTCATGACATGCTATCTCAGGACATCAGTACATATAACCAGTTCAGTATACAAGCATATTATCATCATGCTCAACACATATATAAATCAAATAGTTAATTCATACAATTAGGGGTCTAAGTGATGCTTACCGACCCTACAGTAGGTTCACAGTCGACTTGGGCGACTCGTGCAACCTTAGTAATCAATACAGTGAAAATGGGCTCACACGCCCATGTAGCCTACTTGTGTGGGCCCACACGTCCGTGTAGCCCACTCGTCCCAAATTGGCCTTGTCCACGTGGTCCATTTTTAATGTAACTCGTGCTAGCTTAATATTCGTATATGTTTTCACTATTACTTATATGTTCCTTCAAAAGTTGTCTACTTGAGCCACTGTTACTAAATTATTATATCTTGATCTACAAAATTCCAAATTAAAGTTCGCTTGATGTCTTTGAAACTAGACTCAAATACCTTTCTACCATAAAATTTTCAAAATTTTTCGTTTAGCCAATAAGTAAAGTAAAATATTCAATCTTACCCCTATTCTGTTGTTTGACAACTTCGACCTTTCTTTGCTAAAAATTAATTATCTCTTAGTACAAAATTTGGATGATGTTACCATTTGTTTCTATTGAAAATAGACTCATTAATGATTTTAAACATGTAAATTTTAACACCTAATTATTTTTATCCGATTTTTGATGATTTTCCAAAGTCAGAATAGGGGAACTCGAATTCATTCTGACCTTGTCTCACAAAATTTATTATATCTCACGATTTACAATTCCATTACTTATATTGTTTCTTCTATGAGAAGCTAGACTCAATAAGCTCTAATTCCATGTTTTGTTGATTCTTTAATTCGATTTCCACAATTTATGGTCATTTTTTGAATTTAGCCTACTGCTACTGTCCAAACAGCAAGCAATTGTAGTTTTTTGCCGAATCCTATTTTCTGCGTTTCGGGTACACACCTGGTTTCGTTTGATACTAAAATAGTCCCCGAGCACTCCAAAGCCTATAATTGAACAAATAACACTAATTTATTCTCACATAACGTGATCCCAAATTAAACTCGTATTGAGGTTTTAACCCATAAGCGACTAAACCTTACCTTCAACCGATGAATAATAATTCCCACACAAACTAAGACTCCGATTGGTGATTATGAGCCCTTGAATCCTCCCCTAATTGGCATAAACAAAACACTTCAGAAGAAACTTAACAAACGGAGACAAATCACTTATCTAAAACTTACCGAACGATCGCAGACAAACATGGAGCGACACGAGGCAGAGTGGGAAAAGAAAAATCAAGAAGATGAAGGGTGAAAGAGAGCAGAAATTCAACAGCAATGAAGAGAAAAACGGCAAGAGGGTGGAGGGATTTTGGGGAAAGTAAAAAGAAAAAAAGATGAACAGAATATTTGATAACCACCCCAATCCCTTATTTCTCTCCATCAAACTCCCCACTAAATCCACTACTCAGATTTTTAGTCCATCTCAAACTCTCCTGGACGCACGAGCAAAAATAATGCCCACGCCAAGATTCGAACACAGGACCTCCTTCACACCAACACTCCACTTATCCACCAGACTAGCAGGCCCATTCTGTTAATTATTTGCCAACTTTTACTTAAAAGCCTACTGACCAAAGATAAGGCTTATTCATAAAAATACCAAAATTTGCCCAAGTCCTGGCTTGAACTTGGGACCTCCCAAACACACCCAGAACACATAACCACTAAAATAGACAGATATTTTGTGTCACACATTCACAATACCCAAAATTAAAATTTTGGGGTGTTACATAAAACTCGAATTAAGGTTCGTAACCATCTTTATGCCATGAATAAATATTAGTTTGAATGTTATTATTTGAATTGATTAATTGCTTCTAAAGGTCATTATTGGTTATGATTTGATCGGTAATGCTCTGTAACCCGAATCTGATGACGGAGACGAATTAGGGGTGTTACATATATGTTCTTCTATTCGTCAACAAGTATTGATCCACCATACTGATCATCAAATCGTTGCTTAAAGCTCGTTGGCAAAACTTAAAAAAAAAAAAAAAAAAAAAACTTAACAACCCAATGACTTAAATAAAAAACTTTTGAATAGCTCGGTAACTTAAATGAAAACTTTGCAAAATAAACTTAAATTTATCTATATTTTAAAATTACATGGGCAAAAATCAATCATAAACAAGGCATTCCGATATCAACCTATAATATAGCGGCAAAATTGCCCAATAACCCTATATATGCCCCAACTTGATCGGGGAAGGGTCTGTTAATTATGGGATAATTTTAGAATTAATTAGATAGATATTTCAAGAAAAGTCAATTGAGAACTTTTAAGAAGTTTTCACAAGGGATTTGTTTCCTGATTAATGCTGCAATCCTTTTCTATTTATTTGGCTTACTCTAATGGAATAAATAAGTTTTATCCAGCCCTATCTTATAAATGCATAATCCCCAACCAAACTCAAAACTATGTATTTACAAGTGTATTTTTTTATAGGTACCACCAACAAGCAAGGTTTATTATACAAAACCTTCATAAATCTATAGCTGCAGTTTAAGGCCACATTGTTATTTGTTAACATGGGCAACGGCTCAGGAGTCAGGAACCCAAGAGCAAGGGCTTGCTTAACCAGTACTGCTGAAATCTCTGCCTTGCATACTCCAGGTAATCAAAGTCTATCTTGTTTACATGACCCTGAAAATGTCGACCAGAAAATTAGTCCTCTGAAAACTCTACCCATTAAGCTAATGGGAAGCAAACAGAGCTAGTGCAGAAACACCTACCGAGATAATTCCCCATAAGCCCCAAAACAGATTATTAGCAAGAGTGTATTTCTCTGCATCGATAAGTAGCTGCTCCACTTCAGCATCACTGGGTTCGTTACCTTCATGCAGCAGTTCAAGACATCGCTCTTAAGTACAATTAAATGGGATGGATATAGATTTATTTCACATAGGTGTATATATATTCATGTCTAAGGTTAACAGTCAAATAGAGATAGATAAGAGTATGTTCTAGCCAGATACTTTTCTATACAGTATGCAGAGAATGATACCCAACCTGAAGATCTGAGATATGCACAGATGAATCTCCAGCGCTCCTCCATATCTGTTATCCAAAGGCAAAAGGAACAGGTATTTGATTAGATCTGAAAATGCAGGATGGTTGAAGCCAAAGAACATGGGATGTTTCTAATTTACAACCGTTACACACCAGGGTATATAATGTAGTCCAAAAGATGGGGAGTCTCAGTATGATAATTTGCTGCCAGCTCACAAAAGTGATTTGCAAGATCATAAGCTACTGGATTGTAACTTGCATACTCATAATCCTGTAAAAGGGAATTAATAAACCTTAAAACATGCACAGTCAGCACAAAATTTCATTAATCTATCCTGCAAGTGTCATTCTACACACAATATGCAAAAGAAACGAATCAGAAGAAAAAGTAGATAAAGTTGAGGAAAATAGATAACATACTTATGATTTGTAGATGACAAGTAAGGTAATGCAAACAAAACATGGCCCGTCAAATATCATCAAACGCTCAAAGCCTCAAAATTTTGAAATCCTTATCTGATAAATAGGCTTAGGCTCATCAAGAGATAAATAAGAACCTCAGGAAAGAGGCTGGCCCAGTCCCTTGGCTTCTCATGTTTGCTTTCTTTTTGTTTCATAAACTCAAGCGCAGTTGAAGGTTCAACTGCATCTTGCTATAAATGCAGTCACCAAACAGACCTCATCTGCAATTTCCATATGTTTAATAGTCGACTACTAAATTAAAAGTGCAAGAAGTTTAGCTGAATAAAACAACTTCAGATATGTTGATCAGAGGAATAGCTCCAAATGCATGTTTAACGTCAATCAGAATGCACATTAGCAGTCTAGAACTGTAAGCAGTATTAGTAAAGCATTGTATAGAAGCCATACTTGCAGCTAATAGTAACTGAGCAGAGAACTTACGATTAGGGTGATTGCTCTTGTCTCTTCATCCATCATTATGTTACCATATTGTAAATCGTTGTGACAAAATCCAATTTCTTGATGGTCCTTTGCTAACTCTTTCTCTAGTACGTTGATTTCATCGCCTAGAACATTCAAGCAAAAGTCTTTTACATCTTTTGGCGAACAGAATTTCTTTGCATGACCAAGCCAGGTCCTGGTAAGAAGCAAAAAGGGATCAAATTACTTATCAACTCAAAATATAAAAAGCACTATTATCAAGCGTGCATATTAGCACCTCAATCGCTTCCAGAGAAGCACATCCTTTGGACCAGGCATGTCCAGATTGTGGAACTCTCTCAATTTAGCTGCTATCAGAACAGATATTTCAGGGTCACGGAGGTCAGCAGCAGAGAGTGTCTGGTATATCAAAGAAAGAAAAATTGAAAGGTGAAAAGCATATAAAATGAAATAGAAGCCTGAAGCAAAAACACCCCTGATTCACTACTTGAATCTAGCAGTGGTTGTCAATTAAAATTGACCATCATAGTCAGCCAACTTGTAACATATGAACTGTGGTTAAGATGTACAACATGGGGTGTTGCAAATATTAGACATAAAGATAACTAATAAAATGAAGTTTCCAGAGAAACTTTCACATACCCTGGCATGGATGAATTCCTCAATCCTCCCATCAGGAAACCGCCCAAGTAGCCTCGGTCCCTGACCATGCTTGGACATGCACTCAAAGGTCCTAATCTCATCATCTCTATTGAAAAACAATTCCACTCCTTCACCATAAATCCTGACCAACACCTTCTGATGAAGATCATCATATATTGTCGGCCAGTTTATCTGAAAAACCTCGTTAGTCATAGCTCCCTTCAGTGGGATCACAAGGAATTCTTCCATATCTTGGATCTTATCTCCCCATTCGGATGCTACCGCTTTCAAAACATTCTTCAGTTCTTCTGGTGCAGAACTTGGAATCAATCCATTCTTCTTTATAGCCATTTGCGTATCAAAGATTTTGACTATCCTTTTACCTGTAATCAAAGATCCCAGAAAAGATTATACCTTCGACACAGAACTTTCATAAAATTAAGATAAAATAACAATAGTCTTTGAAAAGAAAACAAACAATTCAACACCGAAATAACCCAGAAAGAATCCTACAAAAAAGTCAATGGAAACCGTAAGAATCCAAGCCTTTCAACAAGGTTACAATCTCAAATCTTCAAATACATTCAAAAAAGGGAGATCTTCCCAGCCAACCTCTGGATATCAAAACTGGATCAGAAAACAAAAAAAAAAAAAAAATCACCCCATTTGAGGAAAACTTTCAATATTTTGATATAGCAAACAATTCAACAATGGAGGTTTAATCAATTCCAAATCCTTAAATCTTGTCAAAAAAGAGTTCATCTCAAATCAACAAAAAAGTTCAAAAGATGGAGAAAACCAGAAAGAAACACAGAATTTACCCAAAAAGAGACATTAACAGCACTCACCAGAGAGAATAGAAAGCTGCAAGCTGGCACACCAAAACCTTTTTGTTTCTTTTATTGTGGAGTCCAAGTCCAAGAATCTCTGCAGAAGAAAGCTTAAAAGATTTAATATAAACAAAAAAGACCCAAAGCAACGACTGAAAACTGCGGCTGATTTGTATTAAATCAATAATAATTACACTTTTCTCTTTGCGGATCCAATAAGCTCTCCCGCCTAGTCTTCTTTCTATTCGGTCTTAATATTTAATTTTTAAAATATTGAAATATATCCATCTTTATCTCCTTAATATTCGTAATAAATATTTAGAATTCATCTCAATCCCTATGAAAAATAGATTTTAATAAAAATTCATTAGCTTCATTTTCTTTGGATATTTTTTCAACCAAAAATAATAAAAGCTTAGTAAGAGCTCTTATGAAATTTGCTCTTTGTTCAAAAACATGAGTTTTCCATATTTCATTAATAAAATTATAAAATTCTGGTGATAAATCAGGATTATAAAAATCTTTTATTTTAGAAAGATCTTTAGTATCTTGAATTTGTTGTTGTTTCAACAAACTTTCTGTTCCCTTAATCATTTCAGCATAACTAGCTTGAAACGCTGAATTTGGATTTTGGGACCACTGTGATTGACTAACTGTTTTTGGTGTCAATGATAAAGAAGTTTCAATTGGTTGTTCTACCATTGGATATGACACATAATATCCCTAGTTAGGATAAAATGGTACTTGTGCAGGTACAAATCCTTATTTGAAATTTGTTGTTTTCCCCTTGTTGGGTTTTTTATAAACAGTCATCCATTCACCAACTGTTTCTAGAGATTTTTTACATCTATCCATAAGGCCTGCTAAGATAACCAGTAATAATATTATCAGTACATTTTATGTATAATACTTTTGTTAAGTATGACTCCTATTTTCAGTCAAATTTGAGAAATAATCTTTTAGTTAAACTCTGTTTATTTGTTTCAGTCAAATACTGATTAGTTTAGATTATTTTATTATTATTTGACATATGAATTTAGCCTATAAATAGGCCCTTTTACAACCTTAGTAAAAACATCCATTAGATATTAGAACTCATAACACATTTAGAGAAATTTGTGTTTACGTTTTGAGGGTTCTTTGTTTTCAAGTTTTTGAGGTTTAGTTTTATCTCCATCTTTTTGTACTCTTCGTTCTTTTGCTATTATAGTAAAATTATCTTTTCCCGTGGTTTTTTATCCTCTTTGGAGGGGTTTTTCCACGTTAAATTCGTGTGTTTAATTTCTCAATTTATTCCGCTATTTTTGTTACTTGTTGCTTAATCGGGACGATCCTAACAAGTGGTATCAAGAGCTAGTTCAAAGATCAGCCCATTTAGATATGACAACGACAAGGTTTGAAATTGAGAAGTTCGATGGTGAGACAAATTTCAATCTGTGGCAAGTTCGGATGATGGCAATTCTAGTTCAATCTGGTTTGAAAAAGGTTGTTACTGGGAAAAAGCCTGAGAATCTAAATAAAACAGAATGGGAAGAGCTTGATGAAAAGGCTTTGTCTGCAATCCAGTTGTGCCTCGCAAATACGGTATTGCAGGAGGTATTGATGGAGAAGGCCTCATCCGCCTTGTGGAAAAGGTTAGAAACTCTTTATGCGACTAAGTCTTTGGCTAACCGTTTAGTGTTGAAACAACGTCTATTTATGTTTCGCATGAACGAAGGTGAGCTTCTTAGAGATCACATCAGTCAATTCATTACTCTTTTAAATGATTTAAAGAACGTTGAGGTTTATATTGATGATGAAGATCAAGCTATGCTATTATTATGCTTTTTACCCCTTTCATACAAGTCTTTCAGGGAGACCCTGATTTATGGCAGAGACAAAATCTCGTTCGAAGATGTGAAAGGTCATTTGTTGAGTAGAGACAAACTCAAAAATGAGCTTCATTTGGATAGCAAGGCAAATAGGCAAGCTTCCGTTTTGGTAGCATCAAAGAAACGAGACAAAAGGTGTCGCTATTGTAAAAAGTTAGGTCGCGTCAAAGCAGATTGTTATAAACTGCGAAATAAAAGAGCTGCTGAGAATAACGAGGAAGATGTAGCTGGTGCTAATTTGGCCAATGAAAGCGGTGATGATTTCTTGTTAGTGTCAACGAGCGATAACTCCAAGCTCACGTCCGAGTGGATCCTAGATCCGGGATGTTCTTTCCACATGTGTCCCAATAGAGAATGGTTCTCAACATATAGTTAGGTTGAAGGTGGAGTTGTGCGCATGTGAAACAATTCATCTAGTAAGGTAATTGGTGTTGGTACTGTTAAAATTAGGATACACGATGGGATGATTAGGACACTCTCAGATGTCAGGTATGTACCTGATTTACGAAAGAATCTCATCTCCTTGAGTATTTCAGACTTGAAAGGATGCAGAATCAACATCGAGTCGAGCGGTATTAAAGTATCTCGTGGAGCTCTCATTTTCTTAAAAGGTAAAAGAACTGGCAGTCTTTATATTCTAGAAGGTTCTACAGTGACCGGTGAAATCGGACGTCCCTCATCCGTTACAGAGTCGAAGTCAACTCGTTTGGAGCGGAGGCAACTTGGTCATAGGAGGGAAAAATGTATGACCGTTTCGTTGAAGAGAGGTTCTCTTTTGGATGCAGGTTTTGAAAAGTTAGGGCACTGTGTTCGTGAAAATCAGACCCGGGTTAGTTTTGATTTGGCAATGTACAAGTCGAAGGCTAGAAGTCTTCCAGTTTCTAAGCACGGATTCGACTCAGTTAATTCCCTGCATAGTTCAAGATAGGCTCGTGGCGGTCTTTGGCAAAGATGGCGTTGTGGAAATATGAGTCAAGGTGGAGATTTGTTAAGTATGACTCCTATTTTCAGTCAAATTTGAGAAATAATCTTTTAGTTAAACTCTGTTTATTTGTTTCAATCAAATACTGATTAGTTTAGATTATTTTATTATTATTTGACATATGAATTTAGTCTATAAATAGGCTCTTTTACAACATTAGTAAAAACACCCATTAGATATTAGAACTCATAACACATTTAGAGAATTTTGTGTTTACGTTTTGAGGGTTCTTTGTTTTCGGGTTTTTGGGGTTTAGTTTTATCTCCATCTTTTGTACTCTTCGTTCTTTTGCCATTATAGTAAAATTATCTTTTCCCGTAGTTTTTTATCCTCTTTGGAGGGGTTTTTCCAGGTTAAATTTGTGTGTTTAATTTCTCAATTTATTCCGCTATTTTTGTTACTTGTTGCTTAATCGGGACGGTCCTAACAAGTGGTATCAAGAGCTAGTTCAAAGATCAGCCCATTCAGATATGACAACAAGGTTTGAAATTGATAAGTTCGATGGTGAGACAAATTTCAATCTGTGGCAAGTTCGGATGATGGCAATTCTAGTTCAATCTGGTTTGAAAAAGGTTGTTACGGAAAAAGCCGAGAATCTAAATAAAAGAATGGGAAGAGCTTGATGAAAAGGCTTTTGTCGCAATCCGGTTGTGCCTCATGAATACGGTATTGCAGGAGGTATTGATGGAGAAGACCTCATCTGCCTTGTGTAAAAGGTTAGAAACTCTTTATGCGACTAAGTCTTTGGCTAACCGTTTAGTGTTGAAACAACGTCTATTTATGTTTCGCATGAACGAAGGTGAGCTTCTTAGAGATCACATCAGTCAATTCAGTACTCTTTTAAATGATTTAAAGTACGTTGAGGTTCATATTGATGATGAAGAGCAAGCTATGCTATTATTGTGCTCTTTACCCCCTTCATACAAGTCTTTCAGGGAGACCCTGATTTATGGCAGAGACCAAATCTCGTTCGAAGATGTGAAAGGTCATTTGTTGAGTAGAGACAAACTGGAAAATGAGCTTCATTTGGATAGCAAGGCAAATAGGCAAGCTTCCGTTTTGGTAGCATCAAAGAAACGAGACAAAAGGTGTCGCTATTGTAAAAAGTTAGGTCGCGTCAAAGCAGATTGTTATAAACTGCGAAATAAAAGAGCTGCTGAGAATAACGAGGAAGATGTAGCTGGTGCTAATTTGGCCAATGAAAGCGGTAATGATTTCTTGTTACTGTCAACGAGCGATAACTCCAAGCTCACGTCCGAGTGGATCCTAGATCCGGGATGTTCTTTCCACATGTGTCCCAATAGAGAATGGTTCTCAACATATAGTTAGGTTGAAGGTGGAGTTGTGCGCATGTGAAACAATTCATCTAGTAAGGTAATTGGTGTTTGTACTGTTAAAATTAGGATACACGATGGGACGATTAGGACATCTTAGATGTCAGGTATGTACCTGATTTACGAAAGAATCTCATCTCCTTGAGTATTTCAGACTTGAAAGGATGCAGAATCAACATCGAGTCGAATGGTATTAAAGTATCTCGTAGAGCTCTCATTTTCTTAAAAGGTAAAAGAACTGGCAGTCTTTATATTCTAGAAGGTTCTACAGTGACCGGTGAAATCAGACGTCCCTCATCTGTTACAGAGTCGAAGTCAACTCGTTTGGAGCGGAGGCAACTTGGTCATAGGAGGGAAAAATGTATGACCGTTTCGTTGAAGAGAGGTTCTCTTTTGGATGCAGGTTTTGAAAAGTTAGGGCACTGTGTTCGTGAAAATCAGACCCGGGTTAGTTTTGATTTGGCAATGTACAAGTCGAAGAAGTCTTCCAGTTTCTAAGCACGGATTCGACTCAGTTAATTCCCTTCATAGTTCAAGATAGGCTCGTGGCGGGCTTTGGCAAAGATGGCGTTGTGGAAATATGAGTCAAGGTGGAGATTTGTTAAGTATGACTCCTATTTTCAGTCAAATTTGAGAAATAATCTTTTAGTTAAATTCTGTTTATTTGTTTCAATCAAATACTGATTAGTTTAGATTATTTTATTATGATTTGACATATGAATTTAGCCTATAAATAGGCTCTTTTACAATCTTAGTAAAAACACCCATTAGATATTAGAACTCATAACACATTTAGAGAATTTTGTGTTTACGTTTTGAGGGTTCTTTGTTTTCGGGTTTTTGGGGTTTAATTTTATCTCCATCTTTTGTACTCTTCGTTCTTTTGCCATTATAGTAAAATTATCTTTGCCCGTGGTTTTTTATCCTCTTTGGAGGGGTTTTTCCACGTTAAATTCGTGTGTTTAATTTCTCAATTTATTCCGCTATTTTTGTTACTTGTTGCTTAATCGGGACGATCCTAACAACTTCAAAATCAAAAGTACATAATTCGTTATATCATCTAATTCTTCTTGGTACAGTTTCCAAACTTTTATTAGTAAGAAATTGTTTAACTGCCTGATTATCAGTTTTTAAGATAAATTTTTCAGGTGCTAAATATATAAAGAAAGTTTTTATTCCCTTTTTTTTTGCTAATAATTCTTTTTCATATATAACATAATTAATCTCATTTAGTTTAATTTTACCAGAACTATATCCACATATTAGTTCTTCTTTATTTACTGTCTGTCACGTCCCAAGATTCGTTAAAATGAAACAGACCTGTTATTGATGTACACATGAGAAACCATCCAGCTAGAGTTTGATTTTCCACTAAGTAGAATTTGGTTGGAGTTGGACCTTGGTTCAACAAAGATTCCATTTTTTGTCTAATTTTTCAACCCACTTAAAGTTAAATCTTATTATCTCCTTTTGTGAATTTTTTTAATACAACTTTTGTGATTTTAAGAGAATGCGGCTGATATAGTTCGGTTAGGTTGGGAGTTTTTTAATTTTTAATTTGATTTAGTATCATGATAATAGGTATTAGTTTTATCGGTTGGTACGTATTGTTTCACTCCTAAATTGGTATCAAGTAAATTATGTTTCGTTTTAGTCTAATTTTTGTGTGTGTTTTAGCCCGTTTCGATCAATACTAACTTCTATCGACCCGTATTAATTGTTATAAAATTTTAATATTTTAAACTAATTTTTAATATTTTTATCTAGAAATATTTTAATTTTTATAATTATATTTAAAATTAAAAGGTCTTAAATTAAATTATTGAAATTAATTAATAATTTTATATTTTATATTTACATAAAATATATTTATATGGATGTAATTCAGATATATTTGCATGTATATATAATATACATTTTATATTTTATCAAAATAATATACTAAGAAACTAACAAATTAGACTATAAATATTTATATATGAAAAATATTTAAATGTATATTATAATTTATCAAGAAACTAAATGTGTGTATGTGTGAAAAATATTTTAAAAATTCGATAAATTCGAAACAATATACCAAAATATGATGATACCAATACGTACCGGTACCAAGACAAAAACAGTACACCCACTGGTACAGTACTACCTACCTTGTTTAATATGGTTATTAGTTTTTTCATACTAATTTTTTTAAAATTTATTTTATAAAATTAACTTTATTTTATGATTTTGGAATATTATTTGTCAAAGTTTCAAAGTTATTTTATAAATAATTTTTGCTTAATGACAAATTTGGCCGCTAACATTTACATGTTTTGTCAAAATTGTAACACCCCTAACCCGTATCAGACGCCAGAACATGGCTACGGAGCATTACCGGATTTATTGATCAATCAATCATACATTTCATATTCATTTCTTATACAAAACAAAAACCATTCAAATTCATTCATACAGTCCTTAATACGAGCCCTCCATACCCAAAATAGACATTAAAAAATGGTTTAGGACTAAACAGGGTACTCAAGAAATTTTTAGGAAAACTTTGAAAAATTTCAATGTGCAGGGGATACACTCCCGTGTGGCCAGGCCGTGTGAGACACACGGCTAAGAGGCACGTTCATGCCGTGTGGGCATTCGAAATGGGGACACATGGCCGTGTCCCAACCCGTGTCCGTACCCGTGTAACTCACTGACTTGGATCACACGACCAGACCACACGCCCGTGTGTCAGGCCGTGTACCCTTCGAAATGGCTTCACACACCTGTATGTCAGGCCGTGTACTAGGCTGTGTGAAAACTGGAGGGTATACTGACTTGTGCCACATGGCCAAGCCACACGTCCGTGTGCTAGGCCATGTAAAGCTACTAGCTTGCTTTCTATAGAAGTATTAGGGGACACACGGCCGTGTCACCTGGCCGTGTGTCACACACGACTGAGACACATCCCCATGTCTCTGCCCGTGTGGAAAAAAATAGTCCATTTTTCAAGCCATATTTCTCACCCAAATTGGTACCAACCTAAGCTTAACAATGTACATACAATCATGGCATAAATAGGCATTCAAAACCAACCAATATGAAATTTATAACATGTTATAATATCACACACAATCATGATACTCATAGGTACCTCAATAGACCATTTATAACATGCTAAAATTTGTCTCCAACATTTACCTAAATGGTCAAACATATATATGAGACATTGTAACTAAAATTTAATATGCATGCCACTTCTCAATTTCAACCATTTGGTACTCAAAATACCAATTCACAACTAAGGCATTCACATAGCAAACATACATCAATATGACAAGGCCATTTACTCATATATACATAACAAAATATACCAAAACAAGCCAAATCAAATGGCTAAATACATGACCAAAACATATAGGCTACATTAGCCAAATAACCTATACATGCCATTTGACCAAAATATAAAGTCCAAAGTACAAAAATAAGTGTTTGATAGTATGATGCAATCTTTGACAACTTCCAAACCGAACGAGCTTCTAAAGCTCTATAAAACACGAAAAATAAAACAGAGTAAACAATTAAGCTTAGTAAGTTCGTATAACTAAAAATACAACTTACCAATCCACTACAATTTAGGTAAACAACATTAAGGCATAATACAACTCAATTTGGCTCAAAAGCCTAACACATAATCATTAACCATGTTAGCCATGAATTCATATATCAATATATATCACTCCTCGTATTTCACATAAATACTTGTACTACTTCGTATTGAACTCGTATAATCCTCGTAACAACAGTGTGCCCGTTGAACCATTTGGAATACTATCGGATACGTGGGTATCTCGCACACTAAGTGCCAATATGTAGTCAAAACCACCACTATCTCATATCTCGTATCAATGCTCTCTCTCGAGCCATAACTGGTCTGCTCACACAAGCTGTCAG
Source organism: Gossypium raimondii (assembly GCF_025698545.1). Classification (NCBI taxonomy): domain Eukaryota; kingdom Viridiplantae; phylum Streptophyta; class Magnoliopsida; order Malvales; family Malvaceae; genus Gossypium; species Gossypium raimondii. The sequence continues at coordinate 29,670,612 of NC_068570.1, read as the reverse complement.
TTAAAACGTATCTACATGGTGCTGCTCACACAAGTTATAAAGTAATGTAAAGCTCGGGTTTGTGCAAGTGTACATAGTAGTTATCAAGTAATAAGTAAGTATCGAGTTATCATCTCCATAGGGATTGTATTTGTGCTAAGTGATAGAGGGTTGCACACGGACCAAGATTGAGTTGCCAAGTCACGAGAAAATCCTACGAAAACTATCGACACTTAGATCTAAAATGGAAACAGAAAACAGAAAATTAAACTTAAAAGACCAAGAAAACCAAATTGAAATAGAATGATACTTGGGAGGCAAGAAAGGATGAATAAAGAACGTTTCTTGATGCCAAAGAATGTTGCAAAACAGATCCTTGAAGCTTGGAATGGCTGGAAACGCAACAAGAATAATTAAACCAAGTTAATCAACAATTTGACACAAACAAAATAATTAAAAAAGAACAAACAGCAAAAAAGATGGATAAAGTCCTAAGAAGCCTTGAAATCAAGAAATATTTCACAACTCCCTTCAAACGGCTCTAATCTTCCCTCCCATGTAAAAACACGACAAGAAGAAGGTTGAAGATGGCACCCACAATCAAAAAGATTGTTAAAACTACTTCTAAAGAAAACTCAAGAGAGAATTCTTGGAGAAACTCAAAGAGAGTTTTCACTCCACAAAAAAATCTAAATTCATTATATCCTCCATAAGGGTGGCCGGCCAAGCCATATATATAGGCCTCCTAACTACTTTCCTATCCCTACTAGGAAAACTAAAAAAAAACCCTAATTGTTGCCTTTCAAGGGAATTTCGTCCAAGGCCTTTAAATGAGCATCTTGGACTGAATTCTTACATAGAAATTTATTCATAAAGTCTAAAAGTTAAAACTAAGTATTTAAAGAATTAAAATTTTACAAATTGGGCCACTTTGACAATTTGGTTTGATTTTCAACTAAGTCTAAATTAGACTTCTTAGTTGCGCTTGGAACATCTTATTGGGTCGTATCTTCAAGAACTTGGGCTTGTAATCCGTTCTCTCCTGAAATTGGTTCGTTGATGCTCGTAACTGAAATCCAATACATCTTAGCTACAAGATTCAGTTTCTTGGACCAAGATTTCCAAGATTTGAAATCTTGATTTTCTTGATTCTTGAAATCACTCAAAACAGCAAAATTGGACCAAGATTTGGTTTCTTGATTTTCTTGAAAACAAGAAAGTGAATCTTGATTTTCTTTTTCCTTTTTATACGCATCTAAGGCCTTGCTAATGAAGTCTTGAACGGTTCCATTTAGTTTCATACGCATTTGCCTGGCCTTTGACCTCGTTATTGGGCCTTGTGGTAATTTGAGCCCATCACGTTCTTGAGCTTGAGTTGGGCCTTTGTGACTCGTATCATTCCCCCCTTCCTCAAAAAGATTCGTCCTCGAATATGAAAAATCAACGACTTGACCAATTCTAGAAATCTTTTTTTTTTGGAATACCTGCAAAACAAACACTCAACACTCAAAAATTAATAAACCTCACCGTTAATCACTCAAAAAGGAAAATCAAATCCTCAAAGAGGTAGAATTCAGTCTTGTGAGTTCTTTAGTAGAGTCAATATCAATCAATTAGAAAGTGTATGAACCGTAACTACCAAAGAATCCTAATTGCACTAGGAGTCCAAAACGGGACGAGACTCCAATTGATTTGTGTCGCACCGAGGAAGCATTGTGCACACTTTTAAATTCTACTAACACAAGAAACAAGAAGGTGTTAGATAGTGTAAAGGAAGAATAAAAGAAAAACAAATGAAAACCTACAGCTAAGAATCAATAAAAATTTCTGACACCCGAAAACCCGAAAAAACTGCGGAGTAACTTGACAACTTCGTTCGAGGTGTTCTCGATCTCCAAAAATCACAAAATTTAAACTGGAATGTCCTTAAATATTGTATATTTGATCTGGAAAGTTTCGGCACTAAAATCAACCCGCTTAATATTTTTCTTAATTTTATTTGATTTCGTCTTTTTTATTATTACTTTTTCTACTGATTTTTTTGTGGGAAATACTTTTTAATATTCTATCACAGTGCCACAAATATGCATATAAAATTTCAGACCAATCGGACAACGTATACCCACTCAAATGAATTTTTTTCAAATATTTTTCTGGGTAAAAACTGCTATATGTTGTTTTTTAAAGGAAATCAGTTTAGAAATCAACCAAGAACACCAAAAACGCCCAAAATCTGATACCAAATGATAGGGGGTTGCGTGCAAACCAAGATCGAGTTGCCAAGTCATGGGAAAATCCTACGAAAACTATCGACACTTAGATCTGAAACGGAAACAGAAAATAGAAAATTAAACTTAAAAGACCAAGAAAACCAAATTGAAATAGAATGATACTTGGGTGACAAGAAAGGATGAATAAAGAACATTTATTGATGTCAAAGAATGTTGCAAAACAGATCCTTGAAGCTTGGAATGGCTAGAAACGCAACAAGAACAATTAAACCAAGTTAATCAACAATTCGACACAAACAAAAATAATTAAAAAAGAACAAACAGCAAAAAAGATGGATAAAGTCCTAAGAAGCCTTGAAATCAAGAAATATTTCACAACTCCCTTCAAACGGCTCTAATCTTCCCTCCAATGTAAAAACACGGCAAGAAGAAGGTTGAAGATGACTCCCACAATAAAAAAGATTGTTAAAACTACTTCTAAAGAAAACTCAAGAGAGAATTATTGGAGAAACTCAAAGAGAGTTTTCACTCCACAAAAAAAATCTGAATTCAATATATCCTCCATAAGGGTGGCCGGCCAAGCCATATATATAGGCCTCCTAATTACTTTCCTATCCCTACTAGGAAAACTAAAAAAAACCCTAATTGTTGCCTTTCAAGGGAATTTCGTCCAAAGCCTTTAAATGGGTCTCTTGGACTGAATTCTTACATAGAAATTTATTCATAAGGTCTAAAAATTAAAACTAAGTATTTAAAGAATTAAAATTTTACAAATTGGGCCACTTTGACAATTTGGCCTGATTTTCAACTAAGTTTAAATTAAACTTCTTGGTTGGGCTTGGAACATCTTATTGGGTCATATCTTCAAGAACTTGGGCTTGTAATCCGTTCTCTCCCGAAATTGGTTCGTTGATGCTCGTAAATGAGATCCAATGCACCTTAGCTGTAAGATTCAGTTTCTCGGACCAAGATTTCCAAGATTTGAAATCTTGATTTTCTTGATTCTTGAAATCGCTCAAAACAGCAAAATTGGACCAATATTCGGTTTCTTGATTTTCTTAAAAACAAGAAAGTGAATCTTGATTTTCTTTTTCCTTTGTATACGCATCTAAGGCCTTGCTAATGAAGTCTTGAATGGTTCCATTTAGTTTCATACGCATTTGCCTGGCCTTTGACCTCATTATTGGGCCTTGTGGTAATTTGAGCCCATCATGTTCTTGAGCTTGAGTTGGGCCTTTGTGACTCGTATCATTCCCCCCTTCCTCAAAAAGATTCATTTTCGAATCTGAAAAATCAACGACTTGACCAATTCTAGACATCTTTTTTTTAGAATACCTGCAAAACAAACACTTAACACTAAAAAATTAACAAACCTCACCGTTAATCACTCAAAAAGGAAAATCAAATTCTCAAAGAGGTAGAATTCAGTCTTGTGAGTTCTTTAGTTGAGTCTATATCAATCAATTAGAAAGTGTATGAACCGTAACCACCAAAGAATCCTAATTGCACTAGGAGTCCAAAACGGGACGAGACTCCAATTGATTTGTGTCGCACCGAGGAAGCATTGTGCACACTTTTAAATTCTACTAACACAAGAAACAAGAAGGTGTTAGATAGTGTAAAGGAATAATAAAAGAAAAACAAATGAAAACCTACAGCTAAGAATCAATAAAAATTGCTGACACCCGAAAACCCGAAAAAAACTACGGAGTAACTTGACAACTTCGTTCGAGGTGTTCTCGATCTCCAAAAATCACAAAATTTAAACTGGAATGTCCTTAAATATTGTATATTTGATCTGGAAAGTTTCGGCACTAAAATCAACCCGCTTAATATTTTTCTTAATTTTTATTTGATTTCGTCTTTTTTATTATTACTTTTTCTACTGATTTTTTTGTGGGAAATATTTTTTAATATTCTATCACAGTGCCGCAAATATGCATATAAAATTTCAGACCAATCGGACAACGTTTACCCACTCAAATGAATTTTTTTCAAATATTTTTCTGGGTAAAAACTGCTATATGTTGTTTTTTTAAAGGAAATCAGTTTAGAAATCAACCAAGAACATCAAAAACGCCCAAAATCTGATACCAAATGATAGAGGGTTGCGTGCAAACCAAGATCGAGTTGCCAAGTCATGGGAAAATCCTACGAAAACTATCGACACTTAGATCTGAAACGGGAACAGAGAACAGAAAATTAAACTTAAAAGACCAAGAAAACCAAATTGAAATAGAATGATACTTGGGCGGCAAGAAAGGATGAATAAAGAACATTTCTTGATGCCAAAGAATGTTGCAAAACAGATCCTTGAAGCTTGGAATGGCTGGAAACGGAACAAGAACAATTAAACCAAGTTACTCAACAATTCAACACAAACAAAAATAATTAAAAAGGAACAAAGAGCAAAAAGGATGGATAAAGTCCTAAGAAGCCTTGAAATCAAGAAAGATTTCACAACTCCCTTCAAACAGCTCTAATCTTCTCTCCAATGTAAAAACACGGCAAGAAGAAGGTTGAAGATGACGCCTACAATAAAAAAGATTGTTAAAACTACTTCTAAAGAAAACTCAAGAGAGAATTCTTGGAGAAACTCAAAGAGAGTTTTCACTCCACAAAAAAAATCTGAATTCAATATATCCTCCATAAGGGTGGCTGGCCAAGCCATATATATAGGCCTCCAACTACTTTCCTATCCCTACTAGGAAAACTAAAAAAACCCTAATTGTTGTCTTTTAAGGGAATTTCGTCCAAGGCCTTTAAATGGGCCTCTTGGACTGAATTCTTACATAGAAATTTATTCATAAAGTCTAAAAATTAAAACTAATTATTTAAAGAATTAAAATTTTACAAATTGGGCCACTTTGACAATTTGGCCTGATTTTCAACTAAGTCTAAATTGAACTTCTTGGTTGGGCTTGGAACATCTTATTGGGTTGTATCTTCAAGAACTTGGGCTTGTAATCCATTCTCTCCCGAAATTGGTTCATTGATGCTCGTAACTGAGATCCAATGCGTCTTAGCTGCAAGATTTCCAAGATTTCCAAGATTCAGTTTCTTAATTTTCTTGAAAACAAGAAAGTGAATCTTGATTTTCTTTTTCCTTTATATATGCATCTAAGGCCTTGCTAATGAAGTCTTGAACGGTTCCATTTAGTTTCATACGCATGTGCCTAGACTTTGACCTTGTTATTGGGCCTTGTGGTAATTTGAGCCCTCTACATTCTTGAGCTTGAGTTGGGCCTTTGTGACTCGTATCACTAAGTCACTTAATTTGTAAAATTATATTAACAATTTGAATAATAATAAAAAAATATAGTTGAGAAGTGGTATAAACTAGATGAAATGATCCCTAATGTAAATTATCCTAATATGCAGACTATATGAATGAAATAGATTTTAGCAAAATTTAACACAATTTGCAACAATTATAACATAATTAAACTAGGACAATTACTTTAATTAAACTTAATTTATTATCATCATGCGTAATGATATTCGGAAAAACATTCCATGGCAACTTGACCTTTCATGAGTTTGGAAACCAAATTAGGTCCTTTCGGAATCCTTTACTTAGTAAATACGCATTTTACTGATCCTTATTTACTAAGGGTTTCTTAGCATTCGTATGAGGTAACAGGGACGTGTTAGGTTTGAAACAATTTAATCACACCAATCTAAAAATTATGCAGATAACAGTGTCTGGTTAGGGTTGTTATGCAACCTACAATTTAATCGGGTTAGGATCTAAATTGAGCATGCACATTTCAATTATGCGTCCATTAGTCGTCGTCTGGTTAGGAGCGCTCAGCTAATTCAAGTGTATTCCAATCACGTATGAACGAAATACAGACTTGATTTTAATTGAAAACATGATCGATTGAGGGACAAACATTATAAGCATGAGTCACATAAATATTATTTAATCAAAATAATCATCCTAGCTTAAATAAAATTTAAGCTATCATTGTTGTAAACAAGAACATAGAACTCATAGCAAACATCTTTGAATTAAATTAAAGAAAAGAAAGATTAAACCCAATTCAGAGTGGCTGTCACCCAAGACTCTGACTGACGAGGCTCCTTCGCTTCTTTGCGTTGCTCCTTTGCTGATGGTTCTCCAAGGTGGCCGACCAAGGGCTCTTTAAGAGGCTAATTAGCTAAAATCTTTATGCATGGATGATGATAGGCGTGAGACCTAAGAGAGTTGAGAGAGAGGATGAGAGATGAGAGGGGTGAGGGATGAGGGATGATGGATAAAGTGAGAAATGAGCTCTTATTTATATGTGAGGCAAGGGAGCTAGTTTGCTAAAATTAGGAGTGTCCATCCTTTGAAACCTCCTCCAAGAGTGGCGGGCCATGAATTGAGGAAATGTGGCTGATTTTTCCTTGATATTTGGTCAATTTGAATGTCACAACAACTCAGGACTAAGACTCGGTCTCTAGCAAGTCTTTAGGTAAATCTCTAATTTCTTTAACTCTTCAAGGGCCTTATGTAATTAAACCAAAAATTGGTTTATAATCTGTAACAGCCTGATTTTGACCCTAATTGGAATAGTGGTTTCAGGACCACAAATCTGAGTCTAAAATATTATTTTAATATTATTTTCTATGTTAATTATTTGTGAATTTACATGTGTGAAAGTTTCGTGAATTAATTTTTATTGTTTGTGTGCTTAATTTGAGAAAAGGGCTTAATCGCGTAAAATGAAAATTTGATGGTTAAATAAGAAAGGGCCTAATTGTTGTTGTCTTTATAATTTGGAGGCTTTATGTTGCAAATTAACCATAAGTGAGAGTAGTGGACGGCATTATGTTAAATTATAGAGCTTATTATATTAAGTATAATGGTTTAATAAATAAAAATATAATATATTGTTAATAAAATAAAACAAACATAAGTTAAAAAGCCATTATCATCTTTTTGTTTTTACTAACCGAATGTAAAAGAAAAGAAAAAGAAAAGAACAAGCTTAGGGTTTGACCATTTTTGAGTTTGATTAAGGTATGTAACTAGCTCGGTTTTTTTATAATTTTTATATTTTTAAGATCGTTGCTAAGTTATCTTCAAAGCCCATGTCTTAATTCTTGATTTTGATAAAGATTTTGAAATGTGCCATTGATGAGTTTATGAGTTTTATGATGATAGTTGATGGATTATGAAATATATGTGTTAGATTAATATGTTTTGTCTTTGGATTTTTGGTGAATTTGAGCAATTAGGGGTAAATTGTAAAAATAATATTTTGAGGGATTAAAATGTGAAAAAAATGAAATATGTGGACTTGTATGGAGCTTGGGAATATTCGGCCTAAGCATGGTATATGCAAATTTTGTGTATTTTGTGTTTTATGCAATAGGGACTAAATTACAAAAAGTGTGAAATGTCAGGGGCAAAATGGTAATTTTCCCATTTATGTGTTTTTGGATTAAATTGAATGAATGTGTGTTTAAGTTAGTTAAATTTGAATTTATTTAGATCAAGAACGGAAGAAAATGGAATTAGATCAGGGGAAGTCAAAAGTAGTCGAATAGTCGATTATACAGCCCGTCGATATTCGAGGTAAGTCTATAAGCATATAAATGTCGTTAAATTTGATAATATATAAATGTTACATGATGAATGGAATTTTTGTGAATATATTTGTGTATAGCCGAATTTGTATTGAGCAAAGGAGCTATATTTCAAGTTCGATCTGATCGAGATTCAATGTCCAAAAGTCCTGTACGAACCCTAGGAATAGATAGGAAACATATTTCATGGCATAGGATTTCCGATATATGTTATCGTGTAAGACCACGTCTGGGACATTGGCATCGACTTGTGTTACGTGTATGACCATGTCTGAACCATTGGCATCGTATTTGTTTCGTGTAAGACCGTATCTGGGACAGTGGCATCGATATGTGATTACAAGTAAGACCACGTCCGGGATGTTGGCATTGTACGAGCTTCCGACTATCTGCGTATCCTTTTTAATTTCGAACGGTTCAACGGGCAATGTTAAGTGAAGACCAAATGTGAAATCGAATTAAAAGGCTCAGGTATGTACTTATACCAAGTTGTGAAAATAAGGTAAGTCGGTTGTTGAATTGATTGTATAAATGCTAAAGCTACAAATGTGAATTATGTGTATGCATATGTGATTGTGTATATTCGGCCAAATGAGGTATATGTGATATTAATAGTGAGATTTATATATGTTCATGTGTATTTATGCATTTAGCCATATGATATATATATGTATGATTAAAATGATAACTTTGTATTGGAGGATATGTATAATCTGCCTTATTAACTTAGTGTTAATATAAAATCATTGATATATATATATTTGCTTATGACTTACTAAGCTTAAATAGCTTACTGTATGTGTGTTCCTGTATATCTTTGTTTTATAGATTTTGGAGTCAAGTTACAAGCTCGGGGATCGCCAGCAAAGTCTATTACACTATCGACTGTTTCTTTCGGTAATTTACTAAGTTGAATTTGGGCTTATGTCATGTATAGCATAGTTGAAATATTTGATTTTGGAACAAGTATGTAAATGTATATGTATAAAGCCATGCGAAAATGGCTTGTCTATGATTAATATGTATAAGTACGGTTTTATGTGTTTCTGAATAGGTGCTTGATGTGTTTAATTTTTATGCTTGAATTTGACTATATTTGATCATGAATTGAGCTTGCATTCGAATGAGATATTCAAATCGCATGTATGTGATAAACTTGGTTTATGCTAGGTATTAGAGTCTCAAGATGTGAGTTGGATAAATTTAGGTCTTATGAGTTGGATAATATATGTATATTAGGTCTTATGAGTTAGCACCAAGGTTGTTTATATAATTGGTTAATGAATGGTAAACAATGGGTTTATAATGTATTTGATTGTATATTGGCTATATAGGTTCGGTTGCTATTGGTAAGTAATGAATATGTTTCATGATTGTTTTGGTACGAATCCAAATGGCAAATGAAATAGTATGGTTTGGTTATGATATTTGATTCATTATGATATGCATATAATCTTGATAATGGTATGACCCAATTAATGATTAGCTAATAGGATAAAATGTGAAGTTTAGGTGAACTAATATGCACATGCGAATTCGATGTACATAGAAATGTTATTTACGTGCAAATGTTAAATGTGACTTTTGTTTATAGGGCAAGTGCTCATTACAATTATATATCAACATCAATAGTATGTTCGGCCATGGCGTAATGTTACTATGCTTATATATACATTTGATTATTAAATGATATAAAATGGTTCGATTGGTTTAATATGCATGTATTGAAGTAATATGATTGATAATCAACTTATGTTATATTTGTTTTGATTTATGTTCGATATATACTATATAATGATATATCTTTGGAATAGGTTTTAAGTGTATAAATGCCATTAATGTTAAGTCATGTGGTTTGGACATTTTTTATGTATTAAGTACTTGTAATATGATTTATTACACATTGTTAAATTGAATACGTGATTATTTAGATGATATTAATATGGTTAATTATTGAAGCATGGTTTGTATGTGTGATATGACTAGAAAAAGTATAAATTGATTTTGGTTGACTATTTGATCCAAATATATGTATACGAGTTTGAATTGTAAGGCATAAATGTCTGTTCTGAGTTGTGTTTTGTTCGGTAATGCCTCATAACCCTAATCTGGCGACGGATACGGGCTAACGGGTGTTACATAATCAGCCATGTGCAGCCGAAAATTGGGTTGACTTGGTCCCCACTTTGGACGGTTTTGCAATTGGAAGAAAACACTCAGACCTGTCAAAAATAGCAAATAGTTTAGAGGACCAATTGAATTAATTTAACCACTTTAATTAATCAGTTTACTTAATTAATTAAACACAATTTTATTAAGTAAATATTTAAAATGAATTATTAAAATATAACATTATATTTTATTATTTAATTTAATCATGCATAGCCCACTTCATAGCTTAAAAATATAATATGCTTAAATTAATATAAAATAAGCCATTTTATGTATGAAAACTATATAATAAAACATAAAATCACATTTTAATAATTTTTATGTCCTAATTTCATATTTTCACATATTTCATTAATTTATTAAACAATTACTTGGTTTTAACAACAATTTTAAGTAAAAAGGTGATGAATTAAATAGGAAAAATCCTATATATTTTTTCGTTTACAAGTAATCGCAACACATGCCAGAAACTCAGCCACCGGTAGGATGTACGAGACCAGCACCCAAAATATGGTAACCCCTAATGACATGTCATTTGTATCCTATCTATTCCTAAGGTTCAACCGGGATCCTTGCATCACCGAAACTTTGCCGAATATCTTTAGGGGGTCGTATCATCACAATTATAATAATAAAGCATTAAAACACATAAAATTTAATGCTTATTAACATACGGACTTACCTCGAATTAGTACGGAGAAAATTGATCGATTAGTCCACTACTTTGTCTTTTCCCCGATTTAATTCCGAAGGTTGCTTTTCTTTATCTATATAATCAAATTTAACTAATTTAATTCTCACACTATTCAATTCAATCCAAAATTCATGTTATGAAAAAATTACCATTTTACTCCTATACTTTTAACTTCTTTACTATTTAGTCCTTAGGCTCGTAAAATAAAATTCATGCAATTTCATACACATCTAAGCCTAGCTGAATTCTATAAATGCTTATAGCAGACCATACATTTCACAAATTCACACATTTAACACACAAATTTTCACAGTTCTCAATTTAACCCCTAATTCACATTTTTAATAAAAATCACTTCACAAAAGTTGTTTAATTAACAACAAATATTCATTTTCTTCCATTAAAATTCAAGAAAAACTAAAATAATCTCATGGAAAAACCCTAGACTTTCAACCATATTGCAAATTAGTCCTCTATTTAGCTAGGTTAAGCTACAACGATCCCGAAAATATAAAAATAAATAAAAACGGGACAAAACTTCACTTACATGCAAGGGAAGAGCTTGAGAAAAAAAATTCTCTTCTCCAAAGGGTGAATTTCGGCCATGGCATGAATAAGGGAAGAAGATGATAGGTTTTAGGTTTTTCTTTTATTTAATTTATCTTTTACTAATTACTAAATTACTCTTACCAAACTTAAAAAATTACTCAATTACCAAGCCATGCACCCACTAACTTATTTAATGGTCTAGTTACCATATAAGAACCTCCACTTTAAAGTTCTATAGCTATTTAACACATTTAACTAATAGAACACAACTTTCACATTTTATGCGATTTAGTCCTTTTTCACAAATTGAGCATACAAACGGTAAAGTTTCTTAACGAAATTTTTATACTAACATATATTATCATGCTGCAGATATTAAAATAATATTAAAATAAAATTTTTGACTTCGGATTTGTGGTCCCAAAACTACTATTCTGATTTCATTGAAAACGGGCTGCTACAAAAATAGTCCTAATTGTATTTTTGAGCCGTTTTTGGCCATCAACCTTTATTTTTTTTTTCAAATTTCTTTTCTTAACAGGTTTGATGAAAGTATCGTTAAAACAGTTAACGAGATTATGTGGAATTTCATATGTGGAATATTTTTAATGAGATATAATTTATTACTTGATAACCGAATAAAATATTTACATGTCGAAAATAATAAATAAATAAATAAATAATTCATGAAGTTAAAAAATAGCTCTTAATTTGAAGAAAATAAACATAATTATCTAAAAAATGTTTCAAAATGAATACATACATTCAAGTATTTTCGGTTCGATTTATTAATTATCTTTTGAAACCTCTTAATAAACAAATGTATGCATTCATTTTGAAACATTTTTAAATAATTACATTTATTTTTTAAAATTAAGAGTTTTTTAATTTCATGTATGATTTATTTATTTTATTATTTTCACATGTAATTATCTTATTGGGTTGCTAAGTAATAAATTACATTTCATTAAAAATATTTTACATCATCCCCATTAATTTTATTAACGACACTTTCATCAAATCATTAGAAAAAACAGTTTGAAAAGAAAAAGGTTGATGGCCAAAAAAGGCTCAAAAATACAATTAGGACCATTTTGACAAAAGATGTAAACATTAGTGGCCGAGTTTGTCATTAAGCCAATATTTTTAAATAACAATAATTTTTGAAGTAAATAAAAAATAGCAATAAATTTTATAGAAAATTTTATTATTTATCATAAAAATAAAATTAATTATAAATTAAATAAAAATTTTAATTGAGTTTTAGCTCGTTAGCATTAATATTGTTGTTAAAGTAAGATAATGTGGATTTGAGCAAGCTCAAACGCGATTATCTTCCTATTTAAGGGTGAAAATGGATTATAGTAATTTTAGGCATTGTATTAAAAATATATATAAATCATAATCATATATAAGGCATAATATCATATTTAACCTTCAACATTTACACTTTTATTTAATTTGGCCCTTACTTCTTTATTTGTAGCAAATTAGCCCTTAATCTTTCATTATTGATGTAGTACTATTTTGTCAATGTCAACAAAATTTAAAAATAAAAATTTATAATTTCAAAAAGTTATGGGAAAAAACCTAAAATTATAAAAGTTTGACAAGGGTTGCAACATTTCCATGTGAAATGATGTCTTTTATCGTAGAACTGTTGTATGGGTTTATGCCAAATTTTGATGCGCAGTTGTCTTTTAATGCAATTAGCTTTATCAAGTATTATATATATGGATTAGCATAATCAAGTCTTTAAGCAAAGAAATCCGATTAATTTATTTATTTTTCCAAAAAATATAATTTTTATTGTAGACATAAACCATCCTCTAAGAACAAATGTACCAAAACAAGTGTGTCACCAATAAATACTATTTTTTTAAGTATATTGGATCTTTGTCCCAAATTTGCTACAAAACCTAAAATATTCACATTTTCACTTCGATTCCCAAGCCACAGAATTAGGATTTTAGGCTTTTATTATTTAAATTTGGGCATAAACCATGCGAAATTATTTTGCTATAAAAATATTGAAATTTGTAGTAAATATAGTTGTTTTTTCTTTGGTAGAGAAGTAAATATAGTTTTTCTTAGCAAAGTGAAAATAGTTTTCATCATCAAGTCAATGCATATATATAAGTTAAAAGATATCGACATTACATATATAATAAAGGTAATTATATGTTATTATTTACTATCATAATAGTTTAACATCATAATAGTTTAACCCAAATTAAAAGTGATCTAATTTGGTTAAGATTTATTGGGCTTTAATTATTAAATAAAGTATGAGGAAAATATGTGTAATACTCTAGTAACTAATTTTTAATTGATGATGAGTTGATTAGAAATTAGAGCTAATGTGCTAAAATTATATATTAGAGTTATGGTCCCCACCTACATACATAACTTTTATAATATCACATCTTTAAAAAGAGAAAGTCATCTTCTCTAAATTTCTTGTGTACTAATTAAGTTTTGTATAAGAGTTTTACGGTTCCAAGAATTATAGTTATTTTTTTAAAAATCAGTAATATTTATAAAAGCACAAGTTTTAAAAAAAATTGAACTGACGAGAATATAATTTATTTTATCATATTTACATTTAAAAATAAAAAATTGAAGTAAAATAGAATTTTTGATAATTATACATTTTGAAAATAATTATAATTTTTAGAAGTTGCAATAATTACACATTTAAAAATAATTATATTTTAATTTACAATTATTAGTTAAAAATTATGCAAATTTTAAAATAAAAATATTACTTGAATAGAACTCTAAGCATAATGTAACATCCCGAAATAGGGCCTAAATGAAACAGTGGTTGCGAAACCACAAATCTGAAATAGAAAAGTTTATTATGATGAATTATCATGATTTACCGATTGATTGCATGCATGTGTTAGACTAACGATAAGAATTTTATAGATTGCATGTTTAATTTGTCTATTAGGGTTTATTTGCAAAAGTTGCAAAATATGTGTTCTAGTTCATAAAGTACTTAACTGAAATGGGAGTTTAAAGTAGAGGTCCTTAAATAGAAATTAGATCATTAAAGTTTGATGGACAAAAATAGACAAGGTTAGTAAGTAAGGTATTTAAGGGCATTTTGGTAAAATGCCTTAATTAATGAATAAAGACAAAATAACATGAAATAAGCTATCATTTTCTTCATTTCTTTTCTCCATGGCTGAATGTATCAAGGGAACACCATGGCTAGGGTTTTTTCATCTTCCAAGCTTCATAGTAAGTCCGTTCTAGCCCCGTTTTTCATGTTCCTTATATTTTTAGAATCCCGGTAACTCGCTTAAGCTAATTTTACCATTAATTTGAGCTAGGATTTATATTGGAAAATTACCCATAGATGAAAAGTGTGTATTTTGATGTTTCATGGTAGAATATGAAGCTTAGAATTATGTTAAACGAATTTTGCTAAGCAATTTTCAATGAAAATGAGTGAAACGACATAATCGGTAAAAAATATTGTTGTTCATAAGTGCATGCTAGAGAAAGAATTTGATGTTGCCATAGAAGAGAAAAATGTTCAGCATGTCATAAAATATAATAAAAAGGAATAAAGTTTAATTTCCGAGCCCAGGAGAAAAATCATAATTATGAAAAAGTTTAGGGGCAAAAATGTAAATTTTTTCAAAAAATGTTTTAGGTCCGAAATGATTAGTAAATTGATTAAATAAGTGAAATGTTTTAGATCCCAGAAAACGAGATTTGGACCTAGAACGAGAGAAAAACCAAAAATCGAGAAAGTTGATCAAATGGCAGTTTTGGTATCGAGGTAAGTTCATGTGTTTAATATGCATTTAATTAAGCATGTTTGAATGCTAAATTGATATATTAGTTATAAATGCTTTAGTATTGATTTTTGAATATAATGATAATAGTTGAGAAATGTTCGATAGTGATTCGGCATTAAAAATGAGAATTCGAATAAGTTTACATATAAGACCATAGTTGTAATATGGCTTTGTATAAGATCAAGAAAGTATTGAATAGCATAATTTGAGGAGAGTAAGATAAATTGAGGATATGATGATATTGAGAATGTAAGTATGTAAGTTGAGTAGCATTTTATTATTATGCAATTGTTGCTATTATTATTATTTAGTTATGTGATTGACCTTGAGAATTTGAGCAAGTATGTTTCAGCTATGATTTGTCAAAGCATTGATATCTCAAGGTCCATTTTTATAACATGGCAATTAAGGAAGAATTGACTGAAAAGACCATGTTTATAACATGGCAATTAAGAAAGAATTGACGGAAAAGAGCATGGTTGGACCATGGCAGTAAGTGTGCCAGTGTAAGACCATGTCTGGGACATGGCATCGGCACAGATCGAGGAGTGCCGGTGTAAGACCATGTCTAGGACATGGCATCAGTACAGACGGAGGAGTGCTAGTGTAAGACCATGTCTGGGACATGGCATCGGCACGGACAGAGAAGAGTCAGTGTAAGACCATGTTTGGGACATGACATCGGCTCGAGATGAGTGCCAGTGTAAGACCATGTTTGGGACATGGCATCGGCACCGATATGTGATCCCATGTAAGACCATATCTTGGATATGACATTGGCATCCTACCAGGTGTACGAAATATCCCGAACATCCCTAATATTACAAGTAGTTCAACGGGAAATTCAAGGAGTATGCTGAAGATAAGTAAGAGTATGATATGTGAGTATTATGACTAGGCATAGGTATGTACATAAGGCTTAATAATATTGAGGTTATAAGTTGATGATATTAAAAGTATTTTAATGAGTATATTCAAGTATTAAGTAAGTGATAAGTTTTCAGTTATACTTATGACGCTTTGTGACATGATTGGCTATATGCCTATATTATGAAAGAGTATTAATGTGTTAAATGAAATGTTGCAGGTACGTAAGCAAGCTATTAAGTAAGGTGCTTTATTTTTTTTTATTCTGAGCTTTTGCTAAGGTTACCGATGAGTAATATGAGAAAGTATGAGCTTAGCATTATTTATGCAAATTATGAAAGCTTAGTAATAAGCTAAATTCATTACTAATGATTTTTATTTTACATGTGAACTTACTAAGCTTTATAAACTTACCTCTTTCCTTTCCTTTGTTCCAGAGTCTTATCAAACAAGCTCGGGTTGGAGGTCATGGAAGATCGCTTCACACTATCAACTATCAAGTTACTAATGGGTATTTTCATTGACAAACGTTTTAAGTTATGACATGTATAGGGACTTAGTCATTTTGTGTGTATGTCTTTATGAAATGGCTAATTAGGAGTATGTTTGATGTTATGTATGCCTAAATGATAGTTAATACAAAGAAATAATAAAAGAGTACAAATTTGCAATGGTACAGTTTTTGGACAGCAACAATGACGTGATTTTGAAAAATCACCAAAATTAGTAGAAATGAAATTAGAGAGTGAATGAGATATAGAATTAAATCTTATTGAGTCTAATTTCATATGAAAGAAACAATGCAGGCAAAGAAATTTTATATTATGAGATATTTGAATTTTAGTGTGATAGGGCCAGAATGGTTTCTGAAGTCCCCTATTCTAAATTTATAAAATCATTAAAATTTGTAAAAAATAATTATGAGTTATAGTTTATATTCTTAGAATACTTAATTAGTCTATTTTCAAAAGAAACAAATGGAAATATCATCCAAATTCTGTACAATGAGATAATTCATTTTTAGTGAAGAGTGGTCGGAATTGTTAGGCAACAAAACAGGGGAGACTTGAACTAATAAACTGTACTAATTGGCTAACCCAAAAATTCTGAAAATTTTATGATAATAATATATATGAGTCTAGTTTTAGGAAAAATTATGGATTTAAATTTTTAGTTTTGTAACTCGAGTTATAATTAATTTAGCGACTACTGCGCAGTTGGACAATTTTATTGTGAACAGAGAAATAAATTATTTTAATTTGTTTAAGTATTTGGAAAATTTTTAATGTTCCCGGTTTGGACCTGAACTGTTTTCATTGCATGTTTTAGGGTCTCGAAGATCTTTTTGAGGGACATATTGATTGAACGCGAGCGAATTAATTTTAAAAGCAAATTTTTATACTCCAAATTAGTAAGTTAAGTTAGGTAACGCTTTGTGCTTGATTCCGGCAACAGTCTCGGGTAAGGGGTGTTACACATAAAATATAGGAAAAAAATTGTGATGGTTATGAATATCTTATTAAGTGGATGTCCATCAAGATCAAGATAAGTTTTGATGTACTTTAAATTCTAATAGTTATTAGAATTAGATCTCTACTTCTTTTATACTTCTTATGCTTATAAATAGACTCGATGAAGCATTTTAATCATCCATTTGATCAATAAAGTACATTATCTATTGCTTTCATATCTTCTTTTTCTTTATTTTCTCAATCTTTCTTTATTTTATAACACGTTATCGCACGATTTTGCTCAAAGTAATAGTTCCTTTTTCGATGATCTAATTTATCCTTCATGATTTTTAATATTTTTGACGCCAAGATGCAAAGTTTTTACATGAAGTTTCTTTTATTTAATGTTTCATATCTAATTATTATTTTCACTCTTCTTTCATTATACGTTATCATTGTTTTGATTAACTTATTTTACTTTTTTTCTTAAGGACGGTGAAAGATTTGATACCGTTATCTATATGAAATCGAGAAGTAAGATTCACTCTCAAAGTTTGCTTTTTGATATTTGCTTGGGGATGATCTCTTTTTCTTCATTACAAAGGATGTTTATAATCACTACTTCTCATCAATGGTAACGTCAGTCAAACTAATCAACTTCTTTTGAAATTTGATTTGATTTCGATTAAAAAGTTTAATTTATATAATTCACTATCCGTATCTCCATGAATTTATAAAATAGTTCACGCATTTAGTTATTGGGATTTTATGTGGAGATAAATATTTTTCATTTTAATAGTATTGATTGGTTTAATTTTGATTTTGATTAAGATATATGATTATTGCGGAATGCGAGTAAAAATACTTAATTGTCATGAACTTTGGGATATTCACCTGTTCATGATAATTTCATATCATTGTAAATTTTGAGATGAAATTATGTCATAAGAGGTGGAGGTTAGAAAATATTTATGTTTAAACTTTTATAGCTCTAAAGTTATTTTAATTTGACATTATAATATTTTTTATTTTATTGTGGTATGATATATAAAATATATATTATCTAACCACAATGATATATAAAATATATATTATCTAACCACATTATAATAGTCATTTTATTTTATATGAATAAATAAAATTTTAGAAGATCAATTTTTTATTATTATTCATGTTAAAAAGAATTGCAAAACTATATATTATTTAAAACAAATTAAGTATTCAATAAGGTTATATAATAAAATGATTATATGCTCTGAAGAGCTAATATTGCATCAAGCAGTAAAAAGCTCTTTAAGAGCTAATATTTTACCTCCTTGTGATCAAAATTTTATAAAATATAATATTTTTTTCAGACCAAGAAGATATATGTTGAATAAAACCTTCATGTGTTTTACATTAAAACCATATATAGAAATAACATGAGATACTCATGTATTTGCATTATATATATTCCCGAAAGAATACATTATACTATATGATTGAAATATCTAATGTGCTCCTGCAGTAGCAATATTGTGAATTTGACTTTAATAGTATTTTCGAACGATCTCATACCTTCTAGTGGCTAAGCAAAATAATAAGTTACTAATGAAAAACTATGAAATTCTTCCCACTAGTTTTGCTTCATTCCCTGAAGAGAATGTAGCAGTACATAACAATTATGAAAAATAAAAATATAGAAATCATGATTGTTGTAATTGAGGATGTAATTGGAGACTAATCATGACAACATGAATAGATAGATTTTGATTTGAAATCCACACATGTTTTGGGATGGTGATTATGAAATAGAAAATCAATGGAGATGTTTAGAAGTCTATCCTACTAGATTTATTGCAATCCTTGAAGTGAATGCAAACATAAAGAAAATAAAATATATAATAATGGACCACTAAAAGTGGGAACATATTAATAAATAAAGAACAATGAGAGTTCTCAAGATAACTCTTCAAATAGTAAAGATAACTTATGTTATCAATGTGATATAAAAGATTATTGACCACATATGTGGCATATGCCTAATTATTTTGTTTCATTAATATTCTTTGAGGAATGATATGAGAATTTAGTAATAAATTCTATCATTATAGATAGAAAGTATTTATCTTATTTGGTACTAAAACAAACAAATATTATTCCAATATTTGATAATACAAAATTAGTCGAAATCTCTAGAAGAGCTAATATATTAATATCTTGTGATGGTTAATCCATTAGTTTTAAAAGATATTTATAATAGATCTTATATTGAGATTGTGAATGAGGAAAATATTATATTTCATATGAATCACTATTGCTATAAATATCTATTTTGAAAGGATGAAAATAGAGGATTGGGTTATTAATTTATATTTATTTTATAATCTTTGTGATCTTCTTCTGTCATCATCCCCATTAAGGGGTTGGAAGCAAAATATTTGACTGTGAAAGATCTATTTATGAGCAATAAAATATGATAATTCTATCTAAAGCTCATTATGGTTGGATGCACCTAAAGTTGCAATTTTTTTTTAGATATTTGAAGATTATGGCATATTCCCTGAAGCGAATATTGCATATAATTGTTTGGAAATTATATTTATTTTTTGACTTAGTGACATTATAATATTCACATTGATGTAGACATTTCGAAGTAAATGTCACAATGTTGTTTATATGTGAATACAAAATAAAAGAATGATGATAAAATTATTAATTGTCAAAATTTATATTTATATTCACCTACCATGTGGATAGTTTTGATATTATATGATTTTGTAGATGCATCTACAAAATAATCATATATGTGTTATCAATTTGCAACCTGTCGTTTGCAAGATTGCTTGTTTAAATAATTAATTTCAGATCATGCAATTAAGACAGTTCATCTTGCTAATACTGATGAGTTTATATCTCAATCTTTTATTGATTGAGTTTGAAAAACTTTTGTAAAAGTTTGCGCATAATGGTTTAGAGAAATTATTGATTAAACACCTCTGATTAATGTCTAAACCATTACTTATGAGAGCTAAACTTTCTATTTCAACATAAGATTATGTTGATTTATGTGTTGCACGCATCAAGCCAATAAGTTATAAATACTCCCCATTACAATTGGTTTTTGATCAAGAGCTAAAAATTTCTCATCTTTGAATTTTTTTATGTGCATATATGTTCCAATTGCTCCACCACAAAGCACAAAGATAAGTGAATTCTCAAAGAAAGTTGGGAATATATATTAATTACAAATTTCTTTCTATTTATTAGATGTTTTGAATAAATTGGAGATTTAATTATGACATTATTTGTGATTATAATTTTGATTTGATAGTTTTCCGACATTAGAGGGAGAGAAATAATAACTTGTAATGAGTTAAGGGAGAGTAATTTGAACCAAAAGTTTAAAAATAATAACTCATTACAAGTTAACTTTCATATGTATTTACAAAATTAATGAGAATAACCAATTTAATAATTTAATTTGAACCAAAAGTCCCATTATGACAATCAGGTAGAATAAATAATAGTTTGATCAACTCCAAAGATAAAAATTCTTTTAGATGGTCATATAGTGAAGGCAGGTGCTCCAGAAGAGACCCAAGACATAACTAATAAGTAAAACTTCAGAAGAGATTCAGGAACCTAAAACTGAATTTTAAAATAATGAAAATAAAAGGTCTCGATAAGTTATGTTAATTTGAGAAAATGTGGAACTCAATAACTAAAGTGGTTGACAATTATTTTGCATGCAATATTATTATTGAAATAATTAAATAAAAGGAGGATCTTGAATAAATCTATTGAGAAATATAGATATGGAATAAATTGATCAAAATAGAAAGATGCAACTCAAGTACAATTAAATTCGTGGAGTTTTTTGGACCAATAGTCCAAATATCTAAAGGTATAAAGCCAGTGAGGGTGCAATTGAAGTAGTTTTGCAAAAGTGAAATAAAAATATGAAGTTTTTTGCTAAGTCCTGACATTGATTATAAAAAGATATAAAATTCTTTTGTGGTGGATGCAATAACCTTTAGATATATTATTAAATTGACAATTCATAAAAGATTTAACTTGCGGCTACTGATTGTTGTTACAACCTTTATAAATCACTATATAGTAAAGTTTATATTAAAATCCTTGAAGGATTTAGAATGCTAGAAGCATATTGAAATTCTCGGAAATTATTCATTTATATGAATTGAAATAATTGAACTTATGTGGTAAATTTGACTTAGTCAATAGTAGTTGAAAGAGGATTATAAAATGATCCAAAATACCTATTTGTATATTTATAGAAGGATCATGATTAAAGTTTGTTATGATTATTGTTGAAACTCCTGAAGAGATCAAAATATATTTCCCCAAAATTTTCCCTCACTCATGATTTTTAAAAGAATGGTAATATAAATGCTTAGCAAATACATTCAAATAGTCATTTGAAAAACTAGTATTCAAGATTGACTACGTAGAATATGAGAAAGTATGTGATGTTTTCATGAAGGGGAGTAAATACGCGCTGTACTCATTTTCCATTAACCGAGGTTTTGTCCCATTGGGTTTTCCTAGTAAGGTTTTTAATGAGGCATCATATTATGAGTATTATAGATATGTGTACTCTTTTTCTTTCACTAGAAACTTTGTTCCCACGGGGTTTTTATCTTAGTAAGGTTTTAACGAGGCACATTATCTACCAATGGACATCCAAGGGGAAGTATTATGAATATCTTATTAAGTGGATGTCCATCAAGAGCAAGATAAGTTTTGATGTACTTTAAATTGTAATAGTTATTAGAATTAGAATTCTACTTTTTTATACTTCTTATGCCTATAAATAGAGAATCGATGAAGCATTGTAATTATCCATTTGATCAATAAAATACATTCTCTATTGCTTTCATATTTTCTTTGTTCTTTATTCTCTCAATCTCTCTTTATTTTATAACGGTGATAATATAATTATAATTATAATTGTAATTCAAATTACAATTATTAATTAAAATTTTGATATAAAAATAGTTGTGCTAATTTTTTTAATTTTGCTAATTTTATTGATGTAAAATTAAGTTATTATTTGAAAAGAATCCTAAATATCTTAAGAACAATTAATTATGTTAATTAGTTATTATTTTGAATAATGTTGGTGCATTAATTACATAAAACAAAAACTCTATTGTACGTTGATTATATTAAAATGCTTTAATTATGATTTGAAAAATTTCATTATAATAGTTGAACTAATAAGTTAATATATTTTAATTATATTTAATAATTCAAATAAAAATATTATTTTATTTTAATTATTGCAATTAAAAATATAATATTAAAAATAATTAACTATTAAATGCATAAAATCACATGCAATGTATGTGACATTATGCATTATTGTTGTCCTAGCCAACAATAATACTTGACTAAGGATCTTTTAAGAATAATCATATTATTCTCGGGACATTATTATAAAAGCAGTTTATTTATACACACGTAAAAGAAAACGGAAATAATAATGGTAATGCCTTATATTAATAAACATGATAAATTAAGTATGTTATTACAACCATCTCATGATTGATCTTTGGGCATACTCTTACAGTCTCCCACTAGCACTAAGACCAATCACTCATATATTTAATACCAAGCGACTTAGTGTGACGATCATGCTTAGTGTGACGATCATGTTTCTGCTGTGTCAGAGGCTTGGTCAGGGGATCAGTAATGTTATCATCTGTAGGTACTCTACATATCTCTACATCCCCTCGATCTATAATCTCTCGAATAAGATGGTAGCGCCTAAGTATATGTTTGGATCGCTGGTGAGATCTAGGTTCTTTAGCTTGTGCAATGGCTCCATTGTTATCACATCGGAGTTCTATAGCATCTGATATGCTAGGCACAACCCCTAGTTCAGTAATGAACTTCTTGGTCCAAACCGTTTCCTTTGCTGCCTCACTGGCTGCAATATACTCAACCTCTGTTGTAGAATCTGCTACTGTACTTTGCTTTGAGCTCTTCTAGCTCATAGCACCACCATTAAGGCAAAACACAAAACCTGATTCTGATCGAGAATCGTCCTTGTCAGTTTGGAAGCTGACATCAGCGTAACCTTTCACACTTAACTCTTCCTCACCTCCATATATTAGGAAGGTATCCTTAGTTCTTCTTAAGTACTTAAGGATATTCTTGACTATGATCCAGTGACCTTCACCGGGATCTACTTGGTACCTGTTCGTCATACTTAAGGCATATGAGACATCTGCACGGGTACATAACATGGCATACATGATAAATCCAATAGCGGAAGCAAATGGAATCTTACTCATGCGTTCTCTCTCTTGTGGAGTTGAAGGACACATTTCTTTCAAGAGTGAAACACCATGTCTCATAGGTAGGAATCCTCTCTTAGATTCTTCCATACTGAACCTTTTCAGTACTTTGTCTATGTATGTACTTTGGCTTAGACCTAGTAGTCATCTTGATCTATCTCTATAGATCTTTACTCCTAAGATGTAAGTGGTTTTGCCCAAGTCCTTCATAAAAAAACAACTTCCTAACCAAGTCTTTATAGACTTCAAGGTAGGTATGTCATTTCTCATGATAAGTATGTCATCCACATACAGTACCAAGAATGTGATAGTGCTCCCACTAACCTTTTTGTAAACACATGGCTCATCTTTATTTTTGATAAAACCAAACTCTTTGATTGCATCGTTAAGACGAAGATTCCAATTTCGAGAAGCTTGCTTTAATCCATAAATAGATCTTTGTAGCTTACATATCTTTCTAGCATCTTTTGGATTGACAAAACCTTCAGGTTGTGTCATGTACACATCCTCTTCAAGTTTCTCGTTAAGGAAAGCTGTTTTGACGTCCATCTGCCAGATTTCATAGTCATGAAATGCAGCTATGGTGAGCAAGATTCTGATGGATTTAAACATAGCTACAGGAGAAAAGGTTTCATCATAATCTGTAACACCCCAAACCCGGCCTAAACATTAGGGCCGAATCTGGTGATGTCACATTGTAACACCTCTTACCCGTATTCAACGCTGGAATAGGGTACGAGGCATTACCAGAATAAATACACTTATAGGCATATTAAACCGATTTATAAAATTTTATCCAAATTAAAAACTTTCAAATTATTATCTTCGAGTCGCTAATTAGGGTATACAAGGCCCAATACATACCCATTCATATGCTCAATATATTCGTTAAATAAATCCAATATTGAAACTTTATGTCAGAATCAATATTAATAACAATCATAAATCTTTTCATGTTAATTTCATATATCACTTACCGAACTTCGAATATTAATTTACAAATGTGTAATTCACTAACACATTCTCGTATACACAATGTTTAATTGATGAAATCATTTAATTGAGCTGAATTTCATGTTCATTCCAAATTTTCTTCTAAATCCATAAATGCTTCCACTTACCATTTACCTAATCAATTTCTCGAACCAAGCTATCACACAACAATAATACATCACTTGTGCTTCATGAATTCAATATTCGATTCTTATCACCATCAAATCCATGTCATTCGAATACTTAAAGTTTATTTAAGGATATATTATTACGTTTCATATACCAAGCATATGTCAAAATTACGAATACACAATCAATTCATTTTTCATTTATTTGACTAACAAATTAACCTCAAAAATTTATAACATTCCATTGCTTAAGATATGCCATAAAACACTCCTTTAACATAAACTAGCACCATGGCTGAATTTTCATTATGCTATTTATTACCCTTTTTCCGAATCACATAGCAAAATATTACAAATATGTATATATTTGAATACTATAATTATGCATCAACTTACCAACATGAGTTAATTCATGAGTCACTCATGACATCACTTCATGCCAAATATACCACACACATATGTTATGAAACTTTATTTTCTCTCATGAGCCCATGACCAGTAATGCACCAATATAAACACCACTCCTATTTCAACGTTTATCGATTATAATTAGGCATATAACCAATTATACACAATTCATTCATATACTTTATTGTCCTCCTCCTCCTCTCCATCCCACATCCTTTATGTATATAACATGCTCAAATAGCATTATACATAATTTCACTATTCACTTATATTTAAATCCAAATCTGTCTATTTGAGTCAAAGTCACTAAATAAATTTTATCCGGAGCTACAGAGCTCTAAATTAAGATCTGTTAATTTTATCCAAAACTAGACTCACATATCTTTTTACCATAAAATTTTCATAATTTTTTACTTGGCAAATTACTACAGTTTATTATTTAAAGTCACCCCTGTTTCACTGCTCAACATCTATGACCTCTCTTCACTAAAAATGAATTATCTCATTGTACAGAATTCGAATGATATTTCCATTTATTTCCTTTGAAAATAGACTCATTAAGGATTCTAGGCATATAAATTATAACTCATAATTATGTTTTTAAAATTTTAAATTATTTTCCAAATTCAGAATAGAGGATTGAAATCAATCCGCCTCGCCTCACTAAAATTAAAATATCTCAAAATATATAACTCTTTTGCCTGCTTTGTTTCTTTTATGTAAAAATGGACTCATTAAGCTTTCATTTCATATCATATTCACTCTCTAATTCTATTTTCACCATTTTTGTGATTTTTCAAATTTACACAACTATTCTTTGTCTAAATTGTTTTGTTGTAAAATGTATTCTTTCATAATTTCACTTTTCACTATCTCAATTCCATTGAATTTTTCACATCTCATTCCAATAGTTCATTTCAATTCATATACAATTCATTAAATTTATCACTATATTCAAAGCAATCCAATTTCTCATTTCCAATTTCAAGTCAATCTTTAATTCAATTCCACATATATATTCATCACTCAATTACACTTAGTCAATTTCCCGATGAACACTTCGGAATAATAACAGATACACGGTGGAATCACCACATAGCAACCACCTTATAAGAAATGATACCCTGTTCACTTATTAGCCTGCACATAGTACTACACATGTGACCATTTTCATCCGATACACGTAGTAGCCTGCACATAGTACTACACACGTGATCGAAGCTATCTGGTACGCATAGTAGCCTGCACGTAGTACTACACATGCGACCTATCATTCCAGTACACGTAGTAGCTTGCACATGGTACTACACACGTGATCTAGCAACTTCACTCGTATCTCTTTCATTCCAAAGGTTCAACCGGGAATTTTCACTTTTTCTAACTTTTTTTTACCAATCAATGTCAATTTCTCGTCGTTCTTGATTTATAATAACATATTTAGCTTATATAACATTCAGATTCTTCAATCCATTCCAAAAATCACATTTTGGAAAAATTATATTTTTCCCCCTAAAGTTTCACAAAATTATAATTTTGCCCCTAGGCTCAGAAATTAAACTTTATTCCTTTTTATTATGTTTTATAACATGCTGAATATTTTTCCCTTATATAGCAACATCAAATTCTTGCTCTAACATGCACTTTATGAACAATAATAATTTTTACCGATTATGTCGTTTCACTTGTTGTCATTGAAAATCGCTTAGCAAAAATTGTTTAACACAATTTCAAGCTTCATATTCTACCATAAAACATCAAAATAAACACATTTCACCTATGGGTATTTTTCCAAATATAAACCCTAGGTTAAATTATTACTAGAATAAGCTAAATTAAGCTATCGGGACTTAAAAAACGTAAAGAATATTAAAAACGGGGCTTGGAATCACTTACTATGGAGATTGGAAGCTTGAAAACCCTAACCATGGCGTCCCCCCTTCTATTTTCATTCATCATGGAGAAGATGGAAAATTTTTTGGCTATTTTGGCCTTTTTAATTCTTTTAATTACTAAATGACCAAAATGCCCCCAACTTAGAAATATCCTATTTCACTTATCTCTTGTCCATTTTTGTCCATTAAGTTATCCAATGGTCTAATTACCATTTAAGGACCTCCAATTTAAAATTTCATAACAATTGGAAAGTTTAAACATGTAGAACTTAACTTTTGCACTTTTTACAATTTAGTCCTTTTAGCTAAACTGAGTGCCCAAATGTCAAAATTTTTGAACGAAATTTTTACGAAATCATTCTGTGAAATTGTAGACCATAAAAATATAATAAAAAATAAATTTTTCCTCATCGAGTTTGTGGTCCCGAAACCACTGTTCTGATTAGGCCTAAAATCGGGCTGTTACATAATCAACACCATGAATTTGTCGAAAACCTTTAGCGACTAATCGCCCTTTGTATCTTTGTACATTATGATCCATGTTGGTTTTCTTTTTGAAAACCCACTTGCACCCTATAGGTTTAACCCCTTCGGGTGGGTCAACCAAAGTCCATACTTGGAATCCATCTTAGATCTCATGGCCTCAAGCCATTTCTCAGAGTCTGGGCTTGTCACCGCTTCTTGATAAGTCCTAGGTTCATCTTGATCTATAAGAAGAATGTCACCATGCATTGTAATGAGAAATCCATATCTCTCAGGTGTATGTCGTTCTCTTAAAGATCTGCGCGGTGGTTGTGTTTCTACAGCAGTTACTTGTTCCTCAATTTCTTGTGGAATTTGCTGTTGTTCTATCTTTGGTTTAGTGGTATCTTGTGATTCTCGAATTTCTTCAAGTTCAATCTTTCTCCCGCTTCCTTTTCTAGAAACAAATTCTCTCTCTAGGAGGACACCAGTCAGAGCAACAAACGTTTTGTTCTCAGTGGGATTAAAGAAATAATGTCCTTTGGTTTCTTTGGGATACGACACAAAAATATACCTTTCAGATTTGGGTTAAAGCTTAGTAGACATCTAACGTTTAACATAAGCTTTGCAACCCCAAATTTTCATGAAAGACATACTGGAGCGTTTCCCAATCCACATCTCATATGGCGTCTTTTGAACCGATTTAGATGGAAAATGATTTAGTGTGAAAGCAGCAGTCTGAAGTGCATGTCCCCAAAAGGAAGTCAGTAGATCAGCATGATTCATCATGGATCGAACCATGTCTAATAGAGTTTGATTTCTTCTCTCAGAAACTCCATTCCATTGAGGAGTACCAGGAGGAGTAAGTTGTGAGACAATCCCACATTCCTTCAAAAGGTCATCAAAATCTAGGCTCAAATACTCTCCACCTCGATCAGATCGAAGTGTCTTGATAGTTTTGCCTAGTTGATTTTGTACTTCAATTTTGAATTCCTTGAAATTTTCAAGGGACTCAGACTTATGGCGCATAAGATAAACATACCCATATGTACTGAAATCATCAGTGAAAGTAATGAAGTAGTGAAATCTGCCTCTAGCCTGTGTATTTATTGGTCCACATACATCAGAATGTATTAGGCCCAATAAATCACTAGCTCGTTCACTTTTACTAGTAAAAGGAGATTTAGTCATTTTTCCCAATAAGCAAGATTCACATACTTCAAATTATTCAAAAACAAATGAATCCAAGAGACCATCTTTATGGAGTTTGGATATGCGTTTCTCACTTATGTGGCCCAAACGACAATGCCATAGATAAGTTTGGTTTGAGTCATTTATTTTAGATCTTTTAGTATTTATGTTGTAAATGGGATTCATTTGATCTAAAATATAGAGGCCATTAATCAATTGTGCCAAACCATAGAAAACATTATTGAGATGAAAGGAACAACAATTATTCTTAATAATTATCTCAAAACCAATTTTGTCTAAATAAGAAATTGAAATAATGTTTTTAGTCAAACTGGGCACAAAATAAAAATCCTCTAAACATAAATCAAATCGACTAGGCAAAGATAAAGTATATGTTCCCACAGCTAATGCAGCAACTTTTGCTCCATTTCTAACTCGCAGGTCTGCATCTCCTCTAGCCAAAGTCCTACTCCTTTGTAGTCCCTGTACAGAAGTACAAATATGAGAACCACAACCAGTATCTAATACCCAAGAGGTAGTAGTTGATAAATTAATATCAATAACATAAATACCTGAAGCAGACGTTCTGCTTGTTTTGACCTTCTTGACTTCCTCAAGATAGATAGGGTAGTTTTGCTTCCAATGTCCAGTCACACCACAATGAAAGCAGTTTCCTTCCTTAGACACCCCACCTTTAGGTTTCAGTGCAGCCTTTCCTTTTCCAGGCTTGGGCCTACCTTTGCCTTTGGGCTTTGTCTGAACTTTGGCCTTTCCCTTACCCTTGTTGTTACGGACCATCAGTATGGGCTTGGATCCAACCTTTTTCATCTTACCTTCAGCAGTTCGTAACATACTAAGCAACTGTGGCAGAGTCTTGTCAATTTCATTCATATTGAAATTGATGACAAACTGGCTGTAGCTATCCGTCAATGATTGCAGAATAACATCAGTGACCAACTCTTGGCTCAATGGAAACCCAAGCTTAGACAGGCTTTCAATATAGCCAATCATCTTAAGGACATGAGGTCCTACTGGGCTTTCTCCATCCAGCTTACATTGGAATAGGGCCTTAGAGGTATCAAACCTCTCTTGCCGTGCTTGCCCCTGATAAAGTTCTTTCATGTGCTCGATCATATCATAAGCAACCATGTCATCATATTGCTTCTGAAGCTCAGGATTCATAGTGGCAAGCATAGGACATCCAACGTCTACCATGTCATCGAGATGCTTCCTGTAAGTATCTTTATCAGCCCTCGAGGCATTAGCGGGTGGTTCATTAGGAAGTGTTTGTTCAACGACATATAATTTCTGTTCTTGCTTGAGGACAATCCTCAAGTTACGGAACCAGTCAAGAAAGTTCAAACCATTCAATTTGTCCTTCTCAAGGACCGATCACAATGAGAGTGTATTAGTGTTTGCAGCCATAATATATCTACAACTGTAAAATATGTGTGTGAGTAAATTTACCAATTTTATATCAATCATTAAAAGGACTTTATAAAATGATGTTCCCACTATTTTATTTCAAAATTAATAACCCTTAATATATTAATTTCAGAAAGAATTTCTCGAAAGTATTTCTAGTGGGTTAAGGATCCATATTTCACCTCCTCTTAAGTCAGCTTTGGCTTTACATCATATGTAACTCCTAATATTTGGTGAACAACTCTTGTTCTAATCATCTTATGATTTTTCCAAATTACTTGCCTCTAGGTTTTTAATCCTATTAGAGTAACCTAGTTAAGTCATTTACCTACGTCTAGTCCGAGAATTGGCTAAACAGTAGCTCTGATACCACTAAATGTAACATCCCTAACCCGCATTCGTCGCCTGAATAAGGTTACGGAGCATTACCAAAAAAATGTCACTCAAATCTTTCAAATAAAAAACATTTCATAAATCATGGTAATATCAATCAAACTCATGCATAATGTCCCTATTCCACGCCCTTGAGGCCTAAGAATTGCTTTAGAAGGGATTCGGGATTATATAGGAAACAAATAAGACTTCTCGGAAAGAAATAGAAAAATTCACACTGCAAGGGTCACACGACCGTGTGGCCAGGCCGTATGACTCACACGGCTAAGACACACGCTCGTGTTTCAGGCCGTGTAGGCCTTCGAAATAGAGACACGTAGCCGTGTCCCATACCGTGTCCATGCCCGTGTAACTCACTAACTTGGGTTACACAGCCAAGCCACACGCCTGTGTGCCAAGCCGTGTGCTAGGCCATGTAATTGCCTTGCTTGCAAGCCTTTGAAACCTATATGGACGAAAAATAGGCCATGTGCTAGGCCGTGTAACACACGGATGAGACACACACCCGTGCCTTAGGCTATGTGGACGAAAAATAGACCATTTTCAAGCCAATTTCCTCACCCAAAACATGACCACTTATACAAGCCATTTGCTCCTATTTTCAAGCATATAACATGTACCTAACACATGCATATTCAAGCTAGATCACCATGGTATTTGTTCATACAACCAATATGGAAAGGAAGATACCTCAACCATAACAACCAAACATGTTTATACATTTGCATAATTTAGCCAGTAATCAACCAACCTTTGCAACTAAATCTATGCCAAAACCTACCAAAATGTTCATATACCAAAATCACACTCAAATATGCCAATTTGTCCATTCAACACCTATCATCACTGGAACGATGGGAATGTGCAAGTGTACACAATCGCAAAAAATTATAAAATGACAAATAAATGTCGAGTTATCATACCCGCAGGGAGTGTGAAAAGAATTATTTATGAATGCAATTAAAAACACTTTGGGGAAGAAAAATATTTTGATTTGAGGAGGTGATTAAAAACTAGGATTTTAACTAAGTAAAATAAAAAAATAAAATAAAAGTTCCAATGCATGATTTAAAAAGGTGATTTTAATCAATATGACCTAATTGTGCTAGATTAATTACATTTTTTAACTTAGAATTACCAAACTCATGCTTATGCTTATGTTGTTATGAATTATTAAACTCATGCTTATGTTGTTACATAATTGGATAAATTTTATTCTTTGGTCCTCTAACTTGTTGATTTACTCTAGACAGGTCTGATGGCTTTTTTGGATTACGAAATTGTCTAAATTGAAGACCAAGTCAACCCAAAATTTGGCTGCACATGACTATCCATAAACCACTCTTCGGTTTAATTGCACAAGGTCCTTGAAGAGTTGAAGAAATTAGAGATTTACCTGAAGATTTGCACTTGACCGAGTCTCAGTCCTGAGTTGTTGTGGCACTCAAATTGACCAAAAATCAAGGAAAACTTAGCTTAATTTGCTTGATTTATGGCCGACCACCCATAGAATATTATTCAAAGGATGAAAACTCCTATTTTTAGTAAACTATCCCCCTCTCCTCACCTATAAATAAGACCCTTTCATTCATTCTTCAATCATCCCACAATCATTCTTCAATCATCCCTCAAGCATCATTCTCTCTTAGCCTTTCCCATTCCCACGCCTACCATCATCTCTTCATAGAGATTTTAGCAATTAAACCTCTTAAAGAACCCTTGGTTGGCCACCTTGGAGAACCATCAGCAAAGGAGCAAAGCAAAGGAACGAAGGAATCTCGTCAGTCAAAGCCTTGGGTGACAGCCACTCTAAATTGGGTTTAATCTTTCTTTTCTTT
The DNA here is from genome assembly GCF_025698545.1 of Gossypium raimondii. Taxonomy (NCBI): domain Eukaryota; kingdom Viridiplantae; phylum Streptophyta; class Magnoliopsida; order Malvales; family Malvaceae; genus Gossypium; species Gossypium raimondii. The sequence goes on along the minus strand of NC_068570.1, from coordinate 29,638,242 downwards.
AATTTAATTTAAAGATGATTGCCACGTGTTCTTTGTTCTTGTTTACAACAATGTTAGCTTAATTTTATTTAAGCTACGCTGATTGCTTTGGTTAAATAATATTTATTTGATTCATGCTTATAATGTTTGTGCCTAAATCAATCATGCGTTCAATTAAAATCAAGTTTCTATTTCGTTCATACGTGATTGAAATGCACCTGAATTAGCGGAGTGATCCTAACCAGACAATGGCTAATGGGCGCATAATTGAAATGTGCATGCTCAATTTAGATCCTAACCTGCTTAAATTTTAGGTTGCATAACAAATCTAACCAAACTCTATTATCTGCATAGTTTTTAGATTTGGGTGATTAAATTGTTTCAAACCTAACACATCCCTGTTATCTCACACGAATGCTAAGAAGCCTTTAGTAAATAAGGATCATAAAATGCGTATTTACTAAGTAAAGGATTTCGAAAGAACCTTATTTGGTTTCCAAACTCATGAAAGATCGAGTTGTCATGGAATATTTTTCTGAATGTTATTAAGCATTTTGATAATAAATTGAGTTTAAGTAAAGTAATTATCCTAGTATATTTATGTTATAATTGTTGAAAATTGTGTTTAATTTTACTAAAATCTATTTCATTCATATAGTTTGCATACTTAGGATAATTTGTATTAGGGATCATTGCATTTAGTTTAATATATTTTAATCACCACTCTCAACTATATTGTGTTTTTATTTACCAAATTGTTAATATAATTTTATAAATCAAGTGACTTAGCACAAATACAATCCCTGTGGAGACGATAACTCGATACTTATTACTTGATAACGACTGTGTACACTTGCAAAAACCTACACGTTACAAGTTTTTGGCGCCGTTGCCGGGGACTGTCAACTGTTGCCATAGTCATTTTTTTCGTGAAATTATTTAATTTTATTTTGATTTATTTCTAACATTACTAACTTATTTTTTTTATTTTTGTGATTGTCTTTTCAGGTGTTTATGAGCATAGATCAGATTATCGATTTACTCCCTGTAGACCCTAAAATTGAGCAAACTTTTAGATAAAGAAGACGTGAATGAATAGCTCAAAGACAAGTCAAGATAGACCTTGGAAATTAGAATCAAGACCAAGGTAATGAAGCCGATCATGTACAAAATCTCATCCTCATTGTCGATGATAGGGATCGATGCATTAGACAATATGATGTACCACTTTTTAGTGAGTTAAACCCAGGAATTAGAAGGCCAGATATTGAGGCAACCCAGTTTGAATTGAAACCAATGATGTTTCAAATATTACAAACGGTGGGCCAATTTAGCGGCATGCCCACGGAAGATCCACATCTCCACTTTCCATTATTTATGGAGGTGAGTGATTCATTCAAGGTAGTCGGCGTAACTGAAGACGTATTGAGGTTGAAATTATTTCGATACTCGTTGCGAGATCGAGCACGAGCATGGCTTAATTTATTACCACCATGTTCCATATCTACATGGCAAGAATTAGCAGAGAGATTTTTGGTTAAGTATTTCCCACCTGGCAAAAACACTAAGTTAAGGAACGAGATCACAACTTTTCAACAATTGTATGACGAGTCTTTGTATGAGGCTTGGGAGCGATTTAAGGAGTTACTTTGTAAGTGTCCCCATCATGGGATTCGTCATTGTATCCAGTTGGAGACATTCTATAATGGTCTCAATGCACATACAAGATTGATGGTAGATGCTTCTGCGAATGGTGCAATTTTGTCTAAGTCTTATAATGAGGCTTATGAGATCATTGAGAGGATTGCGAGTAATAACTATCAATGGCCAACAAATCAAACAGCTCCAGGAAGACGTGTAGCCGGAGTTCATGAAGTTGACTCTCTCACTTCGTTATAAGATCAGGTATCATCTATTTCCTCTATGTTAAAACAGTTAACCGCTAATAGTACTAATAATTTTACAGCTCAACCACCAAGTTTGTTTGAAATAGTTTTCTGTGTGTACTATGTGGAAGTTCATTCTTTTGAGAATTGTCCATCAAATCCCGAGTCAGTGTACTATGTGGGGAACCAATATCAAAATAGGAGTGGACAAGGAATCCAGTCCAACTTCTACAATCCTTCATGGCATAATCATCCTAACTTTTCCTGGAGCAACCAAGGAAATAGACCAAACACTTATTGCAGCAAAGACCCAACCAATCTTATGGGTTTAATCAGCAAGCTCCAAAACCACCTCAAGCTAAGGCATCAAACAGTTTGGAGAACTTGTTGAAAGCGTACATGGCAAAGAATGACGCTTTGATCCAAAGCCAAGTAGCAACACTAAAAAATTTGGAAAACCAAATGGGTTAATTAGCTACAGAGCTACGTAATAGACCACAAGGAACCTTGCTAAGCAATACTGAGAATCCAAGAAATTTAGGTACAAAACATATCAAGGTAGTGGCATTGCGAAGTGGTAAAATTATAAAACCCTGATTGATTGATGTCGAAGATAAGACCGTTGAGAAGAATCAACCAGCTGTTGAAGTTCCTACCCCAAAGGAATCAGAAACTACAAAGTCTGACAAGGTAAACCCTAACTTAGTGAATTCAGATATTTTAACATCTTCTTTGGATGCAAATTTACCTACTCAGAAAAGTTGTTTGGTTCAACTGAAAGTTACATCATCTCCATATTCACAAAGGTTGCAGCAAAACAAGCAAAAATAGGAGGTGCAATTCAAGAAGGTTTTGGATGTTCTGAAGCAGTTACACATCAATATTCCGTTGGTGGAGGCTTTAAAATAGATGCCGAATTATGTGAAGTTTATAAAGGATATACTGTCCAAGAAGAAACAATTGAGTGAGTATGAGATTGTTGCCTTGACAAAGGAGTGCAGTGCGTTCCTGCAGAACAAACTGCCATCGAAATTGAAAAACGTAGGAAGCTTTACTATACCCTGTAACATTGGTGAATCTTACTGTGGTAAAGCTTTGTGTGACTTAGGAGCAAGTACCTACTTGATGCCTAAGTCTATTTTCAAGACGTTAGGGATATGTGAAGTAAGACCTACAGCTGTGATGCTTCAGCTAGCGGATCGATCTTTAGCATATCCTGAAGGAAAGATCGAGGATATTTTAGTAAGAGTCGATAAATTTATTTTTATTGCTGATTTCATTATCTTAGATTTTGAAGCAGACAAATAAGTATCGATCATCCTTAGGAGACCTTTCTTAGCCACGGGAAGAATGTTAATTGATGTGTAGAAAGGAGAACTCACCATGCGAGTTCAAAATGATCAGGTAACCTTTCACATTCTTAAAGCGATGAAATTTCCCGATCCGGTAGATGAGTGTTCAGTTATGGAAGAGATAGAAACCTTGGTTTCTATGGAAATGAATTTTGAAGAAGATCCATTAGAGAAATCCTTAGATCTTGACCCTTTGGAGGATGAAGAAGGTAAAGAAAACATGGTTTTGATGGAAGACAATCTGGGAAATTTTATTCAATCCACAAAGTTTGAACCGCTGGAGTTAGAAGTCAGAGAATTTGTGCAACCCAAGTTGTCAATTGAAGAACCACCTAAACTCAAACTAAAGGTACTTCCTTCCCATTTGAAATCTGTTTATTTAGGTGATTGTTCTACTTTGCCTGTGATTATTTCAGCGGAACTGACAAAAGATCAAGAGGAACAACTAATTGTTGTTCTAAAGAAATTTAAGAAAGCAATTGGTTGGACCATAGTTGATATTCGAGGTATAAGCCCTTCTTTTTGCATGCATAAAATAATTTTAGAAGAAGGTGAAAGAGCTCAGATTGATTTGCAAAGGAGGCTCAATCCTATTACGAAAGAAGTTGTGAGAAAGGAAGTGATCAAATGGTTAGATGTAGGAATCATTTATCTTATTTCAGATAGTTCGTGGTAAGTCCGGTGCAGTGTGATAATCGTAATTAGTTAATTCCAATGAGAATTGTTACCGATTGGATAATCTGTATTGATTACAGAAAGTTGAACAAAGCCACTTGGAAGGACCATTTTTCGGATTAGATGTTAGATTCTAAGGTAGTCATGCGATTCCTATATAAGCATGTGTTTGCACGATTTGGGACACCAAGAGCTATTATTAGTGATGAAGGTTCTCACTTTGTGAACAAATGGCTTAAGTGGTTGCTTGACAAGTATGATGTGAAGCACAAGATTGCGATTGCCTATCACCCCCAGTCTAATGGACAAGTTGAAAGAGTGAATCGTGAAATCAAAGGTACCTTTGAAAAGGTAGTACACCCTAGCAGAAAAGATTCATCTCAAAGGCTCGATGATGCATTATGGGCCTATCGAACAACATTTAAGACTCCGTTAGGAATGACTCCTTATCGGTTAGTCTCTGGAAAGGCGCGCCATTTGCCATTAGAGTTGGAGAATAAAGCTCACTAGGCTTTGAAGCAGTTGAACTTTGATCTTTAGCAAGCTGGTAACAGAAGGATGTTACAACTTGATGAGTTGGAAGAGCTGAGGTTGTTTTCCTAGGAGAATGCCAAAATGTGTAAAGAAATATCAAAGAGATGGCATGATAGTCATATACAACCTCGCGAGTTTAAAGAAGGTCAAAAGGTTTTGTTGTTTAATTCAAGGTTGAAGTTATTTCCTAGGAAGCTTAAATCCCAATGGAAAGAACCTTATACCATCTACCGATTTTATCCTTATGGAGCTATTGAATTATACAACAATTATGGAGGTACGTTTAAAGTTAATGGTCAACATCTCAAACATTACTGGATGGTGAAGTTGAGCGAATTGAATCATCGTTGAAATTAGCAGACCCTTAATTTTTCATGAACTCATTTTGTAAATAAATAAATAATTATAATTTATTTTCTTAACTTATTACATTTAATTAATTATGTCTAAGGAGATTGGAACTTAAGCGGGACCGCTGTGACCCCTCCAACATTTCCTAGGAATTAATTTAATGTAGTTTGTTAAGAAAAAAATTTCTAATTAAGACTTAAAATTTTTAAATTTCATTTGTTCTGTTTAAATTTTAAATCTTTATGTTAATAAAGGGGGTCAAATTTGGCCCAAATACTAATTAGTTTTTTTAGTAAGATACAGTCTGAGTTTGAGGCCCAAGACAGTAAAAAGGAGGGAAAAATCTATGCCTTGCCGTCACACCCATTACTTGCCGCCCAAGTAACTTTAATGTAGCTAAATTTTTGCTACATGCTGCCCTAATTTTTCCCTATATAAAACCTTATCCATTCTACTAATTTTCATATCCCTCAAAGCAATTTGCTTACACCCTAAACATCCCTAAATCTCCCTTTTGTGTTGTCAACCTCAAATCCCGAAAGAAACCCTAGTTTTTTTCTTCTTTTTTGCTGAAATTCCCTATTGCCACCGCAAAGAGGTCGCTGTCGTACCATCCTTGCTGTTGGAAGTTTTTTGCCATAGCAAGTTCTACCTACTTTGTCGATTTCTCTTTTCTCTCTTGTGTAGAAACTTTGCCGAATTTTTAGGAAAAGATACCATGTCTCACAAAAGAACCAGATCTTCAAAGACTACTCCTGAAAACCCGATTTTGATCGATGAAGAAGTGAAATAGAGATTTGAGTCAATCTTTAAGCATCAACCTATTATGCCGAAAAAAGGTTTTGACTTGAAGAGTAATGTTTTGATGGTTGTTCTTATACCGATTAGAAAGAAGATCAATGCTCTCAAGTGGGAACGATTTGTGATGCTCGTTCATTTCCCGATGATGAACTAGTTCGAGAATTCTATGCTAGTTTAACTACGCAAGATGCTACTGAAGTCATCGTTCGAAAGAAAAAGGTACCTCTTACTTTTAAGTCCAGCAATGATTTGTTTAATTTACCTGATGTTGAAGAATATAGGTACTACCCAATGATGTACAATATCAATTGGGATTTTCTTCAACAAGTGCTTGATATTGTGACAAATCCCGGATCCCAATGGATTATAAGAAAGTATGGAGCCATTCTTGTCGAAGAGAATACTTAAAACCAGTAGCAAATGTATGGCTTTATTTTGTTCACTACAGTTTTATGCCTATCTCACACAGTTCCACCATCTCGATAGAATGGATGCTTTTGTTATATGCAATTTTGACAGAAAAGTCCATTAATGTTGGGAAAATTATCCTCAAGGAGATTCACAATTGTGCTAAAAAGAAGGCAATAAGTGCTTATTTCCCATCATTAATCACTTTACTTTGCTTAAGGGTCTGTGTTAAAACACAAACAAATTTGAAGGGGCGATATGTTCAAGGATACATTACAAATTATGATCTTGAAAGATTAGTAGAGAGGGTGCATGATCTGAATCAATGTGAGCAAGAAGAGCTAACTGAGCTGGATACAGGGTAGTCAACAGATGGAACTGAAACTGAAGCTTATTCAGTCACAGACACTGAAGAGGAAGAATCTGATAAGGAACCGAACATTCTTGAACCAAGGGTTGAACCAGAAGAAGAACCAGTCAAGCTAAGTGTTGAACCTGAATATACAACTCCTATGTCGACTTCTGCAAGTAATCAACAACAAACTTACTGGAAATATTCAAAAATTAGAGATGATGCAATTCGAAATACTTTTAAGAATATCTCTAATACCTTTGTTCCTGAGTTCCCAGATGCTATCTTTGAGACATGGACTGAAAATACTGACAATGCAAGCGGAGATAGAGCTAAAAAAGACAAGGGGAATGAGTTAGAAGAATAAAAGGGGGGATTCTTGTCCTGTTATTTATTTAATTATTTTTAGGTCTTTAGGAATTTATTTCTTTCGTAATTAGGATTTAATTTCTGCAAAATAAAACATAGCAAGCATGAACAACTTAACATTTCTTTAGAAAGAATAAAGACTAAGTGATGTGGTAACGGGAATGAACATGTCTAGGATTAGGTTATTAGGAAGACTTGGTATTTAAGCAGTCTTAATGACTCACCTCTCTTTCTTTACAACCCTACCTGGTGTTCAATTTTCATTCATTACTTTGTTCTTGCAATGAGAACATTGCTTCTTTTTAAAGGGGGGTAAGGCAAATAAATAGCTCAAACTTTTAAAACTTTCATGTAATACCTCGAAAATTACTACAATAAGAAAGTAAGATAATATCTTTGATATAGTAAAATAATGAAATAAAGTGATAAAAAGGGTAATATTGAGTTATGTCAACATTGGGAAATATATTATGACATATTAATTTAAGAAAGGATTAAATTGCAAAAGTGAGAAAAGTTTTGTTGCCCAATAGTAAATACTCAAAATTTGAGGGGTTAAAGTGTAAATACGAAAAAGTTAAAGGACCAATATTATAAATATTTAAGGGTGGAATAATCTAGAAACTAAGGAAAATGGATGAATTAGGACCAAATTGAAAAGGTGAAGAATTTTGAGGGACTAAATTGCAATTTTACCAAATTAAGTGATGACTCAATGATGGAATTTCAAAAGATTATAAAGGGCAAAATGGTCAAATAGAGAGAGAGAATTCTAGAAGGTAATGATAATGTTTGTGATATTTTTAATTAATTAAATAGATAAATGTTATTTAATTAATATTTTATTAACATTTTTAGTATTATTTTATTATTAAATGATTAATATAAAAGGGAGGAAATATGATGAAAAAATTTTCATCTTTTCCATACAACCAACGTGAGAAGAGAGGAAAAGAAAGAAGTTTTTCTTTCTTTACAATTTGGTTCTCCCACCAAAAATTCACTAAGAGAGAAAATTGATAAGGAGACAATGGGGAGCTAGAATATCAAGTTAGATTCAAGAAATAGAAGCTGGAGGAGAGAGAAAATCAAGTTAAAGATTGAAATCAATAGCACAAGGTAAGAACATCAAGATTTCAATATATTTTTAAGTTTGATATTATTGAAAAGCATGGAAATAATGTTATAGTAGAGTTTTCTTATATAAGGTCTTATGTTCTTAATATTTTAGTGAAGAGAACTAAGTGAAAGTGATGGGAAATATTATTGAGAAAAGGGAATAAGGGAGTTATACACCTAGTAATCAACATTTTGCACTAAAACAGTTTTGGACAGCAACAGTAGGTTAAATTTGAAAAATCACCATAAATTGTGGAAATAGAATTAGAGTATTAATAAAACATGGAAATAATTCTTATTGAGTCTAGTTTTTCATAGAAGAAATGGTGTTAGTAATGGAATTGTAACTCATGAGATATAATAAAATTTGTGAGACAAGGTCGCAATGAATTCGGGTTCCCCTGTTCTGACTTTAGAAAATCATCAAAAATTGAATAAAAAAAAATCAGCAGCTTAAATTTATATTTCTAAATTATGAATGAGTATATTTTCAATAGAAACAAACAGAAACATCATCAAAATTCTGTACAAAGAGATAATTAATTTTTATTGAAGAGGGGTCGGAACTGTCAAACAGTGAAACAGGGGAAACTTTAAAGAATAAACTGTACTTATTGGCTAAACCAAAAATTTGGAAAATTTTATGGTAAGAAGATATGCGAGTCTAGTTTCATAAAAATTTAGCGGATCTTAACTCGGAGTTTTGTACCTCAAGATATAAATAATTTAGTGATTATGACTCAAGCGGACAACTTTGAATTAATATAAAAATAAATGATGGAATTATAGATAATGTTACATATAAGCATATTATACATTAAGGATGTGGAATGGATAGGAGAAGGAGGAAAATAAGTGATTTCAACTAGCATGAGTTCTCATTAAAAATGACCAATTTGCATGTTTTAGGTTCAAGGACTAAATTGAATAAAAATAATATTTTAAGTGTAAATTGGTAAAGATGTCAAAAGGTGACCAAATTGTATGAAATGAATTTTTTATTATTTAAATTAATAAAATTGAATCAAATATTAATTTATATCAAGATTGGGTGGAAATTGAGGAAAATAGAAAATTACCAAAATGTCCCCGAATTTTGGTATTTCATAATTTAGCCTAGTAAGTTTGTGTAACTTGAATTATATTCTTAGATGATTGAAATATATATATATTGGATTGAGAAATTGATTTTGAGAACATGAGAAATTGTGAAATGAATGAAATGGAAATAAAGCTTTAAATTACATGAGTAAATATCGGGTCTCGTAGGCCCTATTTGTTATGAATATAATATTTCAAGGATATATTGTAAAGAATTGTAAAAGCAGGTTAATAATTTAAATGTTTTAATTCGGATGAAATTTTGCAACTCGTTTTAATACGTACGCAAATGTATGTCTTTTAGTAATGCCTCATACCATATTCCGGCGTCGAATACGGGTAAGGGGTGTTACAATGTGACATCGCCAGATTCGGTCATAATGTTTAGACCGGGTTTGGGGTGTTACATTTCAAGTATGTTTTAATCATTTCTTTCATAAGTAGTTTTAATAAATGAATGTTTAGAGATATTCTTGTTACTGAGATAATTTGTATGCAAATATGAATGATGATTTTATCTAAGTGAAAGTATGCTATCATGAAGAATGGAATGCTTGTATGATATTAGCCTTAGTAATGTTTGCCATGAAAACTTTGCTTCTTTTGAGATTAGACATGCATGAAGGTTTATATCTTTAGAATTGACTTAGTAACTTTCTTGAGGCGAAATCCTAGGGGACATAAAAATCTTAAATGATATAGGCACTATTTCTTTGGACCGTTTGAGCCTTTTTGAGCCAACCCTATGATATTAGACCATTGAAACTGTAATTTTGAGCTTAAAGGCCTGTTTTTACAATAAACCTACATTATAAGCCAGTTACCATTTTTTAAAAAGTATCCTAATCTTGTGCACCTATCTTAACTAAAGTTGTCTTGGGAATCAACATTTGAGAAAATTTTCATAAAGATGTGTGTGCTCATGCTTAAAAAAAAAGGAAAAAAAAGAGTGAAGAAAAGTTCGCTATCTCCAAAAAGGAAAAATGTATGAGCTTGAGTTCAAAATAAGTTTGGGGGTGTTCCAATGGTTCACTTAAAGGAAAAGGAAAAGGTTTTATTACGAGAAAACCATGACAAAGTTAAAGGATAAGATTTTTAAACAGAAATATCCCATCTCTTAAAATCCCTACCTTTAACCGAGCCCCATTACAACCTTATAAAAGACCTGTTGATTTGATGATTATGTCACCTAGATTAGTGGAGAGGAAGTCCTAAGATCAACATATGAAGATCATAAATAAACCTTGTGATTGTTTGCTTGATTTATAGGAAATTATGTTGAATAAAGAATGTTAACTATAGCTGTGACATACATGCAAACTATGATTCATGTTGGCATATTTTGAAACTTAGTATAATTTTAAGGAATGTTTGCATATGAATTACTTGTTAATTAAGAAGATCTATATGCATGAAGTTATTAATGCCTGATTATGGGACAAAGACTGATACTGCTTGCACAATTAGCAATTTTGCCTTAGAAAAATCTTTTGTTGTGCATAAACATTACTTGGGACGAGCAATGATTTAAGTTTTGGGGTGTGTAAACGGAAAAATATATAGGATTTTTCCTATGTAAATTTTCACCGTTTTACTTAAATCCGTTGCTAAAACTAAGTAATTGTTTAATAAATTAATGAAATATGTGAAAATATGAAATTAGGATATGGAAATTATTAAAATGTGATTTTATGCTTTATTATATAGTTTTCATGCAATAAATGGCTTATTTTATATAATTTGAATATATTATATTTTTTTAAGACATAAAGTGGGCCATGTATGACTAAATTAAATAATAAAATATAAAATTATATTTAATTATTAATTTTTAAATATTTCATTAATAAATTTGGCTTTTAATTAATTAATTAAATTGGATAAATTTTATTCTTTGGTCCTCTAACTTGTTGATTTATTCTGGATAGGTCTCATGGCTTTTTCGGATTACAAAACCATCCAAATTGGAGACCAAGTCAACCCAAAATTTGGCTGCACATGGATGTCCATAAACCACTCTTTGGTTTAATTGCACAAGGTCCTTGAAGAGTTGAAGAAATTAGAGATTTACCTGAAGATTGGCACTTGACCGAATCTTAGTCCTGAGTTGTTGTGGCACTCAAATTGACCAAAAATCAAGGAAAAACCAGCTTAATTTGTCAGATTTATGGCTAGCCACCCATGGGAGATTCTTTAAAGGATGAAAACTCCTATTTTTAGTAAACTATCCCCCTCTCCTCACTTATAAATAAGACCCTCTCATTCATTCTTCAATCATCCCTCAAGCATCATTCTATCTTAGCCTTTCCCATTCCCATGCCTAGTATCATCTCTTCGTAGAGATTTTAGCAATTAAGCCTCTTAAGGAACCCTTGGTTGGCCACTTTGGAGAACCATCAGCAAAGGAGCACAGCAAAGGAACGAAGGAATCTCGTCAGTCAGAGTCTTAGGTGACAACCATTCTGAATTGGGTTTAATCTTTCTTTTCTTTAATTTAATTTAAAGAGGATTGCCATGTGTTCTTTGTTTTTGTTTACAACAATGTTAGCTTAATTTTATTTAAGCTAAGATGATTGCTTTGATTAAATAATATTTATTTGATTCATGCTTATAATGTTTGTGCCTCAATCGATCATGTTTTCAATTAAAATCAAGTCTGTATTTCGTTCATACGTGATTGAAATGCACCTGAATTCGCTAAGCGATCCTAACCAAATGATGGCTAATGGACGCATAATTGAAATTTGCATGCTCAATTTAGATCCTAACCCGATTAAATTGTAGGTTGCATAACAACTCTAACCAAAATTTTCATGCTCATAGACATGTTCATCATAACAACAAAATTAAAAGGATAGGGAACAAGAATCAAATTCGATGTATCTCCGAGGCTTGACTAATTTGCTCCGCTCCTCCTTCTCCGCTTGTTCTTGTTGAACCGAGGCTTCCATGAATACTTGAATGTTGCTCCAAATGGTGGATGAATGACTTTTTTTCAAGAGGTGAAATCGAAAAAGGAATAAGGGAAGAAAATGAAGAACAATAGAAGGGAATGAAGAGAGAAAACTGAGAGAGAAGTGAAGAAATGAATGTGTTTGAGATGTGTTTGAAGTGAGCAGAAAAGGGGATCTTTATAGGTTGAAATGGCTGCTAAAATTAGAAAAATCAGTAGCCATAAAGTCTCCTCATGGCCGGCCAGAAATGTGGCAAGTTTGAAGGTTTCAAACTTGTTATTTTAAGGTAGGGGCAAATCTAGAAAGACATAAATAGTAGAGGGGTTTGAATGCAATTTGAAGGAGTCTTCAAGGGATATTTTGCAAGGCTAATAATCAACCAAACAAGCTGATTGGGTCAACATGTGAGACGGTTTTGGGCTGCCCAGTTCTCGGTTGGATCAATTTTTTCGGTTCAGCTCAACTGGGACCCTTTTCGTAATTAATTAACAATAATTTATTTAACCCAAATTAAATTGGACTAAAATTAAAATTAATTATATTATGAATTAATACACATAATTTTGACCGTATTAGGCTGAAAAATTAGTTTTCCTTGATGCTTCAAAATTGTTTCTCAGTTTTGTGCTTCTAGCAATATCTACCGAGTCGTTTTTCGCCCTTTGTGCAAATCTATCGAAAATAATCAAAATTAATCAAAATTGAGCATAAAATTAATTAAAATTAAAATATCCTTTACATAGATGCTCTCTCTTGAGCCATAAATGGGTTTGCTGATACAAGCTGTCGGTCGAAATGTAGCTATAGGGTACTGCTCACACAAGCTGTCAAGCATCCACAACACATGCCGGAACTCAGCCACCGGTAGGACGTTCAGGACTAGCATCCCAAACATGGTAACCCTAATGACATTTCATTTGTATCCTATATATTCCTAAGGTTCAAATAGGTTTGATAGTCCTCGAAACATCTTTGGAATTTTTTGTCGATACGTGATACCATAATATAACATAATAGCATTTAAATCAAACATATTAAAATGCTATTTAACATATGAACTTACCTCGATTGCAAACGATGAAATATGATCAACTAGTCCAACACTTTTTCTTTCCCTTAGTCTAAATCTGTACAATGCTTAACTTGATCTAAATAATCAAATTCAATCCATTCAATTCAATCCAAAAATCATTTTTTTTCAAAATTATACTTTTGCCCCTAATGTTTTGATTTCTTTACAACTTAGTTCTTAAGCTCGTAAATTAAAATTCATGCAATTTCATCTCTACTCAAGCCTAGCCGAATTTCTTATGCATCCATTGAAACTTATACATTTCATTATTTCAAAATTTCCACCACACATTTTACAAAATTTACAAATAAATCCCTAATTGACATTTTCAACTAAAATCATTTTACAAAAGTTGTTTATCTAACAACAAAGATTCATTTTCTACCATCAAACATCACAAATAACTTGAATTCAATCGTGGCAAAACTGTAATCTTTTAACATTTTTTAATTTAGTCCATGGGCTAGATAGATTAAGCTATGACTCCAAAAACATAGAAAACATTAAAAAAAGGGATGAAAATACACTTACATGCAAGGGCGAGATATGGCCGAATGCTTGAGGAGATAACAATGGTGTTTTTCTTAGGTTAAAATCAGTTAAGGATGAACAACAAATATGATGGCCTTTGTTTTATTATTTCACTATACTTTAAATATTAATTTACTTAAATAACCTTTAATTAGCACCAAAAAATTCAATAATACCAAGCCATATACATCCACTAACCTCATTAATGGTCTAATTACCATATAAGGACTCTTACATTAAAGTTCTATAGCCATTTGATACCTTCAGCTACTAGAACTCTACTTTTGCAATTTTTATGATTTAGTCAATTTTATCGAATTAGGCATGCAAACAGTAAAATTTCTTGATGAAATTTTTATACAATAATAACGTGCTGTAGACATTAAAATAATAATAAAATAATTTATTATTTTCACATCTGATTTGTAGTCCTGAAACCACTTTTTCAATTTAACTTAAAATGGGCTATTACAAAAAGACCATTTTCCTCTACCATTCATAGATCAAATGTTGGAGATATTATCTAGTCACATGTATTATTGCTTCCTAGATTAACTTTCTGGCTACTTTCAAATCCGATAGCTCCCGAGGATTAAGAAAAAATGACATTTACATGTCTATTTGGTACGCTTGCTTATCGAAGAAGGCCTTTTGGATTATGTAATGCTCCTACAACTTTTCAGTGTTGCATATTAGCCATCTTTGATGAACTTGTAGAAGACATTATGGAGGTATTTATGGACGACTTCTCGGTATTTGGTAATTCTTTTCATCTTTGTCTTAAAATTTTAAAAGAAGTTTTAATGAGATGTGAGGAAACAAACCTTGTGCTTAATTGAGAAAAATGTCACTTCATGGTTCGAGAAGGGATCGTGTTGGGCCATAAAATTTCTAGCAAAGGGATTGAGGTTGATAGAGCGAAAATTGAAACCATCAAAAAGCTACCTCCCCCTAATTCAGCTAAGGCTATTCGAAGCTTTTTAGGACATACTGGGTTCTATATAAGGTTTATTAAAGATTCTTCTAAAATAGCTAAGCCTTTAACTAATTTGCTAGGAAAAGATGCGCCATTCGATTTTAGTCAGGAATGCTTAAAAGCATTTTATACTCTTAAGGAAAACTTAATTAATGCCTCGAGTGTGGTTGCACCTGATTGGAATTTACCCTTTGAACTAATGTGTGATTCGAGTAATTTTGCAGTAGGTGCAGTTTTTGGACAACAAAAAGACTAGCATTTTTAGCCAATTTATTATTCTAGCAAGACTTTGATAGATGCACAAGAAAATTACGCCACTACAAAAAAAGAATTGCTAGCTGTGGTTTTTACATTCGATAAATTTAAACCATATTTGATATTGTCTAAAATTGTTGTTTACACTGACCATTCTACTCTTCACTATCTTGTAATTAAATCGAATGCAAAACCTTGACATATAAGGTGGATTTTATTATTGTAGGAATTCGATTTGGAAATCCAATATAAGAAAGGAGCAGCAGATCACCTTTCCAGACTAGAGAATCCCCATCTCAAGGAGCTTAAAAAGAACGAGAGATATGACTCATTTCTTGAGGAACGACTCTTTGTTGTAACCGATTCTAAAGTCCCTTGGTTTTTGGATATCACAAATTACTTGGCTACTAACATCCTACCAAAAGGGTTGACTCATCATCAAAAGAAGCGACTCTTTCCCGATGTGAAAATTTATTTTTGGGAGGACTCTTTTTTCTTTCGTGTATGTGCAGATCAAGTAATTCGAAGGTGTGTTATAAAATAAGAAGTGAATAAAATCTTGGAACAGCGCCACTCAGGAGCGATAGGAGAACATTATAGTGGGATTAGGACAGCACACAAAACACTTGAATCAAGTTTTTATTGGCCCACACTATTTAAGGACGCTAATAGGTATGTTGCCTCTTATGATTGATGCCAAAGAACAGGTAATATTTTAAACATGATGAAATGCCTCAAACTTATAGGCGAAAAATTTTTGACGTCTGAGGCATTGATTTCATGGGACCATTTCGTAGCTCTTTTGGTAATAAATACATACTAGTAGTAGCTGATTATATGTCAAAATGGGTAGAAGCTCAAGCTTTACCTACTAATGATGATGCTAGAGTGGTAGTTCAATTTCTAAAGAAGTTATTCTCTCAATTTGGAACACCTAGAACAATTATTAGTGATAGGGGTACACATTTTTGTAATGCTCAATTCGATAAGGTCTTTAAGAAATATGAGGTGCATCATAGAAAAAAACTCAAATGCAAATGCATCGTAGAAGAAATTGTAGAGTCAAATAGAAAGGATTGGGCGTTAAAAGTAGATGATGCTTTATGGGCTTATAGGACTGCGTACAAAACACTGAGAGGAACATCTCCTTATAGACCTGTATATGGAAAGAGTTGTCATTTACCGCTTGAACTCGAACACAAAGCATTCTGGGCAATAAAATTTCTAAACTACGACCCTAAACTTGCAGGTGAGAAGAGATTGTTGTAGCTAAATGAGTTAGACGAGTGGTGAGTTAATGCTTATGAAAACTCGAGACTATACAAAGAAGCAAAAAAGCGATGCCATGACGCTATTTTGAAGCAACCCAAACAATTCACAGTTGGGGATCGTGTCCTTTTATACAATTCAAAGCTCAAATTGTTTCCCAGAAAGCTAGAATCAAGATAGTCAGATCCATTCGAGGTATAAGCCGTTTTCCCGTACGGTACATTAGAGGTAACACATCCAGCATATTGCACATTCAAGGAAAATGAACATCGACTTAAATTTTATAATGGTGACAGATTTAGAAATGATAGAGAGGAGCTTCGGCTCTGAGAACCACCATAATTGTGCACAAGGTAAGTCAAGCTTAGACTCTAAATAAACACTTCTTGAGAGGGCGAGTGTTTAACTTTTGCTAATTCTTTTAATTCCATTGCATGCTACTCTTAAATTAAATAAGAAAAATATTGTTTGACCCACACGGCTTGGACACAGGGACATGTCCCAGACTGTGTATGAAATGGGGTAATCGATAGTGAGTTACACAGCCTGGCGATAGGGCCGTGTGACCCATATGGCCTAGACACATGAGCGTGTCAGAGACCATGTGTGTATAGGGGCAATTGACACAGTTACTCAACCTGGAGACAAGGCTTGGACAAACGGGCATGTCCTTCATCGTGTGAGTCCTGGGACTTACTTAATTTCTCAAAAAATTGATGGTTACGTGGCCTAAAAGACACGACTGTGTGAGTCTTGGATCTAATTTTTCAATTTTAATTCAATTCAGGGAGTTACAAGGGTAAGAGACATGGCCGGTCCACACGAGAGTGTGTAAGACCGTTTGCCCTGCACGACCTTGTACATAGGCGTCGGAGAAGCAAAAGAAATCACACACGACCTGGAACACACCCAAATGTGCCACACAGCCCAGAAACACAGCTGTGTCTGTGGCTGTGTGAAGACTGGGTTCAATTTTTAACTCGCACACGGGCTGAAAAAGCCCCACAATGACATGTGGTCCAGCACAGGCCTTTACACAACCGTGCCCCCTTTTAACCCTCAAATCCTAATTTCCCCTTTCCTTACTTTCCTTTTTTCCCCAAGCCTAAACTCATTTCCCCTAGCCGCCACTCACCCACAATCGCTACCAATCTGGCGACCACCACAACCTCTACCTTTTCCCATTCACCTTTCTCCCTCCCCTCGCTGCACCACCAAAGCCACCTCATCTGTTCCCTCCTTCCTTCTCCCTCATGACTCCTCACTCATCCCCTTTTCTTCCTTTCCCTATTTCTTCCCTTCGATAGCCAAAGCCCTGTCCACCAACCTCGTCACCCACCTTTCAACCCCCTCATACACCCTTCCCTCTCGTCGAAGCCCCGCATCGTTGTCACCAACCCACGCCCGTCCCTCCGTTGATTTTTTCCCTATTTAATTTATTTTTATTTATTTAATTTATTATTTTATTCTATTTATTTATTCTATTTATTTATCTTATTCCTCTTCTTAGTTTTCTTTTTCTTTTATTTATTATGTTAGTACTTTTATGATTATTATTTTATTCTTATTTTGCATGCTGCCTTGGTCTTATGGTTTATGTTATTGTTCTTAATTTTATTCTTACTTTGAGTCTTATTTTGTTACAGTATGTATGAGTTCTTTTTTTTTTTTTACATTATCCATTTTTGTTATTAAATTTATTGCTCTACCTCCTGCCTTTGCATTACATTCATGCCTTCTTGGCTCACACACTGACCAATAGGAGAGAGTGCCAGAGTTGTCGGTACAACCGACGCATATTTTCTATGGAGCATGACCACGGAGCATATTTGTTATTTTGACTCTTTCATCACTCTCGCCATTCGCCATCGACAGAGCAAATTAGGAAGGGTCCTAACTATTTAGGCCCTTATGTGACTCGACTCGCACGACACTTTGGTTTCCTCAACACACTGGAGCAGTCCTCCTCACTTGCGCTAGTAGGACTGATGTCTTAGCAAGGAATATCGAGCATGAGCCATATGAGGATGATCGAGTGACTTAGTGGAGTTGATCCTCCTTAATATCAATTATCTCATTCTGATCCCCAGGATGAGCTTGAGGACTTCAATGATGATGTCCCCTTCCATCATGAGGATCCACCTCATCATCCACATCAGAGTCACCATCCTGCTACTTCTACTGCCACTTTAGCGAACCTCTCCAAGTGGTTCACTCGATTTGAGCAGCACTGCATTCAGAGGTTTGACAGTATTGACGCGACTTTGTAGCAGATCTGTCAGCACCTCCATATATCCTCTTCAGCACTGGCCACTCACGATATCGATGCCTTTGATGATGACGATCATTGATTTTATTTGTTTTTCTTTTTAATTTTAATTTTATGTTTATTTTTATATTTTTTTAGTTGTTTTATTTTTATTTTACTTTTTTCCATTTATTATCTTTTGAACTATATTTTTATTTTGATGGTTATTCGAGTTGTAACCTTTTAATATTCTTCACTATTTGTGTTTATTTTCTTATTTATTTGTTCGGAATCATGCACTACATTTAGATTTGCTTACAATTCTGCTTTTCACCATTCTGGCGATTTCATCCAATATTCAAGGTAGTTTCAGTTTTCTCCCTCTCTTATGATATTCTACTTATACTGTGATTTTATTGTGGACAATGTACATCTTAAGTGTGGGGAGGTTACTTATATAATTACTAGAAAATCACTTAATTATATCTTACATTTAAGTAATTTTCTTATACTTCCATTAGAATGAATTTTTGTCGATTTGGAATTTTTGTTGATGTGTTTTGGATTAATTTGTAGATATTTGTGTATTGGTTGATTTAAACTCTAAGACATGAGGGAGTCAAGCATGATAAGTTATTTTTCAAAAATTTAAAATCTTAGGTTGTTTCTCTAAATTGAAGTTTTATCTTAAAGTTTGAGATTTGTAAGTTTCACATCAAAACCATGATTTTTTGTGAGATTTTGAGCCTTTAGATTATACATTTTTCATGTTCAATTTATTACTGGTTATGAGTGTCAACCGGATATGTTTTTCTAGAACTTGCTTCGATTATGCACGTCGAGACCACACCTTTGATTTGATATACTAAGATGATAAAGGCACTTAGGTTTTAACCCGCTTATCCCATAAAAAGCCTACATTTTTAATTAACCCTTAGTGAACTACATTGAGCCAAACACACCTTTTCTTGATTTACCCATTAATGTTAACCCATAATTCATTTTTTTGTTGAGACCTTTTCTCGTTTTATTGACTCCTTTTTTTTTGTCAAGATTTGATTTGGTTAGACGCCTAGCTACGCTCTTCTTGTTGATTTTGGTGAATTATTTCTTATTATTCTTGTAAAAGAAAGATTGAAAAGAAAAAAAAAGTATTGATTATTATTTAGTTCTATGTTGATTGAGCTTGAACAGTTAAATTCATATTTTGAGAAGAAGCTCATTTTTGTTCTTGAATAGTTATTGATTTATGCACTTGGTTTTAGTTCTGCATTTGTTTATTTTTCTAGTTTGGAAAATTTTCAACTGGATATTGATTATATCCAACATTTTTTGTCTTTTGCCACACCTTAATATAACACCCCTTACCCGTATTCGATGCCAGAATAGGGTACGAGGTATTACCAGAACATATACAGTTTTAACCGTAGTAAACCAAGTTGTAAAATTTCATCTAAATTAAACTTTCAAGTTGTTATTCTAGAGTCGTTAATTAGGGTTTTCTTGGCTAAATATACTCACAATATTTCACTTCCTCGTCGTATGAATTTATAAATTTTCACTTACTTGTTGAATTCGTCCTGAGTACCTGAATTTATCTGTATCATTACATATTCTCATATCGTCAAATTTTCCTTTTTAACTAATGCAATATATCAATTACTCACTATCTAGTAAGCTAATTGTCACATATATATACATTATCCATTCATCTCCCACAAAGCTAACAAAATTAGCCACAATGATAGTACAAATTTTCTCTATTCGATATAAACCAAAACCTATTATTTCTTTTCCAAAAACCTTACTAAATATACACTTTATACTAACCCAAGTGTTTAGCCATTCACCCATGACATAAATATATTTTATCCATTATTACCGAATATAGATATGCTTCACAAATCATAATTCACCTCACATAGTAACCGAATTAATTTTTACTATTTGTCAAATAGATTACAAAATAAGTTATATAACAAAATATAGATACATTTTAAACCACACAAATAAACAAATTTTCATGGCATTACATGATCATCACATATCAAAGACAAATGTTCTTGACATTTCTATCACATAAACTGAATTAATTAATGCAACCTCAATGATATAATCATCCATATATCATTATTTTCACACATATAAATATCAAGACTAAATTTCTTAAACATTTGATCAATTATTTTCAATACCGCAATAGTCCTTTAGTATCAATACATATTTACCATTCAATTTAACATTTATCGATTATAATCGGGCATATGACCATTTATACACAATTCATTCATATATTTTATTATCCTCCTCCTCCTCTCCATTCCACATCCTTTATGTATAAAACATGCTTAATTAGCATTATATATAATTTCACTATTCACTTATATTTAAATTCAAAGTTGTCTATTTGAGTCAGAGTCACTAAATCATTTTTATCTAAAGCTACAGAGCTGCAAATTAAGTTTTGTTAATTTCCCCCAAAACTAGACTCACATGTATTATTACCATAAAATTTTCAGAATTTTTGACTTGGCCAATTGGTAAATTTTATTCTTTAAAGTTCCCCTATTTCACTACTCAACATCTCTAACCTCTCTTCACTAAAAATGAATTATCTCATTGTACAGATTTCAGATGATATTTTTGTTTGTTTCCTTTAAAAATAGACTCAATAATAATTCTAAACATTTAAATTATAGCTCATAATTATTTTTGTACAAATTTTAATTATTTTCCAAAGTCAGAACAGGGGATTCCAAAATCAATCCAACCCTATCCCACTAAAATTCAAATATCTCAAAATGTATAGCACTTTTTCTTGCTCTGTTTCTTTTATGTTAAAATAGACTCATTAATATTTAATTCCATATCTCATTCAATCACTAACTCAATTCCTATAATTTTTGGTGATTTTTCAAACTAACATCACTGTCATTATCCAAATCTATTCTGTTTCAAATTCACTCATTCACATAAGACTATAACAAATTATTTTGTAAGCATGGTACAAAACTTCATCACTCTAGGGACTCTTTTGCAACTCATCGCATTTCAATAACATATTCTTATTGGTTTGCAATTTCTCATATCCCATTAAACATGTCGATATAATAGCGAACATTTGGTGGTTTGCATATAGTACCACTCATTTAACTATTATCATTCGATACACGTAGTAGCCTTCACATAGTACTACACACATGACCATTAATATATGATACACATAGTAGCCTACACATAGTACTACACACGTGATCGAAGCTATCTGGTACGCATAGTATCCTGTACATAGTACTACACATGCGACCTTTCATTCCGGTACACGTAGTAGCCTACACATAGTACTACACACGTGACCATCACTTTCACTTTCACATAGTGACCTACACACATTCCATGTCACACATGTGATCATTTCTATCACTTCATCTGTATCCCCTTTTATTCCGAATATTCAATCGCGAAATTTCTCACTTTTTCTCATTTTTTCTTTTTCACTAATCAAAGTCAATTCATTATCTTTTCTGACTTATAATAACACATTTAACTTATTTTACACTCATATTATTCAATCCAGTCCAAAAATCACATTTTAGAAAAATTACATTTTTGCCCCTAAAGTTTCACAAAATTATGATTTTGCCCCTAGGCTCGGAAATTAAATTTTATTCCTTTTTATTATGTTTTATGACATGCTGAACAATTTTTCCTTCTATATCAACATCAAATTCTTGCTCTAATGTGCACTTATGAACAATAATAATTTTTAACAATTAAATCGTTTCACTCGTTTTCGCTGAAAAGCATTTAGCAAAAATCGTTTAACATAATTCTAAGCTTCATATTCTATCATGAAACGTCAAAATTCACACTTTTTATCTATGGGTAATTTTTCAAACATAATTTCTAGCTCGAATTAATGATAGAAATAGCTTAAGCAAGTTACCGGGATTCTAAAAATATAAAGAATAAGAAAAACAGGGCTAGAACGGACTTACCATGAAGCTTGAAAGAATGAACAAACCCTAGCCATGGAGTCCACATGATATTCGGCCAGCACTCATGGAGAAGATGATGATTTTGTCCTTATGTTGTCTTTTTAATTGGTTTTAATTACCAACTTACCAAAATGCCCTTAACTTAAAAATATCCTATTCCACCTATTTCATGTCCATTTTTGTCCATAACATAAACAATAGTCTAATTACCATTTAAGGACCTCCAATTTAAAATTTCATAGCAATTTGACACCTCTAGCTTCTAGAACTCAACTTTTCCACTTTTTACAATTTAACCCTTTTGACTAAATTGAGTGCTCAAACGTCGAAATTTTCGAACGAAATTTTCACGAAATCTTTCCGTGAAATTGTAGACCATAAAAATATAATAAGAAATAAATTTTTCCTCATCGAATTTGTGGTCTCGAAACCACTGTTCCGACTAGGCTTAAAATCGGGCTGTTACACTTAACTTAAGCCCCATTATAACCTCTTAAAGACCTTTTGATTTGTGTATCATATAATTTTATAGTGGTGGAGATTTGATTTTCATGCAAGCCTATGGTAATGACATTTCTTGTTCGACTATTGAGTTCATATTATTGAGCCTTAACACATTGAGCGCTTCAGTGAATCTTTAGTGGGGATGACAATTCTTGTTGATTTTAAATTAAAGGTAACTACTTAAATAATGGGAGACACCTATGATTTCTTGCTTAAAAATGTTAGCTTGGATTTTTTAAGACTGTATTGCCCTTTTAGTTGAATTGCCAATGCATGATTATTTGTGATATATTTCTAGGCATTATTGATGAGAATTACAAGTTGAGAAATATTAACTTAAAAGTGAGTTGAGGATTTTGCTTGAGGACAAGCAAACACTTAAGTCTGGGGATATTTGATAAGCTATAAAAAGAACATATTTTAATCCCATTCTTAATGCATTTTTGGATGATTAATTATGCAAGTTAGTGAATCTGATGCTCCTAATCCTTTAAATTCATGCTTCTATACTTAGGAGAGCATTTGAGAGTGAAAGAAGCAAAAAATAAGCCAAAATTAGAAAAATAGAGTTGTTTTCAGGAGCCACAAGGCCTGAGCATTTTCACATGGGCTGGACACACGCCTATGTACCAGTCCGTGTTAATTTCACACCCTACTTTCCGAATACACAAAAAAACACAATTTTAGGCTTTCTAATAATTCTAAAGTCTATAAATACCAATTAGAAGAAAACATAAGAGAGCCATCAGAGAAGATCGAAGAAAACACTCGAGGAACACCATTGGAATCAACTCGGAAGCGAATCTCCATCAAGATCGAAGATCTCCTTTTAATTTATTTCAAATTTTTTATGAGTTTCTTTATGTCTTGTGGTTATTCTGAATTTGAAATGTTTTCATTTAGGATTACAAACTAACTCCCTAGATACCTAGGGAGGATGAAACCTATGATGAATCCTTTTATTTAATTTTTATTTTTATGTGATAAATACTTATATCTTGTTCTCAATTGTGTATGCTTATTTCTTGTTTTAATATTTTCAGGATATTAATTCATGTTTAATGTGCTTAATTTAGTGGAGGAAAAGTCTCTACTTAAGAGTAGATCTAGCATAATTGAGTGGACTTGCATGCAATCTTAGAAATAAGACGACATAAATCTACTGGATTAGAGTCAAATCTAATAAGGGAATCTATAGATCGAGTTAATGTGATGATAGGGGTTTTAATTAGAAAGAGATTTCAATTAATAAAACTAAAGTCAGTTGTTCTTACTCTCGAAAGAGATATTAACATAATTTAGGGATTCCTACGGATCAAGACACAAGTGAATAAATCATTTAATTTAGATTTATAATAAAAGGTGGAGTCTAGGTAGATTCTTTCTTGGGTAATGTTTCTTTCATTGGTTAATATTCAATTATTTCCTTAATTCATTCTCTATTGCGTTCTTAGTTAAATTAGTTTAGTAATTTTAGCTTTAAAACCAATCACTCCATTTTGTCTACTAAATAATAAGAAAATGGTAATTATTGATACTTTTAGTCCTCGTGGATACGATACCTATACTCACCATAGCTATACTATTGTTCGATAGGTATGCTAACCTTTTTCGTATTTTAGTTTAGTGACCATCATTGTCCGTCGTGACAGATATCAAGCTGATCAATGGGAATTTTCCACCAATGACGAATTTTTGTTCCATGTAATTGTTAGGCCAAATAAATCGCCTTTTTTTTCTTTTATTGCATCTAATTGGTCTTGGACCTCATTGGAATCTTGTACAAGCAAATTGATTCTTACCTTACGATAAGTCTCAATAGAGCATCAGTGGTTTCATTAAATGGTTGGCTTGTGTTTGAAAAGCGTGTTGTGATAGATTCAACAGAAGGATGACCAAACGAACAAGGTTTACCAGCCGGTGAGAAAATAATAAAAAGAATTTCCCCACCACATAAAGTGGAGAGCACAAAGATTTTCTTATAAATTCCTGTGTGTCATTTTGAAAATGTGATGAGCCTATCATCCTCATTTTCAATGATCTTAATCTTCATTTTTTCTTTCCTCTAGTGTTCTTGTTTGAGCTTGCCATTGCAAAAAAGATCAAAAGACAAACGAAACAAGAAAAAAAGTTACAAAGGAAACCTTTACTAGCCTTTTAGATGGTTTGGAATGAAGTTATTCTTGGATGAAATTCATATAGATATATAGGCAAATAAAATCCCTAGAATTTAAATGCTAAAACTAATTAAATTCAGTGATCAATTTTGACATTCAACAATTGATTATCGTGTTAGTAAATGAAACTAGTCTTGAATTAGGTAGTTAAATATGTTTCTTGTATGCAGTATAAATCTTGTGTTATTGATCGTATATATATTATATCAAATATGCCATACAATGAAACAAATATTCATGATATTATGGTACATTTTAAGTCAATTATATGTTGAAAAGTATCGAAAATCGGTACCGTTATTTAATAATATTAGAAGCTCACATTGGAATAACTGATAGAATGTTCAAAAAAGGAAAGACTTCTAAATAAATCAAGAAAAATAATGCTCCAAAAGCATAAAAGGAAATAATGGATATCAAATTTATTTCTTTGCAAATTTTGGTAAATTCTAGAATAGGTTAGGTTGTACTACCATTGAAAGTATGATGATGTTGCCAATAGCATCTGAAATGACCCAAATTTTGCGTCTTTACTTGGTTTTTGATGGTCACTAAACTAACTATAAATACGACAAAGGTAAGTGCACCTATCAAACGATAGTATAGCTATGGTGAGTAGGGAATATTGTAATCATGGGGACTAAAAGTACTAGTAACTATTGTCTTCATATAATCTAGCCAAAAAATTAGGGTGATGTATTTTAATCTAAAATTACTAATCTAATTTATCTAAGAACGCAACAAAGAATGAATAGAGGAAATAATCGAAAATTAACCAATGAGATAAACAATATCCAAGAAAGAATCCACCTAGACTTCACGTCAATGAGATAAACAATATCCAAGAAAGAATCCACCTAGACTTCACGTTTTATTATGAATCTGAATTAAACGATTTATTCATGTAATACCCAATTTTAGCCCGGGCTCACATATGGAAGCATAATTTTCGAGGATATACAATCTTAGATATGATATGCAATCTTAGATATGATATATGCAATCTTAGATATGATATATACAATCTTAGAAGATATGATTTTGTAATCTTAAAGATTTAATTTGTAGATACCCTTTAATCTTAGCCGTTGATGTAATTGATCTGTACCATTGGATTTGGGGAGGGTCAGCTATAAATAGATGCCTCTCCCTTCATCGCTGAAAAAAGAAAGGAATCAAGAAAAAAGGGAGAATGTGATACCACTGCGAATTTTATTTATTTATTTTATTTAGCCCTAATAAAGTGGCACGTTTCAAAGGATGGAGATATTTTCCCATTCGAGCCCTATGAGTTATTCGCGCCTTTTAATTGGGCCCTTCATTTTTTTTAAATTATGTTGATTTTCAATTTAATCCTTAATCTTTCATTTTAGGTTTTTAGTCTATTTTATTAATTTTGTTATTATTATTTTTATTATTCTATTATATATTATTATTATACCTACATATATGTGCGCATATGCATGTTAATATATATACATATATATTTTAAACGTTTTAATATATATACATATTATATACATACTTTATTATTATTTTATTTTCATAGTTTTTTTATACATATATATATACACATTTATATTTCATAATATTTATCGTTTGCCCATATTCTATGATTTTTATATGTTTATACATTTTTGTAATATATACACATATATTTATACTCCATTCAAAGCTTATTATAAATATTTTCCACGTTTTATATTATACTTATATATTTCATTTTTTGTGAATGCATGAATATATTTTATATGTATATATTTATATTTTCCTTGTTTTTCATAAATGCATTATGTATTTTATATATATAAGTTTTATAACCCAAAATTTTATGAGTAAATTATCTTTATGTCTTTTATTCTTCATAATTTCAAATGTATATATATTTTGTACCTTTTTCTCTTTATATTTTTTTGTTTATTGATTTATGTTTTCATTTATATTCATTTGATATTTTACATGTCGTTGTTTATGTACATTAATATCATTTATTTCTATGCCATTGTTGTATTTATTATTATATTTTATATTTAATGTAGCATCACATCATTTTTTTCGATTTTAAAATTTTCAAAATTGAGATAACACTCGTATTTAGGATTTTCAAGGAAATTGAGCCCTAACGTATTGGGTTCCGATTTTCTTCGTTAAATCTAACGATCAAGGGTTGCTCATTAATAAAAAATATATAAAATAAAAAGCTTGTTGTTGGGGAGTTAAATATGTTGTATCCTAACGTATTGGATGTGACATATTGATTTCTCGAGACAAAGATTTTTTGAAAAAATAATAATAAAGGAAATATTTCAAGTTTGGGATTTTGAGGAATTGTGCCCTAACGTATTGGGCCGCGATTTCTTAAATCTTAAACAAATGAATATTCTTTTAAATTTTTATTACACGAGTTTTAGACTAATTCATTTTTGAGGAAATTAGAATGTTGTGCCCTAACGCATTGGGTGTGACATTTTCTTTCTTCGAAATGATAAGGGTCTTAATAAGTAACGTTTTTAAGTTTTTGCTAAGGATTATATTTTTCAAATTTTCGACATTAAGACACTAATTAATTAACTAGGTACCAATTTTGGGCGTTACGACGGTGCTAATCCTTCCTCGTACGTAACTGACTCCCGGATCTGTTTTTCTAAAACTCGTAGACCAAAGCCGTTTTTTTAGGTGATCCAATCACACCTTAATAAAAGATTGGTGGTGACTCCCAATTTTCATTTTTTAAAGTCGACAACCTAAATTTTTTGTTTTTAAAAAATGGTTTCGACAATTCAGTTGTGTCTTGATTCATAGAAATCCCTAAATTATGTTAATATCTCTTTCGAGAGTAAGAACAAGTGACTCTAGGTTGATTAATTGAAATCTCTTTCTAATTAAAACCGCTATCATCGCATTAACTTGATCTATGGATTCCCCTATTAGATTTGACTCTAATCAGGTAGATTTATGTGGTCCTATTTCTAGGATTGCATGCAACTCCACTCTATTATTCTAGATCTACTCTTAAACAAGGACACTTGATCTACTAAAATAAGCACATAAAACATGAATTAATATCCCAGAAATATTACAATAAGAAATAAGCATACATAATTGAGAACAAGAATCAAGTATTTATCGTGTAAAAATAGAAATTAAATAAGAGGATTCATCATAGGTTTCATCATTCCTAGGTATCTAGAGAATTTAGTTCATAATCATTAATGAAAACATCTCAAAGTAAGAATAACCACAAGAAATAAAAAAAAAAAATAAAACTTCGAAAGAAATTGAAAGGAGGTCCTCAATCTTGATAAAGATCTGCTTTCGAGTTTATTTCGATGGCGTTCTTAGAGTGTTTTCTTCGATCTACTCTGATCACTCCTTCTTTACTCTTCAAATTGGTATTTATAGTCGTCAGAATGCTCAGAAAGCCTAAAAATTGGATTTTTCCACTTATTTGAGAAGCAGAGTGCGAAATCGACAGGGGCTAGGACATAGGCGTGTGGCCAGCCTATGCGTATCTTGAAAGTAACTCTTGTTGTCTGATTTTGGCTTGTTTTTTGCTCCTTTCACTCCCAAATGCTCTCCTAAGTATAGAAACATGAATTTAAAGGATTAGGAGTACTAAATTCACTAATTTGCATAATTAATCATCCAAAAATGCATTAGGAATGAGATTAAAATATGTTGCTTTTATAGCTTATCAAATATCCCCACACTTAAGCTTTTGCTTGTCTTCAAGAAAAATCCTCAACTCTCATTGACATTATTCTTTCTCAACTTATAATTCTCATCAATAATGTCTCAAAATAATTCACAAATAATCATGCATTGGCAATTCAACTAAAAGAGCATTGAAGATTCAAACAATCTAAGTCAAAGATTTTTAAAGTACGAAAACATAGGTATTTCCCCTTTATCTAAGTAATTACCTTTAATTAAAAATCGACAAGAATCAACATCCTCAGTAAAGATTCACTCAAATCACTCAAAGTGTTTAAGGTTCAAGAATAAGCACTCAATAGCTAAAGAAGAAAAGTCATTACTATAGGCTTGCATGAAAATCAAATCTCCAGCACTATAAAATTATATGATACATAAATCAAAAGGTCTTTAAGAGGTTATAATGGAGCTTAGGTTAAGGGTGTGGAGAAAGACTAAAAAAGTTGGTTAAAATTGAAATTGAATTGATAAATTACCAAATTAGAAAAATAAACAAATGCTGAATTAAGAACTATTCAAGAATAATAAAATGAGCTTCTTCTCAAAATATGAATTTAATTATTCAAGCTCAATCAATAAGACTAATTAATAATCAATATATATATTTTTCGATATATATATTTAGATCTTTTTTTTAGAACAATAAAAAATAATTTAGCGAATCAAACAAAAGAGTATAGTTAAGCAACTAACCAAATCAAATCTCAACAGAAAGGGAGTCAATAAAACGAGAAAAAGTTTAAATGAAAAATTGAATTATGGGTTACCATTAATGGAAAAATCAAGAAACCGTGTGTTAGGCTTAGCGGAGTTCACTAAGGGTTAAGTACAAAGGTAGGCTTTTTATGGGATAATTGCGTTAAAACCTAAGTGCCTTTATCATCTCAGTATATCAAATCAAAGGTGTGGTCTCAACATGTATAATCAAAGCAAATTCTAAAAAATCAAATTGACACACTCATAATCAATAATAAAATGAGTAAGATAAATGTATGCTATAATGGCTCAAAATCTCACAAAAATTCATGGTTTTTGATGTCAAACTTGCAAATTTAAAACTTCAAGAAAATACCTAAATTCAGGGAAACAACTTAAAATTTTAATTCTAAAATAAACTTATCATGCTTGATTCTTTAATGTCTTAAACTTTAAATCAACCAATGCACAAATATCTACAAATCAATCCAAAACACATCAACAAAAATTTCAAATTGACAAAAATTCATTCTAATAGAAGTATGAGAAAATTACCTAAATACAATAAATAATTCAGGATGGTCTAATAATAATATAAATGACCTCCCTACACTTAAGATGTATGTTGTCCTCAATGTACAAACAAATATAATCATAGTATAAATAGAATATCATAAGAGAGGAGAAAACTAAAATCGCCTCGAATATTAGATAAATTTTCAAAAATGGTGAAAAGTGAAATGTAGGCAAATCTAAATATAGTGCATGATTCCGAGTAAACTAATAAGAAAATGAACACAAATAAGAAAGAAGATTAAGGGGTTATAACTCGATTAGAAACAACCAAAAAATATAGTTCAAAAGATAGTAATTAAAAGAAGTAAAAGGAAATAAAAATAAAACAAAACAACTAAAAATAGAAATAAACATAAACAAACAAAAGAAAAAGAAAATTAAAAACAAAACAAATAAAATCAATGATCCTCATCGTCAGAGGCACCAATAGTGTGAGTCGCCGGTGCCGAAGAAGAGATATGGAGGTGTTGAAAGATCTACTGCTCGAAGCAAATGAACCGCTCAGAGAGGTCTTCTAATGTAGTAGCAAAAGAAACAAGACGGTGACTGAAACGTAGATGATGAGGTGGATCCTCATGATGGAAAAAGACATCCTCAGTGAAGTCCTTGGGTTCATTTTGAGGGTTAGAATGAAATAATCGGTACTGAGGAGGATCCACTCCACAAAGTCGCTTGATCATCCTCATATGGGTCATGATCGATATTCCCTGTGGGGACACTCATATGTCACGTCAGGCAACCGAGTCTGAAAGTGATGGTGCCCGGCTCGTCATGAGTCGTCATCACCTTCTGTAGAGTAAATGTAGTACAGAAGTCCAATGTTAGCTCCATGTAGGTGGGCTCGATAATAGAGAAGAACCGGTCCCACGGGGCTGTGGCAATGATGGTGCGCACATAATCAACAAATTGGACTTGCTCCAAAGCGGCCTAATCAATATAGCGGCCTAAACCGAGTGGTCCTAGTCGAAGCAGCTGATATAAGTCCTACTGGAGACCCGCTAAAAATCAAAAATAGGGATGGCAGGCCTCGGGGGAAGGGCCAAAAGAGATGTTGTGCCCAAAGTCTTGTACTTTTTCAAAGCGGGAACGGCAACCTTAGACTTGCTGCGAGTGTTAGTCATGGTGTCCCTGTAAGAAAAACAACCAAATAACAATTTCAGTATTTAAAGCAATAATATAAATCGACAAAATGGAGCAATTTAAATACGCACAAAATGAAACTCGAATTCAACTAAAATAAAAGATTGTATACTCGAACACTCAACTAAAAATAATATAGTTGAATCCAATATAATAATAAGAATAAGAATAGTAGAAAAGAAAACTATATCATAATAAGAAAAAGGAATTATCAAATCCTAAAATAATTTCACAAATATCAAAATGACTTATAAGCATAACCAAAAATAAAACTAACTAATAATCATAATAAGAATGATTGAAAAATAGAAATGAACAAAAATAAAAACAAGATAATAAGACAAGTTACCAAATGAAAGCGAAAATAAAAACAATAATCCTAAGACTAAAAAAATAAACAAAATAATAATAACACCAAATGTAATAGTAAAAGAAAATACAAATAAAAATAATAAAAAATAAAAAAATAGTAATCTCCAGAAATAAAATAAACACAATGCCAAACAATAAGAAAACACTAAATAAATAAAAATAAATAAGAAATGAGAACTAAAAATTATTAAAATAAGAGAAAATAAAATAGAATAAAATAATAAAAATAAAATAAAGTAAAAGGGGAAACTTACGGTGGCGGTGATCATAGGTACAGGGGCGGCGAGAATGGCGAGAAAGAAAGGCTAGTTGGCCAATGGTAGGGGTGCAGGGGTGGTTCATGCTTATGGGCTACTCGATAGAGGATAAGGGCGTCGGAAGGGAGAAAACTCGGGCGAGGGAGAGAAAAGGGGGTTGGTTCTCGTGGGTGTGGTTGTTATGGAGGTTGACGAGGCTAGAGTTGGGTTTGTGGCGAGGGCCACAGCTCGGTGGAAGGCCAAGAAAGAAGGACTGACAGAGAAAAAAGGGGAACGATGAGGTGTGACGGTTCGGCAGAGGTTGTAATGCTTAGGTTTGTGCAAGTGTACATAGTCGTTATCAAGTAATAAGTAAGTATCGAGTTATCGTCTCCACAGGGATTGTATTTGTGCTAAGTCACTTAATTTGTAAAATTATATTAAAAGTTTGGTAATTAAAAACACAATATAGTTGAGAAGTGGTGATTAAAATATATTAAACTAAATGCAATGATCCCTAATGTCAATTATCCTATGTATGCAAACTATATGATTGAAATAGATTTTAGTAAAATTAAACACAATTTGCAACAATTATAACATAAATAAACTAGGAAAATTACTTTAATTAAACTAAATTTATTATCAACATGCTTAATAACATTAGGAAAAACATTCCATGGCAACTCAATCTTTCATGAGTTTGGAAACCATATTAGGTCATTTCGGAATCCTTTACTTAGTAAATACGCATTTTACTGATCCTTATTTACTAAGGGTTTCTTAGCATTCGTGTAGTAACAGAGACGTGTTAGGTTTGAAACAATTTAATCACACAAATCTAAAAACTATGCAGATAACAGAGCTTGGTTAGAGTTGTTATGCAACCAACAATTTAATCATGTTAGGATATAAATTGAGCATGCACATTTCAATTATGCATCCATTAGTTGTCGTTTGGTTAGGATCGCTCAGCTAATTCAGGTGCATTTCAATCATGTATGAATGAAATACAGACTTGATTTTAATTAAAAACATGATCGATTGAGGCATAAACATTATAAGCATGAATCAAGTAAATATTATTTATCAAAGCAATCATCATAGCTTAAATAAAATTAAGCTAACATTATTGTAAACAAGAACAAAGAACACATACCAAACTTTTTTATATTAAGTTAAAGAAAAGAAAGATTAAACCCAATTCAGAGTGTCTGTCACCCAAGACTCTGACTGACGAAAGTCCTTCATTCCTTTGTTTTGCTCCTTTGCTGATGGCTCTCCAAGGTGGCCGATGATACGAACCCGGTCGCATCATGTTTCGAAACATCTCGACGACATCGGGACTGGCCTAAACTCGAGGGGCCCAAGTGTAAAATGAGATGTTTAATTTCAGTTTGTTAATAAATTGAGTTGTTGGACTTTATTTTTAATTAAGTTGTTTGAATAAATTACTCATCTTAGTTTGAGTTCATCTTAGTTAATAACTCATCTTAGATTAATAAATGAGTTGTTGGTCATTAATTCAACTCATCTTAGTTTTAATAATTGAGTTATTATTGAACTTCATTTAATAGATGCTTCTTAATTAATCTAGTTCCTAGGATTATTTATTGATGCATGAGTTAAGTTCATTTAATTATGCTTCTTTAATTAACTAGTTCTTGGAATAATTAATGCATATGTTTTAGTTCATTTACTTAAGTTAAGTATTAATGTGTGTTATGTTTAATAAGTGTTTACATGTGTTTAATAAGCTCATTTTAATTTGTTTATTGCAGGAGTCTTTTCAAGTCATAACCGTTACAATTCAAGGCTATTACAAATTAAATAAAGTGACTGTTCAGGTCATTTTCAATTACAAAGTAAAGGGGTTGTTACAAAGGAGGTTTAACACATCATTTAAAATAGTTTAAAGAGTGGATTATTGCTTCTTTAAATTCGGCAGCAAGCTTTTCAACTACCTACCATTTTTGCTGCTTCAAAAAAATTAATCCAAGCATTCAAAAAACTATTAAGGTGTTGGTGACTATTCAGCAAACCAAAGGACATTTCAAGAGTCACTTTTCAAGCATTCAAGGTCAATTATGCAATTGAATTGAAGTGAATTAAATGGTGGAGTTATTTGGTTCAAGAATTCCAAGAGACTTGAGCTTATTTCAACTTTTAAGATGAATACTTGTGACCATTCGGCTAGCCTTTTTCTAGCCTTATAAATATGTGTGTAATCAGCCTTTTGAAGGGACTTTTTACTTTTGGAACTTTGATAAAATTTTATGAACATTTTGTTCACGAGTGAGTTTACCTCCTCTCCTATTTCATATTAGTCTTGTTCGACTTATCTAGCGTTGCTAGTGGCATCTTCCCGACTTGTTCCTTTGAACTTATCACTCATCACTAAGTGTGTCGTTCTCCAAAATATACCTTTGGTTCCTAACTTCCTAGTTAGCGGGTCAAGGTCCACCTTAAGTGACATATAAGTCTCGGGTCAGCAATTTGATATAGTGTTGGTTCTTTCTTGTCCTTAAGATCATTTTTCCACATCCACCACCTATCCGACTTATCAATCCATTATTTCTTTATTATTAAACCGAACCTACATATTTCTAAACCCTCCGTTCATTCATAAAACCACTTTTTTAGCTTCCGCATATCATCGCCAAACTTGCGATTTCAACGCCCGAACATTCTCCTCATCGACGATCGACGCAAACACGTGAATCGACTCGACTCTCCCGGGCCAGATCACATCAGCCGACCAAGGGTTCTTTAAGAGGCTTAATTGCTAAATTCTCTATGAAAAGATGATGCTAGGCGTGGGAATGAAAAAGGCTAAGAGAAAAAGAGAGAATGATGCTTCATGGATGCTTGAGGGATGATGAACGAAGGAATGAGAGGGACTTATTTATAGGTGTAGAGAGAGAGATAGTTTGCTAAAAATAGGAGTTTCCATCTTTTGAAGCATCATACATGGGTGGCCGGCCATAATTTTAGTAAGTTGAGCTAATTTTTCCTTGATTTTTGGTCAATTTGAGTGCCACAACAACTCAGGACTGAGACCCGGTCAAGTGCAAATCTTCAGGTAAATCTCTAATTTCTTCGACTCTTCAAGGACCTTATGTAATTAAACCAAAAAGTGGTTTATGGACAGCCATGTGTAGTCGATTTTTGGGTTGACTTGGTCTCCAATTTGGACAATTTTGTAATCTAGCAAAGTTGTCAGACCTGTCCAAAATAAATCAACAAGTTAGAGGAACAAAAAATTAAATTTATCCAATTTAATTAATTAATTAAAACCCAAATTATTAATGAAATATTTTAAAATGAATTATTAAATATAATTTTATATTTTATTATTTAATTTAATCATGCATGTCCCACTTTATGTCTAAAAAGTATAATATATTCAAATTAATATAAAATAAGCCATTTATTGCATGAAAACTATATAATAAAGCATAAAATCACATTTTAATAATTTCTATGTCCTAATTTCATATTTTCACATATTTCATTAATTTATTAAAAAATTACTTAGTTTTAACAACGTATTTAAGTAAAAAGGTGATAAATTACTTAGGAAAAATCCTATATATATTTCCGTTTACACACCCCCAAACTTAAATCATTGCTTGCCCCGAGTAATGTTTATGCACAGCAGAAGATCTTGCTAAGGCAAAATTGCTAATTGTGTAAACAACATCAATCTTTGTCCCATAATCATGCATTAATAACTTCATACTTATCAATCTTCTTTATTAACAAGTAATTCATATACAAACATTCCTTAAGATTATACTAAGCTTCAAAATATGCCAACACGAATCATAGTTTGCATGTATGTCACGGCCATAGATAACATTCTTCATTCAACATAATTTCCTATCAATCAAGCAAACAATCACAAGGCTTATTTATGATGTTCATATGTTGAACTTAGGACTTCCTCTCCACTAATGTAGGTGACATAATCATCAAATCAATAGGCCTTTTATAAGGTTGTAATGGGGCTCGGTTAAAGGTAGGGATTTTAACAGATAGGACATTTCGATTTAGAAATCTTAACCTTTAACTTTGTCTTAGTTTTCTCGTAATACAACATTTTTCTTTAAGTGAACCTTTGGAACACCCCCAAACTTATTTTGAACTCAAGTTCATACATTTTTCCTTTTTGGAGACTGAGCGAACTTATCCTCGCTCTTTTTTTTTTCAAGCATGAGCACATGCATCTTTATGAAAATTTCCTCAAATATTGATTCCCAAGACAACTTTAGTTAAGATAGGTGCACAATTTTAGGATAGTTTAAAAAAAAGATAATTGGCTTATAATGTAGGCTCATTGCAAAAAAAAAAAAAACACAGACCTTTAAGCTCAAAATTACAGTTTCAAGGGTCTAATATCATAGGGTTGCCTTGAAAAGGCTCAAACGACCCAAAAGAATAGTGTCTATATCATTTAAGATTTTTATGTCCCTTAGGATTTCACCTCAAGAAAGTTACTAAGTCAGTTCTAAAGATATAAACCTTCATGCATGTTTAATCTCAAAAGAATTACGTTTTCATGGCAAACATTCCTAAGGCTAAGATCATTCAAGCATTTCATTCTTCATGATAACATACTTTCACTTAGATAAAATCATCATTCATACTTGCATAAAAACTATCTTAGTAATAAGAATATCTCCAAACATTCATTTATTAAAACATACTTACGAAAGATTTGATTAAAACATACTTCAAAAATTTAAAAGTTTGAGCAATTTATTTGCCTTACCCCCTTTAAAAAGAAGCAATGTTCTCATTGCAAGAACAAAGTAATGAATGAAAACTGAAAACCAGGTAGGGTTGTAAAGAAAAAGAGGTGAGCCATTAAGACTGCTTAAGTACCAAGTCTTCCCTAATAACCCAATCCTAGACATGTTCATTCCCATTTCCACATCACTTAGTCTTATTCTTTCTAAATAAGTGCTAAGTTTGTTCATGCTTGGTATGTTTTATTCTGCAGAAATTAAATCCTAATTACGGAAGAAATAAATTCATAAAGACCTAAAAATAATTAAATAAATAACAGGACAAGAATCCAACCTTTTATTTTTCTAACTTATTCCCATTGTCTTATTTAGTTCTATCTCCGCTTCCATCGTCAGTATCTTTTGTCGATGTCTCAAAGATAGCATCTAGGAACTCAGGAACAAAAGTATTAGAGATATTCTTAAAAATATTTTGAATTGAGTCACCTCTAATTTTTTCATACTTCAAGTAAGTTTGTTGTTGATTGTGCATGAACTTGCACATATCCATCAACACTAACAACTCCGATTTCCTTGAAGTACTTGTAGAAGTCAGCATGATAGTTGTATATTCAGGTTCAACACTTAGCTTGACTGGTTCTTCTTCTCGCTCAACCCTTGGTTTAGGAATGCCTGGTTCCTTGTCAGATTCTTCCTCTTCAGTGTCTGTGACTGAATTAGCTCCAGTTTCAGTTCCATCTGTTGACTCCTCTGTATCCGGCTCAGTTGGCTCTTCTTGGTCGCCTTGATTCATCTCATGCACCCTCTCTACTAATCTTTCAAGATCATAATTTGTAATACATCCTTGAACATATCGCCCCTTTAGATTTGCTTGTGTTTTAACATAGGCCTTTAAGCAAAGTGAAGAGATTAATGATGGAAAGTAAGCACTTCCTGCCTACTTTTTAGCACAATCGTGAATCTCTTTGAGGATAATTTTCCCAACATTAATGGACTTTTCTGTCAAAATTGCATATAACAAAAGCATCCGTTCCATCGAGATGGTAGAACTATGTGAGATAGGCATAAAACTGTAGCGAACAAAACAAAACATACCTTTGCTACTTGTTTTAAGTATTCTCTTTGACAAGAATGGCTCCCATACTTTCTTGTAATCCATTGGGATCCCGGATTTGTCACAACATCAAGCACTTGTTGAAGAAAATCCCAATTGATATTGTTCATCATTGGGTAGTACGCATCTTCTTCAACATCAGGTAAATTAAACAAATTATTGATGGAATTAGAAGTAAGAGGTACCTTTTTCTTTCGAACGATGACTTCAGTAGCTTCTTGCGTAGTCAAACTAGCATAGAATTCTCAAACTAGTTCATCATCGGGAAGTTAACGAACATCACAAAATCATTTCCACTTGAGAACATTGATTTTCTTTCTAATCGGTATAGGAACAACCATCAAATCATTACTCTTCAAGTCAAAACCTTTTTCCGGCACCATAGGTTGATGCTTGAAGATTGAATCAAATCTTTCTTTCACTTCTTCATCAATCAAAATTAGGTTTTCAGAAGCAGTCTTTAAAGATTTGGTTCTTTTGTGAGACATGGTATCTTTTCCCGAAAATTCGACAAAGTTTCTATATTAGAGTTACTTGGGCGGCAAGCAATAGGTGTGACGGTAAGGCATGGATTTTTCCCTCCTTTTTGCTGTCTTGGGCCTCAAACTCAGACTATATCTTACTAAAAAACTTTATTAGTACTTGGGCCAAAATTAACCCTCTTTATTAACATAAAATTTAAAATTTAAACAGAATAAATGAAATTAAAAAAAATTTAAGTCTTAATTAGAAAATTTCTTATTAACAAATTACATTAAATTAATTCTCAGGAAAGGTTGGAAGGGTCAGAGCGGTCCCGCTTAAGTTCCAATCTCCTTAGAAAGAATTAACTAAATGTAATAAGTTAAGAAAATAACTTCTAATTATTTATTTATTTACAAAATGAGTTCATGAAAAATTAAGGGTCTACTAATTTGAGCGAGGATTCAATTCACTCAACTTCACCATCCTAGTAGTGTTTGAAACATTGACCATTAACTTTAAACGTACCTCCATAATTGTCGTATAATTCAATAGCTCCATAAGGATAAACTCGGTAGATGGTATAAGGTCCTTTCCATTGGGATTTAAGCTTCGCAGGAAATAACTTCAACCTTGAATTAAACAATAAAACCTTCTGACCTTCTTTAAACTAGTGAGGTGTATATGACTATCATGCCATCTCTTTGATCTTTCTTTACACATTTTTGCATTCTCATAGGATAACAACCTCAGCTCTTCCAACTGATCAAGTTGTAACATCCTTCTCTCACCGGCTAGCTTAAGATCAAAGTTCAACTGCTTCAAAACCTAGTGAGCTTTATTCTCCAACTCTAATGGCAAATGACATGCCTTTCCAAATACTAACCAATAAGGAGTCGTTCCTAATAAAGTCTTAAATGCTGTTCGATAGGCCCAGAATGCATCATCAAGCCTTTGAGACCAATCTTTTCTGCCAGGGCGTACTACCTTTTCAAGGATACCTTTGATTTCATGATTCACTCTTTCAACTTGCCCATTAGACTGGGGATGATAGGCAGTAGCAATCTTGTGCTTCAAATCATATTTGTCAAGCAATCACTTAAGCCATTTTTTCACAAAGTGAGAACCTTCATTAATAATAATATCTCTTGGTGTCCCAAATCGTGTAAACACATGCTTATGTAGAAATCGCTTGACTACCTTATCATCATTTGTAGGGTATGCTTCAGCTTCAACCCACTTGGATACATAGTCCACAGCAACTAAGATGTATTTGTTCTCATACGAAGAAAGAAACCGGCCTAAGAACTCAATGCCCCATACTGTTAGAGTATGCCCAAAGATCAATCATGAGATGGTTGTAATAACATACTTGATTTATCATGTTTACTAATATAAGGCGTTACCATTATTATTTCAGTTTCTTTTCTGTGTGTATAAATAAACTGTTTTATAATGAT
Source organism: Gossypium raimondii (assembly GCF_025698545.1). Classification (NCBI taxonomy): domain Eukaryota; kingdom Viridiplantae; phylum Streptophyta; class Magnoliopsida; order Malvales; family Malvaceae; genus Gossypium; species Gossypium raimondii. Next base: position 29,598,810 of record NC_068570.1, on the reverse strand, counting down.
GTCCTGAGTATAATATGATTATTCTTAAAAGGTCCTTAGTCAAGTATTATTGTTGGATAGGACAACGATAACACATTAAGACTAACATGTAGTTGATTGATGATAAAGAGTTGTCATTGATATGGACTGTTAGAATCGATGCATGAATATGTGTGTTAGAGAACAACATATTGGACTGACCCGTTATGAGTATGTTTCTTGGATTATTATGTAATTGTCACGACATTACTCATAGTGATTAATATGTATATGATCCTCAGACTTGACATCATCATAATCCCAACATCGTGAGTTGTATATTTTGATACTGATCAAGCGTAACCGAATCGGTTGTTCTATAAAGGCTGATGTTAGATATACCACAATCTATGTAGAGGGATATGGTTGATCGATATAGGATAAGTCCCTCCTACATAATGGGAGTAATATCTTAGGCCACTTGATTGAGTGAGACTAGAAATGCATGGCCATGCTCAAATAAGCTGATATGAGATGTCATACTTATTTGTATATCATAGTCTACTTAAGATATCAAGGAACATGGAATGGACTATACAAGTGTGACTATACCATGACTTGTGTTCAATCCAGAGATAAAGGACTTAAGGATTAGTGCATGAAAAGATTAATCATAAAAATGTTATGTCGAATCATGATTTCTTATGATTTAAGTAGCAATGATGCATTGCTAGGTGCCACTCATTGTTTGTAACATTGGAATCGTTCTAACATTACTGCTAACGTTACAAGAACCTACAGGGTCACACCCTATAGTTGAAATGAACAGAAGAAAACATAATTGCTATTGTGTTTGGTTGTCGCATGAATTAAATTAATTATAGAATTAATTTAATTGGGTAATCAAATATCGAACACATTATATGTACAAGGTTGTTGTACACATAATGAGAATATGATTTTGGTTCGTATATAAATAAATATAGTTTACCGAAATCTTTATTATAATTAATGTAATTATAATTTTCAGTTTTTTAAACATTATTATATTTATTTAATTTTGATAAACCCTAAAAAAATAATAAGATATAAAATCTCGTTTTTCTTTGCTTGGTGAGTCTAGCAACCGTCAAAGCAAAGTCTTCTCCAAAACTGTTTGGGGATTCCTTCCGTTCATAGTCAACTGGGTGGATTATGTAGAGGTCAGAGTCATTAAAGATTGCGGCTTGGTTCGATAGTAGATCATATTACTCATTGCCGAGGCGTCGCTGTCTACTCAGAATCACCATTCGGTAATTTTGAAACCCTTTTTCACCCCGATTCGTTCCTCACACATGGATCCATGGTTAGGATCGCCGGGTGTTATATTTTTCTGCTGCACTGTAGGGGTGCCGGCATTCCAATACATACGTTGAACAATTCAATCTCCAAAATCTTTGTCAAGGGCATCTCATTCCTCCTTGATATATTTCCAATCCTTTGGCATTTATCACAGTTCTTCACATAAGCACAAGTTTCTTTAAAGTGTAGGCCAAAAGAAACCTGCTTGCAAAATATTTGCTACAGTACGTGAACCACCAAAGTGTCCCCCACTTGGAGATGAATGGCAATGATACAAGATCTTAGTAATCTCACTTTTAGCTACACACATTCGAATTATATTATCTGCGCATTGTTTAAACAAAAACGGATCCTCCCAAAGATAATATCGACTATCATGAAGGAATTTTTTCCTTTGTTGGTATGTCATTTCTTGAGGAATTATTCCACATGCAAGATAATTGGCAAAATCAGCAAACCTGGGTATTTCATGAATTTGATTTACCTCAAATAAGTGTTCATCTAGAAAATTCTCGTTGATAGGAACACATGACTGAGTTACCTCATCTTGCTCCAACCTCGACAGATGATCAACTATTTGATTTTCAACACCTTTTCTATCTTGGATCTCAAGGTCAAATTCTTGGATTAAAAGTATCCAACGATTTAGCCTTGGTTTTGCATCTTACTTCATGAGCAAATATTTAATGGCCGCATGGTCAGTAAATACTGTAACTTTGGTACCTATAAGATATGATCGCAATTTGTGAAAAGCAAAAACTATAGCGAAGAATTCTTTTTTGGTTACCATATAATTGCATTGGGCTCCCATCAAAGTTCTACTTACATAGTAAATAAGGTGAAACACTTTATTTCTTCTTTGACCCATCACAGCTCCATCGACATAGTCACTCGCATCGCACATCAGCTCAAAAGGTGAGTTCCAATCAGGTGTAATGATTATAAGGGCTGAGATTAACTGCTTCTTTAGCTCTTCAAAAGCTTCCAAACATGCTTTATTGAAATCAAACACTGTATCTTTCTCTATCAACAAACACAACGGTTTAGAAATTTTCGAGAAATCTTTAATAAACCTTCGATAAAAACCAACATGGCCTAAGAAACTTCTGAATCCTTTCACATTCATTGGGGCCAGTAATCTTTCAATTACATCCACCTTTGCTTTATCGACTTCAATTCCTTTCTTTGAGATCTTATGACCTATGACAATCCCTTCTTTGACCATAAAATGACATTTTTCCCAATTAAGGACAAGAGTCGTCTCTTCGCATCTCTTCAGTACCTTAGCCAAATTACGCAAACAGATATCATAACTGTTACCAAAAACAGAAAAATCATCCATGAAAACCTCAACAAAATTTTCAACCATATCAGTAAATATTGCCATCATGCATCGTTGAAAGGTTGCAAGTGCATTGCATAAACCAAAAGGCATTCGCCTAAAAGCAATCGTACCGTATGGACAAGTAAAGGTTGTTTTATGTTGGTCCTTCGGGGCTACAACTATTTGGTTATATGCTGAATATCCATCTAAAAACCAATAGAATTTAGTACCTGCCAATCGATCTAACATCTGATCTATAAAAGGCAATGAAAAATGGTCCTTCCAAGTGGCTTTGTTCAACTTTCTGAAATCAATACAAATTCTCCAACCGGTAACAGTTCTTGTTGGAATTAACTTGTTACGCTCATTTTCAACAATCGTGATTCCACATTTCTTCGACACACACTGCACTGGACTTACCCATGAACTATCTGAAATAGGATAGATGATTCCTGCATCTAACCATTTGATCACTTCCTTTCTCACAACTTATTTCATAATAGGATTGAGCCTCCTTTTCCCATCAATTCCAGCTCTTTCACCTTCTTCTAAAATGATTTTATGTATGCAAAAAAATGGCTTATACCTTGAATATCAGCTATTGTAACGCCCTAGAATTTGGGCCTAGAAGTATTGGGCCTTGAGCAAGGGAACAATTTGGAAACTGTGTACAAAAGTATGTCTGTCGTAGTGGTTAAGGGTCCTGAGAGGAGTTGGAAAAGTCCTAGGTTCAAACCTGGGCTTTAGCCAAAATTTTGGTTTTAAGTGGATAAAACCCTGGATGCTTTGGTCTAGTACTTATGGTGTCATTAAGGTTGCAAGGGAGTCTAGGTTCAAGTCTTGGCTCTTGCAATTTATTTTGGTTTTTCTTTTAAAGGAACCTGGACTTTGGCCTTTAGACCTTTTAGTTAATTGAAGACAAAATGTGACACAAAAAGAGCCTGTGGCCTAGTGTGAAGATGGTGTGTTGTGTACTGTGAGGTCTAAGGTTCAAGTCCTGGGTTACGCAATGGGGTATTTATTTTGCTGCTTGAGCTGTGCAAGAGGCAAAGTTTGAGTGGAATACTACCGAAGGAAGTTTGAGTGAAATACTACCGAAGGAAGTTTGAACTGGTCATAGAGGGAATTGAGGAGAAATCGGTGGAGTGATAAGGGGAGAGATTTGAGGAGAGAATATTGGGATTTAGGGAGGTTGTTGTTGTGGAGAGTTATATATATCCATCCAATTTATTCCTTGCTCGAAATGGGGGGAGAACGGTGAGGCTTTCAAGGTATTCGTCGCTTTCTCCAACCTACAATGCTTCCATTCCTTATTGGTGGTGGTCGAGGTTGATTGGCACATTGCCAGGGAACCAAGGGTGCGATGATCATTGATTTCCGGAATAAGAGTGTTCGGATCGACGGGAATCTGCAAATTGCATCAAGTGTGTAAACTCTCCACTGTAACTGTAGAACGGCAAAAGTTGAAGTACGACATTTAGGACCACACGAGCGTGCGATCGCTCATGTGGAAAGCCGAACCTGTGAATCATGGGCATTAAACTGTGGGGGCCTCCATGAGCATTTTCATGGTCTTAGGCCGTAATGGGTCACGTGGGACAGGATGGGCCGTATGGACTCAATGGGCTTGTGGGCCCCACACGGATAAAATCCACGATTGGTGGCAAATACTAGACCGGGCTATGTATTTTGCATAGTTGTGACTGAATTTGGGCGAATTGGGCCACATGAGCGTGTGGGCCCACTTGGGCCGAATATGGGCTTTGGGCCCATTTGCACCGTTATGACCATTTAGGTTATCTGTGTCACTTGAGACGACTGTAGGCCTTCGGAAAGGTTGTAAAATTATTGAAATACCCTCGAGGGTAAAATTATCAAAATACCCTCAAAGGGTAAAATTACCGAAATACCTTCGAAGGGTAAAATTACCCAAATACCCCGAAAGGGTAAAATGACTGAAATACCCTCAATGGGTAAAATGACCGTAATGCCCCTGTAGGGTAAAATGACCGTAAGGTCCTGTAGGATAATGCCCCTGTAGGGTAAAATGACCGTAATACCCCTATAGGGTAAAATGACCGTAACGCCCCTGTAGGGTAAAATGACCGTAATGCCCCTGTAGGGTAAAATGACTATTTTGCCCCTCGGGGTTAAATGATTGATTTGCCTATGATGTAAATGAATGATTTGTCCGACATCTAAATGACTGATTTGTTTGTGATTTAAATGACTGATTTGTCTATGATTTGTATGACTGATTTGTCTGTGATTTGTATGACTGATTCCGTGCATGGCATTTTGCATACACGACATACTGCATGGGGTGGGGATTCTGTTATGGAGGAAGTACTGTACTGATGGCTCTACCACAATCACTATTACTGGTGGTTTGGCCACATATACTGTTACTGGCAGCTTTGCTGCGATACTATTGCTGGCAACTTCGCTGCGATGCTATTGAGGGCTTTGTATTGATCATATTACCATTACTGATGGCTGTGTGCCGATCATATTACCATTACTGATGGTTGTGTGCTGATCATATTACTACTACTGATGGCTTTGTGTCAATCATACTACTGTTACTGATGGTTGTGTGCCGATCATATTACTACTACTGATGGCTTTGTGCAAATAATATTACTGTACTTATGGCTTGTAGCAATTCTGTTTATAGCTTATAGCTATCCTGTTTACGGCTCTTATCCATTCTGGTTACTGGCAGCTTTGTTGCGATACTGGTTAGTGCCATAACCGGTGCTAAATAAAGAGTGTAGAGATGGGTGGGTCGATTTAATCCCCACAGGAGTGTAGGGTTGGACAGGAGATGGAGTGCAGGATTGGTATGGGTATTTATGCATTGCATATACTGATTTTGATATTGAGATGGGCTTAGGCCCATATATATGTGATATGTGCCATTTGATATGGGATCAGGCCCAACCGAGGCTGATGGGGGCTAAGGTCAAATCATCACCGTTACTATATTGGGCTAAGATCCACCTTTGTCTTTATTCTTGTTAAAGGGCTCGAGCCTAGACTATCTTTGTTTACATTTCTTGGTTGTTTTTTTAATAAGGGGATTACACACTGATTTTTCGTAAACTCACCCCATTTTTAACCTTTCAGGTAATCCCCAACGTTAGACGGTTCGGAGTTGCGAGGGACTCAGAAGTGGCCACACAACCGGATCAGCTTTCGTTTTTAGTTTTTGATTTATAAGGAACTGGTTTTGGGTATTTTAATGTAAAAAAGCCTCTATAAAGTTATAAAATTTAAATTGGGTTTATAAAATTTAAATTGGGATTTTTATTTATTTAGTTTGATATAACCTGATAGTTGTAGAATAAGACGGGTTTTCAAAAGGTAACCATTTTCAAAGACACCACTTTTTCGCAATAAATAAGATTTTGGAAAATTTATAACGTTTTAAATGTGATTAGATTTTAATGATGCACGCTTGGAAATGAACAACCCATTTTGGAATCATCGTTTAATAACAAAATGATTAATTGATTTTAAAGATTTCAACAACAACAAGTTTTATGCTAAACACTTTAATGTGACACCGCTAGATTCGGCCATAACTCCTAGGCCGAGTTAGGGGTGTTACAGCTATGGTCCAACCAATTGCTTTCTTAAATTTATTTAGAACAACAATTAGTTGCTCCTCTTGATCTTTCGTCAGTTTCGCAAAGCTTTACCATAGTAAGATTCACCAATGTTACAGGGTATAGTAAAACTTCCTGGGTCTTTCAATTTCGGTGGCAGTTTGTTCTGCAAGAACGCACTGCACTCATTTGTCAAGGCAACAGTCTCATACTCACTCAGTCATTTCTTCTTGTACAGTATATCCTTCATAAACTTCACATAATTCAAAATTTGTTCTAAAGCCTCCAACGGAATATTGATGTGTAACTTCTTCAGAACATCCAAAAACTTCTTGAATTGCACCTCATGTTTCTGCTTATTTTGCTGCAATCTTTGCGGATATGGGGGTGATGGAACTTTCGGTTGAACCAAATAACTTTTCTGGGAAGGTAAATCTGCATCCAAAGAAGATGTTAAAATATTTGAATTCACTAAGTCGGGGTTTAACTTGTAGACTTTGCAGTTTTTGAAGGTGGTTGATTCTTCTCAACGGGCTTATCTTTGACATCAATCAATCAGGGTTCTAGAATTTTATCACTTCACAATGCCACTGCCTTGATATGTTCTTTACCCAAATTTCTTGGATCCCCAGTATCTCTCGGCAAGGTTCCTTGCGGTCTGTTACATAGCTCTGCAGCTAACTGACCCATTTGGTTTTCCAAATTTTTCAGTGTTGCTACTTGGCTTTGGATCAAAGCGTCATTCTTTGACATGTACGCTTTCAACAAGTTCTCCAAACTATTTGATGCCTCAGGTTGAGGTGGTTTTAGAGCTTGCTGATTAAACCCTTGAGATTGGTTTGTTCGTTGCTATAATAAGTTGTTGTTTGGTCCATTTCTTTGGTTACTCCAAGAAAAGTTAGTATGCTTATGCCATGAAGGATTGTAAAAGTTGGACTGAGGTCATTGTCCACTCCTATTTTGATATTGGTTCCCCACATAGTACACTGACTTGGGATTTGATGGACAATTCTCAAAACAATAACCTTCCCCATAGTACACATAGGAAACTGTTTCAAACAGACTTGGTGGCTAAGCTACAAAATTATTAGTACTATTAGCGGTTAACTGTTTTAACATAGAGGAAATAAACGATACCTAAGTTGATAACGAAGTGAGGGAGTCAACTTCATGAACTCCGGCTACACATCCTCCTGAAGCTGTTCGATTTGTTGGCCATTGATAGTTATTACTCGCGATCCTCTCAATGATCTCATAAGCCTCATTATAAGACTTAGAAAAAAATTGCACCATTCGCAGAAGTATGCATCATCAATCTTGTATGTGCATTGAGACCATTATAGAATGTCTCCAATTGGGTACAATGAGGAATCCCATGATGAAGACACTTACAAAGTAACTCCTTGAATTGCTCCCAAGCCTCATACAAAGACTCGTCATCTAATTGTCAGAAAGTTGTAATCTCGTTCCTTAATTTAGCGTTTTTGCTAGTTGGGAAATACTTAACCAAAAATCTCTCTGCTAATTCTTGCCATGTAGATATGGAACTTTGTGGCAATGAATTGAGCCATGCTCATGCTTGATCTCGCAACGAGTATGGAAACGACTTCAACCTCAGTGCGTCTTCAGTCACACCAGCTATCTTAAATAAATCACTCACCTCCATAAACAATCGAAGGTGGAGATGTGGATCTTTCGTGGGCATACCAGTAAATTGGCCCACCATTTGTAGCATTTGAAACATCACTGGTTTAATTCAAACAGGGTTGCCTCAATATCTGGCCTTCTAATTCCTAGGTTTAACTCACTAAAAAGTGGCACAGGATATTGTCTGATGCATCGATCCCTATCATCAGCAATTAGGATAGGATTTCGTACATGATCTTTGAGTTTTTCGTTCACCTCTTTTTTGTCTAAAAGTTCGCTCAATTTCAGGGTCTACAGGGAGGAAATCGATAATTTGATCTATGCTCATAAACACCTGAAAAGAAAATAACAATAATTAAAAATAATAAGTTAGTAATGTTAGAAATAAGTCAAATTGAAAATAAATCATTTCATGACAAAATTGACTATGGCAACAGTTGACAATCCCCGACAACGACGCCAAAAACTTGTAACTCTTAGGTTTGTGCAAGTGTACACAATCGTTATCAAGTAGTAAGTAAGTATCGAGTTATCATTTCCACAGGGATTGTATTTGTGCTAAGTCACTTAATTTGTAAAATTATATTAACAATTTGGTAATTAAAAACACAATATAGTTGAGAAGTGGTGATTAAAATATATTAAACTAAATGCAATGATCCCTAATGCCAATTATCCTAAGTATGCAAACTATATGATTGAAATAGATTTTAGTAAAATTAAATACAATTTGTAACAATTGTAACATAAATAAACTAGGACAATTACTTTAATTAAACTAAATTTATTATCAACATGCTTAATAACATTCAGAAAAACATTTAATGGCAACTCGATCTTTCATGAGTTTGGAAACCACATTAATTCCTTTCGGAATCCTTTACTTAGTAATTACGCATTTTACTGATCCTTATTTACTAAGGGTTTCTTAGCATTCGTGTGAGGTAACATGGACGTGTTAGGTTTGAAACAATTTAATCACACAAATCTAAAAACTATGTAGATAACAAAGCTTGGTGATAGTTGTTATGCAACCTACAATTTAATCGTGTTAGGATCTAAATTGATCATGCACATTTCAATTATGCGTCCATTAGCCGTCGTCTGGTTAGGATCGCTCAACAATTCAGGTGCATTTCAATCACGTATGAATGAAATACAGACTTGATTTTAATTGAAAACATGACCAATTGAGGCACAAACATTATAAGCATGAATCAAATAAATATTATTTAATCAAAGCAATCATCTTAGCTTAAATAAAATTAAGCAAACATTGTTGTAAAGAAAAAGAAGCAAAGGAGATCACGCATGGCCTCAGACACACCTGTGTGTCTAGGATGTGTGGCATACATGGTCGTGTGTACAGGCCGTGTGTGATCTCCTTCGCTTCTCCCACGCTTGTGTTGAAGCTCACATGCCCGTGTGGCTCAGCCATGTCTCGCACAAGGTTGTGTGCCTTGCCTGTGTAACTCTCTAACTTGATTTAAAATTAAAAAAAATAGCTCCAAGTTTCACACGGCCGTGTCTCATGGCTGTGTGGACTATGTCAAGCCGTGTAACCTTCGAATTTTTGAAAAATTAAGTCCCAGGATCCACACAGCCAAGGACACGCCCGTTTGTTCAGGCCGTGTGGGTCACATGGCCATGTTGCCAAACCTTGTAACTCATTGTCGAATGTTTTTTACACACACGGCCAAGAATATGCCCGTGTTTTCTGGCCGTGTGACGCACTATCGAGTACTCTATTTTACACATGGCCTAGGGCACGCCCATGTGCCCAGGCTGTGTAGGTAGAAAACACACAGTTTTTATTATTATTTTAATTTTTGATTTTAAATTAGCATGCATTGGAATTAAAAGAATTAGGAAGAGTTAGAAATTCGGGTCGCCTCCTGAGATGAGCTTATTTAAAGTCTAAGCTCGACTTACCTGATGTATGGTAATAGTGGTTATTGGAGTAGAAGCTCCTCTCTATCATTTCTAAGATTTTCACCACTATAAAATTTGGGTCGATGTCCGTTTACCTTGAATGTGCCATATGTCGGATGGTTACCTCTATCGTACCATACGGGAAAATAGTTTGTACCATGAATGGACCTGACCATCTTGATTTTAGCTTTTCGGGAAATAATTTGAGCTTTGAAATGTATAAAAGGACACGATCCCCAATTGTGAATTATTTGGGCTGCTTCAAACGAGTGTCGTGTCATCGCTTTGTCACTTCTTTATAAAGTTTCGAGTTCTCATAACCATTAGCTCGCCACTCGTCTAACTCATTTAGCTACATCAATCTCTTCTCACTTGCAAGTTTAAGGTTGTAGTTTAGAAATTTTATTGCCCAAAATGCTTTATGCTCGAGTTCAAATAGTAAATGACAACTCTTTCCATATACAAGTCTGTAAGGAGAGGTTCCTATGGGTATTTTATACGCAGTCCTATAAGCCCATAAAGCGTTATCTACTTTTATTGGCCAATCCTTTCTATTTGACTCCACCGTTTTTTCTAGGATACGTTTGAGTTCTCGATCCGCAACTTCAACTTGCCCACTAGTTTGAAGGTGATAAGGGGTAGTCATTCTATGTTGCACTCCATACTTCTTAAGGACCTTGTCCAATTGAGCATTACAAAAATGTGTATCTCTATCACTAATAATCGCTCTAGGTGTTCAAAATCAAGAAAAGAGCTTCTTAACAAATCGAACTACCACTCTAGCATCATTAGTAGGTAAAGCTTGAGCTTCTACCCATTTTGACATATAATCAACTACTACTAGAATGTAGTTATTACCAAAAGAGCTAGGAAATGGGCCCATGAATTCAATGCCCCAAATGTCAAAAAATTCACATGAAAGCATATAAGTTTGAGGCATTTAATCACATTTAGAAATATTACCTATTCTTTGGCATCTATCATAAGAAGTAACATACCTATTAACATCCTTGAATAGTGTAAGCCAATAAAAACCTGATTCAAGCGTTTTATGTGCTATCCTAATTCCATTGTAATGTCCTCTTGTTGGTCCTGAGTGGCAATGTTCCAATATTTTATTTGCTTTTGATTTTGTAACACACCTTCAAATTATTTGCTCTGCACACACACGAAAAATAAAAGGGTCCTCCCAAAAATAATTTTTCACATCGGCAAAGAATTGCTTCTTTTGATGATGTGTCAACCCTTTTGGTAGGATGTTAACGGCCAAGTAATTTGTGATATCTGCAAACCAATGGACTTCAGAATCGGTTATAACTATGAGTTGTTCCTAAGAAAATGAGTCATTTATCTCGTTCTCATTAAGCTCCTTGATATGGGGATTCTCTAGTCGTGAAACTTGATCTACTGTAAGATTTTCATCTCCCTTCTTATCTTAGATTTCCAAATCGAACTCCTAAAATAAAAAAAATCCACCTTATAAGTCGAGTTTTTGCATTCGATTTAGTTAGAAGATAGCAATGAGTAGAATGGTTAGTGTAAACAACAACTTTAGACAATATTAAATATGGTCTAAATTTATCAAATGCAAAAACCACAGCTAGCAATTATTTTTCTGTAGTAGTGTAAATTTCTTGTGCATCTGTCAAAGTCTTGCAAGCATAATAGATTGGCTGAAAATTCTTGTCTCTTCGCTGTCCAAGAATTGCACCTACTGCAAAATCACTCGCATCACACATTAGTTTAAAGGGTAAATCCTAATCAAGTGCAACCACAATCGGGGCATTAATTAATTTTTTGTTAAGAGTATTAAATGCTTCTAAGCATTCCTGACTAAATTTGAATGGCACATCTTTTTCTAGCAAATTAGCCAAGGCCTTAGCTATTTTTGAAAAATCTTTCATAAATCTTCTATAGTATCCAGCATGTCCTAAAAAGCTTCGAATAGTCGTAACTGATTTAGGAGGAGGTAGTTTTTCAATGGTTTCAATTTTCACTCTATCAACCTGAATCCCATTACTAGAAATTTTATGGCCCAACACAATCCCTTCTCGAACCATGAAGTGACATTTCCCTAAATATTCAGCACAAGGTTCGTTTCCTCACATCTCATTAAAACTCATTTTAGATTTTTAAGACAAAGGTGGAAAGAATTACTGAATACTTAGAAGTTGTCCATAAATAACTCCATAATGTCTTCTACAAGTTCATCAAAGATTGTAACACCCTAAACCTGGCCTAGACGTTATGCTCAAATCTGGCGTGCCACAGCAAAGTGTCTTTCAAAAATATGACTTGTTGATAAAAAATCGATTCTAGGTTTAAAAACCCCTTTATTATAATTTAACAAATCATCTAGTCAAAAAGTTTGCCTTATTATCTGTTATTGTTAAAAAGAGGTTGATCTAAAATTATGGAAGCTTTTGAAAACTCTAATGTTTAAATTTCGTGTCTTTGAAAACAGTAATCATTTTGAGAATTTGTCTCCTCCTAAACTAGCAGTTTAAAATAAGTAAGCAAAAGCCCAATTAAAAATTTAAACAAACATAAATGGTCTTATTACATAAAAAAACCCAACACAAACTTTAAACTTAAAATAAAAGCAAGTGTAAAACAAATACAGTTGTGTGGCCACCTCCGAGTCCCTCGCAGCACCAAATCGCCTATGGCTGAGGATTATCTGTACAGTTAAAAGGAAATGGTGAGTTTACGAAAACTCAGTGTGTAATCCCCTATCAGCCAGTCAGTATAAAACATGCAAAAACAATCTGGGCCTGAGCCCTATTCAGTAACAATACAGTGTGAGCCTTAGCCCAATAACAGTGTAAATGGGCCCAAGGCCCATTACTCGGCCCAAGTAGGCCTACACGCTCGTGCAGCTCGTTCAGCCCAGATTTCGCCATGGCTATGAGATCTACATATCCTAGTCTAGTATTTGCCACAAATCAGATATTTCATCTGTGTGGGGCCTATAACACCCCTTACCCGAGACTGTTGCCGGAGTCGAGCACGAGGCGATACCTGACTTAACTTACTAGTTTGGAGTATAAAAATTTTCTTTTAAAATTAATCCTCTCTTGTTCAATCAATATATCCCTAAAAAGGGCCATTGAGACCTTAAAACATGCAACGGAAATGGTTTGGGTCCAAACCGGGAACATTAAAAATTTTCCTAATACTTAAACAAATGAAAATAATTTATTTCACTATTCAGAATAAAACTGTCCACTCGCGTAAAAATAACTAATTTAATTATAACTAGAGTTACGAAACTCAAAATTTAGATCCATAAATTTTTCCTGAAACTAGGCTCATATATCTTCTTAACATAAAATTTCCAGAATTTTTTTGTTAGCCAAATAGTACAGTTTATTTGTTAAATCTCCCCTATTTCAGTGTCTGATGGTTCTGACCTCTATTCACTAAAAATCAATTATCTCATTGTACGGGTTTCATATGATGCTTCTGCTTCTTTCTATTGAAAATAGACTCCTTAAGGAATCTAGAAATATAAATTATGACTCACAATTCTTTCTTCAAAATTTTTAATGATTTTCTAAAGTCAGAATAGGGGACTTCAAAAACCATTCTGATCCTATCTCACTAAAATTCAAATATCTCATAATATATAATTCCTTTGCATACAGCGTTTCTTTCATGTGAAAATAGACTCAATAATATTTAATTATATATCTCATTCACTCTCTAATTCCATTTCTACTATCCTTGGAGATTTTTCAAAATCACATCAATGCTGCTGTCGAAAAACTGCTCCATTGCAAATTTTTACTGAGTTAAGTACTTAGATGCTGGAAAATAACAATATTAATAATAATTATTGAAATATTGCATTTATTTACCGTAAACTTACCTCGGTACAAAATACAATCAAATCTAGCAACTTAGTCTTCAACCTTTTTCTTTCCCCGGTCTAACTTCAGTTTTGATTCTTCTTGATCTATAACAGCAAATTTAGCTTATTTAATACTCACATTCATCAAAACAATCCTTGACTCAAACTTTAGAAAAATTATGATTTTGCCTCTAAATTTTTGCATATTTACACTTTTTCCCCAAAGCTCGAAAATTAAACTTTATCCCTTATTCTTATGTTTTATGACATGCTGAACATCTTTCCCTTCTATGGCAACATCAAATTCCCACTCTAACATTTACTTATGAACATTAGGTATTTTTACCGATTATGTCGTTTTACTCATTTTCACTTAAAATCGCCTAGCAAAAGTTGTTTAACATAATTTCAAGCTTCATATTTTACCATAAAACGTCAAAATAAACACATTTCACCTATGGGTATTTTTCTAAATGTGAACCCTAACATGAATTAAAGGTAGAATAAGCTAAATTGAGCTACAAGGACTCCAAAAATGTAAAAAAAACATTAAAAACGGGGATTGGATGCACTTACTATGAGCTTGAGAAAGTTAAGAAACCCTAGCTATGGAGTCTCTTGAAATTCGGCCCTTATAAAGAAGATGAGCACATTTTTCCATCTTTTTCCCTTTTAATTCTTTTTATTACCAAATGACTAAAATGCCCTTCATTAAAACTTTAGTTATTTTTATCTATGCATGCCTATTTTTTCCATGAAACTCTAATGATCTAATTACCATTTAAGAACCTCTACTTCAATTATGCACTTTAATTAAATCCTTTATCATCTAAAGCTCATATTTAACCACTTTTGTAATTAAACCCTAATAAGCAATTCAGACATGCAATCGCTGAAATTTCTTATCGGTATTCTAACACATGCATCCAATCAATTGGTAAATCATAAAAATTAATCACAATAAACTTTTTTATCTCGGATTCGTGGTTTCACAACCACTATTCTATTTAGGCCCTATTTCAAGATGTTACAGGGCCCACAAGCCCATTGGTCCATACGACCCATCTCGGCCCATTATGGCCCAAGCCCATGATTCGTGGATTGGGCTTACTACACGAGCGATCGGACGCCTGTGTGGTCTCAAACGCCGTATTTCTGGCTTTTCAGCTTTTTGTCGTTCTACAGTTACAATGGGGTGTTTACACACTTGTTTACGAGAAGAGCGCAAATCTCCATGTACACCAACCTAGATTCAATCATGACCCAATGTCAGTCCTTTAATCGTTAGGGTAAAACACCCTCTTATTGACACTTAATCCAAAAACACCATCCTTACCTTGCTTGAATGAGGGCGACTTAAATCCTCCAAGACCACCAACCAAAAGCGGTCACACGCTTTTATCGATTATCTGTACCACAAACAACGATCTCATTAACTGAGTTAGGCCATATAAGTGGCCTCAAATCATGAACGATATCCTATAAGAACATAATCAGTATACGGCATAAACCCCAAAAGTAAGGTAGCATATTACCTTGATTGAACGTAGAGAACAAGGGTTGCGACTACTTCAAACCACTTACAATCCACCACTCCTCGAAGAAAACCCTAAATCGGAACGAGTAACAAATTATGAGGAAAGAATCAACAGTCGGTAATCAAAGGGATAAAAAGGAGAGTATTCGATTTTAAGAAGTAGAATAGAAGGGAACAGGTTTAATCAAAAAGTGAGGAATGTAAACACTTTACCGATAGTCATAAACACTAGTAGCACCGGAACAACAAGAAGCAGTGAAGAAAAGATCAGCGCAGAGAATGATACAACGAAAGGTTGATATTCAGCTAGGAGGTAGAAGGAGAAATAGCCTGATAACAGTAAATCAATTGAAAGACAAAGAAGATATTCGACTAAGAGAGCACAGATTGAGGAAGAGAAGAAGAAAGAAAAAGGAATGGAGAATCAAAAGCCGATAACTGAAAGAAAGAAAGGAGAATTCGGTAGAGGAAGGAACCAAAATACTATTCGGCCAAAACCAAAAGAATAAAAGGAAAGAGCAGAAAAGTAATCGAACAAACCCAAGAGATACACGAAAGCATAGCGAAAATTCAGCACCAAAAAGAAAAAAGAGGGAAACACTACACAAAACTGAAATGAAAAGTATACCAAAATAAGCAGTATCCCCTCTGGCTGAATTTCCTGAGTATCAAAGTCCACATTCGACACACTTCTCCTCTCTCCTCACTTCCCTTGATTTTCTCCTAAAATATCTCCCCTTATCCCTCCTTGAATTATTCCACCTATTTCTCCTCAACTCCCCCAACAACTCCATTCAAATTCTATTCAAACTCCCCTTAGTTGTGTTTCAGTCCAACTTCACTACCTACACAGCTCAAGCAGCAAAATAAATACTTCATTGCGCAACCCAGGACTTGAACCTCAGACCTCACAGTTACATAACACGCCACATTGCCACTAGACCACAAGCTCTTTTTGTGTCATAAAACAAGCACTATTATTTATAAGGCCTATATGCCAGTGTCCAGGTTCATTTAAAAGCAAAACTAAAAATTCTGCAAAAGCCAATACTTAAACCCAAGCTTCTCAAACACTCCCATACACACCCAAATCACTTAGCCATTAAAGCAGACAAGCAATTTGTGTCATATCATGCAAAGAAATTAAAGACTTAAATTTTTGGGGCGTTACAACTCTACCCCCTTAACGAAATTTTTGCCTCGAAATTTACCTAGTCAGAACAAATGAGGGTATTGTTGTCGCATCGCCTGTTCAAGTTCCCACGTGGCCTCTTCTGAACTGTGATTACACCAAAGCACTTTGACTAGTGGAATAGATTTCTTCCTCAGTACCTTAACCCCACAGTCTAATATCTGCACTAGCTCCTCCTCGGAGGTTAGATCTGGCCTAACCTCGATCTTCTCGACTGGTACTATATTTGTGGGATCAGAGCGATAACGCCTCAACATAAAGACGTGGAACACATCATGAATCCGATCCAACTCTGGAGGCAACTCAAGTGATATACAACTAGTCCCACACGCTTCAGTATATGATAAGGCCCAATGAACCTAGGGCTAAGCTTACCCTTCTGCCCAAACCTCAGTAACTTTTTCCATGGAGAGACCTTGAGAAACACGAAGTACCCCACAGAATACTTAATCTCTCGACATTTAAGATCTGCATAAGACTTCTGCCTATCAGATGCTGCCTATCAGATGCCCAAGGTGCCAGACACAGTGCATGCAATGTATGAAGCGTAGACCCTATATCAAACAAACAGTGTAAGGTATATTATTAATTAGGAATGTACCGATTATAACATTTGGAATGTCACCATTCTCTCGGTGACGAATAGCATAGACCAAAGCTGGTTGCCTTGCCTCAATGTTACCAACACCTCTGTCTGGCACTCCACGACCTCATCTGATACCATTTCCACCTCTAGCCTGTCCACAGCCTCTCAGTGGTTGATGACCACCTCTCTCTGGCTGAACATAACCCTGACCTATAGCTTGGATCTGAATAGGCCTCTGAGGACAATTCTTAACTTGATGCTCCATAAACCCACATCTGAAACATGCCCCAACCTTCTTCCAGCACTCACCCAAGTGACATCTCCTACAATCAGCACAAGGCTGTGGTCTTACAATAGGAACCCCAACTCGGACTGGCCCATCAAACCTGGCATTCTTTTTAGACCTTCTAGAAAAACTCGAGAGCTTTGAATCCCTCCAATACCTGCCCCTATCCTTCTCACGATTCTGGCGCTCAGAGCGATTCACGTCCTCGGTGATTTTTACCTTTTCTACTAGGGTAACAAAGCGGAGCTATCAAGACTCATAACTCATCTCAGAGGCCATCCTCGAATCGCACACAACATTCATATTTAGTTGCCACTACCCTACGAGCATAGTGACTCAGTCGTAGGAACTCTGCCTAATATTCTGCCACAGTTTTATTCTCCTGGGTCAAGCTTAGAAATTCCCTTCTTCACGCGTCCACATAACTTGCGCCCACATACTTTCCTTGGAATGCCACCTAAAAGAAATCCCACATTAACCAGTCAGCCTGAGTACCCTCTGTCACGGTAAGCCACCACTGATAGGCTTCGTCTCGCAGTAAAGATACTGCACCTTTTAGTTTTTGCTCAGAGGTGCAGTCAAGGTCGTCCATTATTCTCTCTGTGGCTTCCAACCAGTATTCAGCCACATTAGGGGCTACTCCAGATATACCCCTAAATATTTTCGGTCCATTCGACCAGAGTTATTCTGAAATTGACCCACGACCCATTGCACCAGTACTAGTCCCTGCGACCCTTTCCTGAATACGGAGCATAGCTTGGGATAGTGCATCATCCTCAGCCGCTCGATCGTATGATCCCGTCTCAGTCACCAGTGAAGCTGGTGCCTCTTTAGCCTCAACATTAGGCATGTGGCCTGATGCCGAAGACCCAGCCTTAGCACTTCCTCGGCCTCTATCGCGACCTCGTGTACCCCTTCAACGAGTGCCTCTAGTGCTCATATCAAATAATGTATTATCTGTTTACGAAGTTTTATACATTAGTTTGAAATTTTAGTAATTATTAACAAATGTCTTATGAAAAGTAGTAATCAGAGTTTTGTTTTCGCAAATCAATGTCTCCCTACAGTTTCAGTTTACGCTCAATAAAGAGTTTCAGTACAGTCCTACTATCTATAGTAGTCTCTCAGTGTATTTCAGTTCAAGAAGTCTACGTTATAAAAGGAAACTTACGGATTCGGTGTTGGAGACTTAGTTTGCGACACTTGTAAACCTTCCAAAACACTTCAAGAACAGCTTTCTGGAAATTCCAAATATTTTCAAAACCCGTTCTATAGCTGAGTTTTGCAACTAAGCTCTGATACCACTAAATGTAACACCCCAAACTCAGTCTAGATGTTATGGTCGAATCTAGTGTGCCACGTCAAAGTGTCTTTCGAAAATAAGACTTGTTGGTAAAAATTCACTTCTAGGTTTAAAAACCCCTTTATTATTATTTAACAAATCATTTAGTCAAAAAGTTTGCCTTGTTATCTGCTATTGTTAAAAAGAGGTTGATCTAAAATCACGAAAGTTTTTGAAAACTCTAATGTTTATATTTCGTATCTTTTAAAATAGTATTCATTTTGAGAATTCGTCTCCTCCTAAACTAGCAGTTTCAAATAAGTAAGCAAAAGCCTAGTTAAAAATTTAAAAAAAACATAAATGGCCTTATTACATAAACAAAACCCAACAAAAAAGTAAACTTAAAATAAAAGTAAGTGTAAAACAGCTACAGTTGTGTGGCCACCTCCGAGCCTCTCGCAGTACCAAATCGCCTATCGCTGAGGATTACCTGTACAGTTAAAAGGAAATGGTGAGTTTACAAAAACTCAGTGTGTAATCCCTTATCAGCCAGTCAGTATACAACATGCAGAAACAGTCTAGGCCTGACCCCTATTCAGTAACAGTATAGTGTGGACCTTAGCCAAATACAATAATAGTGTGGGCCTTAGTCCAATACAATAATAGTGTTTTTCCTTAGCCCAATACAGTAATAGTACAGTGCAATAATGAAACCCATCCCAATCCAGCCAACACACCACTCCGTACCACCAACACACCATGTGGGGATAAAATTGACCCACCCAGCCAACACACCAATATCGCGTGAAGTCGCCAATAATAGTATCGCGTGAAGTCGCCAAGATCAAGATCGCAACAAAGTCGCCGATAACGAGATATGTGGCAAAGCCACCAGTACAATATACTTCCTCCATAACGGTATCCCAACCCCATGCAGTATGTCATGTCCTAAATCATACGTGTATGCAGAATGTAATACTCAGTAACAGTCATATACGAAACATGAACACATCAGTCAACCCACCTCTAGGGGTATAATGGTCATTCCTACCTATTAGGGGTAAAATAGACATTTGCCCTTTAGGAGTATTTTGGTAAATTTACCTATTTTGGGGTCTCGATGCATATATCGACCTCTCGAGAAGTTCACTGTCACCTCAAGTGACTCAAGAAACCTAAATGGTCATAACAGTGTAAATGGGCCCAATGCCCATTACTTGGCCCAAGTGGGCCCACACGCTCGTGCGGCCCGTTCAGCCCAGAGTTTGCCACAGCTATGAGATCTACATAGCCCAGTCCAGTATTTTCCACAAATTAAGGGTTTCATCCGTGTGTGGTCCACGAGCCCATTAGCCCACAATGCCCATCTCGGCCTAACATGGACCATTACGGCTCAAGCCATAATTCACGGATTTGGCTTACCACACGAGCGATTGAACGTCTGTGTGCTCTCAAACATCATATTTCTGGCTTTTCAGCTTTTTGTCGTTCTACCATTACAATGGGGTGTTTACACACCTGTTTACGAGAAGAGCCCAAATCTCCACGTACACCAACCTAGATTCAATAATGACCCAATATCAGTCCTTTAATCGTTAGGGTAAAACACCCTCTTATTGACACTTAATCCAAAAACAGCATCCTTACCTTGCTTCAATAAGGGCAACTTAAATATTCCAAGACCGCCAACCAAAAGCGGTCACATGCTTTTATCGGTTATCTGTACCACAAACAACGATCTCATTAACTGAGTTAGGCCATATAAGTGGCCTCAAATCGCGAACGATATCCTATAAGAACATAATTAGTATACGGCCTAAACCCCAAAAGTGAGGTAGCATATTACCTTGACTGAACGTAGAGAACAAGGGTTGGACTACTTCAAACCACTTACAATCCACCACTCCTCGAAGAAAACCCTAAAGCGCAATGAGTAACAAATTATGAGGAAAGAATCAACAGTAGGTAATCAAAGGATAAAAAGGAGAGTATTCAATTTGAAGAAGTAGAATAGAAGGGAACAGGTTTAATAAAAAAGTGAGTAGTATAAACACTTGACCGATAGTCAGAAACACTTGCAGCACTGGAGCAGGAAGAAACAGCGAAGAAAAGATTGGCGCAGAGAATGATACAATGAAATTATGATATTCAGCTAGGAGGTAGAAGGAGAAATAGCCTGGAAATGGTAAACCAATTGAAAGGCAAAGAAGATATTCGGCCAAGAGAGCACAGATTTAGAAAGAGAAGAAGAAAGGAAAAGGAATGGAGAATCAAAAACTGATAACTGAAAGAAAGAAAGGAGAATTCGGCAGAGGAGGGAACCAAAATACTATTTGGCCAAAACCAAAAGAATAAAAGGAAAGAGCAGAAAAGTAATCGAACAAACCCAAGAGATAATTGAAAACTTAGCGAAAATTCTTCACCAAAAATCAAAAGGAGGGAAACACTACACAAAATTGAAATGAAAAGTATACCAAAATGAGTAGTATCCCCTCTGGCCGAATTTCTTGAGTATCAAAGTCCACATTCGTCACACTTCTCCTCTCCCCTCAGTTCCCTTGATTTTCTTCTAAAATCTCTCCCCTTATCCCTCATTGAATTATTCCACCAATTTCTCCTCAACTCCCCCAACAACTCCATTCAAATTCTATTCAAACTCCCCTTAGTTGTGTTTCAGTCCAACTCCACTACCTACACAACTCAAGCAGCAAAATAAATATTTCATTGCGCAACCCAAGACTTGAACCTCAAACCTCACTGTTACACAACACGCCACTTTGCCACTAGACCACAAGCTATTTTTGTGCCATACAACAAGCACTATTATTTATAAAGCCTATATGCTAGTGTCCAGATTCATTTAAAAGCAAAACTAAAAATTCTGCAAAAGCCAAGACTTGAACCCAACACTCCCATACACACCCAAATCACTTAGCCATTAAAGCAAACAAGCAATTTGTGTCATATTATGCAAAGAAATTAAATACTTAAATTTTTAGGGCGTTACAAATATTGCTAACATGCAACGGTGAAAAGTAGCAGGAGCATTACACGATCCGAAAGGCATTCTTCGATAAGCAAACGTACCATATGGTCAGGTGATTCTCATTTATTTTCTTGGTCCTTGGGAGCTATCAAGATTTGGAAGTAGCCAGAAATTCCATCTTGGAAGCAATAATACATGTGACCAGATAATCTCTCCAACATTTGATCTGTAAATGGTAGAGGAAAATGATCTTTTCTTGTGACTTCATTCAACTTGCTATAATCAATACAAACTCTCCATCCCGTGACTGTTCTTGTTGGAACCAACTCATTTTTCTCGTTGGCCACAACAATTATGCCTCATTTCTTAGGAACAACCTGCACAGGACTCACCAAAGTACTATCAGATTTAGGACAAATAACTCTAGAATCTAGAAGTTTAATTACCTCAGCCTTAACAACTTCATTCATGTTAGAATTAACCTTCTTTGAGCTTGCAAACATGGTTTGTACTCGTCTTCCATTAAAACTTTATGGGTGCAAAAAGAAGTATTGATCCCTCTGATGTTAGAAATCTCCCAAGCTATAGCTCTTTTATGTTTCTTCAGCACTTGTAATAACTCATCTTTCTCATTTGGCTTTAAACCTGAAGCAATAATCACTTGTAATGTAGAATTGTCTCTAAGAAATTCATATTCTAGGTGATTTGGTAATTGCTTGGAAGGTTCTTCAATAGAGAGTTTTAATTTTAATTCCTTGTTTACCTCAATGTCCTTATAATTTTTTTATCTCTGTGAAGACTCATTAGAATCTAAATCAATTTTTGTCTCACTTATCACAACATTATCATCATTTACCTCCTCTCCTTGAACAAGACACAGTTCCAACATGTCTTTATGAACAATCTTTTTAAATGAATCTTGAATAACATGATCAATAGAGTTAATAAAATAACAGGGATCATCTTGTTCTGTAGAGAATCGTATGGCATCATAGATTTTAAAAGTGATCTCTTCATCACCTACCTTAACCACAAGTTTACCATCACCCACATCAATCACAACCCTAGCAGTGGCTAAAAAGGGGCGGCCTAAAATTAAAGGCACCTCACTACCCTCATCCATGTCAAGCATAACAAAATCAATAGGGAATGTACTTATCTACCTTTACAAGTACATCTTCAATAATACCCCTAGGATATTTAACAGATCTATCGACTAATTGAGTACTCATCCTAGTAGGTTTTGGTTCCACAAGACCAAGTTTCTTGAACATTTTATAAGGCATCAAATTAATGCTAGCACCCAAATCAGCTAATGCTTTCTCAATATTTAAACTACCAATAAAACAAGGAATAGTAAAACTTCCTAGATCCTTTAGCTTAGTTGGTAGTTTATTTTGTAGAATAGCTAAGCATTCCTCGTTGAGTTCCATAGTGGATGGTTCTTCAAACTTCCTTTTGTTTGTTAATAGCTCTTTTAAGAATTTTGCATATATGGGCATCTGTGAAATAGCTTCAACAAAAGGTAAGTTGATATGTAATTGTTTAAAAAGTCGAAGAAATTTACTAAATTGGTCATCCATGCGGTCTTTCATCAACTTTGCTGGATATTGTGGTTTCTATTCTTTAACTATTGGTGTCTGAATTCCTTCATGTTTTACTCTCTTATCATTTGCCTTATCAGTTTCCTGTTGCAACTTCTTTTCAGGTTCAGCCAACAATTTCCCATTCCTCAATGTAACTACTTTCACATGCTCTTTTGGTTTAGGTTCGGTATTACTAGGTGAACTACCTTATTTCCTTTCTAAAACCAATTTAGCAAGTTGTTCAACCTGATTTTCAAGCTGAAGAATTGATGCTTGCTAATTTTTCAAAGTTGTCTCGATGTTTTGTAAATGAATATCCGACGCCAAAATAAATTTTCCAACATCTCTTCAAGGTTTGGCTTCTTCTCTGGCTGATAAGATTGTTGTAAGCCCGGAAGGAATTGAGATATTTGGTTTTCTTGACCACCCCATGAAAAGTTTGGGTGGTTTCTCCAACCTGCATTATAGTTATTACTATAAGGGTTATTTTGAGTTCTAGAATTATTACCTATATAATTGATATGCTCCTTCTCCGTGCCAAGATTGAAGGGTATATCTTCTGGATTGTTTATTCCACCTCCATTTGCATCGCATTATATCACTAGATTTACCTACATAAAAAGATATAAATCATCAAATTTCTTGTTTAATATTTCTACTTGGTTCAGTAACATGGTGATTGCATCTAAACTAAAGACACCAGCTACTTTTATCGGTTTTGTCCTCATGATTTGCCACTGATGATTATTCAATGACATCTCTTCAATAAATTCATGAGCGCTTCAAGTGTTTTATTATTTAGAGTTCCACCGGCTATTACATTGATTAGTTGCCTAGTTGTGGGATTCAAACCATTGTTAAAAGTTTGAACTTGTAGCCATAGAGGTAACCCATGGTGAGGGTACCTTATCAATAAATTTTTATTCCTCTCTCATGCATCATATAACGTCTCTAAATCAATTTGCACAAAGGAAGAGATGTCATTCCTCAACTTGGCTGTCTTAGCCGGTGGGAAGTACTTCAGTAGAAAGTTCTCGATCATTTGATTCCATGTAGTGATGGAACCTCATGGTAAAGAGTACAACCACTGCTTAGCTTTGTTCCTCAATGAGAAAGGGAACAACCGTAGGAAAATGGCATCATCAGTGACACCATTAATTTTGAAAGTATCGCATATTTCCAAAAATCTAGCAAAATGAGTATATGGATCTTCGTCTTGCAAACCATTGAACTGAACAAATTATTGAATCATTTAAATAGTGTTCGGTGTTTGTTCAAAATTATTTGCAACAATAGTGGGTCTTAAAAATACTCGATTTAGCCCTAGTTAAAGTGGGCTTAGCATAATCGTACATAGTACGAGGAACAATAACAGGATCTACAGATTTGTAGCAATTACGGGAGGTAGCTGATTATTCTGAGTATCACCCATCTCCTCAGTAATAAAGGAACCTGCTAGAAGCAAACAAAAGTAAAATTAGAATGTAAAAATTAAACTCAAAACAAAAATAAAATAAATGGCTAAATTAATAAAAATAAATCCCCGGTAACAACACCAAAAACTTGACAGTCACTAAACTAACTATAAATACGACAAAGGCAAGTGCACCTATCAAACAATAGTATAGCTATGGAGAGTAGGGAACATCGTATCCACGTGGACTAAAAGTACTAGTCATTATCGTCTTCTTATTATCTAGTCGACAAATTGGGGTGATGTGTTTTATTCTAAAATTACTAAACTAATTTATCTAAGAATGCAACAAAGAATGAATTGAGGAAATAATCGAATATAAACCAATGAGATAGGCAATACCCAAGAAAGGATCCATCTAGACTTCACCTTTTATTATGAATTTGAATTAAATGATTTGTTCACTTGTGTCTTGATCCGTAAAAATCCCTAAATTATGTTAATATCTCTTTCGAGAGTACGAACAATTGACTCTAGGTTGATTAATTGAAAACTCTTTCTAATAAAAATCCCTATTGTCGCATTAACTCGATCTATGGATTCACCTATTAGATTTGACTCTAATCCAGTAGATTAATGTTATCCTATTTCTAGGATTGCATACGACTCCACTCTAGATCTACTCTTAAATAGGAACTTTTGCTCTACTGAAATAAGCACATTAAACATGAATTAATATCCAAAAAATATTAAAACAAGAAATAAGAAAACATAATTGAGAACAAGAATCAAGTATTTATCATGTAAAAACATAAATTAAATAAGAGGATTCATCATAGGTTTCATCCTCCCTAGGCATCTAAGAAATTTAGTTCATAATCGTTAATAAGAACATCTCAAAGTCAGAAAAAGCACAAGACATAAAGAAACTCAATAAAGCTTTGAAAGAAATTAAAAGGAGGTCTTCAATCTTAATAGAAATCCGCTTCCGAGTTGATTCCGATAGTATTCTTCGAGTGTTTTCTTTAATCTACTCTGATTGCCCCCTTCTCTATTCTGTCTAACTGGTATTTATAGTATTTAAAATGTTTAGAAAGCCTAAAAATTGGGTTTTTTCGTGTATTGAGAAGTAGGGTGCAAAATTTACACAGGTTGGCACATAGGCGTGTGACCAGCCCGTGTGGATCCTGGAAGCAACTCTTTTTGTCTGATTTTGACTCATTTTTCACTCTCAATTGCTCTTTTAAGTATAGAACATGAATTTAAAGGATTAGGAGCATGAAATTCACTAATTTGCATAATTAATCATCCAAAAATGCATTAAGAATGATATTAAAATATGTTAATTTTATAACTTATCAGTTTTATTTTACGATAAATGAAATATTGCATTGTCTGCATGAGAGTTATATAGATAAGAATAAATTAAGAAAATAAAATTGTTCTCGGCTTTAAGAATTCAACTCTTACTATTATTGCAAATTGCAGTAATATCAAGTTGTTGACTGAATGTTGAGCACCTAAAATTAAACAATTTCACTCTGAATAGGGTTACCTAGTTTAGGATTTCCATGTGCAAAAATCCTAATCCCCGAGGAAAGATAATGTGTGTCAATTTGTTCTCATAATCAATTTATTGCCCATTTGACAAAATAGTTGCAATCTTTTTGTCCCTCGTGATAGAGATCAAGTTATTAAACTCTGTGAAGAATTCATCTTGTTCGTAGAGCTCCCTCACGTTAAGCTGATCAATGGGAGCTTTCCACTAATGACAAATTTCTATTTCATATGAATGGTACAATAGAGCCCATAGACCATATGTTGGCCATCTACACTAACATGTCCGTGTATGCCTTGAGGACTCCCAATATTGACATGCCTAACAAACATAAAAGATAAAACAATAAAATAACATTTAACATCATGGACATTAAAGTACAAAACTATTGCAGATTAGAGCCATATCTAGGGCGAAAGGCAGAAGGGACATCCTCATCCATCGGAGCCTGCATTGAGGAAATAGTTGCAATCTTCTTGTCCCTTGTGATAGAGATCAAGTTGTTAAACTTTGCAAAGCGTTTGTCTTGTTCGTAGAGCTCCCTCAAGTTAAGGTGATCAATGGGAGCTTTCCACCAATGACGACTTTTTGTTCCATGTGACCGTTGGGCCAAAGCAATCTCCTTTTGTCTTTCTTTTATTACATCTAGTAGGTCTTGGACGTCACTAAAATCTTGTACAAGCAAGATTCAACAAGAGCATCAGTGGTTTCCTCAAGATGTTGGCTTGCATTTGAAAAGTGTTTAGCGACAGAATTCAACAGAAGGATGGCCAAACGAATAAGGTTTACCAACCGGTGAGAAAATAATAAATAAAATCTCCCTACCATATAGAGTGGAGAGCTCAGAGATTTTTTATAAATTCCTGTGCGTCCTTTTGAAAATGCGATAAGCCTATCATCTGCATTTTCAATGATCATAATCTCAATTTTTTGCTTCCTTCTAGTTTTCTTGTCTAAGCTTGCCGTTGCAAAAAAGATCAAAAGAAAAAAGAAACAAGCAAAAAAGTTACAAATGAAAGCTTTACTAGCCTTTCAGATGGTTTGGAATGAAATTCTTCTTGCATGAAATTCATATATATATAGATAGGCAAATAAAAACCCTAGAAATTAAATGCTAAAACTAATTAAATTAGGTGATCAAATTTGACGATCAACAATTGAATATCGTGTTAGTAAATAAATCTAGTCCTAAATTAGGTAGTTAAATATGTTTCTTGAATGCATTATAAATGTTGTGTTATTGATCGTATATATATTATATCGAATATGCCATAAAATGAAACAAAAATTCATGATATTATGGTACATTTAAGTCAACTATATGTTTTAAAAGTACCAAAAACCGATACCGTTATTCGGTAAAATTAGAAGCTCAATTGGAATAACTGATATAATGTCCAAAAACGGAAAGACTTCTACATAAAACAAGAAAAATAATCTTCCAAAAGCATATAAGGAAATAATGGATATCAAATTTATTTCTTTGCAAATTTTGGTAAATTCTCGAACAGGTTAGGTTGTACTACCAATGAAAGTATGATGATGTAATTCCCCAAACCCGGCCTAGACATGATGGTCGAATCTGGCGTGCCACATCAAAGTGTCTTTGAAAACTAGGTCTCATTGGTAAAAAATTATTTTTAAGTTCATAATAAACTTCTTGCTATTAATTAACATTTCATTCAGTCAAAACATTTGTCTTGCTGTTTGATATTGTTTTAATAGGTTGATCTAAAAACCGCAGAAGCTCTTTAAATTCTATTGTTAAAACTCGTGTTTTTGAAAGCATAAATTAATTTAATATTTTGTCTTCTCCTAAACTAGCAGTGTTAAATAAATAACCAAAGCCCAATTAAAAATTTAAAACCAACTTAAAGGCCTCATTACCAAATCAAAACCTAACAAATTAATAAAATTAAAAGAAAGGCAAATGTAAACATCAGCAGTAGTTGTGTGGCCACCTCCAAGTCCCTCGCAGCCCCAAATCGTCTATGGCTGAGGATTACCTGCACAGTTAAAAAGAGAGAGTGAGTTTTCGTAACTAAGTGTGTAATCCCCTTCTAGGCAATCACTATGCAACATACAGAATCAGTCTGGGCCTGAGCCCTATACAGTATCAGTATTGAGTGGGCCTTAGCCCATTACAGTAACAGTGTGGGCCTTAGCCCAATACAGTGACAATGTGGGCCTTAGCCCAATACAGTAAATAGAATAATGCAGTGATGTAACCCATCCTAATCCAACCAACACACCACTCCGTACCACAAACACGCCATGTGGGGATAAAATCGACCCACCCAACCAACATATCAATATCACAAAGAAAGTCGCTGAATAAAAGCGCAAACAAAGTTGCGATATGAACGCAAACAAAGCTACCAAGAAGCGACATATGTGGCAAGGCCACCAAGATCGAGATACTTCCCTTATATCAGAATCCCAACCCCATGCAATATGTCATGTCATAAATCAATGTGTATGCAGTATGTATATATATCATAAATCAAATCGGTCAGACACATATTTCAACTTCTAGGGGTATAACAGTCATTTCACCCTTCGAGGGTATTTCGGTCAATTTACCCATCGAGGGTATTTCAGTCATTTTACCCTTCGAGGTATTTCACTCATTTTACCCTTCAAGGGTATTTCAGCCATTTTACCCTTCGAGGTATTTCACTCATTTTACCCTTCAAGGGTATTTCGGTCATTTTACCCTTCGAGGTATTTCTGTCATTTTACCCTTCGAGGGTATTTTGGTCATTTTACCCTTTAAGGGTATTTCGGTCATTTTACCCTTCAGGGGTATTTTGGTCATTTTACCCTTCAAGGGTATTTCAGTTGTTTTACCCTTCGGGGGTATTTCAGTCATTTTACCCATCGGGGGTATTTTGGTCATTCTACCCTTCGAGGGTATTTCGATCATTTCCCACGAATCGCAAGTAGGCTTACCACTCGAGTGATCGCACGCCCATGTGGTCACAAATGCCATGTTTATGGCTTTTCGGCTTTTCACTGATCTATGATTGCAGTGGGGTGATTAAACACCTAAATTCAACAGAAAAGAGAAAATCTCCACGTACACCAACCTAGATTCAACCAAACGTCATTACATTAACTACAAAATTCGCTAATCAAACAAAGTCAAATGATGCTAATGACAAAATCAGTACTCGAAGACCCTTACTGAAAACAACCGAACCGAACCGCATGCTCAGCTCTTTGGAGAAACACGAATCAACTATTGAACTCTACCTAGCACAAAAGCCACAAAGCCCTTTACTTCCAACCCTTAGATCGCATTTCACTTAACCATGTAACCCTATAATGTACATACATTCATTCAAACCGCATCCCAAACAACGAAAAACAACCACTTAGTTACCTACCAAATGGTTGACAGGGTAGAGTGCAACTTGAAGCACAAGTAAGAGCAAATCTAAAAGGGGATCCGAAACCTAGAAAGGGGCAAGACAGGAAAAAGAAACAAAAGAGCAATCGATAGAAAAGAGCAAACCGAACCAGACAAAGGGTGTCCCAGAACTCACCTATCAACACTAGACTGAGGAGATAGAGAAGAACCAACACCAATACTCCCTTTAAAATTATCTAGAGTGGAGATGGAGCAAGAATTCTGCAAGGTCTGGGAAACGGTAGGGGAGAGGAAGAAGCAGTAAAGAGAAGAGGTGAAGAGAGAATAAAAGATTCGGCAACCTAGAGAAGAGGGAGGAGAAAGGGGATTCGACAGAGGGGACTAACGAACTATTCGGTCAAAATAAAAACAAGAAGAGAAAACAAAAAGAATAAAAGGAGAAATAGGAAAACAAATGAGCAAACCCGAAAGGTACCCACAGTTTTTAGCAATATTCAGCACAAGCAGAAGGTGAAATAAAAACTTCCAAAATAAAAGGAGACGGAGAGAAAAACAACCCCAAAACCGATTCTCACAAAGCCTAAAGACCAAATTCGGTATAAGCCTACCCCTAAACGGCACAACTCTCCCTCACTCTCAAACTCATTGATTTCCTCCTAAAAACTCCTCCATTATCCCTCCTTGATTTTTTCCACCAATTCCTCCTCAACTTCCCCAACCACTCCGCTCAAAATCCATTCAAACTCACCACAACTGTGTTTCAGTCCAACACCACTACCTATACAGCTCAACCAACAAAATAATTACTACCTTGCTCAACCCAGGAGTTGAACCTCAGACCTCAAGGATACTTCACACGCCACCTACCACTGGACCAATAACCTCTTTGTGTCATAAAACAAGTATTAATATATATAAGGCCTACGTGCCAGTGTCCAGATTCATTTAAGAGAAAAAGCAAAAATTGTGCCAAGGCCAAACTTGAACCCAGGCTTCTCAAACACTCCCAAACACACCAAAATCACTGAACCATTAAAGCGAAAAAGCAATCAGTGAAAAATCATGCAAAAATTAATGACTTGAAATTTAGAGCGTTACAACTCTACCCCCTTAACGAAATTTAAGCCTCGAAATTTACCTGATCAGAAAAGATGAGGGTATTGCTGTCGCATCGCCTCTTCGGGTTCCCACGTGGCTTCTTCTGAACGGTGATTACACCAAAGCACTTTGACTAGAGGAATAGATTTCTTCCTTAGTACCTTAACCTCACGGTCTAAAATCTACTCTGGTTCCTCCTTGACGGTCAGATTTGGCCTAACCTCGATTTTCTCAACTAGAACAATGTGTGTAGGATCAGAGCAGTAACGCCTTAACATGGAGACATGGAACACATTGTGAAGTCGGTCTAATTTTGGAGGCAACTCAAGTTGATATGCGATCGATCCCACACACTTTAGTATACGATAAGGCCCAATGAACCTAGGGCTAAGCTTACCCTTTCGTCCAAACCTCAGTATCTTTTCCTATTGGGAAACCTTAAGAAATACATAGTCCCCCACAGAATACTCAATCTCTCGGCATTTAAGATCCGCGTACGACTTTTTCCTTTCAGATGCTTCCTTCAATCGGTCTCGAATCAATTTTACCTTCACTTAGGTGTTAAAAACCAATTCTGGCCCTAGAACTTGCCTCTCGCCCAACTCAGTCCAACAGGAAGGAGTACGACACCTACGACCATATAATGCTTCGTACGATGCCATTTGCATACTGGACTGGTAGCCATTATTATATGCAAACTCTACTAGCGGCAAATAATCCTCCCAGTCGACTTGGAAATCCATTACACAACACCTTAACATATCCTCCAGTACTTGAATCACTCTTTCTGACTGACCATCTGTCTGGGGATGAAACGCAGTACTAAAGTCTAGTCTTGTACCCAAAGCCTCATGTAACTTCTTTTAGAATCGAGACGTGAAGCGAGGATCTCTATCTGATATAATGGAAACCGATACCCCATGCAGTCTTACAATCTCAGCCACATACAGTTTAGCCACCTTATGCAAAGAGTAATCAGTACGGACTGGTATGAAATGGGCAGATTTAGTCAATCGATCTACACTAACCCATACAGAATCTTTCTTAGTAGGCGTTAAGGGCAACCCACTCACAAAATCCATGGTTACTCTCTCCCACTTCCAAAGTGAAATTTTAACCGGCTGAAGAAACCCTAAAGGTAACTAATGTTCAGCCTTCACTTGCTAACAAGTTAAACATTTACCCACAAAATCAGTTACTTCACGTTTCAATCCTGGCCACCGGTACAACTCATGAAGATCTTGATACATTTTATTCCTGCCCGGATGCATAACAAAAGGATTACTATGTGCCTCTCACAGTAAAGACTGCCTCAAATCATTATCCCTTGGTACATAGACTCCCCCTTGGAAGCACAACACTCGTTCACTATCAACCCAAATTTGAAGTTTCCCTATTCTCAACTTGTCAGAAACGATGAACTAGTGACACATCCAACAACTGTTTACCCTTAATATGTTTAGTCCATGCTGGTCTAACTTCCAGCTCAGCCAACAAACTACCATCATCAAACAAGCTGAGTGCTTAAGGATTATGATTGCTCAATTGAGTACCCTACCACTCAGTGCGTCAGCCACCACATTAGCCTTACCAAGGTGGTACTCAATTGAGAAATCATAATCCTTAAGCAGCCCTACCCATCTTCGCTGCTTAAGATTCAACTCCTTCTGAGTGAGAAGATACTTAAGGCTCTTGTGATCTATGTAGATAGTACGCTTTTCACCGTAGAGATAGTGCCTCTAAATTTTCAGTGCAAATACCACCACATCTAACTCCAAATCATGAGTAGGGTAATTCACCTCGAGAGGCTTAAGCTGACGAGATGCATAAGCAACCACCTTACCCCCTTGCATCAGCACACAACCCAAACCAACGTGTGATGCATCACTGTAGATAGTGAAGTATTAAGATAGGGGCCTCAGTCAAAACTTTCTTCAATTTCTCAAAAATTTCTTGCTACTTATCAGTCCAGATAAACAGTACCCCTTTATGCAGCAACTTAGTCAAAGATGCAGCAATCAAGGAAAACCCCTCAACAAAACGTCTGTAATACCTTGCCAGACCCAGAAAACTTTGAATCTTAGATACAGTCTTAGATGGTTTCCATTCTAGTACAGCTTCAAATTTTCGAGGGTCAACCCTAATCCCCGCAGAAGACACCACGTGACCCAGAAATGTCACTTCTCGCAACCAGAGCTCACAC
The DNA here is from genome assembly GCF_025698545.1 of Gossypium raimondii. NCBI lineage: Eukaryota > Viridiplantae > Streptophyta > Magnoliopsida > Malvales > Malvaceae > Gossypium > Gossypium raimondii. The sequence continues at coordinate 29,566,043 of NC_068570.1, read as the reverse complement.
TTACTGAACTTAGCGTACAATTGCTTTTCCCTTAAAATCTGTAGAATAATTTGAGGATGGGCATCATGTTCATCCTCAGTTCTCGAATACACCAAGATATCATCTATAAATACCACCACAAACTAATCCAAATAGGGTTGAAAAACTCAGTTCATTAGGTCCATGAAGGCGGCTGGTGCTTTCGTCAGCCCAAACAGCATCACTAGGAACTCGTAATGACTATAACGAGTCCTAAACGCAGTCTTATACACATCAAGCTCCTTAACTCTCAACTGATGGTACCCAGAACGAAGATCTATTTTGGAGAAAATCGATGCTCCTTGCAACTGATCAAATAAATTATCTATCCTCGGCAAGGGATACTTATTCTTGATAGTCAGTTTATTCAATTGCCGATAGTCGATGCACATACGCATGGTCCCATCCTTTTTCTTTACGAACAATACTGGTGCTCCCCACGGAGACACACTAGGTCGAATGAACCCTCGATCTAATAGTTCTTGGATTTGAGCTTTTGATTCCACCAAGTCTTTTAGTGCCATCTTATAAGGGGCGACAGACACTGGAGCCATTCCTGGCAGGAGCTCAATTCCAAATTTGACCTCGTGGCTCGGAGGTAACCTAGAGAGCTCATTAGGAAATACATCGAAAAAATCCTTAACATTTCTGACATCTCCAACAGAAGGACCCTCAAAATTAGATGTATTAATATAGGCTAGAACCGTCTCACAACCCTTGCGAACCAATTTTTCAACCCTTAAAGCAGAGATCACATTAATCAGAACATTCCTTTGCTCCCCAATCACAACCACCTCCTCATCCTCAGTAGTCTTTAATACCATACGCTTAGCAGCACAATCGAAACTTGCACGGTGTTTTACCAACCAATCCATCCCCAAGATTAGGTCAAAATCACCAAACAGTAGCTCCATTAAATCTGCTAGAAATATAACTCCTTGAACCCTAGGGCCACATCTCTGAATAACTTGTCTACCCTGACTGATTGTCCTAGCGGACTCAACACCGTCGTCTTATTAATAGTACTATCACAAATGATACCCAAGGTGCTAGACACAATGCATGCAATGTATGAATGCGTAAACCCTATATCAATTAAAGCAGTGTAAGGAACTTTATGAATTAGGAACATACCAATTATAACATCTGGAGCATCATCATCCTCACGGCAATGAGCAGCATAGACCAGTACTGGTTGTCTTGCCTCACTGTTGCCAACACCTCTACCAAATGTTCCACGACCTCGACCTACACCATTTTCACTTCTAACCTGCTCACGGCCTCTTGGTGGCTGCTGACCACCTCTCACTGGCTGAACAAAACCCTGACCTGTAGCTTGCATCTGCGTTAGCCTCTGAGGACAATCCTTAACTTGATGCTCCCTAGACCCACATCTGAAACATGCCCCAATCTTCTTCCGACACTTACCCAAATAATGTCTCCCACAGTAATTATAAGGCTATAGTCTAGCTATAGTAACCCCAGCTCAGACTGGCCCATCAAACCCGGCCTTCTTTTTAGGCCTATCAGAAGAACGTGAGGGCTCTAAATCCCTCCTAAACCTGCCTGTATCTTTCTCACGGTTCTGGCACTTAGAGCGCTTCATATCCTCGGCAATTTTGACCTTTTCAACAAGGGCAGCAAAATCTCGCTCCCTCTACGGAGCTATCAGAACTCGCAACTCATCCCAGAGACCATCCTCAAAACGCACGTAGCGCTTATACTTAGTTGCCACTATCCCACGTGCATAGCGACACTGTCTTATTCCCCTGGGTCAAACTCAAAAATTCCTTTCTTCGGGCGTCCACATAACTTGCGCCCACATACTTTCCTTGGAAGGCCGACTTAAAGAAATTCCACGTTAATCGTCTGGCCTGAGTACCCTCTCTCACGGTAAGCCACCAATGATAGGCCTCGTCTCGTAGTAAAGACACTACACCTTTTAGCTTTTACTTAGAAGTGCAGTCGAGATCATCCATTATTCTTTCCGTGGCTTCCAACCAGTATTCAGCCACATTAGGGGCTACTCCAGATACACCCCTAAAAGTTTTCGCTCCATTCGACCGGAGTCATTCAGAAATTGACCCACGGCCCACAACACTAGTGTTGGTCCTACAACCATTTTTAGAATACGGAGCATAGCTTGGGATAATGCGTCTTCCCCAGTCGCTCCATCGTATGATCCTAACCCAGTCACCGGTGAAGTTGGTGCCTTCCTAGCCTCAACATTAGGCATGAGGCTTGTCGCCGAAGGCCCAGCCCTAGCACCTCCTCAGCCTCTACCACGGCCTCGTGTACCCCTTTTGCGAGTACCTCTAGTGCTCATATCGAATAACGTATAATCTGTTTACGAAGTTTTAAGCATTAGTTTATGATTCCAGTAATTATTAACAGATGTCTTATGAAAAAACAGTAATCAGAGTTTGTTTTCGCAATTCAAGAGTCTCCCTATAGTTTTCAGTTTTCCTACAGTCTCAATTTTCTCTAATCTAAGAGTTTCAGTAAAGTCCTGGTATCTATGGTAATCTCTCAATATATTTCAGTTTAAGTAGTCTACAGTATATAGAAACTTACAGATTCGACACTGAAGACTCGGTGTACCACATTTGTAACCTTCAAAAATAATTCAAAATAGTTTTCAAACCCGGGCTAGACATAATGGTCAAATTTGGCGTTCCACATCAAAGTGTATTTGACAATTAGGTCTCATTGGTAAAAAATTATTTTTAAGTTCATAATAAGCTTCTTACTATTAATTAACATTTCATTCAGTCAAAACGTTTGTCTTGCTGTTTGATATTGTTTTAATAGGTTGATCTAAAACTCATGGAAGCTCTTTAAATTCTATTGTTAAAACCCGTTTTTTTGAAAGCAAAAATTAATTTAAAATTTCGTCTTCTCCTAAACTAGTAGTGTAAAATAAATAGGCAAAGCCGAATTAAAATTTTAAAACCAACTTAATGGCCTTATTACAAACTTAAAACCCAACAAATTAATAAAATTAAAAGAAAGGCAAATGTAAACATCAGCAGTAGTTGTGTGGCCACCTCCGAGTCCCTCGCAACCCCGAATCGTCTATGGTTGAGGATTACCTGCACAGTTAAATGAAAAAGTGAGTTTTCGACACTCAATGTGTAATCCCCTTCTAGACAATCACTATGGAACATGCAGAATCAGTCTGGGCCTAAGCCCTATATAGCATCGGTACAGTATGGGCCTAAGCCCATTACAGTAAGGGTGTGGGCCTTAGCCCAGTACAGTGACAATGTGGGCCTTTGCCCAATACAGTAAATAGAATAATGCAGTGATGCAACCCATCCCAATCCAACCAACACACCACTCCGAACCACCAACACACCATGTGGGGATAAAATCGTCCCACCCACCCAACACAACAATATCGCAGGAAAGCTGCCAGAATAGTAACGCAGCAAAGCTGCCAGTAATAGTATATGTGACAAAGCCACCAGTACAGTATACTTCCCCTATATCAGAATCCTAACCCCATGCAATATGTCATGTCATAAATCATACGTGTATGCAGTATGTCAAACTCAGTAACAATCATGTATATATATATCTTAAAGCAAATTGGTCATACACATATTTCAACTCTTAAGGGTATAACAGTCATTTCACCTTTAGGGGGTATTTCGGTCAATTTACCCATAGAGGGCATTTCGATCATTTTACCCATCGAGGGTATTTCGGTCATTTTACCCTTCGGGGTATTTCGATCATTTTACTTTTTGAGGGTATTTCGGTAATTTTACCCTTCGAGGGTATTTCGATCATTTTACCCCATGAGGGTATTTTGGTCATTTTACCCTTTAAGGGTATATCAGTCATTTTACCCTTTGGGGGTATTTCGATCATTTTACCTTTTAGGGATATTTTGGTCATTTTACCCATCGAGGGTATTTCAGTCATTTTACCTTTTAGGGGTATTTCTGTCATTTAACCCTTTAGGGGTATTTCGGTCATTTTACCTTTCGAGGGTATTTCGATCATTTTACCCATCGAGGGTGTTTAGATTATTTTACCCTTCGGGGGTATTTCAGTTATTTTACCAATCGGGGGTATTTTGGTCATTTTACCGTACGAGGGTATTTCGGTTATTTTACCTTTTGGGGGTATTTTGGTCATTTTACCCTTAGAGGGTATTTCGGTCATTTTACCCTTCGAGGGTATTTCGATCATTTGCCCATGAATCGCAAGTAGGCTTACCACTTGAGCAATCGCACGCCCGTAAGGTCACAAACGTCGTGTTTACGGCTTTTCAGCTTTTTGCCGATCTACGATTGAAGTGGGCTGATTACACACCTGACTTCGACAGAAAAGTGCAAATCTCCACATACACCAACCTAGATTCAACCAAACGTCATTTCATTAACTACAAAATTCGCTAATCAAACAAAGCCAAATGATGCTGTGGAAAAAATAGTACTCAAACCCTCTTACCGAAACAACTGAACCATACCCTCAGCTCCTTGGAGAAACACCAACCAACTATTGAACTCCACCTAGCACAAAAGCCACAAAACCCTTTACTTCCAACCCTTAGGTCGCATTCCGCTTAACCATGTAACCCAACAATGTACATACATTCATTCAAACCGCATCCCAAACAACGAATAACAACCACTTACTCACCTACCAATTGGTTGACAGGGTAGAGTGCAACTTGAAGCACAAGCACGAGAAAATCTAAAAGGGGATCTGAAAACTGAAAAGAGGCAAGGCAGGGAAAAGAAACAAAACTTCAATGGATAGAAAAGCACAAACCGAACCAGACAAAGGGTGTCCCAGAACTCACTTATCAACACTTGACCGAGGATACAAAGAAGAAGCAATGCTAATACTCCCTTTAAAAGTATCTAGAGTGGAGATAGAGCAAGAATTCAACAATGTCTGGGAAAAGGTAGGGGAGAGGAAGAAGCAGTAAAGAGGAGAGAGGAAGAGAGAAAAGAAGATTATGGAACCCAGAGAAGAGGGAGGATAAAGGGGATTCGGTAAAGGGGACTAATGAACTATTCGATCAAAGCAAAAAAAGAGGAGAAAACAAAAAGAATAAAAGGAGAAACAGGAAAACAAATGAGCAAACCCGAAAGGTACCCATAGTCTTTAGCAATATTCGGCACAAGCAAAAGGTGAAAGAAAAATTGACCAAATCAAAGCAGACGGAGAGAAAAACAACCCCAAAATCGATTCCGACAAAGCTTAAAGACCAAATTCAGCAGAAGCTTACCCCCAAACGGCACAACTCCCCCTCACTCTCAAACTCCATGATTTCCTCCTAAAAACTCTCCCATTATCCCTCCTTGATTTTCTCCACCAATTCCTCCTGAACTTCTCCAACCACTCCATTCAAAATCCATTCAAACTCTCCACAACTGTGTTTCAGTCCAACACCACTACATACACAGCTCAAGCAAACAAATAATTACTATCTTGAACAACCCAGGACTTGAACCTCAGAACTCAAGGATACTTCACACGCCACCTACCACTGGTGCAATAAGCTATTTGTGTCATAAAACAAGTATTATTATATATAAGGCCTAAGTGCCAGTGTCCAGATTCATTTAAGAGAAAAACAAAAAATTGTACCAAGGCCAAGACTTAAACCCAGGCTTCTCAAACACTCCCAAACACACCCAAATCACTAAACCATTAAAGGAAATAAGCAATCAGTGACAAATCATGAAAAAATTAAAGACTTGAAATTTGGGGCATTAAAGATGATGTTTCCAATAGCCTCTGAAATGACCCATATTTTGTGTCTTTACTTGGCTTTATTTTACGATAAAAGAAATATCGTAATGTCTACATCAGAGTTATATAGAAAAGAATAAATTAAGAAAGTAAAATTGTTCTGGGCTTTAAGAATTCAACATCTACTGTTATTGCAAATTGCAGTAATGGCAAGTTGTTGAATGAATGTCGAGCACCTAAAATTAAACAATTTCACTCTAAAAAAGGTTTCTTAGTTTAGGATTTTCCATGCGCAGAAATCCTAATCCACGAGGAAAGATAAAGTGGGTCGTTTTGTTCTCTTCATCAATTTATTGCCCATTTTTCATGTTGTTCATTGGTTAGAGGTACAAGAACGATGTTCATTAGTTTTAATTGTCTTATTGCAATAATTTTTACAATTCTTGAATAATTTATTTCTTTTCTATTATGTAAATGACAAGAACATAAGAATAGAACTCAACATTATCCTAATTTCGAAAATATATGGTTAAAGCTAATTTAAAAATTGCTTACACGTAAAATATATCTAAACATAACATTTAGTTTTTTTGTCGGACAATTAGTTATGCCCTCTCCTTTTATTACTTAAAATAAATAAATAAAATTAAATTATTTTCAAAAATTTACATTTTTATTTAATGATAATTGAAAATATTTAAGGTCTACGTAGTAGACCTAAAATCTGAGGTATAATCAAATTTAATTTTAATTCACTTGCACCTCATGCATGCATTTTATTGTTATCGACTTTTCTTTTCTATTTTGAAGCTTTAACAAAAAAGGATATGAAAATGTGAATTTTTAAATAAATAAAGCAACTTAAAAAGGTATGGTGTAGGCATATCATTAATATGGAATTGTAGGGGAGATAAAATCCGCTACAAGGAGAACTTCCAAAAATATATATTCTATTTAGACTCCATCTGCATTGAAGGCATGTGATTAATCTTAAAGTGAAAACTATTTATGCAATAAATCTTTGTCGATCAATCTTTCTAAGAAATTTCTGTTAATTTTATACCATTTGGTTGCAAAACTTGACATGGAATCTTGTAAGAAGAGAGAGCATATCCCACTATGATATATTCTTCTTTCTATGTTGCTTGAAAACTTTTTCAGGGGATCATGGAATTGAAAAGTGTATCCACGCAAGAATTGAAACTTGATCGGGTTATAAATATAAGGAAATTCACAGCCTTGATCTCAAAGGTTAGAAAAACAGGATGCAACAATTTTATTAATCACCAGTTTACTAAAAGTAAATAGAACACACCATGATAATTTGAATAGAAATAGCCCAAAACCCTAAATAGTCAAAGCCCGAGAATGGTACAATAGAGATTGTAGACCATATGTTGGCCGGATACACGAATATGTTTGTGTATGCCTTGAGGACTCCCAATAATGGCACGCCTAACAAACATAAAAGATAAAACAATAAAATAACATTTAACATTGTTGGCATTGAAGTACAAAACTATTGCAGATTAGGGCCATATCTAGGGGGAAAGGTAGAAGGGACATCCTCATCCATCGGAGCCTGTATTAAGGAAATAGCTGCAATCCTTTTGTCCCTTGTGATAGATTAACTTGTTAAACTCAGCGAAGTATTCGTCTTGTTCGTAGAGCTCCCTTAGGGTAAGCTGATCAATGGGAACTTTCCACCAATGATGAATTTCTGTTCCATGTGACCGTTGGGCCAAAGCAATCTCCTTTTGTTTTTCTTTTATTACATCTAGTTGGTCTTAGACATCATTGAAATCCTGTACAAGCAAGTTGATTCTTTCCTTACGGTAAGTCTCAACAGGAGCATCAGTGGTTTCCTCAATATGTTGGCTTGCGTTTGAAAAGCATTTAGCGACAGATTCAATAGAAGGATGACCAAACAAATAAGGTTTACTAGCTGGTGAGAAAAAAATAAAAAGAATCTTGTAACACCCCTATCCCGACCTAAACATTTGGGCCGAATCTGGTGATGTCACACTGTAACACCCCTTACCCGTATTCTATGCTGGAATAGGGTACGAGGCATTACCAAAATAAATAGACTTATAAACATATCAAATAGAGTTATAAAATTTCATCCAAATTAAAAACTTTCAGATTATAATCTTCGAGTCGCTAATTAGGGTTTACGAGGCCCAATACATACCCATTCATATGCTCAATATATCCGTTAAATCAATCCAATATTGAAGAATCCACTTTAAGTCAGAATCAATATTAATCACAATCATAAATCTTTTCATGTTATTTTCATATATCACTAACTGAACTTTGAATCTCAATTTACGAATATGTAATTCACTAACACATTCTGGTATACACAATGTTTAATTGATGAAATCATTTAATTGAGCTAAATTTCATATTCACTCCAAATTTTCTTCTATATCCATTAATGCTTTCACTTACCATTTACCTAACAAATTTCTTTAGCCAAGCTATCACACAACAATAATACATCACCTGTGCTTCATGAATTCAATGTTCGAATCTTATCACCATCAAATCCATGTCATTCGAATACTTAAAGTTTATTCAAGCATATATTATTGCGTTTCATATACCAAGCATATGTCAAAATTACGAATACGTAATCAATTAATTTGTCATTTATATGACTAGCAAATTAATCTCAAAATTCATAACATTCCATTACTTAAGATCTGCCATTATTTAACATAAACTAGCACCATGGCCGAATTTTCAGTATGCTATGTATTCCCCTTTTTCCGAATCACATAGCAAAATATTACAAATATGTATATATTTGAATACTATAATTATGCATCAACTTACCAATATGATTTAAATCATGAGCCACTCATGACATCATTTCATGCCAAATATACCACACGCATATGCTATGAAACTTTATTTTCTCTCATGAGCTTACCATGACCAGTAATGCACCAATATAAGCATCACTCCTATTTCAACATTTATCAATTATAATCAGAAATTTAACCAATTATACACAATTCATTCGTATACTTTATTTTCCTCCTCCTCCTCCACTTCATCCCACATCCTTTATGTATATAACATGCTTAAATAGCATTATACATAATTTCACTATTCACTTATATTTAAATTCAAAGCTGTCTAGTTGAGTTATAGTCACTAAATTATTTTTATCTGGAGCTACAGAGCTTCAAATTAAGTTTCGTTAATTTTTCCTGAAACTAGACTCATATATCTTCTTACCATAAAATTTTCAAATTTTTTTTAGCCAATTAGTAAATTTTATTCTTTAAATTCACCCTTGTTTCACTGCTCAACATCTCTGACTTCTCTTCACTAAAAATGAATTATCTCATTGTATAAAATTAATATCATATTTTTGTTTATTTACTTTCAAAATATCTCATTAAGTATTATAAGAATATAAATTATAACTCATAATTATTTTTGTACAATTTTAATTATTTTCCAAAGTTAGAACAAGGGATACCAAAATCAATCCGACCCTACCTCACTAAAATTCAAACATCTCAAAATATATAACTCTTTTGCTTGTTCTATTTATTTTATGTAAAATAGACTCATTAATATTTCATTTAATATCTTATTCACTCTCTAATTCAATTTCCACCATTTTGGTTATTTTTAAAAGTCACACTATTGTTACTATCCAAAACTGCTTTGTTGCTAATTTTACTTTTTCATAATTTCAGTTTTTCACTTCCAATCATTATTCAATTCAATTCCACACATATATTCATCATTCAATCACACTTAATCGTTACATGATCTCATGTATTTTCACTTAGTCAATTTCCCGATGAACACTTCGGAATAGTAACAGATACACGGTGGATTCAGCACACAGCAACCACCTTTTGTAATCAATGATATCTGGTGGGGTCAGCGCATAGCAACCACCTTATAATTAATGATACTGGTTCACATAGTACCCTGCACATAGTACTACACACATGATCAAAGCTATCCGGTACGCATAGTAGCCTGCACATAGTACTACACATGCGACCTATCATTCTGGTACACGTAGTAGCCTGCACATAGTACTACACACGTGACCATCACTTTCACTTTCACATAGCGGCCTACACACAGTCCATGCCACACATGTGATCATTTCTGTCACTTTATTCGTATCCCTTTTTATTCCGAATGTTCAATCGGGAAATTTCTCACTTTTTCTCATTTTTTCCTTTTTCACTAATCAAAGTCAATTCCTTATCTTTCTTGACTTATAATAACACATTTAACTTATTTAACACTCACATTATTCAATCCAGTCCAAAAATCATATTTTGGAAAAATTACATTTTTGCCCCTAAAGTTTCACAAAATTATCATTTTTCCCCTAGGCTCGAAAGTTAAACTTTATTCCTTATTCTTATGTTTTATGACATGCTGATCATTTTTACCTTCTATGGCAACATCAAATTCTCACTCTAACACTTACTTATGAACATTAGGTATTTTTACCAATTATGTTAATTTACTCGTTTTCACTTAAAATCGGCTAGCAAAAGTTATTTAACATAATTTAAAGCTTCATATTCTACCATAAAACATCAAAATAAACATATTTCACCTATGGGTATTTTTCCAAATATGAACCCTAGGTTAAATTATTGATAGAACAAGCTAAATCAAGTTACTGGGACTACAAAAACGTAAAGAACATTAAAAATAGGGCTTGGAATCACTTACTATGGAGCTTGGAAGCTTGAAAACCGTAAATATGGCTTCCCCCTTGCTGATTTCATTCACCATGGAGAAGATGGACAAATTTTTGGCTATTTTGTTCTTTTTAATTCTTTTAATTACAAATTACCAAAATGCCCCCAACATAAAAATTTCCTATTTCAGTTATCTCTTGTCCATTTTTGTCCAAAAAGTTAACCAATGGTCTAATTACCATTTAAGGACCTCCAATTTAAAATTTCATAACAATTGGTCACTTTTAACATGTAGAACTCAACTTTTGCACTTTTTACAATTTAGTCCTTTTGACTGAATTGAGTGCCCAAACGTCAAAATTTTGGAATGAAATTTTCACAAAATCATTTAATGAAATCGTAGATCATAAAAATATAATGAACATAATTTTTTTTGTCAAATCTGTGGTCCCAAAACCATATTTTGACTAGCCCAAAATTCGGGTTGTTACAAATCTCCCCGCCAAATAAAGTGGAAAGCTAAGAGATTTTCTTATAAATTCCTATGCATTGTTTTGAGCTTACCATTGCAAACAGATTAAAAGAAAAATGAAAGAAGCAAAAAAGTTACAAAGGAAAGCTTTACTAGCCTTTTAAATGGTTTGGAATGAAATTCTTCATGGATGAAATTCATATATATATAGGCAAATAAAAACCCTAGAAATTAAATGCTGAAACTAATTAAATTGCGTGATCAAATTTGATGTTCAACAATTGAATATCGTGTTAGTAAATAAATCTAGTCCTAAATTAGGTAGTTAAATATGTTTCTTGAATGCAATATAAATGTTCTATTATTGATCGTATATATATTATATCGAATATACCATAAATGAAACAAAATTCATGATATAATGGTACATGTTAAGTCAATTATATGTTAAAAGTATCGAATATTGATACCATTTTTCGGTAGAATTAGAAGCTAAATTAGAATAACTGATATAATGTCCAAAAATGGAAAGACTTGTACATAAATCAAGAAAAATAATGCTCCAAAACCATATAAGGAAATAAGGGATATCAAATTTCTTTCCTTGCAAATTTTCATAAATTCTAGAACAGGTTAGGTTGTACTACCATTGAAAGTATGATGATGTTGCCAATAGAAAGTGAAATGTCCCAGTTTTTGCGTCGTTACTTGGTTTTATTTTACAATCAATGAAATATCGCAATGTCTACATCAGAGTTGTATAAAGAAGAATAAATTAAGAAAATAAAATTGTTCTGGGCTTTAAGAATTCAACTCCTACTGTTATTGCTAATTACAGTAACATCAAGTTGTTGAATGAATTTTGAGCACCTAAAATTAAACAATTTCACTCTGAATAGGGTTACCTAGTTTAGGATTTTCCATGCGCAAAAATACTAATCCACGAGGAAAGATAAAGTATGCCAATTTGTTCTCATAATCAATTTATTTCCCATTTTTCATGGTGTTCATTGGTTGGAGGTACAAGAACGATGTTCATTGGTTTTAATTGTCTTATTGCAATAATTTTTATATTTGTTGAATAATTTAGCTCTTTTGTATTATGAAAATGACAATAACATAACAATAGAACTCAACATTATCCTAATTTAATAAAATATATGGTTAAAGCGGATTTAAAATTGCTTACACTTAAAATATATATAAACATAACATTTAGATTATTTTTGCCCGACAATTTGTTATGCCCCGTCCTTTGTATTACTTCAAAAAATAAATAAATAACATTTAAATTATACAAATGTATAATCAGATTTTATTTTAATTCACTTACACGTAATGCAGGCATTTTATTGTTATCGACTTTTCCTTTCTATTCTGATGTGGTGTAGGCATATCATTAATATGGAATTGTAGAGGAGACAAAATTCACTACAAGGAGAACTCCCAAAAGTATATATTCTATTTAGACTCCATCTGCATTGAAGTACTATCATTAATCCTAAAGTGAAAACTATTTGTACAATAAATCGTTGTCGATCAGTCTTTCAAGGAAAATTCTATTAATTTTATATCATTAGTCTCCAAAACTGGACGCGGAATCTTGTAAGAAGAGAGAGCATATCCCACTATGATATATTCTTGTTCTTACTTTGCATGAAAAATTTTTAACAGGATCATGAAAGTGAAAAGTGTATCCACGCATGAATTGAAACTTAATCGGGTTATAAATATAAGGAAATTCAAAGCCTTGATCTTAGAGGTTAGAAAAACAAGATGCAACAATTTTATTACTCACCAGTTTACTAAAAGCAAATAGAACACACCATGATAATTTGAATAGAAATAGCCCTAAACCCTAAATAGTCAAGGCTCGAGAATGGTACAATAGAGATCATAGACCATATGTTGGACGACTACATGAACACGTCCGTGTATGCCTTGAGGACCCCCAATACAGGGACGCTTAACAAACATAAAAGATAAAACAATTAAATAACATTTATCATCGTGGACATTATGTTAGAGTATGCCCAAAGATCAATCATGAGATGGTTGTAATAACATACTTGATTTATCATTTTTATTAATATAAGGCGTTACCATTATTATTTCAGTTTCTTTTCTGTGTGTATAAATAAACTATTTTATAATAATGTCCTAAGAATAATATGATTATTATTAAAAGTTCCTTATTCAAGTATTATTGTTGGATAGGACAAAGATTAAGCATTAAGACTAACATGTAGTTGGTTGATGATAAAGAGTTGTCATTGATATGAAATGTCAAAATCGATGCATGGATATGTGTGTTAGAGAACAACATATTTGACTGACCCGTTATGAGTATGTTTCTTGGATTATTATGTAATTGTCACAACATTACTCATAGTGATTAATATGTTTATGATCCTCAGACTTGAGATCATCATAATCCCAACATCGTGAGTTGTATATTTTGATACGATCAAACGCATAATCAGAATCGGTTGTTCTATAAAGGCTGATGTTGGATATACCACAATCTATGTAGAGGGATATGGTTGATCGAGATAGGATAAGCCCCTCCTACATAATGGGAGTAATATCTTAGGCCACTTGATTGAGTGAGACTAGAAATGCATGGCCATGCTCAAATAAGTTGATATGAGATGTCATACTTATTTGTATATCGTAGTCTGCTTAAGATATCAAGGAACATGGAAAGGACTATGCAAGTGTGACTATTCCATGACTTGTGTCCAATCTAGAGATAAAGGACTTAAGGATTATTGCATAAAATGTTAATCATAAAAAGTTTTATATCGAATCATGATTTCTTGTGACTTAGGTAGCAATGATGCATTGCTAGCCACTCATTGTTTGTAACATTGGAATCGTTCTAGTATTACTGCTAACGCTACAGGAACCTATAGGGCCACACCCTATATTTGAAATGAACAGAATAAAACATAGTTGGTATTGTGTTTGGTTGTCGCTTGAATTAAATTAATTATAGAATTAATTTAATTGGGTAATCAAATATCGAACACATTATGTACAAGGTTGTTGTACGCATTATGAGAACATGAATTTGGTCAGTATATAATTTCAAATAAATATATGGTTTACCGAAATTATATTATAATTAATGTAATTATAATTTTCGGTTTAAAATATTATTATATTTATTTTAATTTCTAGAAACCCTAAATATATATATATATAAGAATCTCGTTTTTCTTTGCTTGGGTCTAGCAGCAGTCAAAGAAAATTTTTTTCCAAACTGTTTTGGGGATTCCTTCTGTTTATAATCAACTGGGTGGATTACGTAGAAGCTGAGGTCACGATAGATTGCGGTTTGGTTCGATAGCAGATCAGACTACTCGTTGTTGAGGCGTTGCTGTCTACTCAGAATAAACATTCAGTAATTTTGTTACCTTTATCACCCCGATTCGTTCCTCACACATGGATCCGTGGTTAGGATCGCCAAATTTTTAATTTTTCTACTGTGCCGTAGGGGTGCCGATGATCCAACAGTAGGTTCAGAGCCACTTGTGTGATACGAACTCGGGTTTAAATACTTGGGTGATGCAATTGTATGAGATGCATGCTTTAATTTTATTAAATTTCTGACTGTTTAAATCGTTTAAGAGTAACCTGATAACCGTTCCTTTTGAAAATGGATTAAATTTTAATCATGGTGTTATGGTCTATTCAGTTTTATGTTATTACTGTTAAGTGTTAATAGATCTATAATGGTGCGACAGTGGTGTTGACAATTTCCAGTAAGAGCTAACTGGTTAATGGTACAAGGGTTGTTCCGACATGAAACCTCAGGGATTAAAATCCCGAAAACACGATTTTGTTGATAAAAGTTATCAAGTCGTGAGGTTTCATTTGAACGGGATATGCGGCTCGGCCCGCTCCCTGCACCTCCTCAGCCCCCATCTTCTTAACGTATGTTTTATAATAAATAAAACTAGGTGGGCCATAAAAGTTGAAAGGATATGTTATAATTCACCTTAACAAAGTGTTTAATCATGTATGCTATTTTTGACATGCACGGTGTTTGAAATGCATAGTTATAGCCCAACAGCCCATTTGATAAAAGGTTGTAATTTTATAAATACGGCCTGCGTGTCATGCCTTACTACTATTCTCTTGTATTTCTCTTCTCATCTTACTCCCTCGTATGTAAAACGAGTTTCTGCATATTGTAATTTGCAAGAGTTGCTTTGGACTAGCCGAGAAGGAAGATGGGCCAACCAGTATAGACTGATAGCTTGAGAAACGACTTACACCTTTAGGTTTCCTTTTGGTTCTCCCATTGGCTTAGGTTGCACCACCTTAGTTTATGGGCTATAACTATTGCATTTATTTATTGCTTAATTCATGTATGAGATGCTATGGATGTCTAAAGCATGCCAAATTTTAAACATGTTAAAATTTGATAATAATGAACGACATTAATTGATGAGATCAATTAAATGGCTAAATGGACTAATGTAAACCATAATTGGTGAGATGGAATGATCTTAATAAAATCCCTCTATTAAAATATTAAGTCAACATAGCCTTCTAATTTTGCCCTCATTAAGGCCTCGATCAATACTGTGTAGGTTCTGCTAAAGTGAAGTACGAGTATTTATCTTGATTAGACGCGAAGAATAAACAAGTGATATTTGCTGGTTAAAATTGGTTAATGACTTAACTAGGTTATTCTAATAGGATTAGAAACCTAGAGGGAAGTAATTTGGATAAATCATAAGATGATTAGAACAAGAGTTGTTCACCAAACTTTAGGAGTTACATATGATGTAATTAGCAAGTGTTTCTTACCTAGATAGCCATAATCTTGAGAGTAAAGCCAAAGCTGACTTAAGAGGAGGTGAAATATGGATCCTTAACCCACTTGAAATACTTTTCGAGAAAGTCTTTCCAAAACTAATATATGAGGGTATTAGTTTTGTAATAAAATAGTGGGAACATCATTTAATTAAGTCCTTTTAATGACTGGTATAAATTTGATAAATTTTCACACGCATAATTTTATTGTTGTAGATATATTATGGCTGCAAACACTAATACACTCTCATTGCGATCGGTCCTTGAGAAGGAGAAGTTGAATGGTTTAAATTTTCTTGACTGATTCCGTAACTTGAGGATTGTCCTCAAACAAGAACGAAAATTATATGTCATTGAACACCCAGTTCCTAACGAACCACCTGCTAATGCCTCGAGGGCTGATAGAGATGCTTGCAAGTAGCATCTCGATGACATGGTACACATTGGATGTCTTATGCTTGCCACTATGAATCCTGTGCTTCAGAAGCAACATGATGACATGGTTTCTTATGAAATGATTGAGCACCTGAAAGAACTTTATCAGGGGCAAGCATGGCAAGAGAGGTTCAATATCTCTAGGGCCCTATTCCAATGTAAGCTGGCTGAAGGAAGCCCAGTAGGACCTCATGTCCTTCAGATGATTGGCAATATTGAGAGCCTGTCTAAGCTTGGGTTTCCATTAAGCCAAGAGTGGGCCACTAATGTTATTCTCCAATCGTTGCCGGATAGCTACAGCTAGTTTGTCCTTAATTTCAATATAAATGAAATTGATAAGACTCTGCCACAGTTGCTTAGTATGTTACGAACTGCTGAAGGCAACATGAAAAAGGTTGGACCCAAGCCTATACTGATGGTCCGTAATAACAAGGGCAAGGGAAAGCCAAAGTTTAGACAAAGCCCAAGGGCAAAGGTAGGCCCAAGCCTGGAAAAGTAAAGGCTGCATTGAAACCTAAAGGTGGGGTGGCTAAGAAAGGAATCTGTTTTCATTGTGGTGTGACTGGACATTAGAAGCGGAACTGCCCTATCTATCTTGAGGAAGTCAAGAAGGCCAAAATAAGCGGAATGTTTGCTTCAGGTACTTATGTTATTGATATTAATTTATCAATTACTACTTCATGGGTATTAGATACTTGTTGTGGTTCTCACATTTGTACTTTTGTACAGGAACTGCAAAGGAGTAGGACTTTGGTTAGAGGAGATGTGGACCTACGAGTTGGAAATGAAGCAAAAGTTACTGCATTAGCTATGGGAACATATAATTTATCTTTGCCTAGTGGACTTAGTTTATGTTTAGTGGATTGTTATTATGTACCCAGTTTGATTAAAAACATTATTTCAATTTCTTGTTTAGACAAAATTGGTTTTGAGATAATTATTAAGAATAGTTGTTGTTCCTTTTATCTCAATAATGTTTTCTATGGTTCGGCACCATTGATTAATGGCCTCTATATTTTAGATCAAATGAATCCCATTTACAACATAAATACTAAAAGATAAAAAATAAATGACTCAAATCAAACTTATCTATGGCATTGTCATTTGGGCCACATAAGTGAGGAACGCATATCCAAGCTCCATAAGGATGGTCTCTTGGATTCATTTGGTTTTGAACAATTTGAAGTATGTGAATCTTGCTTATTGGGAAAAATGACTAAATCTCCTTTTACTGGTAAAAGTGAACGATCTAGTGATTTATTGGGCCTAATACATTCTGATGTATATGGGCCAATAAATACACAAGCTAGAGGAGGATTTCACTACTTCATTACTTTCACTGATGATTTCAGTAGATATGGGTATGTCTATCTCATGCGTAATAAGTCTGAATCCCTTGAAAAGTTCAAGGAATTCAAAAATGAGGTACAAAATCAACTAGGAAAAACTATTAAGACACTTCGATCTAATCGAGGTTGGGAGTATATGAGCTTAGAGTTTGATGATCTTTTGAAGCAATGCGGGATTGTCTCACAACTTACTCCTCTTGGTACTCCTCAATGGAATGGAGTTTCTGAGAGAAGAAATCGAACTTTGTTAGACATGGTTCGCTCTATGATGAGTCATGTTGATCTGCCGACTTCTTTTTAAGGACAACACTTGAGACAGTTGCTTTCACACTAAATCGTGTTCCATCTAAATCCGTTCAAAAGATGCCATATGAGATGTGGACTGGGAAACATCCCAGTATGTCTTTTATGAAAATTTGGGGTTGTGAAGCTTATGTTAAACGTCAGACGTCTACTAAGCTTGAACCCAAATTTGAAAAATGTGTTTTTCTGGGGTATCCAAAAGAAACCAAAGGATATTATTTCTTTAATCCCACTGAGAACAAAATACTTGTTGCTTGAACTGGCGTCTTCCTAGAGAGAGAATTTGTTTCTGGAAAAGGAAGTCGGAAAAAGATTGAACTTGATGAACTTCGAGAATCACAAAATACCACTAAACCAGAGATAGAACAACAGCAAGTTCCACAAGGGATTGAGGAACAAGTAATTGCTATAGAAACACAACCACCGCGTAGATCTTTAAGAGAACGCCAAGCACCTAAGAGATATGGATTTCTCATTACAATGCATGGTGACGTTCTACTTATAGATCAAGATGAGCCTAAGACTTATCAAGAAGCGGTGACGAGCCCAAACTTTAAGAAATGGCTTGAAGCCATGAGATCTGAGATGGATTCCATGTATGAAAACCAAGTATGGACTTTGGTTGACCCACCCGAAGGGGTTAAACCCATAGGGTGCAAGTGGGTTTTCAAAAAGAAGACCGAAATGGATGGTAATGTACAAACATACAATGGGCGATTAGTCGCTAAATGTTTTCGCCAAGTTCATGGTGTTGACTATGATGAAACATTTTCTCCTATAGCTATGTTTAAATCCATCAGGATCTTGCTTGCTATAGCTACATTTCATGACTATGAAATTTTCCAGATGGACGTGAAAACAACTTTCCTTAACGGGAAACTTGAAGTGGATGTGTACATGACACAACCTGAAGGTTTTGTCAATCCAAAGGACACTGGAAACGTATATAAGCTATAAAGATCCATTTATGGATTAAAGCAAGCTTCTCGAAGTTGGTATCTTCGTTTTAATGATGCAATCAAAGAGTTTGGTTTTATCAAAAATGAAGATGAGCCATGTGTTTACAAGAAAGTTAGTGGGAGCACTATAACATTCTTGGTACTGTATGTGGATGACATACTTATCATAGGAAATGGCATACCTACCTTGCAATCTATTAAGACTTGGTTAGGAAGTTGTTTTTCTATGAAGGACCTGGGCGAAGCCAATTACATCTTAGGGGTAAATATCTATAGAGATAGATCAAGACGACTACTAGGTCTAAGCCAAAGTACATACATAGATAAAGTATTGAAAAGGTTCAGTATGGAAGAATCTAAGAGAGGATTCCTACCTATGAGACATGGTATTTCACTCTCAAAAGAAATGTGTCCTTCAACTCCATAAGAGAGAGAACACATGAGTAAAATTTCATATGCTTTCGCTATTGGATCTATCATGTTTTCCATGTTATGTACCTGTCTAGATGCTCATATGCCTTAAGTATGACGAGCAGATACCAAGTAGATCCCGGTGAAGGTCACTGGACCACAGTCAAGAATATCCTTAAGTACTTGAGAAGAACTAAGGATACTTTTCTAATATAAGGAGGTGAGGAAGAGTTAAGTGTAAAAGGTTACACTGATGCCAGCTTCCAAACCGATAAGAATGGTTCTCGATCACAATCAGGTTTTGTGTTTTTCCTTAATGGTGGTGCTGTGAGCTGGAAGAGTTCAAAGCAAAGTACAGTAGCCGATTCTACAATAGAGGCTTAGTATATTGCAGCCAGTGAGGCAGCAAAAGAAGCGGTTTGGATCAAAAGTTCATTACTGAACTAGGGGTTATGCCTAGCATATCAGATGCTATAGAACTCTGATGTGATAACAATGGAGCCATTGTACAAGCTAAAGAACCTAGATCTCACCAGCGATCCAAACATATACTTAGGCGCTACCATCTTATTCGAGAGATTATCAATCAAGGGGATGTAGAGATATGCAGAGTACCTACAGATGATAACATTGCTGATCCCCTGACCAAGCCTCTGACACAGCAGAAGCATGATCGTCACACTAAGTCACTTGGTATTAGATATATAAGTGATTGGTCTTAGTGCTAGTGGGAGAATGTTAGAGTATGCCCAAAGATTAATCATGAGATGGTTGTAATAACATTCTTCATTTATCATGTCTATTCATATACGGTGTTACCATTATTATTTCAGTTTCTTTTCTATGTGTATAAATAAACTGTTTTATAATAATGTTCTAAGAATAATATGATTATTCTTCAAAGTTCCTTAGTCAAGTATTATTGTTGGATAGGACAACGATAATGCATTAAGACTAACATGTAGTTGGTTGAAGATAAAGAGTTGTCATTGATATGAAATGTCAGAATCGATGCATGGATATGTGTGTTACAGAACAACATATTGGACTGACCCGTTATAAGTATGTTTCTTGGATTATTATGTAATTGTCACAACATTACTCATAGTGATTAATATGTATATGATCCTCAGACTTGAGATCATCATAATCCCAACATCGTGAGTTGTATATTTTGATACAGTCAAACGTACACCATAACTGGTTGTTCTATAAAGGCTGATGTTGGATGTACCACGATCTATGTAGAGGGATATGGTTGATCGAGATAGGATAAGCCCCTCCTACATAATGGGAGTAATATCTTAGGCCACTTGATTGAGTGAGACTAGAAATGCATGGCTATGCTCAAATAAGTTGATATGAGATGTCATACATATTTGTATATCATAGTCTGCTTAAGATATCAAGGAACATGGAAAGGACTATGCAAGTGTGACTATTTCATGACTTGTGTCCAATCCAGAGATAAAGGACTTAAGGATTATTGCATAAAAGGTTAATCATAAAAAGTTTATATCGAATCATGATTTCTTGTGACTTAGGTAGCAATGATGCATTGCTAGCCACTCATTGTTTGTAACATTGGAATCGTTCTAGTATTACTGCTAACGTTACAAGAACCTATAGGGTCACACCCTATAGTTGAAATGAACAGAATAAAACATAGTTGGTATTGTGTTTGGTTGTCGCTTGAATTAAATTAATTATAGAATTAATTTATTTGGGTAATCAAATATCGAACACATTACGTACAAGGTTGTTGTACGCATTATGAGAACATGAATTTGGTTAGTATATAAATTCAAATAAATATATGGTTTACCGAAATTATATTATAATTAATGTAATTATAATTTTCGGTTTAAAATATTATTATATTTATTTTAATTTCTAGAAACCCTAAAAATATATATAAGAATCCCATTTTTCTTTGCTTGGGTCTAGCAGCTGTCGAAGAAAATTCTTTTCAAAACTGTTTTGGGGATTCCTTCCGTTCATAATCAACTGGGTGGATTACGTAGAGGCCGGGGTCACGATAGACTGCGGCTTGGTTCGATAGTAGATCAGACTACTCATTGTTGAGGCATTGCTGTCTACGCAGAATAAACATTCGGTAATTTCGTAACCTTTATCACCCCGATTCGTTCCTCACACATGGATCCGTGGTTAGGATCACCGAATTTTTAATTTTTTCGCTGCGCCGTAGGGGTGCCGGTGATCCAACACATTGAAGTACAAAACTATTTCAAATTAGGGCCATATCTAGGGGGAAAGGCAGAGGGGACAACCTCATCCATCGAAGCATGCATTGAGGAAATAGCTACATTCTTCTTGTTTCTCGTGATAGAGATCAAGTTGTTAAACCTTGCGAAGCGTTCGTCTTGTTCATAGAGCTCCCTCAAGTTCAGCTGATCAATGAGAGCTTTCCACTAATGATGAATTTCGGTTCCATGTGACCGTTGGGCCAAAGAAATGTCCTTTTGTTTTTCTGTTATTGCATCTAGTTGCTCTTGGACATCATTGAAATCTTGTACAAGCAAGTTGATTCTTTCCTTTTGGTAAGTTTCAACAGGAGCATCAGTGGTTTCCAGAAAATGTTGGCTTGCATTTGAAAAGCGTTTAGCGATAGATTCAATAGAAGGATGACCAAACGAATAAGGTTTACCAACCGGTGAGAAAATAATAAATAGAATCTCCCCACCACATAGAGTGGAGAGCTCAGAGATTTTCTTATAAATTCCTATGCATCGTTTTGAAAATGCGATGAGCCCATCATCTGTATTTTCAATGATCTTAATCTCAATTTTTTACTTTCCTTTAGTTTTCTTGTCTGAGCTTGCCACTGCAAAAAGATTAAAAGAAAAAGGAAAGAAGCAAAAATTTTACAAAAGAAAGCTTTACTAGCCTTTCAGATGGCTTGGAATGGAATTCTTCTTGGATGAAATTCATATATATATAGGAAAATAAAAACCCTAGAAATTAAATGCTGAAACTAATTAAATTAGGTGATCAAATTTGACGTTCAACAATTGAATATCGTGTTAGCAAATAAATCTAGTCCTGAATTAGGTAGTTAAATGTGTTTCTTGAATGCAATATAAATGTTGCGTTATTGATCGTATATATATTATATCGACTATGCCATAAATGAAACAAAAATGCATGATATTATGGTACATTTTAAGTCAATTATATGTTGAAAAGTTTCGAAAATTGATACCGTTATTCGGTAGAATTAGAAGCTCAATTAGAATAACTGATATAATGTCCAAAAACGGAAGACTTCGACATAAATCAAGAAAAATAATGCTCCAAAACTATATAAGGAAATAGGGGATATCAAATTTATTTCTTTGCAAATTTTGGTAAATTCTAGAACAGGTTAGGTTATACTACCATTGAAAGTATGATGATGTTGCCAATAGAATCTGAAATGACCCAGATTTTGCATCTTTACTTAGCTTTAGTTTACGATAAATGAAATATCGCAATGTCTACATCAGAGTTATATAGAGAACAATAAATTAAGAAAATAAAATTGTTCTGAGCTTTAAGAATTCAACTCCTACTGTTTTTACGAATTGCAGTAACAACAAGTTGTTGAATGAATGTTGAGCACCTAAAATTTAACAATTTCACTCTGAATAGGGTTACCTAGTTTAGGATTTTCCATGCGCAAAAATCCTTATCCAAGAGCAAGGATAAAGTGTGTTTATTTTTTCTCATAATCAATTTATTTCCCAATTTTCATGGTGTTCGTTGGTTGGAGGTACAAGAACGATGTTCATTGGTTTTAATTGTCTTATTGCAATAATTTTTACATTTCTTGAATAATTTAGCTCTTTTCTATTATGCAAATGACAATAACATAACAATAGAACTCAACATTATCCTAATTTAATAAAATATATGGTTAAAGCAGATATAAAATTGCTTACATAAAATATATCTAAACGTAACGTTTAGATTATTTTTGTCGAACAATTTGTTATGCCTTGTCCTTTTATTACTTCAATAAATAAATAACATTTAAATTATTGTCAAAATTTTAATTTTTATCTAATGATAATTGAAAATATTTACTTCTACGTAATAGACCTAAAATACAAATGTATAATCAGATTTAATTTTAATTCACCTACACCTAATGCATGCATTTTATTGTTATCGAATTTTCCATTCTTTTTTGAAGCTTTAACAAAAAAGGATATGAAAATGTGCCTTTTTAAATAAATAAAGCAAACTAAAAAGATGTGGTGTAGGCATATCATTAACATGGAATTGTAGGGGAGACAAAATTCTCTTACAAGGAGAACTCCCAAAAGTGAAAACTATTTATCCAATAAATTATTGTCGATCAGTCTTTCCAAAAAATTTCTATTACTTTTATATCATTCGGTTCCAAAACTGGACTTGGAATCATGTAAGAAGAGAAAGCATATCCCACTATGATATATTCTTCTTCTTACTTTGCATGAAAACTTTTTAACGGGATTGATCTCGGAGGTTAGAAAAACAGGATGCAACAATTTTATTAATCACCAATTTACTAAAAGCAAATAGAACACACCATGATAATTTGAATAGAAATAGCCCTAAACCCTAAATAGTCAAGGCTCGGGAATGATACAATAAAGATCGTAGACCATATGTTGGACGGCTACATGAACACGTCCATGTATGCCTTGAGGA
Source organism: Gossypium raimondii (assembly GCF_025698545.1). Classification (NCBI taxonomy): domain Eukaryota; kingdom Viridiplantae; phylum Streptophyta; class Magnoliopsida; order Malvales; family Malvaceae; genus Gossypium; species Gossypium raimondii. The sequence goes on along the minus strand of NC_068570.1, from coordinate 29,542,159 downwards.
CTCCCAATACAGGCACGCCTAACAAACATAAAAGATAAGACAATAAAACAACATTTAACATCAAGGACATTAAAGTACAAAACTATTGCAGATTAGGGCCATATCTAGGTGGAAAGGCGGAAGGGACATCCGCATCTATCAGAGCTTGCATTGAGGAAATAACTGCAATCTCCTTGTCCCTCATGATTGAGATCAAGTTGTTAAACTCTGCGAAGCATTCATCTTGTTCGTAGAGCTCCCTCAGGATAAGCCAATGCAATCTCCTTTTTTTTTTTATTACATCTAGTTAGTCTTGAACATCATTGAAATATTGTACAAGAAAGTTGATTCTTTCCTTTCGGTAAGTCTTAACAGGAGCATCAGTGGTTTCCAAAAAATCTTGGTTTGCGTTTGAAAAGCGTTTACCGATAGATTCAAAAGATGGATGACCAAACGAATAAGGTTTACTAGCTGGTGAGAAAATAATAAAAAGAATCTCCCCACCACATAGAGTGGAGAGCATAGAGATTTTCTTATAAATTCCTGTGCGTCATTTTGAAAATGCGATGAGCCTATCATCCGCATTTTAAATGATCTTAATCTCAAATTTTTTTCTTTCCTTTAGTTTTCTTGTCTGAGCTTGCCATTGCAAAAAGATCAAATGAAAAAAGAAAGAAGCAAAAAAGTTACAAAGGAAAGCCTTACTAGCCTTTCAGATGGTTTGGACTGAAAATCTTCTTGGATGAAATTGATATATATATATAGGAAAATAAAAACCCTAGAAATTAAATGCTGAAACTAATGAAATTAGGTGATCAAATTTGACGTTCAACAATTGAATATCGTGTTAGTAAATAAATCTAGTCCTGAATTAGGTAGTTAAATATGTTTCTTGAATGAGGTATAAATGTTGTGTTATTGATTGTATATACATTATATCGAATATGAAATAAATGAAACAAAAATTAATGATACTATGGTACATTTTAAGTCAATTAAATGTTGAACAATACCGAAAACCGATACCGTTATTTGGTAGAATTAGAGGCACAATTAGCATAACTGATATAATGTCCAAGAACAGAAAGACTTGTACATAAATCAAGAAAAATAATGCTCCAAAACCATATAAGGAAATAAGGGATATCAAATTTCTTTCCTTGCAAATTTTGGTAAATTCTAGAACAGGTTAGGTTGTACTACCATTGAAAGTATGATGATGTTGCCAATAGCATCTAAAATGACCTAGATTTTGTGCTTTTACTTGGATTTATTTTACGATAAATGAAATATCGCAATGTCTACATCAAAGTTATATAAAGAAGAATAAATTAAGAAAATAAAATTGTCCTGGGCTTTAAGAATTCAACTCCTACAGTTATTGCGAATTGGAGTAACAGCAAGTTGTTGAATGAATATTGAGCACCTAAAATTGAACAATTTCACTCTGAATAGGGCTACCTATGTTATGATTTTCCATGTATAAAAATCCTAATCCACGAGGAAAGATAAAGTGTGTCGATTTGTTCTCATAATCAATTTATTTCCCATTTTTCATGGGGTTTGTTGGTTGGAGGTACAAGAACGATGTTCTTTGGTTTTAATTGTCTTATTGCAATAATTTTTACATTTGTTGAATAATTTAGCTCTTTTTATTATGCAAATGACAATAACATAACAATAGAACTCAACATTATCCTAATTTAATAAAATATATGGTTAAAGGGTTTTAAAATTACTTACACGTAAAATATATCTAAACATAACATTTAGATTATTTTTGCGGAAAATTTGTTATGCCCTTTCCTTTTATTACTTAAAAAATAAATAAATTACATCTAAATTATTGTCAAAATTTTTCATTTTTATTTAATGATAATTGAAAATATTTACATCTACGTGATTGACCTAAAATACAAATGTATAACCAGTTTTAATTTTAATTCACTTGTACCTAATGCATGCATTTTATTGTTATCAACTTTTCTTTTCTATTTTGAAGCTTGAACAAAAAAGGATATGAAAATGTACCTTTTTCAATAAATAAAGCAAATTAAAAAGATATGGTGTAGGCATATTATTAACATGGAATTGTAGGGGAGACAAAATTCGCTACAAGGAGAACTCCCAAAAATATATATTTCATTTAGACTCCATCTGCATTGAAGGCCTACCATTAATCCTAAAGTGAAAACTATTTATACAATAAATCGTTGTCGATCAGTCTTTCCAAGAAATTTCTATTAATTTTATATCATTCGGTTCCAATATTGGACGTGGAATCTTGTAAGAAGAGAGAGCATATCCCACTATGATATATTCTTCTACTTACTTTGCATGAAAACTTTTTAACGGGATCATGATAGTGGAAAGTTTATCCACGCATGAATTGAAACTTGATCGGGCTATAAATATAAGGAAATTCACAGCTTTGATCTCAGTGGTTAGAAAAACAGGATGCAACAATTTTATTAATCACTGATTTACTAAAAGAAAATAAAACACACCATGATAATTTGAACAGAAATAGCCCTAAACCCTAAATTGTCAAGGCTCGAGAATGGTACAATAGAGACCATAGACCATATGTTGGCCGGCTACAAGAACAGGACCGTGTATGCCTTGAGGACTCCCAATACTGGCACACCTAAGAAACATAAAATATAAATCAATAAAATAACATTTAACATCGTTGACATTGAAGTACGAAACTATTGCATATTAGGGCCATATCTAGGGGGAAAGGCAGAAGGGACATCTTCATCCATCGGAGCCTGCATTGAGGAAATAGTTGCAATCTTCTTGTCCCTCGTGATAGAGATCAAGTTGTTAAACTTTGCGAAGCGTTCGTCTTGTTCGTAGAGCTCCCTCAAGTTAAGCTGATCAATGGGAGCTTTCCACCGATGACGAATTTCTGTTCCATGTGACCGTTGGGCGAAATGAATCTCCTTTTGTTTTTCTTTTATTACATTTAGTCGCTCTTGGACATCATTGAAATCTTATACTAGCATGTTGATTCTTTCCCTACGGTAAGTCTCAACAGAAGCATCTGTGGTTTCCTCGAGATGTTGGCTTGCGTTTAGCGACAGATTCAACAGAAGGATGACCAAACGAATAAGGTTTACCAGCCGGTGACAAAATAATAGAAAGAATCTCCCTACCACATAGAGTTGAGAGCTCAGAGATTTTCGTATTTATTCCTGTGCGTCGTTTTGAAAATGCAATGAGCCTATCATCCGTATTTTCAATGATCTTAATCTCAATTTTTTGCTTTCCTTTAGTTTTCTTGTCTGAGCTTACGATTGCAAAAAAGATCAAAAGAAAAATGATAGAGGTAAAAAAGTGATGCGACCTAGCCTCGGTTGAATGAGTTGAGTCTCTTTCGTTGCCCGATCGTCTAACGAAGAAGTTTGGTTCGTCTTGAGTCAAAGAGATATAATCGTTCGATGAAGTTGTTTATGGTTCAATTAAGGTTAAAGGGAATTGGTTTGCGTAATTTGTTTCGGCTAAGAAAAGAAGTAATACGATGGAAAGGTATGGAACTTCGGTTTAATGGGAAATGGATGGATTGGCTTAAAAACAAGAAAGAACCAACACAATGGGTAAGTGTTGATCCGAATCTTATATGTTCTTAGGATGGAAAATGGACGAAGATAAAGGACCTCGACCCACTATCTATTAAAGATAGGAACCTCGGTATAAGTTGAACGCCACACTTTGGTTGAAAGTGATAAGTTCGGTTTTGCAAAGAGCAGGGTTGACGCTACTAACTAGTAGATAAGCCAACGGAGTCTTTGGACGAAATTGAGAGAAGAAAATCTCATAAATATTCAATATATTATCAAATTGGCAAAAAGTCCTTTTATAATGAAAAATAGCAACTATTTATAGCTTAATGTATAGTAGCCGAATGGACAAATTCTAGGCTTAATTTCTAAGGAAACATTGAACTAAATTCCAGCTTTAATTCATGAATGATGGCCAATGTAGATTCGGCTGAATGGTGACTAATAGGTAGCTTCTAAATGAATTTTGGAGATTCATGCAGCAGCTAAATTTAGCTAATGAGTTTAATGGACTCATTCATTAGGCAACTCTTGCTGAAAAGTGACCAACATTAAAGAAGAACTTGAGCAGCCTTTTTAGGTGTGAATGGACAGTTTTGAAGAGTCCCTATGGTGTGAACATGGTTGAACCGAACAGCCATGGTGTGAACAGCTTTTATGCTTCCTTGAGAAGGGAATCGGCCAAGCCTTGAATGGATAAATAGATTGAACACTCTTGGCTGAATAGTTGTCTTGAATAATCCCAAATTAATTCATCTTCAATGCATGAAATGTACCAGCTGCAAATGCATCTCCCCATGCATGAATCTACATGCATGGATCTTCCCAATGTATCTTCAAATTCGGCTGCACCTAAACAACACACATGAACTTAATTAAATTAAACAAATTTAGCTGAACCAATTTAAAACATAATGTGAACATACTAATTAACATTGGAACAAATTAAATTATAACTAAACAAGACACATTAATTCGGCTGGACAAAATTAAAACATGTATTAAGACCAACTTAATTAAATTTGGACACATTTATTTTAGCTAAGACAAAACATATTAAATACTTGTAATAGTTTATGACACACTTATGAGCTATAGTAATGCTTAAATAAATGCAAATATAAAGACCGAAAATTCCAGCAATCGAATTAGCTAGCTGAATAATATTCAGCTTCCAGCAAAATAAATATAAACTAAAATGAGCTGAAAGAAATTAAACAGAGTTGAATTAAGCTCATGTGAGCTAAACTGAGCCAGGAAAACTAAGATTGAGCTTGTTGAGCTGAAATTGAACTTCATCTTGCACTTGGGGCCCTCGTGTTTAGGCCAATCTCGATGGCAACGAGTGGTGCCATAACATGATGTGATTGGGATCACATCAAAAAGTTACAAAGGAAAGCTTTACTAGCCTTTCATATGGTTTGGAATAAAATTCTTCTTGGATGAAATTCATATATATATAGGCAAATAAAAACCCTAGAAATTAAATGCTGAAACTAATTAAATTAAGTGATCAAATTTGACGTTCAACAATTGAATATCGTGTTTAATAAATAAATCTAGTCTGAATTAGGTAGTTAAATATGTTTCTTGAATGCAAGATAAATGTTGTGTTATTGATCGTATATATATTATATCGAATATGCCATAAATGAAACAAAATTCATGATATTATGGTACATTTGAAGTCAATTATATGTTGAAAAGTACCTAAAAGCGATACTGTTATTCAAGAAAATTAGAAACACATTTGGAATAATTGATATAATGTCCAAAATGGAAAGACTTCTACATAAATGAAGAAAAATAATGCTCCAAAACCATATAAGGAAATAATGGATATCAAATTTATTTGTTTGCAAATATTGGTAAATTCTAGTACATGTTATGTTGTACTACCGTTGAAAGTATGATGATGTTGCCAATAGCATTTGAAATGACCCTGATTTTACGTCTTTACTTGGATTTATTTTACGATAAATGAAATATCGCCATGTCTACATCAGAGTTATATAGAGAAGAATAAATTAAGAAAATAAAATTGTTCTGGACTTTAAGAATTCAACTCCTACTGTTATTGCGAATTGCAGTAATAGCAAGTTGTTGAATGAATGTTGAGCACCTAAAATTAAACAATTTCACTCTAAATATGGTTACCTAGTTTAGGATTTTCCATGCGCAGAAATCCTAATCCACGAGGAAAGGTAAAGTGTGTCGATTTTTTTCTCATAATCAATTTATTGCCCATTTTTCTTGGTGTTCATTGGTTGGAGGTACAATAACGATGTTCATTGGTTTTAATTGTCTTATTGCAATAATTTTTTACAATTTTTGAATAATTTAGCGCTTTTCTATTATGGAAATGACAATAATATAACATTAAAACTCAACATTATTCTAATTTAATAAAATATATGGTTAAAGCGGATTTAAAAATTGCTTACACGCAAAATATATCTCAAAGATAACATTTAGAGTATTTTTTCGTACAATTCATTATGCCCTCTCCTTTTCATTAATTAATAAATAAATAAATAACATTTAAATTATTTTCAAAAATTTACATTTATTATTTAAAGATAATTTAAAATATTTATGCCTACGTAATAAACCTAAAATACAAATGTATAATGGGATTTAATTTTACTTCACTTGCACCTAATGCATGCGCTTTATTGTTATCAACTTTTCTTTTCTATTTTGAAGCTTTAACAAAAAGTATATGAAAATCGACTTTTTAAATAAATAAAGCAAATTAAAAAGATGTGGTGTAGGCATATCATTAATATGGAATTGTAGGGGAGACAAAATTTGATACAAGGAGAACTCCCAAAAATATATATTCTATTTAGACTCCATCCACATTGAATGCCTACCATTAATACTAAAGTGAAAACTATTGATACAATAAATCATTTTCGATAAATATTTCCAAGAAATTTCTATTAATTTTATATCATTCGGTTGCAAAAGTTGACGTGGAATCCTGTAAGAAGAGAGAGCATATCCCACTATGATATGTTCTTCTTTTTACGATGCATGAAAACTTTTTCACAGGATCATGAAAGTGAAAAGTGTATCCATGCATGAATTGAAACGTGATCGGGTTATAAATATAAGGAAATTCACAGCTATTATTCACTAGTTTACTAAAAGCAAATAGAACACACCATGATAATTTGAACAGAAATAGACCTAAACCCTAAATAGTCAAGGCTCGGGAATGGTAAAATAGAAACCATAGACCATATGTTGGCCGGCTACACTAGCATGTCCGTGAATGCCATGAGGACTTCTCAATGCTGGCTCGCCTAACAAACATGAAAGATAAAACAATAAAATAACATTTAACATCTTGGACATTGAAGTACAAAACTATTGCAGATTAGGGCCATATCTAGGGGGAAAGGCAGAAGGGACATCCTCATCCATCGGAGCCTGCATTGAGGAAATAGGTGCAATTTTCTTGTCCCTCATGAGAGAGATCAAGTTGTTAAACACTGCAAAGCGCTCGTCTTATTTCTAGAGCTCCCTTAGGGTAAGCTGATCAATAAGAGCTTTCCACTAATGACAAATTTCTGTTCCATGTAACCGTTGGGCCAAAGCAATCTCTTTTTTTTTTCTTTTATTTCATATAGTTGGTCTTGGACGTGATTGAAATCTTGTACAAGCAAGTTGGTTCTTTCCTTACGGTAAGTCTCACTAGGAGCATCAGTGGTTTCTTGAAGAGGTTGGCTTGTGTTTGAAAAGTGTTTAGTGACAGATCAACTGGCGGATGACTAAATGAATAAGGTTTACCAGTCTGTGAGAAAATAATAAAAAGAATCTCCCCACCACATAAAGCGGAGAACTCATAAATTTTCTTATAAATTCCTGTGCATCGTTTTGAAAATGTGATGAGCCTATCATTCTCATTTTCAATGATCTTAATCTCAATTTTTTGCTTTCCTTTAGTTTTCTTGTCTGAGCTTGCCATTGCAAAAAGATCAAAAGAAAAAGAAAGAAGAAAAAAAGTTACGAAGGAAATCTTTACTAGCCTTTTAGATGGTTTGGAATGAAATTCTTCATGGATGAAATTCATATATATATAAGCAAATAAAAACCCTAGAAATTAAATGCTGAAACTAATCAAATTAGGGGACCAAATTTGACGTTCAACAATTGAATATCGTGCTACTAAATAAATCTAATCCTGAATTAGGTAGTTAAATATGTTTCTTGAATGAAGTATAAATGTTGTGTTATTGATCGTATATATATTGTATCGAATATGCCATAAATGAAACAAAAATTCTTGATATTATGGAACATTTTAAGTCAATTATATGTTGAGAAGTACCGAAAATCGATACCTTTATTCGGTAAAATTAGAAGCTCAATTGGAATAACTGATAGAATGCCCAAAAACGGAAAGACTTCTACATAAATCAATAAAAATAATGCTCCAAAACCATATAAGGAAATAAGGGATATCAAATTTATTTCTTTCCAAATTTTAGTATATTCTAGAATATGTTCGGTTGTACTACCATTGAAAGTATGATGATGTTGCCAATAGCATTTGAAATGACCCAGATTTTGCATCTTTACTCGGATTTATTTTACGATAAATTAATTATCGCGACGTCTACATCAGAGTTAGATAGAGAAGAACAAATTAAGAAAATAAAATTGTTCTGGGCTTTAAGAATTAAACTTCTACTGTTATTGCAAATTGCAGTAATAGCAAGTTGTTGAATGAATGTTGAGCACCTAAAATTAAACAATTTCACTCTGAATAGGGTTACCTAGTTTAGGATTTTCCATGCGTTGAAATCCTAATCCACGAGGAAAGATAAAGTGTGTCGATTTGTTCTCATAATGAATTTATTGCCCATTTTTCATGGTGTTCATTGGTTGAAGGTACAAGAACGATGTTCATTGGTTTTAATTGTCTTATTGCAATAATTTTTACAATTGTTGAATAATTTAGCTCCTTTCTATTATGCAAATGACAATAACATAACAACAGAACACAACATTATCCTAATTTAATAAAATATATGGTTAAAATGGATTTAAAATTCCTTACACGTAAAATATATCTAAATATAACATTTAGTTTATTTTTCCGGACAATTCGTTATGCCCTCTCCTTTTATTTCTTAAAAATAAATACATAACATTTAAATTATTTTAAAAATTTACATTTTTATTTCATGATAATTGAAAATATTTACGCCTACGTAATATACCTAAAATACAAATGTAAAATCAGATTTAATTTTAATTCCCTTGCACCTAATGCATGCATTTTATTGTTATCGCCTTTTCTTTTCTATTTTGAAGCTTTAACAAAAAAGGATATAAAATGTGACTTTTTAAATAAATACAGCAACTTAAAAACATGTGGTGTAGGCATATCAGTAATATGGAATTGTAGGGGAGACAAAATTCGCTACAATGAGAACTCCCAAAAATATATATTCTATTTAGACTCCATCTGCATGAAAGTCCTATCATTAATACTAAAGTGAAAACTATTAATACAATAAATCATTTTCGATAAATCTTTCCAAGAAATTTCTATTAATTTTATATCATTCAGTTGTAAAACTTGACGTGGAATCTTGTATGAAGAGAGAGCATATCCCACTATGATATATTCTTATTTCTACGTTGCATGAAAACTTTTTCACGGGATCATGAAATTGAAAAGTGTATCCATGAATGAATTGAAACTTGATCGGGTTATAAATATAAGGAAATTCACAACCTTGATATCAAAGGTTGGAAAAATAGGATGCAATAATTATATTAATCACAAGTTTACTAAAAGCAAATAGAACAAACCATGATAATTTGGATAGAAATAGCCCTAAACCCTAAATAGTCAAGGCTCGACAATGGTACAATAGAGACTATAGACCATATGTTGGTCAGCTACACGAACATGTCCGTTTATGCCTTGAGGACTCCCAATACTGGCTCGCCTAACAAACATAAAAGATAAAGCAATAAAATAACATTTAACATCGTGGACATTGAATTACAAAAATATTGCTGATTAGGGCCATATCTAGGGGAAAGGCAGAAGGGACATTCTCATCCATCGGAGCCTGCATTGAGGAAATAGCTGCAATCTTCTTGTCCCTCGTGATAGAGAACAAGTTGTTAAACTCTGCGAAGCGTTCGTCTTGTTTGTAGAGCCCTCAGATTAAGCTGATCAATGGGAGCTTTCCACCAATGACAAATTTATTTTCGATGTGACTTTTAGCCATTGCAGTCCCCTTTTGTTTTTATTTTATTCCATCTAGTTGGTCTTGGACCTCGTTGAAATCCTGTACAAGCAAGTTTGTTCTTACCTTACGGTAAGTCTTAACAGGAGCATTAATGTATTCATTAAGAGGTTGGCTTGTGTTTGAAAAGCGTTTAGCAAAAGATTCACAACAAGAATGACCAAATGAATAAGGTTTAGCACCCAGTGAGAAAATAATAAAAAGTATCTCCCCACCATATAAAGTAGAGAGCTCAAAGAGTTTCCTATAAATTTTTGTGCGTTGTTTTAAAAATGTATTGAGCCTATCATTCGCATTTTCAATTATCTTAATCTCAAGTTTTTTTTCTTTCCTCTAGTTTTCTTGTCTAAGCTTGCCATTGCAAAAAAAAAAAGAATCAAAAGAAAAAAGAAAGGAGCAAAAAGGTTACAAAGGAAAGCTTTACTAGCCTTTCAGATGGTTTAGAATGAAGTTCTTCTTAGATGAAATTCATATATATATAGGGAAAAAAACCATAGAAATTAAATGCTGAAACTAATTAAATTAGGTGATCAAATCTGATGTTCAATAATTGAATATCGTGTTAGTAAATTAATCCATTCTTGAATTAGGTAGTTAAATATGTTTCTTAAATGCAATACAAATCTTTTGTTATTGATGGTATATATAATACAAAATATGCCATAAAATGAAACAAAATTCATGATATTATTTTACATTTTATGTCAAATATATGTTGAGAAGTTCCAAAAATCGATATCGTTATTTGGTAAAATTAGAAGCTCACATTGGAATAATTGATAAAATGTAAAAAAAAAAGGGAAAGACTTCTTCAAAAAGAAAGAAAAATAATGCTCCAAAAGCATAGAAGGAAATAATGGATATCAAATTTATTTCTTTGCAAATTTTGGTAAATTCTAGAACAGGTTAGGTTGTACTACCATTGAAAGTATGATGATGCTGCCAATAGCATCTAAAATGACCTGGATTTTGCGTCTTTACTTGGTTTAATTTACGATAAATTCTAAGCTTAGTAAGTTCGTATAACTTAGAATTTAACTTACCATCCAATCAAATAATAGGTAAGTTACAAAGCATAACCCAACACATGTTGACCAAATGCCTAAGCACATATACACCAACCATATTAACAATGTAAATTCATATATGAACTAATAAACATGGATGAGCTCAACAATTAACCACATTCCATATACATGTATCATCCATTTCATAAATATATATATATCATGTAACATCATTTCCATATATTTCATGTGTATACATGTAATAGTTCGTATCGAACTCATACCATTTCGTATCAGAACATTACCCGTTGAACCATTTAGAATACCGTTAGATACCCGAGATATCTCACACATAGTGTGCTAGCTCATATAACTGTAATCTGTCAACTCATGTACAAGTATGCTCATATGAGCTGTGAATCGATATGCTCATTTGAGCTGTAGATCGGTATGCTCTCACGAGCAATGGAGTGTCCGCAACACATGCAGGACCTCAGCTAAATCGTTAACCCTAATGACATATCATTTATATCCTATGGATTTCTATGGTTCAAACGAGGCTTAGTAATCATCATACGTTGTTGGATATGCGTTCAGTAATTATATATAACAAATCATATAATTTATATATTTCAATTAAAAAAGTATAAATACAATTTAATTACATGAACTTACCACGACGAGTATACATAGAATCAGAGGCGATTAATCTAAGACTTTCTTTTTGTCCTGATCTAACTCCGTACGAGGTCTAACTGGATCTATACAGATAAATTTAACTCAATTAAACATATAATTCATTCAATTTAATCCAAAACATATTTTTGGAAAAACTACAATTTCGCCCCTATACTTTTAATTCTTTACAATTTAGTCCATAGCTCATAAAAATGGAAATTTACACAATTTCACCACAACCCACTATGGTCGAGTATCAAATAGGTCCTTAGCATGCACTATAATTCAATTATTTCACAATTTCACCATGTAATATTTCCTATTTTTCAATTTTGTCCCTAATTGACAATTTCATCAAAAATCTCTTTACAAAAGTTGTTTATCAAACAACAACCATTAATTTTCTAACATCAAACTTCAAAACGCACATGCATGTATCAATGGTAAAACCCTAATAGTTTAAAAATTTCACAAATTAGTCCCCGGGCTAGCTAGATTAAGCTATAGAGATCCCAGAAACATAAAAATAATTAAAAATAGAACAAATATTCATACCTAATTGAGCATACAAACTTGGCTGATTGTTGCACAAAAATGGCTTCTTTCTCTTGTGAAACTCATTTAAAGATCATAATGGAAGATGATGATAAATATATTTTAATTAACTTATCATTATTTACTTATTTACTTAATTAACCTTTAAAATGAATCAAAATTACACAAAATGCCAAGCCATGAGATTACACTAACACATTGATGGTCTAATTACCATATAAGTACTTCCATTTAAAATTTCTATAGCTATTTAATACCTTTAGCTACTAGAACTCAACTTTTTCACTTTACACGATTTAGTCCTTTTTATCAAATTAAACATGTAAATGGTAAAATTTCTTAACGAAATTTTTATACGGTATTACTATCATGCTGTAGGTAATAAAATAATAATCAAATGAATTATTCGACTTCGGATTTATGGTCTCAAAACCATTATTCTGATGTCACTGAAAACGGGTTGTTACAACTCTCCCCTAAAGGGATTTCGTCCCTGAAAATCTTACCAAAATAAAGGTTTGACTACTGCTTTCTCATAGCTTCCTCGAGTTCTCCGGTGACTTCTTCTATACCGTGTCATTTCTAGGGAAGTTTTACTAAAACTATGTTTTTGTTTCTGAATTCTTTCACCTTTCATGCCGGAATTCTGATCGGTTCCTCACTGTTCGACATATCAGGTTGAATCTCAATATCTATCCGGAGATAACATGCGAAAGGTCAAATCGGTATCGTTGTAACATAGAAATGTGAAAGAATTTATGAATCTTTTCTAGTTTCAAAGGTAAAGCTAATTCATACTCAATAGGTCCAATTCTTTCAATAATATCATATGGCCTGATAAATCGTAGACTTAGCTTTCCTTTCTGGCCGAACCAAAAAACTTTCTTCCAGAGTGAAACTTTTAAAAATACCTTGTCCCCGACTTGTAATTCTATGTCTATAAGTTTAAGATCTGCGTACGATTTCTGATGATCTGAAGCTGCTTTCAAACTATCTCGGATCACTTTCACTTTTTCTTCAGTCTTGTGAATCAAATCAACCCTGTGTATCTTCTTCTCACTGAGATTGGTCCAGTATAACAGATTTTGACATCTACGACCATATAGAGCCTCATACGGTGCCATCTTTGTGCTCGATTAAAAGTTGTTGTTATATATGAATTAAACCAACGGTAAATATTTTTCCCAATTCCCTTCAAACTCTAATACATAGCAATGAAGCATATCAACAAGAATTTAAAACACACGCTCGGATTTACCATCAATTTGAGGGTGAAATGCAGTGCTAAAATACAACTATGTACCAAGAGCTTCTTGTAACTTTCTCCAAAATCGTGATGTAAACTGCGGATCTCTATCCGAAATAATAGAGACTGGCACTCCATATAATCTGAAAATCTCAGAATATATAACTCAGGTAATCTGTTAAAGGAGAAATTTGTACACACTAGAATAAAATGCGCAGACTTTTTCAAATGTTCAATGATAACCCAGATGGCATCTTTCTTTCTCGGTGATAGGGGTAAACCCGATACAAAATCCATAGTAACTCTATCCCATTTCCAATCCGGTATCATCACCGGTCAGTATGATCCGAAAGTACCGATCTTCACTTTTACTTTGCGACATATTAGGCATTTAGACAAAAAATGAGAAATCTCGTGTTTCATTCCCAGCCACTAGTACATCTGTCGCAAATCATTGTACATTTTATTGCTTCCGGGATGAACAAACAAGCTACCACTACGAGCTTCAAGTAAGATTCTCTGAATGAGCTCTGGATTCTTCGGTATACAAAACCTACCTCTAAATAATAAACAATCATTAAGTCCTATCTAAAATTCTGTATCAGAAGTTGACTCACACTGTACTCATTTAGCTAACAAATCATCATCACATTTCTGAGCTTCACAGATCTATTGTAAAAATATCAGTTTAGATTTTAACTCAGCTAAAATGGAGCCATCATCAGATAATGTCAGTCGTGTATTCATTGCTCGCAGAGCAATTAAAGATTTTCCACTCAAAGCATCAGCAACTACATTAGCTTTTCTCGGATGGTAATCAATGATCAACTCATACTCTTTTAGCAGCTCGAGCCATCTACTTTGTCTCAAATTCAAATCTTTTTACGACATTAGATACTTCAAACTATTATGATCGGTAAATATATGACATTTTTCACTGAACAAATGGTGTTGCCAAATTTTCAACGCAAACACAATAGTTGCCTACTCTGAGTCAAGTGTCGAATAGTTCTTTTCATGTGGCTTTAACTATTTGGAAGCATAAGCTATCACTTTGCCCTCTTGCATCACAACACAACCTAAAAAACTTAAAGATACGTTACTGAAAATTAAAAATTCTTTACCCGATTCAGGCTGAACCAGAACTGGTGCTTCAGTCAATAGTGATTTCAACTGATTGAAACTTTACTGACATTCTTCAGACCATTCAAATTTCACATCTTTCTCTAATAGTCGCGTCATCGGTGTAGCCATCATCGAGAACCCTTTAACAAAACTTCAATAATAACCAACTAATCCCAGTAAACTTCTGAGTTTGAATATATTTTTCGGTGATTTCTAGTCAACAACTACTAAAATTTTACTCGTATCAACTCTGATGCCTTCAACCGATACTATACGTCCCAGAAAACTGACTTCTCGAAGCCAAAACTCACATTTGCTAAATTTAGCAAACAATTTTTTATCTCATAGAGCTTGCAACACAATTCTCAAATGCTCGAATGCTCGGACTCGTCTCGAGAATAGATTAAAATATCATCAATAAATACAACAACAAATCTGTCTAAATACGGTCTAAAGATTCTATTCATCAACTCTATAAATACTGCAGGTACATTAGTTAAAGCAAACGACATCACAAGAAATTCATAGTGTCCGTACCTGGTTCTCAATGCAGTTTTCGGTACATCTAAATCTTTCAATCGTAGTTGATAATAACCAGAACGAATATCATTCTTCAAGAATACTGTGGCACCTTTCAACTGATCGAACAGATCATCAATACAAGGTAGTGAATATTTGTTCTTGATTGTAACCTTGTTGAGTTGACGGTAATTTATACATAATCTTATTGATCCGTCTTTTTTCTTAACGAACAGAACCGGTGCACCCCATGGGAAAAATTGGGTCGAGCAAAACCCCTATCTGTTAATTCTTATAGCTGTGCTTTCAACTCTTTCAACTCATTAGGAGCCATTCTGTAAGGTGCTATTGGTATCGGTGCTATTGATATCGGTGATGTCCCCGGTACCAGTTCAATCACAAACTCAACCTCTCTGGCCTATTGTAATCCAGGTAACTCCTCCGAAAATATATCAGGATACTCACAAACCACTGGTACTATTTCAATCTTCGATTCAGACACTTTAGAATCCAAAACATAAGCAAGATATGTATCGCAACCTTTTCTTACATATTTCTGTTCTGACATAGCTGAAATAACCATAGGCAACCCACTTGAACTATCTGATTCAATACGAAGTGTCTGACTATTTTGACATTTCAATACAATAAGCTTTCATCTACAATTTACAATTGTATCATGTAGAGTTAACCAATCCATGCACAAAATCACATCAAATTCATCAAACGATAATAGCATCAAATCAGTCGGAAAATTATAACCCTAAGTCATCAAAGGACAGTTCATGTAGA
Source organism: Gossypium raimondii (assembly GCF_025698545.1). NCBI lineage: Eukaryota > Viridiplantae > Streptophyta > Magnoliopsida > Malvales > Malvaceae > Gossypium > Gossypium raimondii. Next base: position 29,526,414 of record NC_068570.1, on the reverse strand, counting down.
CTTTATCAACTAGCACATACCGACCTAGGGGGTCCGATACTTTAACCACGAATTTAGTGGACTCAACAGGTAAATTCTTACTATACACTAAATTCGTGCACACATATGAATGAGTGGATCCCGGATCAATCAATGCAGTAATATCAGTATCAAAAATAAAGAAAGTACCGGAAATAACATCTGGCACAGAAGCATCTTTTCGTGCGCAAATAGGATAAGCCTAGCTGGTGCTCGTGCCTTGGATCTCACAGCAGAATCTTTTGTTACACCACAATTACCACTCACAGTTCCAGGATTACGAGGTGGTTTACCTATCGCAGTAGTATTGCTCGGCCTCATGGTTTGAGCTTTCTCTTTCTCGAATTTCTCTAGCAATCTCTAAGATAGTGGTCTAAGGAACCGCACCTGAAACACACTTTGTTCTTTAATCGACACTCACCATAATATGGTTTCTTACAGTGTTGGCACTCGGTCCAGACATCTCTGACACTACTCATGCTTGCTACAGATGTAGCCTGAGGTTTCAAACTGGAGCGTCAGGTACCTCTCTATTAGAATATCCCACAGAAGCTATTGAACGGTTGTGATATTCTTTTGATTTCTTTCATATTGACTGATAAGACTTCCAAGTCGATCTCTTTCTCGAGTCTCTAGCTTTAAAATTATTACGTCTTTTCTCTTTACTCAGCTCCTATGCCTTATGTGCTCGATCAACTAATACAACGAATTCTTTCAACTCAAGAATTCCAACTAGAAGCTTTATGTCTTCATTCAGCACTTCTTAAAACGTATTACACATAGCAGTCTGGATCGGAATACACTCCCAGGCATATTTGCTCAATCTAACAAATTCTTGCTCATACTCGACACCATCGTACGACCTTGCTTGAGCTCAAGAAATTCTTTACGTTTTTTATCCAAAAACCTCTGACTAATATATTTCTTTCAAAACTTAGTTTGGAAGAATTCCTAGGTGACCCACTCTCTCAGCACAATAGAAATCAACATGTTCCACCACTGGTAAGCCGAATCTTTCAATGACGATACTGCACATTTAACGCATTCGGCTGGTGAACAGGATAACTCATCAAAAACCCTGATTGTATTCTCTAACCAAAATTTAGCTCTCTTAGGATCATCTTCAGCAGTAGCTCAGAATTCTTCAGCCCCGTACTTACATATCTTATCAATAGGCAGCTTACTAATATGGATTGGTTCCAAACCTTAAGGAATAACGGGAACCGGTTGGGGAGCAGGAGGGGGTGGAGGTTGTTGAGTGGCCAAGTTCATCTGTACAAACTCGGTAAACCATTCATTCATCATCTGGAAGAAGGTTCTTTAGCCTCACCTCCCTGGCCCTCAGATAAGGGCCTTGTACCGCTCGATCCTACTCCGTGAATGGAGGCTTAAGCGTTGCTCTCTACTTCATTGGAGTTAGCTCGGTTGGATGTCATTGCTATATGAAAATAGTTTCAAACAGTCAGGAGATATCAAACTATCACAAGTTAAATAATCGCATGTATAGCTAGACTCGTACACACTATGTTTAGCCCAAGAATTGACTATATCGAAGCTCTGATACCAATAAATGTAACACCCCTAACCCGTATCCGTCGCCAGAATAAGGTTACCGAGTATTATCGTAGTTTACAATACAAACGAATAGAATTTCAAACATTTCATAACATATCAATATACACTTTAAAACCAAGTCAAAATATACACATTGTCCCTTGTACGAGCTATCGAGGCCCAAAAATAATTGTTAGAAACAAGTCAGGACTAAATTGAAGACTCAAAGAATTTTTTAGAAAATAGTAAAAACTTTCAACACTGTAAGGGTCATACGGCCGTGTCATTAAGCTGTGTGACTCACATGGTCAAGAGACACGCTTGTGTCTCAGGCCGTGTGGGCATTCGAAATAGGGACACACGGTCGTGTCCTTGCCCATGTCCGTGCCTTTGTAACTCTCTGGCTTGGTCACATGGCCAAGCCACACGCCCATGTGCTAGGCCGTGTACCCTTCGAAAATAACCTCACACGCCCTTATGCCAGGCTGTGTGCTAGGCAGTGTAATAGCCTGACTTGCAACCCTTTGAAAGCTATAGGGGACACATGGCCATGTGTCACACATGGTTGAGACACACGCTAGTGTCTCTACCTGTGTGGACAAAAATAGACCATTTTACAAGCCATTTTCTCACCCAAATTGTCAATAACCAACTTTGCATATATAACCAAGCCATAATAAGGCATCCAAAACAAGCATAACCAAGATATATTCATAGGGTATAACTTCATACAACCAATATGCCCTTAGGCACATTAGTGACAAAATCAAAACATATACAAATGTGAACATACATTGATCAAAGGCATGACCAAGTCTATACCATATTATGTCAGTTGTTTTACCTTTCAAAAACATACCAAATAGATACCAAATATATCATACAAGAATTAGCTCCAAATAATCACATAATTCATATATGTCTAATGCACCAAAACACTATATTCACTTACATTATATTGTCACTTATCATTTGCATGCTTAAACTATAATACCATCATTCATAATAAAGCTATTCACATACATGTCAAACTAAACCATTATCTTAATAAAAAAACCAAAAACTCAATCAATTCAAATGGCCATATTCACAACAAAACAAATAGGCCAACATTAGCCAAAATACCTATACATGCCATTATAACCAAAATTTAACAACCAAAAATGCCAAAAGAGCCGATGGATAGTGTGATATAGGTTCGACAAGCTTCCAACCCAAACAAGCTTCCGATTAACTATAAAACACATAAAATAACAGAGAGTAAGCATTTAAGCTTTGTAAGTTCATATAACTTAAAATTTAACTTACCATTCGATCAAATAATAGGTAAGTTACAAAGCATAACCCAACACATTTTGGCCAAATCCCTAAGCACATATACACCAACCATATTAGCTGATACGAGTCACAAAGGCTCAACTCAAGCTCAAGAATGTGATGGGCTCAAATTACCATAAGGCCCAATAACGAGGTCAAAGGCCAGGCAAATGCGTACGAAGCTAAATGGAATCATTCAAGACTTCATTAGCAAGGCCTTAGATGTGTATACAAAGGAAAAAGAAAATCAAGATTCACTTTCTTGTTTTCAAGAAAATCAAGAAACCAAATCTTGGTCCAATTTTGCTATTTTGAGGGATTTCATCAAGAAAATCAAGATTTCAAATCATGGAAATCTTGGCCCAAGAAATCAAATCTTGCAGCTAAGGCGCATTGGATCTCAGTTACGAGCAAATACAATTTAATTTCCGGAGAGAACGGATTACAAACCCAAATGCTTGAAGAAACGGCCCAATAAGATATTCCAAGCCCAATCAAGAAATTTAAATTAGACTTAGTTGAAAATCAGGCCAAATTGTCAAAGTGGCCCAATTTGTAAAATTTTATTTTTTTAAATACTTAGTTTAATTTTTAAACTTTATGATTAAATTCCTATGTAAAAAAATTCAGCCCAAGAAGCCCATTAAAAGCCTTCGTCGAATTTCCTTTGAAGTTAATAATTAGGGTTTGTTTTTAGTTTTCCTTATAGGGTTAGGAAAATAGATAGAAGGCCTATTTATATGGCTTGGCCAGCCACCCTTCACACATTACACTTGCATAATACATTGAAATCAGAATTGTTTTGTTGAGTGAAAATTCTCTTTGAGTTCTCCAAGAATTTTCTCTTGAGTTTTCTTTAGAAGAAGTTTTAACAATCTTTTCGATTGTGGGAGCCATCTTCAGCCTTCTTCTTGCTATTGTTCCTCATTGGAGGGGAGATTAAAGCCGTTTGAAGGGAGTTTTGAAATCTTTCTCGATTTCAAGGCTTCTAAGGACTTTCTTTATTTTCTTGTTGTTCGTTCTTCTTTATTAATTTCTGCTTGTGCTGATTTATTGATTAACTTAGGATTAATTATTCTTGTTGCGTTTCAGCCATTCCAAACTTCAAGATCCGATTCAGTTTCGTTCTTAGGCATCAAGAAACGTTCTTCACTCATAATATCCAGATTTCTTGCAGCCCAAGTATTTCTTATTCTATTCGATTTGGGTTTCTTAATCTGACAAGTTTAATTCTCTGTTTTCTGTTTTCGTTTCAGATCTAAGAGTCTAAAGCTTTCGTAGGATTTTCCCGTGACTTTGACAACTCGATCATGGTCCGTACGCAAGCTTCTATCATTTGGTATCAGATTTTGGGCATTTTGGGTTTTCTTGGATGATTTCTGAACTGATCTTCTTTTAAAAACATTAAACAACAGTTTTTACCCAGAAGAATTTTTGGAAAAAATTTCATTTGAGTGCGTAAAAATTTTCTAATTGGTCTGAAATTTTATATGCATTTTTGTGGCACTGTGATAGATTATTAAAAAATATTTCCCGCAAAAAAATCAGTAGAAAAAGTCAAAAAAATTGAAAAAGACGAAATCAAGAAAAAATTAAAAAAATATTCAGCGGGTTAATTTTAGTGACATAACTTTCCAGATCAAAATAAAATATTTAAGGACATTCCAGTTTAAATTTCATGATTTTTGGAGGTCGGGAACACCTCGAATGAAGTTGTCAAGTTACTCTGCAGTTTTTCGGGTTTTCAGGTTTTAGCAATTTTTATTGATTCTTAGATGTAGGTTTTCATTTGTTTGCTTTTTATTCTCCCTTTACAATATCTAACACTTTCTTGTTTCTTGTGTTAGTAGGATTTAAAAGTGTGCACAATTCTTCCTCGGTGCGACACAAATCAATTGGTGTCTCGTCATTTTTTTGGACTCCTAGTGCAAATTAGGATTCTTTGGTAGTTTCAGTTCATACACTTTCTAATTGATTGATATAGACTCTAATAAAGAACTCACAAGACTGAATTCTACCTCTTTGAGAATTTGATTTTCCTTTTTGAGTGACTAACGGCGAGGTTTGTTAATTTTTTTTGAGTGTTGAGTGTTTATTTTGCAAGTATTACAAAAAAAATAGAGAAAAAAATAAAATGGTAGTCCGCCGCACCCTTAACATCCAAATGAGAGACGATTTTGATAACCAAAGGACCAATATCTTCCATTCTAGGTGTTTTTTAAAAGGTAACTTATGTTCACTTATTATTGATAGTGGGAGTTGTTCGAATGTAGTTAGCAGTTATTTTGTGGATTCCTTAAAGTTACCTTGTACCGAGCACCCTAAGCCGTATCACCTTCAATGGCTTAATGAATGCTTGGAAGTTAAAGTTACAAAACAGGCCTTGATCACTTTTAAGCTCGGGAATTACGAGGATGAGTTACGGTGTGATGTGGTCCCAATGCATGCGACACACTTGCTCCTTGGACGGCCTTGGCAATTTGATCGTGATGTTACACACCAAGGCAAGCTCAATAGATACTCTCTTGTGTTTAAAGGCTGAAAATTCACTTTTTCTCCTTTAAATCCCAATGATGTATATAAAGATCAATTAAAAATGATGAAATTTTATGAGGGGTGGGGGAGAAAGGACAAATAAAAAAGACAGAGAGAAAAGAGACTAGTAGTGAAAAAAGTCAAAATTTAAATGGCCCAAAGGTGAGTGAATCCACAAGTGGTAAAACTAGAGTGAAAATTTTAATTGCAACAAAAAAAATCTGCGGAGAGCCCTACTCAATAAACAACCTTATATCCTTGTGAGGTTTAGACAAAACTATTTATCTCTATCTAACATTAATGAAAATTTGCCTAGTCTGTTTCAATGTCTTTTGCAGGATTATGAGGATGTTTTTAGTGAGGCCCCTAAAGGTTTACCACCTTTACGTGAGATAAAACACTTCCATTGGCCACATATGAAGAAGGATGTTGAAAAGGTATGTTCTAAGTGCATCACATGTAAACAAGCATAATCTTAGGTAATGCCTCACGACCTTTACACTCCTTTGTCGATTCCTACTTCATCATGGGTAGACTTCTCCATGGATTTTATTCTACGTTTGCCACGAACTAAGAAAAGAAGAGATAGTATATTTTTTGTTGTTGACAGGTTTTCCAAGATGGTACATTTTATTCCTTGTCACAAAACAGATGATGCTACACATGTGGCAGACCTATTTTTTAAAGATGTGGTAAGACTTCATGGCATCCCTAAAACAATTGTTTCCGACAGAACTGTCAAATTCCTTAACCACTTTTGGAAGGTATTGTGGGGTAAGCTTGGTACGAAATTACTATATTCAACTACATGTCACCTCCAAACCGATAGCCAAACTAAGGTAGTCAATCGAATTTTAGGAGCCTTATTACGATCTGTTGTGGTAAAGAACATTAAAAATTGGGAAGAATGTTTGCCATTTGATGAATTTGCATATAATAGATCTACTCATTCTACAACTGGCTATTCACCATTTGAATTTGTTTATGGTTTTAACCCACTAACAGTACTTGATCTTGCGCCATTACCACTAGAACATATTGTTAATTTAGATGGCGAACAAAAAGCTGAGTTGGTGAAATCTTTACACGAGAAGGCTAGGCAACGAATAGCTAAAACAAGTGACATCAACACCAACAAAGCAAATAAGGGGCACAAATGGGTTGTCTTTGAACCCGGAGATTGGGTTTGGGTCCATATGAAGAAAGAACGATTTCCTACAAAAATAAAGACCAAGTTGGATCCAAGAAGCGATGGGCCTTTCCAAGTACTCGAGTGGATGAATGATAATGCATACAAAATTTATCTACCCGGTGAGTATAATGTAAGTTCTACTTTCAATGTGGCTGACTTATCTCCATTTGATTTTTTGGATTCGAGGACGAATCCTTTTGAGGAAGGGGGAATGATATGAGTCACAAAGGCCCAACTCAAGCTGAAGAATGTGATGGGCTCAAATTACCACAAGGCCCAATAACAAGGTCAAAGGCCAGGCAAATGCGTATGAAGCTAAATGGAATCATTCAAGACTTCATTAGCAAGGCCTTAGATGCGTATACAAAGGAAAAAGAAAATCAAGATTCACTTTCTTGTTTTCAAGAAAATCAAGAAACCGGATCTTGGTCCAATCTTGTTGTTTTGAGGGATTTCAAGAATCAAGAAAATCAAGATTTCAAATCTTGGAAATCTTGGCCCAAGAAACCGAATCTTGCAGCTAAGGTGCATTGGATCTCAGTTATGTGCCTCAACGAACCAATTTCGGGAGAGAACAGATTACAAGCCCAAATGCTTGAAGAAACGGCCCAATAAGATGTTCCAGGCCCAATCAAGAAACTTAAATTAGACTTAGTTGAAAATCAGGCCAAATTGTCAAAGTGGCCCAATTTTAAAAATTTTATTTTTTTAAATACTTAGTTTAATTTTTAGACTTTATGATTAAATTCCTATGTAAAAAAATTCAGCGCAAGAAGTCCATTAAAAGCCTTGGCCGAATTTCCCTTGAAGTTAATAATTAGTTTTTTTTTTTAGTTTTCCTAATAGGGTTAGGAAAATAGATAGAAGGCCTATTTATATGGCTTGGCCAGCCATCCTTCAAACCTAAAACTTGAAGAATACATTGAAATCAAATCTGTTTTGTTGAGTGAAAATTCTCTTTGAGTTCTCCAAGAATTTTCTCTTGAGTTTTCTTTAGAAGGAGTTTTAACAATCTTTTGGATTGTGGGAGCCATCGTCAGCCTTCTTCTTGCCATTTTTCTTCATTGGAGGGGAGATTAGAGCCGTTTGAAGGGAGTTGTGAAATCTTTCTCGATTTCAAGGCTTGTTAGGACTTTATCTTTATTTTTCTTGATGTTTATTTCTCTTTAAATTTTTCTGCTTGTGCCGATTTATTAGTTAACTTGTTTTATTGTTCTTGTTGCGTTTCAGCCATTCACAAATTTCAAGATCTGTCTTTGCAACATTCTTTGGCATCAAGAAATGTCCTTCAATCATATTTTTCCAGATTTCTTGCCGTCCAAGTATTCTATTTCGTATTCCAATTTGGTTTCTTGATCCGTTGAGTTTAACCTACTGTTTGGTGTTTTCTTTGTCAGATTCAGCAAGGGAGACTTCATTTACGTTAGATCTCATTTTCTTTGCTTCCAATCAATGCTATTAATACCTGTTTTGAATCTTGGCTGATTCTTTCTTGTTTTGGGTGTTTCGTTCCAGATCTGTTGATCTTTGAGATTAATTTGTTGTTTCCTGTTTCCGTTTCAGCCAAGTCGTTTATAGATCTCGTAAGACTTTCTCGTGACTTGACAACTCGGTCTTGGTCTGCGTGCGATCCTCTATCATTAGCCATGTAAATCCATATATGAACCAAAAAAATGGATGAGCTGAACAATTAATCACATTCCATATACATGTATTATTAATTTCATAAATCTATATATCATGTAATATCATTTCCACGTATTTCATGTTTTATACCTGTAATAGTTTGTATCGAACTCATAACATTTATATATTTCAATTACAAACATATAAATACAATTTAATTACATGAACTTACCTCGACGAGTATACGTAGATATGGAGGCAATTAATCCAAGATTTTCTCTTTACCCTGATCTAACTCCGTACGAGGTCTAACTAGATTTATACGGATAAATTTAACTTAATTTAACATATAATTCATTCAATTTAATCCAAAATATATTTTTTTGAAAAATACCATTTTGCCCCTATACTTTTAATTCTTTACAATTTAGTCCCTAGCTCATAAAAAATGGAAATTTACACAATTTCACCACAACCCACTATGGCCGAGTATCAAATAGGTCCTTAGCATTCTCTATACTTCAATTATTTCACAATTTCACCATGTAATATTTCCTATTTTTCAATTTAGTTCCTAATTGAAAATTTCATCAAAAATCTTTTTACAAAAGCTGTTTATAAAAGAAACCATTCATTTTCTAACATCAAACTTCAAAACTCATATGCATGCATCAATGGTAAAACCCTAATAGTTTAACAGTTTCACAAATTAGTCCCCAGGCTAGCTAGACTAAGCTACAACGATCCCGAAAACATAAAAGTCATTGAAAATGGGACAAATATACATACCTAATTGAGCATACAAGCTTGGTTGAATGTTGAAGACAAAAATGGATTATTTCTCTTGTGAAAATCGGTTCAAGATGATGATGGAAGATGATGATAAATTTTATTTTAATTAACTTATCATTTTTTTACTTATTTTCTTAATTAACCTTTAAAATGAATCAAAATTACACAAAATGCCCAGCCTTCATATTCCACGAACACATTTATGGTCTAATTACCATATAAGGACTTCCATTTAATAGTCCTATAGCTATTTAATACCTTTAGCTACTAGAAATCAACATTGGCAGTTTACGCGATTTAGTCATTTTTATCAAATTGAACATGTAAACGGTAAAGTTTCTTAACAAATTTTTTATACGGTATTACTATCATGTTGTAAGAAATAAAATAATAATAAAGTAAATTATTCAACTTCGGATTTGTGGTCTCGAAACCATTGTTTTGATTTCACTAAAAATGGGTTGTTACAAATATAGCTCCGACAAGCTTCTAACCCAAACGAGCTTCCGATCTACTATAAAACACGGAAAATAACACAGAGTAAGCATTTAAGCTTAGTAAATTCTTATAACATAGAATATAATTTACCATTTAGTCCCATAATAGGTAAGTAAATAAAGCATATCACCATTTAGTCATTTTACCCTTCGGGGGTATTTTGATCATTTTACCCTTCGAGGTATTTCAGTCATTTTACCCTTCGAGTGTATTTTGGTCATTTTACCCTTCGAGGTATTTCGATCATTTTACCCTTCGAGGGTACTTCGGTCATTTTACCCTTCGAGGGTATTTCGGTCATTTTACCCTTCGAGGGTATTTTGGTCATTTTACCCTTTGAGGGTATTTCAGTTATTTTACCCTTGGGAGGTATTTTGGTCATTTTACGCTTTGAGGGTATTTCGTTCATTTTACCCTTCGAGGGTATTTACGTCATTTTACCCTTTGGGAGTATTTTGGTCATTTTACCGTTCGAGGGTATTTCGATCATTTGCCCACGAATCGCAAGTAGGCTTAACACTCGACCGATCGCACTCCTGTGTGGTCACAAACGCAGTGTTGACAACTTTTCGACTTTTCGCCAATCTACGATTGTAGTGGGGTGATTACACACCTAAATTCGACAGAAGCGCAAATCTCCATGTACACCAACCTAGATTCAAGCAAACGTCATTTCATTAACTACAAAATTCGCTAATCAAACAAAGCCAAATGATGCTAAGAAAAAAATCAGTACTCGAAGACCCTTACCAAAAACAACCAAACCACACCCTCAGCTCCTTGGAGAAACACCAACCAACTCTTGAACTCCACCTAGCACAAAAGCCACAAAACCCTTTACTTGCAACCCTTAGGTCGCATTCCGCTTAACCATGTAATCCAATAATATACATACATTCATTCAAACCGCATCCCAAACAATGAATAACAACCACTTACTCACCTTCCAAATGGTTGACAGGGTAGAGTGCAACTTGACGCACAAGTAAGAGCAAATCTAAAAAGGGATCCGAAAACTAGAAAGAGGCAAGACAGGGAAAAGAAACAAAAGATCAATGGATAGAAAAGTGCAAACTGAACTAGACAAAGGGTGTCACAGAACTCACCTATCAACACTCGACCAAGGAGATAGAGAAGAACCAACGCTAATACTCCCTTTAAAAGTATCTAGAGTGGAGATGGAACAAGAATTTGGCAAGGTCTGGGAACAGGTAGGGGAGAGGAAGAAGCAGTAAAGAGGAGCGGTGAAGAGAGAAGAGAAGATTTGGCAACCTAGAGAAGAAGGAGGTGAAAGGGAATTCGGAAGAGGGGACTAACGAACTATTCCGTCAAAGTAAAAACAAGAAGACAAAACAAAAAGAATAAAAAGAGAAACAAGAAACCAAATGAGCAAACCCGAAAGCTACCCACAGTCTTTAGCAATATTCAGTACAAGCAAAAAGTGAAAGAAAAACTGACCAAATCAAAGCAGACAGAGAAAAAACAACCCCAAAATCGATTCCCACAAAGCCTAAAGACCAAATTCGGCATAAGCCAACCTCTAAACGGTACAACTCCCCCTCACTCTTAAACTCCTTGATTTCCTCCTAAAAACTCTCCCATTATCCCTCATTGATTTTCTCCACCAATTCCTCCTCAACTTCCCCAACCACTCCATTCAAAATCCATTCAAACTCACCACAACTGTGTTTCAGTCCAACACCACTACCTACACAGCTCAACGAGCAAAATAATTACTACCTTGCTCAACCCAGATGTAATATCCCAAAAAAACTATAGTAGGAAAGTAAGATAATATCCTTGATATAGTAAAATAAGGAAATAAAGTGACAAAAAGGATAATATTGAGTTATGTCAACATTGGGAAGTATATTATGACCTATTAATTTAAGAAAGAATTAAATTGCAAAAGTGAGAAAAGTTTTGTTGCCCAAAAGGAAATACTCAACATTTGAGGGGTTAAAGTGTAAATACGAAAAAGTTGAAGGACCAATAGTGTAAATATTTAAGGGTGGAATAATCTAGAAACTAAGAAAAATGGATGAATTAGGACCAAATTGAAAAGGTGAAGAATTTTAAGGGACTAAATTAAAATTTTACCAAATTAAATGATGACTCAAGGATGGAATTTCAAAAGATTATAAAGGGCAAAATGATCAAATAGAGAGAGAGAATTCTAGAAGGTAATGATGACGTTTGTGATATTTTTAATTAATTAATTAGATAAATGTTATTTAATTAATATTTTATTAAGATTTTTAGTATTATTTTATTATTAAATGATTAATATAAAAGGGAGGAAAGATGATGAAAAATCATCATCTTTCCATGCAACCAACGTTAGAAGAGAAGAGAAGAAAGAAAGTTTTGTTTTCTTTACAATTTGGTCCTTTCACCAAAAATTCACTATTTTCACCTAGAAATCAAAAGAATTTCCATAGCTTCCAAGAGAGAAAAATAATAAGGAGACAATGGGGAGCTAGAATGTCAAGTTAGATTCAAGAAATAGAAGCTGGAGGAGAGAGAAAATGAAGTTAAAGATTGAAATCAATAGCATAATGTAAGAACATCAAGATTTCAATATATTTTTAAGTTTGTTATTGTTGAAAAGGTATGGAAATGATGTTATAGTAGAGTTTTCTTAAATAAATTATTATGTTCTTGTTATATTAGTGAAGGGAAATAAGTGAAAATGATGGGAAATATTATAGAGAAAGGGAATCAAGGAGTTATAAATTTAGTAATCAACATCTTGCACTAAAATAGTTTTGGACAAAGAGAAGAGGTTAACTTTTAAAATCACAAAAATTTTGGAAATCGAATTAGAGAATGAAAAAATATCGAATTAAATCCTACTAAATCTAGTTTCTCATAGAAGAAATGGTGTAATTAATGGAATTGTAAATCATGAGATAAAATAAATTTTGTGGGACAATGTCGAATGAATTTAGGTTCCCTATTCGACTTTGGAAAATCATAAAAATTGAATAAAAATAATTAGAGGCTTAAATTGATATTTTTAAAATCCTGAATGAGTCTATTTTCAATAGAAACAAAGGAAAACATCATTCAAATTCTGTACAAATAGATAATTAATTTTTAGTGAAGAGGGGCCGGAATTGTTAAATAGTGAAACAGGGGAAATTTTAAAGAATAAACTGTACTTATTGGCTGGAGAAAGAATTCTAAAAATTTTACGGTAAGAATATATGTGAGTCTAGTTTCATAGATATTTAGCAGATCTTAATTCGAAGTTTTTTAGCTCAAGATATAAATAATTTAGTGACTATGACGCAAGTGGACAGCTTTGAATTAATATATAAATAAATGATGGAATTATAGATAATGTTACATATAAGCATATTATACGTTAAGGATGTGGAATGGAGATGAGGAGGAGGAAAATAAATGATTATTCAACTAGCATGAGTTTTCATTAAAATGTCCAATTTGTATGATTTAGGTTCAAGGACTAAATTGAATAAAAGTAATATTTTAAGGGCAAATTGATAAAATGTCAAAAGTGACCAAATTGTATGAAATAATTTTTATATTTAAATTAATAAATTGAATGAAATATTGATTTAGATCATGATTGGGTGGATATTCGAGGAAAATAGAAAATTACCAAAATGTCCCTCAATTTTTGATATTTCGCAAGTTAGTCTGGTAAGTTCGTAACGTGAATTATATTCTTAAATGCTTGAAGTGTATGTTATTGATGTGAATATGATTTGAATGTTCATTGTATTAAAATTGATGAAACATTGATATATTTGATAAAAAGGGGAATAATGCATTGAATGGATGTATGAATGTTTATCACACTATCCATTAATTCTATCAGTAATTTTGGATGTTTTGATCCTGGTTATAATGACATGTATGAGATAAATTGGCCAATGTTAGCTCATTAATGTTTTGATTTTTATTGATTTTAAATATGAATGCTTGATGAAATGAAATGTCTGTAAATTAATTTGTAAACTCCGGTAATGCTCTATAACCCTATTCTGGGGATGGATACGGGTTAGGGGTGGTACACAAGACTTGAACCTCAGACCTCAAGGATACTTCACACGCCACCTACCACTGGACTAATAAGCTCTTTGTGTCATAAAACAAGTATTAATATATATAACCCTAAGTGCTAGTGTCCAGATTCATTTAAGAGAAAAACCAAAAATTGTGCCAGGGCCTAGACTTGAACCCAGGCTTCTCAAACACTCCCAAACACACCCAAATCACTTAACCATTAAAGCAAACAAGCAATCAGTAACAAATCATGCAAAATTTAAAGAATTGAACTTTGGGGTGTTACAACTCTACCCCCTTAACAAAATTTCGGCCTCGAAATTTACCTGATCAGAAAAGATGAGGGTATTGTTGTCGCATCGCCTCTTCGGGTTCCTACATGGCTTCTTCTGAATTATGATTACGCCAATGCACTTTGACTAGAGGAATAGATTTCTTCCTCAATTACTTAACCTCACGATCCAAAATCTGTATTAGTTCCTCCTCGAAGGTCAGATCTGGCCTAAACTCGATTTCCTCAACTGGAGCAATGTGTGTGGGATCAGAGCGGTAACGCCTTAACATGGAGACGTGGAACACATTGTGAATCTGGTCTAATTTTGGAGGCAACTAAAGTTGATATGTGATTGGTCCCACACGCTTCAGTATACGATAAGGCCCACTGAACCTAGGGCTAAGCTTACCCTTCCGTCCAAACCTCAGTATCTTTTTCCATGGGGAACCTTGAGAAATACAAAGTCTCCCACAGAATACTCAATCTCTCGGCATTTAAGATCCGCGTACAACTTTTGCCTGTCAGATGCTTCCTTCAATCGGTCTCGAATCAATTTTACCTTCGCTTCGGTGTTAGAAACCAACCCTGGCCCTAGAACTCGCCACTCGCCCAACTCAGTCCAACAGGTAGGAGTATGACACCTACGACCATATAATGCTTCGTACGGTGCCATTTGAATACTGGACTGGTAGCTATTATTATACGTAAACTCTACTAGCGGCAAATAATCTTCCTAGCTACCTTGGAAATCCATTACACAACACCTTAACATATCCTTCAGTACTTGAATCACTCTTTCCCACTGACCATCTGTCTGGGGATGAAACGCAGTACTAAAGTTCAGTCTTGTATCCAAAGCCTCGTGTAACTTCTTCCAGAATCGAGATGTGAAGTAAGGATCTCTATGTGATATAATGGAAACCGGTACCCTATGCAGTCTTACAATCTCAGCCAGACACAGTTTAGCTAACTTCTAGTAAGAGTAATCAGTACGGATTGGTATGAAATGAGCAGATTTAGTAAATCGATCTACAATAACCCATACTGAATCCTTCTTAGTAGGTGTTAAGGGCAGCCCCCTCACAAAATCCATGGTTACTCTCTCCCACTTCCAAAGTGAAATTTTAACCGGTTGAAGCAACCCTGAAGGTAACTGATGCTCAGCCTTCACTTGCTGACAAGTCAAACATTTACCCACAAAATCAGTTATTTCACGTTTCAATCCTTGCCACCAGTTCAACTCACGAAGATCTCGGTCCATTTTATTCCCTTCAGGATGCATAGCAAAAGGACTACTATGTGCCTCTCGCAGTATAGACTGCCTCAAATGATTATCACTCGGTACACAGAATCTCCCTCGAAAGCACAACACTCATTCACTATTCAACCCAAAATTTAAAGTTGCCCCATTCTCAACTTGTCGGAAACGAGGAACCAGTGACACATCCAACAACTGTTTACCTTAATCTGTTAAGTCCACGCCGATCTAACTTCCAGCTCAGCCAACAAACTACCATCATCAAACAAGATGAGACGAGCAAACATTACACTCAAATTAGATACAGCCCTACAATTGAGTGCGTCAGCCACCACGTTAGCCTTACTAGGGTGGTACTCAATCGAGCAATCATAATCCTTAAACAGCTCTACCCATCTTCGCTGCCTAAGATTCAGCTCCTTCTGAGTGAGGAGATACTTAAGGCTCTTTTGATCTGTGTAGACAGTACACTCCTCACCGTAGAGATAGTGCATCCAAATTTTTAGTGCGAATACCACCGCAGCTAACTCCAAATCATGAGTAGGGCAATTCGCCTCGTGAGGTTTAAGCTGATGAGACGCATAAACAACCATCTTACCCCCTGTATCAGCACACAACCCAAACCAACGTGTGATGCATCACTGTAGACAGTGAAGTATTAAGATAGGGGCCTCAGTCAGAACTTTCTTCAATTTCTCAAAACTTTCTTGCTACTTATCAGTCCAGTTAAACGGTACCCCTTTATGCAGCAACTTAGTCAGAGGTATAGCAATCAAGGAAAACCCCTCAACAAAACATTTGTAGTACCTTGCCAGACCTAGAAAACTTCAAATCTCAGATACAGTCTTAGGTGGTTTCCATTCTAGTGCAGCTTCAATTTTTTGAGGGTCAACCCTAATCCGCTCAGAAGACACCATGTGACCAAGAAATGTCACTTCTCTCAACCAGAACTCACACTTACTGAACTTAGCGTACAACTGCTTCTCCCTTAAAATCTATAGAATAATTCGAAGATGAGCATCATGTTCATCCTCCGTTCTAGAATACACCAAGATATCGTCTATAAATACCACCACAAACCAATCCAAATAGGGCTAAAATACTCGGTTCATTAGGTCCATGAAGGCAGCTGGTGCTTTCGTCAGCCCAAACAACATCACTAGGAACTCGTAATGACCATAACGAGTCCTAAACGTAGTCTTATACACATCAACCTCTTTAACTTTCAACTGATGGTACCCAGAACGAAGATCTATTTTGGAGAAAATCGATGCTCCTTGCAATTGATCAAATAAATCATCTATCATCGACAAGGGATACTTATTCTTGATAGTCAGTTTATTCAATTACCGATAAGAGATGCATATGCGCATGATCCCATCCTTTTTCTTTACGAACAACACTGGTGCTCCCCACGAAGACACACTAGGTCGAATGAATTCTCGATCCTATAGTTCTTGGATTTGAGCTTTTAATTCCACCAAGTCCTTTGGTGCCATCTTATAAGGGGCGATGGACACTGGAGCCGTTCCTGGCAGGAGCTCAATTCCAAATTCAACCTCACGGCTCGGAGGCAAGCCAGGGAGCTCATCAGGAAGTACATCAGAAAAATCCTTAACAATTATGACATCTCCAACAGAAGGACCCTCAGAATCAGATGTATTAATATAGGCTAGAAATGCCTCATAACCCTTGCGAACCAATTTTTCAACCCTTAAAGCAGATATCACATTAGTCAGAAAATCCCTTCGCTCCCCAATCACAACCACCTCCTCATCATTAGTAGTCTTTAATACCATACGCTTAGCAGCACAATCCAAACTTGCATGGTGTTTTACCAACCAATCAATCCCGAAGATCAGGCCAAAATCACCAAACTGTAGCTCCATTAAATCTGTTAGAAATATAACTCCTTGAACCTCTAGGGCCACATCTCTGAATAACTTGTCTACCCTTACTGATTGTCCCAGTGGACTCAACACCGTCGTCTTCTTAATGGTACTCATACAAATGATACCCAAGGTGCCAGACACAGTGCATGCAATGTATGAATACGTAGACCCTATATCAATTAAAGCAGTATAAGGTACTTTATGAATTAGGAATGTACCAATTATAACATCTGGAGCATCACCATCCTAATGGCGACGAGCAGCATAGACCAGTGTAGGTTGTCTTGCCTTACTATTGCCAACACCTCTACCAAATGTTCCACGACCTCGACCTACACCATTTCCACTTCTAACCTGCCCATGGCCTCTTGGTGGCTGCTGACCACCTCTTACTGGCTGAACAAAACCCTGACCTGCAGCTTCCATCTGAGTAGGCCTCTGAGGACAATCCTTAAGTTGATGCTCCCTGGACCCGCATCTGAAACATGCCCCAGTCTTCTTCCAACACTTACCCAGATGATGTCTCCTATAGTCAGCACAAGGCTGTAGTCTAGCAACAGTAACCCCAGCTCAGACTGGCCCATCAAACCTGGCCTTCTTTTTAGGCCTACCAAAAGAACTTGAGCTCTAAATCCCTCATAAACCTGCCTGTATCTTTCTCATAGTTCTGGCACTCAGAGTGCTTCACATCCTCGGCAATTTTTTCCTTTTCAACAAGGGCAGCAAAATCTCGCTCCCTCTAGGGAGCTATAAAAACTCGCAACTCATCTCAAAGACCACCCTCAAAACACACACAGCGCTCATACTTAGTTGCCACTATCCCACGTGCGTAGCGACTCAGTCGCAAGAACTCTGCCTCATATTCTGCCATAGTCTTATTCCCCTGGGTCAAACTCAAAAATTTCTTTCTTCGGGTGTCCACATAACATGTGCCCACATACTTTCCTTGAAAGCCCGACTTAAAGAAAACCCATGTTAACCGTTCAGCTTGAGTACCCTATCTCGTAGTAAAGACACTACACCTTTTAGCTTTTGCTTAGAACTGCAGTCGAGATCATCCATTATTCTTTCCGTGGCTTCCAATCAGTATTCAGCCACATTAGGGGCTACTCCAGAAACACCCTTGAAATTTTCCGCTCCATTCGACCGGAGTCGTTCGAAAATTGACCCACATCCCACAACACCAGTGCTGGTTCCTACAACCCTTTCTAGAATATGGAGGATAGCTTGGGATAGTGCGTCGTCCCCAGTTCCTTGATTGTATGATCCCGACTCAGTCACTGGTAAAGACGGTGCCTCCCTAACCTCAACATTAGGCATGTGGCCTGACACCGAAGACCCAGACCTAGCACCTCCTCGGCCTCTACCACAGCCTCATGTACCTCTTCCGTGAGTACCTCAACGCTCATATCGAATAACGTATAATCTGTTTACGAAGTTTTATGCATTAGTTTATGATTCTGATAATTGTTCATAGATGTCTTATAAAAAAACCGTAATCAGAGTTTGTTTTTGCAATTCAAGAGTCTCCCTATAGTTTTTAGTTTTCCTTCAGTCTCAATTTTCTCTAATCTAAGAGTTTCAGTACAATCCCAGTATCTATAGTAATCTCTCAATATATTTCAGTTTAAGCAGTCTACAGTATATAGAAACTTACAGATTCGGCGCTGAAGACTCAATGTGCCACACTTGTAACCTTCAAAAATAATTCAAAATATTTTTCCAAAAATTCCAGATATTTTCAAACCCGGCCTAGACATAATGGTCAAATCTGGCATGCCACATCAAAGTGTATTTGAAAACTAGGTCTCATTGGTAAAAATTTATTTTTAAGTTCATAATAAACTTCATGCTATCAATTAACATTTCATTCAGTCAAAATGTTTGTCTTACTGTTTGATATTGTTTTAATAGGTTGATCTAAAAATCGCAGAAGCTCTTTAAATTCTATTGTTAAAACCCGTGTTTTTGAAAGCAGAAATTAATTTAAAATTTCATCTTATCCGAACCTAGCAGTGTAAAATAAATAAGAAAAGCCCAATTAAAATTTTAAAACCAACTTAAAGGCCTTATTACAAAATCAAAACCCAACAAATTAATAAAATTAAAAGAAAGGCAAATTTAAACATCAACAGTAGTTGTGTGGCCACCTCTGAGTCCCTCGCAGCCCCGAATCATCTATGGCTAAGGATTACTTACACAGTTAAAAGGAGAGAGTGTGTTTTCGAAACTCATTGTGTAATCCCCTTCTACACAATCACTATGCAACATGCAGAATCATCTGGGCCTGAGCCCTATATAGTATCGGTATAGTGTGGTCCTTAGCCTATTATAGTAAGGGTGTGAGCCTTAGCCCAGTACAGTGATAATATGGGCCTTAGCCTAATTCGGTAAATAGAATAATGCAGTGATGCAACCCATCCTAATCCAACAAGCACACCACTCCGAACCACCAACACACCATGTGGGGATAAAATCGACCCACCTAGCCAACACACCAATATCGCAGGAAAGCTGCCAGAATAATAACGTAGCAAAGCTGCCAGTAACAGTATATGTGGCAAAGCCACTAGTACAGTATACTTCCCCTATATCAGAATCCCAACCCCATGCACTATGTCATGTCATAAATCATACGTGTATACAGTATGTCAAACTCAGTAACAATCATGTATATATATTGTAATACCCGATTTTGGCACCGGGTCTAAAAGGCCCGAATTATAAGCAGGCCTATATGGCCCAAAATGAAATAAAACAAAGTCCCAAATTGCGATGGCCCAAAATCGTTAGAAACCCTAGGGTTTCTAATCTTCAGCCGCCGTAAGCATGCCCTCTGAATCTCCACGCAATCTTCATACCTGCACATCAAGCAAGAAACAACAAAAAAGGAAACAAAATCAAAGATTCGCAAATCAAATAAAAAGAGATTTGTTTCTTCTTTATATTGTTTTGAGAATGGCTATAAAAAGCCATCGAATACACTGTAACCTGGAAATCAATAAAAAACAAGTATTTTTCACAGCAAACAGAAATAATACAAACAAAAGGGTTAATCGGAAAATACAAAGGTTGATATTTTTTTGTTTCATTTTTATATATTTTATTTATTTATTTATATATTTATTTATTTACTGAAATAAAATGAAATAAAAGGGTGAAAACATACCGTTGTTTGCTTCTGAAACGCCGTCGTGACGGCTGAGGAAATCGTCTCCAGGGATAGACGACCAGAAGCCGAAGGGTTGGTAGGGCTTTTGGGGTGTTTTTGTTGTTTTTTTGAAGAAGTTGAGCCCAGATTTGGGCCTAGAGGGTCGGAAGTGTTGAAAAGGGAATTTTCCCTCTTCCGACCACAGCAGACGGTGGTGCCGGCGCCTAAGATCGGCGGTCGGCGCGATGGCCGATGACCGGTCAATGACTGGCCAATGACCCACCGATGGCCGGATGACTGGAGAAGGGAGAGTGTTTGGAGAATTTTTTTTGTTTTTTTTAAAGGGGGAATGAAAATGAAATTTTTGAATAAATTTTTGGCTTAAATAGCCTAGTCAAACGAAATCGTTTCACTAGGCCTCCCCAGATGCCAAAACGACGTCGTTTTGGGAGGCCGACCCGACTCCGACCCGACCTGGCCTAGGATTCGCGTGTTTTTGAGTGGAGGGGTAAATTACGCTTTTAGCCCCTCCGCCTTTTAATATTTTTACAATTAAGTTTTTTATTTTAAATTTACCCCTTTAATTTATTTTAAAATTCAATTCGATCCTGATTAAAAGATGCCGTTTAGAGGAGAAGGGAAAATTTCCCTTCCAGCTCCTCTGTGTAATTCGCGCGTTTCAATTTAGTCCTTTTATCTTCACTTATTTGCAGATTTGCCCCAGATTTGTTATCTGCAGTTCGATTTAGTTTTTTTTTATTTTAAAAAAATTAATTAAATAATGTAATTATTTTTTTATTATGATTTTTTAAATCCATATATACATGTACATTTATTGTTTCCTTATGCACATATTTATTTTCTCTAATTAATATTTTTCTCATGTACAGATGTTTTTTTATTTAATTAATTTTGGTAATGTAGATATTATTTAATTATTTTAATATATTTTATGTGTACATATATATATTTATTTTTAAATGAATATTCTATTATATTTATATATATATACGCATATACCTATGTTTTTTTATTTATTTTCTAAGATGTTTAACTACCTACTTATATTTTTAACACTTATTTTATAATTTATATATATATGTATATATATATTTTCCTTTGTTTTCATAAATGCATTAGGTATTTTATATATATAAGTTTTATAAACCAAAATTTTATGTGTAAGTTATGTTTACGTCTTTTATTCTTCATAATTTCAATGTATATATTTTGTATTTTTCCATTCCTTTTCTTTTTGTTTATTTCCTTCATTTGTTTATTGATTTATGTTTTCATTTATATTTTGTTCATTTATTTGATACTTTGCATGTCGTTGGTTATTTTTGTATGTATATTAGTTTCGTTTATTAATTTCTTTATATTATTTTTATGCCATTGTTGTATTTATTATTGTTGTATTTGTTATTGCGACATTTATACCTACAATATAACATTACATCATCTTTTACTCGAATTTAAAAATAGAAAATTTTCAAAATAGAGATAATTCTCGTATTTAGGATTTTCAAGAGAATTGAGCCCTAACGTATTTGGTTCCAATTTTCTTCGTAAAATCTAACAATCGAGAATTGCTCTTTAATCAAACAAAATAAAGCTTTTCATCGGGAATTCAACATGTTGTGTCCTAACGTATTGGATGTGACGCGTTGATTTCTGAGATAAGGATTTTTCTAAAAAATAATAAAGGAAATATTCAATGCTTATAATTTTGAGAAATTGTGCCCTAATGTATTGGGCCACGATTTCTTTATAAATCTTAAACAAATGAATATTCTTTTAAATTTTATTACAAGAGAATTTTGGACAAACTCATTTTTGGAGAAGTGGAATATCGTGCCCTAACGCATTGGGTGTGACATTTTTAACTCTCGACATTAAGACACTAATTAATAAACTAGGTACCAATTTTTTGGCGTTACGAGGGTGCTAATTGTTCCTCGTACGTAATCGACTCCCGAATCCGTTTTTCTAAAACTCGTAGACCAAAGCCATTTTTAGGTGATCCAATCACACCTCAATAAAATATTGGTGGCGACTCCCAATTTTTCCAATTTTGATCGACAACTAAATTTTTGTTTTTTTTCAAAAATAAAAATGGTTTCGACAGCTTGGCGACTCCGCTGGGGACTTTTTAAAAAAAATAGAGTCGAGCCACAAAGTTGATTAATTTTTGTATTATGGTCGAAAAAATAAATTTTAGAAAATTCATGATATCATTTTGCATTCATTATTTTCTTGCTTAATTGATTTAAGTATTGTTTGCATTACACATTGCATGAGTTGAATGATTTTACCCTTCCAAGTGGGAGTGAGAAACTATTCCTTCGTGAGGTTTTCACCTCCGTATAGGATAGTGGATCACTTTCGGAGTCCATCGGTACCTATGCCTTCGTGAGATTTTCATCTCCGTATAGTCATAGGGAAAATGTATTCCCCTGAACCGAACTTAATCTATATGAGCCTATAATGGGTGAAGATCGAGGAATCTACTGGTTCGGGTACCTTTTCCCTAGAAGCCGAACTTCATATAGTGAACCTTAGGAATCCACCTTAGGTAGAACTATATTGAACCCTAGTAGATATCTGATTAGGTGCTTTACCATTTCTTGATTATATTTTATGTTTTTATATGATACTGACTTTTTGTGTTTTATTTTGATTGCATGACATGGCATTTCATTTCATTATAAAAGGCGTCAGTTCATATTCAGTTGCTGGATAGAAAGCTTATCATGGAAAAAGGTTTTCTTGATAAAGTGGAGGATAATGCGACTATCCGAACTTGGTCTGAAATGACATAGCAAGAGAAAGGTGATAGTTTGGCTGACAGACATGTATCAAAATTATGGGATTTTACTCGCATCAGTGTAACTCAAAACAATTTGTAAGAGTTGAAGGAAATCTGGGATCAGTGGAATGACGAGGTTAGACAGTTATTTTATAATAATTATGGGGATTTACCTTATTTGTTTGATGTGAAGGTAGATAAGCATTTGTTTCGAGCCCTCGCCCAGTTTTGGAATCCTGCTTACAGGTGCTTCACATTTGGGAAGGTCGATTTGGTGCCTACGATAGAAGAATATGTGGATTTACTCTGATGTTCAAAGTTTCAAGTGGCAAGGTCTACTCGAGATCGATAAATGTGCCGACCTTTTTGAAGAAGCTGATGAGTATAATAGGGATGAGTGAGTAGTGGGTTGCTGCATGAATTAAGCAAATGGGGGATAGTAAGTACGTTCGTTGGAGAAGTTTGAAAGATGCAATTCTAACGCACCCAGACATGAGGAAAAGGTTAGATGTCTTTGCTTTAAGTATATATGGCTTGGTTGTCTTCCCCAAAGCCTTGGGGCATGTTGATGAAGCAGTCACCAATTTATTCGACCAGCTTGATAAGAGGGTTACACCAATTTCGGCAATTTTGGCAGAACCTTTTAGGTTATTGAGTGCATGTCGGAAAGGGGTAGATTCATTGGATGTGCACAGCTCCTACTCGCATGGTTTCACAGTCACTTTTGGAAGGTTGATAGGGTTTCGTACCGGGTTTTCTCTGAAAATTATTCGCCACTAAAGGAGATTGTAGCCACACCGAGGAGAGATGATATTTCAGAGGAAAAGTGGATGGGAAATCTTCAGAATCTTCAAGAAGAGGACATCGAGTGGAGAGCTCCTTGGTTGCTTCCAGATGAGATCCTGTATAGGTGTGGTAATTTTGATTGGGTTCCACTGCTTGGAATTTGAGGAGCTGTTGAGTATACCCTATTATTGGTGCTAAGAAAGTATAGGTCACTGCAATTTATACCTACGACCCAAGGGATAGCTAATTGTGGATTTTCGTACAGAGATGATGGTTATAGAAAGAAGATTCAAGAGATGTCTAATGCATGGAAACAGACTCGCCGAATAAAGAGGTTAGCTGTGGGTCCGATGACAACTCCTGAGTATAATGAATGGTGGGTTAGGAGAATCAATGATAATATACCCAAGATAAGTCAGGAAAATAGCCAATCAATAGAGGAATATTTGCGGGTCGTCCCTTCTGAGTTGGAAACCATAAGACAAGATTTTGAAAGAAGAAATGCAGAGTTAGAAAAGAAGATAGAACAAATAAAGGAAGAGAAGATGAACTTAAGATTAGACATAGATGTGCAAAAGCTAGAAACTGAGAAATTAAGAAAAGGGAAAAACAAGGTTGAGGAGGAGTTGGATAGTTTGAAGGTAGATTATAAAAAGTTGCGCCTGTCAATAAGAATTGTTGGGCTGGGAAAAACTTCAGAACAGTGGCGAGCAGATATTCGAGAAGAAAAGGACAAAGTCGATAGAAGGGAACGAAAATTTCAAGAGGTTCAGAAATGAAATGAGGCTTTAGAGAAGAGTTTGTTAGAGAGCCAAAAGGAAAAAAAGTGAGCTAAAGGACAGGGTGACGGAGTTGGAAAGATCCCTTTGTCAGTATCAAAATCAAAACTCTACAATAGAATTGAGGGCAAGCTTGAGCAAGATTGGGGAGATGAAGAAAAGAATAGAAGAGTTAGAAATGACATTGCAAAATTGTGAGATCCAGATCAAGTGCTTGGAAGCAAATGAAAATCGTAATAATGAATAGCTCCACTACTTTCAGAATCAAGTTAGGAGCAGAGATCATATTATGGAGGAAGCTGTGGTCCAGATTCGAGAAGTAGCTGATCACATATAGACTTTAGCAGTGCAGGCTGACATGCTGAGTGTGAAGTATGAATTAGAATCGGATCGGGGGCAAGAGTTAGCTTTGTTACTTAGGAAGATTAGAATTCTGAGTAATAGGGCAAAGTTTTATTTGTAATTCACTTTATGTAAAGAAATTTAATTTCTAGTAAAGTTTTCTTAAATGGAACTGAATCGAAATTGACGCCTTTTTGCATTCATTTCATGCATTGCATTTGCTTCGTATGCATTAAAAAATATTAAAAGATTTTAAATAATTTAAATCACTCTTCAGTTAATCTGGAAACCAACCACCGCTACGGTACTCGATAAAAAACTAAGGACATGGACCAAAGGATGGAAAGGCTAGAACAGTTCCAAAAGGAGATGCAGGATCAGCTTCAACAACAAATGAATGAACAGCTTGAGAAAATTTAGCAAAAAATGATGGACAAAATGATGTAATCTCAAGGGAGTATGATGGCTCGATTAACTCAGTTGTTGACCGAAGGAATTGATAAAGGAAAGGGTTCTGTGCTCAATGTTGAAGAAGGAGACAGTGAGGGACATGTTTATCACCCAGGCTTTACCCCTCAGCATGTTGAGGTATATCTGTGCAAATCTTCTATCACCATCAAGCCTCAGCAGTTTCAGGCCGGTGCTGTAACACCAATGAATTTTCAAGCTGAATCAGGCTCTAACCCTGGAGACAACCTTATTAATCCTGCTATCCCTGACTTCGACGAAACAGCTGAAAAAAAGAAAATGAAGGAAGAATTTCCAAAACAGTTAGAAAAAAAGTATAAATGGCTGGAAGAGAAATTTAGAGCAATGGAAAGTGCTGAGAGCTACTATGGGATTGATGCTAAAGAATTAAGCTTGGTTCCGGATTTAGTACTCCCTTACAAATTCAAAATGTCCGAGTTTGAGAAGCACAATGAAACTAGTAGCCTTGAAGCCCATATTAACATGTTTTGTATATGGATGATTGGGTATGTTAATAATGATCAGCTGCTAATACATTATTTTCAGGATAGCCTTACAGAGGCAGCATCCAAGTGGTACAATCAACTGAGTCGTACCAAGATTAATTCATGGAGAGATTTAGCACATGCATTCATAAAGTAGTACAACCATGTAACCGATATAGTACCTGATAGAATCACTCTACAAAACATGGAAAAGAAGCTCGGTGAAAGCTTTAGGCAATACGCACAGAGGTGGAGGGAGGTTGCCGTCCAAGTTCAGCGATCTCTTTTAGAAAGAGAGATGACAATGCTTTTCGTTAACACATTGAAAGTCCCATTTATCACACATATGTTAGGAAGTGCTACAAAAAGCTTTTCTGACATAGTTATGAATGGTGAAATGATAGAAAATGCTATCAGAAGCAGGAAGATTGATGCTGGAGAAAGTAGCAGAAGGTCGGCCTCGAAGAAGAAAGAAAATGAGGTCAACAACACAAGTTCATATAGTAAAGGATATTCAAAGACGATTACGGTGAATTAGCCGGGAAAAGTGGCTGTTAACCGACAAGGATCATCAAAACAGGGATCTGACACAAGACAAAATACGGAGAAGCTTCAATTTACGCCGATTCTAATGTTGTATAGGGAGCTATATCAAAATCTATTCAATGCACACGTGGTTTCCCTTTACTACTTGAAACCTCTGCAGCCTCCGTACCCCAAGTGGTACGATACAAATGCAAAATGCGATTATCACACGGGAATCGTGGGACATTCCATAGAACATTGTACGGCGTTCAAAAAGCTGGTTGAAAGACTCATAGGCATGGGCGTTGTTAAATTGGATGATTCACCCAGAACAGAGCATCTGTTACCTAATCATAATGATAATGGAGTGAACATGATAGGTGGGAACATGGGTAGAAGAATAAAGGAAGATATCACATAAGTGAAAATTCCTTTGAGATGGGTCTGAAAGAAGATGGTAGAAAGAGGGTTGTTTGTTTTGGATTCAGAGAGAAGCTTTGAAAGGGTGGAAAACTACCGTGAGTTCCATCACGAGGAGGGACATGAGATTCAAGAATGTACAGAATTCAAAACGTTGGTTCAAAGCATGATGGATGACAAGGAAATGGAGTTTTACGAAGAAGTTAAGGAAGAAGGTAGTATCTGTACATCCGAATCCACGAAGGTTCCAAGAGTAACTCAGCCTGTGGTCATCATCTCGCGACCAAAGAATGATGAAGTGAGAACGCCAGTAATGCCAAGGATCATAATAAAGAAACCTGCAACCTTTTCTTACCAAGATAGTAGGAAGGTTCTGTGGAATTACGAGTGCAATACAACCGTCCCTGGAAAGCAGATTACAAAGGATCAGGGTATAAGTGCTTATCCAGAACCTGTGAAAGGAAGGGCCATAACAGTAGAACAAAAAAAGAAAATAGCTGAGCCTGTGCTATCTATCAATGAGCTAGTGAAGGAGGAAGAAGCTGTGTAATTCCTCAAATTTTTGAAGCATAGTGAGTATAATGTCGTCGAGCAGTTGCAAAAACAACCAGCTCGCACATCTATACTAGCCTTACTCTTGAATTCAGAAGTACACCGAAATGCGTTGATGAAGGTACTAAACGA
Organism: Gossypium raimondii; assembly: GCF_025698545.1. Lineage (NCBI taxonomy): Eukaryota > Viridiplantae > Streptophyta > Magnoliopsida > Malvales > Malvaceae > Gossypium > Gossypium raimondii. The sequence continues at coordinate 29,498,974 of NC_068570.1, read as the reverse complement.
GACCTACGTGGCCAACGATATTTCTGTCAGCAAATTAGATCGGTTGGTCAATAATATCAGTGCTGATAATTTCACATTCTTCAATGATGATGAAATACCACCTGGTGGCATGGGGTCTACTAAGGCTTTGCATATCACTACACGATGCAAGGGGTATACTTTGCCAAGAGTATTGATTGACAATGGCTCAGCTTTGAATGTATTGCCATTATCCACACTTAACAGGCTTCTCACAGACAACTCACATATGAAAACATGCCAAAGTGAGGGCATTCGACGGTACAGAAAGAAAGGTCATGGGAAGAATTGAGATACCCCTACTGATTGGCCCAACAGTGTACGAGGTGGACTTTCTTGTGATGGACATCAAACCCTTCTACAATTGTTTATTAGGGAGACCATGGATACATTCGACGGGGGCAGTACCGTCATCCTTACATCAGAAGTTGAAGTTAGTGTCAGAAGGTTGGCTGGTGACAATAAACGCCGAAGAGGATATTATAGCGGCTGTATCCAATGAGGCACCGTATGTGGAGACCAATGACGAGTCAGTGGAATGCTCTTTTCGATCTCTGGAGTTTCTAAATGCAACATTTATTCCTGAGGGGAGCAAAATATTGGTGCCTAAAATATCCAAAACTACAAAGATTGAGATTCCACCACTAAAAGAAAAACAAGATCACTTTGGCTTAGGATACAGGCCAGACAGAGGATAGAGAAAGAAGGAGTTAGAGAAAAGGCAGGAAAGAAGAAGGGCACGTCTAAATGGGGAGGAAACTAAATGGGAGCCAATGATAATTCCCCACATATCCAAAACGTTCTTATCTGGAGGGGTCATTCATTCTGATAGAAGGATACTGATTGAGGAAAGCATTGAAGAAACATTTGAAAATTGCATATCAATGCCATTCATGAGGATGCGAATGAAGAGAGGAGCTTGTTAGACATTTGTACTAATGAACCTGGGAGTGTTCTAAATAATTGGACTGTAGAAGAAATACCTGAAGTCTTTAAAACTGTCTCAGAGTAATATTCGGAACAGACTTGTTGTTTTAGCCTAGGAATAATAAGAACTCTTTTGTGAAATAGGCTTATGTTCAAATATCATTATTTTAATAAAATACATCTTTGCAATTGTTTCAAGCAAATATTCTTTTATTTTTTTATTTTCCATACGAGTAAATATATTAAATTATTCGTTCATTTATAATCATATTGCCCAAATAATTGTACATAAATTCATGCATTCTCTTGTAACCATATTAGGTCCCTTTATATTAATGACGTGAATGACTCTGCTACAAACTCAAAGTTTCCTCTTGAACGAAACATGTGTTTAGGGGGATTGCAGGACTTTGAAGGTGACGAAGATGGTGGTTTATCTTTGGACTTGTTGAGAATGGTAGAACAGGAAGGAAAACAAATTCTACCTCACAAGGAAGCAATAGAAGTTGTGAGCTTGGAAGAAGGGAAAGAGGTGAAAATTGGAACTGAGATTTCTGCAAAGACAAGACGAGACCTCATTGAATTACTCCAAGAATTCAAAGATGTCTTCGCATGGTCATACCAAGATATGCTTGGGTTGAGGACTGACATTATAGTGCATCGCCTACCTATAAGGGAGGATTGCAAGCCAGTTCAACAGAAGCTCAGAAGAATGAGGCCTAATATTGTGCTTAAAATAAAAGAGGAAGTTAAGAAGCAGTTTGATGCTGGGTTTTTACCAGAGGTCAAATATTCTAAATAGGTAGCCAACATCATTCCAGTCCCTAAAAAAGATGGAAAACTACGAATGTGTGTGGATTACAGAGATTTGAACAAAGCAAGCCCAAAAGACAATTTCCCATTGCCACGCATTGATACTTTGGTGGATAATACGGTAGGATATTCGCTGTTTTCTTTCATGGATGGTTTCTCAGGATACAATTAGATAACGATGCATCCTTAAGATATGAGAAAGACTACATTCATTACTTTGTGGGGAACATTTTGCTATAAAGTGATGCCATTCGGATTAAAGAATGCGAAAGCAACATATTAGAGAGCCATGGTAGCCTTATTCCATGACATGATGCACAAGGAGATTGAGGTTTATGTTGATGATATGATTGCCAAATCCAAAATAGAGGAGAAACATGTGCAGGTCCTGAGAAAATTGTTCTTAAGATTAAGAAAGTTTGAGCTTAAGCTCAACCTGACAAAATGCATTTTTCGAGCCAGGTCAGGAAAGTTGTTGGGTTTCGTAGTTAGTGAAAAAGAAATCGAGATTGACCCAGACAAAGTCAAGACAATACGAGATTTACCGCCACCACGTACTGAGAAAGAAGTTCGAGGTTTCTTAGGAAGATTAACTTATATTGCTCGGTTCATTTCACAGTTGACCGAGAAATGTGATCCAATATTTCGCCTTCTGAAGAAACATAATCGTGTTGCTTGGAATGAAGAATGCCAGAAAGCCTTTGAAAAGATAAAGCAATACCTATCCAATACTCCAGTGCTATCACCACCTAGCCCAGATAGACCATTGATTTTTTATTTGACGGTGTTCGATAGTTCCATGGGATGTGTGTTGGGTCAACATGATACGACTGGAAAGGAGGAAAAGGTGATATACTATATCAGTAAGAAATTCACTGATTGTGAAATGAGATATTCGTCTATCTAAAAATTATGTTGTGCTTTGATTTGGATGACAAAGAGGTTGAGGCAATACTTACTCTATCATACGACTTGGCTAATTTCAAAATTAAACCCTTTAAAGTATATGATGGAGTCAACGACGTTGAATGGGAGAATGGCTAGATGGAAAATCTTGCTCTCCGAGTTCGATATAGTATATGTAAGTCAGAAGGTCATCAAAGGGAGTGCGATAGCAGATTTCTTGGCTAGCAGAGCTTTAGAAGATTATGAACCTCTAGATTTTTATTTTTCAAATGAAGACTTGATGTTTGTGGCAAATGCTGAAGAGGATCCCCAAGAAAATCATTCCTGGAGGTTAAACTTTGATGGAGCTTCGAATGCATTAGACAATGGGATTGGGGCAGTCCTGGTATGTCCAAATGGAGCTTCGAATCCATTAGAATGCTGAGTATGAAGCTTGCATCATGGGCATCCGAGTAACCATAGAGCGGAAAATTAAGACACTAGAAGTATATGTAGACTCAGCATTGGTAATATACCAACTAAAAAGGGAATGGGAAACGAGAGACCCCAAGTTGATCCATTATCAGGGATTGGTTCTGGAATTGATTGAAGAGTTTGACAGCATTACCTTTTGTTATCCCCACGAGAAAAAAATCAGATGGTTGATGCTCTTGCTACTTTAGCCTCTATGATTAAAGTGAATTAGTTAGAGGACATGAAGCCCATTCAAATTAGTATTTATGACATTCCGGCCCACTGTTATAGTATTGAAGAAGTGGAGAATGATAATTGTCCCTGGTGCCAAGATATATTATTATATGTGAAGAATCATGAATATCCTGATCAGGCAACAGAGAATGATAAGAGGACATTGAGGAGACTAGCTATTGACTATGTCTTAGATGGAGAGATTCTATACAAAAGGGGAAAGGATCGAGTACTGTTGAGATGCGTGGATGCTGTAGAGGCTAAGGAAATTTTAGAAGAAGTCCATGAGGGTATTTGTGGAACACATGCCAATGGATTCACCATGGCTAGACAGATCATGAGATTCAGATATTACTGGTCCACCATGGAAGGAGATTGCATCAATCATGCTAAGAAGTGCCATAAATGCCAAATTTATGGGGATAAAATGCACGCGCCTCCTTCACCTCTACATGTTATAACTTCTCTATGGCCTTTCTCCTTGTGGAGTATGGACATCATTGGGCCAATATCGCCAAAGGCTTCTAATGGACATCGTTTCATTTTCGTGGTTATTGACTACTTCACTAAATGGGTAGAAGCAGCTTCATATGCTAATGTCACGAAGTCAGCAGTTAGTAAGTTTTTGAAGAAAGAGATCATATGTCGATATGGAATGCCTGAAAGGATTATATCTGACAATGCGCTGAATCTGAATAACAGCACAATAGCGGAAGTCTGCAGTCAATTCAATATTAGACACCATAATTCATCGCCATATCGTCCAAAAATGAACGGTGCAGTGGAGGCAACCAACAAAAATATCAAGAAAATTGTGGCGAAAATGGCTGAAACTTACAAAGATTGGCATGAGAAGTTACCATTCGCTCTTCTTGCTTACCGAACATCTGTCAGGACTTCTACTAGGGCAACACCTTTTTCTTTGGTTTATGGAATGGAGGCAGTTTTACCCATTGAGGTTGAAATTCCTTCTCTCCGAGTATTGGCTGAGCTAAAGTAGGATGAGGCTGAATGGATCCAATCTCGATATGATCAGTTAAACTTGATAGAAGAAAAAAGACTAAAAGCTATTCGTCACGGTCAAATGTACCAGAAACGAATGATGAGAGCATATAACAAAAAGGTCCGTCCTAGAGAATTTCATGAGGGGGACTTGGTGTTGAAGAAAATCCTCCCTTTACAAAAGGATTTCAGAGGAAAATGGATGCCAAACTGGGAAGGACCTTATGTGGTAAAAAAGGCTTTTTCTGGATGTGCTTTGATTTTGAGTGAAATGGATGGTAAAAACTTACCGAATCCTGTAAATTCAGATTCAATCAAGAAATATGTCACTTGAAAGAAAAGGAGGAATCAAAGTGAAAACCTGCAAAGGGAGCTTTAAATCAAAAAAAAAAAAAGGAGAGGCCAAGGTGAAAACCCACAAAGGGCGCCTTGAGACCAAAGGGGATTTGAGTTGAAAACCCGAAAAGGGCGGCTCAAACATTGATCAGATTGGGGCATGTGGTGATCTTGCTATACCTAAATCAACAAGAAAAGGATATGCGACATCTTGGGGCATCGACAAAGTACTGTGGATCTCCTAAACACATGTTAAATTCGAAACGTTTCTTAGTGTACGGAGAAGTTCAAGCTGCAATATCTAAGGCACTTAGTCTTCATATTACCTGTACCTAATTTGTTTGTTCTTGTAATACTTTATTCTTTGATGATCTTGAATATTTTTTTCTTTTCAAGACACTTGCTATCAATAAATTCCTTTTCTATTATTCGAATTATGCCTCAAATTAATTCATCTCTTAGTCAGTATTATGATCTTTGTGCAAGCATGTTGCATTAGAATAATGATTAATGGACTAGTAAACTTTCACAAAAGAAGTTTTGCATATTACTCTAGGAGTTTCTAAATAATACAGTAACCTAAAACAGGACTATTATTTAGAACACACCAAGTTAAAAGTTGAAATGGCTAAGAAGGAAAAAGTCTAAATTAATAATGTTCTTTCAGATTTTGTTGAACGAGATAACAAGAGATCTTGTTGGTGAACAAACAAGCAATGATCGCCAAGTGATAGGAAGAAGTTCCCTTTGAAAAGAAAATTCTTCATTTGTGTAGTATGACACCTTGGGAATGGTGTAAAAGAGTTTCATGATCTACATCCTTGAATTGCGATAGGAAAAGATTGAGAAAAGCCTAATTTTTCTACCCTTGGGTCACAGTGGAAGAAAAAGGTACAAATGTTGCGTCATAATGGATTGAGCTTTGAAGTTCACAGTGGGGGCAATTTGATTAAGTGTTTCTTTAGAGATGTCAGCCGAGCAAAAAGGCGTTGTAGCACGTCAGCGATAAAACCTTAATAAACTTTGAGTAATGATAACTTGAGTTATAATGAGGGATCATTCTCAAAAAAATGACATTCTGCATTCATTCAAATGTCATTCATACACGTCTAGTTAGGAGCATTTGATTCATTTTAATCATGACATCCTAATCACTAGGCATAATTAGGTTCATGCATTGAATTATACAGGTCATGCTCCCCAGAGAACAAACCGGTGGAACTTCAGCCTTATCTCCCTGAGCAGTGGAGTAGGTTGCAAATAGTAGATCGTATCTTCCTGTATTGGCAGTGAAGTAGATCGAAGATACTAGCCTTGTCTCCCTAAGCAGCAGTGGAGTAGGTTGAAAATAGCAGATCTTGCCTTCCTGTACTAGCAGTGAAGCAGATCAAAGACATCAATCTTATTGCCTTGACGTTGCAATGGAAAAGATTGAAGTCACAACGGCGAATCTTATTTCCCTGGCGTTGTAGCGGAGTAGATTGAAGCCACGACGGCGAATCTTATCTCCATGGCGTTAAGGCCTGGATTAGCTGAAGTGGAGCGAATTGAAGCTGTGGCCAGCAAATCCTAATTACAGTGGAGCAGATTGAAGCCGCAACGACAAGGGAGATAAGATTCACCGTCATTTTAAAAAGTCTCAACAGGAGCAGCAATGGTCTACTCAAGATGTTGGCTTCCGTTTGAACAGCGTTTAGCGACAGATTCAACAGAAGGATGACCAAAAGAATAAGGTTTACCAGCCGGTGAGAAAATAATAAAAAGAATCTCCCACCACATAAAGTAGAGAGCTCAGAGATTTTCTTATAAATTCCTGTGCGTCGTTTTGAAAATGCGATGAGCCTATCATCCACATTTTCAATGATCTTAATGTCAATTTTTTGCTTTCCTTTAGTTTTCTTGTCTGAGCTTGCCATTGCAAAAAAAATCAAAAGAAAAAAGAAAGAGACAAAAAAGTTACAAAGGAAAGCTTTACTAGCCTTTCATATGGTTTGGAAAAAAATTCTTCTTGGATGAAATTCAATATATATGAAAATAAATACCCTAGAAATTAAATGCTGAAACTAATTAGATTAAGTGATAAAATTTGACGTTCAACAATTGAATATCGTGTTAGTAAATAAATCTAGTCCGAATTAGGTAGTTAAATATGTTTCTTGAATGCAGATAAATGTTGTGTTATTGATCGTATATATATTATATCGAATATGCCATTAATGAAACAAAAATTCATGATATTATGGTACATTTTAAGTCAATTATATGCTGAAAAGTACCAAAAACTGATACCGTTATTCAGTAAAATTTGAAGCACATTTGGAATAATCGATATATTGTCCAAAAATGGAAAGACTTTTACATAAATCAAGAAAAATAATGCTCCAAAACCATATTAGGAAATAATGGATATCAAATTTCTTTCTTTGCGAATTTTGGTAAATTCTAGAACATTTTAGGTTGTATACCGTTAAAAGTATGATGATGTTGCCAATAGCATTTGAAATGACCCTGATTTTGCGTCTTTACTTGGCTTTATTTTAGGAGAAATGAAATATCGCAATGTCTACATCAGAGTTATATAGAGAAGAATAAATTAAGAAAATAAAATTGTTCTGGGCTTTAAGAATTCAAGTCCTACTGTTATTGCGAATTGCAGTAAGAGCAAGTTGTTGAATGAATGTTGAGCACCTAAAATTAAACAATTTCGCTCTGAATAGGGTTACCTAGTTTAGGATTTCCCATGCGTAGAAATCCTAATCCACGAGGAAAGTTGAAGTGTGTCGATTTGTTCTCATAATCAATTTATTGCCCATTTTTCATGGTGTTCATTGGTTGGAGGTACAAGAACTATGTTCATTGGTTTTAATTGTCTTATTGCAATAATTTTTACAATTGTTGAAGAATTTAGCTCTTTTCTATTATGGAAATGACAATAATATAACAACAAAACTCATCATTATCCTAATTTAATAAATAAAGCAAATTAAAAAGATGTGGTGTAGGCATATCATTAATATGGAATTGTAGGGGAGACAAAATTCGCTACAAGGTGAACTCCCAAAAATATATATTCTATTTAGACTCCATCTACATTGAATGCCTATCATTAATCCTAAAGTGAAAATTATTTATACAATAAATCGTTGTCGATCAGCCTTTCCAAGAAATTTCTATTAATTTTATATCATTCGGTTGCAAAACTTGATGTGGAATCTTGTAAGAAAAGAGAGAATATCCCACTATGATATATTCTTATTCTTACTTTGCATGAAAACGTTTTAAGTAAATCATGAAAGTGAAAAGTGTATCCAGGCATAAATTGAAACTTGATCGGGTTATAAATATAAGGAAATTCGTAGCCTTGATCTCAGAGGTTAGAAAAACAGGATGCAACAATTTTATTAATCACCAGTTTACTAAAAGAAAATAGAAGACACCATGATAATTTGAACAGAGATAGCCCTAAACCCTAAATAGTCAAGGCTCGAGAATGGTACAATACAGATCATAGACTATATGTTGGTCGGCTACATGAACACGTCCGTGTATGCGTTGAGGACTCCCAATACTGGCTCGACTAACAAACATAAAAGATAAAACAATAAAATAACATTTAACATCACGGACATTAAAGTACACAACTATTGCAGATTAGGGCCATATTTAGGGTGAAGGGCAGAAGGGACATCCTCATCCATCGTAGCCTGCATTGAGGAAATAGGTGCAATCTTCTTGTCCCTCGTGATAGAGATCAAGTTGTTAAACGCTGCAAAGCGTTCGTCTTATTTGTAGAGCTCCCTCAGGTTAAACTTGATCGGGTTATAAATATAAGGAATTTCACAGCCTTGATCTCAGATGTTAGAAAAAGAGGATGCAACAATTTTATTTATCACCGGTTTACTAAAAGAAAATAGAACATACCATGATAATTTGAACAGAAATGGCCCTAAACCCTAAATAGTTAAGGCTCGAGAATGGTACAATAGAGACCATAGACCATATGTTGTCCGGCTACTTGAACACGTCTATGTATGCCTTGAGGACTCCCAATACTGGCATGCCTAACAAACATAAAAGATAAAACAATAAAATAACATTTAACATCGTGGACAATGAAGTACAAAACTATTACAGATTAGGGCCATATCTAGGGGAAAGGAAGAAGGGACATCCTCATCCATCGGAGCCTCCATTGAGGAAATAGCTGCAATCTTCTTGTCCCTCGTGATAGAGATGAAGTTGTTAAACTCTGCGAAGCGTTCGTCTTGTTCGTAGAGCTCCCTCAGGTTAAGCTGATCAATGGGAGCTTTTCACCAATGCGAATTTCTGTTCCATGTGACTGTTAGGCCAAAGCAATCTCCTTTTGTTTTTCTTTTGTTACATCTAGTTGCTCTTGGACATCATTGAAATGTTGTACAAGCAAGTTGATTATTTCCTTACGGTAAGTCTCAATAGGAGCATCAATGGTTTCCTCAAGATGTTGGCTTGCGTTTGAAAAGCGTTTAGCGACAGATTCAACAGAAGGATGCCCAAACGAATAAGGTTTACCAGCCGGTGAGAAAATAATAAAAAGAATCTCCCCACCACATAAAGTAGAGAGCTCAGAGATTTTCTTATAAATTCCTGTGCGTCGTTTAGAAAATGCGATGAGCCTATCATCCGCATTTTCAATGATCTTAATCTCAATTTTTTTCTTTCCTTTAGTTTTCTTGTCTGAGCTTGCCATTACAAAAAAGATCAAAGGAAAAAAGAAAGAGGCAAAAAAGTTACAAAGGAAAGCTTTACTAGCCTTTCATATGGTTTGGAAAAAAATTCTTCTTGGATGAAATTCATATATATAGGAAAATAAATACCCTAGAAATTAAATGCTGAAACTAATTAAATTAACTGATAAAATTTGACGTTCAACAATTGAATATCGTGTTAGTAAATAAATCTAGTCCTGAATTAGGTAGTTAAATATGTTTCTTGAATGCAAGATAAATGTTGTGTTATTGATCGTATATATATTATAACGAATATGCCATTAATGAAACAAAAATTCATGATATTATGGTACATTTTAAGTCAATTATATGCTGAAAAGTACCGAAAACTGATACCGTTATTCAGTAAAATTTGAAGCACATTGGAAATAATCGATATATTGTCCAAAAATGGAAAGGCTTCTACATAAATCAAGGAAAATAATGCTCCAAAACCATATTAGGAATAATGGATATCAAATTTGTTTCTTTGCAAATTTTGGTAAATTCTAGAACATGTTAGGTTGTACTACTGTTGAAAGTATGATGATGTTGCCAATAGCATTTGAAATGGCCCTGATTTTGCGTCTTTACTTGGCTTTATTTTAGGAGAAATGAAATATCGCAATGTCTACATCAGAGTTATATAGAGAAGAATAAATTAAGAAAATAAAATTGTTCTGGGCTTTAAGAATTCAAGTCCTATTGTTATTGCGAATTGCAGTAAGAGCAAGTTGTTGAATGAATGTTGAGCACCTAAAATTAAACAATTTCGCTCTGAATAAGGTTACCTAGTTTAGGATTTTCCATGCTTAGAAATCCTAATCCACGAGGAAAGTTAAACTGTGTCGATTTGTTCTCATAATCAATTTATTGCCCATTTTTCATGGTGTTCATTGGTTGGAGGTACAAGAACTATGTTCATTGGTTTTAATTGTCTTATTGCAATAATTTTTACAATTTTTGAATAATTTAGCTCTTTTCTGTTATGGAAATGACAATAACATAAAAACAAAACTCATCATTATCCTAATTTAATAAAATATATGGTTAAAGTGGATTTAAAATTGCTTACACGTAAAATATATCTAAACATAACATTTAGATTTTTTTGGACAATTAGTTATGCCCTCTCCTTTTCACTACTTAAAAAAAACATTGAAATTATGTTAAAATTTTTCATTTATTATTTTATGATAATTTAAAATATTTACACCCACGTAATAGACCTAAAATACAAATGTATAATGAGATTTAATTCTACTTCACTTGCACCTAATACATGCATTTTATTGTTATCGACTTTTCTTTTCTATTTTGAAGCTTTAACAAAAAGTATATGAAAATGTGGCTTTTAAATAAATAAAGAAAATTAAAAAGATGTGGTGTAGGCATATCATTAATATGGAATTGTAGGGGAGAAAAAATTCGCTACAAGGAGAACTCCCAAAAATATATATTCTATTTAGACTCCATCTACATTGAATGCCTATCATTAATCCTAAAGTGAAAACTATTTATACAATAAATCGTTGTCGATCAGCCTTTCCAAAAAATTTCTATTAATTTTATATCATTCGGTTGCAAAACTTGACGTGGAATCTTGTAAGAAGAGAGAGAATATCCCACTATCATATATTCTTCTTCTTACTTTGCATGAAAACTTTTTAACTGGATCATGAAAGTGAAAAGTGTATCCACGCATAAATTGAAACTTGATCGTGTTGTAAATATAAGGAAATTCCCAGCCTTGATCTCAGAGGTTAGAAAAACAGGATGCCACAATTTTATTAATCACCAGTTTACTAAAAGAAAATAGAAGACACCATGATAATTTGAACAGAGATAGCCCTAAACCCTAAATAGCCAAGGCTTGGGAATGGTACAATACAGATCATAGACCAAATGTTGGCTGGCTACATGAACACGTCCGTGTATGCGTTGAGGACTCCCAATACTGGCTCGACTAACAAACCTAAAAGATAAAACAATAAAATAATATTTAACATCGTGGACATTGAAGTACAAAACTATTGTAGATTAGGGCCATATTTAGGATGAAAGGCAGAAGGGACATCCTTATCCATCATAGCCTGCTTTAAGGAAATAGGTGTAATCTTCTTGTCTCTCATGATAGAGATCAAGTTGTTAAACGCTGCAAAGCGTTCGTCTTATTTGTAGAGCTCCCTCAGGTTAAGCTGATCAATGAGAGCTTTCCACCATTGACGAATTTTTGTTCCATGTAACCGTTGGGCCAAAGCAATCTCCTTTTTGTTTTCTTTTATTACACATAGTTGGTCTTGGACATGATTGAAATGTTGTACAAGCAAGTTGATTCTTTCCTTACGGTAAGTCTCAACAGGAGCATCAGTGGTTTCCTCAAGATGTTGGCTTGCGTTTGAAAAGCGTTTAGCGACAAATTCAACAGAAGGATGACCAAACGAATAAGGTTTACCAGCCGGTGAGAAAATAATAAAAAGAATCTCCCCACCACATAAAGTGGAGAGCTCAAAAATTTTCTTATAAATTCCTGTGCGTCGTTTTGAAAATGTGATGAGCCAATCATCCGCATTTTCAATGATCTCAATTTTTCGCTTTCCTTTAGTTTTCTTGTCTGAGCTTGCCATTGTAAAAAAGATCAAAAGAGAAAGAAAGAAGAAAAAAAGTTACAAAGGAAAGCTTTACTAGCCTTTCAGATGGTTTGGAATGAAACTCTTCATGTATATAGGCAAATAAAAACCCTAGAAATGAAAAGCTTAAACTAATTAAATTAGGTGATCAAATTTGACATTCAACAATTGAATATTGTGTTAGTAAATAAATCTAGTCCTGAATTAGGTAGTTAAATATGTTTCTTGAATGCAATATAAATGTTGTGTTATTGATCGATATATATTATATCAAATATGCCATAAATGAAAAAAATTCATGATATTATGGTACATTTTAAGTCAATTATATGTTGAAAAGTACCAAAAACCGATACCGTGATTCGGTAAAATTAGAAGCTCAATTGGAATAACTGATAGAATGTCCAAAGACAGAAAGACTTCTACATAAATCAAGAAAAATAATGCTCCAAAACCATATATGGAAATAAGGGATATCAATTTTTTTTCTTTCCAAAATTTGGTATATTCTAGAATAGGTTAGGTTGTACTACCATTGAAAGAATGATGATGCTACCAATAGCATCTGAAATGACCCTGATTTTGCGTATTTACTAGGATTTATTTTACGATAAATTAATTATCGCGATGTCTACATCAGAGTTATACAGAGAAGAATATATTAAGAAAATAAAATTGTTCTGGGCTTTAAGAATTCAACTCCTACTATTATTGCAAATTGCAGTAATAGCAAGTTGTTGAATGAATGTTGAGCACCTAAAATTAAACAATTTCACTCTGAATAGGGTTACCTAGTTTAGGATTTTCCATGCGCTAAAATCCTAATCGACGAGGAAAGATAAAGTGTGTTGATTTGTTCTCATAATCAATTTGTTGCCCATTTTTCATGGTGTTCATTGGTTGGAGGTACAAGAACGATGTTCGTTGGTTTTAATTGTCTTATTGCAAGAATTTTTACAATTGTTGAATAACTTAGCTCTTTTCTATTATGCAAATGACAATAACATAACAACAGAACACAACATTATCCTAATTTAATAAAATATATGGTTAATATGGATTGAAAAATTCCTTACACGTAAAATATATCTAAATATAACATTTAGTTTATTTTTGCCGGACAATTCGTTATGCCCTCTCCTTTTATTACTTAAAAATAAATACATAACATTTAAATTATTTTAAAAATTTTACATTTTTATTTAATGATAATTTAAAATATTTACGCCTACATAATAGACCTAAAATACAAATGTAAAATCAAATTTAATTTTAATTCCTTGCACCTATTGCATGCATTTTATTGTAATCGACTTTTCTATTCTATTTTGAAGCTTTAACAAAAAGGATATAAAATGTGACTTTTAAATAAATATAGCAACTTAAAAAGATGTGGTGTAGGCATATCACTAATATGGAAATGTAAGGGAGACAAAATTCTCTGTAAGGAGAAATCCCAAAAATATATATACTATTTAGACTCCATCTGCATTGAAGGCCTATCATTAATCCTAAAGTGAAAACTATTGATACAATAGATCGTTTTCAATAAATCTTTCCAATAAATTTCTATTAATTTTATATCATTCGGTTGCAAAACTTGACGTGGAATCTTGTAACAAGAGAGAGCATATCCCACTATGATATGTTCTTCTTTTTACTTTGCGTGAAAACTTTTTCATGGGATCATGAAAGTGAAAAGTGCATCCACATATGAATTGAAACTTGATCGGGTTATAAATATAAGGAAATTCACAGCCTTGATCTCAAAGGCTAGAAAAACAAGATGCAATAATTATAGTGATCACAAGTTTGCTAAAAGCAAATAGAACAAACCATAATAATTTGAATAGAAATAGCCCTAAACCTTAAATAGTCAAGGCTCGGGAATCGTACAATAGAGACCATAGACCATATGTTGGCCGGTAACACGAACATGTCCGTTTATGCCTTAAGGACTCCCAATACTGGCTCGCCTAAAAAACATAAAAGATAAAACAATAAAATAACATTTAACATTGTGGACATTAAAGTACAAAACTATTGCAAATTAGGGCCATATCTAGGGGGAAAGGTAGAAGGGACATCCTCATCCATCGGAGCCTGCATTGAGGAAATAGTTGCAATCTTCTTGTCCCTCGTGATAGAGAACAAGTTGCTAAACTCTGCGAAGCGTTCGTCTTGTTTGTAGAGCTCCCTCAGGTTAAGCTGATCAATAGGAGCTTTCCACCAATGAAAAATTTATGTTCGATGTGACTTTTAGCCATTGCAATCACCTTCTATTTTTATTTTATTCCATCTAGTTGGTCTTGGACCTCATTGAAACCTGTACAAGCAAGTTTTTTCTTACCTTACGGTAAGTCTAAACAGGAGCATTAATGGTTTCATTAAGAGGTTGGCTTGCGTTTGAAAAGCATTTAGCAAAAGATTTAAAAGAAGAATGACCAAATGAATAAGGTTTAACAGCCTGTGAGAAAATAATAAAAAGAATCTCCCCACCACATAAAGTGGAGAGCTCAAAGAGTTTCTTATAAATTTTTGTGCATTGTTTTAAAAATGTGTTGAGCCTATCATCCGCATTTTCAATTATCTTAATCTCAATTTTTTTTCTTTCCTCTAGTTTTCTTGTGCAAGCTTGCCATTGCAAAAGAAAGAATCAAAAGAAAAAAGAAAGAAGCAAAAAGGTTATAAAGGAAAGCTTTACTAGCCTTTCAGATGGTTTCGAATGAAGTTCTTCTTAGATGAAATTCATATATATATAGGGAAAAAAACCATAGAAATTAAATGCTGAAACTAATTAAATTAGGTGATCAAATTTGACGTTCAACAATTGAATATCTTGTTAGTAAATTAATCCATTCTTGAATTAGGTAGTTAAATATGTTTCTTAAATGCAGTACAAATCTTTTGTTATTGATCGATATATATTATACCAAATATGCCATAAAATGAAACAAAATTCATGATATTATTTGACATTTTATGTCAATTATATGTTGAGAAGTTCCAAAATCGATATCGTTATTCGGTAAAATTAGAGGCTCACATTAGAATAATTGATAGAATGTAAGATAAAGGAAAGACTTCTTCAAAAAGAAAGAAAAATAATGCTCCAAAAGCATAGAAGGAAATAATGGATACCAAACTTATTTCTTTGCAAGTTTTGGTAAATTCTAGAACAAGTTTGGTTGTACTACCATTGAAAGTATGATGATGCTGCCAATAGGATCTAAAATGACCTAGATTTTGCGTCTTTACTTGGTTTTAATTTACGATAAATTCTAAGCTTAGTAAGTTCGTATAACTTAGAATTTAACTTACCATTCAATCACATAATAGGTAAGTTACAAAGCATAACCCAAAACATTTTGACCAAATGCCTAAGCACATATACACCAACCATATTAACCATGTAAATTCATATATGAACTAATAAAAATAGATGGGCTCAACAATTAATCACATTCCATATACATGTATAATCCATTTCATAAATATATATATCATGTAACATAAATTCCATGTATTTCATGTGTACACCTGTAATAGTTCACATCAAACTCATACCATTTTGTATCAGAACATTTCCCGTTGAACCATTTAGAATACCGTTAGATACCCGAGATTGCTCACACATAGTGTGCTAGCTCATATAACTATAATCTGTCAACTCATGTACAAGTATGCTCATATGAGCTGTGAATCGATATGCTCATTTGAGCTGTAGATCGGTATGCTCTCACGAGCGGTGCAGTGTCCGCAACACATGCAGGTCCTCAACCAAATTGGTAACCCTAATGACATGTCAGTTGTATCCTACGGATTCCTATGATTCAAACGAGGCTTAGTAATCGTCATACGTTGTTGGATATGCGTTCGGTAATTATATATAACAAATCATATAATTTATATATTTCGATTAAAAAATTATAAATACAATTTAATCACATGAACTTACCTCGATGAGTATACATAGAATCAGTGGCCATTAATCTAAGACTTTCTCTTTGTCCTGATCTAACTCCGTACGAGGTCTAACTGGATCTATATAGATAAATTTAACTCAATTAAACATATAATTCATGGAAATTTACACAATTTCACCACAACCCACTATGGCCGAGTATCAAATAGGTCCTTAGCATGCTCCTTAGCATGCACTATAATTCAATTATTTCACAATTTCACCATGTAATATTTCCTATTTTTCAATTTAGTCCCTAATTAACAATTTCATCAAAAATCTCTTTACAAAATTTATTTATCAAACAACAACCATTAATTTTCTAACATCAAACTTCAAAACTCACATGCATGCATCAGTGGTAAAACCCTAATAGTTTAACAATTTCACAAATTAGTTCCCGGGCTAGCTAGATTAAGCTATAACGATCCCCGAAACATAAAAATAATTAAAAATAGGACAAATATTCATACCTAATTGAGCATACAAACTTGGCTGAATGTTGAGCAGAAAAATGGCTTCTTTCTCTTGTGAAAATCAGTTAAAGATGATAATAGAGGATGATGACAAATTTATTTTAATTAACTTAATATTTATTTACTTATTTACTTAATTAACCTTTAAAATGAATCAAAATTACACAAAATGCCAAGCCATGAGATTCCACTAACACATTGATGGTCTAATTACCATATAAGTACTTCCATTTAAAAGTTCTATAGCTATTTAATACCTTTAGCTACTAGAATTCAACTTTTGCACTTTACACGATTTAGTCCTTTTTATCAAATTAAACATGTAAATGGTAAAATTTCTTAACGAAATCTTATACGGTATTACTATCACGCTGTAGCTAATAAAATAATAATCAAATGAATTATTCAACTACAGATTTGTGGTCTCAAAACCACTGTTCTAATTTCACTAAAAACGGGTTGTTACAACTCTCTCCCTAAAGGGATTTTCGTCCCTGAAAATCTTACCAAAAAAGAAGTTCGACTACTGCTTTCTCATAGCTTCCTCGGGTTCCCGAGTGACTTCTTCTATACCGTGCCATTTCCAGAGAATTTTTACTAAAGCTATGTTTTGTTTCTGAATTCTTTCACCTTTTGTGCCAGAATTCTGATCGGTTCCTCACTGTACGACATATCAGGTTGAATCTCAACATCTGTCGGGGAGATAACATGTAAAAGGTCAGATCGGTATCGTCGTAACATAGAAATGTGAAACACATTATGAATCTTTTCTAGTTTCAAAGGTAAAGCTAATTCATACTCAACAGGTCTGATTCTTTCAATAATATCATATGGCCTCATAAATCGTAGACCTAGCTTTCTTTTGTAACCGAACCGAAAAACTTTCTTCCAGAGTGAAACTTTTAAAAATACCCTGTCCCCAACTTGTAATTCTATGTCTTTACATTTGAGATCTGCGTACGATTTCTGATGATCTGAAGCTACTTTCAAACTATCTCGGATCACTTTCACTTCTACTTTAGTCTTGCGAATCAAATCAACCCCGTGTATCTTCTTCTCACTGAGATCGGTCCAGTATAATGGATTTCGACATCTACGACCATATAGAGCCTAATACGGTGCCATCTTTATGCTCGATTAAAAGCTGTTGTTATACACAATTTAAACCAACGGTAAATATTTTTCCCAATTGCCTTCAAACTCTAATACATAGCAACGAAGCATATCAAAAAGAATTTAAATCACACGCTCGGATTGACCATCAATTTGAGGGTGAAATGCAGTGCTAAAATACAACTACATACCAAGAGCTTCTTGTAAATTTCTCCAAAATAGTGATGTAAACTACGGATCTCTATCCGAATGTAATCTAAAAATCTCAGAAATCTATAACTCAGGTAATCTATCAAAGGAGAAATCTATACGTACTAGAATAAAATGTGCAAACTTTTTCAAACGGTCAATGATAACCCAGATGGTATCTTTCTTTCTCAGTGATAGGGGTAAACCCGATACAAAATACATAGTAACTCTATCCCATTTCCAATCCGGTATCATCACTGGCTGTAACAGTCCTGAAAGTACCTGATCTTCAACTTTAACTTGCTGACATATTAGGCATAGACAAAAAATGAGAAATCTCGCGTTTCATTCCGACCCACAAGTACATCTGTCGCAAATCATTGTACATTTTATTGCTTCCCGGATGAACAAACAAGCTACCACTACGAGCTTTGAGTAAGATTCTCTTAATGAGCTTTGGATTCTTCGGTATACAAAATCTACCTTTAAACAATAAACAATCATCAAGTCCTATCTAAAATTCTGGATCAGAAGTTGACTCACACTGTACCCGTTTAGCTAACAAATCGTCATCACATTTCTGAGCTTCACAGATCTATTGTAAAAATATCGGTTTAGATTTTAACTCGGCTTAAATCGAGCCATCATCAGATAATGTCAGTCCTGTATTCATCGCTCGCAGGGCAATTAAAGATTTTCTACTCGGAGCATCAACAACTACATTCGCTTTTCCCGGATGATAATCAATGATCAACTCATAATCTTTTAGCAGCTCGAGCCATTTACGTTGTCTCAAATTCAAATCTTTTTTCGACATTAGATACTTCAAACTCTTGTGATCGGTAAATATATGACATTTTTCGCCGAAAAAATGGTGCCGCCAAATTTTCAACGAAAACACAATAGCTGCCAACTCTAAGTCAAGTGTCAGATAGTTCTTTTCATGCGGCTTTAACTATTTGGAAGCATAAGCTATTACTTTGCCCTCCTGCATCACAACACAACCTAAAAAATTTAAAGATACATCACTGAAAATTGAAAATTCTTTACCCGATTCAGGCTGAACCAGAACTGGTGCTTCAGTCAATAGTGCTTTCAACTGTTTGAAACTTTGCTGACATTCTTCGGACCATTCAAATTTCACATCTTTCTCTAATAGTCACTTCATCGGTGTAGTCATCATCGAAAATCCTTGAACAAAACTTCGGTAATAACCAACTAATCCCAGTAAACTTCTTAGTTCAAATACATTTTTCGATGATTTCTAGTCAACAACTACTAAAATTTTACTCGAATCAACTATGATGCCTTCAATCGATACTATATGTCCCAGAAAACTGACTTCTCGAAGCCAAAACTCACATTTTCTAAATTTAGCAAACAATTTTTTATCTCATAGAGCTTGCAACACAATTCTCAAATGGTCGAATGCTCGGACTCGTATCGAGAATAGATTAGAATATCATCAATAAATACCACAATAAATCTGTCTAAATACGGTCTAAATATTCTGTTCATCAACTTCATAAATACTGTAGGTGCATTAGTTAAAGTAGACGACATCACAGGAAATTCATAGTGTCGTACCTGGTTCTCATTGTAGTTTTCAGTACATCTGAATCTTTCACTCGTAGTTGATAATAACCAGAATGAATACCAATCTTCGAGAATACTGTGGTACCTTTCAACTGATCGAACAGATCAACAATACGACGCAGTGGATATTTGTTCTTGATTGTAACCTTGTTGAGTTGACGGTAGTCTATACATAATCTTATTGATTCGTCCTTTTTCTTAACGAACAGAACCGGTGCACCCTAAGGGGAAAAATTGGGTCGAGCAAAACCCCTATCTGTTAATTCTTGTAGCTATGGTTTTAACTCTTTCAACTCAGTAGGAGCCATTCTGTAAGGTGCTCTTGATATCGGTGATGTCCCCGGTACTAGTTCAATTACAAACTCAACCTCTCTAGTAGAATGTAATCCAGGTAACTCCTTCAAAAATATATCAGGATACTCGCAAACCACTAGTACTATTTCAAGCTTCGATTCAGATGCTTTAGAATCCAAAACATAAGCAAGATACGCATCGCAACCTTTTCTTACATATTTCTGTGCTGACATAGCTAAAATAACCATAGGCAACCCACTTGAACTATCTGATTCAATACGAAGTGTCTCACTATTTTGACATTTCAATACAATAAGCTTTCGTCTACAATTTACAACCGCATCATGTAGAGTTAACCAATCTATGCGCAAAATCACATCAAATTCATCAAACGGTAATAGCATCAAATCAGCCGAAAAACTATAACCCTACTTCATCAAAGGACAGTTCTTGCAGACTTTATCAACTAGCACATACCGACCGAGGGGGTCCGATACTTTAACCACGAATTTAGTGGACTCAATAGGTAAATTCTTACTATACACTAAATTCGTGCACACATATGAATGAGTGGATCCCAGATCAATCAATGTAGTAATATCAATATCAAAAATAGAGAAAGTGTCGGTAATAACATCTGGCATAGAAGCATCTTCTCATGTGCAAATAGCATAAGCCTAGCTGGTGCTCGTGCCTTGGATCTCACAGCAGAATCTTTTGTTACACCACGGCTATCACTCAATTCCTGGATTACGAGGTGGTTTACCTGTCACAGTAGTATTGCTCGGCCTCATGGTTTGAGCTTTCTCTTTCTCAAATTTCTCTAGCAATCTTCAAGATAGTGGTCTAAGGAGCCGCACCTGAAACACACTCTGTTCTTTAATTGACACTCACCATAATATGGTATCTTACAGTGTTGGCACTCGGTCCAAACATCTCTGACACTACTCGTGCTTGCTACAGATGTAGCCTGAGGTTTCAGACTGCAGCGTCAGGTACCTCTCTATTAGGATATCCTACAGAAGCTATTGAACGGTTGTGATATTCTTTTGATTTCTTTCATATTGACTGATAAGACTTCCTAGCCGATCTCTTTCTTGAGTCTCTAGCTTCAAAATCAACACGTCTTTTCTCTTTACTCAGCTTCTATGCCTTATGTGCTCAATCAACTAATACAATGAATTCTTGCAACTCAAGAATTCAAACTAGAAGCTTTATGTCTTCATTCAGCACTCCTTCAAACCTCTTACACATAGCAGTCTCAATCGGAATACACTCCCAGTCATATTTGCTCAATAGAACAAATTCCCGCTTATACTCGACACCATCATATGATCCTATTTAAGCTCAAGAAATTCTTTAGGTTTTTTATCCAAGAACCTCTGACTAATATATTTATTTCAAAAATCAGTTTGGAAGAATTCCTAGGTTATCCATTCTCTCAGCACAATAGAAATCAACATGTTCCACCACTGGTAAGCCGAATCTTTCAATGACGATACTGCGCATTTAACGCACTCGGCCGGTGAACAGGATAACTCATCAAAAACCCTGATTGTATTCTCTAAGCAAAATTTAGCTCTCTTAGGATCATCTTCAGCAGTAGCTCAGAATTTTTCAGCCCCGTACATACGTATCTTATCAATAAGTGGCTTACTAATATGGATTGGTTCCAAACCTTAAGGAATAATGGGAACCAGTTGGGGAGCAGGAGGGGGTGGAGGTTGTTGAGCAGCCAAGTTCGTCTGTACAAACTCAGTAAACCATTCATTCATCATCTGGAAGAAGGTTCTCTAGCCTCACTTCTCTACCTTCAGATAAGGGCCTTGTACCGCTCGATGCTACTTTGTGAATGGAGACTTAAGCGTTGCTCTCTACTTCATCAGAGTTAGCTTGATTGGATGACATTGCTATATGAAAATAGTTTCAAACAGTCAGGAGATATCACACTATCACAGGTTAAATAATCACATGTATAGCTAGGCTCGTACACACTATGTTTAGCCCGAGAATTGACTAAACCGAAGCTCTAATACCAATAAATGTAACACCTCTAACCCATATCCGTCGCTCAAATAAGGTTGCGAAGTATTATCGTAGTTTCCAGTACAAACGAATAGAATTTCAAACATTTCATAACATATCAATATACACATTAAAACCAAGTCAAAATATACACATTGTCCCTTGTACGAGCTAGCGAGCCCCAAAAATAATTATTTGAAACAAGTCAGGACTAAATTGAAGACTCAGAGAATTTTTTAGAAAATAGTAAAACTTGTCAACACTGCAAGGGTCACACGGCCGTTTCGCCAGGCTGTGTGACTCACATGGTCAAGAGACACGCTTGTATCTCAGGTCGTGTGGGCATTCGAAATAGGGACACACGGCCGTGTCCTAGCCTGTGTCTGTGCCTGTGTAACTCTCTGACTTGGTCACATGGCCAAGCTCACACGCCCTTATGACAGGCAGTGTAATAGCCAGACTTGCAACCCTTTCAAAGCTATAGGGGACACATGGCCATGTGTCACACACGGTTGAGACACACGCTAGTGTCTCTGCCTATGTGGACAAAAATAAGCCATTTTACAAGCCATTTTCTCACCCAAATTGTCAATAACCAACTTTTCATATATAACCAAGCCATAATAAGGCATCCGAAACAAGCATAAACAATATATATTCATAGGGTATAACTTCATACAACCAATATGCCCTTAGGCACCTCAGTGACAAAATAAAAACATATACAAATGTGAACATACATTGATCAGTTCTTCACCAAAGGCTTGACCAAGTCTATACCATATTATCTCACTTGTTTTACCTTTCAAAAACATACCAAAAAGATACCAAATATATCATACAAGAATTAGCTCTAAATAATCACATAATTCATAAATGTCTAATGCACCAAAATACTATATTCACTTACATCATATTGTCACTTATCATTTGCATGCTTAAACTATAATACCATAATTCATAATAAAGCTATTAACATACGTGCCAAACAAGACCATTATCTTAATCAAAATACCAAAAACTCAATCAATTCAAATGGCCATATTCACAACAAAACAAATAGGCCAACATTAGCCAAAATACCTATACATGCCATTATAACCAAAATTTAACAACCAAAAATTCCAAAAGAGCCGATGGATAGTGTGATATAGCTTCGACAAGCTTCCAACCCAAACGAGATTTCGATTAACTATAAAACACATAAAATAACACAGAGTAAGCATTTAAGCTTAGTAAGTTCGAATAAATTAGAATTTAACTTACCATTCGATCAAATAATAGGTAAGTTACAAAGCATAACCCAACACATTTTGGCCAAATCCCTAAGCACATATACACCAACCATATTAGCCATGTAAATTCATATATGAACCAAAAAAATGGATGAGCTCAACAATTAATCACATTCCATATACATGTATCATTTATTTCATAAATCTATATATCATGTAACATCATTTCCATGTATTTCATGTTTATACCTGTAATAGTTCGTATCGAACACATACCATTTGGTATCAAAAAATTGCCCGTTGAACCATTTAAAATACTGTTGGATACCCGGGATAACTGTAAGTCGTCAATTCATGTACAAGTATGCTCATATGAGCTGTTACAAGCTGTTAATTAGTATGCTCGTTTGAGTTGTACATCGGTATGGTCTCACAAGCTATAAATTGGTATGCTCTCACGAGCGGTGGAGTGTTCACAACACATACAGGACGTCAGCCAAATCGGTAACCCTACTGACAAGTCATTTGTATCCTACGGATTCCTATGGTTCAAATGGGGCTCGGTAATCATCGTACGTCGTTGGATATGCATTTAGTAATTATATATAATAGATCAGATGATTTATATATTTCAATTAAAAATATATAAATACAATTTAATTAAATGAACTTACCTCGACGAGTATACGTAGATACGGAGGCGATTAATCCAAGATTTTCTCTTTACCCCGATCTAACTAGATTTATACGGATAAATTTAACTCAATTTAACATATAATTCAATCAATTTAATCCAAAACATATTTTTTGAAAATATCATTTTGCCCATATACTTTTAATTCTTTACAATTTAGTCCCTAGCTCATAAAAAAATGGAAATTTACACAATTTCACCACAACTCACTATGGTAGAGTAGCAAATAGGTCCTTAGCATGCTCTATACTTCAATTATTTCACAATTTCACCATGTAATATTTCCTATTTTTCAATTTAGTTCCTAATTGACAATTTCATAAAAAATCTCTTTACAAAAGTTGTTTATATAAAAAACCATTCATTTTCTAACATCAAACTTCAAAACTCATATGCATTCATCAATGGTAAAACCCTAATAGTTTAACAGTTTCACAAATTAGCCCCCGGGCTAGCTAGATTAAGCTACAATGATCCCGGAAACATAAAAATTATTAAAAATGGGACAAATATACATACCTAATTGAGCATACAAGCTTGGCCGAATGTTGAAGACAAAAATGGCTTATTTCTCTTGTGAAAATCGGTTCAAGATGATAATGGAAGATATGATAAATTTTATTTTAATTAACTTATCAATTTTTTACTTATTTACTTAATTAACCTTTAAAATGAATCAAAATTACACAAAATGCCAAGCCATCATATTCCACTAACACATTTATGGTCTAATTACCATATTAGGACTTACATTTACAAGTTGTATAGCTATTTAATACCTTTAGCTACTAGAAATCAACTTTGGCACTTTACGCGATTTAGTCATTTTTATCAAATTGAAAATGTAAATGGTAAAATTTCTTAACGAAATTTTTATACGGTATTACTGTCATGCTGTAGGAAATAAAATAATAATAAATTAAATTATTCAACTTCGAATTTGTGGTCTTGAAACCATTGTTTTGATTCCACTAAAAACGGGTTGTTACAGATATAGCTTCGACAAGCTCCCAACCCGAATGAACTTCCGATCTACTATAAAACACGAAAAATAAAACAGAGTAAGCATTTAAGCTTAGTAAGTTCTTATAACATAGAATATAACTTACCATTTAGTCACATAATAGGTAAGTAAACAAAGCATATCACCATTTAGTCATTTTACCCTTTGAGGGTATTTCTGTCATTTTACCCTTCGAGGTATTTTAGTCATTTTACCCTTTGAGGGTATTTCAATCATTTTACCCTTCGAGGTATTTCGGTCATTTTACCCTTCGAGGGTACTTCGGTCATTTTACCCTTCAGGGGTATTTTGGTCATTTTAACCTTCGAGGGTATTTCGGTCATTTTACCCTACGAGGGTATTCCTATCATTTGCCCACGAATCGTAAGTAGGCTTACCACTCGAGTGATCGCACGCCCGTGTGGTCACAAACGCCGTGTTTACGGCTTTTCGGCTTTTCGCCGATCTACGATTGCAGTGGGATGATTACACACCTAAATTCGACAGAAAAGTACAAATCTCCACGTATACCAACCTAGATTCAACCAAATGTTATTTCATTAACTACAAAATTCGCTAATAAAACAAATCCAAATGATGCTAAGGAAAAAATTAGTACTCGAAGACCCTTACCGAAAACAACCGAACCGCACCCTTAGCTCCTTGGAGAAACACCAACCAACTCTTGAACTCCACCTAGCACAAAAGTCACAAAGCCCTTTACTTCCAACCCTTAGGTCGCATTTCGCTTAACCATGTAACCCAATAATGTACATACATTCATTCAAATCGCATGCCAAACAATGAATAACAACCACTTACTCACCTACCAAACGGTTGACAGGGTAGAGTGCAACTTGAAGCACAAGAAAGAGCAAATCTAAAAGCGGATCCGAAAACTAGAAAGAGGCAAGATAGGGAAAAGAAACAAAAGATCAATGGATAGAAAAGCGCAAATCAAACTAGACAAAGGGTGTCACAGAACTCACCTATCAACACTTGACCGAGGAGACAGAGAAGAACCAACGGCAATACTCCCTTTCAAAGTATTTAGAGTGGAGATGGAGCTAGAATTCGGCAAGGTCTGGGAAAAGGTAGGGGAGAGGAAGAAGCAATAAAGAGGAGAGGTGAAGAGAGAAGAGAAGATTCGGCAACCCAGAGAAGAGGGAGGAGAAAGGGAATTCAGTAGAGGGGACTAACGAACTATTCAGTCAAAGCAAAAACAAGAAGAGAAAACCAAAAGAATAAAAAGAGAAACAAGAAAACAAATGATCAAACCCGAAAGGTACCCATAGTCTTTAGCAATATTCAGCACAAGAAAAACGTGAAAGAAAAACTGACCAAAGCAAAGCAGACGGAGAGAAAAACAATCCCAAAATTGATTCCAACAAAGCCTAAAGACCAAATTCGGCATAAGCCTACCCCTAAACGGCACAACTCCCCCTCACTCTCAAACTCCTTGACTTCCTCCTAAAAACTCTCCCATTATCCCTCCTTGATTTTCTCCACCAATTCCTCCTCAACTTCCCCAACCACTCCATTCAAAATCCATTCAAACTCACTACAACTATGTTTCAGTCCAACACCACTACCTACACAGCTCAATCAGCAAAATAATTACTACCTTGCTCAACCCAGGACTTGAACCTCAGACCTTAAGAATACTTCACACGCCACCTACCATTGGATCAATAAGCTCTTTGTGTCATAAAACAAGTATTAATATATATAAGGCCTAAGTGCCAATGTCCAGATTCATTTAAGAGAAAAACCAAAAATTGTGCCAAGGCCAAAACTTGAACCCAGGCTTCTCAAACACTCCCAAACACACCCAAATCACTTAACTATTAAAGCAAACAAGCAATCAGTGACAAATCATGCAAAAATTAAAGACTTGAAATTTGGGGCGTTGCAACTCTACCCCCTTAACGTAATTTCGGCCTTGAAATTTACCTAATCAGAAAAGATGAGGGTATTGCTGTCGCATAGCCTCTTCGGGTTCCCACGTGGCTTCTTTTGAACTGTGATTACGCCAAAGCACTTTGACTAGAGGAACAAATTTCTTCCTCAGTACCTTAACCTCACGGTCCAAAATCTGCACTGGTTCCTCCTCGAATGTCAGATCTGGCCTAACCTCGATTTCGTCAACTGGAACAATGTGTGTAGGATCAGAGCAGTAATGCCTTAACATGGAGACGTGGAACACATTGTGAATCTAGTCTAATTTTGGAGGCAACTCAAGTTGAAATGCGATCGATCCCAATGAACCTAGGGCTAAGCTTACCCTTCTGTCCAAACCTCAGTATCTTTTTCCATGGGGAAACCTGGAGAAATACATCGTCCCCCACAGAATACTCAATCTCTCAGCGTTTAAGATCTGCGTACAACTTTTTCCTGTTAGATACTTCTTTCAATTGGTCTCGAATCAATTTTACCTTCGCTTCGGTGTCAGAAACCAACTCCTGCCCTAGAACTCGCCGCTCGCCCAACTCAGTCCAATAAGTAGGAGTACGACACCTACGACCATATAATACTTCGTAAGGTGCCATGTGAATACTGGGCTGGTAGCTATTATTATACGTAAACTCTACTAGCGGAAAATAATCTTCCCAGTTGCCTCGGAAATCCATTACATAACACCTTAACAGATCCTCCAGTACTTGAATCACTCTTTCCGACTGACCATCTGTCTGGGTATGAAATGTAGTACTAAAGTCCAGTCTTGTACCCAAAGCCTCGTGTAACTTCTTCCAGAATCAAGATGTGAAGTGAGGATCTCTATCTGATATAATGGAAACCGATAGCCCATGCAGTCTTACAATCTCAGCCACATATAGTTTAGCCAACTTCTGCAAAAAGTAATCAGTACGGACTGGTATGAAATGAGCAGATTTAGTCAATCGATCTACAATAACCAATACCAAATCCTTCTTAGTAGGCATTAAGGGCAGCCCACTCATAAAATCCATGGTTACTTTCTCCCACTTCCAAAGTGGAATTTTAACTGGTTGAAGCAACCCTGAAGGTAACTGATGTTCAGCCTTCACTTGCTGACAAGTTAAAAATTTACCCACAAAATTAGTTACTTCACGTTTCAATCCTGGCCACCAGTTCAACTCACAAAGATCTCAGTACATTTTATTCCCACCGGGATGCATAGCAAAAGGACTACTATGCGCCTCTCGCATTATAGACTGCCTCAAATCATTATCCCTTGGTACACAGACTCTCCCTCGGAAGCACAACATTCCTTCACTATTCAACCCAAAATTTGAAGTTTCCCCATTTTCAACTTCTCAGAAACAAGGAACCAGTGACTCATCCAACAACTGTTTACCCTTAATCTATTCAGTCCAAGCCGATCTAACTTTTAGCTCAGCCAACAAACTACCATCATCAAACAAGCTGAGACGAGTAAACATTACTCTCAAAACAGATATAGCTCTACAGCTCAGTGCGTCAGCCACCACATTAGCCTTACCAGGGTGGTACTCAATTGAGCAATCATAATCCTTAAGTAGCTCTACCCATCTTCACTGCCTAAGATTCAGCTCTTTTTGAGTGAGGAGATATTTAAAGCTCTTGTGATCTGTGTAGATAGTACACTTCTCACCGTAGAGATAGTGCCTCTAAATTTTTAGTACGGATACCACCGCAGCTAACTCTAAATCATGAGTAGGGTAATTCGACTCGTGAGGCTTAAGCTGACAAGACGCATAAGCAACCACCTTACCCCCTGGATCAGCACACAACCTAAACCAACGTGTGATACATCACTGTAGACAGTGAACTATTAAGATAGGGGCCTCAGTCAGAACTTTCTTCAATTTCTCAAAACTTTCTTATTGCTTATCATTCCAGTTAAATGGTACCCCTTTATGTAGCAACTTAGTCAGAGGTGCAGCAATCAATGAAAACCCCTCAACAAAACGTCTGTAATACCTTGCAAGACCTAGAAAACTTCAAAAATCAGATATAGTCTTAGGTGTTTCCATTCCAGTACAGCTTCATTTTTCGAGGGTCAACCCTAATCCCCTTAGAAGACACAACGTGACCTAGAAATGTCACTTCTCGCAACCAGAACTTAACTTACTGAACTTAGCGTACAACTGCTTCTCCCTTAAAATCTACAGAATAATTCGAAGATGGGCATAATGTTCATCTTCAGTTCTCGAATAAACCAAGATATCCTCTATAAATACCACCACAAATCGATCCAAATAGGGCTAAAATACTCGGTTCATTAGGTCCATGAAGGCAGCTGGTGCTTTTGTCAGCCCAAACGACATCACTAGGAACTAGTAATGACCATAACGAGTCCTAAACGCAGTCTTATACAGATCAATCTCCTTAACTCTCAACTGATGGTACCCAGAACGAAGATCTATGTTGGAGAAAATCGATGCTCCTTGCAACTGATCAAATAAATCATCTATCCTCGGTAAGGGATACTTATTCTTAATAGTCAGTTTATTCAATTGTCGATAGTCGATGCACCTGCGCATGGTCCCATCATTTTTCTTTATGAACAACACTAGTGCTCCCCACGGAGACATACTAGGTCGAATGAATCCTCGATCCAATAGTTCTTGGATTTGAGCTTTTAATTCCACCAAGTCCTTTGGTGCCATCTTATAAGGGGCGATGGACACTGGAGCCGTTCCTGGCAGGAGCTCAATTCTGAATTCAACCTTGCGGCTTGGAGGCAACCTAGGGAGCTCATCAGGAAATACATCAGAAAAATCCTTAACAGTTCTGACATCTCCAACAGAAGAACCCTCAAAATCAGATGTATTAATATAGGCTAGAAACGCCTCACAACCCTTGCGAACCAATTTTTTGGCCCTTAAAGTAGAGATCACATTAGTCAGAAAATCCCTTCGCTCCCCAATCACAACCACCTCCTCATCCTCAGTAGTCTTTAATACCATGCGCTTAGGAGCACAATCCAAACTTGCACAGTGTTTTACCAACCAATCCATCCCCAAGATTAGGTTGAAATCACCAAATGGTAGCTCCATTAAATCTGCTAGCAATATAACTCCTTGAACCTCTAGGGCCACATATTTGAATAACTTGTATACCCTTACCGATTGTCCTAGTGGACTCAACATAGTCATCTTATTAACAGTACTCTCATACATGATACCCAAGGTGCCAGACACAGTGCATGCAATGTATGAATACGTAGACCCTATATCAATTAAAGTAGTGTAAGGTACTTTATGAATTAGGAACGTACCAATTATAACATCTGGAGCATCACCATCCTCACGACAGTGAGCCGTATAGACCAGTGCTGGTTGTCTTGCCTCACTGTTGCCAACACCTCTACCAAATGTTCCACAACCTCGACCTACACCATTTCCACTTCTAACCTGCCCACGACCTCTTGGTGGCTGCTGACCACCTCTCACTGGCTGAACAAAACCTTGACTTGCAGCTTGTATCTGAGTAGGCCTCTAAGGACAATCCTTAAGTTGATGCTCCCTAGACCCACATCTAGATGATGTCTCCCACAGTCAGCACAAGGCTGTAGCCTAGCAATAGTAACCCCAGCTCGGACTGGCCCATCAAACCCGACCTTCTTTTTAAGCCTACCAGAAGTACTTGAGGGCTCTAAATCCCTCCTAAACCTACCTGTATCTTTTTCACGATTCTGGCGCTCAGAGCGCTTAACATCCTCAGCAATTTTTGCCTTTTCAACAAGGGCAGCAAAATCTTGCTCCCTTTGGGAGCTATCAGAACTTACAACTCATCCCAGAGACCATCCTCAAAATGCACACAGCGCTCATACTTAGTTTTCACTATCCCACGTGCATAGCAACTTAGTCGTAGGAACTCTGCCTCATATTCTGCCACAGTCTTATTCCCCTGGGTCAAACTCAAAAATTCCTTTCTTCGGGCATCCACATAACTTGCACCCACATACTTTCCTTGGAAGGCCAACTTAAAGAAATCCCACGTTAATCGTTCAGCCTGAGTACCCTCTCTCACGGTAAGCCACCACTGATAGGCCTCATCTCGTAGTAAAGACACTATACCTTTTAGCTTTTGCTCAGAAGTGGGGTCTAGATCATCCATTATTCTTTCCGTGGCTTCCAACCAGTATTTATCCACATTAGGGGCTACTCCAAAAACCCCCTAAAAATTTCTGCTCCATTCGGCCGGAGTCGTTCAGAAATTGACCTACGGCCCACAACACTAGTGCTGGTTCCTACAACCCTCTCTCGAATACGGAACATAGCTTGGGATAGTGTGTCATCACCAGTCGCTTGATCGTATGATCCCGACTCAGTCACCAGTGAAGCTGGTGCCTTCCTAGCCTCAACATTAGGCATGTGGCCTGACGCTGAAGACCCAGCCATAGCACCTCCTCGGCCTCTACTATGGCCTCGTGTACCCTTTTCGTGAGTACCTCTAGCGGTCATATTGAATAACATATAATCTATTTACGAAGTTTTATGCATTATTTTATGGTTCCAGTAATTATTAATTGATGTCTTATGAAAAAAAATAGTAATCAGAGTTTGTTTTCACAATTCAAGAGTCTCCCTATAGTTTTCAGTTTTCCTACAGTCTCAATTTTCTCTAATCTAATAGTTTCAATACAGTCCCAGTATCTAGAGTAATCTCTCAATATATTTCAGTTTAAGTAGTCTATAGTATATAGAAACTTACAGATTTGGCTCTGAAGACTTGGTGTGCCACACTTGTAACCTTCAAAAATAATTCAAAATAGTTTTCTAAAAATTCCAAATATTTTCAAACCTGACCTAGACATAATGGTCAAATCTGGCGTGCCACGTCAAAGTGTATTTGAAAACTAGGTCCCATTGGTAAAAATTTATTTTTAAGTTCATAATAAACTTGTTGCTATTAATTAACATTTCATTTAGTCAAAACGTTTTTCTTGTTGTTAGATATTGTTTTAATAGGTTGATCAAAAAATCACGGAAGCTCTTTAAATTCTATTGTTAAAACCCGTGTTTTTGAAAGCAGAAATTAATTTACAATTTCATCTTCTCCTAAACTAGCAGTGTAAAATAAATAAGCAAAGCCCAATTAAAAATTTAAAACCAACTTAAAGGCTTTATTACAGAATCAAAACCCAACAAATTAATAAAATTAGAAGAAAGGCAAATGTAGACATCAGCAGTAGTTGTGTGGCCACCTCCGAGTCCCTCGCAGCCCCGAATTGTCTATGGCTGAGGATTACCTGCACAGTTAAAAGGAGAGAGTGAGTTTTCGAAACTCAGTGTGTAATCCCCTTCTAGACAATCACTATGCAACATGCAGAATCAGTCTGGGCCTGAGCCCTATATAGTATCGGTACAGTGTGGGCCTTAGCCTATTATAGTAAGGCCGTGGGCCTTAGCCCAGTACAGTGACAATATGGGCCTTAGTCCAATACAGTAAACAGAAAAATGCAGTGATGCAACCCATCCCAATCCAACCAACAAACCACTCCGAACCACCAACACACCAATATCGCAGGAAAGCTGCCAGAATAATAATGCAGCAAAGCAACTAGTAACAGAATATGTGGCAAAGCCACTAGTATAGTATACTTCCCCTATATAAGAATCCCAACCCCATGCAATATGTCATGTCATAAATCATACGTGTATGCAGTATGTCAAGCTCAGTACCAGTTATGTATATATATCATAGAGCAAGTCAGTCATCCACATATTTCAACTCCTAGGGGCATAACAGTCATTTCACCTTTCGGGGGTATTTCGGTCAATTTACCCATCGGAGGTATTTCGATCAATTTACCTTTCGAGTGTATTTCAGTCATTTTACCCTTTGAGGTATTTCGGTCATTTTACTTTTTGAGGGTATTTCGGTCATTTTACCCTTTGAGGGTATTTCGATCATTTTACCTTTAGAGGGTATTTTGGTCATTTACCCTTCGAGGGTATTTTGGTCATTTTACCCTTTAGGGGTATTCGGCCATTTTACCCTTCAAGGGTATTTCAGTCATTTTACCTTTTGAAGGTATTTTGGTCATTTTACCTTTTAGAGGTATTTCGGTCATTTTACCCTTTAGGGGTATTGCAATCATTTTACCCTTCGAGGATATTTCGATCATTTTACCCTTCGAGGGTATTTCGATCATTTTACCCTTCCGGGGTATTTTGGTCATTTTACCCTTCGAGGGCATTTCAGTTATTTTACCTTTCGAGGGTATTTTGGTCATTTTACCTTTCGAGGATATTTCGAGCATTTTACCCTTCGAGGGTATTTCGATCATTTTACCCTTCAGGGGTATTTTGGTCGTTTTACCCTTCGAGGGTATTTTGGTCATTTTACCCTTCGATGATATTTCGGTCATTTGCCCACGAATCGCAAGTAGGCTTACCACTCGAGCTTTTTGGCCTTTCGGCTTTTCGCCGATCTACGATTGCAGTGGGGTGATTACACACCTGAATTCGACAGAAAAGCGCAAATCTCCACGTACACCAACCTAGATTCAACCAAACGTCATTTCCTTTACTACAAAATTCGCTAATCAAACAAAGCCAAATGATGCTAAGGAAAAAATCAGTACTCGAAACCCCTTAACGAAAACAACCGAACCCCACCCTTAGCTCCTTGGAGAAACACCAACCAACTCTTGAACTCCACCTAGCACAAAAGCCACAGAACCCTTTACTTCCAACCTTTAGGTCGCATTTCGCTTAACCATGTAACCCAATAATGTACATACATTCATTCAAACCGCATCCCAAACAATGAATAACAACCACTTACACACCTACCAAACGGTTGACAGGGTAAAGTGCAACTTGAAGCACAAGTAGGAGCAAATCTAAAAGGGGATCTGAAAACAGAAAAGAGGCAAGACAGGGAAAAGAAACAAAAGTTTAATGGATAGAAAGGCGCAAACCGAACCAGACAAAGGGTGTCGCAGAACTCACTTATCAACATTCGACCGAAGAGACAGAGATGAACCATCGCTAATACTCCCTTTAAAAGTATCTAGAGTGGAGATGGAGCAAGAATTCTGCAAGGTCTGGGAAAAGGTAGGGGAAAGGAAGAAGTAGTAAAGAGGATAGGAGAAGAGAGAAGAGAAGATTCGGCAATCCAGAGTAGAGGGAGGAGAAAGGGGATTCGGCAGAGGGGACTAACGAGCTATTCAGTCAAAGCAAAAACAAGAAGAGAAAACAAAAAGAATAAAAGGAAAAACAGGAAAACAAATGAGCAAACCTGAAAGGTACCCACAGTCTTTAGCAATATTCGGCACAAGCAAAAGGTGAAAGAAAAACTGACCAAATCAAAGCAAACGGAGAGAAAAACAACCCCAAAATCGATTCGGACAAAGCCTAAAGACCAAATTTGGCACAAGCCTACCCCCAAACGGCACAACTCCCCCTTACTCTCAAACTCCTTGATTTCCTCCTAAAAACTCTCCTATTATCCCTCCTTGATTTTCTCCACCAATTCCTCCTCAACTTCCCCAACCATTCAACTGAAAATCCATTCAAACTCTCCACAACTGTGTTTCAGTCCAACACCACTACCTACACAACTCAAGCAACAAAATAATTACTACCTTGCACAACCCAAGACTTGAACCTCAGACCTCAAGGATGCTTCACACGCCACCTACAACTGGACCAAAAAACACTTTGTGTCATAAAACAAGTATTAATATATATATGGCCTAGGTGCCAGTGTCCAGATTCATTTAAGAGAAAAAAAAATTGTGCCAAGGCCAAGACTTGAACCCAGGCTTCTCAAACACTCCCAAACACATCACTTAACCATTAAAGCAAACAAGCAATCGGTGATAGATCATGAAAAAATTAAAGACTTGAAATTTGGGGCACTACTGATGGTGTTGCCAATAGCTTATGAAATGACCCATATTTTGTGTCTTTACTTTGCTTTATTTTATGATAAATGAGATATCGTAATGTCTACATCAGAGTTATATAGAGAAGAATAAATTAAGAATATAAAATTATTCTAGGCTTTAAGAATTCAACACCTACTGTTATTGCGAATTGCAGTAGTAGCAAGTTGTCGAATGAATGTCGAGCACCTAAAATTAAAAAATTTCACTCTGAAAAAGGTTTCCTAGTTTAGGATTTTCCATGCAAAGAAATCCTAATCCACGAGGAAAGATAAAGTGTGTCGATTTGTTCTCTTAATCAACTTATTGCCCATTTTTCATGTTGTTCATTGGCTAGAGGTACAAGAACGATGTTCATGTATGCCATGAGGACTCCCAATACCGGCACGCCTATCAAACAAAAAAGATAAATCAATAAAATAACATTTAACATCATTGACAATGAGGTACAAAACTATTGCAGATTAGGGCCATATCTAGGGGGAAAGACAGAAGGGATATCCTCATCCATCGGAGCCTACATTGAGGAAATAGCTACAATCTTCTTGTCCGTTGTGATTTAGATTAAGTTGTTAAACTCTGCGAAGCATTCGTCTTGTTTGTAGAGCTCCCTCAAGTTAAGTTGATCAATGGGAGCTTTCCACCAATGACAGATTTCTGTTCCATGTGACCGTTGGGCCAAAGCAATCTCCTTTTGTTTTTCTTTTATTACATCTAGTCGGTCTTAGACATCATTGACATCTTGTACAAGCAAGTTTATTCTTTCCTTACAGTAAATCACAACAGAAGCATCAGTGGTTTCCTCAAGAGGCTGGCTTGCACTTGAAAAGCATTCAGCGACAGATTCAACAGAAGGATGACCAAACGAATATGGTTTACCAGTCGGTGAGAAAATAATAAAAAGAATCTCCCCACCAAATAAAGTGGAAAGCTAAGAGATTTTCTTATAAATTCCTATGTGTCGTTTTGAAAATGCGATAACCCTATCACTCGCATTTTCAATGATCTTAATCTCAATTTTTTGCTTTCCTTTAGTTTTCTTGTCTGAGCTTGCCATTGTAAAAAGATCAAAAGAAAAAAGAAAAAAGAAAAAAAGTTACAAAGGAAAGCTTTACTAACCTTTCAAATGGTTTGGAATGAAATTCTTCTTGGATGAAATTCATATATATAGGCAAATAAAAACCCTAGAAATTAAATGCTGAAGCTAATTAAATTAGGTGATCAAATTTGACGTTCAATAATTGAATATCGTGTTAGTAAAAAAATCTAGTCTGAATTAGGTAGTTAAATGTGTTTCTTGAATGTAGTATAAATGTTGTGTTATTGATCGATATATTATATCGAATATGCCATAAATGAAACAAAAATTCAAGATATTATGGTACAGTTTAAGTCAATTATATGTTGAAAAGTACCGAAAACTGATACCGTTATTCGGTAGAATTAGAAGCTCAATTAGAATAACAGATATAATCTCCAAAAATGGAAAGACTTCTACATAAATGAAGAAAAATAATGCTCCAAAACCATATAAGGAAATAAGGGATATCAAATTTATTTCTTTGCAAAATTGGGTAAATTCTAGAACAGGTTAGGTTGTACTACCATTGAAAGTATGATAATGTTGGCAATAGCATCTGAAGTGATCCAAAATTTGCGTCTTTACTTGGATTTATTTTACGATAAATGAAATATTGCAATGTCTACATCAGAGTTGTATAGAGAAGAATAAATTAAGAAAATAAAATTGTTCTGGGCTTTAAGAATTCAACTCCTACTATTATTGCGAATTGCAGTAAGAGCTAGTTGTTGAATTAATGTTGAGCACCTAAAATTAAACAATTTCACTCTGAATAGGGTTACCTAATTTAGGATTTTCCATGTGCAAAAATCCTAATCCACGAGGAAAGATAAAGTGTCTTGATTTGGTCTCATAATCAATTTATTTCCCATTTTTCATGGTGTTCATTGGTTGGAGGTACAAGAACAATGTTCATCGGTTTTAATTTTCTTATTGCAATAATTTTTATATTTGTTGAATAATTTAGCTCTTTTCTATTATGAAAAGACAATAACATAACAATAGAACTCAACATTATCCTAATTTAACAAAATATATGGTTAAAGCGGAGTTAAAATTGCTTACACATAAAATATATCTAAACATGACATTTAGATTATTTTTGTCGGACAATTTGTTATGCCCTTCCCTTTTATTACTTAAAAAATAACATTTAAATTATTGTCACAATATTAATTTTTATCTAATGATAATTGAGAATATTTACTTCTACATAGACCTAAAATACAAATGTATAATCGATTTAATTTTAATTCACTTGCACCTAATGAATGCATTTTATTGTTATCAACTTTTCTTTTCTATTTTGAAGCTTTAACAAAAAAGGATATGAAAATGTGCCTTTTAAATAAATAAAGCAAATTAAAAAGATGTGGTGTAGGCATATCATTAATATGGAATTGTAGGGGAGACAAAATTTGCTACAAGGAGAACTCCCAAGAACATATATTTCTATTTAGACTCCATCTGATCCTAAAGTGAAAACTATTTATACAATAAATCATTGTCGATCAGTCTTTCCAAGAAATTTATATTAATTTTATATCGTTCGTTTGCAAAACTTGATGTGGAATCTAGTAAGAAGAGAGAGCATATCCCGCTATGATATATTCTTCTTTTTTACTTTGTACGAAAAAATTTTAACGGGATCATGAAAGTGAAAAGTGTATCCACGCATGAATTGAAACTTGATCGGGTTATAACTATAAGGAAATTCACAGCCTTGATCTCCGAGGTTAGAAAACCAGGATGCAACAATTTTATTAATTACTAGTTTACTAAAAGCAAATAGAACACACCATGACAATTTGAACAGAAAGAGACCTAAACCCTAAATATTCAAGGCTTGGGAATGGTACAATAGAGACCATAGACCATATGTTGGTCGACTACATGAACACGTCCATGTATGCCTTAAGGACTCCCAATACTGGAGCGCCTAACAAACATAAAAGATAAAACAATAAAATAACATTTTAGATCGCGGATATTGAAGTACAAAACTATTGCAGATTAGGGCCATGTCTAGGGGGAAAGGAAAAAAGGGACATCCTCATCCATCGGAGCCTGCATTGAGGAAATAGCTGCAATCTTCTTGTTCCCCATGATAGAGATCAAGTTGTTAAACTCTGTGAAACGTTCGTCTTGTTCATAGAGCTCCTTCAGGTTAAGCTGGTCAATGGGATCTTTCGACCCATGACGAATTTCTATTCCATGTGACTGTTAGGCCAAAGTAATCTCCTATTGTGTTTCTTTTATTTCATCTAGTTGGTCTTGGACATCATTGAAATCTTGTACAAGCAAGTTGATTCTTTCCTTACGGTATGTCCCAACAGGAGCATCAGTGGTTTCCTCAAGATGTTGGCTTGCATTTGAAAAGTGTTTAGCGACAGATTCAACAGAAGGATGACCAACCGAATAAGGTTTTCCAGCTGGTGACAAAATAATAAACAGAATCTCCCCACCACATAGAGTGGAGAGCTCAGAGATTTTCTTATAAATTCCTGTGCGTCGTTTTGAAAATGCGATGAGCCTATCATCTACATTTTCAATGATCTTAATCTCAATTTTTTTTCTTTCCTTTAGTTTTCTTGTCTGAGCTTGCCATTGGAAAAAGATCAAAAGAAAAAAGAAAGAAGCAAAAAAGTTACAAAGGAAAGCTTTACTAGCCTTTCAGATGGTTTGGAATGAAATTCTTCTTGGATGAAATTCATATATATATAGGCAAATAAAAACACTAGAAATTAAATGCTGAATCTAATTCAATTATGTGATCAAATTTGACGTTCAACAATTGAATATCGTGTTATTAAATAAATGTAGTCCTAAATTAGTTAGTTAAATATGTTTCTTGAATGTAGTATAAATGTTGTGTTATTGATCGTATATATATTATATCGAATATGCCATAAATGAAACAAAATTTCATGATATTATGGTACATTTTAAGTCAATTATATGTGAAAAATACTGAAAACTGATACCGTTTTTCGGTAGAATAAGAAGCTAAATTAGAATAACAGATATAATGTCCAAAAACGGAAATACTTTTACATAAATCAAGAAAAATAATGCTCCAAAACCATATAAGGAAATAAGGGATATCAAATTTATTTCTTTGCAAATTTTGGTAAATTCTAGAACAGGTTGGGTTGTACTGCCATTGAAAGTATGATGATGTTGCCAAGAGCAAGTGAAACGACCTAGATTTTGCATCATTACTTGGCTGTATTTTACGATTTGTTCTTATAATCAATTTATTTCCCATTTTTCATGGTGTTCATTGGTTTTAATTGTCTTATTACAATACTTTTTACATTTGTTGAATAATTTACCTCTTTTCTATTATGCAAATGATAATAACATAACAACATAACATTTAGATTATTTTTTTGGACAATTTTTATGCCCTTTCCTTTTGTTACTTAAAAAATAAATAAATAAAATTTAAATTATTGTCAAAAATTTTCATTTTTATTTAATGATAATTAAAATATTTACTTCTACGTAATAGACGTAAAATACAAATGTATAATCGATTTAATTTTAAGTCACTTGCACTTAATGCATGCATTATATTGTTATCGACTTTTCTTTTCTATTTTGAAGCTTTAACAAAAAAGGATATGAAAATGTGCCTTTTTAAATAAATAAAGCAAATTAAAAAGATGTGGTGTAGGCATATCATTAATATGGAATTGTAGGGGAGACAAAATTCGCTACAAGGAGAACTCCCAAAAATATATATTTTATTTAGACTACATCTGCATTGAAGGCCTATCATTAATCCTAAAGTGAAAACTATTTATACAATAAATCGTGTCGATCAGTCTTTCCAAGAAATTTCTACTAATTTTATATCATTCGTTTGCAAAAATTGACGTGGAATCTAGTAAGAAGAGAGAGCATATCCCACTATGATATACTCTTCTTTTTTACTTTGCATGAAAAATTTTTAACGGGATCATGAAAGTGAAAAGTGTATCCACGCATGAATTGAAACTTGTTCGGGTTATAAATATCAGGAAATTCACAGCCTTGATATCTGAGGTTAGAAAACCAGGATGCAACAATTTTATTAATCACCAGTTTACTAAAAGCAAATAGAACACACCATGATAATTTGAACAGAAATAGCCCTAAACCCTAAATAGTCAAGGTTTGGTAATGGTACAATAGTGACCATAGACCATATGTTGGTCGACAACATGAACATGTCCGTGTATGCTTTAAGGACTCCCAATACTGGAGCGCCTAACAAACATAAAAGATAAAACAGTAAAATAACATTTAACATTGCGGACTTTGAAGTACAAAACTATTGCAAATTAGGGCCATATCGGAGCCTGCATTGAGGAAATAGTTGCAATCTTCTTATCCCTCGTGATAGAGATCAAATTGTTAAACTTTAAGAAGCGTTTGTCTTGTTCGTAGAGCTCCCTCAGGTTAAGCTAATCAATAGGAGCCTTCCACCAACGACGAATTTCTGTTCCATGTGACCGTTGGGCCAAATCAATCTCCTTTTGTTTTTCTTTTATTACATCTAGTTGGTCTTGGACATCATTGAAATTTTGTACAAGCAGGTTGATTCTTTCCTTACGGTATGTCTCAACAGGAGCATTAGTGGTTTCCTCATTATGTTGGCTTGCGTTTGAAAAGCGTTTAGCGATAGATTCAACAAAAGGATGACCAATCGAATAAGGTTTTCCAGCCGGTGAGAAAATAATAAAAAGAATCTCCCCACCACATAGAGTGGAGAGCTCAGAGATTTTCTTTTAAATTCCTGTGCGTCATTTTGAAAATGCGATGAGCCTATCATCTGCATTTTCAATGATCTTAATCTCAATTTTTTGCTTTCCTTTAGTTTTCTTGTCTGAGCTTGCCATTGCAAAAAGATCAAAAGAAAAAAGAAAAAAGCAAAAAAGTTACAAAGGAACACTTTACTAGCCTTTCAGATGGTTTGGAATGAAATTCTTCTTGGATGAAATTCATATATATATAGGCAAATAAAAACCCCAGAAATGAAATGCTGAAACTAATTAAATTATGTGATCAAATTTTACGTTCAACAATTGAATATCATGTATTAAATAAATGTAGTCCTAAATTAGGTAGTTAAATATGTTTCTTGAATGCAAGATAAATGTTGTGTTATTGATCGTATATATATTATATCGAATATGCCATAAATGAAACAAAAATTCATGACATTATGGTACATTTTAAGTCAATTATCTGTGAAAAGTACCAAAAGCTGATACCGTTTTTCGGTAGAATGAAAAGCTAAATTAGAATAATAGATATAATCTCAAAAAACGGAAAGTCTTTTACATGCATCAAGAAAAGTAATGCCCCAAAACCATATAAGGAAATAAGGGATATCAAATTTATTTCTTTGTAAATATTGGTAAATTCTAGAACAGTTTAGGTTGTACTGCCATTGAAAGTATGACGATGTTGCCAAGAGCAAGTGAAATGACCCAGATTTTGCATCATTACTTGGCTGTATTTTACAATTTGTTCTTATAATCAATTTATTTCCCATTTTTCATGGTGTTCATTGGTTGGAGGTACAAGAACGATGTTCATTGGTTTTAATTGTCTTATTGCAATAATTTTTACATTTGTTGAAAAAAGCAAAAAAGTTGCAAAGAAAAGCTATACTAGCCTTTTAGATGGTTTGGAATGAAATTCTTCTTGGATGAAATTCATATATATATAGGCAAATAAAACCCCGAAATTAAATGTGAAACTAATTAAATTATGTGATCAAATTTTACGTTCAACAATTGAATATCATGTATTAAATAAATGTAGTCCTAAATTAGGTAGTTAAATATGTTTCTTGAATGTCATATAAATGTTGTGTTATTGATCGTATATATATTATATCGAATGTGCCATAAGTGAAACAGAAATTCATGATATTGTTTTACATTTTAAGTCAATTATATGTGAAAAGTACTGAAAGCTGATACCGTTTTTTGGTAGAATGAGAAGCTAAATTAGAATAACAGATATAATGTCCAAAAACGAAAAGACTTTTAAATAAATCAAGAAAAATAATGCTCCAAAACCATATAAGGAAATAAGGGATATCAAATTTATTTCTTCGCAAATTTTGGTAAATTCTAGAACAGGTTAGGTTGTACTACCATTAAAAGTATGACGATGTTGCCAAGAGCAAGTGAAATGACCCGAATTTTGCATCATTACTTGGCTGTATTTTACAATAAAAGAAATATCGCAATGTCTACATCAGAGTTGTTTAAAGATGAATAAATTAAGAAAATAAAATTATTTTGGGCTTTAAGAATTCAACGCCTACTGTTATTTCGAATTGCAGTAAAAGCAAGTTGATGAATGAATGTT
This sequence comes from Gossypium raimondii, assembly GCF_025698545.1. NCBI lineage: Eukaryota > Viridiplantae > Streptophyta > Magnoliopsida > Malvales > Malvaceae > Gossypium > Gossypium raimondii. The sequence goes on along the minus strand of NC_068570.1, from coordinate 29,457,003 downwards.
GAGCACCTAAAATTAAGCAATTTCACTCTTAATAGGCTTACCTAGTTTAGGATTTTCCATGCGCAAAAATTCTAATCCACGAGGAAAGATAAAGTGTGTCGATTTGTACTTATAATCAATTTATTTCCCATTTTCCATGGTGTTCATTGGTTGGAGGTACAAGAACGATGTACAATGGTTTTAATTTTCTTATTGCAATAATTTTTACATTTTTTGAATAATTTAGTTCTTTTCTATTATGCAAATGATAATAACATAACAACACATCATTTAGATTATTTTAGCCAAACATTTTGTTATGCCCTTTCCTTTTATTACTTAAAAATAAATAAATAACATTGAAATTATTGTCAAAATATTCATTTTTATTTAATGATAATTGAAAATATTTAATTTTAATTCACTTGCACTTAATGCATGCATTTTATTATTATCGAATTTTCTTTTCTATTTTGAAGCTTTAACAAAATGGATATGAAAATGTGCCTTTTAAATAAATAAAGCAAATTAAACAGATGTGGTGTAGGCATATCATAAATTGCTTACACGTAAAATATATCTAAGCATAACATTTAGATTATTTTGTGGGACAATTTGTTATGCCCTTTCCTTTTATTACTTAAAAAATAAGTAAATAACATTTAAATTATTGTCAAAATATTAATTTTTTCTCTAATGGTAATTGAGAATATTTACTTACGTAATAGACCTAAAATAAAATGTATAATCAGATTTAATTTTAATTCACTTGCACCTAATGCATACATTTTATTGTTATCGACTTTTCTTTTCTATTTTGAAGCTTCAACAAAAAAGGATATGAAAATGTGCCTTTTTAAATAAATGAAGCAAATCAAAAAGATGTGGTGTAAGCATATCATTAATATGGAATTGCAGGGGAGATAAAATTTGCTACAAGGAGAACTCCCAAAAATATATATTCTATTTAGACTCCATCTGCATTGAAGGGCTATCATTAATCCTAAACTGAAAACTATTTATACAATAAATCGTTGTCGATCAGTCTTTCCAAGAAATTTCTATTAATTTTATATCATTCGGTTGCAAAACTTGAAGTGGAATCTTGTAAGAAGATAGAGTATATCCCACTATGATATATTCTTCTTTTTTTACTTTGCGTGAAAAGTTTTTAACGAGATCATGATAGTGAAAAGTGTATCCACGCATGAATTGAAACTTGATCGGGTTATAAATATAAGGAAATTCACAGCCTTGATGTAAGAGGTTAGAAAACCAGGATGCAACAATTTTATTAATCACTAGTTTACTAAAAGAAAATAGAAAACACCATGATAATTTGAATAGAAATAGCCCTAAACCCTAAATAGTCAAGGCTTGGGAATGGTACAATAGAGACCATAGACCATATGTTGGTCGACTACATGAACACGTCCGTGTATGCCTTAAGGACTCCCAATACTGGAGCGCCTAACAAACATAAAAGATAAAACAATAAAATAACATTTAACATCGTGGACATTGAAGTACAAAACTATTGCAGATTAGGGCTATATCTAGGGGGAAAGGAAGAAGGGAAATCCTCATCCATCGGAGCCTGCGTTGAAGAAATAGCTACAATCTTCTTGTCCCTCGTGATAGAGATCAAGTTGTTATACTCTGCGAAGCGTTCGTCTTGTTCGTAGAGCTCCTTTATGTTAAGCTGATCAATGGGAGCTTTCCACTGAGAAAAATATAATGTCGGTAATGACAATATATAGCAAACAAAAAGAAATAGAAAAATAAAGAACACAGAGTTTTTACGTGGAAACCCTTTCTGGAAAAAACCACGGGCAGAGTAGAAGAAAACTCACTATGTCGAATTCGAATTAATTACAAGAGGACTAGACTATTCCTATTTATAGGCTTGTAAACCTTATTCTAATAACAATGAAACTCCTTATTCTAATAATATCAAATAGATGGAGTTTAGTAAGGTTTAAAAAACCTTATTCTAAAATAAAATAAAAGAAGTACAATTCTACAAGGATTTTTCTTTTATTTTATTTTACAACAGTATTTAATTTAAATAAGGATTTGGGTCACTTAATTCTAACAATCTCCACCTTGACACGAATTCTTAATGAACAAGTTCTTCATTGTGAACTCTCAACGAACAAGTTTCTCCAACTCTTCCATAAAACCCCTTAAGGGTTTATTTTCAACAATGAACACCAACCAAGTCTAAGCAGTGCTTAAACTTGGTTATAGGAAGTGACTTAGTCATCATATCTGCAGGATTTTCATGAGTACTAATTTTGCTCACAACAATATCACCACGAGCAATAATGTCACGAACAAAATGATACCGAACATCAATGTGTTTTGTTCTCTCATGAAACATTTGATCTTTTGTAAGGGAAATGGCACTCTGACTGTCACAAAATACTATAATGATTTGAAGGTCTTCATTGAGTTCACTAAAGAGTCCCTTCAACCAAATAGCTTCTTTACAAGCCTCAATAATCGTCATGTACTCAACTTCAGTGGTAGACAAAGCGACTGTAGTTTGCAAAGTGGCTTTCCAACTGATTGCACAACATCCGATTATAAAGACATAACCTGTGAGATATCTTCTTCTATCGAGGTCTCCAGCAAAATCAGCATCAACATACCCAATGACTCCATCTCTAGTTCTTCCAAACTATAAGCAAACATCGATAGTACCTCGTAAGTATCTTAAAACCCACTGAACTGCTTTCCAATGTTCTTTACCGGGATTCGCCATGTATCTGCTAATTGCACTAACTGCATATGATAAATCTGGACGTGAACAAACCATGGCATACATGAGAGATCCTACTGCACTAGAGTATGGAACATTGACATGTACTCAATCTCATCATCTAATTGTGGAGACAAAGCTGATGAAAGTCTGAAATGGGCTACTAAAGGAGTACTAACAGGCTTAGCATTCTGCATATTGAATCTGCAAAGAACTTTCTCAATGTACCCCTTCTGACTTAGGTACAATTTACTTTCTTTTCTATCTCTAAGAATCTCCATACCAAGTATCTTCTTTGCTGGTCCCAAGTCTTTCATCTCAAATTCTTCATTTAGTTGGGCTTCGGCCTTTCTTATCTCTCATTTATCTTTCGCTGCTATCAACATGTCATCAACATAAAGGAGTAGATACACAAAAGAACCATCCCTGCTTTTCTTAAAGTAAACAAAACTGTCAAAGCTACTTCTTTTTAAATCATGAGAAGTCATAAATGAATCAAACCTTTTATACCACTGTCTTGGTGATTGTTTCAAACCGTAAAGGGACTTTTTCAGTAAGCAAACATAGTCCTCTTTATCTGAGACTGTAAAACCCTCTGGTTGCTGCATGTAAATATCCTCCTCAAGTTCTCCATGCAAAAATATAGTTTTTACATCTAACTGCTATAGCTCTAAATCATGCATGGCCACAATACACAGCAAAGCTCGAATTGAACTATGCTTCACAACTGGAGAGAACACAGCTGTGAAGTCCACTCCTGGAATTTGACTGTAACCCTTTGCAACAAGCCTTGCTTTATATCTGGGTTCTTCAACTCTTGGAGTCCCTTCTTTCTTCTTAAACACCCATTTACAACAAACAACCTTTTTACCTTTAGAAAGTTTCACAAGATCCCATGTTTTATTTTTGTGTAATGATTCCATCTCCGCTTGCATAGCAAACATCCACCTTTCCGAGTCTTCACAACTAACCGCCTCAGAATAATTAGATGGCTCTTGGTTTGCATCTATATCTTCAGCCACATTTAAAGCATAAGCAACTAGATCAGCCTCGGCATACTTCTTTGGAGGTTTAATTTCTCTTCTAGTTCTATTTCTGGAAATAGAGTATTGTGGTGAAGAAGCAACTCTATTTTGAATTTTTGTACTAGCTTTAGTAGTCGACTCTGTTGTAGATTCTAGATTAATCTGATGCTCCACCTACTTTTGATTTTCTTTATTGGAAGAGTCTTTAAGAGAGAAGTTAGGTAGCATAGCAATTTCATCAAAAACAACATCTTTACTAATCACAACTTTTCTATTTTCAAGACACCAGAACTTATACCCTTTTACACCAGCTTTATAACCAAGAAAAACACATTTAATTGATCTTGGTTCCAATTTTCCATTATCAATATGAGCATACGCAGGACAACAAAAAATCTATAAATCTGAACAGTCAGCAGGATTACCAGACCATACCTCTTGTGGAGTTTTTTTCTCAATGGCAACGGATGGAGATCGGTTGATCAAAAAACATGCAGTAGAGGCTGCTTCGGCCCAAAATGACTTTGGTAAGTAGGCATTTGACAACATACATCGAACCTTCTCCATGATTGTTCTGTTCAATCCTTCTGCAACACCGTTTTGCTGTGGAGTATGACAAACTGTCAAGTGTCTCACGATCACTTCTGACGTGCACAATTTATTAAACTCATCAAAACAGAACTCTAAGCCATTGTCTGTGCGAAGGTATTTTATTTGCTTTCCCGTCTATTTTTCAATAATGGTTTTCCAAGACTTAAATGCGAAAAACACATCGCTTTTCTGCTTCAGGAAGAACGCCCGCACTATTCTTGAAAAATCATCAATAAAAGTTTCCATATAATTAGCTCCACCTCTCGAAGGCACTCTGGATGGCCCCCAGAGATCTGAATGAATATACTCTAATGTTTCCTTCGTGTTATGGTTTCCTCTGGTGAATCGAACTCTCTTTTGCTTCCCAAAAATGCAGTGCTCACAGAACTTCAGTTTGCAAATTCCTTGCCCATCAAGAAGTCCTCTTTTGCTCAATTCTGCCAAACCATTCTCACTCATATGCCCTAGGTGCATATGAGAAAGTTTAGTAATATCATCATTTGACAAGGAAGAGGATAAGACAGCTGCATCACCAGTAACAGTAGAACCCTACAAAACTTATATTAATTACAAGAGGAGTAGACTATGCCTATTTATAGGCTTGTAAACCTTATTCTAATAAGAGTGAAACTCCTTATTCTAATAATATCAAATAGATGGAGTTTAATAAGGTTTAAAAAACCTTATTCTAAAATAAAATAAAAGAAGTATAATTCTACAGAGATTTTACTTTTGTTTTATTTTACCACAGTATTTAATTTAAATAAGGATTTGGGTCACTTAATTCTAACATCCACCAATGACGATTTTCTATTCCATGTGACCGTTGGGCCATAGCAATATCCTTTTGTTTTTCTTTTATTACATCTAGTTGGTCTTGGACATCATTGAAATCTTGTACAAGCAAGTTGATTCATTCCTTAGGGTATGTCTCAACTGGAGCATCAGCGGTTTCCTAAAGATGTTGGCTTGCGTTTGAAAAGCGTTTAGGTACAGATTCAACAGAAGGATGACCAAATGAATAAGGTTTTCCAGCCGGTGAGAAAATAATAAAAAGAATCTCCCCACCACATAGAGTGGAGAGCTTAGAGATTTTCTTATAAATTCCTGTGCGTCGTTGTGATAATGCGATGAGCCTATCATTTGCATTTTCAATGATCATAATCTCAATTTTTTGCTTTCCTTTAGTTTTCTTGTCTGAGCTTGCCATTGCAAAAAGATCAGAAGAGAAAAGAAAAAAGCAAAAAAGTTACAAAGGAAAGCTTTACTAGCCTTTCAGATGGTTTGGAATGAAATTCTTCTTGGATGAAATTCATATATATATAGGCAAATAAAAACCCTAGAAATTAAATACTGAAACTAATTAAATTATGTGATCAAATTTGACGTTCAACAATTGAATATCGTGTTATTAAATAAATGTAGTCCTAAATTAGGTAGTTAAATATGTTTCTTGAATGCAGATAAATGTTGTGTTATTGATCGTATATATATATTATATCGAATATGCCATAAATGAAACAAAAATTCATGATATTATGGTACATTTTAAGTCAATTATATGTGAAAAGTTCCAAAAACTAATACCGCTTTTCGGTAGAATGAGAAGCTAAATCAGAATAACAGATATAATGTCCAAAAACGAAAAGACTTTTACATAAATCAAGAAAAATAATTCTCCAAAACCATATAAGGAAATAAGGGATATCAAATTTATTTCTTTGCAAATTTTGGTAAATTCTAGAACAGGTTAGGTTGTACTGCCATTGAAAGTATGACAATGGTGCCAAAAGCAAGTGAAATGACCTAGATTTTGCATCATTACTTGGATGTATTTTTTGATAGAAGAAATATCGCAATGTCTACATCAGAGTTGTATAAAGATGAATAAATTAAGAAAATAAAACTACTCTGGGCTTTAAGAATTCAACGCCTACTGTTATTGTGAATTACAGTAAGAGCAAGTTGATGAATGAATGTTGTGCACCTAAAATTAAGCAATTTCACTCAGAATAGGGTTACCTAGTTTTGGAATTTCCATTCGCAAAAAGCCTAATCCACGAGGAAAGATAAAGTGTGTCGATTTGTTCTTATAATCAATTTATTTCCCATTTTTCATGGTGTTCATTGGTTGGAGGTACAAGAACGATGTCCATTGGTTTTAATTGTCTTATTGCAATAATTTTTACATTTGCTGAATAATTTAGCTCTTTTCTATTATGCAAATGATAATAACATAACAACATAACATTTAGATTATTCTTGTCGGACAATTTGTTATGCCCTTTCCATTTTATTACTTAAAAAAATTAAAAAATAACATTTAAATTATTGTCAAAAATTTTCATTTTTATTTAATAATAATTGAAAGTATTTACTTCTACATAATAGACCTAAAATATAAATATTTAATAATAATTTTCATCGACTTTTCTTTTCTATTTTGAAGCTTTAACAAAAAAGGATATGAAAATCTGCCTTTTTAAGTAAATAAAGCAAATTAAAAAGATGTGGTGTAGGCATATCATGAAAATGGAATTGTAGGGGAGACAAAATTCGCTACAAGGAGAACTCCCAAAAATATATAATCTATTTAGACTCCATCTGCATTGAAGGCCTATCATTAATCCTAAAGTGAAAACTATTTATACAATAAATCGTTGTCGATCAGTCTTTCCAAGAAATTTCTATTAATTTTATATCATTCGGTTGCAAAACATGACATGGAAGCTTATAAGAAGAGAGAGCATATCCCACTATGATATATTCTTATTTTTTACTTTGCATGAAAAATTTTTAACGGGATCATGAAAGTGAAAAGTGTATCCGCGCATGAATTGAAACTTTATCGGGTTATAAATAGAAGGAAATTCACAGCCTTGATCTAAGAGGTTAGAAAACCAGGATGCAACAATTTTATTAATCACCAGTTTACTAAAAGGAAATAGAACAAACCATGATAATATGAACAGAAATAGCCCTAAACCCTAAATAGTGAATGCTTGGGAATGATACAATAGAGACCACAGACCATATGTTGGCCGGCTACATGAACACGTCCATGTATACCTTGAGTACTCCCAATACTGGAGCGCCTAACAAACATAAAAAATAATATAATAAAATAACATTTAACATCGTGGAGCGTTCGTCTTGTTCGTAGAGCTCCCTTAGGTTAAGCTGATCAATGGGAGCTTTCCACCAATAACGAATTTTTGTTCCATTTGACCGTTTGGCCAAAGCAATCTCCTTTTGTTTTACTTTTATTACATCTAGTTGGTCTTGAACATCTTTGAAATATTGTACGAGCAAGTTGATTCTTTCCTTATGGTAAGTCTCAATAGGAGCATCAGTGGTTTCCTCAAGATGTTGGCTAGCGTTTGAAAAGCGTTTAGCGACAGATTCAACAGAAGGATGACCAAACGAATAAGGTTTTCCAGCAGGTGAGAAAATAATAAAAAGATTCTCCCCAGCACATAGAGTAGAGAGCTTAGAGATTTTCTTATAAATTCCTGTGCGTCGTTTTGAAAATGCGATGAGCCTATCATCTGCATTTTCAATGATCTTAATCTCAATTTTTTACTTTCCTTTAGTTTTCTTGTCTGAGCTTGCCATTACAAAAAGATCAAAAGAAAAAAGAAAGAAGCCAAAAATTTACAAAGGAATGTTTTACTAGCCTTTCAGATGGTTTGGAGTGAAATTCTTCTTGGATGAATTTCATATATATATTGGAAAATAAAAACCCTAGAAATTAAATGCTAAAACTAATTAAATTATGTGATCAAATTCTACGTTCAACAATTTGACGTTCAAATGTAGTCCTAAATTAGGTAGTTAAATATGTTTCTTGAATGCAGTATAAATGTTGTGTTATTGATCGTATGTATATTATATGGAATATGCCATAAATGAAACAAATATTCATGATATTATGGTACATTTTAAGTCAATTATATGTTGAAAAGTACCGGAAACTGATATCGTTATTTGGTAGAATTAGAAGCTTAATTAGAATAACTGATATAATCTCCAAAAACGGAAAGACTACTACATAAATGAAGAAAAATAATGCTACAAAACCATATAAGGAAATAAGGGATATCAAATTTATATCTTTGCAAATTTGGGTAAATTCTAGAATAAGTTAGGTAGTATTACCATTGAAAGTATGATGATGTTGCCAGTAGCATCTGAAATGACCCAAAATTTGCGTCTTTACTTGGCTTTATTTTAGGAGAAATAAAATATAGCAATGTCTACATCAGAGTTGTATAGAGAAGAATAAATTAAGAAAATAAAACTGTTCTGGGCTTCAAGAATTCAATTGCTACTGTTTTTGCGAATTGTAGTAAGAGCAAGTTGTTGAATAAATGTTGAGCACCTAAAATTAAATAATTTCACTCTGAATAGGGTTACCTAATTTAAGATTTTCTGTGCGCAAAAATCTTAATCCACAAGGATAGATAAAGTGTGTCGATTTGTTCTCATAATCAATTTATTTCTCATTTTTCATGGTGTTCATTGGTTGGAGGTACAAGAACAATATTCATCGGCTTTAATTGTCTTATTGCAATAATTTTTACATTTGTTGAATAATTTAGCTCTTTTCTATTATGCAAATGACAATAACATAACAATAGAACTCAACATTATCCTAATTTAATAAAATATATGGTTAAAGTAGAATTAAAATTGCTTACACGTAAATTATATCTAAACATAACATTTAGATTATTTTTCTTGGACAATTTGTTATGCCCTTTCCTTTTATTACTTTAATAAATAAATAACATTTAAATTATTGTCAAAATATTAATTTTTATCTAATGATAATTGAGAATATGTACTTCTACATAATAGAACTAAAATACAAATGTATCATAAGATTTAATTTTAATTCACTTGCACCTAATGCATGCATTTTATTGTTATCAACTTTTCTTTTCTGTTTTGAAGCTTTAACAAAACAAGGATATGAAAATGTGCCTTTTTAAATAAATAAAACAAATTAAAAAGATGTGGTGTAGGCATATCAGTAATATGGAATTGTAGGGGAGACAAAATTCGCTACAAGGAGAACTCCCAAAAATATATATTCTATTTAGATTCCATCCGCATTGAAGGCCTATCATTAATCCTAAAGTGAAAACTATTTATACAATAAATCGTTGTCGATCAGTCTTTCCAAGAAATTTCTATTAATTTTATTTCATCGGGTTGCAAAACTTGACGTGGAATCTAGTAAGAAGAGAGAGTATATCCCACTATGATATATTCTTCTTTTTTACTTTGCATGAAAAATTTTTAACGGGATCATGAAAGTGAAAAGTGTATCCACAGATCAATTGAAACTTGATCGGGTTATAAATATAAGGAAATTCATGACCTTGATCTCCGAGGTTAGAAACCAGGATGCAACAATTTTGTTAATCACCAGTTTACTAAAAGCAAATAGAACACACTATGATAATTTGAATAGAAATAGCCCTAAACCCTAAATAGTGAATGCTTGGGAATGGTACAATAGAGACCACAGACCATATGTTGGCTGGCTACATGAACACATCCGTGTATGCCTTGAGTACTCCCAATACTGGCGCACCTAACAAACATAAAAGATAATATAATAAAATAACATTTAACATCGTGGACATTGAAGTACAAAACTATTGCTGATTAAGGCCATATTTAGGACGAAAGGCAGAAGGAAAATCCTCATCCATCGGAGCCTACATTGAGGAAATAGCTGCATTCTTCTTGTCCCTCGTGATAGTGATCAAGTTGTTAAACTCTGCGAAGCGTTCGTCTTGTTCGTAGAGCTCCCTTAGGTTAAGCTGATCAATGGGAGCTTTCCACCAATAACGAATTTTTGTTCCATTTGACCATTTGGCCAAAGCAATCTCCTTTTGTTTTACTTTTATTACATCTAGTTGGTCTTGAACATCATTGAAATCTTGTACAAGCAAGTTGATTCTTTCCTTACGGTAAGTCTCAACAGGAGCATCAGTGGTTTCCTCAAGATATTGGCTTGTGTTTGAAAAGCGTTTAGCAACAGATTCATCAGAAGGATGACTAAACGAATAAGGTTTACCAGCCGGTGAGAAAATAATAAAAAGAATCTCCCCACCACATAGAGTGGAGAGCTCAGAGATTTTCTTATAAATTCCTGTGCGTCGTTTTGAAAATGTGATGAGCCTCTCATCTGCATTTTCAATGATCTTAATCTCAATTTTTTTGCTTTCCTTTAGTTTTCTTGTCTAAGCTTTCCATTGCAAAAAGATCAAAAGAAAATATAAAAAAGCAAAAAAGTTACAAAGGAAAGCTTTACTAGCCTTTCAGATGGTTTGGAATGAAATTCTCCTTGGATGAAATTCATATATATATATAGGTAAATAAAAGCCTACAAATTAAATGCTAAAACTAATTAAATTAGATGATCAAATTTAACGTTCAACAATTAAATATCGTGTTTGTAAATAAATCTAGTAATTGAATTACGTAGTTAAATATATTTCTTTAATGCAATATAAATGTTGTGTTATTGATCGTATATATATTATATCGAATATGCCATAAATGAAACAAAAATTCATGATCTTGTGGTACATCTTAAGTCAATTATATGTTGAAAAGTACTGAAAACTGATACCGTTATTCGGTAGAATTAGAAGCTCAATTAGAATAACAGATATAATCTCCAAAAACGAAAAGACTTCTACATAAATGAGGCAAAATAATGCTCCAAAAGCATATAAGGAAATAAGGGATATCAAATTTATTTCTTTCCAAATTTGGGTAAATTCTAGAACAGGTTAGGTTGTACTACCATGGAAAGTATGATGATATTGCCAATAGCATCTGAAATGACCCAAAATTTGTGTCTTTACTTGGCTTTATTTTACGATAAATGAAATATCGCAATGTCTAGTTCAGAGTTGTATAGAGAAGAATAAATTAAGAAAATAAAAATTGTCCTGCGCTTCAAGAATTCAACTGCTACTGTTTTTGCGAATTGCAGTAAGACAAAGTTCTTGAATGAATGTTGATCACCTAAAATTAAATAATTTCACTCTGAATAGGATTACCTAATTTAGGATTTTCCATGTGCAAAAATCGTAATCCACGAGGAAAGATAAGGTGTGTCGATTTTTCTCATAATCAATTTATTTCCCATTTTTCATGGTGTTCATTGGTTGGAGGTACAAGAACAATGTTCATCGGTTTTAATTGTCTTATTGAAATAATTTTTACATTTGTTGAATAATTTAGCTCTTTTCTAATATGCAAATGACAATAACATAACAATAGAACTCAACATTTTCCTAATTTAATAAAATTTATTGTTAAAGCGGATTTAAAAATTGCTTACACGTAAAATATATCTAAACATAACATTTAGATTATTTTGTCGGACAATTTGTTACGCCCTTTCCTTTTATTACATAAAATAAATAAATGAATAACATTTAAATTATTGTCAAAATATTAATTTTTATCTAATGATAATTGAGAATATTAACTTCACGTAATAGACCTAAAATACATGCATTTTATTCTTATCGAGTTTTCTTTTCTAATTTCAAGCTTTAACAAAAAGGATAAGTAAATGTTCCTTTTTAAATAAAGAAAGAAAATTAAAAAGATGTGGTGTAGGCATATCATTAATATGGAATTGTAGGGGAGGCAAAATTCGCTACAAGGAGAGCTCCCTAAAATATATATTCTATTTAGACTCCATCTGCATTGAAGGCCTATCATTAATCATAAAGTGAAAACTATTTATACAATAAATCGTTGTCGATCAGTCTTTCCAAGAAATTTCTATTAATTTTATATCATTCGGTTTCAAAACATGACGTGGAATATTGTAAGAAGAGAGAGCATATCCCACTATGATATATTAATCTATTTTACTTTGCATGAAATATTTTAACGGGATCATGAAAGTGAAAAGTGTATCCACACATGAATTGAAACTTGATCGGGTTATAAATATAAGGAAATTCACGGCCTTGATCTCCGAGGTTAGAAAAACAGGATGCAACAATTTTATTAATCACTAGTTTACTAAAAGCAAATAGAACACACCATGATAATTTGAACAGAAATAGCCCTAAACCCTAAATAGTCAAGGCTTGGGAATGGTACAATAGAGACCATAGACCATATGTTGGTCGACTACATGAACACGTCCGTGTATTCCTTAAGGAATCCCAATACTGGAGCTCCTAACAAACATAAAAGATAAAATAATAAAATAACATTTAACATCATGGACATTGAAGTACAAAACTATTGCAGATTACGGCCATATCTAGGGGGAAAGGAAGAAGGGACATCCTCATCCATCGGAGCCTGCATTGAAGAAATAGTTGCAATCTTCTTGTTCCTCGTGATAGAGATCAATTTGTTAAACTCTGTGAAGCGTTCATCTTGTTCGTAGAGCTCCTTAAGGTTAAGCTGATCAATGGGAGATTTCCACCAATGACGGATTTCTGTTCCATGTGACCTTTGGGCTAAAGAAATTTCCTTTTGTTTTTCTTTTATTACATTTAGCTGGTCTTGGACATCATTGAAATCTTGTACAAGCAAGTTGATTCGTTCCTTACGGTATGTCTCAACAGGAGCATCAGTGGTTTCCTCAAGATGTTGACTTGCGTTTGAAAAGCGTTTAGCGACAGATTCAACAGAAGGATGACCAAACGAATAAGGTTTTCCACCCGGTGAGAAAATAATAAAAAGAACCTCACCACCACTTAGAATGGAGAGCTCAGAGATTTTCTTATAAATTCCTGTGCGTCGTTTTGACAATGCGATGAGCCTATCATCTGTATTTTCAATGATCTTAATCTCAATTTTTTGCTTTCCTTTAGTTTTCTTGTCTGAGCTTGCCATTGCAAAAAGATTAAAAGAAAAAAGAAAGAAGCAAAAAATTTACAAAGGAATGCTTTACTAGCCTTTCGGATGGTTTGGACTTAAATTCTTCTTGGATGAAATTCATATATATATAGGCAAATAAAAACCCTAGAAATTAAATCTGAAACTAATTAAATTATGTGATCAAATTTGACGTTCAACAATTGAATATCATGTTATTAAATAAATGTAGTCCTAAATTAGGTAGTTATATATGTTTAGTGAATGCAGATAAATGTTGTGTTATTGATCGTATATATATTATATCGAATATGCCATAAATGAAACAAAAATTCATGATATTATGGTACATTTTAAGTCAATTATATGTTGAAAAGTACCAAAAACTGATATTATTATTCGGTAGAATTAGAAGCTCAATTAGAGTAACAGTTATAAACTCCAAAAACGGAAAGACTTCTAGATAAATGAAGAAAAATAATGCTCCAAAACCATATAAGGAAATAAGGGATATCAAATTTATTTCTTTGCAAATTTGGGTAAATTCTAAAACAGGTTAGGTTGTACTACCGTTGAACGTATGATGATGTTGCCAATAGCATCTGAGATGACCCAAAACTTGCGTCTTTACTTGGCTTTATTTTACGAGAAATGAAATATCGCAATGTCTACATCCGAGTTGTATAGAGAAGAATAAATTATGAAAATAAAATTGTGCTGGGCTTCAAGAATTCAACTCCTACTGTTTTTACGAATTGGAGTAAGAGCATGTTGTTGAATGAATGTTGAGCACCTAAAATTAAACAATTTCACTCTGAATAGGGTTACCTAATTTAGGATTTTCCATGCGTAAAAATCCTAAGCCACGAAGAAAGATAAAGTGTGTCGATTTGTTCTCATAATCAATTTATTTCCCATTTTTCATGGTGTTCATTGGTTGGAGGCACAAGAACAATGTTCATCGGTTTTAATTGTCTTATTGCAATAATTTTTGCATTTGTTGAATAATTTAGCTCTTTTCAATTATGCAAATGACAATAACATAACAATAGAACTCAACATTATCCTAATTTAATAAAATATAAGGTTAAAGCGGATTTAAAATTGCTTACACGTAAAATATATTTAAACATAACAATTAGATTATTTTTGTCGGACAATATGTTATGCCCTTTCCTTTTATTACTTAAAAAATAAATAAATAACATTTAAATTATTGTCAAAATATTAATTATTTATCTCATGATAATTGAGAATATGTACTTCTACGTAATAGAGCTAAAATGCAAATGTAGAATCAGATTTAATTTTAATTCACTTGCACCAAATGCATGCATTTTATTGTTATTGACTTTTCTTTTCTATTTTGAAGCTTTAACAAAAAGGATATCAAAATGTGCCTTTTTAAATAAATAAAGAAAATTAAAAAGATGTGGTGTAGGCATATCATTAATATGGAATTGTAGGGGAAACAAAATTCGCTACAAGGAGAACTCCCAAAAATATATATTCTATTTAGACTCCATCTGCATTGAAATCCTATCATTAATCCTCAAGTGAAAACTATTTATGCAATAAATCGTTGTCGATCAATCTTTCCAAGAAATTTCTATTAATTTTATATCATTCGGTTGCAAAACTTGACGTGGAATCTTGTAAGAAGAGAGAGCATATCCCAGTATGATATATTCATCTTTTTTACTTTGCTTGAAAATTTTTTAAAGGGATCATGAAAGAGAAAAGTGTATCCACGCATGAGTTGAAACTTGATCGGGTTATAAATATAAGGAAATTCACAGCCTTGATCTCCGGGGTTAGAAAACCAGGATGGAACAATTTTATTAATCACTACTTTACTAAAAGCAAATAGAACACACCATGATAATTTGAACAGAAATGGCCCTCAATGCTAAAAAGTCATGGCTTGGGACTGGTACAATAGAGACCATAGACCATATGTTGGTCGACTACATGAACACGTCCGTGTATTCCTTAAGGACTACCAATACTGGAGCGCCTAACAAACAAAAAAGATAAAACAATAAAATAACATTTAACATCATGGACATTGAAGTACAAAACTATTGCAGATTAGGGCCATAAATAGGGGGAAAGGAAGAAGGGACATCCTCATCCATCGGACCCTGCATTGAAGAAATAGTTGCAATCTTCTTGTTCCTTGTGATAGAGATCAATTTGTTAAACTCTGCGAAGCGTTCGTCTTGTTTGTAGAGCTCCTTCAGGTTAAACTGATCAATGGGAGCTTCCCACCAATGACGAATTTCTGTTCCATGTGACCGTTGGGCCAAAGCAATCTCCTTTTGTTTTTCTTTTATTACATCTAGTTGGTCTTGGACATCATTGAAATCTTGTACAAGCAAGTTGATTCTTTCCTTACGGTATGTCTCAACAGGAGCATCAGTGGTTTCCTCAAGATGTTGGCCTGCGTTTGAAAAGCGTTTAGGCACAGATTCAACAGAAGGATGACCAAACGAATAAGGTTTTCCAGCCGGTGAGAAAATAATAAACAGAATCTCCCCACCACATAGAATGGAGAGCTCAGAGATTTTCTTATAAATTCCTGTGCGTCGTTTTGAAAATGTGATGAGCCTATCATCTGCATTTTTAATGATCTTAATCTCAATTTTTTGCTTTCCTTTAGTTTTCTTGTCTGAGCTAGCCATTGCAAAAAGATCAAAAGAAAAAAGAAAGAAGCAAAAAATTTACAAAGGAATGCTTTACTAGCCTTTCAGATGGTTTGGAATGAAATTCTTCTTGGATGAAATTCATATATATATAGGCAAATAAAAACCCTAGAAATTAAATGCTGAAACTAATTAAATTATGTGATCAAATATGACGTTCAACAATTGAATATCATGTTATTAAATAAATATAGTCTTAAATTAGGTAGTCAAATATGTTTCTTGAATGCAGATAAATGTTGTGTTATCGATCGTATATATATTATATCGAATATGCCATAAATGAAGCAAAATTCAAGATATTATGGTACATTTTAAGTCAATTATATGTTGAAAAGTACCGAAAACTGATATCGTTATTCGGTAGAGTTAGAAATTCAGTTAGAATAACTGATATAATCTCCAAAAACGGAAAGACTTCTACATAAATGAAAAAAATAATGCTCCAAAACCATATAAGGAAATAAGGGATATCAAATTTATTTCTTTGCAAATTTGGGTAAATTCTAGAAGAGGTTAGGTTGTACTACCATTGAAAGTATGATGATGTTGCCAATAGCATCAGAAATGACCCAAAATTTGCGTCTTTACTTGGCTTTATTTTACGAGAAATGAAATATCGCAATGTCTATATCAGAGTTGTATAGAGAAGAATAAATTAAGAAAATAAAATTGTTCTGGGCTTTAAGAATTCAACTCCTACAGTTATTGCGATTTGTCGTAAGAGCAAGTTGTTGAATTAATGTTGAGCACCTAAAATTAAACAATTTCACTCTGAATAGGGTTACCTAATTTAGGATTTTCCATGCGCAAAAATCCTAATCCACGAAGAAAGATAAAGTGTGTCGATTTGTTCTCATAATCAATTTATTTCCTATTTTTCATGGTGTTTATTGGTTGGAGGTACAAGAATAATGTTCATCGGCATTAATTTTCTTATTGCAATAATTTTTACATTTGTTGAATAATTTAGCTCTTTTCTGTTATGCAAATGATAATAACATAACAACATAACATTTAGATTATTTTTGCGGACAATTTGTTATGCCCTTTCCTTTTATTACCTAAAAAATAAATAAATAACATTTAAACTATTGTCAAAAATTTTCATTTTAATTTTATGATAATTGAAAATATTTACTTCACGTAATAGACCTAAAATACAAATGTATAATTAGATTTAATTTTAATACACTTGCACTTAATGTATGCATTTTATTGTTATCGACTTTTCTTTTCTATTTTGAAGTTTTAACAAAAAGGATATGAAAATGTGCCTTTTTAAATAAATAAAGCAAATTAAAAAGATGCGGCGTAGACATATCATTAATATGGAATTGTAGGGGAGACAAAATTCGCTACAAGGAGAACTCCCAAAAATATATATTCTATTTAGACTCCATCTACATTGAAGGCCTATCATTAATCCTAAAGTGAAAACTATTTATACAATAAATCGTTGTCGATCAGTCTTTCCAAGAAATTTCTATTAATTTTATATCATCGGGTTGCAAAACTTGACGTGGAATCTGGTAAGAAGAGAGAGCATATCCCACTATGATATATTCTTCTTTTTTACATTGCGTGAGAAATTTTTAACGGGATCATGAAAGTGAAAAGTGTGTCCAGGCATGAAAGTGAAAAGTGTATCCAGGCATGAAGTGAAAAACTACCATTGAAAGGATGATGATGTTGCCAATAGTATCTGAAATAACCTATATTTTGCGTGTTTACTTAGCTTTATTTTATGATAAATGAAATATCGCAATGTCTACATCAGAGTTATGTAGAGAAGAATAAATTAAGAAAATAAAATTGTTCTGGGCCTCAAGAATTCAACTCCTACTGTTTTTGCGAATTGGAGTAAGAGCAAGTTGTTGAATGAATGTTGAGCACCTAAAATTAAACAATTTCACCTTGAATAGGGTTACCTACTTTAGGATTTTCCATGCGCAAAAATCTTAATCCATGAGGAAAGATAAAGTGTGTCGATTTGTTCTCATAATCAATTTATTTCCCATTTTTCATGGTGTTCGTTGGTTGGAGGTACGAGAACGATGTTCATTGGTTTTAATTGTCTTATTGCAATAATTTTTACATTTGTTGAATAATTTAGCTCTTTTTCTATTATGCAAATGACAATAACATAACAATAGAACTCAACATTATCCTAATTTAATAAAATATATGGTCAAAGCGGATTTAAAAATTCCTTACACGTAAAATATAACTAAACAAAACATTTAGTTTATTTTTGCCGGACAATTTGTTATGCCTTGTCCGCTTTATTACTTCAAAAATAAAAAATAACATTTAAATTAGTGTCAAAATATTAATTTTTATCTAATGATAACTGAAAATATTTACTTCCACGTAGTAGACCTAAAATACAAATGTATAATCAGATTTAATTTTAATTCACTTGCACCTAATGCATGCATTTTATTCTTATTGACTTTGCCTTTCTATTTTGAAGTTATAACAAAAAAGGATATGAAAATGTGCCTTTTAAATAAATAAAGAAAAATAAAAAGATTGGTGTAGCAATATCATTAATATGGAATTGTAGGGAGACAAAATTGCTACAAGGAGAACTCCCAAAACTATATATTCTATTTAGACTCCATCTACATTGAAGGCTAATCATTAATCCTAAAGTGAAAACTATTTCTACAATAAATCATTGTCGATCAGTCTTTTCAAGTTATTTCTATTAATTTTATATCATTCGGTTCCAAAACTGGACGTGGAATCTTGTATGTAGAGAGAGCATATCCCACTATGATATATTCTTCTTTTTTACTTTGCATGAAAAATTTTTAACGGGATCATGAAATTGAAAAGTGTGTCCACGCATGAATTAAAACTTGATCGGGTTATAATTATAAGGAAATTCACAGCCTTGATCTCCGAGGTTAGAAAAACAAGATACAACAATTTTATTAATCACTAGTTTACTAAAAGAAAATAGAAAACACCATGATAATTTGAACAGAAATATCCTTAAACCCTAAATAGTCAAAGCTCGGGAATGGTACAATAGAGATCATAGACCATATGTTGGCCAACTACAGGAACATGTTTGTGTATGCCTTGAGGACTCCCAATATTGGCCCGCCTAACAAACATAAAATATAAACAATAAAATATCATTTAACATCGTGGACATTGAAGAACAAAACTATTGCAGATTAGAGCCATATCTAGGGGGAAAGGTAGAACGGACATCCTCATCCATCGGAGCCTACATTGAGGAAATAGCTGCAATCTTCTTGTCCCTCGTGATAGAGATCAAGTTGTTAAACTCTGCGAAGTGTTCGTCTTGTTCGTAGAGCTCCCTCAGGTTATATTGATCAATGGGAGCTTTCTAACAACGACGAATTTCTTTTCCATGTGACCGTTGGGCCAAAGCAATCTCCTTTTGTTTTTCTTTAATTACATCTAGCTGGTCTTGAACATCATTAAAATCTTGTACAAGCAAGTTGATTCTTTCCTGACGGTAAGTCTCAACAGGGGCATTAGTGGTTTCCTCAAGATGTTGGCTTGCGTTTGAAAAGCGTTTAGCGACAGAATCAATACAAGTCTAGAAATTAAATGCTGAACCTAATTAAATTAGGTGATCAAATTTGATGTTCAACGATTGAATATTGTGTTAGTAAATAAATCTATTCCTGAATTAGGTAGTTAAATATGTTTCTTGAATGCAGTATAAATGTTGTTTTACTGATCGTATATATATTATACCGAATACGCAATAAATGAAACAAAAATTCATGATATTATGGTACATTTTATGTCAATTATATGTTGAAAAGTACCAAAAACTGATACCGTTGTTCGGTAGAATTAGAAGCGCAATTAGAATAACTGATATAATGTCCAAAAATAGAAAGACTTCTACTTAAATCAAGAAATATAATGCCCCAAAACCATATATGGAAATAAGGGACATCAAATATATTTCTTTGCAAATTTTGGTAAATTCTAGAATAGGTTAGGTTGAACTACCTTTGAGAGTATGATGATGTTGCCAATAGCATCTGCAATGACCCAGATTTTGCATCTTTACTTGGCTTTATTTTTCGATAAATGAAATATCGCAATGTCTGCATCAGAGTTATTTAGAGAAGAATAAATTAAGAAAATAAAATTATTTTGGGCTTTAAGAATTCAACTCCTACTATTATTGCAAATTGCAATAACTGCAAGTTGTTGAATGAATGTTGAGCACCTAAAATTAAACAATTTCACTCTGAATAGGGTTACCTAATTTAGGATTTTCCATGCGCAAAAATCTTAATCCACGAGGAAAGATAAAGTGTGTCGATTTTTTCTCATAATCAATTTATTTCCCATTTTTGATGTTGTTCGATGGTTGGAGGTATAGGAACGGTGTTCATTGGTTTTAATTGTCTTATTGCAATAATTTTTACATTTGTTGAGTAATTTAGATCTTTTCTATTATCGAAATGGCAATAACATAACAATAGAACTCAACATTATCCTAATTTAATAAAATATATGGTTAAAGTAGATTTAAAATTGCTTACACGTAAAATATATCTAAACATAACATTTAGATTATTTTGCGGACAATTTGTTATGCCCCATCCTTTTATTACTTAAAAATAAATAAATAACTTTAAAATTATTGTTAAAATTTTAATTTTTATCTAATGATAATTGAAAATATTTACTTCTACGTAATAGCCCTAAAATACAAATGTATAATCAAATTTAATTTTAATTCACTTGCACCTAATGCATGCATTTTATTGTTATCAACTTTTCCTGTCTATTTTCAAGCTTTAACAAAAAAATATATGAAAATGTGCCTTTTTCAATAAATAAAGCAAATTAAAAAGATGTGATGTAGGCATATCGTTAATATAGAATTGTAGGGGAGACAAAATTCGCTACAAGGAGAACTCCCAAAAGAATATATGCGATTTAGACTCCATTTGCATTGAAGTCCTATCATTAATCCTAAAGTGAACACTATTTATACAATAAATCATTGTCGATCAGTCTTTCCAAGAAATTTCTATTAATTTTATATCATTTGGTTACAAAACTTGACGTGGAATCTTGTAAGAAGAGAGAGCATATCCCACTATGATATATTCTTCTTCTTACATTACATGAAAGCTTTTTAACGGGATCATGAAAGTGAAAAGTGTATCCACGCATGAATTGAAACTTGATCGGGTTATAAATATAAGGAAATTTAGATCCTTTATCTCAGAGGTTAGAAAAACATGATGCAACAATTTTATTAATCACCAGTTTACTAAAATCAAATAGAACACACCATGATAATTTGAACAGAAATAGCCCTAAATCCTAAATAGTCAAGGCTCGGGAATGGTACAATAGAGATTAGAGACCATATGTTAGACGGCTACATGAACACGTCCGTCTATGCCTTGAGGACTCCCAATACTGGCACGCCTAACAAACATTGAAGATACAACAATAAAATAAGATTTAACATTCTGGACATTGAAGTACAAAACTATTGCAGATTAGGGCAATATCTAGGGGGAAATGCAGAAGGGACATCCTCATCCATCGGAGCCTGCATTGAAGAAATAGTTGCAATCTTCTTGTCCCTCGTGATAGGGATGAAGTTATCAAACTCTGCGAAGCGTTCGTCTTGTTCATAGAGCTCCCTTAGGTTAAGCTGATCAATAGGAGCTTTCCACCAATGACGAATTTTTGTTCCATGTGACTGTTATGCCAAAGCAATCTCTTTTTGTTTTTCTTTTATTATGTCTAGTTGATCTTGAACATCATTGGAATTCTGTACAAGCAAGTTCATTCTTTCCTTACGGTAAGTCTCAAATGGAGCATCAGTGGTTTCCTCAAGATGTTTGCTTGCGTTTGAAAAGCGTTTAGCTACAGATTCAACAGAAGGATGACCAAACGAATAAGGTTTACCAGCTGGTGAGAAAATAATAAAAAGAATCTCCTCACCACATAGAGTGGAGAACACAAAGATTTTCTTATAAATTCCTATGCATCGTTTTGGAAATGGGATGAGCCTATCATCTGTATTTTCAATGATCTTAATCTCAATTTTTTCATTCCTTTAGTTTTCTTGTCTGATCTTGCCATTGCATACATATCAAAAGAAAAAAGAAAGAAGAAAGAAGAAAAAATGTTACAAAGGAAAGCTTTACTAGCCTTTTAGATGGTTTGGACTAAAATTCTTCTTGGAAGAAATTCATATATATATAGGCAAATAAAACCCTAGAAATTAAATGATGAAACTAATTAAATTAGGTGATCAAATTTGACGTTCTACAATTGAATATCGTGTTAGTAAATAAATCTAGTCTGAATTAGGTAGTTAAATTTGTTTCTTGAATACGAGATAAATGTTGTGTTATTGATCGATATATATTATATCGAATATGCCATAAATGAAACAAAATTCATGATATTATGGTTCATTTTAAGTCAATTATATGTTGAAAAGTACCAAACCGATACCATTATTCATAAAATTAGAAGTTCAATTAGAATAACCGATATAAGGTACAAAAACGGAAATACTTCTACATGAATCAAGAAAAATAATGCTCCAAAACCATATAAGGAAATAAGGGATATCAAATTTATTTTTTGCAAATTTTGGTGAAATCTAGAATAGGTTAGGTTGTACTAGCATTGAAAGTATGATGATGTTGCCAATAGCATCTGAAATGACCTAGATTTTATGTCTTTACTTGGCTTTATTTTTTGATAAATGAAATATCGCAATGTCTGCATCAGATCTATTTAGAGAAGAATAAATTAAGAAAATAAAATTGTTTTGGGCTTTAAGAATTCAACTCCTACTATTATTGCAAATTGCAGTAACAACAAGTTGTTGAATGAATGTTGAGCACCTAAAATTAAACAATTTCACTCTGTATAGGGTTACCTAGTTTAGGATTTTCCATGCCCAAAAATCTTAATCCAGGAGGAAAGATAAAGTGTGTCGATTTTTTCTCATAATCAATTTATTTCCCATTTTTCATGGTGTTCGTTGGTTGGAGGTACAAGAACGATGTTCATTGGTTTTAATTGTCTTATTGCAATAATTTTTTACATTTGTTGAGTAATTTAGCTCTTTTCTATTATGCAAATGACAATAACATAAAAATAGAACTCAACATTACCCTAATTTAATAAAATGTATTGTTAAAGCAGATTTAAAAATTTCTTACACGTAAAATATAACTAAACATAACATTTAGATTATTTTTGTCGGACAATTTGTTATGCCCTGTCCTTTTATTACTTAAAATAAATATATAACATTTTAATTATTGTCAAAGTTTTAATTTTTATCTAATGATAATTGAAAATATTTACTTCTACGTAATAGACCTAAAATACAAATGTATAATCATATTTAATTTTAATCCACTTGCACCTAATGCATGCGTTTTATTGTTATCGACTTTTCCTTTCTATTTTGAAGCTTTAACAAAAAGGATATGAAAATGTGCCTTTTTAAATAAATAAAGCAAATTAAAAAAATGTGGTGTAGGCATATCATTAATATGGAATTGTAAGAGAGACAAAATTCGCTACAAGAAGAACTCCCAAAAGAATATATGCTATTTAGACTCCATTTGCATTGAAGTCCTATCATTAATTCTAAAGTGAAAACTATTTATACAATAAATCGTTGTCGATCAGTCTTTCCAAGAAATTTCTATTAATTTTATATCATTCGGTTCCAAAACTTGACGTGGAATCATGTAAGAAGAGAGAGCATATCCCACTATGATATATTCTTCTTCTTACTTTGCATGAAAACTTGTTAACAGGATCATGAAAGAGAAAAGTGTATCCACGCATGAATTGAAACTTGATCGGGTTATAAATATAAGGAAATTCACATCCTTGATCTCAGAAAAACATGATGCAACAATTTTATTAATCACCAGTTTACAAAAAGGAAATAGTACACACCATGATAATTTGAACAGAAATAGCCCTAAACCCTAAATAGTCATGGCTCGGGAATGGTACAATAGAGATCATAGACCATATTTTCGATGGGTACACAAACACGTCCGTGTATTCCTTGAGGACTCCCTATAGTGACACGCCTAACAAACATAAAAGATAAAAAAATAAAATAACATTTAACATCGTGGACATTGAAGTACAAAACTATTGCAAATTAGGGCCATATCTGGAGGGAGAGGCAGAAGGGACATCCTTATCCATCGGAGCCTGCATTGAGGAAATAGCTGCAATCTTCTTGTCCCTTGTGATAGGGATCAAGTTGTTAAACTCAGCGAGGAGTTCGTCTTGTTCATAGAGCTCCCTCAAGTTAAGGTGATCAATAGGAGCATTCCACCAATGACTTATTTCTTTTCAATGTGACCGTTGGGCCAAAGCAATCTCCTTTTGTTTTTCTTTTATTACGTCTAGTTGGTCTTGAACATCATTGAAATCTTGTACAATCAAGTTCATTCTTTCCTTACGGTAGGTCTCAATAGGAGCATCAGTGGTTTCCTCAAGCCGTTGGCTTGCGTTTAGTGACAGATTCAACAGAAGGATGACCAAACGAATAAGGTTTACCAGCCGATGAGAAAATAATAAAAAGAATCTCCCCACCACATAAAGTGGAGAACACAAAGATTTTCTTATAAATTCCTGTGCATTGTTTTGGAAATGCGATGAGCCTATCATCTGTATTTTCAATGATCTTAATCTCAATTTTTTTCATTCCTTTAGTTTTCTTGCCTTAGCTTGCCATTGCAACAAGATTAAAAGAAAAAAGAAAGAAGCAAAAAAGTTACAAAGGAAAGCTTTACTAGCCTTTCAGATGGTTTGGACTGAAATTCTTCTTGGATAGAATTCATATATATATATATATATAGGCAAATAAAAACCCTAGAAATTAAATGCTGAAACTAATTAAATTAAGTGATCAAATTTGACGTTCAACAATTGAATATCGCGTTAGTAAATAAATCTAGTCTAAATATGTTTCTTGAATGTAGTATAAATGTTGTGTTATTGATCGTATATATCTTATATCGAATATCCCATAAGTGAAACAAAAATTCATGATATTATGATACATTTTAAGTCAATTATATGTTGAAAAGTACCGAAAACTGATACTGTTATTCGGTACAATTAGAAGTTCAATTAGAATAACCGATATAATGTCTAAAAACGGAAAGACTTCTACATAAATCAAGAAAAATAATGCTCTAAAACCATATAAGGAAATAAGGGATATCAAATTTAGTTCTTTGCAAATTTTAGTGAATTCTAGAATAGGTTAGGTTGTACTAGCATTGAAAGTATGATGATGTTGCCAATAGCATCTGAAATGACCCAGATTTTGTGTCTTTACTTGGCTTTATTTTTCGATAAATGAAATATCGCAATGTCTATATCAGAGTTATTTAGAGAAGAATAAATTAAGAAAATAAAATTGTTTTGGGCTTTAAGAATTCAACTCCTACTGTTATTGCAAATTGCAGTAACAACAAGTTGTTGAATGAATGTTGAGCACCTAAAATTAAACAATTTCACTGTGAATAGGGTTATCTAGTTTAGGATTTTCCATGCCCAAAAATCTTAATCCACAAGGAAAGATAAAGTGTGTCGATTTTTTCTCATAATCAATTTATTTCCCATTTTCCATGGTGTTTGTTGGTTGGAGGTACAGGAACGGTGTTCATTGGTTTTAATTGTCTTATTGCAATAATTTTTTACATTTGTTGAGTAATTTAGCTCTTTTCTATTATGCAAATGACAATAACATAAAAATAGAACTCAACATTACCCTAATTTAATAAAATATATGGTTAAAGTAGATTTAAAATTGCTTACACGTAAAATATAACTAAACATAACATTTAGAGTATTTTTGCACGACAATTTGTTACCTCATCCTTTTATTACTTAAAAATAAAGAAATAGCATTTAAATTGTTGTCAAAGTTTTAATTTTTATCTAATGATAATTTAAAATATTTACTTCTACGTAATAGACCTCAAATGCAAATGTATAATCAAATTTAATTTTAATTCACTTGCACCTAATGCATGCATTTTATTGTTATCGACTTTTCGTTTCTATTTTGAAGCTTTAACAAAAAAGGATATGAAAGTGTGGCTTTTTAAATAAGTAAAGCAAATTAAAAAGATGTGGTGTAGGCATATCATTAATATGGAACTGTAGGGGAGAAAAGTTCTTTATAAGGAGAACTCCTAAAAAAATATATGCTATTTAGACTCCATTTTCATTGAAATCCTATCATTAATCCTAAAGTGAAAACTATTTATACAATAAATCGTTGTCTATCAGTCTTTCCAAGAAATTTCTATTAATTTTATATCATTCGGTTCCAAAACTGGACGTGGAATCTTGTAAGAAGAGAGAGCATATCCCACTATGATATATTCTTCTTCTTACTTTGCATGAAAACTTTTTAACGGGATCATGAAAGTAAAAAGTGTATCCACGCATGAATTGAAACATGATCGGGTTATAAATATAAGGGAATTCACATCCTTGATCTCAGAGGTTAGAAAAACATGATGCAACAATTTTATTAATCACCAGTTTATTAAAAGCAAATAGAACACTCCATGATAATTTGAACAGAAATAGCCCTAAACCCTAAATAGTCAAGGCTCGGGAATGGTACAATAGAAATCATAGACCATATTTTGGACGGCTACACGAGCACGACCGTTTATGCCTTGAAGACTCTCAATATTGGCATGCCTAACAAACATAAAAGATAAAAAAATAAAATAACATTTAACATCGTGGACATTGAAGTACAAAACTATTACAAATTAGGGCCATATCTGGAGGGAGAGGTAGAAGGGATATCCTTATCCATCGAAGCCTGCATTGAGGAAATAGCTGCAATCTTCTTGTCCCTCGTGATAGGGATCAAGTTGTTAAACTCTGTGAAGCGTTCGTCTTGTTCATAGAGCTCCTTCAGGTTAAGCTGGTCAATAGGACCTTTCCACCAATGACGAATTTCTGTTCCATGTGATTGTTGGACCAAAGAAATCTCCTTTTGTTTTTCTTTTATTACGTCTAATTGCGCTTGAACATCATTGAAATCTTGTACAAGCAAGTTCATTCTTTCCTTACGGTAAGTCTCAACAGGAGCATCAGTGGTTTCCTCAAGATATTGGCTAGAGTTTGAAAAGCTTTTAGCGACAGATTCAACAGAAGGATAACTAAACGAATAAGGTTTACCAGCCGCTGAGAAAATAATAAAAAGAATCTCCCCACCACAAAGAGTGGAGAACATAGAGATTTTCGTATAAATTGTTGTGCATCGTTTTGAAAATGGGATGAGCCTGTCATCTGTATTTTCAATGATCTTAATCTCACATAGAGATTTTCTTATAAATTCCTGTGCATCATTTTGGAAACGGGATGAGCCTGTCATTTGTATTTTCAATGATCTTAATCTCAATTTTTTCTTTCTTTTAGTTTTCTTGTCTGAGCTTGCCATTGCAAAAAGATCAAAAGAGAAAACAAAGAAGCAAAAAAGTTACAAAGGAAAGCTTTACTAGCCTTTCAGATGGTTTGGACTGAAATTCTTCTTAGATGACATTCATATATATATATAGGCAAATAAAAAGCTTAGAAATTAAATGCTGAAACTAATTAAATTAGGTGATCAAATTTTACGTTCAACAATTGAATATCGTGTTATTAAATAAATCTAGTCCTGAATTAGGTAGTTAAATATGTTTCCTTAATGCAGTATAAATGTTTTGTTATTGATTGTATATGGTACATTTTAAGTCAATTATATGTTGATAAGTACCGAAAACTGATACCGTTATTCGATAAAATTAGAAGTTCAATTAGAATAACTGATATAATGTCCAAAAACGGAAAGGCTTCTAAATAAATCAAGAAAAATAATGCTCCAAAACCATTTAAGGAAATAGGGCATATGAAATTTATTTCTTTGCATATTTTGGTGAATTCTAGAATAGGTTATGTTGTACTAGCATTGAAAGTATGATGATGTTGCCAATAGCATCTGAAATGACCCAGATTTTGCGTCTTTATTTGGCTTTATTTTTCGATAAATGAAATATCGCAATGTCTGTATCAGAGTTATTTAGAGAAGAATAGATTAAGAAAATAAAATTGTTTTGGGCTTTAAGAATTCAACTCCTACTGTTATTGCAAATTAAAGTAACAGCAAGTTGTTGAATGAATGTTGAGCACCTAAAATTAAACAATTTCACTCTGAATAGGGTTACCTAGTTTAGGATTTTCCATGCCCAAAAATCTTAATCCATGAGGAAAGATAGTGTGTCAATTTTTTTGATAATCAATTTATTTCCCATTTTTCATGGTGTTCGTTGGTTGGAGGTACAGGAACGGTGTTCATTGATTTTAATTGTCTTATTGCAATAATTTTTACATTTTTTGAGTAATTTAGCTCTTTTCTATTATGCAAATGACAATAACATAACAATAGAATTCAACATTATCCTAATTTAATAAAATATATGGTTAAAGCGGTTTTAAAAATTGCTTACACGTAAAGTATATCTAAACATAACATTTAGATTATTTTTGCGGACAATTTGTTATGCCCTTTCCTTTATATTACTTAAAAAAATAACATCTAAATTATTGTCAAAATTTTCATTTTTATTTAATGATAATTGAAAATATTTACTTCTACATAATAGCCCTAAAATACAAATGTATAATCGATTTAATTTTAATTCACTCGCACCTAATGCATGCATTTTATTGATTCTCAACTTTTCTTTTCTACTTTGAAGCTCTAACAAAAATGGATATGAAAATGTGCCTTTTTAAATAAATAAAGCAAATTAAAAAGATGCGGTAGAGGCATATCATTAATATGGAATTGTAGGGGAGACAAAATTTTCTACAAGGAGAACTCCCAAAAATATATATTCTATTTAGACTCCATTTGCATTGAAGGCCTATCATTATTCCTAAAGTGAAAACTATTTATACAATAAATTGTTGTCGATCTGTCTTTCCTTGAAATTTCTATTAATTTTATATCATTCGGTTCCAAAACTGGACGTGGAATCTTGTAAGAAGAGAGAGCATATCCCACTATGATATATTCTTCTTCTTACTTAGCATGAAACTTTTTAACGGGATCATGAAAGTGGAAAGTGTATCCACGCATGAATTGAAACTTGCTCGGGTTATAACTATAAGGAAATTCACATCCTTAATCTCAGAGGTTAGAAAAACAGGATGCTTTTACTAATCTTCGGTTTACTAAAAGAAAATAGAACACACCATGATAATTTGAATAGAAATAGCCTTAAACCCTAAATTGTCAAGGCTCAGGAATGGTACATTAGAGACCATATCTAGGGGGAAATGCAGAAGGGACATCCTCATCCATCGGAGCCTGCATTGAGGAAATAGCTACAATCTTTTTGTACCTTGTGATAGAGATCAAGTTGTTAAACTCTGCGAAGTGTTCGTCTTGTTCATAGAGCTCCCTCAGGTTAAGCTTATCAATGGGAAATTTCCACCAATGACAAATTTCTGTTCCATGTGACCATTGGGCCAAAGCAATCTCCTTTTGTTTTTCTTTTATTACATCTAGTTGCTGTTGGACATCATTGAAATATTGTACAAGCAAGTTGATTCTTTCCTTACGGTAAGTCTCAACATGAGCATCAGTGGTTTCTTAAAGATGTTGGCTTGCGTTTGAAAAGCGTTTAGCGACAGATTCAACAGAAGGATGACCAAACGAATAAGGTACACCAGCCGGTGAGAAAATAATAAAAAGAATCTCCCCACCACATAGAGTGGAGAACTCAGAGATTTTCTTATAAATTCATGTGCATCGTTTTGAAAATGCAATGAGCCTATCATCCGCATTTTAAATGATCTTTATCTCATTTTTTACTTTCCTTTAGTTTTCTTGTCTAAGCTTGCCATTGCAAAAAAGAATAAAAGAGGAAAGAAAGAGGAAAATAAGTTACCAAGGAAAGCTTTACTAACCTTTCATATGGTTTGGAATAAAATTCTTCGTGGATGAAATTCATATATATATATAGGCAAATAAAAACCTTAGAAATTAAATGCTGAAACTAATTAAATTAAGTCATCAAATTTGACGTTCAACAATTGAATATCGTGTTAGTAAATAAATCTAGTCCTGAATTAGGTACTTAAATATGTTTCTTTAATACAGTATAAATGTTGTGTTATTGATCGTATATATATTATATCGAATATGCCATAAATGAAACAAAAGTTCATGATATTATGGTACATTTTAAGTCAATTATATGTTGAAAGGTACCGAAAACCGATACCGTTATTCCGTAAAATTAGAAGTTCAATTGGAATAACTGATAGAATGTCCAAAAACGGAAACAGTTCTACATAAATCAAGAAAATTAATGCTCCAAAACCATATAAGGAAATAAGGGATATCAAATTTATTTCATTCCAAATTTTGGTATATTCTAGAATAGGTTAGGTTGTACTACCCTTGAAAGTATGATGATGTTGCCAATAGCATCTGAAATGACCCTGATTTTGCGTATTTACTTGTCTTTATTTTACGAAAAATGAAATATTGCAATGTCTGAATCAGAGTTATGTAGAGAAGAATAAATTAAGATAATAAAATTGTTCTAGGAATTAAGAATTCAACTCCTACTGTTATTGCGAATTGCAGTAATAACAAGTTGATGAATGGATGTTGAGCACCTAAAATTAAACAATTTCGCTCTAAATAGGGTTACCTAGTTTAGGATTTTCTATGCATAGAAATCCTAATCCACGAGGAAACGTAAAGTGTGTCGATTTGTACTCATAATCAGTTTATTGCCCATTTTTCATGGTGTTCATTGGTTGGAGGTACAAGACCGATGTTCATTTGTTTTAATTGTCTTATTGCAATAATTTTTACAATTGTTGAACAATTTAGCTCTTTTCTATTATGGAAATGACAATAATATAACAATAAAACTCAACATTATGCTAATTAAATAAAATATATGGTTAAAGCGGATTTAAAAATTGCTTACACGTAAAATATATCTAAACAAAACATTTCGATTATTTTTCCGGACAATTCGTTGTGCCCTCTCCTTTTCATTACTTAACAAATAAATAAATAACATTTAAATTATTTTTAAATATTTACATTTATTATTTAATGATAATTTAAAATATTTACGCCACGTAATATACCTAAAATACAAATGTATAATGACATTTAATTTTACTTCACTTGTGCCTAATGCATGCATTTTATTGTTATTCGACATTTCTTTTCTATTTTGAAGCTTTAACAAAAAGTATATGAAAATGTGACTTTTTACATAAATAAAGCAAATTAAAAAGATGTGGTGTAGGCATATCATTAATATGGAATTGTAGGGGAGACAAAATTCGCTACAAGGAAAACTCCCAAAAGTATATATTCTATTTAGACTCCATCTGCATTGAAGGCCTATCATTAATTCTAAAGTGAAAACTATTGATACAATAAATCGTTTTTGATAAATCTTTCCAAGAAATTTCTATTAATTTTATATCGTTCGGTTGCAAAACTTGACGTGGAATCTTGTAAGAAGAGAAAGCATATCCCAGTATGATATATTCTTCTTTTTACGTTGCATGAAAACTTTTTCATGGGATCATGAAACTAGAAAGTGTATCCACGCATGAGTTGAAACTTGATCGGGTTATAAATATAAGGAAATTCATAGCGTTGATCTCAAAGGCTAGAAAAATAGGATGCAACAATTTTATTAATCACCAGTTTACTAAGGGCCAATAGAACACACCATGATAATTTGAATAGAAATAGACCTAAACCCTAAATAGTCAAGGCTCGAGAATGGTACAATAGAAACCATAGACCATATATTGGCGGGCTACACGAACATGTCTGTGTATGCCTTGAGGACTCCCAATACTGGCTCGCCTAACAAACATAAAAGATAAAATAATAAAATAACATTTAACATCGTGGACAATGAAGTACAAAACTATTGCAGATTAGGGCCATATCTGGGGGAAAGGCAGAAGGGACATCCTCATCCATCGGAGCCTGCATTGAAGAAATAGGTGCAATCTTCTTGTCCCTTGTGATAGAGATCAAGTTGTTAAACGCTGCAAAGTGTTCGTCTTGTTTGTAGAGCTCCTTTAGATTATGCTGATCAATGGGAGCTTTCCACCAATGACGAATTTTTGTTCCATGTAACCATTGCGCCAAAGCAATCTCCTTTTTTTTTCTTTTATTACATATAGTTGGTCTTGGACGTGGTTGAAATATTGTACAAGCAAGTTGATTCTTTCTTTACGGTAAGTCTCAATAGGAGCATTAGTGGTTTCCTGAAGAGGTTGGCTTCCTTTTGAAAAGCGTTTAGCGACAGATTCAATAGAAGGATGACCAAACGAGTAAGGTTTACCAGTTGGTAAGAAAATAATAATAAAAAATCTCCCCACCACATAAATCGGAGAAGTCAGAAATTTTCTTCTACATTCCTGTGCGTCGTTTTGAAAATGTGATGAGCTTATCATTTGCATTTTCAATGATCTTAATTTCAATTTTTTGCTTTCCTTTAGTTTTCTTGTCTGAGCTTGCCTTTGCAAAAAGATCAAAAGAAAAAGAAATTCTTCATGGATGAAATTCATATATATATAGGCAAATAAAAAACCTAGAAATTAAATGTCGAAACTAATTAAATTTGGTGATCAAATTTGACGTTCAATAATTGAGTATCGTGTTAGTAAATAAATCTAGTCCTGAATTAGGTAGTTAAATATGTTTCTTGAATGCAGTATAAATGTTGTGTTATTGATCGTATATATATTATATCAAATATGCCATAAATGAAACAAAAATTCATGATATTATGGTACATTTTAAGTCAATTATATGTTGAAAAGTACCGAAAATCGATACCGTTATTCCGTAAAATTAGAAGCTCAATTGGAATAACTGATAGAATGTCCAAAAACGGAAACACTTCTACATAAATCAAGAAAATTAATGCTCCAAAACCATATAAGGAAATAAGGGATATCAAATTTATTTCATTCCGAATTTCGGTATATTCTAGAATAGGTTAGGTTGTACTACCATTGAAAGTATGATGATGTTGCCAATAGCATCTGAAATGACCCTGATTTTGTGTATTTACTCGGATTTATTTTATGATAAATTAATTATCTTGATGTCTACATCAGAGTTATATAGAGAAGAATAAACTAAGAAAATAAAATTGTTCTGGGCTTTAAGAATTCAACTCCTACTGTTATTGCGAATTGCAGTAATAGCAAGTTGTTGAATGAATGTTGAGCACCTAAAATTAAACAATTTCACTCTGAATAGGGTTACCTAGTTTAGGGTTTTCCATGCGCTAGAATCTTAATCCATGAGGAAAGATAAAGTGTGTCGATTTGTTCTTATAATCAATTTATTGCCCATTTTTCTTGGTGTTCATTGGTTGGAGGTACAAGAAAGATGTTAATTGGTTTTAATTGTCTTATTGCAATAATTTTTAGAATTGTTGAATAATTTAGCTCTTTTTTATTATGCAAATGACAATAACATAACAACAGAACACAACATTATCCTAATTTAATAAAATATATGGTTAAAATGGATTTAAAATTCCTTACATGTAAAATATATCTAAATATAAAATTTAGTTTATTTTTGTCGAACAATTCGTTATGCCCTCTCCATTTTATTACTTAAAAATAAATATATAACATTTAAATTATTTTAAAATTTTACATTTTTATTTAATGATAATTGAAAATATTTTCGCCTACATAATAGACCTAAAATACAAATGTATAATCGATTTAATTTTAATTCACTTAGACCTAATGAATGCATTTTATTGTTATCAACTTTTCTTTTCTATTTTGAAGTCAGAACAAAAAGGGTATGAAAATGTGCCTTTTAAATAAATAAAGCAAATTAAAAAGATGTGGTGTAGGCATATCATTAATATGGAATTGTAGGGGAGACAAAATTCGCTACAAGGAGAACTCCCAAAAATATATATTCTATTTAGACTCCATCTGCATTGAAGGCCTATCATTAATACTAAAGTGAAAACTATTGCTACAATAAATCGTTTTCAAAAAATCTTTCCAAGAAATTTCTATTTAGACTCCATTCGGTTGCAAAACTTGACGTGGAATCTTGTAAGAAGAGAGATCAT
Source organism: Gossypium raimondii (assembly GCF_025698545.1). Lineage (NCBI taxonomy): Eukaryota > Viridiplantae > Streptophyta > Magnoliopsida > Malvales > Malvaceae > Gossypium > Gossypium raimondii. Next base: position 29,422,841 of record NC_068570.1, on the reverse strand, counting down.
ATCCCACTATGATATATCCTTCTTTTTACGTTGCATGAAAACTTTTTCACAGGATCATGAAAGTGTAAAGTGTATCCACGCATGAATTGAAACTTGATCGGGTTATAAATATAAGGAAATTCACAGCCTTGATCTCAAATGTTAGAAAAACAGGATGCAATAATTATATTAATCACAAGTTTTCTAAAAGCAAATAGAACAAACCATGATAATTTGAGTAGAAATAGCCCTAAAGCCTAAATGGTCAAGGCTCGGGAATGGTACAATAGAGACCATAAACCATATGTTGGCTGGCTACACGAACATGTCCGTTTATGCCTTGAGGACTCCCAATACTGGCTCACCTAAGAAAAATAAAAGATAAAGTACAAAACTATTGCAGATTAGGGCCATATCTAGGGGGAAAGGCAGAATGGACATCCTCATTCATCAGAGCCTGGATTGAGGAAATAGGTGCAATCTTCTTGTCCCTCGTGATAGAGAACAAGTTGTTAAACTCTGCGAAGCATTTGTCTTGTTTGTATAGCTCCCTTATGTTAAGCTGATCAATGGGAGCTTTCCACCAATGACAAATTTATGTTCGATGTGACTTTTAGCCATTGCAATCACCTTTTCTTTTTATTTGATTCCATCTAGTTGGTCTTGGACCTCGTTGAAATCCTGTACAATGAAGTTTTTTCTTACCTTACGGTAAGTCTCAACAGGAGCATGGTTTCATTAAGAGGTTGGCTTGTATTTGAAAAGCGTTTAGCAAAATATTCAAAAGAAGAATGACCAAATGAATAAGGTTTAACAGCCAGTGAGAAAATAATAAAAAGAATCTCCCCACCACATAAAGTGGAGAGCTCAAAGAGTTTCTTATAAATTTTTGTGCGTTGTTTTAAAAATGTGTTGAGCCTATCATCCGCATTTTCAATTATCTTAATCTCAATTTTTTTTCTTTCCTCTAGTTTTCTTGTCTAAGCTTGCCATTGCAAAAAAAAAAAAAAGAATCAAAAGAAAAAAGACAGAAGCAAAAAGGTTACAAAGGAAAGCTTTACTAGCCTTTCAGATGGTTTGGAATGAAGTTCTTCTTAGATGAAATTCATATATATATAGGGAAAAAACCATAGAAATTAAATGCTGAAACTAATTAAATTAGGTGATCAAATTTGACGTTCAACAATTGAATATTGTGTTAGTAAATTAATCCATTCTTGAATTAGGTAGTTAATTATGTTTCTTAAATGCAGTACAAATCTTTTGTTATTGATCGTATATTTATTATACCAAATATTCCATAAAATGAAACAAAAATTCATGATATTATTTTACATTTTATGTCAATTATATGTTGAGAAGTTCCAAAATCGATATCGTTATTCGGTAAAATTAGAAGCTCACATTGGAATAATTGATAGAATGTAAAAAAAGGAAAAACTTCTTCAAAAAGAAAGAAAAATAGTGCTCCAAAAGCATAGAAGGAAATAATGGATATCAAATTTATTTCTTTGCAAATTTTGGTAAATTCTAGAATAGGTTAGGTTGTATTACCATTGAAAGTATGATGATGCTGCCAATAGCATCTAAAATGACCTGGATTTTGCGTCTTTACTTGGTTTTAATTTACGATAAATTCTAAGCTTAGTAAGTTCGTATAACTTAGAATTTAACTTACCATTCGATCAAATAATAGGTAAGTTACAAAGCATAACCCGGCCAAATGCCTAAGCACATATACACCAACCATATTAACCATGTAAATTCATATATGAACTAATAAACATGGATGAGCTCAACAATTAATCACATTCCCTATACATGTATCATCCATTTCATAAATATATATATCATGTAACATCTTTCCATGTATTTCATGTGCATACCTGTAATAGTTCTTATCGAACTCATACCATTTCGAATTTGAACATTGCCCGTTGAACCATTTAGAATACCGTTAGATACCCGAGATAGCTCACACATAGTGTGCTAGCTCATATAACTATAATCTGTCAACTCATGTACAAGTATGCTCATATAAGCTCTGAATCGATATGCTCATTTGAGCTGTAGATCGGCATGCTCTCACGAGCGGTGGAGTGTCCGCAACACATGAATGACCTCAGCCAAATCGGTAACCCTAAGGACATGTCATTTGTATCATACGGATTCCTATGGTTCAAACGAGGCTTGGTAATCGTCAAACGTTGTTGGATATGTGTTCGGTAATTATATATAACAAATCATATAATTTATATATTTCAATTAAAAAATATAAATACAATTTAATTACATGAACTTACCTCGACGAGTATACATAGAATCAAAGGCGATTAATCTAAGACTTTCTCTTTGTCCTGATCTAACTCCGTACGAGGTCTAACTGGATCTATACAGATAAATTTAAATAAATTAAACATATAATTCATTCAATTTAATCCAAAACATATTTTTGGAAAAACTACAATTTTCCCCTATACTTTTAATTCTTTGTAATTTAGTCCATAGCTCATAAAAATGAAAATTTACATAATTTCACCACAACCCACTATGGCCGAGTATCAAATAGGTCCTTAGGCTGCACTATAATTCAATTATTTCACAATTTCACCATGTAATATTGCCTATTTTTCAATTTAGTCCCTAATTGACAATTTCATCAAAAATCTCTTTACAAAAGTTGTTTATCAAACAACAACCATTAATTTTCTAACATCAAACTTCAAAACTCACATGCATTCATCAATGGTAAAACCCTAATAGTTTAATAATTTCACAGATTAGCCCCCGGCTAGCTAGATTAAGCTATAATGATCCCAGAAACATAAAACTAATTAAAAATAGGACAAATATTCGTACCTAATTGAGCATACAAACTTGGCCGAATGTTGAGCACAAAAATGGCTTCTTTCTCTTTTGAAAATCAGTTAAAGATGATAATGGAAGATGATGATAAATTTATTTTAATTAACTTATCATTTATTTACTTATTTACTTAATTAACCTTTAAATTGAATCAAAATTACACAAAATGCCAAGCCATGAGATTCCACTAGCACATTGATGGTCTACTTACCATATAAGTACTTCCATTTAAAAGTTTTATAGCTATTTAATACCTTTAGCTACTAGAACTCAACTTTTGCAGTGTACATGATTTAGTCCTTTTTATCAAATTAAACATGTCAATGGTAAAATTTCTTAACGAAATATTTATATGGTATTACTATCATGCTGTAGGTAATAAAATAATAATCAAATGAATTATTCGACTTCGGATTTTTGGTCTCAAAACCACTGTTCTAATTTCACTGAAAATAGGTTGTTACAACTCTCCCCCTAAAGGGATTTTCGTCCCTGAAAATCTTACCAAAACAGAGGTTCGACTACTGCTTTCTCATAGCATCCTCGGGTTCTCGGGTGACTTCTTCTATACCATGTCATTTCCAGAGAATTTTTACTAAAGCTATGTTTTTGTTTCTGAATTCTTTTACCTTTTGTGCTAGAATTCTGATCGGTTTCTCACTGTACGACATATCAGGTTGAATCTCAACATCTATCGGGGTGATAACATGTGAAAGGTCAGATCGGTATCGTCGTAACATAGAAATGTGAAAGACATTATGAATCTTTTATAGTTTCAAAGGTAAAGCTAATTCATACTCAACAGGTCCAATTCTTTCAATAATATCATATGGCCCGATAAATCGTGGACTTAGCTTTCCTTTGTGACCAAACCCAAAAACTTTCTTCCAGAGTGAAACTTTTAAAAATACCCTGTCCCCGACTTGTAATTCTATGTCTTTACGTTTAAGATCTGCGTACGATTTCTGGTGATCTGAAGCTGCTTTCAAACTATCTCGGATCACTTTCACTTTTTCTTCAGTCTTGTAAATCAAATCAACCCCGTGTATCTTCTTCTCACTGAGATCGGTCCAGTATAACGAATTTTGACATCTACGACCATATAGAGCCTCATACGGTGCCATCTTTATGCTCAATTAAAAGCTGTTGTTATACATGAATTAAACCAACGATAAATATTTTTCCCAATTGACTTCAAACTCTAATACATAGCAACGAAGCATATCAACAAGAATTTAAATCACACACTCAGATTGACCATCAATTTGAAGGTGAAATGTAGTGCTAAAATACAACTGCCTACCTAGAGCTTCTTGTAACTTTCTCCAAAATCGTGATGTAAACTGTGGATCTCTATCTGAAATAATGGAGACTGGCACTCCATGTAATCTGACAATTTCAGAAATATATAACCCAGGTAATGTGTCAAAGGAGAAATATGTACGTACTAGAATAAAATGTGCAGACTTTTCCAAATGGTCAATGATAACCCAGATGACATCTTTCTTTCTCGGTGATAAGGGTAAACCCGATACAAAATCCATAGTAACTCTATCCCATTTCCAATCCGGTATCATCACTGGTTGTAATAGTCCTAAAGGTACCGGGTCTTTAGCTTTAACTTGCTGACATATTAGGCATTTAGACAAAAAATGAGAAATCTCGTGTTTCATTCCCGGCCACTAGTACATCTGTCGCAAATCATTGTACATTTTATTACTTCCCGGATGAACAAACAAGCTAACACTACGAGCTTCAAGTAAGATTCTCTAAATGAGCTCTGGATTCTTCGGTATACAAAATCTACCTCTAAACAATAAACAATCATCAAGTCCTATCTAAAATTCGGTATCAAAAATTGACTCACACTGTACCCGTTTAGCTAACAAATCGTCATCACATTTCTAAGCTTCACAAATCTATTGTAAAAATATCAATTTAGCTTTTAACTCGGCTAAAATCGAGCCATCATCAGATAATGTCAGTCGTGTATTCATCGCTCGCAGAGCAATTAAAGATTTTCTACTTAGAGCATTAGTAACTACATTCGCTTTTCCCAAATAATAATCAATGATCAACTCATAATCTTTTAGCAGCTCGAGTCATCTATGTTGTCTCAAATTCAAATATTTTTGCGGCATTAGATACTTCAAACTCTTGTGATCGGTAAATATATGACATTTTTCGCTGAACAAATGGTGTCGCAAAATTTTCAACGCAAACACAATAGCTGCCAACTCTAAGTCAGCTGTCGGATAGTTCTTTTCATGCAACTTTAACTATTTGGAAGCATAAGCTATTACTTTGCCCTCCTGCATCACAACACAACCTAAAAAATTTAAAGCTACATCACTGAAAATTAAAAATTCTTTACCCGATTCAGGCTAAACCAGATTTGGTGCTTCAGTCAATAGTGCTTTCAACTGGTTGAAACTTTGCTAACGTTCTTCGGACCATTCAAATTTCACATTTTTCTCTAATAGTCGCGTCATCGGTGTAGCCATCATCGAGAACCCTTTAACAAACCTTCGATAATAACCAACTAATCCCAGTAAACTTCTGAGTTCGAATACATTTTTCTATGATTTCTAGTCAACAACTATTAAAATTTTAGTCGGATCAACTCTGATGCTTTCAACTTCTAACTTCTCGAAGCCAAAACTCACATTTTCTAAATTTAGCAAACAATTGTTTATCTCATAGAGTTTACAACACAATTCTCAAATGCTTGAATGCTCGGACTCGTCTCGAGAATAGATTAGAATATCATCAATAAATACCACAAAAAATCTATCTAAATATGGTCTAAATATTCTGTTCATCAACTCCATAAATACTGCAGGTGCATTAGTTAAAGCAAACAATATCACAAGAAATTCATAGTGTCCGTATCTGGTTCTCAATGTAGTTTTTGGTACATCTGAATCTTTCACTCGTAGTTGATAATAACCAGAACGAAAATCAATCTTCGAGAATACTGTGGCACCTTTCAACTGATCGAACAGATCATCAATACGAGCCAGTGGATATTTGTTATTGATTTTAACCTTGTTGAGTTTACGGTAGTCTATACATAATCTTATTGATCCGTCCTTTTTCTTAATGAACAGAATTGGTGCACCCCAAGGGGAAAAATTGGGTCGAGCAAAACCCCTATCTGTTAATTCTTGTAGCTGTGCTTTCAACTCTTTCAACTCAGTAGGAGCCATTCTGTAAGGTGCTATTGATATCGATGATGTCCCCGGTACCAGTTCAATAGCAAACTCAACCTCTCTGGCGACTGTAATCCAGGTAACTCCTCTGAAAATATATTAGGATACTCGCAAACCACTGGTACTATTTCAAGCTTCGATTCAGACACTTTAGAATCCAAAACATAAGCAAGATACGCATCACAACCTTTTCTTACATATTTCTGTGCTGACATAGCTGAAATAACCATAGGCAACCCACTTGAACTATCTGATTCAATACGAAGTATCTCACTATTTTGACATTTCAATACAATAAGTTTTCGTCTACAATTTACAACCGCATCATGTAGAGTTAACCAATCCATGCGCATAATCACATCAAATTCATCAAACGGTAATAGCATCAAATCAGCCGGAAGACTATAACCCTAAGTCATCAAAGGACAGTTCTTGCAGACTTTATCAACTAGCACATACCGACCTAGGGGGTCCAATACTTTAACCACGAGTGGACTTAACAGGTAAATTCTTACTATACACTAAATTCGTGCACACATATGAATGAGTTGATCCCGGATCAATCAATGTAGTAATATCAGTATCAAAAATAGAGAAAGTATCGGTAATAACATTTGGCATAAAAGCATTTTCTCGTGCGCAAATAGCATAAGCCTAGCTGGTGCTCGTGCCTTGGATCTCACAGTAGAATCTTTTGTTACACCACGGTTACCACTGAAAGTTCTAGGATTACGTAGTGGTTTACCAATCGCAATAGTATTGCTCGGCCTTATGGTTTGAGCTTTCTCTTTCTCGAATTTCTCTAGCAATCTCTAAGATAGTGGTCTAAGGAACCGTACCTGAAACACACTCTGTTCTTTAATCGACACTCACCATAATATGGTTTCTTACAGTGTTGGCACTCAATCCAAACATCTCTAACACTACTCATGCTTGCTACAGATGTAGCCTGAGGTTTCAGACTGGAGCGTCAGGTACCTCTCTATTAGAATATCCCATAAAAGCTATTGAACGGTTGTGATATTATTTTGATTTCTTTCATATTGACTGATAAGACTTCCCAGTAAATCTCTTTCTCGAGTCTCTAGCTTTAAAATCAGCACATCTTTTCTCTTTACTCAGCTCCTATGCCTTATGTGCTCGATCAACTAATACAACAAATTCTTTCAGCTCAAGAATTCCAACTAAAAGCTTTATGTCTTCATTCAGCACTTCTTCAAACCTCTTACACATAGTAGTTTTAATTGGAATACACTCCCAGCAATATTTGCTCAATCTAACAAATTCTCGCTTATACTCGACACCATCATACGACCCTGTTTGAGCTCAAAAAATTCTTTAAGTTTTTTATCCGAAAACCTCTGACTAATATATTTCTTTCAAAACTCAGTTTGGAAGAATTCCTAGGTGATCCACTCTCTCAGCACAACATAAATCAACATGTTCCACCACTGGTAAGCCAAATCTTTCAATGACGATACTGCGCATTTAACGCACTCGGCCGGTGAACATGATAAATCATCAAAAACCCTGATTGTATTCTCTAACCAGAATTTAGCTCTCTTAGGATCACCTTCAGCAGTAGCTCAGAATTCTTCAGCCCCGTACTTACGTATCTTATCAATAGACGACTTACTAATACAGATTGGTTTCAAACCTTAAGGAATAACGGAAACCGGTTGAGGAGCAGGAGGGGGTGGAGGTTGTTGAGCAGCCAAGTTCGTCTGTACAAACTCGATAAACCATTCATTCATCATCTGGAAGAAGGGTCTTTAGCCTCACCTCCCTGGCCCTCAGATAAGGGCCTTGTACCGCTCGATGCTACTCCGTGAATGGAGGCTTAAGAGTTGATCTCTACTTCATCGGTGTTAGCTTGGTTTGATGTCATTGCTATACGAAAGTAGTTTCAAACAGTCAGGAGATATCACACTATCACAGGTTAAATAATCGTATGTATAGCTAGACTCGTACACACTATTTTTAGCTCGAGAATTGACTAAACCGAAGCTCTAATACCAATAAATGTAACACCCCTAACCCGTATTTGTCGCCAGAACTAGGTTGCAGAGTATTATCGTAGTTTACAGTACAAACGGATAGAATTTCAAACATTTCATAACAGATCAATATACACATTAAAACCAAGTCAAAATATACACATTGTCCCTTGTACGAGCTATCGAGGCCCAAAAATAATTATTAGAAACAAGTCAGGACTAAATTGAAGACTTAGAGAATTTTTTAGAAAATAGTAAAAATTTTCAACACTGCAAGGGTCACACGGCCGTGTCGCCTGGCCATATGACTCACATGGTCAGGAGACACGCTTGTGTTTCAGGCCGTGTCGGCATTCGAAATAGGGACACACGGTCGTGTGCTAGCCCGTGTCTGTGCCTGTGTAAGGCATTTTCTCACCCAAATTGTCAATAACAAACTTTTCATATATAACAAAGCCATAATAAGGCATCCAAAAAAAGCATAAACAAGATATATTCATAGGGTATAACTTCATACAGCCAATATGCCCTTAGGTACCTCAGTGACAAAATCAAAACAGATACAAATGTGAACATACATTGATCAATTCTTCAAAAAAGGCTTGACTAAGTCTATACCATATTATGTCACTTGTTTTACCTTTCAAAACATTACCAAAAATATACCAGATATATCATACAAGAATTAGCTCCAAATAATCACATAATTCATATATGTCTAAGGCACCAAAACACTATATTCACTTGCATCATATTGTCACTTATCATTTGCATGCTTAAACTATAATACCATCATCTTAATCAAGCTATTCACATACATGTCAAAGTAAACCATTATCTTAAATAAAAATACAAAAAATACAATCAATTCAAATGGCCATATTCACAACAAAACACATAGGCCAACATTAGCCAAAATACCTATACATGCCATTATAACCAAAATTTAACAACCAAAAATGCCAAAAGAGCCGATGGATAGTGTGATATAGCTTCGACAAGCTTCCAACCAAAACGAGCTTCCGATTAACTATAGAACACATAAAATAACACAGACTAAGCATTTAAGCTTAGTAAGTTCGTATAACTTAGAATTTAACTTACCATTTGATCAAATAATAGGTAAGTTACAAAGCATAACCCAACACATTTTGGCCAAATCCCTAAGCACATATACACCAACCATATTAGCCATGTAAATTCATATATGAACCAAAAAAATGGATAAGTTCAACAATTAATCACATTCCATATACATGTATCATTTATTTCATAAATCTATATATCATGTAACATCATTTCCATGTATTTCACGTTTATACCTATAATAGTTCGTATCGAACTCATACCATTTCGTATTAGAACATTGCCCGTTGAACCGTTTAAAATACCGTTGGATACCCGGGATAACTGTAAGTCGTCAATTCATGTACAAGTATGCTCATGCGAGCTATTACAAGCTGTTAATCAGTATGCTCATTTGAGTTGTACATCGGTATGGTCTCACAAGCTATAAATTGGTATGTTCTCACGAGCAGTGGAGTGTTCACAACATACAGGACGTTAGCTAAATCAGTAACCCTAATGACATATCATTTGTATCCTACGAATTCCTATGGTTCAAACGAAGCTCGGTAATCGTCGTACGTCGTTGGATATGCATTCAGTGATTATATATAATAGATCATAACATGTATATGTTTCAATTAAAAACATATAAATACAATTTAATTACATGAACTTACCTTGACGAGTATACGTAGATACGGAGGCGATTAATCCAAGATTTTCTCTTTACCCCAATCTAACTCCGTATGAGGTCTAACTAGATTTATACGGATAATTTTAACCCAATTTAACATATAATTTATTCAATTTAATCCAAAACATATTTTTTGAGAAATACCATTTTGCCCCTATATTTTTAATTCTTTACAATTTAGTCCATAGCTCATAAAAATGAAAATTTACACAATTTCACCACAACCCACTATGGCCGAGTATCAAATAGGTCCTTAGCATGCTCTATACTTCAATTATTTCATAATTTCACCATGTAATATTTCCTATTTTTCAATTTAGTTCCTAATTGACAATTTCATCAAAAATCTCTTTACAAAAGTTGTTTATAAAAAAAACCATTCATTTTCTAACATCAAACTTCAAAACTCATATGCATGCATCAATGGTAAAACCCTAATAACAGTTTCACAAATTAGTCCCCAGGCTAGCTAGATTAAGCTACAACGATCCCGGAAATATAAAAATCATTAAAAATGGGACAAATATACATACCTAATTGAGCATATAAACTTGGCCGAATGTTGAGCACAAAAATGGCTTCTTTCTCTTGTGAAAATCGGTTCAAGATGATAATGGAAGATGATGATAAATTTTATTTTAATTAACTTATCATTTTTTTACTTATTTACTTAATTAACCTTTAAAATGAATCAAAATTACACAATATGCCAAGCCATCATATTCCACTAACACATTTATGGTCTAATTACCTTATAAAGACTTCCATTTAAAAGGTCTATAGCTATTTAATACATTTAGCTACTAGAAATCAACTTTGGCACTTTACGTGATTTGGTCATTTTTATCAAATTGAACATGTAAACGGTAAAATTTCTTAAGGAAAGTTTTATACGGTATTACTATCATGCTGTAGGAAATAAAATAATAATAAAATAAATTATTCAACTTCAGATTTGTGGTCCCGAAACCATTATTTTGATTTCACTAAAAGCGGGTTGTTACAGATATAGCTCTGACAAGCTTCCAACTAGAACGAGCTTCTGATCTACTATAAAACACGGAAAATAACATAGAGTAAGCATTTAAGCTTATTAAGTTCTTATAACATAGAATATAACTTACCATTTAGTCACATAATAGGTAAGTAAACAAAGCATATCCCAACACAATTTAGCCAAATGCCTAATCACATAGTCACCAACCATGTTAGCCATGTAAACACATATATATAAGTCAATAATTATGGATGAACACAACATTTTATCAAGTTCCATATACATGTATCATCCATTTCACATATCTATATATCATGTAACATCATTTCTATGTATTGCATGTGTATACCTGTAATAGGTCGTACTAAACTCATACCGTTTCATATCAGAACATTGCCCGTTGAACCGTTTAGAATACCGTTGGATACCTGGGATAGCTTACACATAGTGTGGTAGCCCATATAACTATAAATCATCAATTCATGTACATATATGCTCATACGAGCTGTAAATCGGTATGCTCACTCGAGCTGTAGATTGGTATGCTCTCACGGGCTATAAATCAGTATGCTCTTATGAGCTATAAATCAGTATGCTCTCATGAGTTTTGGAGTATATGCAACATATGCAGGACCTCAACCAAATAATGTAACCCAAATGACATGTCATTTGTATCCTACGGATTCCTCAAGTTCAAACAGGACTCGATATTTGTCGAACTTCATTGGATATGCAACCATGTACATTTATAACAATTCACAATTCATAAATAATTCAACATAAAACATATAAACAAAATTTAATCACACGAACTTATCTCGACGAGTATACATAGATACAGAAGCGATTAATCCGAGACTTTCTCTTTGCATCAATCTAACTCCGTACGAGTTCTAATTAGACTATACGGATAAATTTAACTCAATTAAACATATAGTTCATTCAATTTAATTCAAAACATATTTTTGGCAAAATTACCATTTTGCCCCTCTACTTTCAATTTCTTTCTAATTTAATCCCTAGGCTCGAAAAATGAAACTCATGCAATTTTACCCTTACCCAAGCCTAACCAAATATCTTATACGCTTATAGGAGCCCAAACATTTCACTAATTCACAAATTATACCATGTAATATGTACTATTTTTGAATTTAGTCCCTATTTGACAATTTCACCAAAAATCCCTTTACAAAAGTTTTTTTATCGAACAACCATCCATTTTCTATCATCAAACTTCAAAACTCATATGTATTCAACAATGGCAAAACACTAATAGTTTAATAGTTTCACAAATTAGTCCCGGGGCTAGCTAGATTAAGCTACACCGATCTTGACAGCATAAAAATCATTAAAAATGGGACAAAATACATACCAATCAAGCAATGATAAGTTCTGGAATGTAAAAGCTCAACAATGGCTTCCCAAACCATTAAAATCCACTATCAAACCTAATTTTCTAATTACCATATAAGGACTTCCACTTTAAATTTCTATAGCTATTTAATACCTTTAGCTATTAGAACTTAACTTTTGCACATTACGCAATTTAGTCCTTTTTATCAGATTGAGCATGTAAATGGTAAAATTTCTTAACAAAATTTTTAAACGGTATTACTATCATACTATAGGTAATAAAATAATAATAAAATAAATTTTTTGAATTCAAATTTGTGATCCCAAAACCACTGTTCTGGTTTTACTGAAAATGCGTTGTTACAACTCTCCCCGCCTAAAGGGATTTTTCTCCTTAAAAATTTTACCAAAAAAGATGTTTGAATATTGCTTTCTCAATGCTTCCTCAGGTTTCCAAGTGGCTCCTTCCATGCCGTGTCATTGCCAGAGAACTTTTACTAAAGCGATGTTCTTATTTCTTAATTCATTCACCTCTTGAGTTAGAATTCTAATCGGTTCTTCACTGTATGACAGACCAGGCTGATTTTCTACATCCATTGGAGAGATCACATCTGAAGGGTCAAATCAGTATCATCATAACAGAAATACGTGAAAGACATTATGAATCTTTTCTAGTTCTGACGGTAAAGCTAATCCATTGGAGAGATCACATGTAAAGCTCGATAAATCATGGACTTACCTTTCCTTTGCGACCAAACTGAAAAAATTTCGTGTATAATCAGATTTAATTTTAATTGAAAATATTTACACATATTTAATTGACCTAAAATATAAATGTATAATCAAATTAAATTTTAATTCACTTGCACCTAATCCATCCATTTTATTGTTATCGTCTTTTCTTTACTATTTTAAAGCTTTAACAAAAAAAGATATGATAATGTGACTTTTTAAATACAGAAAGCAACTTAAACAGATGTCGTGTAGGCATATCATTAATATGGAATTGTAGTGGAGACAAAATTTGCTACAAGGAGAACTCCCAAAAATATATTCTATTTAGACTACATCTCAATTGAAGGCCTATCATTAATACTAAAGTGAAAACTATTTATACAATAAATCGTTGTCGATCAATCTTTCCAAGAAACTTCTATTAATTTTATATCATTTGATTGAAAAACTTGATGTGGAATCTTGTAAGAAGAGAGAGCTTATCCCACTATGATATATTATTCTTTTTACGTTTTTCCATGAAAACTTTTCAACGGAATCATGAAAGTTAAAAGTGTATCCGTAGATGATTTGAAACTTGATCGAGTTATAAATATAAGAAAATTTATAGATGTTAGAATTAAGTGACCCAAATCCTAATTTAAATTAAATATCGTGGTAAAATAAAATAAAAGTAAAATCCTATATAATTATACTTCTTTTATTTTTATTTTAAAATAAGGTTTTTAAACCTTATTAAACTGCATCTATTTGATATTATTAGAATAAGGAGTTTCACTCCTATTAGAATAAGGTTTACAAGCTTATAAATTGGAATAGCCTACTCATCTTGTAATTTAAAATTCGAATTCGACATAGTGAATTTTCTTCTCCTCTGCCCGTGGTTTTTTCCCGAAAGGGTTTCCACCTAAAATCTTTGTGTTCTTTATTTTTCTATTTGTTTTTCTTTGCAATATATTGTCATTACCGACATTAATTTTTCTCAAATTGGTATCTGAGCTTCCGGGTTGTTCATCTCAAATCACGGTAATGACGTCTTTGAAGTACGAAATTTCGCTGTTGGATCGCAACACCAGATTTGCGTTGTGGCAAATAAAGATGCAGGCAATTCTTGCACAGATGGACTTAAAGGAAGCCTTGCTAGGGGTAGATAAGATGCCTTCAACATTGAAGGAGGAAGAGAAGAAATGCAAGGATCGAAAGGCGTTAACACAGTTACATCTGCATTTGTCTAACGAAATTTTGCAGGATGTGATGGAGGAGAAGACCGCCACTGTATTATGGAAGAGGTTGAAACAAATATGTATGTCGAAAACTCTAACTAGCAAGCTGCATATGAAGCAGCTTCTTTATGGTCATCGTTTGGAGGAAGGTGCATCTGTGCACGAACACTTAACAGTGTTTAAAGAAATGCTTTCAAACTTGGAGGCCATGGAGCTTCAGTATGATAAGGAAGATCTAGGGTTGATTCTACTTTGTTCATTGCCCCCGTCTTATTCAACCTTTAGAGATACGATTTTATATAGCCGCGAGTCTCTCACAGTTGATGAGGTTCATGATTCTTTAATCTCGTATGATAAGATGAAGCATCTTGTGGTTAAAATTGACTCTCAGAGAGAGGGTCTTATTGTTCGTGGGAGACAAGATCGGAATGTTGATGATGATCGTGGAAAGACACATGAACGGAATCCTCGCAGTAAATCTAAGGATATATCAAAGTCTTTAAACAGAGGTAAAACTTGTAACTTCTGCAAGAAGAAAGGGCACATTAAATCTGAGTGCTATAAGCTACAGAATAAGATCAAATGGGAGGCTGTGAATCAAAATGAAAAACAACTAGAAAGTTTCGGTAAAGCTGATGTTGTAGAAGACTATAGCGATGGTGAACTTCTAGTCACTTATGTCAATAATTCTAAAGCGAGTGAGGAGTGGATCCTTGATTCGGGTTGCATCCTTGATTCGGGTTGCACCTTCCACATGAGTCCCAATCGGGATTGGTTTACTATTTACGAAACAATGTCTGAAGGTATTGTTTTGATGGGAAATAATGCTTCATGTAGAATTGAAGGTGTTGGAACAATTAGAGTTAAGATGTTTGATGGAGTCGTCAGAACACTTAGAGACGTACGACATGTTCCAGAATTAAAAAGAAATTTAATTTCATTGAGTACTCTTGATTCAAAAGGGTATAAATACACAACTGAAAGTGGGGTTTTGAAGATTTCCAAAGGTTCCCTCATTGTGATGAAAGGGCAGAGAAAGACTGCCAAGTTATATGTTTTTGAGGTTCTCTCTTATCTTGGTGATGCAGTTGTCTCATCCTCTTCCTTATCAGATGATGATATTACTAAAATTTGACATATTCGCCTAGGGCATATGAGTAAGAATGGTATGGTAGAATTGAGCAAAAGAGGACTTCTTGATGGGCAAGGAATTTGCAAAGTGATGTTCTGTGAGCACTGCATTTTTGGGAAGCAAAAGAAAGTTCGATTCACCAGGGGAATCCATAACACGAAGGGAACATTGGAGTATATTCATTTTGATCTCTGGGGGCCATCCAGAGTGCCTTCAAGAGGTGGAGCTAATTATATGCTAACTTTTATTGATGATTTTTCCAGAAAAGTGTGGCGTTCTTCCTGAAGCAGAAAAGTGATGTGTTTCCCGCATTGAAGTCTTGGAAAACCATGATTGAAAAATAGACGGGAAAGCAAATAAAATACCTCCGCACAGACAATGGCTTAGAGTTATGTTCTGATGAGTTTAATAAATTGTGTAAGTTAGAAGGGATCGTGAGACACTTGACAGTTTGTCATACTCCACAACAAAACAGTGTTGCGGAACGAATGAACAGAACGATCATGGAGAAGGTTCGATGTATGTTGTCAAATGCCAACTTACCAAAGTCATTTTGGGCCGAAGCAGCCTATAGAAAATTGGAACCAAGATCTATTAAATGTGTTTTTCTTGGTTATAAAACTGGTGTAAAAGGGTATAAGTTATGGTGTCCTGAAAATAGAAAAGTTGTGTTTAGCAGAGATGTTATTTTTGATGAAACTGCTATGCTACCTAACTTATCTCTTAAAGACTCTTCCAATAAAGAAAATCAAAAGTAGGTGGATCATCAGATTAATCTAGAATCTACAACAGAGTCGACTACTAAAGCCAGGACAAAAATTCAAAATAGAGTTGCTTCTTCACCACAATACTCTATTGCCAAAAATAGAACTAGAAGAGAAATTAAATCTCCAAAGAAGTATGTCGAGGCTGATCTAGTTGCTTATGTTTTAAATGTGACTGAAGATATAGATGCAAACCAAGAGCCATCTAATTATTCTGAGGCGGTTAGTTGTGAAGACTCAGAAAGGTGGATGTTTGCTATGCAAGCGGAGATGGAATCATTACACAAAAATAAAACATGGGATCTTGCGAAACTTTCTAAAGGTAAAAAGGTTGTTCGTTGTAAATGGGTGTTTAAGAAGAAAGAAGGGACTCCAAGAGTTGAAGAACCCAGATATAAAGCAAGGCTTGTTGCAAAGGGTTACAGTCAAATTCTAGGAGTGGACTTCACAGATGTGTTCTCTCCAGTTGTGAAGCATAGTTCAATTCTAGCTTTGCTTGGTATTGTGGCCATGCATGATTTGGAGCTTGAGCATTAGATGTAAAAACTGCATTTTTGCATGGAGAACTTGATGAGGATATTTACATGCAACAACCAGAGGGTTTTACAGTCTCAGATAAAGAGGACTATGTTTGCTTACTGAAAAGTCCCTTTACAGTTTGAAACAATCACCAAGACAATGGTATAAGAGGTTTGATTCCTTTATGACTTATCATGATTTTAAAAGAAGTAGCTTTGACAGTTGTGTTTACTTTAAGAAAAACAGGGATGGTTCTTTTGTGTATCTACTCCTTTATGTTGATGACATGTTGATAGCAGCGAAAGATAAAGGAGAGATAAGAAAGGTCAAAGTCCAACTAAATGAAGAATTTGAGATGAAAAACTTGGGACCAACAAAGAAGATACTTGGTATGGAGATTCTTAGAGATAGAAAAGAAAGTAAATTGTACCTAAGTCAGAAGGGGTACATTGAGAAAGTTCTTTGTAGATTCAATATGCAGAATGCTAAGCCTGTTAGTACTCCTTTAGCAGCCCATTTCAAACTTTCATCGGCTTCGTCTCCACAATCAGATGATGAGATTGAGTACATGTCACATGTTTCATACTCTAGTGCAGTAGGATCTCTCATGTATGCCATGGTTTGTTCACGTCCAGATTTATCATATACAGTTAGCAGATATATGGCGAATCACGGTAAAGAACATTAGAAAGCAGTTCAGTGGGTTTTAAGATACTTATGAGGTACTACCGATGTTTGCTTACAGTTTGGAAGAACTAGAGATGGAGTTATTGGGTATGTTGATGCTGATTTTGCTGGAGACCTCGATAGAAGAAGATATCTCACAGGTTATGTCTTTACAATCGGAGGTTGTGCAATCAGTTGGAAAGCCACTTTGCAAACTACAGTCGCTTTGTCTACCACTGAAGCTGAGTACATGGCGATTACTGAGGCTTGTAAAGAAGCTATTTGGTTGAAGGGACTCTTTAGCAAAATCAATGAAGACCTTCAAATCAATACAATATTTTGTGACAGTCAGAGTCCCATTTTTCTTACAAAAGATCAAATGTTTCATGAGAGAAAAAAACACATTGATGTTCGGTATCATTTTGTTCGTGATATTATTGGTCGTGGTGATATTGTTGTGAGCAAAATTAGTACTAATGAAAATCCTGCAGATATGATGACTAAGTCACTTCCTATAACCAAGTTTGAGCATTGCTTAGACTTGGTTGGTGTTCATTGTTGAAAATAAACCCTTAAGGGGTTTTATGGAAGAGGTGGAGAAACTTGTTCGTTGAGAGTTCACGATGAGAACTTGTTCATTAAGAATTCGTGTCAAGGTGGAGATTGTTAGAATTAAGTGACCCAAATCCTTATTTAAATTAAATATTGTGGTAAAACAATATAAAAGTAAAATCCCTGTAGAATTATACTTCTTTTATTTTATTTTAGAATAAGGGTTTTAAACCTTATTAAACTCCATCTATTTGATATTATTAGAATAAGGAGTTTCATTCCTATTAGAATAAGATTTACAAGCCTATAAATAGGCATAGTCTACTCCTCTTATAATTAATTCGAATTTGACATAGTGAATTTTCTTCTCCTCTGCCCGTGGTTTTTTCCCGAAAGGGTTTCCACGTAAAATCTCTGTGTTCTTTATTTTTCTATTTCTTTTTCTTTGTGATATATTGTCATTACCGACATTATATTTTTCTCAATAGCCTTGAGCTTAAAGGTTAGAAAAAAAAGATCCAACAATGTTATTAATCACCAGTTTAATAAAAGAAAATAGTTGACAACATGATAAATGGAACGAAAATAGCCCTAAACACTAAATAGTCAAGGCTCGGGAATGCTACAATGGAGACCATAGACCATATGTTGGTCGGCTACATGAACATTTTCGTGTATGCCTTGAGGACTCCCAATACTGACATGCCTAACAAACATAAAAATAAAACAATAAAATAGCATTTAACATCATGGACATTTAGGTGCAAAACTATTGCAGTTTAAGGCGATATCTAGGAGGAAAGGCAGAAGGGACATCCTCATCCATCGGAGCATGAAGTGAGCAAATAGATGCAACTTCTTGTCCCTCATGATAGAGATCAACTTGATAAACTCTGCGAAATGTTTGTCTTGTTCGTAGAGCTCCCTTAGGTTAAGTTGATCAATGGGAGCTTTCCACCAATGATGAATTTATGTTTCATGTGACTATTGGGCCAAAGTAATCGCCTTTTTTTTATTCAATCTAGTTGGTCTTGGAACTCATTGAAATCTTGTACAAGCAAGTTGATTCTTACCTTGCAGTACGTATCAACAGGAGCATCCGTGGTTTCATTAAGAGGTTGGCTTGCGTTTGAAAAACGTTTAACGAGAGATCACAGAAGGATGACCAAATGAATAAGGTTTACCAGCTGGTGAGAAAATAAAGAAAAGAATCTCCCCACCACATAAAGTGGAGAGCTCAAAGATTTTCTTATAAATTCTTGTGTGTTGTTTTGAAAATGCGTTCTTAACAATTGAATATCGTGTTAGTAAATGAATCTAGTCTTGAATTAGGTAGTTAAATATGTTTTTGAATGCAATACAAATATTGTGTTATTGATCGTATATATATTATATCATATATGCCATAAAATGAAACAAAATTTCATGATATTATGGTCCATTTTAAGTCAATTATCGTTGAAAAGTACCGAAAATCGATATCGTTATTTGGTAAAATTAGAAGGAAACATTGGAATAACGATAGAATGTTCAAAAAGGAAAGACTTCTACATAAATAATAATAATACTCCAAAAGCATATAAGGAAATAATGAATATCAAATTTATTTCTTTATAAATATTGGTAAATTCTAGAACAAAGTTAGGTTGTATTATCATTGAAAGTATGATGATGTTGCCAATAACATCTAAAATGGCCCAGATTTTGAATCTTTACTTGGTTTTAGTTTATGATAAATGAAATACCGTAATGTCTGGATTAGTTTTGTATAGAGAAGAATAAATTAAGAAAATAAAATTGTTCTAAGCTTTAAGAATTTAACTTTTTCTGTTATTGCGAGTTGCAGTAATAGCAAGTTGTTGAATGAATGTTGAGCACCTAAAATTAAACAATTTCACTCTGATAAAGTGTGTCAATTTGTTCTCATAATCAATTTATTGCCCATTTTTTATGGCGTTCATTGGTTTTGATTGTCTTATTTCGATATTTTTTACAATTGTTGAATAATTTAGTTCTTTTCTACTATGAAAATGACAAAACATAACAATAGAACTCAACGTCATCCTAATTGAATAAAATATATGGTTAAAGCGTAATTAAATTTTTTTACATGTAAAATATATCTAAACATAACATTTAGATTATTTTTGTCGACAATTTGTTATGCCCTCTCCTTTTATTGCTTCAAAAATAATGAAATAATAATTAAAATGTTTTTAAATTTTACATTTTTATGTAATGATAATTAAAATATTTACACATACTTAATAGACATAGAATACAAATGTATAATCAGATTTGATTTTACTTCACTTACACTTAGTGCATGCATTTTATTGTTATCGTCTTTTCTTTTCTTTTCTTTTGAAGCTTTCCAAAAAGGATATGAAAATGTGACTTTTAAATACATAAAGCAACTTAAAAAGATATGGTGTAGGCATGTCATTAATATGGAATTGTAGGGGAGACAAAATTCACTACAAGGAGAACTCCTAAATATATATATTCTATTTAGACTCCATCTGCATTGAAGGCCTATCATTAATCCTAAAGTGAAAACTATTTATACAATAAATCATTGTCGATCAATATTGCCAAGAAATTTCTATTAATTTTTTTATCATTTGTTTGCAAAACTTGACATGGAATCTTGTAAGAAGAGAGAGCATATCACATTATGATGTATTCTTCTTTTTAAGTTGCATGAAAACTTTTTAACGGAATCATGAAAGTGAAAAGTGTATCCACGTATGAATTGAAACTTGATCAAGTTATAAATATAAGAAAATTCACAGCCTTGAGCTCAAAGGTTAGAAATCCAAGATGCAAAGATTTTATTAATCACCAGTTTATTAAAAGCAAATAGCCGAGAACATGATAATTGGAACAAAATTGCCATAAGCCCTAAATAGTCAAGGCTCGAGAATGCTACGATAGAGACCATAGAGCATATGTTGGTTGGCTACACGAACATGTTCTTGTATGCCTTGAGGAACCCCAATACTGACAAGCCTAACAAACATAAAAAAATAAAACAATAAAATAACATTTAACATCATGGACATTGAGGTACAAAACTATTGCATATTAGGGCCATATCTTAGAGGAAATGTAGAACGGACATCATCATCCATTGGAGCATGCATTGAGGAAATAGCTGCAATCTTCTTGTCCCTCATGATAGAGAACAAGTTGATAAACTCTGTGAAATGTTCATCTTGTTCGTAGAGCTCCCTCAAGTTAAGCTGATCAATGGGAGCTTTCCACCAATTGTAACAATCTGTTTTTAGTAAAATCAAAATAGTGATTTTGAGACCACAAATTTGATGTTTAGATATTTATTTTATTATTATTTTGTCGTCTAAACATGATAGTAGTATTGTATACAAATTTCATTAATAAATTTTGCCATTTACATTTTAATTTGATGAAAAGGACTAAATCGCATAAAGTGCAAAAGTTTCATTCTAGTAGCTAAAGGTATTAAATAGCTATGAAACCTTAATGCATGAGTCCTTATGTGATAATTAGATCATTCATGTTGATAGTGGAATATGATGGCTTGGTATTATGGAAATTTTAATGTTTTAAAATGGTTCTACTAGTAATTTGCTAAATAATGATATATTAAATAAAACAAAAATTAAAGTATCATCTTCCTAAACTGAACGCCACTGAAATTTCAAAGAAAAAGAATCCATGGGAGCTTGCTAGGTTCGAAAATGGTGTCTTTGTGTGCATGGTATGTATTTTAGTCTTGTTTTTATTGATTTTTATATTTTCTGAATCGTTGTAGCTTAATCTAGCTATCCCGAGGACTAATTTGTGAAATTGTTAAACTATTAGAGTTTTACCAAGAATGAATGTGTATGTGTTTTGATGTTTTATGGAAGAAAATTGTTAGTTATTGATAGATAAATAACTTTTGTTAAGTGATTTTTGTTGAAATTGTCAAATAAGGATTAAATTAAAAAATATAAAATTTTAAATAATGAAATAATGAAATAAATGAAATATAGGGCTTGCTAAGAACCTATTTTATATTCGGCTATGATGGGTTATAGGAAAATTACATGAATTTCCATTTTTATGAGCTAGGGACTAAATTGAAAAGAAATCAAAAGTATAGGGCCAAAATTGTAATTTTGCTAAAATATGAATTTTGGTTAAATTAAATAGAATAATTATTGAATTGAGTTAAATTTATCCATTTACATAAAGACAAACCTCGTGCGGCTTTAGACCGGGGCAAAGATAAAGTTTCAGATTAATCGCCTCATTATCTACGTTTAATCGTCGAGGTAAGTTCATGTAATTATATTGTATTTATACGTTTTCAATTGAATTATATGTAACACCCCTTACCCGTATTTGATGCCTAAATAGGGTACGAGGTATTACCAGAACATATACACTTTTAATCGTAGTAAACCAAGTTGTAAAATTTCATCTAAATTAAAACTTTCAAGTTGTTATTCTCGAGTCGTTAATTAGGGTTTTCTTGCCTAAATATGCTCACAATCTTTCACTTCCTAGTCGTATAAATTTATAAATTTTCACTTACTTGTTGAATTCGTCATGAGTACTTGAATTTATCCGTATCATTACATATTCTCATATCGTCAAATTTTCCTTTTAACTAATGTAATATATCAATTACTCACTATCTAGTAAGCTAATTGTCACATATATATCGTTATCCATTCATCTCCCACAAAGCTAACAAAATTAACTACAAAGATAGTACAAATTTTCTCTATTTGATATAAACCAAAACACATTATTTCTTTTCCAACAAACCTTACTAAATATACACTTTATACTAACCCATATGTTTAATCATTCACCCATGACATAAATATATTTTATCCATTATTGCCGAATATAGATATGCTTCACAAATCATAATTCACCTCACATAGTAACCAAATTAATTTTATCGGTTTTCAAATAGATTACAAAATAAGTTATATAGCAAAATATAGATACATTTTAAACCACACAAATAAACAAATTTTCATGGCATTACATGATCATCACATATCAAAGACAAATGTTCTTGACATTTCTATCACATAAACCAAATTAATCAATGCAACCTCAATGATATAATCATCCATATATCATTATTTTCACACATATAAATATCATGACCAAATTTCTTAAACATTTGATCAATTGCTTTTCAATACTGCAATAGTTCTTCAGTATCAATACATATTTACCATTCAATTTAACATTTACCAATTATAATCGAGCATATGACCATTTATACACAATTCATTCATAAATTTTATTATCCTCCTCCTCCTCTCCATTCCACATCCTTTGTAACAGCCTGAATTTGGGGCTAGTCGGAATAATGGTTTCGGGACCACAAATTCGATGAGAAAAAAATTTATTTTCATTATATTTTTATGGTCTACAATTTCACAAAATGATTTCGTGAAAATTTCGTTTGAAAATTTTGACTTTTGGGCACTCAGTTTAGTCAAAAGAACTAAATTGTAAAAAGTGCAAAAGTTGAGTTCTATATGTTAGAGGTGTCCAATTGTTATGAAATTTTAAATTGGAGGTCTTTATATGGTAATTAGACCATTGATTAAGTTGGTGGACAAAAATCGGCATGGTTAGGCATGTTTCCAAAGTTTTTCATTAAGGGCATTTTGGTTATTTAGTTATTAAAATGAATTAAAAACAAAATTAAAAGCCAATTTTTGTCCATCTTCAACCCCTAGGCCGAAAATTGCATGGAGAAACCATGGATAGGGTTTTTCAAGCTTCCAAGCTCGACTGTAAGTCCGTTCTATTCCTATTTTTAATGTTTTTTACGTTTTTGAAATCCTCGTAACAAGATTTACCTATTTTTACCATTATTTTGAAATAGGGTTTCGTTTAAATATTTACCCATGAATGATATGCATGTATTTTGATGTTTTATGGAATAATATGGATGTTTGGAGTGTGATAAACGATTTGTACTAAGTAATTTTCGATGAAAATGCCTAAAAGGATTAATTTGTAAAAGTTATAAAATATGTCACTAGTGTGTGAATAAGTGGGTATTGTGGACTGCTATAGTTATGAAAATGGTTCATATAGGCCTAAAATGGAAGGAAATTGAATATAAATTATTTTAGGAGCCTAGGGGCAAAATCATAATTTTGTGAAAGTTTAGGGGCAAAAATGTAATTTTACCAAAGTATGATTTTTGGACTGGAATGAATAGTGTGAAGGTTATATAAGTTAAATGTACTGTTATAAATCAAGAAAGACAAGAAATTGAAATTGATCGATAAAAAGAAAAGTGAGAGACATTAAGAAATTCCTGAATGAACCTTTAGAATAAAAAGGGATGCAAATGAACTGGCAGAAATGATCACATGTGTGGCACAGATTGTTTGTAGGCCACTATGTAAAAGTAAAACTGATGGTCACGTCTGTAGTACTATGTGCAGGCAACTACGTGTACCGGAATGATAGGTTGCATGTGTAGTACTATATGCAGACTACTATGCGTACCGGATAGTTTCGATCACGTGTGTTGTACTATGTGCAGGCTACTACGTGTATCAGATGGTAATAGTCACATGTGTAGTACTATGTACAGGCTGCTATGTGAACCGAACATGATTGATTAGTAAGGTGGTTGCCATGTGCTGATTCCACCGGACATCATTGATTAATAAGGTGGTTGCTATGTGATGAATCTATCGAGTATCTGTTATTATTCCGAAGTGTTCATCAGGACATTGACTAAGTGTAATTGAATAATGAATATAGGTGTGGAATTGAATTGAATATCGGCTTAGAAATGGAAAAGTGAATTTTGAATTGAATTGTGATTGAAAGTGAAAAAGTGAAATTCTGAAAGAGTACATTTAGCAGCAAAACAGTTTAGACAGCAACAGTTGTGTGACTTTGAAAAATCGCCAAAAATGGTGGTGATTGAATTAGAGGCTAAATAATATATGAAATTTAAGTTGAATGAGTCTATTTTCACATAAAAGAAACATAGCTGGCAAAAGAGTTATATATATTGAGATATTTTACATTTAGTTAGACAGAGTCAGAATGAGTTTGGAATCCACTGTTCTGAATTTAGAAAATAATAAAAAATTGTAAAAAATAATTATGGGATAAAGTTTATATTTTCAGAATCCTAAACAAATCTATTTTCAAGAGAAACAATTAGAAACAATATCCGAATTCTGTACAATGAGATAATTAATTTTTAGTGAAGAGAGGTTAGAACTATTGAGCGGTGAAATAGGAAAATTTTAGAGAATAAACTGTAATATTTTATTAAACCAAAAATTCTGGAAATTTTATGGTAAGAAGATATGTGAATGTAGTTTTGGGGAAAATTTACGGATCTTAATTTGGAGTTTTGTAGCTCCAGGTAAAAATAATTTAGTGACTCTAAGTCTAATAGACAACTTTGAATATACATGTGAGTGAATAGTGAAATTGTAGATAATGTTGTTTAAGTGTATTATACACATTAAGGATGTGGAATGGAGAGGAGGAGGAGGAAAATTGGAAGGACATATGAATGATTTGTGTATAATTGGCCATATGCTCGATTATAATCGATAAACGATTGAAAAGAAATGATGTTTATAATTGTGCATTATTAGTTATAGTTAAAGTTCATGTGAGAAAATAAAGTTCATAGTATGTGTATGTGGTATACTTGGTATATGATTTGGTATGTAGCAATGTAAGAAATGGTTTATGAATTAACTCATGTTGATAAGTTTGATAGATAAATAAATGTGGTGCTTATCCATGCTTATAATGCTTATACTATATGTTTATTTGGCTAGCATGTTTGGTGTTTATGCTTAGGCTTTGGCCAAGTTGTGGCTGGATTACGCCACATTAAATTTATAAAATTATGCATTGAGATGGTAAATGTCTAGATGTAAATATGCTTCTGATCATAAAAGGGTGGTAAGGTTTAAAGTTTCTAATCTTTATTAAAATGGTTTATCATGTGGTTAGTCTTCAAAAAGACTAGCTTGCGACTATGGTTGAGTGTAATGTTTATATCTTGTGTGATATGCATAGGAAACGGGAGTGGAAAGGAAATGAAATAATAGGTTCATGCTTGAAGTGTAAAATGATGCAAAAAGGGGACGTTAAGTTAAACGATAAATATGTATTTGTATTCAACTTAATGAAATTGAATTGTATGTGAATTAAATGGAAATTGCGAATGATATGATTTGAATTAAATGAATTATTGTGGTATTGAAATGTATATTGGATTGAGAAATTTAATTGAATCGTGAATTAAATTAAATGAAAATGAAGTATTGAGTTGCATGAGTATGTATTGGGTCTCAGAAGCCCTATTTGTTGCAAATATAGTATTTTGAAGTTATAACGTGAAGATTTATAAAAGCATGTTAAAAATTTTAAGACTTTAAATTTGAATGAAATTTTATAACTCGGTTTAACATGTTTATAAGTGTATGTGTTTTGGTAATGCCTCGTATCCTATTCTGGCGTCGAATACGGGTAAGGGGTGTTACAATGTGACATTGCTAGATTCGGTCATAACGTTTAGACTAAATTTGGGGTGTTTCATTTAGTGGTATCAGAGCTACGGTTCAGTCGATTCTCAGACCGAACGTAGCGTATGTGAGTCTAGCTATACATGCCATGTTATTACTCGTGATGTTGTGATATCTTAGGGCTCTAACGAAATTGTTTTGTTAAGACTGAGATGATTTTCAATCGAGCTATTTTCGATAATGCTGAAAATGATATTGACATAAATGAAATATGCTCATGTTATGTTGGAATTTGGAAAGGTAAGAATAAAAATTCGTGATATGTATGTGTTCATGTATGAAAAGAGATGATCATAAGTTGAAAAAAAAAAGAAGAAAAAAAGGAAATGAAAGTTTCATTGTGATAAGCTCATCCAAGTATGTTGGTGATTATATGATGCTATGTGCTCAACATATTTGATTAAGTGAATATGGTAAGCAAATTTACTTAAATAGATGGAATGTGTGTTTACATGCATCTGCTTGAATAATTGAATTAGTACATTCATATGATAGAATCTTATATTTAATTGTTAAATTAGAGGTAATATGATGTTTTGTTTTATGTATTTATTATTGAATCATGAAGTTTATAATAGTATGAAAATTGAATTAGAAGATTAAATTGAGTAGAACGCAGGAATGAGTACTTTCGTTCAGTGATATGTGATGAATTGATGAAAAAGACCATGGTTGGACCATGGAAACATATGATATGTGATTTTCGTATAAGACCATATCTGGGATATGGCATCGGTGTGATATGTGCTACTGTGTAAGACCATAGTTGGGCTATGGCATCAATATGTAAATATGTGTAAGACCATAGTTGGACTATGGCATAGAGAAAACGAAGTACTCAATTCTGTAAGACGTTCTCTAATTGAATAAATGTCGGTAAGTAAAATGGAAGTTAAGTATTAGAATTTAATTAGATATTAATATTGAGCTCGAGTAAGTAAATTCATTGTGTGAAATTGTGGGTGACAAAAAATATTCATAATAGATAGATGTGTTAATTTGCTTGGAATGAACTACGTGATTATGATGGTATTACATTGATGATGAAAGCAAAGTCATATATATGTATCTATGAGAGCAAGTTTGAAGCTTTATGACCTCACCATCACCCCCTTATCAGTATTGTTTTATAACGAAAATTATCTTGATGAGACAAATATGTTTTTGAACTGAGTTAATTCTGATAGTATAGAAGTAAACACTTAAATGTTTGAGTGAAAATGTATTGATTATGAGTTGAAACTCATAAAGGTATGGATCAAAGAGTATAACATTTTGTTATTGATAAATGTTATAATTATATGAGCACATGAGTTATGATATTTGGATTATGATGCTATATAGAAATTTTGATTGTGAATTAGTGATTTGAGTTGGCATATGAATTATGTGTTGAGAACAAAAGTGATTAAAAGCAAATGTTTATTAAATGCTTTGAGAATGTGAAATTAGTAATGAATTGGCTATTTGTGATAGTATGTGTTATGCGCATTTATGTGTAAGATGAATTTGGGGCTTTACTACACTCACCACCCATATCAGTAAAATGTTACAATGAAAATTGTAAGATTTTGGTTGAATAAGCTTACGAGTGTAGTGTTACAGAAGTTTGTGTACGGAAGATTAATAATGTGGTCGGAAAAGTGAATGAATTAGCAAATGAAGACAATATAAAAAGAGAGATATTGGATAGTTCTGAAAACTACTCAGATTTTGTAAAGTTACGTCACAAAAGAAGTTAAATCCGATTAAATGATTTATTCAGGTATGTTATTTAAAGAAAGAATTAACCGGAAGTTTTTCTGGATCGATTTCTGTTAGTAAAGAGATAATGTGAAAATTTTGATGACAGAATTAGACAATTGAGTAATGTTTGTATTGTATTAATAACTGAGTACAGTAGCTATAATGGGGTAATTAACATGATTCCTTTTAGATATTCTGTGTGTACAATTATCCTCAGAGGTATATGTGACTGTTTAGTTTCAAAAAGAATTCTTATCATATGAGAACATTAGCTAAACATATTAATAGATGAAAGAATTATTGGTTTGTTTGGGTTATGTTCGACATTGCCATGTCTTTTTCTGGTATTTATTCCCTTTTGTGAATATGAAAATCGACAGTAAAGTCTGAGTGAGGCTAATATTTTGTTTCTACTGTGTCGAAACCATTTTTTTGAAAAACAAAAGATTTAGGTTGTCGACTTTAAAAAATGAAAATTGGGAGTCGCCACCAATCTTTTATTAAGGTGTGATTGGATCACCTAAAAAAAACGGCTTTGGTCTACAAGTTTTAGAAAAACGGATCTGGGAGTCAGTTATGTTCGAGGAAGGATTAGCACCCTCGTAACGCCCAAAAATTGATACCTAGTTAATTAATTAATGTCTTAATGTCGAAAATTTGAAAAATATAATCCTTAGCAAAAACTCTTAAACGTTACGTATTAAGACCCTTATCGTTTCAGAGAAAGAAAATGTCACACCCAATGCGTTAGGGCACGACATTCTAATTTCCTCAAAAATGAATTAGGCCAGAATACTTGTGTAATAAAGATTTAAAAGAATATCCATTTATTCAAGATTTAAGAAATCGCGGCCCAATACGTTAGGGCACAATTCCTCCAAAATCCCAAACTCGGAATATTTCCTTTATTATATTTTAGAAAAAATCTTCATTTCAAGAAATCAATGCGTCACATCCAATACGTTAGGACACAATGTGTTGAATTCCCAATAATGAGTTCTTATTTTTTTGATTAAAGAGAAATGCTCGATTGTTAGATTTAACGAAGAAAATCGAAACCCAATACGTTAGGGCTCAATTTCCTTGAAAATCCTAAATACAAACATTATCTCAATTTTAAAAATTTTGAAATTGAGTGAAAAATGATGTGATGCTACATTAAATATACAATGCAATAATAAATATTACGATGGCATAGAAATAATATGAATAAATGAATAAACAAAATCGATAACAATAATTCATGACATGCAAAATATTAA
Organism: Gossypium raimondii; assembly: GCF_025698545.1. Classification (NCBI taxonomy): domain Eukaryota; kingdom Viridiplantae; phylum Streptophyta; class Magnoliopsida; order Malvales; family Malvaceae; genus Gossypium; species Gossypium raimondii. Next base: position 29,393,495 of record NC_068570.1, on the reverse strand, counting down.
ATGTAAACTCAAATATATAACGAAAGGAGGAAAGCCAACCAAATAAATGAAGAAAAGAATATATATAATATGAACATAGAAATTATGAAGATTAAAATATACATATGCTTTACAAATAAATTTTTGGGTTATGGGAATATATATATATGTAATACATAATATTTATGAATATAAAGAAAAATAGATAAACATATATAGATTATAAAATAGGTATTTAAAATATATATATATTTGAGCCCCTTTTAAAAAAGAATAAATATCCATATGGATATAAACAAAACATTTGTTAAAATATATATACATATGTACATATAAAAAATAACGATATTAATAATTACATTATAGAAAATATACATATATATAGGAAGATAAATGGATACATAAAAGTATATATATATATAAAATATTAAATAATAATTACAATATTAAAAAATTAAATATCGTACATATAAAAATATTTGTTTTAAAAAATAAATAAATAAATAAAAACAACAAATATATATATAAATAAAACTAATTAAAAAATAAAAGAAATAATTACATTATGGAAGTTAATAAGAAGATATGTGAATCTAGTTTTGGGGAAAATTTAGGGATCTTAATTTGGAGTTCTGTAGCTCTAGGTAAAAATAATTTAGTGACTCTAACTCTAATAGACAGCTTTCAATATACATGTGAGTGAATAGTGAAATTTTAGTTAATGTTGTTTAAGTGTGTTATACACATTAAGGATGTGGAATGGAGAGGAGGAGGAGGAGGAAAATTGGAAGAACATATGAATGATTTGTGTATAATTGGCCATATGCTCGATTATAATCGATAAACGATTGAAAAGAAATGATGTTTATAATTGTGCATTATTAGTTATAGTTAAAGTTCATGTGAGAAAATAAAGTTTCATAGTATGTGTATGTAGTATACTTGGTATATGATTTGGTATGTAGCAATGTCAGAAATGGTTTATGAATTAACTCATGTTGATAAGTTTGATACAAAAATAAATGTGGTGCTTATCCATGCTTATAATGCTTATACTATATGTTTATTTGGCTAGCATGTTTGGTGTGTATGCTTAGGCTTTGGCCAAGTTGTGGTTGGATTACGCCACATTAAATTTATAAAATTATGCATTGAGATGGTAAATGTCTAGATGGAAATATGCTTCTTATCATAAAAGGGTGGTAAGGTTTAAAGTTTCTAATCTTTATTAAAATGGTTTATCATGTGGTTAGTCTTCAAAAAGACTAGCTTGCGACTATGGTTGAATGTAATGTTTATATCTTGTGTGATATGCATAGGAAACGGGAGTGGAAAGGAAATGAAATACTAGGTTCATGCTTGAAGTGTAAAATGATGCAAAAAGGGGATGTTAAGTTAAACGATAAATATGTATTAGTATTGAACTTAATGAAATTGAATTGTATGTGAATTGAATGGAAATTGCAAATGATATGATTTAAATTAAATGAATTATTGTGGTATTGAAATGTATATTGGATTGAGAAATTTAATTGAATCGTGAACATGAGAATCGTGAATTAAATTAAATAGAAATGAAGTATTGAATTGCATGAGTCTGTATTGGGTCTCAGAAACCCTATTTGTTACAAATATAGTATTTTGAAGTTATAACGTGAAGATTTATAAAGCATGTTAAAAATTTTAAGAGTTTAAATTTGAATGAAATTTTATAACTCAGTTTAACATGTTTATAAGTGTATGTGTTCTGGTAATGCCTCCTACCCTATTCCGGCATCGAATACGGGTAAGGATTGTTATAATGTGACATCGCCAGAGTCGGTCATAACGTTTAGACCAGATTTGGGGTGTTACATCCTTTATGTATAAAACATGCTTAATTAGCATTATACATAATTTCACTATTCACTTATATTTATATTCAAAGCTGTCTATTTGAGTCAGAGTCACTAAATCATTTTTATCCGAAGCTACAGAGCTCCAAATTAAGTTCTGTTAATTTTCGCCAAAACTAGACTCACATGTATTCTTCCCATAAAATTTTCAGAATTTTTGACTTGGCCAGTTAGTACAGTTTATTCTTTAAAAATTCCCCTGTTTCACTGCTCAACGTCTCTGACCTCTCTTCACTAAAAATAAATTATCTCATTGTACAGATTTCGAATGATATTTCTATTTGTTTCCTTTGAAAATAGACTCATTTTTGAATTCTAATCATATAAATTATAACTCATAATTATTTTTTTACAGTTTTTAATTAGTTTCCAAATTTAGAATAGGGGATTCTGAAATCAATCCGACCCTACCCCACTAAAATTCAAATATCTCAAAATGTATAACTCTTTTGCTTGCTCTGTTTCTTTTATGTAAAAATAGCCTCATTAAGATTTAATTCCATATCTCACTCAACAACTTAATCAATTCTTATAATTATTGGTGATTTTTCAAACTAACATCACTGTCACTGTCCAAATCTATTCTGTTTCAAATTCACTCATTCACATAACACTATAACAATTTATTTTGTAAGCACGGTACAAAACTTCATCACTCCAGTGACTCTTTTGCAACTCATCGCATTTCAATCACATATTCTTATTGGTTTGCAATTTCTCATATCCCGTTAAACATGTTGGTATAATAGCGAACATTCGGTGGTTTGCACATAGTACCACTCATTTAACTATTATCATTCGATACACGTAGTAGCCTTCACATAGTACTAGACATGTGATCAAATTTTTTGGTTCACGTAGTAGCCTGCACATAGTACTACACACGTGACCATTAATATCTGATACACGTAGTAGCCTGCACATAGTACTACACACGTGATCGAAGCTATCCGGTACGCATAGTAGCCTGCACATAGTACTACACATGCGACCTTTCATTTCGGTACACGTAGTAGCCTACACATAGTACTACACATGTGACCATCACTTTCACTTTCACATAGTGACCTACACACAGTCCATGTCACACATGTGATCATTTCTGTCACTTCATCCGTATCCCTTTTTATTCCGAATATTCAATTGAGAAATTTCTCACTTTTTCTCATTTTTTTCTTTTTCACTAATCAAAGTCAATTCCTAGTCTTTCTTGACTTTTATTAACACAATAAACTTATTTTACACTCACATTATTCAATCCAGTCCAAAAATCACATTTAGGAAAAATTACATTTCAGCCCCTTAAGTTTCACAAAATTATGATTTTGCCCCTAGGCTCGGAAATTAAATTTTATTCCTTTTTCTTATGTTTTATGACATGCTAAACAATTTTTCCTTCTATAGAAACATCAAATTTTTGCTCTAAAGTGCACTTATGAACAATAATAATTTTTAACCATTATACCGTTTCACTCGTTTTCGCTGAAAATCGTTTAGCTAAAATCGTTTAACATAATTCTAAGCTTCATATTCTATCATGAAACATCAAAATTCACACTTTTCATCTATGGGTAATTTTACAAACATAATTTCTAGCTCGAATTAATGATAGAAATAGCTTAAGCAAGTTACTGGGATTCTAAAAATATAAAGAACAAGAAAAACAGGGCTAGAACGGACTTACCATGAAGCTTGAAAGAATGAACAAACCCTAGCCATGGAGTCCACATGATATTCGACCAGCACTCATGGAGAAGATGATGATTTTGGCCTTATTTTGTCTTTTTAATTTGTTTTAATGACCAAATTACCAAAATGCCCTTAACTTAAAAATATCCTACTTCACCTATTTCATGTCCATTCTTGTCCATAACATAACCAATGGTCTAATTACCATTTAAGGACCTCCAATTTAAAATTTCATAGCAATTTGACACCTCTAGCTTCTATAACTCAACTTTTGCACTTTTTACAATTTAGCCCTTTTGACTAAATTGACTGCTCAAACGTCGAAATTTTCGAATGAAATTTTCACGAAATCTTTTCAAGAAATTTTAAACCATAAAAATATAATAAGAAATAAAATTTTCCTCATCGGATTTGTGGTCCCGAAACCACTATTCTAACTAGGCTTAAAATCGGGCTATTACATTATACTTGAGTTGTGTTGTGAATTGCCGAGCCCCGTTTGAACCTTTGGAATTCATAGGATACAAATGACATGTCATTAGGGTTTACATGATTCGGGTGTTGGTCCTGAACGTCCTACCGATGATTGAGGTTTGGCATGTGTTGTGGATACTCCACAGCTCGTGTGAGCAGACCCATTTTCACAACTCGTGTGAGCATTCTGATTCACAGGTCATGTGAGCATACATGTACAGGAATTGGCAGATTACAGTTATATGAGTTAGCACACTATGTGTGAGTTATCACGAGTATCCAATGATATTCTAAATGGTTCAACGAGCATTATTCGTAAAGGAAATGTAACAGTTCGAAATGAACTAAGACATGGATACATGTGAATTTTATTGGAATGGTGATACATGGTATATCGAGAGTGAAATGGATGATATATGCGTATGATACATGATTTAATATTGTGCTCATCCATGATTATATTGCCTATGTTATATGATGAAATGGTTAACATGTTTAGTGTATATGCTTAGGCTTTGGCCAAGTTGTGGTTTGATTATGTCATATTTAAATTACTTATTATGTGTTGAAATGGTAAGTTGTGTTCTACATTATACGACCTTAGTAAGCATTTATGCTTACTCTGTGTTATTTTTCGTGTTTTATAGTGAATCAGAAGCTCGTTCAGGTTGGAAGCTAGTCAGAATTATATCACACTATCCATCGGCTATATCGGTATATGGATGTTTTTAAGTTTGGTTATAATGGCATGTATAGGTATTTTGGCTATTAAAGTAGCCATTTATTTTGGCCAACGTGTTTTAGCTTGTGAATTTGGTATTTTGAATGTTTGAAATGGTTGAAAATGTTATGTTTATGTGGCCTTATAATTGTTGAATTTATAGTTTATGGATTCTTAGATGATGGAAATGAATATAGTAATTTTGGTATGAAAGTGTACTTGGCATATATGAATGGTAAATTATGTATTTGTGGATGTCAATTTGGTATGTGAACACAGTGATAATTTTTTTTGGTTAAATGATGCACATGGTTATATATGTCTATATGTTGCCATTGAGGTGCCTTTGGGCTTAGTGGTTGTATGTAAATGTATCATATTTGATTAGCTTGATTATGCATGGTTTTGATGCACTTTTATGTCTTGTTTAATTGTGTAAAAGTGATTGTAGGTACATGTATGAATAGGTGAGAAAAATGGCTTGGTAATGGCCTATTTTTCGTCCACACGGGCAGAGAGACGGGCGTGTGTCTCAACTGTGTGTGATACACAACCTGGAGACATGGTTGTGTGTCCCTTGTAGCTTTCAAAGAGTTGCAAGTCAGTCATTCTGTGACTTAGCACACGACACAGCACAGGCGTGTGAGGTCATTTCGAAAGGTACACGGGCATGTGGCTAGGCCTGTGACCCAAGTCAGTGAGTTACATGGGCAGGGACACAGCCGTGTGTCCCTACTTTGAATGTCCACACAACCTAAGAGACAGGCATGTCTCTTAGCCATGTGAGTCACACAGCCTGGCCACACGGTCGTGTGACCCCTGCAGTTTTGAAAATTTTCATTGTTTTCTAAAAATTTTTATAAGTTTCTGATTTAGTCCAAACTTGTTTCTAATGTGTTTTTAGGGCCTCAAGGGCTCGTATAAGAGGCGATATGCATGTTATGGAATGGTTTTGTGATGGTCACTAAACTAACAATAAATCGACAAAGGCATTCTTGAGTGTTTTCTTCAATCTACTCGATTTCCCCTTATGTCTTCTTCTAATGGGTATTTATAGACTTGAATGCTCGGAAAGACAAAAATTGGGTTTTCCATGTATTTGGGAAGTAGGGTGTGATATTGAGATTGGGTGGCACACAGGCGTGTATCCAACTCGTGGAAATGCCCACCCTTATGGATCTTGAAAACAACTCTTTTGTCCAATTTTGACTTGTATTTCAATCCTTTCGCTCCCAGATGCTCTCCTAAGTATAGAAACATGAATTTAAAAGATTAGGAGAATCAAATTCACAAACTTGCATAATTAATCATCCAAAAACGCACTAAGAATGGGATTAAAATATGTTACTTTTATAGATTATCATTTTGCTATGATTATTGGTATAAATTGAAATGTTTCTAATTTTTTTTTCGTTTTGAAATAAAAACTTGAATAATGCTTCGTAACCCTATTTCGACGACGGATACAAGTTTAGGGTGTTACACCAATGATAAATTTCTATTTCATGTGACTGTTTGGCCAAAGCAATCACCTTTTCTTTTTCTTTTATTGCAACTAGTTGGTCTTTAACCTCATTGAAATCTTGTAAAAGCAAGTTGATTCTTACCTTACGGTAAGTCTCAACAGGAGCATCAGTGGTTTCATTAAGACTAGATTCATTTACTAACCTGACATTCAATTGTTGAATGCCAAATTTGATCACCAAATTTAATTAGATTCAACATTTAATTTCTAGGGTTTGTATTTGCCTATATATATATGAATTTCATCCAAGAAGAACTTCATTCCAAACCATCTGAAAGGCTAGTAAAGCTTACCTTTGTAACTTTTTTGCTTATTTTTTTTCTTTACATCATTTTTGTAATGGCAAGCTCAGACAAGAGAACTAGAGGAAAGCAAAAAATTGAGATTAAGATCATTTAAAATGTAGATGATAGGCTCATCGCATTTTCAAAACGACGCCTAAGAATTTATAAGAAAATTTCTGAGCGCTCCACTTTATGTGGTGGGGATATTCTTTTTATTATTTCCTCATCGGCTGGTAAACATTATTCATTTTGTCATCCTTCTATTGAATCTATCACTAAACACTGTTCAAACACAAACCAGCCACTTGATGAAACCACTGATGCTCTTGTGGAGGCATACCGTAAGGTAAGAATCAAATTGCTTGTACAAGATTTCAATGAGGTCCAAGACGAACTAGATGCAATAAAAGAAAAATAAAAGGTGATTGCCTTGGCCCAACAGTCACATAGAACAAAAATTCGTCATTGGTGGAAAGATCCCATTGATCAACTTACCTGAGGGAGCTCTACAAACAAGACGAACATTTCACAAAGTTTATCAACTTGATCTCTATCACGAGGGACAAGAAGATTGCAACTATTTCCTCACTGTAGGACCCGATGGATGAGGATGTCCCTTCTACCTTTTCTCTTAGATATAGACGTTGCCAATATCGTAAATTAAAACCAGGTAAAGACGTAAAATTCGGGTCATTTCAGATGCTATTGGCAACATCATCATACTTTCAACGAGCATTATTCGTAAAGGAAATGTAACAGTTCGAAATGAACTAAGACATGGATACATGTGAATTTTATTGGAATGGTGATACATGGTATATCGAGAGTGAAATGGATGATATATGCGTATGATACATGATTTAATATTGTGCTCATCCATGATTATATTGCCTATGTTATATGATGAAATGGTTAACATGTTTAGTGTATATGCTTAGGCTTTGGCCAAGTTGTGGTTTGATTATGTCATATTTAAATTACTTATTATGTGTTGAAATGGTAAGTTGTGTTCTACATTATACGACCTTAGTAAGCATTTATGCTTACTCTGTGTTATTTTTCGTGTTTTATAGTGAATCAGAAGCTCGTTCAGGTTGGATGCTAGTCAGAATTATATCACACTATCCATCGGCTATATCGGTATATGGATGTTTTTAAGTTTGGTTATAATGGCATGTATAGGTATTTTGGCTATTAAAGTAGCCATTTATTTTGGCCAACGTGTTTTAGCTTGTGAATTTGGTATTTTGAATGTTTAAAATGGTTGAAAATGTTATGTTTATGTGGCCTTATAATTGTTGAATTTATAGTTTATGGATTCTTAGATGATGGAAATGAATATAGTAATTTTGGTATGAAAGTGTACTTGGCATATATGAATGGTAAATTATGTATTTGTGGATGTCAATTTGGTATGTGAACACAGTGATAATTTTTTTTGGTTAAATGATGCACATGGTTATATATGTCTATATGTTGCCATTGAGGTGCCTTTGGGCTTAGTGGTTGTATGCAAATGTATCATATTTGATTAGCTTGATTATGCATGGTTTTGATGCACTTTTATGTCTTGTTTAATTGTGTAAAAGTGATTGTAGGTGCATGTATGAATAGGTGAGAAAAATGGCTTGGTAATGGCCTATTTTTCGTCCACACGGGCAGAGAGACGGGCGTGTGTCTCAACTGTGTGTGATACACAACCTGGAGACATGGTTGTGTGTCCCTTGTAGCTTTCAAAGAGTTGCAAGTCAGGCTGTTACGCGACTTAGCACACGACCTGGCACACGGGCGTGTGAGGTCATTTCGAAAGGTACACGGGCATGTGGCTAGGCCTGTGACCCAAGTCAGTGAGTTACATGGGCAGGGACACAGCCGTGTGTCCCTACTTTGAATGTCCACACAACCTAAGAGACAGGCATGTCTCTTAGCCATGTGAGTCACACAGCCTGGCCACACGGTCGTGTGACCCCTGCAGTTTTGAAAATTTTCATTGTTTTCTAAAATTTTTATAAGTTTCTGATTTAGTCCAAACTTGTTTCTAATGTGTTTTTAGGGCCTCAAGGGCTCGTATAAGAGGCGATATGCATGTTATGGAATGGTTTTGTGATGGTCACTAAACTAACAATAAATACGACAAAGGCATTCTTCGAGTGTTTTCTTCAATCTACTCTGATTTCCCCCTTATGTCTTCTTCTAATGGGTATTTATAGACTTCAGAATGCTCAGAAAGACAAAAAATTGGGTTTTTCCATGTATTTGGGAAGTAGGGTGTGATATTGAGACGGGCTGGCACACGGGCGTGTATCCAACTCGTGTGGAAATGCCCAGCCCTTATGGATCTTGAAAACAACTCTTTTTGTCCAATTTTGACTTGTATTTCAATCCTTTCGCTCCCAGATGCTCTCCTAAGTATAGAAACATGAATTTAAAAGATTAGGAGAATCAAATTCACAAACTTGCATAATTAATCATCCAAAAACGCACTAAGAATGGGATTAAAATATGTTACTTTTATAGATTATCATTTTGCTATGATTATTGGTATAAATTGAAATGTTTCTAATTTTTTTTTCGTTTTGAAATAAAAACTTGAATAATGCTTCGTAACCCTATTTCGACGACGGATACAAGTTTAGGGTGTTACACCAATGATAAATTTCTATTTCATGTGACTGTTTGGCCAAAGCAATCACCTTTTCTTTTTCTTTTATTGCAACTAGTTGGTCTTTAACCTCATTGAAATCTTGTAAAAGCAAGTTGATTCTTACCTTACGGTAAGTCTCAACAGGAGCATCAGTGGTTTCATTAAGACTAGATTCATTTACTAACCTGACATTCAATTGTTGAATGCCAAATTTGATCACCAAATTTAATTAGATTCAACATTTAATTTCTAGGGTTTGTATTTGCCTATATATATATGAATTTCATCCAAGAAGAACTTCATTCCAAACCATCTGAAAGGCTAGTAAAGCTTACCTTTGTAACTTTTTTGCTTATTTTTTTTCTTTACATCATTTTGTAATGGCAAGCTCAGACAAGAGAACTAGAGGAAAGCAAAAAATTGAGATTAAGATCATTTAAAATGTAGATGATAGGCTCATCGCATTTTCAAAACGACGCCTAAGAATTTATAAGAAAATTTCTGAGCGCTCCACTTTATGTGGTGGGGATATTCTTTTTATTATTTCCTCATCGGCTGGTAAACATTATTCATTTTGTCATCCTTCTATTGAATCTGTCACTAAACACTGTTCAAACACAAACCAGCCACTTGATGAAACCACTGATGCTCTTGTGGAGACATACCGTAAGGTAAGAATCAAATTGCTTGTACAAGATTTCAATGAGGTCCAAGACCAACTAGATGCAATAAAAGAAAAATAAAAGGTGATTGCCTTGGCCCAACAGTCACATAGAACAAAAATTCGTCATTGGTGGAAAGATCCCATTGATCAACTTACCTGAGGGAGCTCTACAAACAAGACGAACATTTCACAAAGTTTATCAACTTGATCTCTATCACGAGGGACAAGAAGATTGCAACTATTTCCTCACTGTAGGACCCGATGGATGAGGATGTCCCTTCTACCTTTTCTCTTAGATATAGACGTTGCCAATATCGTAAATTAAAACCAGGTAAAGACGTAAAATTCGGGTCATTTCAGATGCTATTGGCAACATCATCATACTTTCAATGGTAGTACAACCTAACTTGTTCTAGAATTTATCAAAATTTGAAAAGAAATAAATTTGATTTCCAGTATTTCCTTATATGCTTTTGGAGCATTATTTTTCTTGATTTATGTAGAAGCCTTTCCTTTTTTAAGCATTCTATTAGTTTTTCCAATGTGAGCTTCTAATTTTACTGAATAACAAGATCGATTTTCGGTACTTTTCAACTCATAATTGACTTAAAATGTACCATAATATCATGTTTTTTTTCATTTTATGGCATATTTTATATAATATATGTACGATCAATAAAACAAGATTTATACTGCATTCAAGAAACATATTTAACTACCTAATTCAAGACTAGATTCATTTACTATCACGATATTCAATTGTTGAATGTCAAATTTGATCACCTAATTTAATTAGTTTCAACATTTAATTTCTAGGGTTTTATTTTCCTATATATATGAATTTCATCCAAGAAGAACTTCATTCCAAACCATCTGAAAGTCTAGTAAAGATTTCCTTTGTAACTTTTCTACTTGTTTCTTGTTTCTTTCGATCCTTTTTGTAATGGCAAGCTCAGACAAGAGAATTAGAGGAAAGAAAAAAAATTGAGATTAAGATCATTGAAAATGTAGATGATAGGCTCATCTTATTTTCAAAATGACGCACAAGAATTTATAAAAAAATATCTGAGCTCTCCACTTTATGTGGTGGGGAGATTCTTTTTATTATTTTCTCACCGAATGGTAAACCTTATTCGTTTGGTTATCCTTCTGTTGAATCTATCACTAAATGCTTTTCAAATGCAAGCCAACCTCTTAATGAAACCACTGATGCTTCTATTGAAACTTACCATAAGGTAAGAATAAACTTGCTTGTACAAGATTTCAATGAGGTCCAAGACCAACTAGATGTAGTAAAAGAAGAAAAAAAGGCGATTGTTTTACCCCAACAGTCACATGGAACAAATATTTTTCATTGGTGGAAAGCTCCCATTAATTAGCTTAATGATAAGCTATGAAAGGAACATTTTTTAATCTCATTCTTAATGCAGTTTTGGATGATTAATTACGAAAATTTGTGAATTTGATGCTCCAAATCCTTTAAATTCATGTTTCTATACGTAGGAGAGCATTTGGGAGCAAAAGGAGTGAAAAAAGAGCTAGAATCGAGCAAATAGAGCTCTTTTTAGGATCCACACGGCCTGGGCATTTCCACACAGGTTGGAGAAATGCTTGTGTGAGCCACTCAGGTTGGACACATGCCCATGTGCTAGCCTGTGTCAATTTTACACTCTGCTTCACAAATACGCAGAAATATCCAATTTTTAGGCTTTCTAAGCATTCTAAATTCTATAAATACCAAATAGAAGAAGACATAAGGGAGCAATCAGAGAAGATCGAATAAAACAGTTGAAGAACACCATCGAAATCAACTCAGAAGTAGATCCCCTGCAAGATTGAAGATCTTCTTTTAATTTCTTTCGAAGTTTTATTGAGTTTCTTTATGTCTTCCGGTTATTCTGACTTTGAGATGTTTTCATTCAGGATTATGAACTAAATTCCCTAGATATCTAGGGAAGATGAAGTTTATGATGAATCATTTTATTTAATTTCTATTTTCTGTGATAAATACTTGATTCTTTTCTCAATTATGTATGCTTATTTCTTGTTTTAGTATTTTTGGGATATTAATTCATGTTTAATGTGCTTATTTTAGTAGAGGAAAAGTATTTGTTTAAGAGTAGATCTAGAATAATTGAGTGGAGTTGCATGCATTCCTAAAAATAGGACGACATAAATCTACCGAATTAGAGTCAAATATAATAAGGGAATCCATAGATCGAGTTAATGCGACGATAGGGGTTTTAATTAGAAAGAGATTTCAATTAATCAACCTAGTGTCAGTTGTTCTTACTCTCGAAAGATATATTAACATAATTTAAGGATTTCTACAGATCAAGACACTAGTGAATAAATCATTTAATTTAGGTTCATAATAAAAGGTGAATCTAGGTGGATTCTTTCCCGGGTATTGTCTTTTTCATTGGTTAATATTTGATTATTTCCTTGATTCATTCTCTGTTGTGTTCGTAGATAAATTAGTTTAGTAATTTTAGACTAAAAACACAATCACTCCAATTTGTAGGCTAAATAATAAGAAGACGGTAATTACTAGTACTTTTAGTCCTCGTGTATACGATATTCTCTACTCATCATAGCTATACTATTGTTCGATAGGTGAGCTTGCCTTTGTCACTTTTATAGTTAGTTTAGTGACCATCAAGTTTTGGGCATTATTGTCGGGGACTAAAATATTAGGAACGTTTTATTTTTATCAATTTAGCCATTTTTTATTTTTTATCTTGTTCTTAGTTTAATTTTTATTTTCTAATTATTCTTTTATTTGCTTCTGGCAGGTTCTTTTAGTTTATGACAAGAAGAAACCTGTCGGGACCATTTTTATTTGACAGCAAATTTGAAAATACAGCTCGTAGAATCCATAGAGAAGCAAGGCAAAGTCGACAGAATATAGTAGACGAACAAGAAGACATTATTACTACGGATATGGGTGATAATCAGAATAATCAGCTACCTCCTACAGTTGCTACAAATCCTGCAAATCCAAATCCTGTTCATCGTACTATGTATGATTATGCCAAGCCCACCCTAACCGGGGTTGAATCGACTATTATGAGACCCACCATTGTTGGAAATACTCATTTGGCTAATTTTCTAGAAATCTGCAATACTTTCAAGATAAATGGCGTCACTGACGACGCCATTCGCCTACGGTTATTCCCTTTCTCATTGAGGAACAAAGCTAAACAATGGTTGAACTCTTTACCATGAGGTTCCATCACTATTGGGCTCAAATGACCAAAAATTCCTACTGAAGTACTTCCTACTGACTAAGACAGCCAAGTTGAGGAATGATATCTCTTCCTTTGTACAAATCAATTTAAAGACGTTATATGATGCATGGGAGAGGTATAAGGACTTATTGCGATGGCGCCCTCACCATGGGTTACCTTTATGGTTACAAGTTGAAACCTTCTACATTAGTTTGAATCCCTCAAGAAGGTAGTTAATTGATGCAGCAGCTGTAGTACACTTAACAATAAAACAACCAAAAAGGCTTATGAGTTTATAGAAGAGATGGTACTGAATAATTATCAGTGGCAAGTCATGAAGACAAATCTAATGAAAGTAGCCAGTGTTTTCAATTTAGATGCAACCACCATGTTCTCAATTCAGGTAGAACTTCTAAATAAAAAAAATTGATGGTTTATGTGTTTCCACATAGGTACATTCGATGATGCATTGCGATACAAATGGAGGTGGAATGACTAACCTGGAATGTTTACCCTTCACTCCTAACACAGGTAACGAAGAAATCAATTATATGGGTAATAATTCTAGGCCTCAAAATAACCCTTAATTTAACCACTATAATGCAGGTTGAAGGAACCATACCAATTTCTCTTGGGGTGGTCAAGGAAATCAGAGAGCACAAACCCCTCCAGGCTTCCAACACCAACCTTACCAGCAAGAGAAGAAGCTGAACCTTGAGGAGATGTTGACGAAGCTTATCTCGGTGTCAAAAATATGTTTACAAAACACTAAGGTAGCACTAAAAAATTAGTAAGCATCGATTTAAGGACTCGAGAATCAAATCGGTCAACTTGCTAAGTTAATCTCAGAAAGAGCACAAGGTAGTTTGCTTAGCAATACCGAAACTAACCTAATGGAGTAGCTTCATGCAATTGCTATACAAGATAAAGAAGGGTAAGTTGAATCTAAACAAGAATTGAGGCAATAAATTGTGGTAAATAATGTTAAGGTTGAGGTAAGCCAGAAAGTGCAAAAGCCGGTTGCCAAATAATATAAACCTTGAGTGCCATATCCTAATGAGACGAAGAGAGACCACACGAACGAACAATTTGGTAAATTTCTTAAACTTTTGAAAAAATTACATATTAACTTACCGTTTGTTGAAGTTCTTTCGCAGATGGCCAATTACTTCAAAATTTTAAAGAAGCTTTTGGCAAACAAAAGGAAGTTAGATGATTCATTGACTGTGGAGCTAAATACAGTTTGGTCGGCCATCATAGAAAATAAACTACCCTACAAACTGAAAGATCCAGGGAGTTTTACTATTCCTTATCTAATTGGTAGTTTGAATATTGATAATGCTTTGGCTGATTTAGGGGCTAGTATTAATGTCATGCCCTAGAAAATGTTTAAACAACTAGGTATTGGGAAACCCAAACAAACTAGGATGAGTATTCAGTTAGCAGATAGAACGATTAGATATCCTAGAGGTGTTATTGAGGATATGCTTGTTAAAATAGACAAATTCATATTCCCTGTTGACTTTTTTGTTTTAGACATGGATGAGGACAATGATGTACCTTTAATTTCAGGACGACCCTTTTTAGCAACTGCTAGAACTATAATTGATGTTAGTGCGGGTGAATTAGTACTTTGTGTAGGTAACAAAACAATTACTCTCTAAGCACGTGATTCTGTGAGAGTCTCTATTAATCGAGATGATTTCAAATGTTCTGGTAACGTGAGTAACCATGTGGCTCAACCTTATTTGTAGGAAATCCCATAAGAGATCATAAAGGAGCCATGTTTCAGTCAATGCGACAGGAACAAAACGACTCGTGAAGAATGAACACTACAAATCAATGAACTACGTGAATGGCGAACACATGTTAAGGAGAAACCAATAGAGCACGATGAAGAGTGAAAGCAATGCCATGTAGAGCACGCGATGAGAACAAACCAATTTATGGTTGGAGACAAAGTACTACTGGAAAAAATGGATACACGAATCTACCCTTCGTATCTCGAGTCAAACGGATCAATCCTATATACAGTACTGAAAGTGTCTCCTTATGGTATAGTCGAGGTAACTCATTATGAATTTGACACATTTAATGTAAATAGTACTCGACTTAAACATTATTTTGATAAAAGAATTTATAGTGAAAAATAGGAGCCTCGGCTCCGTGGACCACCGTGACAGTGCGTGTACAAGGTAAGTGGAGTTTAGACTCTAAATAAGTGCTTCTCGGGAGGCAACCCAAGTGTGAACACTCTACTAATTATTTTTATTTTATTTCATGTTATTTTTAAAACTAATTAATTTTAAAAATTAAAAAAAATTGACCTACATAGGTTGGACATATAGGCATGTCCCAGGCCATATGCACAATAAGGGGTTCGACAATAAGTTACATGGCCCTGCAACATGGCTATGTGACCCACACGACCTAGACACACAGGCGTGTCCTTGGCTGTGTCGATATTGGGACTTAATTTTTCAAAAATTCGAAGGTTAGACGACCTAAAATGGACCACATGGCTATGTCCTAGGCCATGTGAACCTTGGAGCTATTTTTTTTTATTTTAAATCAAGTTATAGAGTTACACGGGCAAGAGACACGGTCGTCTATGAGATAGAACTGTGACACACAAGCGTGTGGGATCTTACAGGGGAGTGGGAGAAGTGAAGGAACACACACACGGCCTAGTACACGGTCGTGTGTGCCACACAGCTTGGACACACTAGCGTGTCCAGGGCCGTGTGAAGTCTGGGTTAGAAATTTTAATCGTACACGAGCTGGGAAGATCCACACGGGCGTGTGAGACAGCCGTGTGGCCCAACATAGGCCCTAACACGACCTTGTCACCCTTAAAATCCTAGCCCCCTTTTTCCTTTTGTTTCTCTTCTTCCTCTCTCACAAATAAACCCTAGCTGCCGCTCCTCAACATCCCAACACCATCGACTGTCATTCACCTCACCCTTTCCGGTCACTGTCTTCTGCATCCCCCAACAACCATGACCCAACACCCTCTTATCTTATCCTTCACCCTCGTGAAGTCCTACGCTCTTCCCCTTTTCTTTTTCCCCCTCCCTTTCTTCTCCCCACACACCTTCACCCCCTAGTCGCACCCTAGCCACATCCCCCTTCATGCCGACCCACCTTCAAGCCACAGCCACCACCTCATCAGTCCCCCTCGCCTAGCTTTCTCCCCTTCGACGCCCTTCTCCACGTTGAGCAGCCCACACACACAAATCGCCCCCGCACCCCCTACCTCTCTCCAACTAGCCTTTCTTCCTTGCCATTTTTGCCGCCCTAGTACTTCCAATCACCCCACCCTCAGTCAACCACCGTTTGCCCCTTCTTTTTCATTATTTTATTTTTATTTTTTTCTTTATTTATTACTCTTATTTCTACTATATTTTTTTATTCTTCTTTATTCTTTATTTATATTAATTATTATTTTTTTCTCTTATTCTTATTTTTATTCATTTTATTAGTCATTTATTATTTCTTGTTCCTATTTTTACCATGTTGTTTTTCTTGAGTATTAATACTTTGATACCTTGCATTAGTATGTTCTTTCTTTTCTGCTTTTAGATTTTTGTATTTGATTCTTTTCATTTATTATTATTCATTCTTATTCCCTAGTTTGATGACCTAATGAGTGTATTTTATTATTTTATTATTTTATTCTATAAGAATTTTATTGTCTACTATTATTATTTTTATTATTCTTTTACTCGTCCTATTATTATTATTTTTCTTATACTCTATTCCTTATTTTTTTAGTACCTCTTGAATTTAAGTATTTCGCTGAGTGTTCGATAATGGGATTTTCGTTGGATTTGAATTTTGTTTTGGGATTATTTGACTTAATTAATTATGCATCATATATTTTATAAATAATCTCTTAATCACCTACCCGAAGCATAAGTTTACCGTCACCCACATCAATGATTGCCTTAGTAGTGGCTAAAAATGGGCGACCTAAAATTAAAGGCACCTCAACATCCTCATCCATGTCAATCACAACAAAATCAACAGGGAATATGAATATATCTACTTTTACAAGGATATCTTCAATAATACCCCTATGATGTTTAACAGATCTATTAGCTAATTGAATACTCATCATAGTGGGTTTTGGTTCCCCAAGACCAAGCTTCTTGAACATTTTATAAGGCACCAAATTAATGCTATCACCTAAATTAGCTAATACTTTCTCAATATTTAAACTACCAATAAAATAGGGAATAGTAAAACTTCCTGGATCTTTTAGCTTAGTTGGTAGCTTATTTTGAAGAATAGCTGAACATTCCCCGTTGAGTTCCATCGTGGATAGCTCTTCAAACTTCCTTTTATTTGTTAATAGCTCTTTCAAAAATTTTGCATATATGGGCATCTGCGAAATAGCTTCAACAAAAGGTAAGTTAATACGCAACTGTTTAAAAAGTTCAAGAAATTTACCAACTTGTGCATCCATGCTGTCTTTCTTCAACTTTGTTGTATATGGGATCGGTGGTTTATATTCTTTAAGTGCTGGTGTTTCACTCACTTCAGGTTGTACCCCATCGTCCTTTTCCTTATCAGATTCATGTTGCAGCTTTTTTTCAGGTTCAGCCAACACTTTCAATTCCTTAATGTAACTGCTTTCACATGCTCTTTTGGGTTGGGTTTAGAGTTACTAGGTAAACTACCTTGATGCCTTTCTGAAACCAATTAAGCAAGCTGTCCAGTTTAATTTTCGAGTCCATGAATTGACGCTTGTTGATTTTTCAAAGTTATTTCAGTGTTTTGAAAATGGGTCTCTGACACCAAAATAAATTTTGCTAACATCTCTTCAAGGTTCGGTTTCTTCTCTTGATGATAGGATTGTTGTTGAAAGCCTGGGGTGGGTTATGGTATTTGGTTTCCTTGACCACCCCATGAGAAATTTGGGTGTTCCTCCATCCTGTATTATAGTCATTACTATAAGGATTATTTTGAGGTCTAGAATTATTGTCCATCTAATTTATTTTCTCATTCTCCATGCTAGGACCCAAGGGTAAATATTTTGAATTATTTATTCAACCTCCATTTGCGTCGCATTGGATCACTAGATGTACCTACGTAGAAACACATAAACCATCAATTTTTTTATTCAAGAG
The DNA here is from genome assembly GCF_025698545.1 of Gossypium raimondii. Lineage (NCBI taxonomy): Eukaryota > Viridiplantae > Streptophyta > Magnoliopsida > Malvales > Malvaceae > Gossypium > Gossypium raimondii. The sequence continues at coordinate 29,375,258 of NC_068570.1, read as the reverse complement.
TTCTACTTGATTCGATAACATGGTGACTGCATCTAAGTTAAAAACACTGGCTGCTTTTGTCAGTTTTGTACTAATAACTTGCCACTGATAATTATTCTGTGACATCTCCTCTATAAACTCATAAGCCTCTTCAAGTGTTTTATTATTCAGGAAACCACTGGCTGCTACATTAATTAACTGTCTAGTTGTGGGATTCAAACCCTTGTAAAAGGTTTGAACCTGTAGCCATAAAGGTAACCCATGGTGAGGGCACCATCTCAATAAGTCCTTATACCTCACCAATGCATCATATAAGGTCTCTAAGTCCATCTGCACGAAGGAAGATATATAATTCCTCAACTTAGCTATCTTAGTCGGTGAGAAATACTTCAATAGAAATTTCTCGGTCATTTGATCCCATATAGTGATAAAAGCTCGTGGTAAGGAGTTCAACCACTATTTAGTTTTATTCCTCAATGAGAAGGGAAACAATTTTAGGTGAATGGCATCGTCCAAAATGCCATTAATCTTGAAAGTATCACAGACTTCTATAAAATTAGCCAAATGAGTATTTGGATCTTCATCCTGTAAACCATCTAATTGAACAAATTGTTGTACCATCTGAATAGTGTTCGGATTTAGTTCAAAATTATTTGCAGCAATAGTGGGCCTCATAATACTCGATTCAGCCCTAGTTAAAGTGGGCTTGACATAATAGTACATAGTACAAGGAGCAGGATTCGGATTTGCAGGATTCGCGGCAGCCATAGGACGTAGTTGATTATTCTGATTATCAGCCATCTCCTTAGTAACAATAATAACGTCCTCTTGCTCTTCCACTATATTCTATCGACTCTGCCTTGCTTCTCTACGGTTTCTGCGAGTTGTACTCTTAATCTCACTATCAAACAATAAAAGTCCTAACGGTTTTCTTCTAGTCATAAACTAAAAGAACCTGCCAGAAACAAATAAAAAAATTAGAAAACAAAAATTAAACTAAAAAAAATGTAGAAAAAATAAATGGCTAAATTAATAAAAATCAAGTGTTCCTAATATTCTAGTCCGCAGCAACAGCGCAAAAAACTTGATGGTCGTTAAACTAACTAAAAATACGACTAAGACAAGTGCACCTGTCGAACAATAGTTTATTTATGGTGAGTAGGGAATATCGTATCCACGAGGAGTAAAAGTACTAGTAATTACTGTTTTTCTATTATTTAGCCGATAAATTGGAGTGATTGTTTTTAATCTAAAATTACTAAACTAATTTACTAAGAAAGCAACAGAGAATAAAATAGGAAAATTATCAAATATACCAATGAGATAGACAATACTCAGGAAAGAATCCACCTAGACTTCACTTATTATTTTGAACTTGAATTAAACGATTTATTCACTTGTGCCTTGATCCGTAGAAATCCCTGAAATATGTTAATATCTCTTTCGAGAGTAAGAACAACTGACTGTAGGTTGATTAATTGAAATCTCTTTCTAATTAAAACCCCTATTGTCGCATTAACTCAACTTATGAATTCCCCTATTAGATTTGACTCTAAGTCGGTAGATTTATGTCGTCGTATTTCTAGTATTGCATGCAACTCCACTCAATTATGCTAAATCTACTCTTAAACAGGGACTTTTGCTCCACTCATTAAGCACATTAAACATGAATTAATATCCTGAAAATACTAAAACATGAAATAAGCATATATAATTGAGAACAAGAATCATGTATTTATCATGTAACTAGGAATCAAATAATAAGATTCATCATAGGTTTCATCTATCCTAGGTATGTAGGGAATTTAGTTCATAACCCTGAATAGAAACATCTCAAAGTTAAGATAACAATAAGACAAAAAGAAACCCAAATAATCTTCTACAACTTAATTTAAAGCAAATGATTTACGAAAATGTGATATTTAAAAATTGAGGTGTGGAAGCGTAGTGTTAGAAAACAGTCCTTGTTTTGGAAAACCGTGTTCTACTTCTAGCATATATAAATCACAATCACATCAAATCCCAAATTTAAAATCCAGAAATTGTAGAGGCCTTATTACAACCCGAATCAAAATCAAAGTGCTTTAGTAAATGACCAAAACAGAATAAATCATGTGTAGTTGTGTGGCCATCTCCGAGTCCCTCACAGCTTCGGACCGACCAAAGCTGGGGATTACCTGAAAGGTTAAAAGGAGAGGGTGAGTTTACAAGAACTCAGTGTGTAATCCCCTTATTTAGGAAACAGTTTGTATACAGAAACATAATCAGTCTAGGTCTGAGCCCTTTAACAATAATCGTACAGTGTGGGCCATAGCCCATTACAGTAACGGTAGCAATTGGGCCTTAACCCCTATCAGCCTAGGTTAGGCCCGAGCCCATATCAAATGGCACATATAACATATCTCTGGGCCTAAGCCCATCTCAACATCAGAATCAGTATATGCAATGTATAAATACCCATACCAACCTTGCACTCCGTCTCCTGTCTAACCCTACACTCCTATGGGGACAGAGTCAACCCACCCAACCCTCACACCAATATCACAGCATAGCTGCTAGTTGTCAGAATGGCTAAGAGCCGTAAACAGTATAGCTATAAGCTATAAACAGAATGGCTACAAGTCATGAGTTCAATAATGTGATTGGCACAAAGCCATCAGTAGCAGTGATATGATCGGCACACAACCATCAGTAACGGTAACATGATCGGCACAAAGCCATCAGTGGCAGTCATATGATCGACACACCCATCAGTAATGGCGATATGATTGGCATACAGCTATCGGTAACAGTAATATGATCGGTACAAAGCCATCAATAGTAGTACTATGATCGCACGAAGTTATCAAGAGTATCGCAAAGAAAGTCGCCAAACAACGATCGCAAACAAAGCCGCCAAGATAATGAGATATGTGGCCAAGCCACGAGTAATAGTGATTGTGGTAGAGCCACCAGTACAATACTTCCTCCATAACAACATCCCAACCCCATGCAGTATGTCGTGTATGCAGAAAGTCATGCTCAGAATTAGTCATACAAATCACAGACAAATCAGTCATTTACATCACAGACAAGTCAATCATTTAACCTCACAGACAAATCAATCATTTAACCTCACAAACAAATCAATCATTTAACCTCGAGGGGCAAAATAGTTTTTTACCCACCAGGGCATTACGGTCATGTTACCCTACAAGGGTAATATGGTCATTAACCTATTTTAGGGTTTCAGTACTAATAACAACATTTACAAAGGTCTACAGACGCCTCAAGTGACACAGATAATCCACACGGTCAAAATAGTGTAAATGGGCCCAAAGCCCAATATTCGGTACAAGTAGGCCCACATGCTAGTGTGGCCCATTTGGCCCAAATTCAATCACGGCTATGCGAACTACATAGCCCAATCCAGTTCCTACCACTCTTCGTAGCTTTTATCCGTGTGGGACCCACCAGCCTGGTGGGCCCACACGGCCCATTTCAGCCCAAGAGGCCCATAACGGCCCAAGAGGACGAGAACACTCGCGGCGGCCTCTACAGTCTAACGCCCATATTCATGGGCTTGGTTCATCACACGAGCATTCACACGCCCATGTGGCCTCAATCGCCGTATTTTTGGCTTTTCAGCTTTTGCCGATTTACAGTAGAGACAGTATGATTACACATACTTTCGACTTTACGACAGTAATGTTTTACGGTGTACAGTTACACATCTGATTACGTAGAGTACTAGAAATCCACGGGTGCCAGAACCTTGACTAGACTGGTCGACTAAGATTTTCCTACTTGATCCAGAGCTCGGTGCAGCCACCCTTCTACATCCTGGCAGAAAATCCCGAATAGCCGACACCTTACGCTGCTTAAACTTGGGAGTGGAGGCTGCACGCTCAAACTCAGCCGATACCTTTTCCATCACTTTATACCAGTACCCTCTTCACCCATCTAAAGTTATGCGATTAATCTTTTTAGATCGTTGGTTGAAAACGATCACCCGAGCTTGTCGAATATCTGTGTTACAAGTGCACTCCTATTAGACACGATTGCCTAAACCCAAAGGTTGATCATACTCACAAAACCCCTAGGTAAAGGAAAGTAATATTTAGCCACAACAAAATATACAACCAACACACTCTAGATTGAGCACAATAATAGCAATAGGGTTACCTTCACATGAATAATGATAGGAACATTTTGAAATGCTTCAGTATTTCCTGAATACTCTTTCACGCCTCGCGAAATTCTAGAACCTGAAGAACACAATCGACAACAAGAGAATCAAGAGGAGAAAGAAGTATTCGGCTTAATACCAAAAGAATGAGTGATGATAGAATCAGTTAGAAAGAAAAATAGGTGTATTTAGCCAAGCACACTAGAGAGAGGAGATGATGAAATGAAAGTACTTGAAAGGCCTAAGATGTGTTCGGCTGGGATTGTGAAGGAATAGAAGCAGAGAAGAAAATGAAGAAAGGTGGAGAGAAGGTTCGACTTAGAAGAGAGTCCGAAAGGAGAATAATTTGAGAGGAAGGGGAGAAGTACTATTTGATTTTGAGAAACAGAGAAGTAGAGAGAATGGAAGAAGAAGAAAGACGATTTGATAAATATTGAAAAAATGAATTCAATAATACTAACCAGTTTTCCCCAAATAGTCAATTCGACAAAACTTCAACAACCAAAAACGGAGAACAGAAAACTATTTTCGGTACTTAAGAATTTAGAGCAACCGACCAAAAGAAAATGACCAAAAAAATTGAACCAAAATGAGAGGAGAAAGTCTCATAGCTGAATTTTCCATCCACCCACATACCAATCGGCACATCCTTCTACAACTCAAACTCCTCATTTCTCTCCACAATCCACTCCTAAAAATACTCCTTGATATCCTCCACATATCACTCCAACCTCTTATCTATCAGAATTTTACTACAGCACAACCACTAGTCGAACCAAGCTACAAAATTAAAACCCTATTGCGCAACTTAGGACTTAAACCTTAGACCTCAGGGAAACTCGACACACCACCTTGCCACTAGACCACAAGCTCTTTTTGTGTCATATTTTATCTTCAATTAAAAAAAAGTCTAAAGGCCAAAGTCCAGGTCCTTTAAAAGAAAACCAAAATAAATTGCAAGAGCCAAGACTTGAACCTAGGCTCCTTTCTAACCTTAATGACGCCACAACCACTAGACCACAAGCTTCCTTATGTCATTTTTTTAACACAATAATTTCAAAGGCCTACATCCAAGCATCCAGGGTTTTATCCACTTAAAACCAAAATTTTTTCTAAAGCCCAGGTTTGAACCCAAGACTTTTCCAACTCCTCTCAGGACCTTTAACTACTAAAGCAAACATACTTTTGTGCATAGTTTTCTAACCATTCCCTTGCTCAAGGCCAAATACTTCTAGGCCCAAATTCTGGGGCATTACATTAAAATTTATTCAATCGGCTCGTCAAGGATTAATTTCTCAACCATGTGGACTTGAAATTTTCCGAAAGGCTTCAATTGCTATCCATTGACCTTGAAAGTTTTTTCAGATTCTTTACTTTTGACCTCAACTGCATCATCCAAAAATATGTGAGGAATAAAAAAAGGCCCTAACCATTTAGTTCGGAGCTTACTTGCAAAGATTCTTAGTGTAGGGTCATAAAGTAATACTTTCTGTCTTACAAAAAATTGTTTATAGGTTATATTTTGATCATGGTAATCCTTGATTTTATCCTTATAAATTTGGGCACTTTCATATGCTTCTTGTCGAATTTCCTCAAGTTCCTGAATATGTAACTTACGATACTTACTTGCAATTTCCAACTCCATGTTGTATTGCTTAATCTCTCAAAATGTCTTATGTTCTAATCCTATAGGAAGATGGCACGGTTTACCAAAATTTAGACGATAAGGAGACATACCTATGGGTTCTTTATAAGTAATACGATACGCCCACAGTGCATCATTTAGTTATAAACCTCAATCTTTCCTATCTAGCTAAATGGTCTTCTCCAAAATCAATTGGATTTCTCAATTCGACACTTCCGCTTGACCGTTTGATTAAAGGTGATAAGTCGTAGTGACTCGTTGCACTACCCCATACTTTTTTGAAACTGTTTTGATTACCTTATTACAAAAATGTGTTCCACGATCATTGATCAATGCTCGTGGTGCGCCAAATCTAAAAAAGGTATAACTCTTTAGAAAATTCACTACCGTTTTGGCATCATCACGACGAGTGGCTTTAGCTTCCACCCACTTGGCACATAGTCAACTACAAGTAAAATATAAACATTACCATATGATGAGACAAAAGGTCCCATAAAATCGATGCCCCGTATATCAAAAATTTCACCTACATGTATAGGTGTTTAGAGGCATTTCATTTTTCCAGCTCAAGTTTCCTACCCTTTGACACTTTTCTCATGTTTTACAGAATAAATACGAGCCACAAAAAATATGTGGCCAATATATTCCATATTCAAGTACTTTATGCGCAGTTCGTTTAGGGCCAAAATGTCCACCACATGCATAAGAATGACAAAAAGATAGAATCAATTTTACCTCAGTTTCTGCAAAACAATGTTGAATTACCTAATCAAAATAGTATTTCCAAAGGTAGGAGTCATCCCAAGCATAGTATCGCAATTCACATTTGATCTTATCCTTTTTTGATCGTGATAAATTAAAGAGACTGTTCCTGTAGCAAGGTAATTCACCATGTCTACGTACCAAGGAAAAATTTTCTGAGTAGATAGTTGACTTTCATCTGGATAATCGTCTTTAAAAGGTGTGACATCTTTCGATAGAGGTATTCAGCTCAGATAGTTAGCTACCAAATTTTTGCGTCCTTTCTTATCCTTTATTTCGAGATCAAATTCTTACAAAAGTAATATCCATCTAATAACCCTCGGTTTTGCTTCGTTTTCCCGATTAGATTTTTAGGAGCTGCATGATCAGAGAATACAACAATCTTAGTCCCTAATAAATATGAACAAAATTTTTCCAAAGCAAAGTCTATAACTAGAAACACTTTTTAAGTGGTCGAATAATTACTTTTGGCGGCATCCAAGGTCTTAGATGCATAGGAAATAACGTGTGGTTCTTTCTCGATTCTTTGCCCAAGGACTACTCCTACGCCATGGTCACTTGTGTCACACATTATTTCGAAAGGATAGTTCCAATTTGGTGGCTGAATGATGGGTGCCGAAATAAGCTTATGTTTGAGAGTGTCAAATGCATCCCTGGATGATTAGTCAAACTCGAGCTCCTTCTATAAGAGATTACAAAGCGATTGCACAATTTCTGAAAAGTCTTTAATGAATCGTTTGTAGAAACTTGCATGACCAAGGAAAGAACAAATCTCTCTCACAGTTGTGGGGTATAGAAGTGGGTTAATAATGTTAATTTTTGCTTTATCAATAGAAATTCCCTCAGTATAAATGATATGACTTAGAACTAATCATTTATCAACCATAAAATGACATTTCTCAAAATTTAGAACAAGGTTAAATTCTAGGCACCTTCCCAAAATTTTTACAAGATTTGACAATCAAATCTCAAAAGACTCACCATATATAGTAAAGTCGTCCATGAATGCCTTAATTATTTTCTCGACGTAGTCAGAGAATATACTTACCATACACCTTTGAAATGTGGTTGGTGCATTGCAAAGTCCAAACGGCATCCGTCTGTAAGCGAACATGCCAAATGGACACATAAACATCGTCTTCTCTTGATCCTCCGGTGCCACTGGAATCTAGAAAAAACCTGAGTAACCATCAAGATAATACTAATGAAATTTTCTAGTTAAACGTTCTAACATCTGGCCAATAAAAGGAAGTGGAAAATGATTTTTTTGAGTTAAAGAATTCAACTTCCTATAAACAATGCAGACTCTACACCCATTTTGGACCCGAGTGGGAACCATTTCACCTACTGAATTTTCAATTACGATCACGCTGAATTTTTTGGCACTATATGGACTAGGTTGAACCAATTACTGTTATAAATGGGATAGATCATCCCAGCATCAAGTAACTTTTAAACTTCTTTCCTTACCACTTCCATCATGGGCGGATTGAGACGTCTTGTAGAATCTCTTTTGGGAATTGCATTCTCTACAACTGGAATTTTGTGCATGCAAGTCAAGGGACTCAAACCCTTATATTGGTTATCATCCATCTTATCACCTCTTTATAATCTCTAAGAACTCGTACCAAATATTCCTCTTCTACCTTCGAGAGTTTACTCGAGATTATTACCAGTAAGGTATTTCCTTCGCTGAGAAAAGCGCACTTCAAATGGTCTGGAAGTGGCTTGGGTTCCAACTTTGAAGCCTGCAAAACAGGTGCTGAAATCTTAGTTTGTAAAGGGGACAATTCAAAGGTTTTACTAAATTTTTTTGTAATTGTGGTGCCTCCATGTGAGCCACTGTTTTACAAACAGACTCTTTCATTGTTATCCACTCCTCTAGTTCTTCCATGGCATCAAAGTCTAGACTTCTGTAAAGAACAATTCGTACTTCATCTTCGTCATGATATTATAAATGTAATTCAATTAAGGGCTTGATTATATCAATATTAGAAACATTAGAGATCATGCTAGGGTGGTTCATGGCCTCATAAATATTAAATTTCACCACTTCCCTATCAAACTCCATAATGGGTATCCCACTTTGTACATTAATCTTTGTTTGTCTGGTACTCAAGAATAGTCTCCCAAGAAGTATGTTAGAAGAATTGGCTGAGTTGTCATCCTCCATGTCGATAATGTGGAAGTCTATAGGAAATATTAGTTCGTTTACCTTAACAAGAACTCCTCCAGCACTCCCTCCGAATGCACTACAGATCTATTTGCAAGCTAAATAATTACACCTATTCCCTTCAAAGGACCTGCATTAAGTAGTTTATAAATTGACAAAGGCGTAAAATTAATTGATGCGCCTAAGTCACACATGGCTTTTTTAATACCGACACTACTATTTTGCAAGATATGGAAAGCATACCTTGGTCCTTACATTTAGGTGGTATGTTCCTTTGTAAAACCATGGATACATTTTCTCTGACACTTACCTTTTTATTGCCCAAGAGCTTCCTCTTACTCATGCATAATTCTTTTAAGAATATTGCATATTGTGGGATCTGCTTAATCGCATCAAGAAGAGGTATGTTGATTTCTACCTTTCAAAAGGTGTCGAGGATCTCCTTCTCTTCTCGCTCCTTCTTGCATTGGACAAGTCTTTCAGGAAACAAAAGTGGTACTACAAATGATTTTTGTGGTGCTGACTCTACTAGAGCCTCTATGTTAAGTTTCTTCTAATCTTGACCAGTATCGTGGCCATGACTCGTGCCAGTTAGGGGTTACAAAACCTTCCCACTCGTCAATGTAATAACATTTGCACTGTGTCGAGGATTAGGCTCAGTTTGGGATGGAAGCTTACCTTGGGACTCCAAACGACTAACTGTGAGCGCAAGCTTACTCATTTGCATATCTGACTCCTGTAAATGCATTTCAATTTTTTGTTGAAACTTCTCAGTACTATTGGCTAGCCTTTCCACTATGGCTTCCAATGATGACTTTGGGGGTGGTAATTGTTGATTCGGAGATAACTTTGTTGGTACGGTTGATTGAATTGAGGATTCAACCCATAACTTAGATTTGGGTGATCTTTCCACCCAAAATTAAATGAGTTCAAGTAGGGTCATATAGCCTTTCGAGTGACCCTAGAAAGTTCCCAATAAAATTTGCTTGTTTTGTCGAATCCTCATGTAAAATTGGACATGAGTCCGTCGGGTGGTCTAGCTTAGCACAAATTCCACACAACCATGCTGGGCCCTTTTCATCTGTAAGCAAATTTTGAACAACGTTAGTCAGCTTATAAATTTTATCTTCTAAAGATAGAGAACTTAACCCATGAACCCGTCTCATGGGTTCTATAGCTGACCAGAATTGTTGAGAGTAAGTAGCCATGATTGAAATCAATTCTCACGCTCTCTGAGGAGTCATACTAACAAGTACCCCTCAACTTGCACACCTATCATTTTTGTTTTCATCGGGAGCAAGCCCTCATAGAAATGCTGCAAAAGTGACTGTTCAGTCTGTCCATGTTGTAGGAAACTTGGACACAAATTTTTGTACTACTCCTAGTAATTGTAGAGCGATTCAATGTCCTTTTGATGGATACCTGCAATGTCGCTACTTAGATTGGCTACTTGAGCTACTGGAAAGAACCTGTCAAGAAATAAATGAGACATGTTGCAGCATGTATTGATAGATCTCGGAGGTAAATAAAATAGTCATTCTCTAGCAGAATCGACAAATGAGAAGGAAAAGCACAAATTTTAATTTGTTCTTCGATTACTCGAACGCGTTACTCCTGTCGGATAGGCTATACATAAGGGTTGTTGTTCATCGAGTGGTACTGCGAGTTGGCGTATAGTTTGTTCGGCCATCTCGTCTGGTTCATCGAACGACAAAATGTCCTTGGTGTAAGATATGGTTTCGAATCCAGGATTTGGTCATTTACTACGGTGAATGGCTTCTCTTCATAATTTTTTCGCCAACTTCTCTATTTTTGGTTCAAACTCTAGAGACCTTGGTTCTAGTCTGGTCATAAGGAAAACAAACAAAAATAAGATAACTATCTCCAATCCCCAGCAACAGTGTCAAATTTTGATGGGCATTGAAACCACTAAAAATAATTCCTATAGGGATTGGATATTATCATCAACTTCCGTGTTTTTCTTATGAATAAAATTTTGGGCGAGCTGATAATCGTAGCAATAGTCGTGCCCACGACTCCAAACGGACCTGCTGAAAAATAAATTAAATGAATTAAAGGAGTTTGCAATGTCTAGAAATTAGATAATTAAGATAGTAGAAATAAGCAATTAAAGAGATCGAAAGTGAAATTAAATTAGAAAATGAATTTGAGTTTTGATAACAGAAAAAGTAAGCCTTAGTCCTAGACTCAGTCAATTTCGATCTCTGAACTGATCCTCAAAAATTGGTCTTCTCCCCCAAACAATAAGCTAGTTATAGCGGTTAAGAATGTCCTAACCGTCAATTCTTCCTCTTGTAGTTGGTCCCGATAAGACTTGCAACCAACCCTTACTGATTATCTCATCTAGATACACGTGTTCCTGATTCAAGATTTCGGTAGTCTTGTGCTCTGAAGAACCCAACTAGGATTAACTACTTCAACTCTGCGGCATGTTTAAACCCGGTCACTATCTCCCTTTATTTGTTCTCAAAGATCCGAATACAAAATGACTGACTGGTTTCCCTAATTGTCCGCAAACACGACTCCAACCCAACGCGCTTTTTGATTTGAAATCGAGTTAACTTTACGGGATGAATTTGTCAATCCCGATATTTAGGGAAAATAGTGAATACCGATTGGAAGAATTTTTAGTACAGATATATATCTCACGATTCTTGACCAAAAAAATACACCTAAAGCTAAGTTAGAATTCACTGAAGCATGAAATTAATCATGCTTTTGTTGGTTTATGGAAAATGATTAAATGAAAAATGGTTAAAGTTGGACATGGCAAGGATTTGGAAAGCAATTAAACTAATTTGCAAATAAACAAGCAAATGGAAATGGAATGGCAATAAGCTACACGCATAAATTGGAAGGAAAAAATGGTTTCATTTAATTGCTCAAGCAAATTCAAGTGTATCTTCAAGCTACCATAAATGCCCTATTTATATACAAACGATTTACTAAATTTGGCCTAACTACCCACTACACAAAATTAGAATTAAATAAAAATAAAATCAGATTTTCTTATGATTTTAGCTTTTATAAGATCAAAAGAAATCTGATAAGTTCGTGACTATTTTGATGTTTCTGATTCATCCCCACTTTATTGATTGTCTTGTAAATTAGTCCTTTTCTACTCGTCTTTTACTCATAGTATCCAAATTGCATTCCTAATAGGATTAAAATATAAAATCACAAATGTAGCAGGGTTCAATTCACGAATTAACCGATTTAAACATAGAAAATCATGCAAATTTAACATGTTATGAGACATCATGGACATTGAGGTACAAAACTATTGCAAAATAATGCCATATCTAGGAGGAAAGGAAGAACATACATTCTCATCCATCGGAGCATGTATTGACGAAATAGTTGCAATCTTCTTGTCCCTAGTGACAGAGATGAAGTTTATAAACTCTATGAAATGTTCATCTTGTTCATAGAGCTCCCTTAGGTTAAGCTGATCAATGGGAGGTTTCCAACAATGATGAATTTCTGTTCCATGTGATTGTTGGGCCAAGGCAATCACCTTTTGTTTTTCTTTTATTGCATCTAGTTAGTCTTGGACTTTATTGAAATCTTGGACAAGCAAGTTCATTCTTACCTTACGGTAAGCCTCAACAGGAGCATCAGTGGTTCCGTTAAGAGGTTGGCTTGCGTTTGAAAAGAACTTAGCGACAGATTCAACAGAAGGATGACCAAATGAATAAGGTTTACCAGCCGGTGAGAAGATAATAAAAAGAATCTCCCCACCACATAAAGTGGAGAGCCTATTATCCTCATTTTCAATGATCTTAATCTCATTTTTTTTGTTTTCCCTTTGTTTTCTTGCCTGAGCTTACCATTGCAAAAATTAAAAGGAAAAAACAGTGACAAGCAAAAAAGTTACAAATGAATGCTTTACTAGCCTTTCAGATGGTTTGGGATGAAGTTCTTCTTGGATGGAATTCATATATAAAGGCATAAAAACCCTAGAAATTAAATGTTGAACTAATTAAATTAGGTGATCAAATTTGATGTTCAACAATTGATTATCGTGTTAGTAAATGAAACTAGTATTGAATTAGGTAGGTAAATATGTTTCTTGAATGCAGTATAAATCTTGTGTTGTTGATAGCATACATTTTATATCAAATATGCCATAAAATGAAAAAAAATCATGATATTATGGTACATTTTAAGTAAATTATATGTTGAAAAGTACCGAAAATCGATACCATTATTCAGTAAAATTATAAGCTCACATTGGAATAATTGATAGAATGTTGAAAAAAGGTAATACTTGCAAATAAATCAAGAAAAAAAATGCTCCAAAATCATATAAGGAAATAATGGCTATCAAAACTATTTCTTTGTAAATTTTGGTAAATTCTAGAACAAGTTAGGTTGTACCACCATTGAAAGTATGATGATGTTGCCAATTGCATCTGAAATGACTCAAATTTTGTGTCTCCACTTGGTTTTATTTTACAATACATGAAATATCGCAATGTCTGCATCAGAGTTATATAGAGAAGAATAAATTAAGAAAATAAAATTGTTCTAAGTTTTAATAATTCAACTCTTAATGTTATTGCGTATTGTAGTAATAGCAAGTTGTTGAATGAAAGTTGAGGACCTAAAATTAAATAATTTCACACTGACTAGAGTTATCTAGTTTAGGATTTTCCATGCGCTAAAACCTTAATCCACAAGGAAAGATAAAGTGTGTCGATTTGTTCTCATAATCAATTTATTACATGTTTTTCATGGCATTCATTGGTTTAGGTATAAGAATGATGTTCATTGATTTTAATTGTCTTATTGCAACAATTTTTACAATTACTGAATAATTTAATTCTATTTTATTATGCAAATGACAAAACACAACAATAGAACTCAACATTATCCTAATTTAATTAAATATATGGTTAAAGCGTAATTAAAATTTTCTTACATGTAAAATATATCTAAACATAACATTTAGGTTATTTTTATGACAAAATTTGTCATGCCCTTTCATTTTATTACTTAAAAATAAATAAATAAACTTTTAAATTATTTTTAGAATTTACATTTTATTTAATGATAAATGTAAATATTTACACATACTTAATATACCTAAAATACAAATGTATAATCGATTTAATTTCAATTTACTTGCACCTAATGAATGGATTTTATTATTATGGTCTTCTTCTTTTTTAAGCTTTATCAAAACGGATATGAAAATGTAACTTTTAAATACATAAAACAACTTCAAAAGATGCGGTGAAGGAATATCATTAATATGGACTTGTACAAGGAGAACTCCCATAAATATATTCTATTTAGACTCCATATGCATTGATGGCCTATCATTAATCCTAAAGTGAAAACTATTTATACAATAAATTATTGTCAATCAATCTTTTCAAGAAATTTCTATTAATTTTATATCATTTGGTTGCAAAACTTGACGTGGAATCTTGTAAGAAGAGAAAGCATATCCCACTATGATATATTCTTCTTTTTACGTTGCTTGAAAACTTTTTAACGGTATCCTAAAAGTGAAAAGTGTATCCATTCAAGAATTGGAACTTGATCAAGTTATAAATAGAAGAAAATTCACAGCCTTGAGCTCAAAGGTTAGAAAAATAGGATGCAACAATTTTATTAATCACCAGTTTATTAAAGAAAATAGCTGACAACATGATAATTGGATCGAAAATAGCCCTAAACCTTAAGTAGTAAAGGCTCAGGAATGCTACAATAGTGATCATAAAATATATGTTGGTTGACTATATGAACATGTTCATGTATGCCTTGAGGACTCCCAAGATTGACAAGCCTGACAAACATAAATAATAAAATAATAAAAATAACATTTAACTTCGTGGACATTGAGGTACAAAACTATTGTTGACTAGGATCTTATCTAGGAGGAAAGGCAGAAGGGACATCCTCATCCATCGTAGCATGCGTTGAGGAAATAGCTATTGTAACACCCCAAAATAGGGCCTAAGAGTTTTAGGAGTATTTTAGGAATTTTAGCCTTAGAGTGTTCGAAATTTTATGAAATGGTAGATCAATCATGTTTTTTAACATGGTTTTAAAAAATTTAATCAATTTTTTAAAATGAGTTTTAAATAAGTTTAATTTTGAAAGTAGGATTGACTTGTAAAAGAGTCAAAAATGAGAGTTTTTGTAACATCCCAGAAATCGTGGGTTAGTAGAATCAGGTTTGGGAATCGAGAGAGTGGTTATGCCCTAATTTTTTAGATTATCTGTGCATTTTTAGGAATAAATGAGGTATTGGTTTGTTGGATAAGTGTTAGTGAAATGTTCCTTGAAACCCAATTCAAATCCCTTCTCTCTCACCATTTTTATTATTTTGCTAATTTTGCCTTAAACCCTAGCATATGACATGCCTTGTTTTTAAAATAAATATTGAAAAATTATTTAAGAAATAAGGAAATAGCCTAGTGGTTAATTGATAAATGGAAAATAATTAAAATTTAATTGAGGTCCCAAGTTTGAATCATTTCCCATCAAGAATAACTTTTTTACAAAATCACTTATTTTAATGTGTGTGTCATCCATGTTAATTTTTTTACAAAATAACTTTAGGTATAAATGTTCATTTTTTTTTACAAAATAACTCTAGGTATAAATGTTAATTTTACACAAAATAATGTTTTTATTCTATTTTTACTCACCCTAGTCATTCCTCCCCTCCCCTCTCATCTCTTCCTTCATCTTTAATTTTTTTTCTTTCTTCCTCCATTGTTGCCATCGCCTACATTTAGTTTTACCATCTCTTTCTTTTCTTTTCTTTTCTTTTTTGTCTCAAGATTTGTTAACATCTTCTCCACCATCTTGCTGGTATTTTTCCTCAATAAAATCAGCCCCAAATCTGAAATCTTGAACTCCTAGATCGATCCCAAACATTGCCAAGAAAGTGCTATTTTCATTGCTCTCAGCTAGCTTATGTAAGATCTCTTATTTCTTCAATTTGTTAATTAATTTTTTAATTAAAAGCCTAAATTTCCAGTCCTGTAATTTAGGGGAATTTTAAATATTTTAATGGTTTTTTCCAAGATTTTTAATGGATCTTTAAACCAATTTTAAATCAGCCCCAATTTGGCCACCATGAATGGTGCGTGCGTCTATGTGCAAGAAAAGGGGTTGTTTTGTTTCTTAATTCTTGCCCATATTTTTCCAGAATTAATCCAATTTCTTGAACCCTACTAATCATCTTTTAATCACATGTTAATTAGGGAAATAAATTCTTGATCAATTAGTCATTCGGATCTCACAATTCGGGAAGTGTAAGTGCGATTAATTGTAAACTAGTTCGTTGTTTCGACAAAGTTGTTGGGAAAATGTTATGGATTGATTGGATGAGGGATTTTAATCAATATTTTCTACTTCCTTTCCAGTATGTAATTGTGTTAGGTGCTGATCGGAATACCCCAAAGACGTTCGCGCATACGATTCACATCAAAACAGTGTAAGAAATCTAACTGGTTTGGATTCGTAAAATAGTTGTAATTTTGACAATTGGTTGGAACCCATAAGTGGATGTTTAAGGGCTGGTTAAGCGATGAATTGATGGAAATTATACTGATTTTTTTTAGGTTCATTTTAAGGTTTATTAAGAAAAATTGGAAGATTCGCTAGTGTGCTGTGAGAAAGCGAAAAATAAAGTGTCGGTCCTAAACTCAAAAACTTAATTAAAAATGATAAAATTTTTTGATATATTTGATTATTTATCTTGCTGATTTGATTGGCTTAATAGCCAAATAATTAATATTTCAAGTGGCCAAACCAAGTACGTTTCGAGCCCTAAAAGATTGATATGTTAGCAAACTTGCTAGTTCGACAGTGTGAGTGTGTGAATGGTATTGTGATGCATTATTGTGTTATTTGGTATGAGATTGATTTTATATATAACATGATTTGCTGATATATGAGTTTATGCATGATATAATTGCATAAATAGTTTGTTATGTTATATTGGAAAGGTTGCTATACATGTACATTGGAAAATCGTAAAAGTATGTGAAATTGTGTAATGTTGAATGATATCATCTTAATGGTAATTTCAAAGTTGGAACATTGTTTCCATTTACTAATAGTACATGATTATTTAGGGCATGTTGAACACATGAAATAAATGTCAAAAGTATTTAGATATGATTATGTATGAGTTTGTGTGACATATTGCATTTGCATTGGGATGGGATATCTTATGGTTGACGAAGGAGTTTTGTGGAGTACCGGTGGCAGATTAAGTCTGCATTTATATGTATTCAGTGCATTGCACCTGGAGTACCGAAGGGACTAGCGATTTTATTGCATACTATATGTTATTGGTGATTGTGTCGCATTATTTGATATCCGATAGATTTTCTGCATTATTGATTATTCGGTGGTTTTACCACATCGAGTTATGATTGCATTTGTTGGAGTTTGGCATACGAGTTCTAGAAAACTCATTGTGTGTAGCGTATGCTTTGGGTAGGAACCTTTTTGCATTGCATCATGCTCATGACATATTCGAATGCTATTAATTTATGCTACGTATTGTATTGTGTTGTATTGAATTGTATCAGAATTAATGTTTGTTACTCGAATGAATGATGACTTATCCTCACACACCATTTGATATCAATTTGATAATGGCTATGTAATGATATGAAACTCCAATGATAGTTTTGTGTTTTTCAGTTAATGCTAACATGTTTCACTGTATTCGATATTTATATTCGTTTAAATAACTTTTCGACTCACACTGAGCTTTCATAAGCTCAACCCCAATAGTGTTTAACTTTTCAGGTAAACCTCAAAATTAGGATCGAACTTGACATTCAGAGGAGCACCTTAGACCTTGGACTATTCTTAATAAGTATTATTCAGTCTTTATTGGTTTTTCTTTGTAATTTTTTTATTCTTTCTGGTTTGTGGCTTGGTAACTTTTCTTTTGGGGATTTTTTTGCATGCATGGATTACTCAAGCATCATAACCAAAAAATACATGATATCGGGCTTAACTAAAATTTGACATTATTCCCTAATTTTTGCCGCATTGCAAATGAATCATTTTTTAAAAACAATTCGATAAGGCAACTAAGTTTCTAAAATGACTTGAAAAATGGTTTTTTCCGCTACATTAGTTTAACATCAAGTTTTTACACAAAAGAGTGACAAGCAAACGATTTTTTACTTAAAAAACACTATCAATAATAAAATGATACCTAAGTATAGATTATCTAATAAATGAACTATTTTAAACTAACTCAAAGTGCAAATATGGTTTTTCTCTAAAATGAGTTCATTTAAAGTCTTCAAAAGTAATGTAAGCTAGCTTAGCCATTTCGGTGGCTAATGTAGCCTTCTCAACCTAGCCTTAACATTTAGGTCGGGTTAGGGTGGTTACAATTTTTAATAGGCAATTAGACTAGATTTTAAAATCCAACCTAAAAACTCCCATTTGTAGCTCTATTTTCACGTTAGTTTTCTCCATCTTCATGCTTTAGCCGTCCCTTGCTCCCAAAGCTTCTCTCTTCCACTTTTTCTTCTTCAAACCTCAATTCAGTTGATTTCCATCATTCCCAAATCTTTAAATCTTCATAAACCTTTAAGAAAATAACTTAAAATTTCATAGATTTCATCACCTTCTTTGCTTGTGGGTTTTTTGGGTTTTCAACAAAAGTCTATTTTTCCTCTAACTAAGATAGACATTTATCTTTCTATTAGTTTTAATGTTATTTAGTCTTTAAAACTAATTTTTTAGCCATTAAATCGCATGTTTTGAATAAAAGCCAAAAATTGGCTCGTTAATGGTGAATTTTGGTATTTTGAGTAAATATATGGTTTTAAAGTGTTTTTCAATTAGTTTTAACATGATTTGAAGGCTTCCAAACTTACTTTTAAGGATCGTTAAAGATTTCTTGAGTTGTAATGAATTTTTGAAAACTAGCCAAAAACATGTCAAAAAAAGTCGATACCATGAATTGAGTAGTTTTTTATGTTTAAAGGTTGGAAATCAGTTGCAGGTAAATTATAAGATGAACAAAATTGGTTTTAGGCGAAAAGACTGAGTATAGACCAAGATATTCAGATTTAAAGTTTGTTATGTTAAACGTTTCAGTCAAAAGATAACCTAACTTAAGCTTGTGTTTTTGGATTGTTTAATATGAGTCTTTGGTTGATTGTTGATTAAGTTGTTGTGTGATTTACTTTTTTGAAGCATTGGAATCGATAGGACCTTTTACAAGTAGAGATAAAGGCAATGAAAAGCTAGATTGAGCTTTCGGCTTTTCAACAAAAGCGTAATCGATGAGTGTTTTGAATCGCTAGTAGTAGACACGATTAATAGTATTAATTGGGAGCTTAGGAATAGCCTAAACCCCTATCCTATGTTCTGAGTGTAAGCTTTCTATTTCTGTTGTTTTATTTTTGGTAAATTATGTGATTGTGAGAATATTTATGGATTGATGATTGTGATACGATACTGTGATACGATATATGTGTGATGACTATTGTGAACTGTATTGTGTTGTGGGAATATTAAATATGCTACACAATAGTGATGATGTTGTGTTAGCAATATAAATGTGCAATAAAAGTGTCCAAAAACCAGTAAGTATGTAGATGTTGAATTATGGAATGTAATGCTATGTAACAGGTTATGTATGTGATAAAGTGATTTTAATGTACCCATATGTGGTTGGATACGAGATGGATCAATGAACATTATTGTAGAATTTTAAGTTAAATGTGAATTCAATAAGCATGCGTTGTGTAGAATTTTGTGATGTTATTTGATGAATATGAACATAGATGGTGTGTATTAAATTAGTAATTAAAATTGTATAATTCTGGAAATTTTGGCCTTGTGACCTTATGAGATCATTGGATAGAGTTGGCATGCCATAAGATTGTGAGTACTCACTTATATGTGTTTTGTGATTTGGGCGTTAAGGGCCTGGGACATGTTAGAGAGATAAGGGAATGTAAGCTAAGCTCCATTCAACGGGACCTGTTTGGTGTGTTGGAGAGTGTTAGCTTTATGCTTCACTTTTGGGATATGTTCGACTCTATGAGTCATTTGGTGTGTTGGAGATCCGTGTATTCGATGTATGGTGATAGAGCCTGCTTTTATGTATCATAGCCTCAAATGTCAAATTATCTTGAAAATGTATATATGTTTAATGTGATGTATGCCTAAATGAGTTTGTGGTTGCTATGAAAATTATCATTTAAATGTGTTGTAATAATACAATGTGAGATGGATGCAAAAACATGAGAATAATATGCTAAATAAGTGTATTTAAGTTTCCTGAAAATGTTAGTATGTTCTTATAATAAATTGGGTATGTAATTGGGGTTTGGATTGTTTCCATTTAACTTGTGAATGCATATGAATATATCATCTAGACTTGTGGACTGATAAAGCATGTATACGTTGTTTAGTCTTGATGTATTATTGTTAAATGAATTATATACGTTTGCTTGCAGAACGAGACTTGGATC
The DNA here is from genome assembly GCF_025698545.1 of Gossypium raimondii. NCBI lineage: Eukaryota > Viridiplantae > Streptophyta > Magnoliopsida > Malvales > Malvaceae > Gossypium > Gossypium raimondii. The sequence goes on along the minus strand of NC_068570.1, from coordinate 29,355,024 downwards.
ATCTCTTAGCCACTCACACTATTTATTTGTTTGTTTGTATGCTAGATTAAATTAGATATGCCTCCTAGACGTGTTAATGTTAGAACTAGTGCTCAAGAGGATGGTACATCCTCTGCATCTCTTGTGTCATCGTGTAGAGTGAACATACCTGATGAGGGTGTAGGCCCTCTTTTGGATGCTATGATAGGAGCATTTCAATGGATTGTTGGTGCTAGATTAAATTAGATATGCCTCCTAGACGTGTTAATGTTAGAACTAGTGCTCAAGAGGATGGTACATCCTCTGCATCTCCTGTGTCATCGTGTAGAGTGAACATACCTGATGAGGGTGTAGGCCCTCTTTTGGATGCTATGATAGGAGCATTTCAATGGATTGTTGGTGCTAGATTAAATTAGATATGCCTCCTAGACGTGCTAATGTTAGAACTAGTGCTCAAGAGGATGGTACATCCTCTGCACCTCCTATGTCACCGCGTAGAGTGAACATACCTGATAAGGATGTAGGCCCTCTGTTGAATGTTATGATAGGAGCATTTCAGCGGATTGCTGGTGTTAACCCTACCCCTACACCTGCCAATCTTGCACTTGTTAGTCGTGGGTTACTACTTGAACATCTTCGGCCGTTGGGTGGTAAAGAGTTTTCTGGATTAAAAGGTACTGATCCGACCACTACGAAGGAATGGTTAGAAGGAGTTGAAATAATCCCTGAGCAGAGGTCCTGTTCTAACGAGGTGAAGTTGGTTTGTAGGTGTCCTTACTTGACGATAAGGCTAATCGTTGGTGGAATACAGTTAGGAGAGGTAATGTGATGCGAACCTGGTCGCATCATGTTTCGACATAACTCGACGTCATCGAGAATGGCCTAAGCTCGAGGGGCCCAAGTGCAAAATGAAGCTTAATCTCAACTCGTTGAGCTCGATTCAGCTCATTTACAACTCAATAAGCTTGTTTGCTTGTTTGCTCGTTTTGATTTTAATTTTAATTTATTTCATTTTAGTTGCTGGAATAATTACTTGCTTAGCTAAATTAGTTAATTTGGTTCAGCTCAATTAATCCATGCGTTCTAAATCTGCTAGATATTTAATTAAGTTAGTTAATATAGTTTAGTCTAAATAAATGTGTCAAAATTCTGGTCATTTTAATTAAGTGCTAGTTCATACATAATTTTAATATGTTTTAGCTGAATTTAAATGTGCCACAATTTATCACATGTGTTTTAATATGTCCAGCCTATTACATGTTTTAAATATGTCTAGCTATTGCTAAAATTAATTTGTAACTTAGCTTAAATATGTGTTATAATTAAGTCTTAGTTTAAGCTTGATTTTAATGTGTCTTGAGCTGGTGAATTAAAGTGTCTTAAGGTGAGTTAATTTCCTGAATTAATTTGCTGCAGGTACATTGCTTGGGATGGCAATAAGTGAGCTAATGGTTCTGCTCTTCAAAGCACCTCTTCGTGGACTTGAATGGCCAAGATCAACTGTTGGTTATTCTTTCCAAAGTGGTCGGTTAGCTCACCAAAGCTACCTTGAAAGCTTCCACACCAGCTACATATTCCGTTCACATTACAAGGCTGTCCAGATTTTTATTTTCACACACGGAAGGCTGTTTGCATTCGGTTTCATACTTGGGTGACCATTACAATACTCAAGCTACCAATTAAAGCTCCTAAACCATTCAACTGAACTAGGAGCTTCAATTAAATCCATTCAAGCACCTAGACCGAATCTACCAAGTCATTTCAGCTCATTTCAGCCCCTACTTAATTTCATGAATGTCCAACTGAATGATCACCTTCTAGATGCTTTCCATTGGTGTCTCCCATGCTAGGAAACTTCAAGGAAGGTACCAAGGAAGTTCAAGAAGCTTCAAGGAAATTTCCAGCCATTTTAGCTTTAATTTGTTGTCCATTCAGTACCCTTAATAGCCTATTCAGCTATCCCATGTGAAAGGCTATAAATATGTAGTTAAAATCACTTTGTAGGAGACTTGTTGCTCCTTTGATTAATGTTTATAACATTTTGTGAGTTTTTCAACTCTCTTATTTCGTTCTAGACTCAGCGTGACTTATCTAGCTTGCTAGTGGCGTCAATCTATTTCTTTCAAACTTATCACTCATTCTGAGTGTGGCGTTCTCCAAAATATACCTTTGGTTCCTAACTTCCTAGTTAGTGGGTCAAGGTCCACCTTAAGCGACATATAAGTCTCGGGTCAACATTTTGATAAAGTGTTGGTTCTTTCTTGTCCTTAAGATCATTTTCCCATCCACATCTATCAACTTATTTATCTTGTTTCTTTGAATTGTCGAATTCCTATAATGCTCATTCATTTAATCATTTTTCCATCATTATTCTACTTAACCAAACCATCCTTAACACATTCATAACCTCTGAACCATCTAGCCAACCTTTGTTTAAAGTCTTACTTAGCCAAATTCAACCATTGCTCTGTTCAAGAACGATACTTCTCCATTTTAATGATCGGGCAACAAACGACTCGGATCATCACCAATGCGAGATCTTATCATAATGTTTCTGATATATTGACTTGGAATTACTTTCTTGAGGTTTTTAAGAGGAAGTTTGTGGGTGACCAGTACATAGAGGCTCGTAAACGTGAGTTTCTAGATCTTCTTCAAGGTAATTTATCAGTGGGTAACTATGACACAGAGTTTGTGTGACTTGGTCAATATGCCCCGAAGATGATTCGTTCTAAGAGGGACCATTGTAAAAGGTTCCTTTTTGGACTTAATCGTGAGCTTCTAGTTTATTTGGTAGCTCAGAATGTAGAGATGTTTGATGAGTTAGTTAAGAGAGCTAAAGCAATTGATGAGATATTAGTTGAGCCGCCTCATTTTGTGGTAATTGAATCGGGTAGGAGGACCACTGATGGTGCATCTGGATGACCGTTTAAAAAAGGCGTGATATTCAGGGTTCTAATAGGAGTGCACGACATGAGTTTCAACCAATTCAGTCTAAGCAACAACATAGTGTTGTGGTTCGTACTGGAGGTTCAACAGGTGGTTTTGGGTGGTCGCTTTGTGTGCATTGTGAGCATAGGCATCCTAGAGAGTGCAGCAAGTTGAACGTGGTTGTTTTAAGTGTTTTTCAAAGGAACATTTTTTGAGGGATTGCCCAAATAGAGTTGAAGTTTCATAGACTCGGAGTTCAACGCTTGTATTTGCGCCTGTTAGAAGCCATGGTCGTGGTAGAGGTAATGGGAGACCTATTGGGCCGCGAATTGTTGCTCATATTGTTGCTTCACAGGTTAATTCTAGACGTCAAGCTGAGGTTTATGTGGTTAGGGAGCTACAGAATCAAGATTGGATCGATGAGATTGCAGGTATTTTTGCCTTGTAATCAATTATTTTGTTCTTGTTAGTAGGCTTAGGTTCTATGCCTTTGTAATTTTGGAGCAATTTAGCTAATAAGTGGATAATCCTAATAGTTGCTAGTGAATTACAAAAAATGATTACGAGTACTTTAGATGAGAGAGTGTTAAGTGAATAGAGGAAACCATTAGCAAAGTTACTGTAGAATAGTTCATGGTAGTGAATGGAATCATTAAGAAAAGTAGTAGGAAGTTAGAGAGAATAGGAATCAGAGTGCACAACGAAAGTGTGATAGTTAGTTTAAAAGTAGAAATAGCATATTTTGTGATTAAGCAAGTGATGTGTTAGCAGGGAATTTCGAGGACGAAATTCTTTCTAGAGGGGGAGAATTGTAAAAGAGTTTTAAATACCTTTAATTTTGACACTAGGACTGATTTGTAAAAGAGTCAAAACTTCAAGTTTTTAAGAGGCAACTAGACTAGAATTTAAAATACAACCTAAAAACCCCCATTTATAGCTCTATTTTCAGGTTAGTCTTTTCCATCTCCATGCTTTAGCCGTCCCTTGCTCCCAAAGCTCCTATCTTCCACTTTTTGTTCTTCAAACCTTAATTCAATTTATTTCCATCATTCTCAAAGCATTAAATCTTCATAAACCTTAAAGAAAACAACATAAAATTTCAAAGATTTCATCGTCTTCTTCGCATGTGAGTTTTTTGGGTTTTTGACAAAAGTCCATTTTTCTTCCAACTAAGGTAACCATTCATATTTCTATTAGTTTTTAATGTTATTTGTTGTTTAAAACTAAGTTTTTAGCCATTAAATCGCTTGTTTTGAATAAAAGTCAAAAATTGACTCGTTAATGGTGAATTTCAGGATTTTGAGTAAAAATGTTGTTTCAAAGTGTTTTTTAATTAGTTTTAACATGATTAGAAAATTTCTAAACTTACTTTGAAGGATCTTTAAATATTTCTTTAATTTTAATGAATTTTTGGAAAATAGCTAAAAACATGTCAAAAAAGTCGATACCATGAATTGAGTAGTTTTTTGTAGATTAAAGGTTGGGAATTAGTCATAGTTGAATTATAAGATGAAAAAAATTGGTTTTAGGTGAAAATACTGAGTATAAACTGACATATTCAGATTTAAAGTTTGCTATGTTAAAGGTTTCAGTAAAAAGAGAACCTAACTTAGGCTTGTGTTTTTGGGTTGTTTGATAGAAGTCTTTGGCTGAATGTTGATTGTGTTGTTGTGTGGTTTACTTTATTGAAGCATTGGAATCGATAGAACCTTCTACAATTAGAAATAAAGGCAAGAAAAAGCTAGTTTGAGCTTTCAGCTTTTCGGCGAAAGTGTAATCGATGAGTGTTTTGAATTGCTACTAGTAGACACAATTTATAGTGTTAATTGGGAGCATAGGAATAGCATAAACTCCTATCCTAATTTTTGAGTGTAAGCTTTCTATTTTCCTTGTTTTATTTTTAGTAAATTATGTGATTATGAGTGTCATAATGTTGCCTACATAAGAGTACGGGAGCCTAGTAAGCAAAGCTAGACACGGAAGGCCTAAATTAACGTAGAGTCGCCACTAACCAATTAGGGTTAGGTTAGTTAGCCACCTATCGTCTAAAAGTCTAGAATTAATACTACGAAAAATCCTAAAAGTATAGACTCAATCTCATCATCAAATTTTAGCTTCAGGAGTACGGTACATGTGGGAAGTTATATCACCCCCACAACGCCTATCTGGGGATAGTCCTACGGGGTCTTAAGAGTTTGATTTTTTTATTTAAGCATATTAATGTCTTAATCTAGGCTAAAATCTTATGGAAATCTTAAATAAAAACTCTAAATAAAATGCATTCGGTTTACTTGTCACTCGATTAAGATGTATTCACCAAACTTATATAATTTGAAGCTTAAATTAAAGATTTTTACTTTTAACAGGAACCCTAAAGGATACCTAAATAATTATAGTAAAATACCTTCAATTCCTAAAATTAATTCTATTTTAGAATTCTAAAAAACCTAGAAATTACCAATAACTTATTCGTTCTTTTATTATTATTATTATTATTTAAAAGATTTAATTAATAACGTTAAACTTATCAAGATCTTACTTAAAGAATCCTATGTTGGATTTATGATTTATCTTACTTTAAAATTCTTGATCTAAGATTTAAATTTGTCGAAATCCTAAAATAATATATCTTAAATAACATTTATTAGCTTTTTTAAAAGTTTCTAAAATAAAATACTTAGAAAGACCTACTGTGATCTAAAATTCACCTACAAAAATCTTTAATTTTAATCTTGAATAAAGTTCTAAAGAATATTTACACATTAATTTAAGATTCTAAAGAGGAATCCTATACGATATTTAAAATTAGTTTAAAACCCTAAAAAATACTACATGTTACTTATAATTTTTCCAAGGTAAATGGTAGATAAGATCTTAAGGACAAACCTAAATCCACATGTAGAAACTTTATGGTTTCATTAAAATGTAACACCTACATAACTAACTTCATGTCAACAATTAGAGGATGGAAAATGACCTAAAGTTCCCTCTTTAAAACAAATAGTAAGAAAATAGGAAAATTAATTAAATTGGCTAAAGCTAATGAAAAGTCAAAACTCTTTCAAAATGGCAATAATAAAAGAAAGCTTAAATAAACGAAATAAATAAGACATTGACATGATGATGATAATAATAACAATAATACACCTTATTCATAATACAATGAAAGAATCAAATTAAAATAAATAAATAAATAATATTAAAATGTATGTAAGGGAATGTAAAAAAACATAAATATAAATAAACATGAAAACAAATAAAAACAAAATAAGAATAAATAGAAATTATAAAAGTGTGAATAAATATAAAACATTAAAATAAAGTGCATAATTGACATTAAATATATAAGGTATAAATGGAATGAAAGGGAAGATATAAGTGTAAATAATTTATTAAATATGGAAACAAAATGACATAGCTTGATTTTGGGACTAAAAGATAAAAAATACGGAAGACAAAGGGCTGATGTAGCAATTAATTTGCTTTTAATTTTTAAATTTTGCATTAAATCAAAGGTTTTAATAAATAAAAGGGTTACGGGTGGAAATAGGTCAAAGAGTGAGGGCAGTGCTACAAAAAAGGGGTATTTTATGTAAATTTAAAAAGTATGGGGGTGGGAATAAATTACCCATTTTTGGCACCTATAAATGAAAAAAAAAATTCATTCTTTCATTTTAACCTCATTTTAATATATATATATATATATATATATATATATATCTTCTCTTTCTTCCCCTTCTATGTTGGTCATGGCTCCACCACCGGAAAGCCCAATGACTCTCCGACCTCCAGTGGTGGAGCCGCAGCGTACGATGGTCGGAAACTTTTTTTTTTTGCAAAATAAAAATTTTCTTTAAAAATAATCATTACTTTTCTTAAAAATCAAAACTTTATTTCGAAATAGATGAAAAATATGATTTTTTTAAATTTTAAACTTTTCCTTTAAAATCAATAAAAACATATTTTTATTTAAAAATCTAAACTCTCTTTAAAAAAACACTATTTTTCTTAAAGATCAAAGCTTTAATTTTGAAATAGTTGAAAAAAATTAAAATTTGTTTTAAAAATTTAAACTTTCCTTTAAAATGACTAAAAACATATTTTTATTTTTAAAATCTAAATTTTCTTTTAAAAAAGTACTATTTTTCTTAAAGATCAAAACTTTTATTTTGAAATAGTTGAAAAGAAAATCAAAGCTTTGTTTTAAAATTTTAACTTTCCTTTAAAATGACTAAAAAAACATATTTTTATTTTTTAAATCTAAACGTTCTCTTTTTTAAAAAAAAAAATCAAAACTTTTTCCAAGATCAAGCTTTTAAAAAAAAGAAAAGAAAAGAAAACATTTATTTTAAAAAGGGGGGGAAATGGGATTTTGGGGGCTCTTAAGGGCGGAGGACAGACGTTCCGGTAACGTCCCCTTCATCAGAGCCCAAACACGATCCCTCAAGATATGTATTTGGCAAAAAAAAAACAGAAATAGAATGCTTGTTGTTTTCTTTTTTTACCTTTTTTTTCCTTAAGAACAAAATATGGAAAGCCTCCTCCTTTTTTTCATTTCATCTATATATATACTTTTTAATCTTGTTTATTTGTAAAAAAAATGATAATGATAATAATAAAAATAATAATATTTAATAATAGTAGTAGTAGTGATGATAATAATAATAATTTGGGCCCTTGATAGGCCCAAAAAGGAAATAAAAAATAAAATAAAAACAAAGGTCTCAAATTGACCAAAATCAAGAGGGCTTCGAACGGCCCAAGAGTGAATAAAAATTTAAATGTGCCTCCAATTAGGCTCGGACAGAAAAGGGTGTCTACAATGAGAATATTTATGGAATGATTATTATAATGCGATATTGTGATACGAGCCATGTGTGATGACTATTGTGAATTGTATTGTGTTGTGGGCATATTAAGTATGCCGAACAATAGTGATGATGTTGTGTTAGCAATATAAATGTGCAGTGAAAGTGTGCAAAAATTGGTAAGTACGCATGTGTTGAATTATGGAATGTAATGCTAATGTAACAAGTTATGTATGTGATAAAGTGATTTTAATGTACTCATATGTGGTTGGATATGTGATGGCTCAATGAGCATTATTGTGGAACTTTAAGTTCAATTAAATGTGAAATCAATAAGCATGCATTGTATACAAATTTGTGATGTGAATTGATGAATATGAACAGAGATGATGGGCATTAAATCAATAATTAAAATTGTGCAATTGTGGATATTTTGGCCTTGTGGCCTTATGAGACCGTTGGAAAGAGTTGGCATGCTATAACATTGTGAGTACTCACCTATATGTGTTTTGTGATTTGGGCATTGAGTCCCTAGGACATGTTTGAGAAACAAGGGAATGTAAGCTAAGCTCCATTCAACGGGACATGTTTGGTGTGTTGAAGAGTGTTAGCTTTATGCTTCAGTTTTGGGATATGTTCGACTCTATGAATCATTTGGTGTGTTGGAGATCTGAGTGTTCAATGTGTGGTGATAGAGCCCGCTTTTATGTTTCATAGCCACAAGTGTCAAATTATTTTAAAAAGTATATATGTGTAATGTGATGTATGCCTAAATGAGTATGTGGCTACTATGCAAATTAGCATTTAAATGTGACCTTATATGTTGAAATAATATGATGTGAGATGGATGCAAAAACATGTGAATAATATGCTAAATGAGTCGATTTAAGCTTCATGAAAATGTTAGTATGTTCTTATAATAAATTAGGTATGTAATTGTGGTTTGGATCGTTTCCATTTAACTTGTGAATGCATGTGAATATATCAGCTAGGCTTGTGGGTTAATATAGCATGTATACGTTGTTTAGTCTTGATGAATTGTTGTTAAATGAATTATAGATAAGCAAGTTGAGTGTAATTGTATGTAAGAGTATATATTAGTTTTATGATTTAATTTAATGAAATGTGAATATGATTTTTTGACTTGAATAGAATATGGTTGTGAATGTCCTGTAGTATACTCCTATTTAACCTTTGATATTGTGTGTAGATTGCAATTATTCTGAGCATTCATTGAGCTTGTTAAGCTCACCACTCATTTCCTAAAACCCTTGTAGAGTAGTTAAGTGCCAGTGTGAGTGGTGTGGTTCCAAGGGGTGGTGCAAGCAAGCCCATTCCTGTGATTTCAATGGTGTTATTGTTATTTGTTTATGTTTTGGGAATAGAGCAGTACAGTAGACTTTTATTGGTATTTACCATGATGTTTTGGATGCTTTCATAGATTATTTGTTTCTAAGTTTATGAGATTTGTTTCAAATTACGTTGATTTCTGCTCGGACTTAGTTTTGATGTTTGAGACTATTACTACGGTTGTTTTTATGTTTATTTGATGATGATATGATAGCATGATGAATTGGTACAAGTTGGAATGACTTATATGTTTAAAAATGTGGTATTTTTTTGGTTTGAAACAGGGGTATCGATATTCGTGTTGTAAAAACGATACCTCTATGGTATTTCGATGTGCAGGAAGTCAGTTTGGTAATTTGGTATCGATACCTTATCACAAGTATCGATACTCGTGGTATTTTTATTGTTACTTTTTCAATTGTACTGATATCTTCCTATCTTTTGATTTTAGACGAGAAATAGAATGTCGATTTGGTACCGATTTTCCAGGTGGTATCGATACCACTTATAGAAAATATCGATACCCATGTTCCAGTATCGATACCTAGGTTATTGTCTTGGAAATTTGGGTAAGTGATCCTAATGCATGTTTAATTATTATTTTAAGTTTATTTAAAGTATGTTTGGCATGTTCTAATAATGATTGATATATATATTTAACTAAAAATTTATAAGATCACTGATAAAGAGAATGATTTCTTAATAATGTGACAATTTACTATGAGTATGACATGAGACGATGATGTGACATCCTGATATTCAGGCTTAGCGATCGGGCCGGGTATAGGGTGTTACATAGCTCAAATATCAAGATCCCTCACCACCATCTCATGTCGCACACAATAAATAAAAGCTCATTCTAGAAGAAACTTCTTTCATATTATCATTCGTATGGGTTTAAGACAATCATACTCTTTAATTATCATCATTACATGCTAAACATACATCAAATAGTCTTATAATAATAATTAAACATGCATAGGGTCCATTTAGCAAAATTTTACAATCAAGTATGTAGGTATCAATACTAGAATATGGGTATCTATATTTCACTCGAGTTGTATCGGTACCGCTTGAAAAATCGGTACCAAATCAGCGTTATGTTTCTCGTCTAAAATCCAAAGTCTCGAAAATTATCAGTACCTTTCGAAAAGTATTGATTATTTTATCCTAAGTATCAATACTCGTGATAAGGTATAAATAACAAATTACATTATTGACTTCCCGCACTTTCAAAAACATAGAGGTATCGATATTAAAACCCGAATATCGATACCTCTACTCCAAACATAAAAAATACCACAATCATAAGCATATAATTCATACCAACTAATGTCTAATCATCATGTATCACTCACTTCATCGAATGGTCACTAAAATGTCTAAAGTAACATTCCAAAACATCATAATCATGACCGAGTGATAGTCACAAAACTAACTATAAATACGACAAAAGAAAGCGCACCTATCGAACAATAGTATAGCTACGGTGAGTAGAGATATTGTATCCACGAGGACTAAAAGTATTAGTAATTACAGTTTTCTTATTATTTAGCCAAAAATTTGGAGTGATGGGTTTTAAAGCTAAAATTACTAAACTAATTAAACTAAGAACGCAACAAAAACTGAATCAAGGAAATAATCGAATATTAACCAATGAGAGAGACAATACCCAGGAAAGAATTCACCTAGACTTCATCTATTATTATGAATCTAAATTAAACAATTTATTCACTTGGTGTCTTGATCCATAGAAACCTAAATTATGTTAATATCTCTTTTGAGAGTAAGAACAACTAACTCTAGGTTGATTAATTGAAATTTATTTCTAATTAAACCCCCATCGTCGCATTAACTCGATCTATAGATACCCCTATTATATTTGACTCTAATCCGGTAGATTTATGTCGTCCTATTTATAGAATTGCATGCAACTCCACTCAATTATGCTAGATCTACTCTTAAATAGGGACTTTTCGTCCACTGAATTAAGCACATTAAACATGAATTAATATCCTAGAAATATTAAAACAAGAAATAAGCACACATAATTGAGAACAAAAATCAAGTATTAATCGCGTAAAATAAAAATTAAATAATAGGTCTCATCATAGGTTTCATCTTCCCTAGGTATTTAGGGAATTAGTTTATATCCTAAATGGAAACATATCAAAGTCGGAAAAACCATAAGATATAAAGAAACTCATAAAAACTCTGAATGAAATTAAAAGGTGTTCTTCAATCTTGATGGGGATCCGCTTCCGAGTTGGCTCCTAATGGTGTTCTTCGAGTGTTTTCTTCGATCTTCTCTGAGGCTCCCTTATTTCTTCTTCTAATTGGTATTTATAGACTTTAGAATGCTCAGAAAGCCTAATAATTATGTATTTCCGCCCATTTGGGAAACAAGGTGTGAAATCGACACGAGCTGGCACATTAGCGTGTGTCCAGCCTGGTGGCTCACATGGTGTATGCCCAACCCATGTGGCTCTTGAAATATGCTATTTTTCTCTAATTTTCACTCATTTTTTTGCTCTTTCTACTCCAAATGCTCACCCAAGTATAAAAACATGAATTAAGAGGATTAGGAGCATCAAATTCACCAATTTGCATAAATAATCATCCAAAAACGCATTAAGAATGGGATTAAAATATGTTAGTTTTATCATTTATCCCCAAGCAAGAAACCAATAATTAAAACTGAAAGTCCATAAGTCCAAAGCAAAATAACCATGTAAACAATTTAAAAATCATAGCAAAAACCAGCATATAGTCTACCACATTACCTTTAGTTTCCAAAACATAAATAAGCAAATAAACACCTACGAATAACTACTAGAGTATTGGCTTGGATCACCCCTCGGAAACCACACCGCTTACACCAACATAGGACTAATTTACAAAGGTTTAAGAAGGGAGTGGGTGAGCTTAACAAGCTTAGTGAATGCCTAGAACAACTACCATGCAAACAATTCATCAAGCATTAGTGAAACATATATGTAGCAAAATTATAACAGTCTTAACATAGTTGAAATATTTTACTTCACATGCATATTCGATAGTTTATTTACGGAGTCAATACATACATATTCATGCGTACATCATAATACACAAACATATTTATAGATAATTTGGCACTTAATCTATGAAAAGTAAAAGTGGGCACTATCACCACTCATCGGATTCACGGATCTCAAACACACCACATTGACTCATAGAGTCAAACATGTCCAGTAAGTGAAGCATTAAGCTAACACTCTCCAATCACACCAAACATTTCCCATTGAATGGAGCTTAGCTCACATTCCCTTATCTCTCCAAACATGTCCCAATGCCTCAACTCCCAAATCAAATATAACAATAGGTGAGAATTCACAATTCTATGGCATGCCAACTATATCCAATGATCTCAAGTATCACAAGGCCAAAATATTCGTATTTAAACATATTACTTACCGATTTTCAATTACTTTCACTACACATTTGTATCATTTGCACAATATTATCACTGTCACTTAGCATGTATGACACGCTTACACATATACTCTTTCACAACAATAATCATGAACATATAACACATATATAGCATCTCAGTTTAGTTCATAATTCACAATAATGCAAGCACATATCTCATAAGATAAACATGGGTACAAGAAAGCTTACACTCAGAATTTAGAGTAGTGTTTAGACTACCACTAAATTCCAAAATAACACATTGATTCATGTCCACATGCAATTAATCTAAACACTCACCACTACACTTTAGCCGAAATGTCGAAAACTCAAACTATCCTTTCCTAGCTTGTAGATGGTCTTAGTGAATCTAGAACTTCAACATAACAATTAACACAACAATTAACACAACCATACATTCAAAAATTAGCTAAGAACTTACCATAAACAATCAAAAACATAGGCCTAATCCATGTTTCCATATAACAGAAACCTTTAACATAACAATCTTTACGTTCGAATATCTCAGTCTATACTCGATGTTTTCGCCTAAAACCAATTATGTTCATCTTTTAATTCACCTATGACTAATTCACAACCTTTAAACTACACTAAAATACTTAGTTCATAATATCGACTCTTTTAACATGTTTATGGCTATTTTTTCGAAAATTCATTAAAACCCAGGAAATCCTTAACAATACTTTAAAAAAGTTTAGAAACCTCTTAATCATATCAAAACCTATTGATTAACACTTTGAAATCATATTTTTAATCGAAAATTCAAAATTCACCATTAACGACTCTATTTTTGGCTCTTATTCAAAATTCACAAATTAATGGTTAAAAGCTCAATTTTAAGGATCCATTCAAACTAAAATCTAATAGGGAAACGAATGGTTACCTTCAGTGGAAGAAAATGGAGTTTTTTCGAAAATCTAGAGGTTTTTGGGTGTTTTCTTGAAATATTATGGAGGTTTAATGTTGGGAAAGTAAAAGAATTCAAGAGTATGGAGTTTGGGAATAAAAGATCAATTAGGAGAAGCTTTTTCAAACAAGGAACGGCACAAAAATGCAAGGAAGAAAACTAACGTGAAAACTATCGTTGGAGGAAGATATTCGATTCAATTTTAAAATCTGGTCTAACTGCAATATAAACACTCTAAATTTTGACCCTGTTACAAATCAGTCCTTTTTCTAAAATTAAAGGTTCTAAAACACTTCTTCAAAAATTGATCTAATTTTCTTAAAACCATAGTTGAAAACATTACCGATAAACCATGTCGCTAAATTTCAAACACTATAAGGCTAAAATTCCTAAAATACCCATAAATCACCAAGGCCCTATTTTGGGGTGTTGTAATAGATGCAATCTTCTTTTCCAATTGATTGCTAGGCAAAGCAATCGCCTTTTGTTTTTCTATTATAACATCTAGTTGGTCTTATTCCTCATTGAAATCTTGGACAAGCAAGTTGATTCTTACCTTACGGTGAGCCTTAACAGGAGCATCAGTGGTTTCATTAAGAGGTTGGTTTGTGTTCAAAAAGCGTTTAGTGACAGATTTAACAGAAGGATGAACAAACAAATAAGGTTTACCAGCCGATGAGATAATAATAAAAAGAATCTCCCCGCCACATAAAGTGCAGACGTAACACTCCTAACCCGTATCTGTCGCCAGAATAGGGTTACAGAGCATTACCAGACTAATCACTTAAACAATCATACATTTCATGTTCATTTCTAATTCCCCAAAAAAAGTCATTCAAATTCAATCACATTTTCCCTACGGCGAATCCTCAAGGCCCAAAATAGACATTGAAACAAATCGATACTAAATCATGAACTCAAGGAATTTTTGGAAAAACATTGAAAATTTTAAAATTGCAAGGGACACAGACCCGTGTGGCTAGGCTGTGTGGCCTACACGACCAAGTGACATGCCCGTGTCTCAGGCCGTGTGGGCATTCAAAATGGGATCACATGGCCTTGTCCAAATCTGTGTCCAACCTTATGTAACTCACTGACTTGGGTCACACGGCCAACCACACACCTGTGTGCTAGGCCGTGTGAAAACTAGAAGGTATACTGACTTGTGCCACACGGCCAAGCCACACGCTTGTGTACTAGGCCGTGTGAGGTTACCTAATTGCTTGCTTTAGAAGTTACAGGGGGCACACAACCATGTCTCCTGGCTGCTCACATCAAATAGCACATGAGCATATCATCAATAGGCATTCAAACAAACCAAAATCATCCCTAAATCTTGCAATATCATTACCCACAACCATAATGCTAATATGCATCATAATTGACCATTTAAAAACATGCCAATATCACCTCCAAAAGCTACATAAATGGTCAAGTACATATATCCATTATCTTGCCTATAACACAGCATGCATATCGTATCTCAATTTCAACCATTTGGTCCTCACAATACCAATTCACTATAAGGCATTCACATAGCAATATATCAACACATAACATAAGGCCAATTACACATATTTACATAATTAAGTAGACCAAAATAAGCCAAATCAAATGGCTAATTACAAGACTAAACATATAGGCTACATTAGCCAAAACACCTATACTATACATGCCATTTAACCAAAAACATAAAATCCAAAAGTACCAAGATAAGATTTTGATAGTGCGATGCAATCTTCGACAACTTCCATACCGAGCGAGCTTCCGAATCACTATAAAACACAAAAAATTAAACAGACTAAGCAATTAAGCTTAGTAAGTTCGTATAACATAAAACTCAACTTACCATTTCATCACAATTTAAGTGATTAAACATAGCATAATGCAACTCAATTTGATCCACAAGCCTAACACATATTCATCCACAAGGTTAGACATGAAATCACAAATTTCATAAATTCAATTCTCACATGATTCACATACATACCTGTACTAGTTCATATCAAACTCATACACTCTCGTAATAATACTGTGCCCGTTGAACCATTTGGAATAATATTGGATACTCGGGTATCTTGCACACTAAGTGCCAATACATGGTCAAAACCACCTCCATCTCATATCTCATATATCTCATATCTCATATAGATGCTCACTCTCGAGCCATCACCGGGTCTGCTCACACAAGTTGACGGTCAAAACGTAGCTACATGGTGCTACTCACACAAGTTGTCAAGTAACCACAACACATGTCTAAAACTTAGCCACCTGTAGGACGTAAGAGACCAGCACCCAAAACACGGTAACCCCTAATGACATGTCTTTTGTATCCTATCTATTCCTAAGGTTCAACAAGGATCCTTAGGATTGTCGATTTCTCGTCTAGAATTTTCATAGTATCGTATCATCCAATTATATCAATTAAACATGTAAACACATATATAATTTAAAGCTTATTAACATACGAACTTACCTTGAACTCGTACGACGAAAATTTATCGTTTAGTCCAAAACTTTATCTTTTCTTCGATCTAATTCTGTATGTTACGTTTCTTGATCAATTGAGCTTGCAAGCTTGGCCGAACCTAGCTATGGTTTCTCCAAGTTACAATCGGTTGAAGAAGAAACTAAAAGATGATATCTTGTTTTGGTTTTATTTATTTTAACATTAATTACTGAATTACCTTTATATCCTTTAAAACATTACAATTTTCAGTTATACCAGTTCTATAGCTATTAGACACTTTATCTATTAGAACCCAACTTTAGCACTTAACGCGATTTAGTCCTTTTTATCAAATTAAGCATGAAAATGATAAAATTCTTAACAAAATTTTCATATGACTCTATTAACATGCTGTAGAGATTAAAATTATTAATAAAATAAATATTTTGACTTCAGATTTATGGTCCTGAAACCACTGTTCCAGTTTCACTGGAAACGGGTTGTTACAACTCTCCCCCTTAGGAATTTTCATCCTTGAAAATCTTACCAGAGAATAGGTGAAGGTACTATTTTCTCATATCTTCTTCGGGTTCCCACATAGCCTCTTCAATTCCTTGACGTTGCCAAAGAACCTTCACTAAAGCTATGCTCTTGTTTCTTAGCTCTTTAACCTCTCGGGCAATAATTCTGATTGGTTCTTCATTATACAACATATCAAGTTGAATTTCAACCTCTGCCGGAGAAATTATGTGCGAAGGGTCTGATTGGTACCGTTGTAACATGGATACGTGAAACACATTATGGATCTTTTCTAGTTCTGACAATAAAGCCAAATGATATGCCACTGGCCCTATTCTCTCAATAATCTCATACAGGTTGTTACAACTCTCCCCCCTTAGGAATTTTCATCCTTGAAAATATTACCAGAGAATAGGTTAAGGTACTATTTTCTCATAGCTTCTTCGAGTTTCCACATAGCCTCTTCAATTTCGTGACGTTTCCAAAGAACCTTCACTAATGCTATGCTCTTGTTTCTTAGCTTTTTAATCTCTCGGCCACAATTCTGATCGGTTCTTCATTATAAGACATGTCAGGTTGAATTTCAACCTCTGCCAGAGAAATTATGTGCGAAGGGTCTGATTGGTACCATCGCAACATGGATACATGAAACACATTATGGATCTTTTCTAGTTCTGACAATAAAGCTAAACGATATGCCACTGGCCCTATTCTCTCAATAATCTCATACGTCCCGATAAACTGCAGACTCAACTTTCCTTTGCGACCAAATCGAAGAATCTTCTTCCAAGGCGATACTTTCAGAAATACTCTATCTCCGATCTAAAATACAATATCTTTACGTTTTAAATCTTCATACAATTTCTGCCGATCTGAAGCGGCTTTTAAACTGTCACGTATCACCTTCACTTTCTCTTCAATCTCTCTGATCAAATCAACCTTGTGAATCTTTTTCTCACTAAGCTCAGTCTAGTATAACAGAGTTCAGCATTTACGACCATATAAAGCTTCATACGGTGCCATCTTTATGCTCGACTGAAAACTATTATTATACGCGAACTCAACCAACGGTAAATACTTTTTCCTAGTTTTTTTCAAACTCTAAAACGCGGCATTGAAGCATACCTTCGAGAATCTGAATCACCCTCTCAGACTGACCATTTGTTTGAGGATGAAATGCAATGCTAAAATGTAACCGTGTACCCAAAGATTTTTGTAATTTCTTCTAAAATCACGATGTAAACTGTGGATCTCTATCCGAAATAATGGAGATCGGTACCTCGTGTAATCTGAAAATCTCAAACATGTACAATTTAGCTAATCTGTCAAGTGGAAAGTCTGTATGTACCAGTATAAAATGTGCAGACTTCATCAAACGATCAACAATAACCTATATAACATCATTTTTTCGAAGATAGGGGTAATCCCGATACGAAATCCATCGTAACTCTATCCCACTTCCACTAGAGTATCATCACTGGCTGTAAAGTCTTGAGGGCACTTGATGTTCGGCTTTAACTTGCTGAAAATCAACCATTTGGTCACAAAGTAAGAAATATCATGTCTCATACCCAACCACCAGAACAACTATCTAAAATCGTTATACATCTTATTACTCCCCGGATGAACAGACAAGCTACCACTGTGTGCTTCATGCAAATCTTTCTGTACAATCTATGGATTTTTCGGTACACAAACTCTACCTCTGAACATCAAACAATCATTGGTTTCAATCTGAAATTTCGAATCAGGAGTCAACTCACACTGTACTTATTTAGCTTTCAATTCACTGTCACATTTCTAAGCTTTGCAAATTTGCTGGAGAAACATCAATTTAGCTTTTAACTCAGTTAAAATTGAGCCATCAATAGACAAAGCCAATCGTGTATTCATCACTTTCAAAGTAAACAAGGATTTTCTACTCAAAGCATCCGCAACAACATTTGCTTTTCCCGGGTGATAATCAATTATTAACTCATAATCTTTCAACAATTCGAGCCATCTTCCTTGTCTCAGGTTTAAATATTTCTGTGACATCAGATACTTCAAAATCTTGTGATCGGTAAATATGTGGCATTTTTCACCAAACAAATAGTGTCGCCAAATTTTCAATGCAAATACAATAGCAGCCAACTCTAAGTCATGTGTCGGATAATTCTTTTCATGCAACTTCAACTGTCTGGAAGCATAAGCTATCACTTTGCCTTCTTGCATTAAAACACATCTCAAACCGTTCAATGATGCATCACTGAGAATCACAAATTCTTTACCCGACTCAGGCTACACCAATACTGGTACTTTGGTTAATAATGCTTTCAACTGATCAAAACTCTGTTGACATTTCTCAGACCATTCAAACTTTACATCTTTCTGTAACAACCTCATCATCGGTGTTGCTATCATCAATAACCCTTTTTACAAATCTCAAATAATAACCAGCTAATCCCAAAAAACTTCTGACTTCGGAAATGTTTCTTGGCGGTTTTCAGTCAATAATTGTTAAAATCTTACTCGGATCAACTCGGATGCCTTCCATTGAAACAATGTGTCCTAGAAATCCAACTTCTTGGAGCCAAAACTCGTATTTGCTAAATTTAGCAAACAGTTGTTTATCTCTCAATGTTTGTAACACAATCCTCAAATGGTCAATGTGTTCAGACTCATCTTGAGAATAGATCAGAATATCATCAATGAATACAACAACGAATCTATCTAAATACGGTCTGAAAAATTCTATTCATCAAGTCCATAAATACTGCAGGAGCATTAGTTAACCCAAATAACATAACAAGAAATTCATAGTGTCTGTACCTGGTTCTGAATGCAGCCTTCGGCACATCAAAATCTTTAACCCACAACTGATAATAACCAGATCGTAAATTAATCTTTGAACATAATGTTGCACCTTTCAGCTGATCAAACAAATCATCAATTCGCGGCAAAGGATATTTGTTTTTGCTTTGTAACTTTGTTGAGCTGTCGATAGTCGATACACAATCTTATTGATCCATCTTTCTTTTTAACAAACAAAACTGGTGCACCCCAAGGAAAGAAACTAGGTCATGCAAAACCTCTATCTGTTAACTCTTACAACTGAGATTTCAACTCTTTTAACTCTGTAGGAGTCATTTTGTATGAAGCTATTGATATCGGTGATGTCCCTAGTACTAATTCAATTTCAAACTCAACTTCTATAACTGGTGGTAACCCAGGTAACTCTTCTTGAAACACATCTGAATATTCACAAACCAGTGGCACTGACTCAATCTTCGATTCAGACACTTTTGTATCCAGTACATAAGCAAGGTAAGCATCGCAACCTTTCCTCACATATTTTTGAGCTAGCATAACTGATATCACAATAGGCAGTCAAATCGAATCATCAGATTCAATACAAAGAATTTTACTATTCTGACATTTCAACTCAATAATCTTTCGTCTACAATTTACAATAGCATCATACAGAGTCAACCAATTCATACCCAAGGTCACATCAAATTCATCAAACAATAAAAGCATCAAATCAGCCAAAAAAAGTAACCCCAATCATCAAAGGACAATTCTTGCAAACTTTATCAACTAGGACATACTAGCCTAAACGGTTCGATACCTTAACCACAAATTCAGTGGATTCAATAGGTAAACTCTTAGTAGATACTAAATTTGTATAGACATATGAATGGGTCGATCCAAGATCGATCAAAGCGATTATGTCAGTTTTATAGAGAGAAAAAGTACCGGTGATAACATCTAGTGCCAATGCATCCTCACGAGCATGAATTGCATAAGCTTTGGTTGGTGCTCGAGCCTCGGATCTCACAGCAGAATCCTTTCTTGCTCCTTTGCTGCTTTTCACATTTCCAGTATTTTGAGGTGGTCTCCCTCTAGCAGCTATATTACTCAGCCTGGTAGTCGGAAGTTTGTCTTTCTCAAGTAACTCAGGACAATCACGAGTAAAATGCTCTTGCGAGCCACATTTGAAACAGGCTTTATTACTCATCCAACAATCTCCAAAATGCCATCTTCCACATTTTTTACACTCCAGTTTTTTTCCTTGACACTACCTACACTCGCTACAGAAGTGGCTTGAGCTTTTGTACTTGTGTGTTGCTTACCACGATCCCTTCTAGAATATCCCACTTAGTGGTAGAACAATTATGGAAATCCTTTGATTTCTTTGACGATGACTGATATGATATACCGATCAACCTCTTTATTGAATCTCTAGCCTCAGATTCAGTTTTCCTCTTTTCTTTACTAAGCTCTCGGCTTTGTGTACTCTATCAACCAAAATAACAAATTCTTTCAGCTCCAGAATTCTGACTAAAAGTTTGGTGTCCTCATTCAACTCATCTTCGAAACATTTGCACATAATCTCTTCAGTTGGAATGCACTCTCGAGCATACTTGTTCAGTCTAACGAATTCTCTTTCATACTCGGCTATGGTAATACGACCCTGTTTCAACTTTAAAAATTCCTTGCGCTTTTGATCAAGAAATCGATGACTTATGTACTTCTTTCTGAACTCTGTTTGAAAGAACTCCTATGTGATCCTTTCTCTAGGTACCACAGAAATTAAAGTGCTCCACCACTGGTATGCAGCATCTTTCAGAAGAGATATGGTGCATTTAACACATTCCGTTGGTGTACAAGACAATTCATCAAAAAACTGAATCGTATTCTCAAGCCAAAACTTGGCTCTCTCAGGGTCATCATCAACTGTAGCTCTAAACTCTTCGGCCCTATATTTCTGAATTTTATCAACATGTGGCTTACTCATGTCCAACTGTTCCAAACCTTGAGGAGCTATGGGAACCGGTTGGGGAAAAGGTGGGGGTAGAGGTTGCTGAGCAGCCATATTTGTTCGGACAAACTCAGAGAACCACTCATTTATATTTTGGGAGAAAGCTTCCTTGGCATCTCCTCCATGACCCTTAGATATGGGTCTCGAACCAGACGGCACTGCTCCGTGAATGAAGGCTGGCACATTACTTTCTACATCATCAGAGTCTGCTCGATAGGAACCCATTACTATAAGAAAACATGATTTAAAAATTGTTAGGAGATATCACACTATCACAGGTTAAATATTGCATGTATAGCTAGACTCAAGCACGCTACGTTATCCCAAGAATCGACTAAATTGTAGCTCTAATACCAATAAATGTAAATCTCCTAATCCTTATCCGTCGCTAGAATAGGGTTACGGAGCATTACCTGACTTATCACTTAAACAATCATACATTTCATGTTCATTTCTTATTCCCAAACAAAAGTCACTCAAATTCAATCACATTGTCCCTAAGACGAACCCTCGAGACCCAAAACACACACTGAAACAAATCAGGACTAAATCATGAACTCAAGGAATTTTTAGGAAAATATTGAAAATTTTCAAAGTGTAGGGCACACACGCCCATGTGTCTCACACGGCTAAGTGACATGCCCATGTCTCAGGCTGTGTGGGCATTTGAAATGGGATCACATGGCCGTGTCCCAGTCCGTGTCTGACCCTGTGTAACTCACTGACTTGGGTCACACGACCAACCACACGCCCGTGTGCTTGGCAATGTGAAAACTAGAGGGTATATTGACTTGTGCCACAAGGCCAAGCCACACTCCCATATGCTAGGCCATGTGAGGTTACCTGAATGCTTGCTTTAGAAGTTACAGGGGACACACGACCATGTCTCCTCACCGTGTGTCACACACGGTTGAGACACACGCTTGTGTCTCTTCCCATGTGGAAAAAATAGGCTATGTTTCAAGCCATATTTCTCATCCAAAATTTGCCTCAACATACTCACATCAAATAACATATGACCATATCATCGATAGGCATTCAAACAAACCAAAATCAACCCTAAATCATGCAATATCATTACCCACAACCATAATCCTAATACGCATCATAATTGACTATTTAAAAATATACAAATATCACCTCCAAAAGTAACCTAAATGGTCAAGTACATATATACATTATCTTGCCTATAACATAGCATGCACATCATATCTCAATTTCAACCATTTGGTACTCACAATACCAATTCACAACAAGGCATTCACATAGCAATATGACAACACATAACATAAGGCGAATTACACATATTTACATATTCAAGTAGACCAAAATAAGCCAAATCAAATGGCTAATTACAAGACCAAACATATAGGCTACATTAGCCAAAACACCTATACATGCCATTTAACCAAAAACATAAAGTCCAAAAGTACCAAGATAAGAGTTTGATAGTGTGATGCAATGTCTGACAACTTCCAAACCGAGTGAGCTTCCGAATCATTATAAAACACAGAAAATTAAACAGAGTAAGCAATTAAACTTAGTAAGTTTGTATAACATAAAACTCAACTTACCATTTAATCATAATTTAAGTGATTAAACATAGCATAATGCAACTCAATTTGATCCACAAGCCTAACACATATTCATCCACAAGGTTAGACATGAAATCACAAATCTCATAGATTCAATAACACTGTGCCCGTTGAACCATTTGGAATAATATTGGATACTCGGGTATCTTGCACACTAAGTGCCAATACATGGTTGAAACCACCTCCATCTCATATCTCATTTAGATGCTCACTCTCGAGCCATCACTGGGTCTGCTCACACAAGCTGACGGTCAAAACGTAGCTACATGGTGTTGCTCACATAAGTTGTCAAGTAACCGCAACACATGCCGAAAACTTAGCCACTGGTAGGACATATGAGACTAGAACCCAAAACACGGTAACCCCTAATGACATGTCATTTGTATCCTATCTATTACTAAGGTTCAACAGGGATCCTTACGATTATCGATATCTCGTCAAGAATTTTCGTAGTATTGTATTATCCAATTATATCAATTAAGCATTTAAACACGTATATAATTTAAAGCTTATTAACATACAAACTTACCTTGAACTTATACGTTGAAAATTTATCGTTAAGTCCAACACTTTATCTTTTCCCCGCTCTAATTTCGTACGTTGATTTTCTTCATCAATTGAGCTTGCAAGCTTGGCCGAACCTAGCTATGGTTTCTCCAAGTTACAATTGGTTGAAGAAGAAACTAAAAGATGATATCTTGTTTTGATTTTATTTATTTTAACATTAATTACTCAATTACCTTTATATCCTTTAAAAACATTAGAAGTTTCACTTATACCAAGCCAATATCTTCCACTAACTCATTTATGGGCTAATTATCATATAAGGACCTTCAATTTAAATTTTTATAGCTATTAGACACCTTTAGCTATTAGAACCCAACTTTTGCACTTTATGCGATTTAGTCCTTTTATCAAATTAAGCATGAAAATGATAAAAATTTTTAACAAAATTTTCATATGAATCTATTAACATGGTTTAGACATTAAAAATAATAATAAAATAAATATTTTGACTATAGATTTGTGGTCCCAAAATCACTGTTTCTATTTCACTAAAAACGGGCTGTTACAGCAGAGCTTAGAGCTTTTTTTATAAATTCTTGTACGTATTTTTGAAAATGTGATGAGCCTATCATCCTCATTTTCAATTATCTTAATCTCAATTTTTTGTTTTCCTCTAGTTTTCTTGCCTGAGCTTGCCATTGCAAAAAAGATCAAAAGGAAAAAGAAACAAGCAAAAAAGTTACAAAGGAATGCTTTACTAGCCTTTCAGATGGTTTGGAGTGAAGTTCTTCTTGGATGGAATTCATATATATATATAGGCAAAAAAAACCCTGGAAATTAAATGTTGAAACTAATTAAATTATGTGATCAAATTTGATGTTCAACAATTGATTATCGTGTTAGTAAATGAATCTAGTCTTAAATTAGATAGGTAAATATGTTTCTTGAATGCATTATAAATATTTTGTTATTGATCGTAAATATATTATATCAAATATGCCATAAAATGAAAAAAATCATGATATTATGGTACACTTTAAAGTCAATTATATGTTGAAAAGTATCAAAAATGATATTGTTATTCAGTAAAATTAGAAGCTCACATTGGAATAACTGATTATGTTCAAAAAGGAGAGACTTCTAAATAAATCAAGAAAAAAAAATGCTTCACAAGCATATAAGGAAATAATGGATATCAAAGTTATATTTTGGTAAATTCTAGAACAGGTTAGGTTGTACTACCATTGAAAGTATGATGATGTTGTCAATAGCATCTGAAATGACTTGGTTTTATTTTACGATACATGCAATATCGCAATGTTTGCATCAGAGGTATATAGAGAAAAATAAATTAAGAAAATAAAATTTTTCTATGTTTTAAGAATTCAACTCTTAATGTAATTGCAAATTGCAGTAATAAAAAGTTGTTCAATGAAAGTTGAGCAACTAAAATTAAACAATTTCACACTGAATAAGGTTATCTAGTTTAGGATTTTCCATGCTCAAAAACAATAATCCACGAGGAAAGATAAAGTGCACTACAGCAAAAATAGACTTTTAGCGGCATTTTTTAGGCCTTTAGCAGCGCTTTTAAGTGCCACGAAAGCGCCACTATAAACATCGCCGCTAAATTTAGCGACACTTTTATCACAAACGACGCTAAAGGTCATGGTCTTTAGCGGCGCTTTTATCACAAACACCGCTAAAGGTCATGAGCTTTAGCAACGCTTTTGTCACAAACGCCACTAAAGAACATGATCTTTAGCGACGCTTTTGTCACAAACGCCGCTAAAAAACATGATCTTTAGCGGCACTTTTTTTATCACAAACGCCGCTATAGTACAAACCTTTAGTGACGCTTCTTGCAAAAACACCACTAAAAACATATCATTAAAAAAATTATTTTAATCAAATAATATTGATTTTTATGATAAATATTATATTATGTTTTATTTTTAAATTTGAACTTTAAATATACTTTTAAGGATAAATAAAAATATTATTTAAATTAAATTTTTATGAAAATTTTAACTTTAAAACTAAATATAAAAATTAATGAATTTAGTTTTAGAATTTAAAATAATAAATTAATAACACAATTAAAATCAAAAATTAGAACTCAAGTTGCCATAAATATTAAAGTAAAAATAAAATTTAGAATCAAAACTAAAATAAATAATACCTATGAGAAACAGACTGACTAGTTGAACTCGCCTATGACTATACACATTGCAAGGTAATAAAAAATACAATGCATTTTCTTAATCAAGTAAATCTTGGTAATAAAAGATATAATACATTAACTTAATCAAGGAAATTTAATCAAGGAAATCTTGTACTGAACTCAAAGCTCTAATAAGTGTGGAATGATCGGTAAACCATAAACCTTAAAATAAACCGTAACATTCATAACAATATTTAAACCTTAAAATAAACCACGGGGCTTGCATTCCATTTGTAACATAACATTCGGAAAATGCTAATTCACAAGCTTGCATGAATAGTGGTTACTATCTTAACTTATTCTCTGCAATACCTCGTCACATCTAGAAGGAACTCAACTTCCCTGTAAATCTACAAGTGATTAATTTTAAGCGTAAAAACAATTGAGCATGTCAGCTCTGATAAGAGTGGAATGATCGGTAAACCATCAAGTTTAAAGTTCAAGTTCAAATACAAATGTATTTTTATGGAAAGACGAATAAGAGTTTCAAATTGGACTCACCGATTCAATCCTGGCCATTTCAACGATATAACTCCAGGGCCTTTCCTGCAAAATTTATATTAAAAGAATTATTAACACTAAAACAAATAGATATTCAGATGAATCACGTGTTACGAGACCCGATTCCTCACAAAGTTAACATAAGTTTTATCACTTAAAAAAGTAGTAAAAAAACCACCAAGAGAAGCACACACTTGTTGCAGTTCAGTAGCTTTCATTAGGAGCATTAAATCCCCATACGAATGAGATGTTTGTACAACATTGAGAGCACTTGCCATAGCTTGACCAGTCTGCCGACAAACATACGACTTAATCAATAATCTAGAAAACCCAACACTACATATTTTAAATCGTCTAATAAAATTTTTAATTTTTCAGTATTATTAAAGTAGAAATGAAATTATTCTAATAAAGATGTTATTATATAGTACTGTTTCCCTAATTCCTCTAGCCACTTCTAATATTATTTGTGGTTAATGAGCTTCAATAGACAGTTTTAACCCCTCCATTAGATTTAAATAAATTACTGATGAAGAAAAACTCTTCTAAAAAGAACACAATTTTTGTAAAAGATTGATTTGCTGACAAGTTGAGTCTGGTTAAATTGGATAGGATTAAATCAGAAAAAAGTTTATTTACCATAACATTCTAGTTTCATATTTATTCCTAGCTATCTTAAAATTCAGAATATAACAGATGTGCAACAAATGATAAAAATAAATTTACTATGCTGAACAATTGTATGAAATTCTCACTTGTATAAACTCAAACATATCAAAGATATATGTAAGCAGTAATCAAAACTTACCCTCCAAACAAGATAAAACCTATAAGTATATAAGCTTCATTACATGTTACCTTGGTGGAGCGGACATGTTTCAAGGATGGCTCTAGTTGATGCTCAAGCTCCTTTGAGTTCAATAGACCTAAGTCTTCACCAAGGAGATTCCTGTTGAATCAAAGGACCAAACTAGATTGCACATAAAACTGCTCTTATTCAAATACTTTTAGTAATTACAATCATGGAGTAAGTTGAGTATACAATTTTTAAGACACAATCTATCAAACAGTCTGGGGTGTGGACATATGCTGTAACTCGTGATCAAAGAAATTAAAGTCACTGGCCATAGTAGTTTCAACTCAAAAGTGTCAGACATGATTATGTATTTGACATAGGCATTTCCAATGTTTTCCCTCTATACTTGGAACCCCAGAACATTATACAAAATATCTATGCTTTGAGATCTCCAATATGTATCAAGGGTGAGCAAAACAAAATAAGAACCACTCTCAGTTCCATTGTATATGTGCTATTCTGCTTTATTCTTTATGGAACATCTTCTTACTGCCTAAGTTTCATGACTCTGCCGCAATATAACTACCTTTTCGATTATAGAACATATTATATAATAAATCGCGAAACCAAAAAAGGCAGTAATTGCAATTTGTAAAAATCAAAATCAAGCAATTTTCAAGATTTAAGTTCACGATTACCATTAAGCCTTTTATCATTCAAGCATGTAAAAAAACCAGACCAATACTAAGCTAAACTAGATCAATACTAAGCTAAACATATATATATACATATACACACATAAAAATAAGTAAATAAATGGTAAGTTGTGATTATTTACCTTCAAAAATGGCATCCATGGCTTTGGCCTTAGCTGAATGGGAAGCATCACGGTTATCATCGGTAACCTCTACAGAAGGGTCTCCCATCTATGAGCACCAAAAACAACACAATGAGAAATAACTTAAAAGAAATTAAACCAAAAATTAATGGAAAGATAAGAAATTAATAGAAATTAATACCTTCGCAACATATAAAGACCCTCAGGCAAATGCTTTCCTTCCTTTATACAATCGTCTTTAACTTCTTAGCAAGCTCATATTTCCTTCCTTCAAATCTCCAACATACCTAAATTCCAAATAAATTTATTTTTCCCCATTTTCCCTTTAATTGTTTTTTTTAAAGTACTAAGAGAAAAGGAAACAAACCAAATGAGTGGTTGATTGAGTCAAACAGCTAATATAATTGGCACCGGCAACAAATATAAGCTTGATTAAGTTGAACCGTTGCAAACCGTGGTATCCACTTATTGTTTCCACCACTGGTTCCATCTTCTTTTTCCTTTTCCTCTAGTCCTTTTGTCTTTTAGATGAATTTCTTTTTCACAGAAAATGATGTTTGTTAACCGGGAAAATGGAGATTTTAAAAGTTTTCGAAGAGGGAAAAGTAAATAACAGGGCTCAAAGAACAATAATATATTCAACATTGCGGGCTTTTAAATACAGACAAGTAGTGGCCAATTACCCTATTGAAGATGAATCCAGAACTTTTTTATTACAAAGATTGACAACTCTACCTCCGACTTCGCCAATGCTAAACCCTAATCTGGAAACACCTGATACTTTAGTGTTTCTTTTACTCGTAAGCAGATTGGAGAGGGTAAAATCCGACGAGGTCGCTCTTAACGCCGTGGAGACCGAATCGCAGCGCGTCGTTCTGGACTCCTCCGATTTCATGCCGAATGGTCTTTGGTGCCTCCATTTTCCTCTTCTTTTTTTTTCTTTTTGAATATAATCGCTTCTTGTTAAATTTTTCTTTTGGGATTTTTTCTAATGTCGCAGGGAGGGAGGGAGGGAGAGAAAGCAAGAGAGACGGCGCATCTGCAAAGTTAAGAGTTTTAGGGGGAAATTAGGGGTTTCATGGAGGGGAATTTGGGGATAAAATGGTGGGATTTTTTTGAAGTAAAATTATTTTTTGCTGCGTTTATTATAAAAACGCTGCTATTGCTTACCTTTTGCGACGTTTTTAAAAAAAATGTCGTAAAAAAATATTTCATTTTGATTAAAACGACGTCATTTTGCTCTGCTAAAATTATATTATTTTGTCTGTTAAAAATTACTAGTTAAGTGATTTTATAAAACATTTATTATTACTATTTTTTATAAATTAGATTTTTATAAAAAAAACCATGTTATTATGTTAGAAAATAGATATCGTATATTTTAATAAGAAAACAAATGATTAAATGGCTGTAATTAATTGTTAAGTTAGAATTATCCAATATAAGCAATCAATCTCTCACATATCAAATTTCTATTAAAGATTAAGACGTTAATCATAATTTTATATTATTCTTTTCCGATCTAATCTCCATTTTATTAGAATTATTTCTTCTTACCTAAAATATAACTATTTTGCTAGATCAAATTAAATTTAAATATAAAATAATTTTTATTGTTTTTAAATAATAAAATGGGTGATTCGTAAAACGAGCTTGAAGTTCAAAAGTTTTTAAAATATGTATTAATTTGTCTATGTTTAAAATTTTAATAAATGAAAATATATATAATTAACATATATTAAATTAATAATAATATGAGTGGTCTAAAATGGATTTGAGTTAGCTATATAAAATAAAGACAAATTTAGGTAAAAATTAAGACTCAGTATTTCAAGTTAAGCTAGGCTTGAACAAATATAATGCATGTTAATAGAATACATAGGTCCGACAAAACACAACCTATGATCTCTTCAAGTTAGGTTTTAGTTAAAATTAATTTTTAATAGAGTTAATTACACCATACATCCCTAAACTATAATTTTCATTTTAAATTGGTTCCCAAGTCTTTAAAAGATTATAATTACATCCTTAAACTAACGAGGTTATATCAATATGGTCCCTCCATTACTAAAATCATTAATTTAATAGTTAAATGAGACGTCAAGCCTTAAGTGGCATATTTTACAATGAAATTTTTAAAAATATTGTAAAAATCTTATTAAAAAAGGGATATCCTCGAGCGAATAAGAATGAAAATTAACCCTATACTTATTAAAACGTTGTGAAACTATTTAATGTCAAATTCTTTGAAAATATTTAAAACTCAAGATATTCTGTTTTATTATTCTCTCAACAAATATAATGCAGCTTTAGCAGTTTTAAATACACCGAAACGATTTTGAAGAACCAAATCTTCACACGATTTTGAAGAACCAAATTAATATTATCTATTTTACAATTATATAAGAAATTAATTAATATATAAATTAGAAAACACTAGTTAATCTAAACCCTAAACCCTAAAACCCTAAACCCTTAACACATAACCTCTAAACCGTAAACCCCAACCTTTAAACCGTAAACCATAACTCATAACCCCTAAACCCATAATCCGTAAACCATAAAATAGTAACTCCTAAACCTTAAACTCTAAACCATATACCCTAAACCAAAAACCTTAAACTATAGTAATAATTAATTTAATATTTTAAAATTAATACTATCTCTTTTACGATTATATAAGAAATAATTTAATATGCAAATTAAAAAACACTCAGTAATATACCCAAAAAATTTTAAATTTATTTTAAATAATAGTATTTTAATTTTTCCATTTTTAACAATTATTTTTCTATGTTTTTTATTTCAAATAATTTCTTCGTGTCATTATTTTTTGAAGATTTTGAATATTCAATTAAAAATAATTTGAATTTTAATTAATATAAATAAACAAATTAAATAATTTGAATTTTTTGCGGCGCTTTTTCAAAAACGCCGCTAAAATAGAGCATTAGCGGTGCTTCTTCAAAAACGCCGCTAAAGCCCTGAGCATTAGCGGCGCTTTTTCAGAAACGCCGCTAAAGACTCGAGCATCAGCGGCGCTTCTTAAAAAATGCCGCTAAAACCTGAGCATTAGTGGCGCTTTTCTAAAAATGCCGCTAAAAATAGAGCATTAGCGGCGCTTCTTCAAAAACGTCGCTAAAGCCCTGAGCATTAGCGGCGCTTCTTCAAAAACGCCGCTAAAGCCCTGAGCATTAGCGGCGCTTTTTAAAAAACGCCACTAATGCCCCGAAAACTCAGAAAACGACGTCGTTGGGCTTAGGTTTTTTGTGGCGCTTTTTGGAAAACGCCGCTAATGCTCATTTTTAGCGGTGTTTTTCAGAAAGCGCCGCTAATACTCGATCTTTAGTGGCGTTTTTTATCCAAACGCCACTAAAATTCTGTTTTGGTGTAGTGGTGTGTCAATTTGTTGTCATAATCAGTTTATTGCCTATTTTTCATGGTGTTCATTGGTTGGAGCTATAAGAATGATGTTGTAACGCCCTAAATTTGGGCTTAGATGGAAATAGGTCTTGAGCATGGGATTACATAAAAAATTATGCGTGCAAGATAATGACATAAATGAATGTCTACTTCAGTGGTTGAGTGATTTAGGAAGAGTTGGGAGTGTTGGAGAAGTCATGGGTTTAAACCTGAGATTTAGCAAAATTTTTTATTTTTGCTCTTAAGTGAATCTTGGCCTTAGCTTGAAGGCTTTATAAATATTTTTTGTGAAATCAAGACATAAGATGAGCTTGTAGTCCAGTGGCAGTGGCGTGATTAAGGTAGAGTTCGAGTCTCTTATTATGCAATGGAGTATTTATTTTACTTCCTTGCTGCATGAGAAGTGGACTTTGACTAGAACTCTGCAGGTTGGAATTTGAATGAGTCATGGAGAAATTCAAGGAGGAAAAAGGGGGGATTTTGATGTTGGTTGGTGTGGATTTGGTGGAGAGAATTTGGGAGAAAATAAGGGGATTTGATGTTGGAAGTTGTGCCAGCCAAATTGAAACTCTAATCTTGCATTAGTTTCGGTTGAAGGGAAAGTTGGGATCTTTTGGGAGTGGGCAAAGTACCGACTGCTCTTTGTCCATATTCAGCCTTCTGTTGGTTTTTTTTTTCAGGATTATGGTCTCTCGCCTCTTTTTTTCTCTTCTGATCGATTACGCATTTTTATTCTTGGCTTTACTTTGTTTCAATCCCTTTTTGTGCCAAAGTTGAACTTTGCTCCTCCTATTTCTGTCTGAGCCTTAATCGTATACTCTCTGAGTGTTCTTAATCTCTCCACATTCTCTGGCTAAATCTTTACTTTTCTCCTCTCCTCTCCTCCATTCTTATTCTCCTCTCCTTTCAATAGTTTCTTACATTTTTATTCTCTAACCCTTATCGAATACTGGACTCTGTTCTTCATCCTTCTCTTTTGGGATACTTGGCCAAATATTCTCTTGCTCTCTTAGTGGTATTATCGTATCGATTTACAAAAGGCTTCTAACAAAAAGGGTAAGTGCTCGTGGTTTTTCTTCTAGTTTCTCCTTAACGTTAAGGGCCCTTTCTTCTTCTAACATCATATGTTTTCTGCCATTTTCAAATAGGAGTACCATTACCCATTTTATCCCCATCATTCTTAGTACTTTTGGTTTCGGCCCTTAAAGACGGTGTAGGCCGATTATTTTTCTCTCTTCAACTATTGACTTTGCGCTATCGGTAAGTGAGGACTCATTTAGTTTAAACTTTTCGCTTGAATGGGTGTTTGATAAGATTCAATTCTTATCCAGGGTTTCCCTAAGGCCTAGTGATAATCTTTGGCAACGGAATAGGAGTGTGGTCTTTTGTTGATTGATCAAGGTTGGGGCACTTGAGAAACTTGGAACGGTTACTTCAACAGGTGTGTACACACACCACTCCAATTGTAGATCGGCAAATGCCGAAATCTTGAAATGTCGAAAAGATGAAAAGTCGAAAGTACAGCTACGGCTATCACACGAGCGCACGAACGCGTATGTGGATAAGTCGACAGAACGACAGAGGTCACCATGAGCGATCTCGTGGTCTTAGGCTGTTTTTGGGCCAAATAGACCAGAATGGGCCGTAGGCCCTACACGAGTAAATTTTCTTGGATGATAGGAAATAATGAGTCGGCCATGACGATCGCATGGTCAAGGGCAGATTTGGGCTCGTGGGCCCTACGCGAATAAAATTCACGTTAAGTGACAAATACTGGACTTGGCTATGTAGTTCGTATAGTCGTGGCTAAATTTAGGCTAAATGGGCCACACGAGCATGTGGGCCCACTTGGCCAAATATGGGCCTTGGGCCTATTTACACTGTTATGACCATTTAAGTTATCTATGTCGCTCGAGGCGACTGTAGACCTTCGAAAAAGTTGTTAAATTATTGAATACCCTCGAAGGGTAAAATTACCAAAATACCCTCGAAGGGTAAAATTATCGAAATACCCCCGAAGGGTAAAATTACTGAAATAACCCTGAAGGGTAAAATGACCGTTATACCCCTAAGAGATGAAGTGATTGTTATGGCCTTATGCTATGTATGACCGTTTTGCTTTATGATATTTATATGACTATTACTGAGTATGACATATTGCATACACGTATGATTTATGACATGACATATTGCATAGGGTTGGGATCTTGTATTGGAGGAGTGATAGATATGTGAGGGTCGCACAGGTCGCATGAGATGACTGTGGACCCACCGATGGCTTTTTGCTGATTATGTGATTGGAAGCTCTGCAACAATATTGGTTAGTGCTGCAACCGGTGCTACATCAGGAGTGTAGGGATGGGTGGGTCGATTAAATCCCCACAGGAGTGTAAGGTTGGACAAGGGAGGGAGTGCAGGGTTGGTATAGGTATTTATGCATTGCATATACTAATTCTGATATTGAGATGGGCTTAGGCCCAGATATATGTTGTATGTGCCATTTGATATGGGCTCAGGCCCAATTGCCACCATTACTGTTTTGGGCTAAGGCCCACACTGTACTGTTACTGATAAGGGCTCAGGCCTAGACTGATTCTATTTCTTTAATAAGGGGATTACACCCTAAGTTTTCGTAAACTCACTCCGTTTTTAACCTTCAGGTAATCCCCAGCATTAAACGGTTCGGAGCTTCGAGGGACTCGGAGAGGGCCACACAACTGCACTTGTTTTATTCTATTTTGCTCATTTACTAAAGCAAATTAATTTTGATTCGGGTTGTAATAAGGCCTCTATAATTTCTAGATTTTAAATTTGGGATTTGATGTGATTGTGATTTATATCTGCTAGAAGTAGAACACGACTTTCCAAATCAATAACTGTTTTCTAACATTACGTTTCCGCACCTCAATTTTTAAATATCACGTTTTAGTAAATCATTTTCTTTAAGTTAAGCTTCCGTAACAATAAGGTTTTAAAGGTAATAACTTTTTAATAAACCTCGATTGGAAATAAACAAATGCAAACTAAGGTTTTAAACAAATTTTAAATGGCAAGAAGTTTGAAATTTTCAAGAAGGGTTTTTAATGAAAACATGGTTTTCGAAAAACACTTCAATGTGACACGCCGGATTCAGGACTAACTTCTAGGCCGGGTTTGGGGTGTTACAGATGTTCATTGGTTTTAATTGTTTTATTGCAACAATTTTTACAATTATTGAATAATTTAGTCCTTTTATAATATGCAAATGACAAAAAAAACAATAGAACTCAACATTATCCTAATTTAATAAAATATATGGTTAAAGCATAATTAAAAATCACTTACATGTAAAATATATCTAAACATAAAATTTAGATTCTTTTTGTGGCACAATCATTACGCCTTTCCTTTTATTATTTAAAAATAAATTAAGAAAATTTAAATTATTTTTAAATTTTAAATTTTATATAATGATAATTGTAAATATTTACACGCACTTAATAAACCTAAAATACAAATGTATAATCAAATTGAATTTTAATTTACTTGCACCTAATGCATGCATTTTATTGTTACCGCTTTTTTTTTTTCTTTTGTTTTTTGAAGCTTTAGCAAAAAAGGATATGAAAATGAGACTTTTTAAATACATAAAACAACTTAAAATTATTGGGTGAAGGCATATCATTAATATGGAATTGTAGCGAAGAAAAAACTCGCTACAAGGAGAACTCCCAAAAATATATTTTATTTAGACTCCATCTACATAGAAGGCCTACCGTTAATCCTAAAGTGAAACTATTTAGACAATAAATCATTGTTGATAAATCTTTTCAAGAAATTTCTATTAAATTTATATCTTTTGGTTGCAAAACTTGGCGTCAAATCTTGCAAGAAGAGAGAACATATTCCGCTATGAAATATTATTCTTTTTACGTGCATGAAAACTTCTTAACGTTATCTTGAAAGTGAAGAGTGTGTATCCACGTATGAATTGAAACTTGATCAACTTATAAATATAAGAAAATTCACAGCCTTGAGCTCAAATGTTAGAAAAACAGGATGCAACAATTTTATTAATCACCAATTTATTAAAAGAAAATAGCTGACAACATGATAATTGGAACAAAAATAGCCCTAAACCTAAATAGTCAAGGCACGGGAATGCTACAAAAGAGATCATAGACCATTTGTTGGTTGGCTGCATGAACATGTTCATGTATGCCTTGAAGACTCCCATTATTGACAAGCCTAACAAACATAAATAATAAAATAATAAAAATAACATTCAACATCGTGGACTTTAAGGTACAAAATTATTGCTGACTAGGGCCATATCTAGGAGGAAAGATAGAGAGAACATCTAACAACCCGATTTTGACCCTAATCGAAATAGTAGTTTTGGGACCACAAATTCGAGTCCAAAAAATATTTTAATATTATTTTCTGTGATTATTATGTGTGAATTTACATGTGTGAAAGTTTCGTGAATTAATTTTTTTGTTTGTGTGTTTAATTTAATAAAAGGACTTAATCGCGTAAAATATGAAATTTACTAATTAATGTGTAAAGTTCTAACTTGCTAGTGTCTTTATAATGTGAAGTCCTTAATAGGAAATTAGGCCATTAATTAAGATAGTGGACGGCATTATGTTATAATACATAGTTTTATATTATTTATAAAGGTTATAATAATATATATTATATTATAAAGTTATTATTAAAAAAAAGAAGACAAACATTAAAGAAGCCATTGTCATCTATTCTTTGCCAAAACTAAAAGAGAAAGAAAATAAGAAACAAGCTAGGTATCCAGCCCTTGTTCAAGCAAATTAAGGTATGTTTTGGTCTTAGTTTTTGATAATTTTTATGTTTTTGTAATCGTTGCTTCAAATGCTACAAGACCCATGCTTGAATTTTTAAAATTGGTGATGATTTTGTGTTTTGCGATTGATGATAGCTTGTGATTTTTGTTGTTTGATGATGAATTATAAAAGATATGTGTTAAATTATCATGTTTTGTCTTTGGATTTTTGATAAATTTGAGTAATTTAGACTAAATTGTTAAAATAAATTATTGAGAGACTAAAATGTGAAATAAATGAAATATATGGACTTGTAAGGGCATGGGTGATATTCAGCCTAGCTATGGTGATGTGAAATTTTGTGTATTTTGTGTTTTATGCAATAGGGACTAAATTGTAAAAAATGTAAAATGTTAGGGGCAAAATAGTAATTTTTCCATTTATGTGTTCTTGGATTAAATTGAATGAATGTGTGATTAAATTAGTTAAATTTGAATTTATTTTGATCAAGAACGGAAGAAAATAGAATTAGATCGGAGGAAATCGAAAGTAGTCTAGTAGTCAATTCTGTCCGTCGATATCCGAGGTAAGTCTATAAGTATATAAATAATGTTAAATTTGCAAATATATATAAATGTTAACTATTGGATTGAATTTTGTGGATTATATGTGTATTGGCCAAATGTATATTAAGCCAGGAAGATTATTTCGTGTTTGATTCGACTGAGATTCAATGTTCAAAAGCCGCGTACAAACTTTAGGAATAATTAGGATACATATGTCATGACATAGGATTCCAATGTGTGCTTTCGTGTAAGACCACGTCTGGGACGTTGGCATCAACTTGTGTTTACGTGTAAGACCCTGTCTAAGACAGTGGCATCGATATGTGATTACATGTAAAACCATTCTGGGACGTTGGCATTGTTTGAGCCTTCCGAATATTCGCGTATCCTTTTAATTCCAAACGGTTCATGGGGCAATGTGAAGTAAAGACAGAACGTGAAATCAAATTAAAAGGTTCAGGTATGTATTCATACTATGTTATGAAATTAAGGTAAGTTGTATACTTGAATTGATGATTTAAAGCTATGTGAGATATGAATTATGTGTTAGCACAATTGAGCATATAAGTGATTCGGTCTATTGGTGTAATTGTAATATTATAAGTGATTCGACATAATGATATAGTTGTAATATTTAAAAGTGATAATTATATATAATTATGAGTATTTGTGCATTTAGATATATGATGATAAATGCTAATTTATTTTTTGGTAACATATAAACTTGTGAATGTGATATATGTATATTTAATTAAGGTTTGGATTGACTTGGCTATTTGACTTAGTGTTAATGTTCGTATGATTAATGTTCACTTATGACTTACTAAGCTACGGAAGCTTACTGTGTGTATGTTTACTCTTCATTTTATAGATTTTGGAAGTTGGTTACGAGCTCGGGGATCGTCAGAGAAGGCTATCACACTATCGACTCCTTTCGGTATGTTTTTGAAATTGAATTCAATTTTATGGCATGTATAACATAGTTGAAATGCTTAATTTTGGGTTACGTAATATTGAGCCATGCGAAAATGGCTTATTTCTTTTGATTAAGCTTTGTTTCTATGCCTATGATTATAATAGATTTATTTGATGCTTGAGTTATTTAGATTCAGTCATGGTAGATTATGTGTGACTTGTTTAATATGTTTTGTTAATAATCGATTGAACTAAGTCATGGATTAAGCTTGTATCGAAAGTAATATGTATTTTCGGTCATGATTTAGGCCTATTTTGGAAGTGTGTTTTATGCTATAAATGAGTACATGAATTTGAGTTGGAAAATGAGAAATGATATATATAAAATTTTAATATATGAATTAAGTATTATGCATGTCATATATGTGTGTGTGCTTAGTATATGCTTATAGTTTAAATTAGCAAGCTTAATACCTAATATATAAATGTTTGTGATGTTTGATGTATATTTATAATTGCTTAGTAATGGAGTAAAATGATGATTACATGTTCAAATGTGTATAGGTTGGATGATTAAGTTCGAATGTGTATAGGTTATTTTGATTCGGTTTGTATTGGCAATGTATGCACATATATTATGCTTGAATGATTGGCTAACTAGGTACGGTTGGTAAAAGATAAATAATGAATATGTCATATGATTGTTTTAGTTGATAATTAAAGTGAATATGCTTATAAGGCTAAGGATATGATACTAAAATGATAAGCATGATATTTGTTTTATAACACTTAAATAAATATATTATGTATTATAGGTAATATTGATTGTCTGATTGTGGATTAACTTAGCTTGTGGTATGAATGAAATTTTTGGCACGATCTAATGCATATAAATTGGCATGCGAATGATGTGTAATCTTAGTTGTTATTTATGCTCAAATTTGCTTAAATAACAAGGTCATATGTGCGTGGTTTTATGATTGATAGAGAAACATGTTCAGTTTTAAATCATGTTATTTTAAATGTGTGCAATGCTGCTTAAATGAGTGATACTTAAGTATGTGATATGGTTCATATTGTTTGAATTTAAATGCACATCATGGTTGCTACTAATCATTAGTATATTCGGCCATAATGTTTAACAATAAAAGTTGTATTTTTGTATGGATGATAATTGATTTTAATATGTGAACATGCTTAGACTAAAAAAGGTTATGTTTGATGATTAGCTTATGAAAAAAAAATTGTTATCAAGAACGTTTGGTATATGTTGTGTAATGATACATGTATAAATATATATATTTGAATAATCTTAAATATACCTATGATATTAGTATAGAAATTTTAAGTTTAAAATCGAATGAAATAAGTGTTCTGATGAGTTTAAATTATGAAGCAATAAATGTAGCAAAAGTATGTTCTGAATTGTGATATGTATGGTAATGCCTCATAACCCTAATCCGGCGATGGATACGGGCTAGGGGTGTTACAGAACATCCTCATCCATCAGAGCATGCATTGAGGAAATAGTTGCAATCTTCTTGTCCCTCGTGACAGAGTTCAAGTTGATAAACTTTACGAAACATTCATCTTGTTCATAGAGCTCCCTCAAGTTAAGCTGTGAATGCTGGACCAAAGCAATCGCCTTTTGTTTTTCTTTTATTGCAACTAGTTCGTCTTTGTCCTCATTGAAATCCTGGACAAGCAAGTTGATTCTTACCTTACGATAAGCCTCAATAGGAGTATCAGTGTAACAACCTAATTTTCAGTGGTGTCAGAAACAGTGATTCGAGATCACTAAATCCGACCAATGAGTTAAATTTTAATAAACTAATAATTATGGGTCAAGTGTGAATTTAGAAGAATTTTTGAAATAGTGAATAGTGTACTAGGAATAAATATTAAAATAATTAGAATTGAAAATGAGGTATCGAAACCTCAAACTCATAAATCGAGCCATAAATATTTTTAGAAATATTTATAGAGTGTCATTGAGTTGGTTTTAAAGTTTCGTTAGAAAATTCTAACGTTTGGGTGGTCAATTAATTAAAAAGGACTAAACCGAAAATAATGTAAAATTTGTTAAAAGTCATTAAATAGCTTAAGTGGTAAATAAGGAGGGACTTAAGGCATAAATATGCCAATATGGAATTGTTGAGACGGCATAAGAGAAGAAAATTTTGAAAAAGTGATGTAATAAGGGCAAAATTGGAAATTTTGTAAAAATTAACAAATAAAAATCTTAATTAAAAGAGTTTCTAGGCAATTCTTCATATTTCTCAGCAAAAAAAGGCCATTGAAGGGTCCCTCCAAGCTGTTTTTTCATATATTTGAATCATGTAAGTTTAATTATTGATTATTTCTTCTAATTTTTGAGATTTTGATACTTTTACAATTAGGTCCAACTAATTATTTCATTAGTTTTTATTTCATGGCTGATTTTGAGAGTTACCATTGATGAGTGCTGAATTTTTATGATGAATGAACATGGAATTACAACTTTAATTTTATTATATGATGATTTTATTAAGTAATTTTGATAGAAATTAATTTTAGGGACCTAATTGTGAAAAAGTTTAGAATTAGGGTTTGGTGTTGCGGTTTTGAATATCAAAGGCTATATAGTAGTCTAAAATAGTTGGAAAAGGTGTTAATTGAGAAAAATTAGATCAATTGAGAGGTTAATTGAGTAGGGACCAAATTGTAAAAACTGTAAAGTTTGGGGTAAAAGTGTAATTTCGAAAATTAAAGGGGTATAAAATATGAAATGAATTAGAATTGAATTAGATGCTGATGAATGAATAAATTTGTATTTTAGATCAAGAAGCCGAAGATAAACGAGGAAAGGAGAAAATTATCGATTAGTCACTAAACTTCTGTAACTTTTCCAAATTAGTCAGGTAAGTTCATATGGCTGAAATTTAACGATTAAATGTTAATTTCATGAATTATATAGTGTATGATGATATATATTTGTTGATGAATTGAAAATAAAATAACAATGTGAAAACCGAATAAATGATCAAATTGAGCGGAACGTCGGATTTGAGTACTTCTGATCAATGACAAGTGATAAGTGGTAGCTTTAGCTACACTTATCTGATCAATGACAAGTGACAAGTGATAAGTGATAAGTGGTAGCTTAGCCACACTTATCTGACCAATGACAAGAGATAAATGATAAGTGATTCCGTGTAAGACCATAGCTGGGCTATGGCATCGATATGTGTTATGTGATTATGTGTAAGAACATAGTTGGACTATGGCATCAAGGAAATGAAGTACTTAATTCCGTAAGACGTTCACTAATTTGATAAAGTCGGTAAGTGTTACATAGACTCATATTCAAGTGGTAGATTTATCATAGTTGTTGAAATTGAGCTCAATGAAATGATTTCATCTATTGGATATTGTGTATGGTAGGAAGCGTACTGAATAATAAGATGTGAATTATTATGATTAGTTAGGTAAAATTTATCTTAAATGCCTATGAACTTACTAAGCTTTCTATAAGCTTACTTGTGTGTGTTTATTATTTCTTGTAGATTGATATATATATGTTCGGAGGATCGGATCTACATCAACGATCACACTATCCAGATTTACTTCGGTAGATTTTGTTAAATAACTTTTTGATTTATATGGCATGTATAGGGAATTGAAGTAAAAAGTAATAGTATGAATGATTAAGAACGCAAAGTAAATCTGAATGTGATGGTTGTGTTAGACAATGAAATATACATGTTTTTAGCTTGGA
The DNA here is from genome assembly GCF_025698545.1 of Gossypium raimondii. Lineage (NCBI taxonomy): Eukaryota > Viridiplantae > Streptophyta > Magnoliopsida > Malvales > Malvaceae > Gossypium > Gossypium raimondii. Next base: position 29,313,903 of record NC_068570.1, on the reverse strand, counting down.
ATGGTTGATTGGTTGAACTTTATTAGTATTTAAATGAATTAGTTGAAATACTGAAATTGGTTGTGAATTGAAATTTGCAGGGAAGGTTAGATAATTATAAAGGCGTTATATTGATTTTTTTAAAAAAAAATTGCAATGGAACGATTTTTGGTAGCGACATTGATGTAAATTTGAAAAATCACTAAAATGGTGAAAATTGAATTAGAAGTTGAGTGAGATATGAAATTAAAGCTGAATGACTCTACTTTTACATTAAATAAATAGAGTAAGTAGAAGAGTTATATATTTTAGATATTTGGATTTTAGTGAGACAAGGTAAGAATTTTTTGAAGTCCCTTGTTCGACTTTAGAAATTCATTAAAATTGTACAAAAGGAATTATGAGTTATAATTTATATTTATAGTTTTCTTAATGAGTCTATTTTAAGTAGAAATAAGTGGAAGCACCATATACAGTCTGTAAAATGAGATAATTGAATTTTAGTGACGAGAGGTTAGGATAGTCAATCAGTGAAATAGGAGATACTTTAACTAATAAACTGTACTAATTGGATGAACCAAAAATTCTTAAAATTTTATGGTAAAAAGATATATAAGTCTAGTTTTAGGGAAAGTTTACAGATCTAAATTTTAAGTTTCGTAACTTGAGTTATAATTAATTTAGTAACTGCTGTGCAGGTGGACAGCCTTATTATGAACAGTGAAATAACTTTTAAAACTAAATTTTTATGCCCCGAATTTTTAAGTTAAGTCAAGTAATGCCTCATGCTCGACTCCGACAACGGTCTCGGGTAAGGGGTGTTACAATCAGTGGTTTCATTAAGAGGTTGGTTCGCATTTAAAAAGCGTTTAACGACAAATTCAACAGAAGGATGACGAAACGAATAAGGTTTACCAGCCAATGAGAAAATAATAAAAAGAATCTCCCCACCACATAAAGTTGAGAACTAAGAATTTTCTTATAAATTCATGTATGTCGTTTTGAAAATGTGACGAGCCTATCATCCTCATTTTCAATGATCTTAATCTCAAATTTTTTTTGTTTTCCCCTAGTTTTCTTACCTAAGCTTGCCATTGCAAAAAAAGATTAAAAAAAAAAACAAAAAGGTTACAAATGAATGCTTTACTAGCCTTTCAGATGGTTTGGAATGAAGTTCTCCTTGGATGGAACTCATATATATATGCAAAAAACATCCCTAGAAATCAAATGTTAAAACTAATTAAATTAGGCGATGAAATTTGGAGTTCAACAAAACCCCTAGAAATTAAAGTTAAAACTAATTAAATTAGGTGATCAAATTTGATGTTCAACATTTGATTGTCATGTTAGTAAATGAATATAGTTTTCAATTATATAGGTAAATATATTTCTTGAATGTAGTATAAATCTTATGTTATTGATCATATATATTATATCAAATATGTCATAAAATGAAACAAAAATTCATGACATTATGGTACATTTTAAGTAGATATGTTAGGTAGCTAGACTAGTGAGTGGCATGGCTTATATAATTTTTTGTACGAGGCTGAAGGTAGTGCATTAACTCTCTAGCAAGTCCCCACATACATATTATTTATTATTATTATAAAAAGGTAGAACAAATTAAAAAGTGATCTCATGCAACCAAAGTTATTTGGGCTTTAATTATATATATATATATAAAAGGTATCAATACCAAATCTCTATTCTGACTTCTGCACCTTTCAAAACACAGAGGTATCATTTTTAAAACACAAATATTGATACCTCTGCTCCAGACCCGAAAAATACAACATTTTTAAGCATATAAGTCATTCCAACTCATACCAGTTTAACATGCTATCATATTATCATTAAATAAACACCGAAACGACCATAATAATAGTTCTAAACATCAAAAGGTCCGAGCACTAGTCAACATATTACGAAACAAATCCCAAAATCCTAAGAACAATTAAGTTAAAGAGACAACTCTAAATATCATATCCAATATCAGCACAAAGACTACCACATTGCCTTATTCCCAAAACATAACCAAATAATAAACACCTACGGATAAATAAAATGGACTTGTTTGGATCACCCCTCGGGAAGCCATACCGCCCACATCGGCACAAAACTAATCTGCAAATTTAAGAAGGGAGTGAGTGAGCTTAACAAGCTCAGTGAATGCTCAGAGTAACCACAATGTACACACAATCTCAAAGGTGAATCAAAAGCATACTACAACACATTCACGACCATATTTCACTCAAGTCAAAATTACATGTTCATGCTTCATTAATTCATTTAATAATAATTCGTCAAGATTAAAACAACATATACATGCTTTAATAACTCACAAGTTTAACTTACATATTCACAGGCATTCACAAGTTATATGAAAACAACTCAATCCAAAATTACATATGTAATTTACTATGAGAACATACTAACGTTTTCATGTAACTTAAATAAACTCATTTAACATATTATTCACAATTAAAAGCATCTGTCTCTTATCGTAATATCATAACACATAAGATCATATTTAAAACGATAAATTTACACTTGAGCCTATGAAACATAAAGTGAGCTCTGTCATCACTCATTGGATACATGGATCTCGAACACACCAATTGACTCATAGAGTTGAACATATCCCAAAAGTGAAGCATAAAGCTAGCACTCTCCAACACACCAAAAATGTCTCGTTGAATGCAACTTAGCTCACATTCCCTTATCTCTCCAACATGTCCCAAGGCCTCAACGCCTAAATCACATAACACATATGGGTGAGTACTCACAATCCTATGGCATGCCAATTATATCCAACACTCTCATAAGGTCACAAGGCCAATGAGGTCGATTTAGATTTTAAGTATATATGTGAGGTGGTTGGACTGGTGAGTGGCATGGCTTATATAATATTTTGTATGAGGTTGAAGGTAGTGCATTAACTCTCTAGCAAGTCCCCACATACATATTATTTATTATTATTATAAAAAGGTTGAACAAATTAAAAAGTGATCTAATGCAACTAAAGTTATTTGGGCTTCAATTATATATATATATATATATAAAATACGAGTTAAACATATGTAGATACTTAAATTAATTATTTCTAATTGATGATGAGCTAATTAGTAATTAAGATAAATATGAAATAAAGTTACATATTATGGTTATGATAATAAATTACACACAAAATAATTTTTCTAACATCTCATCTTAAAAAAAAAAAAAACTCACCTTTGAATCCCGTGTGTTGGCCTGATGGTCAAGGTGTTCATTGTCTCAGGTATAGCCTGGGTTCAAGTTGCGTTAGTCACGTGTTGTTAGAGTTTTACTCTCCTCTTATAATTAAAAAAAAAACTTATGTATATTAATTTAAAAGATAAAAATCACAAAATTTAATATTTAAATATACCAATGACTTCCACTTTAAATTATTATTGTGGATGATATGATATAGTGGATACAGATAGATTAACTTATTTTCAATTGTCTTAATATGAGATATATGTACCCATAAACTTTCAACATAAAAATAAATGTGAAAAGAAAACAGAAAACCTAAGAACCACTGCTTTGAGGAGTCCAATATGAAACGTTTACGTTATAATCGATAGTGAATACAGAAAAGTTAAAAAGAGTGAATTTTTAAAATATCAACAATTATTCTAAGTCTCTTTAGTTGAGTTTAATATTTTCGAATGGCTTAATATAATATTTGGTATTCAAATTTAATATATTATTTTTTAATTTAATACTTAAATTTTTTAGTTCAATTTAATGCTTGAACTAGACACTTTTTTTTCTAATGTGGTACTTGAAATTTTTTGGGCATAATTTGGTACGTGAACTTGGTAGTTGTTTTTCCTAATTTGGTACCTAAGCTTTTTTTGGATTTAATTTGATACCTAAAATTATTAAATGTCGTACAATTACGCAAAACACTAATGGTGTTAGCAAATTTTTTTGTTATGCTACAAATATATTATCAGTGCTAAAGGAAATCCATGTTAAGAAAATAGGTATTGAGCTATGCTCAATGAATTAAAATTAAATAAAAATAGTTTTAAAAACTCAAATTAAAATTAATTAATTAATTAATTAATTAATTAAAAGTAAAAGTAAAAGTAATTGCACATATAAAATACAAAAAGAAATCTATTATTTGTCACATGTCGGCCATACATTAATTATTTTTGCTACCTCATAAAAGAAATAGCATGGGTAGTATATTGAAGTACTTTGTAAAACGTTTGACAAGTTAAAGTACCAAATCAAACAAAAAAATTTAGATACCAAATTAAAAAAGAGTCAAGTTAAGATACCAAATTAGATTACAAAAGGTTAAATATCAATTTAAAAAATTATTAAATTTAAGTACGACAAAAAAATTTAGCTACCAAACCAATAAAAAGTGTTATATTAAACCTTTTCCAACCCATGCAAAAAGGTCAAGAGGTTGTAAGGTGTTGGTTGGCTCTATTTGTAGAGTAGGGTGTCAAACTTTCCATCATCTACGTCTTCTTCTTTTACCTCAATATGTGTTTTTAAAAAAAATTATATTTAAATTACTATCAACCAATATTTGTAATATTAGATGATGGTTTTCGACTTATGCTTCATGTTGGGTTAATTATTTTGGATTAAATAATTAAAATTTAAAATTATAATATATTCTAAATTTTAAAAGTTAATCTCAATTTTTATTTTAAGAATTTAATCTTTTATTTTTGAATTTAAAATTTAGATTCAATTGTTAACATCATTAAAATTCTTCATTAAATTTGTTAGTATTTCATTCTAATTTTTTTAAAAGTACTCAATCAATAATCATGTTACAAAATAGTATTATAATGGACTTGCATTTAACAGAAAAATCTCTTGATGTTAACAATTCTTTAAATTTATGTCAATATTTTAATTAGAATAAAATACTTAGACCGACTAATGCCATTATAAACGTTGAAGTATTAAATTACATCAAAAAATAAAATATAAAAATTAAATCTCAAATTTTAATATAATATAGAGACCACAATTGAAATTTAATTATTTTTATATAATTCAAAAGTAGAAAAACTAGAGTTGAAAATTCACTACCATTGTTAAGAGTGAAAAAAGAGAGTTAGGTGTTAAAAGAAGGAAGGCCCTTGATTTCCCTTTATATATGTAGTAGCATAGATTATAAACAGTTAGAAATCTGAAAAAATAATGAAATTAAAATAGTATGCTTCTATCAATAATTTAATTATGGTGAGTAAATTTTATATGTTTTTATTCGAACCATACTAAAAATAATTTAGGGTAGATAAGTATTAACGAAAATGTGAAGAAGAAAATAAAAGAGAAATACATAGCGGGAGTTTAGCATTATTTCTATGTATTTTTGGAATAAAAAATAGTTTTGAGATAAAAGCGTTGTTAAATAAGATATTTTTGAGCTTTTCAAAAGCGTTTTTGGGACACAAAATGCTTTGTAAAAGTATTTTTTTAGCAAAAAACAGAAACAAAAAATTTGAACTTTTGCTCAAAAGTATTTTTTTGGCCCAAAAACACTTTTGAGAAGCAATGCTAAACTAAGTCATAATGTTTGGGAGCTAAAATTTTAGAATTTAGATTTAGATTTCAAAAATAGTATAATTTTAATAGTGAATTATTTAGAAATATGATATTCTTGATAATTTTTAAATTCATGAATTTGTTAGAAGTCTATTTAGTAATGAATTTAAAATTCTTAAAATATTTTTGAATTTGACAAATCCATATTTTTATCATTTTCTAACATATATTTGTATTGAATCTCAACTAATTTGCTAATAAAATATACTGTTAGAACCATAAAAACAAGAACTTACTAGGATCTGCCATGTCAAATAATCAAGAGTAAAACTAGATGCGGAAGCGTACTTAAGTTCATCAATATCTTGAAATCTGTGGATCTTATGGTTTTGACCTTCCAAATTAGCACACAAGTAGTTTAGAGAAGGTGCTCTCTCTTTTCTATAGATGGGATGTCAGAAAAGTTACCTATGTGTAATTTGGGGACCATAACCCTAATATAAACTTTTGCACATTAACCTAATTTCTAATGAGTTCATCATTAATTAGAAATTAGTTACTAGAGTACCTGCACATATTTGGCTCATACTTGATTTAATAACTAAAGCTCAATAAATCTTAACCAAATTAGATCACTTTTAATTTAGGCTAACATTTTATGATAGTAAATAATAAAATGTAATTACTCTTATTATATATGTGTAACGCTCGGGTTTGTGCAAGTGTACACAGTCGTTATTAAGTAATAAGTAAGTATCAAGTTATCGTCTCCACAGGGATTGTGCTTGTGCTAAGCCACTTGTAAAATTATATTAACAATTTGAACAAATAAAAACACAATATAGTTGAGAAGTGGTGTCTAAATTAAATTAAATGCAATGATCCCTAATGCAAGTTTTCCTAAGTATGCAGACTATATGAATGAAGTAGATTTTAGCAAAATTAAACACAAATTGCAACAATTATAACATAAATAAACTAGGACAATTACTTTAATTAAACTCAATTTATTATCATCATGCTTAATAATATTTGGAAAAATATGCCATGGCAACTTGATCTTTCATGAGTTTGGAAACCAAATTAGGTTCTTTCAGAATCCTTTACTTAGTAAATACGCATATTACTGATCCTTATTTACTAAGGGTTTCTTAGCATTCGTGTGAGGTAACAGGGACGCATTAGGTTTGAAACAATTTAATCTCACAAATCTAAAAACTATGCAGATAACAGAGCCTGGTTAGGGTTGTTATGCAACCGACAATTTAATCAGGTTAGGATCTAACTTGAGCATGAACATTTCAATTATGTGTCCATTAGCCGTCGTCTGGCTAGGATTGCTCAGCTAATTTAGATGCATTTCAATCACGTATGAACAAAATACAGACTTAATTTTAATTGAAAACATGATTGATTGAGGCACAAACATTATAAGCATAAATCAAATAAATATTATTTTATTAAAATAATCATTCTAGCTTAAATAAAATTAAGCTATCATTGTTGTAAACAAGAACAAGGAACTCATAGCAAACACATTTAAATTAAATTAAAGAAGAGAAAGATTAAACCCAATTCAGAGTGGATGTCACCCAAGACTCTGACTGACGAGGCTCATTCGCTCCTTTGCTTTGCTCCTTTGCTGATGGCTCTCCAAGGTGGCCGACCAAGGGCTCTTTAAGAGGCTAATTTGCTAAAATCCTTTATGCAAGGATGGTGATAGGCGTGAGAGCTAAGAGAGTTGAGAGAATTGAGAGAGGAGAGTATGATGAGAAGTGAGGGATGATGGATGAATGAATGAGAGGGTCTTATTTATATGTAAGGAGAGGGGGATAGTTTACTAAAAATAGGGGTGTTCATCCTTTGAAAAATCTCCCATGGTTGGCCAGCCATAAATCAAGCAAATCAAGCTGATTTTTCCTTGATTTTTGGTCAGTTTGAATGCCACAACAATTCAGGACTGAGACTCGGTTAAGTGCAAATCGTCAGGTAAATCTCTAATTTCTTCAACTTTTCGAGGACCTTGTATAATTAAACCAAAAGTTGGTTTATAATCAACCATGTGCAGCTGAAATTGGGTTGACTTGGTCCCCACTTGGACGATTTTGCAATTTAGAAGAAAATCCTTAGACCTGTCAAAGATAACAAATAGTTTAGAGGACCAATAAATTAATTTAACAACTTTAATTAATCAATTTACTTAATTAATTAAACCCAATTTTATTGATTAAATATTTAAAATGAATTATTAAAATATAACATTATATTTTATTATTTAATTTAATCATGCATGGCCCACTTCGTAGCTTAAAAATATAATGTGCTTAAATTAATATAAAATAAGACATTTTATGCATGAAAACTATATAATAAAACATAAAATCACATTTTAATAATTTCTATGTCCTAATTTCATATTTTTACATATTTCATTAATTTATTAAATAATTACTTGGTTTTAACAATAATTTTAAGTGAAAAGGTGATGAATTATATAGGAAAAATCCTATATGTTTTTTCGTTTACAATATGTAAAGCCCATATTTTCTAACAATATCCCGTTTGTCCACATATATATACTAATTACTCTATAATTACATGTCATTATGAGCTCAAAATTTTACTATCATATCCGAAATGTATTCTGAACAATCTCCTCCATTAATTATGTTAACATAGAACCAATGTGACTTTTGTTACATATATCGTAACTAAATCCATCCTTGATCACGTATATTAGCATAACTAAATTATATAAATCAAGTATGGATGTGTAGCATGGAAATTACATGCAATATGATCCAAACATGCATATTTCCAACTGGTCCTCCTTAACCTTAATCAGATCAAACTTTACCAAAATCAGAGTGTGCATAAACCAAATAAACTTTATTTATGCAGAAAATAAACTTAATATTCGTAAACTAAAATAACTGAAAAATGTGTCTATAACATAAAAACATTTAAAAATACAAACTCTCACTATAACCAAATATCCTTAAATGACATTACACCCGTATGAGCAGTGTGCTCATGAAAAACCTTGGGTGGTAGTCTCTTAGTAAGTGAATCCACAATCATGAAGTTTGTTCCAATATGACTTATAGACACATGATCACTCTAAACTCTTAGTTTAACAACAAAGAACTTAAAGTCTATGTGCTTTGACTTTGAGGTACTCCTATTGTTATTGAAATAAATGACTGCAATTTGTTTTCACAAAATCTTTTATCCATATTCCATTAAAATCGGAGTTTGTATACCTGATGGTCTCTAACTTATCAGACCTCCGATATGTGAGCATGTAGTCTTTTGTTCTCTAAAAATATCTCATAGCACTTTTGGTTGCTATTTAATGGTCCATACCAAGGTTGCTTAAATGTCTGTCTAACATCCTAATAATGAATGCAATATTCAGACACGTACATACTTGAGCATACATTAGACTCCCAACAGCTAATGCATAGGAATCTTTTGCATTTCCTGAATTTCAAGGTTACCTTTAGGGCATTAAGTAAGACTAAATTTGTCTCCTTTAGTAATAGGGGCGTCACCTAGTCTACAACATTACATGTCAAACCTTTTAAGTACTTTATCAATATAAATATTTTGTGACAATTTAAGAATACACTGAGATCGATATTGACGTATCTGAATTCCTTAAACCAAATAGGCATCCCCAAGATCTTCAATCTCAAAATGTTTAAATAAAAATCTATTGGATTTGTGCAATAAGCCTATATCATTAGTGGCAAGCAAAATGCCATTGACATATAGAACTAAGAATATATACTTACTCCTACCGAATTTGTGAAACACACAATCAACAATAATATTCATCTCAAAATCAAACGAGACAATTACTTGATGTAACTTGTGGTACCATTAACGAGAAGCCTATTTGAGTCAGTAGATGGATTTTATTAATTTGCAAACCATATTCTTTGGGTCTCCCGACTCAAAGTTTTCTGGTTGTACCATATAAATTGTTTCTTTAATGTCACCATAGAAAAACACAGTCTTAACATCCATCTAATGTAACTCAAGATCAAGATGAGCAACAAATGCCATTATTGTCCTGAAAGAGTCTTTCGACGAAACTGGAGAGAAAATCTGTGTAAAATCAATGCATTCTTTCTGAGTATATCCTTTAGCTACAAGATGCGCCTTATACCTCTCCACATTACAATTTGCATCCCTTTTGGTTTCAAATATTCATTTACAACCAATTGATTTTGCACCTTCAGGTAATAGGATAAGTTCCCAAACTTTATTGTCTTGCATAGACTTATACTCTTCTTACATGGAATCCATCCACTTTTGAGAATTTGAACTTTTCATGGCCTAATGAGAGTTGATTGGATCATCTTCCATCATTCGATTTTCATCCTCATGTTCTTGGAGAAATACAACATAATCATCTAAAATAGCATTTCTCCTTTCTCTCGTAACCTCCTTAATGGTATTTGTTCTTGAGGTTGTTGAGTTTATTCTTCTAAAACAATTACCTTATCTTGAATAGGAAGTTGTTCAACATTGTCTTGTTGAGGTTCTGGATTCACTTCTTGATCAATGATAGGTATGAGAACCTGAACATCATCCAAAGTGATAGCAGGAACTGAATTAGAACTAATTCTTCCTCAAAAGTATTGTCTCTAACCTTATTTCTCCCTCCAAACTCAACATGCTCAAAAAATGTTGCAATTCCATCTCAAAAATATTCCTAATTGTGAGATCATAAAACTTATAGCCCCTAAATCACTCAAAATAACCAATAAAGTAGTTTCTTACTATTTTAGAGTCTAGTTTATTTTCATGTGACCTATAAGGTCTTGCCTCAATTGGACATCCCCAAATGTGAAAGTGCTTTAGACTAGGCTTTCGACCTATCCAAAGCTCATAAGGTGTTTTTACAGCTGCTTTAGTGGGTATTCTATTTAGAATGTAAGTTGTTGACTTTAGAAACACTGGCGAAATGAGCACTTTCAAACTTATCATACTTCAACATTTCTTCTTCTTGCACACAATGAGAAATGAGCTCATTTAAAGCCCATTTCTTCTTTTGACAATTGTAACTAATTTTAAATTGGTTAAACTGTGAAGGAAGTGATACCAAAACCATAAGAAAAAACAATTCCTCAAAAAGCTTGAACTTAAGTGCCTTAAGTCTTGAAGCAACATGGAACATCTCCATAACATACTCCATCATGTTTCCTTTGCCCTTATACTTCACTGAAATCAAAGAAGTCAGAAATGATGTCATTTCAACCTTATCATTTTTGACAAAATGTTTCTCAATTTCGTTAAGGAAACTCTTGGCCTGAGTAATCTCTTTAAATTTTATGCCTCTAAAGGCTTGTAACACCCCAAACCCAGCCCAGATGTTATAGTCGGATCTAGAAATGCCACATGATAGGGTGTTTGAAAATCATGTCGTTGCGTTAAAACCATTTCCATTGAATTCCTTATCTTAATATCTTATTAGTTCTAAAATTGTGTTGCTCATTTAATCGATAGTTTCAAAATGTTATTCGTTTGCGGAAGTTTTTAAAACAGATTAAACAATTGTGCGTTTAGGAAAAACATTTGTTTCTTTTGAAAACCGAGGTTTCCTACTATTAGCAGCTGTAATCCATAAGGTAAAGATAATTAAAACCCAAAACCAAAGTCCGAAAGTTCTATTACAACCTAAAAACTTAGCTAGTAAAAGTAGAATATAAATAAAACCAATTATCATAAATATGTGTTAAAAACAATGAGAGTCTAAAACTGTAGTCACCGCTGAGTACTCCGCTGCACCGATCCGTCTAGATTTGGGGATTACCTGTGCATATTTAAACAAAAGGGGTGAGTTTACAAAAACTCAGTGTGTAATCCCACAAGAAACAAATAATAGCAAATCACAGTGCACAATTAAAGCAGTCTTGGGCCTAAGCCCTTTTTCAGTATCAGTAACAGTTTGTGCCTTAGCCCATCTCAGTACAGTATCAAATATGCAGTAGGGTCTTAGCCCATCACAGTATCAGTAGCAGTCATGCAGTATTCAGTAACAAAGTCCTACCCAACCAGCCTCTACATACCATTTCCGTCCAACCCTACACTCCATGTGGGGATCAAATCAACCCACCCATCCCTACACTCCAGGTAGTACTGAATGCGGCACAAAACAGTAATTTACAGTTGAGCTACCAGTATGTTAGGCTTAAGAGCCTTTCAGTACACTTCTTCTAAATATAATCAACCCAACCCCATGCAATGCAACATATAAGTCATGACATGCTATCTTAGGACATCAATACATATAACTAGTTCAGTATATAAGCATACTATCATCATGCTCAACGCATATATAAATCAAACAGTCAGTTTGTACAATTAGGGGTCTAAGTGATGCTTATCGACCCTACAGTAGGTTCACAGTTGACTTGGGCGACCAGTGCAACCTTAGCAATCAATTCAGTGAAAATGGGCTCACGCGCCCATGTGAAATGCCCGTGCGGCCCACTCGGCCCAAATTGGCCATGTGATCCATTTTTAATGTAACCCATGCTAGCTAAATATTCATATATGTTTTCACTATTTACTTATATGTTCCTTCAAAGCTATCTACTTGAGTCACTGTTACTAAATTGTTTATATCTTGAGCTACAGAATTCCAAATTAAGATCCCCTTGATGTCTTTGAAACTAGACTCAAATACCTTTCTACATAAAATTTTAAGAATTTTTGATTTGGCGAATAAGTACAGTAAAATCTTCAAACTTACCCCTGTTCTGCTATCTGACAACTTCGACTTGTCTTTGCTAAAAATTAATTATCTCTCAGTACAAAATTTGGATGATGTTTCCATTTTCTTTCTATTGAAAATAGTCTCATTAATAATTTAAACATGTAAATTTTAACACCTAATTATTTTTCTCCAATTTTTGATGATTTTCCAAATTTAGAACAGGGGAACCCGAATTCATTCTATCCTTGTCTCACGAAATGTATTATATCTCATAATTTACAATTCCATTACTTACACCGTTTCTTCTATGAGAAACTAGACTCAATAATATTTAAATCTATATTTTTTCCATCCTCTAATTTGATTTTCACAATTTATGGTGATTTTTCAAAGTTAGCCTACTGGTGCTGTCCCAACAGCAAGCAATTTTGGCTTTCCGCTAAATCCCATTTTTTTGCTTTTCGAATACACACCTGGGTTCATTTGATGCTAAAACAGTCCTTGAGTACTCCAAAGCCTATAATTGAACAAATAAAACTAATTTAATCTCACATAACGTGATCCCAAATCGAACTCGTATTGAGGTTTTAACCCATAAGCGACTAAACCTTACCTTCAACCCATGAACAATAATTCCAACACAAACTAAGACTCCAATTGGTGATTACGAGCCCTTGAATCCTCCCTTAATTGGCATAAATAAAACACTTCAGAAGAAAGTTAACAAATGAAGACAAATCACTTATCTAAAACTTATCGAACAATCGCATACAAACTTGGAGCGACACGAGGCAGAGTGGAAAAAGAAAAATCAATAAGATGAAGGGTGAAAGAGAGCAGAAATTCAGTAGCATTAAAGAGAAAAACGATAAGAGGGTGGAGGGATTTGGGGGAAAGTAAAAAAAAAGAAAAAAAAGATGAACAAAATATTTGATAACCACCCCAATCCCTTATTTCTCTCCATCAAACTCCCTACTAAATCCACTACTCAGATTTTTAGTCCATTTCAAACTCTCTTGGACACACGAGCAAAAATAATGTCCACGCCAAGATTTGAACACATGAACTCCTTCACACGAACACTCCACTTATCCATCAGACCAGCAGACCCATTCTGTTAATTATTTGTCAACTTTTACTTAAAAGCCTACTGACCAAAGTCATAAAAATACAAAAATTTATCCAAGTCCTGGATTGAACTTGGGACCTCCCAAACACACCCAGAACACATAACCACTAAAGTAGACAGATCTTTTGTGTCACACATTCACAATACCAAAAATAAAATTTTGGGGCTATAATACCCCAAACCCGGCCTGGACGTTATGGTCGAATCTGGCTATGTCACATGAAAGTGCATTTGAAAACCGTATCATTGCTAGAACCGTTTTCTATTTAGAACTTATCATTATCTTTCATTAATTCTCAAATCATGATTCAGTTCTAAAACGCTATACTTTGCGAAAGCCTTTAGAATAGTTTGTGTGTGCATGGTATTTTGATAAATAATTCTTCTCTTTTGAAAACCTGAGTTTTATCAACTTTTAGCAAATATAAACAAAAAGTAGGATAAAATCCAAATTTTAGGTAAAAATCCATGGAGGCCATTGTTACAGAAAAATACCCCAGAATAAAATTAAAAATGAAAATTCATTATTAAATACAAAATCAAACAATTTAAGTCCTGTGGCCACCTCTGAGTCCTCCGCCGCATCGATCCGCCTATGTCTAGGGATTACCTATACAATCAAATTAGAAGGGTGAATTTTCGAAAACTCAGTGTGTAATCCCAAAAAAAAAAAACAGATAGAAAACAATCACAGTCTGGGCCTAAGTCCTTTTCTGTATTAGTGACAATACCAGTTTGGGCTTTAGCCCATATTAGTACAAAAGCAGTCATGTGTTTAGGCCTTGGCCCATTACAGTAACAATAATCAGTACAATAACAGATTATACAATATACAAGTCCTACCCAACCAGCCTCTACACTCCATCTCCGTCCAACCCCACACTCCATGTGGGGATATAATTAAGCCACCTATCCCTACACTTTAGTTAGTACCGAATGCGGCACTAGACAGTAGTCGCAGCTGAGCTGCCAGTAAGTTAGGCTCGAGGCCTTTCAGTACACTTCCTCCAATCAATATCAATCCCCAACCCAATGCAATGCATCATACAGACATGTCATGGTATCATGTATTATCAATACAGTGTAAATAACATGCTCAACATACAGACATACATATCTATCTCATATAGGCATATAGCAATCCTTCAATCATTCCAGTTAATAAGGGGTCCAGGTAAGCTTACCGACCATATAGTAGGTCCACAGTCGACTCGGGCGGCCCGGGTAACCTTAGTAGTCAAACAGTGAAAATGGGCCTATAGGCCAATATTGTATGCTTATGTGGGCCCACACGCCCGTGTGGTTCACTCATGGGGGGTCCACACGCTCGTGTGGTTCACACACCCGTAGGGCCCACACGACCCAATACAGCCCAATCCACGATTCGTGCATGGCCAACCTCATCGATCACACGCCCGTGTTCGGTCATATGGCCTACCACATGGTCGACCGTACGCTCGCGTGGCATCAACATTCGCACTTTTTTGCTTTTCTTCATTTTCCATTTTTAGAGTCGTGTTCACACACACACACATGCACGCACACACCTAGTTTTGCTTCTTTGCAAAAGTGTTCACGAGCACTCCAAGACCTAGCAATTAAACGAGAAACACGAATTAATTACTTATACGATAATCCAGTTAAACGAACCCTATTCAAGATACCTATCCAATTTATCGACAAATCTACCTTTGTTTGAACAACCGAATCCCTACACTTAAGCCATTAAAAAACGATCACCGACCCCTTGATTAGTACTTATAAACTAGTCAAAAACCCCTTTTTAACAAATATTCTCAAGAATAGTCTAAACCAAACGATTACCTAAACTTACCGAATGTAAGGAAATAAAGAACGGGAATGGGACTATTAGAACAACAACAGAAAGAACCCAAGAGAAACAAAATTTGACAGAGTGCAATACTCAATAGGATGGTAGCAAAGAGAAAAGAACAAGACGACGACACAGTGAGAGAAGAAGAGGAAGAAGAAGAAGTGGGCAAGAAAAGAGGCAACTCTTGGCAACCAAAATGAGAAAGAGAATAAACCAATGGTCAAAAATCAGCAAGAATGGAAAAGAAAAAGAACATTTCAGCAGAGGTTCGACAGAGCTGGGGAAGGAGAACGATAGAAGAGAAGAGAACTTTGGGAATTTGAAAGAAAAAAGAAAAGAAAAACAAACCAAAATAACAAAAATGAATATTTTTGCACCACATTTTCCCAAAATCCCTCAAACCTCTCCTAAAACATCCAACCACTCCCATCCAAATCCCTTACTTTTCTCTCCACACTTCCCACTATACCTCTACCACTTCGGCATTTCAGTTCAGCTCAAACACTACACGGCACCACTAGCAAAAATAATACTCAAGCACTGCTCGAACCAAGATCTCTAGCATTTTAACACACTACTTATCCACCAGACCAGCAGGCCCATTCTGACATGCTTTTACAAACTTTTAACTATAAGCCTACTGAACAAAAGCAATGCTTTATTCAATTAAAAGAAAAAAAATTGCTCAAGTCAAGGCTTGAACTTAAGTCCTCTCAAACACTCCCAGAACACATAACCACTAAAGTTGATAGATATTTGTGTCATAAATACATAGGAACAAAAGTGCAAATTTTGGGGCATTACAGGGGCGTTATAAAGCTTCTGGAATGTTGTGCTCATGATCATTAGACTCATGCGGCTTGAACAATCTCACCTTTCAAAATCCCTTTTCGCATTAGGAGTGCTTGCCACAGTGAAAGGTGCAGATTGTTCTTCCCTTAGTTCCAAGTCTATGTCCATACGACCAAGCACTATAAGTAAGTGTCTGTTCCATTCCTTGAAATTAGTTGCATTAAGCATGGGTATAGAATTCATATTAGTAGATATTGTGGCAACAGAAGATGAACTATTTGAATATAGAACAAAATAGATAAAAACAAGCTCACATGAATATTCATAAGTAAATAATAAATTTAAAATAATGGTTAATTTCATCTCAAAATACCAAACACAACATTAATGTCAAATCTTTGGACAGTAATATTAACAGTACGTGATACTCTTGTTGTAACAATCAAACATTGACAATAAAGTATGTCAAATAATGAATCAATCTTTGGACTAACTTATTGCTCACATAAAGTACCTTATAATTGTCACACATTTATCACCACAAATGTCGTTGAAAGTTTGTCAAATATTAGCTTACCTTTGGGTCAATTAATAAACGCATGAATCACAAAAACATATAATCATCTTCATATTTTAAATAAACTAATCTACACAAAAGAGGTCACTTTGGTGACGTTTTGTTTCAACTAACCTATTTAAAATATTGGACATCCTTAATTAAATCCCAAAGCCAAAATTTAAATTTATTTATTTCAAAATATTTCAAATTTAAACCAAAATAAATTGAATAAAGGTAAATCACATTTCAAGATATCGACACTCCATTAATATTTCATCTTTAGATAAAAATATTAACTTGTAAGAGATATCTTATTGTAGCAATCAAATCGACAATAAAAATATGTTGAACAATAAATCTTCCTTTGGACCAATTTATTGCTCACATGTAAAACCGAATAATCGTCACATGTTTATTACCACAATTGCACATGTAATTTTGTTAAATATTAACCTTCCTTTGGGTCGATCAATATTAACATAGCTTAAGTTACATTAGAGGTGATCATGGGCCGGGCATCCCGGCCCGGCCCGATGGGCCTCCCGAAATATGGGAGGGTTCAGGTAAAAATATAGGCCCGAAATATGGGTTTGGGCAAAAAATTGAGGCCCGTTTAGAAAATGGGCAGGGCCTCGGGCACCACTTTTTTGGCCCGGGCCCGGCTTGGCCCAGCTCGACTATATAATAAATATATATTTTTAATTTTTTAATTTTAAAATATTTTTAAAATACTTTTTTATTTTTTTATTTTTAAAATAAAATTTTGGTGTCTATTAAAAAAATGGGCCAGGCTCGGGCTTAGGATTTTTTCCCAGGCCGGGCTTGGAAAAAATTTCAGGCCCATATTTCGGGCCGGGCCTCAACGTAGGACGCAGGCAAAAAATTTTTCTGGGCCCGGCCCAACCCGACCCATGATCACCTCTAAGTTACATGCACACTACCTTTTATATTTTAAAATGAAATAACTTCAATAACAGAGATCACTTTGGAAACTTATTATTTCAAATAAGTTATTTTAATATATATATATATATATATATATAAACATATCAATATTTAAATTTAAAATGTCCATAACAATAACCCAAAATAAATTTGTCTCATTGTTGAATGAGAAACCGGATACCTTAATCTTTGATGAATTAGAAGCAACCATTAAAAATTCATAATAAAATTCAAAATGAAATTTTAAAAGATCGAACTTAATACTCATGATTATCATGAGTTTGCATCAAAATTTTATAATAAAAATTAAAACTGAATTTTATAAAACCAAACTTAAATCAAATTCTTTAAACACATATCATGATCAACGTCAATTTGCATTAAAACAATGCCCATAAAACCAATTCGACCAAAGTTTCTTGATTTACTGTTAAAATCAATATTAATTCATGGAAAACAAAAGCATGCATTATTCCAAAATTCTACCGTAAACATATCATTATGCAAACTTAAGAAACAATAAATAAATACATAAGCCAAAAAAGTATTATCGAAAAGTTATTCAGAATTGCAAATTGCATTCTGCTTCTGCATCCAAAACCAAATGTATACTCACCACGTGCATCATGGATACAAACCTTTTTTTAATAACCTCATTTTTTTGCAATGGTAGAAGACTAGTAAATGCTCCATAACATGTTTTATAAAAATTATTAATAAATAAATTCATTACTAAACAAATAAAATTTAATTCCTTAACCCCATGGTTGATTATACAATAACAACCTAACAAGTAATTACCACTAGTATGATTTCCTTCCATCATGAATAATGAATCGAATAATAAGAATGTTAAGTATGACTCCTATTTTCAGTCAAATTTGAGAAATAATCTTTTAGTTAAACTCTGTTTATTTGTTTCAGTCAAACACTGATTAGTTTAGATTATTTTATTATTATTTGACAAATGAATTTAGCCTATAAATAGGCTCTTTTACAACCTTAGTAAAAACACCCATTAGAGATTAGAACTCATAACACATTTAGAGAATTTTGTGTTTACGTTTTGAGGGTTCGTTGTTTTCGAGTTTTTGGGGTTTAGTTTTATCTCCATATTTTGTAGTCTTCGTTCTTTTACCACTATAGTAAAATTATCTTTGCCATGGTTTTTTATTCTCTTTGGAGGGGTTTTTCCACGTTAAATTTGTGTGTTCAATTTCTCAATTTATTCCGCTATTTTTGTTACTTGTTGCTTAATCAGGTCGATCCCTAAAAAGTGGTATCAGAGCTAGTTCAATTTTTATAGATCAGTCCATTCAGATATGACAACAACAAGGTTTGAAATTGAGAAGTTCGATGGTGAGACAAATTTCAATCTGTGGCAAGTTCGGATGATGGCAATTCTAGTTCAATCCGGTTTGAAAAAGGTTGTTACTGAGAAAAAGCCTGAGAATCTAAATTAAACAGAATGGGAAGAGCTTGATGAAAAGGCCTTATCTGCAATCCAGTTGTGCCTCACAAAAACGATATTGCGGGAGGTATTGATGGAGAAGACCTCATCCGCCTTGTGGAAAAGGTTAAAAACTCTTTATGCGACTAAGTCTCTGGCTAACCGTTTAGTGTTGAAACAACGTCTATTTACGTTTCGCATGAACGAAGGTGAGCTTCTTAGAGATCACATCAGTCAATTCATTACTCTTTTAAATGATTTAAAGAATGTTGAGGTTCATATTGATGATGAAGATCAAGCTATGCTATTATTGTGCTCTTTACCCCCTTCATACAAGTCTTTCAGGGAGACCTTGATTTATGGCAGAGACAAACTCTCGTTCGAAGATGTGAAGGGTCATTTGTTGAGTAGAGACAAACTCGACAATGAGCTTCATTTGGATAGCAAGGCAGATAGGCAAGCTTCCGTTTTAGTAGCATCAAAGAAACGAGACAAAAGGTGTCGCTATTGTCAAAAGATAGGTCACGTCAAAGCAGATTATTATAAACTGCGAAATAAAAGAGCTGCTAAGAGTAACGAGGAAGATGTAGTTGGTGCTAATTTGGCCGATGAAAGCGGTGATGATTTCTTATCAGTGTCAACGAGTGATAACTCCAAGCTCACGTCCCAGTGGGTCCTAGATTCGGGATGTTCTTTCCACATGTGTCCCAATAGAGAATGGTTCTCTACATACAGTTCGGTTGAATGAGGAGTTGTGCGCATGGGAAACGATTCATCTAGTAAGGTAATTGGTATTGGTACTGTTAAAATTAGGATACATGATGGGACGATTAGGACACTCTCAGATGTTAGGTATGTACCTGATTTATGAAAGAACCTCATTTCCTTGAGTATTTTAGACTTGAAAGGATGTAGAATCAACATTGAGTCAAGCGGCATTAAAGTATCTCGTGGAGCTTTCGTTTTGTTAAAAGGTAAAAGAACTGGCAGTCTTTATATTTTGGAAGGTTCTACAGTGACCAGTGAAATCAGAAGTCCCTCGTCTGTTACAGAGTCGAAGTCAACTCGTTTGGAGTGGAGGCAACTTGGTCATAGGAGGGAAAAATGTATGACCGTTTCGTTTAAGAGAGGTTCTCTTTTGGATGCAAGTTTTGAAAAGTTAGGGCACTGTGTTCGTGAAAATCAGACCCGGGTTAATTTTGATTTGGCAGTGTACAAGTTAAAGGCTAGAACTCTTCCAGTTTCTAAGCATAGATTCGACTGAGTTAATTCCCTGCATAGTTCAAGATAGGCTCATGGCGGGCTTTGGCAAAGATGGCGTTGTGGAAATATGAGTCAAGGTGGAGATTTGTTAAGAATGACTCCTATTTTTAGTCAAATTTGAGAAATAATCTTTTAGTTAAACTCTGTTTATTTGTTTCAGTCAAACACTGATTAGTTTAGATTATTTTATTATTATTTGACATATGAATTTAGCCTATAAATAGGCTCTTTTACAACCTTAGTAAAAACACCCATTAGAGATTAGAACTCATAACACATTTAGAGAATTTTGTGTTTACGTTTTGAGGGTTCGTTGTTTTTGAGTTTTTGGGGTTTAGTTTTATTTCCATCTTTTGTAGTCTTCGTTCTTTTACCACTATAGTAAAATTATCTTTGCCCATGGTTTTTTATTCTCTTTGGAGGGGTTTTTCCACGTTAAATTTGTGTGTTCAATTTCTCAATTTATTCCGCTATTTTTATTACTTGTTGCTTAATAGGGACGATTCCTAACAAAGAAAAGGAATTCAATTATTATAAACTAAAAGAAAAATAGAACTGTAACACCCCAAAATTGAGTCTAGGAGTTTTAGGGGTATATTCAGAATACTAGCTTTAGTGTGCTCGGGAATTTCGTAAGCATGGTAACCGAAAATGTTTTCAACTATGGTTTTTAGAAAATTAAATCAATTTTTTTGAAAAAGATGCTAAAAAGACTTTCAATGTTAAAATAAGGACTATTTTGAAATGGGGGTTAAAACTAGGAGTACTAAAAGGGAAAATAACCCTAAACTTAAAAAATCAACCTATTTCTTCCCCCGCCTACAAGTTTCACATTAGTCTTCTCATTTATTTGTTTTGTGCTGCCCCTTAAGTGACCTAAGCTCTATTTCTCCAATTTATTTCTCCAATTTTGGTTCTCAAACTTCATTCTTTTGATTTCCATCATCTCCCAATCAATAAACCTTCATAGAATCTTAAGAAAAACACCCAAAAACACCATAGATTTATCTCTTGCTTAACTTTTAGGTTTTTTGGGTTTTCAATCAAACGTTTGGTTTTTCGTCAACTAAGGTAAAAATTCGATTCCTTATTAGTTTTTTTATGTTATTTGATCCTTTAAATTGAGTTTTTAGCTGTTAAATCACATGTGTTAAATAAAGCCGAAAATTGGGTCATTAATGGTAGATTTTAAGAGTTTGGATAAAAACATGGTTTTAAAAAAAATTAATTAGTTTTGACATGATTGGAAGGTTCTAAACTTACCTTAAAGTTTCATTGAAGATTTCTAATGTTTTAATGAATTTTCATGAAAATTGCCATAAACATGTCAAAATTTTTGATACCATGAATTGGGTAGTTTTGAGTAGTTTAAAGGTTGAGAATCACTCGTAGGTGAATAATTAGATGAAAGGAATCAATTTTAGACAAAAAGATTAAGTATAGACCGAGATAATTAAAATTCAAGTTTGTTATGTCAAATGTTCCGATTACAAAAGAATATAGCTTAGGCTTGCATTTTTTGTTGGTTTAGGTGAGACTTTGGTTGCTAATTGATGGTGTATGTTGTGTGGTTATTATGTGTGAAGCATCGAAACTGTTGGAGTCTTCTACGAGCAAGGCAAAAGGTAAGGAAAAACTAGTTTAAGCTTTTAGCAATTAGGCAAAAGCGTGAATGGTGAGTGTTTGGAATCAGTACTTGTAGACACGATTCAGAGTGTTAATTAAGAGCTTATAAATAGCCTAAACCCCTATCCTAAGTTTCGAGTGTAAGCTTTCTATTTCCCTTGCTTTATTTTGGTAAACCATGTGATTATGTGAATAATTGTGGATTGATTATTATGATGCGATATTGTGATATGAGACATGTGTGATGACTATTGTGAATTATGTTGTATTGTGGGCATGATATATATGCCAAATGACAGTGATAATGATATGCTAATAATGCAAATATGTAGCGGAAGCGAGCAAAATTTCGGTAAGTATATTTGTATTGAATTGTGGAATATGATATTATTGTGATAGGTAATATGTGAGAATACTCATTTGTGATATATATGTACTAATTTTAATGCACACATATGTGGTCGGATATATGATGGCTCAATGAGCATTGTTGTGGCACTTAAAGTGCAATTAAATGTGAATTTGATAAGCATGTATTGTGTACAAGTTGCAGTGTAAATTGATGAATATGAACTGAGATGATGTGCATTAAATCAATAATTAAAAATATGTAATTATGGATATTTTGGCCTTGTGACCTCTTGAAACCATTAGATATAGTTGGCATGCCATAGGATTGTGAGTACTCACCTATAGGTATTGTGTTTTTGGGTATTGAGGCCCTAGGATAGGTTGGAGAGATAAGGGAATGTGAGCTAAGCTCCATTCAACGAGACATGTTTGGTGTGTTGGAGAGTGTTAGCTATATGCTACACTTTTGGGATATGTTTCACTCTATGAGTCATTTGGTGTGCTGGAGATTTGTGTATCTGATATGTGGTGATAAAGCCCACTTTTATATTTCATAGCCTCAAGTATCAAATTATCATTTAAATGTGATCCTATTTATTGTGATAATACGATGTAAGATGGATGCATAAACATGTGAATAATATGTTAAATGAGTTTATTTAATTTTCATAAAAATGTTAGTATATTTTCATAGTAAATTGCATATGTAATTGTAGTTTGAGTCGTTCTCATTTAACTTGTGAATTCGTGAATTCATGTGAATATATAAGCTAAACTTGTGAGTTATTGAAGCATGTATACGTTGTTTAGTCTAGATGAATTATTGTAAAATTAATTAATGAAGCATGAACACATAATTCTGACTCGATTAGAATTTGGTTGTGAATATGTTGTAGTATGCTCTTGTTTAACCTTTGATATTGTGTATACATTGTGGTTACTCTGACATTCACTAAGCTTATTAAGCTCACCCACTCCTTTTTAAACCATTGTAGATTAGTTGTGTTTCGATGTGAGCGATGTGGTTCGAAGCAAGACATTAGCTTTATTTTATAGGTGTTTTGTAATTATTATGTTGTATTGTGGGAATAAGGCAATATGGTAGAAATGTTGCATGATATTTCCATGATGTTTTAACTGATTTTGCCTTGATATCTTGAGTATTTTCGTAACTTATTTGCACTCAAGATTTAAGGACTTAGACCTTGATATGTTGATTCTTGCGTGGACATAATTTGATGTTTTGAACTATTATTATAGTCGTTTCGATGATTGTTTGAAGAGGTGAAAGTTGCATGTTGATTGGATTTAAGCTAGGTTGAGTTGATTGCTTTAAAATATTGTATTTTTTGTAGTCTGGAGCTGAGGTATCGATAATCAAATTTTAAAAGCAATACATCTGTGATTTTTGAATGTGTAGCAAGTCATTTTTGTAATTTGATATCGATGCCATATCACGAGTATCAATACTCGGGGTAAAATAATCGATACTTTAACAAAAGTACCGATAATTGTTTGGATGTTGATTTTTAAGCGAGAAACAGAAAGCTATTTTGGTATCGATTTTCCAATCGGTACGAATACCCTTTTAGTGAAATATCGATACCATTGCTACAATATCAATACTTATGTACTTGTTCGGAATTTTCTGCTATATGGTTCAAAAGCATGTATAATTGTAGTATTAGTTCAATGGAAGTATGTTAAGCATGACTTAATGTTGTATGTTGTATGTTAGACTCAAAATCTCGCGAATGCTAAATAAAAGAATGATTTTCTTAATAATGTGACAATTTACTATGAGTGCGATGTGTAAAAGTGGTGTGACATCCTAATATTCGGGTTAGGCGGTAGAGCTGAGTGTAGGGTGTTACAAGAAGTTTTATATATATCAAAATTAAAGATCAAAACCCTAAAAATTCAAAATAATCAATATCTAAAAAATTTTAATATAGATCTTCAAACATCAACATATATATAACTGAAATATTAAATCTATAAAATTTGAAAAATGAATCAATCCAAAAATAGTATAGAATCAATTTATTCTCAATGATTTGACATAACAAGGCTCTGATACCACTTATTAGAATAGTAACAATAAGATCTGGTATAAAAGTTAAAAACATAAATCGGTATCTTTCATGTCAAATCATCAAAAATAAATCAAGAACAAAACTAGATGCGAAAGCGTATTTGAATTCATCGATTTCTTAAAATCTACAGATCCTATGGTTTTGATATTTCAAATTAGCACGCAAGTAGTTTAGAGAAGGTGACTCTCTCTTTTCTAAAGATGAGAGATGTTAGAAAAGTTACTTATGTGTAATTTGGAGACCATAACCTTAATATATAGCTTTTGCACATTAACTTAATTTCTAATCACTATTCATTAATTAGAAATTAGTTAATAGAGTATCTACACATATATGACCCATACTTTATTAAATAAATAAAACTAATAAATATTAACTAAATTAGATCACTTTTAATTTGGGCTAACATTTTATGATAGTAAATAATAACATGTAATTACTCTTATTATATATGTGATGTCTATATTTTCTAGCATATACATCATATTCATATCATTTAAATAATAAATGAAAACCAAATCCAGATTTTGAAATCTATGTTCCCAAAGGGAGCATAATATAATTTTAGGAATTTTAAAGTTAAGCCTAATCATATGGGTGTGTTTGACATGGTTATTTGAATTAGATCAAATCAGTCGAGGTACTAATCAAAAGAAAGGCTTTAAACTGGTTGAGCCATGAACTAATATGGATCGGTTGAATTAGTTGAACTATTTCATTTTTTAAAATTTTCAATGATTTTATTTCATCAAACTATCCGAACCAGTAGCCTCACCGGTTCAACCACCAGTTCAACTATGAAAATGTTAGTATTTGTTATATCATTTAACAATTGAACTTGTGCTATAAAATTGAATTTGTATGCAATGTTTGTAATTACACACATATGATGTGTTCTAATAAACAATGTTATAATGAGTCCTATTGAATCAAATATAATTTGAACATAATTTGCTCTTAATGTTATGTGAAGTTTGAGAATTAGGAATTTATATGGCAATTAGTCATGACATTCAAACTTTTAAAAATTAATAGTATTATTTTTTAATTATATAATTATGTAATTATAATTTATACAATTAAATACAATATACATAATTAAGATGTAATTGTACTTTGTAATCCATATATATTAAATGAATCGATTTTTATAATTACAATCCAAATTAACTTTCTTATTGTTAATTTGTGATGTAGAAAGATTCTTGTAATATGTTTTATTTTTATATTGTATTGAAATTGGTAAAAGTATATAGCAATCTTTGTACTATATTTTGAATTTTGTTTTAGTTTATGTTAGCTCGGAAGGATCAACTCGAGATAGATGGTAGGGAGGTTGAATCAGCTTTTGAGAAGTTGTGGTGGAAGCAACAAAATATTATGCAACAAAGAACACAATGATTTATACTGGTTTGGGCCCTATTGTCTACTCCACTACCTTAGTTTTCTACAACTAAGGATTTTCCCAAATTTAGTAATTTCGGAACCTTTGAGGACAAGGTTTAACCTTACAATCTCTCTTAAGACTTATACCCTAAAATCTTAAGATACAACTCCCTTAAGCTTTCTACCAAAACCTTAAGAATAAACCCTCTTTCAAAAGAGATACAAATAAGCAAATAAAGAAAAAAATCCTCACAAGATTAAGATGTTTGCCAATTAAGCACAAATACAAAGATCACTTGAGCTAAATGAATAGAATAAAAGCTCACAAGTGTCTACAAGAAAATATATGAAAGAATTAAGCTCTAGGTTGTTTTGATTTATTTTTAAGCTTTGCACATTACTCTTCTTGTTGCTAGACCTTTGGAAGATGGTATTTATACCCTCTAATTGATTTACAACCATTGTGGTTGTTGTAAAAGTGAATGTAGCCTTTAGGGATGAAATATCAGGTCATTAACTGCATCTGCAGCAATGAGTATCGATACCTACTAAAAGGGTATTGATATTTTTTAATTAATGCAGATTTCAGTGACCGTTGGAGTAGGAATATCGATACCTTAGGAAATATATCGATACCTTAAGAAAAATATCGATACCAAATCAATACCTACCAGTGTTTGAAAGAAACAGAATGTCAATTTGGTATCGACTATCAAAGGAGTATCGATATCTTGTAAAATATTGATACTTAGACAAAAAGTATTGATACTTTTTGTCCTGGAGCCATTCTAACTTGTTTGAAAATGGTTAAAACATATTTGAAAATGTTTCACTTAATTGAAACAATTTCAACTTGATTTTATCAAATTGCTCAACTTTACTTTTATTCAAAAACACTCTAATTTGTTATATCAAAACATATTATCCAATAAGGTTAAATCTAACAGTTTATCTATTGAAAAAATGTGTAAATTAATATTTTTATAAGTTAAATGAAGGAGAAAAATAGTTCATCCGTTAAAATTATGTCGTAAAAAGCTTATTTTGGTGTTTTTATAAGACAATAACAAATTTAACCTTTGACCTTTACATCTTTATTCAATTTGACCCATTTTCTTTATTTGGAGCAAATTGACTCATAACCTTTCATTGATCGCATTACCTATTTTGTCTTATATATCATATCAATAAATAATATAAATTTTTATAAAATTAAAACATAAATAAAAATTATAATTTCAAAATTTATGAAAGAATTTCTTCAAAATAAAAGAAACATTATTAAAAAATTTTGATGAACCGCAATTCTTTGTATATACTAACTTAGGCTAACATGTAGCTGATTGATGATAAAGAGTTGTCATTGATATGGAGTGTCAAAATCAATGCATGAATATGTGTGTTAGAAAACAACATATTGGACTGACCCGCTATGAGTATGCTTCTTAGATTATTATGTAATTGTCACAACATTACTCATAGTGATTAATATGTATATGATCCTCACACTTGAGATCATCATTATCCCAACATCATGAGTTGTATATTTTGATACAGTCAAACGTACACCGTAACTGATTGTTCTATAAAGGTTGATGTTGGATATACCACAATCTATGTGGAGGGATAGGGTTGATCAAAATAGGATAAGTTCCTCCTACATAATGGGAGTAATATCTTAGGCCACTTGATTGAGTGAGACTAGAAATGCATGGCCATGCTCAAATAAGTTGATATGAGATGTCATACTTATTTGTGTATCATAGTCTACTCAAGATATCAAGGAACACGGGATGGACTATGCCAGTGTGACTATTCCGTGACCTGTGTCCATTCCAGAGATAAAAGGACTTAAGGATTAATGCATGAAAGGTTAATCACAAAAAGGTTTTGTCGAATCATGACTTCTTGTAACTTAGGTAGCAATGATGCATTGCTAGATGCCACTCATTGTTTATAACATTAGAATCATTCTAGTATTACTGCTAACGTTACAAGAACCTACAGGTTCACACCCTATGGTTGAAATGAATGGGATAAAACATAGTTGGTATTGTGTTTGGTTGTCACATGAATTAATTTAATTATATAATTAGTTTAATTGGGAAATCAAATATCAAACATATTATATGTACAAGGATGTTGTACACATAATGAGAACACGTTCTATTAATATATGAATTTGGTTCCTATATAAATTTAAATAAATATAGTTTACCGAAATCTTCGTTATAATTAATGTAGTTATAATTTTCGGTTAAAAAACATTATTATATTTATTTATTTTAATTATGATTATTATGTTCGGATAAAAAATTTATGAATTATGATTCATTATATATATCAATTATAAAAGGGTGATAACATATAGATATACCAATTAAAAAAAACCCTGAAAATTACGTTTTTTTTTGCTTGTGAGGTCTACCAGCCGTCAAGAAAAGTATTCTCCAAAACAGTTTTGGAGATTTTCTTCCATTCATTGTCAAACTGGGTGGATTACATAAAGATGGGAATCATAAAAGGTTGCAGCTTGGTTCGATAGTAGATGAGAGTTCTCATTACCGAGGCGTCGCTGTCTACTCAGATTGAAATTATGGTAATTTCGAAACCATTATTTCACCCCGATTCGTTCCTCGCTCATGGATCCATGGGTTGGATCACCGAAATTTTTTTTTAAATTTTCACTGCGCCGTGGGGGTCTGGCGTTCTAACAGGTAAACCACTCACTTATCATTTGGAAGAAAGCTTCATTAGCTTCTCCTCCCTAGCCCTCAGATATAAGGCTTGTACCACTCGACGTTGCTCCGTGAATGGAGGTTTGCACGTTACTTTCAACTTCATCGGAGATAGCTCGGTTGGATGTCATTACTATATAAAAACATTTTCAAACGAGTCAGAAGTTATCACACTATCACAGGTTATATAATGACATGTATTTCTAGACTCATACATGTTATATAATCGACTAAACCGTAGCTTTGATGCCATTAAATATAACACCCCTAACCCGTATTCGTCACCGAAATAGGGTTACAGAACACTACCTGATGTTTACATCACAAAACATTCAAAATCCAAAGATTCAAAACATATCATAAATCATAGCAATATTAATCAAACTCCAACATATTGTCTCTTATACAGGCCCTCGAGGCCCTAAAAACACACTAGAAATGAATTGGGACTAAATCAGAAACATATAGAATTTTTGGGGAAAAGTTGAAACATTTCATACTACTGGGGACACACGGCTGAGGCACACGCCGATGTCTTAGGCTGTGTAGGTATTCGAAGTAGGGACACACGGAAAAATCCCAGCCCGTGTTCGTGACCATGTAACTCACTAACTTGGGTCGCATAGCCAAGCCACACACTCGTGTGCCAATCAGTGTACCCTTCAAAATGGCCTCACTCGCCCGTGTGCTAGGCCGTGTAACAGCCTGACTTGAAAACCTTTAAAAGCTACAGGGGACACACGACTGTGTCGTATGGCTGTGTGTCACACACGGTTGAGACACATGCTCGTGTCTTAGGCCGTATGGACAAGAAATAGGCCATTTTCAAGCCATTTCTTTCACCCAAATTGGTGCTCACTCATAAAACTCAAATGCACCCAAATCAAGCTTCCAAAATGTACCTAAAATGTACATAATCAAGCTACAACAACATGATACCAATTTGTGCAACCAATATGCCCTAAGGCACCTCAATTTACATGACATTGAGCATATCCAAACACAAGCATAACTTAGCCATTTAATAACACAACAGGCCATGTGGCTATTAAAAACAGCTCTATTTGTTCGATTTTGGATCATTTTTCACTCCTTTCGCTTCCAAATGCTCTCCTGAGTATAAAAACATGAATTTAAAGGATTAGGACAATCAAATTCAGTAATTTGCATAATTAATCATCCAAAAATGCATTAAGAATTGGATTAAAATATGTTACTTTTATAGCTTATCGAACAAGAAGATTTCCACTATTTCCTCAATGGATGCTCCAATGGATGAGGATGTCCCTTCTAACTTTCTTCCTAAATATGGCCCCAATCTGCAATAGTTTTGTACCTCAATGTCCATGGTGTTAAATGTTATTTTAGTGTATTATTTTTTATGTTTGTTAGGCTTGTCAGTATTAGGAGTCCTCAAGGCATACATAAACATGTTCGAGTAGTCGACCAATATATGGTCTATGGTCTCTATTGTAGCATTCTTGAGCCTTTACTCTTTAAGGTGTAGTGCTATTTTCATTCCAATTATCATGTCGTCAGCTATTTGCTTTTAATAAACTGGTGATTAATAAAATTGTTACATCCTAATTTTCTAACCATTGAGCTCAAGGCTGTGAATTTTCTATATTTGTAACTCGATTAAGTTTCAATTCATGTGTGGATACACTTTTCATTTTCACGATTCCGTTAAAAAGTTTTCATGCCACGTAAAAAGAAGAATATATCATAGTGGGATATGCTATCTCTTATTACAAGATTCCACATCAAGTTTTGCAACCATATGATATAAAACTAACAGAGATTTCTTGGAAAGGTTGATCCACAACAATTTATTGTATAAATATTTTTCACCTTAGGATTAATGATAGGCCTTCAATGCAAATGGATTCTAAATAGAATATATTTTTTGGAGTTCTACTTGTAGCAAATTTCTTCTTCCCTACAATTCCAGATTACTGATATGCCTTGACCACATCTTTTTTAGTTGCTTTATGTATTTGAAAAGTCACAGTTTCATATCTTTTTTTGTTAAAGCAAAAAAATAAAAAGACGATAACAATAAAATGCATTCATTAGGTACAAGTGAATTAAAATTAAATCTAATAATACTTTTGTATTTTAGGTCTATTTAGTATGTGTATACATTTTAAATTATCATTAAATAAAAATGTAAATTTTAAAAATAATTTAAATTTTTTATTTATATTTTAAGTAATAAAGAGGAGAGGGCATAATGATTTGTCCGTAAAAATTATCTAAATGTTACGTTTAGACATATTTTACATATAAGTAATTTTAATTACACTTTAACCATATATTTTATTAAATTGAGATAATGTTGACTTCTATTATTATGTTTTTATTATTTACATAGTAGAAAATAACTAATTTATTCTATACTTGTAAAAATTATTGTAATAAGACGATTAAAACCAATGAACATCATTCTTATACCTCCAACCAATGAACCCAATGAAAAATGGGCAATAAATTGAGTATGAGAACAAATCGACTCACTTTATCTTTCCTCGTGGATTAGGATTTTTGTGCATGGAAAATCCTAAGCTAGGTAATCCTACTCAATGTGAAATTATTAAATTTTAGGTGCTCAACATTCATTCAACAACTTGTTATTACTGCAATTCACAATAACAGTAAGAGTTGAATTCTTAAAACTTAGAACAATTTTATTTTCTTAGTTTATTGTTCTCTATATAACTCTGATGCAAACATTGCGATATTTCATTTTTTTGTAAAATAAAAGCAAGTAAAGACACAAAATCCGGGTCATTTCAGATGCTATTGGCAACATCATCATACTTTCAATCGTAGTACAACCTAACCTCTTCTAGAATTTACCAAAATTTGCAAAGAAATAAATTTGATGCCCATTATTTCTTTATATGATTTTAGAGCATTATTTTTCTTGATTTATTTAGAAGTATTTTCTTTTTGGGACATTCTATCACTTATTCCAATGTGAGCTTCTAATTTTATCAACTAACGGTATCGATTTTTGGTACTTTCCAACATATAATTAACTTAAAATGTACCATAATATCATGAATTTTTGTTTCATTTTATGGCATATTTGATATAATATATATACGATCAATAACACAAGATTTATATTGCATTCAAGAAACATATTTAACTACCTAATTCAAGACTAGACTCATTTACTAACACGATATTCAATTGTTGAACGTCAAATTTGATCACCTAATTTAATTCGTTTCAGCATTTAAATTCAAGGTTTTTTATTTGCCTAAATATATATGAATTTCATTTAAGAAGAACTTCATTCCAAACCATTTGAAAGTCTAGTAAAGCTTTCCTTTGTAACTTTCTTCCTTGTCCCTTTTCTCTTTTGATCTTTTTTGCAATGGCAAGCTAAGACAAGAAAACTAGAGGAAGGCAAAAAATTAAGATTAAGATCATTAAAAATGAGGTTGATAGGGTCATCGCAATTTCAAAATGATGAAAAGGAATTTAAAAGAAAATCTTTGAGCTCTTCATTTTATGTGGTGGGGATATTCTTTTTATTATTTTCTCACCTGCTTGTAAACCTTATTCGTTTGGTCATCCTTCTGTTGAATCTGTCGCTAAACGTTTTTCGAATGCAAGCCAACCTCTTAATGAAACCACTAATGCTCCTGTTGAGACTTACCTTAAGGTAAGAATCAACTTGCTTGTACAAGAATTCAATGAGATCCAAGACCAACTAGATGCAATAAAAAAAAACAATAGGCGATTGCTTTGGCCCAACAGTCGCATTGAATAGAAATTCGTCATTGGTGGAAAGCTCCTATTGATCAGCTTAACCTGAGGGAGCTCTACGAACAAGACAAATGTTTCGCAGAGTTGATCAACTTGATCTCTGTTACAAGGGACAAGACGATTACAGCTATTTCCTCAATGCATGCTCAAATGAATGAAGATTTCCCTTTTGCCTTTCCTCCTACAGATGGCCCTAATCTACAATAGTTTTGCACCTCAATGTCCACAATGTTAAATGTTATTTTATTGTTTTATTTTTTATGTTTGTTAGGCTTGTCAGTACTGGGAGTCCTCAAGGTATACACCAACATGTTTGTATAGCCGACCAACATATGGTATATGGTCTCTATTGTAGCATTCTCGAGCCTTGACTATTTAGGATTTAACGCTATTTTCTTTCCAATTATCATGTTGTTAGCTATTTGATTTTATTATACTGGTGATTAACAAAATTCTTGCATCCTGTTTTTCTAACCTTTGAGCTCAAGGCTGTCAATTTTTTTATATTTATAACTCGATCAAGATTCAATTCATGCATGGATACACTTTTCGCTTTCATGATTCCATTAAAAAGTTTTCATGCAACGTAAAAAGAAGAATATATCATAGTAGGATATGCTCTCTCTTCTTACAAGATTCCACCTCATTTTTTGAAACCAAATTATATAAAATTAATAGAAATTTCATGGAAAGATTGATCGACAACAATTTATTGTATAAATAGGTTTCACCTTAGGATTAATGATAGGCCTTCAATGTTGATGGAGTCTAAATAGAATATATTTTTTGGAGTTGTCCTTGTAGCGAATTTTTTCTCCCCTACAATTCATATTAATGATATGCCTTCACTAAACCTTTTTGAGTTGCTTTATGTATTTAAAAGGTCACATTTTCATATCCTTTCTGTTAAAGCTTCAAAAAAAGAAAAAAATACGAAAACAATAAATGCATACATTAGGTGCAAGTAAATTAAAATTAATTTTGAATACACATTTGTATTTTAGGTCTATTAAGTATGTGTAAATATTGTCAATTATCATTAACTAAAAAGATAAATTTTAAAAACAATTTAAATAATTTTTATTTCTTTTTAAGTAATAAAAGGAAACGACATAAGGAATTGTCAGCAAAAGTAATCTAAATGTCGATTTAGATATATTTTACATGTAAGCAATTTCTAATTACGTTTTAACCATATATTTTATTAAATTAGGATAAAGTTAAGTTCTATTGTTATGTTTTTTTTCATTTTCATAATAGAAAAGAACTAAATTATTCAATAATTGAAAAAATTATTGCAATAAGACAATTAAAACCAATGAACATCATTTTTATACCTCCAACCAATGAACGCCATAAAAAATGGGCAATAAATTGATTATGAGAACAAATCGACACACTTTGTCTTTTCTCGTAGATTAGTTGCGCATGGAAAATCCTAAACTAGGTAACCCTATTCAGAGTGAAATTGATTAATTTTAGGTGCTCAACATTCATTCAACAACTTGCTATTACGCAATTCGCAATAACAGTAAAAGTTGAATTCTTAAAGCTTAGAACAATTTTATTTTCTTAATATATTCTTCTCTAAATAAATATATTGCAAACATTGGGATATATTTATCGTAAAATAAAACCAAGTAAAGACATAAAATCCGAGTCATTTCAGATGCTATTGGCAAAATCATCATACTTTCAATGGTAGTACAACCTAACTTGTTCTAGAATTTACCAAAATTTACAAATAAATAAATTTGATATCCATTATTTCTTTATATGCTTTTGGAACATTATTTTTCTTGATTGATGTAAAAGTCTTTCCTCTTTAAACATTCTATCGCTTATTCCAATGTCGACTTCTAATTTTACCGAATAACGATATCGATTTTAGTACTTTTCAACATATAATTAACTTAAAATGCACCATAATATAATGAGTTTTTGTTTCATTTTATGGCATATTTGATATAATATATATACCATCAATAACACAGATTTATATTGCATTCAAGAAACATATTTAACTACCTAATTCAAGACTGGATTCATTTACTAACACGATATTCAATTGTTGTACGTCAGATTTGATCACCTAATTTAATTAGTTTCAGAATTTAATTTTTACGGTTTTTATTTGCCTATATATATATGAATTTCATCCAACACGAATTTCATTCCAAACCATCTGAAAGGCTAGTAAAGCTCTTCTTTGTAACTATTTTGTTTGTTTTTTTTTTCTTTTGATCTTTTTTGCAATGGCAAGCTCAAATAAGAAAAGTATAGGAAAGCAAAAAATTGAGATTAAAATCATTGGAAATGAGGATGATAGGCTCATCGCATTTTCAAAATGACGCATAGGAATTTATAAGAAAATCTCTGAGCTCTCCACTTTATGTAGTGGGGATATTCCTTTTATTATTTTCTCATCGGCTGGTAAACCTTATTCGTTTGGTCATCCTTCGATTGAATCTGTCGCTAAACACATTTCAAATGCAAGCCAACGCCTTAATGACACCATTGATTCTCCTGTTGAGACTTACTGTAAGATAAGAA
Source organism: Gossypium raimondii (assembly GCF_025698545.1). Lineage (NCBI taxonomy): Eukaryota > Viridiplantae > Streptophyta > Magnoliopsida > Malvales > Malvaceae > Gossypium > Gossypium raimondii. The sequence goes on along the minus strand of NC_068570.1, from coordinate 29,279,136 downwards.
CCAACTTGCTTGTACAAGATTTCAATGAGGTCCAAGACCAACTAGATGCAATAAAAGAAAAACAAAAGGCGATTGCTTTGGCCCAATAATCACATGGAACAGAAATTCATCATTAGTGGAATGATCCCATTGATTAGCTTAACCTGAGGGAGCTCTACGAACAAGATGAACGTTTCACAGAGTTGATCAACTCGATTTCTGTCAAGAGGGACAAAAAGATTGCAGCTATTTCCTCAATGCATCCTCCGATGGATGAGGATGTCATTTCTGCCTTTCCTCCTAGATATGGCCCTAATATGCAATAGTTTTGTACCTCAATGTCCACGATGTTAAATGTTATTTTATTGTTTTATTTTTTATGTTTGTTAGGCTTGCCCGTATTCGGAGTCCTTAAGGCATACACGAACATGTTCGTGTAGCTGACCAACATATGGTTTATGGTCTATGGTCTTTATTGTAGCATTCTTGAGCCTTGACTCTTTAGGTTAAAGGCTATTTCTGTTCCAATTATCACGTTGTTAGCTATTTGCTTTTAATAAACTGGTGATTAATAAAATTGTTGCATCCTACTTTTCTAACCTTTGAGCTCAAGGCTGTGAATTTTCTTAGATTTATAACTCGATCAAGTTTCAATTCATGCGTGGATACACTTTTCAATTTCATGATTTCATTAAAAAATTTTCATGCAACATAATAAGAAGAATATTGTAGTACCCTAACCCGTATTCGTCGTCAAAACAGGGTGATGCGATTCCAGCCACATCATGTTACGACACAACTCGATGCTACCGAGATTGGCCCAAACTCGAGGGGCCCAAGTGCAAAATGAAGTTTTTAATTTCACTTTGTCAATTTGGCTGCTGGAAAATAAGGACTTTGATTCATTAATTTTTAGTTATTTTAGTTTGTGTTTTTAATTATGTCATAGTTTGCACATCATTAATAAGTGTTCTGCATTTAATAAAGTCATGTATTATGTAACTTTCATGTTAGTTAAGTTTGCATCATTAAATTAAGTCAAGTTAGTTTAATTATGTAACTTTCATGTTAGTTAACTTTGCATTTCAAAACCATGCATTGAAGCATCTTAGTTTAATAAATGAGTTGCTAGACATTTATTCAACTCATCTTAGTTTTAATTAATAAGTGTTTTGTTGAACTTTATTTAATAAATGTTGTTCTTAATTAATCTAGTTCCTAGGATTATTTATTGATGCATGAGTTAAGTTCATTTAATTATGCTTCTTTAATTAAACTAGTTCTTGGAATAATTATTGCATATATGTTTTAGTTCATTTATTTAAGTAAGTAATAATGTGTGTTATGATTAATAAGTGTTTTCATGTGTTTAATAAACTCATTTTAATGTGTTTATTGCAGGTGACTTTTCAGCTCTTAACGGTTACAATTTAAGGTTGTTATACATTGAATTAAAGGGGTTGTTATAAAGGAAGCTTAAAAATTATTAAAGGAGTTTTTAAAGAGCATTTTATGCCCTTTAAAATTCGGCAGAACCCTTCTTCTTCTAGTCGTTTTTTGGATCTTTCAAGAGAATTTAATCAAGCCTTTAAAATGTCATTAAGGAGCTGGTTAAAAGATGGTGTCTATTCAGTTGACCAAGGACAACTCAAGAGTCATTTTTAAGCCATTAAAGACATTCAAATCAGCTAATTGAAGTGATTTTATGGAAGGAGTTATTTGGTTCAAGCATAAGAAAAGACATGAGTTTTTATGGCACATTAAATTGGATGTTTTTGACCATTCGGTTACCTTGTTCTAAGTATTATAAATAGATGTAATCAGTCTTAGAGAAGGACTTTTTGCTGAATATATATGAAATCTTTGAATTGTGAGTTATCCAATTCTCTTTGTTCTTACGGAATTGATTTGACTTATCAAACATAATTTGTCGCGTCTATCTTTTCTTGTTTGCCGAACTTATCACCTTTGGTGCGGCATTCAATATACCTTTGGTTCCTATCATAGTTGATAGAGGGTTAAGGTTCCTTGCTATTTCTTTAAACCGATAAACACCTAAGAACCATTTTGAGATTCGGGTCAACAATCCATTATTGTTGGTTCATTCTCGGTCTTAGCCAATTAATTCGTTATTGTTGCTTATCTATTTTGTCTACCGCCTTTGTTTGAAGCCATTATCTCTATTTTGTTTACTTTAAATCAAAACGAATCTATCCTACTCAATTCACGATCGGGGAACTCAGATACGACTTGACTCAACACCGAGGCGGTTCGTATCAAATTGGTATCAGAGCTAGCGAATTTGGAGTAAGAATCGACGTTGTCGGCATTACGGTATAGTAGTTTCTCGAAAAAAAATTCGAAAAAAAATTTGAAAAAAATTAGTTTCCATTCAAACTCAAAAGATTGGATATCAAGTTGTGAAAAAAAATTCGTGAAAAAAATTTGTGAAAGCAAAAAAAGAAGCTAGTTTTGAAATTTTGTTTTTGTTTGCTGCCCAAATTTTAGTCATTACTACCTTCTACTATTTCGCCACACCAAACCCTTTTCATCTCTTTGTTTCAAGCCTACCTTTCTTTCTCCTACAATATCCTTACCAAGCCCAAACATCAAGTTTGTAAGCCGACCCACAACAATTTCCTTTTAAGTTTAAATAATTCCTAAGAACTTAGAGAAGAGGAGTGAGTGGAAAGAGGCAAGAGAGTAGTGAGACTAATCGAGAGTATAAAAGCCAACTGTGTGAGATTTCTTTGTGAGTGGATAGTGAGGTCCTTTGTTGTGAGTTCTTTAAAAAAATGTCACGAAGTCCGGAAAGAAATTTAAATGTGGAAGGCAGGTTCCGTCCTGTAAGAAACTTTGGAGGAGGTGTGCCAGACTTTACACTCTAAGCCTTTACGTGTGAAATGGAGCATCTATTTGATAAAAACTCGAACCCATCAAGAAACGATTGGTTCATGTCGAAGAGTGGGGCCATCGAGCAAGAACCCAACGGGAGCAAATTTATCCAACTGTAAGGACGGAAACGGGATCATCAAGGAAACGAACATTCAACGAATGTTCAAGAAGAGATTCTTATCTTGACTCCTATTCATTAAGGAATTAAAGACAAAGAGAAGCAAGCTTCGAGTCTAAGATCTTTCAAGGTGACAAACAAGAAAGTACAAGTTATTCTTCATATGCCTCAAAGAAACCATCCACGGAGGAGTCCTTACGAAGGAGTTAACGTGAACCATATGTAAATCATTCCATTCATACTCGACATAAAACATCTTATTCTGATTCTTTTGTTTTATCTTCATCTTGTAAAGAAAAAATGAGAGAAAAAGAAATAAAAAGAAAAGAGAGACAAGAGATGATAATGAAAGAAAATGAGCGGATACTAAACGAACTCGAGAGAAGAAAAAAAGAGAGTGAGAGTGAGAAAAAGAAAAACGAGATTGAGATTAAACAAAAATGTGAGAAAGAAGAGAAAATTGAAAAAGAAATTGAGATTGAAAAGATAAAAGAAAGTATGGAAGAAACGAGCGTTGTCGATGAAAAAGAAACGAAAGAAAAAGATGATAGTGAGCAAGAACAAGTGAGAAATGTTTTAACTAACCAACGAGTGAGTTGTCCTCGTGTTGTTTCTTCTTTTCAGGTTTCTCAAGATTTGAATGACAAGTTTCAACTTCATTACCTTCCTGATGAGAGACTATTCCATTTGATCGAAAAAGGTCAGGATGAAAGTAAAATCAAACCACAAGCGCTTAAAGGTAAGCAAGGTAAGGATTCTTTGTTATGCGAGTCTTAGCAAATTCACTCGCATGTTATTGATGAGATTGCCAAAAACATAGTTTTTGAAAGAACTCCTCACCATGATTTGGCTGATTGTCATAATTTGAATGATGATAATTTTATTTTACCTAGCGATACGAAGCATTTTTCTGCTAAGGAGCATGACATTGGTAAGATTGTTCATAAAGTAAGATTAGATCAGCCTAAACAAAATTTGGTCTTTTATGATAAAAAGTGGGCATGTGAAGTGCCTAGTCTGCTTGTGTGTGGTGATAATTTGAAATTTCTGATTTGTTGCATAAATTCTCCATGTCTTTGCAAGTTTGTTCGAATGAGATTCATCATGTATGATTGTTTGAATGTTTTTATGTTTTCATCTTCTTTATTTGGCATGTGTGCTGTCTTGGTGAAAGTGAAGTTTTTGTTACGTTACGGAATGACCGATCAAAACCATGTTTTTAAACCCGGAGCCTGTATTCCTAAGTTGATGTCAAGCGAAGGTGAGTATCAAAATTGTATTTTGAATCAATGTGTTGATCCCTTCTATTTGCTTCAAGTTTTGTCTTTATTTAGTTCGAAAACCAAACATGTGAATTTCGTTGGCTTGCCAAGTCAAAATCAAATTTTTGATTCTGGAGGTTGTTGTATATTGTTGCTTAATGGATTCAAACATGTGTTGCATGATTTTAACTTTAATGTGCTTCAAGTTCTTCATAAGTTACTAGCCACGAATTTTTCTGGTCAATTTGAAATGGTGAACAAAAAGTTTGTCTTTGATCCCGGTGAATGCTGTTCCAAATCATTGTTCAAGGGATTTGGACCATGGAATTCTAATTTTCGAAACTATAATATTCAAATACCTTGTGAATCAGGTTTGTTTCCATTTAAGAAAGAGGTAATACTAATTTCTATTTTTCATCTCGACATTGATTCATGTGTTGTTTTGTTTGAGTTTATTTGTTCAAGTTGTGACTAAAATCTTGGAATGTTCTTTTGTGTTTAGCCTTCATTGTGTCACTAATTTGTTTTATTGTTTTGTAGGTGACGATGTTAGGTGGTACCCTCCTAAAGAGGGAGGGCATACAAATAATCTACTTTCTTGCCGAGCCGTATTTGATTCTCACATTCTTGAAAGTGACTTTGTGAGGTTTATGACCAACGGGGTTTGTGACCTTGAGAGGTTTGTCCCAAGCAAATGGCCCAATTTGAGGACAAAACACCTTCAAGAGGGAGGGTATGATGCGATTCCGGCCGCATCAAGTTACGACACAACTCGATGCTACCGAGATTGGCCCAAACTAGAGGGGCCCAAGTGTAAAATGAAGTTTTTAATTTCAGTTTGTCAATTTGGCTGCTGGAAAATAAAGACTTTGATTCATTAATTTTTAGTTATTTTAGTTTGTGTTTTTAATTATGTCATAGTTTGCACATCATTAATATGTGTTCTGCATTTAATAAAATCATGCATTATGTAACTTTCATGTTAGTTAAGTTTGCATCATTAAATTAAATCAAGTTAGTTTAATTATGTAATTTTCATGTTAATTAAATTTGCATTTCAAAACCATGCATTTAAGCATCTTAGTTTAATAAATGAGTTGTTGGACATTTATTCAACTCATCTTAGTTTTAATTAATAAGTGTTTTTGTTTAACTTTATTTAATAAGTGGTGTTCTTAATTAATCTAGTTCCTAGGATTATTTATTGATGCATGAGTTAAGTTCATTTAATTATGCTTCTTTAATTAAACTAGTTGTTGGAATAATTATTGCCTATATGTTTTAGTTCATTTATTTAAGTAAGTAATAATGTGTGTTATGATTAATAAGTGTTTTCATGTGTTTAATAAACTCATTTTAATGTGTTTATTGCAGGTGACTTTTCAGATCATAGTGGTTACAATTTAAGGCTGTTATACATTGAATTAAGTGGCTGTTCAAGTTATTTTCAGTTACAATTAAAGGGGCTGTTATAAAGGAAGATTAAAAATTATTAAAGGAGTTTTTAAAGAGAATTTTATGCCCTTTAAAATTCGACAGCAACCCTTCTTCTTCCAGTCGTTTTTTGGAGCTTTCAAGATAATTTAATCAAGCCTTTTAAATGTCATTAAGGAGCTGGTTAAAAGATGGTGTCTATTCAGCTGACCAAGGACAACTCAAGAGTCATTTTTAAGCGATTAAAGACATTCAAATCAGCTGAGATGTTATGGAAGGAGTTATTTGGTTCAAGCATAAGAAAAGACATGAGTTTTTATGGCACATTAAGTTGGATGTTTTTGACCATTCGGTTACCTTGTTCTAAGCATTATAAATAGATGTAATCAGTCTTAGAGAAGGACTTTTTGTTGAATATATATGAAATCTTTGAATTGTGAGTTATCCAATTCTCTTTGTTCTTCCGGAATTGATTTGACTTATCAAGCATAGCTTGTGGCTTCTATCTTTTCTTGTTTGCCGAACTTATCACCTTTGGTGTGGCGTTCAATATACCTTTGGTTCCTATCATAGTTGATAGAGGGTCAAGGTCCCTTGCTATTTCTTTAAACCGATAAACACCTAAGAACCATTTTGAGATTCGGGTCAACAATCAATTATTGTTGGTTCATTCCCGATCTTAGCCAATTAATTCGTTATTGTTGCTTATCTATTTTGTCTACCGCCTTTGTTTGAAGCCATTATCTCTATTTTGTTTACTTTAAATCCAAACGAATCTATCCTACTCAATTCACAATCGGGGAACTCAGATACAACTCTACTCAACACCGAGGCGGTTCGTATCACAAGGTTACAGAGTATTACTGGAGTTTATAGTACAAACAAATAGAATTTCAAACATTTCATAACATATCAATATTTATATAAAAAACCAATCAAAATCATTCATATTGTCCTAGATACGAGCCCTAAAGGCCCAAAATATGCATTAGAAATAAGTCGGGACTAAATCAGAAACTCAGAGAATTTTTCAGAAAACATTGAAAATTTTCAAAGCTACAAGGGTCACATGGGCGTGTGGCCAGGCCGTGTAGGCATTCGAAATATAGGGACACTCGGCCGTGTCCCAGCCCGTGTCTGTACCTGTGTATCTCTCTAAATTGGTCACACGGCCAAGCTACACGCCTGTGTGCTAGGCCGTGTACCCTTCGAAGTAACCTCACACGCTCGTGTGCCAGGCCTTGTGCTAGGCCGTGTACCGGCATGACTTGCAACCCTTTGAAATCTACAGGGGACACACGGCCGTGTGTCAGACACGGCTGAGACACATGCCTGTGTGGACAAAAATAAGCCATTTTATAAGCCATTTTTCTCACCCAACAAGCCATGAACCTACAACCAAAATTTCATATAGGCACAAGCCATAACAAGGCACCAAATTCAAGCATAATCAAGCTATAAACTTAAGGTATACAAACATACAACCAATATGCCCATGGGGCACCTCAAATTCAACATTTAATCTAGTATAAATACAAATGTTCAACTAAACTTAAACTAATCTTACATCAATAACCAACCACTGAGTTCACCTACTAAACATACTAATTGGTGCCAAATTTTCCATTCAACAATTAGCACTATAGTATACATATATTTCATATAAAATAAGGTACCAATTCATCACGTTTCCAACACATCACAAGACATTTATATCTTCCATTTTAGACTACCATTTCATCCTTAATCATCCAAGCATCATGATAAAAGGTAACAACCACTTTAAGACTAAATATTTACATAACAAACTAAGTTCACATTAACACACAGAATCCTTAATACAAGCCAAGAATATGGAAACTTCAACAACCAAAAAGCCTATGCATGCCATTATAACCAAACGTAAAAACATCCATAGGTACCAATATAGCCAATGGATAGTGTGATGGATCCCCGACTAGCTTTCAACCTGATCGAACTTTTGATAATCTGTACAGTAAGAGAAAGACAACTATGTAAGCAATGAATGCTCAGTAAGCTCGCATAAACTTTAAACATATCATTTCATTTCAAATATGAACTTTATATGTTATGAATAAACCTGTATTAATTCTCCAATATTTACCAAACTATATAAATATCATCTCACAAATGAATAGGTTTATTAATAACTCGAACACTTTCGATGTATAACATACTAATGTCTCATACATTGAATTACATAATCATTTCCCTTTTTTTTTTAAACGGTAATCCAGTTCATTTACATACATACAATTTCATTCACCTATTCTGAATCATTTCATTTGTGTAACACACAAGACATGAGCATAAACATGCATTATAACCACAAACTAGTGCATTTAAGTATGACTCTTTTAAAATCAACTATACAATAAACCATTTCATAAGAAAATGAATACCTTGATTCTTACCACCCTTTCATGCATCTAAGCATCTTTCCATTTGGTCAATTACCATTTCAATACATTTCTTTAAAACTAACATAATACAATCCAACGAATAGCTCGGTACAAGACTAAGCACATCAATAACACATGTTAGTTCATTTAAACATGATTCATATGAATTTGACATGGATAACTATTATACTTAAACATGATTCAATTGGATTTATCATTCTTCATAGCATATCAAGTTTTTCTATGTACGCCATTTCAATAAGTTTCATACACACATGTCTTGGTTCATATTGAACACTTACCATTTCATTTGCGTAACACAAAAGACATAAACATAACATTTACCATAGTCACAAGCTAGTGCTTAAACACATAACTTAATAATATCATCACAGGGTAAGGTATGATACATAAATATAACATCACTTAAATCATACCTTTCATAATCAGGAATATTCATACTTTGATCAATGGTATATCATACCTTTCCATATTTTTCATAGCGAAGTCACTCAAAATCCTTACTGAAGCTTGTACGAAGTGTGCTAAACGATAGTTGTAACCATCCCTTTTCATATTCGATGGTCGAAACCATCCCTTTTCATTAATCAATGGTCGTCACCATCCCTTTTCATAGCTGATGGTCATCACCATCTTTTTTTATAATCGCTAGCCGAAGCTATCCCTTTTCACATTTGATAGCCGAAGCTATCCCTTTTCATATTCGATAGCAGAAGCTATCCCTTTTCACATTCGATAGCTGAAGCTATCCCTTTTCATATTCGATAGCCGAAGCTATCCCTTTTCATATTTGATAGTCAAAGCTATCCCTTTTCATATTCTATGGTAATCACCATCCCTTTTCATAGTTGATGGTCGTCATCATCCCTTTTCATAATCGATAGCCGAAGCTATCCCTTTTCATTATCTAAGGTTTGTCGATACATCGAATTTTCTGTCGAGACATGATATGATAATATAACATAATAGCATTTAAAAAAATATATAAAATGTTATTTAAATATACGAACTTACCTGGCTAAATTGCAGAAATACCAAAGTTAAGGGTCATTTTGGTAATTTTTCATTTTTCCTCGATTTTCCTCTCGATCTTGATATAAATTTCTAATTTCATTCAATTTATCAATTTAGGCAGTAAAAAATGTAATTCATGCAATTTGTTCATTTTAACATTTTTACAAAATTTCCCTTTAAGTTTTACTTCTATTCAATTTAGTCCCTAAGCCCAAAACATGCAATTTAACCATTTTTAATACAAACACAAGCTAGTCGAATATTCATAGCATTCAATACAACTCCTTTTTATAATAATTTCACAACAAATCATTGTATTTTTACTATTTTAACAATTTAGTCCCTAATCAATAAATTCTTCAAAATTCACTTAACAAAATATTTTTAATTATCAATCAACATTCCGAATTCATCATCTAACATCAAAAATTACAAGGGTCATTAGTGGCAACATTAAAAATCTTTAACAGTTTCAAAATCGAAGGTAAGGGCTAGCTAGACCTAATTGGAACGATCCCCAAAACATTAAAATTACAAGAAACTGATAGTTTAGGGCTTACATGCAAGGAATGAAACATGGCCTAACCTAGCTTCCATAACCATGGCTTTCTTCTTCTTTCCATTCGTGAAGAAGACACAAAAATGATGCTATAACATTTTCGTTTTTATTTTAATTAATTTAATTACAACATTACCATTTAGTCCACTTAAAATATCATCCAATTTCATGCTTTTAGTTGCCCAAAACCATCCACTAACCTCTTGAATGGTCTAATTACCATTAAAGTCCCTTTTCCCTTTTTTAATTAACCATTTAATCACTCAAATCAATTAGTGATCAAATTTTACTTTTTTTTACCATTTAGTCCTTTTAATTAATTAACTATCGAAACGTTAAAATTTTTCAACAAAAATTTAATACCACCTTAATGACACTCCGTAAATATTTATAAAAATATTTATAGCTTGGTTTATAGAAATGAGGTCCCGATACCTCATTTTCTAAAACCACTTAACCTTAGACTCTTACCATTTGAACTTAATAAATCGCTTATAAAACAAAAATCACTATATCAAAAACCTTTTCAAAGTCACAATTAACTCGTAAATATTAAATATAATATTTATGAACTTACTCGTCAGATTTGGTGGCCCCAATACCACTATTTCTAACACTATTGAAAAATGAGCTGATACAAATATATCTTAGTAGGATATGCTCTCTCTTCTAACAATATTCCACATCAAGTTTTGCAACCAACTGATATAAAATTAATAGAAATTTCTTGGAAAGATTGATTGACAACAATTTAATGTAGATGTAACAGCTTGAATTTGGGGCTAGTCAAAACAGTGGTTTCGGGACCACAAATTCGACTAGGAAAAATTTATTTTTATTATATTTTTATGGTCTACGATTTCACAAAATAATTTCGTAAAAATTTCATCAAAAATTTCGACGATTGGGCACTCAATTTAGCCAAAATGACTAAATTGTAAAAAGTACAAAAGTTGAGTTCTACATGTTAGAAGTGTCCTGAAGGTCCTTAAATGGTAATTAGATCATTGGTTAAATTATGGACAAAAATGGACATGAGATAAGTGAAATAGGAAATTTTTAAGTTAGGGGCATTTTGGTAATTTGGTAATTAAAAAGTATGAAAAAGACAAAATAGGCCAAAAATCATCATCTTCAACCTCATGGCCGAAATTAGCAAGGGGGAAGCCATGGTTAGGGTTTTCAAGCTTCCAAGCTCGATTGTAAGTCCGTTCTAACCCCGTTTTTAATGTTCTTTACGTTTTTAGAGTCCTAGTAACTTGATTTAGCTTATTCTAGTAATAATTTAACCTAGGGTTTATATTTGGAAAAATACCCATAGGTGAAATGTGTTCATTTTGATGTTTTATGGTAGAATATGAAGCTATAAATTATGTTAAACAACTTTTACTAAGCGATTTTAAGTAAAAACGAGTAAAACGACATAATCGGTAAAAATACCTAATGTTCACAAGTGTTAGAGTGGGAATTTGATGTTGCCATAGAAGGGAAAAATGTTCAGCATGTCATAAAACTTAAGGATAAGAGATGGAGTTTAATTTCCGAGCTTTGGGGAAAAAGTGTAAATATGAAAAAGTTTAGGGGAAAAATCGTAATTTTTCCAAAGTTCGAGTCAATGACTGTTTTGATGAATGTGAGTGTTAAATAAGTTAAATGTGTAATAATAAGTCAAGAAAGATAAAGAATTGACTTTGATTAGTGATAAAGAAAAGTGAGAAAAAGTGAGAAATTCTCAGTTGAACCTTTGGAATAAATAGGGATACAAATGAAGTGACAGAAATGACCAGATGTGTGGCACGGACTGTGTGTAGGCCACTATATGAAAGTGAAAATGATGGTCACCTGTGTAGTACTATGTGCAGGCTACTACGTGTACCAGAAAGATATGTCGCATGTGTATTACTATGTTCAGGCTACTATGCATACCGGATAGCTTCGATCACGTGTGTAGTACTATGTGCAGGCTACTACGTGTATCGGATAGTGATGGTCACATGTGTAGTACTATGTTTAGGCTAATATGTGAACCGGTATCATTAATTATAAGTTGGTTGCTATGTGGTGATCCCACGGGATATCATTGATTAAAAAGGGTGGTTGCTGTGTGTTGAATCCACCGTGTATCTGTTATTATTCCGAAGTGTTCATCGGGAAATTGACTAAGTGAAAATACATGAGATCATGTAACGATTAAGTGTAATTGAATAATGAATATATGTGTGGAATTGAATTGAATATTGACTTGAAAATGGCAAAGTGAATTTTGAATTAAATAGTGATTGAAATTGAAAAAGTGAAATTATGAAAAAGTAGAATTAGCAAAAAAACAGTTTTGGACAGCAACAATCATGTGATTTTAAAAAATCACCAAAAATGGTGGAAATATATTTAGAGAGTGAACAAGATATAAAATGAAATCTTAGTGAGTCTATTTTTACAGAAAAGAAACAGAGCAAGCAAATGAGTTATATATTTTGAGATATTTGAATTTTAGTGAGACAGGGACAGATTGATTTCGGAATCCCCTCTTCTGATTTTGGAAAATCATTAAAAATTTTTAAAAAATAATTATAAGTTATAATTTATATTCTTACAATCCTTAATGAGTCTAGTTTCATGAGAAATAGTCGAGAACACCATTTGAATTTTGTACAATGAGATAATTCATTTTTAGTGAAGAGTGGTCAGAACTGTCACACTGCATAACCGGGTAAACTTTAAAGAATAAACTATACTATTTGGCTAAAGAAAAAATTCTGAAAATTTTATGGTAAGAAGATATTGAGTTTAGTTTCAGGGAAAATTAACGGTTCTTAATTTGAAGTTCTGTAGCTCCAGATAAAAATAATTTATTGATACTGACTCAGATAGACAGCTTTGAATATACATAAGGGTGAATAAAGAAACTATAGAAAATGTTATTTCTAAGAGTGTTAAGTACATTAAGGATGTTGAATGGAGAGGAGGAGGAGGAAAATTAAATATATATATGAATGATTTATGTATAATTGGTTATATGATCGATTATAATCGATAAACGTGGAAATAGAAATGATGCTTACATTTGTATATTATTGATCATGGTTTAAGCTCATATTGGAAAATAAAGTTTCATAGTATGTATGTATGGTATATTTTGTATATGATTTGGTATGAAGTAAGGCCATGAATGGTATATGGATTAAATGCACTAGCTTGCGACTATGGTTGAGTGTAATGTTTATATCTTGTGTGATATGCATAGGAAACGAGAGTGAAAAGGAAATGAAATACTAAGTTCATGCTTGAAGTGTAAAATTACGCAAAAAGGGGACGTTAAGTTAAACGATAAATATGTATTAGTATTGAACTTAATGAAATTGAACTGTACGTGAATTAAATAGAAATTGCAAATGATTTGATTTGAATTAAATGAATTTTTGTGCTATTGAAATGTATATTGGATTGAGAAATTGAATTGAATCGTGAACATGAGAATCATGAATTAAATGAAATGGAAATAAAGTATTGAATTGCATGAGTATGTATTGGGTCTCAGAAGCCCTATTTGTTACAAATATAGTATTTTGAAGTTATAACGTGAAGATTTATAAAAGCATGTTAAAAATTTGAAGAGTTTAAATTTGAATGAAATTTTATAACTCAGTCTAACATATTTATAAGTGTATGTGTTCTGGTAATGCCTCATACCCTATTCCGGTGTCGAATACGAGTAAGGGGTGTTACAGTAGAAATAGTTTTCACTTTAGGATTAATGATAGGCCTTCAATGTAGATGGAGTCTAAATAGAAAATATTTTTGGGAGTTCTCCTTGTATCGAATTTTGTCTACCTTACAATTCCATATTAACGATATGCCTACACCACATCTTTTTAAGTTGCTTTATGTATTTAAAATTTCACATTTTCATATACTTTTTCGTTAAAGCTTCAAAAAAGAAAAGAAAAGATGATAACAATTAAATGCATGCATTAGGTGCAAGCGAATTAAAATTAAATCTGATTATACATTTGTATTTTAGGTCTATTAAGTATGTGTAAATATTTTCAATTATCATTATATAAAAAGGTCAATTTTTGAAAATAATTTAAATGTTATTTCTTTTTAAGTAATAAAAGGAAACGACATAAGGAATTGTCGAGCAAAAGTAATCTAAATGTTGTATTTAGATATATTTTACATGTAAGCAATTTTCATTACGCTTTAACCATATATTTTATTAAATTAGGATAATGTTAAGTTCTATTGTTATGTTTTTTTCATTTGCATAATAGAAAAGAACTAAATTATTCAATAATTGAAAAAATTATTGCAATAAGACAATTAAAACCGATGAACATCATTCTTATACCTCCAACCAATGAACGCCATAAAAAATGGGCAATAAATTGATTATGAGAACAAATCGACACACTTTATCTTTCCTCGTAGATTAGAAGTTTTGCGCATGGAAAATCCTAAACTAGGTAACCCTATTCAGAGTGAAATTGTTTAATTTTAGGTGCTCAACATTTATTCAACAACTTGCTATTACACAATTCACAATAACAGTAAAAGTTGAATTCTTAAAGCTTAGAACAATTTTATTTTCTTAACTTATTATTCTCTAAATAAATCTATTACAAACATTGGGATATTTCATTTATCGTAAAATAAAACCAAGTAAAGGTGCAAAATCCGGGTCATTTCAGATGCTACTGGCAAAATCATCATACTTTCAATGGTAGTACAACCTAACCTGTTCTAGAATTTACCAAAATTTAGAAATAAATAAATTTGATATCCATTATTTCTTTATATGCTTTTGGAACATTATTTTTCTTGATTGATGTAAAAGTCTTTCCTCTTTCGAACATTCTATCGTTATTCCAATGTCAGCTTCTAATTTTACCGAATAACGGTATCGATTTTTAGTACTTTTCAACATATAATTAACTTAAAATGCACCATAATATAATGAGTTTTTGTTTCATTTTATGGTATATTTGATATAATATATATACGATCAATAACACAAGATTTATATTGCATTCAAGAAACATATTTAACTACCTACTTCAAGATGGATTCATTTACTAACACGATATTCAATTGTTGAACGTTAGATTTGATCACCTAATTTAATTAGTTTCAGAATTTAATTTCTACAGTTTTTATTTGCCTATATATATATGAATTTCATCGAACAAGAATTTTATTCCAAACCATCTGAAAGGCTAGTAAAGCTCTTCTTTGTAACTGTTTTGTTTGTTTCTTTTTTCTTTTGATCTTTTTTTGCAATGGCAAGCTTAGACAAGAAAACTCTAGCAAAGAAAAAAATTGAGATTAAAATCATTGAAAGTGAGGATGATAGGCTCATCGCATTTTCAAAATGACGCATAGGAATTTGTAAGAAAATCTCTTAGCTCTCCACTGTATGTGGTGGGGAGATTCTTTTTATTATTTTCTCACTGGTTGGTAAACCTTATTCGTTTGGTCATCTTTCTATTTAATCTATCGCTAAACACTTTTCAAACGCAAGCCAACCTCTTAATGAAACCATTGATTCTCCTATTGAGACTTACCGTAAGGTAAAAATCAACTTGCTTGTACAAAATTTTAGTGAGGTCCAATACCAACTAGATGCAATAAAAGAAAAACAAAAGGTGATTGTTTTGGGCCAATAGTTACATGGAATAGAAATTCGTTATTGGTGGAAAGCTCCCATTGATCAACTTAACTTGAGGGAGCTCTACGAACAAGACTGTAATAGCCCGGTTTAGCCCCTAGTCAGACAGTGGTTTCGGGACCACAAATCTAAGTCAAAAAATATTTTAATATTATTTTTTGTGCTTATAGTATGTTAATTGCATGTGTGAAATTTTCGTGATTTAATTTATCTGTTTGTGTGTTTAATTTGATAAAAGGATTTAATCGCGTAAAGTGAAAAACTTGAGGTCTATTTGTTAAAGGCATCAAATTGATATAAAATGGAAATGTGGAACACTTGCATGTCAATTATACCATTAATAATAGTGGTGGACAATAATTGGACAAGGTTAGGTGAATTTTATGTTAAGTTATTAAGGTTAAAATAGTAAAAAGAAAATTAACATATAATTAAATTAAATAAAACACAAAATGGCCATACATTTGTTCATGCTTGGCCGAAACTTCAAAAGAAAAGATGAAGGAAAAGAAAGGCTAGGTTCGACACTTTGAAAGCTTAAATTCGATAAGTGTTTTGCTCGATTTTTGATAATTTTTACGTTTTTGAGATTGTTGCTTTGTATATTATCTAGCCCATGTGTTAATTTTTGGAGTTGATGATGAATTTGAGAATTTCAATTGTTGATAATGTGTTGTTTTTGTTGTTTGATGATAGAAAATAAATATATGTTGTTTGATTATCATGTTTAATTAAGTGATTTTTTTTGTAGAAATGCCTATTTGGGATTAAATTGTGAATTTTGTAAATTGAGGGGTCTAAATGCAAAATAAATGAAAGAAATGGGCTGCTATGCACCGTAGTAAAATTCGGCCTAAGTATAGGATGTTGAAATTTTGAAAATTTTGTGTTATTTTGAAATAGGGACTAAATTGAGAAAATATGAAATGTTAGGGGCTAAAGTGCAAAATGCCCAAATTATGTATTTTTGAATGAATTTGAGTGAGCATGTTATTAAACAAGTCAAATTTAAATTAATTTAGATCAAGAGAGAAAGAAATCAGATTTGGATCGGGGAAGTCGAAAGTTGTTGAATAGTCGTTCCGGTCCGTTCGTCTTCGTTTGAGGTAAGTTCATAAGTAAATAAATTCTATTAAATTTGAAAGTATGTGTGATATATGTGTTGAATTGAATTATTACAAATGTATGTGTGATTGCCGAATCATTTTATGCATTGGAGATTTGTTTATGAGTTTGATACAATGGAATTACAACATTTGAAAGCCCTGTACGAACCATAGGATTCTGATATCTGATTTCGTGTAAGACCACGTCTGGGACATTGGAATCAATTTGAGATTTACATGTAAGACCATGTCTGGGACATTGGCATCATATATAATTTCGTGTAAGACCCTATCTGGGACAGTGGCATCAATATTTGATAACATGTAAGACCTCGTTCGGGACATAAGCATTGTACGAGCTGAACGAAAAATCAGAGTATCCTTATTAATTTGGAATAGTTCAATGGCAATATCGAGTCAAGATCGAATGTGAATTGAGATAAATGTTTCAGGTACGTGAGAAATTAAATGTTCATGAAATAAGGTAAGTATAATAATTGAGGTGATGATATAATTATGCTTGTTAAAAGAGCTATTTGTGAGTACATGAGATAGTTATATTTGGTCAAATTGTAAATATATTACTAATGTTTCTATGATGATTTCTTTGCTTATGACTTTCTAAGCTATTCAAGCTTACTTTGTGTACTTGATTGATGTTTTATAGATTTTTAGAAGCTAATTACGAGCTCGGGGATCGTCAAGGAAATATGTCATACTATCAATCGATATTTTGGTATTTTATAAGTTTGAAACCTTAAATATATGGCATGTATAGGCTTGTTATATTATGTTTGATTTTGAGTTGTATATATATATATATGAGGCCGTGTAAAAATGGCTTGTTCAAGATGTTAATACTTGTGTGTTTGGTCACGATTAAAGTTTATATTAGAGGTATATTTCATGATATATATATATATGTGAGTGTGGTGAGATTGTTTTATGATTTCGTATGGAATAACGATATGTATATATATATGATTTGTAATTAGTTCACTATAATAAAGTTGATATGTGGCATGTTTAGTTTGTTTTAGTAAGCTTGATATATGATTGATGAAGGTGTTTTGATTGTGGATTGTTAATAATGCTAATGATAGTAATTTTCAATCATGTATTAGCTTAAATTGTAATTATAAATGAAAGGTTTATTTTAATCGTGGTTCAAGAATAGTGATTTAATCATGTAGTTAATCGTTTAACTATATGTTAATATTGAAATTTGTTGTATTAGTTATGAGTGAACTATGCTATACTATGGTTATTTTGAGTCAAATTGAAATGGTATGGTTGCATTAGTGAAATGGTATAGAAATGGTGAATAATGTGTATACGTATATTCAGCTAAAGTATTAGATTTATATTAATGAGTATGTGATATGATTTATGTCATGTATTGAATTTATCTTGGATGACCGAATATGTGGATAATTGATTAGTTATATGTATGAATTTAATAGGTGAATTGAATATATAGGTTTGGTTGGTAAATGTCAATCGAGGAAAGTGTTTAGGTTAATTTTCTAGCCAAATTATTAAGAAGCAAATTGGTCTTGTGTGGTAATTCGGTACAATGTGTGCAACGCCACAGAATTTGGGCTTAGAAGTATTGGGCCTTGAGCAAGGGAACGGTTAGGAAACTGTGTACAACAGTATGTCTGCGTTAGTGTTTAAGGGTCCTGAGAGGAGCTAGAAAAGTCCTAGGTTCAAACTTGGGCTTTAGCAAAAATTTTGATTTTAAGTGGATAAAACCCTGGATGCTTGGATGTAGGCCTTTTAAATTATTGTGTTAAAAAATGTCATAAGGAAGCTTGTGGTCTAGTGGTTGTGGCGTCATTAAGGTTATAAGGGAGCCTGGGTTCAAGTCTTGGCTTTTGTAATTTATTTTGGTTTTTCTTTTAAAGGAACTTGAACTTTGGCCTTTAGACCTTTTTATTAATTGAAGATAAAATGTGACACAAAAGAGCTTCTGGCAAGGAGGCAAGTGGCGTGTTGAGCTATTGAGGTGAATAAATTTGCTGCTATTTCCTTCCTTTCTACATTTGTCGAATAGGTAAATTTCTTTTTGGTTTCTTTGCTTTGCCGAAATCCCTTTTCTCTCTCACTCTTGGTTCTGCTTTTTCTTTTCCTTTTGAATCCTTCTCCTTTCGGCCTCCCTTCTAAACTGAATCTACTCTCCATCTTCTTCTTCTCTGCTTCCAACTCTCTTTCAATCATAGCTGAATTCTTCATAAGGCTTTTTGTGTACGTTCAGTTTATCATCTTTCCCTATTGTGTTTGGCTGAATATACCTAAACTATTCCAACCAATCCTATCATCGTTAATTTTGGGTTCTAAAATCTCTAGAAGGGAAATGGAGGTTTTCGATAATATGTTGCATAAAGAGATATCAATGGTGGCGAGTAAAAGCCATTCTGAGGGAGGACAAGGAATGGTGCCAGCTGAGAATGGGCACGTATCTCCTGCCCCCAAGTTTAAGTAGCGTAAAGTGTCAGCTGTTCGGGATTTTCCGCTAGGGTGCGGTAGGGTGGCTGCACCAATCTCTGGATCAAGTGGGCAAACCATAACCGACTAATCTAGTCAAGGGAGAGGTAATCTATTGGACAAGTATTTTTGGTAGAGGCTGTTTTTGATAAGTTGATTGGGATTTGATTAACCCTATTGACAAGAGATTAATGGTTTGCCTTAATTGAATGTAGGTTGGTGTTCTCGTAGGTCTTTCACTTTTCGTAATCAAGTGTGTATCTGCACACCATAAATCATTTCTATCGTAAAGCTGAAAGAGTGTGTGTAATCACATTGTCTCTTCTGTGAATCGGTAAAAGCCGAAAAGCTAAAAATACGGCGATTGAGGCCACACGGGCATACGAACACTCGTGTGGTGAACCGAGCCCACGAAACATGGTGTAGACTATAGAGGCCACCACGAGTGTTCTCGTGCTCTTGGGTTGTTATGGGCCTCATGGGCTAAAATGGGTTGTGTGGGCCCAATAGGTTCATGGGCCCCACACGGATAAAATCCACGTTAAGTGACAAATACTGGATTGGGCAATGTAGTTCGCATAGACGTGAGTGAATTTGGGCTAAATAGGCCACACGAGCGTGTGGGCCCACTTAGACCGAATGTGGGCCTTGGGCCCATTTGTACAATTATGACCATTTATATTATATGTGTCGCTCAACGCGACTGTAGGCCTTCAAAAAGGTTGTTAAATGACCGAAATACCGTTGAAGGGTAAAATAACCAAAATACCCCTAGGGGTAAAATTACCATTTTTCCCATAACTGACGAAATGACCGTTACACCCCTAGTGGTAGGTTGAATGATGTATGTATGAAAGTTATATGACTGATACTGAGCATGACATCCTGCATTCATGTATGTTACTAAGGCATGTCATCCTGCATGGGATTGGGTGTATATTGGCGGAGTAAGTGTATGGCTTGTAGGTGTTTTGTTCAAGGCTTACTGCCTTTCTGCTTATGGCTTTTAGCTGTTCTGTTAACTAGCAGCACTGTTGCGATACTTATGGCTTTTAGCCATTCTGTCTACGGTGTCGAGTCGTTTTGTAGACTTAGTGCCACAACCGGTGCTAAGCTTGGTGTGTTGGTTGGGTGGGTCGATTTTATCCCCACATGGTGTGTTGGCTGGTACGTGTGGTGTATTGGTTGGATTAGGGTGGATTTCTATCTGCATATCTGCATTTGATACAGATTTTGTAATGGGATTAGGTCCACCTGGTTCTGTTAATGGGCTCAGGCCGAGTCTGTTTCTGCATACCGTATATCTGACTGTTTGTATTATAAGGGATTACACACTGAGTTTTCGGAAACTCACCCTTCTTTCTAACTGTGCAAGTAATCCTCAACCTTAGGCGATTTAGAGCCGCGAGAGACTCGGAGGTGGCCACACGACCGCTGAGGCTCTACTGTAGCCTTTTTATTTGAATTTTATATTTTGGGTTTTAATTCTGTTATAAGGCCTTTGAGGGATTAAATTTTTAAAAGGGCTTTAGATTTCCTTATCTAAAACTGCTAAACACTAATTTTCAAAATTATCAACTATTTTCCAAAAAACACTTAAAAACAGACATTTTTACATTTCAAACTTTAGTAGCTTTGGCGATTGGAATAACCTAAAGTATCAATGCCAGTCATTAAGTAAACATTTTTGACGAGGTGATTTGCTAAACTCGAGCAAAAGGATTTAAACATAGAAATGAACTTGTAACGACAAACTCAATATTTGATCGACGCTTTGGTGTGACATGCCAGATTCAGCCATAACGTTTGGGCCGGGTTTGGGGTGTTACAATGTGTAATAGTGATTTAATCATAATTTGTGTTAGCATTTGTACATATGAATTAAGATGATTTGAATTGATTTCATGATTATATTATAAACATGCTGTATTGGTTATGCGATTAGTTAATAAGTGAATTAAATATAGGTTTATATTCGGTTTGTAATAGGTTTAATTAATAATTTATGCCTATGAAGTCAGTGGTTGTGAAATGATCAACTTTGTTATGTCTAGGATATTGCATATTTTAACTTCTGATTGAATGACATAATTTTGTACTGTCCATGCGGTTGACCTATATAGCCGAATAAATAAGGAATGAAATTTGCTATGTGTGTTTAAATCTTGACATGGTGATTAGTCTATAATATTATTGTGGATAATTCGGCATTGGTGTTTATTACAGCTTATGTTTTTTTGTGGTGATTAGTGTATGTTTCAACAAAGCTAAATGTACATAGAATATGTTTAATTATGCAATTTTATGTTTTGTTAAAATTTTAAGACTTGATATTTGATTAAGTTACGAGCATTGAGCTGATTAAATTTTTAGTTGTGAAATAAAATGATCATCTATATGAACTTTGATATGACTGGTAATACCTCATAACTCTAATCTGACAATGGATACGGGATAGGGGTGTTACAAAGATGAACGTTTCACAGAGTTGATCAACTTGATCTCTGTCACGAGTGACAAGAAGATTGCCACTATTTCCTCAATGGATTCTCCGATGGATGAGGATGTCCCTTCTACCTTTCCTCCTAGATATGGCCCTAATTTTCAATAGTTTTGTACCTCAATGTCCACGATGTTAAATGTTATGTTATTTTTTTATTTTTTTATGTTTGTTAGGCTTGTCAGTATTAGGAGTCCTTAAGGCATACACGAACAGGTTTCTCTAGTCGACAAACATTTGGTCTATGGTGTAACCTCCCAAATTTGGCTTAGACATTATGGCTAGATTGAGAAAGCTACACTAGCCACCGAAATGGCTAAGCTAACTTACTTTACTTTTGAAGACCTTAAATAAACTCATTTTAGAGAAAATCATAGTTGTACTTTGAGTTAGCTTAAAAGCATTCATTCATTAGGTCGTGTATACTTAAGATTAATTTTATTGTTGGTAGTGTTGTTTTAAAAAAACTGTTTGCTTGTCGCTCTTCTTTAAAAAAAACTCGAAGTTAAATTAATGCAGCAAAAAAACCAATTTTCAAGTCATTTTGGAAAATTGGTTGCCTTATCGATTTGTTTTTCAAAAACAGTTCCTTTGCAATGTAGTGGAAACTAGGAACACCATCAAATTTTACTTAAGCCGTATATCAGGCATTATCCGGTTATTATGCTTGAGTAATCCATGCATACAAAAAATCCCAAAAAGAAAAGTTACCAAGCCACAGACCAGAAATAATTAAAAATTACATGCCAAAACCAATAAAGACTTAATAATACTTAATTAAATAATAATAATCTGAGGTCCAAGTTCATTCTTCGAATGCCGAGTCCGCTCCTAATTTTGAGGTTTACTTGAAAAGTTAAACACTATTGGGGGTGAGCTTATGAAAAGCTCAGTGTGAGTCGAATAATTATTTAAATGGGAAAAAACATCAAATACAGTGAAACATATTAGCGTTAACAGAAGAAAATAGAACCATCATAGGAATTTCATGTCATTACATAGTCATGAACAAATTCAT
Source organism: Gossypium raimondii (assembly GCF_025698545.1). Lineage (NCBI taxonomy): Eukaryota > Viridiplantae > Streptophyta > Magnoliopsida > Malvales > Malvaceae > Gossypium > Gossypium raimondii. The sequence goes on along the minus strand of NC_068570.1, from coordinate 29,256,652 downwards.
GCCAATCGGTGTATGAGCATAGGTCATCATTCATTCGAGTAACAATCATTAATTTCGGTACCATTCAATATAACAAAATACAATGCATAGCATAAATCAATAATATTTGAATATGTCGTGCACATGATGCAATGCAAAAAGTTTCCTACCCATACCATCCGCTACACACCACGAGTTCCTCAGAACCCGTCTTCCAAACTCCAAAACATTATGAGCATAGCTCAATGTGGTAAAACCACCAAATAATCAATAATGTAGAAAATCTGTCAGATATCAAATGATGCGATACAATCACCAAAAACAAAAAATATGCGATAAACTCACCAATCCCCTCGGTACTCCAAGTGCAGTGCACTGACTACGAATAATGCGGACTTAATATGCCACCAGTACTCTACGAAACTCCTCCGTCAACCACAAAATCTCATCCCAATGCATATGCAATATGTCACACAATCTCATAAGTAATCATATCTCAATACTTTTCATATTCATTTGACATGCTTAGTATGTCCTCAATAATAACATATTTTCAGTAAATAGAAACAGTGTTTCAATCTTTCAAATTACCATTGTGTTGGTATCAATCAATATCGTTCAATTTTACTTACTTTATGGATTTTCATTGTGCATAAATAACACCCTTTTCAGTACACAATATAACAAGTATTTCATACGTTTAAATCATATATAAGCTTAATATCTCAACACATTATATCATTCAGTCAAACATTCTCCTATCTCATAACTCAAATATGCAATTACAAACTCAATCAAACATTCATACTATCAAACTAGCAATTTTGCCAACATGTCAATCTTTTAAGGCTCGAAACATACTTGGTTTGGCCAATCAAAAAATCAATAATTTGGCTATTAATACAATCCAAATGGAAAGATAATTTATCATATAAAACATGATATTTAACATTTTCAAACAATTTTATGAGTTTAGGACCAACACCTTATTTTTCGCTTCCTCGCAGCACACTAGCGAAGCTTCCAATTTTCCTTAATAATTCCTTAAATGAACCTATACCAAAATTCAGTATAAATTTAATAAATTTACCATTAAACCAGCCCCCAAACACCCACTTATGAGTTCAAACCAATCGTTGAAATTAAAACTATTTTATGAATCAAAACTAGTTAGATTCCTTACATTGTATCGATGCAAACCGTACGTACAATCGTTCTTCGCCTTTACGGATGATTCGGGGCATTTGGGTCAGCACCTAATTCAATAATATACTGGAAAATAAGTAGCTAATTAATTTTTAAATTCCTTCATTTAATCAAATCATAACCTTTACCCAACAAACATGTCGACGTAACAAAGTAGTTACCCTTAATTGCACTTACGCTTCACGATTTGTGGGATCCGAATGGCTAATTGATCAAGAATGTTTTCCCTAATTGAAATGGGGTTTAAAATCTGATTAGGATGGTTCAAGAACTCAAATTAATGCTGGAAAAATATAGTCAAGAAAAAAAAACAAAAGAACTCCCTTTCTTGCATATAGGCGCACACACCACCACCCATGGTGGCTAAAATTGGGGCTGAATTTTAAAATGGTTTAAGATCTCATTAAATTCTGGAAAACTACCTTTTAAATCGTTTAAAATTCCCCAAATTACAGATCTAAAAATTTAGGCTTTTAATGGACAAGTTTAATTAAGAAATTGAAGAGAGAAGAGACCTTTCTCATATTTCTTTTAACCATTAGGCTTTTTCCTCATTCTTGAAATAATTTTGCAATATTTATGTTTTAAAAAAAGGCATGTCTCATACTAGGGTTTAAGGAAAAATTTGCAAAAGAGTAAAAATGGTGAGAGAGAAGGGATTTGAACTTGGGTTTCAAGGAACATTTCACTAACACTTAACCAACAATTCAACACCTCATTTATTTCCTAAAAATGCATAGATAATCTTAAAAATTAAGGCATGGCCACTCTCTCTTGATTCCCAAACTAGATTCTACTAACCCCCGATTTTCGAGATGTTACATATGGTCTCTATTGTACCATTCCCAAGCCGTGACTATTTAGGGTTTACGGCTATTTCCATTCCAATTATCATGTTCTTAGCTATTTGCTTTTAATAAACTTGTGATTAATAAAATTTTTGCATCCTGTTTTTTTGACCTTTGAGCTCAAGGCTATGAATTTTATTCTATTTATAACTTAATCAAGTTTCAATTCATGTGTGGATACACTTTTCACTTTCATTATGCTGTTAAAAATTTTTCATGCAACGTAAAAAGAAGAATATATCATAGTGGGATATGCGCTCTCTTATTACAAGATTACACGTTAATTTTTGCTACCAACTGATATAAAATTAATATAAATTTCTTAGAAATATTGATCGATGATGATTTATTGTATAAATAGTTTTCACTTTAGGATTAGTTGTAGGCCTTCAATGAAGATGGAGTCTAAATAGAAAATATTTTTGGGCCTTCTCCTTGTAGCGAATTTTGTCTCCCTTATAATTTCGTATTAATGATAAGCCTACGCCACCTCTTTTTAAGTTGCTTTATGCATTTAAAAAGTCACATTTTCATATCTGATGGTCACTAAACTAACTACAAATACGACAAAGGCAAGCGCACCTATTGGAAAATAGTATAGCTATGGTAAGTAGAGAATATCGTATCCACGAGGGCTAAAAGTTCTAGTAATTACCGTCTTCTTATTATTTAGCCAAAAATTTGGAGTGATGTATTTTAATCTAAATTTACTAAACTAATTTAACTAAGAACGCAAGAGAGAATGAATGAAAGAAATAATCCAATATTAACCAATGAGATAGATAATACCAAGTAAAGAATCCACCTAGACTTCACCTATTATTATGACTCTGAATTAACCAATTTATTCACTTGTGTCTTGATCCATAGAAATCACTAAATTATGTTAATATCTCTTTCTAGAGTAAGAACAACTGACTCTAGGTTGATTAGTTGAAATATCTTTCTAATTAAAACTCATATTGTCGCATTAACTCGATTTATGGATTTCCCTATCAGATTTGTCTCTAATTCGGTAGATTTATTTCGTCCTATTTCTAAGAGTTCATGCAACTCCACTCAATTATGCTAGATCTATTCTTAAACAGTGACTTTTTCTCCACTGAAATTAGCACATTAAACATGAATTAATATCCTAGAAACATTAAAACAAGAAATAAGCATACATAATTGAGAACAAGAATCAAGTATTTATCGCATAAAACAGAAATTAAATAAAAGGATTCATTATAGATTTCATAGTCCTTAGGTATCTAGGGAATTAGTTCATCATCTTGAATGGAAACATCTCAAAGTTAGAATAACCACAAGGAATAAGATACTCAATAAAACTTCGAAAGAAATTAAAAGGAGATCTTCAATCTTGACGGAGATCTACTTCTCAATTGATTCCTATGGTGTTCTTCGAGTGTTTTCTTTGATCTTCTCTAATTGCCCAATTATGTCTTCTTTTAATTGGTATTTATAGACTTTAGAATGCTTAGAAACCCTAAAAATTGAGTTTTTCGCGTATTTAGGAAGTATTATGCAAAATCGACATGAGCTGTACATAGGCGTGTGGCCAGCCCGTGTGGAAATGCCCAACCCATGTGGATCCTGAAAACAACTCTTTTTGTCAGATTTTGGCTTATTTTTTACTCCCAAATGCTCTCTTAAGTATAGAAACATGAATTTAAAGGGTTAGGAGCATCAAATTCACTAATTTTCATAATTAATCATCCAAAAATGCATTAAGAATGAGATTAAAATATGTTACTTTATAACTTATCAGATATCCCCACACTTAAGCGTTTTCTTGTCCTCAAGTGAAATCCTTAACTCTCATTAAAATTAATCTTTCTCAACTTATAATTCGCATCAATTATGTCTCAAAATAATTCACGAATAATCATACATTGACAATTCAACTAAAAGAGCACTAAAGATTCAAATAATGTCGAAAATTTTTTAAAGCACGAAAACATAGGTATTTCCCCTTATCTAAGAAATTACCTTTATTTTAAAATTGACAAGAATTGACACCCTCACTAAAGATTCACTCAAATCACTCAAAGTGTTTAAGGTTTAAGAATAAGCACTCAATAGTCAAACATGAAAAGTCCTTACCATAGGCTTAGATGAAAATCAAATCTCCACCACTATAAAATGATATGATACACTAATCAAAAGGGCTTTAAGAGGTTGTAATGGGGCTTAGGTTAAGGGTGTGGAGAAAGGCCAACAAATTTTGTTATAATCGAGATCGAATTGCTAAATTACAAAACTAGAAAAAATAAACAAATGCTAAATTAAAAACAAGTGTATAAATTAAGAACTATTCAAGAATAAAAACGAGTTTCTTCTCAAAATATGAATTTAACTGTTCAAGCTCAATCAACATAGAACTAAATAATAATCAATATATATTTTTCTTCTTTTTCTTTTTTTTATCTAGAATAATCGGAAATAATTCAGCAAATCTAACAGAAGAGCATAGTTAAGTAACTAAGCAAATTAAATCTCGACAAAAAGGGAGTCAATAAATCGGGAAAAAGTCTCAACAAACAAAGAAAAAAGAGTTATAGGTTAACATTAATGGGTAAATCAAGAAACGGTGTGTTAGGCTCAATGGAGTTTACTAAGGGTTAATTAAAAAGGTAGGCTTTTTATGGAATAAGTGGGATAAAACCTAAGTGCCCTTATCATCTCAGCATATCAAATCAAAGGTGTGGTCTCGACGTGTATAATCGGAGCAAGTTCTAAAATAACAAATCAAATTGACATAATCATAACCAATAATAAAATGAGCAAGAAAAATATATGCTCTAAAGGCTCAAAATCTCACAAAAATTCATGGTTTTTGATGTCAAACTTGCAAATTTAAAATTTGAAGATAATACCTTAATTCAGGGAAACAAACTAAAATTTTTAGTTCTGAAAATAAACTTATCATACTTGATTCTCTCATGTCTTAAATTTTAAATCAACCAATGCACAAATATCTACAATTTAATCCAAAACACAAGAATAAAAAATCTCAAATTGACAAAAATTCATTCTAATGGAAATATAAGAAAAATACTTAAGCACAAGAATAATTCGAGATTTTCTAATAGTCATATAAATAACCTCCCCACACTTAAGATGTACATAGTCCTCAATGTAGAAACAAATATAATCACAGTGTATGCAAAATATCATAAGAGAGGGAGAAAACTGAAACTGCATTGAAATTGTTAGAATGGTGAAAAGCGGAATTGTAGGCAATTGAAAGTGAAGTGCATGATTCTGTGCAAATTAAGAATACAATAAACACAAATAATGAAGAAGATTAAGAGGTTACAACTCAATTAGAAACAACCATAAAAATAAAAATAAAAACATAGTTCAAAAGATAATAAATGAAATAAGTCTAAAAAATAAAAATAAAGCAACTACAAACAAAAATAAAGATAAAAATAAAATAAAAATAAAAGAAATAAAATTAATGATACCAATAAAATTAAATGTAATTGTAAGAATAATAGTAAAAATAATACTAAAAATAATAGAAATAACATAAATATTAAATTAAATTTAAAATCTAAGTATAAGAGTAATAAAAAAATAGATTAGTAAAATAAAAATAAACAATATAACAAATAATAATAATGAAATAAATAAATAAAGTAAGAAAATAAAGAAAATGGTAAAAGGTGACCAGGCAGGGTATAGGGTGTTACATAAAGCTTTCCTTTGTAACTTTCTACTTGTTTCCTTTTTCTTTTGATCTTTTTGGCAATGGTAAGCTCAGACAAGAAAACTAGGGAAAAGCAAAAAAATGAGATTAAGATCATTGAAAATGAGCTCTCCACTTTATGTGGTGGGGAGATTATTTTTATTATTTTCTCACCGGCTGGTAAACCTTATTCGTTTGGTCATTCGTCTGTTGAATTCATGCATGGATACACTTTTCACTTTCGCGATTCCGTTAAAAAGTTTTCATGCAACGTAAAAAGAAGAATATTTCATACTGGGATATGCTTTCTCTTCTTACAAGATTCCACGTCAAGTTTTGCAACCAAATGATACAAAATTAATAGAAATTTATTGGAGGGATTGATCGACAACGATTTATTTTATAAATAGTTTTCACCTTAGGATTAATGATACGCCTTTAATGCAGATGGAGTCTAAGTAGAATATATATTTGGGAGTTCTCATTGAAGCGAATTTTTTCTCTTGTACAAGTCCATATTAATGATGTGCCTTCACCATATCTTTTTAAGTTGCTTTATGTACTTAAAAAGTCACATTTTCATAACCTTTTTTGTTAAAGCTTTAAAAAAAAAGCCGACAACAATAAAAAGCATGCATTAGGTGCAAGTGAATTAAAATTAAATTTGATTATACATTTGTATTTTAGGTCTATTAAGTATGTGTAAATATTTTCAATTATCATTAACTAAAAATTTAAAATTTAAAATTTATTTAAATGTTTTTATTTATTTTAAGTAATAAAAGGGAGGGCATAACCAATTTTCCAGCAAAAATAATGTAGATGTTATGTTTAGATATATTTTACATGTAAGCAATTTTAATTACGCTTTAACCATATATTTTATTAAATTAGGATAATGTTGAGTTCTATTGTTATGTTTTTGTCATTTGCATAATAGAAAAGAATTAAATTATTCAATAATTGTAAAAATTATTGCAATAAGAAAATTAAAACGAATGAACATCATTCTTATACCTCCAAGCAATGAACGCCATGATAAATGGACAATAAATTGATTATGAGAACAAATCGAAACATTTTATCTTTCCTCGTGGATCAGGATTTTTGCGCATGGAAAATCTTAAACTAGTAACCTTATTCAGTGTGAAATTGTATAATTTTTGGTGCTCTTCATTCATTCAACAACTTGCTATTACTGCAATTCGCAATAAGAGTAAGAGTTGAATTCTTAAAACTTAGCACAACTTTATTTTTTTAATTTATTCTTCTCTATATAACTCTGATGCAGACATTGCGATATTTCATTTATCGTAAAATAAAACTAAGTAAAAATGCAAAATCCGGGTCATTTCAGATGCTATTGGCAACATCATCATACTTTCAATGGTAGTACATCCTAACCGGTACTAGAATTTACCAGTAATTGCAAAGAAATAAATTTGATATCCATTATTTCCTTATATTCTTCTGGAGTATTATTTTTCTTGATCTATTTAGAAGTCTTTCCCTTTTTTAGCATTCTATCAGTTATTCCAATGTGAGCTTCTAATTTCATCGAATAACGGTATCGATTTTTGGTACTTTCAAGATATAATTGACTTAAAATGTACCATAATATCATGAATTTTTGTTTCATTTTATGGCATATTTGATATAATATATATACGATCGATAACACAAGATTTATATTGCATTCAAGAAAAATATTTAACTACTTATTTCAAGACTAGATTCATTTACTAACACGATATTCAATTGTTGAACGTCAAATTTGATCACCTAATTTAATTAGTTTCAGCATTTAATTTCTAGGGTTTTATTTGCCTATATATATATATGAATTTCATCCAAGAAGAACTTCATTCTAAACCATCTGAAAGGTTGGTAAAGCTTTCCTTTGTAACTTTTTTGCTTGTTTCTTTTTCTTTTTTGATCTTTTTTGCAATGCCAAGCACAGAAAAGAAACTAGAGGAAAGCAAAACAACAAGATTAAGATCAGCAAAAAATCAAGATTAAGATCAATGAAAATGAGGATAAAAGGCTTATCACATTTTCAAAACGATGCACATGAATTTATAAGAAAATCTCTGAGCTCTCCACTTTATTTCTTAGGGAGATTCTTTTTATTATTTTCTCACCGACTGATAAGCCGTATTCATTTGGTCATCCTTTTGTTGAATTTGTCGCTAAATGCTTTTCAAACGCAAGCCAACCTCTTAATGAAACCACTGATGCTCCTGTTGAGACTTACCGTAAGGTAAGGATCAACTTGCTTGTCCAAGATTTCAAAAAGGCCCAAGGCCAACTGGATGCAATAAAAGAAAAAAAGGTGATTGATTTGGCCTAATAGACACATGGAATAGAAGTTCGACATTGGTGGAAAACTCCCATTGATCAGCTTAACCTGAGGGAGCTCTACAAACAAACCAACGTTTTGAAAAGTTTGTCAACTTGATCTCTATGACGACGGACAAGAAGATTGCAGCTATTTCCTCAATGCATGCTCCAATGGATAAGGATGTACCTTCTACCTTTCCTCCTAGATACGGCCCTAATATGCAACAGTTTTGTACTTCAATGTCCACGATGTTAAATATTATTTTATTATTTTATTATTTATGTTTGTTAGGCTTGTCATTAGTTGGAGTCCTCAAGGCATACACGAACATGTTTGTCTATGGTTTCTAGTGTACCATTCCTGAGCCTTGACTATTTAATGTTTAGGGTTATTTTCATTCCAATTATCAGCTTCTCAACTATTTGCTTTTAGTACACTGGTGATTAATAAAATTGTTGCATCCTGTTTTTCTAACCTTTAAGCTCAAGGCTGTGAATTTTCTTATATTTATAACTCGATTAAGTTTCAATTCAAGCATGGATACACTTTTCACTTTCATGATTCAGTTAAAAAGTTTTCATGCAACGTAAAAAAAGAATATATCATAGTGGCATATGCTCTCTCTTCTTACAAGACTCCATGTCAAGTTTTGCAACCAAATGATATAAAATTAATAGAAATTTCTTGGAAAGATTGATCGACAATGATTTACTGTTTAATGTTTAGGGTTATTTTCATTCCAATTACCAGCATCTCAACTATTTTCTTTTAGTAAACTGGTGATTAATAAAATTGTTGCATCCTGTTTTTCTAACCTTTAAGCTCAAGGCTGTGAATTTTCTTATATTTATAACTCGATTAAGTTTCAATTCATGCATGGATACACTTTTCACTTTCATGATTCAGTTAAAAAGTTTTCATGCAACGTAAAAAAAAAAATATCATAGTGGGATATGCTCTCTCTTCTTACAAGACTCCACGTCAAGTTTTGCAACCAAATGATATAAAATTAATAGAAATTTCTTGGAAAGATTGATCGACAATGATTTAATGTTTAATGTTTAGGTTTATTTTCATTCCAATTATCAGCATCTCAACTATTTGCTTTTAGTAAACTGGTGATTAATAAAATTGTTGCATCCTGTTTTACTAACCTTTAAGCTCAAGGCTGTGAATTTTCTTATATTTATAACTCGATTAAGTTTCAATTCATGCATGGATACACTTTTCACTTTCATGATTCAGTTAAAAAGTTTTCATGCAACGTAAAAAGAAGAATATATCATAGTGGGATATGCTCTCTCTTCTTACAAGACCCCACGTCAAGTTTTGCAACCAAATGATATAAAATTAATAGAAATTTCTTGGAAAGATTGATCGACAATGATTTACTGTATAAGTAGTTTTCACCTTAAGATTAATGATAGGCCTTCAATGCATATGGAGTCTAAATAGAATATATTTTTGGGAGTTCTCCTTGTAGCGAATTTTTTCTCCCATACAATTCCATGTTAATGATATGTCTTCACCACATCTTTTTAAGATGCTTTATGTATTTAAAAAGTCACATTGTATATCCTTTTTTGTTAAAGCTTAAAACAAAAGACAACAACAATAAAATGCATGCATTAGGTGCAAGTGAATTAAAATTAAATCATATTATACATTTGTATTTTAGGTCTATTAAGTATGTGTAAATATTTTGAATTATCATTAGCAAAAAAATTAAATTTTAAAAATTTTTAAATGTTTTTATTTATTTTTAAGTAATAAAAGGAGAGGGCATAACGAATTGTGCGGCAAAAATAATTTAAATGTTATGTTTAGATATATTTTACATGTCACAATTTTTAATTACGCTTTAGCCATATATTTTATTAAATTAGGATAATGTTGAATTCTATTGTTATGTTCTTATCATTTGCATAATAGAAAAGAACTAAATTATTCAATAATTGTAAAAATTATTGCAATAAGACAATTAAAACCAATGAACATCGTTCTTGTACCTCCAACCAATGAATGCCATCAAAAGTGGACAATAAATTGATTATGAGAACAAATCAACACAATTTACCTTTCATCGTGGATTAGTATTTTTGCGCATGGAAAATCCTAAACTAGGTAACCCTATTCAATGTGAAATTATTTAATTTTAGGTGCTCAACAACTTGCTATTATTGCAATTTGCAATAAAAATAAGAGTTGAATCCTTAAAACTTAGAACAATTTTATTTTCTTAATTTATTCTTCTCTATATAACTTTGTTGCACACATTGAGATATTTCATTTATCGTAAACTAAAACCAAGTAAAGATGCAAAATACGGGTCATTTCAGATGCTATTGGCAACATCATCATGCTTTCAATGGTAGTACATCCTAACTAGTAATAGAATTTACCAATAATTGCAAAGAAATAAATTTGATATCCATTATTTCCTTATATTCTTCTGGAGCATTTTTTTTCTTGACTTATTTAGAAGTCTTTCCTTTTTTTAACATTCTATCGTTATTCCAATGTGAGCTTCTAATTTCATCAAATAACGGTATCGATTTTCGGTACTTTCAAGATATAATTGACTTAAAATGTACCATTATATCATGAATTTTTGTTTCATTTTTGGCATGTTGGATATAATATATATACGATCAATAACACAAGATTTATAATGCATTCAAGAAACATATTTAACTACCTAATTCAAGACTAGATTCATTTACTAACACAATATTCAATTGTTGAACTCCAAATTTGATCACCTAATTAAATTAGTTTCAGCATTTAATTTCTAAGGTTTTATTTTCCTATATATATATATTAATTTCATCCAAGAAGAACTTCATTCCAATCCATCTAAAAGGCTAGTAAAGCTTTCCTTTGTAACCTTTCTGCTTGCTTCTTTTTTCTTTTGATCATTTTTGTAATGGTAAACTCAGACAAGAAAACTAGAGGAATGTCACGAGGGACAAGAAAAATCCCATTGATCTGCTTAACCTGAGGGAGATCTACGAAAAAGACGAACGTTTTGCAGTGTTTATCAACTTGATCTCTGTCACGAGGGACAAGAATATTGCAGCTTGATAAGCTATAAAAGTAACATATTTTAATCTTATTCTTAATGCATTTTTGAACGATTAATTATAAAAATGAGTGAATTTTATGCTCCTAATCCTTTAAATTCATGTTTCTATATTTTGGAGAGCATTTAGCAGTGAAAGAAGTGAAAAACGAGCCAAAATCAGACAACCCTTGTCGATTTCGAATCCTACTTTCCAAATACGTAGAAAAACTCAAGTTTTAGGTTTTTTGAACATTCTAAAGTCTATAAATACCTATTAAAAGAAGACAGAAGGGGGCAATCAGAGAAGATTGAAGAAAAACACTCGAAGATATCCTTTTAATTTCTTTCAAAGTTTTATTGAGTTTCTTATGTCTTGTGGTTATTCTTACTTTGAGATGTTTTCATTCAGGATTATAAGCTAAATTCCGTAGATACCTAGGGAAGATGAAACCTATGATAAATCTTATTATTTGATTTCTGATTTACATGATAAATACTTGATTCTTGTTCTCAATTATGTATGCTTATTTCTTGCTTTAATATTTTTGGGATATTAATTCATATTTAGTGTGCTTATTTCAGTGGAGGAAAGGTCTCTGCTTAAGAGTAGATCTAGCACAATTGAGTGGAGTTGCATGCAATCCTAGAAATAGGACGACAGAAATCTACCGGATTAGAGTCAAATCTAATAGGGGAATCTATAGATCAAGTTAATGAGACGATAAGGGTTTTAATTAGAAAGAGATTTCAATTAATCAACCTAAAGTCAGTTGTTCGTACTTTTGAAAGAGATATTAACATAATTTAGGGATTTCTACGAATCAAGACACAAGTGAATAAATTGTTTAATTCAGATTCATAATAAAATGTGAAGTCTAGTTGGATTCTTTCTTTGGTATTGTCTATCTCATTGGTTATTATTCGATTATTTTTTTGATTTATTCTCTGTTGCATTCTTAGATAAATTAGTTTAGTAATTTTAGATTAAAACACATCAACCCAATTTGTCGGTTAGATAATAAGAAGACGGTAATTACTAGTACTTTTAGTCCTCCTAGATACAATATTCCCTACTCATTATAGCTATACTATTGTTTGATAGGTGCGCTTGCCTTTGTTATATTTATAGTTAGTTTAGTGACCATCACAACTATTTCCTCAATGCATGCTCCGATGGATAAAGATGCCCCTTCTACCTTTCCTCCTAGATATGACTCTAATCTGTAACAGTTTTGTACCTCAATGTCCACGATGTTAAATGTTATTTTATTGTTTTATTTTTATGTTTGTTAGGCTTGTTAGTATTGGGAGTCCTTAAGGCATAAACGAACATGTTCATGTAGCCAACCAACATATGGTTTATGGTCTCTATTGTAGCATTCTTGAGCCTTGACTATTTAGGGTTTAGGGCTATTTTCATTCCAATTATCTTTTTGTCAGCTATTTTCTTTTAATAAACTGGTGATTAATAAAATTGTTGCATCCTGTTTTTCTAACCTTTGAGCTTAAGGCTATGGATTTTCTCAATCTATGAATTCCTTTATTATATTTGACTCTAATATGGTTGATTTATGATGTCTTATTTCTAAGATTGAATGCAACTCTACTCAATTATGCAAGATCTACTCTTAAACAAGGACTTTTGATGCACTGAATTAAGCACATTAAACATGAATTAATATCTCGGAAATATTAAAACAGGAAATTAGCACACATAATTTAGAACAAGAATCAAGTATTTATCATGTGAGTTAGAAATCAAATAATAAGATTCATTATAGGTTTCATCTTCCCTAGGTAACTATGGAATTAGTTTATAATCCTGAATGAAAACATCTCAAATTCAAAATAACCACAAGACATAAAGAACCTAATAAAAACTTCGAAAGAAATTGAAAGGAGATCTTCGATCATAATGGAGATCTGCTTCTAAGTTAAATTTGATGGTGTTCCTCGAGTATTTTGTTTGATCTTCTCTGATGGCTCCCTTATATCTTTTTCTAATTGGTATTTATAACTTTAGAATGCTCAAGAATCCTAAAAATTGGGTTTTTACGCATATTTAGGAGGCAGGGTGCGAAATCGACACGGACTGGCACATGGTCTTGTGTCTAGCCCCTGTGGCCCACACGGGCGCGTGTCCAGCTCGTGTGGAAGTGCCCAAGCTGTGTGTCTCCTAAAAATAGCTTTATTTGTCTGCTTTTGGCTTGTTTTTCACTCCTGTCACTCCCAAATGTTCTCCTAAGTATATAAACATGAATTTAAAGCATTAGAAGCATCAAATTCACTAATTGGCTTGTTTTTCACTCCTTTCACTCCCAAATGTTCTCCTAAGTATATAAACATGAATTTAAAGCATTAGAAGCATCAAATTCACTAATTTACATAATTAATCATCCAAAAACACATTAAGAATGGGATTAAAATATGTTACTTTTATAACTTATCAAATATCCTTACACTTAAGCGTTTGCTTGTCCTTAAGCAAAATCCTTAACTCATAATTAAGTTAATATTTCTCCACTTGTAATTCCCAATAATGTCTCACAATAATTCACAAATAATCATGCATTGGAAATTAAACTAAAAGGGCACTAAAGTCTCAAACAATCGAAGCTAACATTTTTAAAGCACGAAAACATAGGTATTTCCATTTATCTAAATAATTACCTTTAATTCAAAATTGACAATAATCGACATCCTCACTAAAGATTCACTCAAATCTTTCCAAGTGTTTAAGGTTCAAGAATAAGCACTCAATAGTCGAACAAGAAATATCATTACTATAAGCTTGCATGAAAATCAAATCTCCACCACTATAAAATGATATGATACACAAATCAAAAGGTATTTAAGGGTTTGTAATAGGGCTTAGGTTAAAGGTGTGGAGAAAGGTAAGAAAAGTTGGTTATAATCGAGATTGAATTGATAAATTACCAAACTATAAACAAATGCTGAACTAAAAACAAATGCATAAATAAAGAATTATTCAAGAATAAAACGAACTTCTTCTCAAAATATGAATTTAACTATTCAAGTTCAATCAACATAGAACTAAATAATAATCAATATTCTTTTATTTTTTTCCTCTCTTTTTTAATCTAGAACAAATAGAAGTAATTCAGCAAATCAACTAAAAAGAACTTAGTTAAGCAACTAACTAAATCAAATCTTGACAAAAAGGGAGTCAATAAAATGGGATAACTAGGTTAAAACGTAAGTGTCTTTATCATCTCAATAATATCAAATCAAAGGTGTGGTCCCGACATGCATAATCGAAGTAAGTTCTAGAATAACATTTCAAATTGACGCACTCATAACCAATAAGAAATGAGAAAGAAAAAAAATGTATCCTCTAAAGGTTTAAAATCTCACAAAAAGATCATGGTTTTTGATGTCAAACATGCAAATTTAAAATTCAAAGATAATACCTCAATTCAGGGAAACAACCTAAAATTTTTTATTTTCAAAATAAACTTATTATGCTTGATTCTCTTATGTCTTGATGTTTAAATCAACTAGTGCACAAATATCTACAAATTAATCGAAAACACATCAACAAAAATCTCAAATGAATAAAAATTAATTCTAATGGAGGTATGAGAAAATCACTTAAACACAAGATATAATTCAGGGATTTTCTAATAATTATATAAATAACCTCTCCGCAGTTAAGATGAACATTGTCCTCAATGAACAACCAGATATAATCACGGTCTAAGCAGAATACCATAAGAGAGGGATAAAACTGAAACTGCCCTGAATATTGGATAAAATCGCACGAATGGTGTAAAGCGAAATTGTAGACAATCTAAATGAAGTGCATGATTTTGAGCAAACTACTAATAAAATAAACACAGATAATAAAGAAGATTAAGGAGTTACAACTCGATTAAAAACAACCATAAAAATAAAAATATATTTCAAAAGGTAATAAACAAAATAAGCCTAAGAAGATAAAAAATAAAGTAACTAAAACAAAAATAAAAATAAAGATAAAATGAAAATGAAAATGAAAATGAAAATGAAAATGAAAAGAAATAAAATCAATGATGACACCAATAAAATTAAAGGTAATAGTAAGAATAATAGTAAAAAAATAATACTAAAAATAATAGAAATAGCATAAATAAATTAAAATAAAATTAAAATCTAAGCATAAGAATGATAAAACAAATAAAAAGAAAAAGAAAACAAATCAGTAAAAATAAAAATAAATAATATAAAAATAATAATAATAAAGAAATAAATAAAAAAGAAAAAAAAGGGTAAAAGGGGAATACCGACAAAAGACGGTGCTGGAGTTATGACGGGGGGTCGCACGTGGGAGGCGGTGTTGTGCATGGGTGGTGGCGGGGTTGGTCGACTATGGGGAAAAGGGAGAGGAGGTGGGTGATTGGGGGAAAGCGAATGATTTGTTTGGAGAAGAAGAAAAGACAAATTGAGAAAGAAATTTTATGGTTTGGGCCATATGACAGTGTATGGTGTTTTTAGGCCGTGTGGAATTAAAAATTAAGCCCGCTCTTCACATGGCCTCAGACATGCCCGTGTGTCCAAGCCGTGTATGATTTCCTTCGCTTCTCCAATGCCAGTGTGGCCCGCCTGTGTCTCTTGCTAGTGTAACTCTCTGACTCGTTTTAAAATTGAAACAAATTAGCTCTAGGGTTCACACAGCTTAGGACACACCCGTGTGTCCAGACCGTGTGTGCCACACGGCCGTTTCTTCTGGCCGTGTGGACCATTTTAGGCAGTGTAACCTTCAAATTTTTTAAAAAATTAAGTCCCGGGATTCACATGGCCAAGGACACGCCTGTGTGTCCAGGCCTGTAGGTCACATGGCCATGTAGCCAGGCCGTGCAACTTACTATCAATTGCTCCTTTATGCACATGGCCTGGGACACGCCCGTATGTCCAATCTGTGTGGGTCAAAAACACTTTTTTTTTTTAATTTAAGATTTTAAATAAGCATGCAATAAAATTAAAAGAATTAGCATAAGTTAGACATTTAGGTTGCCTCACGAGAAACACCTTTTTAAAGTCTAAGATCGACTTACCTTATGCATGCGCGATCACGGTGGTTCGCGAAGCTGAAGCTCCTCTTTCTCGCTATCAATTATTCTACCAAGATATGGTTTAATTCGAGTATTATTTACCTTAAATGTGTCAAATTTAGAATGAGTTACCTCGATTGTACCATACGGGAAGACATTTAGTACCGTAAATGGGTTTGATCCTTTTGCATGAAGCCTCGACGGAGAGATTTGTGTATTCATTTTTGTCTAGTAGTACCTTGTCCCCAACCTTGAATTGGTTCATCCCGTTCATATGCTCATCATGGGGCTGCTTTGGCTCTTCATCGTGTACTCTTTGTTTCTCCTTAACTTGTGTTCACCATTCATCCAATTCATTGAGCTGTAGCATTCGTCGTTCATAAGTTGTTCTATTTTTGTCCTCTTGACAAAAACATGACTCCATCATATTTTCACGAGGGATTTCCTACAAAGAAGGTTGAGCCACGTGGTTACTCACATTAATAGAAAGTTTAAAATCATATCGATCACTAGATGTTCTTACAGAATCACGAGCTTGGAGAGTAATCATTTCATCACCTACACGAAGTACTAGCTCACCCGTACCAACATCTATTATAGTCTTAGCAATTGCTAAAAAGGGTCGTCCTAAAATTAAAGGTACCTCACTACCCTTATCTATGTTCAACACAAGAAAGTCAACGGGGAATATGAATTTTTCAATTTTTACAAGGACATCCTCAATAACACCTGTAGGATATCTAATAGTTCTATCCGCTAATTGAATACTCGTAGTTTGTTTGGGTTTCCCAAGACATAGTTGTTTAAACATTTTATAGGACATGACATTAATACTAGCCCCTAAATCAACCAAAGCATTATCAATATTTAAACTACCAATTAAACAAGGAATAGTAAAACTCCCTGGATCGTTCAGTTTGTTGGGTTGATTATTTTGTAATATGGCCGAGCAAACTACATATAGCTCCATAGTCGATGAATCATCTAACTTCCTTTTGTTTGCCAAAAGCTCCTTTAAAAATTTGAAATAATTGGGCATCTGCGAAAGAGTTTCAACAAACGGTAAGTTAATATGTAATTTTTTTAGGAGTTTAAGAAATTTACCAAATTGTTCATTTGTGTGATTTCTCTTCATCGTGTTAGGATACCAAACTCGAGGTTTATATTCTTTGGCAACTGAATTTTTCTCTTTCTGTCTTACATCAACCTTATTTATTCACCACAATTTCTTGTCTCAGTTCTTGTTCAGATTCGACTAACCCTTCTTCATCTTGAACAGTAATTGCATGAAGCTGCTCCCTCATGTAACAGCCCATTTTTTAATGGTTTTGGGACCACCAAATCTGACGAGTAAGTTTATAAATATTATTTATGAATATTTACGAGTCAAATATGGTTTTAAAAAGGTTTTTAATCTGATAATTTATGCTATTTGAATGATTAATTAAGTTCAAGTGGTAAGACCTTAAAGTCAAGTGGTATTAGTAAATAAGGTATCAAGACCTCGTTTCTATAAATCGGGCCGTAAATATTTTTATAAATATTTACAGAGTGTTATAAAGGTCGTATTAAAGTTTTGTTGAAAAATTTTAATGTTTCGATAGTTAGTTAAGTAAAAGGACTAAATCGTAAAAGTTAAAAAAGTCAATCACTATTAGTTTAAAGGTATAAATTGATTAAGGAATTATAGTTGGATGGCCATAATGGGTAATTTACCCATAAGTAAGATGGTGGGATGGTTTTAAGCTTAAAAATCTTTTAATTTTATATGTTTTATAAGTTAATTTATTATTTTTATAAAGTTAAAAGGTTAATAAAGTAATAATAATACAAAAGTGGCCATCTTCAACCTTAAGCTTTCTTTGCTTCAACTAAAAGTCATGGCTATGGGGAAGTCAGGTTCGCCCATGTTTCATTTTATGCATGTAAGTCCATTTTAGCCCCGTTTCTAATAATTTTTATGTTTTTGAGATCGTTGCAACTAGGTCCAACTAGCCAGAACCTTTGATTTTGAAATTTTTAAATATTTTGAATGTTTCCATTGATGAATCTAGTGATTTTTTATGTTAAATGATGAAATTGAAATATTAGTTGTTATTTAAAATTATTTTGTTAAATGGTTTTTGATGAATTTATCGATTAGGGATTGAATTGTTAAAATAATAAAAGTACTGGGATCTGATGTGAAATTGTGGAAAAAAATGGGCTGAAATGGAGGCTATGAATATTCAGCTAGTGTGTAATTTCAATAAAAATGGTCAATTTGCATGTTTTAGGCTCAAGAAGTAAATTAAATAAAAGTAAAATTTTAGGGGCAATTTTGTAAAAATGTCAAAAATGACTAAATTGCATAAGATTCATTTCTTTACTGTCTAAATTAATAGATTGAATAAAATTATTAATTTAGATCAATATTGAGTGGAAAATCGAAGAGATTGAAAAATTACCAAAATGCCCCTATACTTTGTCATTTCTGCAATTTAGCCAGGTAAGTTCGTATGAACAGAATTCTGTATAATGTTGATTAAATTGAATGTTAGTATATGAATCTATTGTGACTGAATTAATATATTATATGTTATTATGCTATTTATCTTGTCAAGGAACAATGGAAACTCAACGACAAACAACGACTATCGAGCCCTGTTTGAATCTTAGGAATATATAGGATAAAAATGACATGTCATTAGGGTTACCATGTTTCAGGTGCTGGTCTTGAAGGTCACACCAGTGGTTGAGTTTTGTCATTAGTTGCGGATACTCGACAAATTGTGTGAGTAGCACTGTGTAGCTATGTTTTGACTGACAGCTTGTGTGAGTAGACCCAGGTTACCATGTTTCAAATTCTGGTCTTGAATGTCCTATCGATGGCTGAGGTCCAGCATTAGTTGCTAATACTCGATAGCTTGTGTGAGCGGCATCATAGCTTACATTCCGACCAACAGCTTATATGAGTAGGCCCATTTTACAACTCGTGTGAGTTATGACTATATGTTTAGCACATTTTGTGTGAGCTTTTCCGTGTATCTGATATTATTCTAATTGGTTCAATGGGCATGAAAAATGAAAGGAAAGGTATGTGTTCAGTATGAACTAAGACACATATTTATGAGGTACATTGAAATGGTGTGATACATGAAAAACATGTTATGTTATGATGGATGATGAATCCAATTGAATCATGCTCAAGTATACTGGTTATCCATGTCAAATTCATATGAATCATGTTTAAATGAACTAACATCTGTTGTTGATGTGCTTAGGCTTATGTCAAGCTTGTGGTTATGATTGATGTTTATGGTTATGTCAAATTCATATGAATCATGTTTAAACGGATAAGAAAAGGAAATGAAACGATAAGTACGTAATTGGGATGTATTATGATGTTATAAAAGGTTTAATGTGATAAATAATGTATTTATATGTAAGCAAACTGCTTATGCTATGGATGAATCTACTTATATCATGGATTAATACACTGAGTTGGGAATTGATAATTTCGTTTAGGCTTATGATAAGCATTGCGAACGGAATGGAAAGTAAGTAAATTGAGAGGTGTATAATCTTATAGAAAGTTTGATGATTATATTACATCCCATAAAATCCTATCATGTTATGAATGATAAATATATGTGAAATTAATGAACTTACTCATTTGTGAGTCGATGATCATATAGATTTATGAATCTTATGGCACTGACAAAGGTTTATGTTTATACTATAAAGTTTATTATTAAAATGGAATATTATGCTCAAATTTTATACAAGCTTACTGAGCATACATTGATTACGTTATGGCTTAAGAGTTATGGCTGAATCTGGCGGTGTCACATTGAGGTGTTTAGCGTAAAACTTGTTGTTGTTGAATCTTTAAAATCAATTAATCATTTTGTTATTAAACGGTGATTCCAAAACGGGTTGTTCATTTCCAAGCGTGCATCATTAAAAACTAATCACTTTTAAAATATTATAAATTTTCTAAAATCTCATTTATTGCGAAAATGTGGTGTCTTTGAAAACGGTTACCTTTTGAAAACCCGTCTTATTCTACAACTATCACTTTATATCAAGCTAAATAAATACAAACCCCAATTTAAATTTTATAACTTTAGAGAGGCCTTTTTACATAAAAATACCCAAATTCAGTTACTTATAAATCAAAAGCTAAAAACGAAAGCTGTTGCGGTTGTGTAGCCACCTCTGAGTCCCTCACAGCACCGAATCAACTATGGCTGAGGATTACTTGCACAGTTAAGAGGAGAGGGTGAGTTTACAAAAACTTAGTGTGTAATCCCCTTATTAAAGAAACAATCGATGTAAAAAAGACAGTTTAGGCTGAGCCCTTTAACGAGAATGATACAATGTGGGTCTTAGCCCAATATAGTAATTGTGATGATTGGGCCTTAGCCCCTATTAGCCTCGGTTGGGCCAGAGCCCATATCAAATGGCACATATCACATATATTTGGGCCTAATCCCATCTCAATATCAGAATCAGTATATGCAATGCATAAATACCCATACCAACCTTGCACTCCGTCTCCTATCCAACCCTACACTCTTGTGGGGATTAAATTGACCCACCCATCCCTACACTCTTTATGTAGCACCGGTTGCGACACTAACCAGTATCACAGCAAAAATGCCAGTAACCAGAATGGCTAAGAGCCGTAAATAGGATAGCTATAAGCTATAAACAGAATGGCTATAAGCCATAAGTACAGTAAAATGATTGCCACAAAGCCATCAGTAGTAGTAATATGATCGGCACACAACCATCAATAATAGTAGTATGATCAGCACAAAGCAATTAGTAGTAGTAATATGATCAGCACACAACCATCAGTAATGGTAATATGATCGGCACACAGCCACCAATAATGGTAATATGATCGGCACAAATCCATCAATAGCATCGCAGCAAAGCTGCCAGCAACAGTATCACAACAAAACTACTAGTAACAGTATATGTGGCCAAGCCACCAATAACAATGATTGCGGTAGAGCCACCAGTACAATACTTCCTCCATAACAGAATCCCCACCCCATGCAGTATGTAGTGTATGCAGAATGCCCTACACGAAATCAGTCATACAAATCAAAGACAAATCAGTCATTTAAATCACAGACAAATCAGTCATTTACATCTCGAACAAATCATTCATTTACATCATAGGCAAAACAATCATTTAACCTCGAGGGCAAAAGTCATTTTAACATACAGGGGCATTACGGTCATTTTACCCATCGAGGGTATTTTGGTTAGATATCGACCTCTCGAAAGGTCTGCAGTTGCCTTGAGTGACTCAGGTAACCTAATTGGTCGCAAAAGTGTAAATGGGCCCAAGGCCCATTACTTGGCTCAAGTGGGCCCACACACTCATGTCGCCTATTCAGCCCAGATTTCACCACGGCTATGAGATCTACATAGCTCAGTCTAGTATTTGCCATAAATAGTGGGTTTCATCCGTGTGGGGCCCACAAGCCCATTGAGCCCACACGGCCCAACGTGACCCATTACGGCCTAAGCCCTTGAAAATGCTCATGGAGGCCTCCACAGTTGATCGCCCATGATTCATAGGTTTGTCTTTCCACACGACCAATCACACACTCGTGTGGTCTCAAACATCGTATTTCAAATTTTTGGCTTTTGCCATTCTATAGTTACAGTGGGAGTTTACACACCTGATGCGATTTACAGATTACCACCACCAGTTAGGAATGGAAGCAATGCAGGTTAGAGAAAGTGACGAATACATTGAAAGCCTCGTCGATCTCCCCCCATTCAGAACAAGGAACAAATGAGATGGATATATAGCTCTCCACAACAACAACCTCCCCAAATCCCAATATTTTATCCTCAGATCTCTCCAAATATCCCTCCTTGATATCTTCCACAACAACCTCCAAGACCCATTCAAACTCTCACCCAACAGAGTTCGAAATCACCTCAAACTCGTGCCGCCTCATGCTAACAAAATAAATATCCTTTTTGCTTGCAATGGGATTCGAACCCAAGCCCCCCTCAATAGCTCAACACGCCACTTGCCTCTTTGTCACAAGCTCTTTTGTGTCACATTTTGTCTTCAATTAACTAAAAGGTCTAAAGGCCAAAGTCCAGGTTCCTTTAAACGAAAAACCAAAAGAAATTGCAAGAGCCAAGACTTGAACCCAGGCTCCCTTTCAACCTTAATGACGCAAAAATCACTAGACCACATGCTTCCCTATGACATTTTTTTAACAATAATTTAAAAGGCTTACATCCAAGCATCTAGGGTTTTATCCACTTAAAACCAAAATCTTTGCTAAAGCCCAAGTTTGAACCCAGGACTTTTCCAACTCCTCTCAATACCCTTAACCACTAAAGCAGACATACTTTTGTATACAATTTCCAAACCGTTCCCTTCCTCAAGGCCTAATACTTCTAGGCCCAAATTCCAGGGCGTTACAAACTTTATAGATTATCGAAAGCTCAATCGTGTTGGAAGCTAGTCAGAGATCCGTCAGACTATCCATCGATTTTATCGATAGATTTTGATGATTTTAAGTCATGGTTATAATGGCATGTGTAAGTGCTTTGGGTTTGATGAAGTAGCCATTCTGTTTTGCTTGTATATAAGGTATTTTGGTTGTTGAGCTAGTTGTCATGTTTGTGTATATAACTAGTTTTAAGATTGATGAATTCTTGTCATCTTAATGATTGGTGGTTGATGATGAAATGGTCAAGTGAATATATGTTTTGAAATGGCTATTTTGGTATGTTTGGTTAAATATGGTCAATTGAGCTATGGTTTAGTATGAAAATAGGTGGTTGTGTATATTTGGTTGAATTATGACAATTTGAGCATTAATTTGGTATGTATACATGTTGGATTTTGGAACCATTTGGTAATGGCTAGTTTCGTGTCATTTATAGGGTTTTGTTACATGAGAGAAGCGGTTTAAATAGTAAAGTTGTTTTGCTATGGCATGAATCTAATATGGTAAGGTTGGTATGTGTCAATTATGGTATAATTTGATTTGGAATTAAGCTAAATATATGTATGGATGAGTTATGATCATATACATATAAGTTAGGTACATGTGTATTTGAGATGTATGAAAACAATGATTCAAATGATAAATTATATTGACATGGCATAAGTCAAATATGGTATGCTTAAACATGCACATGTTTAGGTATGTTTCGAATGACCATATTTGGTATTTTTATATAAGTAGTGGAGTTATTCTTTTAGGTAGATATGAACTATTTGTAAGAGTATAAATGTGGTCAATCTATGATGAGTTTTGAAATGGAAAATGAATTAAGTGTGGATGAATGGAATATGTTAAGTACATGTATATGTTTAGATAAATTGTATGTCTGCATTTGAGCTGCCTATATGGCATATTGGTTGGATGGGATTTGGCATTCGATTTGGTCTTGTTATGCATGTTTTAGGTAAGTTTTGAAGCTTGATTTTATATGCAAATGGCTTGTAGGTTTCAGCTTGATTTTGGTGAAAGAAATGGCTTGGAAATGACCTATTTCTTGTCCACACGGCCTAAGATGCAGGCATGTGTCTCAGCCGTGTATGACACATGGCTGTGTGTCCCCTATAAGTTTTTAAAGGTTGCATTTTGAGAGTTACATGGCCTAACACACGGGCGTGTGCCTTGGCCGTGTGACTGAAGTAAGAGAGTTACACGGGCACAGACATAGACTAGAACAAGGCCGTGTGTCCCTACTTCGAATGACCACATGGCTTGGCCACACGGTCATGTGACCCCTACAATGTGAAAAATTCTATCTTTTTCCTTATGTTTCCATATGTTTCCGATTTAGTCTCAAATCATCTCTAAAGCATTTCTAAGGCCTCGAGGGCTCGTAAAAGGGACAATGTGGTTTTGTTTAATTAAGCTATGATGTGTTTCATAAAAATGGTTATAATTGAATGTTTTAAGTTAAAATTTTCCAGTAATGCTCTGTAACCCTATTTTGGCGATGGATACGGGTTAGGGGTGTTACAACTTGGGTTAGTTTCAGTATTGCCAGGCAAACTACCTTGTGGTCATTCTGAAATTAACTTAGCAAGCTGACCTATTTGGTTCTCGAACCCTTGAATCGATGCTTGCTAATTCTTTAGTGCTTCCTTAGTGTTTTGAAAATGTGTTTCTGACACCGAGATAAACTTCATCAACATCTCCTCAAGGTTCAACTTTTTCTCTTACTAGTAAGGTTGTTGTTGGAAGCCTAGAGGGGGTTGTGCTCTTTAATTTCCTTGACCACCCCAAGAGAAATTGGGATGGTTCCTAATTATAGTTACTACTATAAGGGTTATTTTGAGGCCTACAATTATTACCCAAATAATTGATTTGTTCGTTTTCTATGTTAGGAAAGAAGGGTAAACATTCTGGATGTATCGCATTTGTATCGCATTTGTTCGTTTTCTATGTTACCTCCATTTGTATCGCATTGCATCACTGGATGTACTTGCGTAGAAAGATATAAACCATCAATTTTCTTATTTAAAAGTTCTACCTAATTCGATAACATGGTGACTGCATCTAAGTTAAAAACACTGGTGGCCTTCACCGGCTTTGTCCTCATGTCTTGCCACTGATAATTATCCAGTGCCATCTCTTTTATAAACTCATAAGTTGCTTTGGGTTTTTTATTGTTTAGAGTTCCACCGATTGCTGTGTCGACTAATTGCCTTGTTGTAGGGTTCAAACCATTGTAGAAGGTTTGAACTTGTAGCCATAGAGGTAACCCATGGTAAGGAAGTTGACTCAATAAATCCTTATACATCTCCCACGCATCATATAGAGCCTCTAAATCCATCTGAACAAAGGAAGTGATATCATTCCTCAACTTGGCTATCTTAGCCGATGGGAAGTACTTTAGAAGGAACTTCTCGGTCATTTGAGCTCATGTAGCGATGGAACCTCATGGTAAAGAGTTCAACCATTGTTTAGCTTTGTTCTTCAACGAGAGAGGGAATAACTATAGGCAAATGGCTTCGTCAGTGGTGCTACTAGTCTTCAAAGTATCGCAGGTTTCCAGAAAATTTTCCAAATGAGTATTTAGATCTTTGTCTTGCAAACCGTCAAACTGAAGAAACTATTGTACCATCTGAATAGTGTTTGACTTTAGTTAGAAATTATTTTCTACAATGGTGGGTAACGCCCCGAATTTGGGCCTAGATGGAAATAGGTCTTAAGCGTAGGATCACATAAAAACTTATGCGTGCAAGAAAATGACATAAATGAATGTCTGCTTCAGTGGTTAAGTGATTTAGGAAGAGTTGGGAATGTTGGAGAAGTCCTGGGTTCAAACTTGGGCTTTAGCAAAATTTTTTATTTTTGTTCTTAAGTGAATCTTGGCCTTAGCTTGAAGGCTTTATAAATATTTTTTTGTGAAATCATGACATAAGATGAGCTTGTAGTCCAGTGGCAATGGCGTGATTAGGGTGGCAAAGGAGCTTGAATTCGAGTCTCCTGTTACACAAGGGAGTATTTATTTTACTTCCTTGTTGCATTAGAAGTGGACTTTGACTAGAACTCTGCAGGTTGGAATTTGAATGAGCCATGGAGAAATTCGAGGAAAAATAGGGGATTTTGATGGTGGTTGGTGTGGATCTGGTGGAGAGAATTTGGGAGAAAATAAGGGATTTGATGTTGGAAGTTGTGCAGCCGAATTGAAACTCTAATCTTGCATTAGTTTCGGTTGAAGGGAAAGTTGGGATCTTTTGGGAGTGGGCAAAGTGCTGACTGCTGTTTGTGCATATTCGGCATTCTGTTGTTTTTTTTCTTTTTTGGCCGAATAGGCATTTTTTTTATTCTTCACCTTACTTTGTTTCAATCCCTTTATGTGCCAAAGATGAACTTTGCTCCTCCTCTTTCTGTCTGAGCCTTAACTGTATACTCTTTAAGTGTTCTTAATATCTCCACATTCTCTGGCCGAATCTTTAGTCTTCTCGTTTCCTCTCCTCCATTCTCATTCTCCTCTTCTTTCAATAGTTCTTATATTTTCATTCTCTAACCCTTGTCAAATACTAGTTTCCGTTCTTCGTCCTTCTCTTTTGAGGATACTTGGCCGAATATGCTCTTGCTCTCTTAGTGGTATTATCGTATCGGTTTACAAAATTCTTCTGAAAAAAAGGGAGTACCATTGCCCCATTTCATCCCCATCATTCTTAGTACTTTTGGTTTTCGCCCTTAAAGGGGTTGTAGGACGATTTTTTTTTCTCTCTTCAACTTTTGACTTTGCGCTATCGGTAAGTGAGGACTCATTTAGCTTAAACTTTTCACTTGAATAGGTGTTTGATAAGATTCGATTCTTATGCAAGGGTTCCCTAAGGCCTAGTGAATAATCTTTGGCAACGGAATATGAGTGTCGCCTTTTGTTAATTGATCAAGGTTGGGGAACTTGAGAAACTTGGAACGGTTGCTTAAACAGGCATGTACACACACTACTCCAATTGTAGATCGGAAAATGCCTAAATCCCGTAATGCCAAAAAGCTAAAAAGCTGAAAGTATGGCTGCGACTATCACACGAGCGCATGAACACACGTGTGGATAAGTCGATACAACAAAAGAGGTCACCATGAGCAATATCGTGGTCTTAGGCCGTTTTTGGGCTAAATGGACCGGACTGGGCCGAGTGGGCCCTACACGAGTAAATTTTCTTGGATGGATACGAAATAATGAGCCAGCCATGACGATCGCATGGTCAAGGGTAGTTTTGGGCCTCGTTAGGTTGAAATGGGTCGTGTGGGCCCAATGGGCTCGTGGGCCCCACACAGATAAAATCCACGTTAAGTGGCAAATTTTGGCCTGGGCTATGTAGTTCGCATAGCCGCGACTAAAATTAGGCTAACTGGGCCATACGAGTGTGTGGGCCCACTTGGGTTGAATATGGGCCTTGGGCCCATTTGCACAGTTATGACCATTTAGGTTATCTGTGTCGCTCGAGGCGACTGTACACCTTCAGAAAGGTTGTAAAATGACTGAAATACCCTCGATGGGTAAACTGACTGAATTATCCCTATAAGGTAAAATGACCGTAATGCCCCTGGAGGATAAATGACTGATTTGTGCTATGGTTTGATTGACTTAATTGTGAACGATATGACTGATTTTGAACATGGCATACTGCATACACGACATACTGTATGGGGTTGGGATCTTGTATTGCAGGAAGTGATTGATATGTGACGGTTGCAAGGGTCGCATGAGATGACTATGGACCCATCGATGGCTTTAAGCCGATTATGTGATTGGCAGCTTTGCTGCAATATTGGTTAATGCAACAACATGTGCTACATAAGGAGTATAGGGATGGGTGGGTCGATTTAATCCCCACAAGAGTGTAGGGTTGGACAGGAGATAGAGTGCAAGGTTGGTAAGGGTATTTATGCATTGCATATACTATTTCTGATATTGAGATGGGCTTAGGCCCAAATATATGTGATATGTGTCAATTGTTTTGGGCTCAGGCCCAACCGAGGCTGATGGGGGCTAAGGCCCAATTGCCACTGTTACTGTTAGGCCCAGATTGATGTGATGCATGTGTTATGATCAATGAGGGTTGTACACACTGAGTTTTCATAAACTTACCCCAGTTTTAATCTTTCAGGTAATCCCCAACGTTAGACGGTTCGGAGCTGCGAGGGACTCGGAGAGGGCCACACAAGTGCACTTGTTTTATTCTATTTTGCTCATTTAGTTAGGCAATTTGATTGTGATTTATATCTGCTAGAAGTAGAACATGGTTTTACACAACAATAACTATTTTCTAACGCTACATTTTCACACCTCAATTTTTAAATATCACGTTTTTGTAAATCGGATTCTTTTAAACTTAGCTTCCGCAACTGAAAAGAAATTTTGGGAATAAATTTAACAATTTTTCTATGTACCACATTTTACATAAATAAATAAACTAACATAACTGGGATTTTACTCAAGCTTATAATTAAGAAGGGTTTACAATGAGAACATGGTTTTTGGAAGACACTTCAATGTGGCACGCCAGATTCGACAAAAATGTCTAGGTAGGGTTTGGGGTGTTACATGGTGGGTCTCACAATACTCTATTCAACCTCGGTTAGAGTGGGCTTGGCATAATCGTACATAGTACGAAGAACAGGAGCAGGATCTACAGGATTTGCAGGAAATGCAAGAGGTAGTTGAATATCTTGGTTATCACCAATCTCCTCAGTAATAATAATGTCCTTTTGTTCGTCTACTATATTTTGTTGATTCTGCCTTACTTTGTTTAAGGTTTTTGTGAGCAGTACTTTCAATTTCACTGTGAAAAATCAATTGTCCCGATGGGTTTCTTCTAGTCATAAACTAATGGAACATGGTAGAAAGAAACAAAAGAAAAATTAGAATGTAAAATTAAACTAAAAAACAATAATATAAAAATAAAATAAAAATAGCTAAATTCATAAAAATTAAGTGTTTCTAATATTTTAGTCCCCGGTAACAGCGCCAAAACTTGATGGTCACTAAACTAACTATATATATGAAAAAGGCAAGCGCACCTATCGAACAAAAGTATAGTTATGGTAAGTAGAGAATATCTTATCCACGAGGACTAAAAGTATTAGTAATTACCGTTTTTCTATTATTTAGGCGACAATTTGGAGTGATGTGTTTTAATCTAAAATTACTAAACTAATTTAATTGAGGACGCAACAAAGAATAAATCAAGGAAATAATCAAATAAATCAAGAATATACCCAGGAAAGAATCCACCTAGACTTCACCTATTATTATGAATCCGAATTAAATGATTTATTTACTTATGTCTTGATCCGTAGAAATCCCTAAATTATGTTAATATCTCTTTCGAGAGTAAGAACAACTGACTCTATGTTAATGAATTAAAATCTCTTTCTAATTAAAACCCCTATTGTCACAATAACTCGATCTATGGATTCCCCTATTAGATTTGACTCTAATCTGGTAGATTTATGTCGTCCTATTTCTAAGATTGCATGCAACTCCACTCAGTTATGCTAGATCTACTCTTAAACAAGGGCTTTTGCTGCACTGAATTAAGTACATTAAAATTGAATTAATATCCAAAAAATATTAAAACAAGAAATTAGCACACATAATTGAGAACAAGAATAAAGTATTTATCATGTGAATCAGAAATCAAATAATAAGATTCATCATAGGTTTCATCTTCCCTAGGTATCTAGGGAATTAGTTCATAATCCTAAAAGGAAACATCTCAAAGTCAGAATAACCACAAGACATAAAGAAACTCATAAAATCATTGAAATAAATTAAAAATAGATATTCGATCTTGATGGAGATTCGCTTCCGAGTTGATTCCGATAGCATTCTTTGAGTGTTTTCTTTGATCTTCCCTGATGGCTCCCTTATGTCTTCTTCTAATAGGTATTTATAGACTTTAGAATGCTCAGAACGCATAAATATTGAGTTTTTCCACGTATTTGAAAAGCAGGGTGTGACATGGGATGGCACATGGGCATGTGTCCAACTCGTCTGGAAATACCCAAGCCATGTGGCTCCTAAGAATAGCTTTATTTCTCCGATTTTGGCTCGTATTTCACTCCTTTTGCTCCCAAATGTTCTACTAAACATAGAAACATTAATATAAAGGATTAGGAGCATCAAATTCACTAATTTCATAATTACTCATCCAAAAACGCATTAAGAATGGGATTAAAATATGTCACTTTTGTACCTTACCGCAATAAAATGCATGTATTAGGTGCAAATGAAATAAAATTAAATTTGACTGTACATTTGTATTTTAGGTCTATTAACTATATGTAAATATTTTGAAATATCATTAAAAAATGTAAATTTTAAAAATAATTTAAATGTTTTTATTTATTTTTCAAGTAATAGAAAGGAGAGGGCATAACGAATTGTCCAACAAAAATAATCTAAGCGTTATGTTTAAATATATTTTACATGTAAACAATTTATCATTACCCTTTAACCATATATTTTATTAAAATAGGATAATGTTTAGTTCTATTGTTATGTTTTCGTCATTTGCATAATAGAAAAGAACTAAATTATTCAATAATTGTAAAAATTATTGCAATAAGACAATTAAAACCAATGAACATCATTCTTATACCTCAACCCAATGAACGCCATGAAAAATGGGCAATAAATTGATTATGAGAACAAATCGACACACTTTATCTTTCCTCGTGGATTAGGATTTTTGCGCACGGAAAATCCTAAACTAGGTAACCCTATTTAGTGTGAAAAACCTAGGTAACACTATTTAATGTTAAATTGTTTAATTTTAGTTGCTCAACATTCATTGAACAACTTGCTATTACTGCAATTTGCAATTTGCAATTTGTTTTCTTAATTTATTCTTCTCTATATAACTCTGATGCAGAAATTGCGATATTCAATTATCGTAAAATAAAACCATGTAAAGACGCAAAATCTGGGTCATTTCAGATGCTATTAGCAAGATCATTATACTTTCAAAGGTAGTACAACCTAACTTGTACTAGAATTTACCAAAATTTGGAAAGAAACAAATTTAATATCCATTATTTCCTTATATGTTTTTGCAGCATGATATTTCCTAATTTATTTAGAAGTCCTTCCTTTTTGAACATTCTATCAATTATTCCAATGTGAGTTTCTAATTTTACCAAATAACGATGATCGATTTTCAGTACTTTTCAACATATAATTGACTTAAAATGTACCATAATATCATGAATTTTTGTTTCATTTTATGGCATATTTGATATAGTAGATATATGATCAATAACATAAGATATATATCTGCATTCAAGAAACATATTTTAACTACCTAATTCAAGACTAGATTCATTTACTAGCACAATGTTCAATTGTTGAACGTTAAATTTGATCACCTAATTTAATTAGTTTCAACATTTAATTCCTAAGTTTTTATTTGCCTATATATATATGAATTTTATCCAAGAAGAACTTCATTCCAACCGATCTTAAAGGCTAGTAAAGCTTTCCTTTGTAACTTTCTTACTTGTTTCTTTTTTCTTTTGATCTTTTTTGCAGTGTCAAGCTCAGACAAGAAAACTAGAGGAAAGAAAAAAATTGAGATTAAGGTCAATGAAAATGAGGATGATAGGATCATTGCATTTTCAAAAAAACGCACAGTAATTTATAAGAAAATCTTTATGCTCTATGGTGGGGAGATTCTTTTTATTATTTTCTCATCGACTTGTAAACCTTATTCGTTTGGTCATCCTTCTATTGAATTTGTCGCTAAACTCTTTTCAAACACAAGACAACCTCTTAAGAAAACCATTAATGCTCCTATTGAGACTTACCGTAAGGTAAGAATCAACTTGCTTTCCTAATATTTCAATAAGGTCTAAGACCAACTAGATGCAATAAAAGAAAACCAAAAGGTGATGGCTTTGTCCCAACAGTCACATGGAACAAAAATTCATCATTGGTGGAAAACTACCATTGATCAGCTTAACCTGGGGGAGCTCTACGAACAAGACGAACGTTTCGCAGAGTTTATCAACTTGATCTCCCTCATGAGGAACAAAAAAATTGCAACTATTTCCTCAACGCATGTTTCAATGGATGAGGATATCCCTTCTACCTTTCCTCCTAAACATGGCCCACGTGTGTAATAGTGTGTACCTCAATGTCCACGATGTTAAATGTTATTTTATTGTTTTATTTTTTATGTTTGTTAGGCTTGTCAGTATTGGGAGTCATCAAGGCATAAATGAACATGTTCGTGTAGTTGACCAACATATGGTCTACGGTCTCTATTGTAGCATTCTCGAGCCTTGACTATTTAGGGTTTAGGGCTATTTTCGTTCCAATTATCACATTGTTAGCTATTTGCTTTTAATAAACTGGCGATTAATAAAATTATTGCATCATGTTTTTCCAACCTTTGAGTTCAAGGATATGAATTTTCTTATATTTATAAGTCGATCGAGTTTCAATTCATGCGTGGATACACTTTTCATTTTCATGATACTGTTAAAAAGTTTTCATGCAATGTAAAAAGAAGAATATATTATAGTGGGATATGCTCTCTCTTTTTACAAGATTCCACGTCAAGTTTTGCAACCAAATGAGATAAAATTAATAGAAATTTCTTGAAACGATTGATCGACAATGATTTACTGTCTAAATAGTTTCCACTTTTGGATTAATGATAGGCTTTCAATGCAGATGGAGTCTACATAGAATATATTTTTGAGAGTTCTCCTTGTAACGAGTTTTTTGTCCCTACAATTCAATATTAATGAGATGCCTTCACCGCAACTTGTAAGTTGCTTTCTGTATTTAAAAGTAACATTTTCATATCTTTTTTTTTATATAATGCCTATCACCGTAACAATAAACTGCACTCGTTAGGTGCAAGTAAATTAAAATTAAATTTGATTATACATATGTATTTTAGGTCTATTAAGTTTGAGTAACTATTTTCAATTTTCAATTTTCAATTTAAAAATATTTTAAATTTAAATATTATTTATTTATTTTAAGTAATAAAAGGAGAGGGCATGAAAAATTGTGCCGTAAAATAATCTAAATGTTATGTTTTGATATATTTTACATGTAAGCAATTTTAATTACGCTTTAACCATATATTTTATTAAATTAGGATAATGTTGAGTTCTATTGTTAAGTTTTGTCATTTTCATAATAGAACAGGACTAAATTATTCAATAATTGTAAAAATTATTGCAATAAGAAAATTAAAACCAATGAA
Source organism: Gossypium raimondii (assembly GCF_025698545.1). Lineage (NCBI taxonomy): Eukaryota > Viridiplantae > Streptophyta > Magnoliopsida > Malvales > Malvaceae > Gossypium > Gossypium raimondii. The sequence goes on along the minus strand of NC_068570.1, from coordinate 29,223,728 downwards.
CATCATTCTTATACCTCCAACCAATGAATGCCATGAAAAATGGGAAATAAATTGATTATGAGAACCAATTGACACACTTTATCTTTCCTCGTGGATTAGGGTTTGTACGTATGGGAAATCCTAAACTAGGTAACCCTATTCAATGTGAAATTGTTTAATTTTAAGTGCTCAACATTCATTCAACAAATTGCTATTACTGCAATTCGCAATAAAAGTAAGAGTTGAATTCTTAAAGCCTAGAACAATTTTGTTTTCTTAATTTATTCTTCTCTATATAACTCTGATGCAGACATTCCAATATTTCATTTATCGTAAAATAAAACCAAGTAAAGACGCAAAATTCGGGTCATTTCAGATGCTATTGGTAAGATCATCATACTTTTAATGGTAGTACAACCTAACCTATTCTAGAATTTACCAAAATTTGCAAAGAAATAAATTTGATATCCATTATATCGTTATATGCTTTTGGAGCATTTTTTTCTTGATTTATTTAGAAGTCTTTCCTTTTTTTCAACATTCTATCAGTTATTCCAATGTGACCTTCTAATTTACCAAATAACGGTATCAATTTTGATACGTTTCAAGATATAATTGACTTAAAATGTACTATAATATCATGAAATTTTACTTCATTTTATGGCATATTTGATATAATATATATACTATCAATAACACAAGATTTATATTGTATTCAACAAACAAGTTTAACTACCTAATTCAAGACTAGATTCATTTAGTTACACGGTAATCAATTGTTGAACGTCAAATTTGATCACCGAACTTAATTAGTTTCAGCATTTAATTTCTAGGGTTTTTTTCTTGCCTATATATATTTATGAATTTCATCCAAGAAACACTCCATTCCAGTCCATCTGAAAGGCTAGTAAAGATTTCCTTTGTAACATTTTTGCTATTTTCTTTTGATCTTTTTTTTGCAAAAAATTGAGATTAAGATCATTGAAAATGAGGATGATAGGCTCATCGCATTTACAAAATGACGCATAGGAATTTACAAGTAAATCTCTGACCTCTCCAATTTATGTGGTGGGGAAATTCTTTTTATTATTTTCTCACTGGCTAGTAAACCTTATTTGTTTGGTCATCCTTCTGTCGAATCTGTAGCTAAACACTTTTCAAACGCAAGCCAACCTCTAAATGAAACCACTTATGCTCTTGTTGAGACTTACCATAGTGTAAAGATCAACTTGCTTGTCCAAGATTTCAATGACGTCCAAGACCAACTAGATGCAATAAAAGAAAAACAAAAGGTGATTACTTTGGATCAATAATCACATGGAATAGAAATTCGTCATTGGTGGAAAACTACCATTAATCAGCTTAACCTGAGGGAGCTCTATGAACAAGACGAATTTTTCGCAGAGTTTATCAACTTGTTCTCTGTCACAAGGGAGAAGAAGAATTTAACTATTTCCTCAACGCATACTCCGATGGATGAGGATGTCCCTTCTGCCTCTCCTCTTAGATATAGTCCTAGTCTATAATAGTTTTGTACCTCAATGTCCATGATGTTAAATGTTATTTTATTGTTTTCTTTTTATGTCTGTTAGACTTGTTAGTAGTGGGAGTCATCGAGACATAAAGGAACATGTTAGTGTAGCCGACGAACATATGGTCTACGGTCTCTATTGTAGCATTCTCGAGCCTTGACTATTTAGGGTTTAGGGCTATTTCTATTCCAATTATCATGTTATTAGCTATTTGCTTTTAATAAATTAGCGATTAATAAAATTGTTGCATCCTGTGTTTCTAACCTTTGAGCTCAAGGCTATGAATTTTCTTATATTTATAAGTTGATTGAGTTTCAATTCATACATGGATACACTTTTCACTTTCATGATACCGTTAAAAAGTTTTCAGACAATGTAAAAAGAAAAATATATCATAGTGGGACACGCTCTCTCTTCCTACAAGATTCCATGTCAAGTTTTGCAACCGAATGATATAAATTTAATATAAATTTCTTGAAATGATGGATCAACAATGATTATTGTATAAATAGTTTTCACTTTAGGATTAATGATAGCCTTTCAATGCATATGGAGTCTAGATAGAATATATTTTTAGGAGTTCTCCTTGTAGCGAGTTTTTTCTCCCCAAACCAGGCCTAGACGTTACGGTCGAATCTAGCGTGTCACATTGAAGTGTCTTTCAAAAATTAGACTTGCTGGTAAAAACTTGTTTTTAAGTTTTAAAAACACCCAATAAAACGTTTGCCTTGTTTTCTGCTATTGTTATATTAAGTTGATTTAAAATGCGGAAGCATTTGAACACTCTAATCGTCTAAAGTTCATGACTTTGAAAATAGTTATTATTTTGAAAATTTGTCTTTCCTAAACTAGAAATTTAAAGTAAATAAGCAAAAGCCCAATTCAAACTTAAACAAACTTAAAATGCCCTTATTACATAAACAAACCCAACAGAAACTTTAAAATTAAAATAAAAACTAGTAAAAAAAATAGCTGCAGTAGTGTGGCCACCTCCAAGTCCCTCACAGTACCAAATCGCCTATGTGATGCGACCTTAGCTCGGGAAGTTACTACCAAATCCATTGAGCTGCCACGGGGGCCAATAACTTGATCATGAGCTCAAAAATTTCAAAATGCATTAGCAAGCTATGTGGAACGAGCTTGGGGAGAGCAAGTAGCCGAATTCGATAGTCATGCTTTGAACCGTTCAATAGGCGTCACTTGCAATTTATTGCAAGTTGAATTTGTTTCTTTCAATTAAACTTATCTTAGATTAATAAATGATTTGCTGATCAATTAATTCAACTCATATTAAGTTTTTAATAATTGAGTTATTATAAAACTTTATTTAATAAGATACTTCTTTATTAATCTAGTTCCTAGGATTACTTATTGATGCTTGAGTTAAGTTAATTTAATTATGCTTTTTTAATTAACTAGTTCTTTGGAATAATTGTTGCGTATGTTTTTAGTTCATTTACTTAAGTTAAGTAATAATGTGTGTTATGTCTAATAAGTGTTTACATGTGTTTAATAAGCTCATTTTAATGTGTTTATTGCAGGTGTCTTTTTAGTTCATAACCGTTACAACTCAAGGCTATTATAAATTGAATAAAGTGGCTGTTCAAGTTATTTTCAGTCACAAAGTAAAGGGATATAAAAGAGGCTTAAACATCATTTAAGGAGTTTTTAAGAGCATTTTTATGCCCTTTAAAATTCGACAACAACCTTTCTTCTTCCAGCAGTTTTTGTTCTTTCAAGGGAATTAATCAAGCATTCAAAATATCATTAAGGAGCTGGTTAATAAGTTGGTGTCTATTCAGCTGGCCAAGGACAACTCAAGAGTCATTTTCAAGCAATTAAAGTCATTCAATTCAGCTGAATTGAAGTGAATTCAAGAAAGGAGTTATTTGGTTCAAGAATGAGAAAAGACTTGAGTTTTTTATTTCTATTTTTATGCCACATTAAATTGAATATTTGTGACCATTCGGCTAGCCTATTCTAGCACTATAAATAGATGTAATCAGCCTTAGAAAGGGACTTTTTTTTTACTGAATATATGTTGAATTTGAGTATTGTGAGTTATCCAATTCTCTTTGTTTCCTTTGGAAGTGATCTGACTTGTCAAGCATAGCTTGTTGCGTCTATCTTTTCTTTGTTTGCCGAAATTATTACCTTTGGTGTGGTGTTCAATATACCTTTGGTTCCTATCATAATTGCTAGTGGGTCAAGGTTCTTTGCTATTTCCTTAAAATCGTAAATCACCTAAGAACTATTTTGAGACCTGGGTCAACAATTCATTATTGTTGGTTCATTCTAGGTCTTAGCCAATTTTCCATTGTTTCACTTAACCATTTATCTACTATCTTTGTTTGAAACCATTTACCTATTTTGTTTCATTTTAATCGAAACGAATCAATCCTTACTCAATTCACGATCGGGCAATACTTACAACTTGGGACATTTCCGTAACAAGTTCATATCACTATGGCCAAGGATTTCCTATAAGTAAATAAAAGAAAGGATGAGTTTACGTAAACTCAGTGTGTAATCCCCTATCAGTCATTCAGTAAACACCATGCAGTAACAGTCTAGGCCGGAGCCCTACTCAGTGACAGTATAGTGTGAGACTTATCCTATCTGATATCAATGTGGGCTTTAGTCTGAAATCGATGTGGGCCTTAGCCCGACATGAGAATAATGCAATTGCAATAATGCAACCTATCCCAATCTAGCGAACACACCACTTCGTACCACCAACACACCATGTGGGGATAAAATCGACCCACCTAGCCAACACACCAATATCGTAGCAAAGTTGTCAGTAATAGTATAGTAGTAAAGCTGCCAGTAATAGTATCGCAGTAAAGCTGCCAGTAATAGTATATGTGGGAAAACCACCAGTAGGTCCACAGTCGTCTTGGGTGATTCGTGCGACCTTATCAGTACAATACACTTCCTCCAAATATAACAACCCAACCCCATACAACATGTCGTGACATAATATCATACGTGTATGTAAGATGTCATGCTCAGTCATAGTCATACATATCATAGAGCAAATCAGTCATACATAACATAAGGCCATAATAGTCATTTCATCTCCGAAGGGTATAACAGTCATTTTACCCTATGAGGGTATTTCAGTTATTTTACCCTATGGGGGTATTTCGATCATTCGACCCTATTTTTGGGTTTTGGTGCAGATATCAACCTCTTGAAAGGTCTGCAGTCCCCTCTTTCGACTCAGGTACCCTAAATGGTCATAACAGTGTAAATAGGCTCAAGGCCCATTACTCGGCCCAAGTGGGCTCAAACGCTCGTGTGACCCATTCAGCCCAAATTTTACCACAGTTACGAGATCTACACAACCCAGTCCAGAATTTGCCACAAATCGTGGATTTCATCCATGTGAGGCCCACAAGCCCATTGAGCCTACACGGCCCATTTCGGTCCAACGTGGCCCATTACAACCTAAGCCCATGGAAATGCTCATGGAGGCATAGGTTTGGCTTTCCACACGAGCGATCACACACTCGTGTGGTCTCAACGCCGTATTTCGGCTAACAGTTACAGTGGGATGGTTACACACCTGATGCAATTTGCAGATTCCCTTTGTTCCGAACACTCTTATCCCAAAAATCAATGATCATCGCACCATTAGTTCCCAGGAAATGTGCCAATCAATCTCGACCACCACCAGTTAGGAATGGAAGCAATGCAAGTTGGAGAAAGCGAAGAAAACCTTGAAAACCTCGCTGATCTCCCCTCGAGAACAAGGAACAAATGAGGTGATATATACCTCTCCACAACAACAACCTCCCCAAATCCCAATATTCTCTCTTCAAATCTCTCCAAATATCCCTCCTCAAATCACTCTATGACCAATTCAAACTCCATTTAGCAGTATTTCAATCCAACTCTACCACCCACACGAATTAGGTAGTAAAATAAATACTCCATTTTTGATGCCCCACCACTCGAACCTTAGACCCCATGTACACTCCACACGCCCCTTACCACTAGACCAACAACTCATTTTTATAATATTTTAACCATAATAATTTAAGAACCTACTATCTAGATCCAAGGATTTTATTCACTTAAAATAAAAATTTTGCATAAGCCAAGGCTTGAACCCCTGACTTCTCAGACACTTCCAAACACTCCTAAATAACTTAGTCATTAAAGCAAACAAGCAATTTGTGTCACTTCCTTGCACAACTAAATATTTATATGCAGTCTCCTAACTGTTCCCTTGTTCAAAACCTATTTCTTCTAGGCCCAAAATTCGGGGTGTTACAATCATACTTTCGATGGTAGTACAACCATTGCAAAGAAATAAATTTGATATCCATTATTTTCTTATATGCTTTTGGAGCACTTTTTTCTTGATTTATTTAGATGTCTTTCCTTTTTTCAATATTCTATCACTTATTCCAATATTAGCTTCTAATTTTACCGAATAGCGTTCTCGATTTTCAGTACTTTTCAACATATAATTGACTTAAAATGTACAATAATATCATGAATTTTGTTTTGTTTTATGGCATATTTGATATAATATATATACGATCAATAGCACAAGATTTATACTGCATACAAGAAACATATTTAACTACCTAATTCAAGACTAGATTCATTTACTAACACGATAATTAATTGTTGAACGTCAAATTTGATCACCTAAGTTAATTAGTTTCAACATTTAATTTCTAGGGGTTTTTTTTGCCTATATATATGTGAATTTCATTCACAGAGAACTTTATTCCAAACCATCTAAAAGCTTAGTAAATCTTTCCTTTGTAACTTTTTTGCTTGTTTTTTTTTCATTTGATCTTTTTTGCAATGACAAGCTCAGGCAAGAAAACTAGGGGAAAACAAAAAATTGAGACTAAGGTCATTGAAAATGAGGACGATATACTCATTGCATTTTTAGAATGACGTACATGAATTTATAAGGAAATATCTGATATGTCCACTTTATGTGGTGGGGAGATTCTTTTTATTATTTTCTTATCTGCTGGTAAACCTTATTCGCTTGGTCATCCTTCTGTTAAATCTGTCAATAAACGCTTTTTAAACGCAAGCCAACCTCTTAATGAAACCACTAATGCTCCAATTGAGGCTTACCATACGGTAAGAATCAACTTGCTTGTCCAAGATTTCAATGAGGTCCAAGACCAACTAGATGCAAAAAAAGAAAAACAAAAATTCGTCATTGGTGGAAAAATCTCATTGATCAACTTAACCTGAGGGAGCTCTATGAACAAGATGAATGTTAGTAGAGTTTATCAACTTGATCTCTGCAACGAGGGACAAGAGGATTGTAGCTATTTCCTCAATGCATGCTCTAGTGAGTGAGGATGTCGCTTATGCCTTTCCTCTTAGATATGGGCCTAGTCAGTAATAGTTTTGTACCTCAATGTCCACGATGTTAAAGTTTTCTTTATTTTTTTTATTTTTTATGTTTGTTTGGATTGTCAATCTTGGGAGTCATCAAGGCATACACGAACATGTTCTTGTAGCTGACCAAAATATAGTCTATGGTATCTATTGTAGCATTTTCGAGCCTTGACTATTTAGGGTTTAGGGCTATTTCTATTCTAATTTTCACATTGTCAGCTAATTGCTTTTAATAAACTGGTGATTAATAAAATTTTTGCATCCAATTTTTCTAACCTTTGGGCTCAAGGATGTGAATTTTCTTATATTTATAACTCGATCAAGTTTCAATTCATTTGTGGATACACTGTTCACTTTCATGATACGGTGAAAAAGTTTTCATGCAATGTAAAAAGAAGAATATATCATAGTGGGATATGCTTTCTCTTCTTGCAATATTCCACGTCAAGTTTTGCAACCAAATGATATAAAATTAATAGAAATTTTTTGGAAAGATTGATAAACTATGATTTATTGTATAAATAGTTTTCACATTAGGATTAACGATAGGCCTTCAATGCAAATGGATTAACGATAGGGAGTTTTTTCTCCCCTAAAATTTCGTATTAATAATATGCCTTCACCACATCTTTTTAAGTTGCTTTATGTATTTAAAAAGTGTAATATCCTAAAAATCGGGGGTTAGTAGAATTGGGTTTGTGAATTGAGAGAGAGTGATCATGCCTTATGTTTTTAAATTATCTATGCATTTTTAGGAAATAAATTAGGTATTGGTTTGTTTGTTAAGTGTTAGTGTATCGTTTCATGAAACTCAAGTTCAAATACCTTCTCTCGCATCATTTTTATTATTTTACAAATTTTGCCTTAAACCCTAGTATGCGACATGCCTTGTTTTTTAAAATAAATATTTCAAATTATATCAAGAATGAGTTATTGGTTTGATGGTTAAACATTAGTAAATTTATCCTTGAGGCCTTAACTTCAATTCCCTTCTCATGCAAATAATTTAATTTTTTGACAAAAACCCCTTATTTTAATGTGTGAGCCATCCAAGCCTAGTTAACCTAGGTATAAATATTATTTTTTTACTAATAATCAGCCTTTAATCCTCCTCTTCATTGCCCTAGCCGTTCCTCTCCTCATCTCCTTCTCTTTGATTTTAATTTGTTTTTCCTTTCCTCCATTGTTGACGTCGCCTACACCTAATTTTACCATCTCTTTCTTCTTTTTCTTTTTCTTTTGGCCACAAGATTTGTTAACATATTCTCCACCATATTTCTGTAATTTTTTCTCATTAAAATCAACCCCAAATCTAAAATCTTGAACTCTAATATCAATCCCGAACATTTCCAAGAAAGTGTCATTGTCGTTTCTTTCGACTAGCTTGGGTAAGGTCTCTTCTCTCTTCAATTTCTTAATTAATCTTGTCCATTCAAAACAAAAATTTCTAGATCTTGAATTTGGGGGATTTTAAATTATTTCAAAGGTATTTTTCCAGAATTTAATGAGATCTCAAGCCATTTTAAAATTCAGCCCCAATTTTGGCCACTATGGGTGGTGGTGCATACGCCTATGTGCAAGAAAGGGGGCTGTTTTGTTTCTTGATTCTTGCCTATATTTTTTAATCATTAATTTGAGTTCTTGAACCCTCCTAATCAGCTTTTAAACCCATTTCAATTAGGGAAAAATTCTCTTGATCGATTAGCCATTCAGATCCCACAAATCGTGAAGCGTAAGTGCAATTAAGGGTAATTAGTTTATTATTTTGACATAGTCGTTGGGTAAAGGTTATGAATTGATTAAATGAAGGAATTTCATAATTAATTAGCTATTGATTTTCCAGTATATTATTGAATTAGTTGTTGACCCAAATTCCCCAAATCATTCGTAAAGGCAAAAAACGATTGTACGTACGGTTTGCATTGATACAGTGTAAGGAATCTAACTAGTTTGGATTCATAAAATAGTTATAATATCAAAAATTCATTTGAACTTATAAGTGGGTGTTTGGGGGATGGTTTAATGGTAAATTTATTGAATTTATACTGAATTTTGGTTTAGGTTCATTTAAGGAATTATTAAGGAAAATTGGAAGATTTGCTAGTGTGCTGCGAGGAAGCGAAAAAAAAGGTGTGGATCCTAAACTCATAAAATTGTTTGAAAATGTTCAATATCATGTTATATATGATAAATTAGCTTGCTGATTAGATTGCCTTAATAGCCAAATTATTGATTTTGTGAATGACTGAACCAGGTATGTTTCGAGCCTTAAAAGATTGACATGTTGGCAAAATTGCTAGTTTGATAGTATGGATGTTTGATTGAGTTTGTAATTGCATATTTGAGTTATGAGATATGAGAATGTTTGACTGAATGATATAATGTGTTGAGATATTAAGCTTATGTATGATTTAAATGCATGAGATATTTGTTATATTGTGTATTGAAACAGGTGCTATTTATGCACAATCAAAATCTGTAAAGTATGTGAAATTGAACGATATTCATTGATACCAACTCAATGGTAATTTGAAAGATTGGAACACTATTTTCATTTACTGAAAGTATGTGATTATTGAGGACATATTGAGCATGTCAAATGAATGTGAAAAGTATTGAGATATGATTATGTATGAGATTGTGTGACATATTGCATATGCATTAGGTTGGGATTTTGTGGTTGACGGAGGAGTTCCGTGGATTACTGGTGGTATATTAAGTCTACATTATTCGTAGTTAGTGCACTGCACCTAGAGTACCAAGGGGATTGGCAATTTTATTGCATATTATATGTTATTGGCAATTGTATCGCAGTATTTGATATCTGGCAAATTTTCTGCATTATTGATTATTTGGTGGTTTTCCACATAAAGCTCTGCTCATAATGTTTTGGAGTTTGGCAGATGGGATCTGGGGAACTCGTGGTATGTAGCGGATGATTTGGGTAGGAACCTTTTTGCATTGCATCATGTGCACCGCATATTTGAATGTTATTGATATATGCTAGGGATTGTATTTTGTTGTATTGAATGGTATCGAAATTAATGATTGTTACTCAAATGAATGATGACCTATGCTCATAACCGTTTGATATCAATTTGATAATGGCTATGTAATGACATGAAATTCCTATGGTGATTTTGTTTTCTTTTGTTAATTCTAATACGTTTCACTAAATTTAATGTTTTTGCCCGTTTAAATAATTATTCGACTCACACTGAGCTTTTCAGAAGCTCAGCCCCTAATAGTGTTTAACTTTTTAGGTAAACCTCAAAATTAAGACCGGACTCGGTGTTCAGAGAATCAACATGGACCTTGGATTATTATTATTTTAATTAACTATTATTAAGTCTTTATTAGTTTTGGCCTGTAATTTTTAATTATTTCTGGTCTGTGGCTTGGTAACTTTTTTTTGGGAAATTTTTGAATGCATGAATTACTCAAGCATAATAACTGGATAATGCATTATACCGGGCTTAAGTAAAATTTGATATTGTTCCCTAGTTTCCACTACATTGCAAAGGATCTGTTTTTGAAAAACATATCGATAAGGCAACTAATTTTCCAAAATGACTTGAAAAATGGTTTTTCCGCTGTATTAGTTTAACTTTGAATTTTTTTTAAAGAAGAGTGACAAGCAAATGGTTTTTCTAAAACAGAACTGTCAACAATAAAATGAATCAAGCATACACGACCTAATGAATGAATGCTTTTAAGCTAACTCAAATTACAACTACGGTTTTCTCTAAAATGAGTTTATTTAAAGTCTTAAAAAGTAACATAAGTTAGCTTAGCTGTTTCAGTGGCTAATGTAGCCTTCTCAATCTAGCAATAACGTCTAGGCCGGGTTTAGGAGGTTACAAAAAGTCACATTTTCATATCCTTTTTTGATAATGCTTCAAAAAAGAAAGACAAAAACAATAAAATGCATACATTAGGTGCAAGTAAATTAAAATTAAATCTAATTATACATTTGTATTTTAGGTTTATTAAGTATTTGTAAATATTTTCAATTATTATTAAATAAAAAATGTAAATTTTAAAATAATTTAAATGTTATGTTATTTATTTTTAAATGTTATTAAATAATTTTCAATTGTGCATAAAAGTAATCTTAATGTTATGTTTAGATATATTTTACATGTAGGCAATTTTAATTATGCTTTAACTATATATTTTATTTAATTAGGATAATGTTGTGTTCTATTGTTATGCTTTTGTCATTTGCATAATAGAAAAGAATTAAATTATTTATTAATTGTAAAAATTGTTGCAATAAGACAATTAAAAACCAAGAACATCATTCTTATACCTACAACCAATGAACGCCATGAAAAATAGGAAATAACATAGTTATGAGAACAAATCGACACACTCTTTCCTTCCTCGAGGATTAGGGTTTTTGCGAATGGAAAATCCTAAACTAGATAACCTTAATCATTGCAAAATTGTTTAATTTTAGGTGCTAAACTTTCATTCAACAACTTGTTATTACTACAATTCGAAATAACATTAAGAGTTGAATTCTTAAAACTTAGAACAATTTTATTTTCTTAATTTATTCTTCTCTATATAACTCTAATGAAGACATTGTGATATTTCATTTATCAAAAAATAAAACCAAGGACGAAAAATTCGGGTCATTTTAGATGCTATTGGCAACATCATCATACTTTCAATAGTAGTACAACCTAACATGTTCTAGAATTTACCAAAATTGCAAAGAAATAAATTTGTTATCCATTATTTCCTTATATGTTTTTGAAGCATTTCTTTTCTTGATTTATCTAGAAGTATTTCCATTTTGAACATTCTATCACTTATTCCAATGTGAGCTTCTAATTTTATTGAATAACAATATTAATTTTGGTACTTTTCAATATATAATTTACTTAAAATGTACCACAATATCCTGTATTTTTTCATTTTATGGCATATTTGATATAATATATATACGATCAATAACACGGGGTTATCTTGCATGCAAGAAACATATTTAACTAACTAATTCAAGCCTAGATTTTTTACTAACATGATAATTAATTGTTGAACATCAAATTTGATAAACTAATTTCATTAGTTTTAGTATTTAGTTTCTAGGGTTTTTTAGCCTATATATATATATGAATTTCATCAAAGAAGAACTTCATTCCAGACCATCTAAAAGGCTAGTAAAGCTTTCCTTTGTAACTTTTTTTTATTTTTTCTTTCTTCTTTTGATCTTTTTTGCAATGGCAAGCTCAAGCAAGAAAACTAAAGGAAAGCAAAAAATTGAGATTAAGATAATTGAAAATGAGGATGATAGGCTCATCACATTTTCAAAGCAACACATAGGAATTTATAAGAAAATCTCTGAGCTCTCCACTTTATGTGGTGGGGAGTTTTTTATTATTTTCTCACCGACTGGTAAACCTTATTCATTTGGTCATCCTTCAGTTGAATTGTCGCTAAACGCTTTTTTAACGCAAGCCAACCTCTTAATGAAACCATTGATGCTCCTGTTGAGGCTTACTGTAAGGTAAGAATCAACTTGCATGTCCAAGATTTCAATGTGGTCCAAGAAAAACTATATGCAATAAAAAAACAAAAGGTGATTGATATGGCCCAATAGTCACATGGAACATAAATTCATCATTGGTGAAAAAATCCCCTTGACTAGCTTAACATGAAGAAGCTCTACGAACAAGACGAATGTTTAGCAGAGTTTATCAGCTTGATCTTTGTTACGAGGGACAAGAAGATTTTACTTATTTCCTTAATGCGATGAGGATGTCCTTTCTACCTTTCCTCCTAGATATGGCCCTAGTTAGCAATTATTTTTGTACCACAATGTCCACGATGTTAAATGTTATTTTTATTGTTTTATTTTTTATGTTTGTTAGGCTTGTCAATCTTTGCATTCACCAAAGCGTACAAGAACATGTTCTTGTAGCTGAGCAATATATGGTATATGGTCTCTATTGTAGCATTCCCGAGCCTTGACTATTTAGCGTTTAGGGCTATTTCTGTTCCAATTATCATGTTGTCATCTATTTTATTTTAATAAACTGGATATTAATAAAATTGTTGCATCCTGTTTTTCTAACCTTTAAGCTCAAGGCTGTTAATTTTCTTATATTTATAACTTGATCAAGTTTCAATTCATATGTGGATACACTTTTCACTTTCATGATAGTGTTAAAAAGTTTTGCTCACACCACAAAATAGGGCCAAGGAGTTTTAGGGGTATTTAAGGGGTATTTAAGTTTGGTAAGAGATAATGTTTTCAATTATGATTTTTAGAAAATTAAATGAATTTCTAAAATGATTTTTAAATAACTTTAATTTTGAAAGTAGGACTAATTTGCAAAATATTCAAAATTAAGAGTTTTTATAAAGCAATTTAACGATTTTAAAATTCAAGCTAAAAACATCCATTCTCCAAATTATTTAATGTTAGAACAACCCCTAAAACTAATATTTGTCGTCCCTTGTTTTCTTTTGCTATTCCAATCAATTTTGAACTTTAAATCTTAAGTTCTTTCGATTTCTACCATCTTTTAAGTTATAAACCTTTATAAAAACCAAGAAAATCACCTAAAAACGTCATTATCTTCATCATCTTCTCCAATTGTAGGTTTTTCTAGATTTGCATTAAACCTCATTTTTCTTCCACTGAAGGTAACCTTTATACTTTTAATGAGTTTTAAATGATACCTAACCCCTGAAACTAAATTTTTAGCCATTGAAACACATGTTTTAAACAAAAGCCAAAAATTGGGTCGCTAATGGTGGATTTTAGGATTTTGCATAAAAACATGGCCCCTAACTGTTTTTAAACTTGTTTTAACATGATTAGAAGGTTTCTAAACTTACTTTGAAGTTTTGTTAAATATTTCTTGAGTTTTAATGAATTTTTAAAAAATAGCCACAAAACATGTTGAAAAAGTCGATACTATGAATTTAGTATTTTATTATATTATAAAGGTTGAGACCTATTCATAGGTGAATTAAAAGATGAACGGAATTGGTTTTAGGCAAAAATATTAAGTATAGACAGAGATATTAGAGTTTTAAGTTTGTTATGTTAAAAGTTTCGATTACATGAGAACTTAGTTTAGGCTTTTGTTTTGTATGATTGAAATGAGTCCTTGACTGATTTTTGGATGTATTGTTGTGTGAATTTGTTATGTGAAGTTTTGGATTCAATAAAACCTTCTATGAGTAGAGATAAAGGCAAGGAAAAGCTAGTTTGAGCTTTCGACTTTTTAGCGTTGTGATCTTGAAACCGTTGGATATAGTTGGCATGCCATAGGATTGTGAGTAATCACCTATATGTATCGTGATTTTGGTCATTGAAGCCCTTGGGAATTGAAGCCCTAGGGCATGTTGGAAGGGTAATGGGAATGTGAGCTAAGCTTTATTCAACGGGTCATGTAAAGGGAAATAAGGAGAGTGTTAGATTTATGCTTCACTTTTGGGACATGTTTGACTCTATGAGTCTATATTTGGTGTGTTGGAGATCAGCATATCTGATTAGTGATGATAAAGCTCACTTTCATGTTTCATAGCTCAAGTGCCAATTTATCTTAAAATGTATATATTTGTAACGTAATGTATGCCTGAAGGAGTATATGACCATTATGCAAATTATCTATAAAGATATTTTGAATATTGTGATATATGCTTGAATGTTAGGTGATTATATGTGTAATAGGATATATGCTTAAAAGTGAATATGTTTACCATATAAAAGAACTAATAATAATGCACAAGTAAATATATTATGACACTAAAGTTGGAATTGTTAAGGTTATGCTATATAGTTGTTTCATTATGCTTGATGAACTGTTACCATGGTAGTTGTTCTAAGCATTCACTGAGCTTGTTAAGCTCACCTACTTCTTTTAAACCATTACAGATCGGTAGTGTGCCGGTGTGAGCAGTGTGGTTTCCGAGAGGTGATCCAAGCAAGTCTATTTATTATTTTTGTAGGTGTCCTATATTTATTTACGTTTAGGGGAATGAGGCAATGTGGTACACTTTTTATAGCCCTATTGATTTCTAGACATTATGCTAGTTTTTAGTTTAGTTTATAAGGATTACATGTTATTGTTATGCTTGGGTTCATGAACTTGAGGATGGATTGATGTGGTAACAACCTATTTTTAGTAAAATCAGAATAGTGGTTTTGGGACAACAAATCCGATAAATGAATATTTATTTTATTATTATTTTTCTGTCTAAGGTTTATTAATAGGGTCGTATAGAAATTTCGTTAAGAAATTTTGACGTCTACATGCTTAATTAAGTAAAAATGACGAAATTGTAAAAGGTGCAAAAATGAGGTTCTGGTAGCTAAAGGTATCAAATAGCTATGAAACTTTAAAATAAGAGGAATTAGATGGTAAATAGACCACTTAGATGGTTAGTGGACGTTTATGGATTGGTTTTATTGAAATTAAGAATATTCTTAAAGGTTAAAAATGTAATTAAGTAAATAAGATTAAAAACATAAACATAAAAGAAAGAACAAAAAGGAAATCATCTTCTAAATCTTGTCTTCTTCAACCGAAACTATCAAACACCATAGCTAGGGTTCGTTCACTTCCTTTTGATTTCATGGTAAGTATTTTGATCTCGTTTTTAATGATTTTTATGTTTTCGGGATCGTTGTAGCTTAATCTAGCTAGCTCAGTGACTAATTTGCAAAACTATTAAAGGATTATATTTTTTCCATAAGCATGCTTGTATGGTTTTTGAACTTTAACAAAACTTTATGAGTCCTTGTTGTTAAATAAACAAGTTCTGTAAAGTGATATTTGATGAATTTACCATTTATCAACTTATTTGTAAAAGTAGTAAAATACCATGATAAATTTATGAAATGCTGGTTTGTTTGAGCTGATATGAGTCCTTAGGTAAATCGGCTAGCATGATATGTGGATGAAAAATTGCATAAATTTCCATTTAGGAGATAAGGACTAAATTGTAAAGAACTTAAAATATTAGGGGCAAAATATAAATTTAAAAAAGTGTGAATTTTGGACTAAATAGAATAGTATGTGTATTAAATAGATTGAATTTGTTTATTTACATCAAGATAAACCTTGTACGAAACTAGATCGAGGAAAAGCTAAAGTCTCGAATACAAATGTGAGTATCCAAATGTGTTTCCCTGGATTACTGTCGATCAGAGAGGTTGAATTTGCTATTAAGTTAGTGCTGGGAACATCTCCAATATCGATAGCTCATTACAAATGGCACCTACAGAGTTGAAAGCACAGTTGCAAGAGTTAACAGATACGAGTTTTGCTTAACCTAGGTTTTCTCCTTGGGGTGCACCTGTTCTATTTGTTAAGAAAAAAGGCGGGTCTATGCGATTATGTATTGACTATTGACAGCTTAACAAAGTCACAATCTAGAACAAGTATCCATTATCCCGTATTGACGATCTATTTGATGAACTGAAAGGTGCAACAGTGTTTTTGAAGATCAATCTTCGTTTTGGTTTTTATCAGTTACGAGTTAAAGACTCAGATGTGCCAAAAATTGCGTTCAGGATTAGGTACGGAGATTATGAATTTCTTACGATGCCATTTGGTTTAACTAATGCACCTGTAGTATTTATGGATTTGAATAATAGAATCTTCAGACCGTACTTAGACAGATTCGTTGTTGTGTTCATTGACGATATTTTGATTTATTCACAAATTGAGGTAAAACATGCCGACCATTTGAGAATTTTTTTGCAATCTTTGCGCAAAAAACAATAATTGTCTAAGTTTAGCAAATCTGAGTTTTGGCTTCGAGAATTTAGATTTCTGGGACATGTATCAACCGAGGGCATTAGAGTTGATCCGAGCAAAATTTTTGCTATGGTAGATTAGAAACCTCCTAGAAATGTATCTGAGGTTAGAAGTTTTCTGGGTTTAGCCGTATATTACAAAAGATTAGTCAAGGGATTCGTGATGATTGCTATATTGTTGACGAGACTGTTGCAAAAAGATGTTAAGTTTGAGTGGTCTAAGAAATGTCAGCAAAGCTTGAATCAATTGAAAGCATTGTTAACCGAGGCACAAGTGTTAGTTCAGTTAGAGTCGGGTAAATAATTTGTGATCTACAATGATGCTTTGTTAAACAGATTGGGTTGTGTTTTAATGCAAGAGGGCAAAGTCATAGCATATGCTACTAGACAGCTGAAACCTCACGAAAACAATTATCTGACGCATAACTTAGAACTGGCAATGATTGTATTTGCTTTGATGATTTGGCGACACCATTTGTATAGAGAAAAATGTCATATCTTCACAGACTATAAAAGTCCGAAGTACTTGATGTCACAGAAAGATTTGAATATGAGATACGGCAGATGGCTTGAGTTATTGAAAGACTGATTTCATAATGATTATCATCTGGGAAAGGCCAATGTTGTTGCTGATGCTTTGAGTAGAAAATCTCCATTTGCTTGTGAGATTTGAACACGCGGTTAATGTTGACTGATGATTGTTCGATTTTAGCTGAGTTGAAAGCTAGACAGACATTTTTTGCAATAGATTTGCGAAGCTTAGAAATGTGATGATATGTTGATAGCTAAATGGAAATGGATTGAGATGACTTTTGATTCATACTTTCATATTGGGTCCAATGGTAGTTAGTATTTTAAAGGCAGAATTCTGAGAAATTTTGATCTCGTTCAAAAGATTTTACAACAAGCTGATAATAGTGTCATGTTTGTTTATCCTGGTAGCAATAAAGTGTACTATGATTTCAAAAAATGTACTGGTGGCCAAGTATGAAACGTGAGGTCTCAGACTTCAGATTATGATATTTAGTTTTTCAGCAAGTTAAAGTCGAACATCAGATACCTTCTGGTTTGTTACAACCAGTGATGATTCCAGGGTGGAAATTGGAACATGTCACGATGGATTCTGTATCGGGATTGCCTTTATCTCCGAGAAAGAAAGATGTTGTTTGGGTCATTTTCTATCTTTTAACGAAATCTACACATTTCATTCCAGTGCGTACAGATAATTCACTCGAGAAATTAGTGGAGTTATATGTTGTTGAGATTGTCAGATTGCACGAGGTGACAGTTTCTATTATTTCTGATAGGGATCCACAGTTTACATCTCAATTTGAGGATATGCTTCGATGTTGTGTTTTAAAGTTCGAAGGTAACTGGGAGAGATTTATACCGTTGGTTGAATTTGCATACAACAAAAATCATCAAACGAGTATAAAAATGGCACCATACGAAGCTTTACACGGTCAAAAATGTCGAACTCCATTATATTAGACTGAGCTCAGTGAGAAAAAGCTTCACGGGGTTGATTTGATATGAGAAACTGAGAAAAGGTTAAAGTGATTCGAGACAGTTTGAAAGCAGCTTTAAATCAACAGAAATATTATGTGGATTTGAAAAGAAAAGAAATTTACTTTCAAGTTGGCGACAAAGTGTTCTTAAAAGTATCACCCTGGAAGAAAGTACTTTGATTCAGTCGTAAAGGAAAGCTTAGTCCGCGATTTATCAGGCCATATGAGATCATTGAAAGAATTGGGCCAGTAGCTTACGGGTTAGCTTTGTCGTTAGAGTTAAAGAAGACAGTATCGATCAAAGCTTTCACACGTGATTTCACCTGTTGACGTTGAGATTCAGTCTGATATGACGTACAGTGAAGAACCAATCAAATTTCTAGCTAGAGAGGTTAAAGATTTGAGAAATAAAAGCATAGCTTTAGTAAAAGTTTTTTCGCAATGACATCGAATAAAAAAAGCTACCTGGGAACCGGAAGAAGCTATGAAATTGCAATACTCGAACCTCTTTTCTGGTAAGATATTTGGAGACGAAAATTCTTTTTAGGGGAGAGTTATAACGGCCTGTTTTTAGTAAAATTGGAACAGTGGTTTTGAGACAACAAATCTAACAAGTACATATTTATTTTATTATTATTTTAATGTTTATGATTTATTAATAGGGTTGTATAGAAATTTCGTTACGAAATTTTGACGTTTGCATGCTTAATTAAGTAAAAAGGACTAAATCGTAAAAGCTAAAAAATGAGGTTCTAGTTGTAACCTCTAAAACCTGAGCTAGACATTATGGCTAGATTGAGAAGGCTACACTAGTTGAAAAAATGAGTTTCTAGTTGTAACCTCTTAACCCACTAACTTGGGTTATTTTTGAAGACCTTAAATAAACTCATTTTAGAGAAAATTGTAGTTGTAGTTTGAGTTAGCTTAAAAGCATTCATTCATTAGGTCGTGTATACTAGGATTCATTTTATTATTGATAGTATTGTTTTAGAAAAACCGTTTGCTTGTGGATCTTCTTTAAAGAAAAACTTGAGGTTAAACTAATGCAGTGGAAAAACCATTTTCCAAGTCGTTTTGGAAACTTAGTTGCCTTATCGATTTGTTTTTCAAAAACGGTTCATTTGCAATGTAGTGAAAACTAGGGAACAATATCAAATTTTACTTATGTCTGATATCATGCATTATCCGGTTATTATGCTTGAGTAATCCATGCATGCAAAAATCCCCAAAAGAAAAGTTATCAAGCTACAAACCGTAAATAATTAAAAATTACAAGCCAAAACCAATAAAGATTTAATAATACTTATTAAGAATAGTCCGAAGTCCAAGGTGATTCTTTGAATGCCGAGTCTGGTCCTAATTTCAAGGTTTACCTGAAAAGTTAAACACTATTGGGGTTGAGCTTATGGAAAGCTCAGTGTGAGTCGAATAATTATTTAAGCAAACATAAATATCGAATACAATGAAATAGATTAGCTTTAACAGAAGAAAACAGAACGATCATAGGAATTTCATATCATTACATAGCCATTATCAAATTGATGTCAAACGGTGTATAGGCATGAGACATCATTCATTCAAGTAACAATCATTAATTTTGATACCATTCAATAAAATACAACACAGTACAACACATATCATAAATCAATAACATTCGAATATGTCATGAGCATGTTGTAATGCAAAAAGGTTCCTACCCATACCATCTACTACACACCACGTGTTCCCCAAAACCCGTCACCCGAACTCCAAAACATTATGGGTTAAATCCCATTGTGGTTAAAACCATTGAGAACAATATGCAAAAAATTTTGCCAGTAAAATTGTGATAAATCACCATTCCCCTCAGTACTCCAGGTGCAGTGCAGTGACTACGAATAATGCGGACTTAATACGCTATCGGTACTCCACGGAACTCCTCCGTCAACACAAAATCCCAACCCTATACATATTCAATATGTAACACAATCTCATACATAATAATATCTTAATACTTTTCACATTCATTTGACATGCTCAGCATGTCCTCAATAATCACATACTTTTATTAAATGGAAACAATGTTCCAATATTTCAAATTACCATTGTGTTGGTATCAATCAATATCGTTCAATTTCACATACTTTACAGATTTTCATTGTGCAGAAATAACACCCTTTTCAGTATGCAATATAACAAATATCTCTTGTGTTTAAATGATACATAAGCTTAATATCTCAACACATTATATCATTCAGTCAAATATTCTCATATCTCATAACTTAAATATGCAATTACAAACTCAATTAAACATTCATACTATCAAACTAGTAATTTTGACAACATATCAATCTTTTAAGGCTCGAAACATATCTGGTTCGGCCATTCACAAAATTAATAATTTGGCTATTATGAAAATTCAATCAGTAAGCTAATTTATCAAATATAACATGATATTTAACATTTTCAAACAATTTTATGAGTATAGTACCGACATCTTATTTTTCGCTTCCTTGCAGCACACTAGCGAATCTTCCAATTTTCCATAATAATCTCTTAAAAGAACCTAAACCAAAATTTAGTATAAGTCCAATAAATTTACTATTGAACCAGCCCCGAAGCACACTTATGAGTTCAAACCAATCGTTAAAATTATAACTATTTTATGAATCCAAACTAGTTGGATTCCTTACACTATATCAATGCAAATCGTACGTACAATCATTCTTCACCTTTATGGATGATTTGGGGCATTTGGGTCAGCACCTAATTCAATAATATACTGGTAAATAAGTAGCTAATTAATGATTAAATTTATTCATTTAATAAATCGATGACCTCTACCCAACAACTATGTCAAAATAACAAACTAGTTACCCTTAATTGCAGTTAAGCTTCACGATTTGTGGGTTCCGAATGACCAATCGATCAAGAATGTTTTTCCCTAATTGAAATAGGTTTAAAGATGATTAGCAGGGTTCAAGAATTCAAATTAAGGCTGGAAACATATAGGCAAGAACCAAGAAATAAAATAGCCCCCTTTTTTTGCGTATAGGCGCACGCACCACCACCCATGGTGGCCAAAATTGGGGCTGAATTTTAAAACGACTTGAGATCTCATTAAAATATAGAAAAATAAATTTGAAATCATTTAAAATCTCCCAAATTATTGATCAAGAGATCTAGGTTTTTAATAGAAAAACTTAATCAAGAAATTGAAGAGAAAAGAGACCTTACCCAAGCTAGTCTAGAGAAACGACAATGGCACTTTATTGGCAATGTTTGGGATCAATCTAGGAGTTCAAGATTTTAGATTTAGGGTTTATTTTAATGAGTTACAGCAGTATGGTGGAGAATATGTTAACAAATCTTTTGGCAAAAGGAAAAAAGAAAGAGATGATAAAACTAGGTGTAGGTGATAACAACAATGGAGGAAAAGAAAATAAAATAAAATCAAAGAGAATGAGAGGAGGAGAGGAACAGCTAGGGCAATGAGGAGGAGGATTAAAGGCTGATTAATAGTGAAAATTTAATATTTATACCTAGGTTAACTAGGCTTGGATGGCCCACACATTAAAATAAGGGGTTTTTGTCAAAAAATTAAATTATTTCACAAGGGAAAGGATTCAAACTTGGGACCTTAGTTAATTTCCATGCTTTCTTATATTTATTTTAACCATTAGAATTTTTCCTTTTTCTTGAAATAATTTTGCAATATTTATTTTAAAAATAAGGCATGTCACATACTAGGGTTTAAGGCAAAATTTGCAAAATTATAAAAATGATGCAAGGGAAGGGATTTGAACTCGGGTTTCAAGGAACGTTTTACTAACACTTAACCAAAAAACTAATACATCATTTATTTTTTAAAAATGCATAGATAATCTCAAAAATTAAGGCATGACCACTCTCTCCAGGTTCACAAACCCGATTCTACTAACCTCTGATTTTTAGGATGTTACACTAGTAGCTAAAGGTATCAAATAACTATGAAACTTTAAAATAAGAGGACTTATATGGTAAATAGACCATTTAGATGGTTAGAAGACGTTTAGGGATTGACTTTATTAAAATTAAGAATATTTTTAAAGGTTAAAAAAGTAATTAAGTAAAAAAAGGGTAGAAAAGGATATCATCTTCTAAATCTTGTCTTATTCAACCGAAACTATCAAATACCATAGCTAAGGTTTGGTCACTTCCTTTTGATTTCATGCTAAGTATTTTGATCTCATTTTTAATGATTTTTATGTTTTCGGGATCGTTGTAACTTAATCTAGTTAACTCAGGGGCTCATTTGCAAAATTTTAAAGGATTAGAGTTTTTCCATGAGCATATTTGTATGGTTTTTGAAGTTTAATTAAAGATTATGAATCCTTATTATTAAATAAACAACTTTTGTAAACTGATATTTGATGAATTTATCATTTAGGGACTTATTTTTAAAAGTAGTAAAATACCATGATAAATTTATGAAATGATGGTTTTTTTGAGTTGATTCGAGTCCTTAGGAAAATCGGCTAGCATGACATGTGAATGAAATTGTATAAATTTCCATTTACGAGATTAAGGACTAAATTGTAAAGAAGTTAAAATATTAGGGGCAAAAATGTAAGTTTGCAAAAATATGAATTTTGGACTAAATTGAATAGCATGTGTATTAAATAGATTGAATTTGCTTATTTAGGCCAAGGAAAATTGTGTACAGATCTAGGTTGAGGAAAAACTAAAGTCTCGGATTAGTGATCCCGTTCTTACGTCTTTGTAATCGAGCTAAGTTTAGATGGTTAAATAACGTTTTAATGCTATTTGATATATGTATGTGTTATTTATCATGTCACGAAACGATGGAAATCCAATGATGTCTCGATGTTTATCGAGCCTTGTTTGAACCTTAGGAATATATAAGATGCAAATGACATGTCATTAGGGTTACCATGTTTTGGGTGCTCGTCATGAATGTCCTACCGATGGCTGAGTTCCGGTATTTTTTGGAGATACTCATCAGCTTGTGTGAGCGGCATCGTGTAGTTACATTTCGACCGTCAACTTTTGTGAGCAGCAAATGACCCATTTATGGCTCGAGTAAGAAACGATGTAAAGGAAAAGGAAAAGGAAAAGGAATGGTTTCAACCATATGTTTATCACACTTTGTGTGATCTTTCCTGCATATCTGATATTATTCTAAGTGGTTCAACGGGTATGTAAAGGGAGGGAACGATAAGTGGTCCAATCGACTTTGTTATGCACTTATGGAAAGGTATGATGATGTTGATCAAAGTATGTATAAATATGATTATGGAAAGTATGAATTCAATAGTACTATGTTCATGTAATGTATCTTACCATGTGATAATTTGATTGAGTTATGTGTTAAAGCACTAACTTATGTTGTTGTGGATGCTTAGGCTTGTGTCAACCTATGTTGGATTGATTCATGTCTAATTTATAAGGTTTTGCATTGACATGGTAAGTTATGTTCATGATTTATGAACTTAATAAGCATTATATGCTTACGTAGTTTTTTTCCTATGTTTTATAGATTAATGGAAGCTCGATCGGTTTGGAAGCTCGTTGAAGACCTATCACACTATCTGTAACACCCCTAACTCGTATCTGTCGCCGGAATAGTTACAGTGCATTACCAGAAAATTTAAAAATTTAAACATTCAATTGTAAACATCTCATAAATCATATTATACTCCATTCAAATAAATGCATCTTGTCCCTTATACAAGTCCCTAAAGCCCTAAATACACTTTAGAAATGAATCGAGATTAAATTGGAAACATAAAGAATTTGTAACACCCCTCTGTTGCCAGTATAGAATTACGGAACATTATGGAAAACTTCTAACTTAAAACATTCGATTACAATCATTTATAAAACACATCATATTCCATTCAAACACATGCTTAACGTCCCTTTTTCGAGCCCTCGAAGCCTTAAAAAACACTTTAGAAATGATTTGGGACTAAATAAAAAACATTTAGAACTTCTTAGCAAAAAAAAGAGAAAAATTCATACTACAAGGGTCACACGGTTATGTGGCCAGGCCGTGTGACTCACATGGCTGAGAACACACTCGTGTCTCATGCCGTGTGGGCATTCGAAGTAGGGACACACGGCCATGTCTGTGCCCGTGTAACTCTCTGACTTGGTTCACATAGCCAAGCCACACATCCATGTGCTAGGTCGTGTAACTATCGAAATGCAATATTTAAAAAAAACCTACAAGGGACACGGTTATGTCGCATGGCTATGTGTTACACACGGCTATGTCGCGTGGCCGTGTGCCACACACAATTGAGACACACTCCCGTGTCTTAGGCCATGTGGACTAGAAATAGGCCATCTTCAAGCCATTTTTCTCACCCAAAGCTTAGTCACTTATACAAGCAAGATATACCTATATTCATGCAACAAAATTTCACCTAACACAAGCATATCCAAGTTAGATCATCATAATAAGTAACCATAAAACCAATATGCCTAAAAGGCACCTCATTCACAACAAACAATTTGATTAAACATTTGCTAAGTTTATCCTTAAATCAATCAACCAATTGAACAAATTATATACTACATTTTCCATAATGTTCACATACTATGTTCATACTCACAAACCCCAATATGACCATTCACACCAATCATCAATACCTTACCAATTTGACCATATGCCAACCACACCCAAAGCTACCAAAACTAGCAATTTAACAACTCAATGCACTATCTAATTTCATACCAAATCAATATTTCATAGCATGCATTATATTCATCATTTCAACTACCATCATTTAAGTACTTAGATGCCAAAATAATAACCATTAAAATACCATACATACATGATAACATAACAACTATTTCATTATCCAAAATACCACATTTACAAGCCAAACATAATGGCTAATATCATTAAACAATGACACCTATACATGCCATTATAACCACTACCAAAGCATCAAAATCTACCAATAGAATCTCTAGATAGTGTGATAAATCTCCGACTAGCTTCCAAACCAATCGAGTTTCTGATAATCTATAAAATAAGAGAAAGAAAACCACATAAGCAATGAATGCTTAGTAAGCTCATATAAACTTTAAAATGCAATAATCCGTTTCAGTAAGAACTTTATAAGTTGTAAATAACCCTATACTAATGCCTCAAGATTTATCAACTATATAACTATCAATTCCCAAATGTATAGGTTCATTAACATTTCGAATACTTTCCGTTTATAACATAATATGGTCTCATAAGTTGAATTACATAATCATCAGTCTTTTCTTAAAACGATAAACCATTTCCTTTACGATAAACCATTTCCTTTACTTACTTACCAATCCATTTACTTAGCATAAATTTAATTACATTATTAACTTATGAATTAGTGCATTTATTCATAACATAAGTAAATTCACATATATCATAAGTAAATTTCCTTCCTTACTGAATAAGTCCTTTAACTTGACAATCCTTTTATTTCATCACATTATGCACTTATCATTTTATTTCCTATTCTCACCCATTTCATTTGCAAACACATAAGACATAAACATAACATTAACTATAGCCACAAGTTAGTGCATTTAAACATAACCCTTTTAGAATAAACTTCATGATAAACCATTTCATAATAAATTACATACTTTGATTCTTACCACTTTTTCATGAACATAGGCATCTTTCCATTTGGTCATTTACTATTTCAATGCATTACTTTAAAACTAACATAATTTAATTCAACTACTAGCTTGGTACAAACCTAATCATCATTAACAACAAAAGTTAGTGATTAAACACACAACTCAGCAATATCATCACAAGGCAAGATAAGGTACATAAATATAGCACCACATAATCATACTTTTCATAATCATGAATATTCATGCTTTGATCATTAACGATTCATACATTTTCATTGGTTCATAACTTAGCTTTCGATACACTTACCGTTCTTTCCCTTTTTATGACCATTGAACTAGTAACTTGACTCGGATAAGCGGGTAACTACACCATACCGAGGGCATCATAGATGCATAATAGGAGCACCAAAGTGCAATCAGGAGCACGAATATGCGATCAGGGGCACTAAAGTGCAAACAGAGGCATAGATGTGCATTTAGGGGTACCGAAGTACAAACAGGGGCACGTAAGTGCAATAATTCAATAATTAACTATCAATATTTGATTAAAGAACTATTTTATAAAAAATATAAGTAGAAATTTATTTATGTATTGAAACACTATGAGCTTACTTGGCTAAACTGCAGAAATGTCAAAGTACAGGGACATTTTGGTAATTTTTCATTCTCCTCGATTTTCCACCCGATCTTGATCTAAATTAATAATTTCATTCAATCAATATATTAATTTAGACAGTAAAACAATGTATTTTATTCAATTTAGTCATATTTACAAAATTGCCCCTAAAGTCTTACTGTTATTCAATTTAGTCCCTGAGCCTAAGAAATGCAAATTAATCATTTTTACCCAAAATTTAGTCTAGTCAAATACTTATGGCATCCAATACAGCCAAATTTTGCAACAATTTCACAATAAGTCATTGTATTTTTATTATTTTAACAATTTATTCCCCAAACGATAAATTCATCAAAAATCACTTAACAAAACACTTTTAAATACCAACTAATTTTTCAAATTCATGATTTATCATTAAAAATCACTAGATTCATAAATGTCAACATTCACAATCTTTAATAGTTTCAAATCGAAGGTATTGGCTAGCTGGACCTACTTGCAACGATTTCAAAAACATAAAAATGATTAAAAACGAATAAGAAATGGCTTACCTTGCATCATCCAAAGAAGAACCAAAGCTTGAAGATTTTCGTATGGTGGTTCGATGAATAGCAAAACAAATTAGGGAAGAAAACTATCATGTTTTCTTTATTTTATTAACCTTTTACTTATTTTCTTAAAAAAATAACATATAAAACATTATAATTAAAAGAAATTAAAGCATCCAACAGTCCCATTATCTTTAGGATGGCTAATTTACACAATAAGGCCATCCAATTATAATTTTTAATCAATTAACACCTTTAAACTAATAGCGATTGACTTTTTCAACCTTTATGATTTAGTCCTTTTTAATTAATTAACTATTGAAGCGTTAAACTTTTTCAACGAAACTTTAATACCACCTTAATAATGGTCCGTAAATATTTATAAAAATATTTAAAGCTTGGTTTATAGAAACGAGGTCCCGATACTTCATTTTCTAAAACCACTTGACCTTAGGGTCTTACCACTTGAACTTAATAAATCGCTTAAATAACATAAATTTTCAAATCAAAAACCTATTTAAAATCATATTTGACTTGTAAATATTAAATAATAATATTTACAAACTCACTCATCAGATTTGGTGGCCCTGAAACCACTATTTGTAACACCACAAAAAAATGGGCTGTTATAGAATTTTTAAGAAAAAGTTAAAATTTTTCATACTGCAGGGGTCACACACCCGTGTGACCAGACCATGTGACTCACACGTCTAAGACACACGTCCGTGTCTCAGGCCATGTGGACATTCGATGTAGGGACACACGTCCGTGTCCCAGCCCGTGTCCACGCCCCTGTAACTCTCTAACTTGGGTCACATGACCAAGCCACACGCCTATGTGCCAGCTCGTGTACCCTCTGAAATGGCCTCACACGCTTATGTGTCAAGGCGTGTGCTAGGACGTGTAATAGCTTGACTTACAACCCTTTGTAAGCTACAGGGGACACATGGCCATGTCGCATGGTCGTGTGTCACACAGGGCTGAGACACACGCCCGTGTCTTAGGCCGTGTGGACAAGAAATAGTCCATTTTCAAGCCGTTTCTTTCACCCAAGTTGTGCTCACTCATGCAACTTATATGCACCCAAATTAAGCCTCCAAAATGTACCTAAAATGTGCATAATCAAGCTACAACAATATGATACCAATTCATACAACCAATATGCCCGAAGGCACCTTAATTTACATGACATTAAGCATATCCAAACACAAGCATAAATTAGCCATTTAACAACTCAATAATTGTAACCAATTTCCATACCAAATTCTACTAAAATGACCATAAAAAAAATCACATTCAAATATACCAAACTGATCACTAAAACATACATTAACTTGATCATTCCAACATCAAGCACAAAAAGCACCAAAATGCCAAATTATCAACCATGACAACTAATTCATTATCCAAAATACCACATTTTCAAGCCAAGCATAATGGCTATTTCAACAAGCATAAAACTCCTATACATGCCATTATAACCATGACTTAAAATCATCAAAATTTACCGATAATGTTGATGGATAGTGTGATAGGTCTTCGACGAACTTCGAACCCACATAGAAAATCAACACAAAGTAAACATGCTATGCTTAGTAAGTTCGTAATATATAAACTATGCTTGTCAATGCATTGCATAATCTTAAAATACATATGTATCAATCCAACATAATAATAAATGATTCATCAGCTTAAATCATATGAATTCATATTTTTCATTGTCATGAAAACACATACGTCCTACCTTCGGTAGTAATAAGGTAAATTACATCGAAAAC
Source organism: Gossypium raimondii (assembly GCF_025698545.1). NCBI lineage: Eukaryota > Viridiplantae > Streptophyta > Magnoliopsida > Malvales > Malvaceae > Gossypium > Gossypium raimondii. Next base: position 29,194,972 of record NC_068570.1, on the reverse strand, counting down.
TCTTACCCAAGCTCACACGAAGTAAAATCACGATGGTTGTGACCATCTTTTTCCATAATTCGATAGTCGAAGCTATCCCTTTTCATATTTTGATGGTCGTCACCATCCCTTTTCATAGTTGATGCTCATCACCATTCCTTTTCATAATTTGATAGCCAAAGCTATCCCTTTTCATAATTCAATAGTCAAAACTATCCCTTTTCATATTTCGATGGTCGTCATCCCTTTTCATTATTGATGGTCGTCACCATCCCTTTTCATAATTTTATGGTCGAAGCTATCCCTTTTCATAACTCGATAGTCGAAGCTATTCCTTTTCATTGGTTGATGATAGTCAATATACCGTAGAATTTTTCCATCGAGACAAAAATTGATATTATAAAATAATAGCATTTAAAACATAATTTAAAATGCTATTTAAACAACGAACATACCTCGACGATAAAACGTAAAAATAGAGTCGGATAAACCAAAGCTTTTCCTTTGCCTCGATCTAAAGCCGTACAAGGTTTATCTTGATATAAATGAATAAATTCAATCAATTTAATAGCCAATCTATTCAATTCAATTGAAATTCACATTTTTGTAAAATTACCCTTTTGCCCCTAATGTTTTGATTTCTTTACAGTTTAGTACTTAAGCTCGTAAAATAAAATTCATGCAATTTCACCCCTACCGAAGCTTGGTGGAATTTCATACAAGCTCATAGTAGCCCACACATTTCATTATTTCACAAATTATACCATGAATATTTCACATTTTACAATTAAATCCCTAATTAACAAATTCATCAAAAATCACTTAACAAAAGTTGTTTATGTAACAATAAGATTTCATTTTCTACCATCAAACTTTACAAACAACATGGATTCATTCATGGTAAAACTTAAATATTTTAACAATTTTGCAAATTAGTCCCTGGGCTAGCTAGATTAAGCTACAACGACTTTAAAAACATAGAAATCATTAAAAACGGGACAAAAACATAATTACATACACAAGGAAGCAATGGACGAATGAAAGAACCCAAAAATGGCTTCTCTTCATCTAATTTTTTGTCAAACATAACAAGGTTGAAGATGATACAACCATTATACACATTTTAATTTAGACATAATTATTTAATTACTTATTTAACCTTTTCATTAACCTTTGAAAACACATGTATAATGTCCATAAATGTCCACTCAAATTTCAAATGGTCTAATTACATCATAAACCCTCCAATAATTTAATATTATAGTCATTAGATCCCTTTAGCACATAGAACTCAAGATTTACACCTTTTGCAATTTAGCCCTTTTATCAAATTAAGCATGCAAACAATAAAATTTCTAAGCAAAATTTTTATACAACACTACTAACGTGATGTAAACATTAAAATAATAATTAACTAAATATTTTTAAATCAAATTTGTGGTCTCGAAACCACTATTCTAATTTTATTAAAAACGGGCTGTTACACTATCCAACGAATATATCGATAGATTTTGATGTTCTGGCCAAGGTTATAATAACATGTATAGGTGGACTTATGTTTAATGATCTAGTTATTATATTTGGAATGTATATGTTATTATGGTTGATGTGCTTATGGTACTTGGATGCCTTGATGATTGGTGTTATTATGCCTAAGTTGATGCATGTTTTGAATGGCCAAATTGGTATGTGATGGATGTATGAAATGTGGTCAATTGTGATATGTTTTGGTATAGAAATAAGTTAGATGTGTTTGATTGATGTATGGCCAAAGATGCATAAATTTAAATATGTTTGATGCTTTGTGATTGAGGTGCTTTATTGGCATATTAGTTGTATGGTTTAATGATATTGTGAATTTGTCATTTTTATGCATGTCTTGGGTAGGTTTTGATGCCTTGGTCTCATGTGTAAATGTGTTTAGGTTCATGCTTGAGATAGGAGAAGGAAAGGCCTTGATTTTGCTAATTTCTTATCCAAACGGCCTAAGACACAGTCATGTGTCCCTTGTCAATTTTAAAGGTTACGAGTCAAGCAGTTAAATGGGCTAGCACACGGCCTGGCACACGAGTGTGTGAGGCCATTTAAAGTGTTACACAACCTAGCACACAACTGTATGGCTTGGTCGTGTGACCCAACTCAGAGAGTTACACGAGCATAAAAATGGGCTGGGACACGGTCGTGTGTCCCTATTTCGATTGTTACAGAGCCTAAGACATCGGCGTATGTCTCAGCCGTGTGACCCCTGCAGTTTTGAATTTTCTAACTTTTTCCTTAATGTTTCAGATGTTTCCGATTTAGTCTCGAATAATTTATAATGTGTTTCTAAGGCCTCGAGAGCTCACTTAATGGATGATATGCATGTATATGAAAGGATTATGCTATGTTTATTGTAATGTTTGGAAATGAATGTCTTTAGGTTACGTTTTTATGATAATGCTCTGTAACCTTATTCTGGTGATAGATATGGGTTCGGGGTGTTAAAGGCCTTACTTACTCAAACATGACTATGCGATATTGAATTGTTAATTAGGCTCTTGAATGATTATTTGTTGAAGTAATTGATGCATGATGTTTAGGAACTAAACTGGAAAGCATTAATTGCTAATGTATGCTGAATTTTTTAGGTTTGGAGCAAAAGTATCGATAACTGAGCTTTAAAATCGATACCTCTATGTTTTGAAACGTACAAGAAGTCAGAATAGAGAGTTGGTATTGATACCTTTGCTCGAGCATCGATACTCGGGGTAAATTTATAGATACTTCACGACAGGTACCGATAATTTTTGAGACTTTAAGATTTAGTCAAGAAATAGAATGTAAGTTTGGTATCATTTTTCCAGGTGGTATCGATACAGCATAGAGAAAATATCAATTCTCTAGTGTCAGTATCGATACCGACAAACATATATTGAGAATTTTGCTAAATGGACCTTGTGCATGTTAATACTCGTTTCTAGGACTGATTATAGTATGCTTTGAATATAATAATGGTAATTAACCAATTAAGTGACCTAAAACCTACAAGTATATTATTATAAAGGACGTTTTGCATAGAATAGGCTTTCCACTTATTGTGAGTGAGATGAGACAATGGTGTGGCATCTCGATATTAGAGTTGGCATCCAGGCTGAGTATGGGGTGTTACATTTGGTGATATTAGAGCTCTAGGTTCAATAAATCTCAAACCTAGGTTATTATTGTGTGTTTAGAGTTTTGAAACTCCCTATTTTCTTGCAATTATTTATATAACTCTGTTTGAATTGCATTTGATTGTTTGAAATGTTCTTGTTGAATTGCATGTGGGGTAGGAATGGGAACACATTGCCTTTAATCCTAAAGTTTGCTTGCAAGAACAAGACTTGGATCATCACCTCACCACTCACACCGTTTAATTATTTGTTTGTTTGTGTCTATGTAAATTATTATATATGCATTTAAAACATGTTAATGTTAGAGCTACTGCTAAAAGAGATGGTCCTTCTTCTGCACTTTTATACCGCCGCGTAGAGTGAATATACTCGATGGGGGTGTAGGCCCTCTTATGGAAGTGATAATAGGAGCATTTCAGCGGACAACTGGTGCTAAACTTGCTCCTGCACCGATTATGGTTGATGTGCTTATGGTACTTGGATACCTTGATGATTGGTGTTATTATGCCTAAGTTGATGCATGTTTTGAATGACCAAATTGGTATATGATGGATGTTCGAAATGTGGCCAATTGTGATATGTTTTGGTATAGAAATAAGTTAGATGTGTTTGATTGATATATGGCCAAAGATGCATAAATTTAAATATGTTTGATGGTTTTTGATTGAGGTGCTTTATTGGCATATTAGTTGTATGGTTTAATGATATTGTGAATTTGTCATTTTTATGCATGTCTTGGGTAGGTTTTGATGCCTTGGTCTCATGTGTAAATGTGTTTAGGTTCATGCTTGAGATGGGAGAAGGAAATGCCTTGATTTTGCTAATTTCTTATCCAAACGGCCTAAGACACAGGCGTGTGTCCCTTGTCAGTTTTAAAGGTTACGAGTCAAGCAGTTAAACGACCTAGCACACAACCTGGCACACGAGTGTGTGAGGCCATTTAAAGTGTTACACAACTTGGCACACAAGTGTATGGCTTGGTCGTGTGACCCAACTCAGAGAGTTACACGAGCATAAAAATGGGCTGGGACACGGTCGTATGTCCCTATTTCGATTGTTACAGAGCCTAAGACACCGGCTATGTCTCAGCCGTGTGACCCCTGCAGTTTTAAATTTTCAAACTTTTTCCTTAATGTTTCAGATGTTTCCGATTTAGTCTTGAATAATTTATAATGTGTTTCTAAGGCCTCGAGAGCTCAGTTAATGGATGATATGCATGTATATGAATGGATTATGCTATGTTTATTGTAATGTTTGGAAATGAATGTCTTTAGGTTACTTTTTTATGATAATGCTCTTTAACCCTATTCTGGTGATAGATATGGGTTCGGGGTGTTAAAGGCGTTACTTATTCAAACATGACTATGCGATATTGAATTGTTAATTTGGCTGTTGAATGATTATTTGTTGAAGTAACTGATGCATGATGTTTAGGAACTAAACTGGAAAGGATTAATTGCTTATGTATGTTGTATTTTTTAGGTCTGGAGCAGAAGTATCAATAATCGAGCTTTAAAATTGATACCTCTATGTTTTGAAACGTACAAGAAGTCAGAATAGAGAGTTGGTATCGATACCTTTGCTCGAGCATCGATGCTCAAGGTAAATTTATTGATACTTCACGACAGGTACCGGTAATTTTTGAGACTTTAAGATTTAGTCAAGAAATAGAATGCAAGTTTGGTATCGTTTTTCCAGGTGGTATCGATACAACATAGAGAAAATATCAATTCCCTAGTGTCAGTATCGATACCTACAAACATATATTGAGAATTTTGCTAAATGGACCTTGTGCATGTTAATAATCGTTTCTAGGACTGTTTATGGTATGGTTTGAATGTAGTAATCGTAATTAACCAATTAAGTGACCTAAAACCTACAAGTATATTATTATAAAGGACGGTTTGCATAGAATAGGCTTTCCACTTATTGTGAGTGAGATGAGACAATGGTGTGGCATCTCGATATTAGAGTTGGCGTCTAGGCTGAGTATGGGGTGTTACATTTGGTGGTATTAGAGCTTTAGGTTCAATAACTCTCAAACCTAGGTTATTATTGTGTGTTTAGAGTTTTGAAACTCCATATTTTCTTGCAATTATTTATATAACTCTGTTTGAATTGCATTTGATTGTTTGAAATGTTCTTGTTGAATTGCATGTGGGGTAGGAATGGGAACACATTGCCTTTAATCCTAAAGTTTGCTTGTAAGAACAAGACTTGGATCATCACCCCATCACTCACACCGTTTGTTTATTTGTTTGTTTGTGTCTATGTAAATTATTATATATGCCTCTTAAACATGTTAATGTTAGAGCTACTGCTAAAAGAGATGGTACTTCTTCTGCACTTTATACCGCCGCGTAGAGTGAATATACCTGATGGGTGTGTAGGCCCTCTTATGGAAGTGATAATAGGAGCATTTCAGCGGACAGCTGGTGCTAACCTTGCTCCTGCACTAATTAATCAAGGGTTGCCGCTTGAACTTCTTCCGGCTTTGGGTGGTAAAGAGTTTTCAAGAGTGAAAGGTATTGATCCAACCGTCGCTGAGTATTGGTTGGAAGGAGTTGAGGGAAGCTTGGGTTGTGTTGTGTCCTTATCAACGGTTAGGCTCATCGATGGTGGAATATGGTTAGGAGAGGTACTGTTTCTGATAGATTGACTTGGAATTACTTTCTTGAGGTTTTTAAGAGGAAGTTTACGGGCGAGCAGTATATGGAGGATTGTAAGGATTTGGTTCTGGGAGATTTGTCAGTGGCTGATTATGAGGCTGAGTTTGTACTACTTAGTCAGTACGCTCCTGAGATGGTTCATTTTGAGAGAGACCATTGCAAGAGGTTTCATTTTGGGCTTAATCGTGAAATTCAACTTTATTTGGTAGCATATAATGTAGAGATGTTAGATGAGTTAGTTGATAAAGCCCAAACAATTGAAGAGACTTTAGCTGAGTTGACTCATTCTGTGGTAACTAAATTGGGTAAGAGGACTTTCGATGATATATCTGATCTACCACCTAAAAAAAAGGCATTATATTCAGGGTTCTGATAGGAGTGCAAAACATGAGTTTTGAACAAGTGAGTCTAAGCAACAGAGTAATGTAGTGGTTAGTAATAGTGGTTTGACGGGTAGTTCTGGATGGCTACTTTGTGTGCATTGTGAGCGTAGGCATTTTGGTGAGGGCCATAAGTTGTCAGGTTTTTGTTTTAAATGTGGTTTGAAGGAACATTTTCTGAGGGATTTCCCTAATAGAGTTGAGGTTTGCAGACTTAGAGTTTGGCACCCGCTTTTACGTCTACTAGAGGTCGTGGTTGTAGTAGAGGTAATTGGAGAATGGCTAGGCAATGATTTGTTGCTCATATAATTGCTACACTGGTTGAGTCTGGAGGTCCAGCTGGAGTTTATGCTATTAGGGAACAACAGGATCAAGATTCGAACATTGAGATTACGGGTATTTTTATCTTGTGATCAATTTCCTTATTCTTGCTAGTAGACTTAGGTACTATACCTTTGTAAATTTAGGGTGACATGACTAATAAAGTAGAGAATTCCATTAGGGAATATTAATTTAAGAAAACAATGGTTATGAGATTTATAGATGGAATTGTCATAGTGAAATAGAGGGAACCGTTGGCAAAAGAATCGTACAATAAGTTTGTGGTAGTGGATAGAATCATTAAAGAAAGTAGTAGGAAGTTAGAGAGGACGAGAATCAAAGTGTGCAGCGAGTGTAACACCCCTAACCCGTATCCTTATCTGAAACAGAGTTACAGAGCATTACTGAAGTTTTTAAATCAAATGAACATAAAGTTCAAACTTTTCAAATCAAATCAATAAACACATTAAAACCAATTCAAAACAATCAAGGCCCTAAAAACGCGTTAGAAATAAGTCGGGACTAAATTGAAAACTCAGAGAATTTTTCAAAAAAATATTAAAAATTTTCAACACTGCAGGGGTCACACGGTCGTATAGTCAGGACGTGTCGGCATTCGAAGTAGGGACGCACGACCCTATCCCAGCCTATGTCTGTGCCCGTGTAACTCACTGACTTGGGTCACATGGCCAAGCCACACGCCCATGTGCTGGGCCGTGTACCCTCGAAATAACCTCACACACCCATGTGTCAGGCCGCGTGCTAGGCCATGTAATAGCCTGACTTGCAACCCTTTGAAAGCTACAGGGGACACATGGCCATGTCACTTGGCCGTGTGTCACACACAGCTGAGACACACACCCAAGTCTCTGCCCGTGTGGACAAAAATAGGCCATTTTACAAGCTATTTTTCTGACCCAACTTGGCATGTACCTACAACTAACATTGTACATATAAACAAGCCAAAACAAGGCATCCAAATCAAGCATAAACAAGTCATATACATATGGTATAACATCATACAACCAATATGCGCATACGCACCTCAAGTAACAACATTAAAACATATATAAACATGTACTTTATTTGGTCAAAATGAGCAACTAACTTATAGGCACATTTGCATCAATACATGCCATTTAGTTTACTTACCAAAACATACCAAATTATGCCAAATATACCATTCAACAAATAACATCAATAGTCATATAAGCCATTCAAACAAAGTACCAATTCTCAATAAGTCACAAGCCATATATATTATGCATATTCAACTATCATTTCATCTTCCATCATTCAACAATATTAAGTCATTCATCAACCATTATAATGCTAATATTTACATGCCATAAACTAAGCTCATATCATAATCAAAGTGCTAAATAAAAAGACAAACTAAATGGCCATTTCCAGCAACTAAACACATGGACAACATTAGCCAAAATACCTATACATGCAACCAAAATTAAATAACCGAAAATACCAAAAGAGTCGATGGATAGTGTGACATAGCTCCAACAAGCTTCCAACCCGATCGAGCTTTCGATTCACTATAAAGCATGAAAAATAACATAGAGTAAGCATTTAAGCTGAGTAAGTTCGTCTAACAAAGAATAAAACTTACCATTTAATCACAAAATAGGTAAGTAAACATGGCATATCCCAACATAATTTGACCAAATGCCTAAGCACATATAGATTAACCATGTTAGCCATGTAGATGCATATACCAATACTCATGGATGAGCACAAAAGTTGATTAAATTTCATATACATGTATCATCCAATTATATTTTCCATATACCATGTAACAATATTTCTATGTAATTCATATGTATCACTATAATAGTTCGTATCAAACTCTTACCGTTTCGTATTAGAAAATTGCCCGTTAAACAGTTTAGAATACTGTTGGATACTCGAGATAGCTCACACATAGTGTGCTAACTCATATAATTGTAATATGTCAATTCCTGTACATGTATGCTCACACGAGCTGTGAATCGATATGCTTACATGAGCTGTAAATCAGTATGCTTACACGAGCTGTGAAAATGGGCTTGCTCACACAAGCTATGGGTCGGAACTTAGCTACACAGTGTTGTTCACTTGAGCTGTGGAATATCCACAACACATGTCAGACCTTAGCCATCGGTAGGACATTCAGGACCAGCACCCGAATCATGTAAACCCTAATGACATGTCATTTGTATCCTACAAATTCCTAAGGTTCAAACAGGGCTCGGTAGTCGTACATCATTGGATATGCAAACGTGTATACATGTAGAAAATTTACAATTCATACATATTTCAAAATAAAACATATAATCACAATTTAATTACACAAACTTACCTCGACGAATACACGTAGATACAGAGGTGATTAATTTGAGATTTTCTCTTTGCCTCGATCTAAAGCAATACAAGGTCTATCTTGATCTATACAGATAAATTTAACTCAATTAAAAATATATTTCATTCAATTTAACCCAAAATCATATTTTGGAAAAATTACCATTTACCCCATATTTTTAATTTCTTTACAATTTAGTTTTATTTCATAAAATGGAAATTCATGAAATTCCACCATAACCCACTATAGCCGAATATCAATTAGGTCCTAGAAATCTCTATATTTCATTTACTTCACAATTTCACCATGTAAAAATTTTTATTTTTCAATTCAATCCCGATTTGACAATTTCATCAATAATCTCTTAACAAAAGATGTTTATCTAACAATAATCATCCATTTTCTATCATCAAACATAAAAAATCGTGTATGTTCATCAATGGAAAAACCCTAATATTTTAATAATTTCACAAATTACTCCCTAGGCTAGCTAGATTAAGCTACAACGATCCTGAAAACATAGAAATCATTAAAAACGGGACAAAAATAACTTACCTAAGAGCAAGATGAAGTTGCCGAAAGCTTAAGCACAAAAATTGCTTCCCAAAACCTAATTTTCGGTCGATGATGACGAATAAAAGATGATAGCATATTTTATTTCATTAGTTTTTATCATTATTTACCTATTTACTTAATTAACCTTAATAATTAATCAAATTTACACAAATTTCAAGCCATGCTCATCCACTAACATATAAATGGTATAATTACCATATAAGGGCTGTTACTTTAAGGCTCTATAGCTATTTAATATCTTTAGCTATTAGAACTCAACTTTTGCACTTTACGTGATTTAGTCATTTTTATCAAATTGAGCATGTAAACAGTAAAATTTCTTAACAAAATTTTTATACGGTATTACTATATGCTGTAGGCAATAAAATAATAAAATAAAATTTTTTCACTACATATTTTTGGTCCCGAAACTACTGTTATGATTTCACTGAAAATGGGTTGTTACAGCGAAAGTGTGATAGTTAGTTTAAAAGTAGAAATAGCATATTTTGTGACAAAACAAGTGAATTATTGGTAAGAAATTTCGAGGATGAAATTATTTTTAGAAGGGGAGAATTGTCACACCTCAAAATAGGGCTTAGGAGTTTTAAGGGTAGTTTAGGCATTTTGGCCTATATCAACTCGAAATTTCATAAGTTTGGTGACAAATAATGTTTTCAATTATGATTTTTAGAAAATTAAATCAATTTATAAAAATTATTTTTAAATAGCTTTAATTTTGAAAATAAGACTAATTTATAAAAGAGTCAAAATTAAGAGTTTTTATGAGGCAGGTTAACCAGATTTTAAAATTAAAGCTAAAAAACTCATTCTCTAAATTATTTCACGTTAAAATAACCCCCAAAACTAGTGTTTTCCATCCCTTATGCTCACTTTCTAATCCAATCAATTTTGAACTCTAAATCCTAATTCCTTTTGATCTCTAGCATCTCTTAAGTTATAAACCTCTATAAAAACTCAAAAAATCACCCAAAAACTTCATCATCTTCTCCAAAAGTGGGTTTTTCCAGATTTGCGTCAAAGATAACATTTCTTCCACGGAAGGTAACCATTCGACTTTCTATGAGTTTGAAATGATATCTAGTCCCTTTAACTAAATTTTTAGCCATTGAAACGCATGTTTTAAACAAAAGCCGAAAATTGGGTCACTAATGGTGGATTTCAGGATTTTGCATAAAAACATGGTTCCAAAGTATTTTTCAACTAATTTTAACATGATTAAAAGGTTTCTAAACTTACTTTGAAGTTTCATTAAAGAATTATTGAATTTTAATGAATTTTAAGAAAATAACCAAAAAAAACATGTTGAAAAAGTCGATACTATGGATTTAGTATTTTATTATATTTTAAAGGTTGGGAATTAGTTGTAGGTGAATTACAAGATGAACGGAATTAGTTTTAGGTGAAATGATTGAGTATAGATCGAGATATTTGAGTTTTAAGTTTGTTATGTTAAAAGTTTTTGTTACATGAGAACTTAGTTTAGGCTTCTGTTTTGTATGCTTAAAATGAGTCCTTGACTAATTTTTGGATGTATTGTTGTGTAAATTTGTTGTGTTGAGTTTCGTATTCAATAAAACCTTCTACGAGTAGAGATAACTGCAATGAAAAGCTAGTTTGAGCTTTTGGCTTTTTGACGAAAGTGTAATTGGTGAGTGTTTACAATAGTTACTTGCGGACATGATTCAATGCATTATTTTAGAATTTAGTAGTAGCCTAAACCCCTACTATAAATTTTTAGTGTAAGCTTTCTCATACTTATGTTATCTTGTGAATAAAGTGCTTATGTGTTTGTGAATATGTGAATTGAGATGAGATGCTATAATATGTGATATGTGGTTATAATAACTATTGTGAAAGTGCAAATATGTACATGTTATGTATATGTTAAATGTTAGTGATAGTGTTTTGCTAAAGATGCAAATTTGTAGTGATTGTGCACGGATATTCGGTAAGTGATATGTGTTTGACTTAGAATATTTTGGCTTTGTGATCTTGAAACCATTGATTGTAGTTGGGACGCCATAGGATTGTGAGTACTTACCTATATGTACAGTGATTTTAGGCGTTGAGGCCCTGGGGCATGTTGGAGGGATAAGCGAATGTAAGCGAAGCTCCATTCAACGGGACATGTGAGGGGAAATAAGGAGAGTGTTAGATTTATGCTTCACTTTTGAGACATGTTTGACTCTATGAGTTTATGTTTGGAGATCCGTGTATCTGATCAGTGATGATAGAGCTCACTTTTATGTTTCATAGCTCAAGTGCCAGATTATCTTAAAATGTATATATGTGTAACGTGATATATGCCTAAATGAGTATGTGACCATTATGCAAATTATCTATAAAGATGTTTTGAATATTGTGAGATTTGCTTGAATGTTAGGTGATTATATATGTAATAGGATATATGCTTAAAAGTGAATATGTTTACCATGTAAAAGAACTAATAATAATGCACAAGTAAGTATATTATGACACTAAAGTTGGAACTTTTAAGATTATGCTATATGGTTGTTTTGTTAATGCTTGATGAAGTATTTTTAGGGTAGTTGTTCTAAGTATTCACTAAGCTTGTTAAGCTCACCCAGTCATTTTAAACCATTGTAGATCAATATTGTGCTGATGTGAGTAGTGTGGTTTCCGTGAGGTGATCTAAGCAAGTCTTTTTATTATTTTCGTAGTGTCCTATATTTATATACGTTTTAGGGAATAAGGCAATATGGTAGACCCGTTATAGCCCTGTTGATTTCTAGACATTATGCTGGTTTTTAGTTTGGCTTATAAGGATTCCATGCTATTTTTATGCTTGGGTTCAGGAACTTGAGGATGGATTGACGTTACTTGCTCAAACATGATTATGAGATATTTAATTGTTAATTAGGCTATTGAATGATTATTTTTTGAAGTAATTGATGCATGATGTTTAGGAACTAAACTGGAAAGGATTAATTGCTTATGTATGCTGCATTTTTTAGGTCTGGAGCAGAGGTATCGATATTCAAGTTTTAAAATCGATAACTCTATGTTTTGAAAAGTATAAAAAGTCATAATAGAGATTTGGTATCGATACCTTTGCTCGAGTACTGATACTCAAGGTAAGTTCATCGATACTTCGCGATAGGTACTTATAAATTTTGAGACTTTAGGATTAAGTCGAGAAATTGAATGAAAGTTTGGTATTGTTTTTCCAGGTGGTATCGATACCACATAGAGAAAATATCGATACCTTAGTATCAGTACCAATACCTACAAACATATATTGAGAATTTTGCTAAATGGACCTTATGCATGTTAGTACTCATTTTTAGGACTGTTTATGATATGCTTTTCATGTAATAATGATAATTAACCAATTAAGTGACCTAAAACCTACAAGCATATTATTATAAAGGACGTTTTGCCTAGAATAGGCTTTCCACTTGTTGTGAGTGAGATGAGACAGTGGTGTGGTATCTCGATATTCGGGCGGCTGGCATCCAGGTCAGGTATGGGGTGTTACAATTTTCATGCAACATAAAAAGAAGAATATATCATAGTGGGATATGCTCTCTCTTCATACAAGATCCCACGTCAAGTTTTGCAACCTAATGATATCATTTTAATAGAAATTTCTTGGAAAGATTTATCAACAATGATTTATTGTATAAATAGTTTTGACTTTAGGATTAATGATAGGCCTTCAATACAAATGGAGTCTAAATAGAATATATTTTTGGAGTTTTTCTTGTAGTGAATTTTTCTCCCTACAGTTCCATATTAATGATATGCCTTCACCACATATTTTTATGTTGCTTTATGTATTTAAGCGGTTACATTTTCATCTCATTTTTGATAAAGCTTAAAAAAGACAAAAACAATAAAATGCATGCATTAGGTGCAAGTAAATTAAAATTAAATCGATTATACATTTGTATTATAGGTCAAGTATGTGTAAGTATTTTCAATTATTATTAAATAAAAATGTAAATTTTAAAAATAATTTAAATGTTTTTATTTATTTTTGAGTAATAAAAGGAAAGGGCATAACGAATTGTGTGGCAAAATAATCTAAATGTTATGTTTAGATATATTTTACATGTAAGCAATTTTAGTTACGCTTTAACCATATATTTTATTAAATGAGGATAATGTTGAGTTCTATTGTTATGTTTTCGTCATTTTCATAATAGAAAAGAAATAAATTATTCATTAATTGTAAAACTTGTTGCAATAAGATAATTAAAACCCATCAACATCTTTCTTATACCTCGAACCAAAAACATTAAGAGTTGAATTCTTAAAACTTAGAAGAATTTTATTTTCTTAATTTCTTCTTCTCTATATAAATATGATGCGAACATTGCGATATTTCATTTATCGTAAAATAAAACCAAGTAAAGACACAAAATCCGGGTCATTTCAGATGTTATTGGCAACATCATTATACTTTCAATGGTAGTACAACCTAACCTATTCTAGTATTTACCAAAATTTGCAAAGAAATAAATTTGATATCCATTATTTCCTTATATGCTTTTGGAGCATTTTTTCTTGATTTATTTAGAAGTCTTTCTTTTTTGAGCATTCTATCACTTATTCCAATGTGAGCTTATAATTTTACCGAATAACGGTATCGATTTTTAGTACTTTCAGCATATAATTGACTTAAAATGTACCATAATATCATGAATTTTTGTTTCATTTTATGGCATATTTGATATAATATATATCGACCAATAACACAAGATTTATCTGCATTCAAGAAACATATTTAACTACCTAATTCAAGACTAGGTTCACTTACTAACACGATAATCAATTGTTAAATGTCAAATTTGATCACCTAAATTAATTAGTTTCAGCATTTAATTTCTAGGGTTGTTTTGCCTGTATATATGAATTTATTGGACAAAGTCATATGAGAGTAACATATAAGGGTAACAAATTGTAACGTTGGGGTTTGTGCAAGTGTACACAGTCATCATCAAGTAATAAGTAAGTATCGAGTTATCGTCTCCACAAGGATTGTATTTGTACTAAGTCACTTAATTTGTAAAATTATATTAGCAATTTGATATATAAAAACACAATATAGATGAAAAGTGGTGATTATAATATTAAATTAAATGCAATGATCCCCAATGCAAATTATCCTAAGTATGCAAACTATATGAATGAAATAGACTTTAGTAAAATTAAACACAATTTGCAACAATTATAACATAAATAAACTAGGATAATTACTTTAATTAAACTCAATTTATTATCAACATGCTTAATAACATTCAGACAAACATTCCATGGCAACTCGATCTTTCATGAGTTTAGAAACCACATTAGGTCCTTTCGGAATCATTTGCTTAGTAAATACGCATTTTACTGATCCTTATTTACTAAGGGTTTCTTAGCATTCATGTGAAGTAACAGGGATGTGTTAGGTTTGAAACAATTTAATCACACAAATCTAAAAACTATACAGATAATAAAGCTTGGTTAGAGTTGTTATGCAACCTACAATTCAATCGGGTTAGGATCTAAATTGAGCATGCACATTCCAATTATCCGTCCATTAGCCGTCGTTTGGTGATGCGAACCAGCCTCGGTTTAATGAGTTGAATCACTTTTGTTGCCCGATCGTCCAAACGATGAAGTTTCATTCTTCTTGAGTCAATTCATTTTACTTGAACAATGAAGTTGTTTGAGGTTCAATTGAGATTAAAGAAAGTGATTTGTAAATTAATTAGGCTAAAAAAAAGGTAAGAAACAAATAATAATGGTTTGGAATTTTCGGTTCAAAATGGAATGGGAAGATAGGCTTAAAAACAAGAAGGAACCAACGTTAAGGATTAAGGTTGACCCGATTCTTATATGTCTTTAAGATGGATGAATAAGGATGTAAGAGGACCTTGACCCACTATCTATCGAAGATAGGAACCTCGGTATAGTTGAACGCCACACTTTGGTTGAAAGTGGTAAGTTCGGGTTGCAAAGAACAAGGTTGATGCCACTAACTAGTAGATAAGCCAACGAAGTCTTTGGACGAAATTTAGAGAAGAAATTCTCACAAAATACTTAATTCAATAATCAAAATGGCAAAAGTCCTTTTACAATTTAACAAAAATATATTTATAGTCTTCCATAAGCTAGCCGAATAGACATACTTAATAGCTAAGAAAATTCATAAACATTCTAGAATTAATTCACTAGTAAGGTTTGGCTGAATGGGAGCTCCAAGGGACAACTTAAACATTAAGCAAATGAACCTTGTAGAGGTGAATGCACCGTCAACCCAATGGTCATGTCTAGATTCGGCCATGCCCTTAAATAACTCCATAAATTGGCACTTGTTGGCTGAAAAGAGAGGAACATTAAAGAGAGTTTTGAACAACCACACAAATGTGAAAAGTCGATTTTGAATAGTCAAATGTGTGTGAACATCATCAGCTGAATAGTCCCTCATGTGAACAATAAAAATGAGCTGCATGTATATGATTAAGGATGGCAAATTTGGCTGAATATTCATTTGGGAGTGCCATGCATGTTTCGGCCAAATACAATGAACCTTAGGTGCATGCACCCGTGCCGTCCAAGGGAGATTCCTGCACCAAATTAAATCAACAAATTAGTTCATGCAACAAATACATTAAATTCGGTAGCATATGAATATAAAAATCTGCTCATTTAGTTCGGTCAACTAAATAAATATTTGTTGTAGTTTAAGACATATTTAAGGCACTAAACTAATTAGAACATATTAAATAACACTCAATAATTATTTTGACCAGAAATTAGACTCAATTAATTAACTTAACTAATTTAACTAACAACTTAAATAAATATTCCAGCAAAATAAATATAAACACAAATGAGCTTAAAATGAGCTGATTGAGCTAAGAGTGAGCTCGATGAGGTAAAATTGAGCTGAATGAACTTGAAGTAGATTGCACGGATTGCTTAATTTGCTGGCCCATGATTTTTCAAGTAGAACAGCCACGGATTCACCCCAAGCTCGATCCACCAAAGTTTAAATTGCATTCTTGAACTTATTAGCTCCAGCTCGAGTAATGGATCCTTTTGGTAGCTCAAGGGAAATATCAGTAACACTCGATAGCTCATGGGTCTCGATTGCATCATTCCCTCCTTCTTCAAGGCGATTTGTCCCCAAATCGCTTCCTGCATCAAACGGAGAAAGATCGGCAACATTAAAACTTGCGCTAATGTTATAGTCACCTGGGAGATCAAGCTTGTATGAATTTTCATTAATTCGTTCTAACACTTGAAAGGGACCATCTCCTCTTGGTAGCAGCTTTGACCTTCGTTGTCCCAGGAAACGTTCTTTTCTCATGTGCACCCAAACCCAATCTTCGGGTTCTAACACTATCTGCTTTCTTCCTTTATTTGCAGTTCGCATATATTGTTCGGTTCGAGCTTCGATGTTGGCCTTCACCCTTTGATGTAGTTGCTTTACATATTCGGCTTTTCTCTTAGCATCAGAATGGACAAGCTGATCATTGGGCAAAGGAAGCAAATCTAACGGAGTTAGAGGGTCGAACCCATACATAACCTCAAATGGTGAATGTTTAGTAGCAGAATGGACGGTTCTATTGTAAGCAAATTCCACATGCGGTAGACACTCTTCCCACGATTTGAGATTCTTTCGAATAATTGCTCGCAATAGAGTTGATAGCACCCGATTCACAACCTCCGTTTGTCCATCCGTTTGAGGATGACATGTTGTTGAAAACAGCAGCTTCGTTCCTAACCTTCCCCATAGAGTTCTCCAAAAATGACTTAGGAGCTTTGTGTCTCGATCGAATACGATGGTTTTCGAAACTCCATGAAGTCGTACAACCTCCCTAAAGAACAAATTAGCAATATGGACAGCATCGTCAGTTTTAGAGCAAGCTATAAAATGTGACATTTTTGAAAATCTATCTACAACAACAAAGATAGAGTCCTTCCCCGCTTTGGTCCTTGGTAGACCTAGGATGAAATCCATTGAAAGATCGACCCATGGTGCGTCAGATATGGGCAATGGTTTGTAGAGTCCATGCGGATTGATTTTGGACTTGGCCTTCTTGCAAGTTATACATTGACTACAAACCCGTTCAACATCTTTTCTCATCCCAGGCCAAAAGAAATGCTCATGGAGGGTTGACAACGTCTTAGCCACCTCGAAATGGCCCATGAGTCCACCACCATGTGCCTCGATTATCAACAATTTCCTTATTGAACTTTGCGGCACACAAAGTTTACTTTCGCGGAAAAGGAAACCATCAAACCTGAAATACTTATCAACAGCTTTGTTTTCACAGGATTTATAAATAGCACCAAAATCAACATCGTCAACATACATTTCTTTTAAAAAGACAAATCCAAGCAACTTTGCATCCAAATGTGATAATAAAGTATATCGTCGAGATAATCGTCGACCACAATGTTTTCCTTACCCTTTTTGTATTTGATGATATAAGGAAAAGATTCTAAATACTCTACCCATTTGGCGTGTCGTTTATTCAATTTTGCTTGTCCCTTGATATGCTTCAATGCCTCATGATCTGAGTGTATGACAAACTCTTTTGGCCATAAGTAGTGCTGCCAAGTCTCAAGAGCTCGAATTAGAGCATACATTTCCTTGTCGTACGTCGGATAGTTGAGAACGGCTCCAATTAAATTCTCACTAAAGTATGCCACGGGCCTTCCATCTTGCATTAGAACGGCTCCAATTCCGACACCTGATGCATCACATTCAACTTTAAACATTTTAGCAAAATCAGGCAACACAAGTAATGGAGCATTAGTTAAACACGATTTAATAGCAATAAAAGATTTTTCTTGTTCCTCATTCCAATAGAAGGCAGAAGACTTCTTGATCACACTAGTTAAAGGTGCTGCCAATGTGCTAAAATTTGGAACAAATCGTCAATAGAAGCTTGCCAATCCGTGGAAGCTCCTCACTTGGATAATGCTCGTGGGTCTAGGCCACTCTCGAATGGCTTTCACCTTTTCTTGATCAACCTCCAGTCCTTCCGAGCTGACCACGAATCCTAAGAAAATAACCTTGTTAGTATAAAAAGTACATTTCTTAAGATTAGCAAACAAAGATTCCTTTCTAAGCACATCCAAAACAGATTTTAAATGCAACAAATGGTCATCTAAGGATTTGCTATAGATAAGTATATCATCAAAATAGACAACGCAAAATTTTCTGATAAAAGAATGAAGAACATGGTTCATCAAGCGCATGAAAGTGCTGGGCGCATTGGTAAGCCCGAATGGCATAACTAGCCACTCGTAGAGTCCATGCTTCGTCTTAAAAGCGGTTTTCCACTCGTCCCCTTCACGCATTCGAATTTGGTGGTATCCGCTCTTTAAATCAATTTTAGAAAACAATCGAGCACCACTCAATTCATCCAACATATCATCGAGTCGCGGTATCGGATGTCAATACTTAATAGTGATCTTATTCACCGCGCGACAATCTACGCACATACACCATGTTCCATCCTTCTTTGGCACCAATAAAACTAGTACGGTGCATGGACTAAGACTTTCTCGTATATATCCCTACTCCATAAGTTCATTGACTTGTTTTTGAAATTCTTTGGTTTCTTCGAGATTTGTACGATAAGCCAGACGATTTGGAATGGACGATCTAGGAATGAAGTCGATTTGATGTTCTATTCCTCGAATGGGTGGCAACCCACTAGGAATGTCTTCCGGAAATACGTCCTCGAATTCCTGCAAAAGGGAAACAATCGAAGAGGGCAGATTTTGATCCAAATCGTTAGTGTTCAAAAGAGTTTCCTTGTACATAAGTACAAAGATCGATTGCTTCATCAAGAAAGATTTCCTAAAATCACTCCCTTTCGCATATACACTCATCTTTTTTTGCTCTCTTTCTTCTTTCTTTTTTTGTTCGTTCGATTTATTTTTTTCTCTTACATTTTTCATTTGTTTTTCTTTTTTCTTCTCTATATGTTTTTCACTCTCTTTTTTCATTCTTTTCTTTTTGTACATTTTCTCGAAATTTCTCTACACTCTCTCTTAATTTCAATTGATCTTCATAAACTTGCCTTGGCATCATGGGAACTAAAGTTACATTTTTCCCATCGTATTTGAAAGTGTAGCAGTTTGTGAAACCATCATGAATGACTTTGCGATCAAATTTCCATGGACGACCCAATAACATATGACCAGCGTGCATGGGTACTACGTCGGAATATTTTCCGATAGTGAACGGTACCAAAACTTGCTTAGTTACCTTCAACTCCCCTCCATCATTAAGCCATTGAAGTTTGTAAGGTTGAGGGTGCTTAGTTGTTGGCAAGCCGAGTTTTTCAACCATTAAAGTGCTGGCCACATTTGTACAACTTCTGCCATCCACGATCAAGCTACACACCTTGCCTTGCACATGGCAACGTGTATGAAAAATGTTCTCCCTTTGTTATTCGTTTTCAACACTTTGAAGACTAAGGCTTCGTTTAATAATGAGGATTTCGCCATCAACAGCATATTCAAGTTCATCCTCTTCCTCGGCGGTTTCGACAGGTTCTTCGTCATCTTCTTCTTCCGATTCAATTTCTCCATTAGCCCGCACAATCATGTTAGTTCGGTTAGGGCATTGACTAGAAATGTGACCCCTCCCTAAACACTTGAAACACTTTATTTCTCGTGATCGATTCGGCATGGCAACTTCTTTGCCTTTGCTTGTTTCACCAACGGGTTTACTCACCTTAGAAGACAAAGGGTGATCTTTAGTGCAATTAGAGAAGTCTTTCTTACCCGTGCCTTGGTTCCACCTTTGAGAATTGTTGGTGCTAGGAAAGGTTCGGCTAGTTCCTTTTCTCTTCAATTCTTTTTCGACTTTGATGGCAACATGCACCATATCAACAACTTCGACATAGTGTTCAAGTTCCACCACGTTAGCTATGTCACGATTAAGGCCGGCTAAGAATCGAGCCATGGTTGCTTCACGATCTTCATCCACGTTCGCTCGAATCATGGCAATCTCCATTTCTTTGAAGTAGTCCTCCACACTTCGATTTCCTTGCGTAAGATTCTGCAACTTTTGATAAAGTTCACGATAATAGTAAGAGGGTATAAATCACTTACGCATTACGGCTTTCATTTCAGCCCAAGATGAGATTGGCCGCTCCCCGTTCCTTCTTCGAGTCGTTGTGAGTTGATCCCACCATATCATTGTGTAATCGGAGAACTCGATTGCCGCCAATTTCACCTTTTTGCTCTCCGAGTAGTTGTGACACTTGAAGACCATCTCGATTTTTCTCTCCCATTCTAGATAGGCTTCCGGATCAGATTTCCCATGAAAGGGAGGAATGGATAGCTTAATACTTTTTAAATCATCATCAACTTGGCCTCGATCTCTAGGACCCATATTCCTTTGACCTCGTCGTCTCTCACTTTGATTCGACGCTTGGTCGGTTTCCACCTCGCTTGGCTCGTAGGGATCATCCACGAAAGGTCTTGCTCGCCCTCGCTCCCGTCTCGGTCCTTGAGGGGTTCCTTCTCGTGTTGGCCCTCCTTCCACTCGATCGAGTCTCTCATTAATAGATTCAAGTTCAGTTCGAAGCATTCGTTGGAATTCCCTTAAGAGGGCTTGTTGACCTAAATCGGGAACTCCTCCTCCGACATTTCTTATCGATTGTCTTTCGGTCCTTTCCGCCACGTTTTGCTCGGGATTTTGAGACATAATAAAGATTCCTCACCACAAAGACTCACGTTCACTCAGAAAAGAAAGAAAGAGCGACACTCACGCTCGTGTTTACACTCGTTCTTGGCTTTTACCTCCTCTCGAATATGCTCACACACTCGTGCCTTTTTCCTCTCATTTCTTCTCTTATAATTTCGTATAAGACTTGGTAGGGCTTGATCTTTAGTTTAGAGGGTCGGCTTCAAGGGGTTTGCAAAGGAAAGTCGTATGGTTTAGGGTAGGCTCGAAAGAAAGAAAGGTTTAAAAATGTGGCGTATAAAATGGATTCACTAATTGGAGAAGAAGAATCACTTGTTCGAAACAACAATCAAAATTGAAAAAAAAATTTTAATAGCGTGAAATTTCACTAAGAGGGATATAAAAGAGTGTAGAATGTGATTTTGGAAAATTTTTTGTTGAAGTGTCTCCAGACTCTTTTTTTTTACGGAACTTTCACGTTCTTTTCGTCCACACCTAGACTGTATATAATTTTTTTTCAATTTTTTTTGATTTTTTTTTTGATTTTTTTTATGAACCTACTTCGATCTTAACACGAACGTCGGCACTCCTCGTTTTAACTAGATGTGATACCAAATGATGCGAACCAGCCTCTGTTTAATGAGTTGAATCGCTTTTGTTGCCCGATCGTCCAAACGATGAAGTTTCGTTCTGCTTGAGTCAATTCATTTTACTTGAACAATGACGTTGTTTGAGGTTCAATTGAGATTAAAGAAAGTGATTTGTAAATTAATTAGGCTAAAAAAAAAGGTAGAAAACAAATAATAATGGTTTGGAATTTTCGGTTCAAAATGGAATGGGAAGATAGGCTTAAAAACAAGAATGAACCAACGTTAAGGATTAAGGTTGACCCGATTCTTATATGTCTTTAAGATGGATGAATAAGGATGTAAGAGGACCTTGACCCACTATCTATCGAAGATAGGAACCTCGGTATAGTTGAACGCCACACTTTGGTTGAAAGTGATAAGTTCGGGTTGCAAAGAACAAGGTTGACGCCACTAACTAGTAGATAAGCCAACGAAGTCTTTGGACGAAATTTAGAGAAGAAATTCTCACAAAATACTTAATTCAATAATCAAAATGGCAAAAGTCCTTTTACAATTTAACAAACATATATTTATAGTCTTCCATAAGCTAGCCGAATAGACATACTTAATAGCTAAGAAAATTCATGAACATTCCAGAATTAATTCACTAGTAAGGTTCGGCTGAATGGGAGCTCCAAGGGGCAACTTAAACATTAAGCAAATGAACCTTGTAGAGGTGAATGCAGCGTAAACCCAATGGCCATGTCTAGATTCGGCCATGCCCTTAAATAACTCCATAAATTGGCACTTGTTGGCTGAAAAGATAGGAACATTAAAGAGAGTTTTGAACAGCCACACAAATGTGAAAAGTCGATTTTGAATAGTCAAATGTGTGAACATCATCAGCTGAATAGTCCCTCATGTGAACACTAAAAATGAACTACATGTATATGATTAAGGATGGCAAATTCGGCTGAATATTCATTTGGGAGTGCCATGCATGTTTCGGCCAAATACAATGAACCTTAGGTGCATGCACCCGTGCAAGTCAAGGGAGATTCTGCACCAAATTAAATCAACAAATTAGTTCATGCAACAAATACATTAAATTGGTAGCATATGAATATAAAAATCGCTCATTTAGTTAGGTCAACTAAATAAATATTTGTTGTAGTTTAAGACATATTTAAGGCACTAAACTAATTAGAACATATTAAATAACACTCAATAATTATTTTGACCAGAAATTAGACTCAATTAATTAACTTAACTAATTTAACTAACAACTTAAATAAATATTCCAGCAAAATAAATATAAACGCAAATGAGCTTAAAATGAGCTGATTGAGCTAAGAGTTAGGTCGATAAGCTAAAATTGAGCTGAATGAACTTGAAGTAGATTGCACGGATTGCTTAATTTGTTGGCCCATGATTTTTCAAGTAGAATAGCCTCGGATTCACCCCAAACTTGATCCACCAAAGTTGAAATTGCATTCTTGAACTTATTAGCTCTAGCTCGAGTAATGGGTCCTTTTGGTAGCTCAAGGGAAATATCATTAACACTCGATAGCTCATGGGTCTCGATTGCATCATTTGGTTTGGATCACTCAGCTAATTTAGGTGCATTTCAATCACGTATGAATGAAATACAGACTTGATTTTAATTGAAAACATGATCGATTGAGGCACAAACATTATAAGCATGAATCAAATAAATATTTTTTAATCAAAATAATCATCCTAGCTTAAATAAAATTAAGCTATCATTGTTGTAAACAAGAACAAAGAACACATAGCAAACATATTTATATTAAATTAAAGGAAGGAAAGATTAAACCCAATTCATAGTGGCTATCACCCAAGACTCTGACTGACGAGGTTCATTCGCTTCTTTGCGTTGCTCCTTTGCTGATGGCTCTCCAAGGTGGCCGACCAAGGGTTCCTTAAGAGGCTTAATTGATAAAATCCTTATGCAAGGATGATGAAGGGGAAAGATAGCTAAAAGATTTGAGAGAATGATAAATGAGTGACAGATGATGTAACACCCCTTACCCCAGACCGTTGCCGGAGTCGAGCACGAGACGTTATCTGACTTAACTTACTAATTCAAAGCATAAAAAAAATTCTTTTAAAATTAATTCACTCACGTTCATTTAATATATCCTTAAAAATTGCCCTCAAGACCGTAAAACATACAATGGAAACAGTTCGGGTCCAAACGGGGAACATTAAAAATTTTTCGAATACTTAAACAAATCAAAATAATTTATTTCACTATTCAGAATAAAACTATCCACTTGCATAATAGTCACTAATTTAGTTATAACTCGAGTTATGAAACTAAAAATTTAGATCCATAAATTTTCCTTCAAACTATACTCATATATCTTCTTACCATAAAATTTCCAGATTTTTTGGGTTAGCCAAATAGTACAATTAATTCGTTAAATTCTCCCCTATGTCACACGTCTGACGGTTCTAACCTCTATTCACTAAAAAGCAAGTATCTCATTGTACGGGCTTCATATGGTGCTTTTGATTGTTTTTATTGAAATTAGACTCACTATTGAATCTAGACATATAAATTATGACTCATAATTATTTTTGTACAATTTTTAATGATTTTCTAAATTCAAAATAGGGGACTTCAAAAACTATTTTGACCCTATCTCACTAAAATTCAAATATTACAAAATATAAAATTTCTTTGCCTACACCATTTCTTTCATGTGAAAATAGAATCAACAAGATTTAATTCTATATCTCATTCACTCTCTAATTCCATTTCTACTATCCTTGGTGATTTTTCAAAATCACGTCAATGCTGCTGTCCAAAAACTGTTCCATTGCAAATTTTTACTCTTTTATAATTTCTTTGTCTTAACCATCATTTAGGCATACATAACACCAAAACATGTTCTTAAATAGTCATTTCAATAGCTAATCATTATCAAGTATTTAAATGATATTCATTAGCCATATCATAAGGACACACGCACAAAATGACTAAGTCCCTATACATGCCATAACTTAAAACGTTTCGAATCACAACATACCGAGATGGCCTGTTGATAGTGTGAAACGATCTCCAACGTTCTTACGATCCCCGAATTGGCTTGGGATACTCTAAAAAAAAGGAAAATAAAGGGAGTAAGCGTAAAGCTTAGTAAGTTTACAAGCAAATAAATAACAACATTTATCATAAATAATTATACTCATAAATTATCATTAAGTATCATGGTCTTTGCTTCTTCTTTACTTACTCTCTTACTTGTTTACTTACTTGCTTACTTAAATAACTCATGATTATAACTTACTCCTCCCTTGCTAAAATTTCTTTCTCAACTAATAACTGAGATATTCTTAACCCTTATAACTCACCTGAATCTATTTATTATGCTTTTACCTGAACTTTCATGTAACATAGTCTATTTACTAGCTCATTGAACCACTTGGAATACTAAGGATACTCGAGTCTCCTATAACATGCCAAAGCCATGTCCCAGAAATGGTCTTACATGGGATGTTTCCTGTACTACAAATGTCATATCCTAGATATGGTCTTACATGAGAGTTCTAATATCAGTGCCCATTCCATGTCCCAGACATGGTCTTATGGGGGAACTCTCATCTCGGTACCAACGCCATGTCCTAGACATAGTCTTATGTG
The DNA here is from genome assembly GCF_025698545.1 of Gossypium raimondii. NCBI lineage: Eukaryota > Viridiplantae > Streptophyta > Magnoliopsida > Malvales > Malvaceae > Gossypium > Gossypium raimondii. The sequence goes on along the minus strand of NC_068570.1, from coordinate 29,169,629 downwards.
GGACCTCTCATAACCTTAATAATTCCAATGTCATGTCCCAGACATGGTCTTACATGGGATCTCATTCCCCTAATGTCATGACATTTGTATCCGATACATTCCTAATGTTTCAATGAGACTTTTTAACACTGATTCTCTATCATCTCATATTTGAGTCAACATTAAATAATTTCATGAAATAAGTATATAATTGCTGTAAAATAACAACATTAATAATAATTATTGAAATATTGCATTTATTTATCGTAAACTTACCTCGGTACAAAATACGATCAAATCTAGCAACTTAGTCCTCAACCTTTTTCTTTCCCCGGTGTAACTCTTGATTTCGTTCCTCTTGATCTATAATAGAAAATGTAGCTTATTTAATACTCACATTCAACAAAACAGTCCTTGACTCGAACTTTAGCAAAATTACAATTTTGCGCCTAAACTTTTGCATATTTTCAGTTTTGCCCCAAAGCTCAGAAATTAAACTTCATCCCTTATTCTTATGTTTTATGATATGTTGAACATCTTTCCCTTCCATGGCAATGTTAAATTCCCACTCTAACATTTACTTATGAACATTAGGTATTTTTACCGATAATGTCGTTTTACTTGTTTTCACTTAAAATCGTCTAACAAAAGTTGTTTAACATAATTTCAAACTTCATATTCTACCATAAAACATCAAAATAAACATGTTTCACCTATGGGTATTTTTCCAAATAAGAACCCTAACATGAATTAATGGTAGAATAAGCTAAATCGAGCTACAAGGACTTCAAAAACATTAAAAAAACATTAAAAACGAGGATTGGATGCACTTACTATGAGCTTGAGAAAGTGAAGAAACCCTAGCTATGTAGTCCCTTGAAGTTTTGACCCTATGGAAGAAGATGAACATATTTTGCCATATTTTTCCCTTTTAATTCTTTTTATTACCAAATGACTAAAATGTCATTTATTAAAACTTTAGTTATTTTTACCTATTTACCCACATTTGTAATTAAACCCTAATATGCAATTCAGACAAGCAATTGTTGACATTTCTTATCGGTATTCTAACATATGCATCTAATCAATTGGCAAATCATAAGAATTAATGACAATAAACTTTTCTATCTTGGATTCGTGGTTTTACAACCATTGTTCCGCTTAGGCCCTATTTCGAGATGTTACAGATGATGGGATGAGGGGTGATTGAAAAGTGGGAAATGAGCTCTTATTTATAGGTGAGACAAGGGAGCTATTTTGGTAAAAATAGGAGTGTCCATCCTTTGAAACTTCCTCCAAGAGTGGCCGGCCATGAATTGAGGAAAGCTGGCTGATTTTTCCTTGATTTTTGGTCAATTTGAGTGCCACAACAACTCAGAACTAAGACTCGGTCATCAGCAAATCTTTGGGAAAATCTCCAATTTCTTTAACTCTTTAAGGACTTTGTATAATTAAACCAAAAAATGGTTTATGACATCCATGTGCAGCCAAAAATTGAGTTAATTCGGATGGTTTTGCAATTAGAAGAAAACATCTCAGACTTGTCCAAAAATAGTAGATAGTTTAGAGGACCAAATAATATAATTTAACCACTTTAATTAATCAATTTACTTAACTAATTAAAACCCAATTTATTAATGAAATATTTAAAATGAATTATTAAATATAACTTTATATTTTATTATTTAATTTAATCATGCATGGCCTACTTTATAGCTTAAAAATATAATGTGCTCAAACTAATATAAAATAAGCCATTTTATGCATGAAAACTATATAATAAAGCATAAAATCACATTTTAATAATTTTCATGTCCTAATTTCATATTTTCGCATATTTCATTAATTTATTAAACAATTACTTGGTTTTAACAACAAATTTAAGTAAAAGGTGATGAATTATATAGGAAAAATCCTATATATTTTTCGGTTTACACACGTACATGACGAAGTCATGGGACAAAGCATTTGGATAAATTTCTTTCATAAAGAATATACAATAAGGAGTCTTCAATCATGATACTTCTTGTGGACTGACTTCATGATTAAGTAAATTGTGAATTATCAGAACATTGCTTCTAGACATAATTGTAATTACTAGAGCCTAATTGTATATGTCTTATTCATCCCGCTGCTAGCTCAACAAAAGGTCAATCATACTGCATTTGAATCAGAGAATTTGATTAAAAATTTTTAATTTAGTCAAATTATTGGTGTAGAATTAAATTAGGTTGTCATGAGAATTATTCATCTAGAGAATTTGATTAAAATTTTTCTTGAAAATTTAATTTTGAAAATATCAATGATTTTTGAGAAAATTAATTTTGAAGAAGCAATATTAAATTAATCAAATTAATTAAAATTAATATGATATTTTTGAAAATTAATTTTCAAGTCAGACAATTGGCCCAATGGGTAATTGAACTTTAAAATTGAACTTTAGATCGAAAATTAGAATCGAGAACCCAAAATCAGGATCGAGACCTAAAAATTGATCGAATCAAACCAATATGTGAAGCTAGGACGATTGTCCAACTACTGGTTGGACCAGACTGATTCAGACATCACTGGCCTGGACCGAACCATCAACAGTCGAACCGGCTTGGGGTGTCGTGAGATTGTTGCGCCTGCGATGACACCACCAGGCATGGTAGTGCCAACGTATGGCACGACAACATTCTAGTGGTTGGTGGATGGTTGACGGCGGTGGTTCTTTGGTGGTTAAGTAGTGGAAGAATCACAGTCCTACTAAACTCTAACGAATAATTTGATTTTAGATTAACTATCCCAAAAATAATATTATTTTAATAAAATTAATATTAAATTTAATTTCATACTTATCTTAATATTATTTTATTAACTTATTATTAAAGTTATTATCTATTAATAATAAAGTGATTAAGTTTTATCTTAGTTGAACTCTTTGAACTCTCTATATATAAAAAGAGCCTTAGGTCATTATTTTTCATAGGCTTGAATTCAAGAGAAAGTTGTAGAGAGAAAATTATCTAAATAAATTATTTTAGAATATTTCAAAATTTTAGAGAAATTGTAAAATTTCCCAACTAGTAATTTTGTGAAAACATTTCTGATTCGAAGCGAGCCCACACTCGATAGACGTGAGCTTGAGGATAGTGGAGAAAACTACTTCGTTGAAACATTCATCGTAAACAAATTGAAAAGGTAGAATTTTGATTAAGTGTTTATTAATTTAGATATCACAACCAAGTTCTTGTTTTTGAAAAAAATTAGAACTCTGGTTTTTCCCTTAAACTTATTTTCTGTTGCGTTTTCCAAACTCGTTTTTCCAACAATTGGTATCAGAGTCATGTTGTGCTCTATCTATAAGTATAAAAAAGTAATCAAAATAGATTTCTCTTCTCTTGAATGATTCGATTACATAAAAAGTGACATTCTTTATATTTATAATACCCCAAAATTTAGCCTAGAAGTTTTAAGGGTAAAATGGGGATTTTATCTCTAATGAGCTCAGGAATTTCTTTAGAATGATATGCGGAAATGTTTTTGTCTATGGCATTTTGGAAATTAAAACAATTTTTGAAAATAATGTTCAAAAGACTTTCAATTTTGAAATAACGTCTGATTTGTTAAAGGGTCTAAAATATGAATTTTTAACAGGCAATTAAACCAAATTTTAATTTTCACCCTATTTCCCCCTTCATCTTTATAAAACCTACGTTAGTCTCTTCTCCATATTTTTGTCTTGTCGTCTATTGCATTCCAAAACTCCTCCCATTCAATTTTTATTCTCAAACTTAATTTTTTAGATTTCTATCATCACCCAATCAATAAAGCTCCATAGTATTTCAAGAAAAACACTCAAAACACAGATTTTTCCATTGTTGAATTTTTGAGTTTTTTGGGTTTTTGATCAAATGTTTAGTTTTTCATCAAAAAAGGTAACGATTTGATTCCTAAATAGTTTTAAATGTTATCTAGTCCTTAAAACTGTGTTTATAGCCATTAAATCAAATGTTTTAAATAAAAGCAAAAAATTGGGTTGTTAGCGGTGGACTTTGGGATTTTGAGTAAAAACGTGGTTTCAAAGTGTTTTTCAATTATTTTTGACATTATTAGAGGGTTTCTAAACTTACTTTAATGTTTCGTTGAAGATTTCTAACATTTTAATGAATTTCCGTGAAAATTGCCTCAAACATGTCGAAAATTTTAATAACATGAATTAGGTAGTTTTGAGTAGTTTAAAGGTTGAGAATCAGTCATAGGTGAACAACTAGATAAACAAAATCAGTTTTAGGCAAAAAGATTAACTATAGACCGAGATATTTAAATATCAAGTTTGTTAAGTCGAAGGTTTCGGTTGTGTGAGAATTTAGCTTAGGCTTATGTTTTTTATTCTACAAGCTAAGGAAAGGCTAGTTTGAGCTTTCGGCATTTCAACGGAAGCGTATTGGTGAGTGTTTTGAATAGCTGCTTGCGGACACGATTGAATACGTTAATTGGGAATTTAGTAGTAGCCTAAACCCTTACTATAAATTTTGAGTGTAAGCTTTCTTATACTGATGAATTTATATGTGAAAATGTGTTGTGAATTTGTGGATTATAATGTGACATTGCGATATGTGTGATATGTGTAATAAGCTTATGATGGTTATTGTGAAAGAGTAAAATGTGGGCATGATATATGTGCCAAATGACAATGAATATGTTGTGCTTATAATGTGATTATGAACAATAAGTAAATGTGTGTGTTAATCACATATATTTTGGCCTTGTGAACCTTGAGACCATTGGATATAATTGGCATAGGATTGTGAGTATGAACCTATGTGTTATGTGATTTGGGCATTGAGGCCCTAGGACATGTTGGAGAGGTAAAGGACTGTGCTCTATTCAATGAGACATGTTTGGTGTGATGGAGAGTGTTAGCTATATACTTCACTTTTTGGGATATGTTCGACTCTATGAGTTATTTGGTGTGCTAGAGATCCATGTATCCGATGAGTAGTGATAGAGCCCACTCTTATATTTCATAGATCAAGTGCCAAATTCTCTATAAATATGTTTTTGAGTATTGTGATATATGCTTAAATGTTATGTAATTATATGTGTAATGTGATGAATGCTTGAAAGTGAATGTGATTACCATGTAAATGAGCTAGTAAATAATGCATGAGTAAGTCTAATATGACACTGGTGTTGGAACTGTTGAAATTATGCTATATGGTTGTGTCATTAATGCTTGATAAATTGTTTACATGGTAGTTATTCTAATTGTTCACTGAGCTTGTAAAGCTCACTACTCCTTTTAATCCATTGTAGATTAGTAGTGTTTTGATGTGAGGGGTGTGGTTCCAAGGGATTCTGATGCGGTCGTTGAAAGCACCAAAAATATCCTATCCCTAATAAATAATGAAAAAGAATAGTAAAAGGGAAGTAAGGTCAAATCCTCAGGTACTGGACTTGCAAAATATCTTGTTCCGTGAAATCCTAGGCAGAATCTTGCCCAAGAAAACTTGCGTGCCTGAAAAAAATAAAATAAAAAAAATAACGGAACTAAATGTTTAGATTTGAAAACGAAAAATAAAATAAAAACAAATTTAAGAATATTGAATCAAAAATTAGATAAATTAAAAATAGAATTGAGAGAAAGGAAATTCTTATGGGAGATTCCAGCCTCCAGTTGTCTCGTTCCGCCTTGGGTTCAATCCTTGGCATTTAGATGATCCTTCCCAAACCGAATAAGCCAGTTATAGTGGAAGAGGACGCCTACGACCACTAGCTCCAAGGATTTAGACTTACGATGTGGTGGAACCTGACTCTAGCCAACAATCGCTTTTGTGGGATCGTCTTATGCTAGATCAACGCTTCTCAATGGCGAATCCCACGCCATTTTGTCTCTTGGGCTCGCCAACCTCTGACGCAGTAAGCTAACGAACCGACTATGCAACCTTCCCAAAACATACAAAGCGGCCGCCTTTGCATACATTGAAAAGCTTACTTCTTAAGGGACATGGACGGAAGCGTCAGCCCCGTAGTGCGGAGAAATGATGAATACTCAGCGAGGAGGCTAAGTACGAATTATAAGCCTCATGAACTCTTTTGGGGATTTTTGACAACTTTCGGCTAGATGGGTTTAGTGGCTCATGGTTGTGGTAGAAAAGAAAATAAATAAATAAATAAATAAAGATTTTATTAAAAAGAAATATGAGAAGAACAAAAGCCTAAACTTTTGGGGAGAGAGTGTTTTCAGAAAAATATATGGGATCCCCTTTTGAGTCACTTTACCCCTTATTTATCGTGCTAGGGGAGATATTCTAATCCTACTTAAATTCCTAAAAGATAAATACATTTAATTGAAGATAAATAAAGATAAAATAAAATCCTAAAAATAATCATTAATAATTATCTCAATATTAATTATCCTAATATAATTAAAATAGAGTTTAATAGAAAAAAATCTCTTGTTTTTGCATTTCAACCCTTGTGTCCTCCATGCTTGCACTTTTGGCACCAACTTTTCCTTGTGTTGCACATTGGCCCATTTTATCTCTAAATTCACGCTTTTGGCCCTTAATTTTGCTTTTGCCTCAAATTTAGTCCCTATGAGATAAAAGATCATAAATAGCTCAAATTAGCAGGATCATACTCAGAATAAATACATAATTAATACATAAAAATACATTATTCTAAAGTGTTATCAAATCCCCCTACTTAGCCCATGCTTGCCCTCAAGTATGGTTCATATCTACTGTGAAAGTTAGATTCTGACATAAAAGAAATACAACTCCAAAGTTTTATAAAAATCAGTCAAAAATGCATATGGAAAATAAGGAGAACCCTAAGCTTACTTTAAGTAAAGCAGAAAAAGTTTTCCAATTAGTACACACAAAAATTAGAATCAACTTGAATTATTTAATGAAAATTAGGTAAATTACCAAACCTACCAAGACACTCTATTTATTTCCTCCTTTAGTCCCCAAATTATTATTTTTTTATGCTTTAGGAATACACTGAACCTTTTGACGCGAAGAGAGATGACAGCCAAGCACCCCACCCCGGTTACTCAGCCCAGCAAACTCCTAATTTATTATAATTTTCCTTAAGAACACATCAAACCTTTTGACGCTGAAGAGATGACGATAAGCACCCCACCACAGTTACTCATTAACATGTTCTTAAAATTAATTAGGTTAGCTGAGTTTTACTTAACACGTCACACAACCTTTTGATGCGAAATAGGATGACAACCCAAGCACCCTACCCCGGTTACTCAGTCAGTTATGTTTTTAAGCTGCACTCATAACCACGGAAACATTAAACGACATTTTAATAATAACTTTTTTTATAAGGACTTTAGAGAAAAAATAATCAAGTGTCAAAAATAAGTTTCAGTAATTACCTTAATAGTCATCAACATATTTTAGCATGCAAACATATTAAGTGTCCACTTTGTATTTAAACTTGATCAATTTTACGAAAAGCAAGATAAAGTTAACTTTATGAATCACAATTATTTTTAGTCTGATAAGAATAAAACAGTGGAGATGGCATCAATTATGGAAAATTCTTAATTTTCTCAGAAAACAAGAATCATGCTTGTAGGTCAAACAGTAGGCAATTCTTGGTAAAAATCTTGGGCATGAAAAGAGGCAGGAGATTCTAAAAATAAATAAATATGGACAAAATAAAGCCTCAAGCAGCAACACCATCCAAAAATAATCACAGCAACAGCGACAATAACCAAAATCACAGCAGAAAATGATAGTAATAACGAAAAGTACCTCCCCCTACTGAAAGCACATTGTCCTCAATGTAGACGAAAAGAAATGAATAGGTAGAAAAGTTTAGAAAAAATCCCCGTGTTTTTACTATCGATCGCAAATGATGGCAATGAGCTTGGTTAGTTGCTGGCCAAAGGTTTCAAGTCAGGCCTTAATGCGCTCTAAGCATTGCTCAACGGTTTTCTTCGTATTTTCACTCTATTTTATCTAAGCAAAAAAAGAAAAAATTATTAATATCCAAATAAGTAAAATAAAATAAAATAAAGTAAAAAAATAAAAATAAAAATTGGGTTGCCTCCCAACAAGCGCTTGTTTAACGTCGTTAGCTCGACGCCGTTATTGGTTCTATGGTGGTTCCAAATGGATTTTCTTAACCTGTGGGCTTGAAAATTCTCATAAAATGGCTTCAACCGCTGGCCATTGACTACGAACCGCTTTCTAGATTCTTCACTCTTTATTTCAACTGCTCCATGTGTGAACACTTTAGTACCAATAAAAGGTCCTTGCCATCATGATCGAAGCTTACCTAGGAATAACTTTAACACGAAATTATAAAGTAAAACTTTTTGTCCTACCGAAAAATGCTTCTGAGCTATTCTCTTATCTTGAAACAACTTTGTTTTGTCTTTATAAATGTGAGCATTTTCGTAGGCATCATTGCGAATTTCTTCTAACTCTTGGATTTCTAATTTCCTTGCCTTTCCTGTGGGTTCTAACTCCAACTCTGGTGCCTGTATAACAGAAGGTAGCAGTTTAGTATTTGAAGATAATAACTCGTTAACAAATTCAAATTCATTAAGTTCAGAATTATCTCCATAAATTGACTCAAAATTCTCTTCCACCAAAGAGTCAATTATGTCAATACGATTTACGCTCAAGATTTCGCTTGGATGGCTAATGGCATCGTAGACATTAAACTTTATGATTTCCCCATCAAACTCCATCATGAAAGTTCCACTTCGAACATCAATTTTAGCACTAGTTGTACTAAGGAACGGTCGACCCAGCAGGAGATCTGTAAATCTAGGAGTGCTATCCTGCTCCATTTTGATCACATAAAAATCTGCAGGGAAAATAAGCTTGTTAACTTTTACTAGAACATCCTCAAGGACTCCTTCTGGATGCACAACAGACCTGTCCGCCAATTGAATGATAACACTTGTTTTTTGTCAAAAAACCCGTGTTAAGTGATTCATAAATAGAATATGGCATTATATTTATAGAAGCCCCTAGATCACACATAGCCTTCTTAATTCCCAGATGACCTATTTTGCATGGTATTGCAAACATGCCCCTATCCTTGCATTTTGACGGCATTTTCCGTTGTAACACTGCAGATACATTCTCACCAACATTCACCCTTTCATTACCTGTTAATTTTCGCTTTTTGGTGCAAAGCTCTTTAAGAAATTTAGCATACCGCGATATTTGCTTAATGGCATCCAACAGCGGAATGTTGATCTCGACATTTCTAAATGTTTCAAGAATTTCCTTGTCCTCTTTACCTCTTCGACATTGGATGAATCGTTCTGGAAATGGAGGTTGAATTTTAGGCAATGGAGGCTTTGGTCGGACCTATTCGTCTTTTTCGGGTTTTTCCTGGGCGATTTCTTGGGCAAGATTCCTGTCAGGAATTGGTTCCAGTACCTTTCCACTTCGCAATGTCACTGCATTTGCATTTTTCCTAGGGTTTGGTTCTGCTTGTGACGGTAGCTTCCCTTGAGAGGTCAATTTCTCGATCGATGTGGTCAACTCTTTGATGGACGCCTTAGTTTTATGCTGGAAATCCTTCATCTCTTTTTGGAAATTAAGATTTTTCTGTTGAAAATCAAGAACATTAGCTGCTAACTTATTGACCATGGTTTCTAGAAAATTACCTGAACCTTGTGGCCGTTGCAGAAACCGATTTTGGTATGGCTGGTTGTTTCGTGGATTGGCCCCATAACTTAAGTTAGGATGGTGCCTCCACCCTGGGTTGTAGTTATTAGCGTAGGGGTCGTACTGCCTTTGTGGCGGCCCAGGAAAATTTCCCACAACATCCAGATGGGCCATGGTATCATCATACAAACTGGGCCGTTGCATGATTAGATGTAGCACATATTCCGCATAACCGAGCTATTTTCACTTTTTCTGCAATAAGAGAGTTCATCATATTAGTAAGTCTATCAACTTTATTCTCTAAGGTTGAATTACTTATTTGGTGAACCCTTCTAGGGGGTTCAGTATTAGCTCGGACCTGCTGAGAATTTGCAGCCATCGTGGAGATCAAGTCTCTCGCTTATTGGGGAGTCATGTTGATCAATGCTCCACCACTAGCAGCGTCTACCATATTCATCTCCATGGGCTTCAAACCTTCGTAAAAGTATTGGAGGAGAGATTGCTCCGTTATACCATGTTGTGGGCAACTTGCACACAACTCCTTAAATCGCTCCCAATAATCGTAAAGGGACTCAGCTTCTTTTTGCCTTATTCCAACGATCTCTCTTCTTAGCTCAGCTGCTCGCGACGCTGGAAAAAACCTGTTCAAAAACAAATGAGATATATCAGCCCAAGTTGCAATTTAATCTGATCCTCAGTTACCCCCTGAGGTTTCATGCTAAGACAAACCATATGAAATTCTTTCAGATGCTTGTGGGGATTTTCATTTTGTAACCCAAGAAAAGTTGGCAATAACTGGATTAAACCTGTCTTCAACTCAAAATCAGTATCCATAGTAGGATACGCGATGCACAATGGCGGTTGTTCTGTTAGAGCTTCGGCCAGTTGCCGAATCGTTTGAGCCATTGGTTGGTATGCTAGATTCGGGTTTTCATTAACCCTAGCATTAAGCACTTCTTCTGGTGAGTCGACTTCTACTTTTTCGCTTTCAAGTGTTCAAGTAGGGTTTTCGTTAACCCTAGACTCAGCTTCGTCGTTGACTTCTATTTCTGGCGGTGGGTTACTTTGAGTTCCAACCACCACTGACTGCTTTTTTCGTAACTTTGTCTCCTTACGATTGGCTCTAGCAGTCTTCTCAATTTCTGAATCGAACGCAAGAGTACCTGGAGTAGATCTGGTGATAAGAAACAAAAAAACAAGATTAGTATGTTCCAAGTCCTCGACGGCGCCAAAATTTGATCGGTCGTTGAAAGCACCAAAATATCCTATCCTAATAAATAATGAAAAAGAATAGTAAAAGGGAAGTAGGGTCAAATCCTCGTGGATTTGGACTTGCAAAATATCTTGTTAGTGAAATCCTAGGCAGAATCTTAACCCTAGCATTAAGCACTTCTTCTGGTGAGTCGACTTCTACTTTTTCGCTTTCAAGTGTTCAAGTAGGGTTTTCGTTAACCCTAGACTCAGCTTCATCGTTGACTTCTATTTCTGGCGGTGGGTTACTTTGAGTTCCAACCACCACTGACTGCTTTTTTCGTAACTTTGTCTCCTTACGATTGGCTCTAGCAGTCTTCTCAATTTCTGAATCGAACGCAAGAGTACCTGGAGTAGATCTGGTGATAAGAAACAAAAAAACAAGATTAGTATGTTCCAAGTCCTCGGCAACGGCGCCAAAATTTGATGCGGTCGTTGAAAGCACCAAAAATATCCTATCCCTAATAAATAATGAAAAAGAATAGTAAAAGGGAAGTAGGGTCAAATCCTCAGGGACTGGACTTGCAAAATATCTTGTTCCGTGAAATCCTAGGCAGAATCTTAACCCTAGCATTAAGCACTTCTTCTGGTGAGTCGACTTCTACTTTTTCGCTTTCAAGTGTTCAAGTAGGGTTTTCGTTAACCCTAGACTCAGCTTCATCGTTGACTTCTATTTCTGGCGGTGGGTTACTTTGAGTTCCAACCACCACTGACTGCTTTTTTCGTAACTTTGTCTCCTTACGATTGGCTCTAGCAGTCTTCTCAATTTCTGAATCGAACGCAAGAGTACCTGGAGTAGATCTGGTGATAAGAAACAAAAAAACAAGATTAGTATGTTCCAAGTCCTCGGCAACGGCGCCAAAATTTGATGCGATCGTTGAAAGCACCAAAATATCCTATCCTAATAAATAATGAAAAGAATAGTAAAAGGAAGTAGGGTCAAATCCTCGGGAATTTGGACTTGCAAAATATCTTGTTAAAGTGAAATCCTAAGCGAATCTTGCCCAAGAAAAATTGCGTGCCTCAAAAAAATAAAATAAAAAAAATAACAGAACTAAATGTTTGGATTTGAAAACAAAAAATAAAATAAAAACAAATTTAAGAATATTGAATCGAAAATTAGAGAAACTAAAAATAGAATTGAGAGAAAGGAAATTCTTATGGGAGATTCCAACCTCCAGTTGTCTCGTTCTGCCTTCGGTTCAATCCTCGGCTTTTAGATGATCCTTCCCAAATCGAATAAGCCAGTTATAGTGAAAGAGGACACCTACGACCACCAGCTCCAAGGATTTAGACTTACGATGTGGTGGAACCTGACTCTAGCCAACAATCACTTTTGTGGGATCGTCTTATGGTAGATCAACGATTCTCAATGGCGAATCCCACACCATTTTGTCTCTTGGGCTTGCCAACCTCTGACGCAGTAAGCTAACGAACCAACTGTGCAACCTTCCCAAAACATACAAAGCGGTCGACTTTGCATACGTTGAAAAGCTTACTTCTTAAGGGACATGGACGGAAGCGTCAGCCCCGTAGTGTGGAGAAACGATGAATACTCAGCGAGGAGGCTAAGTACGAATTCTAAGCCTCATGAACTCTTGTGGGGATTTTTGACAACCTTCGGCTAGATGGGTTTAGTGGCTTATGGTTGTGGTAGAAAAGAAAATAAATAAATAAAAAAATAAAGATTTTATTAAAAAGAAATCTGAGAAGAACAAAAGCCTAAACTTTTGGGGAGAGAGTGTTTTCAGAAAAATATATGGGATCCCCTTTTGAGTCACTTCACCCCCTATTTATAGTGCTAGAGGAGATATTCTAATCCTACTTAAATTCCTAAAAGATAAATACATTTAATTGAAGGTAAATAAAGATAAAATAAAATCCTAAAAATAATTCTTAATAATTATCTCAATATTAATTATCCTAATATAATTAAAATAGAGTTTAATAGAATAAAATCTCTTCTTTTTGCATTTCAACCCTTGTGTCCTCCATGCTTGCACTTTTGGCACCAACTTTTCCTTGTGTCGCACATTGGCCCATTTTATCTCTAAATTCACTCTTTTGGCCCTCAATTTTTCTTTTGCCTCAAATTTAGTCTTTATGAGATAAAAGATCATAAATAGCTCAAATTAGCAGGATCATACTCATAATAAATACATAATTAATACATAAAAATACGTTATTCTAAAGTGTTATCAGATTGATCCAAGCGTGTCTCTAGTAATACTTCATAGGTGATTTATTATCTGTTTATGATTTGGGAAGTAAAGGCAATATGGTAGAACTATTGCATAAATATTGCCATGATTTTTGGTTATTCTCATAGGTTATTAATTCTTAGGATTTATGGATATTGTTATTGTTATGTTGCATGGTTACTTAGACATGTTTTCGATGATTCAACTCTTATTGTGGTCATTTTGATGTGTATTTGACGAGATATTAGTTACATGTTGAATGGTTTATGATTGGGATGGATTATTCGCCTTATTATGATGTATTTTTAGTGTTTGGAGTAGAGGTATCGATATTCAGGTTTTAAAAATGATACCTTTGTGATATTTCGTTGTGCAGGAAGTCAGTATTGTAATTTGGTATCGATATCTTATCAAGAGTATCGGTACACGTGGTAAAATAATCAATACTTTAATAAATGTATCGGTATTTTTTGGGATTTGATTTTTAGACGAAAAATAGAATGTTGTCTTGGTACCAATTTTCCAATCGACATCGATACCATTTAAAGGAAATATCGATACTTTTGTTTTAGTATCGATACCCACATGATTGTTTTGAGAATTTTGCTAAATGAACTCTATGCATGTTTAATTATATTTGTAAGACTACTTGATGTATGTTTATATTTGTATTAAAGATGATTAGAGTAAGTTTGACTTATAACTTGCGCGTATGTTAAGATGGAAGACGTTTCTTTAAGAATGAGCTCATTTGTACTGTATATGTTGTGAGATGGTGTTGTGGCGTCCTAATATTCGGGCTCGACTATCGGGCCGAGTATAAGGTGTTATAAGATCTTATGCATGTTTTAAATTATATATTAGAATGGATGTGATATTATATATTTGTTATATAATTGTTATTTTTTTCCAAAGTTGTGGTTCTTAAGAAATAGATTGTGGACTATCATCTCAACATAGTGAAAAACTATTTAATTTTATTTTTCATTTATTTTCAAGAAATAGAATCATAGAAACCTTGACTGATAGTTTTTTTTTAATTATCCATCTCTATGTATATTTGTTTAGTAATTTTTAATGTTATAATTGTGATATATATGTATGAGATGATCCATAGTTGATCGATTAAAAATAAGAAGTGTGGAAAAGCAAAAATACATGTATTGTATTGTTGCATTCACTTCTTTAGGTTATTCGATTGCTATGAGAAGTGTGGTAATGAGAAGGTGCATGCCTAGGATTGGACTTGGCAAGGAAAGAGTTGGTTTTTAAGCGGTCAAATAAGACTTACCTCACTTCCCTAAAACCCTACCTAGTGCACGGTTCACATTTACTTCTTCAGTTTTTCCCTTAAAAGAAAATCTATGGAGAATTAAAATTGTTTGTTTTTATTGTTTCTTATGAATGAATGTGAATATTATAAATCTGCCATAGCATGCCATGCATATATTGGAAGCAAGTCATATAGATTAGGTAAGAATGTCACTAGGACTATTGTATGATCATTCTTGAAATCTAGGAGAAAAACCTTGCATGTTTTTAAAATATTGAGTGGGAGAAGGTCTCTAAATAAGATTTACGACCTCTATTGATGGCCCTTAAGTGATAGCACGATAAAGTTTTGAGCTAGTTCCTACCCTGGCCACACCCTAAGGTGAACTTTATCATATGGGTTCACTAGATGGGATTTCCTTTTAAGGACAACTAGCCATGTATGACTCTCAGTAAGATTGTCCTAAGATGACTCACAAATAAAAACATGTTCATGATGGATGTTAAGTCAATGGTTACACACTTGAGATTGTCTCTTATTAAATAGTTTCCCAAGAAACGATATTTATGCTAGAGATGATGGCTAAATGTTAAACAGTTGTTGGTTTGTGTGGGGTCTTGAGAATAAAGATTCAAGATCCGACGGTATGTAATCCATGTTCTTGCTACTTAATCATGGGGCTCGAAGGTAACATGATTGGTGGGTGTGAGAATGATCATGGCAACAGAAAAATGTTTTTCAAGGTTTTAATACAAAAAAGCATGCATCATACTACATTCTTGATATGTTGCTGAAATGAAAATATTTTCTTAATAAAAAGATAGTAATTAGTGAATCTTTATTATTATTTAGTTAAAATATGTCTCCTACTCCTCTTATTAGCATTCTTACTTGCAGGTAGTTATTATCTGTGAGAAACACAAATTCATCCTTTATGAATTGTGCCTTCTTGAAGCTCAACCTAAAGCTTGACAATCCGCTATTACAAATTTGATGAACTCCCAATAGAAACTCGACACTCTAATCAAAGAGCATTTGCTTAAGCTTATGACATTTTTTGCGGAAGCAAAAGACAATAGGGATGAATGGGACGTAAACATTTAGATTGAAATAGAATTTAAATCCTTGACCAATGAGTTTGTTGACTTTAGGGCCACTTACAACTTGGGGAACAAGGCGCTTACCTTGACTCAACTCATGAAGGAATTACAATCCTATGTGTTGATGTTGAATGGTGGTAAGCTGGTTTATGATAAATCTAAGGCAAACTTTGTTGTGGGCCTCTCATCCTCGAAGGGGAAGTAGAAAGCTAAGGGAAAAAGGAAACCAACTAAGTCTTCGGTTCCACCTCGTGTGGATAAAAAGAAGACTAAGAAGTCAAAGGTTCCTAAAAAGATCAAACGTTTCTTCTACAATAGGAAAGAACACTTCAAATCAAACTGCAATGAGTACTTAGATTACCTAGCAAAAAAGGGTAAATTTATGAAACTCTTTGTGGTTGAAGCTTCTTTAGTGAAAGAATCAATTCACAAGGGTTCAGCAAAATGAGAAGTCTGCGTGACAAGAGCCTCTCATTGCGTGCCGGAGATGGGAGCTATGTTTCAGGCAAAACAATGGGGGAAGTTATTTTTCAATTTAATAATTTTAGGACATTTTTTTATGTACCTCATTTTAAAAGGAACTTAATTTATGTATCATGTTTATTTAATGATGGTTATTTCATGACATTCAATAAAGGGATTTTTATTCACAAAAATTGTTCTTTGATCTATAATGGATGGATGGAAAACAGTCTATATTTTATCAAACCAAATAACTACTCGATGCTTCAAACTCAATGGTGAATAAAAAGCTTAAAACTTCTCACTTTAATGAGGGATACCTATTGTAACACCCTAAATTTTAGGGTTAGAAGTTTTGGGTTTTGTAGTTAGGGTCAGTGAGAAGGTTCGCTATATTGTTTAGTTGCGCGTTTAAATGTCAGAATGGGCCTGCTAGTCTGGTTGTTGAGTGAGTGTTAGTGTACCTCTGGGTTCTGGGTTCGACTCCTTATGTGTCCGTTTTGTAGAAATATTTTTATTTTGGTAAACAGTAAAGTTATTTTAAATTTAAAAATAACTATTAGTTTTATTTTTTGGAGAACAGTTTTGTTTTTCAAGTTCTCCTCTCCCTCTTTTTGTTTTTCTTTTTGTTCTTTTTCCTTTCTTTTTGAAAAACGGCTTTGCCTGTAGATTTTGGAAAGCTTCGCTTCCTTGTCGTAGAGTCGGCATCTGGACGTCTTCAATCGTGAATTATGTGTGGGTTTCAAACCTCTTTTCCTCTATTTTTGATTTGTTAATTCAATTTTGTATTAATTAATAGTTTCTAGTGTGTATTGAACTAGGTAATTGGTATCGAATTGCTGTTGGATTCCATGGAACTCAGTAACTTCTTGTATGTTCCTGAAACTGTTGATTTTGGGTATTGGATTGCATGCTATTCTGTAAATTCTGGTATAGTTCTGAGGTACCAAATGTTGGGAGTCGTTTTGATGTCAAAATCATGATTTTTGGCCTATTACGATGTGGTTTCGTAACCACACGGGTGGCCACACGGGCGTGTGCCACACATGGGCGATCCACACGGCCGTGTGAAATTGGGAATTAGGCTTTTTGGGTGATTTTTGGTGCCACATAGATGGTCCACACGGTCATGTGAAATTGGGAATTAGGCTTTTTTGGTGATTTTTGGTGCCACACAGCCATGTGGCTGATTTGGAGAAATTAGCCGATTTTTACACGACCATGTCCCTGGGGTACACGGGCATCTGTAATTGAGAATTTAGGGTTTTTGATGATTTTTGGTACCAAACGACCTGGCCACACGGTCATGTGTCCCCACACGGGCGTGTGAGCTCTCTAGACGATTGTTTCTCCTCTGCTATTAATTTTTAGCACTTTTGGACAGTGAGTTACATGGGTTTCTCACATGGAAGTGTGTGGCCTCCACACAGGCGTGTGTGGCCTTCACATGGACGTGTGGACCCCCACACGGCCTGGGCACTTCCACACAGCCGGGGCACCGTATGGCCTTATGTCGCCAATTTTTATACTGTGTCTGTTTTTGTTCTGAGTATGATCCTGTGTGTTTCGACCCTCGGGTAAGTCTTAGTGAGGGTGGTCAGGACTTTGATTCAGCCTAGACTGGTCTGTTTTATATATATGCACCTATATTTAAACAGATTGTTTGATTGTTACTTGAGGTTACTATGCCATTGATTCTTAATCTGAGTGATTGGTGTGTGAGTGGTTATGTTTGGTGCGCATTTTGTGACTACACAGGAATTCTGTAATTGATTGACTGGATGTGAGCTTCTGTGTTTGAATGTTTGTTTGGAAATTTTGTATTTTGATTATGTACACCTGTCTACATACATACATTTGCATAAAACTTTTGGGGTTTGGTTGTGAAGATAAAGAAGACTAATTCTGATATGATCTGGCAGTTTAACTGTAACCTATCTATACAGTGATTTATCGCACTATAAAGCATATACGTAAGCTTTGCTGCGTATTATTATATGATCTGACAATTTAAACTGCAACATGTCCATATAGCAGATTACCACATTGCACTGTACTGCATATACGCTAGCTCTACTGCGTATTAATATTTGAGTGGCTCAGTCCACATACATGGTATGTAAGGTTGGATGGGTATTTCGAGGTCCTATGTGGTGTGTTTGGTTGGATGAGCTTAAATAGCTCTTTGGGGGTGTGATAGGGGGACAGAGAGGTGTTTTGGCTAGACAGGTGGGTTTGTATTACTTGACTGCATTCATACACATTTATTCGAGTGTTCTAGGCGTAAGATTTTCTGATTGTTTTCTGCCCGACTGAATAACTCTTGGGTCGGAGTGTTTGTGTGTGACTTTGTATGCTTGAGTTGTTACGTTCTATTGGGACATTGGTTCTTAGTTCACTTTTTGTTTCTACGTATCTCTATAAGTATGTTTGGTATTGAACTGCTCTGGAGTTCTCTTTTGTAAATCTGTTGGTAATCATTTCGAACTCACATTGAGCTTGTGTAGCTCACCCCTTCAGTCTTTTCGATTTTTAGGTGCATTTTTGTGTTCTGAAGCTGGACTCGGTATGCGGAAGTCTCGGAAGCGTCATGTTTTTTTTAAAACTGGTTAATAAGGTGTCTCTGTAAATCTAATTTTATGTAAACGATTTTATACTCTAAGTTCTATTGTTAATACTGTAATGTTTTTCAGGTTGATAAACTAAAATTTCCCACGATCACTTCAGTGATCAATGTGACTTCCGAAATTTGGTCTAAGCATCTAGGTTGAGTTTTGGGGCATTACATTAGTCTTCCATAATGTGAATCTTGTTTGGAAGGTAAACTGACTAAAAAAGGTCTTTTAACACGAAAGGTACCAATGCAACCTACCCTTATAACTTGTGCACACTGATGTACATGGTCCCATAGGAATTAGTGCCCAAGGACGTTATGATTATTACTTAACTTTCATTGACGATTATTCTCGAGATAGATATGTGTATCGAATGCATCGCAAAAGAAAAATATTTGATAAATTTTGAGAGTTTCATGCGGAAGCGAAAAAGCAATTAGATTCATCTATAAAGAATCTTAGGTATGACCGAGGTGGGGAATACTTGTTTGACGAGTTCTTACGATACCTCATAGAGAATGGAATTTTATCGCAGTTGATTGTGTCAGGCGCTCCACAAGAGAATGGTGTAGCTAAGAGAAGGAATGGAACCTTTCTTGACATGGTTCATTCAATGTTACAAATCCATATTTCCTTCTAGGGATATGCGATAAAGACTGCTTGCTATATTCTGAATGATGTGCCAACCAAGTCTACATGTAAGGCACTTATGAATTGTGGCATGGAAAGAAACTCGCTCTAAATCACTTTAGAATATGGGGTTGTCCAGCACACGTTCTGGATAAGGATGCAAAAAAGTTAGATGCACGGATAGTATTGTACATGTTTGTAGGATATCCGAAAGGAATAAAAGGTGGATTATTCTAAAATCTAAAAGACAATACGATTAAAGTTTCTACACATGCTACTTTCATTTAGGAAAGCTACATGGATATTTTTAAGTTTCAAAGTAAAGTGGTACTCGATGGACTTTCAAAAGTTGTAGAGCAATCACCAAATTCAATTCTTGAGAGAATTGTAGAAAGACCTACAAACGATCAAAAACATAAGGGAATCCTTTGTCGTGGGAGAGTTATTACAAAACCAAACTTCTTCATCTATGATGGTAGAATTTATAATACGAAAGCAAATCATAAGGATGATGATCCTCTAACACCCCTATCTCGTCTCTGTTTCTAGATTAGAGTTACGTACTAATCAAACGTAATAATTTTGTTCATAATAGAAACAATTATACAATTTAGATGCTAACTTATAACAATTTAATCTACCCATGACAAAAAATACCCTTATGGGCTTCAAATCGAGCCTACGGGGCCCTAAAAATAATTTGGAAATAATCTGGGATCCAATCAAAACAAATCAAAGAATTCTGAAAAAACTTGAAAATTTTGAAAATAGGGGTCACACGGTAATGTGACCATCCGAAGTCTGGCCATACATTCGTGTCCTAGCCTATGTGTCTGCCTGTGATGGTCACTAAACTAACTATAAATACGACAAAGGCAAGCACACCTATCGAACAATAGTATCTATGGTTTGTAGAAAATATCATATCCACGAGGACTAAAGTACTAGTAATTACTGTCTTCTTATTATTTAGCCGACAAATTGGAGTGATTGTGTTTTAATCTAAAATTACTAAAATAATTTATCTAAGAGCGCAACAAAGAATGAACCGAGGAAATAATCAAATATTAACCAATGAGATAAACAATATCAAGGAAAGAATCCACCTAGACTTCACCTTTTATTATGAATCTAAATTAAACGATTTATTCACTTGTGGTCTTCATCCGTAGAAATCCCTACATTATGTTGATATTTCTTTCGAGAGTAAGAACAACTGACTCTAGGTTGATTAATTGTAATATCTTTCTAATTAAAACCCCTATCATCGCATTAAGTCGTTCTATGGATTCCCTTATTAGATTTTACTCTAATCTAGTAGATTTATGTCGTCCTATTTCTAGGATTGCATGCAACTCCACTCAATTATACTAGATCTACTCTTAAACAGGGACTTTTCCTCCACTGAAATAAGCACATTAAACATGAATTAATATCCCAGAAATTTTAAAACAATAAATAAGCATACATAATTGAGAACAAGAATCAATTATTTATCGGGTAAAAATAGAAATTAAATAAAAGGATTCATCATAGATTTCATCTTCCCTAGGTATGTAGGGAATTTAGTTCATAATCCTGAATATAAACATCTCAAAGTCAGAATAATCATAAGACATAAAGAAACTCAATAAAACTTCGAAAGAAATTAAAATGAGATCTTCGATCTTGATGGAGATCTACTTCTGAGTTGATTTTGATGGTGTTCTTCGAGTGTTTTCTTCGATCTTCTCTGATTGTCCCCTTATGTCTTCTTCAAATGGGTATTTATAGACTTTAGAATGGTTAGAAACCCTAAAATTTTGTTTTTTTGCGTATTTGGAAAGTTGGATGCCAAATCGACACGGGCTGGCACATAAGCGTATTCCAGCCCGTATGGAAATGCCTTGGTCGTGTGGATCCTGAAAACAACTCGTTTTGTCTGATTTTGGCACATTTTCTGCTTCTTTTTCTCCCAAATGCTCTCCAAGATATAGAAACATGAATTTAAAGGATTAGAAGTATCAAATTCACTAATTTGCATAATTAATCATCCAGAAATGTATTAAGAATGAGATTAAAATATGTTACTTTTATAGCTTATCAAATATCCCCACACTTAAGAGTTTGCTTGTCCTCAAGAAAAATTCTCAACTCACTTTAAAATTAATCTTTCTCAACTTTATAATTCTCAGCAATAATGTTTTGAAATAATTCGCAAATAATCATACATTGACAATTCAACTTAAAGAGCACTAAAGATCCAAACAATCCAAGTTAAAAAATTTTAAAGCACGAAAACATAGGTATTTCCCCTTATCTAAGTAATTACATTTTATTCAAACTCGACAAGAATCGACATCCTCACTAAAGATTCACTCAAATTAATCAAGGTGTTTAAGGTTCAAGAATAAGCACTCAATAGTCAAACAAGAAAGGTCATTACCATAAGCTTACATGAAAATCAAATCTCCACCACTATAAAATGAGATGATGCACAAATCAAAATGGATTTAAGAGGTTGTAATAGGGCTTACGTTAAGGGTGTGGATAAAGGCAAGAAAACTTCATTACAATCGAGATCGAATTGATAAATTACCAAACTAGAAAAAAAATGTTGACTTAAAAACAAGTGCATAAATCAAAAACTATTCAAGAATAAAAGGAGCTTATTCTCAAAATATGAATTCAACTATTCAACCTCAATCAACATAGAACTAAATAATAATCAATATTTTTATATTAATTTTTTTATATTTTTATCTAGAATAATCAGAAATAATTCAGCAAATCAAACAAAAGAGTATAGTTAAGCAACTAATGTAACACCTCTTACCCGTGTTCATCGCCGAAATAATGTAAAAAGTATTATCAAACATAAAATACATATTTTCATACAATCGAGTTTTCTTTTTTATATAAAATTTTGGCATAATCCCTTCTACAAATGTCTAATTTTCAAAACGCAATCTCAAACCAATTCAATATTTCAACTAATACAGCTATATACTTAAACACAATTAAATCATTCAGGACATTCAAAGTAACCTCGCTAGCATTTAGAAAAAGCAACCTATCAATTAATATACATTAACATCTTAAGATAAGTAGTAATTAGTATATATATACATCACATTAACATTAAGTCTTCTATACATGCCATAATTGAAATATTGGTTTTAAAATACCAAAAGATGTAGATAGTGTGGATGATCCTCGACTCTGTCAAATTTGAGATGATTTATAACACTATAAAATAAGAAAAAAAAGAGAAGTAAGCATATAGCTTAGTAAATACGTATGTAATTGATAAACAAATTTAAAACATGTTTCCATAGATAACAAAATTTTAATCAACCATAAATTTGATATTTATTCAAATTCCAGCAAACTATTTTTTTTGCATTGCAGTCACTAAATTATTTTTATCTGGAGCTACAGAACTCAAAACTAAGTTCTGTAAATTTTCCCTGAAACTAGAGTCATATACTGTCATATCATAAAATTTTCAGAATTTTTGACTTGTCCAATTAGTAAATTTTATTCTTTAAATTCACCCCTGTTTCATTGCTCAACATCTCTGACCTCTCTTCACTAAAAATGAATTATCTTATTGTACAGATTCAGATGATATTTTTTTTATTCTTTTGAAAATAGATCATTAAGGATTCTAATCATATAAATTATATCTCATAATTATTTTTTTACAATTTGTAATGATTTTTCCAAGTCAAAACAGGGGATTCCAAAATCAATCCGACCCTGCCTCACTAAAATTCAAATATATCAAAATATACAACTCTTTTGCTTGATATGCTTCTTTTATATGAAAGTATACTCATTAAGGTTTAATTCCATATGTCATTCAACCAATAACTCAATTTATACAATTTTTGGTGATTTTTCAAAGTAACATCACTTCAACTGTTCGAATCTGTTTTGTTTCAATTTCACTCATTTACATAACATTACAACAATTTATTTTGTAAGCACAGCACGAAACTTCATCACTCCAGTTACTCTTTAGCAAATTTTCACACTTCAATGGCATACTCATATTTTTTTATCAATACTCATATCCCGTTGAACACGTCGATATAATAGCGAATATTCGGTGGTTTACACATAGTACCACCCGTGGAATTATTATCATTCGATACACGTCGTAGTAGTAGCCTGCACATAGTACTACACATGTGACCATTATCTATCGATACACGTAGTATCCTGCACTTAGTACTACACACGTGTTTATAGGAACTTTATTCAAGCATTTCTTATTCTGACAATCCCACAGAGATTCTTACTTTTCAAGGATTTACAATTTATCCGTACACAAATCACAATTTCAATATTGCAGTCCAATCCCATAAAAAATTTAATAATTCAATTCAACTACTTCACTTATTACTTGTCAATGATTTATCCACAATTCAAGCAGATTTTAATCGATTCAACTATAAATTCTAAATTTCTAATTGTTATATAACTATTACATATTCAACCATTTCTCATATATTATAGCAAAATATCAGAAATAGTTATAAACAATGTATTAATTACATATTACTTACCTCGGTGGAAAATATAGGAATTTTGCAATTCAATCCACAATCTTTTCCTTTCCCTTATCGAGGTTGATTCCACGTCTTTCTTGATCTATAATAGCAAATTTAGCTTGTTTAATATTTAAATTTATCAAAATAATCCTCGACTCAACTTTTGACAAAATTACAATTTTGTCCCTAAACTTTTGCATATTTACATTTTAGCCCCAAAGTTCGGAAATTAAATTTTATTCCTTATTCTTGTGTTTTATAACATGTTGAATGCTTTTCCCTTCTATGGCAACATGAAATTCTCACTCTAACTCGTACTTATGAACATTAAATATTTTTACCTATTATGTTATTTTGCTCGGTTTCACTTAAAATCGACTAGCAAAAGTTGTTTAACATAAATTCTAGCTTCATATTCTTCCATAAAACATCAAAATACAAATATTTCACACATGGGTAATTTTTCAAATTTCAACCCTAGCTCAAAATAACAGTAGAAATAGATAAACCGAGCTACGGGAATCTCAAAAATGTAAAGAACATTAAAAACAGGGCTAAAATGCACTTACAATCAAGCTTGAAAGTGGCCAAAACCCTAGTTATGGAGTCCTTCAAGTTTCAGCAGCAAGCAAATATGATAACACCATTTTTTACATCGTTTTCCCATTTTAATTCTATTTATTTACTAAATGATCAAAATTCCCTTACTTAAAAAAATCTTATTGCACTTATTTATTGTCCATTTTTGTCCATCACTAACTAATGGTCTAATTACCACATAAGGACCCCTAATTTATAATTCCATAACAATTAAATAGCTTTAACAAATAAAACTCAACTTTTGCACTTTTTACAATTTAGTCCTTTTGACTTAATTGAGTGCCCAAACGTCAAAATTTTCGAACGAAATTTTCACGAAATCTTTCCGTGAAATTGTAGACCTGTAACATCCTAATTTTGGGCCTAGTCGAAACAATGGTTTAGGGACCACAAATCCGATGAGGAAAATTTTATTTTTCTTATATTTTTATGGTCTACTATTTCACGGAATGATTTTGTGAAAATTTCGTTCAAAAATTTCGACGTTTGGGCACTCAATTTAGTCAAAAGGACTAAATTGTAAAAAGTGAAAAAGTTGAGTTCTACATGATAGAGGTGTCCAATTGTTATGAAACTTTAAATTGGAGGTCCTTATATGGTAATTAGACCATTGGTTAAGTTGGTAGACAAAAATGGACATGAGATAAGTGAAATAGGAAATTTTTAATTTAGGGACAATTTGGTAATTTAGTAAGAAAAAGAATTAAAAAAGGAAAAAGATGGCAAAATGTGCTCATCTTCTCCATGGTGAACAAAAATAGCAAGGGGGAAGCCATAGTTAGGGTTTTCAAGCTTCCAAGCCCCGTTTTTAATGTTCTTTATGTTTTTGGAGTCCCGGTAACTTGAAAGTAGAACTTGTAGTCCAAACATAAGCATAACAAAACAAGTATAACGCATGCGAATGGACAGATTCAGATTACCATGCAAACAAGCTAATTTACTTACCAATGCCTCGTCAAATATTCGAAACAAAGATGGACATGTTTTAAGGTATTCAATCATCTCAAGTTGTTTCCACGAACCATGAATAAATCACGAGTAATAAATCAAATGGTAAACGTAATCATCACAAGTAGGTATTTGAAAAGGTTCACACGGTTCACAGAGTTGCACAGTCATACCATGCATTAATCGATGGTCTATAGATTCACTCACATATGCATTATCAAAAACAAGAATCTTTTTATCAACCATCAAAACAGATAGATCATCAATAAATAAAATAGGACAATCAAACACATTTCGATCTAAGTGTTTTACAAAAATTAAATCATCAACACAATCTTTGTCACTATCCGAGGAGTACAAAAGTGTTTCAAAAGTTTCAAGCATCTTACCTTTATAAGCAGAAGAATAAGGGTCAATCTTACCTTTTCCATTTAATACAAACCTTCGCTCATCGGGGGCATAGTGTCTTCGAAGCTCCGTTGTTGAGTTAACCTTTGTCAAATGGAACTCAAACTTCATGTACAACCACAAAAACTGTTTAAAGCATGAATATAAATTGAAAATTCTTTTGGAAAATTTCGTTACCTTATTCAAAAACCAAGTATCAAAACAATAGAAAGTATTTGCACACAATAGATGATGCTTGATTTTCCAACAAAATATACCAAAACAGATTCCGGGTTTAAAAACTTGATTTTGATTAGTCATGTCGAAGTGTAACAAAGATTTCATTAAACCAATCAAGTTAAACCATGAGGATTTTCGCATACATACCAACATACATTCAAAACTTTTTTTATTCACCAAAACAGATTTGTACAAATTCACGAATTTTACATAAGGCAAATCAAGAGAATAACAACTCACACTTCCTTTCTTAGTTCGTGGCAATCCTAGAATAAAATCCATGGATAAGTCTACCCATGGTGAAGTAGGAATCGGCAAAGGAGTGTAAAGGTCGTGAGGCGTTACCTTAGATTTTGCTTGTTTACATGCGATGCACTTAGAACATACCTTTTCGACATCTTTCTTCATATGTGGCCAATGGAAGTGTTCTATCCCACGTAAAGGTGGTAAACCTTTAGGGGCCTCACTAAAAACATCCACATAATCCTGCAAAAGACATTGAAACACACTAGGCAAATATCCATTAATGTTAGATAGAGATAAATAGTTTTGCCTAAACCTCACAAGGATACAAGGCTGTTTATTGACTAGGGCTCTCCGCACATCATTTTTTGTTGCAATCAAATTTTTCTCTCTAGTTTTACCACTTGCGGATTCACTCACCTTTGGGCCATTTAAATTTTGACTTTTTTCACTACTAGCCTCTTTTCTCTATGTCTTTTTTATTTGTCCTTTCTCCCTCACCCCCTCACAAAATTTCATCATTTTTAATTGATCTTTATATACATCATTGGGATTTAAAGGAGCAAGAGTGAATTTTCAGCCTTTAAACACAAGAGAGTATCTATTGAGCTTGCCTTGGTGTGTAACATCATGATCAAATTGCCAAGGTCGTCCAAGGAGCAAGTGTGTCGCATGCATTGGGACCACATCACACCATACCTCATCCTCGTAATTCCTGAGCTTAAAAGTGATCAAGGACTGTTTTGTAACTTTAACTTCTGAGCATTCATTAAGCCACTAAAGGTGATACGGCTTAGGGTGCTCAATACAAGGTAACTTTAAAGAATCCACCAAATAACTGCCAACTACATTCGAACAACTCCCACTATCAATAATAAGTGAACATAAGTTACCTTTTATAAAACATCTAGAATGGAAAATATTGGTTCTTTGGTGATCAAAATCGTCTCCCATTTGGATGTTAAGGGTGCGGCAGACTACCATCTTATTTTTTTCTCTTTTTTTTAAAATACCTGCAAAACAAACACTCAACACTCAAAAAAAAATAATAAACCTCACTGTTATTCATGCAAAAAGGAAAATCAAATTCTCAAAGAGGTAGAATTCAGTCTTGTGAGTTCTTTAGTAGAGTCTATATCAATCAATTAGAAAGTGTATAAACCAAAACTACCAAAAAATCCTAATTTGCACTAGGAGTCCAAAAAAATGACGAGACACCAATTGATTTGTGTCGCACCGAGGAAGAATTGTGCACACTTTTAAATCCTACTAACACAAGAAATAATAAGGTGTTAGATATTGTAAAGGGAGAATAAAAAGTAAACAAATGAAAACCTACAGCTAAGAATCAATAAAAATTGCTGAAACCTGAAAACCCGAAAAATTGCGGAGTAACTTGACAACTTTGTTCGAGGTGTTCCTGATCTCAAAAAGTCACGAAATTAAATTTGGAATGTCTTTAAATATTTAATTTTTGATCCGAAAAGTTTGGGCACCAAACTCAACCCGCTGAATAATTTTTTTAATTTTTATTGGATTTCGTCTTTTTCAATTTTTTTGACTTTTTCGACTGATTCTTTAGCGGGAAATTTTTTTATATTCAATATCAGTGCCACAAATCTGCATGTAAAATTTCAGATCAATCGAAAAACGTTTACCCACTCGAATGAATTTTTTTCCAAAAAATTTTCTAGGTAAAACTGTCGTTTGTTGTTTAAAAAAAAAAAGAGATCAGTTTAGAAATCAACCAAGAACACCCAAAACGCCCAAAATCTGATACCAAATGATAAAGGGTTGCGTGCGGACCAAGATTGAGTTGTCAAGTCACGGGAAACTCCTACGAAAACTCTAGACGATCATATCTGAAACAAAGCAGAAAGATTAACTTTTAGAATTCCCAGATCTGAAATAAAAGAACCCTAAAATAGCAGAAAATAAATCAAGAATCAAAACACTTATTATTAAGGAATTCGGAAGTCCAGAACTCGTGAATAAGCTTCAAAGAAGTCACCAATTCAGTCGATTCTGTCAATTGGACCAAAACAGGAAATTAATTCAACAGATCACAAAAAAAATGAAAATTGAATTAGAATGAGGAATCGTGCAACAAGAAAGAGGGAAATTATGGATTAAGAATGATCTTTGATAATCAAGGACGTTTATGAACTTTCCAAGCCGAATCTGCAAAGATTAAATTCCAAAACAGCAAATCAAACTCTAAATTCCAGCAAACCGAATTTAATCAGAATTGAGATGTAAAGTCGACAAGATCAATAGAAAAGATGAATGAACGAATGGTTCTTGCTGCCAAAAGAATGCCGATCAGCCTCTTTAATGTTGAAGAAAGCTAGAAACGCAACAAGACACCGTAAATAAGTTAGATGATGAAATCGACCCCAAACAAGAATTAAAAGGAAAATGAACAGCAAGAAAATAAAAGATAAAGTCCTAAGAAGCCTTGAAATCCCGAAAGATTTCACAACTCCCTTCAAACGGCTCTAATCTCCCCTCCAATGAAGATCAATGGCAAGAAGAAGGCTGAAGATGGCTCCCACAATCAAAAAATATTGTTAAAACTACTTCTAAAGAAAACTCAAGAGAAAATTCTTGAAGAACTCAAAGAGAATTTTCACTCAAAACAAATCTGAAATTTTCAATGTAATTGTAATGTGTGTAAGGGTGGCTGGCCAAGCCATATATATAGGCCTCTAACTGCTTTCCTAGCCCTACTAGGAAAACTTTAAAAAAACCCTAATTTTGAGTTTCAAAGGGGAATTTCGTCCAAGGCCTTTAAATGGGCCTCTTGGACTGAATTTTTACATAGAAATTTATTCATAAAGTCTAAAAATTAAAATTAAGTATTTAAAGAATTAAATTGGGCCACTTTCACAATTTGCCCTGATTTTCAGCTAAGTCTAATTTAAACTTCTGGATTGGGCTTGGAACATCTTATTGGGCCTTGTCTTCAAGAACTTAGGCTTGTAATCCGTTCTCTCCCGAAATTGGCTTGTTAGTGCTCGTAACCGGTATCCAATGCACCTCAGTTGTAAGATTCGGTTTCTTGGACGAATATTTTCAAGATTTGAAATCTTGATTTTCTTGATTCTTGAAATTGCTCAAAACAGTAAAATTGGACCAAGATTCGGTTTCTTGATTTTCTTGAAAACAAGAAAGTGAATCTTGATTTTCTTTTTCCTTCATATACCCATCCAAGGCCTTTGTGACTCGTATCATGTATCCTTGAATGGATTGGGTTGTGTACTTATGCAGGAAGGTAAAGTAATAGCATATGCTTCCAGACAATTAAAGCCACATGAGAAAAATTACCCAACGCATGATTTAGAGCTAGCTGCCATTGTATTTGCGTTAAAGATTTGGAGACATCACTTGTACGGTGAGAAGTGCCGAATATTCACTGACCATAAAAGTTTGAAAAACTTGATGACTTAGAAAGATTTGAACTTGAGGCAAAGAAGATGGCTAGAGTTGATTAAAGATTATAAGCGAGTGATTGATTATCACCCGGGTAAGGCAAATGTTGTTGTTGATGCCTTGAGTAGAAAGTGTTTATTTACATTAAGAGCTTTGAATACTTGTTTGACTTTATCTGATGATGGTTCCATTTTAGCTGAGCTGATGGCCAAACCGATGTTTCTCGAAGAAATCTATGAAGCTCAGAAAAATGACAGTGAGTTGCAAGCTAAAAGATCTCAATGCGAGTCGGGAATAGAGTTTGATTTTCAGATCGGTTCTAATGGTTGTTTGATGTTCAGAGACAGAGTATGTGTACCAAATAATGGTGAGCTTATTCAGAGGATCTTACAGGAAGCACATAGCAATTCTTTGTCTATTCATCCAGGTAGTACAAAGATGTATAACGATTTAAAGAAAATGTACTGGTGGGCAGAAATGAAAAGAGATATTTCAGAATTTGTTTCTAGATGCTTTATCTGTCAACAGGTAAAGGCTGAACATCAGGTACCTTCAAGTTTATTGCAGCCTGTGTTAGTTCCTGAGTGGAAATGGGACCAAGTTACCATGGATTTTGTAGCAGGGTTACCGTTGACACCAAAAAAGAAAGATGCAGTATGGGTTGTAATTGAAAAGCTAACGAAGTCAGCTTATTTTATTCAGGTTCGTATAGATTATTCATTTGACAAGTTGGTTGAATTGTATGTTTCAGAGATAGTCAGACTACATGGAGTACCGTTATCAATTATCTCAGACAGAGATCCGAGATTTACTTCGCAATTTTGGAGGAAATTGCACTAAGCTTTGGGTACAAAGTTAAATTTCAGTACAGCTTTTAATCCTCAGACTGATAGTCAGTCAGAGAGAGTTATTCAGTACTTGAAGATATGCTCAGATGTTGTGTTTTAGAATTTCAAGGCAATTGGAAGAAATATTTGCCGTTGGTAGAGTTTGCCTATAATAATAGTTATTAGTCGAGTTTGAAGATGGCACCTTATGAAGCTTTGTATGGACGTAAATGTAAATGCGGCTTTATATTGGATGAACTTAAGGAAAATCGATTCTGAGGTTGATTTAGTCAAAGAAACGGAAGAGAAAGTAAAAGTTATCAGAGATTGTTTAAAAGCAGCTTCAGACAGACAAAAGTCTTATGCAGATTTAAAAAGAAAAGAGATTATCAAGTTGGTGACAAAGTGTTTTTGAAAGTATCCCCGTGGAAGAAAATTTTCAGATTTGGCAAGAAAGGCAAACTAAGTTCACGTTTCATTGGACCGTTCGAGGTGACTGAAAGAATTCGGCCCTTAGCATATCGGTTAGCTTTGCCAACTGAGTTAGAGAAGATTCATAATGTATTCCATGTGTCTATGTTACGTCATTACCGTTCCCATCCATCACATGTGATCTTACCAACAGAGGTTGAGATTCAGCCAGACATAACTTGTTTTGTTTAAGTAATCGGAAAATTTTTAATGTTCCCGGTTTGGACCCGAACTGTTTCTATTGCATGTTTTAGGGTCTCGAGGATCCTTTTTAGGGACATATTGAATGAACGTGAGAGAATTAATTTTAAAGGTGAAATTTTTATGCTTCGAATTAGTAAGTTAAGTCAGGTAACGCCTCGTGCTCGATTCCAGCAACGGTCTTGGGTAAGGGGTGTTACAAGACCATAAAAATATAGTAGAAATAAATTTTTCCTCTTTGAATTTTTGGTCCCGAAACCACTGTTCTGACTGAGCCCTAAATCGGGAAAATGAGTCAATAAAACGGGAAAATGTCTCAACAAAAAAATGAGTTATGGGTTAACATTCATGGATAAATTAAGAAACGGTGTGTTAGACTCAACGAGGTTCACTAAAGGTTAATTACGAAGGTAGGCTTTTTATGGGATAAGTGGATTAAAACCTAAGTGTCTTTATCATCTCAGTGTATCAAAACAAAGGTGTGGTCTCGACATGTGTAATCGAAGCAAGTTCTAGAATAACAAATCAAATTGACACACTCATAACTAGTAATAAAATGAGCAAGAAAAACGTATGCTCTAAAGGCTCAAAATCTCACAAAAAGTTATGGTTTTTAATGTCAAACTTGTAAATTTAAAACTTTAAGATAATACCTTAATTCAGGGAAACAACCTAAAATTTTTAATTCTGAAAATAAATTTATCATGCTTGATTCTCTCATGTCTTAAAGTTTAAATCAACCAATGTACAAATGTCTACAAATTACTCCAAAATATATCAACAAAAATCTCAAATAAATAAAAATTCATTCTAACAAAAATTTGAGAAAATTACTTAAACACAAGAATATAATTCATAGATTTTCTAATAATTATATAAATAACCTCCCCACACTTAATATGTACATTGTTCTCAATGTACAAACAAATATAATCATAGTGTAAGCAGAATATCATAAGAGATGGAGAAAACTGAAACTGCCCTGAATATCGGATGAAATTGCCGGAATAGTGAAAAACGTAATTGTAGGCAAATCTAAATGTAGTGCATGATTCTGAGCACACTAATAAGAAAATAAATACAAATAAGAAAGGATATTAAGAAACTACCATAAAAATAAAAATATAGTTCAAAAGATAATAAATGAAATAAGTCTAAGAAAATAAAAATAAAACAACTAAAAACAAAACATAAAAATAAAAAATAAAACTAAAACTAAAAAGAAAAACAAATAAAATCAATGATAATAATAATAATAATAATAATAATAATAATAATAATAACGATAAAACAAATAATAATAGTAATGAAAATAATAATAAAAATGACAACTAAAAAATTGATTCAATGGTTCTACTAACACTAAAACAACATGGAAAACAATAAATATAATAATAACACTAAAAGTAAATAAATGAATAATAAAAAATAAATAAGAAAACAGATCAGTAAAATAAAAATAAATAAAATAAAATAAAATAAAATAGACTAAAGAAAAGGGTAAAAGGGGAAGACTGACAGAAGACGGTGGCTAAAGTTACGACAGGGTGTCGCACATGGAAGGCGGTGTCGTGCGTGGGTGGGGTTGAGGATGGTCAATTATGGGGAGAAGGGAGAGGAGATGGGTGATGGGGGGAAAGGGATTGGCATGTTTGGGGAAGAAGAAAAAGACAAATTGAAGAAGAAATTTTAAAGTTTGGGCCACATGGTCGTGTGATACGACCATGTGGGGGTGTTTTCAGCCCATGTGTAATTAAAAATTAAGCCCAATCTTCACACGGCCTTAGACATGCCTGTGTGTCCAAGCTGTGTGTGATTTCCTTCGCTTCTCCCATGCCCATGTGGCTCGACCATGTCTCTCACAAGGTCGTGTGCCTTGCCCGTGTAACTCTCTGACTTGATTTAAAATTGAAAAAAAAATTAGCTCCAGATTTCACACACCCTAGGACAAGCCCATGTGTTCAGGCCATGTGTACCACACGACCGTGTCTCCAGGTTGTGTGGACCATTTTAGGCCATGTAAAAGTTGAATTTTTGAAAATTTAAGTCCCAGTATCCACACGGCCAACGACATGCCTGTGTGTCTAGGCTGTGTAGGTCACATGGCCATGTCGCTAGGCCATGTAACTCACTGTCAAACCCTTTATTGTGCACATGGCTTAGGACACAATCGTGTGGCCAGGCCGTGTGGGTCATTTTTTTAAATTTTTAAAATTAATTATTTTTAAAATAACATGAAATAAAATTAAAAGATTTAACAGTGTTAACACTCGTGTTGCCTCCTGAGAAGCGCCTATTAAGAGTCTAAGCTCGACTTACCTTATATTCGCACGGTCACGGTGGTTCGCAGAGTCGAGGCTCCTCCTTCTTGCTATCAATGTTATTCCTAAAATAAGCTTTAAGTCGAGTATTGTTTACCTTAAATGTGTCAAATTTAGAATGAGTTACCTCGATAATACCATAGGGGAAGACATTCAGTACTGTAAATAGGTTTGATCCTTTTGCATCAAACTCTGAATAGGCAATTCGCGGATCCGTTTTGTCTAGTAGTAATTTTTCCCCAACCTTAAATTGGTTAATTCTATTCATGTGCTCATCATGGCGTCGCTTTGGCTCTTCATCATGTTTTTTCGGTTTCTCATTAAAATGTGTTCGCCATTCATCTAGTTCATCGATTTGTAACATTCACTCTTCATAAATCGTTCTGTTTTTGTTGTATTGACTAAAACACGACTCCATCATATTCTCTCGTGGGATTTCCTGCAAAGAAGGTTAAGCCACATGGTTACTTACATTAACAGAACATTTAAAATCATCTTGATTACTAAAGTCTTTCACAGAATCACGTGCTTGGAGAGTAATTGTTTCGTCACATACACAAAGTACTAATTGACCCGTACCAACATCAATTATAGTTCTAGCAGTTGCTAAAAAGGGTCATCCTAAAATTAAAGGTACCTCACAA
Source organism: Gossypium raimondii (assembly GCF_025698545.1). Lineage (NCBI taxonomy): Eukaryota > Viridiplantae > Streptophyta > Magnoliopsida > Malvales > Malvaceae > Gossypium > Gossypium raimondii. The sequence goes on along the minus strand of NC_068570.1, from coordinate 29,135,625 downwards.
CCCTCATCCATGTCTAACACAAAAAAAATCAATGAGGAATATGAATTTTTTTTATTTTAATAAGCACATCTTAAATAACACCCATAGGATATCTAATGGTTCTATCTGCTAATTGAATACTCATCCTAGTTTGTTTGGGTTTCCCAATACCTAATTGTTTAAACATTTTATAGGGCATGTCATTAATACTAGCCCCTAAATCAGCCAAAGCATTATCAATATTCAAAGTACAAATTAAACAAGGAATAGTAAAACTCCCTGAATCTTAGTTTGTTGGGTACTTTTATTTTGCAATATGGCCGAGCAAATTGCATTTAGTTCCACAGTTGACGAATAATCTAACTTCCTTTTGTTTTCCAAAAGCTCCTTTAAAAATTTTACATAATTGGGCATCTGCGAAAGAGATTCAACAAATGGTAAGTTAATATGTAATTTCTTTAAGAGTTTTAGAATTTACCAAATTGTTCGTTCGTGTGGTCTCTCTTCGTCGCATTAGGATATGGCACTCGAGGTTTATATTCCTTAACAACTGGTTTTTGCTCTTTATGGCTTACCTTAACCTTATAGTTATTTACAACAATTTCTTGCCTCAATTCTTGTTCAAATTCAACTAACCCTTCTTTATCTCGCACAGTAATTGCATGAAACTGCTCCCTTGGGTTAGTTTCAGTATTGCTAGGCAAACTACCTTGTGGCCTTTCTAAGATTAACTTAACAAGTTGACCGATTTGATTCTCGAGTCCTTGAATCAACGCTTGTTGATTTTTTAGTGCTGCCTCAGTTTTTGAAAACACATTTCTAACACCGAGATAAACTTCATCAACATCTCCTCAATGTTTGACTTCTTCTTTTACTGGTAAGGTTGTTGTTAGAAGCCTAGAGGGGCTTGTGCTCTTTGATTTCCTTGACCACCCCAAGAGAGATTGGGATGGTTCCTCCAACTTGCATTATAGTTATTACCATAAGGATTATTTTGAGGACTAGAAGTATCACCCATATAATTGATTTGTTCGTTTTCTATGCTAGGAGTGAAGGGTAAACATTCTAGATTGTTCATTCCACCTCTATTTGTATCGCACTGCATCACCAGATGTACCTAATTAGAAGCATATAAACCATCAATTTTCTTATTTAAAACTTCTACCTGATTTGATAACATGGTGACTACATCTAAGTTGAAAACACTGGCTGCTTTCATCGGCTTCATCCTTATGAATTGCCACTGAGAATTATTCAGTGTCATCTCTTCAATAAATTCATAAGCTGCTTTGGGTGTTTTATTGTTAAGTGTACCTCTGGCTACTGCATCGATCAACTGTCTAGTTAAGGGATTCAAACCATTGTAGAAGGTTTGAACCTGTAGCAATAGAGGTAACCCATGGTGAGGGCACCGTCTCAATAAGTTCTTATACCTCTCCCATGCATCATATAACGTTTTTAAATTGATCTGCACGAAGGAAGATATATCATTCCTCAACTTGGTTGTCTTAGTTGGTGGGAAGTACCTCAGAAGAAATTTTTCTGTCATTTAGGCCCATGTACTGATGGAACCTCATGGTAAAGAGTTTAACCACTGTTTAGCTTTGTTCTTCAACAAGAAAGGGAATAACTGTAAATGAATGGAATCGTCAATGACGCCATTAATCTTGAGTACTTCGATCTTTTTCTTGCAAAACATCGAACTAAACAAACTATTGTATCATCTGAATAGTGTTTGGCTTCAGCTCGAAATTATTTGCAATAATGATGGATCTCACAATACTCAATTCAGCCCTAGTTAGAGTGGGCTTGGCATAATCGTACATAGTATGAGAAACAAGATCTGGATCTGCAACAAACGCAAGAGGTAGTTGATTATTCCGATTATTAGCCATATCCTGAGTAATAACAATGCCCTCTTGTTCATCTACTAAATTTTCTCAACTCTGCCTTGCTTCTCTACGGTTTCTACGAGCTGTACGCTCAATTTCAGTATCAAATAATAATGGGCCCAACGGTTTTCTTCTAGTCATAAACTAAAGGAACCTGCCAAAAGCAAATAAAAGAAAAAATAGAATGTAAAAATTAAACTAAAAAAATTATAATAAAAATAAAAATGGCTAAATTAATAAAAAAAAGTGTTCCTAATATTTTAGTCCTTGGCAATGGCGCCAAAACTTGATGGTCACTAAACTAACTATAAATACGACAAAGGTAAGCACGTCTATTGAACAATATTATAGCTATGGTGAGTAGAGAATTTTGTATCCACGAGGACTAAAAGTACTAGTAATTATCATCTTCTTATTATTTAGCTAACGAATTTGAGTGATTGTGTTTTAATCTAAAATTATTAAACTAATTTATCTAAGAACGCAACAAAGAATGAATCGAGGAGATAATCAAATATTAACCAATGAGATAAACAATACCCAGGAAAGAATCCACTTAGACTTCACCTTTTATTATGAATCTTAATTGAATGATTTATTCACTTGTGTCTTGATCCGTAGAAATCCCTAACTTATGTTAATATCTCTTTCGAGAGTAAGAACAACTGACTCTAAGTTGATTAATTGAAATATCTTTCTAATTAAAACCCTTATCATCACATTGACTAGATCTATGGATTCCTTTATTAGATTTGACTCCAATCAGGTAGATTTATGCCATCCTATTTCTAGGATTGCATGCAACTCCACTCAATTATACTAGATCTACTCTTAAACAGGGACTTTTCCTCCACTGAAATAAGCACATTAAACATGAATTAATATCCCAAAAATATTAAAACAAGAAATAAGCATACATAATTGAAAACAAGAATCAAGTATTTATCGCGTACAAATAGAAATTAAATAAAAGGATTCATCATAGATTTCATCTTCCCTTGGTATCTAGGGAATTTAGTTCATAATTCTGCATAGAAACATCTCAAAGTCAAAATAACCATAAGACATAAAGAAACTCAATAAAACTTTAAAAGAAATTAAAAGAAGATCTTCAATCTTGATGGAGATCCACTTCCGAGTTGATTCTGATGGTGTTTTTCAAGTGTTTTCTTCGATATTCTTTGATTCCCCCTTATATCTTCTTCCAATGGGTATTTTTAGACTTTAGAATGCTTCAAAACCCTAAAAATTAGTGTAACAGCCCATTTTTAGTAAAATTAGAATAGTGGTTTCGGCACCACAAATCTGAAGTCAAAATATTTATTTTATCATTATTTTATTACCTATAGAATTATAGTAATACCGTATTCGTTCAGAAATTTTACCGTTTACATGCTCAATTTGATAAAAAGGACTAAATCACGTAAAGTGCAAAAGTTGAGTTCTAATAGCTAAAGGTATTAAATAGCTATAGAACTTTAAAGTGGATGTCCTTATATGGTAATTATATCATTAGAGTTGATAGTGGATTTTAATGGTTTGACATTATTGAAATTTTGATTAAATTTTAAGGTTAATTAAGTAAATTAGTAAATAAATGATATATTAAATAAAACAAAACCAAGTATCATCTTTTATTCTCCATCTTCAACCGAAAATTAGGTATTGGGAAGCCATTGTTGCGCTTTTACATTCGGCAACTTATCCTTGCTTGATTGGTTTGTATTTTTGTCCCATTTTTAATTATTTTTATGTTTTCAGGATCGTTGTAGCTTAATCTAGCTAGCCCATGGACTAATTTTTGAAACTGTTAAACTATTAGGGTTTTGCCATTATTGAATACATATGAGTTTTGAAGTTTGATGATAGAAAATGGATGGTTGTTTTTAGATAAAGAACTTTTGCAAAGGGGGTTTTAGTGAAATTGTCAAATAGAGACTAAATTGAAAATTAGTAAATATTACATGGTATAATTTGTGAATTAGTGAAATGTGTGGGATGCTATAAGTGTGTAAGATATTTTGCTAGGCTTGGGTAAGGGTAAATTTGCATGAATTTCATTTTTCGAGCCTAGTGATTAAACTGCAAAGAAAATAAAAGTATAGCGGCAAAATGGTAATTTTTCCAAAATATGTTTTGGATTAAATTGAATGAATTATATTTTGAATTGAGTTAAATTTATCCATATAGATCCAGTTAGACCTCGTACGGAGTTAGATCGGGGCAAAGAGAAAGCCTCAAATTAATCAACTCCATATCTACGTATACTCGTCAAGGTAAGTTCGTGTGATTAAATTTTTTTTATCAATTGTTATAAATGTACATGGTTGCATATTCAATGAAGTTCGACAATACCGAGTCCCGTTTGAACCTTAGCAATCTGTAGGATACAAATAAGATGTCATTAGTGTTACATGATTTGGTTGAGGTCCTGCATATGTTGCAGATACTCCACAGCTCATGAGAGCATACCGATTTATAGCTCGTGAGAGCATGCCGATCTACAACTTGAGTGAGCATACCGATTCACAGCTCGTATGAACATATATGTACATGAATTGCCGGATTACAATTATATGAGCTAGCACACTATGTGTAAGCTATCCCGGGTATTCAACGATATTTTAAACGGTTCAATAAGCAATGTTCTGATACGAAATGATATGAGTTAGATACGAACTATTACAGGTATACACATGAAATGCGTAGAAATGATGTTACATGATATATAGATATGTGAAATGGATGATACATTAATATGGAACTTGATAAATTGTTGTGTTCATCCATAATTATTGACTTTGATATATGTGTTTACATGGCTAACATGGTTGGTGAATATGTGCTTAGGCATTTGGCCAAATTGTGTTGGGATATGCTTTGTTTACTTACTTACTATGTGACTAAGTTATATTCTATGTTATACGAACTTACTAAGCTTAAATGCTTACTCTATGTTATTTTTCATGTTTTATAGTGGATCGGAAGCTCGTTCAGGTTAGAAGCTTGTCGGAGCTATAGACGTCCACAGAAATATAAACAATCATCGGTTCCAATATCAAAATTGGTTGTCTGCTTTTTTTCATACCTTTGTGTTTCACTAACAATTTAGAATCATTCTCCTAGAGTTCTTGAATCTCTGAAAAAAATATCAGCCTCACTTTCAACTCAACTAAAATGGAACATTGCTGTCCATCGATAAGCTTGCATTCAAAGCTCTTAAAGCAAACAATTATTTTCAACTCAACGCATCCTCTACAAGATTAGCTTTCCCAAGATGGTAATCAATTATTAACTCATAATCTTTTAATAGTTCAAGCCACCTTCATTGCTGCAAGTTTAAATCTTTCCAAGTCATAAGATATTTTAGACTTTTATGATAAAAAAAAAACGTGGCATTTCTCACCATATAAATAGTGTTGCTAGATCTTTAACGCAAACACAACTGTAGCAATTTCCAAATCGTGTGTCGAATAATTTCATTCATGAGATTTTAACTACCTCGAGGTGTAAGCAATCACTTTCCCATTTTGCATCAGAACACAACCCAAACCACAGAGGGAAACATCACTATAAACAGTAAATTCTTTCCCGGTTTCAGGTTGAGTCAGAATTGGAGCTTCAGTCAACATATTCTTCAATTGATCAAATCTCTTCTGACAATTATTGGAACAAAAAACATTTAACATCTTTTTTTAATAATTTCGTCATCAAAGTTGCTAAAATAGAGAGGTTTTTGACAAAACACCTATAATACCCGCCTAGACCCAAAACATTGCATACCTCAGTAACATTCTTTGGGACTTTCCAAACAATTGTCGATATCTTATTCGGACCAATCTAAAAACCGTCAACAGAGATTACATGACCCAGTATTCCATCCTCCTATAACCAAAATTCACATTTATTGAATTTCGCATAAAGTTGTTTTTCAAGCAGAGTTTGCAACAAAATCCTCAAATGCTCGGCATGATCTGAGTTGATCAACAAATATATTAGAATATCATCAATTAATACGACAACAAACTGATCTAAATACGGTTGACATACCTGATTCATCAAGTCCATAAATGCAGTAGGAGCATTAGTTAAACCAAATGGTGCAAACTTGTGCTCAAAGTTGATTATGAGTTGCAACTGTTCCCGATCGTAAATTAAGTAGTTTCATAATTGAAGACTAATTCTGAATGGTTTCAAAGATGGTCGGTTTACAAAAGGGTGTTAGATGGATAATTTGGCTAATCTTGGGTTCGAATTAAGGTTGAAGAATGAACCAATATTATAGGTGAATATTGACCCGATTCTTATGTCAACACTTAGTGATGGATTGGCTGAAAAATAACAAACCGTGACCCTCTATCTAAAAAGACGGAAACCAAATAATATAAGGGTGAATGCCACACTTGCTAGAAGTGATAAGTTCAGAATGAGTCAGGTTGACGCCATTAGACGTAGCTAGATAAGTCAATCGAGCCACAAAAGAACCAAATGAGTTGTATAACTCACAATGAGCTTAATATTCATAAAACATTCAAAGGTCAGTAACCTTCAAAACAAATTACAATGAGCTATTTATAAGCTGTTTGTTCTAGCCGAATAGACACTAAGTAAATACAATTAAGGATAGCTAGAATTCAAGTTAATTTCAGCTAAATGAATCTTGAAAGAATTTAATGTATCAATATGTCACTTGAAGTCCCCGAACAACCATGGAGCTTACTTAATAGTGGAGCTGAGAAATTCATCTAACTTGTTCGGTTAATGTATCAATGCATAAATCAGCAAAAGGAATGTTTCTAAGAAAAGGAGACGCCAACAGCCTTGGCCTTTTCATTTCCAAAACGGTCAGCCATGTGAACTTGGAGATTAGCTGAACATGTAAGTAATTGATCAGCTAGGTTTTGTGAATCATGATTTAGTTCTCCTTGGGCAGTTGAACAAGCCTCAATGATTTATTGTTGTCTATGGCGCACGAATAGCCACCATGTGTGAACAGCCAGAATTGGGTGGACACTTAGGTGTGAACTGGAGTAAACAGCCGATTAGTCAAGTGAGGAAACATTTGATCCATTGAATCCCATGAAAAGGTGCTTGGAAGAAAGCAAACATCAGCTCCTAGTGCATGCACGTTCAGGTACATGTTCCTCCTTAAATGCCATCCAATGAATTCTGTTGATGAACAGCCAATGCATTCAGCTTACAAGATAAAATTAATACTCGGTTTAATACAAACATAAAACTTAATTTAGACACACTTTAATTTGGCTAAACAATAGACACAATTAAAGTGTCTGAAGTACGACCAATTAAACACATAATAAAGTTGTACGAAAATAAGAAAAAATTAATAAACTTAGGACATATTTAAAAGGTTCAGATTATGACATATTTAAGACTCAAATTATTGATGTTCAAAGCATGACATAATTATGAACCTTAAACTAATTTAATTAACTAACTAGAACCGAATTAACTCTTTATTCCAGCAATTAAATTAACAACTAAAATTAAAACTTCATTTTGCACTTGGGCCCCTCATGCTTGGGCCAGTTCTGATCTCGTCGAATTGTATCATGACATGATACGGCCGTGATCGCATCATACCCTCCCTCTTGAAAACAATTTGTCCTTAAATCGGGCCATTTGCTCGCAAAAAATCTTTCAAGATCACGAACCCCTTTGTTTATGAACCAGACAAAGTTGCTTCCAAAAACGCGAGAATCACAAATGGTTCGAAAAGAAATAAGGTCATTTGCATGCCCTCCTCCCTTTTTAGAAGGAGCCATTTCAAATTTTCACCTACATAAGAATGAAACAAATTAGTGACATTATAAATTATAGGCACAAAATAACACCAATGCCAGAATAAAAGTTATAAGTTGGTCTTACCTTTTCAGAATGAATCAAAAACTTCATCAATGGCAACAAACTAGAAGCACAAAGCTTTCGAAAGTTATAATCTTGGAAAGCAAAATTCTACAACTCAAACAAACAAAGTTTAGGCATACTCATGTTCAAACAACCATACCTCTCACATTTCATCTGAACAGGCATGCACAACATAAAGATTTTGCACAAAAAATTAAAGAATTTACATAACCATCACAATCAAGCAAATTACGCTTTTTATGTTAAGATTCTTTACCACACACAATCAAATTTTGTATATGTCGATTTAATCTAACATCATCAACAGACTTACCAACACAATACATATCATAAGAAAAACTCTTCAGGATACTACTTGAAACAAAATCATCAACAACAAACAAAAAATGACAATTAATCGAAATAATGTACGGAGATCTTTTGAAAACTAAGTCATTGATAATTTTCTCAACAACATTCAAATTGGATTGTCGAGATTCAATTGCGAAAGTTTCCTTAACTTGCATACCTTTGAGCAATTGTGGATTAATTTTATTTACGATCTTACCTCTTTCAATCAATCGGAATCGTCTCTCATCAGAAAGGTATTGAAGTTGGAACTTGTCACATGAATCTTTAGTGACCTGGAAAGAAGAAAATTCACAAGGCAAACTCGCTTGTGGATTAGTTAGGTCATTCCTCATTTTTCTCGATCACTTTCGTATTTTTTACTTGTTTCTTTTTCAATCTCATTTTCAAAATTATTTTTTGTTCTTTTGCTCTCAATTGTTCAACAGAGTCTTTCCACTTCAATTGATCCTCGTACACTTACTTAGGAGTCAATGGCGCCAAGGTCACATTCTTTCCTAAGTACTTGAAGGTGTAGCGGTTGGTGTAACCGCAATGGATTGCCCTTCAATCGAACTTCCGTGGCCTCCCCTAAAGAAGATGGCCAGCATGCATTGGCACCACATCGCATACGAATTCATCGCTATACTTGTCGATTAAAAAGGCGACAACGGCTTGCTAGGTGACTTTCAACTCGCCTACATCATTAAGCCATTGTAAATTGTACGGATGAGAATGTTTGGTCGTTGGTAGCCCAAGTTTCTCTACTAACATGCTGCTAGCAACATTGGTGCAGCTTCTTCCATCGATGATCACACTACACACTTTGCCTTCAACATGGCATCGTGTATGGAAAATATTCTCACGTTGCTGCTCATTTTTCGCACTTTGAATACTCAAACTTCACTTGATGACGAGAATTTCACCTTCAACAGCATACTCGAGATCTTCCTCATCTTCGGTGGGTGATTGGGAATCATCTTCTTTTTCTTCTTCAGACTCGATCTCACCATCGGGTCTCACAATCATTATTCTTCAATTTGGGCACTGACTCACGATATGACCTTTTTCAAGGCACTTAAAGCATTTTATGTCTCGGGTTGGATTGCACACGGCTTCATTTGTGCCTTTACTCGTCTCTCCACTCGGCTTGTTGGCCTTTATGGCTACAGTAGGTTTATTTGCCCGATTAAAAGTATCTTTCTTGCTGGTTCCTTGATCCCATTTTGTTGTAGTAGTGGAGTTGGGATAGGCTCAAATAGCACCTTTTCTTCTAAGTTGTATCTACATTTTAATAGCCATATGCACCATGTCTACAACTTCGACATAGTGTTGTAGTTTTACTACGTTGGCAATGTCCCGTTTCAATCTAGCTAGGAATCTCGCTATGGTAGCCTCCCGATCCTCCTCGACATCGGCTTGGATCATGGCAATATCCATTTCCTTGTAATAATCCTCAACGCTACGATTACCTTGAGTAAGGTTTTGTAGCTTTTAGAATAGCTCTCGGTGGTAGTATGCAAGAATAAACCATTTTCGCATGATGGCTTTCATCTCGACCCATGTGGACATGGGTCATTCACCATTTCTTCTCTGACTAACAGTTAATTGGTCCTACCATATGACGGCATAATCAGAGAACTCTATGGCCGCAAGTTTGACTTTCTTGCTCTCCAAGTAGTTATAGCACTCGAAGACAAGCTCAATCTTTTTTCCCACTCCAGATACGCCTCCGGATTAGTCTTCCCTTGGAATGGAGGAATGGCCATTTTAATATTTTTAAGGTCGTCATGGACTCTTTCTCATTCCTTAGGCCTTCGGTTTCTATGGCCTCACCGCCTCTCACTTTGATTTGACATTTGATCTTTATCCATATCGCTAGGATTATAGAGGTCGTCTTGTTCGAATCTCGGTCGTCCACGTTCTACCCTTAGATCTTGTGGGGTTAATTCACGTTGGACTTGTTCTTCCAACTACTCCAAATGCTCTTGTATAGGCTCTAGCTGTCGTTGGAGCATCTGATCCATTTCACAGATTAAGGCTTGATATGTGAGATCGGGTACACCACTACCAGCAGGTACATTTCGTACAGGGCGTGCACCACATCCTTTGGTCACATTTTCCTTACAGCAAACCTCACAAGTTCACTCAAAAGAAAAGTAACACTCCGCTCGTATTTCACTCTGATTCTTGGCTTTTTTTGTCACTCTAATGTCCTCACACTCTATTGCCTTTTTTCACTCGAATTCACCTCCCTAATTTCGTAAGTGACTACCTTTGCCTTAAGCAAATCTTGGTGGAGTCGACTTCAAAATTGACATGAAGATGGGAGAGATGTTGGGTAATAAGGTGGGCTAGAAAGAAAAAAATTAATAGAAGTGTGGCTGAATAGGTTTAGGGTAAGAAAATTTGTTCTCGGGAAAATACTGCTGTTTAAGCTAACTCTTTTTTTTATAACAATTCAAGACTCCCCTTTTTGTATTTCGGAATTTGTATTTGAAATCTTCTTTTTTTGATTAATTTGGCTAGCTCAGATACCAAATGATGTGAACCCGTGCTCGGAGTTGATTACCAGTTGCAAATGTTCCCGATCATAAATTAAGTAGTTTCGTAATTGAAGACTAATTCTGAATGGTTTCAAAGATGGTCGGTTTACAAAGGGTTGTTAGATGGATAATTTGGCTAATATTGGGATCGAATTAAAGTTGAAGAATGAACCAATATTATAGGTGAATATTGACCCGATTCTTATGTCAACACTTAGTGATGGATTGGCTGAAAAATAACAAAATCGTGACCCTCTATCTAAAAAGATAGGAACAAAACGGTATAAGGGTGAACGCCACACTTGCTGGAAGTGATAAGTTCAGAATGAGTCAGGTTGACACCACTAGACTTAGCTAGATAAGTCAATTGAGTCGCAAAAGAACAAAGGGAGTTGAATAACTTACAATGAGCTTAATATTCATAAAACATTCAAAGGTCAGTAACCTTCAAAACAAATTACAATGAGCTATTTATAAGCTATTTGTTCTAGCCAAATGGACACTAAGTAAATACAATTAAGGATAGCTGGAATTCAATTTAATTTCAGCTAAATGAATCTTGAAGGAGTTTAATGTATCAATATGTCACTTGAAGTCCCCGAACAGCCATGGAGCTGACTTAATAGTGGTGCTCAAAAATTCATCTAACTTTTTCGATCCATGTATTGAAAGCTGAAGTAAATATATTTGTGGTGCACCGAATGCATGAATCAGCAAAAGGAATGTTTCTATGCATAGGAGATGCCAACAGCCTTGGCCTTTACATTTCCCGAATGGTTAGCCATGTGAACTTGGAGAATAGCTGAACATGTAAGTAATTGATTAGCTAGGTCATGTGAATCATGAATTAATTCTCCTTGGGTAGCTGAACAAGCCTCAATGATTATTACTGTTTGTGGCGTACGAACAACCACTATGTGTGAATAGCCGAAATTGGGTGGACACTTAGGTGTGAACTGGAATAAACAGCTGATTAGTCAAGTGAGTAAATATTTGATCCATTGAATCCAATGAAAAGGTGCTTGGAAGAAAGCAAATAGCAGCTCCTAGTGCATGCACGTCCAGGTTCATGTTCCTCCTTAAATGTTGTCCAATGAATACTGTTGACAAACAGCCAATGCATTCAGCCTACAAGACAAAATTAATACTCGGTTTAATACAAACATAAAACTTAATTTAGACACACTTTAATTTGTCTAAACAACAATTAAATTGTCTGAACTAAGAACAATTAAACACATGATAAAGCTGTACGAAAATAAGACAAAATTAATAAACTTAGGACATATTTAAAAGGCTCAGATTATGACATATTTAAGACTCAAATTATTGATGTTCAAAGCATGACATAATTATAAACCTTAAACTAATTTAATTAACTAACTAGAACCGAATTAACTCTTTATTCCAGCAATTAAATTAACTACTGAAATTAAAACTTTATTTTGCACTTGGGCCTCTCGTGTTTGGGCCAATTTCGATGTCGTCAAATTGTATCATGACATGATGCTACCGTGATCGCATCACCAAACGACATTACTAAAAACTAATAATGTCCATATTGAGTTCTAAATGCAGTGTTCAGTACATTAGGATCTTTAAGTTATAACTGATAATATTCAGAATGTAAATCAATTTTTGAAAACATTATAGCTCTCTTTAACTAATCAAACAAATCATCAATACGAGGTAACAAATATTTATTCTTAAGGGTAACCCAATTTAACTACTGATAATCTATGCATAATCTCATTGACGCATCTTTCTTTTTCACAAAAAGAAGTGGAGCACCACAAGGTGCCACACTCAGTCGAATGAAATCGCGGTTTATAAATTCCTACGACTGTGCTTTCAACTCTTTCAACTCAGTAGGAGCCATTCTATACGAAGCTATTGAAATTGGTGTTGTTCTGGGAAAAATTTTTATTACAAATTCAACTTCTCTATTTAGTGGCAACCTTGGTTATCTTTGAGGAAAACATCAACATACTCTTTAACAATCAATACCTGATCAATTTTTATTCTGCCACTCGCGAATGGAGGATACATGCCAAATAAGCTTTACACCCTTTCTTGATAAACTTTTGAGCTGATAATGCCAAAATCACATTTGTCTTACAATCTATCCCATCAGCCTTTACACAAATAAATTCACCACTAGGAAGTTTCAAGCTAACCTACTTCCTTTGACAACTCACTACTGAATCATGTTCAGACAACCAATCCATTATCAAAATAAGATCAAAATCATCAAATTGTAATAGCATTAAATTAGTAGGAAAGTCGTAACCACGAACTTTCAGTGGATATAACTTATAAATTTGGTTAACTAAAACACACTGACCAAATGGAGTTGTTACCTTAACTGTATAATCAGTTGACACAACAAGTAAATTCTTTTGGTCTATTACCGCAGTACATATATATGAGTGTGTTGACCCAAGGTCAATTCAGGCATATACATCAATATTAAAAAGAGAGAAAGTACCAGCAATAATATCTGGAGTAGAAGCTTCTTCTTGAGCTGCGATTGCATACGGTCTAGTAGGTGCTCTAGTTTCGGATCATTCAGTTGTATCACTAGTTTTTCCTTAGCCAGCTATAGCATTTCTACCATTTCTAGGTCGTCTACCTCTCTGTAGAGTAGCTTCAGGCTTGGTAGTCTGATTTCCTGAGTCACTATGTCATTTAGGACAATCTCTAAGAAAATGATCAGGAGATCCACATTGAAAACAAGTTCCCAGCTTAGCTCGACATTCGTCGAAATTTCTTTTACCACATTCTTCACAAACAGTCTTTTCTACATTTTTCACACTACCAAAAGTAGCAGTCGGTGAATTAACAGGCCTCAAATTACTCTGTCTAGGTTTATCTCTACCAATGAACTCTTAAGGAGTAGTCGATCATTCGGTGCATTTCAAAACTTCTTCGACAGAAATGTCTGAGCTAATTTGGATGGTCTTTTTTTACCGAAGTCTCAAGATCTCAAATTAAACTGCCTTTTATTTTTACATAACGGATCAAAAGCATCACACTATCACAGGGTATATGTTGCATGTATATTCTAGACTTAATACACACTACATTGTCCTAGAATCGACCAAATTGTAACTCTGATACCACTAAATGTAACACCCTTATCTCGTCTCTATTACCAGATTAGGATTACGGAGTATTAGTGATCAAGAAGAACAATTTTCTCTATAATAGAAACATTTATACAATTTAAATGCTAACTTTTAACAATTTAATCTAGTCATGATAAAAATACTCTGATGGGCTTTAAATCGAGCCTATAGGGACCTAAAAAAATTTGAGAATCATCTAAGATCAAACTGAAACAACTCAGAAAAGTCCAAAAAAACTTGAAAAATTGGAAAATAGAGGTCACACGACCGTATGGCCAGGCTGTGTGACATAGCCAGACCGTGTAAACGTTCGAAGTTTAGACACACAGCTGTGTCCCAGCATGTGTGTCCACCCCTATAAGTAATCAAAATAGGGCCACACAGCCATGTCGTTGACCGTGTGCCAAGCCGTGTGTATATTTGAAGTTTGGTTAGACGCTATGATGAAGGTCGCGTGCCAGACCGTGCCACAAACTGACTTGAGACGCATGGTTGTGTCTAAAACTATGTGAAACCTGCACCTAAAACAATAAATATGCATTGTTGTGTGGGTCACCGTGTGTGGCACAAGGCCGTGTGACAACCAATGTCCTAGGTCGTGCGCTCCATTTTTAACCCCTAAATGAAGCCAATTCAAGCATCATTTCTTACACAACAAGACATACCATAACTAACCTATTTTACTTGGTTAAAAGCACAGTCAAATCACCAAATACATGCCAAATATTCAACCATCCTATGTCTAACCAATATGCCATCAAAAGGCACCTCAACTCTCACACTCGCTAAATTGAAGAACAAGCTACAAATATGGAATAAGCTTTATCACAAGCTAACCATTCATGCCTAAAACCACCAACTAATTGACAAAAATATGGCATACTCAACAAGCAACCATTTCAAAACATCATCATCAAATATATATATACCATTTAGGATCAACCTTATTATAACCAGTTCGAAAAAAAAGCTACCAAGATGGCCAAATAGTGTGTGCTCTAAAATGATCCATCTGGTCAGTTTGCAAAAAGCCAACTACAAAAAAGACACAAATGAAACAAATAAGCTTAAGAAGCCTAATAAGTTTATAGCTATCTACCATTTAGCTTACCTCAACCAATATAGATAAACAAGAAGATAAGTTCTAATTCCTAATATTCAAATGCAAGATCAAACCACATTAGTATATAATCATTTACATCATAAATAATACCTTTCAAAGGTCATAACCAATGCATCATCAATAATTTCTCAATATAATCATTAAGATTTAAAAACAAGAACTTTATAGCAACATATATCATTTAATAGTAAAATACCTACCCAACAAAATTGAGCAACTAAATGAGTTTTAAGACAATTGATACATAGCTCGATGACCTATAGTAACTTGACTCAGATACTCGGGAAATTACACAACACCAAAGGCATCAATTATGCATAACAGAGGCACCAAAGTGTAGATAGAGGCACGAATGTGCAATCAGAGGCACCGAAGTGCAAACAGAGGCATGAATTTGCAATCAGAGGCACCAAAGTGCAAACCCTATTGGCATGCCAATCGTATTCTAATCGATTACTATGTTCAAACAGGCACTTTGCAGAATTCTTAACATTATCACTCAGAGTCACTTCCACAATATCCAAACACATGTTATAAATCAATTATATTCATTTCAATATCAACTAACCAAATTATACACCCTCTGCCAAATACTAAATTCTTATTTGTACTTAATAGTAAACATTTTATAATTTCAATTTAATATCATAATTTAATTTGGGTACAGTTAAACCAAATCATAATATCACAAGTTATATAAATATATGCAAATCTATTTATTTATACAATGAACTTACCTACAATTCACTTCTGGTTAATTCGCAGGGACTACTCCATAATTTTTCCCTTTCCACAGTTATTGTCTTTTTGACTCGATTCTTGATCTATATAGTAATTAAATTCAATTTATTAAATTCACATATATTACAAACTCAATTCAATGCATAAGACCCTTAAGTTTTCATTATTTACACATTTTTCCTAACCTTTTACACTTATCATAATTTAGTCCCTAAACCTGAAATTTCAAATTTATCCAAATTTCACAATTTCTCAAGTCAAACGAATTTCTTCCTATGATAGAACAGTCCACAATTATTCACAATTCAAAATATTTCTATTTAAAATTTAATATTTTAACAATTTAATCATTTAACTAAAGACTAACAAAAATCACTTTACAAAATAATCTTAATCAACAACCAAGAATTACTAATGGAAAAATCTGGAATCCTTAATAGTTTCAAAAATGAAGCTACGGGTTAGCTGACCTAGTTGCAACGATCTCAAAAATATAAAATTCAAGAAAAACGAATGATAAATACACTTACATGCAAATAAAACCAGCAAACCGAAGCTTCTTTCTTCTCCCAACAATGGTGTTCGATCCTCAAGCCAAAATACAATAAAGATGATGACAGTTTCTTTCATTTTCTTTTATTTTATTTTTAAATTAATTACAATTATGCCATTACCACATATTTTTAATCCATTTCCATTTACCTACCATCCACTAACTAATGAAATGGTTTAATTACTATATTAAATCATCTTATTTTATTTAAATAACCAATTGGCACTAAAACACTAATAACAATTGACTTTTACACTTTTTATAATTTAATCCTTTTTAATTAATTAACAATATAAACAATAAAATCAGCTGACCAAATCTTAATATGACAATCAAATAACCCTAAAAATAGTAAATACCTATAGATTATGGAGTCATTAACCAAAATTGTGGTCCCAAAACCACTATTTTTGATACCACTGAAAAATGGGATATTATAGATCCACTCACTTACAAGGAGACTATATAAGAAGTTGATTCCAAGTTTTGGAAACAGGCAATGGATGCTGAGATGAATTCTATGAAATTAGTACGGTGTGGGAACTTGTAGACTTGTTAGTTGGGATTAAAACCATACGGTGTAAGTGGATCTACAAGAAGAAGAGAAATGCAGATGGAAAAGTGGAAACACATAAAGCTAGACATATAGGAAAAGGCTACACAAAGAAATAAGGCATCGATTACGATGAGACCTTCTCTCTCGTAGTCATACTTAAGTCTATTTGCATACTCTTATCCATTACTGCTACTCTCAATTACGAGATTTGGCAAATGGATGTCAAGACATCATTCTTGAATGACTATCTTGATGGGATCATTTACATGGCTCAACCCACTGGCTATATTGTCAAAGGAAAGGAGCAGAAAGTTTGCAAACTACTAACATCAATTTATGGACTTAAGCAAGCGTCTTACTCATGGAATAAAATATTTGATCAAACACTCAAGACTTTTGGGTTTGAGCAAAACACTGATGAACCTTGTGTTTATACGCATATAAAGGGAAAAAAGGTGGTCTTCCTCATTTTGTATGTCGATGATAATCATTTATCAAAAATAATGTAGGAAAATTACCATCGATTAAATTGTGGTTAGCTCAACAATTTAGCATGAAGGACATGGGTGAAGCTAGTTATATTATTTGGAATTTGAATCCTTGGGGATCGAAAGAATAAAATGGTAGCTCTATCACAAGCTTCATACATTGATAAGCTACTGGAATAGTTTGTAATGACTAATGCAAAGTGAGGTGCTCAGCCGACTGCATCGAGTTTTCATCTTTCTTTGGATGACTGTCCTAAGACAGCAAAAGAACGAGAGCATGTGAGTAAGGTTTCATATGCTTCGATAGTTGGAAGCCTTATATATGTGATGCTTTGCACACATTCAGATATCTATTTCGTAGTGGGAATGGTTAGTCAATATCAGGTGAATCCTAGTCTCAAGTGTTGGCAAGCTGTAAAGCATATATTAAGGTATCTTAAAAGAACCAGGGTTTATATACTTATGTATTCTGGGGAGAACCTTATTCCTATTGGATACTCAGACTTAGACTTCCAAACTTGTAAAGATTCGAGGAAATTGACATCAAGAAATATATTCTTCCTAGGCAGTGGAGCCATAGTATGGAGAAGTGTAAAGCAAACTTACACCGCTGTGTCTACTATGGAGGCCAAGTATGTGGCTATCTTTGAGGCAATGAAAGAAGCGATATGACTTCAAAAGTTCTTAACCAATCTTGAAATCATTCCTAGTATGGATAAAGCTATAACACTATATTATGATAATAGTGTTACAATAGATAATACCAAAGAAATGAGAAGCCATAAGAGGACCAAACAAATTGATCAAAAGCATCACTTGATACGACAAACAATAACCATTTAAATAGTAGATGTGATGAAAGTAGCTTCTGAAGATAACCTTATGGATTCGTTTACTAAAACTCTTGTAACTAGGAGTTTTAACAAACACGTAGAGGATATGAGAATGTGAAAACTGGAAGATTATTGGGAAATGCGCCTATATTATAGTAAACATGTAAATGTTTTCTATGTATTTGAACAATGAATAAATAAAGTTAATTTCACATTTCACTGTTATACCTTTTGTGTTTCTGTCTTCCATGTTTTGCATACATAGCAAAATTGTGACAAGAAAATATTAGTTAATTGATTGTCTAAGTTTAAACCGATGATAAGTAGAATTATAAGAACATTTACATTACAAGAAAGACAACTTATTTCATTAGATAATCTAAACAAGTCTGTAATCCCATAAAAGAATTAAAGTGAACATTTGGTTCAATACTTAGAAGGATTATTCTGTCGTCTATAATTAATTCACTCATTGGAAGAATCATATATTGGACTGGACCCAAGTTGAATTAATTTTGAATCTATTTGTGAATTCATTCACTTGTGACATTGTAACAGCCTGTTTTTAGTTAAATCAGAACAGTGGTTTTGAGACCACAAATCTGACATCAAAAAATTTATTTTATTAATATTTTAATGTCTACAGCATGTTAGTAGTGTCATACAAAAATTTTGTGAAGAAATTTTATTGTTTGCATGTTTAATTTGATAAAAGGATTAAATTGCAAAAAGTGCAAAACTTGTGTTCTCTTAGTAAAAGGTGTCAAATTGCTATGGAATTGAAATGTGAGTGGCCTTAAATGGTAATTAGACCATTAATTAAAGTAGTGGACAATTATGGACACCATTAGTGTAACTAGTAAAGGTTATATTAGTAATTTAATAAATTAACTTAGTAAAATGATAAAAAATTAGGTTGTCATCTTTGTTTCTTCCTTAGCCAATTTTTAACCTAAGGAAAACACCATTTCTTAGCATCCAAGCATTCATCCAACTCTTGCTAGTGCATATAAGTGCATTTTTGTTCAATTTTTAATGATTTTTATGTTTTTAGAACCGTTGTAGCTAAATCTAGCTAGCCTGAGGACTAATTTGAAAATTTTTTAAAATTATAGGGTTTTACCATGAATGTATGTTAGTTATTTTGATGCATGATGGATGAAAATGAATGACGATAATAGAACAACTTTCGTAAAGGAAATTTTGATGAATTCGTCACTTAGGGATTAAATTGAAAAATAGAAAATTATTCATGGTGAAATTGTGAAATAAATGAAATGCAGGGCTTGCTAAGGGCCTAAGTGATATTCGACTATAATGGGTTGGTACTAAATTGCATGAATTTCCATTTTTATGAGCTAGGGACTAAATTATAATAAATTCAAAATTTTAGGGGTAAAAGTGTACTTTTTACAAAATATGAAATTTGGATTAAATTGAATAGATTGAAATTTGAATGAGTTAAATATTTTTATTTAGATCAAGAAAAACAACGTACGGATTTAGGTTAGGGAAAAGAAAAAATGTTGGACTAACTGATCGTATTTCTTCGTTCATGTTTGAGGTAAGTTTGAACAGTTAAATAGCATTGAATTATGTTCGAATTAAATACTTTTATGTTATAGTATGGTATTATGACTCTACGAAAATATCCAACAAAGTTTCAGCAACTTTCGGATCCCTTTTGAACTTTAGGAATATATAGGATACAAATGACATGTCATTAAGGGTTACCATGTTTTGGGTGTTGGTCTTGTCCGTCCTACCAGTGGCTGAGTTTTCGGCATGTGTTGTGGTTACTTGATAGCTTGTGTGAGCAGCATCGTGTAGCTTGTCGTAACTGATAGTTTGTGCGAGCAAACCCACTTATGGCTTGAGAGAGAGCAACTATATGAGATATGAGATAGTAGTGGTTTCGACCACATGTTAGCACAGTGTGTGAGATTCCAGAGTATCCAATATTATTCTAGTGGTTCAACGGGTATAGAAAAAGGGAATGGTTGGTATATTCTTTGATTTATAATGTCATGAAAGCATAAGAAAGGTATGAGATGATAGTGATTAAAGATTTGTAGTATGTTCATATTAGTATGAATGTTTATATAGAAAGTATATGGAAGCTCTATGTTGTGTAATAAATTTGACTAAGTTATGTGGTAATCACTAGTGTGAATTGTTGTTGGTGCTTAGGCTTGTGCCAAGCTATGTTGAATATGTTTATTAATTACCTTTAAGCTTTTATAATGAAATGGTAAGTATTGTTTAAGATTTCTCCCATGTTTCTAGATAATCAGAGGCTCATATGGGTTGGAAGCTTGTCGAAGATCCATCACACTATCCATCTGCTAAATTGGTACATTTTGATGATTTTGAGTCATGGTTATAATGGCATGTATAGGTGTCTTGTTATGTGTGGCTTGTTTATATATCATTTTGGATGATGAACTAGTTGGTATGATATTATGAATATATATAGTTTTATGTGTGGTTGTTAT
The DNA here is from genome assembly GCF_025698545.1 of Gossypium raimondii. Lineage (NCBI taxonomy): Eukaryota > Viridiplantae > Streptophyta > Magnoliopsida > Malvales > Malvaceae > Gossypium > Gossypium raimondii. The sequence goes on along the minus strand of NC_068570.1, from coordinate 29,115,075 downwards.
TTTGATGTCGTGGTGGTAAAAGGAAATGAAATGATGTTTATAATAGGCTATTATGAATTGTTGATTGGCATGGATTGAGGTAGTTTATGATATGGTTAGTGCCTAGATTTGGTAGCTTTAATGCGATTAGATTTATGTCAAAATGGTAAGGTGCATGATAGATATGAAAATGTCCAAAATGGTATTTGTTGTGCATATATATTTGTGGTATATGAACATGGACAAATGTGGCATTGAAATTGTTTAATTGGTAGCTTAAATGATGAATGAATTGGATAGGTGTTTAGGCAAGTTTGATTGTTGAAGTTGAGGTGCCATTTTGGCATATTTGTTGAAAGGATAGTTTATATAATGTGTAAGCTTGAATATGCATATGTTAGGTGTTTTTTGACTGCTTGATTATAGGTACAATTGGCTTGTGCAAATGGTATGAGTTTGGGTAAGAAAAATGGCTTGGAAATGACCTATTTTTCATCTATACGGGCGTGTGTCTCATCCGTGTGTGACACACGGCCAAGTGACACGGTCATATGTCCCCTGTAGCTTTCAAAGGGTTGCAAGTCAGGCTGTTACACGGCTTAGCACAAGGCCTAGCACATTGGCATGTGGGGTTATTTCAAAGGGTACACGGTTTGGCACACAGGCATATGTCTTGGCCATATGACCGAAGTCAATGAGTTACACAGGCACAAACACGAGCTTGGACACGGCCGTGTCTTTTGGCCATGTGAGTCCTATGGTCTGGCCACACGGCCGTGTGACCCCTGCAGTTTGAAAAATTTTGTCTTTTTTTGAAAAATTTCATATGTTTCTGATTTAGTCCCAATTCATTTCTAATAACTTTTTAGGGCCTTGAGGGCTTGTAAAAGGGACCGTATGTATGATTTTGGATGATATTGCTATGATTTATGTTGTGGTTTGTTTGTGATAATAAAATGTTCATTATATAATGTTACACTCTGGTTATACTCTGTAGCCCTAAGTCAACGACAGATACGGGCTAGGGGTGTTACATTTATTAGTATCACAGCTCGGTTAAGCCGATTCTTGAACTGAACATAACGTATGTGAGTCTAGATATACATAATATTCTATAACATGTGATAGTGTGATAACTCCTGACACGTTTTGAATTATATTTTCATAGTGTAATGGATTCCAACTGAGCCAACTCCGGCGATATAGAAAGTAATGCCCAAGCCTCCGTTCATGTGCAAGCCTTCTTCCAAATGATAAACGAGTGGTTTACTAAGTTTTTTCGAACAAATCCAGCTGCTCAACGACCTCCACCCCAACCTGTTACCCAACCAATCCTCGTTGCTCCTCAAGGTTTAGAACTTTTGCGCGTGAGTAAACCGCCTGTTGATAAAATCCATAAATATAGGGCTGAAGAATTTAGAGCTACTGTTGATGATGATCCTGAGAGAGGTAAGTTCTGGTTAGAGAATATGATCTAAGTTTTTGATGAGTTATCTTGTTCACTGGCCAAATGCGTTAAATGTGTTGTATCGCTACTAAAATATTCAACCTATTAATGGTGGAATACGTTGGTTTCTGTTGTTTCGAGAGAGCAGGTAGACTGGGAATTTTTCCAAACTGAGTTCAAGAATAAACATGTAAGTTAGAGATTTCTCGATCAAAAGTTCAAAGAATTTCTTGAGCTTAAATAGGGTCATATGACAGTATCCAAATATCGAAGAGAATTCTTTCAACGGTTCGAAGATGGACTAAACAAGGACATAAAGCTTCTAGTCAGGATTCTCGAGTTGAAAGAATTTGTTGTTTTGGTTGACAGAGCATATATAGCCTAGGAGCTTAGTAAAGAGAAAAGAAAAGCTGATTTTGAAGCTAAAGATTAAAGAAAGAGATCAACTGGAAAATCATATCATTCATTGAAAAAAAGATCGAAAGAATATCATAATCATTTGACTACTTCAGTGGGGTATCCTAGCAGAGATCGAGGTAAGCAACATGCGACTTCTACAGTTCAAGCAACACCAATAGCAAGCTTTCGAAATGTTAAAGCCAACAAGCCTGATTGTCAACAATATGGACGAAGACATTTTGGAAAATACCGGATGAAAGACGGAGCTTTCAGATGTGGTTCGTAGGAACATTTTATTCGAGATTGTCCTGAGTTACCTAAAAAAGACAAGATTCAGATTGTTCGACCGAGTAATACAGTTACTAGAGGAAGACCACCAAGGAACCCTAGAAATGTGGATAATAGCTGTAGTGCGACTAAGGACTCTACTATGAGGTCTGACGCACGAGCACCAATAAGAGCCTATGCGATCCTTGTGCGTGAGAAAGCTTCTATTCCAGATGTTATTACTGATACTTTTTCTATCTTTGACACTAAAGTTACTGCTTTGATTGATCCTTGATCAACTCATTCGTATGTGTGCAGGAATCTAGTGTCAAGTAAGAATTTACCTGTTGAGTCCACTAAATTTGTGGTTAAAGTATCGAACCCCCTAAGTCAGTATATGTTAGTTGATAAAGTTTGCAAGAATTGTCCTTTGATGACTCGGGGTTATAGCTTTCTGACTAATCTGATGTTTTTGCAATTTGATAAGTTTGATGTGATTCTGGGTATGGATTTGCTGACTCTGCATGATGCTATAGTGAATTGTAGACGAAAGCTTATTGTACTGAAATGTCAAAATGGTGAGACACTTCGGATTGAATCAGACGTTTTAAGTGAGTTATCTATCATTATTTCATCTATGTCAGCGCAAAAATACATGAGAAAAGGTTGCGAAGCGTACCTTGCATATGTTTTGGATTCTAAAATGTCTAAGTTGTAACTTGAATCAATGTATGTGGTTTGTGAATTCCCGATGTGTTCCCTGAAGAGTTACCCAAGTTACCACCGATCAGAGAGGTCGAATTTGCCATTGAGTTAGTACTGAGAACACCACTAATATCGATAGCTCCATACAAAATGGCTCCTACAAAGTTGAAAGAGTTGAAAGCTCAGTTGCAAAAGTTAACAAATAGAGGGCTCACTCGACCTAGCTTCTCGCCTTGGGCTGCACCGGTTCTATTTGTTAAGAAAAAGGATAGATCAATGAGATTGTGTATTGATTACCATCAGCTTAATAAGGTTACAATCAAGAATAAGTATCCATTGTCGTGAATTGATGATTTGTTTGATCAGTTGAAAGGTGCAACGGTATTCTCAAAGATTGATCTACATTCTGGTTATTATCAGTTGTGAGTTAAAGATTTAGATGTGCCAAAAACTACATTCAGCACCAGGTACGGACACTATGAATTTTTTGTGATGTCGTTTAGTTTAACTAATGCACCTGTATTATTTTTGGATTTGATGAACAGAATTTTCAGACTGTATCTAGACCGATTTGTTGTGGTCGTTATAGAAGATATTCTGATTTATTCTCGAGATGAGTCTGAGCATGCTAAGCATTTGAGAATTGTATTACAGACTCTGCATAAGAAGCATTTGTTTGTCACATTTAGTAAATGTGAATTTTGGCTCTGGGAAGTTGGTTTTCTGGGACAGTTGAATGCATGAGAGTTGATCCAAGTAAAATTTCAGTGGTTGTTGATTGGAAATATTTGAGAAATGTATCAGAAGTTAGAAGTTTTCTGGGATTAGCTGGTTATTACAGAAGATTTGTGTAACATCCCAAATATCAAGGGTTAGTAGAATCGAGTTTGTGAATTGAGAGAGAGTGGCCATGCCTTAGTTTTTGAAATTTATCTATGCATTTTTAGGAAATAAATGAGGTATTGGTTTTTTGGTTAAGTTTTAGTGAAATGTTCCTTGAAACCCAAGTTCAAATCCCTTCTCTCTCACCATTTTTATTATTTTTCAAATTTTGCCTTAAACCATAGTATGCGACATGCCTTGTTTTTAAAATAAATATTGCAAAATTATTTCATGAATGAGGAAAAAGCCTAATGGTTAAAAGAAATATGAGAAAGCATGGAAATTAATTGAGGTCCCAAGTTCAAATCCCTTCCCTTGCGAAATAATTAAATTTTGCAAAATCCCTTGTTTTTTTAATGTATGTGCCATCCATATCATTGAACCCTAAGTATAAATATAACTTTTTATTGTATTTTTCAGCCTTTAATTCAACTTTTACCTACCCAAGCCGTTCACCCTCTTCCTCTCCTCTTTTCTCTTCAAATTTCTTTCTTTCTCCCATTGTTGTCGTCGCCTACACCTAGTTTTACCAACTCTTTCTTCTTTTTATTTTTGCCACAAGATTTGTTAACATATTCTCCACCATATTGCTGTCATTTTTCCTCATTAAAATCAGCCCCAAATCTGAAATCTTGAACTCCAAGATCGATCTCGAACATTGCCAAGAAAATGCCATTGCCATTCCTCTCGACTAGCTTGGGTAAGGTCTCTTCTCTCTTCAATTTCTTAATTAATCTTGTCCATACAAAACCTAAATTTCTAGCTCTATAATTTGGGGGATTTTAAATGATTTCAAAGGTTATTTTCCAGAATTTAATGAGATCTCAAACCTTTTTAAAATTTAGCCCCAATTTTGGCCACCATAGGTGGTGGTGCGTACGCCTATGTGCAAGAAAGGGGCCTGTTTTTTTTTCTTGGTTCTTGCCTATATTTTTCCAGAATTAATTGAGTTCTTTAACCCTTCTAATCAGATTTTAAACCCATTTCAATTAGGGAAAAACATTCTTGATCGATTAGCCATTCGGATCCCACAAATCATGAAGCGTAAGTGCAATTAAGGGTAACTAGTTTGTTATTTCGACATAGTTGTTGGGTGCTGACCCAAATGCTCCAAACCATCCGTAAAGGCGAAGAACGATTGTACGTACGATTTGCATTGATACAGTGTAAGGAATCTAACTAGTTTGGATTCATAAAATAGTTATAATTTCAACGATTGGTTTGAACTCATAAGTGAGTGTTTGGGGGATAGTTTAATGGTAAATTTATTGAATTCATACTGACTTTTGGTTTAGGTTCGTTTAAGGAATTATTAAGGAAAATGGGAAGATTTGCTAATATGCTGCGACGAAGCAAAAAATAAGGTGTGGGTCCTAAAATCATAAAATTGTTTCAAAATGTTAAATATCATGTTATATATGATAAATTACCTTGTTTATTGGATTGTCTTAATAGCCAAATTATTTATTTTGTGAGTGGCCAAACTAGGTATGTTTCAAGCCTTAAAAGACTGACATGTTGGCAAAATTGCTAGTTTGATAGTATGGATGCTTGATTGAATTTGTAATTGCATATTTGAGTTATGAGATATGAGAATATTTGACTGAATGATATAATGTGTTAAGATATTAAGCTTATGTATGATTTAAACGCATGAGATATTTGTTATATTGTGTATTGAAAAAGGTGCTATTTATGCACAATGAAAATCTGTAAAGTATATGAAATTGAACGATATTGATTGATACCAACTCAATGGTAATTTGAAAGATTGGAACACTATTTTCATTTACTGAAAGTATGTGATTATTGAGGACATGCTGAGCATGTCAAATGAATGTAAAAAGTATTGAGATATGATTATGTATGCGATTGCGTGAGATATTGCATATGTATTGGGTTGGGATTTTGTGGTAGACGGTGGAGTTCCGTGGAGTACTGGCGGTGTATTAAGTCCGCATTATTCATAGTCAATGTACTACACCTGGAGTACCGAGGGGATTGGTGATTTTATCGCATATTATATGTTATTGGCGATTGTATCGCACTATTTGATATCTGCCAGATTTTCTGCATTATTGGTTATTTGGTGGTTTTACCATATCGAGCTATGCTCATAACGTTTTAGAGTTTGGCAGACGGGTTCTGGGGAACTCGTGGTGTGTAGTGGATTGTATGGGTAGGAACCTTTTTTCATTGCATAATGTGCACGACATATTTGAATGTTATTGATTTATGCTACGCATTGTGTTTTTTTTGTATTAATTGGTATCGAAATTAATGATTGTTACTCGAATGAGTGATGACCTATGCTCATACACCGTTTGACATCAATTTGATAATGGCTATGTAATGACATGAAATTCCTATGATGGTTTTGTTTTCTTCTGTTAATGCTAATATGTTTCACTGTATTTAATTTTTTTTCCCGTTTAAATAATTATTCGACTCACACTAAGCTTTTCATAAGCTCACCCCCAAATAGTGTTTAACTTTTTAGGTAAACCTCAAAATTAGGACCGGACTCGACATTTGGAGAATCAACTTAGACCTCGGATTATTATTTTTTAATTAAGTATTATTAAGCCTTTATTGATTTTGGCCTGTAATTTTTAATTATTTCTAGTCTATGGCTTGGTAACGTTTCTTTTGGGGATTTTTGCATGCATAAATTACTCAAGCATAATAACCAGATAATGCATTATATCAGGAAACTATTTTTTATATTGTTCCCTAGTTTCCACTACATTGCAAATGAACTATTTTTGAAAAACAAATCGATAAGGCGACTAATTTTTCAAAATGACTTGAAAATTGTTTTTTTCGCTGCAATAGTTTAACATTGAATTTTTTTAAAAGAAGAGCGACAAGCAAACGATTTTTCTAAAACAACTCTTTCAACAATAAAATGAATCCTAAGCATACACGACCTAATAAATCAATGCTTTTAAGCTAACTCAAAGTACAACTACAGTTTTCTCTAAAATGAGTTTATTTAAAGTCTTCAAAAGTAATTTAAGTTAGCTTAGCCATTTCGGAAGCTAATGTAGCCTTCTCAATCTAGCCATAACGTCTAGGCCGGGTTTGGGAGGTTACAATTTGTCAAAGTATTCTCGATGATAGCTACTCCGATGACGCGACTATTATAGAAAGATATGAAGTTCGAATGGTTAGAAAACTGTCAGCAAAGTTTCAACCAATTGAAAGCATTGTTGACCAGGGCACCAATTTTAGTTCAGTCTGAATCGGGTAAAGAATTTGTAATTTTTAGTGATGCCTCTTTGAATGGTTTAGGTTGTGTTTTGATGCAAGAAGGCAAAGTGATAGCTTATGCTTTCAGACAGTTAAAGCAGCATGAAAAAATTATCCTACATATGATTTGAGCTGTCAGTTATTGTGTTTGCGTTGAAGATTTGGTAGCACCATTCGTATGGTGAAAAATGTCACATTTTTACTGATCACAAGAGTTTGAAGTATTTACTGTTCCAGAAAGATTTGAACCTGAGATAGCTTAGATGACTCGATTTGTTGAAAGACTATGATTTGATTATTGGTTATCATCTAGGTAAAGCAAATGTAGTTGCTGATGCTTTGAGTAAAAAGTCTTTGTTTGCTTTACGAGCATTAAATACGTGGTTGACGTTGTCTATTGATGGTTTGATTTTAGCTGAGTTAAAAGCTAAACCGTTATTCTTACAATAGATTTGTGAGGCATAGAAGTACGATGATGCATTGGCAGCTAAACGAAAATTTTGCAAGTCAACTCCTGATTCAGATTTTCGGATTGGGTCTGATGATTGCTTACTTTTTAGAGGCAGATTTTGTGTACCAAGGGATGTAGAGTTAATTCAGAAAATTTTACATGAAGCTCATTAGGATAGTTTGTCCATTCACCCTATTAGCACTAAAATGTTCAACGATCTGAAACAAATGTACTAGTGGTCGGGTATGAAGCAAGATATTTCAGACTTCGTATCGAGATGTTTAGTATGACAACAAGTTAAAGTTGAACATCAGGTACCTTCAGGGTTATTACAACCAATGATGATACCGGAATGAAAATGGGAGCGAGTTACTATGGACATCGTATCGTGTTTACCCCTATCTTAGAGAAAGAAAGATGCCATTTGGGTTGTCATTGATCGTCTGACGAAGTCAGCACATTTTATTCTGGTACGTACAGATTACTCCCTTAAGAGACTAGCTGAATTATACGTTGCTGAAGTTGTTAGATTGCACAAGGTGCTAGTTTCTATTATAATCGATAGAGATCCGCGATTTACATCGCGATTTTGGAGCAAGTTGCTAGAAGCTCTTGGTACGCGATTACATTTTAGTACTGTATTTCATCCTCAGACAGATGATCAATCTGAGTGAGTAATTCAGGTACTGAAGATATGCTTCTGTAACGCCCCAAAATTTGGGTCTAAAAGTATTGGGCCTTGAGCAAGGGAACGATTTGGAAACTGTGCACAAAAGTATGTCTGCTTTAGTGGTTAAGGGTCCTGAAAGGAGTTGGAAAAGTCTTGAGTTCAAACCTAGGCTTTAGCAAAAATTTTGGTTTTAAGTGGATAAAACCCTGGATGCTTGGATGTAGGCCTTTTAAATTATTATGTTAAAAAATGTCATAAGGAAGCATGTGGTCTAGTGGTTGTGGTGTCATTAAAGTTGCAAGGGAGCTTAGGTTCAAGTCTTGACTCTTGCAATTTATTTTGGTTTTTCTTTTAAAGGAACCTAGACTTTGGCCTTTAGACCTTTTAGTTAATTGAAGAAAAACTATGACACAAAAGAGCTTGTGACAAGGAGGCAAGTGGCATGTTCAGCTATTGAGGGGGGCTTGGGTTCGAATCCCATTTCAAGCAAAAAGGATATTTATTTTGCTATCATGAGGCGGCAAGAGTTTGATGTGGTTTCGAACTCTGTTGGGTGAGAGATTGAATGGGTCTTGGAGGTTGTCAAGGAGGGATATTTGGAGAGAAGATTTGAGGAGAATTTGGGATTTGGGGAAAAGGTTGTTGTTGTGGAGAGCTATATATATCCCAGGCTTTCAAGGTATTCGTCGCTTTCTCCAACCTACATTGCTTCCATTCCTAACTGGTGGTGGTCAAGGTTGATTGGCACATTACCTGGGAACCCAAAGGTGCGATGATCATTGATTTGCGGAATAAGAGTGTGTGTTCAGATCGAAGGAAATCTGCAAATCACATCAGGTGTGTAAACTCCGTAGTGTAACTGTAGAACGGCAAAAGTCGAAAAGCTGAAATACGACATTTGAGACCACACGAGCGTGCGATCGCTCATGTGGAAAGCCAAACATGCAAATCATGGGCGATAAATTGTGGAGGCCTCCATGAGCATTTTCATGGGCTTAGGCCGTAATGGGCCACGTTGGGCCGTATGGGCTCAATGGGCTTGTGGGCCCCACACAGATGAAACCCACTATTTGTGGCAAATACTAGACTAGGCTATGCAAATCTCATAGCTGTGGTGAAATCTGGGCTGAACAGGGCAGACGAGCATGTGGGCCTACTTGGGCCGAGTAATGGGCCTTGGGCCCATTTACACTGTTGTGACCAGTTAGGTTACCTAAGTCGCTCGAGGCGATTGCGAACCTTTCCGAGAGGTCGATATCTGGACCGAAATACCCCCGTAGGGTAGAATACTGAAATACCCCCGTAGGGTAGAATACCGAAATACCCCCATATGGTAAAATGATCGTAATACCCCTGTAAGGTAAAATGACCGTAATACCCCTGTAACATAAAATGACCGTAATGCCTCTATAGGGTAAAACGACTGTAATACCCTGTAAGGTAAAATGATCGTAATGCCCCTATAGGGTAAAATGACCGTAATGCGCCTATAGGGTAAAATGACCGTAACACCCCTGTAGGGTAAAATGACCGTAATACCCTTATAGGGTAAAATGACCGTAATACCCTTATAGGGTAAAATGACCGTAAGCCCCTGTAGGGTAAAATGACTGTAATACCCCTGTAGGGTAAAATGATCGTAATGCCCCTATAAGGTAAAATGACCGTAATGCCCCTGTAGGGTAAAATGACCGTAATGCCCTTATAGGGTAAAATGTTCGTGATACCCCTGTAAGGTAAAATGACCGTAATGCCCCTGTAAGGTAAAATGACCGAAACGCCCTGGTGGGTAAATGACTATTTTTCCCCTCGAGGTCAAATGATCGTTTTGTCTGTGGTTAAATGACCGATTTGTCTGTGATTTGAATGACTGATTCTGAGCATGGCATTCTGCATACACGACATACTGCATAGGGTTGGGATACTGTTATGGAGGAAGTACTTTACTGGTGGCTCTGCCACAATCACTATTACTGGTGGCTTGGCCACATATACTATTTCGCGACCTTGTTACAATCATCATTTGTTGGTAGCTTTCTTTGCGATACTCTTGATGGCTTTGTGCCGATCGTAGTACCGTTACTGATGGCTTTGTGCTGATCATAATACCGTTACTGATGGCTTTGTACCGATCATATTACCGTTACCAATGGCTGTGTACCGATCATTTAACTGTTACTAATGGTTGTGTGCCGATCATACCACTACTACTGATGGGTTTATGCCGATCATGTTACTGTTACTGATGGTTGTGTGTCGATCATATCACTACTACTGATGGCTTTGTGTCAATCACATTACTATACTTATGGCTTGTAGTCATTCTGTTTATAGCTTAAAGCTCTCCTGTTTATGGCTCTTATCCATTCTGACTACTAGCAGCTCTGCTACATTATTACTACTGGCAACTATGCTGAGATATTGGTGTGAGGGTTGGGTGGGTCGACTCTGTCCCCACATGGTGTGTTGGGTTGGTACAGGTGGTGTGTTGGCTGGATTGGGATGAGTTTGCATACTTGCACCATACTGATATTGTATCGGGCTTAGGCCTACACTGTTTCTATATTGGGCTAAGGCCCACACTGTACTATTACTGTTAAAGGGCTCTGGCCTACACTGATTCTGTTCTGCATGCCGACTGTTTGATAAGGGATTACACACTGAGTTTTCGTAAACTCACCCTCTCCTCTTAAATGTGCATGTAATCCTCAGCCATAGTTGATTCGGTACTACGAGGGACTCGGAGGTGGCCACACAACCACATCAGCTTTCGTTTTTAGCTTTTGATTTATAAGTAACTGAATTTGGGTATTTTTATGTAAAAAGAACTCTTTAAAGTTATAAACTTTAAATTGGGGTTTTCATTTATTTAGTTTGATATAAACTGATAGTTGTAGAATAAGAAGGGTTTTCAAAAGGTAACCGTTTTCAAAGACACCATGTTTTCGCAATAAATGAGATTTTAGAAAATTTATAACGTTTTAAAAGTGATTAGTTTTTAATGATGCATGCTTGGAAATGAACAACCCGTTTTGGAATCACCGTTTAATAACAAAATGATTAATTGAATTTAAAGATTTCAACAACAACAAGTTTTACACTAAACACCTCAATGTGACACCGCCAGATTCGGTCATAACTCCTAGGCCGGGTTTGGGGTGTTACAGCTTCGTTGTTGTGTATTAAAGTTTGAGGGTAATTGGGAGAAATATTTACCATTGGTTGAGTTCGCATACAATAACAGCTATCAGTCATGTATAAAGATGGCACCATACAAAGCTTTATATGGTCGTAAATGTCGAACTCCTTTGTATTGGACCAAGTATAGTGAGACAAAGATACACGGGGTTGATTTGATTCGAGAGACTGAAGAAAAAGTGAAAGTAATCCATGACAGTTTGAAAGTAGCTTCAGATCGAAAGAAATCGTATGCAGATTTGAAACATAAAGACATTAAATTTCAAATCAACGATAGATTATTTCTGAAAGTATTGCCTTAGAATAGAGTTCTTTGTTTCGGTTGCAAAGGGAAGCTTAGTCCACGATTTATTGGGTCTTATTTGATCATTAAAAGAATAGGGCTAGTGGCGTATCGGCTAACTTTACCGTCAAAGCTAGAAAAGATTCATAATGTGTTTCATGTATCCTTGTTACAATGGTACCAATCAGACACTTCACTATCATTTCACCGGCAGATGTTGAAATTCAGCCTGATATGTTGTACAACAAGGAACCAATCAGAATTTTGGTACGAGAGGTTAAACAATTAAGAAATAAAAATATAGCTTTAGTAAAGGTTCTTTGGCAATGTCACAGGATAGAGGAAGCCACCTGGGAGCCCGTGGAAGCTATGATAAAGCAATATTCGAATCTACATTTTTGGTAAGATTTTCAGGGACAAAAATTTCTTAAGGGGGAGAGTCGTAATTGTTCGTTTTCATTGAAATCGAAACAGTGGTTTTAGGACAATAAATCTGAAGTCAAAAAATTTATTTTCTTAATATTTTAATGTCTACAGCATGTTAGTAGTGCCATATAAAAATTTTGTGAATAAATTTTATCGTTTGCATATTTAATTTGATAAAACGACTAAATTACAAAAAGTGCAAAACTTGTGTTCTCTTAGTAAAAGGTGTTAAATTGCTATGGAATTAAAATGTCAGTGGCCTTAAATGGTAATTAGACTATTAATTAAAGTAGTGGACAATTATGGACACCATTAATGTAATAAGTAAAGCTTATATTAGTAATTTAATAAATTAACTTAGTAAAATGATAAAAAAAATAAGGTTGTCATCTTTGTTTCTTCCTTAGCCAATTTTTAACCTAAGGAAATCACCATTTTTGAGCATCCAAGCATTCGGCCAACTCTTGTTAGTGCATATAAGTGCATTTTTGTTCAGTTTTTAATAATTTTTATGTTTTTGGAGTCATTGTAGTTTAATTTAGCAGCCTAGGGACTAATTTGCAAAACTATTAAAAGTCTAGGGTTTTACCATGAATGTATGTTAGTTGTTTTTTTTATGCTTGATGGATGAAAATGAATGTTTGATGATAGTTGAACAACTTTTGTAAAAGAAATTTTGATGAATTTGTCAATTATGGATTAAATTGAAAAATAGAAAATTATTCATGGTGAAATTGTGAAATAAATAAAATGTAGGGCTTGCTAAGGGACTAAGTGATATTTGGCTATAATGGGTTGGTACTAAATTGCATGAATTTCCATTTTTATGAGCTAGGGACTAAACTGTAATGAAATCAAAATTTTAGGGGCAAAAGTGTAATTTTCCAAAATATGGTTTTTGGATTAAATTGAATAGAATGAAATTTGAATGAGTTAAATTTGATTCTTTAGATCAAGAAAAGCAATGTACGAATTTAGATCGGGGAAAAGAAAAAGTGTTGGACTAACTGATCGTATTTTTTCATCCGTGCTTGAGGTAAGTTCGTACATTTAAATAGCATTGAATTATGTTCAAATTAAATACTTTTATGTTATATTATGCTATTACAACTCTACAAAAATATCCAACGTAGTTTCAAGGACATTCGATTCTGTTTAAACCTTAGGAATGAATATATAGGATACAAATGACATGTCATTGGGGGTTACCGTATTTTGGGTGTTGGTCTTGTACGTCCTACCGGTGGCTGACTTTTCGGCATGTGTTGTGGTTACTTTACAGCTTGTGTGAGCAGCACCGTGTAATTACGTCTTGACTGACAGCTTGTGTAAATGGACACTCTTATGGCTTGAGAGAGAGCAATTATATGAGATATGAGATACTAATGGTTTCGACCACGTGTTAGCACATAGTGTACGAGATTCTCGAGTATCCGATATTATTCTAGTGGTTGAACGGGTATACAAAAAGGGAAGGATCAGTATATGCTTCGATTTATAATGTCATGAAAGCATGAGAAAGATATGAGATGACAGTGATTAAAGATTGCTAGTATGTTCATAATAGTATGAATGTTTATATGGAAAGTATATGGAAGCTCTTTGTTGTGTAATAAATTTGACTAACTTATGTCCTAATCACTATTGTGAATTGTTGTTGGTGCTTAGACTTGTGCCAAGCTATGTTGTATATGTTCATTAATTGCCTTTAAGTTTTTAAAATGAAATGGTAAGTATTGTTTATGATTTATGAACTTACTAAGAATTATATGCTTACTTGTGTGATTTCTCCCATGTTTCTAGATAATCGGAGGCTTGTATAGGTTGGAAGCTTGTCGGAGATCCATCACACTATCCATAGACTAAATCAGTGCATTTTGATGATTTTGAGTCATGGTTATAATGGCATGTATAAGTGTCTTGTTTGATGAATTTAGCTATTATGTGTGGCTTGTTTATATATCATGTTGGATGATGAACTAGTTGGTATGATATTATGAATATATATAGTTTTATGTGTGGTTGTTATTTTGATGTCGTGGAGGTAAAAATGATGGAAATGAAATGATGTTTATAATGGGCTATTATGAATTGTTGATTGGCATGGATTGAGGTAGTTTATTATATGGTTAGTGCCTAGATTTGGTAGCTTTAATGCGATTAGCTTTATGTCAAAATGGTAAGGTGAATGATAGATATGAAAATGGCCAAAATGGTATTTTTTGTGCATAAATATTTGTGGTATATGACCATGGACAAATGTGGCATTGAAGTTGTTCAATTGGTAGCTTAAATGATGAATGAATTGGATAGGTGTTTAGGCAAGTTTGATTGTTGAAGTTGAGGTGCCACTTTGGCATATTGGTTGAAAGGATAGTTTCTATAATGTGTAAGCTTGAATATGCATATGTTAGGTGTCTTTTGAGTTCTTGATTATAGGTACAATTGGCTTGTGCAAATGGTATGAGTTTGGGTAAGAAAAATGGCTTGGAAAGGGCCTACTTTTCGTCCACACGGGCGTGTGTCTCAGTCGTGTGTGACACATAACCAGGCGACACGACCATGTTTCCCCTGTAGCTTTCAAAGAGTTGCAAATCAAGCTGTTACACGGCCTAGCACACGGCCTGACACATGGGCGTGTAGGGTTATTTCGAAGGGTACACGGCTATTTGGCTTGGCCATGTGACCCAAGTCATTGAGTTACACAGGCAATTTGGCTTGGCCATGTGACCCAAGTCATTGAGTTACACAGACAATGACCTGTCTCTTAGCCGTATGAGTCACACGGCCATATGACCCCTACAGTTTGAAAAATTTTATCTTTTTTCAAAAAATTTGATATGTTTCTGATTTAGTCCCGATTCATTTCTAATGACTTTTTAGGGTCTTGAAGGCTCGTAAAAGGGATCGTACGTATGATTTTAGACGATATTGCTATGATTGATGTTGTGATTTGTTTGTCATAATAAAATGTTCATTAGATAATGTTACACTCTGGTAATACTCTATAGCCCTAATCTGGCGATAGATACAGGCTAGGGGTTTTACAAACGTTCATGGTGTGATTTACTTAAATCCTAAGCTAGTCATTGACCATGCGTATGTAACTCGTGTGCTTTGATATAAGTGGAGACTTATGCTCTAAAGATGATCGAGCCCATAGTCGTTATGTTGGGTACATGACTTGTGTATGACATTGCTTTACTAGCGACAATGGAATCCATAGCTCAATTAAAGAGTTAACGGTATCCTCTCATTGACATTGTGTGGATTAACAAATATGGAAAGTGGACACGGATTGCTTGGCCTCGAGCGAGCAATTTATCATAGTCATTTGTTAACAGTGATCATATTAATCATTAAGAAGTCACAATGGTGACAATGAGATAAAATAGGATTATATTGAGTGAGCGGATTTAACTTAAAGGAATTAAGGATATTATATGAGGGTAAGACACACATGATGAGGACATTGGACAAAATAGTTGGATGAATTGCTTTCATAAAGAATATATGATAAGGAGTTTTCAATCATGGTACTTATTGTGGACTGACTTCATGATTAAGTAAATTGCGGATTATCGGAATGATGCTTCTAGACATAATTGCAGTTACTTTGTGGAGATTTCAATAAGATAATGTACTCCTCAGAGAAGGTAGAGGGCATTCCAAGAGAAGAGTGAAGAATAGAGCTATTTAGGGATGCCCTAGATGCATGTCGCTTACTGGATGTGGGTTTTTCTAGACCTTAGTTCACATGGGAAAGGGGGAATATTCCATAAACTAAAATTAGGCAGAGACTAGATAGAGAGGTAGCTACTAGTAAATGGATGAGTATATTCCCTGATGCGGTAATTAAACACTTACCACATTCTTTTTCTAATCATTGTCCTCTACTTATACATACAGATAGGGGGAGTACTGGATGGAGATAAAAATGGT
This sequence comes from Gossypium raimondii, assembly GCF_025698545.1. Classification (NCBI taxonomy): domain Eukaryota; kingdom Viridiplantae; phylum Streptophyta; class Magnoliopsida; order Malvales; family Malvaceae; genus Gossypium; species Gossypium raimondii. The sequence continues at coordinate 29,099,174 of NC_068570.1, read as the reverse complement.
TCCGTTTTGAAGCATGGTGGACGATAGAGGACTCATTCGAATGGGAGGTAAAAAGAATCTGGGATTTGGCTTTGGGTGATTTGCTTGCAAAGATAGGAAACCTAAGAGAAGGTTTGGAGGTTTGGGCAAACACAATTAAGCTTGGAAGGGTTGGATTGAAAAGAGATTTGACTAGGAAGTTGGAACAACTGATGGCGAAGAATCGAGATGATGAAAATTTGGTAAAGCTTACTAACACAAAAGTTCAGTTAAACTTGGAAATTGACAAAGAAGAAACCTTTTGGGAGCAAAGAGCACATGCAAACTAGTTAAGGTTGGAAGACGATTAAGCTTCTTTCATAAATTTGCCTCTTATCACAGACATATAAATACAATTAAGGTTTTGGAAGACGATGCTGGAAGGGAAGTATCAGACGTAGAGGAAATTGAGGTTGTGGCGCGAGGCTTCTTTCAGAATTTGTTTGCAACAAATAAGATAGGGGACTTGGAACACATCTTACCTGGGGTTGATCGATGCATTACAAATTATTTGAACATGATGTTGACTATTAGCTACATGAAAGAGGAGATTTTTATGGCGCAGAAGGGTATGGGTCCAACAAAGGTTCTAGGGGTTGATGGTTTTTTTACTTTATTTTTTAGATATGTTGGCACATAGTCAGAGATAATATTATGTTGTTTTGCTTGGGTGTCTTAAATGAAGGGAAAGAGCTAAAGTGTATGAATGAAAGTACTATAATGGCCATCCCTAAGGTGTCATACCCTAAGAACATGGTTAATTTCATACGAACCAATCTATGCAATATGATTTACAAGGTCTTAGCAAAGGCGATAGTTAACCGTTTTTAGAAGTTACTCGAGGTTTGTATAGATTAGGCCCAAAGCACGTTTGTGCCAAGAAGGATGATTATTGATAACGTGTTGCTGGTATATGAGATATTGCATACGTTCCATCAAAAGCGAATAGGGAGGAAGGGCTTTATGGCACTTAAATTGGATGGGAGAGTGGGCGAGTCCTTTTGGCCTTCACAATGTCTCAAACAGGGAGACCCTCTAAGTAATTTTCTATTTCTTATTTGCAGTAAGGGACTTTCTGCTCTTATGAGACTTGCTTTTAAATGATGGGATGATTAAAGGGAAAAGGCCAGAAAGAGAGGTTCTCAGATATCACACCTTCTCTTTTACAGACAATTGTGTTATGTTTGGAGAGGCCTCCGACCAGGGTGCCAACATTTTAAAAAACATCTTAAAGGAATATGAAATGTGCTCAGGTTAGTGTCAATTTTGATAAATCAACGATTTTTTACAGTTTAAATACCCTTGAAGAGTCTTAGGAATTAATTTCAAATAGTTTAGGGGTCCGTTATTCGAATAATCCAGAGAAATATCTAGGCCTACCCAACATGGTGGGTAGAAAGAAAAAGGAATCGTTCCAACTACTGAAGGACGGAATTAAAAAGAAGATTGATGGTTGGTGCATTAGATTAATATCGCAAGGGGGTAAAAAGTTTTTTTATTAAGTCAATGCTCCAAGCCATTCCAACATACTCGATGGCATTTTTTTGCTGCCAAAAACTTTGTACGATGAAATGGAAAGTATTATGGCACGATTTTGGTGGCAAAAGAGGCGTGGAAGAATGGGGATTCATTGGTGGCGTCGTCTGTGATTTGAAAGAGGAAGGGGTTTAGGGTTTCATAGTTTGAAGAAATTTAACATCACTCTATTGGCCAAACAGGGATGGATACTTCTAAATAATCCTGATTCGTTATTAGCCCGGGTTTAAAAGGCAAAATATTATCCAAGTTTCGATTTCTTAAATGCACATTTAGGGAGGTGAAAACATCTCAATTACTAAGCATGCATGGATACCAAGTTCAATTAATTAGAGACTGAATGTGAGTATGAATAATAATAGCGTTTCAATGGTTGCGGAGTTGATAAATAGAAATAGAAATGGAATGGAATAAAGAATTGGTTATTAATACCTTCTCGGATGTTGATGTGGCCAGCATATTGAGGATTTCGCTAGAGAAGGAATTCCACGATGACTTGGTGGTCTGGTGTGGTGAACGTTTCGGTGACTTTTCTATTTTGAGTGCTTATAAACTATTACAACCAAGTATTCTAGGCCCTAATTTTAATGATTTACATACCACCTCTAGAGACTTTTACAGACAGCTATGGAACCTACAGCTTCCAACAAAGCTAAAAATTACAGTTTGGAGAATATCTAGAAATTTTATTCCTTCACTAGTTAATTTGAATCATAAACAACTAGTGGCGAATATGGCTTGCCCGAAATGTGAGGGGGCAAATGAGAATCTAGACCACGTCCTCCGAGAATACCCTGTTTCAGTTGAAGTTTAGTCAATTTTAAACCTCTCCTGGATACTAACTAAACAAATCTGGAACCAGACTAATTTGGAACCTTTTGTGGGTAAAGTTCGAAGGGAGGAGTGATTGTTTTGAGAGATGAAAATAAAGAAACGCTTCCTTGGAAACTGAAATCATCGAGATTGAAAAGAAAAAAATGAAAGGTTGGCACAATTTCAGGCATTAAATGTGATTGGGCTAAAGCTTTATCTTTTTATTTATTATTTTAAAAACTTTGGTTTATTTGTTGTTTTAATTTTTTTGGTTCCAGGCTGACATGTATTCTGGTTTATGTTTTAATAAAGCCAAGTCTATTTGAATTTTTTTTTAAAAATTAACTAGTTAAAAATTAATATTTATTTTTAATTGATTAAATTTTTTCAACTCAGTCTAACTAAATTATGATTGTATAGGGGAATCGAATTATAATAGTATTGGGTGAAATCGGTGTAATGGTGAGTTTTGAAGGACCGGAAAATTTGGGCCTTATGACAACAGTGCACTAATTTTCTCTTAAGCCCAAAATCCAACTAAAAAACCCTAAGAGTTATTATGAACCAATATAAATACGTTTGTTAGAGGAATCCTTAAAAACCCTAACTTGATCTCCGCTGTTTATTCGCTTCAGCTCATCACTTCCCATAGTCTCTCCTCCTCCCTCACCAAATCAAAATGGTAATTGTGATTCCATCTTTCTAATTCCAATTCCATATTTTTCTTGATCTGATTCACTGTTTTTTTAATCTAAATTTTCTTTTCCTTTTTTCTCCCTTTTCGGGGATGGTTTTTTCTTGGTTTGAATTAGGGTTGACGTTTTGTTTCTAACATTATTGCTTTTAACTCTTCTTTTTTTGTGTGTGTTTGTACAGTCTCTGGTGGCGAACGAAGACTTTCAGCACATTTTGCGTGTGCTGAACACCAACGTTGATGGAAAGCAGAAGATTATGTTTGCTTTGACCTCCATCAAGGGTATTGGAAGGCGTTTCGCTAACATTGTTTGCAAGAAGGCTGATGTCGACATGAACAAGAGGTATATTTTATTATGAAAATTTAGATGCAAGGAGATTTCCTATTTTATGTCAATTTTGGGCTTAAGTGGGAGCCGATAAGATGTCGTATAGCTCAAAGTTTAGAAAAAAAATATAGTAGATGATTTTGTTTTTTGGTATTTCAGGTTGAAACGGTTACTTTTGTCATTGATATGAATTGATTCATGTGTGGAAGAAAATTATGATTTCTTATTTTTTCATCTAAAACTTTAGATTATCTTCTAGGCTTCAATTATGTATAGGCTTGTGGCATGAGGAGTCATGTATTCAGTTTTTTTTTTTTTTGGTTTGTTGTTGAGCTTTTGTGCAACTTTGCTGATTTTTTTATCAGGGCTGGTGAATTGACTGCACAGGAACTGGACAATCTCATGACCATTGTTGCAAACCCCAGGCAGTTTAAGATCCCTGACTGGTTTTTGAATAGGCAGAAGGATTACAAGGATGGGAAGTATTCCCAAGTTGTGTCTAATGCTCTCGACATGAAGTTGAGAGATGACTTGGAGCGATTGAAGAAGATCAGGTTAGTACTTCGTTCTTACTAATCTGTGCTTTGAGTTTATCTTTTCCCATGTTTGCTGTATGTTCCAAATGTTTGATGCTTAAAATGATATGATCAGGCCAATTGTATCTATGCTTTAGTATTTCTGTTTAATTTGAGTTCATGGTTCCTCATCATATATCAATTTACTATAAGCAATTGCTTTCACATTCTCAGTGAAGTTCTTTCAAACGTTTGACTAAATGATTTGGGCAACTTATTTGGGGCTCATTTCTGTAGCTTTTAATTTTTTATTATTTATTATCCTCTTTCATGCTTAAGAAGGAATAACGTATCTTTATGATATCCTATGTGTTATTATGCACGTAAGTGATTTTGTAAGAATCTACATGTATCATGATTTTGTAAGAATCTACATGTATCATTTCTCGATTCGAGTTCTGTCTCCTAAAAATCTTTTAAATGTGTTGGCTGGCAAGTTATTATCAAAATGGGAGGTATATTATTGTGGTTATCTTGTTTGACGTTTTTTGTTGATTAAGATGAGAGGAATTGAATAACCATTGATGTGGTTTTGGTCAAAAGTGAAAAATCTAAAATCATACATGTTTAATTCTCGATTTGCTGCATTTTTTTTTATGTGCCATTTTCTGTGGTTTAACAGATTCAACAGATTCTATGTAAGTAGTTTGCATCTTGGTCGATTGTCCATCTGGCTGTTGGGATGTGGTGTGACAGCTAACACGTGAAATACTGTAATGCAGGAACCACCGTGGGCTGAGGCACTATTGGGGTCTTCGTGTCCGTGGTCAGCACACCAAGACCACTGGTCGCAGAGGAAAGACTGTAGGTGTCTCTAAGAAGCGTTGAATGTTTCATATATGTTGTCAGGCAGAGTGTTTATTTCCATGGTTTATAAGCATCCTTTGCAGCAGTGGATGTGACATTTTGTTTTGAGTTGGCCTAAATATCTTAGACAAGTAGTGTTTTAATTAATCAATTGTTCGTTTGATCCTTGTTTGTGCTGCATGTTTTGTTTTTTTTGCCGGGCATCATAAAATTTGACCTTAAAATTACAAGGTCATTTGTGGGGGACTTAATCTCCAAGCATATCAAGTGTGCTTTTGCTTCAACATTTGAGCTTCTTTGACACCGCCAATTTTATCTTTTTTGGCACTTTGAGCTTCTCAATATCCAGTTATTTCTTCAAGATCAATCGGTTACATCCGTTCGGTTAAAATGTTAAATATGAGTGAAGGTCAGTATTTTGTTTGGTTGGGTGGAAAAGTAGATGGGTGAAAAGAAAGAATGGATGTAAAATGAATTTCGAGTATGCCTGTTATAAAGGTAATTTAAAAATAAATAAATTATTGAAATGAATTTTGATTGCTTACTAAGAAAGAAAATACGGCTTTTTTATCAAAATAATTTTAAAATATTAATTAATTAATTAAAAATGATATAGAGAAAAAATTATATGCAAAAATAACCCGTGTGGTATCACACTTTTTTTTTCCTAATCATTACACAATCATATATCAGTGAAAGTGATAAATATGGGTATTTACGGTGGAGGGAATAAAGGAAAATTGTTTTTTAATGGTGTTTTCAGTTTGTTAGGTAGCACTAGTGATTTTTTTTAAAAAAAAATTTAATTGGTGTCGCGACGTTGTTACGCGGCACCGGTGGCTAGAGTGTCAAAAAATTTTTAATGGGTGCCATTAGTATGTTAGGCGGCACTAATGTTTTTCGAAAAAAAAAGTTGAAAATAGAAAAAAGGAGACTAATAAATATTATTAGTGGTGTGATCGACATGTCAAGCAATAATCCCGCCACGTTGTCAGGTGACACCACTCAAAATATATAACCCCACCTTGACCAAAAAATTGTATCTATTGAATGTTTTGATTTTTGCTAAAGTTTTTAGTGTCTGATTAAGAGAGAAAAGAAAAGAAGAAGATTTATGCAGGTTTTTTAAAAATCAAGTTCAAGTTTATAAGGTTAGTTTGTAATTATTTGTATGTAAATATAGTTTTTAGTAGGAGCCACTATTTTTTCTAAATAAAGACTAATTTTTATTTTAAATTTATTTTATAGATATTGTATCGAAGATGAATAATCAATTCTTCGTATACGTTTATTTTGAGGAGGTAATTTTACAAATAACAGTTGGTTGTATATTTGAATCTCGCCAAAAAATAGAAGATTTAATTAGAATGTAAAACTTGAAGAAATAAAACAAAAGATTAGTGCAAAAATAGCTTGACGGTGTGGGAGGAGGATGTACAGACTATTCGACAAATTTCCAATTTCATCAAATCCTATCAAATTTACTGAGATGGAACTTGTACATGATTTAAGACGAGGAGACAATGATCGCACTTTATTGCTCGATTGGGAACGTGAATGCTGAATCAGTTCAATTGTTTGCTAAGTTAATGGATGTGAAGCCCGTTGTAAATGTCACTCCATTAAGTCAAAAATATGGAGTTGAAAACTCGTGTACGGAGGTTCTGAGAATGTTTATTGATAAGCGATCATTTGTACACGAGTTTAACTACAGTATGGAGAAACATTGACATGGGCCGAAAATCCACACCATGGCGCGACTACGTATAACAACCCTAATCTAGGTCCCCGTTTATAGATACCTCCAGTGGTGATTGGTACGATGCAGATGGTGAAGGACTCGATAATGATGGTTATTCTAATCACGAGGGTGCAGATTTTAATGACCTTGATATAGATGAGGTTTCAAATGATATCGATAATAAAGGTGTGAACGAGGGTGAAAATGTACACGCCCCTTCTGTTGGGAACTCAAGTCGTGGCATTATCATACGCAATAACCTTGGGGCTTACATATTGAGTCTAGATCTTGATGCAAGACATGTTAGAGTATGCCCAAAGATCAATCATGAGATGGTTGTAATAACATACTTGATTTATCATGTTTATTAATATAAGGCGTTATGTAACAACCCGGTTTTGACCCTAATCGGAATAGTGGTTTCGAGACCACAAATCCGAACTAGAAAAAAAATATATTTTAAATATTATTTTGCGTGTTTATTATGTGTGAATTTAATTGTGTGAAATTTTCGTGTTTTAATTTTGTCATTTGAGTGTCCGATTAAATAAAAGGATTAAATCGCTTAAAATAAAAATTTAGGGGTTAAATCTAAAAGTACCTAATTGTTGTTGTCTTTTTAAAATGGGGATTAATGATGCAATTAGACTAAAACATAGATAGTGGGTGGCTAAGTACTAAAATAACCTTATTATATATGTTTTGTTTATTTATTTTAAAGGTTAAATTAGTGAATTAATAAATAATGTATAGTATAATGAAATAAAACATAAAATAAGCCATTGTCATCATCTTTTACACGAAACTAAAGAAAGAAAAAGAGAAGAAAGCTTGGCTAGGTTTCGCACTTGTTCATCTTGATTAAGGTTAGTTTTGTTTCGATTTTTAATAATTTTTACGTTTTTGAGATTGTTGCTTCGTGTTCTTCAAAACCCATGTCTTAATTTTGTGAATTGATGAATATTTTGAGTTATGCCATTGATGAATATTTGTGTTTTGTGATGTTTGATGATGAATAATGGAAGATATGTCTTAGATTAACATGTTTTGTATTGGTATTTTTGATGAATTTGAGTATTTAAGGCTAAATTGTGAAAATAAATTTTTGAGGGACTAAAATGTGAAACAAATGAAATGTGTGGACTTATATGAGAACCATGAATATTCGGCCCTTGTGTGGTATGGGCAAATTTTGTGTATTTTGTGTTTTGTGCAAAAAGGACTAAATTGCAAAAAGTGCAAAATGTTAGGGGTAAAATGGTAATTTTCCCATTTATGTATTGTTGGACTAAATTGAATGTTTTGATGAATAAAAAGGTTAAATTTGATTATGTTTAGATCAAGGAACGAAGAAAACGAATTTGGATCGGGGAAAGTCGAAAGTAATCGAATAGTCGATCGTGTTTGCTGATATCCGAGGTAAGTCTATTAGCTATTAAATGTTGTTAAATTAGTATATATGTATGTATATGTATTTTATTTTTTGCTGAACGATAATTTAAAGTATATTTATTTAATATTGTATAAATGATTTATATACAAGTATTTCTAATGCTTGAACAAATAAGTTTATACTTATATAAATATTTGCAAATGGTTAAGGTATGAAAGGTATATAAGTATATAAATATATATATATATATATATGTTTTTGAACATGGTTGAAGTATGAGGGTTTCATATGTATATACAATAGTCAAATTCACGTATGTATATACATGTATGAATTATTGATTAAATCAAAGGTATAGATACCATAAATATATATACAAAAGGTTGAATGAATTTATATGTATATACATGGTAAACTTTTGGATTTGATATATGATATGTATGTTTTAAAAGTATATGATAAATTGAATAAGCATGTATATACATTTTCATATTAAATTTAAGTATGAAATTATATACGTATAGGTTAGGTTCGAATATGTATATATATGTACATGTATAAGTTATTATATTGAAATTAGATATGAAGTTATATATATGAGTATGAGGTTCGATTATGTATGAATATATATATATATATAAGTATAGGTTTTCGAGTTAAAAAAAATTAAGAGGTGTAATACGTATACGAAAATGTATGAGGTTGAAATAGTTGTATGTGTATGTATAAATTCTTGAAATGAATTTAATGCATGAACTATGTATTATTGAATGAGTGTGGTTTGAATGAGTATAAACGTATGTACGATTATATGTATTGAACTAAAAGTATGGATTGTAAGTACAGATTGTAACCGGGCTATGGTTTGCCAATTTCTTGAAAGTGTGGTTATAGCTATATGAATTATGTATATATGTTTAAAACATGTGTAATGCCAGTAAGAGTTATATTAGAAATTATTCTCGTATTTGTGATATTCAGGTTCTGTACCTAGCAGGCTTAATGCCGGTGAAGTAATTCAGACTTTACGTCTAGCAGGCTTAATGCCGGTGATACATTTCAGACTATATGTCTAGCAGGCTAAGTGCCGGTGTACTAAATCAGGCTTTGAGCCTAGCAGGCTAAATGCTTAGGTGAATCATTTAAAATTGTGTGAGAATATGCAATGGATATATCTATGATTTTTGATTATATGAAATCGATGAATACATATGTACATTAGATATATGTGGTTGTTAAACATATATATGTTGAGCTTATGTGTTTGATAATTAATCATGTATGCATTTGATATATATATATATATATACATGTACTCATTATATATATATATATTGAATGTATGTGTTAGCTATGTATTCGGTATAAATTCATAATGAGTATATTTATATACAAACAAATATAAAATGTGATTGATGTATATATATGTGTTAGATTGAATTGATTTAGAGCTTACCATGAGATGAGTGTACATATACAATCGGTTTGATATGTGTATAATATGTATATATGCTCGATTGTATACATTCAATTGTAATGTTGTTTTGTATAATATATATATTAAATTGAATTCATCCGACCGGTATACATATCTAACTATAAATGAAATGGTCTGAGTACAATAATGTATGAATGTTAGTTGGTCGTGTTAGTTGAAATTTCAGTAAAATAGATTAAAAGGTTATGTTATTTATTTATTTATATATATATTTGATATCATTTGTATACTTACTAAGCTATAAAAGCTTACTTCGTTTGGTTTTATTCATTTGTTTTATAGATTTTGGAGACGCGTTACGAGCTCGGGGATCGTCAGCAAAGTTCATCACTCTATCTACTATTTCGGTACTTAAATATTTGAACTCAACTTATGGCATGTATAGGCTGGACGAGGTTTTGAATGTTACATTATAAATTCTGAATATGAAATTAATAGTCATGCGAAAATGACTTATTTCCTATGATTGAATTTGGTTTCGTTGCATTTGTTAAAAAGAAAAAAGAAAAAAAATAATAACAAACAAAAAGTTGTATTTGTTCGGTAATGCCTCGTAACCCTAATTCGGTGACGGAGACGGGTTAGGGGTGTTACATTTAATTGGTATCAGAGCTACGGTTTAGTTGATTCTTGGACTAACGTAGCGTGTATGAGTTTAGCTATACATGCCATAATTTTTATACCGAGAGAGTGTGATGATTGCTGACATTTAAAAATGTGTTTTCGTATAGTAATGGATCCCGATCGAGCTGTAGCCGATGATGTTGAGAGTATAGCTCCTGCTCCCACGCAAGGGACAGAGCCGGTAGATTCTCAACCGACCTCGAGTAACCAGGAGGGAGAGGCTAAACAAGCCTTTTTCCAAATGATGAATAACTGGTTTACTCAATATGTCCGAACTAATCCGGTTGTACAACAACCCCCACCCCCGACTAATCCATCTTCGATTCCTGTTATACCTCAAGTAAGTGATCCGATGAGATTACTTAAGCCTCCTGTTGACAAAATTCGAAAACACGGGGCCGAAGAGTTCAGAGCTACTGATGATGATGATGCTGAGCGAGCTGAATTCTGGCTTGATAATACTGTTCGAGTGTTTGATGAGTTATCTTGCACCCCTGATGAGTGCTTGAAATGTGCCATATCTTTATTACGGGACACTGCATATCACTGGTGGAATACACTAGTATCGGTGGTTCCGAAAGAGCGAGTGACCTGGGAATTCTTTCGATGAGTTAGTAATAAATACATTAGCCGAGATTCATTGATCGAGCGTAAGGAATTTCTTGAATTGAAACAGGGTCGTATGACTGTGACTGAATATGAACGGAAATTTGTGAGGCTCAGTAGATATGCTCGAGAATGTGTTTCGACTGAAGCTATCATGTGTAAAAGATTTGAAGATGGGCTGAATGAAGATATCAAACTGTTAGTTGGTATACTTGAAATAAAAGAGTTCGTAGTACTTGTTGAACGAGCTTGTAAAGCTGAGGAGCTCGGGAAAGAGAAGAGGAAAGCTGACTATGAAGCTCGAGATTCTCGCAAAAGATCATTCAGCAAATCGTTTCAGTCGACCTCAAGGAAATCCAGAGAGGATCGTAGCCGATTTAAATCTACTACAGGGTTTCCTAAGCATGATCGAGATCGACCCCCTGTGAGTTCACGAGCTACTTCAGTTGCTAGCGTTGGTAGTGTGATAGCCCAAAATAGGGCCTAATCGGAATAGTGGTTTCGTAACCACAAATCCGAAGTGAAATAGTTTAATTTTATAAATTTTTATTAGTTACTGATTGATTGAAATATTGTGTGAAAATATGGATAGAAAATTTTAATGCTTTAGTGCTTAATTGAATTTTTAGGACTAAATTGAGAAAAATGCAAAGTGTGTCTAATTAGTGATTAAATGACTTAATTGAATTATTGCATGAAATTGGAAGTGTTTATGTGGCAATTAGACCATGAATTAGTGTTATGGACACAAAAGGGTATTTCTAGAAAAATATCTAAGTAATGGGTCAAGGGCATTTTGTCCAAATTGAATAAAGACAAAATAAAGATGAAAACAAGTGTTCATCTTCTTAAAATCAGACGTTTGCTGCCAAAAAATTCATGTCACCATAGCTAGGGTTCTTGAACTTCCTAAGCTCAATTGTAAGTGATTTCTTGCCCGCTTTTTATTATTTTCGTATTTTTATGCTTATTGAAGCTTGAATTTCATGTTTCTACCATTTAATTTAAATGAAATTAAAGTTTAAAATTGACCCATTCATGATATAATTGTAAATTGATTAGTGATGTTAGATAATGAATGTTTGAAGTGTTAATTACAAGTTTTACTAGATGAATTTTGATGAAAATGTTGAAAAGGGCTAAATTGTGAAAGATGGTAAAGTGTGCATAAAGTTGTGATTTTGTGAAATTGAGGGCTGTTATGAGCATGAAATATGATTTAGTGAAGTTTGAAATTTAAAATTTAGTGAATTTTATTTTTACGAGCTTAGGGACAAAAGTGGAATTTTGAAAAGTTTAGGGAAAAATGTAAATTTGCCAAAATGTTGTGTATGAATTGTATTTGAATGAAATGTTGATAAAATGTATTAAATTGTGTTAATATAGATCAAGAAAGAAGAAATAGTGGAAGTGATCTGGGAAAAGAGAAAGTTATCGACTAAATTACAAAAATAGTCGTTTTGCATCCGAGGTAAGTTATATGTAAATAATAGTTATATTTGTATAAATTGTGAATTATATTTGATATGTGAATTAATATTGAATGTGGAAGGAAAATTGTTCATGAATTATTCAAGTGATAAAGTGTTGAAAATAAAGTGTTAAGTGTAAATTCGGTTGAACTTAGGAATAGAATTGGATACAAGTGACATGTCACTAGAGACCAAATGTTACAAGTGTTACTGAGTGTTACAGTGAGTCCCGGTCTTTGGGTGATCTAGCATGTGTTGCGACACTGACGACTTGTGTGAGCGGGCCGTGGACATTTCGGTGTTATTGATCGGTGGTAGCCGGCTACATTTCGATGGTAGCCGGCTATATATCGCTGGTAGCCGGCTACATATCGATTGTGGCACTTATGTGCTAAATCTCTACGTATCCGTGTATATTCCAACTGCTCAACGGAATTAATAATGAATTAAAGTGAATATGAAATGTTAAGTGTGAAAATGTATATGCAAGTGAATTGGTAAGATTGTGCATGTGTAAGTGATTGAAATTGCTAAGAAATGTTTTGATTAGTTATATGTTAAAAGTGTTAATTATTAAATGAGTAATTATTGTTTACATGTAACTTACTAAGCTATTTATAGCTTACACATCTCTTTCTTTCCTTTGTTTTATAGTGATTTGAACTTGATCGAATAGTGGACCGTCGGAGCTCGTATCACACTATCATAGCCATCTCGGTATTATGTGCTTTTCAAAATGTTTAAACTATGGCATGTATAGAGTCTTAATCATTTTGAGCATGTTCAAATGATATGGCTAAGATTAGCTATTGAAATGGTTAGTAAAGATTATGTTTTGGTATTATGTATGTGTAAATGGTAACTAATTCAAAGAAGCAGTTTCTTTGACAGCAGCAGTGACGTGAATGTGAAAAATCACCATAAATAGTAGAAATAGAATTAGAGAGTGAATTATATATGTAATTAAATCTTATTAAGTCTATTTTATATGAAAGAAATGGCGTAGGCAAAGGAATTCTGTATTTTGAGATATTTAAATTTTAGTGAGATAGGGTCAGAATGGTTTTTGAAGTCCCCTGTTCTGACTTTAGAAAATCATTATAAATTGTACAGAAAGAATTATAGGTCATAATTTATATGTGTAGATTCCTTAGTGAGTCTATTTTTAAAATAAATAGACTATAACCTTATATGAATTCTGTACAATGAGATAATTGATTTTTAGTGGCAAGAGGTCAGATCTGTCGAGCTATGAAACAGGGGATACTTTAATGAATAAACTGTACTAATTGGCTAAGTCAAAAATTCTGAAAATTATATGGTAGGTGGGAATATGAGTCTAGTTTCAGGGAAAATTTACAGATTTAAATTTTGAGTTCTGTAACTCAAGCTATAATTAAATTAGTGACAGTCGCGCAGGTGAACAATCTTGTTATGAACAGTGAATTTAATTTTAAAAGCAAATTTTTATGCTCTGAATTGGTAAGTTAAATTGGATAACATCTCGTACTCGATTCCGGCGACGGTCTCGGGTAAGGGGTGTTACAGGTAGTGTTCAGCAAAATAGATCAGAGTGCAAGCATTATGGGAAATGGCATCCTGGAGATTGCAGATTACATGATCGGTCTTGCTTTAGGTGCGGTTCAAAGGATCATTTCATTTGAGAGTGTCCGATGATAGCTGAGCAAAACACTGTGCAGAATACCAGACCAAGTAATGTGCCAGTACGAGGTAGACCGTCGAGGCATTTGAGTAATGTAAGTGGTAGTCAGAGAGGGACAAAGGACACGGCAGTTCGATCTGAGGCTCGTGCACCTGCCAGAGCATATGCCATCCGTGCTCGAGAGGAGGCTTCTTCTCCAGATGTTATTACCGGTACTTTCACTCTTTATGATACTACTGTTATTGCATTGATTGGTCCTGGTTCGACTCATTCTTATGTGTGTGAGACTTTAGTATTCAGTAAGACTTTGCCTGTTGAGTCTACTGAATTTTTAATTAAAGTATCGAACCCCCTGGGCCGGTGTGTTTTGGTTGACAAAGTGTGCAAGAATTGTCCGTTGATGATTCGAGATTTATGTTTTCCAGCTGACTTGATGTTGTTACCATTCGATGAATTTGATATAATTCTGGGTATGGATTGGTTAACTCTGCATGATGCTATAGTAAACTGTAAACGGAAAACTATTGATCTACGGTGTCAGAATGATGAGATTATTCGGATTGAATCTAATGATCTGAATGGTTTACCAGAAATGATATCCTCGATGTCGGCTCAGAAGTATGTGAGAAAAGGTTGTGAAGCTTACCTTGCATTTGTTATTGATAGTAAAGTGACCGAAAAGAAGACTGAATCTGTGCCAGTAGTGTGTGAGTATTCAGATGTGTTTCCTGAAGAATTACCGGGCTTGCCACCTATTCGAGAAGTAGAGTTTGGTATTGAGTTAGTACCAGGGACGACTCCAATTTCGATAGCTCCGTACCGTATGACACCGACCGAATTAAAAGAATTGAAAGTACTGATTGCAAGAAGTTGGTGATAAAGGTTTTGCACGACCGAGTTTCTCTCCTTGGGGCGCACCAGTTCTATTTGTGAGAAAAAAAGACGGAACGATGAGAATGTGCATTGATTATCGGCAGCTTAATAAGGTGACAATAAAGAATAAGTATCCGTTACCACGGATTAATGATTTGTTCGATCAGCTAAAAGGGGCTTCAGTGTTTTCGAAGATAGATTTGAGATCGGGATACTATCAGTTGCGAGTTAAAGACTCTGATGTGCCAAAGACAGCTTTCCGAACGAGGTACGGACATTACGAGTTTTTAGTTATGCCTTTCGGACTTACTAATGCACCTGCTGTTTTCATGGATTTGATGAATCAGATTTTTAGACAGTATCTGGATCGGTTTGTGGTGGTATTTATAGATGATATTTTGATTTACTCACGTGATGAAACCGAGCATGCCGAACATCTGAGACTTGTGTTACAAACTTTGCGAGATAAACAGTTGTATGCAAAGTTCAGTAAATGCGAGTTCTGGTTACGTGAAGTTAGTTTTGTGGGCCATGTTGTGTCAGCATCGGGTATTCAGGTTGACTCGAGCAAGATTTCGGCTATACTTGATTGGAAACCTCCGAGAAATGTTTCGGAAGTTCGAAGCTTTCTAGGACTTGCTGGTTATTACAGACGGTTCGTAAAAGGATTCTCTATAATTGCAACCCCGATGACAAAGCTATTACAGAAAGCCGTTAAGTTTGAATAGTCAGAAAAGTGCCAGAAAAGTTTCGATCAGTTAAAAGCTCTTTTGACCGAAGCTCCAGTATTAGTTCAGCCAGAATCGGGAAAAGAGTTTGTTATCTATAGTGATGCATCTTTAAATGGTTTGGGCTGTGTTTTAATGCAGGAAGGCAAAGTTGTAGCCTATGCTTCGAGACAGTTAAAACCGCATGAAAAGAACTATCCGACGCATGATCTGGAATTGGTTGCTATCGTATTTGCGTTAAAAATATGGCGTCACTATTTGTTTGGCGAAAGATGTCATGTTTATTCCGATCACAAAAGCCTGAAATATTTGATGACTCAGAAAGATCTGAATTTGAGACAGCGTCGATGGTTAGAATTGTTAAAAGATTATGAACTTGTGATTGACTATCATCCGGAAAGGCTAATGTTGTTGCTGATGCCCTAAGTCGAAAATCACTCTTTGCTTTGCGTGCAATGAACGCACATATGGTTATGTCTGATGATGGTGCGATAGTAACTGAGTTGAAAGCAAAACCGTTATTTGTTCAACAGATTTGTGCAGCTCAGAAAGTCGATAATGATTTACTTGCAAAAAAGCTCAGTGTGACTTAAATGTTGATTCAGAATTTCTAGTAGATGCTGAGGATTGTTTGAGATTCAGAAACCGATTATGTGTTCCGAAAAATTCAGAGTTAATTCAGATGATTTTGAAGGAAGCTCATAGTAGTCGATTTTCTGTTCATCCGGGTAGCACGAAAATGTATAACGATCTCAAACAAAGACTATTGGTGGCAAGGTATGAAACGAGACATTTCTGACTTTGTTTCGAAATGTTTAATTTGTCAGCAAGTTAAAGCCGAGCATCAGGTACCATCTGGGTTGCTTCAGCCGATCATGATACCTGAATGGAAATGGGATCGAGTCACGATGGATTTTATATCCGGTTTACCGTTGACATCGAGCAAGAAAGATGCAATCTGGGTTATTGTTGATAGGTTGACAAAATCGACACACTTTATTCCGATTCGTACAGATTTTTCACTCGATAAACTTGCGGAATTGTATATTTCACAAATTGTGAGGTTACATGGTGTACCCATTTCTATTATTTCAGACAGAGATCCGAGATTCACATCGCGATTTTGGAAGAAACTACAAGATGCCTTAGGTACGAAACTACATTTTAGCACAGCTTTCCATCCGCAGACAGATGGTCAATCTGAACGAATTATTCAGATACTTGAGGATATGTTGAGATGTTGCATTCTCGAGTTTGAAGGTACATGGGAACGATACTTACCTTTGATTGAATTTGCTTATAATAATAGTTTTCAATCTAGTATCAAAATGGCACCTTACGAGGCTTTGTACGGTTGTAAATGTCGTACACCACTGTATTGGACTGAGCTCAGTGAAAATAAGATACACGGGGTTGATTTGATTAAGGAGACTGAACAGAAAGTGAAGGTGATTCGGGATAGTCTGAAATCAGCATCGGATCGTCAGAAATCTTATGCGGATTTGAAGAGAAAGGATATAGAATTTCAGATAGGGGATAAAGTGTTTTTAAAAGTCTCACCGTGGAAGAAAATACTTAGATTCGATCGCAAAGGCAAATTGAGTCCGAGATTCATTGGACCGTATGAGATTATAGAGCGTGTTGGACCGGTTGCTTATAGATTGATGTTACCGCCTGAGTTAGAAAAGATTCATAATGTATTCCATGTTTCGATGCTCCGTAGATACCGATCTGATCCTTCACAAGTGATTAGTCCGACGGAGATTGAAATTAACTCTGATATGTCCTATGAAGAAGAACCGGTTAGTATTTTGGCTCGTGGGATCAAAGAATTAAGAAATAAGAAAATTCCGTTAGTTAAAGTATTGTGGCATAAACACGGAATTGAAGAAGCAACTTGGGAGTCAGAAGACACGATGAAAGAGCATTATCCAAACCTATTCACCGGTAAGAATTTTCGGGGACGAAAATTTCTATAGAGGGGGAGAGTTGTAACAACCCGGTTTTGACCCTAATCAGAATAGTGGTTTCGGGACCACAAATCCGAACTAGAAAAAAAAATATATTTTAAATATTATTTTGTGTGTTTATTATGTGTGAATTTAATTGTGTGAAATTTTCGTGTTTTAATTTTGTCATTTGAGTGTCCGATTAAATAAAAGGATTAAATCGCTTAAAATAAAAATTTAGGGGTTAAATCTAAAAGTACCTAATTGTTGTTGTCTTTTTAAAATGGGGGATTAATGATGCAATTAGACTAAAACATAGATAGTGGGTGGCTAAGTATTAAAATAACCTTATTATATATGTTTTGTTTATTTATTTTAAAGGTTAAATTAGTGAATTAATAAATAATGTATAGTATAATGAAATAAAACATAAAATAAGCCATTGTCATCATCTTTTACACGAAACTAAAGAAAGAAAAAGAGAAGAAAGCTTGGCTAGGTTTGGCACTTGTTCATCTTGATTAAGGTTAGTTTTGTTTCGATTTTAATAATTTTTACGTTTTGAGATTGTTGCTTCGTGTTCTTCAAAACCCATGTCTTAATTTTGTGAATTGATGAATATTTTGAGTTATGCCATTGATGAATATTTGTGTTTTGTGATGTTTGATGATGAATAATGGAAGATATGTCTTAGATTAACATGTTTTGTATTGGTATTTTTGATGAATTTGAGTATTTAAGGCTAAATTGTGAAAATAAATTTTTGAGGGACTAAAATGTGAAACAAATGCAATGTTTGGACTTATATGAGAACCATGAATATTCGGCCCTTGTGTGGTATGGGCAAATTTTGTGTATTTTGTGTTTTGTGCAAAAAGAACTAAATTGCAAAAAGTGTAAAATGTTAGGGGTAAAATGGTAATTTTCCCATTTATGTATTGTTGGACTAAATTGAATGTTTTGATGAATAAAAAGGTTAAATTTGATTATGTTTAGATCAAGGAACGAAGAAAACGAATTTGGATCGGGGAAAGTCGAAAGTAATCGAATAGTCGATCGTGTTTGCTGATATCCGAGGTAAGTCTATTAGCTATTAAATGTTATTAAATTAGTATATATGTATGTATATGTATTTTATTTTTTGCTGAACGATAATTTAAAGTATATTTATTTAATATTGTATAAATGATTTATATACAAGTATTTCTAATGCTTGAACAAATAAGTTTATACTTATATAAATATTTGCAAATGGTTAAGGTATGAAAGGTATATAAGTATATAAATATATATATATATTTATATATATATATGTTTTTGAACATGGTTGAAGTATGAGGGTTTCATATGTATATACAATATTCAAATTCACGTTTGTATATACAATATGTCTAGCAGGCTAAGTGCCGGTGTACTAAATCAGGCTTTGAGCCTAGCAGGCTAAATGCCGGTGAATCTGTTTAAAATTGTGTGAGAATATGCAATGGATATATCTATGATTTTTTATTATATGAAATCGATGAATACATATGTACATTAGATATATGTGGTTGTTAAACATATATATGTTGAGCTTATGTGTTTGATAATTAATCATGTATGCATTTGATATATATATATATATATATACATGTACTCATTATATATATATATTCGAATGTATGTGTTAGCTATGTATTCGGTATAAATTCATAATGAGTATATTTATATACAAACAAATATAAAATGTGATTGATGTATATATATGTGTTAGATTGAATTGATTTAGAGCTTACCATTAGATGAGTGTACATATACAATCGGTTTGATATGTGTATAATATGTATATATGCTCGATTGTATACATTCAATTGTAATGTTGTTTTGTATAATATATATATTAAATTGAATTCATCCGCGGTATACATATCGACTATAAATGAAATGGTGCGAGTACAATAATGTATGAATGTTAGTTGGTCGTGTTAGTTGAAATTTCATAAAATAGATTAGAAGGTTATGTTATTTATTTATTTATATATATATTTGATATCATTGTAGACTTACTAAGCTATAAAAGCTTACTTCGTTTGGTTTTATTCATTTGTTTTATAGATTTTGGAGACGCGTTACGAGCTCGGGGATCGTCAGCAAAGTTCATCACTCTATCTACTATTTCGGTACTTAAATATTTGAACTCAACTTATGGCATGTATAGGCTGGACGAGGTTTTGAATGTTACATTATAAATTCTGTATATGAAATTAATAGTCATGCGAAAATGACTTATTTCCTATGATTGAATTTGGTTTCGTTGCATTTGTTAAAAAAAAAAGAAAAAAAATAATAACAAACAAAAAGTTGTATTTGTTCGGTAATGCCTCGTAACCCTAATTTAGTGACGGAGACGGGTTAGGGGTGTTACACGTTACCATTATTATTTCAGTTTCTTTTCTGTGTATATAAATAAACTGTTTTATAATAATGTCCTGAGTCAAGTATTATTGTTGGATAAGACAACGATAATGCATTAAGACTAACATGTAGTTGATTGATGATAAAGAGTTGTCATTGATATGGAATGTCAGAATCATTACATGAATATGTGTGTTAGAGAACAACATATTGGACTGACCCGTTATGAGTATGTTTCTTGGATTATTATGTAATTGTCACGACATTACTCATAATGATTAATATTTATATGATTCTCAGACTTGAGATCATCATAATCCCAACATCGTGAGTTGTATATTTTGATCTGATCAAGCGTATCAGAATCGGTTGTTCTATAAAGACTGATGTTGGATATACCACAATCTATGTAGAGGGATATGGTTGGTCGATATAGGATAAGTCCCTCCTACATAATAGGAGTAATATCTTAGGCCACTTGATTAAGTGAGACTAGAAATGCATGGCCATGCTCAAATAAGTTGATATTAGATGTCATACTTATTTGTATATCGTAGTCTACTTAAGATATCAAGGAACATGGAATGGACAATGCAAGTGTGACTATTCCATGACTTGTGTCCAATCCAGATATAAAGGACTTAAGGATTATTGCATAAAAGGTTAATCATAAAAAAAGGTTATGTCGAATCATGATCTCTTGTGACTTAGGTAGCAATGATGCATTGCTAGATGCCACTCATTGCTTGTAGCATTAGAATCATTCTAATGTTACTGCTAACGTTATAGGAACCTACAGGGTCACACCCTATAGTTGAAATGAACGGAATAAACCATAGTTGGTATTGTTTTTGGGGTCTCTTGAATTAAATTAATTATAGAATTAATTTAATTCGGTAATCAAATTTCCAACACATTATGTACAAGGTTGTTGTATGTATAATGACGACATGAATTTGGTTAGCATAAGAATTCAAATAAATATATGGTTTACTGAACTTATATTGTAATTAATGTAATTATAATTTTCGGTATAAAAATATTATTATATTTATTTAATTCCTAAAAACCCTAAAACAAAAGGATATATATATAATCCCGTTTTTCTTTGTTTGAGCCTAGCAGCCATCAAAGAAAAATAACTCTCAAAATTGTTTTGGGGATTCCTTCCGTTCGTAGTCAACTGGGTGGATTACGTAGAGGCCGGGATCACGATAGATTACGGCTTGGTTCGACAGCAGATCAGACTACTCGTTGTTGAGGTGTTGCTGTCTACTCTGAATAAACATTAGGTAATTTCGTAACCTTGATCACCCCGATTCGTTTCTCACACATGGATCCATGGTTAGGGTCGTCGATTTTATTTTTTTTCGCTGCGCCGTAGGGGTGCCGCCGATCCAACAAGACATGCATCTGAGTTCCCTGAATACCCAAATATAATACCTTCTCACCTATTGGTGGCAAATTCTGAATTGAAATAGTTGTACATAGGCCAACAATTCGCATACAAAGAGGATTGCGTATTTGCCATCAAGCGGTATAGCATGAATGTGTGAGTTGACTACAAAGTCATTAAATCTACATCGACATTATATGTTGGGGAGTGTTGGAGGTCTTCAAATGGGTGCAACTGATAGGTACGAGCTGCATTTATCTAGAGGTCGCAACTGTGGGAAAATCAAAAATTTTGAACGGCCACATACATGACTGCTACACGTATGATGCAAGACCATCACAAACTTGATGGGAAAACAATCTATAACTGCATCATGCCGCTGGTGAAAGACATGCCAACCATTATTGTATTAGCCCTCATTGTCGACATGCAAGGCCAGTTTCAGTACAGAGTGTCGTACAAGAAAGCATGGTGGGCTAAACAGATGGTCATGGAGCATTTATATGGAGATTGAGATGTGTTGTACAATGAACTTTAGGGATGGTTTATTGATATAGCTCTTTTGTGACAATCCAAAAATACTTCTAGATCAGTCTCAATGTATCTGAATTCCTAAAACAAAAGAGGCGTTCTTAAGATCTTTTATCTCAAAATGCTTAGATAAAAAAAACCTCTTGATTCCGTGCAATAAGCCGATATCATTAGTGATAAGAAAAATGTTTTTGACATATAAAACTAAGAATATATAATTATTCTCACTGAATTTTTTGTATACATAATCATCAACAATAATCATCTCAAAATCAAATGAGACAATTACTTGATGAAAATTGTAGTACCATTGACGAGAAGTTTGTTTGAGTCCATAATTGAATTTTGTTAATTTGCAACCATATTCTTTGGGTCTCCTGACCCAAAATTTTCTGGTTGTACCATATAAATTGTTTCTTTATTGTCGCCATTGAAAAACACGGTCTTAACATCCATCTAATGTAACTCAAGATCAAAATGAGCAACAAGCACCATGATTGTCTTGAAAGAGTCTTTCGATGAAACTCAAGAGAAAGTATCTGTAAAATCAAATCCTTCTTTCTGATAATATCCTTTAGCTACAAGATGCACCTTATACCTCTCTACATTACCACTTGCATCCCTCTTGGTTTTAAATATCCATTTACAACCAATTGATTTTGCACCTTCAGGTAATGGGACAAGTTCCCAAACTTTATTGCCTTGCATAGACTTAGAATTAGAATTTTTCATGGTCTAACGAAAGTTGATTGGACCATCTTCCATCATCCTATTGTCATTCTCATATCCTTAGAGAAATACAATATAATCATCTGAAATAACATTTCTTCTCTCTTTCATGGACATCTTTAATGACACTTGTTCTTGAGGTTGTTGAGTTTGTTCTTCTGGAATAATTACTTCATCTTGAATAAGGAGTTGTTCAAATATTGTCTTGTTGAGGTTCTGGATTTACTTCTTGATCAATGGTAGGTATGAGAACTTAAACATCGTCAAAAGTGACAGCAAGAACTAAGTTAAAATCAAATTCCTCCTCAAAAGCTATGTCTCTAACCTTATTTCTCCCTCCAAACTCAACATCCTCAAAAAAGGTTAGAGTTCCCGTCTCAAAAATATTCCTAATAGTGCGATCATAAAACTTGTATCCCCTAGATCACTCAGAAGAACTAGTAAAGTAGCTGCTCACTATTTTGGAGTCCAATTTCTTTCCACGTGGCCAAGGCCTTGCCTTAACTGGACATCCCAAATTTGAAAGTGCTTTAAACTAGGCTTTTGACCTGTCCAAAGCTCATAAGGTGTTTTTGCAACTGTTTTACTGGGTACTCTATTTAGAATGTAAGTTGTTGTCTTTAGAGGCACTAGCCAAATGTGCACTTTCAGACTTATCATGTTTCAACATTTCTTTCTCTTGCACACAATGAGAAATGAGCTCATTTAGAGTTCATTTCTCCTTTTGATAGTTGTAACTAATTTTAAATTGGTTAAACTCTACAGGAAGTGATACCAAAACCATAAGAATAAGCAATTCCTCAGAAAGCTCGATCTTAAGTGCCTTAAGTCTTGAAGCAACATGAAACATCTCCATAATATACTCTCTCATGTTTCCTTGACCCTTATACTTCATAGACATCAAAGAAGTCAGAAGTGATGTCATCTCAACCTTATAGTTTTTTGCAAAACATTTCTCAATTTCGTTAAGGGAACCCTTGACCTGAGTAATTTCTTCAAATTCTATGTCCCTAAAGGCTTTTGGACTGCTATGTGAATGATCATTAGACTCATGCAGTTTGAACAATCTCACCTCTCAAAATTCCTTTTAGCATCAAGGGTGTTTGCTACAGTGAGAGGTGTGGGTTGTTCTTCCTTTAGTGTAAGGTCTATGTCCCTAAAGCCAAGCACCAGAAGTACTGCATTTTCTATTCATTGAAATTAGTCCCATTAAGCATAAGTATAGAATTTATATTAGCGGATATTGTGATAACAGAAGATGAACTAGCCGAATATAGAACAAAATAGATAAAAACAAGTTCACATCAATATTCATAAGTAAACAATAAATTCAAAATAGTGGCTAATCTCATCTCAAGATACCAAACACAACAATAATATCAAGTCTTTGGACAGTAATATTAACAATAACAATACTCTTATTGTAGCAATCAAACATTGACAATAAATTATTAGGCCAAACAATGAATCAATCTTTAGACTAACTTATTGCTCACATAAAATACCTTATAATTGTCACACATTTATCACCACAGATGTTGAAATTCTTTTAAATATTAACTTACCTTTGGGTCAATTAATAATGGCATGAATCACAAAAACATATAATCATCTTGATATTTTAAATAAACAAATGTACATAAAATAAATCACTTTGGTAGTATTTTGTTTCAACTAATCTATTTAAAATATTAGCCATCCTTAATCAAAACTCAAAGCCAAAATATGAATTTATTTGTTTCAAAATATTTCAAATTTAAACCAAAATAATTTGAATAAAGGTAAATCTCATCTCAAGATATCAAACACTCCATTAATATTTCATCTTCGGACAAAAATATTAACTTGTAAGTGATATCTTATTGTAGTAATAAAAAAACTGACAATAAAAACATGTTGAACAATAAATCTTCCATTGGGTCGATTTATTGCTCACATGTAAAACTGATTAATTGTCACATGTTTATTAGCACAGTTGCACATGTAATTTAGTAAAATATTAACCTTCCTTTGGGTCGATCAATATTAACGTAACTTAAGTTACGTGCACACAACATTTTATATTTTAAAACAAAATAATTTCAATAACAAATATTACTTTGACAACTTATTATTTCAATTAAGTTATTTTAAAAATATATAAACATACCCATATTCAAATTTAAATTGTTCATAACAATAATTCAAAATAAAATTGTCTCATTGCTGAATGAGAAATTAAATACCTTAATCTTTGACAAATTATAAGCAACCATTAAATTGAACCAAACTTAAAACCAAATTCATATATCATAATTAACATGAGTTTATATCAAAACATCCAAAAACTGAATAAATATTCATAGCAGAAAATTAACAACTTCAACGAATATCCATTAAACTAATTTGGTAAAATATTATAATTTAACTAAATATTTGAAATCATAATAGGTCAAAATCAAATACTCATAAAAATAACCTAAATTCATCCTTAAAATACTACGACCATATATATTTAAAAAAAAAAAAAGCCAAAGCAATATCACTGCCTTCACCTATATTGAATCCCTCCAACAATGCACTAAATCCCAAAGCAATTCTTATGAACTAAAGCAATTGTGCGAAAATCTCATATCAATTCGAATGCTGCCAAATTTGCAGAGCATTTGTGTGAAAAAAAATCAACTATTAGAGAATTTACAAAGTAACTGATGGAAAATTTTAAAATTTAAAGATAATTGCTTTTGTTTTCTCTATCCAACGAGAGATCAAACCAAATAAAATATTCCTTAATCGCATATAAATCAATGGTGATTGACTTGATAAGCGCATTCTTCCAACTTTTTTTAACACATAATAAAATTATAAGATTTATATCGCATAAATACATCCATATAAAACAAACTGATGCACTAACTTAAACCTAAATCCACCACCATCATCTTTCACTTAAAAAGCATTCATCTATAATACCAATAAACACGGCAGAAATCAGTCAATTTATATTGCTTTAAAACCCTAAAAGTTTTAAATCTAAAAGATTTATTAGGTGTATCATGTATGATCAAAACACCAAATTCAGAACAAATTAATTCAAAAAAAAAAACATAAAAAAATCAATTCTTTTTCAATGATTTGACATGATGAGGCTCAGATGCCACTTGTCAGAACCGAAAATAAAATCTAATATAAAATTTTATTAACCAGGATCTATCATGTCAAATCATCAAGAACAAAAATGCGAAAACATATTTGAATTTATTGATTTCTTGGAATCTTCGATCTTGTCGTTTTGATATTCCAAATTAGCACACAAGTAATTAAAAGAATATGACTTTCTGTTTTCTAAAGATGATATATTAGAAAAGTTACGTATATGTGTAATTTGGAGACTATAACCTTAATATATATAGCTTTTGCACTAACTCTAATTTCTAATAAACATATCATCAATTAGAAATTAGTTACTAAGATCTTGACACATACTTTATTTAATAGCTAAATCTTAATACAACCAAATTGGATTAGTTTTAATTTGGGCTAATCTTTTATGATAGTAAATAATAATATGTAATTATTCTTACAATATATATGTGATGAACATATATTCTAACAATTGCTTAAATAATTGTTTTGACAAAAAGGATTTCATACTAGAAAATGGAAAAAGGAGAAAAATTGGAAAATCATAGTGATGATATATCATAAAGACCAACAAAACATGGTTGTGACAATCATCTGTAGACAGACAAAGAACAACAAGTTGACAAAATTTAAGTAGCTTGTTTCCTCCTTGTTAGCTTCTGTTTGACTTCTGCAGTGCAAAAATCGCGTCACATGAGATGGCGAGCTAAGTCCACATCTAAGTAGAGCTGTACAACATTACAGCTTCAACAGTTTTATCATCCCTCACATTCATTTCCATATGGCATATGCAAGAGTAACCAAAAACAGCAAAGATATGATCCGCAGTGCCTTCTGCTGATAAAACATCCTTGTTTCAAGACCGTCAAGTCGAACCTCAATCCTTGCTATCCGTGCCTCTAACATTGCTATTCTGGTTTCCCATGGATGCCATCCAGTTGCCACAGTGTTTGTGACATTTCTGGTCCTTGGTTCATGATCTTCACTTGAAGGTGAATCATCTTCCCATGGTTGATAATTACACATCTTAAGTAACTCAGCTTGCTGCAGTAACAAGCAAAATTCTAACATAGTGGTAAAACAATATAAAAAGTTCACCAAATTAAGTTTCTCGAATAGCTCAATATTCCATAATTCATGTTGCATGTAGAAGATTATAAGGTAAAGATCAAGGTTGAATCCTTTACTTGTTGATGTCTATCCAATAAGGTTAGCCCAGGGTTAGGTTACTGTCACTCAGACTTCTCTTTGCCTGCATTGATTAACTCACAAATGCAAATTCAAACATTGATACCTCAAATTCTGTCATAAAGATCAGATATACTTCTTGAGCCTTAAAAATCTATCCTACTGAAACACCTTATTTTAGGAAAAAGTGAAGTGTATGAATGTATATGAGACACCTTAGTTTTGACAAGGGACTATAGGATTAGGATAGTAACAGAAGCTTCCTGAGCTGACATATAATCGCCAAAAGAAGATAGAATAACCAGCTTGAGTTATAGAAATGGTATTTGCTGCAGATATCAGCTTCTTCAACTGACACCAGGAAATGCATATAAGCTCATAATACTCAAGTTCTAGCATCTGGCTCTGATGGAGTCAAGGGTGGTATGAAACACAAGGAATGTAAATGCCAGACATTTCCAGAATTGGTTTTAACAAGAGCAAACCATCAAACTGCTTTTCAACAAGGAAATTCGCTTGGGAAATCAGATACGTACTCAACCTAAACATTACTAATATATCACATGCATTTTCATGATTACTTTTTAACTTTTAAGTAACAATAATTCAGGACAGCTCACACTTATTTTCAGTGCTTCTACTGTTGTTGCACTATTAAGGAGGCTGTTCAACTAAGGATTTGCATCTCCCCTCAGCTAGCTATCTATACTAGGAGCAATAGTCTCTGTTGTTCTTAGAGTCTTACTGGATAAGTTCTGTTGTTTTGATGTTGGATGTTGATGATTTTCTATTTTCTATATTTTGGAACTGGCTGATGTTGTTGTTGCTGCTATTCCACTAAGAAAGAAGAGATAAAGAATCATCCTTAATTATTGTTCCACTAATTCATTGATTAGAACCAACAAAACCTATTATTATCATGAACTCCCTTTTACACTGCTGCAAATATCTCAGCCAAGCCAATAAAGAACCTAACCTAAGAATCTTGGATTGGACCCATATGATTCTTTCCCTTGTTTGACGCAGCCGAAGGAAAAAGCTTTAAAATGATACCCTAAAAGTTAAATAAACCAAGCAAACAAATTCAAGTGCTCAATTTTTGGCTAAAACAAAGAAAATGCTCAGAACCCAAAACCATTAAAAAGAAAATAAAGGAAAAAAAGACGTGCCTGGAAGAAAGAAAAGTCGTTGTCCTAGAAGCCCAAGGCCTGAATGTCCCCAAGCAAAGGTTAAGGTGAGGCATACAAGCTTCAACAAGTAAAGGAGGAGAGAAAGACGAGGCACAACAAAGCATAAATTTCTTTTGGCTTGGACATTATAGAGGAGCTCAGGGTAGTAATAACAGCTGCAGCAGTGCAGGTGAGAGAGAAATCTGTATCCTCCCTTCCCCCAACAGCTATAGCAGCTGCCGATTGACAAGTCATCCAGATAAGATGGTTGGCACCCTTTCTGTGGTCCCCATAGTCATGACATGACATGGCAAAACCCTATTGGACAGTTTTGCTGTAGATTCCATGATCAAGATCCATTTAAGTTCAATTTGTCACGTGACCTTGCATCTTCCAGGTGGCAAAATGCATTGGTTCACTCATTCCAGTAGCAACACTTGAGCTTTCAAGTTTCAACTATTTGTCTCCCGCCTTAAACAGTTATGATAAATACATTTGGCAATTCCATGAATGGGGGTTTCAAGTTTCACTATTTTTGTCTCAATGAGCGGCAAAAGCGAGACAAAAAGGAATTCCGAAAGGAAATATTCGAATGAAACAAAAAAAGGAAAAGAAAAGAAGAGATCCTTTTGGTTTCACCCATACAGCAAACTTCCAACAATGCCGGCTTAGGACGGCCATTTTTGTCACCTTCTTCTTCTTCTATTTCCTTCTTTTCCTTCTTTAAACTCTTCCAAGTGTCATCTTTTCCCTTTTTATTCTCTTCTTCTTGGCCTTTTCTCTACTTTGTTTCTCATTATTAAACCATCAAGAAGGAGAAGCCTTTTTGGTTGCTGAAACAAAGAAATGGGTTGTGTTCAAGGCAAGAACCCAATGAAATCACCACCTAGGGGCTTAGAGAAGCTAAAAATGGAAAATGGGTATAAAGGAAAAGGAGCATTTGCCGCTCATAGAAGGTCGACTGGTCAGAGGTATACTGATCCAGATCGGGTTCATAGGCCCGAACCGCCAAAAAAGCTTAATGGATTTGGTAGTGCTGATGGTGTTGTTGCCGGTAAAGAAAAAGAGAGTAGCAATGAAACTGTTGAAAGGAGAAATGTTTTGGTTGCTGGAGATGAAATGGTTGACGGATGGCCTAAATGGCTAATTGACAATATCCCTAAAGAGGTTTTGGCTGGTTTGGTTCCAAAAAGTGCCGAGTCGTATGATAAGCTTGATAAGGTAAATCTCTGAGTCTGAACTTTGATGTTACATCTAATTACTCTGGTAACAATGGCTGGCTGACTATCAAATAACTGTAATAAGTAGAATTTGGATTTTCAATAACTTGTTTACAATCTGAAAACGTATGTCCTTTTGTTTAATATGAAATTCCTTGGCTGACATCATTTGGTTGCCAAGAAAGTGATGGAAAGAAAAAGCAATCACTACTATCTTTGATGCTATCCTTCTCTGCTCCAACCTTGGTGAGAATGTTGAACAATCTCAACTTGACAAGGCCAAGTTGGTTGTATTAGGATCTTCTGAGTTGCTCTCATTATATTATTATTATGGTCATCATTATCGTCTTTGATTCCGTGAGTAACTGATGCAACTTAAAACATTATAAACTTATATGGTAAGAAATGCAAATGATGTAAAATTTCTTTATGTTGTTTGGTTATAGATAGGCCAGGGTACCTACAGCAATGTGTATAAAGCTCGAGATAAGGTAACTGGAAAGATAGTTGCCTTGAAGAAGGTCCGTTTTGACACATCAGAACCTGAGAGTGTGAAATTTATGGCACGAGAGATAATGATATTACAGAAGTTGGATCATCCCAATGTAGTGAAGCTTGAGGGATTGGCAACATCAAGAATGCAATATAGTCTTTATCTAGTTTTTGACTTCATGCATTCGGATCTGGCAAGAATCATGTTTCGTCCTGAGGAAAGGCTTACTGAGCCACAGGTTGGATTTCTTTGCCTCTTTACTCTTTCTGGGACTTCAGGAATTGGAGACACTAGTTCAATCAGTTTCTATCTTGAATCCTTGGTGCAGATAAAATGTTACATGCATCAGCTGCTTTCGGGTTTGCAACACTGCCACGAGAGGGGCATTTTACATCGGGATATTAAAGGATCAAATTTGCTGATTGACAAAAGCGGGATGCTAAAGATTGCTGACTTTGGGCTTGCAAATTATTTTTCTCCAAACCGGAAATGTCCTCTCACAAGCCGAGTTGTGACACTATGGTATAGAGCCCCTGAGCTGTTGTTAGGTTCAACAGATTATGGAGTTGGAATTGATCTTTGGAGTGCTGGATGCCTTTTGGGTGAGATGTTTGCAGGGAGGCCAATCATGCCAGGTAGAACAGAGGTAAGGCGTTCTAATATTCTTCACTAATCTGTATAATTCTTGGTGTTACTAGTTTCTCATATTAGAATTTGTTTTGGGGCATCCAGGTTGAGCAACTTCACAAGATTTTCAAGTTGTGCGGTACTCCATCAGAGGCATATTGGAAAAAGTTGAGGCTGTCAACAACTTTCCGACCTCCGCAATCATGCAAACCTAGTTTAGCGGATGCTTTCAGGAACTTTCCTCAGTCTTCCTTGGGTCTTTTAAGCACCCTTCTTGCTTTAGATCCTGCATACCGTGGTTCTGCATCTTCAGCGCTTCAAAATGAAGTATGAATTGGAAACTTATTTAGTACCATTCTATTTTTCTTTTTCTTTCTCTGCCGATGAAAAGGATGGCCTTTGAAACTTTACTCATCTTTATTTTTGTATTGTATCTAGCTTTGTTAGTTTCATTCCATCAGTGCATTGTGACTAACAACACTTGTCGAAATCAGTCTTCAGTATGCAGAAGTTCCTTCTTTCAATGTTGGAAAATAATGATATTACTTTTTCTGCTTCTTTTATATGGTAGAATTGCCAATTCAAAAAATTTATAGAGCTAATGATTTATCAATGGTTAATCAAAGTTTGATGATTAAGTTCAACACAAGTTTGATGTGTTAAAGGAGCCAATGATTCATGTATTCACTCTGTGTTTTAGCCTTAAGAAACACATATGAATTGACTTTGCATTCGCCAAATAAACTTTTCCTTTTCTTCCCCTTTGACTGTTTCTTTCTCTTAAACTAGTTGTCTGGCATTTACCCTTTTATTATGTTGTCTAATTAATTCTGCCATATTATTTTATTATTTGTACCATTTTGTCAGTTGGGATTTCTATACTCGTATATGTAATGACCATATAAGGTCCTACTCTTTAGTATGATTATGCCGCTGTTCTTGAGCTCTTGTTGCAATTATCAGATTACATCCGAACCTTATTCTTAACCTTGAGCTAAGAAATACTTTGTATTTGCAGTTTTTTCTCACAAGTCCACTAGCGTGCGACCTTTCTGGTCTTCCTGTTGTTTATAACAAGGATGATGAAGCCAATGAGCAGAGAAAGTAAGTTTCTTCTTCACAGATTGATTAGGAATCTTTTTGTACCAATCATGTTCAGATGTTTCTGCCTTCCAAGAGAAAAATTGGCAATTAATGTGGGGAGTCGCAATCAGAAGGGTGAATATGTTTTTGCATCATTTTGCTCATGATTTGATGCTACATCATCATTGGCTTGAATTTAAGAGCACTGTCAAGGTGCATGACTTGGTAGTAGACAAGTAAGAAGCTTTTGCATATCTAGGATTCCGAAAGAACTAGATTAAAAGTCTAAGATACAGTTTTTGCATGAAAAGATATGAATGAAGAATTTCAAAATAAGGATATTTCTATCTGCATAATCATGTTAGCGTAATAGAAATATACTGCCTGCATGCTAATCTGCCCCAAGATTTCTTGCTTGTCACAATGAAATCCAGATCCTACGTTTTGTAAGTCTGACGGCACACAAGAAACTTTGCACAAACACTCTACATTCAACCTTGACATGTATTACCAAGTACTTACAGTTAAATACAATGATAAATATGAAATTTCAAGTTTTTGGTCATGATTTATATAGTATTGTCACTTCCTAAGACGCGTGGAAAATGGCTTTTCCATTTGGTCATAGCAATAAGTAAAATTTGTGGTATTCAATTCAATCTTAATGCAAGTGTAGTTACATTTTGTTTTCCACGAAGGTAGAGCTTGCCATGCAGTACCTAATCACTTTTCTCATTTTTATAGGCATAGAAATCCAAATATAAGGCAACGGTCTCGAGCGCTTCGTGAACAGAGGAAACAGGATGAGGTGGGTGAAGAAAACGAAGATGACAACGTTCGTAGGGAGGTAAGGAATTTGGAACAAAGAGATGCGCATGTTATAATCAGACATCTGTCAAATCTATTCTAGTTTTCTATTATGTTTAAGCAAGTAGATGAACAAATTAAACAGAGTTAAGTTCCTGCTTTTAATGTTAGTAGTAGTTCTTGTCCCATAATAATAGTACACCAACTTTTGATTGTTTCAGGACAGTAAGACTCCTGAGCCAAATGTGCAAGTTCAAGAGGCTGGGAGTAGTACCACCAGCACCTCATCAGGTTCAAAGCAGACCCAGGTGGAGAGTCCTTCCCTATTGCTCTCTCCATTTGCTTCTTCTGGCCAAAAGACATCTCCAAACACCAATGTTTATTCTAATGGTAGTAAGAACATCAGAAACCGTCCCCCTTTACCCAAATCACAAACACGGGCCAAAAACTATCAGAAGAACAATGATAACACGTACAGAATAAGTCAAGTCAGTAGGTCTGCATCCACAAGGGAATTCAGTACTTCGAATGAAGGGAAGCAATTACCATATGCTACTTATGATTAGGCCATGCAAAATGACCAGGTGCTGCTGAGATTTTGCCTTCTTTTCTTTTCTTGAAGTACTCTGTCTTCTAAAGGTTTTCACTGATATATTCTTTCTCCCTAAACTTATCTTCGAGCAATAAAACATAACCATTGATGCAGATTTTTTGTCGTACTCAGATTAGTAATTAATAAGTTCCGTACATATCGGGATTGACTAACTAGCCTGCTTTCCAACGTAAAAGTTGGAATTTTAATGTTACATAAATAATAATTTTAATATATTTATGATAATATGATTTTCATCAAAATATATAAGGTTATTTGATACGAAATTGCTGATTGGATTTGAGGAAAAAATATTATAATAAATTGACATAAACCCTAATGATAGAGGATGTATTTTTATATAGTTTTATGTGTGCAGCCTAAGTATCAATTTATGTAGGACAACTTTTACTCTGACCATGTCCATTAACTAACCAAATAAATTTATAGGATATAATTTACTGTTAAAGGAAATAAAACCAATTACCTTAAATTGGTTAACAATTACTTTAAATGGGTACACTTAATTTTAGCTTTAATGGAATCTATAAAATAGGTTAAAATTTTGCATTAATGTAATAAAACATAAACTCACAAAACAAAATATAATATAATATTAATCATTATTGCCTGAATTGTAATATGAGTTATGATGGTTGCTAGTAGTTTAATTCAGAAGCTTACTTTTATTATATTATTATGAGTCAATATAATAGGTCCTTAAGTAATATCATTGTTACAACGATATCTTATAAAGACATTTCTATTTTAAATAATTTTGAGTAAATTATGTGCACACAATTATTGTAAACAAAAATACATTAAACACAATAATTGAGCTTAGAGTATCACATTGTTATAAAGTATTGTTCATAAATACAACCAAGACACCTTCTATATATATGTTCTTTAAATATCTTTGGTTGTGAGCCTTTAGTTAATGGATCTACAATTATAAAATCAATTCAAAATGTGTTTTATAACCATTCTTTGTTTTTAAACTTCATTCTCAATGGAAAATTATTTAATTTCATATGTTCTACACCTCTAGAGTAGTTGTCATTCTTAGAGAAAAATTTGTTGCAAAATTATCACAATAAATTTTCAATGGCTTGGTAATGATGTTGATTACCGCAAGTCTAAAATAAATTTTTACAACCATAATGCATGAATAGTGGCCTCAAAATATGCCACAAATTTTGCTTCCATTGTAGATGATGCAATGGTTGACTGTTTAACATTTTTCATAATATGACTCATTCAGCAAGTAAAAACAAATAGCCAAAAGTGGATATTCAACTATCAAAACATCTAGTAGAATGTATGTATGAAAATCTAATCACTTCCAACAATTTAGATATCCTATAATGATATTATAATTCTTTATGAACTACCCACAATAGAAGCATAAGAAATTGGTTTCATTCTTTTTCATTCTACATTATTCTTTAAACATTACTTAAGAATAAATTTGTCCCTTTTGCAATAAGAATAATTTTACTAAAAAATATGTATATTAAATCTCTTTAGAACTTTTTCGATCTGATTTTCTAAGAAAAAATAAAATGGTTGTGATCAATCACGAATACTTCAATTCCCATCACATAGGATGTCTTTTTCCATATAATTCATTTCAAAGTTATTCATCGTTTACAACAAATAAAGTATCATCAACTTAAAAGAACTAAGAAATTGAACTTTTTCCCATTGATCTATTGATATACATTAATCAATGACGTTTTCTTGAAAACCAAAACTTTATGATATCATTGAACTTAATGTATCATTGCCTTGAAGTTTGTTTAAGCCCATATATTAACTTTTTAAGCTTACACATAATATGACATTTTAATTCAATTAAGAAACCTTCATGTTGACACATATAATTTTTTCCTCAATATCTTCATTCAAAAAGTTGTTTTCACATGAATTTAGTTTAACTCTAAATCACAATAAACCACTAACGCCATAATAATTCTTCAAGAGTACTAGAGACTAGTGAGAAATTCTCTTTATAATCAATACAATCATTTTGAGTATAACCTTTATTAACAAGTCTAGCTTTATGTCGTTTGATATTGTTATTTGAGTTGTGCTTAGTTTTAAGAATCTGCTTGCATATAACGCGCTTTGAACATTTTGGCAATTTGATGAGATCCTATACTTTGTTTTTTTATATAGATTTTACCTCATCTTTCATGGCATCGAACCATTTGGCTTGTGAAAATGCAATTGGATTATTATTGTGTAACAACCCTAAAACCCCATTGCTAATAAGAAGTGTTAATTTGAGAATATATGAGTTGGTTTTTTAGAATAAATAAAATTTGATTTATCAGTGTTAGTAGAGAAGGTAGTTGGATATCAGAGGAAGTTGAAGAGACTAATATATAAGAAATATTTATCTGAGGTATAGACTAAATTATAAGGATTTAAAAGGTATTAGGGTCAAAGTGTGAAATTTAAAGCATAAAAGGATTAAATTGAATTTGAGAGAAAGAGTGGAAGGATAAGGAGTGTAAATTTTACCAAAAGTGGACAGCGACTCAATGGAAGAATTTTAGAGATTTTTAGAGGCAAAAGGGTCATTGTTGGAAATGGATAATTATGGAATTTGTAAATAAGATCCAATGGATGTTAATTATGATGTTGAGATTTTTATTAATATTTTATTTATTTTATTTATTTTATAATAGATCATAATTATTTTTTTATATATAATATTAGGAGTAGGGGATGGGTGTAACATGCTTCGGATTCCTTCCAAACAAATATTTGACAAGAGCTTTAATCACCGCTCCATTCAAGTCAAAACTAGATAATTATTTTGGAAAGATGGAAAAATGTCTCTATACTTTTCTATTTGCTTCCAACGTGCAAGAGAAGGAAGAAGAGAGAAATTTTGGTTTTTTTATAAATTGGTCATTTTTCATTAAATCCCATCATTCCACCTCAAAATCTTGAGAATTTTCATAGCCACCTAAGAGGAAAAGTAAGCTAAAGACCCTAGAGAAGAAATTTAGAGTTGGAAGTGAAGAAAGTTAAAAGAAAAGTGAAGAGGTTAAAGAGATAACATAAGAATCTAAGTGTTTTCTTATGAGTTTTATGTTTAATTGAAGTAGAAATATGAGAAAGTGATCCCTAGTGTAGATTTTAATTATTTTCTTGATGTGTTCTTGAAGAGAAAAGAGAAGTAATGAAAATATTATAAACAAAGAAATAAAAGTGACAAAAATGAGAAAGGAAGATAAGTGAAGCAAAATAAGTGATATTTAGCCAAGAGAGGTAAGTACTCATGAGAACTCTATTTAGCCAAGAGAGGTAAGTACTCAAGAGAGGTAAGTATTCAAAAATGTTAAGTGTAGAGAAAATGATTTTAAAAAAAATATTAGTATGAAAGAATCCAGAGAGATTATATTTAGAACTTATAAGAATTTAAGTAAAAAAGTGAATTATTATGTGACATGAGAAGTGTAACTCTAAATAAATTAAGTATACATAAAATGCTTGAAAAGGGGACTAAAGTGAATAAGTAAAAGTATGGTGTGTAACACCCCAAACCCGGCCTAGATGTTACAGTCGGATTGTGAATGTTACATCGTACGTGAGAACAATGTTGCTTAATTTTGGTGAAAAACTCATTTTTAACTTAAAGAAAAACATAATTGAATAACACATTGATAACTTAACTACTTCGAAAAACACATGAGTACTTTGACGAAAACCGCTTTTTATTAGCTTTATTAAAACAGATCCCATTTACTCTAATCGTTTGCGTGATAAAAACATTGTATCAGATTTCAAATAAAAACTTGGCAGCAGAAAATCATTTTTTAATTGTGTCTTATAAACCATAGTGTATTCCTAGTTACGACATCTTGTATAATATTTCGATTATGAATAGCATGTTTGTAAAAATAAGACCAAAACCAACAACAATGTCCAAACAAAATTAAAAGTCCAAAAAGTCCATAAAATTAGTCCAAAACATACTAAACCAATAATGTGCAAACCGAGCTCTAGAGTCGTCGTCCAATCCTAAGCTTGAGGATCACCTAAAACGAAACAAAACAGACGGGTGAGCTTGACGCCCAGTGTGTGACTTGGCCCACATATAGCATTTACTTATAAAGTTTGCATATACAAATAATCAGATCGAAATTATCATATCATATAACATATCAGAGCCATCAAAGCATATCCTACCCCCATTCGCTACACACAAACTCCATCCAACCAATCAGACCAATTAGGACTACAAGATTCCATCCATCCAATCACACTGATACGTGGCGGTATGCCATTCATAAATATGAAGCTAAGATGCTTGAAAAAAATTGCGGTTTAATTGCCATAATTGCAGTTAAAACTGAAGATTACACTTTCTCCATCAAAACATAACCCACCTCAATGCGTATAAATAAACTGTATGGCATGCATACCCAAAACATACATATTTATAGAGCATACCATATCACATTTTAAACATAACATAACTTACTCAACATGCTTTATGAGCTTACCCATGAGCAAACATACCGAATCTTACACTTTTCTATGCCTACAAAATACACACAGACCCAATTTTTGAATTCCTTATTCGGCCCTTAATCGAGCCTTAAAATTGACCAAAAAGGCCTATACGGCCCAATAAGCTAGCCCATGTGGTCCATACATCCTACCTACACTGGTTGTGTAATCACATACTGTCTGTCATACGGCCAGGTAACGCTGGACAATTTCAAATAGCCCCTATTTTGCAATATTTTCGAGTTTTAGTCAAAATTTCAGGTTAGTTTCACACAGCTGATAGTAAATTTGATTGACCACACAATTGGAAACTCATGAGTCCTACAATCATTCATCAAATCACACTAATTAACTATTGAAAACACATCCAAAATAACATCCTTAAATCAAAATTTCAATCCCTAAGACAAAGTTCAAACACTTACTTCTCTGAAATAGCGTCAAAAACTATATCTACTCTACTGGAGGGTTTTGATTTTCACCTCTTTCGCATAACAAGAAAACTAACACAATATTTATCATACTATTTTACGAGAATTAAACTCATAATTTCACCCTTGCGCAACGAACGAATTAACACCAAAATCACAACAAAATAACTTAAATAACTTACACTATCCTTAAATGTAATCAAACACGGAGGTCAACAAAAGTCCCGCAAAAAGGAATAACAGTAGCAACAAGATTCAACGCAAAAGAAAAAGGAAGAACTCAAGAGAGAAAAAGAAAGAAAGAAGAGATGAAAAATACAATAAAAAGGAAAAGGAGAAAAGAGAAAAACAACGTGAGAAGAGTAGGGGCTTGGACGGTTTGTTGGGAGCAAAATTAGGGAAATTGAAATTTAATCCAAAAGTAAAAATAAAATATTCTGATATTATCCCAACCTACCAGATTATTTAAAATTTCAATTTAACACAACTACTAACCTATGCCTAAGAAACAAAAATAATTCTCAATTTGTACACATAAATATTCGAACACAAAACCAAAAGGTACACTAACACATTACCACTAAATCAATAAGCTCATTCTATCATAACTTGTGAGAAAATAAGATTTAAGTCAAAAGATCAAAAGTAACAAAATTTCAAGGGAACGACTTGAACCCCATACCTCACGCACACAACCACAACACTTAAACACCGAACCAAATTAAATTATTTAACATAATTTAACATTCCATATTTAAGAAATTTAGGGCGTGACGTAGTGAGTCAAGCCTAGAACAAGCAACTTTGATTAAGTCTTTTCTCAGTTTTGTCTTTTTTTTAGGCACAAAATTAATTATTCTAGGACTCATGTTTTCTTTTTGCCTAATACTGATCATACACTTGCTAACAACATTGTGAATATGATGGGTTTCCAAGATGCTTCAGATTTGGGTATCCCACTTTTTCATCAACCTGTCTCTTCCTCTACTTTTTAATACAATGTGCGAGATAAGTTAAATGGTTGGGATGCGAAGCTTATTTTGATGGTAGGACAAGTCACGTTGGCTAAATTAATCATTCTTGTTATCCCCAATAATTGTATACGAATCTCTATTACATAAGTCCTTGTCCCAATTGCTCCTTACATCCTTTTGTTTTTTAGTAAATTAAAATTTAATAGAGATTGCACTTTTACAATTAAGTCCCTACACTATAATTGGTGATTTTTTTGATTAAATTTCTTGACCATCCTTTAATATATTTTCAGTTAAGTATATAAATTCTTTTATTCATAATTTCACTAACTTGGTTTATGAAATTGAGTTTCGAAATCACATTTTTTAACACCGTCTAAAATTGGGTTGTTACAAGAAGAGTCCAAGTATATTCGCGAACTTAAAAGCTCAATTCATGATGAAAATAATTAGGTGTTACACTTCAAAGAACCCAATTAGGCCTATACACCTAGCCCATGTTATAATCAGTTGACTTGCGATGCATTTTTGGGAGGGATCCAGGCATTTCTGGGTCAATATGTCTTATGTCGATTGGATAATTATCTCTTAACTTCAAAATGCACTTTTATTTACTTGATTTCGAGTCTGGGAACTCAAGTTATGGTCGTTGTAGTGAATACTGCACGAGCAAAATTTCTGGACGAGATTGTTTTGAAAATTTATGAGCTTCGGGCTTTAAGTCAAGTTTAATTCATATTGGGTGCTATTTTAAGGCTTAATTTTGATTATATATGATCTCAATATTGTATCTATTAGGTTTTTATATTTTTATTATTTGTTTTAGAATTTTAGGATACTTTTAAATATTTTAAGTTGTTCAAGAGTTTTACTCTTAGTCAACAAGAAATTTTAGTTCCACTAGAACTACGTCTTGTTTAGATTAATTAGAGTTTCATTCTACTTAGAAGTTTTATTTTGATATAATTAGCTAGCCTATATAAAGGTCTCTTCATTATTCATTAAAGACATCCTTCATTATTTTGATTTATACAACTCTTTGAGTTTTTATCTTTGCAAGATATCTTTCTTGTGTATTTTAGTATTCTTCTTGAAACTGTGGGAAGCACTCTTCACATTCTAATTTACTAGAGTTCAGCCTTAGCGGGTTGATTAGAGTCATTGCTTGAGCTTGTTGGGAAATCTTCCTCGAAGAGTTCAATCAAACATTTATCATTCTATTCATATCCATCAATTTATTCGGTCCATCCTCCGCCTTTTAATTTATGTTTTCTTTATTTATCTTGTTTCTTAGTTTTGTTTTAATCATTATACTTGTTGTTTTTGTGTTCTTAGGTATCAATAAAGCTTCTTTGAAAGTCAGTTTTCTTCCTAAGAGGCTTCCAGACATTCAATCATTCTTTCCGCCTCAAATTGACTATTCTTTTCTTTTTCTTCACTTTTCTTAGTATTTTCTTTGCTTCAACTATTGATCTTAAATCTCACTTTTTATTTGTTATTTTCAAACTTAGAACATCATTGCTCATTGTTAAAATCATAGGAGTCGGTCTAGAGCTTCCTGAATCGAATCAAGCCTTCTCTTTCAAAACAATTTCGAATCATGGACTTTTAAGATTGTGTAGATGTTGTGCTCTTATCAATTTGATTATCTTTGTGAAATAAAATTATTTAAAATTAATAATAGAAGTAAATTTCAACTAGATTACATAAAATACTTAATTTAAGTGAGTTATATTAAAAAAATAATTTGAAGTTCATTTACATATAAAATTAAATTATTTGAAATATATTTTTTGTAATACTAATGTTTTTTTTATGTCCTTTCCAAGAAGGTCAATTCTTTCAAGATGTTGCTCCATTTCCAACAATGACATCTTAATTATCTCTTTAGAAATATAATGTGTCTTACCAATATAACTTTTTCTAAAATTATTGTATTGCCACGTCTGTATGGGTATCAAAGAGAGAACATACGCGGATATACATAAAATACGTACTGAATCAACTTCCTCTATACGGCATTAGGTTCAGTACAGAGTGCTCAACATCTAATATATCTTTAGCTGCTGCAATTCCTACTTGTATCTATATAAAAGAACAAAGATGTGCATAGTTAGGCCTGGATTAAGTTAGATTCTCCATGCAACTTAGAAGCTAATCCCATGGCTGATATTATTAACTTGAGCTCTAATTTGTAAAGCTCCTTGTCTGGTTGATTTCAGACTTGGTCTGGTTTTCATCAAAGTTTGGATACTTTTATTAAAAGTTAACACTGGATACAAACCCCGTCACCCCAACTTAAGCAAGCAAATACACCGACAAAGAAAAGATGTGATACAAAAACATAGTTAAGATGTTAAGTCCTTAATATTCAGACCTAGCTTCCTCTTCCACCACAGACGCTAAGAGGGAGTTGTTATTGGCATTCCTTACGGAGCAATTGGCACGAATTTCACCGGCCTTGCCTGTCAAGACACTCAACTGACTCATCTTTACCATGGCCGCCACAAACTTCTCAAAGAAGAGAGTCTGGTTAACAGCAAAGCTAGTAACAATGCCCCTGGTCCTACTATTTGTGTACAAGTCTTGGTCGGAGGTGAAAAGACCCTGGCGGTTCATGAGATCAACGTAATACTTGTTATCGAATTTGTTAGGGGTCCTTATATCTAACACCGTGGTGTTTGAAGAATTTGCAGTAGGACAAACTTGCTTGAGGTTTTTGGCAAAGGTTTGATCCATGGTGGTGTCTTGAGTAGGGTAAAGGCGGCCAGTGAAAGAGCTGCAATGGCTGATGCCGATGGTGTGGCCACCAGAGAGAGCCACAACATCTGTGGGGTCAAAGTTTTTGGTAGCGAGACTGGAGAGGATGGCGGTAGCATTGGCGAAGGGTGCGGGCAAGTTCTGCAATGTAGCATTTCTTGTGGCGAAGCTCAGTCCATCCCGCCTTCCCAATGGCACGTCATAGTCCGGACCTCCAGACTGCAGCAATCAAGAAAAAATCATTAGAGCGTTGTGATTGAAGGTAATCTATGAGCTCCCTAGAATGAAATTCGATTTCTTTTATATAACATTTTGAATTGAAAGAAAATAGGAGAGTTTATCTTCTTTTAGAGTCTAATTCGATTTACCATATTCAATCAAAATTTAGTAGGAGATTTTGTTGGGACAATGCATGATTTGTATAAACAAATCTAATTTAATTTAATAATTTTGTGAATATAACAAGTTTATGCAGAAGTTTCTTTAATTGCGGTAAGCAAAAAGGAAAATCTTTTAAATCAAATCATTTATCTATTTATCAAAAATAAACCTAACCTCCAACCATTTTTGAACTTTAGCTTTGAAAGTTTTACCTATTTACTTAACCTTTAAATATCACTTTTTAACATTTTTTAATTATAAAATAATATATTTAAAATTAATTCTTATAAATTTATA
Source organism: Gossypium raimondii (assembly GCF_025698545.1). Taxonomy (NCBI): domain Eukaryota; kingdom Viridiplantae; phylum Streptophyta; class Magnoliopsida; order Malvales; family Malvaceae; genus Gossypium; species Gossypium raimondii. The sequence goes on along the minus strand of NC_068570.1, from coordinate 29,057,131 downwards.
AAATTTATTAAAAAATTATAAACTCGTACATGTAATGTTTGATAAAGTGTTAAAAAAATTCAAGGCACTATTGAAAAACTCAATCAACTAAAAATTAGTTTTTAAGCAACTTAATTTTTAAACAGGTTTGGTAACACATAATGAAAACTATTATATAGAATTTTTCTAAAAAAAAGAAGTATAGAAGATAATAAAAGATAGGCATCACTTAATAGCCAATATTTAATAATTTTTATTTTATCTTACTTTATTTCATTTATGATTATATTTATCTTTTAACAAATAATTTAATTATATTTTATATTTAATTTTAAATAAAATACTAAAAATATTTTATAATTTAAATTCAACACTCAATTTTTAATATTTATTTTTAACATTTAGTTTTTCAATAATTACTGTTTTTAAATTTATCAAATATAATATAATTTAACCACCAATCCCACTCGTTGTTGCAATTAGAAAGTTTTATAAAAGCAAAGCTGGGGAGTAATAATGAAATTTGGGGAGTGGAATAAGAAATAAAGAATCATAATTTTATATTTTCTAATCGGCATTAGCACTTAGCAGGTTCATCGGATTTGTCGCATTTTAATATGGATTCGTCATTTTTTTCAATTTCTTAATTGTTAATAATTTTATTAGAAAAACATTGTTACTTTTATTTTAAATTAATTCAAATTGTAATTAATAAGATTTTTTTCTTCTTTCTAATGTAAAATTACTATTGATTTTTCACTTGATAATATCTATAATTTTATGATTTAAAATGGGTATCTTTTAATGGAATGACTGGAATTATTTAAAATTTTTCATTATGGTTATCACCCTTGTTAATGATGATTCCTTTTTTAAGTATGGGATATGTAGAAAACGTATTAAAATTAAATAAACTAACAAATATATTTATTCCATACTCTAATCTTTAAGAAATTTAAGCTTTATCGCACCAAAAGCTGACTTTTCCTTCCTTTGAACTTTCAATTTCTAATATGAAGTAGACCCATAAATCAGTAAATTGAAATACCATATTCAAATCATAAATCTTTTAACTAAAATATATAATTTTATTTTACCTAATATATAACCTCTTTTCACTTTTAAATAGAATATAAAAGTATTTTTAGAGCGTTGAAACTCCCATTAAATTAATACTCAATCGATATTAATATTTAAATTTAATTGTTAGCTAATATTTTCTAATTTCATTACCATATATCTCTAAAAAAAAATCATTATTTATTATGTTTAATTAATACTAAACTTGACTCGAAGAATCAAATAAGTTGAAGTAATTTAAATATTTAAGAAAATTGAGTGGTAAAAGAATATACCAGGTAAACAGAGTCACGAGCAGCAAGAGCAGCGATATCAGCACAAGAGACGACTCTTCCACACTCCTTGTGGACACGCGCACGCAGGTCATTGATGATTTCGAATCCTCTCAAGGTCAGGTTCGGCGGAGCATCCTGCTCGCTTGGTCCACTCGCTGATCCATCCAGCAGCACCGATGCATCACATCCCTGCAATATTTATTCATTATTATTATATATAAATCATGACCTGATCATATTCAATTTTCCATTAAAAATTCACCAACTCACTGTAGCCACATTAAAGTGTCTTTTAATGAAGCAGATTCTTGTTAGTGAAAACTGAAAATGGTAGGATTTGAAGCAATATTTCTTCTTTTAGTTGTAACTCAAGCTGTGAGTAATATTCAGAATACTCTAGGAAGAAGAATATTCAGAATACAATAACTATTACTCCAAGAGACTCTGTGTTTGCATATTAATTAACCGGCACCTGAACAAAGCAGTCATGGAAATGAAGACGGAGCAAGCCAGCAGCTTGGCCTATGTCCTTCTTGAAAACCTTCTGCAGTTGTTTTCTAATAATGGATTCTACTTTGGGACATGAAGTTTTGTAGAAAGTCCATGAGAGACCACTCACTATGGGAGCGGAGTTGTCTGCTTTTGAGACAGAAAAGTGAGAAGAAAGAAATAGAGAAGACATCAAAAGGAAAGCAGTAAAAGATGTAGCTTTAGCCATGCCTACTTGTTGTTTCTTGTGTTTCGGATAGACCACAACAGTCTGATTTATAGCCTGAGCAACCCATTCTTTATCTCTTTATTTCTATTTTCCACATATCTCCCCTTTTCTTCACGCGTGTCCAAGGTAAAGATTTAAAAGAAGAATAAAAAAGAAAACATTTTGACAAAGACCTTTATTCTTTCTATAAATAGGAGAATAATCAATGAAATAGGAAATGGCATGTGGTGAACACATTTTCCCTTATCAGTAACATAATAGTAGGATTTTTTTACCCAAATGCTATTAAAAATAACAAATTACCAAATTAAGACAATTTTAGAACAAATTTTAAATTTTTCAGCCAAAATCGATTTTACTAGAATGATTTATACCTAAAATAATATTTAGAATATCTCGGATCATATCAGTTATAAAAAGAACCTTATTTGGATGCAATGAAAAATTGATTGATAAGTAAGTGAAATGGGTTGTTCTTTAGGACCAACCAGCTCAACATTCCATCTACTGGAATATTATTTTGTTAGATATAGTGCTCTTAGTGTAATATTTTCGTCTTTGTATACTTGTGTTTTCAAATAAATTAGTTTAATAAAATATCAATTAATTACATTAATATCTTTTGTATATTATTCTCAACCGTTTTTTGTGCACAAAGCAAAATGGAAGCAAATATTGGCTCATTGGTTATCTAACGTTTAATTAATACTAAGAGGTATTATGTAGTCGGATCATATTACAGAAAGACAACTTATATTAGTAGATAATCTAAACATATTTTTAATTTTAATCGGAAATAAGCAAACCAATTTGAAAGACTAATATGTCATCTATCTAGTCTCATAGGGAGATATCTTGTCTTAAGTATTAGAACGAAAAACTCCTAAAAGATAAAGACATAGACGTGACTAACTATACTGACAGTATAACAGATAGGACCCAAATAGAATAGATCTTAGATTCGTTTATGGATTTATTCACTTGTGACATTCATAGTATGGTATACATTAATCTTGAGTGGACGATTAGCTATGTATGTGTGACTTGTATACTTTGATATGTTAGATCTGGTGCCCTAAGTGTAGTATTTTCATCTAAGTTCACTTGTAATTTTTTCGAGCAGATTAGTTAATAAAATTATTCATAAATTACATTAATATACATTGTATTATTTTCCTGAAATGATTTTTGCACGTAAAGCAAAATAGAAGAAAATGTCGCTCATTGGTTGTCTATTGTTTAAACTGATGCTAAGCGGTATTACATGGTTGGATCGTAGTACGGAAAGACAGCTTGTATTAGTAGATGAACCTAAATATGTCCTTAGTCTAATCGGGAATGAGAAAACTAATTGAAAGACTAATATGTCGTCTATCAAGTCCAATTGGGAGATGTCTTGTCTTAGGCATCAGAGCGAATGACTTCCAAAAGATAGAGACAAAGATGTGACTGACTGGCTGACTGGATTGATAGTACATCAGACATAACCTAAGCAGAATAGATCCTAAATTCGTTTATGGATTTATTCACTTATGATGTTCATAGTGTGGCATACCTAAATCCTGAGTAGACGACAGACTATGTATGCGTGACTTGTACACTTTGATGTAAGTAAAAGTCTGAGTTCAAATAGATAAGGAACCGAAAGTTGGTGCATTGGATGTACAACTTTTGTAGTATGTAACGTCATTCACAATAGTGGAATTCATAACTCAAAACACAGGTAAATGATATCCTCTCATTGACATTACATGGTTGATGAAAAGTAAATGTGGTCACGGGTCGTCCGTATTTGTGATGGATGACTTGATCACTATTTGATAGTGATTGACTTTCCATGAAGGAATATGTAATTGTTCCCATGAGATAAAATAGGATCATATTGGGAGAATAGATATTATCTAAAAGAGATCAAGGATATCATATGAAGGTAACACACTTATGACAAGGTCATTGGACGAGCACTGAATAGTTGCTTTCGTAATGGTATGTCGTTGGGAAGAGCTCAGTCACGATACTATAATGGAATGACTTTGTGACTAAATGAGTTTATAATTAATAGGAGAAAAGCCAGAACTTAATTATAAATCATTTGATCCTCAACTACATATGTTCAATCGGTCCCTCCTCTAGCTTATTGAAACCATAAATGAATTGTATGTCTGAATAGAAATGAAAGGAATAAATATGAAAAGAGAAATTAGAAACATTCAAAAATGATTATGGTTTTCTTCGAGATGGAGAGATGGAATCATTTGGAAATGAATGTAAGTTTCCAAAAATGAAAATGAAAATGATCCATTTGCAATCCTATATAGATTACTTAAAAATGACTGGAAGAATGAGTTTATGTTTTTGGATTATTTTGAAGCTCAAAAATGAAAATAAATCATTCGATCATAGTGAACATATTGAGTTGTGAAATACTAAACATATTTTCTTGAAATTTTACTAGGTGCAAAATTGTCAAAATTTTGCTGGGTAAAATAGGGATGAGAAAATTGTTTTATATAAATATTAAAGTTTATTTTGGGAAATAGAATAACTTGATCAAGTTGGATCATATTATAGAGTATTGGGTCAAAAAGGTTCAAGAAGTATTCGTAATTGGACTCGATGTGAGAGAGGCCCAAAAACCTCTCATGGACATGAAGGGGGTGACAACCCTAGTAGGAATACTAGGGTGTGTTGTCCACCCTAGTCATACTCTAAGTAGAATGTTTTTTTTATTTGAAATAAACCATTACAACTCAACAAGGGTTTTATCTTCTCTTCCTATAAATAGATGGCACCGGTAGAGCTATTAACACAATTTTGAGATATTGTTATTCTGCCTAAAAATAGAGAGAATTTATTTTCAACTATTATATATATTTTTCCAAAATAACAATTCTACCAGTTTCTATTAAGAAGAAAGAATTTTCGTTTTCAACCTAAAAGGAGAGAACTTTTTCTATCTCTGTGTTTTGATTCAATTGGTTCGAGTCCACATTCGAAGAAGTTGTGGTACGAGAATAGCGGAGAAGATCATTTGGTTGAAAGTTGGGAACAATGAACGTTCGCTAAGCTGAAAACACAGGTACAAATTCGGTTAAGGTTATTGCTATAAATATCACAAACCGGGTCGATTTTCAAAATTTTAATTTTTCGCTGTGAAAGAAAATCATTTTCAAATCGGGATTTTTCCAACATGATGTAAGTAAAAGCCTATGTTCAAATAGGTAAGAAAATAAAAGTTGATGTGTTGGGTATATGACTTTTGTAGTATGTGGCATCAGTCACAATAGTGGAATTCATTGCCCAAGAAATGGGTAAGTGATGCTCTCTCAATTGCATTACATGATAGATGAAAAGTAAACATGGTCACAAACCATTTGTCTTTGTGGTAAATGACTTAATTACTATTTGATAGTAATTTAATTTTCATGAAGGAAGATATAATGGTTACCATGAGATAAAATAGGATCATATTGAGAGAACGTATTTATCCCAAAGAGATTAAGAATACCCTATGAGGGTAACACACTTATGACAAGATCATTAGACGAGTAATTATTAAATAGCTTTCGTAATGGTATATAATAAGAGAGAGCTCATGTAACAGCCCGATTTTGGTTCTAGTCGGAACAGTGGTTTCGGGACCACAAATCCGACGAGGAAAAATGTAATGGCCTGAATTTTCAAAGGTGTCAGAACGGTGATTCGAGATCACTAAATTTGACAAATGAGTAGAAAATATTATTAATTTAGTGAGTATAAGTTAAATGTGAAGTTAGGAAAAATTTTTAAATAGTGAATAGTGCACTAGAAATAAATATTAAAATAATTAGAATTGAAAACGAGGTATTGAGACATCGAAGATTTTAAACCGAGCCATAAATATTTTTATAAATATTTATGGAGTGTTAAAAAGTTAGTATTAAAGTTTCGTCAAGAAATTTTAAAGTTCCGATAATTAGTTGAACAAAAAGGACTAAATTGTAACAAATGCAAAATTATAGGAAATGATTAAATAGCTTAAATTATAAAAGGAAGAGGACTTAAAAGGAAAATAGACCCAAGGTCTATTTGGGCTGGACGGCAAAGGCATGAAATCAGCAAGAAAGTCAGGAGAATTAAGGGTAAAATTGGAATATTGCAAAATTTGCTTAATAAAGTTAGGACCAAAGTGGAATTATCTAGATTTCTCTTCATTTTTCTGCATTCTCATCAGCTAAAACACCATAGAAGTGTTTCTTCAAGCTGGTTCTTCATATTTTTACTGCAGGTAAGTTCAATTCTTGATTATTTCTTGAATTTTTTGTGTTTTTGGGACTTTTACAACTAGGCCCACTTGTTGGATTCATTAGTTTTTGATTCTATGAAAGAATTTGAAAGTTGCTATGAATACATGCTGGAAGTATATGATTATTTAGCATGGAATTAGAGCTTTAAATTGTTCATATGCTGATTTTATTGAAAGAATTGAATAGAAAGTGAATGTTTGGGACCTCATAGTAAAATAGTTTGAAGATAGAGTTATATGTTGAAATTCTGAATTTCAATAGTTGTGATACAACTTATAATGTCTAGGGAAAGTATTAATTGAGAAAATTATATTAATTGAGGGGTTAATTGAGAAAGGACCAAATTGTATAAACTGTGAAATTTGGGGCAAAATGGAAATCAGCATTTTGCACTAAAGTAGTTTTAGACAGCAGCAGTAGTATAACTTTGAAAAATCACCAAAAATTGTGGGAATTGAATTAGAGGGTGAATAAAATATGAAATTAAATCTTATTGAGTCTAGTTTCTTATAAAAGAAACGGTGTAAGCAATGGAATTATAAATCATGAGATATAATAGATTTTGTGAGACAAGGTCAAAATGAATTCGGGTTCCCCTGTTTTGATTTTGTAAAATCATTAAAAATTGTACAAAAATTATTATGAGTTATAATTTGTATGGTTAGAATACTTAATGAGTCTATTTTCATAAGAAACAAACGGAAACATCATCCGAATTTTGTACAATGAGATAATTAATTTTTAGTGAAGAGTGGTCGGAACTGTCATACAACGAAACAGGGGAAAATTTAAAGAATAAACTGTACTATTTTGCTGAACCAAAAATTTTGAAAATTTTATGAAGATATGTGAGTCTAGTTTCAGGGAAAATTTACGGATCTTAATTTGGAGCTCTGTAACTCTAGATAAAAATAATTTAGTGACTCTGACTCAGACGGACAGCTTGAATTTTACATACAAGAAAATAGTGAAAGTATGAATAATGTTGTTTAAGTGTGTTATACACATTAAGGGTGTGGAATTGAGAGGAGGAGGAGGAAAATTGAGAAATATATGAATGATTTGTGTATAATTGGTCATATGCTTAATTATAATTGATAAACGATGAAATAGAAATGATGCTTATATTTGTGCATTATTGGTCATGGTTTAAGCTCATGTGTGAAAATAAAGTTTCATAGTATGTGTGTATGGTATATTCGGTATATGATTGGCATGAAATAATGTCATGAATGGTTTATGAATTAACACATGTTGGTAAGCCTGATACATGAATAAGTGTTGTGCTCATCCATGCTTATAATGCTTATGCTATATGTGGATTTGGCTGACATATTTGGTGTCTATGCTTAGGCTTTGGCCAAGTAGTGGCTAGATTATGCTATGTTAAATTTATAAGTTATGCATTGAAATGGTTTATCATGTGGTTAGCCCCAAAAAAGAGTTATGTTTAAATACACTAGCTTGCGACTATGGTTGAATGATATGTTTATATCTTATGTGATGTGCATAGAAAACGAGTGTGGAAAGATGATGAAATAATAAGTTCATATGGCTGAAATTTAATGATTAAGTGTTAATTTCATGAAATATATAATGTATGATGAAATGTATTTAGTGTTGAAATGAGAGTAAAATAAAAATGCGAAAATCGAATAAATGATCAAATTAAGTGGAACGCCGGATTTGAGTACTTTTGATCAAGAGATAAAGTGATAAGTGGTAGCTTTAGCTACACTTATCTGATCAAGTGAAAAAGTGATAAGTGCTATACTTATCTGATCAAGTGAAAAAGTGATAAGTGCTATACTTATATGATCAAGTGACAAAGTGATAAGTGGTAGCTTTAGCTACACTTATCTGATCAAGTGACAAAGTGATAAGTGGTAGCCTCAACTACACTTATCTGATCAAGTGAAAAAGTGATAAGTGGTAGCCTTAGCTACACTTATCTGATCAAGTGAAAAAGTGATAAGTGGTAGCCTAGCTACACTTATCTGATCAAGGACAAGTGATAAGTGATCATACGTAAGACCATAATTATACTATGGCAAAGTGAAAGTGAAGTACTCAATTTTCCGTAACCGTTCCTTAATTTTGATCAAGGATGGTAAGTGACAAATGGGCCCAAAAGAATTAAAGCAAATGGATAAGTGGTTGTGTATTTATACCAGGATGATGTTATTATTTAAGCTAAAGTGATATTTTCATTGCAAAATTGAGAATTTCATAAATGTGTTAATGAATGGTATAATCGATAAACGTTGAGTTAAATGGTAAATACGTATTAGTGTTAAACTTAGTGACATTGAATTGTACGTGAATTAAATGAAAATTGCTAGTGATATGATTTAAATTGTGAGCATGAGAAATTGCGAATTGAATGAAATGGAAACGAAGCATTGAATTGCATGATTATGTATCGGGTCTCGTAGGCCCAATTTTATTATGATTATAATGTTTTGAGGATATATTGTGAAGAGTTATAAAAGCATGTTAATAATTTTGAAAGTTTTAATTTAGATGAAATTTTATAACTCGGTTAAATACGTTCGCAAGTGTATGTGTTCTAGTAATGCCTCATACCCTATTCCAGTGTCGGATACGGGTAAGGGGTGTTACAGCTCAGTCACAATACTTTAGAGGAATGACTTCGTGACTACATAATGTTATATTTAATAAATGAAAAAATGGAACATAATTATAATTTATTTGAGCCGTAATTATATGTATTCAATTGATTCCTCCTCTAGCTTAAGATAACCATAAATGATTGCATGTAGAACCAATGAATGAAAATGATGAATTAAGAGAAATAGTTAAATTTATCGCTATTCGCAATTAATGTGTTTTTCCATTAAAGCACAAAATTACTTGAGAATAAATTCAATGCTCTTTGAATTATTATTTAATTAATCGTAATTAAATAATTGAAATTGAAGATGGAAATAGATTAATTGGACATTATGGATTTATTGAATAAGGAAATTAAATATATTTCCTCATATATTCTATTACGTAAAATTGTTATGACTTTAATGTAATTAGAATTGGATTGAAAAATTATTTAATTGAGAAATTAATTTAGTGGATTAAATTAATTGAATAAATAATATTTATTTTGGGTAATAAAAAATAGATTAAACATCATTTCATTAGAGATCGTGTCCAAAAGGAGACATAGTTCTAAAATATATTCACACTTTGCATCAATTAGCTGATATTTTTACCAAACCTTTAGATAAAGAAAAATTTTGGACACTTAGGAGAGAACTAGGTATTACTACCTTGTCTTGGTTTTGTGTTCAAATAAATTTATGCACTTTGTTGTTTTCAAAATATTTTTATGACTTGAAATTGTTTGAAAAAGCATTAACAAATTATTTCAATGACTCTCATATGCAATTAGTTAGAGGGAGCTGATATTGCATGTCTAGTCTATTTTTGACCTATTTGGTTTAGTTTACATGATTTTTAAATGCCTCTGAGTATGCTCAATTAGACTTTATTTGATGTAAATGTTTAATTTTACATATTTTATGGTCTTTTATGATTTATATACATCATGCTTTTGTTCTATACAATTAGGTGTATGAAATCATTAAAAAGACCAAAATGATTACATCCTTTGAGTTATTTTTCTTTTCCTATTTCTATGTGATTGCACTTTAATGTTTATTTGGTATTTTAAGATACTTTAATGATTATTTTGTAAATTTTAGTTCACTTGTTCTTTATTTTAAATATCTATCTTTGGACTAACCATTTTATTTTCCTTTTAAGCTTTATTTGTTTATTTTTATATAACAAAAAGGGAGAAAGAAAGGAAAATTTAATTGGTATTTGGTTGATTATTTTTAAAGACTAATATTTTAATGCCAACACCTAGATGATCAGTTTTTCACACTCAAGTCTTTGTTTCAAAATTATAAATCCAAGTTTTGGTTTCAAAATCATAACATCAACTCTTTGATTCAAATTGAACTTTAACAAAGGGAGTTGCAAATTCAAAAATAAATTTACCAAAATGTTTTGTTATATAAAAAGGAGGAGATTGTTAAACTAGTTTTATTTGATAAATTGTTTTGATATGACAAACAAAAATGTTTTCGAATAAAGTTTGTTTTGAACAAATAAATTATAAAGTTCAAAGCATAAATATCATTTTAAGACTTCTAAACATCTTAGAAAATGTTTTGAACACTTAAAAAATGGAGAAAGTTCAAAAAACAGTTTAAATTTTTTAACTCAATTGAAACATTTTAAATCAATTGAAAAACTACTCCCTACAAAAAGTATTGATACCCATACAATTTTTATCGATACCTTTTTCAAGATCTATACCAAAATTGCTTATTAACTTGAAACAAAATTGAACATAAGCAAAAAGTATCAATGCATTTCAAAAAGTATCTATACCTATCATATTTTTATCAATACCATCTTTGATATCGATACCGTTTTGCATTCTAACTTCATGCTTTTTCAAACAATCACAAAAAGTATTAATATATTTTCAAAAATTATTGATACCTTTTACCAAGTATCGATAAAATGTCTTTGGTACCGCTATAAACTAACTTTAATGGTCATTGAATCATGCATTAAATGCTAATAGTATCAATAATCATAGATAAGTATCAATACCTTTTGTTGCAGGTGAATTTAACGATTTGGTATTTTCATCCCCAATGGCTCTATTCGATTCCTCAACAACCACAACGATTGGAAATCAATTAGAGGGTATAAATATCAGCTTCTAAAGGTTCTACTACAACAAGTGAGATTACGATAGATCAAGTGCTTCAAGATACATTAAAAATCCATTACCAATCACTTTGTGCTTCAATTCTTTATTTTCTTCTTGTAAACACTTGTGAGCATTGGTAGAAACCTTAAGGGAGTTACGATCTTAAGATTTGGGTAGAAATCTTAAGGGAATTGTAATGTTAAACTTTATCCTCAAAGGTTGTCAAATTAGTGAATTTGGGAAAATGCTTAATTGTGGAAAGCTAAAGTAGTGGAGTAGGCAATTGGGATCGAACCACTGTATATTGTCATGTTCATTGTCTCTATTTTAACTATTTGCTTCCACATATTTTTAAAAGGTCAATTCACCCCCCTCGTGGCTATTTCTGATAACTAATTGAGCTAACAAAATGTAATTGGGTGCTTCAATTACATCTAATTTAATGGGACCCACTAATTGTAATAGTTACTCAAACATGTCAGTGATGTATAATTACAAGCAATTATAGCAATTATACTCAAATTCAATTACTAAGTGGTTTTTCAAACACTATTCAAATATATTCTTTCCTTTCCTTTCCTTTCCTTTTCTTTGATTATATTTATCCAAACACAAGCTTAAAGAAAAATACACTACTCATCCTAAGTTTTATTTAGTAAATAAATTTTTATTTAATAAAAATCTTGCTCCTATGGCTTGAAAAAGATTTATTTACCCATTGAAATTTGATGAAAAATACATTAATAAAATGATTTTTAAATAAAGGAACAACTTTATTGTTCATTAATTAATTATTATTTTATTTATTTATGTTGTCTTCAATTTTGACATTCAATAATTTTCAATTTAAAATAATAAAAATATAATTAATTATAAAATTATTTCAATTATTATTAAAATAAATTATAAATTGTATTATATCTTAATATAATCATATGTTAAATATAATATATTTTCATTTGATATATGTATGTTTTTTAAAAAGTTACAAGGATAGTCACAAATGCAATTATCAAAGAATACATTCAAATAACTATAACTAAATTCAATCGTTACAAAACACGACTAACTTGATAACTGAATTATATGCAAACGTAGACTAAAATAAATCTATATAAAGCCTCCAATAAAATAATATTAACTTAAATTGTAATTTCCTTATATTATAATATAAGCATATGTTAAACATAATATATTTTCAGTTAACATATATAAGTATTTTTTAGAAGTTACAAGTATAATCACTATTGCAATTACAAAAAAATTATTTGAATAAGTGTAGTTATAATATAAATATTTATACAGGGCTTGCGCATGATGAGACTTAAACTAGAATAAATATGGATTCAAAAGCCATACATGGTTTACATATATTGAGACTCGAATCTAGGATCTTAAAGTCCCTAGGGCTTTAACCTTGCTATTAAGCTGAAACCTCATTGGTCGAGAAAGGATTGTATGAAATACGAACGCCATGTCATCGTGTATCCCTTTCCAATTATTTAATGACATTTCAACAATTTTTTCTATGTCATTGATACATAATTTTGGTAATTTTTTAACTTGGACACTCAACCCTGAACCCAAACTCGAACCTTGAAATTAGGTTCAGGGTTTAGGATTCGAGGTTTTGAGTTTCATGTTAGAGTTCAAATTTAGGGTTCAGGTTCAATGTTCAATTTTGGGTTTGGGTTTGGGGTTCAGGGTTTGGGATTCAAGGTTGAAGGTTAGGGTTTGGGTTAGAGTTCGGGTTCGGGTTCGGGCTTAGATTAAAAAAATTACTAAAATTATGTACTAATAATATGGAAAAATTTGCTAAAACTTCATTAAATAATTGGAAATGTATATAGGATGATGTGGCACCTCTATTGCGTACAATCTTTTCTTTTAAGCTAGAATCTCATTGGTAGTATGTTTATTTTTTAAAAAATGTTATCAATGATAATTATATTTTGTTTTATCTTCTCTTTTATTCTTTTAAAATAAAATAATTTTAATTCAAATACAAGTTAAATATTTAAAACTTAAATTTTATTATTTATATTAACTTTTTATGAATCATTTGTACTTTTTATTATTTTAATTTTATTAGTTTCTTTTCATTCAAACCTTTTAAATAATGGTAACTAATAATTTTAAGTAAAATATATAATATATAATATATAATTGAATTAAATATAAATTCAAAATACTTAATTTTAATAGAAGTCAAATGTATCTAAATTTTATACTATTTCAATATTTAATTAGAATTTTACTATTTTAATTAAAATTTAAAACAATAATATATATAAATAATAAAAGTATGATTTTAAAAGAAAACCTCAATAAATAAATCTATTTTTTTGAAATATTTGTGTGATAAATGAATATTCTTCAAACTATAGAAAAATTAAATATATTTTACAAGTTAAATGTTTTTATCCTAAAATAAAGGCTTAATTAAAAAATATCTTCTAAACTATACTTGTGTTCTCAATATGATTTAAACTTTTTTGGTCAAGTATAGTACCCAAAAATTAACACCGTTACGAAATTTTCTTTAACTATAGAGGTTTTCACGTGATATTTGACTTTTACCCTTTTCTTTTTAGAATTTGATTGGGAAAATTGAAAGATATTAAATGTATTAGAAAATGTAAAGGTAAACTTGACTCATTTAACTATTTTACTAGTCCCTCATTAAAAAATGATAACGTGGCCCAATCACCAAATAACATGTGGCAAAAATAATACATAAGCAATATCACCTAATTATTTATATTAAATAATTTAAAAATAAACAAAATTTAAAAAGACTGGAAAATTTTAAATAATTAAAAAATTAAATTAAATTAATATTAATATTAATATTAATATTGATTAAAATAATTATATTAGTATTAAAAATTCCTTCCACCTATCAATAAATAATTAAAAATATTAAATTAATTTTATATTATTTCAGTTTAGTGTTGTTTCTTGAGTCAAGTAAAAAATTATTATTTTTACCTTTTACCATTTTTATTAATTTAAATTATAAAAACGTGAATAACTTTTTGGTGCACACTGCACACTGCACTTGGAGTGAAGGGCTAAATAATAATGAATGATACGACAAAGATGTTACTTTTTTCTTGGTTCAAAGAAGGCGGGCACAATTATTGCTTTCTCTATTGTTTTACGCAAATAAAGATTCTTTTACATTGAAATTCAATATATTTAGGTGAACACTGAACTGCTATTTTTTATAATAAATATTAGATGCAGTGATTGAAGTTACAACTTTAGATATAATATTATTGAATGAATAATCATAAATTTAAAATATTAATTTTTTAGCCTAAAATTTTAATAAATACTAAAATTTTATCACACGTCAATACATATGAAAATTATGGATTTAAAACATAAGTTTGTGTTTAAAAATAATATAAAATAAATAATAAAGTATATAATTTGAAACTAATTAATTATAATAACACATGAAATATGTATTATATTAAAATTTAAAAATTAGATTATATTATGAGTAAAATGAAATGTAAACATATAAATACATCAGATTAACAATACTATGAACTACAATTGTTTATCATGATGTTGTCACCAATTATGAGTTAGTATCGAGTTAATTTGTTACACAAACTTAATTAAGTGTTTTATTTTAACATGTATAATTTATTATCTCTGTCAATTGTATATCTATACTATTTATTAAGTGTTTTATTGAGTTGGTGTCACACTCAACTAGATCATCAATTCGGTAGAGAAAATTACAAAATTGTCTTTCTATAATTAAAATAACTAATACTTTTTAGGGTATTTTAGTCTTTTATTTTAACAAAACAAAAATATATATCATATGGAGGATTTGAACCAGAATAAATTAAATTAATTAAATCTAAAATTTACCATTCAATCAAAGTTTCATTTTAATAAATTTTATACATTTTATTTCAATATGCACAATTTATGATCTTTATCAATTGTATATATATTTATACTATTTGTGTTTTACTGAATTAGTATTACCTTCAACCTAGTCACCAATTTGATTATGAAAATTATAAAATATCATTTAAGTAATTAAAATAAGTTATACAATTTGAGGGTATTTTAGTCTTTTATTTTAAAAACTAATAAAAATATGCATATAGTGAAATTTGAACTCGCCCGATTCATAAAACTTTAAATTTACTATTCAACCAAAGTTTCATTTTATTTTTATACAAATGTTCTAATTTCGTAATTTTCACATACGTATGATATGATTTCTAGTGTAAGTTGTATTCCTTAGAAAATAAATCCATATATATGAATTTAATGATAATTATTAGAGAGTTTAACCTTAATAAATTGCAAAAAAAACTTTATGCTCCGATTTGAAAAGTTGGATTTAAATTTCATTTATTGGGTAAATGGTAAAAATAATTTACATTATTATAAATAAAATATATTTTAGAAAAGTATGAAAATTCGATTTACCAAATAAAATTTATTTTAAAAATTTATTATTTATTACTATATAGGCATTTAACAATTCTATAAATTTGAAAAATTATCATAAATAATATATTTATAAATTATTTACTTTTTAATTTACACTATTTTTAAAATCTAAAACTTTAATTCCTACCAACTACCTATTAAACAAATTGCAAAGGATGGAATTTATTCATGGTTGCTTTTTCAAAAGGAGCTGGCTCTTTCTGGCCCTTTCTTTTAAGAAAGACAGAGGCTGCTAAACCTAAATGGCACAAGTTTGTCAAAATTATGACGAAAAACTTTTTAATTTCTTTTATATAATTCTTAAAATTATACACAATCCTTACATAATATTTAAATAAGAAAATAAACACTTTTTAACATGTTAAATTAACATTTTTTTTGTATTGATAATTGTTAGGATTTTAGAACCGATAGTCTAAGTGACCGATAAGATCTAGACCTCCGACCCGGATGAACCCGACTCGGATGAAGAATGTTCCTCTATAGGCACAGTCAGCTGAGGACGTCGCAGGAATGCAAGATGTTCGTAGAGATAACTCGCGCGGGAGAGCTCGCTTAAGCTTTGCACAAATGAGGTCCAAGAGAATAGCTCGCGCAAACCTCGTAGGGACGAGGTCGCAAGCCATGTCTGCAAAGAGGACCCTTGCTCATGACTAGTAGATGTGAGGTTCACAAGGAAAGTCAGTCCCAAGTCAGAAAAGACCACGTGCTCCACAGGTAAGCGTCCAATAAACCAAATGAGGCCTAGAGAATGTCAACACCAGGGACAGGGAATTTAGTGCCCTCGGCTCAAAGGCCAAGACAAAATAGTGGGCCCTATTGTGAGTTGTAATAGTAACAGTAGAAATGTGTATAAATATCCCTTGTGTTTCCTTTAATACAACATGAGAAAATATTACTCAATAATTGGTGCGGTGAACGTGGACTGCTTCCGACCAACAGATTTTCTCTAGTTTGATCCAGTTCCCTTCAACCTAAAGTAAAAAAATGACTCACCCCGACGAAACCTCTCCTTTCATCCCCTCATCTGATCAGATAAGAGCATCGGGTCCTGATCCCCGACATGATGAAATAGACTTGTTCGCTGACAGGCCCAAAAACCTCGATAACGCGATCTATCGGGGGTCTTCTCCTTCCCTGGACCTTAATCTCTCTTCTAGTCAGGGAATGCATTATTCCCTCAACCAAGAACCACCTCTTCCGCAACTCCAGGCCTTCTAGGAACAGATAGCGGTGCAAGAGGCACGGTTTGTACAACAGCAAGCCTTTCAACAGGAGTTACTAAGGTAGAATGAGGAACTACGCCGAAAGGCACGTGCTGATAACTTGGGATCCTAAGGAAACATTATCGCCTAAGATGAAACCCCAAGCACTCAGCTGAAGGATTGGATGAATGATATGAATGAGCTTCGTCATGACGTGCGGGCCCTACACCCAGAGTCGCAAGACATGGACTGGTTGTTCTGTTTTAACAACTCGCTAGCTCCCAAAATCGCGGCAGTATGCCTACCCCACGACTTTAAAGTACCTAAGGACATGTTTGAGGGAGAAGGGATCTGCGAGCCCATTTAATGTAATATAATAACCACATGAATGTGTTGGGAGTATCAGACGCTGCCAAATGCAAAGCCTTCTCTACGACGTTGAAAGTAAGCGCCAAGGGCTAGTATTTTTCTCTTCCACAAGGCTCAGTTCACAACTTCTCACAGCTAGGAAAATTATTCTTGGAAAGATTCTGGGACCACCAAGTAATCATGAATACACCCATGGAGATGACTTTGGTGACGCATCGAGAGGATGAGTCCTTCTAAGACTACATAAAGAGGTTCCACGCAGCTACACTCAACACAAAGAACTTAGAAGACCAATGGGTAATAAATGCCTTCATCATGGAGGTACAAAATGACCATGTGCAGTACTCGTTCATGGATAACAGGTCGTAGAGCCTAGCTGACCTATACGAACGGGCTCATAAGTTCGCAGAGGCAGAAGAAATCAAGAGGGCATCACGAGTCAGTTTCCAAATGGAGGATAGAAAACCTAGGAATAGAGAAGGAAGCATGCTAGGTAATCTCTTAGCAACCAGTCCTTACGGGTTAGAACTGATAGGCCGCATAGGACCTCAACCCAAAACGATGCACTTAGAAACCCGTAGAGGCACCAACAAGAGCATGTAAGGCGTTACACCCCAAGGCAAGTTCGAAGCTTACACTCCATTGAACGCCACGCGAGCTAACATCCTTAACTAGGTAAGAGTTTGGGCATTCTTCTTAAACCACTCTCGATGCGAAGTACCGGTAGAAGGGTGAACTCTAGGGACCGGTACACCTTTCATGATGATATGTGATATAAGACTGAAGATTGCTTCACGTTAAAAGACACCATAGAAGAAGCTGGCCAGAATGACGAGCTCGCTAAGTTTATAAACATGGACTAAGTTCATAAACATGAAGGTTCATAGTATGGCCAGAGTTCATAGGGACCAGATCCCAAGGGAAAATAAAAGGTACGAAAAATCGTTCATGTAATAGTAAGCACAAGTGACGAGTGGGTGCAGTCAAGCACCTAGAGGCAAGCTCACATGAACAGTGTGATGTTACTCAATACATCAAAAAAACCGCGACACCAGGAACAGTGGAGTGTGGAGTTTAGAAGTGGTGGCGATGAGCTAATCCACGACGATGATGGAAACGACCCAATGGTGGTTTCGACTGAGATCGTAGGGTTTAAAGTCAAGAGGATACTTGTCGATAGCAGCAGCGTAGTAGAAGTTTTATCTTGGGGAACATATAAGAAAATATGCTGAAAAGAGCAATCCCTATCCACAGCCAGCCTTTTATATGGCTTTGCGAACCATCTTGTCGAAGTAAAGGGCACTATAACATTGTAAGTCACTCTAGGTGACAATGAGAATACAACCACGGAATGTGTCCAATTCTATGTGATCGATCACCTGATGGTATATAACGTCATCTTTGGTAGGCCAATCATGCGAATGAGAAAGATGGTGATGGCAACCTATTATATGAAGATCAAGTTCCCGATAAATATCAGCGTCGATTTCTTACGATTCGACCAGTACACTACTACACAGTGTCACATACTATCTATGAAGTAGACGAAGTAACCTTTGACCGAGAAACAGAGTTTACCAGGAAAAGCCATCAACCTAGACGACCTAGATGTAAGGGAAGAACATCGAGATACAAAACTTGATGGAATGGAGCACACGGAGACCCTACAACTATTTTGCGGCAACAAGAAAATAACAGTCAGAATTTTATCAACGCTGAATGGAAGAAAAGATTTTATTGGTCGAATGCCTGAAGGGGAATTCAAACGTCTTCGCATGGTCTCCAATGGATATGCTAGGCGTGGACCCGTGAGTGATAGTGCACAGGTTAAATGTACTTCTAAAGGTGAAACCCGTGAAGTAGAAGAAGAGAAAGTTTACACCAAACATAATTGAAGCAGTAAGACAAGAGGTTGCCAAGTTATTGGCCACCAGATTTATCAGATAAGTGGAGTACCCGAATTGGATTTCGAATGTGGTAATGGTAAAAAAGGCGACAGGCAAGTGGAGGATGTATATTGACTTCACCAACTTGAACAAGGCATGCCCCAAAGGTAGCTTTCCCTTACCATCGATAGACCGGTGGACGCATCTACCGGGCATAGGTTCATGAGCTTCATGGATGCCTTCTCGGGCTATAACCAAATCCTATTAGACCAGGGTGACCAGGAGAAGACAATCTTCATCACTGATGAAGGTCTATTCTGTTACCAAGTTATAACATTTGGACTAAAAAATGCGGGTGCAACTTACCAAAAGTTAGTAAACAAGATATTCAAATAGCAGATAGGTTGCGGTCTGGAAGTATATGTAGATCATATGTTTGTAAAAATTGAATCCATGGAGAAGCATGTGCGGAACCTATCTAACTCATTCACAACGTTGAAGACCCACAGCATGAACCTTAAACCTGAAAAGTATACATTCGACGTGCGAGCTGGCAAGTTCTTGGGTTTCATGATATTAGAGAGGGGAATAGAGGTGAACCTAAAAATAATTCAAGCTATCACGGAGATGCCCCCACCGCGAACTATAAAAGAAATCCAGTGCCTCACTGGCAGGGTGGTGGCGTTAAACAGATTTATCTTCAAGATAGCAAACACGTGCCTACCATTTTTTAAGGCTTTGAGAAAACACTTCCCATGGATCGAAGAGTGTCAAACTACCTTCGAACAACTAAAGCAGTACCTTACTTCCCCCCACTTCTAAGGTCGGCTCAAACGGGAGAAACGTTACATTTATACCTAGCAGCCTCGGAAGAAACAATCGCAGCTGTCTTGGTCAAATCCAAAAGCGCCCTCCAGTTTCCAGTATATTATGTTAGTAAGGTCCTTTAGCATGGTGAGTTCATGTACGCAAATATAGAAAAATACATCTATACTCTAATCATTGCAGCTCGCAAGCTACATCTATATTTCTAGGCCCACCAGATCATCGTGGTTACTAACTAGTTGATGAAAGAGAAGCTCGCCAAGGTAAACACTCTAGGGAGGATAATAAAATGGAACATCGAACTTGCAAAATTTAGAATAGATTTTTCCCTGTAGATGGCAATAAAGGGGCAGGTGTTGGCAGATTTCATGGTAGAGTGTTCGTTCAAAATAAACGAAGACACAACAGGTAACATAGAATGTAATTTGAAACATAGAATAGTGATGTACCTCGTAGACATAATGTAATATTTGAATACTAATAAAAATTAGCAAGTTAATCAATAGCACATTATGCGATAAAAATTACCACTCTAACGATTCTCACACTTTACAGAGAAATAATATTCACTTTACATTTTTTTACTAAAACTATTTTTCGTTGTTGGACACTACCAATAGTAAACACACCAGGAAGTGCACACACAATAGATAAATTGAAAGATTGGATGATTTATGTCGACAGCTCTGCAGCCAGAACAAGATCTGGGGTAAGCGCACTCTTGATAAACCCAAAACATAACAAGTGGCAATATAGACTGTCATTTTGATTCCAAACATCAATCAGTGTCGAATATAAAATGCTGATCTCAAGACTACAATTAGCGCACTAGCTGGGTGCTAGGAACTTAACCATACACACCGATTCTTAGCTCATGAAAAAGTAAATACACGATAAGTATGCGGTCAAAGAGTAAACACTAAAATGACATCATACAACAACAATTCAATACTGGAGGGATTCGACAAAGCTGAGGTCAGATAGCTCCCAAGGAACGACAACACAGCACGGATGCTTTGTCAAAGCTAACATCCTCAATCACCATTGAGTAGAGAGGAAAAATCCTACTCAAACATAAGAAAGTACAGAGTTATGATGTTCCCCAAGTGCTATTCACAACCTAGGAAAAAGCGTGGATGACCCCTATAATCCACATGCTGCAGGGAAAAGAGAAACGATAAGATCGAAAAGAGCTCGCGAAACAACAACACAAGGCAGCGCAACACATCCTTCTAGAGGGTGTGCTATACAGAAAAGGCTTTTCACACTAATTGATGTGATGCCTCTTTCCACCAGTAGTTGAATATGTTATGAGAGAGATCCATAAGGACATTTACGACAATCATCTGAGAGGTAAGTTGTTAGTACAAAAAATACTTAGACAGGGATATTATTGGCCTGGTATTTATGAATACGCCCAACACATGGTCTACAAATGTAATCCCTGCCAAAGAAACGCTAGAATACAGTGACAACCAACAGAACCTCTCTAAATCATGACAGGGCCTTGGCCTTTTACGACATGGGGAGTTAACATCCTCGGACCATTCCCCATAGCAATGAAATAGAAAAAGTTCATTATAGTAGTTGTTGATTACTTCACCAAATGGATCGAGGTAGAAGCTCTGGCAATCATAACAAAGAAGTAGGTAGAGCAATTTATGTGGAAGTCGATTGTCTGCAGGTTTGGGATACCTTACACTATTATCACAGACAATGGCACACAGTTCTAAGGGAAGTTCATGAAATCTTGCACAAACTTTCGAATATCCGTGGCTTAAAGCTCTGTGAAAACCCCACAAACCAATGGCTAAGTGAAGGCTATAAAGAAGAAAATTCTGATCGCGCTCAAGAAGAAAGTAGGCGAACTAAAAGGGGCTTGGTTGGAAGAACTACCAGGAATCTTATAGGAATTACAAACTACGGCCCGCACTGCAACGTGTGAAATAGCCTTCTCAAAAGTTTATTGTGCAAAAGTCATCATCCCCGCGAAGATAGGCCTAAGATTGCACAGAACGTAAAACTTCAACGAAGAAGCTAATCAAGAGGACCTTAGACTCAATCTGGACTTGACCGACGAGCTCAAGGAAACAATTAAGATAAAAAAATATAGTATGTGCCCAACAAATAGCTCATTACTATAACTCCAAGGTCAGAGTAAAGTAGTTTCAAGTAAGTGACATTGTGCTAAGAAACACTAAAGTCAGCTTGTCCGCCTCTAAGTGCGGGAAGATGACCTTGAGTTCAGAGAGGCCATACAAGATGGTAAAAAATATATGCTATAGAGTATATAAATTGGCAAGAATAGAAGGCGCGATGATACCGTGAACCTGAAATGCCTGACACCTCAAAAAGTATTATGTATGAATACATATCAGATAAATAAATCTCTTCCTCAAGTAATTATTGTCTGTAAAATTAAGGTTCGTAGGCGAAGAGTTATGACCTCCAACATAATTAGCGAGAGCAAATCTCCCAGCTATAAAATGAAGGTTCGCAGGCGAAGTGCCGGGACCTCTACCATAGTTAGCGAGAGCAAAACTCCTAGTTGTAAAACCAAAGTTCGCAGGCGAAGAACTGTGACCTCCAGCACAGTTAGCAAGAGCAAAGCTCCAAGTTGTAAAACCAAGATTCGCATATAATTTTTTTCCAAGTATGAAATAGCTCGCAACAACACTCTTCATTTAAGAAAAAAGTAATACAAAAAGAACCAACTAGATATCAAAACTATGTTTATTTATTCAAATAAAAAAGTATAATATCATTACTCAGTTACATCATTACCCCCACCCTAATCCTGATTAGCAAAAGCATCATTCTCAACAGTTGTAGCAGCAACCATAACATCCCTAGTCACTGAGGGACGAACTGAAGTCACAACATCCCCAATAGCAGATGGAGCTAAGTCTATAGTACCAGAACCCTTACCCTCATCCACAAAAAGCTCCCTCTTCTAAGTGGTCGCAAAAGAATCTCAAGTAGACCTAGAAGGGTTAAAGATATCGAAGCTTAGGCTGCTCACATCTACGTCTATAAATGTATCAAAATCCACATTGTGGATATTAAAGGGGCCACAGATGACCTGGGTATGCAAAAGTAGGTTCTCCTTGAACCTTTGAAGGGAGCCCAAGATATTTTGAGAAGTTTGCTGCTTGAAAACTGCCAGCGCCTCCATTTGCTTCTGAAAGGTAGTATCTACCTATTTTTCACACTTCCTAATAATCCTTTCCAGTTCAACGGAGTGCCTTGTAGTGACCTTCTTTAGCTCCACCTCTACGATTATGCCCTTCTATTTTTCAACGGTGAGCTTAGTTTCACACTCCTCTTTAGTCTCCATCGTCGCTAGGTGCTCAGTGAGAACTCCCTGTTGTTTATTTATTATTTCGTTCTGTTCTCTTACCTTATTGTACAGCTCGCGTACCCTATCTAGCTCAACTCGAGTATTAGTGAGCTCCTTATCGCAAGCTTTCGTGTACCTTAGGCCAAAAGTGCCAACCTCAGATAATAGGCGATACAAAGATGATGAGAAGTCTTCCACAGCCTTAATAGATACCCTTTCAACTGTGAGAGCCATTAGAGAGTCTTTACAAATAGGAGGAGGAAGAGTGTCCTCAGTGATGTCAATGGGTGAGCTCGCCTGGGCAACAGTTGGTAAGTTCGCCAGAGAGGAAGAACAGATAGGGGTGACTGCATTAGTAAGGTTTTCGCTATCAACCCCCTCATTTGGCGACGTTCTATTTTAGGGCTATCCCTTTCCTCATCCCTGGAGAGGTTGACACGTGCAACATTAGTCGAGGTCTTACACCTCTTGCGACCACTACTTATTAAAGCATCGATGTTCATGGCTTTGTTAAGCTCGTGTGAGATGCTGTCACTGTCAGTGTCACTTGAACTACCTTCGCTCCCTAACTGCCTACTGCACCACCAAGAACCCTAAAATCAATAGAAGTAAGTGACAAGTGAGTACCTCTTTCAACTTTCTCTTCTCGCTTAAATTTTGGGAGAGCAAAGGGACGAAACACTATCCCACAATAGTGGTAGAAGAAGTTAACATATTCTCTCAAGCGCTCCATTAGTATTATCTTCAACTGGTCGAAGGAATCATGGGGCCAACTGTCCCTTGCTGACCATCGACCAACAGGTCGTGCGACCTTTTAATTGTCACCAACCTTCTAACCGTTCAGGCTAAGATCCTTTAGACAGAATTTGAAGACATTTCTAACAGTTAGAACCGTCTCCATGGCCAGCACACGACCAACGCGTAATCTATGATACTGTGCAATAGCTTCATCAGTGGTAAAGCTCCTCCAGAAAGTGTGCATGTCCTTCTTAAGGGAGGACCATCTGGTGGGGAACCCAAAGCCCTCGCCAAGTAGATTGTGAACTTTTCCCCCATTTTAGGTAAAGATTCTTGCACTAGTTTTTTATTATTGTTCACGCCTTCCGACGGGAAAAAATAGTAGAACCCTGCAGACTCCCCCACGTTGGTCTCTTTCAACTGATACAGGTGCTGGAAGATGGAGAGCATAGGGACTTCGCCTAGCTGGCAGTATTTAAGGAAATACACCATGGCGAGCCACTAAGAGAAACCAGAAAGCTAGCCAGGAGCGAACCTATTGTCGTTGAGGAGACTGTAAAAAAAAAGGTATAGAGGAAGGTGGAAGCCCGCTTCCAAAACATGCAACGGAAGAAGGAAGCTCTCCTTCGCCGCCTCACACACACGATGTAACTCCGAGGGAATGGAAAAGTCATAAGCAAAATGGGAAAACTTGATTCCTCGTACGACCAGAGCCCGCTTCATCTCCTTTGATGTTGTGGTGCAGGTATAGGGTTTTTCGGTCATGATAATTGGAATCGGACGAGCAGAGACAATCTGGCTGTGAGCTTCTCTTATTATTACAATATTATGAATAAAAAAAGAAAGAAAATAGATATCAGAGTTAAGAAATAGAGAAATTCGAGAGATTTACCTCTAGTCTGATTTGTAGAAAAGCCAAACAATGGGGAAACTTAAAACCTCGACCTTCTCTTTTTAAAGAGAGTCCCCTAAAACCATTCGCGTAACTAGAAATGAACCAATAGCCCAGATATGAGCACAGAAAAATGATTCGTGTCTTAACGGCCGAATATACGCACCTAATACTTAGATTCACACGTGGCAGGGCAGCTGTCATACACTACAGCCCCACGACGTGCAAAGCAAGTTACGTTTGAAATGGACCTAAGGCCCACCACTTTGTAACATCCCTTAGTCCCACCAATGGGGGGACTAGATTGTCAGGATTTGGGAACCAATAGTCCAAGTGACCGATAGGATCTAGACCTTCAACCTGGATGAAATCGACCCGAAAGAAGAATGTTCACCTATAGACACAATCAACTAAGGACCTCGCAGGAATTTAAGATGTTTGCAGAGATAGCTTGCATGGGAGAGCTCACGTAAGCCTCGCACAAATGAGGTCGCAAGAGGAGAGCCCACGTAAACCTCGCAAGGACGAGACGCAAGCCATGTCTATAAAGAGGGCCTTCGCTCGTGACTAGTAGGTGCGAGGTTCACTGTGAAAATCAGTCTTAGGGTCAGAAAGGACAGCGTGCTCCACAGACAAGCGTCCAATAAGCCAAAGGAAGCCCAAAAAATGTTAGCACCAGGGATAAAGAATGTCAGTGCTTTCGGTCCAAAGACTTAGCACCAGGGATAAAGAATGTCAGTGCCTTCGGTCCAAAGGCCAAGACAAAATAGTGGGCCCTATTGTAAGTTGTAATAGTAGTAGCAGGAATGTGTATAAATACCCCCTGTGTTTCCCTTAATACAACATGAGAAAATATTACTCAATAATAATAATAATTAATATGGTTATACATCAAAGATTACCAACCCAAGTCCTTGATAGGATTCGAGTCATCTACCCGTGACTTAGACAGGTTCCACCAAATGATCGAGTGAGAAGCAAACCGTGAAAAGACAATGAAGGGTGTTCGCGAACCCAGCTTGATGGCAGGCTCGTGGATCTAGCTTGCACAAACTAAGGGAAGGTCGCGATCTTAGCTTGTGTGCATCCAAGGAGCTTGCAAAAGGGGGAATCAAATACAATCAAAAGTGAAATCAGATTTTGATCTAACGAAAAATTTGAAAATTGAAAACGGAAATAGAATAGGATGAAAAAGATAGAAAATCAATAAAGAAGGTTATTAGACATCGGGATCGATGGTATTTAATAAGTTCTACCTACTATTGGATTTGAACCAATGACTCCCACTGTATGAAAGCAATACTCTAACCGCTGAGTTAAGTATGTCATTTATTATCAAGAGGAATCATAAAGAGAAATAAAATGGACTTATTAAATCGATGGATTATAAATCCAATATTACTTCTAAGCAATACCAATCAAATCGACCAAAATGGTATGATTATGAAGTTGGATCATGTAATATTCATCTTGACAAGAAATTATCTACATAATATGATAAAATATATATCACAAACACAAGGGCTATAACTCATTTGCTAGATGCTCCGTAAGCAACCCAGAAGGAAACATGTGTCCAGCAGGCCTGAAGCCCGCACAGAATATCAGTAGTAGGAACAGAAATGATCGCGTGCTCCACAGACAACCCAGAGTGAAACACGTGTCTGGCTGGCCTGAAGCCCACCAGAATGTCAGTGCTAGGAACGACGAAATCAAGACAAAACAGTAGGGTTCTATCGTGAGCTATGATAACATGTATAAATACCCAAATACTCCCATTGATAAGATACAAGACAAAATTACTCAAAAAATATCAATACTAATTAAATTAAAAATAAAAAATAAAAAATAAAAATTATTCAATTATTTAATTTTTATATTAAATATTAAATATAAATAAATATTATTTATTGATTAGAGTATAAATTTTAAACTAAATATTTTTATATATAACATTAAATACAGATAAAATAAGTATGAAAAAGAGAATATTTTAAATACAGCATGAGCATCTATATTAATATAATTTTCTTACTCAAAACTTTTTATGAATATCTTTTATTGAATTTAAGATAACGAACTAAATTCATTTAAATAAATTTAAAATCAAAATAAAATTATAGTAATAAATAATAATTAGAGTATTAAAGACTTTTAAGTTTTACGTTTAATAAATTAAAAACACTATTTAATTATATTCCGTTGTAATAATTATAGTGAAAACTATTAAAATAAGAACAATGAAAATCAAAACGATCTTAGCCACTA
This sequence comes from Gossypium raimondii, assembly GCF_025698545.1. Taxonomy (NCBI): domain Eukaryota; kingdom Viridiplantae; phylum Streptophyta; class Magnoliopsida; order Malvales; family Malvaceae; genus Gossypium; species Gossypium raimondii. The sequence continues at coordinate 29,030,029 of NC_068570.1, read as the reverse complement.
AATCAAAATAAATAGTTCTAAATCTTAAATTGTATTTATCCTACTTTATTAAAATAAAATCAACTACACCTAATCTTTCTCTTCTTTTTTTCTTTTACCGTGTAATTAAAGTGCAAGGTGAAAAAGTTGAGTAGTCTTACTTTCTAATTTAATTATTTTAGAAAAAATTGGAATGGAAATCAATATATTATGATTATTAAGATTAAACAATTTGTATATTAGGTATTTGTTTTTCTTGATTGAAAATTGGTCGAACATTTCATTCTAAGAAAATGAGAGTAAAAAGTGAGTACTTGAAATCAATCTAGAAAGAAAACTCAATCTTTTATAATGAAATGGTCATGAATTTTCTCAATCAAGAAAAACAAATATCTAATATCCAAATTGATTAATTTTAATAACCCTAATCCTTTCTTTTCATTTCATTTTTCTAAGAAAAAAGAAATTAAATCTAAAAGTAAAGATGAGGTGGTGTTGATTTTATTTTAATAAAACATATTCATAAAAATTAGTCACCAATTTTTTCAATAAAAAAGACTTCAATTACACTGATGAAAAGGAAAAGAAGAAAAAGATTGATTGTTGCTAATTTTATTAATAAAATATTTATTTTGGTATGATAACTAAGATTATTTTAATTATCAAGACTCTTATTTTAAAAATTCATACTATATTTGTCACTTGCGACCACAAACTACTTTTTATTTTTAATGTTTTATTTTATTTTTTAAAATATAATTATTTGTAAAATATTATTTTTTCCCCAACAACCGATATGATGAACTCTGCGCGACCTTCGGATGGCATGCAATTTTCTTTTTCTATTTTAATTTTTGATCCTAGGATCTCATGCTACTTATAGCGGCAGTAGTTGACAATTTAAAATACATAGCTTTTGTTAGGTCATTTCATTTTGATAACTTTTTTCTGAAGTGGGGATCATGTTTTGCTGGCCTTGTTGGGCTAGTTTTTTTTTTTTTTAAAGTGAATGTCTGTTTGGCTTTTAATAATAATATAATAAAAATGGACTATCTTTTAGGGTAAATTACATATATAATAAAATTCGCATCTAAAATAAAAATTACAATTTAAATACTCATGTTACATAACTTTTTTTTACATATGGAGCAATCATTAAATTGAATGGCATATGACATAATTTACAATTGCATACCACTTTAAATTTAAAAGGGCTAGAATATAATTTACCTATTACTAATTATTAACAAAAATAAAACATTTTATTATTTTCTGGGTTTGGGTTCCGACCCCACTCAGCTGTCTCCTCCCGGGTTGACTCAACCGCTGCTATGCCGCGCTGCTCAGCCATTCGCACCATAAAGAAACGGAGTAGATATGGACTATTAACTGCATCTTTGATGTTCCAGGTAAGGATGCACTGTTAAAATCTAAACGAATAGTGTAATCACTCAACTATAATTTAAATGATGGTTAAAGACTTCTGAATTTTAAGATTTTAATCTGTTTAGTAGATTTTCCACTTCACAATCAATTGTTTCATGGATATTTAGTAATGCCTACATTCTTTCCACTTCGCATTCATTTGTTTAGTAATGACTGCCGGTGAAGCAGGACAGCCGTTCTTTGCAGCAAACTGCCATTTCTAGTCCGTTTCTTTATTGTGCAAATCGCTGAGCAGAGCGGGAAAGCAAAAGCTGAGTCAACCTGGGAGAAGACAGTTTAGGACGGTGCTGGGTCGGTTCATTTTAAAAAAAATGTCACGTAACATTTCCATTAGAGTTTTTAATGAAAATAATTAAAATGAACGAATTAAATAATATGAATGTCTAAATTATAAATATTTTATTTTAGGTGTCTAAAATAAAAAAATATTTATAATTAAATAACCATCGATGTAATTTACCCTATTTCTTTTAGTAAGTGTTAATCTTAATCATGTTAAGCTTGGCATTTCTATATTGGGCAAATGAACCAATCAATGAATTCAGTTAATCGGCTTTTCTCTTTCTCAGTGAAATTTAACCAATATGTCAAAGAGAAAAGTTTTAGATTTTCTAATTAATTGACAAAAGTGTTTCATTATTATATATAAAAAAACTTTAATCTATTTATGGAATATCAATTCATTTAAAAATTTAATTTTCTTAATAAATAACAAATAATATTAGAAGTATTTATCTTTCTATTTTTATATAGAATTTTGGTCGAAATTAAGGTGTTTATTATCAATAGCAATAATTAATCTCCTTATCACAAGTGTTTTCTGAAAAATTAAATGACTGACCATAAAATGTGCTCTATTATCATGAATAAAGATTGAACCCAATCTTGTTATTAAAAGATGAGATTAGAAACCACCACCATACCACACCTTATAATTCTTTTTAATTGTGTGGCTTGAACTCAAACAAAATACCTTCATGATAAACCTCAATATCTTTTAATTTCAACCAAAATATTGTTATTTTTTTCATAAATTTTTAAAGATATAATATTATATATATGTGTAAGAATTAACCCTACTTTTGCCATCTCGTTTCCATACCATCGATACCAACCGACAAACAAAACCATTGACAATATTAAACGATCATTGCCTTCTCACTTTCCACTTGTCCAGTATTAACTTAAAACCATGCACTGCATTCAAACCCCACCCATCCATCCACAAATAAAAAGGTAAACTATATAAATAGTAATTCAACGTCGCTCAAGTTTAAAAATTCTTATTTTCTCCACTAAAGTTATTAAAATTTAATATTTTGATCCCTCATTCACTAAATCATTATGTCAATTTAGTCTTAATTCTTAAAATTATAAATTATAAATTAAAACCTTTAAAAAGTAAAAAAAAAACCTATTTAAAAGTTCATTTTTCGATCAAAATACATACAAGATTATAAATAAATGAATACCCATTTTCTCTTTTCTAACATGAAATTTATTCATTAAAATCATAATTTTTTAAATAAAATAATTATAAAAACACAAACAAAACTTAAACTAGATTCAAAGTTTTCCTTTTTTTTAGTTTTATTTTATAAAATAATAACTTATTTATTAGACATATACCCTTATTTCTTAGTTCTCTTCAAATTTGCTTAGCGTTGACATTGCCTTCGCCCACAACCACCATCACTAATAATCCTTACTCCGAACTCCTCGACTTCCACATCCTCTATCGTCATGCCATCGAACTAGAAATTGATTGTGGAGCTGCCAACATAACCTTCCTCTTACTAGTCTCTAAGACCTCATCCTCACATGTATGCTCCCAATCATACCTACCCTCAAGAACAACCTCAAACGCAACAAATTTGTTTTGGGCAACAACCGAAAGACATCGACTCTTACTCTTTTCAACCTCTAGTTGTAGGTTTTGACACAACCTAAACACGATGGTTGTTAATGTTGAAAAAAGGGAAAAGTTGAATCTGCTTAAATCTTCTTCATGACTTTTTCCCTTAAATTGTTTTATTTATAGAATTATTAATGTCATGTTAGAAAATGAGAAAAGTAGATATTTATTTATAAATATTTTTATAATTTTATGTATTTTTATCAAAAATAAATATTTAAATAATTTTATTTTTAAAATTTATTTATTAATTTTAAGAATCTAGACTAAATTGACATAATGTATAGAGTTGAGGTAAAATTGTTGAATTTTTAGAATCAAGACTAAATTAATAGAACCTGTAAATATTGGAGAACTAAATTTGTTATTATGCATATGAAAAACAACCACGTTAGCACTCCAATATGATTTAATGAATGAGTGACCAAAATATTAAATTTTGATAATGTTGGTGAAAGAATAGAAAAAAATAAATGACTAAAATAAAAATCCGTTTATAGTTGAGTGACTATTTATAGAATTTACCCAAAAAAAATCTTTGCATTTCAAGGCATTAAGATTATAGTTGGATGAATGTAATGAATCATTCATTTAAGGCTAATTTAATGGGCCTATTTGGTTCATATGCATAAGTTATACAATTTTACTCTCTATTGTTGGCGAGCCCTGAATAAACAATAATTTCCCTACCTTCTTCCTAGAATCACTCATGTTCCAAAACCCGCTTTGGCCACAAAATCAATAATTCTCTAACCCATTGTTGAGGGAAAAAAAAAACCATAATTCCACTAATTTCTCGGTCTCAGTTTAGAACCCACGATTCATTTGGTGTCCTTTGATTTGCATGTAAGATTTTCTTTGAATTTTAGATTTTTTGTTATTTTTTTTATTTTCTTGCTTTGCTTTAATTTTTATATTTATTCAATTTCTCCATTTGTTAAAATACTGAGACGCGACTCATTATGCATATTTTGTTTAAAATAGATTGATAATTATTGAAATTCACATATTTGTTATCATCGCAGATAATTTGATCTTAAAATCCTTCGTATGTGTTGTTCTGAATAGATTGTTAGTACAAAACTCTGGTAAGAAAAATCTCGAACACACGATCAGAACTCGAAAAGAAAAAAAGAAATAGGACAAGGCTCCAAGGCGTGTATCAAGCCACTATCTTTGAAGTTATATTTGCCCCCACTTATCTTTAGTGTGCAAATGAGTTCCAAGCAAATTAACCTCGAGGATACAATGAAGCCAATGACTATTTGCGTTTTGCACTTACGAGAATAGTCCACTATGCACTGAGTAATGTATAACAAAAACTCAATTTCTACAAAGGATTTCTGCAGTAATACTTTATAGAATAATCTAATAATATTAGAAAATGAAGGAAGAGAAGAAATAATATTAGAATTTGTTGATATATTTCCAAATGAAAACCCATTCCTATTTATAGGAATTTTCTTGTCTCTTCATAGAGACATCTTTCAATAGGTGTCTTTATGAATAAATATATAATAATAATTATTCATTTAATTTTGTAACTATTCAAATAATATTTTTGAATAATTATAATTCTTTTTAAAAATCAAATGATATAACTTTTGACCAATGGCCAAAAGATTTATCTTTTGATTAATTACACCCATTCATTTATAGTTATTGGGATACTATAAATATTTGAAAATGTTCCAACAATCTCCCCCCATTTTCAAAATATTTAGATTTTGATATTCTTGGAAATCAATTTGCATAAATAAAGGTGTCTTACGATTGAACCTTCACTTAGTGAAAAACATGTTAAAGTTAATCGAAATTGCATGGTAGACTAAGCTTTGAACCAACTATTCCATTTGATTAACTGAACACATCTCACACAATGATTTCAACATCAGTTAATGCATAGTATTTAGGGACACTATTATGGCCATGTGTCTATGTCCTTTTTTCATGAGTGCTGTCAGAGCCAAGCCCTTAAGCTCCTAGAAGCGGCCATACTTCCACTCACATAGGTAGATCCTATAAAAAGTGTTCCCATAATTATAACACTCTAACATATTTATGTTATGGGTCCATTAAGAGTATATTACTCACCCTTCCCTTATCATTACGGGTACCTAGCATTTTAATCTTAGGATGAATTTATTTATAGTGCTAACAGTCACATACTAATGATGTACTTTGTCTCATTGAACTCAAGACTTGACGTTATACCAAGCGTTGAGTCGAGTTTCCATCATGGGTGACTCTAATTAATAGGCTTGAGTCCCATCTCTTTTGAGGTCCTTTTTACTGCATCTCTAGCAAGACTTTTTGTCAAAGGATCTGCCAAAATTTCACTTGACCTCACATAATTAATAGTGATCACTCCATCAGAGATTAATTGTCGGACATAACTATGTCTTAATCTAATGTGTCTAGACTTTCCATTATATACTTGGCTATATGCCTTTGCTAGAGTAGCCTCACTATCACAACGGATAGAAATAGGTGAATTGGCTTAGGCCATAAAGGTACATCATAAAGCAAATTTCTTAACCATTCTGCTTCTTTAGATACAGAGGCTAATGCAATAAATTCTGCTGCCATGGTGGAATCAGTAATACATGTTTGTTTCTTGGAACCCCAAGAAATGACTCCTCCACCAAGAATGAAGATCCATCCACTAGTAGATGCATGATCTTCCAAACTTGTAATCCAACTAGCATCCGAATACCCTTCTAAAACTGGAGGATATCCATTATAACACAATCCATAGTTAATAGTTTTCTTTAAGTACCTAAGTACCCTATTCAAAGCTTGCCAATGCAAACTACTTGGATTACTTGTGTACCTACTCAATTTTCCAATAGCATATGCAATATCTGGTCTTGTACAAGTCATTATATACATAAGACAACCAATTAGACTTGCATATTTCAATTGATCAATTTTCCTACCAGCATTAGATACTAATTTTAATTGAGGATCCATGGGTGTAGATCTTTGGTATCTGATTGAAAAGATCAAACTTTTTAAGCACATTTTCAATGTAATGTGATTGTGATAAAGCTATAGTGCTTTCATCTCGGGTTATTTTAATCCCAAGAATAACATCGCTACACCCATATCCTTCATAGCAAAGTTGTTTGACAAGAATTTCTTTGTGTTTTCTATTTGTTCCAAATCCGTGCCAAAATGAGCATGTCATCTACATATAAGCAAATTATGACACCCTTTCCATTATCAAATTCGCTATATATGCACTTATCAGATTCATTTATTTTATAGCCATTAGCTAAAACAACCTTGTCAAACTTTTGGTGCCATTGTTTTGGTGCTTGTTTAAGCCCATATAAAGATTTAACAAGCTTACATACCTTATGCTCTTGTCTGGAACACCAAATCCTTAGGTTGCTCCATGTACACTTCCTCTTCCAATTCACCATTTAAAAATGCAGTTTTAACATCCATTTGGTGAACAACCAAATTATATATAGAGGTAAGTGATATTAATAATCTAATTGTAGCAATTCTTGCTACTGGAGCATATGTATCAAAGTAATCAATACCTTGTCTTTGTGTAAAACCTTTTGCTACCAACATTGCTTTAAATTTATCAATGGTTCCATCGACCTTCATTTTCTTTTTGAAGATCCATTTACAACCTATTGGTTTGGAACCTGGTGGAAGATCAACTAAGATCCAAGTTTGATTTCCCATTATTGAATCCATCTCATCATTTATTGCTTCTTTCCAAAAAGCAGAGTCTTGAGATTTCACTGCCTCTTCAAATGTAATAGGATCAAATTCGGTATTATAACAATAAGGTATCTTATTGCATATACTTTCACCTTTTCCTTCTACAAGAAACATAATGAAATCTGGTCCAAAATCTTTGACCTTTTTAATCCTCTTACTTCTTCTTAATTCTTGACAAGATTCATCATTATTATTAATTTGTTTCAATGGAATCTCATTCTCATTTGAAGAATGAATCAATTGTTGTGGTTGTAATTATCTTGATATAGAATTAAATCTATTTTCATCAAAAATAGCATCTCTTGATTCAATAACAGTATTAATTGAAATTGAATCATTTGATTCAATTACCATGAACCTATATGCCTTGCTATTATGTGCATAACCTATAAATATGCATTCAATTCCTCTTTCACCTAACTTTTTGCGTTTAGGTGTTGGAACTTTTACAATAGCTCTACAACCCCAAACCTTTAAATAATTAAGGTTTGGTTTCCTTGTCTTCCATTGTTCATAGGGGGTTATTTTAGTTTCCTTATTAGGAACTCTATTCAATATATGACAAGCTGTTAGAACAGCTTCTCCCCAAAAACCTTGTCCAAGACCTGAATATGATAACATTGAATTTACCATTTCAGTCAAGACTCTATTTTTTCTTTCAGCTACACCATTTTGTTGTGGTGTGTAAGGGGCTAAAACTTGATGGACAATTCCAGTGAGTTCAAAATAACTTGGATTATAGTATTCTCCACTTCTATCCGATCTTAAGCACTTGATAAATGATTTACACTGAAGTTCAACTTCAGATTTATAAACTTTAAATTTATCAAGTGCTTCATCTTTTGAATGCAATAAATGTACATAACAATATCTAGAACAATCATCAATAAAAGTAACAAAATATTTCTTTCCACCTAATGTAGGAGTATTATGCAAGTCACATAAATCACTATGTATCAAATCAAGCAATTTTGTTTTCCTTTTAACCTTAGGGAAAGGATTTCTTGTAATTTTAGTCAACATACAGGTATTGCATTTTTCAATATTATTATTAAAAAAAGGAATTAAATCTAATTTATACATGTCATTCAATTTTCTATAATTCAAATGACCTAATCTGTAATGCCACAAACAAAAAGATTCAACCATATAAGCAGAAATAGTATTTTATTCTTATTAATAATATTGAGTTTAAACATGCTCTCATACATATAGCCTTTCCCCACAAAAATTCCTCCCTTAGACAAAATAAACTTATCTGCATCAAAAACAAGTTTGAAACCAAACTTATTCAACAGACTTCCAGACACTAAATTCTTCCTAACTTCTGGTACATAATATACATCATTTAATGTTAAAACCTTTCTAGAAGTGAATTGTAGTTCAACAGACCCTTTGCCTTTAATTGCTGCGGTGGAAGAATTTCCCATGTACAAGACATTGTCATTTTCACATTGTGTGAACTTTGTGAACATGCTTTTGTCTTTGCACACATGTTTGGTTGCTCCTGTATCAATCCACGATGTATTATCATCTTGTGCCATATTAATTTTAGATATCATTGCAACGAACTTTTCGTTATTATCAGCCTTAGAAGATGATTTCTTTTTTAAAAATCGACATTCATTCTTGAAATGTGGGACTTTCCACAATGATAGCATAAGCCCTTTTGTTTCTTTTTGAACTTAGGTGCTCTATCAGTCTGTTTGAACTTTCTCTTGAATGGTTTAGTAGTCTGTACTTCCTCCGTAACATGTACTTTGGCATTTTCAGAATTTAGGTTCTGATGTTGTTTTCTATGCTCTTCTTCAATACGAAGATGATTTGCCAAAGCCTCAAGAGATATTTCTTCTTTCTTATGTTTTAGACTTCTTTTAAAGTCTTTCCAAGATGGAGGAAGTTTGTCCATTATGGAGGATACCACAATCATTTCATCCATTTTCATAATATATTGCTTAAATTGATTCAGCATCTTTTCAATATCACGAAATTGTTCCATAACAGAACGACCATCAACCATTTGATAATTATTGAAACGACTGACAATAAATTTCTTACTTGTAACATCTTCGATCATGTATCTTGCCTCCAATTTGTCCCATAATTCTTTAGCAGTGACCTCGTTTTGGTAGGTGTTGAACAAACCATCAGATAAACCATTCAATATATGGCCTATGCACATGTAGTCAGCATTGTCTCATTTTTGTCTTTCTTGGGTTGCAGTAACAGATTCGTTTTCATTCTCTTCAGGTATTGGAGTATCCAAAATATAAGTAATTTTTAAAGTTGATAATAAGAAGTGCATCTTTTTCTGCCATCGTCGAAAATTGCCACCATCAAACCGATCAAGTTTAACAAAGTTGGAAGCCAACTCCCTTAGTGTTCCACTTTCATGTGTTGTGGTAGTCATCATGAAATATAACCTTAAAATTGTTAGTACAAAACTCCGGTAAGGAAAATCTCGAACACACGATCAGAAATCGAAAAGAAAAAAAGAAATAGGACAAGGCTCCAAGGCGTGCATCAAGCCACTATCTTTAAGGTTATATTCGCCCCCACTTATCTTCAGTGTGCAAATGAGTTCCAAGCAAATTAACCTCGAGGATACAATGAAGCCAATGACTATTTGCGTTTTGCACTTACGAGAATAGTCCACTATGCCTTCGAGTAATGTATAACAAAACTCAATTTCTACAAAAGATTTCTGCATAATACTTTATAGAATAATCTAATAATATTAGAAAATGAAGGAAGAGAAGAAATAATATTAGAATTTGTTGATATATTTCCAAATGAAAACCCATTCCTATTTATAGGAATTTTCTTGTCTCTTCATATAGACATCTTTCAATAGGTGTCTTTGTGAATAAATATATAATAATAATTATTCATTTAATTTTGTAACTATTCAAATAATATTTTTGAATAATTATAATTCTTTTTAAAAATCAAATGATATAACTTTTGACCAATGGCCAAAAGATTTATCTTTTGATTAATTACACCCATTCATTTATAGTTATTGGGATACTATAAATATTTGAATATGTTCCAACATAGATTTCAAACACGAGATATGATACGGCATGTCCAGCAACAAAAATAATTAAGAATAAAATACTTTTCAACATAATGACTTGATTTTATCTAAAGCAACAATTATGCGAGGATTGAGCCACTAACATTCGAGATGCATTGTTCAAATAGAAAATCATTTCTCATAGCACTTGAAAGATAATCTTTGTCCATTTTAGTATTTTAATTTTTTTATATTTTATCAAAAATATTATAAAGAGCATTTTTTTTTGAAATGAATTGCATTGGACTTTATAATAAAACAAATCAAAGTACAAGCTAAACTATTGAGAATGGGCCTACGAGAGTGAAGAAACAAACAAAATTAAAAACAAGAAACAAAATAAAAAATAAAACGAAATTAAAAAATAAAACAAATTAAAAGCGAGCCTAGACTTAGTTGTCACCCACTCTCCAAAAGTAAGCCTTTGTGTCACGGGGATAGCTCTTTTGTCTCGCGATCCGTGTGGCCTTAGGCAATCCGTTCGTCCAAACTCGCCTAAGTCAGCCTTTACTCAAGCAATGATTCCTTTAGAATTCCTCCAAGGCACCAATTTGGATAGCGGAAGCAAACTATGCCAAAAGAAGCCACAAAGAACAATAGAAAGCCACAGAAAAGAATGCACGAGAGGTGTTTGAGTAAATGCTCTAAATATTCTCTTATTCACAAAGAATAATGAAACAATAAATGTAGTGAGTACAAATAAAGGGGAGGCTCTCTATTTGTAGTTGAGCTCCCCAAAATCGACGGTCAAGATTACATTACATCGACAAGCGAGATTAGCCTATCCCTTGATTTTAGGGATTTACAAGATTACATCAAATCATATCAAATCTAATCTTTACAAGATATGATTCCCTATCAATCTTTAAAGATTAGTTCCCATACTTATCAATATAGCCTAAGTTGCCATATCTTCATTATTAGGCCAACCAGACTTCAATCTGACAGGCTTCTCCAACAGCTTACCTAGTCAGGCTAGTTCTTGCGGGCCAAATGATCTTCATTTAAACAATAGACTTCCATTGGATGCATTTGGTGCGATAGTCACGGGCTTTGAACTTTAACCCATGACATTCTCCCCCACCCATTCTTGCAACATCCTTGTTGCTACTTTGGAATGGTATTGACTTGATTCGCCTCAGTCTCGTTTCGACGCCTTAGCTTTTTACTTCTTTCGAAACTTTTACCTCGGCTTACGTCGCTTCTTAACTCGAACAGTCCCACTTGTTTGTACATCTCGATGGTAAAAAGTCACGTCTCTCTCTTGCCCACATTCTAACTTTCCTTGAACAGAATCATCTTGATTCACAATACTTGGCTTCACTTTGCCCACAGTCACTCTGCCTCCTTGCTCAAGAACTTCGAAAGGGCCCTTACATTTTTGCCAAGTCAACAAGTTAGAACGCAAAACACTATCAGAGTGTTAAGAGTGTACCTTTCTCGTTGCATTTACTCGGGTCAACTGTCTAACTTGTATCACTACTTTCCCGAAGTTTGATGCACACCTCACCTCTCTTATGGGTGGAAGTCCCTCCGATGTGTCAACAGAAATAAGCTTCATTGATCCTAGCTTCAAGGTTTGCATTGTGACTTCTTCCTCTGAATCCAATGCCAAACTCACCTCTTTTATGGGTGAAAGCCTCGTCGAAAACTCGGCCAACTCCGTCGCTTTACTCGAATTGAGCCTTATTAGTCCTAGCTTCATTGTTTTCATCGCAAATTTTTCCCCAAAGTTTGATGACAAACTTACATCTTCCTCATGTGGAAGCCCCTCCGATGTTGCCTTTTCTTTGACCACAACTGACTTGGATTGCTTTGGACAGTTCTGCAACTTATATAGACCACGGTATAAGAAGCAGTTTACTCACTTCTTTTTACTCCTCTTTGACTTCTTGGCTTCGACTTTTCCCTTGCTTGAACCAAGCTTCTTGGGCTTCTTGTCTGCTCTATCGTCCCCTTCGATGATAGACTTTCTCAGACACTTTCGCAACCTATGCGGACCATGACACAAGAAGCACTCCACTAGCTTATTCTCGCTTTCGGTCTCCTTTGCTTCGACACCTTTTGTGCTCGAGCCAAGTCCCAAGGCCTTACCTACCGACTTTTCCTTCTTAAAAAACGTAGATTTTTTCAGAAATTTCTTCAACTTATGTGGACTGTCTCAAAGAAAGCATTTCAACTTGTCCATTTTCTTGTTGGGTTTTTCTTCCCAACTCGTGGTTTCCCATTACACCATTGTCACTAATGCCATTGCCATCAATATCTTTCTTGTAATTCTTTTTGCATAGGCCCTTTTCCTCGAACTTGGAAGATCCAAGCTTGTCTTTCCCTAGACCAAGCTTGACATGGATTCCGCTACCGTTATGACTTCCGACAGCTTTTAGACACCTCTTTGTTCCACATTCTGTCTGACCCACGGCTTTAATTCATTTTGAAAAGCAAGCAATGCTTCTTTCTTGGTCACATTTGAAACTTGGAGCATGAGTTCATTGAATTCTTGAACATACTCCCCCATTGTGCCTTGTTGTGTTAGCCATCGTAACTTTTCTCGAGCTTCTTTCTCGACAAATTCTGGGTAAAATTTTCCCTTCAACTCACATTGGAACTCTTGCCACGTCCCAATCTCACTTTTTCTTTTATCTGTGGACCTTTCTTGCCACCATAAAAGTGCAATATCAGTAAGAAACATTGAAGCAATGTTTACCTTAACCGCATCATTCATAATGCCTTTGGCACGAAAGTAGTTTTCCATCCTTCACAAGAAATTATCCACATCGTATGCAGACATTGTCCTCACAAAGTCTTTTGGCTTTAGGACATCCTTGTAACTGAGTGCTGCACTTGACACTCCTTCCTCCACGGCTGCTCGACACAAGGTTAGCTCTCCTTCGAGCTCCTCTATTATTGTGTTCAAAGCCTTCATCGTGGCCATTGTGTCCTCCTTCAAAGCTATCGCCATGGCCTCGAGAGAATCGTTCCTCTCCTTCAGCTTATTCCTTTAGGAATCTAGCAACTCTTGCACATTATCCCTATTAGAAGTGAGACATATAGTCACAAAGTCCTTGGACTGTTCCCACAAGTCATCTATGCATTCACCAAGCGTATTATGTGACTCTTTCACATCCTGCATGGACTCCTCAAGTTTACCTACGCGTTCCTCAACAGTCGACAGCATCTCCCTCAAAGGGACTGATCTTTTGGCCCACCTTTGTTTGAAATTTCCTTTCGACATCCCAACACTGCCTTTGCAACCAATAGCTCGGATACCACTTGTCATGGGGCTAGCTCTTTCATCTTGCGATCCGTGCAGCCTTAGGCGATCCGTTCGTCTAAACTCACCTAAGTCAGCCTTTACTCAAGTAAGGATTCCTTTAGAACTTCTTCAAGGCACCAATTTGTATAGCGGAAGGAAACTATGCCAAAAGAAGCCACAAAGAACAACAGAAAACCACAGAAAAGAATGCACGAGAGGTGTTTGAGTAAACGCTCTCAATATTTTTTATTCACAAAGAATAATGAAACAATAAATGGAGTGAGTACAAATAAGGGGGAGGCTCTCTATTTATAGTTGAGCTCCCCCAAAACTGACAGTTAAGATTACATTACATCAACGGACGAGATTAACTTATCCCTTAATTTTAGGGATTTACAAGATTACATCAAATCATATCAAATCTAATCTTTACAAGATATGATTCCTCATCAATCTTTAAAGATTAGTTCCCATACTTATCAAGATAGCCTAAGTTGCCATATCTTCATTATCGGGCCAACCGAACTTCAATCTAATAGGCTTCTCGAATAGCTTACTGAATCAAAAAAGTTCTTGCGAGCCAAATGATCCTCATCTAAACAATAGACTTCCATTGGATGCATTTGGTGCGATGGTCACGGGCTTTGAACTTTGAACCGTGACACTAAAAGCTTGTATCGGTGCTAGATTCCTAAAAGACAAATGTTCCGAAAAATTGATCTTTTGTATTTCTTTGTCTTTCCTTCTACCCAAAAGTTCCCCTTTCTGTAACACCCCTTACCCGTGTCCGACGCTGGTACAGGATACAACGCATTACCGGTCTTAAACACAAGCAACCATACAAAACCGATCCATAAAATTCCATTTAATTTAAAACTATTTATACACATGCATATCGTCCCTTACAAGGGCTTACGAGGCCTTAAACATACGTTGGAAGTGGTTCGAAACTAAACCAGAAACTTTGGAACACTAAGAAAATTTTCATGTTTTGGAGGGTCACACTTAGTCACATTCAATATGTATCATCAATAACTCTTATACGAGCATAATTATATCTAATTAACATACTATACCATTGAGCAAAACTTAGCCATTGGACATCAAGACTTCTAGCACATACAACCATTAGGAATTTAGGCCATACCCATAACTCATCATGTATCATGCAAACACAACTCACATCACAAGACATTGGCATATAATATATATATAGGCTTACAACCAATTAGCCAATATAAGCCAAGTTACGTGGCTACACATAAATCAAACATTTAGCCATTACAAGCCAAAACATTTGGCCAAAACATAATAACTCATACACAAAATGACTGAGTCCTTATACATGCCATAAACTTAAAATGCTTGAATACATTGATACCGATCAATAGCTTGATAGTGTGATAGAATCTCTGACGATCTCCAACCTGAGCTAGTATCTGTGACACTATAAGAAAAAGAAAGAAAGGGAGTAAGCTATATAGCTTAATAAGTTGGTATGTAAATAATAAGCAATCTGTTAACACGCTTTTACCAATCCTCACAATATGTTCTCAAGATAACACAATCATAATTGCACATAGTTCCACTATTTACTCATGTTCACATCAAGCTGTTTACTCGAGTCATAGTCACTAAATTATTTATATCTTGCACTACAAAACTCCAAATTAAGATCTGCTTGATTTTCCTGAAACTAGACTCACATATCTTCTTACCATAAAATTTTCAAAATTTTTGGTTTAGCCAATAAGTACAGTTAATTCTTCAAAGTCGTCCCTATTCTGCTATCTGATAGTTCTGACCCTTCTTCTGTAAAAATTAATTATCTCTTAGCACGGGATTCAGATGATGTTCCCGTTTGTTTCTCTTGAAAATAGACTTATTAAGAGTTTTAATCATATAAATTCTAACACATAATTTTTTTATACAATTTTTAATGATTTTCCAAAGTTAGAACAAGGGATTCCGAAATTATTCTGACCTTATCTCACAAAAATTCAAATATCTCATAATATGAGATTCTTTTGCTTACACCGTTTCTTATATTTGAAACTAGACCTAATAATATTTAATTTCATGACTTATTCAACCTCTAATGCGATTCCCACAAGTTTTGGTGTTTTTTCAAATTTATACAACTGCTGCTGTCCAAAACTGTTTTATTGAAAATTTTACTCTTTCATGATTTCTTTGTTTTAACATTTATTTAGACACACATAACACCAAAGCATATCCATAACTAGTCATTCCAATAGCTAATCATTATCATATATTTACATGCCATTCATTGGCGAATTTCACCTATACATCAACAACAGAGACTTAAACATGTCATGTCTCAATTCAATTTGGCCTACAAGCCTCACACAATCATTAATCAAATTTACCACATATTTATACCTCATAAGTATAGACCTATAATCACAAGGTCATCACAAGATCATTCTCATAAGTATGACATACTCATTTACATTCTTGCCAAATGTCCAATAAACATCGAGTTATTACCCATGAATTTTTCGTACATACTTGTATCCTTTCAACATGATCATACCTTGTCTTTACTTTTACATAATCTTTGGATTACCCGTGGAACCACTTGGAATACTAAGGATACTTGGGAAAACTCGTACATAATATATCGTACCAATGCCATGTCCCAGACATGGTCTTACATGGAAATCTCATATCGATGCCAATAGCCCAGCTATGGTCTTACACAAAATCTCAAATAGATGCCAATAGCCCAGCTATGGTCTTACATATAAACACTGCCATAGTCCAACCATGGTCTTACATTCATAGTGCCATAACCCAGTTATGGTCTTATCATCAGAATGCCATAGCTCAGCTATGGTCTTACATATAAACACTGCCATGGTCCAACCATGGTCTTACGTTCATAGTGCCATAACCCAGTTATGGTATTATGCGGGATCTCAAATCGATATCGGGACATCATTAACCGAATTCACAAAGCAATTATACAATTCATGCTATATGAAAACATTAAATACATAATAATGTGATGTTGCATTATTTACATATGAACTTACCTCGGTAGCAAAATTAGTGAAAATGACTTATTCATCATATTCTATGTTTTCCCCTCATTCTAAGTTTGAATCTCGTCTTCCGTGATCTATATGAATTTAAAATTAACTCATTTAATCATATATTCATTAAATTTCATCCACGACTAAAAACGTAGAAATCATTAAAAAACAGGACAAAAATCGTACCTAGATGGGCCATAGAAGCTTGGCCGAATGTTTGCTCATCCATGGCTGCCCATTTTCTTCATAAACGGTTGAAGAAGAAAGAAAAAAGATGATAGCTTTTAAATTTTGTCTTATTATACCTTTATTAACTTAATTACCAATTTGCCCTTTTCTTTTCAAATTAATTTAAAAAATACCAAACAAATATCTTCCACTAACTTATTAATGGAAAAATTATCACATAAGGACTTCCACTAAAAATTCTATAGCTATTTAATACCTCTAGCTTTTAGAACTCAAGTTTTGCACTTATTACGATTTAGTCCTTTTGACTAAATTGAGTGCCCAAATGTTAAAATTTTCGTATGAAATTTTCACAGAATAATTTTGTAAAATTTTAGACCATAAAAATATAATAAAAATAAAATTTTCCTCGTCGAATTTGTGGTCCCGAAACCACTGTTCCAACTAGACCCAAAATCGGGCTGTTACACTTTCTATTATCAATCCGGTTCTCTTAGTCTGAGGAGCAAAGATCCCGCTCCAGTTTCATTCATCGTTCCTTAGTCCAGGTAACTTTCTTTCCCTATTCTTAGATATTCTATTGCAAGGTTATGAGAGAAAATATTTGCGGATCTAGGCACATAAGCAAACTTTAGTTGTTGAAACAATGTCTTTGTCTGATGTATATCGCCGATGATAGCTCAAACCTCCGACCTGTCTCTATTGCTCATTTTTCTTTTATTTATGATGGATTTCGTATCTCCTTCTATGACCATGTGTTGCAGACCCAACTGGATGCTTAACTGTACTGTTAATAGACAGGCAAGGCCTTTCGTCGCGAACGAAGAAGCTACATGATCATGTAGTTTCTGTTTTGTGACCAAAACCACCTATTGGGAGTCACGAACGACTAGTCCCGAAGCAGACCTGTTCAAGTCTTGACGGAAAATGACATCAAAGTTTACTTTGAGTGACTGGGCGTTTGGTGGTACCCAGGCCTCTTCGCTCGTAGATCTGGTAACATCCCTCTATTCTAGACCATTTATTTCTGAAATATATATTTGGATCCAATATGCGATTTGTTTACCCGTACAATAGACTCCTTCATGGTTTATTTTGTTTCTATTTGTCCAGATCTCCTATACTCTACAGACGAATACCTTATACTATTCTTCAGTGCACTGGGAAAAAACCCAGTTGAACCATTCTATGTCAGGCATTTCAGGTAACAACAATACCCACTATAAGTTTAAGTTATTCCATACAGCTACTGAAACTTGACAATCTCTAAACACATGATGTAGGGTTTCAAGATTACTACCACATCAGGGACAGAGACTGTCCCCCCACTCGCCTATGCTGCAAATTAACCATAATGGGAAGAAAGTTCCATGTTGCCTTGCACATATGACTTTTTTACTTTTGTGGGAACCTGTAATTTCCATAATTTTGTATAGAGGTCTTTAGGAGCATAATTTGTATAATTAGGTCGAAAGGTACCTTAATGTAATAGTTTATAGGCAGTTTTGACTGTGAACTAGCCAGATGGGCCCCCTCACCAAACCAATACATCATTCTTTCTCTCTCTCGGCAAAGGAATTTGCAAGATTCGGTTCGCAACCTCATCGAGAAAGGTACTTCTGATCAGGTCTACTTTCCATATCATGTTGTCATTATCAATATAATCTGCCACCACATTCAAACCCCTTAAATTAATATTTTCATGGATTCAATAGGATGGTGAACCTAGAAATCATGAAAATATTAGCGTCGGAGCCAACTCTCCAACAAAGCCAACTCACTAGCAGATCCCTCGCTGACCACACAGTTTTCCAGATAAACGAAGGTAAATTACCCAAATTCGCATTAAGAAAACTAGAATTTGGATAATATTTTGCTTTTAAAACATGAGCTAATAAGGAATCGAGATTATTAATCAAACGCGAACCTTGTTTTGCAAGTAAAACAACTTTAAATTTAACTAGGCTAAGAAAACCCAACCCTCCTAATTCCTTTGGCTCACTAAGGTGCTCCTAGGAACACCAATGAATCCCACGTTTCCCTGGTCCTTTTTGCCACCAAAATTTAGCCATGATTCCTACGTAGGGCTTTTGAGAATAAGAAACACGCCATAGAATAAGTAGGAATCACTTGCAATACTGATTTAATGAACACTTTACGTCCCCATTGGGATAAATAGCGAATACTCCATCCTTCAATACGTTTTTTGAATTTTTCTATTAAAATCTAAAATGACTCCTTTTTGCGTTGCCCCATCATGTTAGAGAGACTAAGATACCTCTCCGAATCGTCAGAATGTTGTACACTTAAAAGCCTAGAAATCAATTGCTTGTCATAAGTAGAACTGTTGGTGCTGAAAAAAAAGTAGACTTGTTGAAATTTATGCACTAACCCGAGCACTGCTCATACTCTCGCAAAATAATTTTTAATACGTTTGCTACTTGAGCCGATGCCTCACCAAACAAAATGGAATCATTGACAAAAAGAAAATGTGAAATCAAGGGTCTATTCCTATTAGCTCGTACACCCTTTAACCAGCCGCCCCGAACAGTAATTCTCATTAGTGAAGATAATCCTTCACTACATAGTAGTAGAATAAATAGACTCAAATGGTCACATTGTCAGAGACCTCTACTAGAACGAAAAAGTTCTCCTACTTGAGCATTTAGAACAACTGAATAAGATATGGTTGAGATACATCTCATTATGAGCTTCACCCAACGATTATCAAATCCTAATTGAATCATCATGCCCTTTATGAAACCCCATTCAACTCTGTCATAAGCTTTACTCATGTCTAGCTTTAATTCCATAAATCCTTTCTTCCCCACTTACTTTTGACGAAAAGTATGTAGAATTTTGTAGGCAAGTAATACATTATCAGATATTAATCTACCTGACACAAACACACTTTGAGATTTATTAATAGAACTATCCATTAGACCTTTCATACGATTGACCAGAACTTTTGTAACTATTTTGTAAATAACACTAAAACTAATGGGTCTAAAATTTACCAAATTCGTGGGATGATGGATTCTTGGTAAAAGGACAATATTAGTCAAATTTACTAAAGTAGGGTCCATAACTTCATTAAAGATTTTTAAGCAAAACTCAACAACAGCTCGTCCTAACAATGTACCAGAATCTTTGGAAAAAAATTACTGGAAACACATCATCTCTTGGAGCCTTCGTAGGTCCCATCTCCTTTAACGCTTCTCTTACTTCGTCAACCACGAAAGGAGCTGTTAACTGCATATTTGTCTCCTGAGAGATGATTGGCACAATGCCCTCAAAATTTGAGACATATCTCCAACACCATTAGAAGCGAGCAGATGTTGAAAATAATCCAGCGCAATACTTTCCATCTCGTTGACCTCCGTCATTTCTTTTCTATCATCTTTTTGTAGGGATTTTATTTGATTACCCGAATTATGGCTGGAAACATACTTAAGAAAAAAAGCTTTGTTCTTGTCCCTTACTTTCAGCCAGTTTGCACGAGCGTGTTGCTCTTAAAAACGTTTGTCTTTATCAATTTCTAAGCTGAGATGGACTCTGGTATCAATGATGCGCGCAAGATTTTCATCGTTAACATCTTCTTCTAATAGAGCCTCCAACTGTCGCGTGAGTTTCTCATTTATCCCCTTACATTTACGAGCTATACCCCTCGACCACAGAACAAGGTTAGTTTGCAAACCTACCAACTTTTCCAAAAGAAGATCTCGTGAACCATCCCAATACGAGAGGACAATATCTTCAAAAGAATTCTTCAAGATCCACCATGCTTCAAATCGAGAGCTCATCATTGTATAGGCGTTTGTAATTTGATCAGTGTGAATGAGTATTAGGCAATGGTCAGATAAGGAATGAGGAAGATGTTTAATAAAAGCACTAGGAAACATGTTTATCCACTTAACACGAGCCATTTGTAATAGTGTGTTTTTAGTGGAATTAGAACAGTGTTTTCGGGATCACAAATATGATGAGTAAATTATTATTTTAGTTTCCATGGGAATAGTGGTTAGCATGATTAGTTAAGTGAAAAGGACTAAATCGCAAAAGGTACAAAAGTAGAGTTGTATTAGTTAAATGTGTTAAATAGCTATGCAATTTTAATCTAAGGGACTTGGATGGTAAATAGACCAATTGAGTTGATAGTGGATATTTTTGGACTTGGTTTTGTTGAAATTATGAATGTTTTAAAAGAGAAAAATGGTAAATAAGTAATTAATGTTAAAATAACTTAAAGAAAATTCATTCATCTTCTTCATTTTACAAATTCCTCAACCGAATTCACCATTGAAGACATAGCTAGGGTTTGGCCAAGCTTAGCTCACTTGTATGGTATGTAATTTTGTCTCATTTTTAATTATTTTTTTTTGGGATCGTTGTAGCTTAATCTAGCTAGCCTAGAGGTTAATTTGTAAAACTGTTAAATATTTAGGGTTATGACATGAATGCTATTATTTGATTCTTGATGTTTAATGAAAGATTATGAGTTATTATTGATAAATAAACAAGTTTTGTAAAGTGATTTTGATTAAAATGACATTTAATGACTTGTTTGTATGAATGGTAAAAGCTCATGGTAAATTTATGAAATAATAGTTTGCATGGATTGATTTAAGTCCCTAGAGAATTTGACTAGCTTGAGAAGAGGATTAAAATGTTTGAATTTCAATTTATGAGCTTAAGGACTAATTTGTGAAAAGTTAAAATATTAGGGGTAAAATAGTAATTTTGTAAAAATATGAAATGTGGATTAAATTGAATGCCAGAGATATTAAATGGATTAAATTTATCTATTTAGATCAAGATAGATCACGTACAGATCTAGATCGGGGAAAAGTTAAAGCCTCAGATTAGTTGATCTCGTTTCTATGCCCTAGTCATCGAGGTAAGTTCATATGTACCGATTGCATATTCATGTTAGTCAATTGTATGTCATTATGCATTTATAATGATATTAATCAATGTGTATCCATAGAAATGCCATGACGGCTATCGAGTCCCGGTTAAAACTTACAAATTCGTAGGATACAAATGACACGTCGTTAGGGATTTCATGTTTCGGGTGTTAGTCTTGAATGTCCTACCAATGGTTGTGGTCCTGCATTTGTTGCAGATACTCCACAGTTGTGTGAGCAGCATCGTGTAGCTTACATTCCACCCACAACTCATCTGAGCAGACCCATTTCATAGCTCGTATGAGCAACGATGTAAAGAAAATGTTATAGTTATATGTTTAAGCACATTTTGTGTGAGCTTTCCCTAGTATCCGATGATTTTCTAAATAGTTCAATGAGTATGAGAAGGAATTGGAAAGGTAAGTTTCGAAATGGTGTAATGCATATGCATATGAAAAGGTGAATGAATCAAATGAAGTATGTTCATGTAGAAATGGCGTACCTTATGTTTAATTCAAGTAAGCTACGTAATAATGCACTAACTTGTGTATTGTTGATGATGATGCTTAGGCTTGTGCCAAGCTTGTGGTTAGATTACATTATGCTTATACTTAATGTTATTTAGAGGAAATGGTAAGTTATGTTTCATGTTTTACGAACTTACTAAGCATTATGTGCTTACGTAGTTTTCTTTTCTATGTTTTATAGATTATCAAAAGCTCGATCAGTTTGGAAGCTCGTCAGAGATCTATCACACTATCTAGCATAAAACTCAGCAGTTTTTGATGTTTTGACGAAGATTATAATGGAATGTATATGTGGACTTATAATGATGTTTAGTTGAATGCTTAGATGGAGATTTGGTATGTATAAGTTGTTTGGTTTGGTACATTTGATGCCTTGCTAGTTTATGTCAATGTGACTATGTTTTTGCATGTTTGGATGTCTAAAATGGTATGTGTTTCGTTGGTTTGATTATGGATAAGATATGGCATGTTTCGGGAATGTATTGAGTTAGATGTTGATGATTGAAATATGGTAACATATACATGTTTAGGTAAGTTGTGGATGGATGTATTTAAGGTGCCTTGTATGACATATTGGTTAATTGATTTTGGACTATTGAATTGGTCATTACATGTAAGTTTTGGTCATGTTTTGATGTCTTGATTATGTGTACAAAAGGCCTTTAGGTGTGTGCATGGTTTGGTGTTGGAAATGACTTGATTTTGGGCAAATTTATGTCCACACGGCTTGAGATACAGGCGTGTGACTCAGCCATGTGTGACACACAGCCTGACGACATAGCCGTATGTCCCCTGTAGGTTCTATTGCATACAAGTCAGCTAGTTACACGACCTAGCACATGGCTTGACACACAAGCGTGTTGAGCTGTTTTGAAAGTCATAGGACCTAGCACTCGGTCTGACACACAGGCGTGTGGGGATATTTTGGGAGTTACACGGCTTGACACACGGGTGTCTGACATGACCGTGTGACCCTACTCAGAGAGTTACATAGGTGAGAATATGGGTAGGACACGGCAGCGTGTCCTTAGTTTGAAGGTTACATGGCTTGAGACACGGGAATGTGTCTTAGCTGCAGTGAGGCACATGGTACATGTTTTGACCATGTGAGGCACTACTGCAGATGTGACCCTGTAGTAAAATTTTTCTAACTTTTTCTTAAAATTTTTAAATGTTTCCAATTTTGTCTCGAATTGTTTCTAAGACATTTCTAGGGCTTAGAGGGCTCGATTAGGTGATGATATGCATGTGAATGAATGTAGTATAATATGTTTTCAATGATGTATGAAATGTATGCTTTAATGTTCCATTTGTATGATAATGTTTTGTAACCCTAAATCGGTGACAAATATGTGTTAGGGTGTTATATTTAGTGGTATCGAGCAATGGTTTAGTCATTCTCGGATTGAGCGTAACATGTATGAGTCTAGAAATACATTTCATTATATAACCTTCAATAGTGTGATAACTCTTGACTCAAATTGAACTATGTTTGCATATATATAAAATATCACTCAACTGAGCTAATTTCGATGAAGTTAAAAGTAACGCAAGCCTCCGTTCATGGGGAAATGTTTAGTGGTAGTAGGCTCGTGTCGAGGGCCGGGGAGGAGAGGCTAAGGAAACCTTTTTAGATGATGTCGAGTGGTTTTCGAGTTCGTGTGAGCGAACCTAATGGCTTAGTTTGAAGGTTACATGGCTTGAGACACGGGAATGTGTCTTAGCCGTGTGAGGCACATGGCCCTGTGTTTCAGCCATGTGAGGCACACGGCCGTGTGACCCCTGTAGTAAAATTTTTCTAACTTTTTCTTAAAATTTTTAAATGTTTCCAATTTTGTCTCGAATTGTTTCTAAGACATTTCTAGGGCTTAGAGGGCTCGATTAGGTGATGATATGCATGTGAATGAATGTAGTATAATATGTTTTCAATGATGTATGAAATGTATGCTTTAATGTTCCATTTGTATGATAATGTTTTGTAACCCTAAATCGGTGACAAATATGTGTTAGGGGTGTTATATTTAGTGGTATCAGAGCAATGGTTTAGTCTGTTCTCGGATTGAACGTAACATGTATGAGTCTAGAAATACATTTCATTATATAACCTTCAATAGTGTGATAACTCTTGACTCAAATTGAACTATGTTTGCATATATATAAAATATCACTCAACTGAGCTAATTTCGATGAAGTTAAAAGTAACGCGCAAGCCTCCGTTCATGGGGAAATGTTTAGTGGTAGTAGGCTCGTATCTGAGGGCCAGGGAGGAGAGGCTAAGGAAACCTTTTTTTAGATGATGTCTGAGTGGTTTTCAGAGTTCGTGTGAACGAACCTAATGGCTTAACGACCTCCACCCCCACTTGTACCTCAACTGGTCCCTGTAGTTCCTCAAGGTTTGGAACCAGTGCGAGGAAACAAGTCTCCAATTGATAAGATTCATAAGTATGAGGCTGAAGAGTTTCGAGGTACAATTGAAGATGACTTTGAGAAAGTCGAGTTCTGGTTAGAAAACACGGTGAGAGTTTTTGATGAATTATCGTGTACACCGACGAAATTCTTGAAATGTGTTGTTTCATTGTTGAAAGATTTGACTTATCAGTGGTAGAACACATTGGTTGCGGTAGTATAGAGAGATCGAGTAAACTGGGATTTATTTGAGACTAAGTTTAGAAAGAAATATGTGACTTAGAGATTTTTCGATAAGAAACGTAAAGAGCTTCTTAAATTGAAGTAAGGCCGTATGTCAGTATCGGAGTATGAGAGGAAATTTGTGTGACTCAATAAGTATTCCTGGGAATGTATATGATAAAGGTTGCTATGTGCACTCTGTTTGAAGATGGGTTAAACGAAGGCATCAAGTTGTTAGTTAGGATTCTTGAGTTGAAAGAATTTGTAGTTTTGGTTGATAGAGCATACAAGGCAAAGAGAAAATTTGATTTTGAGGCTCGTAACTCTGGAAAAAAGGCCTATGGGAAAGTTATACTCATCTCCTAGTTTAAAAGTTACACGGCTTGAGACACGAGCGTGTGTCTCAGCCATGTGAGGCATATGGTCTGGCCACACGGCTGTGTTACCCTTATAGTCAAATTTTTCTAACTTTTTCTTAAAATTTCCAAATGTTTCCAATTCCGTCCCGAATTGTTTCTAAGGCGTTTCTAAGGCCTCGAGGGCTCGATTAAGGGACGATATGTATTTGAATTAAATGAATGTAATATAATATGGTTTCAATGATGTAAGAAATGTATGTTTTAATGTTCCATTTGTACGGTATTGTTTTATAACCTTAAATTGACTATGGATACGAGTTAGGGGTGTTACATCGCTCCTCTATCTAGCCTTTCTCGGATGTTTGTTTCTAGTAAATTTCCCCTATCCTGTGTGTGCCATGCCATCGAATAACCTAAATCTAATAGCTGACATTCTTTTAATACATTTCTAAAAACCTCCATGCGTCGCTCATCTCTAGGGAGACCTCTCTTCTTTTCACACATGTATGTAATCTCATTAAAATCCCTGTAGACTAACCAAGGAATTCATTGATCCTGACCCAAAAGCCAAAGTCAATCCCATGATTCCTCCCTACCGCGGGCATATGAAGATCCATAAAAATAAGAAAATCTCCACCTACGCACTTCATCGTCTTCCTCAACCCCCACATGAACATGACTGATGGAGAAACTTTTTAAACTAATAGTGACTTCCCTTTCAATGCGAAGCAAAGCCCTTCTCTTGATCCCTCTGCCACTACCTCAATACCATTAAGGAAGCCATACAAATGTTTAACTTTCTCCATTCTAAATTTATTGATTTTTGTCTCTATAAAGAAGACAATTTGGGGATTATGTAGTTTCAGCACATGCCAAAGCATTCAAATCTCCCTAAAGTTCCCCAAACCCCGGATGTTCCAACTTATAATTTTCATTGCGACCGATCAGCTTGCCTTTTTGGCAGCCGTTGATATAAATTGAAATTTTCTCGAACCCTGCTCAGTAATCTTCTCCACCCCACCTTTGGCTTACGTGGTGTGGTTCTCACCCAAGGTTTGTCGAGGGCATTTTTTCCCTTCTTCCCCTTCTAGCACCACATCCTCAGAATCATGTTCCTGTGATGTCTCTTTAGATACAAGAGATGGGTCCCCTATTAAATTCAAACCCAACATGGAATCAAAACTCTTGTAGTTTCCATATTGATTTACAGATTCCTATGTTGTGTGGCCTATCCACCAATTTTGCAAGCTGCTTCCCCGATTTTATTAGTTCCCATCATCTCTTAACCATATACTATCCATCGCCAGGGTAAGTTTTGATTATGACCTAAAAGACAGATCCCAACCCATCTCAGCAACCTCAAAACCTAGAGACATCCTCTCATCACAGAAAGAATCGCTATGGCCTAGCTTGCCACAAACGAAGCATAACAAAGTCAAACGTTCATATTTAAAGTGAACATAGCCTATATTTTTGACTGAAAACAATAATCCTTTCTTCATTTTCAAGGGGAGATGTATATCCATAAAAATCTTAATTCTCATAGAACTCCTTAGGCCCCTAGCAATACTCTCACCATCATATTCAACAAAATGTCCAATAAAGTGACCAAGCTGTCTGGCTAAGACTTTGGAGAAAAACCTAGGAGGGATATCATGCATTTGGACCCAAAAACAGACATAAATCAAAGGAACTTTTAGGGGATCCTCTCCAATACCCAATCGATGAAATAATAATACGTGGTTATTAAATGTCTAAGGAAACCCATTAGTTACTCACTCTAAATCCATCAGATGAAAGAAACAAAACAAGAAACATTTCTCCCTTAAATCCAACATCTAAATACCTTTGAAGGGATGCCAAAGATTAGCTAACATACTCCGCATGGCTGGAAAATGAATAACACTTGTTGTCAAAAAACGTCCAACCAAACAGAAATCAGGTTCTTCTTCTTCAATTGGATCGCTCCTTTGTGCTTCTTAAATTTCATTTTCTTGATCATCAAGGGACGATGCAGCCAACGCGTTCTCCATCTCTAAGACAAACCCCTCAGATACGTTTTGTCCCACTAGTGTGTTAGAATTGAAAAATCTATATTCGTACCAAGAAAATTGACAAGAAACCTTAGAAAACAGTCATCGTTGTAAACAAAAGAACAAAAATAATTAAAACCCTAATCATGCTTTAGAGAGAAAGCAAACAATAACGTGCAAAGAAAGCAGGCCAATTTTGAGGATCAAAATTTATTATAAAGAGTATTTTTGAATATTGAAAAAAAACTATTAAATGGTATATTATTCAAGTAAGTATTTGGTATACATATAGTGAATTTTTTTTATTTCACAAGCAACTTTAAAAATCTGACATGTGTCTTTTTTTAATACTTACTATACCCTTATAGGATACTTGTCAACCCCATAACCCTGCTTGTGAGTTCTAAAAACTCTGCTAATAGTGTACCAAATAATTTCCCATATTGTTCATTTCAACTTTTTTTTTCTTATGTTATTACAATATGTATTCCTTTGAACTAAACATAACAATACCCATTCCATCCCACCCAACAAAACTACTATAATACTCATTTCATTTTTTTATAACTCTTTTCCATTCCCATATAAAAAACATTCTATTTATAACACCCCTAGCCCGACCCGATCGTCGAGTCCAAGCTATTGGATGCCACATTCATTTCCGGAGCAACTGCAACCAAATCCATAGTAAATAATCATTCACACATGCAATTACATGTCAATTATATTCAAACTATGATAAAAAATAGTTTCGAGTCTTAATCGAGCTTATGAAAGCTCTTTTTACAACCTGAGAATGTAATAGGACCAAATTGCAAAGTTTTAGAAATTCAAGGTCAACGTCGTGATTCATTTCCTCCACATCATGACTCGCCAAAACAATATGTCATGTGATGACCTCAGGCCATTCGACGTCGCCACGTGACTCACTATCAATTGATGTTGCAACGAAGTAGGTTGCTCATCGGGACATAGACTTTGTTTTTCGGTAAAAATGAACCATTTGGTACCTATTTCAAAACTTCCAACCAAACCTAGCATTTTGTGCACCAAATATAAAGCTCAATTGAATCAAAACACACCAGAGCATATCAAAACAAATCATTTAATCATTTCTAATGAAAACCAATTCATTATGAGCTCAACTTATTACAAAACTAACCATTTTTATATAATGGTTCAAATACCATTCAAACCAACCAATTAAATCTTCAAACAATAATCTTACTTATGCTATATCACATCAAAACTCACCAATTGATACACATGTATACAATTTGCGTCTTAATGGTTTATAGGCATCAAACTTGAACTAAATCAACTAGCACATACCTCAAAGATATAAATCAAACTTACCATTCATATATACCAATTCATTGCATGCTTCAACTTGGCCATATCATATCGTTCAATATGCCATTCATATCATACGCAGAACAACCAAAATATACCATTTCAACTAGACATCACCATAAGCAACATAACATACCAAACTTTTCAATTTACCACAACTTATATACATTAAGAACATCAAGGTATCTTATAAATACATACCACAACTTTACCGTCGCCAAACGTGCGAGCATTTGACTAGAAAATACCACACCAAAAATATTGTAACACCTCTAACTCGTATTCGTCGCCAAAATAGGGCTACAGAGCATTACCAAAAGTTTACATCTCACAACGAACAATTATTCAACATATTCAAAATGTAACATAAATCATGGCAATATTATTCAAAGTCATACTTATTGTCCCTTATACGAGCCCTGGAGGCTCTAAAAACACATTTGAAACGAATAGAGACTAAATTGGAAACATATAGAATTTTTGGGAAAAATTACAAGTTTTTCATTCTGCAGGGATCACACGGCCATGTGACTCACACGGCTGAGATACACGCCCATGTCTCAAGCCGTGTGGGTATTTGAAGTAGGGACACACGACTATGTCCCAGCCCGTATCTGTGCTAGTGTAACTCTCTGACAAGTCACACGGCCAAGCCACACGCCCATGTGCCAGGCCATGTACCCCTCGAAATGGCCTCACACGCCTGTGTGCTAGGCCATGTGCTAGGCTGTGTAACTGCCTGACTTGCAACCTTTTAAAACCTATAGGGAACACATGCCGTGTCGCATGGCCATGTGTCGCACACGACTGAGACACACGCCTGTGTCTTTGGCTGTGTGGACAAAAAATAGGCCACTTCCAAGCAAATTTTCTCACCCAAAGCTTAGTCACTTATACAAACCAAATGCACCTATTTTCATGTATTGAAATTATACCTAACATAAGCATATTAAAGCTAAAACAAAATAGTATTTAACCATACAACCAATATGCCTAAAAGACACCTCAACCACAACAATTAAACTTGATTAGTCATTTCCTAAGTTTAGCCAAAAATCAATCAACCAATTAAACCAATTCTATGCCAACATTTACCATAATGTTCACCCACCATTTTTGTACTCACAATCACCAATATGACTATTCAACACCTATCATTACTACCTTAACAACTTGACCATAAGTCAACCATACCCAAAGCTACCAAAACTAGCCATTTAATAACAAAGTTCAGTATCAAATTTCATACCTCAATAACCACAATCAAACATATCAAAACAACATTCCATAGCATGCATTTGATTTACCATTCCATCATTCACCATTTAAGCACCAAATTACCAAAATGTCAACAATTAAAACATCACACTTACATGCCAACATAAGAACCTAATCATCAACCAAAACATCATATTTACAAGCCAAACATAATGGCTTTCATCAAACAAAATTTCATATACATGCCATTATAACCATGACTCAAAATTATCAAAATCTACTGATATAGCCGATGGATAGTGTGATGTATCTCTTACAAGCTTCCAACCTGAACGAGCTTTCGAATATCTAAAGACAGCATGGAAAATAACACAGAGTAAGCATGTAATGCTTAGTAAGTTCGTAAATAAAACAATGCTTACCATTTCATTATATAAGCTTAAAAGCAATTTATGAACTAATCCAACATAGCTTGGCACAAGCCTAAGCATCAACAACAATTCAAGTTAATGATAAACACATAACTTAGCTAATTCATTACATAACATAATAGCTTTCATGTACATAACATATAAGCATTCATACTTTCATGAACATGGCTATGCATACTATTAGCATCAACAACTCATACCTTTTCATGCTTTCATGGCTAATCAAAAAATCTATTGTTCCTTCCCTTTGTATACCCATTGAACCACTTAGAATAATATCAGATACGCAGGAATCTCACACAATATGTGCTAACATATGGTCGAAACCATTTCTTTCTTTTTCTCACATAGATGCTCTCTCTCGAGCCACAAGCAAGTTTGCTCACCCAAGCTGTCGGTCAGAACGTAGCTACACGGTGCTGCTCACACAAGCTGTCAAGTATCCGCAACACATGTCAAAACTCAGTCACCAGTAGGACGTTCAGGACTAGCACCCGAAACACGATAGCCCTAATGGCATGTCATTTGTATCCTATATATTCCTAAGGTTCAAACGGGATTTGAAATTCATCGAAACATCGTTGGATTTCTTCGTAGAGACATAATATAATAATACAACGAAATAGCTTTAAATTAAACATGTTAAAATGCTATTTAAATGTATGAACTTACCTCGATCACAAACGAGGAGATAGGATCAACTAATCCGACACTTTTTCTTTCCTCCAATCTAAACCTGTACGATGCTTATCTTGATCTAAATAATCAAATTCAACCCATTCAATAATTATTCTATTCAATTCAATCCAAAAATCATATTTTTAAAAAATTACACTTTTGCCCCTAATGTTTTAATTTCATTACAATTTATTCCCTAATCTCATAAAAATGAAATTCATGCAAATTCATCCTTAAGACAAGCTAGCCAAATTTCAAATAGGTCCCTAGCAGCTCATACTTTTCATTATTTCATAATTTTACCATTAATATTACTCATATTTCAATTTAACCCCTAATTCACATTTTCATAAAAATTCACTTTACAAAAGTTGTTTAACTAACAACAAACATTCAGTTTCTTCCACCAAACATCACAAACAACCAATATACATTCATGGTAAAACCTTATACTTTCTACAGTTTTGTAAATTAGTCCTTTGGTTAACTAGATTAAGCTACATCGACTCTAGAAACATAAAAAATATTAAAACGGGATGAAAATTGACTTATATGCAAAGGAGAGAGATGGTTGAATGTTTGAATGCACAACAATGGTGTTTTCTTAGGTTAAAATTAAGCTAAGGAAGAAAAACAAAGATGATAGCTTTTGTTTTTTTATCATTTTACTATACTTTAATTATTAAATTACTTAAATAACCTTTGATATTAACCTTTAATTCACTTAATAAAGTTTCTAGATATGTCCACTAGAAACTTATATGGTCTAATTGTCACATAAAACCCTCAACCATTGAATTTCATGGCTATTAAATCCCTTTAGCTTATAGAACCCAAAATTTTCACCTTTTGTAATTTAGTCCTTTTTAGCGAATTAAGCATGCAAACAGTAAAATTTCTTAATGAATTTTTTATATGATGCTACTAACATGCTGCACACATTAAAATATTAATAAAATAAATATTTTCATGTCGAATTTGTAGTCCCAAAACCACTATTCTAATTTCATTGAAAACAGGCTGTTACAAATATATTAAATGAAATCAGCGATGTCTGTAACTATACGAGTCAAATTGTAATATAGATGTGTACAATGGAACACAAAGAATTGTTTTGATGATCGTACCCAAAGGAGGATGAATTAAATCAAAAAGCTACTTCTACAATAACAAGTCTAAACAATAATAACTAAAAATTATATTATGACAAATAATAAAAGAGATGAAAATCATAAAATAAAATAAATTGAATTGAATTAACAGAAAACTGACAAACAACTAAATCAGAATAACCAACAAAATATTAACTCATTTCAGTGGTTGTAATTAACTTTAGAATTCAGGTTTAGATGGAATTAACTATTAATTCACTAGTATTACCTCCCAGCCTCTACAAATTATGTAACACCCCACGCCTGGCTTGTTTGCCGGATCTGGGTATGGAGCGTTACAAATCTACCGAGTTCACCTATACCTAATTTTTTTCAACTAAACTTTTATGAAACTGACTAAAATAAAACCAATAATAATTCTTACATGAAAATCATTTAGCTCATCTAAAAGCTCAGTCTCACTAGATTTCTTTTTCTCTATAGACTATTTGTTTACAAAAATACTCTTAAAATATTGCTAAAGACTATCCGTCCTAAAAATCTAGATTCTAGGGATGCTATATGGCTTCGTTGTTATAGATCTTGAGGCAAAGCCATCAATGGTACCCCTTCCTATGTGCATGAATTTGATCCAACAACGATCCTCAATCTCCACTTCATTTGGCTTGGTCCCTCCTCGAAGTCCTCAATCATCCTTACAAGTCCTGCGAACATTAGCCACACTGTTGTAAGTTCAAATGACCTTAGTGAGTTCCGTCACTAGTTCACACATAAATAAACCATATCGCATGAGAGTAGCAAATGTAAAATATGTCAGACCCTAAATGTTGATGATCCGAGTTGAAGGCGAGTAGAGGTAAAGTTGTTTGTGCTGGAGTAATCTGGTAGTTAGTTCACTTAATTATAAACTTCTGTCAAACTTATGTTCTGGCGAATTGAGTATACCCCTATGGGTGAATATCAAGGTTTAGTCTTTGATGAGTTTTTTAGTAAAAGAAAGAATTTGATAAAAGAAAGTAAGGATTATGTAAGATACTGCCAAAAGTATAATACGCCTAATTAATTTAAGTTTTGTGAAGAGCAGGTTTTGGTAACTAGATTTGATTGTAAACCAGCTAAACTGACTGGTCAAGTAACCTATAGAAAAGACTCTCATTTATATTCTTCCAGATTATGTAGACCATTAAGAAGAAAACTTTTGAAACGTTTGACACTTGTTAGGTTCCATTAAGTGCATTGGGTTATATATATATGTGAGTAGGGTTTGTGAGAGGGTTTTTCTTCTTCCTTCAGAATGACTCTTTAATTCTTTCTTTTTCTTAAATATTAAATGTTATTTGTTGGTTGCTCTTTTTATGTAAGAGGAAGCTAAGATTCTTGGACTAATCATTGGTTATTTCATCTCTGAGTAAGTGTTACAGCTCTGCATGTTAAGTTTTGAAAGAGTAAGATCGTAAGAGTAAATGAACATTAAAGCTTTAAGTATAAGGTTTTGTATGAGGTTGTCAGCGATTGATATGTTAAGTAAATTGTATGTATAAGAGTTGTGATAGTGAATTTATGTTCTTTAAGCAGTTGATGCTGCTGGGTCGAGAAGGATGTCAGAGTTTGGAGTTTAGAAATGCAGTAGGTGAGAATAAGGCGAGTCTCTATTCTGACTCTTTCATGTGTACTGTTTATTTTGAAGGATACTTAAATACAAATGGTAATCCTACTAAGCGGTAAACATGAAATGTAACACCCCTTACCCATCACTGTCATCGGATTACAGTTACGGGAAGTTACAACAATTAACAAAACACAAGTAAAACACTTCATTTCAAAAATTTATGTTCGGAATAGTTAAAAATAATTTCATTTAATAAACATGTCATTCAATCATATAAAAAGCTTAATTCGAACCTATAAGGCCTTAAAAATGATTTAGAAACAATCAAGGATTAAATCAAATCAAAATATGAAAACAAGGTAAAAATTGAAAATATGGGTCATGCGGCCGTGTGGTTAGGCCGTGTGAAAGAGACTAGCCCATGTGGCCTCACACCATGTACAAACTGAAAATAGGGTCACACGGTCGTGTCGCCAGACTATGTGCAGTTCAAGATAGGGTCATATGGCCGTGTCACCAAGCCATGTAACAAACGACCGTGTGGGGTGGTTGTGTGAAAGCCGGTGTCTTAGGCTGTGTGCACCCAAATGAATTCATATTCAAGTCAATTCATCAACCATTTCTTAGGTACCAAGCCAAACCATTTCCAACCACTTTCACCTTTTCAAAACACATATGAACACACCTAAAACATACCAAAACCACACAACCTAAGTGCCTAACCAATATGCACTCATTAGCCCCACAATTTATATATATCAACAAGTAATATAACCAATAACATAACCATCTAGTAAATCTTATTCAAACATCAGCAAAGCTCAAAATACCGAATGCTAAGCTCATTCATTTCTACAACATATCAGGGACCAATAAATTTATCCAAAACTATAAACTAGTTAGACCAGAATGTCCACTTCACATTTATGCACAAATGAGGCATCAAAGCTTCTACCATATCAATGTAACAAACATCAATTCATGCTTTCC
Organism: Gossypium raimondii; assembly: GCF_025698545.1. Taxonomy (NCBI): domain Eukaryota; kingdom Viridiplantae; phylum Streptophyta; class Magnoliopsida; order Malvales; family Malvaceae; genus Gossypium; species Gossypium raimondii. The sequence continues at coordinate 28,995,523 of NC_068570.1, read as the reverse complement.
ATATTAATGACACAAAACATTTCTGCACCCATTAAATCCATCAAGACAATTCAATTAGACTTTTCCACCAACATCACAAATTAAACACAAAACATGATATTACTATGATATATCATTATGAACCAAATTTACAAATCCAACTAGAAAACTAAACTCATTAACTTCAATGCCCTATATACATGCCACAAACCAAAATAGTCAAGTCAAAAACTATCGAACAAAGGCTAGATAGTTTGAGCTCTGAAGTTGATCCATTCGACTAGTTCTGCAAAACGTCAACTACAAAAAACAAGAATTAAACTAGTAAGCTTAAGAAGCTCAGTAAGTTCATAATTATTTAAACAAAACTCTTACCTTAGTTTACAATTAAGTAAATAAATATAACTAAATTTAATACGAGTTCTGTTAATACATTTAAAATAATTAGGTGAGCATTTCACATATCAATCGTATAATCTCTCAATCATTTAATATGACATATTTCCGTATCATTCAATAGGAAATATTCGACACATATAAAACATATCAACCATTTGATTATGTCAATTCATAATCATATTCCATTTCTTTTAAACACATGACTCTGTCACCAATGTCACACTCACAAAGCAAGTGTTTCATATCTATAGCTATAAACTTTCCAGATATTTCATATCGTTTTAAACAAACTTTAAACACATAAACATTATTTATTCAATTTCATCATTTAACATTTTAATATTCATATAAACATATGATCTCCAAATAATTCATGAATTCAATACATATATTTTTTTCAACAGATGGCCTGATGAACTATAGCAAAGTAATTCGAATACTCGGGTACCCCAAAACACACTAGAGAGCATCAAAATGCTAACAAAGGCACTGAAGTACAAATCGAGGCACCGAAGTGCAAATCCGTATAAGCGCGCATTCTAACCCTATTAGCATCAAACCTATCCTAATTGTTTACTACATTCAAACAAGCATTTAAACAAAATTTTTAAAATTTATAAATTAGAGGCTCTTCCATAATATTCATACACATGCGATAAATTTGTTACGTTCATTCTGAGATCGTATATCTCATATTTCACAATCATTCATCAATTCCAATTAAATATTCTCTCACCTTATACTTAATTGTAAAATATTTATAATTATAAACCGATATTAAATATTCAACCACAAATCAATTTAATCTAATTCAAAACAATATAAATTCTAAATATTTATATATACATTCATCACATTTCAAGTAATTCTTTCTCACCTTACATTCAACCGTAAAAGCAGTTAATATCCTCAATTCAATATTAATAATTCAACCACAAATTAATTAACTAATTCATACTTCATATAAATTTAACATATAAACATATATCTATTCTATGAACTTACCTAGTATATGCTATCGGTTGACTCGTAGGGACTAATTCGTGATTTTTCCCTTTTTCCCCAATTATCCTCCATTCGGTTCAATTCTTGATCCATATAATAACTAAATTCAATATATAAATTTAAAATACATTATTGTATTCATTTTTATGTATATGACTTCTAGTTTTCATTTTACAATTTTTCCTTGAACTTTTACACTTTGTTCAATTTAGGCCATAAAATCCAAACTATTAAAAATTTCACATTTAAGCCCCAATACACATAGCCAATTCTAATTCCATCCATAATCAGCCTTCAATCACTAAAAAAATTACAATATTTTCATGCTAAGTTTAACATATTTATATTTTAGTCCTTAATTGCAAAACAAACAAAATTCACTTAACAAAATAGTCTTAAAACATTTCCTAGCTTCAAAATCTTCCAAAATCATCAATGGTAATTTTAACAAACTTTAGCAGTTTTGAAAAAGGAGATACGAGTTAGCTAGACCTAGTTGCAACAATCTTAAAAACGTAAAAATTATAAGAAAAGGGTTGATTTGCTTACCATACAAGAGGGCTGAAGGTTTCTTGAAGCTCTTCAATGGCTTCTTGGTTTCTTTTACTCTCAATCAGTGAAAAAGATGATAAAATAAACAAATGTTTATTTTTTATTTTACTTAATAATTAATAAAACAAAGTTAAAAGTAAATGCTCCAACCGTCCATTATAGTAAATTATGTCATGATTTCCTTTTAAATACTTAAACATTTACCTTTTAAACCCTTTTAACGAATACAAATCAATAGTGATTAACTTTTATGATTTTTACAATTTAGTCATTGTACCTTAATTAGTCATTTAATCACTAAAATTTTCGGATCAAAATTTAATACACCTATATAAAAAATCCATAAATATTTAATAAAAATATTTACGGGCTCGGTTTATAGAGGCAAGATCCCAATATCTTATATTTCAAAACCACTGTCTTCTAGTACAAACCACTTTTACCTTGACTAACAAACCATTTAATAAAATCTATAAAATCATGATTCACTATTATGCTATATTTAACTCATAATTATTAATTAAATACATCTATGGAGTATTATATCAGAATTGTGGTCCCGAAACCACTGTTCCCGACACCAATATAAAACGGGTTGTTACAACTCCCTCTTAGGAAATTTTGTTCTCGAAATTTTTACCTGAAAATAGGTTTGGATAAAATAATTTCATTAAATTTTCCATTTCTTAAGTAGCTTCTTCTATACCATATCGATTTAACAAGATTTTTCACTAACGATAGCTAATACTTTTACAGGTTCTTTTGAATGTAGAAGTCGGGTTGTATTTCTATCTTGTCAGAAGTTATCACGTAAGAGAAATCTAATCTATACCGTCATAGCATTAAAACATGGAAATAATTATGCATCTTTTCAAGTTATAACAGAAAATTCAAATTATATACTATTGGCCCCATTCTCTTGAGAACCTTGTACAGATTAATGAAACTTGAACTGAGTTCTTTTTTTTTTTGGAAAAAATGGAGAATTTTCTTTCATAGAAAAGACTTTTAGAAATATTCTGTCACTACTCTGAAACCCAATATCCTTTCTTCTCAGATCCGTATACAGTTTCTGACAAGCAGATACAACTTCCAAACAATTACTGATAATAGGAACTTTACACTCAGTTTCATGGATTAGTCAGTCCCGACTGGCTTCTTTTCATTGAATTCTTACCATTATAATAGAGTTTTTCATTTACGCCCGTACAAAGCTTCAAACGGTGCCATATTAATACTAGATTGATAGTTATTATTATAAGAAAATTTAGTCAATGGTAAATATTTCTTGCAACTGCCTACAAATTCAATAATATAACATCGAATCATATCTTTCAGAATTGAACAAATCGTTCTAATTAGTTGTATGTCTGCGAATGGAAAACAATATTGAAATTTAATCTAATACTTAGGACTAATATCATAGTTAGAAACAATGATTAACAGCACACAGTGCAATCTAACAATCTTAGATTCATATAACGTAACTAGCTTCTCAAGTGAATAATCTATTCGAACCAGAATAAAGTGAATTGATTACATCAATCTGCCAACAATTACTGGTAGTCTCGTTCTAAAATCCATTGTAATACATTCCTATTCTTAGCTTGCATAACTTCCTTTTAAAACATTTCCATGAATAGGCTAACTCTCACACAACCTATCTTCCTCTAATTCTTGTTAGGTCCTCACCTATACCTTGTTCCTTATCACTTCTATCATTTTACAGGACTCCTCCAAATCCACTTGGCACTCCTTATACTTTCTTTTAACTCTTCTTCGACCTACGTGGTTTCTCATACCTGCCGCATAGACAATTACCCTTTTGCTTAATGAATTGGCGGAGTCTATGAGTTGTCATAGCCGAGCTATGGTCATATACCCTTCTTATTTCATTTACCTTTTTGGCAGACTCCTAGCCATGACTCTTGTAGCCCTATGCGTTGTACCTAGCCCTTACCGTTTTAGCGTTTTGCATTATTAGAATGTCCTGGTGGACTACTTCTCGTATACCACTTTGATGGACTCTCTCTGGTAGTTTCCACAATCGAGTTGTGGTGTTACACCCTTTTTACCTCATGTTTTTTTCTATGTCACCTCAGACTTACCCTGTGCTTACTGTCCTGACGAACTTTGTCTATTTTCTGTTTACTATTAGAACCCTGTGCATCCTCAGTCTGTTGTCTTTGCATGATCTTCATAGATAGGTCCTGTGACCACGACTTATCTTCTGATCGATTTGCTTCTGTTTCCTTCAACGAAGAATAAAATTCTTGAACAACAGTAATGCACATCACTTCAATTGGAATTGTACAGAACTTTTCCCATCTGTGGTATTGGATTGTCTCCCTTATTTCGCTATTCAATATGAGTAGGATTTGAATCTTCTTTCCTAATGGGGTGTTTTCTTTTGGATTTCTCTAAGATGACTTCCGAATTCCCTCTATGTAACACCCCTTACCCGAGACCTTTTCCGGAGTCGAGCATGAGGCGTTACTTGACTTAACTTAAAAGTTCGAGGCTTAAAAATTAAGTTTTAAAAGTTATTTCACTGTTCATAATAAGGCTGTCCACATGTGCAGTAGTTACTAAATTAATTATAACTCGAGCTACGAAACTCAAAATTTAGATCCATAAATTTTCTCTGAAACAAGACTCATATATATTTTTACCATAAAATTTTCAGAATTTTTGGTTCAGCCAATTAGTACAGTTTATTAGTTAAAGTCTCCCCTATTTCACTAATCGACGGTCCTGACCTCTCGTCACTAAAATTCAATTATATCATTGTACAGACTTCATATAGTGTTCTCGCTTGTTTCTATAGAAAATAGGCTCAATAAGGAATCTATACATGTAAATTAAAACTCATAACTATTTTTGTACAAGTTTTAATGATTTTCTAGAATAGGGGATTCCGAAAACCACTTTGACCTTGTCTAACTAAAATGTAAATATCTCAGAATACATAATTCCTTTGTCTACACCGTTATTTTTCTATGAAAATAGACTCAAGAAGCTTTAATTCTATATCTCATCCACCCTCTAATTCATTTTCTACTATCCTTGGTAATTTTTCAAAATCATGTCACTACTGCTGTCTCAAAACTGATTTACTACTAATTTTTACTTTTTCATGATTTCTATGCATAATTTAGCACCTAGATATTTATAACCACAAACACCTTCATACTTAGCCATTTTAATAACTATTCATCATCAAATATTTACATATCATCTTTTGGTCATATTTTAAGAATATACAATCGAAATGACCAAGTCCCTATACATGCCATAGCTCAAAACATTTATCGTCTTAAAATACCAAGTTGTGGTGGTTGATAGTTTGAACGCTCTCCGACGTCTTCAAGATCCCAACTATGCTTGATAATACTATGTGAAAGAAAAAGAAATAAAAGAAGTAAGAATAAAGCTTAGTAAGTTTACAAGTAAATAAATAACAACATTTATCATAAACAATTATATTCATAAATTTTCATTAAGCATTAAGATTTTTACTTTCTTCTTTACTTACTCTCTTACTCGTTTACTTACTTGCTTGCTTAACTTACTCATTCGTTGGTGAAATTTCTTTTCTCAACTGATAACTGAGATACACTTAATCTTATTAACTCACTTGAACTTGTCTATTAGGATTTTACCTAAACTTTCATGTAACATCGTCTATTCACTAGCCCGTTGATTCACTTGGAATACTAAGGATACTCGGGTCTCCTGTCTGAATATAACATGCCAAAGCTATGTCCCAGACATAGTCTTACATGGGATGTTTCTTGTACTGCCAATGCCATATCCCAGATATGGTTTTACATGAGAGTTCTCATATAGGTGCCCATGCCATGTCTCAGACATGGTCTTACGGGGGACCTCTCATCTCGGTGCCAACGCCATGTCCCAGGCATCGTCTTACATGGGACCTCTCATCTCGGTGCCAACGCCATGTCCCAGACATGGTCTTACATGGGACCTCTCATAATTTGAATGATGCCAATGCCATGTCCCAGACATGGTCTTACATGGGATCTCATCCTCTTAATGTCATGACATTTGTATCCGATACATTCCTCATGTTTCAACTGGGCCTTTTAACACTGATTCTCTGTCATCTCATGCTTGAGTTAACATTAGATATTTTCATGAAATAAATATATAATTGCTAAAAAATAGCAACATTAATAATAATTATCAAAATATTGCATTTATTTACTGTAAACTTACCTCAGTACAAAAATGTGATCAAATCTAACACTTTAGTCCTCAATCTTTTTCTTTCCCTAGTCTAGCTCTGGATTTCGTTCTTCGTGATCTATAATTGCAAATTTAGCTTATTTAATACCCACATTCATCAAAACAGTCCTCGACTCTAACTTTGACAAAATTATGATTTTTCCCCTAAACTTTTACATAATTACAATTTTTCCCCAAAGCTCGAAAATTAAATTTCATCTCTTATTCTTATGTTTTATAACAGGCTGAACATTTTTCCCTTCTATGAAAACATCAAATTCTTACTCTAACACTTACTTATGAACATTGGGTATTTTTGCCGATTATGTGAATATACTCGTTTTCACTTAAAATCGACTAGTAAAAGTTGTTTAACATAATTTCTAGCTTCATATTCTACCATAAAACATCAAATAAACATATTTCACCTATGGGTATTTTTCCAAATATGAACCCTAGGTTAAATTATTGCTAGAATAAGTTTAATTAAGCTACCGGGATGCCAAAAACATAAAGAACACTAAAAACGGGGCTAGAATAGACTTACAATCGAGCTTGGAAGCTTGAAAAACCCTATTCATGGTTTCCCCTCTTGAAATTCGGCTATGGGTTTGAAGATGGACAAAAATTGGCTTTTAATTTTGTTTTTAATTCATTTTAATAACTAAATAACCAAAATGCCCTTAATGAAAAACTTTGGAAACATGCCTAACCATGTCCATTTTTGTCTACCAAATTAACCAATGGTCTAATTACCATATAAGAACCTCCAATTTAAAATTTCATTACAATTGGACACCTCTAACATGTAGAACTCAACTTTTGCACTTTTTACAATTTAGTCCTTTTGACTAAATTGAGTGCCCAAACGTCGAAATTTTCGAACGAAATTTTCACGAAATCATTTTGTGAAATCGTAGACCAAAAACATATAATAAAATAAATTTTTTTCCTCATCGGATTTGTGGTCACAAAACCACTGTTCCGACTAGACCCAAAATCAGGATGTTACACTCTCTTTTTCTCAGATGTGAACAAAATTATCAGAACATGATTCACTATCTTGAATGCGGTCTTGCATGTTGTCGTGTGAAGAGACTGAAGCACACTTGTGATCGTCGGTGGTTGATGAAAACACAAAATTGTCTAAAAGAAAAATAATTAGAGATATTTGGTTGCTTGAAGGTGGCTTGGGTAACTTGGCTGCTATTCGAGAGGGTTTTAGAAGGGGATTTAAGGTAAACTTTCTATGCAATCTATGTATAATCTAGGACGATTCCTTTTTGATCTATTAAAGGAAAGTTATCGAATTTGTTGTGTGTCTTGACACGACGCTCCTGTGTATCTATTTCTTTTGGTTCGAAATGCTACGTCGCAACACAGAGATACCTGTGTCGTGACACAACCTTGTATTCGAGAATTATTTAGTTTCAAAGTTGTGTTGCAACACATGGTTACCTATGTTGAGACACGACCTGGAACGTGCCAAATCCTTCTTTTTTGGTCGTGTCGAAGTCCTCCGGTTGTTCGTGGACACCTTCAACAACTTTGTGCTTCATTGCTTGCTTCTGGAAACCTTCTACCAACTAAATCAAGCATAAACGATTAAAAAGAAAAGTCTTAAAACCTAAAAAAAAATTTACAATATGTACTAGTTTATTTTAATTTTTGATGTTTTAATTATGTGTTTCTACCGGAATCGTCCAGTAGCTCCACGAGTTTTACCATTAAATTTTTTTACCTTTATTTTTATCATCACCATCTGTCCAATAGAGATCTTTCCATATGTCTCGTTCCTTCAAATTTAGCTTACTTGTATTCACACAAATACCCTTGATCAAGACTATTAGGGGTTATATCGAATAAGATGAAACATTCCTCCTCTAGTAATTCCTCACTTTGGGAATCATTACTACATTTGAATACTTTTAGTTCACCATCGATTTTCATTATCAATTCATTTTTTTGAGATTGATGGTTGATCAAGATGTGGCAAAAAATGGCCTACCCAATAGAAGGAGAATTTCTTGATCTTCCTCAAAGTTGAGGACTACGAAATCTACTAGGATTATGAAGCTCCTTACTCTAACTAATACATCCTCTAACACATATTTTGGGCGTACTAGGGACCGATCAAAAAATTGTATTGTTATCGAAGTATTATTTAATTCCCTTAATCCGAGTTTCTGGTAAATAAATAGGATTATCAAGTTAATATTGACACCTAAATCACAAAGGACCTTATTAAAATTTCTATCCCCTATCTCTATTGGAATTGTAAAACTTCCGGGATCCTTTAATTTTAGGAGTATCTTTCTCGCGATAATAGCACTACATGAGGATCAATTCAATTTGTACACCTTTTTTCATTTTTTTGAGTCTTGCCATAATTTCCTTTAGGTATTTTTTTTATTTGGGAATTTTATTGATTAGTTCTAAGAGTGGGAAATTAACATTGAGGGATTTAAATAAGTTGAAAAACTTACAAAGTCAGTTTCATCCCTCTTTTGTTTGTCCTCTAACCTAGACGGGAATGGTATCTTGATCGTATTCAACTTTGAGATTACCCGTTCAGCCATTAGTTCTGCTACTTTTTTGATCAATTCATCATGCTCGATTTCTTCCACGGGTTTATCGACAGTTTCAAATACAATTGCCTCTTCATGTGCGGGTGCATTTGGGTTATCAAGTGTCTTACCTGATCATAAGGTGATTGCATTTACGTGTTCCTTCCCATCTATCTAAGGGTTGTTCTCTGTGTTATTGGGGATGCCTTGACTAACTTATTTTTGTAACAAACCTATTATCTGACACATCTGCTCCATCATGCCATTGATATCTGCTTGGGTTTGAGTACATTCTGATCGTATAACTTGTATCTTCCTTTCGATTCGATCTAATCATTGACCACATATAGTATGGTCGTTTCTTATAGGTCTCTCTTGAGTTCTTTGTAAATGAGGAGGTTGGTATGGAAGATTCGGTCTATTCTGCACTTGGTTTCCTCCTCTTTGATTACCTTCCCGCTTGAGATTCAAATGATCCTTCCAACCAGGATTATATGTGTTTGAATAGGGATTTCCACCCCTATTACCATTATATCTCACATCCTCCAGTTGTTTCTCTACATATGGATTTACTCTCATTGGCTTGACAGTTGTCCCCAACTAATTAACTTATAAAAAAATTGTTGATATTTATCTTCTTCACTGATCGCTTTCACCGTTGGAGGTTTTGTTTTGTAAGTGAATCTCTCATTCGGCCACATGTATGAGTTCTCAGCCATGTCACTTATAATTTGGCATGCTCACTTGTATATATGGTGCATAACAGTGTAACACCCCACCTAACGAAGTTCTAGTGACAAAACGGTGTTCATAAATGTAAGGCACAAAGAGAAAGTTCTGAGTAAGTGTATAAGGCTTAAGGAATTCATTTTGGTGCCTAACATGGGATTTGATTAAGTGTAATTTATTTTCTAAGTGCGCCCGGTCTGGCAGACTCTAAACTAAAGGGAAAGAACACTAGTATGAATAGTGTATAAGATGCTTCGAATGAGTAAAAGCTAACTTTTAAGAAATGTAAGTGTAATGGATTAAGAAAGAGTAACATGTAAGTAAATATATGTGATAAGGTGCATAGCTGTAAGTAAGCATGATTGGCGAAGTAGTGTTCACCCAAGAGTTCGTCTTGGCGTTTAGAATAGAAAAACCAAGAGTGTTCTGTCCATAAGGCCCTCTGTAATAGGCAAGGTTAAGGAAATCATAGTAAGGATGAGATGAAGTATGACTGGCGAGATGGTAATCGCCTAGATGTACATTTTTGGGCATATAAGATTGGGGAACTCTGATATAAATGAGTAGACACGAATTCTTAGTCAGATTACGATGATGAGTGAAATCTGATTAGCAGTCATGAGAGAGATGAACTAAAGGAATGGGTATACGCCCATGATATAGCATAAATGTAACTAAAGTGGTTCCGTGGCAGTCAATGTAGGAGATAGGCTGGTTTGGAACTAACTAAATGAGAACTATGAAAGTTGAAGGCTAATGAGATAGCTAAGTAAGTTTTGGAAAGTGGCAGACAATGGTAAAAAATAGCTCAATTCTGATGTGACATTTTCCTAGTTCCAAAGAAGACTTAGGTTAAGTTAAAGAGTACTCAAGTTAAGTTAAAGGAGGGTTGCCTTCCTCTTTAAATCTGAGGCTTAAGGTAAAGAGAAACATCTCTCTTTGGAAGCTGAGATTGATAGCTCAAGTTTTGTTGAGAAGTCTGCCTTCTGTTAAGGTAAGTCCCCCAATTTTGCTTGTTGAAAACACATATATGTAAGTATGCATGAAGAAATAAAGCTACATCTATGTTAAAACTGATAACAAGGGTTACCCGAATGAGGTCTAATGAAATGTTTTTGTCTATCAAGGGAAAAGGAGGCTGCAATGTCTTGCTAAGCAAAGGATCTGGAGTCAAGCTGACGATGCTACAAGTAAGTGTTAGATATGAAGTTTATGCTCTATTTGAGGCTAATAGGTGAGTCTCTAAACTGCCTCTTACTTGCATGTTTGCATGATAGTCTTGTCTATTTTGAAAGGCTGATCTGTGAAATGAAAATGTAAGATATGCAAGTGTGATGCTTAAAGATGATGTGCTTCTGTTATGAAGAAATTATGTACACGCTTGAATGCGTTTAAAAGTATGATTCTGTCATGAAAAAGTCTTCGCATGAAGTTCAAGTACATAATTAACATGTCTAAAAATGTAAATGCATCAGTGTGAAGAAGTCAGAAGGAGTAAGTCTTTTAAGTATGAGTCTGCATAAATAGCCTACTTGTGTGTGAGTCTGTATGGACATTAAACACAAATTCTGATATGGAAGTCCATGGCCATGGCAAGTGAAGACCATATAGTGTAAAACCTAATCTAGGACCATGACATCATATGGGGATACGAAGACTAGGCCTAGTCTGGGACTATGGTGTCATGTGGGGAAAGAAGATAAAAGACGGGTGGGCAAGTACTAGGCGATGAGGGGCAAACCTCAAGACATTGAGTTTAGGCAAATCCCTATCGTCGAAAATGCCATTTACTGAAATGTGGAAGCCTTTGTGGCTGTTTTTTGATAAGTGGAAGCCTCTGTGGTTGTTCTTTGTGGTACATGAGCCTTTACAGTGATATGGAGCCTTTGTGGTGAAGTATATGAAAGTGGATGACTTTATGGCTGATTCTGTTAAATACACCTTCGTGGCGAAGTCTATTATATGAGGACACCTTTATGGCTATCTTATATTATGTGGACACCTCTCTGGCCATCTATTTATATGGGCCTCTCTATGGTTATCTTGTGTATGTGTTTGGACGCCCTTACAGCTATCTAATGTGAGTAGGCACCTTTGCGGCTACCTAAAGTTATGAGGATACCTTCGTGGTCATCTGGCAAAAGAAATATTTGTGGCGAACTCTATTAACGAAATACCAGCACGTCAAAGTTTGGGTAAATAACTCTCTGAAGGAAAAATAAAGATATGGTATCAGAAACATGGCAAGTGTCAGGAAAAATGAAGCAATGATCTAGGGAAAATATGACATCTAATGAACTTTGTCAAAAAGGTTCCGAACATTAAGGATGAGGCATACTCTGTATAAATGAAAAGAGAAAAAAGTCAGTAACGTGAAAGGGGCCAGAATGATATATGTGGTAAACACTAGAAGAGTAAGGACTCGAGACAGATAAGAGGATGCAGAAGTAATGAATGATGCATGAAGCACACTCTTAAGGAGGTCTTAGTCAATTACGTATGAACTGTGCCATAAGGAATGGTAGAGTAAAGTACCCGCCAAAGAAGGACATAGGCTAAAGAATACACAAAGTGTTTAGAACGCTATGACGTAATGAAATAGGTAATAGAAATTTACTAAGTCCTCAAGAACTTACATAAGTTATTTCCTATTTCAGGTTGCAAAGAGTCTTGTACAGAGGGACGATGCCAAGGCTATGCCAGTAGAGTGATGGTTTTTTCTGATGTGCATATAGAGGAGAATTTTACGATAGAGAAGCCTACTCAAGGAATGGGATAAGAAGTCATAATCTACGACAAGAAAGGCTACAAAAGTACAAGTCGTACAGAAATTTATATGGCGAAGTCAAGTCTGCATTTAAGATGTCAATGGCGCAAACATTTACGTCTTTAGTAAATGCAAGACATATTCGATAACTACTGTAGTTTATTGATTATGAATGTAAATATGAAACATACATTGCACGTAAAGATATTCGTAATGAAATGCTTGAGGTAATTCAGAACAAGAGTTAATGAAATTTTACTAAGCCATCATTAGAATAGTTACATAGGCGAGTCGAGAGAAAGTCTAGATTAGATTTGTCTTAGGAAGTAACACCCAATACTCGAATCTGGATGATCGGGTTGGGTGGAGGGTGTTACAAAGGCACCCTCCGACTGCTTCGTCTATGCTGGACTTGATGTTACTATCTACGCTGTTGTAGAAATTTTGGATTTGGAACTACTCTTGCAATCCATAGTGAGGGCACTTTCGTATCACCAATTGGAAATGCTCTCATGCCTCGTATATCGTTTCTTCTTCAAATTGCTTAAAGTTGATGATATTGTGTCTGAGTTGAATAGTTCTGTTGATGGTAAAAAATTATGAAGAAATTTTTCTGCTGGTTCATCCCATGTGGCTATAGAGCTTGGTTCTAGTGAATCTAACCAATCGGCTGCATTATTGCATAATGAGAATGAAAATAACCGAAGACAAATAGCGTATTAGTTACCCCATTATACTTAAAGGTGTTACAAAGTTGAAGGAACCACTTCAAGGGTTAATTTGGATCTTCTATCATATTTCCCTTGTCCTCTACAACTTGACCGCCGCCAAACTTGTGAATGTTTGACTAGAAAAAACCTGACCAAAATATATTAAATTAAATCAGCGGTATTCGCAAGTATACAGGTCAAATTGTAATATAGATGTGTACAACAGAACATAGGGAAGTATTCTGAAGATTGTACATAAAGGAGGATGAATTAAATCAAAAAGCTACTTCTACAATAACAAGTCTGAACAGTAATAGCTAAAAACCATATTAAAAAAATAATAAAATAGACGAAAATCATAAAATATATTAAACTGAATTGAATAAACAAGAAACTGACAAACAACTAAATTAGAATAACTAGTAGAAGATTAACTTGTTTCAGTGGTTGTAATTAACTTCAGAATTCGAGTTTAGATGGAATTAACTATTAATTAACTAGTATTACCTCCCGACCTCTGCTAATTAACTAATCGATAGATACTTGCTTATCTCTCAACCACACTTTTTGCATCGGGATAAATTATGACTTTCTCGGCAAACTTATCTCCCGATCTCATTTAACCTAGATTACTTTCTAGGTTCGTCACTCCTAACGTTTAAGAACACATAATTTAAAAGTTGCTAATTTCTATGGGAAACTCGCATTCCTCTGTCAACTACCCCCACATCCACTCCTTAATCACCCTAGAGACTGAGCCTCTCATGAACCTAGATTCCATAACTCTTAGATTTAATTTAAACATGTAAGAAGACATAAATAAATTAAAATAAGAGAAAGGTTAAGAAATTGATCCGTTGGATGAATCAAATGCGCTCGGAGTTGCGAAATATCTTGACAATGAATTGATCTTGATGTTTGCAAAAGAATAATAAAAGAAAATTGTAACCTCCCAAACCCAACCTAGATGTTATTGCCGACTCGTGGAGATCACATTTGTCACCTATGCGACAATGCTACCCCATCGTTCATTGAAAACCTTAAGTTCCCTCTCTTTTAGGAAAAAATCGGTTTACCTTTGTTAATTTTGGAAAAAACGTTCATTAATTAAATCAATCATTCTTGGGTCATGTTATTAGCAATAGTGTGGTTTTAGAAAACATTTAACCCATCGTTCTTATTGAAAAATTGTTAAATTTTATTGCAGCAGAAAACTCGATATTTAATAGATTAATCGTTTAAGCCGAGTATCATGCTTTGTCCAGTTTCAAATATTTCTATAAAAACCAAATCTACATGACAAGTACGCATGCATGAAAATCCCAAAGCAGAAAAAAAAACCCAACCACAGTTCAAATAGCTTTACAATCCAAAAACTAAATAAATTTAATTAAAACTCAAGGTAAATAAGAAGAAAGTCCAAAGTCTGTCGTATGTCCGCATGCCATATCCGATCCTAGTCTCAAGCATTACCTGAGATGGTTGAAACTATGGGGTGAGCTAACTAGCTCAGTGTGAGTCAACTCAATACATTCAGTCATACATGCAAATATCGTTCACCATTATTATAATTGCTACACAAACATAACATAAATAATATCATTCATAAGTGTCATGGACATATCATAATGCATAATGAAATCCTACCAAAACCATCCGCAACACACCACGAGTTCCTAAAACCCGTCTGCCAAACTCGAAACATTGAGAGCAAAGCTCAATCTGGTTAAACCACCATAATACATAATATAGTTATACTTCCAAGTAACTGAAAATGTGATATAATCATCATTCTCCTCATTACTCCCAGTGCAGTGTAGTAACAGCATATATACAGACTTAATATGCCACATTAGTCCACGGAACTCCTCCTTCAACCATAATATCCCACCCCATACACATGTCATATGTCATACAAATACCAATCTGAATGAATTTCCATTACATTACCATTTCAATAGCATGCTGAACATGCCCTTATATTATCATTCACTCTTATTCAGTAAGAGGACTTATTAAACGATCAATTTAACCATTAATACGGTGTCGTTCAAATATTCCTTAAATTTCCATATCATTTCATAAACATTGTTCTCAGTGCATGTATAGCAAACTTTCATTCTGTACATTTCATAACATTTTACCCAATCACGCGTTTCATGAATTCAAACTTTATTTTCATTTGATTCATTCTATACACACAACCAACATACAATATTAACAAACCAATCATATCAGTACCAATCAAACAACCATTCAGCCAATCAAGCAATTTTATGAACATTCCATTTAGTTAGGACTCATAACGTACATGATTCAACCCCTTTAAAATCATTTACTTAAAAATTTAACTAAGCCCAAACAACAAGCTTAATCAACATTTATGACATTAAAAATATTATTAAAGCATTCAAGTTAACAAGTTAGGACCCACACCTTATCTTCGTACTATTGCAACACCACTTGCGAAACTCGCGATTTCTCCTTTAGACCTTAAATAAAACCTAAATTAGAATAAATACATTATCGAGTTCAGACGCTATCAAAAAAAAATTTAGAGCACTCCCATAAAGATTTAATCAAATTGACCTTACGATAAAAATTGTCAGATCCAAAAACAATTAGGCTACTTACATTGGTTTGACGCGAAATGTACGCGTGAATGTCTAATGGCTTCACTGGTTGTAGATTATCGGAATAATTTTTTTGCTGTGCCATGGGGTGTATCAACGGTCCCAACAAGAGAATGGTACAAAAACCCGTCGTCAAAGAAGGAAAAATGGGTGGTGGAGCTTGGTGGTTTGGGGAAAAGAAGAGAAAAATTGAAGAGAAAGTGAGAGAAGAAGGGGGTGGGGTAGCTAGGGCTGGTAAATAATAACTAAAGGCTCAAAAAAGTAAATCAAAGTGATATTTATACCTAGGTGTACTAGGTAGGGGCAACACAAAAATAGGGAGAAGGAAAAATTTTAGCAAAAATTAACTATTTTGCAAGGGGAGGGTTTCAATCTGAGACATTGATCCAATTACCTTGTTTCCTTATTTTCCTTTTAAACATTGGGCTATTTAGTCATATTTTAAATGATTTCACATTTTTTTAAGCTAAAATTTGGAATGCTACAAAAAGTATTGAATACTTTAATAAAAGGGACTTAGGTTCAAGTTGAACCTAGTCAAAAATAGCAAAGTATTAAGAAACAGAAAATAAAACTAATTAAAACATAAATCTACTAACTACGACTCCTAAATACTTGCTTACGAGTTAGCAATAACCTTCCTATTTATAGAGATGTTTAGAAACCTTAATTAGGTTTATTATAGGCCATAAACTCAGAAAATATTGATTGTGTGGATGATTTTAGCCTTGTCGATTTTTGCTCCCCACGTCTAGCCTTGTTTCGCGGCATAGCCAAGGGTATGTTGTGACACGACACCTTGAATTCAAGCTTTGAAGTCCATTTTCACGTGCTGCGACTCGGGAAACTTATGCTACACTCGGAAGTCGTCCATAAGGCTATTAGGCTTATAACTACTCATCCTGCACCCTCCATTAAGCAGATTAAAACTACCTAATGCCCGTATTGGCATAATAGGTAAACTGGCATAAATTATTGCGTAAAATAGCTTATTTTGCAAATAATTAAATCTAAACTACGAAAGGTGAAAATGAAATAATTAAATATAAAATGACTAAAAATAATCCCCTTAAATGCCAAAATGTACTAAAACTACTACCACAATTGGCGGCAGGTCACAACCCTAGACTCAAAATGAGCAAATAGCTACCGATTCGGTGGTAGGATAGTGTAGCTTCGAGACGATCCGACTTGACGAGTTCCGCAAGGTAATAATCTACAAGGAAAATGGAAACAAACGGGTAAGCGAATAAAATGCTTAGTAAGATCATATAGAAATTAAAACTTATCTTAATCATTTAAGCATAAAAAAATATTCTATTAACTACCAAATTAACTTTCCTTGGTACTTGAATACATATATATACATGCAATATCACTACAAATCGAATACGTTAGTTACGTTCTCGAATCGTAATATCATCATCATTTGAAATATAATCCCATAAGAATCTATATTTCAAGTATCATTATTACCATTTCATTTTCAATTCATTATTAAACTCTTGTACATCGCCCGATAGAGCTATAGTAAAATGGACTTGGATACATAGGAATGTAATGCTCACACAAACTGACATTTTATCAGAACTACTCACACAAGCTGACATCATATCGAGGTTACCCGTCCTGGATAATCCAACAATACGTATAATCTGAGAATCTGCAACAAATGTTAGATCTCATAACATCATGTAAATCCCTGATCAATTACATGATACGTATCCTAACCTTTTACTAAGTTCACTTGGGCATCATTTTCGTATAAATGACATTATTATTTCCTATACACCATTTAATTTCTCATATAAGACATATATTTAGTCAACATTTTCATTTGCATTCTATTCTATTTTCATGTAACCAATATTCTCATGAATTTACAATTCAAATTTTTTTGAGTTATAAGTGTCAAACTCTCTAATTCATTTCAATCAAATACATAAATAAAACAAAATACTAATTAACATAATGTAAAATACAGTAGTAAGTTTCATATGAACTTACCTGATCAAAACGACAAACAACCCAATTTTCAGGGACTAATCAACAATTTTGGCTTTTCCTCGATTATCACCGGTTTGATTCAATTCTTGATCTATACAACTATTCCATTCCATTCATCAATACCAAATATTTATAAACTACGTCATGACATGAATGAACCTAAACAATTTCACTTTTTGACACCCCTAAATTTTTACATTTTATTCAATTTAGACCTTAATTGAAATAGTTGTAACTGTCAATTTTAAGTCTCGGTTTGAAAACCAATTTCAATTACATCCTTTAGGGACTCCTTACTACATATTATTATCGAAATTTCACATCAATTTCACAATTTATTTAGTTTAGCCCTTAAGTTCAAAACTAACAATTAAACATTACAGTTTAGTACTTTTTCACATCTAAACTTAAAACCTATCAATTTAACACTAATTTCTTCAAGAAATCATCAATGACAACTTTAAAAAAGTTAAACAGTTTTACAAATTGGTACATGGGCTAGCTAAATCAAGCTCCCATGAACTAAAAAACACAGAAATTACAAGAAAAAGACTTAATTGAAATTAAAAATTAGGGGTCGAATGTTTGAAGCTTCCTTAAGGATTCCATTTCTTTCTTTGTACAGTGGAGAAGAAGATGAATAGAAAAATGGCCTTTTCTTTCTTTAATTTATCGTAGATATTAAAATTGTGGTTAATTAACTAGGTTTTAATAACTTAATCATAATTTTTAACTTAATCAATCGTTAACATTTATAAGTGGAATTTTACATCATATTCCACTAACACATATTATACTATGGTTTAATTTCCATTTTGATTGTCTCGCTAATTGCAATTTATGTCCTTAAGTCTTTGGCCTATTACAAATTAATAGCAATAAAACTTTTACAACTTAGTCATTGTACCCTAATTAATCAATTAATAGACAAAATTGAAAGACTAAACTTTAATATTCCATTATATCAACTACATAAATATTTATATTTAATATTTACGACCCAATTTATGAAAATGGGGTTTCAAAATTATCTTTTTCGGTACCACTAAAAATCAGGCTATTATAACCTACCTCATTAAGAAAATTTTTCCTCGAAATTTACCTAAGAAAAGATTAGGGTATTAGGATTTCATAGTTTTTTCCAGATCCCATGTAGCCTGTTTTGTACCATGACGGTGCCACATCACCTGCAGTAATGTTACCCATTTATTTCTCAATTGTTTTACCTCTTAGCCAAAATTTTAACCGGTTCTTCACTGTATGTCAAATCAGGCTACAACTCAATTTCATTGAAAGATAAACACATGGGAGGGGTCAAATCTATATCTTCATAACATCAATATATGAAATATATTATGACTCTTATCTAGTTCTAGAGGCAAAGCTATTTTATAAGCAATAGGTCCAATTCTCTCAAGAATCTCATACGACCCAAAAAACAACCTTTTTCTAGAGCGAAACTTTCAAAAAGACTTTATTTCTAATATCAAATTCAATGTCTTTTATTTTCAAGTCAACATAGTGTTCGGAAATGTGTCAATATTGTAGTAAATATGTAAATGCTTTCTATTTATTTGAACGGTGAATAATTAAAGTTAAGTTCACATTTCACTATTATATCTTTTGTGATTTTATATTTTATATTTTACATATATAGCAAAATTGTGACAAGCAAATATTAGCTCATTAATTATCTAAGTTCGAATTCATGATAAGTGACATTGTAAGAATGTTTACATTAAGACAATGACAACTTACTTTTGTAGATAATCTAAACAAGTATGTAATCTCATAAAAGAATCAAAGTGAGCATTTGATTCAAATACTCAGAAGAATTATTATGTCATTTACGATTCCAATTAGGGAGATGGTTAGTCTTGGCTATAGGAGCAGTTGACTCCACAGGTAGAGACTTAAATGTACTCATTCGAAGAATGATACATTGGACTGGACCCAAGTTGAATTTATTCTGAATCCGTTTGTGAATTAATTCACTTGTGATGTTCATGGTGTGACTTACCTAAATCTTGAGTTAGTCATTGACCATGCGTATGTACCTCATGTGCTTTGATATAAGTGGAGGCTTATGCTCTAAAAATGATTGAGCTGATAGCCGGTAAGTTGGGAACATGACTTGTGTATGGCATGACTTTACTAACAACAATGAAATTCACAGCTCCATTAAAGAGTTAACGATTTCCTCTCATTGGCATTGTGTGGATTGATAAATATGCAATGTGGACACGAGTTGCTTACTCTCGAACGAGCAATTTATCACAGTCATTAGTTGGTAGTGACAATATTAATCATTAAGAAGACACAATGGTGACAATGAGATAAAATAGGATTATATTGAGTGAACGAGTTCAACTCAAAGGAATCAAGAATATCATATGAGGGTAACACACACATGGCGAGGTCATTGGACAAAGTAGTTAGATGTTTTGCTTTCTTAAAGAATATACAATAATGAGTTTCCAATCATAATACTTATTGTGGACTAACTCCAGGATTAAGTATATTGCATATTATCAGAACGATGTTTCTAGATATAATTGTAATTAACTCGAGCCTAATTGTATATGTTTAATTGGTCCATCCGCTAGCTCAACCAAAACTCGACTGAACTGTATTTTAATCAAAAGAAAATTCTACGACTTTAGAAATAATTTAATTAGGTTAATTTATTCGATGTGGAATTAAATTTTTTTTAGTTAACTATTTGCATATTTTTGTTATTTTTATTATTCTTAGTTGCCTTGTGAGCTATTTTAATTTAATCATGGATGATGATAAATGCAGGTGGTGTGACGAATGGTACGTACACGAATGAGGATCGAGTTGGTTAAACGGGGCCTCGACAAACCAATTAAGTTACAATGATGAAGATGATAAGCATGAGCACTCGGACGAACCTTTACATAAGCACTCAGATGTGGATAGAATCAGCCGAGAACGCCAAGATATGTTCAAGCAAATCTAAAACCATGCTCGATGGATTCATTACTCACTAACTAAGCTAATAAACCTATACCAATTATATTTTTTTGTCACTTTTAGCTAGGATTCTCCTCTCGACCACATCATAGACTAAAAAATACCACTTACGCTCTCCTCTCGGTCTCACCTAGGTATATAGATCTCCTCTCGATCTCACAATTCAACACAATTATATTGAACTATTTAAGGATAAACCCTCCCCTCGGTCTCATTTATCTAGCGTATTAAGCATTTCTATAATCAAACAATCAATTAATTAAGCATAAACATCAACTTAAACTAACAAATAACCAATCAACCAACCATCAACAAATTTAGTACATAATCAAATTTAAATTCCAACTAAACATTTTATCAAACACATGGTAGGCATAAAGTAAAAGTAAAGAATTTGAGAAATGGTCATTTAATTGATTGGAAACCAACGAAGCCCAAGAGTTTCATCATCTCCCTTTTACATAGCCTTCAACAATGAGAAAGAAATAAAATAAAATCTATCCTAAAAAGAAAAGAGAAAACTTAATTTAAAATGAAAAGAAAAGAAAAACCTAACCTAAAACTATGAAAACTAAGGAGAGATAATTTTTTTCAACCACCAATTCTGAAAATACAAAGCTTATATAGTATTTATAGTCTACTAACATTTAACCTAACATTAATAATTATTCCCTTAAATGAAAACAAAGACTTAAGCTTGCTTGGACATAAAATTGTCCCTACAGTGTTTTCACCTATTAGGTAGCGGTATCGCGATACCCAAAAAAATGTTGAACTTGGGGGACTTGGGGACCTCGGTATCGGGATACCCATGCTCTAGTATCACGATATCACTGTAGTTGGCCTCAATTTTTCTCACTTCAGAATTGTCAAAGGTATCACAACTTTCATGCTTCGATATTGCGATGCCTACATTCTAAGTGATGCTTTCTTCAAGTTCATGTCATTATAGACTCCCTACACCACTCAAGCGCATTGTTAGGTTTCTCATGGCATGTTGGCCAATTTGGGTCTCAAAGGAGCATAAAACTCACAAAAAAATAATTTATTAACAACAAAAATTGCTTGAGCATAAGCTTTTTAAATGTAACAGAGATCCTCATTTGACGTATCAAATTATGACAGATCACCACCACGGGTCTCCAGTATCGCCACCGTTGTCGATTGTTTGACTAATACTGGTTGAACCACCACCGGCCCCTGCCAACTTTTACTGGTTATCTAGGTTGGGTTTGTGTTGTCTCAATTGATTTTGGATATGTCTTGGTTCTTTGGGTTTCGTAGAAAAATTAGGTTACAAAAACCCTAAGTCCATTTCTAACTCACATGAATAATTATAAAAAATAAAATAAAACCTATCTGGAAATGATAGTCCACGATCTAATTACATATCCCTAAATTTATTAAAATCTAAAATTACATAGTCTAATTTCTAGGAAACACAACTTTGAAAAAATTACTTTATCATATATATAATAAAATAATTAAACACATTTATTCACATTCATAACCTAAAACATGCATATAATTAAAAGAATGTCACATCTTATCAAAATTAACCAAACATGAAGAAGAGAAAAAATTTGATATCAGTTTATAATATAAACATAGCATAACCTAAATCTAACACCAATAGTTCAAAAAATCCAGTTAAGAAAACTATTTAAAGTTATAGCGAAAGTTTAAAATTTTCAAAACCGAGTCGATTTGTGCTATTTATAGCAATAAAGTTTTTACTGAAAAGTAAATATGCTTTGCGTGAGACGAATTCGAGTCAATAATGACATTCAAACAAACGACCTTCTTCACTATCCTCGTACCACAAGTAGCGTTGAATGTAGGCTTGACCAGTATGCACCGAACACATGAAAAGAAACAATATTATTACTTTTAGCAGGAAAACAATTCTCTCAATAAAATCCAATAAAGACCGTAATTCTTAGAAAACAAAATTAATTCTAAGTAAATAAGTTATCACTATTTTCTAAGATAATAATGATAACTCAATAATTAAGAAGTGTGTATTAGGTCAATTGGTTCTATATATTTAGAAGGAAAGATCGAAGAATCCTGGTTGGACAAGCTCTAAACAAATAATATTTATTTAATAGAAAACACAATCCTACTCTAATTAGAGTGAGGGTGGGTGTGCCACCCTAGTTAATAATACTAACCCCTCTTATCTATCATAAAAGGTTTTGGGCCTCTCATGTTTTCAGTCCAATTATATGTGATTCGTGGACTTTTGATCTAATATTTTATAATTTTATCCAACACAATATTTGTTTTCTACTTCCCAAATAAAAATTATCTATTCAATTAATTTAATTAACTACATTAATTTTCTAATCAAATAATTTTCCCAACTTAATTCTAATTTCGCTAAAGTCATAACAACTTTATCGTAAAAGATTCTATGATGAAATATATTTAATTTTTCTTGTTTAATGGATTCATAATAACTAATTAATTTAATTTAATTTTTAACTACATTTATTTAATTATGATTAATGAAATAATAATTGAAAACCTAAAATTGATTTTCATGTCATTTCTATATTTAGTGAGAAAACACATTTATTTGTGAATGTGACCCATTTCTCTAACTTCATCATTTCAATTCATTTATATTAATTTGGTTCAACTTGTAATTCATTTCTAGTTTCAACAAGTTAGAAGAGAGACCGATTGGACATATATAATGAGGTCTCAAATAATCTATAATTAAATTTTATCTTTTCAACTATTAATTATAAATTTATTTAGTAACGATGTCATTTCATTACAATACCATGACTTAGCTCTCCCTAATTGCATATCATTATGAAAGCTACTTATTAAGTGCTCGTTCAATGACCTTCTCATAAGTGTGTTACCCTCATAGAATATCCTTAATCTATTTGGGATAAATTTGTTCTCCCAATATTATCCTATTTTATTTCATGGTAACTATTACACATTCCTTCATGAAAAGTCAATTATTATCAAATAGTAATTAATTCATTCATCACTAAGATAAATGACCCATGAATCTGCTACTTTCCATTTACCATGTAATGCTGATGAAAGGACACAATTTACCCTTTGTTGCGTTATGAATTCCACTACTGCAAATGAAGCTATTTCATTTAGAAGATTGTATACCCCAACATACCAACTTTCTGCTCTATTATCAATTGAACATAAGCTATCAATATATCAAATGAGATGAGTCATGCACATAGTCAATCACTTACTCAAGTATAGGATCTATTCTACTCGAGTCTTGTATGATACACTATCAGTTTAGTCAGTCACATCCATGTCTCTGTCTTTTGAGAGTCGTCCGCTCCGATACCGAAAACAAAGTATCTCCCAATTTGAACTTGATAGATGACATATTAGTATTTTAGTTGATTTGCTCAATTTCTATTAGACTAAGCACATGTTTAGATTATCTACTAATATAAGGTGTCTTCTCACACTATGTTTTGATCACGTAGTGTCACTTAATGTTAGTTTAAACGTTAAATAATTAGTGAGTCAATATTTGCTTTCATTTTTCTTTGTGTGCAAAAACAATTGAGGAAAATATACAAAAGATATTAATGATAATGATGGATTTTTATTAAATCAATTTGTTTGAAAATTACAAGTACATACACAAAATCACTACAACAAGGGAACTAGATCCCAAAATAATGGGGGTATTCGATGAGGCAATCAGACTCCAATTATTCAAATTTTCTCTAGATGGGAGAGCGAAGGATTGACTCAAATCTTTTCCCCAAGCCTCTATTACCTCATGAGATTAATTAGTGTAGAAATTTTTGGGTAGATATTTACCCCTCACGAAGATGGCTAGACTTTTGAAGGATATTCAAACTTTCACTCAATAGGATGAGGAAAATTTGTACGATGCATGAGAAAGGTACAAGGAACTTCTTAAAAAGTGCCCACACCATGGTTTAGAAAGTGCTCAATAGATATTATTTTTTATAATGGGCTAGATGTTGCAATGAAAATTCAAGTTGATTGTGCATTTTTAGGTTCATTGGTGCAAAAGTTTCTAGAATATGCATATGCAATTTTAGAAGAATTAACCTTCCAAAATTATGAGGTTTATTAGTGCATCGCACCAAAGAAACTAGTGGGAGTTAATGAAATCGATCAAGCTTCAAACCTTTTGGCACAATTGATGACACGGTTGAATGCGATAAACAAGAGGTTAAATTCTTTATCTTTACAACAAACTCGAATGAGTCATTCAGTGAATAGTGCGATGACTATTTTGGAGGTTCCCATCTTACCGAGCAATATTATGGATATGTTGAAGAGGTAAATTACATGTGTAATTAGAGCCATCAACAAAACAATGCTTTTGCCAACATTAGTAATCCTAAATGGAGGAATCACCCAAAATTCTCATAAAGGAATAATCAACAAGGAATTAATGCACCGTTCAAATAGAATGCTTTGTTCGGGTTTCAAAAAAGACAACCACAATTCCAATAAGTTCCACATAAGGAAACAACTAAAGATCTATTGTTGGAAAAAATTGATGTGTGAATCTCGAGTCAAGGAGCTACTGTTCGACTATTGGAAGCATGAATAGGCCAACCTACAATTTATTTAAGTAGTTGACAACAAGAAACTTTATCGACTGACACACAACTGAATCCCAAGATAGATGATCAGAATGAACACTGTAAGTAAATTATTCTTAGAAGGATAGAGAGATTCTTAATGGTTGTGAGTTGAATAAAAAGGTTATTCCATATGAGAAACAAAGTGTATACTTAAGAATGAAGTGGAATAGACTCGGTCTCACATCCCAAATTTCACAAATCCAGGAGCAAGGAGAATAAATGTGAAGGTTATCTATCTTGGCACACTTTGGTAGTTAGTCCACCAATTTATAAACTTCTAGCGAATTGATGTTTGGTGTATAGAGTACCCGCCCATAGAAGTTTCTTAGGATTTAATTCTTGTAGTATTCTTCAATTGAAGGAGTACAACAAACTAAGAGTATGCCTTGGAAGTTCTTGTTGAGCATAACATATCATAAATGAGTTACCGCCAATAGGTATAGTTTGCTAAGCTTACTCGAATGATGTGCAGAAGAGGTTCTGTAATGTGATTGGTTGGGAGTCAACTGAAGGGATTTACTGGTCAAATAGCAACAATATCAGATTTCCTTTTATATTTCTTTCGGGTTTTGTAGGACATTAAAGAGACAACTTATGTATGCATTAGACATTTGTCAAGATCCATTAAAAGGTACTGGGGGATATATATATGTTGAGAAGGGAATGAATGTTTTTTTCTTCCTTCAATATTACCCTCTGGTTTTTCTTCTTAAACTTAAATGTTTTATTCTTCTTTATTAAGTTTGAAGCTAAGGATTTGAGATAAGCAGTGGATGTTCCATCTCCTGGTAAGTCTGATAACTTTACATGTTGAGTATTTGAATGAGTAAAGAAGTTATAAAGCATAAACAATAAGATATGAATAAGAGACCCTGCATGGGGGTTGTCTATAATTGAGATGTATTAGCAATATGTCTGTAAATGAGTTTTAATGGTAGTTTTATGTTCTTTAAGTAGGTATTGTTGTTGCTGGTTCGAGAAGAATGTTAGAGTCTAGGGTCTCCAAGCTACAGCAGGCGAGTTTCAAGTGAGTCCTTATCTTAACTCATGCATGTTAAATTTACAAGGGAAGTGATTATGTTGATGCAATCTTAAATGTTCGGTAAGATGTGAGAAGTATCATCAAATTGCTGCATGTTATGAATGAAATATATTTGTTACTGGAATAAGAAGAGTGTGAATCACTAAGATGAGTGCACGAATCTGGGTAAGTACATGTGGTGTTAAGTAAGTCAATCGTCCATTTGTGATGTTTCCAGTAGGGGCTACATTGCTAACCAAATAGGCAGATCACGTTGACCACAAAGACCTTAATGGTGTAGTCTCCGGTGAAATGTAAACCGAACTGACAGAACATGACATAAGGATCTGTAAGTTCATGAGCCTAAGACCCATGGCATTGTATGTCAACAAAAACACTCATGGTGATCCCTTCAGTGAGATATGGACTAGACTGACAGATCACGACATGAAGTTATGTATAAGACTATGAGGGAGAAACCCCGTGGCAACCTCTGAGATGGTTCGACATGACAGTAAAAATGTAATTCCCTGTGACGCCTATGTGGCGTGTTCTGTAAGGCCTTTATGGTGTATTCAGTGAAGCCTGTAAGGCTTAAACTATGGTATTCTTGTGACATTATGTAACACCCTTGAGGCGAAGCCTGGAAAAATGTTTCGGTGTCGTGATCTGGGTAAGTTTTGAGACTTTTCTGCTAATTGATGCTATGCTAAAAATCTGGTAAGTTTGAATATAGCTCTGTTTGGTTAGTTTTATGACAAAGAGTAAATATGACCTAAGGGAAACTTTTGAAGGGATTTCCAGAGGTGTAATTTGAAAGGTAAATCTGCCATATGAATTTGCCAATACAAGAGATTTGGCGTATTCAAAATTATGAGTAATATGTGTTTGTCAGATTTGAGTTTGGTAATGCTATGTATGAAAGATATCTAAATTCTATGGTATCGGCCAAATTGTGTATTTCAGGCTATAAAGAGGTTATAAAAATGTATATTGTCCGCCAATAATTGGTGTTCTTATGGATTGTGTTATGGTTGTTTGGGATTTCCTAGGTTGACTTAGAGCATTGCCTCTATCAGAATATGGTGAGAATTGGACTGTTTCACGTTATGGTTTATTGTAGTTCTGATAGTTATCAAACTCAGTATGAGAATCCGCCAAATGTAAGATCAGTAGGGAGTTCATTGTAAAAGATCAGTTTGTTAATTATTCGCTAAAGAATAGTATCTGTGAGTAACCATCCTAGGGAAAATATTTAATGTTTGTTTGAAGAAGAATCCATTGAAAATGGGCTTTGTATAGATATTCTTCTGAAGGTACCTTGGTTATTCTAAGAAGGAATAAGATATGTATTATGTGATAAGATCTAGAGTTAGCCAATGAGTGAAGTGAGAGTAGATATTTAAGTATGGAAGTCGGCGTATAGGTATATATATGATATTATGAAAGTATCCGCCAAAGATAGAGATGTAGTCTGAAAATTTCAAGATAAGGAGTTCAAATAGAAAAGGTTCTAAGTTATTCTGTATTAAAACTCACTAAGTTCGCGTGAACTTACAAAGTGTTTGTTCATGCTTCAAGCCCTACTATGAGAATAGGTGTCCTATGAGGGGTCAAACCAAGAATGCGTCAGGAAAACGACAAGTTGGGTTATTATGCGTACAGAGGACATCTTAGAAGAAAGGCGTATAGTATACCACGCCTTAAAGAGTGTTTTAATAAAATTTTATGTTGGAATGTTGTATACTGTTTAATACCTTAATGTAATTATTTGATGTTCTCTTATATACTATAGAACAGTAGAAATTAATATGAAGTATGTTTAGATATAGTTTACACCTACTGTATAATTTTTTATTAAGTGTTTTGTGTTGTAACATCCAATATCTAGATTCAGTGATTCTAGTCGGGTAGAGGGCGTTACAATATAAGTTAAAACAAAGGTTCCGGTTTATCCATCTTTTTTTCCCAAAGCAATTGCAAAAGAGGAAATTGGATGAACAGTTTCAACAGTTCTTAGATATGTTCAAAAAACTGACTGAATATTCCATTTGTCGTAGCCTTAGAGAAGATGCCAAGCTAGGTCATGTTTATAAAGGACATTTGTCGAAAAAGAGGCATCTTGGAGATTATGAGACCGTGGCTTTAACTGAGGAGTGTAGTGTTATCTTACAACATAATTTACCTCCAAAGCTTAAGGATCTAGGTAGCTTCAATATCCCTTACTCCATCGATGTTAACTCTTCCTCTAAAGGTTTGTGTGATATGGGATCATGTCACATCCTGAAATAGGGCCTAAATGGAACAATGGTTGTGAAACCACGAATTCGAGATAGAAAAGTTTATTGTGATTAATTTTTATGATTTATCGATTGATTGGATGCATGTGTTGGAATACCGATAAGAAATTTCAATGATTGCATGTCTGAATTGCATATTAGGGATTAATTGCAAAAGTGGATAAATATGAGCTTTAGATGATAAAGGATTTAATAGAAGTGCATAATTGAAGTAGAGGTCCTTAAATGGTAATTAGACCATTAGATTTTCATGGAAAAAAATGGGCATGCATAGATAAAAATAACTAAAGTTTTAATGAAGGGCATTTTAGTCATTTGGTAATAAAAAGAATTAAAAGGGAAAAAGATGGCAAAATGTGCTCATCTTCTCCATAAGGTTCGAAACTTCAAGGGACTCCATAGCTAGGGTTTTTTCACTTTCTCAAGCTCATAGTAAGTGCATCCAAGCCCCATTTTTAATTTTTTTTACGTTTTTGGAGTCTTCAAAGCTCGATTTAGCTTATTCTACCATTAATTCATGTTAGGGTTCATATTTGGAAAAATACCCATAGGTGAAATGTGTTTATTTTGATGTTTTATGGTAGAATATGAAGCTTGAAATTATGTTAAACAACTTTTGCTAAGCAATTTTAAGTGAAAACGAGTAAAACGACATAATCAGTAAAAATACCTAATGTTCATAAGTAAATGTTAGAGTGAGAATTTGATGTTGCCATAGAAGGGAAAGATATTCAGCATGTCATAAAACATAAGAATAAGGGATGAAGTTTAATTTCTGAGCTTTGGGGCATAAGTGTAAATATGCAAAAGTTTAGGGGAAAAATTGCAATTTTGCCAAAGTTCGAGTCAATGACTGTTTTGATGAATGTGAGTATTAAATAAGTTAAATTTGCTATTATAGATCAAGAGGAACGAAATCTGGAGTTAAACCGGGGAAAGAAAAAGGTTGAGGACTAAGTTGCTAGATTTGATCGTATTTTGTACCGAGATAAGTTTACGGTAAATAAATGAAATATTTTAATAATTATTATTAATTTTGTTATTTTCCATCAATTATGTACTTATTTTATGAAATTATTTAATGTTGACTCAAGTATGAGATGATAGAGAATTAGTGTTAAAAAGTCTCGTTGAAACATTAGGAATGTATCGGATACAAATGTCATGACATTAAGGGAATGGGATCCCATGTAAGACCATGTCTGGGACATGGCATTGGCATTATTGAGGTTTTGAGAGGTCCCACGTAAGACCATGTCTGGGACATGGCGTTGGCACCGAGATGAGAGGTCCCCCGTAAGACCGTGTCTGGGACATGGCATGGGCACCGATATGAGAACTCTCATGTAAAACCATATTTGGGATATGGCATTTGCAGTACAGGAAACATCCCATGTAAGACCATGTTTGGGACATGGCTTTGGCATGTTATTATCTGATAGGAGACCCGAGTATCCTTAGTATTCCAAGTGGTTCAACGGGCTAGTAAATAGACTATGTTACATGAAAGTTCAGGTAAAAGCATAATAAATAGATTCATGTGAGTTATAAGGGTTAAGAATATCTCAGTTATCAGTTGAGAAAGAAAAGTCAGCAAGGGAGGAGTAAGTTATAATCATGAGTTATTTAAGTAAACAAGTAAGAGAGTAAGTAAAGAAGAAAGTAAAGATCATGATACTTGATGATAATTTATGAGTATAATTATTTATGATAAATGTTGTTATTTATTTTCTTGTAAACTTACTAAGCTTTATGCTTACCTCCTTTATTTTTCTTTTTTTTTTTTATAGTATCCCCAAGCAAATTCAGGGATCATAAGGACGCTGGAGATCGTTTCACACTATCAACAGATCATCTCGGTATTTTGTGATTCGAAATGTTTTAAGTTATGACATGTATAGGGACTTAGTCATTTTGTGTGTGTCTTTATGATGTGGCTAATAAATAGCATGTAAATACTCGATAATGATTAGCTATTGAATGACTATTAAGAACATGTTTGGTGTATGTATGCCTAAATGATAGTTAACACAAAGAATTATAAAAGAGAAAAAAATTGCAATGGAACAGTTTTTGGGCAGCAGCATTAACTTGATTTTGAAAAATCACCAAGGATAGTAGAAATGAAATTAGAGAGTGAATGAGATATAGAATTAAATCTTATCAAGTCTATTTTCATATGAAAGAAACGGTGTAGGCAAAAGAATTTTATATTTGGTAATATTTGAATTTTAGTGAGACAAGGTCAGAATGGTTTTTAAAGTCTCCTGTTCTGACTTTAGGAAATCATTAAAAATTTTACAGAAAGAATTATGAGTTATAATTTATGTGTAGATTCTTTAGTGAGTCTATTTTCAAAAGAAACAAACGAGAACATTATACGAATTCTATACAATGAGATAATTGATTTCTAATGAATAGGGGTCAGAACCGTCGGACAGTGAAATATGAGAGACTTTAACGAATAAACTGTACTATTTGGCTAACCCAAAAATTCTGAAAATTTTATAAAAAGAAAATATATGAGTCTAGTTTCAGGAAAAATTTACGGATCTAAATTTCGATTTTCGTAACTAGTTATAATTAAATTAGTGACTGTTACGCAAGTGGACAGTTTTATTATGAGTAGTGAAATAAATTATTTTGATTTATTTAAGTATTCGAAAAATTTTTAATGTTCCCGATTTGGACCCAAACTGTTTCCGTTGCATGTTTTAGGGTCTCGAGGGTCCTTTTTAGGGACATATTGATTGAACGTGAACGAATTAATTTTAAAAGCAAATTTTTATGCTCCGAACTAGTAAGTTAAGTCAGGTAATGCCTCGTGCTCGACTCCGGCAACGGTCTCGGGATAAATACTCCTAAAGGGCTTAACATTAATAACTGGATAGGACCGGTACGATTATCCTTATATCATTACTGACCTCATCGAGCACATTAGTTCCTTATATGCGTAGGTCGGTGACTTGTCCGAGAATGTTATAGTTTCGACTTGGGAGCACCGCATCACCATTCAAGCTATGTTGGTTGTATTCTAGCTATGTTGGTTGTCTTTTGTATTAGAATATTGACATGCACGTAAATCTTTAGATAGAATTTGTATTTGTAAATGTGAAATAAAAATTTGAATCCTTTTTGGTATTCTTAAATAAGCTTTGCTCCGTGTTTAATTTGAATGTGTTCATGACATGTATTTAAAGCTTAAATGGGTTTACATTTTGTTCTATAATGTCTTGAGAGTTGTTGAAATGATATGAAAGTGTTTAGATATATTTTTTTAATGTTTTGGGACTAGATTTCAACCTTAGGAGTTTGTGTTCTGGCGCCAATACTATAAGTATCGGAACATTACAAGACAATAACTAAAAAGCTACAATTTTTGGCACATAGGACCTATGTATCAGAACCTTATCCCAAGTACCGGTTCACATATCATTTGTACCGATACATATCCCCTGAACTTGGGCTACTCCACTATTTTTCGAGTCTTAAGCCCACTGAAGCTTGTTTTTGGTCCCAGACACTTCCAATCATCCACGAAACAAATCTAAAGGATTTGTAGATTGTTTCAGAACATTGAAATTGATTCTTTCAAAGTTTTATGATTTAATTAAATTGTTCAAAGATTGATTTCTTAAATGATTTTCGAGATTTTTGTTCCATAAGTGCTCTAGTAACATCTCTCATTCATAATGCCAAGATGGGTGAATTGTTAGAATATTATTACATTTCATCAACCAAACAACAAAATTTTATATTGCAATCAAATTAGCCAAACAAAAAAATGCAACATAATTGATAAGTGCTAAGTAGTCATAGATTCTGATAATAATGTGCTAAGTAATCATAGATTCTGATAATCCAATTCCCAAAGCAACACTCCTAAAAGTATAAAAAAGTTAGCTTATTCTGGAAATATATTACCTATCCTTAAACTAAATTGCGGTAACAATTTCCAAATCCAAGCCTAGGTTTCCTTTGCTATTTTATTATATGATAGTGTTGTAGCAGCTGGAAATAAGGAATCAAGTCAACATATTTTTAAAAAAGCATTGTAGAAATGGCTAGCTAAAGATTTATAGGTTAGTTTCAATGAATAAGTATTAGTGCAATTCAGAGTTCGTATTTAGAATCCTTATCATGAATAATTTATGATACGAGGAGGCTTCCCTTAGTTTATTGGAGAATTCAGTGCCAATTTAGAAGTAAAATGCAAAAGAAACCCTTACCGGCAAAGTAAATAAAGATGGCAAACTGAACCTCTGCAACAAAGTCGATAAAAAAAAGGTTAGATTTTGTTGTTTCACTCATGAAGTCAAAGATAAATACGTAATGCCATGTGCAATGGTTAAAACGTAAATTTCACTATAAAATGCAGATTTACAAACATCAACTACGAAGTTGTCCACTCCATATATAAATATACAAATATATTACCTAAATGTTTATAAGCTACTTACAATATTTCTCATGATAGCAAAAATATTACCAAGACAATCATCATTTTCCCCATTGCAAGTTCACGAAGAAATTCGACTCAACAGCTCAACAACTTGGCTCATGACAGGCCTTTCTTTGGAAAGTTCATTAGTACACATACATGCAATTCGGAAATACTCCTTAACCTCATCCTCGATTAATTCTTTATTTGGGATCTTTTGATATATCATTTCGATTTGTCGATTTTGGGCCACCATTTTTCTAGCCCACTCCACTAGTCCCACGTCTTTCCCCTCGAACCTCACCGGCCAATTGGGTCGGTTTTGGGTGGCAATCTCGATCATTAATATCCCGAAACTATAAACATCGGCCATCACTGTCGCAGCAGTGTTTCCTTCACGGTACTCGGGCGGCATGTATCCCATAGTCCCGGCGACTTGTGTGGATACGTGTGAATGGGCCTCTTTGACTTGCCGAGCGAGTCCGAAATCAGCGATATGGGGCTCAAAATCGCTATCCAGCAAGACATTGCTAGCCTTGATATCTCTGTGGATAATGGGCGTATCAAGGCCATGTAAATATGCCAGACCATTAGCTATCCCATTCACTATCTTCTTCCTCGTATCCCAAGATAACGTTAAACGGCCAACCGAGTTTTCTTGTTCCTCATCGTACAACCATTGGTCCAAGCTTCCTCTCTCAATGAATTCATATATCAAAACCCGATCCACACCCGAAGAGCAGAACCCGAGGATCTTGATGATGTTGTCGTGACGCAGCTTGCCTAGGGTTTCCATCTCAGCTCGGAACTCCCGGAGCCCCTGAAAGGCATTTGGGTCGAGCTTTTTAATTGCGACGGTGACACCGTAAGAGAGGGTAGCTTTGTAAACTATTCCGAAGCTGCCGTCGCCAATGATGAGGTCGGAGGAGAAGTTCTTCGTGGCGGCAGCGAGTTCCGCCATGTCGAGACGTTTGAGAGAGGGGTCGAAGGCGGCGCTGTCGCATGTGGTGAGATCGGGAGGATTAGGGGCGGGTTGGGTTCGGTTTAAGGACCGGATTTGAGGAGGGTTTGGGCGGGTGGACTTTTTAGTTGATTTGCAGATTAAGATGAGGAAAGCTAAGACTACAGAGACTAAAAAGAAGCTTAAGATTGCTGCAATAACTGCTTGAAGACTTCGATCCATTTAGCGAATAAGAAAAGAACCGCTATGAAATTAGATGAAGAAAAGAAGAGCGAAAGGAGGGAGAAGAAGAAAGCGACCGTCCGGTTTTGTTTTTCAATGATTGACGGGAGAGGGGAGGTTTGGGTCGTGGAAATTGTGGACGAATCAACGGTAGCGAGAGGACGGATACAGTGGGGCTGATCTTAGGATAAGAAAAAAAACTGTCTGACTTCAAAATTAGCCTCACTCATTTTCCGTTTTGGGTCCTATTTTTATTTTTCCATCAATTAGGTTTGTTTTGAAATTGTAGGTTAATTTTTGGGTTTTTTACACAAATAGGGTGAAAATTTTTTTTACTGAAATAGGGTGTCAGAAAAAATATTTATCAAAATGGGTTACTTTTTTCATTAGAGCCTATTAGATAGGCGTCAATGAATAAAAAAATAATAATTTTTTTTGAATAAAATATAATTTTATATTTTTTTAATATATTTTTTAAAAAAATACGGGTCAAAATACGGTCAAAGGATCGGGTCGAGTCGGGTGGCGCCTATCAAGTAGGCGCCAATGAAGGTGCCTCATAGAGAGGCGTCAATGGTGGCCTTCGCCCATCACGCACTTGCATTACATCTTCTTTGCATGTGTTGTCCCTTCATGCATGTTTTTTTTTGCCTATAAGTAAATGTAAATGGTCCCAACATGCCACACGGTAGAGAAAAAAAAGAGAGAGAAAGGATAAGAAGAAGAGAAGAAGAAGAAAGAAAGAAAAAGGTAATGTATTTTTTTAGTAAATAATTTTGTTTATAATTTAAAAAGTTTATAGTTTGTGAATTTTTTAGAAGATATTGTGAACTTTTGTTATTAATTATAAATTATCTATATTTAGTGTTTATAGTTTAGATTAGAATTTTGTATGAATATTCTAACTTTTTGTATGAATATTGTAATTTTTATGAATATTGTAATGTTGTATGAATATTGTAATTATTTTATAATTAAATTTGTATTTATAGTTTTGGATTAGTAATTTGTATGAATGCTGTAATTTTTGTATGAATATTGTAATTTTTGAATGAATATTGTAATTTTTTGTATGAATATTGTAATATTATAGTTTTGTATGAATATTGTAATTTTTGTATGAATATTGTAATTTTGTAATTTTGTATGAATATTGTAACTTTTTGTATGAATATTGTAATATTATAATTTTGTATGAATATTGCAATTTTTTGTATGAATATTGTAATATTGTAATTTTGTATGAATATTGTAATGTTGGGATATATTGTAATATTGTAATTTTTGTATGAATATTGTAATTATTTTATAATTAATTTGTTAGTAATTTGGGATTATGTTATAAATTTTGGGCAAATTACCAATAAAAGCCGTTTTTTTTCAAAATTTATCGAAATGGGCCGATTTTTTTATTATTTACCGGAATGGGCCATTTTCCGCGAAATCGTGTCCACGTCAGCGCGATGTCAGGGTACGTGTCAGGACATCGCTTCCACGTCAGCGCGATTTGCTTACGTGGACACAAATCGCGCCTACGAGGACGCGATTTGCTGACGTGGATGAACAGTTTGTGTTTTTAAGCTTGGAAAACTTTGAAAGGCCATAACTTTTCGCTCGGTTGTCCGATTGAGACGATTTTTTTTATTTCGAATAACTTTTCGAGATCTACGCGCTAGCAAACGCCGAAGGTGATTTGCTGAAGTTTTCATCAAAAAAGATCCTTTTTTGCCCCTAAATTTCGATTTTTTCGGTTTAAAATTGAATTTTGAAACATTCAAATCATTATTTCCTTATTTATTTGAAGTAAACACAGGATATTTTTTTGCAGAATTGTCTTATATCATCCTGTTATAGGTATAAGTCAGCTCATTCCATTTTTGAGAAGTTCCCTAAAATTTTCCATTTTATTCAATTTAGTCCCTAAAACCTAAATAGTCATATTTTCAAATCTAAGCTTCGTTTTTCAATTCAAATTCAATTTCATCCTTCCATAACATTCAAATATTCTTAAATACAAAAATTTCATGCTAATTTTGAAATAATTACACTTTAGTCCCTATACTCGTAACTAACAAATTATACTTTAAAAATTAGTCCCTATTCATCTCTAAGCAGTTTGTCAGCGTGTAGATCTCAAAAATTTATTCGAAATAAAAAAAATCGTCTCAATTGGACAACGGAGCCAAAAGTTATGGCCTTTCAAAGTTTTTCAAGCTAAAAACATAAACTGTTCATGCCACGTCGACCAAATCGCGTCCTCTAGGCGCGATTTCAATCCACGTCGACAAGTCGCGCTGATGTGGATGCGATTTCTGGCGATACCACGACATCGCGCTGACGTGGACGCGATTTCGCGAAAAATGGACCATTCCGGTAAATAATTAAATAGTTGGCCCATTTCGGTAAATTTTGAAAAAAAGGGCTTTTATTGGTAAATTACCCATAAATTTTTATGTTTGTAATTATTTAAAATTTAATTTATTAGTAATTTAGGATTAAGCTATAAGTTGTTGTGTTTAGTTTGGTATTTGGTGAGTTTAACATATAAAGTTTATAAAAAATTAAAATCATTTCATTAAAAGTTTAATTATAAAAAATTAAAAATCATTTTATTAAAAGTTTAATTATAGTGACTTTTTAATCATATAGTTGTTGTTAACTCATTTAATTTTTATATAATGTAACTTTTATATAATTAAATTTTATTTGATTTTGTATTTATTTAACAATAATTATTGATTTTTGAAACAAATTAATCAATTCATTTTTATTGCGATTTGCAGAAATGGGTTCTCTAATTAATAATAATAATCACATATCAAGTACTATTAATGAGATGGTAATAAAATTTGTTTTTGATATTCATGTTATTTGTTGAATTAAATTATATTTATTAACTATTTTGCTAATTTAATAATGTCAGGGTCCGTACCGCACATTGAGGGGCCGTGTTAATAGTGTAGGGTTTCAGCCAGATGAACGCCTAATACCATACTTAGAGTTAGTCGGGTTCGGATCAGCGGCATTGATTCGGACTTTTGATCTGCGATACGACTTGATTTTCGCTTTAGTCGAGCGATGGCGTCCGGAGACCCACACATTTCATTTGACGTGCGGAGAGTGTACCGTCACTCTAGAGGATGTTGTAATACAGCTCGGGCTTCCCATAGACGGGAATACGGTCACGGGCGTAAGTTCAATCTATAGACCGGCTACCCTTTGCAATGAATTACTTGGACGCTCGCCAAGTCAGGGGAAATTTACCAGTTTGAGATTTTCATGGCTACATGCCATTTTGAGCATTTGCCAAGTACTGCTAATGAATGGGAGGTGATGCAGGCTGTTCGAGCTTACATTATGCACCTTATAAGGGGTGTACTCATGCCGGATGCAAACGGCAGTAAGGTCCACTTGATGTACTTACCCTTATTATCCAATTTGCATAACACTCGTTCATACAGTTGGGGGTCCGCAG
Organism: Gossypium raimondii; assembly: GCF_025698545.1. NCBI lineage: Eukaryota > Viridiplantae > Streptophyta > Magnoliopsida > Malvales > Malvaceae > Gossypium > Gossypium raimondii. The sequence goes on along the minus strand of NC_068570.1, from coordinate 28,957,882 downwards.
TTTTAGCGATGCTGTATCGTGAACTTTGTCGGACAATAGATCCTTCTGCGGTTGACATAGGCAGATGCCTCATACTGCTGCAGTCGTGGGCACTTTACCGGATGCCATTCTTGGCATCTATTAGTCATCAATCATATGTATTTCCACTCGTTAATAGGTGATGAATTTTTACTCATTATAATAATTAGTTGACTTTTTTATATTATATTATTCTAACAATTTGTTTTCGTAGGTGGAGTACTAATCCGGGTATCGGGAGGTCATCGACGGTTCCGATATATCGTCTAATGATTGAGAATCATGCTAGAGAGGGGGTAAGTTTTTCGAATATAAACTTAATTTTATTATTTTATCTCACTCGACCCACGTTAATATAACAACGTTATTAACTGTGCAGTTCATTTGGATGCCGTATTATGCTTCGGAAATTATGGCAGTTATGCCATCATCTGCCCACGTCCACTCAAACCTATGGTGCATTAGCGCACCCATTATCAATTTTAACGTAGTGGAGTGGTATCATGGCAATCGAGTACTCCGGCAGTTCGGTTGCATACAGTATATCCCGACACTGCCAGTACAATTGGGAGAGATCCATGGGATGAGCAAGAGGGGGAGGTATGGAGATAATTGGGGATAAGTGCACGAAGAATATATTACGATATGGAACAACCGGTTCGGGAGGGTACATCAGATGGATCGTGCTCCGAATTTGCAGCCCTCGTTAGAGTACATACAGTAGTACTGTGAGACAGGGAAACCATTTTTGTTTGGTGGGCGGTCGATTGTAGTCCCTCCACATACGACACGAATTACGCAACCCCTTCCAGATCTGCATCATGCACCAGAGCCTGAGCCTGAGCCTGAGCCTGAGCCAGAGACAGAACTACATTCTAGGGATAGTTCTTATCATCTAGAATTAGGGGGCGATGACTATTTCGTGGCCTCGTATCCACCTCAGTACTTCGCTCCTTCCAGCCAATATCTATCGTCGTACTCCTCTCCTCCCGGATCAAGTTCATCGATGGCATTTGAGACATATGATTATTCATCTATGTTTCACACACCCCAACATACTGTTGAGGAGAATGTTGATAACCGTAATAGCCCACAATGTGAGCGTCAAGCTCCACAAAAATATACCCCTAGAACCACACTATTAAACCATCAATTTTAGGGGTTTTTGTAATAAACAACCTCATATTTATGTAATGATAGTTCCTATGTAAATAAAATTATAATGGTTTAAAAATGTAAATAAAATTATAATGTTTTTTTTTTTATTTTACAATTTCAAATTGCTCCATAACTACAACAAATTGTAGACAATTTTGTGATTCAAACCATCTTTATGTAATGAAGTACATATCAATTTCTACCCGATTGAGACGATTGTCCAACATGGTAGTTTCGGAGAGGACATTTACTCCAATTACAACCAGGTAATCTGCATACGTCACACAAATTCCCGTCAGATTTCTCCCTAATGTCCATTTCGTTATGGATTTTGGATGATTGCGGACGACCTTTCAGGTTTCTACGCAACCTTATGTCTGGGACTAGCTCGAAGGTCGTCGGAGGTACCTCCCAAGTAGATAGGTCAGGAAGCACGGGGAACTCGTTTTCCCATACACGCAACGTGCGTTCGATGGTGTACACTACATCGATAAATTGTTCTACATTGAGCCCAACTTTAGCACAACCTGCCACGACGTGTGCACATGAAAATGAAGTGTTTGAAACCTCCTGCAATCGCATCGTCTATTTCAGAGATCAACTCCATAGGACCTAGGTGGTATACTGGGTCGACAACCGATGGTCTCTGTAACTCGAAACGTTTCATTATGTCGTGAATATACTTTTACTGTCATCGACCTCGCCATTCGACGGCTTACAACCATTGCATCCCTAATGCCTTCGACAAAGACATGTCCCGCCTCCATCTGGTTCACTTGTTGTTGACCCATTCTTGGCATCAAGGTAGCCAACCTGTAGAACGTTGCCGAGAAGATAGATGAAATTGGAAGATGTCGTGTTTTTAATAACACAGCGTTGATCCCCTCCACTAAGTTTGTAGTCATTTGACCATAACGAAAACCCTCGTCAAAACATTGAGCCAATTGCCACGGCTCCATGGTATCCAGCCACTGCCGAAAAGATGTATTGGTTTGACCCTCCATGTCACTCTCAAGCCAGGCCATTTTTTGGCGAAAAATGTGTGGCTCTAGCTCGTACGCTACATATGTATTAAAAAAAATTAAGTTACAGTATTGCTCTAAAACATTAAAACTTATATTTAAAAGATAAGATAATTCTTTACCCATTCTCACAACTTGTCTCTTCCAGTCTGCATTCTTATAATCTTGCTGGAAGTTAGCAGCGATGTACCGGATGTAGTAAACAGATCTCCATGGTACACTAGAACGCCTAATGGCTACAATTAATCCTTTCCCTCTATCGGAAATGATGCAAATATTATCATTGCTAATAACATACCTCCGCAGGTTGGTAAGAAAGAACTCCCACGATTCCATGTTCTCCTTATCGACGATGGCAAATGCTATCGGGAGTACATTCCTGTTGCCGTTTTGAGCAACCGCAAGAAGTAAGATCTGTATGTATTTTCCATATAGCCAGGTTCCATCTACTTGCACAAATGGTTTGCAGTGGGGAAATGCGCGCACACATTAATCAGAAGTCCAGAACATCTGATGGAAAATTATTTTTCTCGATTGTAGTTGGTCATTTGGCCCGTAATAAGATCGTGTCTGCAACTCAATTACAATCCCCGGCACGTGTTCCCTCATGGCAGCTATCCATCCCTGTAATTCATTGTACGATGCATCGAAATCTCTGTACAATTTCTCCATTGCCATCTGTTTAGCTATCCATGCCTTCCGGTATGATACTCGATACTGGAATCGTGCTTGTATTTCAAACAATCGATCATCAAACTTTAATGGTCGGCATGTCTTTCACCATTGGCATGATGCATGTACAGATAGTTTCGGAGTCAAGTTTTCGATGATATTCTGTCATACGTGTTGAAGTGCATATGTGGGGCCCAACAAATTTTCGTATCTCCCACATCTGCGACTTCTGCATAATGTAGCTCGTATCCGCCAATTGCAGCCTTCTGCCGACCTCCAACACTCTCCAATATATAATGTTGGTTTAGAATCGATGACTTTGTAATCTACTGATATATTCATGCTATACCGCTTAATGGCAAACATGCATTCTTCCTTACTTTCAAATCTCTGGCCCACGCATAACTCCTCTGCATCAGAATATACGCCCATTCGGTTAGCTTGTGGTATTTCAGGGTACTCCAAAAACTCAGCTACCCATGCCGCATCGGGGTCTATCTGAGACATGTGTGCCCCAGGATTATTGTGTATCACAATTCGACGAATCTGGTTTCCGACTGAAGACACATTAACATTTCCATCCTCATTCACGCCTTCGTCGTCAATATCATCCGGGACCTCGTCTGCTTCGGGATCACTCTCACTATCCACTTCGTAATCAACAGGATCACTACTATAGTATACATCATCACCAGCCACATCAGTCTCGGCTGCAGCATTAAGATCAATATTTATCCCATGTATAGTTGATTGACTATCAACATAAGATACCGGAACCACCATACACGGTGCTTCAACTCCATCTTCTTCACCTAATGGAGTGGGATCTTCAGTTGCCTCCACACCGGCTAACTCAGCAAATAACTGAATCGGTGCATTTTTGTTACTCTGAGTCCCACAATAAAGAGCGACCATTGTCTCCACGTCTTCATCGTCTACAAGTTCCATTTCAGTAAATTTTATTGGATCTATTGAAACTGGAAACTTGTAGAAAACTTTTGATATCCTTCTCCTACAACGTCTATAAATTTTTTCACTAATTTTTTCCTTCATATCATCAAACGAGATATTTCTATCAAATCTCATTGTTACTTGTTTGCGACATTCAAATATATATCCCACAGTTGACTAACAAGACTCTACATTCTATTTAAAAAGAAATAAACCAAAATACCTTTTTTTTTTCTTCTTTTCCTTCCTTCTTTTCTTCTGCTTCCTTCATTCTTATTTCTTTCATTTCTGTAGTAAAATTTATGTCTGTGTTGGGGGTATTTATAGGGAAAAATCAGAGCATTGGCGCCTCTCAGTATGGCACCAATAATGACGCCTCCCAAATTGGCACCACCATTGGCGCCTCTGAGATAGGTGCCAATACTATGTATTATACGGGTTATATACTGACCTGGGAAAATAAAAAATTATATTTTATTCAAAAAAAATTTATTATTTTTTTATTCATTGGCTCCTATCTAATAGGCTCCAATGAAAAAGTAACCTATTTTGGTAAATTCTTTTTCTGACACCCTATTTCAGTATTTTTTTATAGTATTTGTGTAAAAAACCCTTAATTTTTTTTAATGGCAAAAAAACACTTCTTTCTCTACGTTAGACTTTATTCTAATGTCTAAGTTGGTAACTAAAGTATTTTTCTTTTAATTATTACCATACTTTACTCTAATTTTGGTGAGGTGGAATGCGAGCTAATGGGGTGAAAATATGTGGCAATTTTTTTGACTAAAAGTTTAAACATCTCTCAACAAAAATTCCAAATGTGCTTTTACTAAAAACTAAACTAAAAAAAAAAATTACATTTAAAGATAAAATACAAAACCGTTTTGCTAGCTTCATTTTCTTAATATTTCCACTAAAACATACTCATTCAAGTTCTTTTTATTTTTTATTTATAGAATATTCAAGGTCTAGAACTGAATAATCTAGCCTCATGGCTTCTCTGCATATGTTCTCTCTAAACCACCCAAAGTTTACCCTACATGTTGCTAAATTTCAATTTAGTCTCTTAACAAAGTACAACTTGAATCAGAATCCAACAATCTTTACTTCCAAAAGGGCATCGAATGCTCAACATCCTTGTCAAGTTTAACCTCACCAATAGAGGAAACTTTAGCTTTAGAACAAGAGGATGAGTGACCACTTCTCCAAATCTAAGTTTAAACTTTAGTTTTAGTTCTAGGTTCACAATAAAAAACACAATCATGGAATGAAAAGATTAAAATTGTAACAACTTTAGTTTGCTCTTTATCCAATTTGATGTTCAAACAATATGTTTTGACAACATGTTCAAACCAATGTTTGAACAAAACATAGGTAGTATGCAAAGAAGAGAATGAGAGAAGCAAACGAAAGAGGTTTATTAACACAGTTCAGATTTACCAATCTTACTCTACGAAGCCTTGCTCAATGAATGATTTTATTCAACAATACCTTTACACAAGAAGCAATTGCAACCCTAATAGACAGACGCAACTTGTTATAAATCACTCACCCAAAACATTGCTTACAATCAAATTCAACACTAAAAAATAATGCTTATGAAACGAGTGGAAAAAAAATAATGAAAGTCGATAGTATATAAACTAACAAAATCAACACAAGCACTCTCTGATAGATGGATCTATTCATACGAATAAGCTTCCTATTTATTGGCACGATATGGAAGCCTAACTTATTAGTACAAGTAGAGATAAACACATCGTTGTGATGAGGAGTCTTCCCGCGTCATGATGGCGCGACAAAGACAAGCCAAAATATGGTTAATTCCTTGGACAACACTTTTGGGATATTTCCTTATTTGGACCCCAAGAATTTATTAAAATATTGCATTAATTAGAACCCCCAAAGTGTATCGAGGTTAAATGGTCACCAAGTAGCCGGTAGCCTATATAAGTCACCTTAGGGTCATTGGGATTGATATATAGATTCAGACAGACAATTTTTACTATTCAGTTTTCTTTGTATTTTATTTTTATGTTCGCTTAGTCAGAAGTTTTCTATTCTAATGTGAAGATAATTGCGAGCGGAGATTACTCCGGAATCGCGCCTTAATATATTATCAATGAACACTCTCTCTACTCTTATATTTTATTATTTATTTATACTTAGTTAACCTGATCAATTAATTGTCGTATGAATATTAGAATAATTTCTCGTGTTTTATTCACACCTCGCATGATTCATTTATTGAATTGATTAATTAATTAAGTCGATTAGTTAATTAAGTTGATTAATTAACAAAAGAATAAGAGTTCATCATAGAATTAGTTGATATAAATTATGTGTTCTTAAGCCCTAGACTTGACAACCCTAGGAAGTAATCAAAGGTTAAATGAGGTCAGGAGACAAGTTTGCTAAGTAAATATATATACATGCCCGGTAAAGCAAAATTGATTGTAAGAACTTTAATCTAAGAACCTTAGTACTTGTATTATAGAAAATTTATTTGAAGTTTAATTTTTGAAATATGTTGTTATCTAATAGATTAGAATAAAGTTATACGACAAATAAGGATTAAATCTGGCATTGTTTAAGTTGTAAATAAGTCAAGTAAAAAAATGTTGTTAAGTAATACGATTTAATAGTGACATTTGCTACTTGAACCCAACAATCGGGTAGGGTATAGGGTGTTACAATACGGGTCAAATTGTAGTATTGTAAAGTGTTACAACGAAACACGCCGAGAAGTATTCTGAGGATCGTACCCAAGTGATTGCGAGTTGGAGAAATTTATTATTAAATTAATTATAGAATATAATTACTAATCTAATTGAATAACGAATTAGTAGTGTTGGTGTAAAATTAAAATATTAATTAACATAAAATAACATAATTGAATGTAATTAACCTAAGATATCCTAATGGAATTTCCTATTCTTAGTGTTAACGATGCAATTTCCTGGCCTATGATAGATTAAATCCCTAATTGTTAATTAAGTCACTAATCACCCTCAACTGAGTTATTTACCACCCTTAGTTAAGAATACCTTTTAGGTCTCATCTTCACTATGGATTACCACCTAAGTCACCCTTTCGGTCTCTTCCTAGGCATACAGATACCCATTCGGTCTCACCATTTGGCATAAGTTATACTCGATAGGATACCCTCTCGATTTCACATGTCTAGATATTCTACTATAGGTGTCATTTCCTCATATACTAAGCACTATTGAATAAACAACCAATTTTAAGTAGATTATTACTTAATTAATAAATCAGATTCATAACCATAACATGCAAGATATGAAATATGCACAAGATTTTATCTCAATATTCATATAAAAATTAGTTGGTCGGGCTAATGAAAAATAAATAACAAAATAAAATATTAAATTAAAAGAGAATGCTCATTGATGAATAATAGAAAAGTTCCGACTAAGCAAACATAAAACTAAAACTAAGTGAAAACAAAGTAAATAAAATTGTCTAAGTCTAACTAGGTCTAACAAGGTCTAACCCATCTAACCCCTTCTCAGATGACTCTAAGACGACTTATATAGGCTAAATGTTGCTAGGTGCCCATACTACCCTAGATACATTTTAATTCTAATTAATACAATTGTAACACCCCTTACACGGCCTGATCGTCGAACTCGAGTAATAGGATACTACAAATAAATACAGAATAATTGCATACCATTCATAGTTTAAAATCTCAATTGAATATCAATTTATCACATATGATCAAGTATAACATGAAATGCAACCAAATTTAGGTTTAAATCAAGCTTATGAAAACTTTAAATTAACCCGGGATCAACCAGGGATCAATTTGAAACAAATACAAAATGTTGGAAAAAAATTTTAAACAGGGGTGACACAGTTGTGTCCCCTGACCATGTGAAAGGCTAAGGCCATGTAAGGATGGGATTGTGACACCCTATACCCAACTCGATTTACCAAATCCGAATGTAGGATGTCGCAACACTTACATACTTAACAAAATTGTTTAGCTGGCAAAAAACCATACTAGATGTACTTCTTATTTATTTAAAAATATTTTCTAAGTCAAAAGATTTGAACAAAGCGTTTATCATTTATAACAGACTCTTAAAAGTAGTATAAAACATTACAACTTAAATCTTTGATAAAACAGACATATTCGTGGCGTGTAATATTATTCACCATTTGAAAACATATTTCCAAAATATCCCTCTATATGCATAACACCGCACTATGATCAACCACATTGGTGCACTATTGGCTTGGTCCCTTCTGGCGAACTGATTCAACTTAAGAATTTGCATTACAAATAAACACCCATAAGTTCAATGGAATTTAATGAGTCTCGAACAGTTTTAACTTTAAACGATGATGTTGAATTCCTCGACTTTAAAATTTTGGAATTCCTTTCAAATTTTAGAGGATACTTTTCTCATTCCTAGCAGGTAACTATACGCCAACCTTTAACTCGACCACCTTGTACACATTCCACTCAATTGGTGGATTACAAACTTTCCACCTTATAACGGATCCTATTTCGCAGTTGCTTGAAGATAGAAACTGAATACGTTTCTCATAATGATATACATACGAACACTACTTTCGACGAATTCATATACTGGCTCTGACGATTGTCGGAATACTAGTCATGCCGTATCTTCACGTCAATCTAATCAATGAATTAGGTTTGATGAAGGTAAAATTTTAGATCATTAAATGAAAGTTCATATAACTTCAGATACAAAAGGGAAAAACTTCCAAATTTGGTAGACACTTACACCACCCATAATTACTTATATGCCAAGGTCTCTTTTTGGCCTAGTGAATTACTATGGAAAATTCATTAGTCGAGGCCATCTTTAGAAAATGCCTCAAAGGCATACCCAGTTCTCACCATAGAGGCGGGCTAACAACTCGCCACTTATGCGATACAAAATTCACTTTACCTTTCCTGATAATACGCTAGAAAGTCTATTCATATAATTCACCATAAAGGCTCTTTAGATAATTCGCGTGTGAATTTATAATGCAAATGTGCAAGTGTACACGTCGAATCAAGTAGTAAAGTGATGAGTGAGTATCGTCTCCATAGGGGTTGGAATTGATTTTAAATAATTGGTTATGATATTACTTATGAAATTTACTAATTAAATTGTGCAAAAGAAACAAATGACGAATTGATAAGGAGAATTAATGAATGGATTAATAAAATCAATTATGAATGAAAAAAATGCTAAAGTAATTGAAATGATGTGGCAATTCTCAAAGAATATGTAGTGAGGATTTGTACTGTTAAATGATAAAGGTTGGGATTACTCAGGCTTTATTCTTATATCAACATAATGCCATGGCAAAATCTTGACCATTCTACTGCTTAAGGATTCACTGCTACAATTTGCTTCTTTTGAAAGCTAGACTTTGAGCTATCATTTTGAGTTTCTTTGCATATCTATAGAACTCAAGAATGATACCAAGACTGCCCTTCCTTTCCCCGTACAGATCATAACTTCTATGTCTAGAGTGTTGCAAATATTCTTTTGAATACTTTCATGTACAACAGATAATAATCCAATCGAATTAATCTTTTCAGAATTAAATCAGATCCACTAACATATCATACAATCATCTATGTCTAGAGCTTGCATGCATGCATTTAAAATATTCACAAATCGGATGAAACAATAAGCTACTCAAAATCATATTACGACATTAAAGATAATAAACATTCACCCAAATAATTCCAACCCAATGAGATTTAGCTCATGGGTTGGACATTCAAATCCAAAACAAAACCATTCAACATCATCATTCAAGTTTTCAAATCACAAAGTTCAAATTAGAAAATAAGGCAGAACTGTAGGAAGCTCTTGCTACTCTAGCTTTCATTTTAATAATAAGATTTGATGCAAAATCCATGGCAGATTCCTTTTCCCCTTCCTTATGCCTATGACTTTTCTGCTCTGTAAGTTGTTACACTTTCCTCTATTTTCTGAGATTTCCACGAAAATCTGATGCAAAGAGAAAAACTGCTCTCCAATTCTTCTCTCTCCAAAAATCCTCTTCTCTCTCCAAAAATCCTCCCCTCTCTTTTCTTCTCTCTCCAAAAATCCACTAAAATGATGATTTTTGGTCAACAAAATCCAGGAAATAGGTTCGGGAGCTGGTTACGTATGAGGAAGGATTAGCACCCTCATAATTTCCAAAATTGGTACCTAGTTGATTACTTAATGTCTTGATGTCAAAAATTAAGAATTCGAAGAGAATTTAAAATGCGATCCCTTTCGCGCGATGTTATTTGATGGTATTGAAAAGGTCCATATCTAAATTGAATTTTTAATGAGGAGGTTTTCTCATTTTGGGTCGATCAAGACGAAAAATCATGTCATGTAAGTTAGGGCACAAAATCTCAAAAATAAAAACGCTTGCCATTTAATTATTGCTCAAAACTTATATTTTTTAATTATTTTTTATAGGAGAAGGGGTGCTCGATTATTTCAATTCAAGGAGAATATCCTACCCCGTAAGTTAGGGGCATAATTTCTCGAATCCTCAAAATAAAGAATTTTTCCTTGGACAATGTATGAAAATGAATATTCTAATATGACATACTATGGACTTATTCAAACATAAAACATTATATAAGATACAAGAGTATGTTTAAATGTTTTATATGATGTCATAAGAACATAAATAATGCAATATATCATAACTAATAATAATGTTTAAAAAATGCTAATTAGTGCTAATAATAATTAATGATAATGATTAAGGACTAAATAATAAATTATACAATTTGATGGAAGTAAATATAAATAACAAAGATTAAAAGTTTAGGAATTAAAAGAAATAAGCATGCTGAATAAAATAAATAGAGGACTAAATTAAAAGTTAAACAAAATTTAAAGTGCAAATTAAAAAAACAAAGAAGTAAATAAAAGACTAAAATGAAATAATTGGGAAATTTGAGGGTAAAACTGTAAAATCTGTAATTTAAGGGGAAAAAAATAATAAATAAAAATTTAAACATGTTAGAATTTAAATAACAGAAAGTAAAGGGACCGAATCTAAAAATAAAAACTAAACTGAAACCCCAAAAAATTTGGAAGCTCGAATTGCAAGAAAACAAAGACCCAGTATGTTATTTTCCCCCAGCCCAGCGCACGTGTCATTCCTAGAAGGGGTCAACAGTCTAAGGATTAAAATTTAAGGGCATAATTTTAAAAAGAGAATAAAACCAAAACTAAGACTACATTGAAAAGCAACGAAAGGGGGAACGATCAAGGTAGCTAAAGTTAATTTAGCATTGTATTTGGCGATACATATGCCTTGCATAACTTGCAAGATTATTGTGATTAAATTGTTTCAAGGTAGAAATACTCTGTTACCTCACTTGATCTTTTATATGCTTGTGAAGATTGATTAATCGCTTGGATTGACATTGAAAAATGTTTAAGAGATTGATTAATTTAATAAGTATGTATGAGCAGTAGTTAGCAAATTACCGAGTTGCCGTGAATTTGTTCGTAGCAGTATAAACTTAAGTTTAATAATTCTAAGTTAAAGGAATGTAATTAATCCAACACAATTATATCATCTTAAATAAACTTTTTTGAAATCGTGTATTAGAACCTTTTTATGTTTAATTTTTTTACTTAGTTTTTAACCCTTAGTTTTTAATCGTCTTTAAACCAAAATATTTTCCATCACCAAAGTGTTTTAACATTAATTTCATAAATATTTCTTTTTACAATCCCTATGGGTACGATAACTCGACATTTACTTGTCACTTTATTACTTGTTGTGATTATGTACACTTGCACATTTTCATCGTTTCAAGTTTTTGGCGCCGTTGCCGGGGACTGTTTTAAAAAAAAAAAGCCATTATTTGTGAATCTGTTTTTACATTTTGGTTTATTTATTTTCCTATTTAAATATTTACTTACTTAATCTTTCTGTGATTATTTTAGGTGTTTATGAGTATTGACCAAATTATTGACTTACTCCCAATAGACCCTGAAATAGAACGAACCTTTTGACAACGAAGAAGACAAGTGAATCAAAGAAGGACCGAAGAGATAAACTTTGAGAATATGAATCAAGGAAATGATAGGGATAGAGCTTTATGACAGTATGCCGTACCAGTATTTAATGATCTTAATCCGGGTATTAGGAGACCCGAAATTGAGGCACAATAATTCGAGCTGAAGCCAGTCATGTTCTAGATGCTTCAGACTGTGGGCCAATTCAGTGCAATGCCTACTGAAGATCCTCATCTTCACTTAAGACTATTTTTGGAAGTGAGTGATTCTCAAGTTAGCCGAAGTACCCGAAGAAGCATTACGACTAAAACTGTTCCCATATTCGCTAAGGGACAGAGCTCGTGCCTGGTTGAACTCATTGCCACCGAACTCTATTTTTACATGGCAAGAGTTAGCCAAGAGATTCCTCATGAAGTATTTCCCGCCGAGCAAGAATGCCAAGTTGAGGAATGAGATCACTGCCTTCCAACAAATGGATGATGAGTCCTTGTATGAAGCATGGGAAAGCTACAAAAAGTTATTACAAAAGTGTCCTCATCAGGAATCCCACATTGCATTCAACTTGAGACATTCTATAATGGTTTCAACGCTCACACGAGGATGGTAGTGGACACCTCTGCTAATGGCGCTCTCCTTTCTAAGTCTTATAATGAGGCTTACGAAATTATTGAGAGGATTGCCAGCAATAATTATCAATGGCCAACCAATAGAGCAGCGTCAGGAAGACGAGTCCCTGGATTACATGAAGTGGACACTCTCACTTCACTCACATCTCAGGTATCTTCAATATCATCATTGTTTAAGAACCTTACCACTAATGGGTCTAACAGTTTTGCAGGTCAACTACCTAACCAATTTGAGAATATAGCATGTGTGTAATGTGGGGAAGGACATTTGTTTGAAGAATGTCCATCGAACCCCGAATCCGTATATTACATGGGTAACCAAAACCAAAACTGAGGGAGGCAAGGACTGCAATCCAACTTTTATAATTCATCGTGGAAAAATCACCTAAATTTTTCCTAAAGTAACCAAGGGGTTGGAACCAGTAACACTTACGCCCAACCTAGACCAACTCAACCGCCTAGTTTCCCCTAACAAGTTCAGAAACCAACCCAAGCAGAACCATCCAATAGCTTAGAGAATCTATTAAAGGCATATATGATGAAAAATGATGCCACTCTAAGGAATTCGGAGAATCATGTAGGCCAGCTTGCTACTAAACTCAGGAACCGACCACAAGCTGCTCTACCTAGTGATACAGAGAATCTAAGAAATCTGAGGAATGAAAATTTTAAAGCGTTGACATTGATGAGAAGAAAGACAGTAGAGCCCAACACTGTCAAAGTTGGAAAGGAGCCAACTGACGCTCAAGAGTCAAAAGAAGTTCAACCAAGTGTTGAAATTCTAGTTTCACCAGAACCAGAATCTGAAAAACCCGACAAAGTAACCTCAGGACCAGCTAATTCTGATCAACTAACAATGTCGTTAGATACAGAATTACCGGTAAAGATGAATCAACCAGAATCACTCTTAGTAATGAAACCACCACCTTACCCTCAAAGACTTCAGAAACAGAAGTAGGAGATTCAATTCAAGAAGTTCCTTGACGTACTCAAACAACTTCACATCAACATCCTGTTGGTTGAAGCACTTGAGCAAATGCCAAACTACGTCAAGTTTATGAAAGATATCTTGTCTAAGAAACAAAGGCTTGGGGAATTTGAGATGGTAGCTCTAAGGAAAGAATGCAGTGCATATCTTTAAGACAAAAGACCCCCAAAATTGAAGGATCCTGGATGTTTTACCATACTGTGCAACATTGGAGCAACATATTGTGGTAAGGCATTATGTGACTTAGGTGCAAGCATCAACTTGATGCCTATGTCAATGTTTAGAAAGTTAGGGATAGGAGAAGTTAAACTAACTACAGTTACACTTCAACTAGCAAATCGATCCTTAGCACATCCAGAAGGAAAAATCCAGGACGTATTGGTACTTGTAGATAAGTTTATCTTTCCTACTGACTTTGTAATTCTAGATTTTGAAGTAGAAAAAGAAGTACCAATCATCCTAGGAAGGTTGTTCCTAGCAACTAGAAGGACCATTATTGATGTGCAAAAGTGCGAGCTCACTATGCGTGTTCAGGATGATCAGGTAACATTTAACGTCATTAAGTCTATACGATTTCTTAAGACAATGGATGCTTGCTCTATATTGTCTGATTTAGAGGATTTAATAGTGGAGAAGGAACTCAACTGTGTTGAGGATCCACATGAAAAAAATTTGACATCAGATCCTCCAAATGATGAAGAGGAGGATGAATACTTAGCTTTGCTAGAAGCTAATCAAAGGGGATTTAATCCGCAATCCCGTTTTCAATCTTTGTAGTTAGAAAAGAGGGACTATTCCCAACCAAAAGCGTCGATCGAGGAACCATCTAAACTAGAACTTAAGGTATTACCTTATCATTTAAAATACATTTATTTAGGTAATGCTTCTACCCTGCCTGTGATTGTTTAAGTAGAATTGACCACTAAGAAATAAGAGAAACTTATCTTAGTTCTGAAACAATTCAAGAAGGCCATCGGATGGACCATAGCTGATATTTACGATATTAGTCCATCTATATGCATGCACAAGATTATCCTGGAAGATGGCAAAAAAGGGGACGATCGATGGATAGCGGAGACTGAACCCCATCATGAAGGACGTAGTAAAAAAAGAGATCATCAAGTGGTTAGATGCGGGTATCATCTATCTCATCTCAGACAGTTCATGGGTAAGCCCAATTCAGTGCGTGCCAAAAAAAGGAGGTATCACGGTCGTAGAGAACAAGAACAATGAGTTGATACTGACTAGAACGGTTACAGGATGGAGAATCTGCATCGATTACCAGAAGCTGAACAAGGCGACTAGGAAAGATCACTTTTTGCTTTGCCGTTCTTGGACCAGATGCTGGATAGATTATCAGGACGAGATTACTACTATTTTCTCGATGGATACTCAGGGTATAATCAGATTATAGTAGCACCAGAAGATCAACACAAAACGACATTCACCTGCCCGTACGGTACGTTTGCATTTAGACGCATGCCATTTGGTTTATGTAATACACCTGCTACATTTCAAAGATGTATGATGTCTATTTTTACTAACATGGTTGAGAAATATTTGGAAGTTTTTATGGATGATTTTTTAGTATTCGGAGATACTTACGATGATTTCTTAGACAATCTAACTAAGGTACTAAGGTGATTCGAAAAAATGAATTTCGTACTCAACTGGGAAAAGTGACATTTTATGGTATGAGAAGGAGTTGTTCTCGGGCATCGAATAACGAGACATGGGATCGAGGTAGACAAAGCAAAGGTAGACATTATTAAGAGGCTCCCACCTCCAACATCTGTAAAGGGTGTTTGGAGCTTTTTGGGCCACGTTGGTTTTTATCGAAGATTTATTAAGGACTTCTCCAAAGTTGCTAAACCCTTATGCAAATTATTGGAGAAGGACTCTATATTCAAGTTTGATGAGGAATGCTTAAAAGCCTTCAACGATTTAAAGAGTCGATTAGTCACGGCACCCATAATCGTCACACCAGACTGGGATTTGCCATTCGAATTGATGTGTGACGCAAGTGACTTCACAATTGGAGCTGCCTTAGGCCAGCGAAAGAACAAAGTTTTTCATCCCATCTACTACGCAAGTCGAACCCTAACAGGAGCTCAACTAAATTATACGGTAACAGAAAAAGAGTTACTTGCTATTGTGTTTGCTTTCGACAAGTTTCAATCTTGTCTGGTAGGTACCAAAGTGACTGTCTATACGGACCACTCGGCAATTAAGTATTTACTTGTGAAGAAAGATGCTAAGCCAAGGCTGATCCGATGGGTACTTCTACTTCAAGAGTTCGATCAAAAAATTCAAGATCGAAATAGAGTCAAAAATTAAGTAGCAGATCACTTGTCTAGATTGGAGCCACAAGAAGGGAATTCTCCTCTTATACCAATTCAGGAGACATTTCCAAACGAACATATCCTGAAGGTAAATCCTGTCCATAATACCCCTAGTTTGCTGATATTGCTAACTATTTAGCTTGTGGTTTGATGCCAATTGATAAGATGTATCAACAAAGGAAAAAGTTTCTTCACGATGTGAAGTACTATTTCTGGGAAGAGCCATGTGTGTTTAAAAAGTGTGCAGATCAGATGATCAGGAGATGCGTGGCAAAGATGAAATACCGAAGATTTTATACCACTGTCACTCAGCTCCAAATAGGGGACACTTCAGAGGTACATGTACAGCGGCCAAAGTATTGCAAGCTGGATTCTTTTGGCCAACACTATTCAAGGATGCATATGCTTACATGAAGAGCTATGATCGATGTCAAAGGGTTGGAAATGTCACCAACAGAAATGAGATGTCTCAAACAAACATTATTGAGGTAGAGTTGTTCGATGTATGGGGTATTGACTTTCTTGGTCCTTTTCCTCCATCTTGGGGCCACAAGTACATACTAATACCAGTAGACTATGTGTCTAAGTGGGTTGAGGCTGAGGCAAATCCGAAAAACGATGCTAAGGTTGTGATGAAGTTTCTGCAGAAGCATGTGTTCACAAGGTTTGGAACCCCAAGAGTTATCATAAGTGATGAAGTTTCCCACTTTGTGAACAAGTGGTTAAAATGGTTATTAGTCAAGCACAGAGTGAAACACAAGGTTACAATAGCTTACCATCCGCAAACAAATGGACAAGATGAACTGGCAAATAAGGAGAGCAAAGGCATACTTGAGAAGGTAGTCTACCCGAACCGACGAGATTGGTCCATAAGATTAGATGATGTTTTATGGGCTTACAGAATAGCATACAAGACACCGTTAGGGATGTCACCCTATAGGTTGGTCTTTGGGAAAGCCTACCGTCTACCATTGGAGTTACAGTACAAAGCTTACTGGGCTCTTCAACAGCTTAATTTGGATCCTAAGCTCGCAAAAGAGAAATGGATGTTCCAACTCAATGAGTTAGAAGAGTTTCGAATGTTCTCATATGAAAATGCCAAATTACTTAAAGAAATACTCAAGAAATGGCATGAAAACAACATTCGAGTTCAAGAATTTGAAGTAGGTCAGCAAGTCTTGTTGTTCAATTCTCGATTGAAGTTCTTTCCAAGTAAGCTAAAATCACGTTGGTCCAATCTATTTATGATTCACCAAGTCTATCCATATGGAGTTTTTGAACTCTAAGGTAAGAGAGGTAATTTTCGAGTTAATGCTCAGTGCCTGAAACATTATTGGGGATAAAAAAATTGAACGGGATAAAATCTCGTTCATTTTATCGGATACTTAATTATATTATTTATAATTTATATATTAATTGTTATCAAATTAGTTTAGAATTTGGATTAATTAGGAATTTCTTATTTCTGCACAATAAAATAAGAGATGGGAATCAAAAGTAAATCTGGACAAGTAGTAAAGTCTAAAGTGTGGCAATAGGTATATACATCTCTAGGATTGGATCTAGGAAGAGCTTGGTACTTAAGCAGTCAAATTGACTCACCTCCTCTTTTCTGGAATCCTACCTGGTGTATAGTATTTATTCACTTTAAACAATAAGGACATTGTTCATTTTAAGTTGGGGGGACTGAAAATTGAAATTATTTTCACTCAGAATAAAATTTTTCTTTTAATTTTGAATATGATATATTTTTGTTCAATAAATTTGAATTTTGTTAAGTATGCTAAATTTAAGTATGAATAAAGTTGGATTATTTCAATAAATTTTTATGTTAGCTTAATAATGACATGAAATGTATTTCTAATAAAGGATGCGAATCATACCATAAAATTTTAGTTCTTTAAGAAAGTTAGGCATGCATGAAAGTTTAAGTCTTTAGAATTGACTTAGTAGTTTCTTGAGGCGAAATCCTAGGAAGCATGGAACGTTGAAAATGATTTAGGCAACTATTGTTTGAACCGTTTGAGCCTTTCAAGCCAACCATGATGAAATTTTTATCCTTTGAAACCCAACTTTGAGACTTTATGTCCTAATTTTATTTGAACCCTTACAAAGTTAGCCATCACTTTTCTTAATTATCTTAAAAATGTCCCAAACACTAGACTTAGTACTATTTAGAGTATTCTTTGAAAATAAGTTTGGGGGAGTTGCAAAGAAGTATGAAATGCTCTAAAAATTGTAGTACATGTAGTAAAATACTTAGAAAAAAGAAAGCATATGTACTTGAAGTAAATTGCACTAACGAGTATGTGAAAAGGAAAGAAAAGTTGATGTATTAAAGGTAATTATTTCGAAAGGTCTGATACAAGCTAAGTCTAGGGGTTTTTTTAACATAAAATTATCCATCTTTTACCTACCCCTAAGCCCAGTCACGTTACAACCTTGTTAAAGACCTATTAATTCAAAGTTCCAATGTTACCTACATTAGTGGACGGAAATTGCTCTGTTCAACATATGAAGACATTAGTTAAGCTTAATGATTGCAGTTTAATTTTGAATAAGGGATTAAATTCAAATTGGCAGGGATTAACATGTCTTTATTAAGAAAAATTTAGTCTAATTTTGCTATTTTAGTAATTATTAAGATTAATTTGAACGATATATATACTTGAGTAGCATAATTATCAAATTTCTTGTTTTTGAGCATAAGTATATTGATTTCATGATTTTGGGAAGAATGTTGTTCTAATGGAGTTTTTCAAAAAGTTTTTTCGAGAAAATTCTTTTCAAATTTTTGCATTACTTGGGATGAGAAATGAATTAAGTTTGGGGGTGTGGAAACACGAAAATTTATGTGTTTTTACATGCCATTTTTAACTTAAAATCATGCTATTTCGGTTAAATTCTTGTCGAAAAATAATTAAATATTATAAAATAATTAAATCATGTTAAAATATGAACATGATGAATTTTAATTAATTTTATAGTTAATTTTGATTAATTTTGACTATTTTTGACAGATTCGCACAAAGGGCGAAAATTAGCTCGGCAAACAATGCTCGAACAATAAAACCGAGAAGCAATTTGAAGCATCGAGACAAATTTATTTCCAACCTAAGATGGTCCAAAAATGTGTGTTAATTGATAATATAATTAATTTTAATTTATTCTCAATTTAATTTGGGCTAAATAAATTATTATTAATTAATTGTGGAAAAAAGGTCTAGTTGAACCGCATTGGTTGAACCGAATCTAGTGAACCGAACCAGCCACCAATTGGGCTGCCAGAACCGTCCATATGCTGACCCAAATCAGCATTTTAGCTAAATAAATAAGCTTGTAAAGAAGCCCTTGAAGAAATTTCAACCTTGCATTCAAACCCCTCCAAAAAATGTGACTTTATGGATTTGCCCCAGGCTATTTTTAGCAAAGTTGAATTTCTCAACTTTGCCATGTGTGTGGCCAGCCAAGGGGGATCTCTTTGGCTGATGGAATTTTCTATTTTTAGCAGCCACAATCAGCTATAAAAGCTACCCCTTGCAGATCATTCAACTCATCCCTCACACTCTCATTCTCTCTTCTCCTCTCTCACTTTCTCTCAACTTTTCCTTCACATTTTTTCTTTTGTTCAAGTGCCAATTTCTTCTATTGGGAAAGAGGTCCTCATCAGCCATTTTCGAGAAGCAATTAAAGTGTTCATAAGTGACCTTGATAGTTGAGGACAATGGAGAACGAAGAACAGAGAAATCATTCAAGCCACGGAGAAACACCAGATTTGCTTCTTGTTCCCTATCTCTTTAAATTTCGTTGTTGTTTTGACAAACATGTTTATGAATATTTATGCTATTGAAATTGTTATTTTAATCAATCTATCTTTAATTTAATCCATTTTGGGTTGATTATATTTTGCCTACTTGAATTATTGAAAATGTGTTTGTGCTGTTATAGGCCTCGGTAAGATGCTTGATTAAGTAAAATCATGACTAAGTTATTCTTGAAATATTAATTGTTAGATAACTAATGAATTAATTATTAAATCGTATTGAAATTGTAATTAATCGACACAATACTTAATCAGTGCATGTTTATTCTTCTAAGGTAGCTGAAGTTAATTTAGCATTGTATTTGGCGATACATATGCCTTGCATAACTTGCAAGATTATTGTGATTAAACTGTTTTAAGGTAGAAATACTCTGTTATCTCACTTGATCTTTTATATGCTTGTGAAGATTGATTAATCGCTTGGATTGAGATTGGAAAATGTTCAAGAGATTGATTAATTTAATAAGTATGTATGAGCAGTAGTTAGCAAATTACCAAGTTGCCGTGAATTTGTTCGTAGCAGTATAAACATAAGTTTAATAATTCTAAGTTAAAGGAATATAATTAATCCAACACAATTATATCATCTTGATTAAACTTTATTTGAAATCGTGCATTAGAACCTTTTTATTTTTAAATTTTTTTACTTAGTTTTTAACCCTTAGTTTTTAATCATCTTTAAACCAAAATATTTTCCATCACCAAAGTGTTTTAACATTAATTTCATAAATATTCCTTTTTACAGTCTCTGTGGGTACGATAACTCGACATTTACTTGTCACTTTATTACTTGTTGTGATTGTGTACACTTGCACATTTTCGTCATTCCAGTCCCTATCTCATAAAAATAAAAATTTGCTCAATTTCATTACAACCCATCATAGCCGAATTATATAAATGCTTATAACAGACCACATTTTTCACAAATTCATAATTTTACCACACAATTTATCACAATTTTCAATTTAATCTTTAATTAATAATTTCATAAAAAATTCCTTTATAAAAGTTGTTTATCTAACAACAACCATTCATTTTCTACCATTAAAATTCAAAAAAATAACATTTTCATCAATGGAAAAACACAAATACTTTAATAGTTTCACAAATTAGTCCCCGAGCTAGCTAGATTAAGCTACAACGATCCCGAAAACATAGAAATTATAAAAAACGGGACAAAACACATACCTAATTGATGGAAACAAGCTTGCCGAACCCTAAGGAGCAAAAAATGGCTTCCTTCCTTCAATATTCAGTTGAAAAAAAGATGGATGAAGATTATAGCAAATTTGGTTTTATTTATTTTATCATTTATTACTTATTTACAAAATTAACCTTAATTAACTTTTAAATTTTACACTAATGCCAAGCCATGTATATCCACTATCACATTTAACGGTCTAATTACCATATATGAACCTCCACTTTGAAATTATATAGCTATTAGACACCTTTAGCTATTAGAACACAACTTTTGCACTTTACGTGATTTAGTCTTTTTTATGAAATTGAACATGTAAATAGTAAAATTTCTTAACGAAATTTTTATACGGTATTTTTATCATATTAGACCACAAAATAATAATAAAATAATTTTTTTGACTTCAGATTTGTGGTCTCAAAACCATTGTTCTGATTTCACTAAAAACGGGTTGTTACAAGAGAGCTCGGGTGGCAGCAATCCACTGACCAAGAAATTAACAATGTCAGCATACCATGGTAATGCCATGGTAATCAACAACTGCTCATTAGGGAATTCATCTTTAATCAACTGAATATTATTATCTTCATTCCCTACTTCCAAGTGTGATAAATGATCAACCACTTGATTGTTTGTGCCCTTCCTATCTTTAATCTCTAGATCAAATTCTTGCAACAACAATATCCATCGAATTAATTTGGGTTTAGCATCTTTCTTGGTCACCAAGTTTTTGATAACAGAGTGATTTTAGTGCCCACGAGATAAGCTCTGAATTTGTCAAAGGAAAATATTACAACTAACAACTCCTTCTCAATGGTGGTGTAATTTAGCTGCGAATCTGTCAGCGTACGGCTGGCATAGTATATAGCATGAAATACCTTAGCTTTTCTTTGTCCCAGGATTGCTCCTACAGCAAATTCACTTGTATCACACATTAGTTTGAATGGTAAGGTCCAATCTGGTGTAGTGATTATTGGTGCTATGACCAATCATTTCTTTAGTTCCTCAAAGCTTGCAAGCATGACCCATCAAAATTAAAAAATTTGTTTTATTCCAATAATGTACAAAGAGGTTTGGATATTTTGGAAAAATCCTTGATAAATCAACGATAGAATCCTGCATGACCGAAGAAGCTTCAGATACCTTTTACTGATTTAGGTGGTGGCAATTTGTCAATAACCTCAATTTTTTCTTTGTCAACGGCAATTCCTTGTTGTGAAATCTTATGTCCTAGAACAATACCCTCACAAACCATGAAGTGGCATTTTTCCCAATTCAGCACAAGATTGGTTTCCTGACATCGACAAAGGACTAACTCCAGATTTCGTAAACAAACTTCAAATGTATCACCAAATATTGAGAAATAATCCATAAAGACTTCTAAGAATTTCTCCAATATGTCTGAAAATATAGCCATCATGCAATGTTGAAAAGTTGCAGGGGCTTTGTATAAACCAAATGGCATTATTTGAAACGCAAAAGTTCCATATGGACAAGTGAATATAGTCTTCTCTTGATTAGCAAATGCTATGGCAATTTGATTGTACCCTGAGTATCCATCCAAAAAGCAGTAGAAGGCTTTCCCTACCAGTCTATCCAACATTTGATAAATAAATAGCAAAGGGAAATGGTCTATCCTGGTTGCTTTGTTGAGTTTTTGATAATCCATGCAAAGCCTCCATCTCGTGACGGTACAAGTGGGAATAAGTTCATTGCTATCACTGGTGACCATAGTGAAACCTCTTATTTTAGGTACACACTACACAGGGCTCACTCAGGAACTATCATAAATTGGGTAGATGATTCCATCGTCGAACCATTTGATGATCCACTTTTTCTACGACTTCCTTCATGATAGGATTTAGTCTCCTTTGTTGCTCAATAGATTTGTCATGGCAATAGTTCAGTATTATCTTGTGCATGCAAATTGTTGGACTGATTCCTTCAATATCTGCAATTGACCATCCCAAAGTTTTCTTAGATTTCCTTAAAACTTTCAATAATTGAACCTCTTGTTCTGGTGTTAACTCAGCAGAGATATAACTACAAGCAATGTGTTGTTATCTCCCAAATACGCATACTTCAAGTGCACTAGCAAGGGCTTTAATTCCAGCTTAGGAGGATATTCTATTGATGGTCAAAGAGGTGTAAAAGAACGGTCAGACATATTTAATGGTTCAAAATTGTTCCTTGATACATTTCCAATTTGTTGAACTCCCATCAATTTATCAAGAACTGCAATCATGTCTGCATCAATTAACTCATATACATCTGCATCATTTTCTAAGTTATTAGAACAAAATCTTTATTTTTTCTTGTACTGTTGTATCAATAATTGAAATAGCATGGCATTCTTCATTAGAATCTGCACACTTCATAACATCAAAGAAATTAAAAGTTAACTGTTTATCATTAACTCTCATAGTTAATTCACCCTTTTGGACATCAATTAATGTTATAGCCATGGCTAATAAAGGTCTCCCAAGTATGATTGGGACCTATTTATCAGCCTCACATTCCAAAATTATAAAATCTGTTGGAAAAATAAATTTGTCAATTCTTACCAACACATCTTCGATTTTACCTTCTCGATGTGCATAAGATCTATCAGCTAACTACAATGTGAAAGTTGTGGGACTCGCCTTTCCTAATAGACACAGGCATTAGATTTATGCTTGCACCCAAATCACATAGTGCTTTTGATAGTAGTAGAAAGAACATATGCTTTCTCCCTACTTATTGTTTAAATTGTTCCTATTTAGTTACCCTTAGCATATATTTTAACATGTTCAGTTTAGTAAATTGCATTTTATAACTCAGTGGATCCCAACCTATTTCATCTTTAATTTTTCTATCTTTTGCACTAATGTCACTACATAAGTTAATTCCAAATTGCGTCCAGAATTGTCGCCGTAGTTGACAGCTGTCTGATAAAAGCCAACCATGAGTGAGCTATCCAGTCTGGTGTACTACCCTGTACAAACAAGGACAGAAGAATCCTGAGAGAAGGACACATGTACTATTGAGGAAAACATAAAAGGATAACGTGAAAAGAATGGCGGGAAAAGGAATTTCTAGTGAACCACCATTCTCTTACCCTATTTTGAAGTTTGCAGCTATGGCAGCTTGAGCCTCCCTTGGGTGAGCCAACGTGAAGACTGATGCAGATCCACTCCTGACAAGGAGATCTAAGTGTAAAACAAGGGGAAATGGATAGATTCAATTGAGTAGCCTAGGAATAGTATTCTCCATTCGATTCTTTCTCATTTTTTGAAAACGCTAGTGATTACTCTATGTTTTCTACTGTATGGAAGTACAATGAATGCTTTGCTAAATGTTATCTTATTAAATCTTATTTGTGTTTGGGAGTTTGAATGTTCAAAACATGAAATTATTATTGCAGTCACTAACACTGGAAGGTACAGTGATAGTTTGAGCTAATAAGCTTTTCAGCGGAAGTTGAGTAAGTACTAAAGGAATTTAATCCACTTATTCTTAATAGTTCCCTATTGCCATCATCGGAAGGTGAGGTTAATGTGCATGGTTAAGTCTCAAATTAAACCAAAGAGTGGCATTTGGTAAGATATACATTAATTTTATTGCGTCGAAAATCACCTATCTTTTAAACTGTGTGAGTACTTAGTATATTGCTGAAGATTCATGTTAGGGATCCCAGTTTATCCATAGCATACTTTATCCTATTATTTTTGAGTTATTGCTTCAACTATACTCATAATTTACCTCGTTTCTATCTAGTTATTCCATCGACAGTGTATACTTGCACATTACTGCTGTGACATTTACAACCGATCAGCTTTGCCTACATACTGATTACCAATAGAGCAAGGTATAGTAAAACTCTCTGGATCCTTTAGTTTTGGTGGCAACTTGTTTCGGAGCATTGTTGTGCACCCTTCAGTGAGAGCAACAGTCTCAAATTCTCCTAACCTTCTTTTTTTTTATAGAATATATTTCATAAACTTCACATAGTTACACATTTCCTCCAATGCTTCCACTAATGGTATATTAATATGTAATTGTTCAATACCTCCAAAAATTTCTTTGAATTGAACATCTTGCTTAGATTTTTGGAGCTGCTGAGGAAAAGGTGGCTATAGTCTTCCTTCCATTTGTTTAATTTTTTTTTGCTGTGGCATTTGTATCAACAATACATGTAGCATGTATTTCAGCATTTTTCTCGTAACTCTTTTTCTTTGTAGCTTGCTCAATTACTGCTTCTGAAATCTTTTCATTTGCAAAAGTTAAAATTCCTTCTTCAGGAATGGTGTCATTCACAACTCCTGGTAGCTGAGTACCACTTCAAAGTGTAATAGCTTTGCATTGTTCCTTCCCTTGAGATCGAGAACTCTCAATGTCACTCGGCAATACTCCTTGCTGTCTAGAATTCAATGCAGTGGAAATTTCCCTTACTTGGTTTTCCAAAGCTCTTAAAAAAGCAGTCTGGCTCTGAATGATAGCATTATTCTTGGCCATATACACTTACAATAAAGCTTCCATAGATGAAGAACTTGAAGCTAAATTTTGCTGAGCATTTTTTCGTGGCAACAGTTGATTGTACCCAGGTGGTACACTCGCAGCATTCTATCAAATGGCATTACTAGTATTTCCTCCTAGACTACACGAACTGAAATTAGGATGTTGTTTCCAGCCCGGACTGTATGTGTTGGAGTATGGGTTATTGTTGCGATTAAAATTCCCCATTTAGTAAACTGAGGCTAGATTTGATGGGCATTCATTAAAGACATGGTCTTCTCAACAGTAAACACATGCTAATTGTGCTACTTTCGTTTCATGACTACCAATGTCCTTTTCAGTGTTTTAATCATATTTGTTAAAAATGATACCTGAGTTGTTAGAGATGCAATTGCATCAAGATCCATTACTCCTACAACTCTTCTACTAGTTCCAACTCTAGTAGTGGGCTATTGATAGTTGTTATTTGTTATTCTTTCCAGAATTTCATAAGCCTCATTGTATGATTTATCAAGTAAAGTCCCATTGGCAGAGGCATCGACAACCATTCTTGTATGAGCATCCAATCCATTATAGAACATTTCCATCTGTGTCCAATGCTGGAAACCATGCATTGGGCATTTTCTCAATAGCTCCTTGAACCGCTCTCATTCTTCATATAATGTTTCATCCTCTGATTGTCTAAACGATGTAATGTTGTTCCTCAACTTAGCATTCATGTTAGGAGGATTATATCTTAGTAGAAACCTCTGACACAACTCACTCCATGATGCCACTGTACCTGATGGTGATGCACTTAACCATGCTCTGGCACGATCACGTAATAAGTAAGGGAATAACTTTAGTTGTAGGGCATCCTCAGGAACACGTTGCTGTCTGAATGAATCGCAGACTTCTGAAAAGAGTCATAAATACAATCATGGATCCTTAGTAGGCAATCCACTAAATTGCCCCACCATTTACAGCATTTGAAACATGACTGGTTTTAATTCGAAATGCTTAGCCTGAATATGTGGCTAGACAATTCTTGGATTTAAATCATCTAAGATCAGCACGACATGTTCTATAATGGGTCTGTCTTTGTCATCTACAATTCGAGGAATATCAGTATCTCTTCTTTCCTGATGTAATGGCTTTTCTCTAACCTGATCGTTTTTTATTCTTTCTATTTCTTGCAACTCTTTTCTCCTTCGCCTTAAATTTCTCTCAATCTCTAGATCAGAACAGTACTCAATATTCTCCGAAATATTTCTAGGCATGCACTAGTACAGACCTGAGAAAGAAAAATCAAACAACTAATTAAACTAAACTTAATAGAATTTAAACAGATAATAACAAACCAATTTTCACCAATGTAGCTGATCTCCGGCAACAGCGCCAAAAACATATTGCATGTAAATAATGCAAATGTGAAAGTGTACACATCGATTCAAGTAATATAATAATAAGTGAGTATCGTCTCCACAGGGATTGGTAGTTGATTTAAATTGGTAAGTATTACTGAAGATTTAACGAATGAAATTGTGCAAAAGAAACAAAGTATAAATTGTTGAAGGGAATTAATGAATGAACTAGTAATTTTAATTATAACTGAAAAATGACCTTTGAAACCCCAAACCTGACCGGGACAGACTGACCCGAATTTAAAGTGTTACATTAGCCACCGAAGTGAATCCCCAGTTAACGACCACCCGACACACACCCCAACCTTATTATA
Organism: Gossypium raimondii; assembly: GCF_025698545.1. Lineage (NCBI taxonomy): Eukaryota > Viridiplantae > Streptophyta > Magnoliopsida > Malvales > Malvaceae > Gossypium > Gossypium raimondii. Next base: position 28,930,828 of record NC_068570.1, on the reverse strand, counting down.
CATTATTTATGACTAATTAACTATCATTTATTAAAGCGAAAGCAATTTGTGAACCATTTTTAAACTTTTGCTAAGTATTTAAACCTAAGAGTATTTTAGTCATTTTACCATATAAGGTTAAACTATCCCGATTTTATTTCTAAATAGTTACCAACCTTCTTTTAGTCAAATTATGCAAGCCCTAAAAATTTCAGCTTAATTCGAGTTCATTTACTATGTCTAATTCAAGTTTTATTATTATGGACTGAATCGTAACTTTCACAAACTTTTAGTACATTTTCCAAATTAAAAATTAAGATTGTTTCTACCAAATATTAACAGTTACAAGTTTAAATCCTAAAATATTACCAAGTTTCCCCAAGCAAATTAGAGTACTAGATTACAAAAACCAAAAATCAAACTCCCAAAAACCTACACGCCATGTGAAAAGACACAAGCCCGTGTGCAAATCACTACACCTATTTTGTCAAAAAAATTTGTTTTAATTTCCCGATTTTATACTTACCCATTAAAATTTAAATAGCTACAATTAATTATCATAAACATCCACACATCTCCAATTTAATTTATTTACAACAAATATGCAACAATTAATTAAAATTTAACACCCAATTACACGCTTAGCAAACACCAATTAATTCACACAAGCTACATACCTTAGCTGCAAGCAATCCACACCATGGTAAGCTTCAACTAAACATTGTTAGTATAAAATACATGCTTCATACACCGCATTATCAACCATCGTACGAACACTCATCAACATACCATAAATCAAACATCAATTAGACCTAAAATCATGTATTAAAGCAATTATAAAATACCACCCATATATAGTCTCTAAAATAAATTTCCTAAGCCACTACCGAACCTTATTCTTGGATCGCCCTTGCATTCACTTCTCGACTCCTTAGGCCCAAAAGTTCTCTGCACGAGATGTGAGGGTGTGAGCTTAAAAAGCTCAGTGAATGAGATAGTAAAAACATCAAGTACTTTGCACCCAATCATGCATAAATCAAACCAATTAAATGTTAAATTTTTAGTCACAACATGTAAACATTTCACCATAACATCACATGTTATTTCAAGAATTAAAAATCAATTTTTCCATGGCATGAAAAATAATCTTTTACACATAATCATTCAATTATATTGGCACAATTAATCAATTATATTTGCATAATACATCCATGGCAATAAGTAAACGTGTGATCATACATTGGATAAACGGATTTCCGAACTCCGACAAATCAAATACAATCCTCTGAATTGAACAGGTCAAAGCCACACGCTCCCTTATAGAGCCTCAAATAACCCGATGAGTGGAGACTCAAGCTCAACACTCATTTATCTACTCCAAACAAATCAATCCACCAAGAGTAATATGCTCAAAATATCACAAATAATGGTGAATACTCACAAATCCTATGGCATGCCAACTATATCCAATGGATCCACCATGCAATGTTTCCAATATAATCATACATACAAGGCATAAAATTTGTTGTTTAATCACTTAATAGGATGTTAAAATGCAAGTAAAAGCATGTTGCTAAGCAATTTTAACATCAATAAAATTAAGCATAACAAATATAATTTTCCCAATATTCATATACCAATTAGAACACCTTTATCAAATGTTCAATAAATCAGCAATTCATGCTCTAAATATCAATTTATTCCATACAATTTAATCATGCTAAAAGCATAATGCACAACTTACCAAACCAATTTCCATTTTGCTCTTTTATAAAATAAAACCTATTTTTGCAAATCCAACCATTCCATATACAATTAAGTCATTAATAACACCAATTAAACCTTTAATTTAACACATAACTAGGCCAATTTACCAAATTGCCCTTAATATCACTCACCTCTACACTTAACTCTTTAAGCAAAAAAAAAGTGTCCAAACAAGGAAGTTTGAGCTTCAATTTTGATTTGCACGTTTCTCCTCTTGATGTAGAGATTTAACAGAGACAAATTATGTATTACAAACTAACAATAGCAACAAGAAACATGAAATTTGATAAAGTATACGACCCTAAATCATTGCTCTAAACTACCTTATCAATGTTGCATAACTAACCCAGAATAAGGAATTCCTCAACTAAACTCCCTTTTCAGCACCTGAAACCACTTCTAATCTTCATTCCTAGTCTAATAACATGTATTCTAAGTATTAATCTCATCATTTAATCTGTTTCATAATTTTTTGAAAAAATCATCCATGTTCTTGATCAAATTCGAATTTCTCAAAATTGATCCATAAAACGTGTTTCATCTTTTGGTTTAAGATTAAAAACCTCTTATTAGACCTATTTTGAGCTTAGGCATCCATTAATATTTGGATTCCAACTCAAAATTAAAAATCCACCATTATTTATCCTCAAGTTAAAGAAAGAGGAAATTAAAGTTGAACATCCACTATAATCACTTTAATTAACAAATAATGATTGAAATCAACTTAAAAACAAGTTCAGAGATGAGGATTGCCTTCAACTGAACTCAAATCATTGATTTGGAAGTTTGAATCAAAATGCTTGAAGAAATTCAGATGACTTTTTGTCCAACTTCGAAAATTATTTTGAGAGATTTTAGAGAGAATTTTGGGAGAGAAAAGGTTTAGATCTATTCTCTGATATTTTGTTTATGAAAACAAGAAAAAAAACAAGAGAAAAAGCTCTCAATTCGGGTGAAAAATGAGTTAAAAGTGAGGTAGTTGCAGAGTTTTTAAAACTGAAAACCCCCACCTAATTTTCTAATTTTGGGGAATTTACAATAAGGCCACTCCACCTTTTCCCTTGTTTTACAATTTCTCCTTTCCCTCCGAAATTCTGAAAATATGGTTTACTTGTTATAAAACCTCTTACACATTTACCTTGTTTTTCAAATTAGTCCCATTTAATTAATATTTTAAATCACCCAATTAAACCCCCATTTTAAATTATTTTTAAATTTCAATTTAACCCAAAATATTTATTTTTACCCAAAAATTATTTAAAACCATAAAATTAATTTTTCTAAAAAAATATTTTTTTATTTTTTGGAATATTATTTACCAATTTTTAGATGAAATTAAGCTAACTAATTAAGAATATAAATCGCTAATTAACCTGATTAATTCCCAATTTTCACTCGAAATCTGGCAAACTTACCCGAAACTACTAGACCTATTTTCGAGGCCTTACATGACCAAACAATCTAAATGTAGTGGCAATTCACAAGGAACAAGTAGAGAATATTTCTGCCGTTGAATGATAAAGGTTGGAATTACTCAGGGAATATTTTCATATCATAATAATGCCATGGCAAAGTTATGACTAAACTACTGCACAGAGATTTAGTTCTGTAGTCTACTTCTTTCAAAAGTTAACCTTTAATTATTATTCAGGTCTATGTATGTCTACAAGACTCACGAAGGATAACCCACTAATGCTCTACACCTGTACAGATTGCATCTTCTATGTCTAGAATGTTGCAAATATTCTTTCGAGCAGCACTCGCCTGTATCATCTAAGTTCATAACATGCAACCAACTATGTCTAGATCTTGCATGCATGCATTCCAAATAAACAAGAATCAAATGAAATAGTAATCTTAATAACAATCATATCATGGGTATCACAGACAATTCAATATTCACCCAAATAATTCCAACCTGAAGATAATTAGCTCATGGGTCAGGCAATGAAATCCAAAACTAAATCATGCATAAACATACTTCAAGTTTTACGAATCACGGAATTCAAACCAAGAAAACAGAAGAAAGGCAGAATTGCAAGAAGTTCTTGCTGCACTCTAACTTCTTATCAAGATTCTACGTAAAACCCAGGGCAGATTTCTCTTCCCCTTTTTCACATTTGTGATCTCCCTTTTTTAGTTGCTCCCCTCTTATTCTCTTCTGAATTACACCACCGGATTTTGTTGCAGATAGAGTAACTGCTCTCTTTCTTTTCTTTTCTCCTCACAATTCATGTGTGTTTTCTTTTCTTCTTTCTCCTCCTTTTATAGGGTAGATCCGTCTCTCTTAGCACACATATTTTGCTCCTCTTTTTTAGAGTGATTTATCTGGTACACATACAGCTGGCTAAGAGTGATGTGGATTGAGTGTTACGTCATCTTCCTGGAATTTCCATGGCATTTCTGTTCGAATTCTATCCCACCATTTGACGTGGCAATGTTTCACCTCTTTCGTTCTCTTTTCCTCTTCCTCTTTTCCTTCTTCTTGCCTTTTTCATCCTACCTACACCTACTACCAAAGACTACCAAACCTCTTTCCAGCAATTAAAAGTAACATAAATTTACAGTTGAAACACAATCCAAGCTTTAGTATGTAATGCACTAGTAATAAGTCTAAAATGCAAACATAATTTCTTAATTGCATGAAAATGTTTCAGGTTTAGAGGCCTGAAATATAACTCTTTTCAAGAGTTATCAGTCGTGTGCTCCACAGTGACTCTTTCTACCTCAACCTACGCAACCTCACTACTTTGTCTCTCAGCGGCCACCTCGCAAACTATCCCCCCATCTTAATCTCAGCAACAGCCAGGAGCTTTGTAAGATCCCCATTATGTTTATTAATGATCTCATTTTCCTCCCTCACCTTAAGATACAACTTGCAACCTCGGGTTAACTCTTCCTTAGTCACTACCAGCTTCCTCTGACGAGCCTCTTCATATTTCAACCCCACCATGTTAGCCTTAGAAAGCAAGAATTGCAGGGATGAGGATAGTCTTGATGCAGAGGGTACTCGTACGCTGCTTAGCCTCATAGACTCTAGCACAGAATCCTCATATCTGAAGACCACATCAATAGGATTATAAGGATACTCTGGTGCACTCAGCTCTCTGCGCCATAGAAATGAGCCCTCATTACCTTCAATCGACGTTTCTTCAACAACGGGTATAGACAGAGTAACGTGAGGGACAGAAGGAGGGGTATCCTCATCAGGGGTAATAGGCAAGCTAGCAGGAAGGATAAGTGATAGACTAGCCATAGGAGGGGGTAAAGCTTCAACCACTGTAACAATAGGACCAACATAGTCTACCCTACTTTTACTGCGTCGCTCCAACTGTACATTGCTCCCCTCCTCCTCACTCGTAAAACTGATGTGCACAACCCCTGCGGTAGAAAAATTTACTGGTTCCTCTACGGCACCCCACAATATCAAGCCTAGCTCGTCAAAGCAATCATGAGGCCATGTACAACTCTCAAGCAGTGCACCAAGAGATTGGGCGACCTCTACGTTATCACCAGACTCAACCCGTTAGAGCTGAAACCCTCCTAGCAATACTGAAAAGCATTCATTATTGTGATAAGATCCTTCAAAACCAATAGATGCCCAGTGCAAAGCCTTCGAAATTGGGCCACAACTTCATCTGTGGGGAGAGCCCACTAGAATGAGCACATGTCTTGACTCGGCAAAGACCACTTGATTGGGAACCCAAATTCCTCACCATGTCAATTGTGAACTCAAATATACTTCCCCTGGTTCAGACAAAGGTTGGAAAATTGGTTCACAATAATCGTCTTCACCTTTTTCTATGAGAGAAGTAATAGAACCCCGACGAGTTCTCCATATTGTGGCCATTCAACTGATATAGATGTTGGAAAAGGGCGAGCAAGGGAACCTCACCACACTGAGAATAGTCAATGAAATATGCCATGGCAATCCACCAAGAAAAGCTCGAGAGTTGGCTAGGTGAAATCTTATTGTCTTTGAGCAGATTGCAAAAAAAAGGGTGCAGTGGCAAGCGGAACCCAACCTCAAGCGCTTGAATCAGAAGAAGGAAGCTATCTTCGATGGTTTCGCACAGCTGATATGATACTTTTGGGATAGAGAACTCGTGTACAAAATTGGGAAATTTTATTCCCCGAACGGCCAAGACTTTTTACAGTTCCTCCTATTTAGTAGTGCAGGGATAAAGTTTCTCTATCACCAGAACTAGAGACAGTCATTCTCGCAGTGGACAGACTAGGACTATCCGATTACTGATTCCTCTCATCCTCACCATAACTCGAGTAAAAGAAGAAAGAAAAAATTTAAAAAGAGAAAATGTTTGAAATTACATTTTTTTCAGGTTACTGGAAATGCTAAGCGTGAAAGATTTAGGGTTCCGAAGGCTTCCCTTTTAAAGAAAGATTTTTCATCCCGCTCTTTGACGATTTTCATAACCGAGGAAAATCAGTGATCCAGATGCGAGTCGATGGAAATGGTTCAACTTTCAATGATTAGATACACACTCAAAACCCACTCGCACATGCGGCTGAATGATCGTTATGCATCACAGATCGTAAGCATACATAGCAAGCTACATTAAAACTTGACATGATAGACCTAAGGTGCACCATTTTATAGCACCCCTTGGGCCCACTAAGGTGGGAGTATATTTTTATACTTTAGTAATCACCGACCCTAGCCCTACTAGGGATTCGAGTCTCTAACCCATGCTCGGATAGGTCCCACCAGAAGATTAAGTGCGAAACGAGCCACGAAAGGGCAGTAGGGCGAGTTTGCGGACCCTGCTCACAGAGCGATCTCACGAAATCAGCTCGTAAGGCAAATCCAAGGACCCAACTCGTAACACAAGGCCACAAATCCAGCTCGCAGGGACTCAAGGAGCTTGTAGAAAGGGGTCCCGTGTAACAACTCATTTTTAGTAAAATCAGAATAGTGGTTTTGGGACCACAAATCTAATGATTAAATTATTATTTTATTATTATTTTAATATCTATGGAATGTTAGTAAGGTAGTATAAAAATTTCGTTAAGAAATTTTGACGTTTGCATTCCTAATTAAGTGAAAAGAACTAAATCGTAAAAGATGCAAAACTAGAGTTCTCTTAGTAAAAGTGGAAAAATGGCTATGAAACTTTAATGTGAGAGGACCTAGATGGTAATTAGACCATTTCTATAGTTAATGGGCATTCATGGAAAGGTTTTATTGAAATTTTAAATGTTTGTAAATGACAAAAAGGTAATTAAGTAACTAAGTTAAATGTTACGTAAATTAAAGACAAAAGATATCATCGTCTTTGTTCCAAAAACCTAAAAAAACTGGTTTTTCATTGTTAAGAGGAGGTAGCTTTTGGCTATGGAAAATTTTTCATGAAAGGTAGGTTTTCAAGCCCGTTTTTAATGATTTCTATGTTTTTGAGGTCGTTGTAGCTTAATTTAACTAGCCCGGGGATCAATTTGCAAAATTGTTAAAGATTTAGGGTTTTTACATGAATGTGCTTGCATTATTTTTTATGTTTAATGGAAGATTATGAGTCCTTATTGATAAATAAAAAAGTTTTGTAAAGTGATTTTGGATGAAAATGGCATTTAGGGACTTCTTTGTAAAAGTAGTAAAATTTTAAGTTAAATTCATGAGATAGTGGTTTGTATGAGTTTATAAAGATCCCTAGAAAAATTGGCTAGCTTGAGAAAATGATGAAAATGCTTAGATTTCAATTTATGACCTTAAGAACTAAATTGTGAAAAGTTAAAATGTTAGGGGAAAAATAATAATTTTACAAAAAATGAAATATGGACTGAATTGAATAATAGAAGTATTAAATGGATTGACTTTGCCTATTTAGGTCAAGATAGACCTTGTACGAATTTAGATCGAGGAAAAGCTAAAGCCTTAGATTGCTTGACTTCATTTTTAAGCCCTGGTCGTCGAGGTAAGTTCGTGTGAATAATTGCAGTGTTAACGTTATTTTCTATTATATGTTAATATGTTAATTTTCATATAATTGAATGATGAATATCCAACAATGCTCTTATGGTTATCGAGTCCCGTTTGAACCCTAGGAATTCGTAGGATGCAAATGACATGTCATTAGGGTTTTCATGTTTCGAGTGCTGGTCTTGAATGGCTTATCGATGGCTGAGGTCCTGCATTTGTTGTGGATACTCCACAGCTCGTGTGGCATCGATGTAAAGGAAAGGTTACGGTTATATGTTTAGCACACTTCGTGTGAGCTTTCTCGAGTATCCGATGATATTCTAAATGGTTCAACAGGCATGAAAAGGAAAGGAACGGTAAATGTTCAAATGAACTAAATCATGTATTTATGAATTGGATTGAAATGTTAATCTTCAATGGAAGTATACTTATGTTCATGAAAATGATGAGTTCAAATGAAGTATGGTCATGTATAATGGCTTACCTTATGTTAATTCAAGTGAATTATGTTGAATACACTAATACGTGTTGTTGATGGTGCTTAGGCTTGTGCCAAGCTTATGGTTGGATTATGTTGTATTTAATATTAATGTTATGTATTGAAACGGTAAGTTATGTTCATGTTTTATGAACTTACTAAGCATTATGTGCTTATGTAGTTTTCTTGCTTATGTTTTATAGATAATCGAAAGCTCGATCGATTTGGAAGCTTGTCAGAGATCTATCACACTATCCAGCAAATATATGGTAGGTTTTGATGTTTTGGCACAAGGTTATAATGGCATGTATAGGTTAACTTGTGTTTGACGTTTAGTTGAATGCTCAGATGTTGATTATGGTATGTATAAGTTGGTTGTTTTGGTACCATTTTGATTATGGTTGAATTGTGGCATTTTAGTGCTTGTGGTGTATGAATGGTGTGGCTCAAATGGTAAGTTTATGTTGAAATGGTATAGGTCAAGATATGGTATGTTTTGAGATGGAAATTAACTAGTTGTTTATGAATGAAATGTGGTCAAGTATATATATGTTTGGGTAAATTTGTATGTTTACATTTGAGGTGCCTTGTATGGCATATTGGTTGAATGATCTTGGACTATTGAATTGGTCATTTTATGTTGGTTTTGGTCATGTTTTGATGTCTTAGTCATGTGTTCAAAATGTGGTTGCATGAGTTGGTGTTGGAAATGGCTTGAATTTGGCCAATTTCATATCCACATGGCCTGAGACACGGGCATGTGACTCAGCCATGTATCCCCTTTAGGTTTCAATGCATGCAAGTCAGGCTGTTACACGGCCTAGCACATGGCCTGGCACACGGGCGTGTATGGCTATTTCGAAGTTACACGGCCTGGCACACAGACGTGTCGCTTGGCCGTGTGACCTAACTCAGAGAGTTACACAGGCTAGGACACAGTCGTATGTCCCTATTTTGATTGTTGCATGGTTTAAGATACAGGCGTGTGTCTCAGCTGTATGAGTCACACGGTCGTGTGACCCCTGTAGTCCAATTTTTCTAATTTTTTCTTAAACTTTCCAAATGTTTTCAATTTAGTCCTAGATTGTTTCTATAGTATTTTTAGGGCCTCGAGGGCTCGATTAAGGGACGATAGGTATGTGAATGAATGGTTTATATCATGTTTATGTCAATGTTTGAAATGTATGTATAATGTTCATTTTGTATGGTAATACTTCGTAACCCTATTCTGACGACAGATACGAGTTAGGGGTACTACATCACGAGCTCCGCAGATACAGAGCCCGCCTAGAATGTCAGTCCCAGGAACAGAAAGGACCGCGTGCTCCATAGACATGTGGCCAGCAAACCTGGAGTTCGCAGAGAATGTCAGTACTAGGGACAAAGAATGCTAGTATTAGAGGCAACAAAGTCAAGACAAAATAGTGGGGCCCTACCATGAATTGTAATAGCATCTGTAACAACATGTATAAGTATTCAAACACTCCTATCAATTACAGATGAAAAATATTATTCAACAATATTGTAGTTTCTAAGTCAAGATTGAAACTTTGGTTATTTTCAAAGAACCAATCAACTCACTCAAATCCCATTCTTTTATACTAATTCTAAGAAGAATCGTAAATAAAATGTTTAGGTAATTTATAATTTTTTTATAAAACAAAAAAAACGCCAAACAAATTGTTTCTATTATTGAACATTGAAACTTTAGGTATTTTATAATACAATGTTTTTTATTTTAAGTTAAAATTTAAGGAAGAAGATGACCTTTAGATTTTCTCGGTTCTTCAACTAATTAATTATTTTTATTTTTATTTTAACAAATAATTAGTACTAAACAAATTATATTTTAATTTTTTAAAATGGTATATGTGAATACCAAAATTTGATCGGGCCTTAATGAATAACTATTTTTAGCAAAATAGAAACCCTAGCCCCACCACTAGCCGCGCCGCCTCTTTGCGTCGTCCCCTCCACATGCCGTCTGACACCTTTCTGCCATCGTTACCTACAAGGAAGAACAGACAAGCAAAGCAGCAACAGAGAAATAATAGCAAAGAGAAATAATAAACAATGTAATATTGGCTATAAAGGCCATGGATTGTAACGTTTACAAGGGAGGGAGAAATCAAATACAAAAAAATCATATTAAAACAAAAATAGTGATTTTAGATTTAAAAAATATAAAATAAATAAGAACAAAATTTTATTTTTTACATTTTGTTTCGTCAGGGTGTCGCCGCTAGGGCCACCGTCGGTTCGCAAGGTCGTCGAATCCTCTAGGATTCGGCCAAGGGCCGCGATGGCAAATGGTGGAAGTCGAAAGGCTTTCTCCCTTTTAGAGTTTTTTTTTTAAATTTTACTTTGAAGATTGTGGGCTTTAAATCGGTTTTTATACAAAAAATGGGTCAAAAATGGGTTCGGGGCAATTTTCGGCCACCGTGGACGGCGGCATCGTCGCCGGTGACCGGTAGCCAGCACGGCGGCCAATGGCCGGATCCTCGACCGGAGCTAGGCCGGCCTAAGGAGATTTTAAGAGAAAATGAGAGAGTCTCTCAGTTTTTTTTTTAAATGAGATGAGAATGTTTTTAAAAAAAAATTGTTTTATATGCCCTGTAAAACGGCGTCATTTTGGGGCTGATCCCCATAGCCCAAAACGGTGTCGTTTCACCCATGACACGTGCGCTGACCCGACCCGCTCCATAAAATCCGCGTGTTTTCAACAAAAGGAATATTTGCACGGCCAGTCCTTCCGATTTTACAGCGCATTTCAATTTAGTCCTATTTTTAATTTTTTATTTTTTTATTTGACCCTGTAATTTTGTTTTTGTTTCATTTTGGTTCTTTACGAAACGACGAACTTTGAGGACTGGAAATAATTTCTCTTTTAGTCCTCATCCCTTTGCGCACGTTTTAATTTGGTCTTATTTCTTTTTTTCTTCAAAATTTATACATCAAAGTTTTTTTTTTTGACCCTTTAGCCATTTGATTCTTTTTTATTATTTTATTTATTTCAGTTACTTTTAATATTTTTACATTTTTAGTTTAGTATTTTATGTACTTATTTTATTTACATTTATACTTTTAATTCCATTCTAATTCGACTTAGCTATCGGATTATTCAAATTCAATCTTTTATAATTCCTATTTTATTTATTTACGTATTTATTTCTTTGTCTTTATTATATTTAAAATTGGTATTGTCATTTCATGAGCATATTTTGTCATTAGTATTATTATAGTTATCATTGTTATTATTTATTTTATTTTTCTTTGATTGTTAATATTCATATTAAAGTGAAGTATTATGAATTGCTTATTAGTACATTTATCTTATTGTCATTCGTATTAACACTTTTTACGCATATTAGTACCATTGTTTATTCTTTTATATTTTACTACCAATTTACCTTACTTTAATCTTTGTCCGATACACAAATTTTGTTTTTTTCAATAAGCAATATTTCGTATTTTGGATTTTGAAAAGTCGTTTCCTAACTTATAGGGTTTCGATTTTCTCGATAAATCTGAATACACGAACCCTTTTTCAAACATAAGTTTTAATAATCTCGGGAAGTAAGAAAAGATCATATTCTAACTTACGGAATATGATTCCTTTTCTAAAGCCGAGATAATCAAATATCTTTTAAAATAATAAAAATTTCGGTGTTTATTCTCGTTTCGGGGATTTAAGACATTGCGTCCTAACTTACGGGACATAATTCTTTTTCCCAATTAATGTGAAGTACGCCCTTTTTAAAAAAAATTATTAAGCGATTTTAACAAAGGATCGTATTTTAAATCTCTTCAAAATTTTCAATTTTTGACATTAATACATTAATTAATCAATTAGGTACCAATTTTAGGCGTTACGAAGGTGCTAATCCTTCCTCGTACATAACCGACTCCCAAACCCATTTTTTGGATTTTGTAGACCAAAAATTATTGTTTTAGTAAATTTAAAATTTTATTAAATGATTAAATTATGAGGTGATCCGATCACACCTAAATAAAAAGGATTGGTGGCAACTCCATTTTCGTTTTAAATAAAAAGTCGACCCCTTATCAAAAAATTGGTTTCGATAGCTTGGCGACTCCACTGGGGACTAAAATAAAAGAGTTAAGCCACAAGTTGATTATTTCTTGTCTTTTTGTCGAAAATTGATAATTCGATTTAAATTTATGATCCTTTTGTTCCATTTCATCTGTCATTTTTGTGGTCTTTGTTATAATATGTTTGCTTTATTGGTTTAAGCCTTTTGATATATTTCGCATATTGCATTACATGACTACTCGATTATACCTTTTAAAGTGGGAATGAGAAACTACTCCTTCGTGAGGTTTTCACCTCCGCATTGGATAGTGAATCACTTTCGAGATACATCTGTACCTATGTCTTCATGAGGTTTTCATCTCAGCATGGGCATAGGGAAATGTATTCCCCTAAACTGAACTCGGTCTATATGAGCTTCTAATGGGTGAAGATCGAGGAATCTACCGGTTCAGGTACATTTACTTTAGAACCAAACCGTATATAGTGAGTCCTAAGAGCCTACCCTAGGTAAAACCACGCCAAACCCCTAGTGTTCATCCAAATAGGTGCTCTTTTTGTTATTTATGTTTTTGTAATGACGTGTTTTCTTTTGTTTTGGTTATGATTGCGTTGCATTTTCAAGAGGTGTTGATTCACGTTCAGTTGCTAAATAGAGAGCTTGACATGGATAATGGATTTCTTGATAAAGTGGAAGACAACACGGCTGCGCAAATATGGTCCAAGAAAAGGCAACAAGAGAAAGGTGGCAGCCTGTGAGAGAGGCAGGTCAGAGATATGGACCACGTCATGAGCGAAGCTTTAGTTCGAGTACGAGAAGTGGCTAACCACTTGCAGACCCCAGCCGTCTAAAACTTGAAATATGAATCGGAGTCGGATCAGGGATAAGAATTAGCTTTGTTTCTTAGGAAAGTTAAGGTTTTAAGTGTGAAGGCGAGGTCGTATATGTATCCACTTTATGTAAAGAAACTTGTTTTCTAGTAAAATTGTTCTAATGGGATTGAACTAGAATCAATGTTTCTGCATGCATCTTTTCCATTCATTAACATTACATTTCATTGTATACAATAAATTACCTAAAATTCAAAAGTGCTTTGAGTTTAGAACTCTAGTATAGAGCCTGATGGATGATAAAGAATTGGAATTCATTGAAGATATCGATGGTTCGGAAGGGAAAGATGTTTGTGCCTTTGAAGAATGAACTAAAAAAAACAAAAATAAAAAACTTATCAAGAATTTGTTCCTACATCCCTAAAGGCATTCTGAATAATTGGACTGTGGAGGAGATTCTTGTAGTTTTTAGGACCATTTTAGAGTAATATTCAGAACACTCTTATTGCTCTAAGCCTGGAAGCAATAGAAATCCTTTTGTGAAAAAGGCACATGTCCACTATTTTTTATATCAACGAAATGCACATTTGTGTCTTCTTTTGGCAAACATTCTTTTGTTCCTTCCATTTCATTCATATTCATACCACACAGATAATTATCCTTTGATTCATTGGTTCTTTGAGTCTTCCTTCGTTCCTATAACAAGTCTCCAGATATCAATGATATGAGCAACACTGCTATTGACTCAGAACCTCCTTTTGAGCAAGATAGGTGTCTAGAGGAACCTCAGGACTTTAAAGATGACCGAGACTGTAGATTATCTCTTGATTTGTTAAGGATGGTAAGACAAGATGAGAAACAGATCCTACCTTACAAAGAATCAATGGAATCCACTGCCTTTCTCTATGTGGGGCATGGATGTTATTGGGCCGATCTCGCCAAAAGCTTCTAGCGGTCATCGATTCAACTTTGTGGTCATCAATTACTTCACTAAGTGGGTGGAAGCTACTTCATATGCCAATTTCACAAAGTCGACAGTCAGTAAATTCTTGAAAAAAGAAATCATATGTCGGTATGGAATGCCAGAAAGGATCATATCGAATAATGCACTAAATTTGAACAACAGCATGATATCAGAAGTTTGCAGTCTGTTCAAGATTAACACCATGTCTCCCCAAAGTGACGATACAGTGGAGGCCAAAAAAAAAGAAAAAAAGACCTCTACCGAGGCAACGCCTTTCTCTTTGGCTTATCGTTTTTTTGCCCATTGAAGTTGAGATTCCTTCTCTTCAAGTTTTTTTGGATCCAATCCCGATTGAAGAGAAAGGTTTAAAGTTATCCGTCATGGTCAAATGTACCAAAAATAAATGATGCGAGCTCACCAAAAAAGGTTCGCCCTAGAGAATTCCATGAAAGGGACCTGGTATCGAAGAATATCCTTCCCATACAAAAGGACTTCAGAAGAAAGTGGATGCCAAACTAGGAAAGACCTTATGTGGAAGGCCTTATCTGGAAAAGCGTCAATATTGACCAAGATAGATGGCAAGAACTTGCCTCATCCTGTGAATTCTGATTCAAGTAAGAAATACTTCACTTTTAAAAAAATGAAAAACAAAAGAAAAACAAAAAAAAAGAGAAAAGGAGAGGCCAAGGTGAAAACTAGCAAAAGGCACCTTGAGACCAAAGAGGTTTTGAATTGAAAACTCAGGAATGGGCAATTCAAATTTTTGATCAAAGGTGGGGCATGTGGTAGTCTTGTCCTTTCCGAATTAACAAGAAAGAGGGATGTTACATCTTGGGGCATCAACAAAGTCTTCTAGGACTTCTAAACACGTTCAAGTTCAAAGGGTCCTCGAGAAGTTTTGTGCAGAGAAGCTCATGCTACAATAACTGAGACACTTATTTTCATTCATTTCGTATCTTAGCAAATTTTGCTATCTTGATTAATTTATTCATTTCGAGTTTTGCTCTCAATAAAATTTTATCTTGTCCATTGTGATAATCTTTTCCAAGCATTTTTCATTGAAATAATGATTAATGGACTGATAATATTCAAGAAAAAAGAGTTCTGCATATAACTTCGAAAGCTTCTAAATAGTTCGAGGATCTGAAACAAGACTATTATTTAGAACTAACCAAAGGGTTGGAAACATTTGAGAAAGAATAGTCTAAATTATGGCTATTTCTTTAGGTTTTCTGTCAAAGATACCAGCTGAACAAGAAGGCAGGGTAACACATCAGTGATAGAACCTTGATGAACAACGAGCAATGACAAACCAAACATTAAAAAGGGATCATTCTCATGACATTCTGCATTCATGCAAATATCATTCATACACATCTAATTAAGAGCATTTGATTCATTTTGATCATGACATCCTAAGCACTTGGCATAAATAGGCCCATGAAATGGATTCTACAGGTCATGTTCCCCAGAGAACAGATCAGTGAAACCACAAATCTTATACCCCTAAATTTACAGTGGGATAGATTGAAGTCATCATAGTGAATCTTATCTCCCTGAAGTTGCAGTGGAACAGATTGAAGCCACTAGTCTTATCTCCCTGAAGTTGCAGTGGAGTAGACTGAAGATAACAAGTCTTATCTCCCTGAAGTTGCAGTGGACCAAACTGAAGATAGCGAATCTTATTTCCCTGAAGTTGCAGTGGAATGGATTGAATCTATAAATTACAGATCTTATCTCTCTGAAGTTGCAATAGAGCAAATCATAGCAAACCTTATCTCCCTGGAGTTGCAATGGAGTAGGTTGAAGTTACAAGTCTTATCTCCCTAAAGTTACAGTGGAGCAGACTGAAGATAGCAAATTTTATTTCCCTGAAGTTGCAGCGGAACAGATTGAAGCTATAAATTGCAAATTTTATCTCTCTGAAGTTGTAGTAGAGCAGATCATATCGAACCTTATCTCCTTGAAGTTGTAGTGGAACAGGTTAAAAATAAACCAATCTTATCTCCCTGAAGTTGCAGTGGAGCATATTAAAGCTACTAACCTTATCTCTCTGAAGTTACAGTGGAGCAGGTTGAAGATACCAATCTTATCTCCCTGAAGTTACAGTGGAGCAGATTGAAGCTACTAATCCTATCTCCTGGAAGTTGCAGTGGAGCGGATTAAAACGATGAATTCTATACCTCTGAGGTTACAGTAGGTCAGATTAAATCTACCATAACAAGTCTTATCTCCTTGAGGTTGCAGTGGAATAGACTAAAGCTATAAGGTAGCAAATCTTATCTCCCTAAAGTTGCAGTGGAGTAGATTAAAGCTACAAATCTTATTTCCTTGAAGTTCCAATGGAACAGACTAAAGCTACAAGCTACAAATCTTATCTTCCTGAAGTTGCAGTGGAGCAGATTAAAGCCACAAACCTTATATCCCTGAAGTTGCAGTGAGGCAGGTTGAAGTTGCAAGTCTTATCTCCCTAAATTTGTAGTGGAGCAGACTAAAGATAGCAAATCTTATCTCCCTGAAGTTGCAGTGAAGCAGATTAAAGCTACAAATCTTATTTCTCTGAAGTTCCAGTAGAACAGATTGAAGCTACAAGTTACAAGTCTTATCTCTCTAAAGTTACAGTGCAGAAGATTGAAGCAACAAATCCTATGCCTTTGAAGATGCAGTGGGTTAAAACAGGGCTGTTCGAAAAAAGAGAAGCACCAAATGGGTTAAGATTCTGCAAGACCCGACAAATTTCGCCCTTTGTAAAGTCTTTGCTTCATTCCCGTTACACGACAATAAGCAAAGAGTGGCAGTTGTGAATGCCCAAATTTGACCAGGCCTTAATAAATAGCAGCCCAATTACAAAAAAAATAACAGCCCAAAAATTACAAGCCCAAAACCTAAACTATTTTCAGCAAAATAGAAACCCTAGCCCCACCACTAGCCACGCCGCCTCTTCGTGTCGTCCCCTCCACGTGCCGTCTGACACCTTTCTGCCATCATTACCTGCAAGGAAGAACAGACACGCAAAGCAGCAACAGAGAAACAGTAGCAAAGAGAAATAATAAACAATGTAATATTGGCTATAAAGGTCATGGATTGTAATGTTTACAAGGGAGGGAGAAATCAAATACAAAAAAAAATCATAATAAAAAAAGATAGTGATTTCAGATTCAAAAAAATATAAAATAAATAAGAACAAAGTTTTATTTTTTACCTTTTGTTTCGTCGGGGTGTCGTCGCTAGGGCCACCGTCGGTTCACAAGGCCGTTGAATCCTCTGGGATTTGGCCAAGGGCCGCGACGGCAAATGGTGGAAGCCGAAAGGCTTTCTCCTTTTTAGAGTTTTTTTTTAAAATTTTATTTTGAAGATTTTGGGCTTTAAATCGGTTTTTATACAAAAAGGGGTCAAAAATGGGTTCGGGGCAATTTTTACCATCAGGTGGATGGCGGGCGTCATGCCGGTGACCAAGAGTCAACAAGAATGCCGATGGCCGGATCCTCGACTGGAGCTAGGCCGGCCTAAGGGGAGTTTGAGAGAAAATGAGAGAGTTTCTCATTTTTTTTAAATGAGATGAGAATGTTTTTTTTTTAATTTGGCTTTTATAAGCCTTGTAAAACGGCGTCGTTTTGGGGCTGATCCCAATAGCCCAAAACGGTGCCGTTTCACCCATGACCCGTGCGTTGACCCGACCCACTCTAGAGAATCCACGTGTTTTCAACAAGAGGTAAATTTGCGCGGTCAATCCTTCCGATTTTACAGCGCGTTTCAATTTAGTCCTATTTTCAATTTTTTATTTGACCGTGTAATTTTGTTTTTGTTTCATTTTGGTCCTTTATGAAACGACGCACTTTGAGGACTGGGAATAATTTCTCTTTTAGTCCTCATCCCTTTGCGCGCGTTTTAATTAGGTCTTATTTCTTTTTTTCTTCAAAATTTATCCATCAAAGTTTTTTTTTGTTTTGACCCTTTGACCATTTAATTCTTTTTTATTATTTTATTTATTTCATTTACTTTTAATATTTTTACATTTTTAGTTTAGTATTTTATGTACTTATTTTATTTACATTTATACTTTTAATTCCATTCTAATTCGACTCGGCTCTCGGATTATTCAAATTCAATCTTTTATAATTTCTATTTGATTTATTTACGTATTTATTTATTTATTTATTTGTCTTTATTATATTTAAAATTGGTATTGTCAATTCATGAGCATATTTTGTCATTAGTATTATTATAGTTATCATTGTTATTATTTATTTTATGTTTCTTTGATAGTTAATTTTGGTATTAAAGTGATGTATTATGAATTGCTTATTAGTACATTTATATTATTGTCATTCATATTAACACTTTTTACGCATATTAGTACCATTGTTTATTCTTTTATATTTTACTACCAATTTACATTACTTTAATCTTTGTCCGATACACAAATTTCGTTTTTTTAATAAGTAATTTTAGTATTTTAGAATTCGAAAAGTCGTTTCCTAACTTACGGGGTTTCGATTTTCTCGTTAAATCTGAATATACGAACCCTTTTTCAAACATAAGTTTTAATAATCTCGGGAATTAAGAAAAGATCGTGTTCTAACTTACAAAATATGATTCCTTTTCTAAAGCCGAGATAATCAAATATCTTTTAAAATAATAAAACTTTCGGTATTTATTCTCGTTTCGGGGATTTAAGAGATTGCGTCCTATCTTACGGGACATAATTCTTTTTCCCAATTAACGTGAAGTACGCCCTTTTTTAAAAAAAAATTTATTAAGCGATTTTAACAAAGGATCGTATTTTAAATCTCTTTAAAATTTTCAACTTTTGACATTAATACATTAATTAATCAATTAGGTATCAATTTTGGGCGTTACGAGGGTGCTAATCATTCCTCGTACGTAACAAACTCCCGAACCCGTTTTTTGGATTTTGTAGACCAAAAATTATCGTTTTAGTAAATTTAAACTTTTATTAAAATGATTAAATTATGAGGTGTTCCGATCACACCTAAATAAAAAGGATTGGTGGCGACTCAATTTTCGTTTTTAAATAAAAAGTCTACCCCTTATCAAAAAATAATTTCGACAGTATACAATACTTTTGATGTGATAAATTGTGCCACGTGATATCTAATGATTGATTCGCATGTCAAAAAAAATGCCATGTAGATTTTTGTTAACATATTTAACGAAACTGTATAATATGAGTACTTAAAATTGTAAACTTTTTAGATGTCGAAAATGAGAATTTTTTATAGTTTACCAAAAAAATACCCTAAAAAGAAAATATCAAACCGCAACCCCATATGGGCAAAGTCCACAAAACCTAAACTCAGTTTTTTCTTTTTAGAATTCATCTCAAAAGATAATATAAATAAAATCATATGGATTGATAATTAAAATTATTACATCTAAATTACTACAAAATCAGATATTACAAAACACAAATTAAACATAACCTATTTAAACCAAAATAACTTTGAACAGGACACGACAAGACACATAAATAGATTTAAGCTAGAATAAATTTGCCTTTCTTTGATCAGTTAGTCTGTAACATTGGTTTCGTAAACGTAAGAGCTTCAATCTTCAAAATTCCAACTTTACTTCAGTATCATTATTGCCTCCGTGTCCTTCCGGTTCACAAGGCTTCACTTGTTCACATGCCTTTTGCGGAGTGCAGACAATATTTCTGAGAATTGAAGAATGAAAATCAAATTCTATCTTCAGTTTGGTGCAGGACGCTTCGATCCACTTCTCAGCAACACTGGTCGATACACTGTCTTGGTTATCCCTCTCATGTTCTTCAATTGCAGGGCGTATATCATTGTACAAAGAAGCTAGTTGGGAAGCTGCTTCATTCTTCATTTCCTGCATCGCGAGTCCAAAAACCCTAAGGTCAGCTGTTAAAAGTCTACTCCGTCTCAACATTCAAGCCAAATATGTTTCAACTTTAAATCCATTCTTCAGTCACCCACCAAACAGAGAGGATATGATCTTGCAACAATTGTATCCATGCATCTTGATATCATGTTTTCAGCATTGTTTCTTAGACTGATGCTCTATGCCCTCCAAAACCCCAACATCAGGTGAAACAAGGGGGCTAAAGAATAGGGTTTCAGTTTCTAGTAGTGTGAACAGAGCATCCAGCATTTCAATTACTATATTTTCTAGTAGTGTGAGCAGAGCATCCAGCATTTCAATTACTATGTATATGATAATGTAATATTATAACCTTTCTTCTTAAGTGCTACTCTCAAAATATGCAAATATTTGAATCAAGGCCTGTCATTAGTCCATAACACAACTATGAGATTTAAAGTAAAAAGCACTACATATATACAATTATCAACCCATAAATGGCATCCAGAGATTACAGATCGTTTTACAACCAATCTTCAGAAAGCAGGACATGATGAAACTGATGTACCACTATAAGCATCTATTACTATCATGACATTGCTCATATGTCAAAAAGTTAGTGCAGTACACACGTCAGTAGAATTACTCGACATAAGGGTTAAGAAATTTATAAATAAAATAGTTTGTGATATTTTAATATCCACAACCAAACATTTCAAAATTAGACCTTTTTTTGTTCCCCAGATATCCTAAGTTTAATGTACTCTACATTTCGGTTTTGGAAACAGCCCTCGTTATAAAATCTGATGCTTGGTACTTTTTACCAATAACATCAAACATCATAAAAATAGCTAAGGAATATTTATTTAAAAACTACCATCAGGAATAAAAAGTCCGTCTTTACTTAAATCCAACACAAAATCATTACACTCATTACTTGTTCCCCAAAAAATACGAACTAGGTAGAAACAAAAATAATAGAAACTGAAACATTTGAGTTTAAACATCAAAATGCATATTTAGTATGAAAAAATTTCCCAATCCTAATATGGGAATTTTTAACACCTGAAGATGAAAAGATTAGAATGAAAATACCAGTCTAATCATGTATATGACTTTAACCAAGAACAGCACAATTCTTATGGCATTGCCATGACATTGTGAATGATTGTTGCTACCAACTGTCCGCAGTTAGCTCATATCTTCAAAAATGAGCTTCTGTGTCCTAGTGGACACTGGACAGTAATCATTAACCTCAAGTTGAGATTACCTCATAGATGCAAAGTGTTGTCTAATCAAGCCAACAGGAAAATAGGCAATCATACCTCATATCTGAAGACTTCCTCTTGTGCTTCTTTTGATGCTAAGAGCTTAGCAAGATGTTTTAAATCAATTTGCTTCTTTGAAAGATGTTTCAACTTTCCATTTGAATAATGCTGCGACTTTTTCTTAAGCATTGGCCCTGATCTAATGTGATAATTCCGGCATGCACTGTTACTTCGGATGCGAGATATCATAGCATTCTTTTGTGAAAAAGCCTGCTGAGCATCTTGAGAATACAAGTTTATATCTTTAGGTGATTCAATTTTCAGTGTATTCACATCTACCCCTTCCATGGGAACTGTATCAATAGTAGACTCCAACTGGTGCTTAGATTTCAGATTAACATCCATTGTTATGGACTGTTCACTTTTAGTATTAACATCATTCTCAGAATTCAAATTTACAGCTTTCAGGAGCTTTGTGGCAGGCTCATCTTCTGCAGAATCATACAACGGGATTTTTTCAACTGAATACCTGCCAAGCAAGCATATTTAGGTTAACATGATAACAAAATTAATCCTATGGGAATGCATATTACACATTCTTAAGTATAGAAATAGGACGGCACTAGCACCATCCGGGGAGTGATAAAATAGACATTAAGAAGATCACAAAGTATGGAAATAAAGCTTTCACAGACAGGCCAGAGGTTTTTTTCTTTTTTGTCTTTTTGGTTAAAACAGGCCAGAGGTTTAAGTCTTTAAGATGGAGTACTTAAGCTTCTGTCAAAAAATTTAATAAGTCCATACAGGCCAGAAGGGTTGAGTATTCCATCAATTCAACCAGCTGGACCCAGGGTCAATCTCAATAGAAAACAGCTATACTTTATGCATAACTGTTGACACAAGTATACATATAATATTGTTAAGCATAATCGTTTATACAATTTCTGGCATATAAATATGGCAGATTCCATTCCTTTAAAATGTACGGTGAAGATGTTGAGAGATTAAAGTGCCTACAAATGCATTCTAAACATATAGATAAAACAAAAAAAAGACTGTTAACTTGATGAAAATTTCAAGATGAACAAAAATTAGATCATAAAAGAAAGGAATATTTATTACCGTTCATCATCATCTTCCCATAAATAGGTATCCTCCTGTTTAACAGATTTTGTAGAAAAATTATTAAATTACATGAATAAAAGTGAAACAATACAATGATAGTTGCACAGACACACAACGAAAGGGGGGAGTGTTATAGCAAACAAAACCAAGAAGAAGAAACAGTATACTGAGGAAGTGATAACTGGAAGCCAACAAAACCATAAATATAGTTTCAGACTAGCAGAAGATATATCCATGCGTAAGGAGATATGGGACACGGTGGCTATCAAATGACAAATACTATATGGCATGAGCTATATAAATGTAAAAGTTCTTTTCTATATTCTCCATGTCCATTTTACATTCGAGGGTCATGGTTGCCCCTCCCAACAATGCCGTCTCAAAAGGTTCGAACCTGTATTCTCCGTTGGAAGTGCAATGTGCCTTACCACTGCACCCAACATCTTACTTTAAATGACAATTTTTTTGAACAGAACATACAAACTAAACCATAATTTCATGTCTATTAAATCTCAAATAAATTCAAATCTCAAGCAGCTTAAATGTTTACCTGAAAGCCACGAGACTTTGCTCCAAGAAATCCTGAACAGTTGAGTGCACCACAGAGGCAGCGAACTTTTGCACCACCATACCATTCAAAGTTATAATCATATGCAAGCTCAGTTCCAATTGGAATATCTTCTTTTGCAAATATTCCAACTCGTATTTCTCCCAAAACAGTCCACTTCCTAGTCTCACAGTTCGGTTGGCTACAAACTTAAACAACATAATTTAGCCAGTGTAAATTTGGCAAACAAACAACCAAAAGATATTAGACCTAAGGAGACTAAAAGCTGAGAATTTAAAGCAGAAGGGGCTCACCATGAGTGGTTGATGAATCTAGCAAGGTTTCCCTTTTTGGTGGCATCAATGGATTCAGAGCCATTCAGAGAAATAATAAATGCATCCTTAAGACCTGCATCAAGTGAAGATGAAGGTTACTAGTCTTTTCTTTTTTTGGCCAGAAAAAAAGTTACAATTCTATCGAAATTCTAGTTCACCTTGATTTTCATAAGCTTGAGATCTTCGCTTTGCTTCTTTCCAAGATATTACTTCTCCACAGTACTCAACAATAAATTGTCCAGTCTGCTCAATGTGAAAGCAGATCAGCATGAGGAAAGCAAGGATTGAAACAGAGAATGATTGAACAAAATAATTGATGCCAGATCCTGAGATTGATCCCAAAGATTAATGCCGAGTATTGGTTGCCAAATGTTACCTTTATATATTCAGCAGCAAGCAGACCCCAACCACAACCCTCTGTTTTAAACAACGTAACTCTAGCATATTGGCATTTCTGAAATTTCTTTTAGAAAGGAATATAATATAGTGCATTAACCGAAATGTGTTAGTCTCATACCAGAAGAAACTGTTTGTCTCTTATAATCAGTATCGTCAAGCAAAGCAAATAAATAATGAAACAGGTCTTCCCTAATATTTAATGGAAACTCAAATGTTTCTAGAACATTCTAGGAATAATTAGTTCTACACTCAACAGCATAAAAACTCTTCTGTATTTACCCGTTAGTGAAGTTTCAAGACATAATTAGTCCATCATAAGCAAGCAAAAGAACTTCAACGTACGGCATTTCTATTCATTGATAGATATACCAAGCTAGGGGTGAGCAATCGGCGAAGTTGGTGGGTTCAGTCAGTTTGGTTGGATAAGTTGGTTAACTGACTTTTTTTTTTACAAAAGGTTTTCTCATCTTCCTTTTTCTTTTAAAGTTATTGGATTTATAATAAATTTGGACTGGATTGGGTTGGTTTTGTAAATTGGATCTGGTTTAACTTCATTATATATGTATATTTATTATATCATAAATATATTTAAAATAAATAATATATATTAAGTCGGTCAGTTTGGTTGTGAAATTCAACAATTGATAACCGACTGACTAAACCATTTTAACTAAAGCCTTATCCAACTTAATCAATAAACCAGCTTTGATGGGTCGGTTATGTTGATTATAACTGATTCCTGCTAACTGATTCCTGCTAGCCCCTAGACCAAGCTGAAGAGAAAGTTAGTAGAAAATATAGGTTCTACTTCGAATAAGAGTCTGACCCTTTTTCTATAAACAGCACATGGAACCTGGAAGCAACGAGATAGAATTGAAATGACTTGAAGGAAAGTTGAAATTGCAAGTAAAGATGATTAAAAAAATTGCAATTAGCTTCTTATGAAATGTCAAGCACAATTGAACCAAACAAACTAGATACAGTAAGTAATTAGTTCCCCTTAGAGTCAAATATTCAGCTCTACACAAATTATACTGAAAGCTAATAACATTCACTAAAAGGAACATAAAGACCGGGAAGAAAAAAACAATTATCATGTGTAAAATGAACACACTTATATTACAGATTCACGGAGACATGTCAAAGCAATGGGATTAATCAACAGACCTACCATACATAAATCCACATAAGAAAACGCACATACAACAAGCACAAGCACATAACCTCGTAGACCCATACCCCCAGTCCACCTTGAAGCACACTCATGCCAAACGGTCTTACCTGATTCTTGCAGTAAACACCGCAAGGACAATAACCGGGTGTACATTCTGTGCTTGTTAGTACATTCAAGCACCTCTCTCCACATGTACTATCAGGATCACTAAAGTCAAATTTGCACTCGCATATAGCAATATCTTCCTCTTTTTGCTTTTTATGTCTGCAAAAGAATGCAATTTTGGATACCAATTAGGTTATCCTTGCGTAAATTAAAGCAAAGCAGTACCGAAAAAAAAAAGGCTCCAGAATGCATAAAATTGCTGCATTCCAAATAATTGAAACTGAAAACATCAAAGCAGCAACGAGCAACATGAGGTTAGTTTAAAAAGATTACGATCAAAAAAATCTTACTTTCGATATGAGAATTCGTTTTGAAAAATGTGTTCATATTGAGGAAGGTCTTCATTCTCAGGATCCTTTAACAAAACAATATAATGCTGTAATAAAAATTCTATAAAACCAGCACCTCTAGGAAAATAATCATAATCATAATCATAATAATACCATTGGAGAGCTTCGTTACCCGGACTCGGCAATTTGGGGTGCAGTACCTGTGTCGACACGGATTCCGACACGGGATACGGGTCAGATCCGGCAAAAACCAGCGGACGGCGGTGGGTGAGAACTGAGATGAGAAGAGAAGAAAACTGATTAGCGGACTATTTGAACAAAAAATTAGGGAATGGGTAAACTACTCAGTCGGTCGCCCAACTTTTAGTGAGTTTTCATTTTGGTCACTTAAAAAGAAATCTTTACAATTTAGTCACTCAATGTTTAGAGCAATTTTACCCAAACATAGACCTGGCAAAACAAGCCTGCGATCGAAAGCCCGCCCATGTCAATCCAAGCCCATAACAATCTGAGCTTGAGAAATTCGAGCTTGTAACATATATGAGCCCAAGAAAAGCCCGAACCTAAGATAAATTCGACCTAAAGCCTAAAAAAAATCTGAATTTATAACTAAACAGCCAGAATATACATTAGTTAATATACATTTATGATATTGTTTAAAATTAAATTAAATAAATAATAATTCTTTATTTTATGTAAATGTATTCATAACTATAGCATATTTATATTAAAATTTTATTAATGAGAAAATTAATTAATAATAAATTTTTATGTTAAATTATGAAGTGAAACAAATTTTTAAAACAATAATTTAATATAAAATATTTTAATACTATAATTATATATTTATAATAAATATATAAAAGTAATAATTATTAAAATCTATAAAATTTAATTTAATGATAATATAAAATAAATTATATAATGACATAATATATTAAATAATAATACAATAACTTGTGTTATACTTATCACAAATGACTAAACATGAATTATTATATGATATTAATAATATTACTGATAAATTTAATTTTAAACCATATGTATTTTAATAAAAATTATCTACAATAACATAAATTAAAAATTTAAAAGTTGTTTAATAATTAAAAGAAAAATAAAATATCCAAATAGAATATATTAATAAAAATAATTTGAAATTCGTAAAGTTTTTAAAGTCATACTAATATGTAAATTCGATTCTTAATATACTTACATAAAATCAAGTTATTTTAAGTACAACTCCCAAGTTTCAAATACGGGCAACATCCAAAATTTCAACTTATAATCACAATGAAAAATTCAAAGTTTTGTAAATTATTATTTTTAATTTGTATCAAGAATAAAAAAATTCAAAAGTAGAATATCTAATTGCGGTTGATTCTACGAGCAACATCATATTTTCAATTTTATTTTGGTTATCTAATTTCAAGATTTCTTTTATTTTGATCACACAAAAAATTCTTTTTTTCAAGTACTAGTCGGGGTAAAAAATATTAATGATTAAAGTGAAAAGCTATAAAATTAAAATAATGTATTAAAATGTCAAATTGCACTTGTTTACCCTCTTGTCAAAAGTTTTATTTTTCAATATTGAAATTTTAAATTTCAATATATCTAAATCAATTAAATAGCTTGTTGAAAAATTTTATCTCTTAATATTGTTAGCTGATTTGTTATTATAATATTGAGATTAATTAAATTAGTTAATTTAATCTCCTTCTAAAATTTAAAATTTTATTTTATGTTTCTAAATTAAAATCAAGTCAAATAACTCATTTTTAATAATTGTCTACCAAACTCAACTTTTATTGTATGATCTTAAATCTTTCATGTTAAGTTAAAAGTAAAGAAAAAAATCCTTGCAAATTAATTAACTTTATCTTCCATGTCAAACAAAACCCAAAAGTTTTTCATTACTTTTTACCCAAACGAAAAGAAAGCAATTTATTTAATTAATTGTAAAAAAATTATTTCCTTTTAACTTAACATGGAAGATTTGAGGTTATATAATTAAAAGAAATTTAAGTTTCATACACATCTATTAAAGGATAGTTTGGAAACATAAAATAAATTCTAAAATTTAGAAGGAGATTAAATTATTGAATTTTATTAATTTCAATATTATAGTAACATTCGTTGACATTATAAAAGGAAAATTAATTCAATAATTTATTTAATTGTTTTTGATGTTTTGAAATTTAAATTTTCAAAATTGAAAAAAAATAGAATTTTCGAAATGGGATAAACAAATACAATGTGTCAAATTTTTAATGCATTATTTTTAGTTTCTACTGATTGTTTCCTTCAATCCTTAAATTTCTTTTACCGGGATCAAGACTTGAAAAAAATTCGGTGACCAAAATGAAAGCAACTTAGAAGTTAGGTGACCAAAATGAAAATGTAAACATGATGTAGACATGATTTTGATTTTGCATGTACAATGAGTTGTTGTAAATGATTTAATGCTTGGGTGACTAAAATGAAAGCTCCCTAAAAATTGAGTGACGAAATTATAAGGATTTTTTTGAATGACCAAAATGAAAACACTTTAAAGTTGGGTGACCAACTAGGTAGTTTACCCTATTTATATTTACATGCATAGTTCTAAAGACAAGAGAATAATATATATATATATATATAAAGTTTAAGGGTCATTTTGGATGAACGGTGTGTTTACCTACTGTTAGTGTAAAAACAATAGTGACGGTGAAATTAAATACTATAGTGTGACGCAAAAAGAAAGCTAAATTCATCACAGTGGAGTTAAACACCCATCCGAAGGGACCCTAGATATGGCAAAGGTCACCTATACTCTTTCGAAGTTTAAAATTCAATGTCATTTTTTTTATTTAAAAATTTTGGTCACTCTAATTTTTTCATTAAAGATGTTGATGTGATTATTATAAAAAAAGTAAAATAATTTTTTAGCTCTCAACATTTACATATTTTTTATTAATTTTTCATCGTTCTTTAAAAGCACTTAAACAATTACAAAAAAATATTTTAAAAATTAAATGCTTTTCTTATTTTCAATAAAATATTAAAAATTGTGAAAATTAAAATATTTTTATAAAATTTTAAAAATATTAAAATTTTAAAAATTCAAAAATATGTTATTTACTCCATGAATGGTAATAAAGCCTCTCCAAAGTTTAAGCTATTCATTTTGTCCATATTGAATCAAATTTGAACAATTTTTTATATTTTAAATCAAACTAATTATATATCAAAAAATATTTTTATGTAAATTTAATTATAAAGGATCGAACAATAGTTCAAAATAATGGATCACCTTCCAACAAATTGTAAAATATATTAAAAAAGATGTATATTAATAAAATATTAAATTTAATTTAAAGCACATTAATGAATGTTGTAAAATAAAGAAAAGTTTGTGGATTAAAAATAACGTTGAAGGAAAATAGAGATTGGAAAATAGTTTAGGAACAAATATAAAGTTAGACACTTTTGCTTTTTCTTATTATATTGTGCTATTAATTGTGCAAGATAATGCTTTACTTTCAATATCATTTAAGCTTTGTTTCTCATTACTCTTTAAAAGTGTTTTTGAGATAAAAAAAGAGAGGAAATTATCGAATATATAGGTACGTTGCTAACATTAATAAGGCAATCAATGTTGAAAGAACTAAGGAGTTGATTCCAAAACCCAACCCAAGTTTCAATATTAATAAGTGTTTAATCAAACTCTCAATACAATCTCTAATGAGATTAAGGTTTTAAAAGCCAATTATGAAACCAATGATGAAAGAAAGGTGTTTTCACCCAAAGCCTAATCACAGTTAAAAGCACCATGATTCAATCAATCAAAACTCCAAGTTTGACAATTAGTATACTTCAAGGTTTATGTTTGAAAATTATGTTATCATAGTAAATGAATACTTTGATCCAAGGCAATTTGCATATGATAATGTTTGAGTTGGGTGAGGAGTTTAGTAGGGTATTTCCTTCTTCTTCTTTTTCATTCAATATTGTCGAAAACAAGTTCAATTTAAAAAAAATGTTGGGGTGTCATTGACTCATGCCTTATTTCAAAATAAACCTTCTGATTTTGGTGGTAAACCCATGATTGTAGTTTCTAAGATGGGTGGTAATGATGTTAATAGATGAACCAATGTGGAAAATAGTAGAGGTTCACCAAAATTCTATAGAGTGAATGAAAATGGTAATGCCATTGTACCTTTTATGAATATCCTCTTTTCAATGATGTTTAAGCTTACCATGAGAAAGGCATTGCTTTTTTTTGTTGTTAGGCAGCAAGGTTGAGTATTTACCTTAACTAGTTTTGTTGAAATGTATGCTTTGAACTTTAGGGTGAATAGGGGCTGAAAAGGTTGGAACGATTGTGGAGTGAGAACTTTCTAATCTAGTTATGAAGAAGTGGAACATCAAAAACATTGACTTTGTTACTCGAATTGTTGTTTAATTTTCTCAAAAATCCATCAATTCGATCATTAACACCTATATGAATCATCAAAAGTATAGAAAACTATTTCCAGTTCTATATTTTGATTCGAATCGTTTGAGCCCACACTTGAAGTAGCTCATGATACGAGAATAATAGAAAAGATTGTTTGGTTGAAAGCCGAAAATGATAAGGATTCGTCAATCCGAAAACACAAGTGCAAATTTGGTCTAGGGTTTATTGTATAAATATCACAAACTAGGTTGGTCTTCAAAATTTTTATTTTTCGCTATGTAAGAAAACCGTTTTCGAATCAAATTTTTTCCAACAAACATAACACGAATATCACAAAAACCGGAGTGCAAATAACAAGAGCATAAAAATTCTAGAAACATGGGCACATAAGTGCTAAGTAATAAAAGTACAAGAATGTTTATCACAAAAGCATGTAAGTGCTTATTTTCCACCTTCTCTTTTTAATCGTGCTTATGAAGTTTCTTCATAATTTTATTTTTATTACATTTTCAACTTTTAAAATTCTCATTTATTTTACGATATTGTCATTACACGAATGATTCATGAAATATTTATTTGATTCATAATTAACACAAGTACACTTCACTTAAAATTTACTCACTTTTTACATGATAGTTATATACATGTATTAAATCTTATATCACAATTATGCTTTTAGACTTGATTATGCTTTATTATAGCTTGGTCATAATTTTCTAATTCTTTTCACAATTAATTTTCATTATTTCTCACATAAATTGTTATTATACTTCTCATGCTTTTCCTTCACTTTTCCTTAGGTTCAATATTAATCTACATAAGCACTTAATAAACACCTGAATTCACCATACTTATTCACGAATATAACATTTCACAATTTTCATGTTTTCATTACACTTTTACATTTCATTCAAACTAGTCCTTTATTACACTATTTAAAGAATATATATGAACTTAATCATTGACCGCCACCAAACATGCGAATGTCTAGGCTAAAAATACTGTAACAAGAAAAATAGAAAATAGAACAGTGGTGTCCACAAGTATACGAGTCAAATTGTAATATAGTAAGTTTACAACAAAATACTTTGAGAAGTATGCTGAGGATTGTACTTAAGGAATAATGGATTAAACTTAAAATTATTTTGTACATGAACATGGCTAAATAGTAATAACTGAACGTTATAGTACGACAAATAATGAGAAATTTGAATATCAACAATAACATAAAATTACTGAAAATAAATTAACAATCGAATTAAATCTCAGATCAAGAAGAAGATTAATTCTCATCAGTGTCAATAATTAACTTCAAAACTTGAGTTTTAATAAATTAGCTAATAACTAACAAATTATTACCTCTTGACATCTGATTGATTAATTAGTTAACAAAAACCACTTATCTCTCGACCTCACAGTTTAAACCAGGATAAATTACGAGGTACTCGGTAAACTGTTCTCTTGACCACATTTACCTAGATTACTTATTAGGGTTGTCAATCTTAGGGATTAAGCATGCATAATTTAAGCCAACTAATTCTACGATAATCCCAATTTTTTAATTAATTACTCTCACATCCGATTGTTAACCTCCCTAAGAAATTTAGCTACTCATGAATCTAGATGCATTTCCCCAACAATTAATTTAAACATGCAAACATAAATTAAATTAAAAAGAAGGAAAAAGAGAAATTGACCCGTTTCGATTTTGAATGCACTCGGAAGCCAAAAATCCTTTGACAGTTGTCGAGATATCGTCGATTGCAATAGAAAACTAAAAGAAAAATATCAATAATTGAATAAACGATAGCTTAGATTCAAATCAAATCCAAGTCTGAAAATAAGAATGAAAAGTTGTTTTGAATCTAATCTAAATTCTAATAAAAATTAAATCTACTAATTAATAATCTAAGAACGACCTCTTCAAACTCAACATAGACCTTACTATATATAAACCATTGTAGCTGCCCCAATTAGGTCAAATGAAGGCCTTAAAACTGATAAAATTACATTGTGCAAAAGAAAACACTTTCGATAGTGTTTTGTCCTCCTTCACAGTGGTGTCACGACACCACAAGACCGGTGTCATAATAAAAGACTTCAAATGGAACTTCTGGATCTTCGAACTATGGTGTTGCAACCCCACTTGCTAGTGTTGAGACATGGGCATCGTCCTTGGTGCTCCTTGACTCGAAAATGGTGTCCTGTACACTAAATTGGCTCGTCAATCCTACCTTAGTCCCATATTGGCCCAACGAGTCATTACAATACCAAAATATGCATTAAAATTCTTTTTACTAAAATTGCATCTCACCTACTAAATTGGAAAACTAATTGAAATACGAATAAAATGGTTCAAAAACAAGCTCATTAAATGTAAAAAAGACTCTAATTTGCCAAAACGAATTGTGGCAGATTAAACTCCCCTACACTTAACTTGTTGCTTGTCCTCAAGTAAACCAAACAAAAATGCAAGGAAAAGTAGAATACTTAAAAGAAAACATACTTGAGCATGCTTTGTACACCCTTAACCCGATCCGAATAACCGGATCCAGATCTTTGGTATTACCAAACAAATACAGACACAAACTTTGTCTATTTATACGAATTACAATCAATTACGATTTACTTAATTACAAAATTTCTAACTTGAATACGTAAGCATGTATAAGTAGGAGTGTTCAAACGGTTAACCGATAGGTTAACCAAACTGAATTAGCATTAACCGAATTAACTGAACTTTTTAATCATTTAACCGTTAACCAAATTGAAATATTTTCAAAAAATTTAATTGAACCGAATATTTTGATTATTTCGAACGATTAACCGAATTCATCAAAATTTATATGTTTTTTGTATTATTAATTATTAAGATCAGTTAATTCGGTTAATTACCTGATTTCGAACCGAATTAATCGATAGCTGAACTTCCAAAAAATTATTAACCAACCTCCGACCGAGTAAGATCAGTTAACTGACTAATTAACTAAATTAGATCGGTTTGTTCGATTAATTCGGTTTTAACCTAAATTTGAACACCCCTATGTACAAGAAGTAAATACAACTACAACACATGGTAATTAAAATACAACGATATTTGATTTGAAATCATAATCTATTACAAACACCCCAAGTATGGAATTCTCAGTGACAATTCATACTTTGAATGCGTCGCCAAACTTGCTCTTTATGCATAATAACCTGATATGCCCTTTCCTTTGGCGTAGTCCTGGTATTGTTCCTCTTGACGTATACTCACGTTCAACCCAAAACAAAATTATAAAATCATGTAAGGTCATAAGAACTTAGTGAGAATAATGTCCTTTACTTTCGCAATAATTGTTCATTGTTACTGATGAATTGTTATTATGATCTTATTGTTCTTGTCCTTTAGCTTGTCTCTGGCGAATGTTTTTCTCAAATTTCATTCTTCATTCACTATAGATAACATGCCTTACTCTGAAATCATTACTTACCCATAAACATCTTTGGTACATCAATTATATCCCTCAATCCAATCTTTCATAAATCTTTATCCATTTCCTTTCTAGAGGTTCATACAACCAAAACACCGTTACTCTTGCATACATAGCTCTAAGCCATCGTTTTATCACAATTCATGAATGATCATATACACAGATAGCAGATACCTTACTGATGTGACTCATCACTGAAAACCATAAACTCGATTGGCGACTACTATTTGTGGTTTAGTCGAGAATTCACTACAATTGCGGATTCTTACCTTGATCCCTTCATTCCACACTGAACTCAGTATATACTTACCTTATTATCCCGATGATTACCTTCTTTTACTTAGCCCTTGCTTGGACCCTTCCCTAAAGAAGGATTCATTCTAACATTCTCACTTGCGGTCTTGAATATGATACCTGGCTAATTGGACAAATTCCCCTTTTTCCTTGGGGACTCGTACTTGCAATGTAGTCTCATAGGACTTATCCTCGGTAGACCATTCTACTAAGATACTCTAAATATCTAGTCGTTCTCGACAGATTATCTCTCAGTTAAATTACCTTGGTAGACTTCCTCATCTGATAGCCCCCTTTGACTTCCTTTCGCTATACAGTCCTAACGAACATTCCCAGTTTTTAGTAAATTCTCGATGGGCTTTCTACCCAAGCTAATCTTCGATGGACTTCCTTCTTGAGAGAGTCTTCGGTAGACTCCTCTTTTATTCTGACGACGTCTTTACACATGAATACATAAGACTAATGTTTGCATAATCGTCTCACTTTATTATAGCCAAAACTGTTTTAATCATCAAATGTTGGCGGACTCATATGAAGGATATCTATTTATCAATACTTGGAAAGAATTGCTCGTTTTCTCTTACATATACCCATGTTAAGATGCTTTCACTAGTTCCACTTACCTTTGTATTTTGGCTATTCCTCTTATTACCACGTTTACTCGTGTTCTCAGACGGGCCACGATCATTTTGTCAAGCTACCCGTTTTTTTCCATACTTTATACCTGTTTGCCATTAGATCCTACCATAACTAACCATGGACTTTTAATTCCGAAGAATCAATAACCCCTTTCGGGGTGTCACCCCGAAAGACCAATATATAAAACTAGTAGATATTCATTCCATAATGCTGACATACTCCTATTTTCCTATCACGCCAATTTTTCCTAACTTCGTCTACCCGTCAAAGAAACTCTCTCAGTACTCTGTATTTTAAAAGCATTTTTTTCACACACAAAATAATTCAGTTATTACTATAACATATAGCACACCATTTTTCAACATGTTAACACATAACACAACTTGCATTCAGAGAACATATCTCAATCATTCATTTATTTCCACATCATTATACATGCATAGCTTACTCATTCATCACACTAGATACAACCAAAGAATTTTAGACAAAACTCATAACAGACGCACGAGCAAATATTCCAGCATAATTATTGTAACGCCCGTAACCCGTATCCATCACTGGATTAGGGTTATAGAGTATTACCGATCAAATCATAACAAATAACGACCTTTAGAAACAAGTAACCAATTTCAATAATAACATTTAAACTAATATTTGTTCATGGCATAAACATGGTTACGAACCTTAATTCAAGCTTACGAGGTCATAAGAATAGGTTAGGAACATCTAGGGACTAATTTGAAACAAATCAAAAAACTTAGAAAAAAATTGAAAAACAGGGGTCACACGGTCGAGTCGCATGACGTATGCTAGACCGTGTGTGCATTCGAAGTTTGGTCACATGTGATACGCCCCGGCCTCGTTGAGATTCCGAGTCGTAAAGTTGCACGATCGTTAAAACAAAGAAGAATCGTTTGAGTTAAATGAAGTTGGATATTAGGCTAAATGTGGTTTAAGGGTGTCAAGGATAGGCTTAAGAATAAGATGGCTAATCGAATTATTAAGGCTTGGTTGTAAAAAAAAACTCGGTAATTAGAATTGAAATGGTAACTTAAGAACAAGAGTGAACCAACACTTCAATTGAAGGTTGACCCAAAACTTAGAGGTTCTAAAGTTGTTTATGAGATCGAATTTGGAAACCTCGACCCATTATCTAAGTAGATAGGAACCTTGGTATAATTTGGAATGAACGCTACACGAAATCGTGATAAGTTCGGTTGAACAAAAATAGGTTGACGCTACTAACTAGTTAGATAAGTCAACAAAGTTTTTGGACGAAATTCAAGAGAAGAATTCTCTCAACAATTTGACAGCAATTCATTAAGGTTCAAAATTTTTTTACAAAATGAAATTTTCAACTATTTATAAGCAAGGACTAAGCTAGCCGAATAGCCACATGCATTCTTAAAAACTAAGCAATTGAATTTATTTAATTAGGCTAACAACATTCAGCTGAATGTGAGCTTGAATGGACAACTTCTAGAATGAACAATGGACTTGGAAGCTGAGAAAGGTGCATGGCAGCAGCTTGATTCGTTTAATGGACTTAAATAAGCTCATTTATATTGTAACTATTGCTGGAAAGTGACCAGCAATTAAGGAGTTACTGATCAGCCATTTTGTAGTGTGAAAACCTTGAACCGAACAGCCACAATGTGTGAACATTTGACCAACAATGTGAAAAGAATAATTTCGGCTGAATGGGCATCCTGGGAGTATGAAACAACAGGTCCCTTGGCCGAATGGTCACCTAGAAGACTTCAAACAGCAGCCAATTTTAATTCCCCAAACATGCATGTGCCGTCCCTTGCATGTATCTTCTTTTAATTCATTCATGCGCCATGGACGTCCAAATAAGATTTGCCTGCAGCAAATTCATTCAATAATTAGATGCACTTTAGACACATTAAATTAGCAGCAAATAACACTAAATTCCTGCACATTAAATTCGGCAGCCCCTTAGGACACAATTAAAACATGTTTGATTTTGGACAACATAAATTCGGCTTGACTTAGACATCATTAAAGCATGTAATAAAATTAGACACATTAATAAAATATAATAAAAACACATTTAACACAAAATTTAGTATGTCCAAATTTTATTAATTAAATTAGCTAATTAACTATTTAACTAATTCAAAGAACTAAAGTGATTTATTCCAAAGAAATTTAATGAAAATTAAAAGTGAGCTCCTTGAGCTAAGTTTGAGCTAATTGAGCTTGAAGGAGGTTGCATGGTTTGCTTGGTTCGATGTTCTCAAATTGTCCAGCCACGCTATTGCCCCAAATCCCGTTCACAAGATTCGAAACTCCTTTCTTGAATCTTTTGGCCCGAGCTCGAGTTATTGGACCCGTTGGAAATTCCAAAGGTTTGTTGGCAACTTTAGTTGGTTCCCTAGCCATGGCCGTATCATCCCCTCCCCCTTCGAAACGACTTATCCTCAAGTCGTCACCTACATCATAAGGAGACAAGTCAGAAACATGGAAACTAGCACTCAAGCTATATTCTCCGGGAAGGTCGAGTTTATAAGAGTTATCATTGATCCTTTCCAAAACTTGAAAAGGACCATTACCCCTCGGTAATATTTTGGATCTTCGTTGGGCCGAGAACCGCTCCTTCCTCATGTGTACCTATACCCAATCTCCAGGCTCAAAGATGATGCACTTTCGACCTTTATTAGCTCGTTGTACATATTGCTTAGTCTTTTCCTCAATGTTCCTTCGAACCTTTTGTTGTAAGTCCTTCACAAAATTAGCCTTCCGCCTTGCATCTGCATTCACAAATTGTTCATTAGGCAAAGGAATTAAATCTAATGGCATCAAAGGGTTAAATTCGTAAACAATTCCAAAGGGAGAATGTTGAGTTGCCGAATGAATAGAACGGTTGTAGGCGAACTCATTGTGCGGTAGACATTCTTCCCATATTTTGAGGTTCTTTCGAACAATGGCTCGCAATAACGTCGACAAGACCTGATTTACTACTTCTGTTTGCCCATCCGTTTGAGGATGGCAAGTGGTCGAGAACAAAAGCCTTGTGCCAATCTTTCCCCAAAGCGTTCTACAGAAGTGACTAAAAAATTTTGCATCTCGATCGGAGATGATAGTCCTTGGCACTCCATGCAATCGTACCACGTCCCTGAAAAATAAATTAGCAACATGCGATGCATCATCCGTTTTATTGCAAGTAGTAAAGTGTGCCATTTTAGAAAACCGATCTACAACCACAAAAATGGAATCTTTGCCATTTTTAGTTCTAGGAAGACCTAGAATGAAATCCATTGATATGTCGATCCAAGGCCCTTCGGGAATAGGCAAAGGAGTGTACAAACCATGTGGTTTGACTTTCGATTTGGCTCTTTTGCAAGTGATACAACGGTCACAGACTCGCTCCACGCTCTCTTCATTTTCAGCCAATAAAAGTGCTCTCGTAATGTGGCCAATGTCTTTGCAACTCTGAAATGGCCCATGAGGCCTCCACTATGTGCCTCGTTCACCAAAACATTTCGTATGGATCCTTGAGGAATACAGAGCTTTCCTTCTCAAAAAAGATAATAATTTTGGCGGTAAAATTTCTCACACGTTCCAGTTTCACAAGCTTTGTATATTTCAGCAAAGTCAGGATCATTTATATATAATTCTTTCAAATACGAGAATCCCAACAATTTTGATTCAAGAGAATTAAAGAGGGCATACCTCCTCGACAATGCATCCGCCACAACATTGTCTTTACCTTGCTTGTATTTGATAACGTACGGGAAGGATTCCAGGAACTCCATCCATTTGGCATGTCGCTTATTTAACTTGTGTTGTCCCTTTAAATGTTTTAACGTCTCGTGGTCCGTATGGATAACGAATTCTTTGGGCCACAGATAATGCTGCCATGTTTCTAAAGCCCGAATCAATGCATACATCTCCTTGTCGTAGGTAGGGTAGTTAAGTGTCGCCCCGTTCAACTTTTCACTAAAATATGCTATTGGACGACCCTCTTGCATTAAAACGGCTCCAATGCCTAGACCAGAGGCATTGCACTCGATTTCAAAAGTCTTGTTGAAATTTGGCAAAACAAGCAAATGGGCATTAGTTAAAAGATCTTTAAGGAAATTGAAAGAATGTTCTTGTTCATCACTCCAAAAGATTTTTCTTAATAACACTAGTTAATAGAGCAGCGACGGTGCTGAAATTTGGAACAAAACGCCTATAGAAGCTTGCCAAGCCATGGAAGTTCCAAACTTGACTAATGCTCGTGGGCCTTGGCCATTCGAGAATTACCTTAACCTTCTCTTGATCAACTTCAAGTCCTCTCGATCTAACAACAAACCCCAAGAAAACAACTTGATCAGAACAAAAGGTACATTTCTTAATATTGGCATACAATGTTTCCTTACGTAACATTTCCAACACGGCTCGCAAATGTGCCACGTGATCTTCTAGTGACCTGCTATAGATAAGAATATCATCAAAATAAACAACGCAAAACTTCCCAATAAAAGAACACAAAACATAATTCATTAATCGCATAAAGGTGCTAGGTGCGTTAGTTAATCTGAATGGCCTAACCAGCCAGTCATACAAGGCATGCTTGGTCTTAAAAGTTGTTTTCCACTCATCTCCTTCTCGCATCCGGATTTGATGATATCCGCTCTTAAGATCGATTTTGGAGAAGAGTTGTGCCCCGCTTAGTTCATCCAACATGTCATCAAGGCGCGGGATGGGATGCCTATACTTGATGGTTATTTTATTGACCGCTCGGCAATCCACGCACATTCGCCAAGTACCATCCTTCTTTGGCACCAAAAGTATGGGCACAGCGCACGGACTTAGACTCTCTCTAATGTAGCCCTTTTCCATCAATTCGGTCACTTGTCGTTGCAACTCCTTGGTCTCTTCGGGGTTACTACAATATCTTGGCCGATTCGATATTGTTACTCCAAGAATGAAATCGATTTGGTGTTTGATCCCTCGAAGGGGCAATAGGCCACTAGGAACGTCCTCCGGGAACACGTCTTCAAAATCCTGCAACAACATAACAATCGAAGATGGAAGTGAAGCTTCCAATTTGTTAGTGTTAAAGAAACTTTCTTTATACATGAGAACAATCATCGGTTGTCGCAGAAGCAACGATTTCCTAATCTCTCGCTCCTTAGCAAAAACACTCAATTTTTCAATTCCTCGCTCTTATTGTTCTTTTTGACTATTGCACTCTTTTATCTCATTTTCTTTGCTCTTATCTCTCGATTTTAACTCACTTTTTCTTTTTTTTCTCACTCTTTTTTTCTTTTTCTATCCTTTCTTTTTGCTTATTTGCTCTCATTTGCTGAACATAATTTTTCCATTGCACTTGGTCCTCGTACACTTGTTTGGGGGTCATGGGAGCCAACGTCACACTCTTGCCATGGTATTCGAAAGTGTAACGATTTGTGAAACCATTGTGGATTGATCGTCGGTCAAATTTCCATGGCCTTCCCAAGGGTAGGTGACCCGCATGCATCGAGACCACATCACATACAACTTCGTCACTATATTTTCCGATAGAGAAGGGACTGATGGCTTGTTTGGTGACCTTTAATTCGCCTCCCTCGTTGAGCCATTGTAGCTTGTAAGGTTGAGGATGTTTCGTCGTCGGCAATCCAAGCTTTTCTTCGAGCATGCTGCTAACGACATTTGTGCAGCTACCTCCATCAATAATCATACTACAAACTTTACCTTGAATTAGGCACCTCGAATGGAAAATGTTCTCGCGTTGTTGTTCATCTTCGATGCTTTGAATACTCAAACTTCGTTTTACAACAAATAATTCTCCTTCAACAGCAAATTCAAGTTCTTCTTCCTTCTCTTCGTCGGCGGGAGGGACAGACTCTTTCTCTTCCTCATCTTCAGGCTCAATTTCACCATTAGACTTCATAGTCATCACCCGTCGGTTTGGGCATTGACTTACTATATGACCTCGCCCCAGACACTTGAAACACTTAATGTCTCGAGCAGAATTGCGTCCGGCTTTATTGTTGCTTTTCCTCGTCTCCCCACTCGGTTTATTGGCCTTTAGATTCGGTACAGAATCTCGTGTCTGAATGGACGTCGTCTCTTTTCTACCAGGTCCTTGGATCTATTTTGGGGTAGGAGTGGAGTTTGGATAGGCTCCATGAACATGACCTTTTCTCTTGAGTTGGTTTTCTACCTTGACGGCCATATGTACCATTTCTTCGATTTCAACATAGTGATGGAGTTCAACTATGTTGGCAATATCTTTGTTCAATCCAGCCAGGAACCTCGCCATGGCTGCCTCCCGATCCTCCTCGATGTTGGCTCGAATCATGACAACCTCCATTTCTTTGAAATAATCGTGCACACTTTGATTGCCTTACGTAAGATGTTGTAGCTTTTGGTACAACTCTCGATGATAGTATGCTGGAATGAACCTTTTACGCATCAAAGCTTTCATTTCATTCCATGTATAGATTGGCCGCTCCCTGTTTGTCCTTCGGCTCGTGACTACTTGATCCTACCAGATCATTGCATAATCTGAGAATTCTATTGCTGCCAACTTCACCTTCTTGCCTTCCGAGTAGTTATGACATTCGAAAACTAACTCGATCTTCTTTTCCCACTCTAGGTATGCCTCCGGATTGGATTTACCTTGGAAAGGGGGAATAGACAATTTGATGTTCTTCAAATCGTCATCTACTCAACCTCATTCTCGTTGAGGATGATTTTGCTGCCCTCTTCGTCGTTCTCTTGTATTTGGCCCTCGTTCACTCTCGTAACCACTTGGATCGGTCCAATCTTCTTCAAATGCTCGTTGCCTTCCTCGTTGTCTTGGTGGACTTTGAGGCGTCGGTTCACGTTGGGTATGTCCCTCGCTTGGTCGAGCCTTTCTTGGATTGGTTCAAGTTTGCGATCGAACAATCGTTCCACTTCTCGCAACAATGCTTGAAGATTAAGATCCGGTACATTTTGCACAGGTTACCTCTCGGTTCTTTCTGCCATATTGCGTTCCGGGCTTCGTGACATGATTAAATGAACTCCTCACTATAAATCCTCTCAATCACTCAGAAAGAAAGAATAGATGTCTCTCACGCTCGTGTTTGCACTCAAATCGACTTTTACCTCCTCTCTATTGTGCTTTCACACTCACGCCTTTTTCTACTTGTATCTTCTCTTGTGATTTCGTATAAAACTTAATAAGACTAGATCTTCTAGTTTAGGGGTCAGTTTCAAGGGTTTTGCAAAGGGAACTATATAAAGGATGTAGGTGGGCTAAAAGAACGATTTTGGTTATCAGATGTGGCGTTAAAATTGAGAGGTGCTGGAAATAAGAAATCGTTGATCGGGAATGACCAAAAGATGTATTTACCACTTGCAACACACTTTTTTTTTCTAATTTTTTAATAAACTTCAATACAATATGCTGATTTACAAGTAAAAATAATTACAATTTTTTTTTACAAATTTTTTTAACAAATTTTTTTATTTACAAATCTACTTACTCTGGCTCTTCTTGAACATCTGTTCTTCTTGTTTTAAATAGCTCTGATACTAGATGATACGCCCCGGCCTCGTTGAATATCCCGAGTCGTAAAGTTGCCCGATCGTTAAAATAAAGAAAAATCGTTTGAGTTAAATGAAGTTGGATATTAGGCTAAATGTGTTTAAGGGTGTTAAGGATAGGCTTAAGAATAAGATGGCTAATCGAATTATTAAGTCTTGGTTGTAGAAAAAAAAACTCGGTAATTAGAATTGAAATGGTAACTTAAGAACAAGAGTGAACCAACACTTCAATTGAAGGTTGACCCGAAACTTAGAAGTTCTAAAGTTGTTTATGAGATCGAATTTGGAAACCTCGACCCACTATCTAAGCAGATAGGAACCTTGGTATAATTTGGAATGAACGCCACAAGAAATCTTGATAAGTTTGGTTGAACAAAAATAGGTTGACGCCACTAACTAGTTAGATAAGTCAACAAAAGTT
The DNA here is from genome assembly GCF_025698545.1 of Gossypium raimondii. Taxonomy (NCBI): domain Eukaryota; kingdom Viridiplantae; phylum Streptophyta; class Magnoliopsida; order Malvales; family Malvaceae; genus Gossypium; species Gossypium raimondii. Next base: position 28,888,857 of record NC_068570.1, on the reverse strand, counting down.
TTTGGACGAAATTCAAGAAAAGAATTCTCTCAACAATTTGACAGCAATTTATGAAGGTTCAAAAGTTTTTTACAAAATGAAATTTTCAACTATTTATAAGCAAGGACTAAGCTAGCCGAATAGCCACATGCATTCTTAAAAACTAAGCAAATGAATCTATTTAATTAGGCTAACAACATTCAGCTGAATGTGAGCTTGAATGGACAACTTCTAGAATGAACAATGGACTTGGAAGCTGAGAAAGGTGCATGGCAGCAGCTTGATTTGTTTAATGGACTTAAATAAGCTCATTTATATTGTAACTATTGGTGGAAAGTGACCAGCAATTAAGGAGTTACTGATCAGCCATTTTGTAGTGTGAAAACCTTGAACCGAACAGCCACAATGTGTGAACATTTGCCCAACAATGTGAAAAGAATAATTTTGGCTGAATGGGCATCTTGGGAGTATGAAACAGCAGCTCCCTTGGCCGAATGGTCACCTAGAAGACTTCAAACAGCAGCCAACTTTAATTCCCCAAACATGCGTGTGTCGTCCCTTGCATGTATCTTCTTTTAATTCCTTCATGCGCCATGGACGTCCAAATAAGATTTGCCTGCAGCAAATTCATTCAATAAATTAGATGCACTTTAGACACATTAAATTAGCAGCAGATAACACTAAATTCCTGCACATTAAATTCGGTAGCCCCTTAGGACACAATTAAAACATGTTTGATTTTGGACAACATAAATTCGGCTTGACTTAGACATCATTAAAGCATGTAATAAAATTAGACACATTAATAAAATATAATAAAAACACATTTAACACAAAATTTAGTATGTCCAAATTTTATTAATTAAATTAGCTAATTAACTATTTAACTATTTAACTTCATTCCACACTGAACTCAGTATATACTTACCTTATTATCCCGATGATTACCTTCTTTTACTTAGCCCTTGCTTGGACCCTTCCCTAAAGAAGGATTCATTCTAACATTCTCACTTGCGGTCTTGAATATGATACCTGGCTAATTGGACAAATTCCCCTTTTTCCTTGGGGACTCGTACTTGCAATGTAGTCTCATAGGACTTATCCTCTGTAGACCATTCTACTAAGATACTCTAAATATCTAGTAGTTCTCGGCAGATTATCTTTCAGTTAAATTACCTTGGTAGACTTCCTCATCTAATAGCCCCCTTGGACTTCCCTTCGCTATATAGTCCTAATTAACATTCCCAGTCTTTAGTAAATTCTCGATAGGCTTTCTACCCAAGATAGTTTTCGACGGACTTCCTTCTTGAGAGAGTCTTTGATAGACTCCTCTTTTATTCTAACGACGTCTTTACACATGAATACATAAGACTAATGTTTGCATAATCGTCTCACTTTATTATAGCCAAAATTGTTTTAATCATCAAATGTTGGCGGACTCATACGAAGGATATCTATTTATCAATACTTGGAAAGAATTGCTCGTTTTCTCTTACATATACCCATGTTAAGATGCTTCCACTAGATCCACTTACCTTTGTATTTTGGCTATTCCTCTTATTACCACGTTTACTCGTGTTCTCAGACGAGCCACGATCATTTTGTCAAGCTACCCGTTGCACGAGTCATACAGTGATTTCTCTTTTTTGTGCCCTAACAAGCTTTTCTATTTACCATTCTGGCGGACTCCATTTTTTCCATACTTTATACCTGTTTGCCACTAGATCCTACCATAACAAACCATGGACTTTTAATTCCGAAGAATCAATAACCCCTTTCGAGGTGTCACCCCGAAAGACCAATAGATAAAGCTAGTAGATATTCATTCCATAATGCTGACATACACCTATTCTCCTATCACGCCAATTTTTCCTAACTTCGTCTACCCCGTCAAAGAAACTCTCTCAGTACTCTGTATTTTAAAAGCGTTTTTTTCACACACAAAACAATTCAGTTATTACTATAACATATAGCACACCATTTTTCAACATGTTAACATATAACACAACTTGCATTCAGAGAACATATCTCAATCATTCATTTATTTCCACATCATTATACATGCATAGCTTACTCATTCATCACACTAGATACAACCAAAGAATTTTAGACAAAACTCATAACAGACGCACGAGCAAATATTCCAGCATAATTATTGTAACGCCCGTAACCCGTATCCATCACCGGATTAGGGTTATAGAGTATTACCGATAAAATCATAACAAATAACGACCTTTAGAAACAAGTAATCAATTTCAATAATAACATTTAAACTACTATTTGTTCATGGCATAAACATGGTTACGAACCTTAATTCAAGCTTACAAGGTCATAAGAATAGGTTAGGAACATCTAGGGACTAATTTGAAACAAATCAAAAAACTTAGAAAAAAATTGAAAAACAGGGGTCACACGGCCGAGTTGCATAACGTATGCTAGACCGTGTGTGCATTTGAAGTTTGGTCACATGTGATACGCCCCAGCCTCGTTGAATATTCCGAGTCGTAAAGTTGCGCGATCGTTAAAACAAAGAAGAATCGTTTGAGTTAAATAAAGTTGGATATTAGGCTAAATGTGGTTTAAGGGTGTCAAGGATAGGCTTAAGAATAAGATGGCTAATCGAATCATTAAGGCTTGGTTGTAAAAAAAAACTCAGTAATTAGAATTGAAATGGTAACTTAAGAACAAGATTGAACCAACACTTCAATTGAAGGTTGACCCGAAACTTAGAGGTTCTAAAGTTGTTTATGAGATCGAATTTGGAAACCTCGACCCACTATCTAAGTAGATAGGAACCTTGGTATAATTTGGAATGAACCCCACATGAAATCATGATAAGTTCGGTTGAACAAAAATAGGTTGACGCCACTAACTAGTTAGATAAGTCAACAAAGTTTTTGGACGAAATTCAAGAGAAGAATTCTCTCAACAATTTGACAGCAATTCATTAAGGTTCAAAATTTTTTTACAAAATGAAATTTTCAACTATTTATAAGCAAAGACTAAGCTAGCCGAATAGCCGCATGCATTCTTAAAAACTAAGCAAATGAATTTATTTAATTAGGCTAACAACATTCAGCTGAATGTGAGCTTGAATGGACAGCTTCTAGAATGAACAATGGACTTGGAAGCTGAGAAAGGTGCATGTCAACAGCTTGATTCGCTTAATGGACTTAAATAAGCTCATTTATATTGTAACTATTGCTGGAAAGTGACCAGCAATTAAGGAGTTACTGATCAGCCATTCTGTAGTGTGAAAACCTTGAACCGAACAGCCACAATGTGTGAACATTTGCCCAACAATGTGAAAAGAATAATTTCGGTTGAATGGGCATCTTGAGAGTATGAAATAACAGCTCCCTTGGTCGAATGGTCACCTAGAAGACTTCAAACAGCAGCCAACTTTAATTCCCCAATCATGCATGTGTCGTCCCTTGCATGTATCTTCTTTTACTTCCTTCATGCGCCATGGATGTCCAAATAAGATTTGCCTACAGCAAATTCATTCAATAAATTAGATGCACTTTAGACACATTAAATTAGCAGCAAATAACACTAAATTCCTACACATTAAATTCGGCAGCCCCTTAGGACACAATTAAAACATGTTTGATTTTGGACAACATAAATTCGGCTTGACTTAGACATCATTAAAGCATGTAATAAAATTAGACACATTAATAAAATATAATAAAAACACATTTAACACAAAATTTAGTATGTCCAAATTTTATTAATTAAATTAGCTAATTAACTATTTAACTAATTCAGCAACTAAAGTGATTTATTCCAGCAAATTTAATGAAAATTAAAAGTGAGCTCCTTGAGCTAAGTTTGAGCTAATTGAGCTTGAAGGAGGTTGCATGGTTTGCTTGGTTCGATGTTCTCAAATTGTTCATCCACGCTATTGCCCCAAAATCCCGTTCACGAGAGTCGAAACTCCTTCCTTGAATCTTTTGGCCCGAGCTCAAGTTATTGGACCCGTTGGAAATTCCAAGGGTCCATTGGCAACTTTAGTTGGTTCCTTATCCATGGTCGTATCAACATGGTCGTGTTGTCAAGCCATGTAACTCTCTATGACCGTGTGGTTCAGGTCACACGGCCATATAACTCTCTATGACCGTGTGATTCATCTTGCAAATAAAATTTAAATGTCACATGGCTGTGTGCACAGCTCTGTGGGGCAGCCGTGTGTGGCACATGACCGTGTGATAGACCGTGTCACGAACTTACCTTGACAAAAACAATTGTAAAAACGAAGCCGACGACTAATTTGACACCTTAGTTTCTCTTCGATTCAAGTTCGGTTGATTCTTTTCTTGAGCTAAATAGTAATTTAACTCAATTAAACAATTCAAATAGCTTAAAACAACTAGTTCAAGCCTATAACCCTTTTTAATGTAAATTTACAAAATTACCCCTAACATTTTAACTTTTGTGCAACTTAGCCCCTAAATTTGAAACTCACAATTTAACTATAATCAGTGAAATACCATGTTAGCCGATTGTTCCTAAGGTTTGATACAGCTCATATTTTCATTATTTTACAATATTTTTCCTTAAAATTTACCATTTTCATAATTAAGTCCTTAAATATTAAAATCATAAAAAATCATTTAACAAAATATGTCTATTTAGCAACCAAGCTTAACAATCTACCATAAAACTTCAAAATACATCAAACTCATCCACGGCATAATCTATAAAATTTAATAGTTTTACAATTTTACCTCCAGGTTAACTAAATTAAGCTAATACGAACTCAAAAACGTAAAAATAACTAAGAACAAGTGAAAATTACTTACCATGCAAAGTGAAAACACCTAGCCGAACTAAGCTTCTACAATGGTGTTTTTTTCTCCCTTAAAATTTTCGTAGTGGCCTAAGAAGATGGCAACTTCCTTTTTTTTTGTTTTGTTTATTTTGTTTTAGATTTAATTATCATATTACAATTTCACCCTTAATTGTTTTAATTAACAAATATCAAAAATTAGTCCATAAATGTCTACTATATATATATATACATGGTATAACTACCATCTAAGTTCATTAATTGCCTTTTCATAACTAAGCGATACAATTAATTAATAGAAACTAACTTTTTCAACTTTTACGATTTAGTCCTTTTTACTTAATTAACTATCTAAACCTTAAAATTTCTTAACAAAAATTTAATACGATCCTATACTAACACGGTAAACATTAAATAAATAATAAAATATTAACTCATTTGTCAAAATCGTGGTCCCAAAACCACTGAAAATGGGTTGTTATAATCATCAACAACACCCAAAGTAAAGCACATAAACTCACCTGAATTCAATGTCCTCGTCAGCTTAACTTTTCCAAATGCTAGAGCCCCCACCGTTTTGGAAACTAAGTATGAGAACCAAATATACCAGTTAAACTGAAGGTACTCAAACCTTAAAAGCCCAGAATTCAATATCTTACAAGAACTTTTCAACGTTTTTGAAAATCCCTACTTCTATTTTCCCCAATTTTAAGAATACAGTGAGATGAAAAAGCTTACCAGCTCTCCAGGTTCTCTACTTTCCAGGCTTGAACCTCATGATCATTGGCCCATGCAATGTTTCCCCATCTTTTTTTTCTTCAGAGAAACCGAAGAAGATGATGCATAAGGAAAGAAAATGTAAACATAAATTGAGAAGAATTTTCCATCTGTTGAATAAGGCTTCTCACCCAAATATATAACTCGTCTTGCACGGCCACCAAGCCTCAATTAAGCTACCAATCAATAATCATTTTGTCTCCCCTATGAAACTAGTCGATTCCAACTCAATCGAACTAGAATTGAAACTTAACTAATTACCAACCAGTCACAAATTTTCTCAAGTTTTCCAGTAAACCCCACCAACTTACCATTTTATTCAATTAACTCCTAACTCTCCTCTAAAATCGGGACTTAGAGAAGACCAGGTGTGACATAGCTTTTTGCCTATTAATTATAAACTCATTTACTCACGAAGTTATTCCACTATAGTATCATGATTGAGCTCTCCCCAACGACATACCATTACTAAAGCAACTCGATTAGTGTTCATCAAATGACCTTATCATAAGTTTGCTACCCTCATAGGACATCCTTAATATGTTTGGGATAATATTCATTCTCCCAGTATGATCCTATTTTATCTCATGGTAACCATTACATCTTCTTTCATGAAGAGTCAATTACTATCAAATAGTAATCAAGTCACCCATTATAAAGAAAAATGACTCGTGGCCACATTTATTTTTCATTGACCATGTAATGCAAATGAGAGGATATCATTTACCCATGTACCGGGATATGAATTCTACTGTTTTGAATGACGTTACATACTACGAAAGTCATACACCCAACGCACCAGCTTTTGGTTCATTATCTATTCGAACTCAGGCTTTTACTTACATCAAAGTGTTTGAGTCACACAAACATTATCCATTATTCACTAAAGTTTTAGGTATGCCACACTATGAACATGACAAGTGAATAAATCTACAAACGGATTCAGGATCTGTTCTTCTTGGGTCCAGTCCGATGTTCTGTCAGTCCAGTTAGTCACATCTATGTATCTATCTTCTAGGAGTCATCCACTTCGATGCCCAAGACAAAACATCTCCCCAATTGGACTTAATAGATGACATATTAGTCTTTCAACCAATTTACTCATTTCTGATTAAACTAAGGACATGTTTAGTTTCATCTACTAATATAAGTTATTTTTTCGTATTACGATCCAACCACGTAATACCCGCTTAGTATTAGTTAAACATTAAACAACCCGTGAGCAACATTTTCTTCTATTTTTCTTTAAATGCAAAAACCATGTGAGGAAAATATACAAAGTATTAATATAATTTATGAATGATTTTATTAACCAATCTGTTCGAAAAAATTACAAGTGTACTTAGACAAAAATACTACACCTAAGGCACTAGATCCAACAGGATTCTTGTTGACGGCTGATCTTGCCACACCGAAATAAAAATAATTTCTAAGCATTCATACTAAATTTATTGTTTCCTACCATTGATCATCAAGAATCTCTTTAAAGGGTCTTCGATATTGACCTGAATACCAAAACGAGCATACTTCCTACTAGATTCAAAGCTAGTGGATTTGTCAACGCATGGTGAGAAAACAACCATTAATAAACCAAGGTTCCTTTTTAACTACTGTTTTATAGTCTTTAGAACACGATAATTTGACCATAAAATAACCATACCCTAAATCTATAAGTTGAAGAGCTCTAGATAGTTTCCAAATCTGATTAATCTTGAACAATATATATTAATATCTTAGGGTTTTCTAAAATACTTTAATTACAAGTGTTCTATCCCACCTTAGTAGAATGCGTTGTTTTTCGTCTTCGGAAAAAAGAAGAAGAAGATAAAATTGTTACCTTCCTCATCCACCTGATTCTCAAGGACTGGAAAGGAACCCTTAGCATCTTCTTCCTCCATATCTTTTGGTCCAAGATCCAGGAGACATTCATAATCCTTAAATTCTCTGTCGAGTAAGGTATATTATAAGATATAATGCTTCTAAACTCTCTAAAAAGGACACCGTTCGGTTTTTTAACCTTCTTTTTACTGCGAAGAAGCTCATCTTTTTCTTTGCTCGAAAAGGAAACACTATTTTCAGTCGCCAATTTTTATTGGAATATCCAATATTTACAATTTGATAATATAGGGTAAATGTTCCTATTTTGGATTCTTGAGATTTTTTAACAATTTCAATTGACTATAAAATGACAAAATGTTAATTGATTTACATAATTTGACTTGTTCTTCTTATTAATTTATTCTGCATACTTTTCTTCAATAGATTTACTTTTGATTTTTTATAGCAGTTTTGGATATGTCTTATTATCAACAAAACCAATGAAAAACAAAAGAAGTGTTCATAATCAAATATCTTTAACAAAAAAATTGAGAGATCATATTAAAGTTTTCATAGGCGATCTAAATAAAAGGGAAAAAGTTTAAGATTTTAAATAAAAATAAATTTAATAATTCTTAAATAAAGTATTTCTTTTATTAATATATATTAAAATTTACGCAGTTAGAAATGATTCGTATTAAAGACACTAGGGATATATATGAATTTATTTATTTTTTGTAACAAATAGGAGGGCACTAAAAGAAAATGTTCCTATATAATAAGAAGCAATAATATTTTGAGATCCCTGCACATCAGACACAAGCTGGTGCAACACTTCGGGTACAAAGGCTCCAAAAAGATGCAAGTCAGGTCAAGGACCTAGAGTCAACTTAGCCATAATATCTATAGTTTTGTTCGATGTGGAGCATGAACCACCATTGTTGGGAGTATGCCCAAAAACCAATCATATGATAATTTTAATAACATGTTTTTACCTAGATTATTAATAACGACATTGCCATTATTGTTTTCAGTATTTATTTATTTCTATGTTTAAATAAATTGTATAATAATAATGTCCAAAGAATGAAATGGTCATTCTTAAATATCCTTAATCAATTATTATTGTGGGTTTGGACAACAATAATACATTGAGACTAATATGTGCTTGATTGATGACAAGTGTTATAGATATGTGATATCAAATCAAGTCATAAGTATATGTTATAGATTAATATACTGGATTGACCCGTCATGAGAATGTTTCTTGGATTATTATGTAATAATCACAATAGTTTTCGTAGTGATAATTGTATGTGTGATCCTTAGACTTGAGAATATCACTGTTCCAACATTGTGAGTCGTATACTTTGACACAGTCAAACGTCTTTCATAAATGGTTGTACTACAAATACTGACGTTGGGTGTACCACAATCTATGCAGTGGGATGTGAATGATCAAGATAATATTTGTCTCTTCTACATGATGGGAGAAATATCCCAGGCCTCTTGAAGTGAGACTAAAAATGTATGGCCATGCTTAAATGGGTTGATATGAGATATCATACTTCTTTGTTTATATTAGTGTACTTGAGAATTAAGAAGCAAAAGATTGGGCTATACAAGTGTGATTATTCCATGGCTTGTGTTCAATTTAGATATAAAGGACAAAGGGATATACTACATAATATTATTATCACAAAAGACCATGTTGAACCATGACTTCCTGCAGCTTGGGTAGTACCGAGCATTACTAGATGTTACTAATTGTTTGTAACATTAGAATAGTTTCAATGTTATTGCCAGTGTTAGAGGATCATATAAGGTCACATCCTCTAGTTGAGATGATCAAAATTTAATAAAAGTTGGGATCATGTATAACATGTCATAATGTTCTAATAATTAAGTTAATTTGACAATGTTAAAATTAATCATAATATATATACATGATGCGCATATTGATAACTCTTGAAAAGACTTATATTTCATGCCTTTAGATATAGCTAATTGCCTATATTTAGGTATATTTAGTTCCATTTTAGGATATTCCATTAGTATTTTTCTTTTTTAGCATTACATTAGGAGCTTGGACTGTACTTAAATGTTAGCTATCTTTAATTGCTTGTGGAAGGGTTCTGCGTGGTGGTGGATTGGAAGGTGCAGGATGAGGAACAAAAAGTAAAGAAGTAAATGAGTGAAGGTTTGTCAGGGCAGAGGGTTAGATAGTTTGTCAACACGAATGTCGTGGTAATACCGAGAAGATGTTCAGTCAGCACTCAAAGCATACTGATCTTAGGCCCAATTGAACTTGTACCAGATATATCTACCTAAAAAAGAGGGAAAAAAATCATGGGTTGTTGGATTTACCCTATGGAAAACAATTATAAAAGCAAAAGGAGGAAACCTTGAAGGGGGCAGAAAAATAAACTTAGGCAAAAAAAATGGAGGGTGGCGGCTGAGTAGAGATGGAAAGAGGAAGACGAAGGCAGTCCCTCTCAACCACCACAGGACACTGCATCGCTAGAGTGTGGGCTGGATAAGTGGAAGCTATCTTCCCAAAGCTCTTCCGTTATTTCTTAATTACTCTTCATGAATTGATTTAATGGAAACGATGTTGAATGATACTTTGGATTTGAATTTTAATTGCAAACTCATAAGCTAGATCTCATAGGGTTAGGATTACTTGATGAAACTCTTATTTTCTTTAATGACTGAAGTGTAGATTTGCTTTAATACACTGTTTCATTCAATGGTTTTTTATTTATTTATAAAATTACATGTTTTCAAACTCTAGACATAGATGGATGTACAACATGTTCATTAAATTAATCTAAGTATGACAAGGTTAGGTTAATGAGATTGAGATTGAATGATATGAGCGACTGTTCGACATAACACTTGTAGCAGCCTCTAGACATGGAGCCGCATTCATATAGAAAGAAAAAAAACATTGCAAGGTACCGTGCTAAAGGCCTATAGACATATATCGCTTAAGGCAAGGTAGCTTGAGGTCTTGTTCTCGAAAGAAGCAGACCATTTTAGAACTCTTCTGAGCAGTAGGTTCAGTATGGTTTTGTCGAGGCATTACTGTTAGTAAGGGCAGATTCTTAGTAATCCCGACATTTCAAATCAACATCGTAGACCCTCTATCATTTGCCGTAGTATCTTTTCCATAACATCTTTTTAGTTGTTTACTTGTTTGTTTGCATATTATTCACGTGATTATTCTAGAATTTGTCATTGCATTCTTACTCTTGTCTGGTCGTGTTAAAACATTTTTCATTATTGCATGCATTATTATTCCTTCTAATTGTCGTTGCATTCTTATCATTAATTTTGTCATAACATTAATCATATCTCACTCTAATAACTTGACCAAATTATATCGTTCTAATCCCTATGGAGACGATCTCACTTATCACTTTATTACTTGATTCGATGTGTATACTTGCAGAATTCGCATACCATTTCACACGCGACACATATATATAGAGGATTAAATTAAAATAATATGAAAATATGTTTCATGTATTTTTATTCATAAATTTGTCTTTTCAAATTTATTAAATATTGTATTTAATAAAATTTGATTTAAATTAAATTGATATCTCCTTAAGTAAAGGAGAAAAACACGTTTTAAAGATAAAATCTTAAAATTCCATTTAGTGTTTGATTGTTATTCAAAACAGTTTTGAATGAATAAAAAAAATCTTATTTTCATTTTCTTACCCGAAAATACTATATTTTGACTAGAAGCAAAAAGGAAAAACTTGTTTTCTTTTTTCTCTCGAAAGTGTTTTGAGAGATTTTTCTAATCAGTTATCATCCGAGTGGATTACATAAAGGTCAGGACTTTTGCATTGTGGTTTACGACATAGATTGAGGAATCAAACGTCAGACCAGTGCAACTTTCAAATCATCAAAGATATATTTTTGTCCTTTCTCAGCCTGAGTCCATTCCACATACATGGATCCCTGGATTGTGGTTGTTGGAATATTTTTCTATTGCACCAAGGGGTGTACCAATGATCCAAAACCATGACATTTCATTTTCTCTTACACAAAACATGCATCTCCCTAATAAGAGCAGAATGAAAGAATCCGTCCCACCCATGGTTAACCAATTTGACAGCTTCAGTGCTATCACTTTCTACAATAATCTCGATGTGCTCCAATGATGATCTGAAACCAACTGACTCGACTTACTCAATGTGCCATTTGTGCTGAAAGAAACAACAACGCTATTTACAAGATCATTGTAAGCCATACATAAGCTTCACCGTGACACTTTTTTAATGTCCAAGCCTTTATTTTGAAAAATGAACTAATTTCATTGCTTCCAAAAATAAAAACATGTTGTCACAAAACAACTCTCCCAAACAACTTCCTTCCTAGTAATACACCATTGATTGGTGATACCCCGTACCAAGCAAACATCAAAATTGACCTCAAAGAAATTGTTTCTTATCGTATTTGGAACTAGTTGGCTCCATGCATCTTTGTCCCCAACACAATCTCGCAAGCATGAAAGGTAGTTTCAGTATAGCAAGAACAAATCTGGTACGTATCAATGGTTAAAATACCTCTTCTACATCGCTTGCAATTAGTCAATAAGTGACTATGTGCTGCCAACCAAACAATTTGTCTCACAAGTTGAGGTCCATGGATTATCCAAATGCGCCTCCACTTGTCATCGATTGGACCCCAAGAATTACATACAATCTTAGTATAGGCAGCTGCCACCGGACACTTGGCATTGGTAATGTCACGCCACAAGCATAAATCCGGGTTAGCCCCTATGGAGGTAGGTGTCACGGTAGCAATTTTGATATTTATTTGATAATCAATATAATGTGTAAAACAATTCCATTCCTAACCATCTTCCAAAGTCACATAATCAACCACGAAGCTAGAAATTTGCATTTCCATAGGGATTACAAAATGATTCACCAAAAGCCTCATACTCGAGACCCAACTATCTTCCCAAAACAAAACAACTCTTCTATCCCTTACACTCCAATGAATACTTTCCTGTAGCACATCCAAACTTTAGACAAAGACCTCCACACAAAAGAGTGTGATGATCTGGTAATAGACATTAGACAACCGCCTTTAAGCTTATATTCACTTCTTAGCACTTGAAGTCATAAGGCATCTTTCTTAGTAATTAGTTGAAATTCAAACTTTAAAAAAAAAATTCGTTCTGGTCAACTAACTTCCTCAAACCTAATTAAATCAACTCAAATTAATCCTTAATTATATTCGTTTTCTCAAATAGGCATCTAAACTAATTTTTTCCTACATTAGTACTTCCGTTAATCAGTCAATCGTTAGTCAACCTTAAACAATAATGACGTGACCCAATCACCAATCAGCACATGTCAAAAAAAGTCACATAAGCAATCTATCTCATTGTTTGTATAAAATAATTCTAAAAAAAAATTAAAAAATGAAATTATTTTTTTGATTTTATAATTTTATATTAATATTAATTAAAAATAATATTTAAAAAATAAAAATATTTCCCCCACTCCCATCTCTCTTCTCTCTCCCTTACGTCTCTTCTCCCCCTTCTATTGTCCCTTTTCCCTCTGCTTGGGGTTTCATTGGATGTGGTTCCAACTTTCATAAAAAAACATGTCTTTGACATAATGGTATGAATCGAATGTTGTGGTATTGGACAATGATAATCTCCAAACATCCCTATGTAATTTAACAATCATGAATTCAACAAAAAATTCATAAAATTTCTTTATTTATCCTTTTTAGCTAATAATTAGCATTAAAATACAACACCATTTTTTTTAAAAATATACATTATTTAAAAGAAAATCCATTTCTCTATTTCTCTTTTTGAAGAACCAAACAAGAATTTAACAAAGGAAAATGTTTAAAAATAGTTGGAAATTTGAGTGTACCTAATGAACTATTGGTTTTGAGTTGGGATTGAAGAGAAAAGAGACCATACGAGTTGAATTGAGTCAAAGAGGATAGGAGTCGAAGATTTGAATTGTGTAAAATCATTCGATTTTCTAAAACCATAGAGAATTTGCTAGAATTCGAAAGGACTTGCATTTTATTGTAGTTTTGTCTCTATCTAATTAAGAGTTTTAGGGATTTTTTTCATAAAATGTGGGTTTCAACCATTGTTGATAGAAGCTTATAAGCTGAGGGGGAGGAGGCAGGGGAGAGAAAGAGGGATGGTAAGGGGTTTGCTTAAGTGGTTTTTTTTTACCATGTGTTGATTAGTGATTAGTTGACCAAGGTTGACTAATGGCTGACTAAAGGAGGTACTAATGCGAGAAAAAAATAGTTTAATTACTCCAATTGATAAAAAAAAAGGTATTTATTTGAGAAAATGGATACAATTTAGAGGAAATTTTTTATATTAAACCTTGATCTTAAGTGAATGATTTGTTTCAAAATTTCAACACGGTCAAAAATTTATTAATGTTTCAAATCAATTTTATTAAACAACTCCTACACCATAAATAAGAGTAAATTACTACGAGACACATCTTTAACCAACAATTCCTACTATTTGACATGGTCGTGGGTATGGCGTTGGAATAGGGAAAAGACATTTTTTTTATGGTGGGAGGTTTGTGATAGTAAAGCGGTGTCCAAGTTGTGACGTGAATGGATAGCTGCCTCCCAATGCTGCAAGTCGAGTCAAACAATGAGGTGTTTCTCCTTAATGTGTCCTCTCTCTTTTCTCCCTTCTCCCAAGTCTCAACCATACCTATTTTTCCTTCTTTCTCTTTTCTGATATGAACTTAGGATCAGTTGTGATGGAAGACTATGCATATTCGCCAAATTTAGATGAGACGTAATCCCTTCAATTCTAATTTTAACCAATCCACCATATTTCAACTTCCCAGATATAGACATGATTAAGTCAACTCTAACATGCATATCGCCTGCATAAACAACGTTTTTACGCCTCCATTCAAACAAATAGTAAAGGCCTACTACTCCAGAGTCGAGAGGATTTTTCTTATAGAACGCGACGAGGCGGCAAGCAAGATATAATTATCAAGCACAACAAGATTTCTTCTTTAATAAACAACAACAAAGTACATCATTAATGAATCTTCGGCTTCTAACTTTTTGAGTTTCATAAAATCCTAGATCCTTGTGTTTTTATCCCCTATTTACTTTATACTACACGAAAATACAAGTTGAACAAAAAAATATAATAAATAAGAAGGGAAAACATGTTCTAATTTTTTCAAAAATATTTATATATAAAAAATGAGATTACTATTATTAACCAGAGGATGAAGGACAATGACTAGGATGAGACCACGGCGGCACCGGAAAATCTGACTCACTTGCCTGAGTTCGATCAGACGGTTGCCTGAAAATGCTCATTTGTTGCTGCTCAGCAAAAAGCAGAGGAAAAGAAGCAGAGGAAGATGATGATGATGATGATGACCCAGAAGCCGCAAAAGAAGGCGGCAAAGATGGAAAAGACGACGACACCATTGGCTGCTGGATATTAGCGAACTGAGAATATTGAATCATTTGGTCTACCAAGCTTGTAGCTTGTTGCCCATGCAAATCACCAGAATTCTGTAGCAACTGAGAGTACTGCCAGTAGTCTCTCAGCATATCATTTGCAGAGCTCTGAAGAGGTAGGGAATCGTAATATGTTGGCATTGAAGTAGAACCAGAAGCTGGAAAATGCGTTGTTAGAGAACTAGAAACTGATGTTTGGGTAGCAGGAAAATTCTGCATTTGTTGAGGAACAAGCCTGACATTTTCCGGGAAATTTAACTTGGCCCTGTTTCCCCTGAATCTCAAGGCAGCTTCATCATATGCTCTTGCAGCAGCTTCTGCTGTATCAAACGTACCAAGCCAAACTCTTGCTGCCTTGTGCGGATCACGTATTTCTGCTGCCCATTTTCCCCACGGCCTTTGCCTAACGCCTCTATATCTCCTCCGCTCCGCGGTTTCTTCATAGGCTGCTGTTGATGTTTCTGTTGATGTAGTTGGTGGTGCAACAGTGCTTGCAGTTTCTTCAGCAACTATTAAAAATAATGGATTGAGAGAGTGTTAAATATAGGTTGATGATTGAGAGATTGTTGAATCCTTAATGAAGGTGGTGGTCATGCTGAATACTGATCAACTGTTTCATTGCAGCTTTGAGTTTACAAATGTTTGTCCAATCTCCAGAGTTAATTAATTGAAAGTTGAATACCACCAAGTTAAGAAGGGGCTTACCTAGGGGAGTTCGCAGAGGTCGGCCCTTAAAATGAAACTTTTTCCATTTAAGAATTTTTAAAAATTTTAAAATTTTAAATTAATAAAATAAAATTACACCTTATTAAAAAGTCATAAAAATTTTATTTAATTCTTTATAAATTATAAAGACATAAAATATTAAAATAACAAAATTACATTTTATTATCCAAAAATTATAATTTAATTCCAACCCTAAAAATTTTCTTTCTTTCCCTTGAAGTTAAAGGCAAATATAACTTGTTGAAGACATGCAATATTGTATTATAGTTTTAGTAAAATGAAAGTAATAAACACACGGTTATGCGATGAATGACAACTAAAATGGTTTTATTAAATTAGTGGTAATAGACTAATAGTAAGAAAGTAAAATATATGTATTGTATGTATGTATGCATGTGTATAATTATATATATAGGTTATGGTTATATGATCTATGTAAGAACATGTAAGGAAAGAAAAACAGGAACGATTGCCTATATTTTAACTAAATGGAAACGACAAAAGATAATGAAAATCAGTGTGCAAAAAAAGAGTAGTTGAAGAAATGGATGGAAAAAGTATGTACCCGTAGTTGCACCACATGATGAATCAGCAATGGAGCCTCTAAAACCAGCAAAATTTCTTTGAACCCTTGGTAAAGACTCAATGAATTGAGCAGTGACCTCTTCTTCACGCCCTCGTTTCTGACCAATCCAGAGACCAGAGCCGGAACCGGAACCGGAACCAGAACCAGAAGGGGAAGCAGAAGGTGAAGGTGAAGGTGGAGCAGCTGAGGCCGAGCCACTGTAGCCAAAACTAGATGAGGCCATGCCAGCTAAGTTAGCACCGTAAGCAGCAGCCCTTTGTCCGGAAACACCATGCGTCAGGCCAGACATCTGGGTTGCTTGTGCTCGGTTTCCATACTGCTGCATCATCATCGGTTGGTTCTGCTGGGATTGTATTTGATGGGAGTAGCCATCTTGTTGTTCTTCAGCACCGCCATATCCAGCAGGAGGAAACCTGACGTACTCACCTGACCCCCTTTGATGCGCCACCTTGTTGAGTAAGCACATCAACACCGATGTAATCTGTGGGGATTCCGGTTTTGGTTTTACTGAAAAAATAATAATAAAAATTCTATGAAGACTTACCCTGCTAAGAGGGGATTTTGCCGCAAAATTTGAAGGAGAGAAGACCCTTTGTATTGCAATTAAGGTGAAAGGATTTTACTATATGTCGATCCAAGGATTTTCTAGTGCTGAAGCTTTGATCAGTTTCAGCCGCCATTCAAATAGTACACACATTACTCCTCAAATTTACCACTTCATAAAACTACCACAAAACCCCCTACTATTCCTTTCGATTGCGTTTTAATTTTTCTATAAATAGATAAATTAGTCCTTATATGTTAAATTATTGAACAAAACAGTCCTTCCATGTTTGTTTTGGTGTTTCTATATAAGGTATAACAACAAATTTATCCCTTAACATTTACACTATTAAATTTGACCCTTACTCTTTTATTGAAAGCAAATTAGAATTTTTTAAAACTAATAAGATTAAAGGGTTAAAATGTCCTAGTAACAAATTTTTTAAAGAAATCAATTAAGCTCTTTTAAAATTATTAAAAGATCATAAAATTATAAACAAAATTTATAAATATAGTTAAAAAATTTAAAATTTAAAATTATAAACTTTTAAAAAAATTAACAATATTGACCCATTAAAATTGAAATTTTTAAAGAAAAAATTGGGATTAGATTTCAAAATCTTATAACCATTAGATCAAAAAATGGTTAAAATATGTGATAAGTCACTGTACTTTCAAAATTAGAATTTAGTCTATGTACTTCTATTTCATGAAATTTAGTCCTACTTTTAGATCTCAAAAGTCTAACAGTTAACATTGCTTCTTCTTTTTGTTAAATTTGTTGTTATAACATTTTTTGTAGTAATGTAATTAAAAGAATGAATTTGTAATTAACTTGCATTTAAAAATAATGTTAACAATTGGACAATAATTTTGAAATCGAAAAGTAAGAGCTAAATTCGTACAAAGACTAAATTTCTAATTTTTCGAGATGTACAAGAACTTATGGCACATTTTACTGAAAAAATCTATGGTACTTTTGAAATCTAATCCCAATTATTTTTAAAAGAATCAATTATTTTTAATAAAAAATTATAATTTTTTATGATTTCTAATAATTTTAAAAGATCAATTGATTTTTTTATTTGTTGTTAGGCCTTTTTGACCTTTTAGCCTCATTAATTTCAACATTTTCTAATTTATTTTCAATAAAAAAGTAAGGATAAAATTGAATAAATATGTAAAGTGGATTAATGTGCAAAGGTTGAGAGTTAAAATTATTATTATACCTTATATATAAACACCAAAACAAACATTTAATAGTGCAATTTCATCAGAGGATTGTTTTACACACTCGTCAACATATGTAGACTAATTTACTCAATTTTCCAACAAAAATTAAAATAGAATAAAAATATAATATAGGAAATTCTGGGATACGTCTATATATTCATCCCACCATTACCACCTTTATAGCATAAAAAAAGGTAAAATGACTATCTATTTTCTTTATTCATGTTTTTTTCTTCCTTTTCTGGAGCAATTCCTTTTTATTTGAGCTTTGATTGCCAGAAGAAAGAAAAGGTAGATAGTGTCTGGATAAAATGTTCACACCAGGAAATTGGACAGATATAATTGAGTGTTAATGGCAAAAATGCATACCAAGTCGGTTGAGGTTTGCTTTTTTGAGAGGAAAGAGAAAAATAAATAAATAAATAAAAACAGATGCAAAAGAATTCATGTTTAAATTGAGTTTCTCAATACCGACATAAAATATGTAAAAACTCTGTGGGACTTGGCAACTTGTTGCTATGGGATTAATTAATGATTAACACATAATTAGTGTAATGAATTTATCCTTTGTTTGAAATCCACGTAAAACTCGATTTCATTCAAAAAATCAAATAAATTTTGAGTTAATTGAATTGATTTATTCGAGTCGAGTTAAATTTTACAATTTGAATATCTCAAATAATTCGAATAACAAATTGATGTAAATATCCTTTTGGTCCCATCGATTTTAAAATGAGCAAATTGGTCTCTCTCAATAAAATTACAAAAAGAGAAAATTCAAAGTAATTTTAAAATTCAAAATATTTATAAAATTTTCAAGATTTATATTTTAAAAAATTATAACAAATTTTAAAAATTCTGAAACATATATAAAGAAAGTTAAAATTTTAAAATTTTCTAAAATAATAAATTTTGGGACCTAAATAAGTTAATTAATTATTCAAATTTATCATACTAAAGTATTTTATTTTTATTATTTTGCTTTGAATTTTTTAAAAATATATATGGTTTTAAACTAATGTGTTCTAGCATGAAATTAGTTATATTGTAACAAGATTTTAATTTAATGTGTTCAATTTTTAATTTAATTTGAACAATTTCACTCAATTCGACTTGACTCAAATTTCATTTCACTCAACTTGATTTGAAAAAAAATTAAATTGAGTTAGGATGATAAAATAAGACTCGTCAACTCAAATAACTTAGAACTTTTTTACTCGATTCAATTGAACACTCACCCCTGATCCGCATGATTGCTTTTAGGTAATAAATATTTTTATGAGATTAAAGAGAGAAAGAGAAAACTTAATTTTGGTATTAGGAATTGTTAGAATTAAGTGACTCGAATCATTATTGGTAAAATAAAATAAAAGTAAAATCCATATAGAACTACACTTCTTTTATTTTATTTTATTTTAGAATAAGGTTTTTTAAACCTTATTAAGCTCCATCTATTTGATATTGATTAGAATAAGGTGTTTCAATCTTACTACACTCCTATTAGAATATGGTTTTACAAGCCTATAAATAGACATAGTCTACTCCTCTTGTATTTATTCGAATTCGACATAGTGAATTATCTTCTCATCTGCCCGTGGTTTTTTTCCCGAAAGGGTTTTTCACGTAAAATCTATGTGTTCTTTATTTTTCTCTCTCTTTTTCTTTGCGATAAATTGTCATTACCGACGTTCTATTTTTTCAGGAATAAATTTAAAAGATATTATTGAATTAATTACAAAGTTGTTTCAAAATTAGTTCTCCATAAAGTCGGCATATTTGAAGATGGACGGGGAGCCTATTTTCAGGAAGACTATTGATTGGACGGATGTATGAAAACTAAAATTACCACCTAGAATTAAACAATTCTTTTGGTTGGTGTGCACCAAAAGCTCCTAACTAACCATGAGCGAGTGAGGAAAAATCTAGCAGCCAATGGTGGCTGTGCGCTATGTGGGTGTGGTGACAAGATAGTTCTTCATGTTTTGCGTGACTGCTCATTTGCAAAAAAGGTATGGATAATGGTCATTCCATCACATTTGTTACCATATTTTTTTTAATGTTGATTTACCGAACTAGGTGTTTGCAATTCCGAATGATGAATTTGATGGCAATGATTGTAATGTTTTAAAGTATGCTATCTTGTGTTGGATACTATAGAAGAATCGGAATTGTTTTATTTTTCAGCAAACTATAAGTAGACATGAAGAGATTATAAGGAGGACAGACTGTTTTGTTGCTAGTATTAAGGAGTCCATCACAAAAGGTGATGTAATGAATGAAAGACAGGAAGAGGCTGTCAAATGGAGATCTCCGAGCCATGGATGGGTCCACAAGTATGACTGATAATTGGTTGGCAACTAAAGGGGTTATACGTGACTTGTTGGGAAATTGGAAGGAAGGTTTCAGAAAACATTTAGGTAAGTGTTCTATCTTCAATGCTGAATTATAGGCTATACTTTGCAGTCTTGAGGTTGCTACACTAAGAGAAAAATTATTTCATAAATTTTAAAATTGAATTTGATAGGTTGAAATTCTGTCCTCACAATTCTTCGGAGGAAGCAGACATGATCCAAATAATACAGAGAAATGGAAGTTTCGGTCATTTACAACAATCACAAGTCGTTGCAATAAATTTAGATGAAACTATTAATCCTACAAAAGTAATGATATAGCATTTATGAATTTTTCAATTTTGATTTGTCTAGATTTGAATTAAAAGATATTGAAGTCTATGGTCAAAACACGTTTCTTGTGACATGTTCCATGTGGTCAACACAACTTCTATCGTAAAACTCATAATACCAGAACCGTTCAATTTAAGGTGCTTGGAATCGATTTTAAGAAACCTTTAACTTCTTTTACAAAATACCCATTTATTTTTATTTAGGTTTTTAACTTTCTACTATTACAAATATTCTTTTATCATTATTGTACCGATGTGATTGGTAATAGCATTTTATTTGTTAGCGTTCTTAGTATTTGGTTGCGGCTAAATTATACCGTTCTTCGTTAAAATAAGGATAACTTTTCATTTTGGTTAATTAATTAATAATAAAATTATAATTTGAACATTAAGTTATTTAAAATTTTACATTAAGTTATTGAGCAGTTAAAATATATGTTATATGGTTTTTTTTTGCACTGTCTGTACCAATCGGAATTTTCTTCTTCTTTTGTTCTATAGTTTAGTTTTTTTTTCATAAAATAACTTTGCACATCACGAATCTAAAAACCAAAATTCAAACAGTTTTTCTCCGATCATTTGTACCGATCATCGAATCATCACTTAGAGCTCGCTAGTGGAACTTAAAAAAAAAAACTTAACAACCCAATGACTCAAATAAAAATTTTTGAATAGTTCAGTGACTTAATTGAAAACTTTCAAATAATTTAATGACTGAATTGTAACTTTTTTTTGTTAAGTGACCAAAACAAATTTATTCATAGTTTAATGGCTACGTAAATAATCAAAAGATTTCAAAAATAGTGATAATAATTATATTATAAAAATTCAAAAATTAGTAAAATAATTATTTAAGAAATTAAAAGTTGTAAAAATATTCAAAAATTGTTAGAAGAATATTTAAAATTCAAAAATTAACAATTTTTAATGTATTAAAATTACAAATACGAACAAATTATGATGGAATTCAAATATTAAAAAAATAAAACACATAATTTTTATTAGAATTGTAAAAAAATTAAAAAGTATATGAAATAATATGAAAGAAATACAATTCAAAATATTAAAAACTTTAAAATTATTAACCTAA
Organism: Gossypium raimondii; assembly: GCF_025698545.1. Taxonomy (NCBI): domain Eukaryota; kingdom Viridiplantae; phylum Streptophyta; class Magnoliopsida; order Malvales; family Malvaceae; genus Gossypium; species Gossypium raimondii. The sequence goes on along the minus strand of NC_068570.1, from coordinate 28,867,109 downwards.
AAATAAAAACGAAAATTTCTCATATAAAAGCTAATAGGAAAAAAAACCGCTTATTGTAAACTTCGTTTTTCATTTATATAGATCACTGCTTGAGGGAAATAAGCTCAATGGTTGAGTGCAAGCCTAGTTAAAATGAGATATATATATATAATATTCAAGAAATGGAAAAGCAAGAAGAAGGAGAAAAAGGGAATAAAACTAAAACCATATAGATGAAAAACACCAGATCTATAGTGGTAGGGCTCAAGACTCTTGATCATTTGGTTCTCAATTTGAGGCTTATAATGGGCTAAATTAATAGAAAATGTCGTTTCCTTAATTAGGCTTTTAAGCTGATTTTTTTAATTTAAGGAAATAGGTAATTTTCAGAAAAGAAAAAGTGAAAGCGCAGTCAATTGGACATATTTTCCCTTTCTTTCTCGCAAGGTTAGTGTTTAGGGTTTTAATATTTTAAGGTTTAGGATTATTTGAAAGGGTTGAGGGTTTTAGAGTGAAACAGTAGAAGTTCATAGGTAGATTTAAGAGGTCAGCGATGTGATAACACGTCTCAGAACACATACATTTCATATGTCATGGCGGGATAGGACTATCACCTGAGAAACCCATCTTGGGCAAGTCAAGGTTTGGGGTGATATTGCCTGATACGATCAAGGGTCGAAGTCTAGGTGGAGGTCCCAATCGGCAATCGGCAATCGTGATGCAGTCATGGGTTCGAGTATAACCAGGGGCTAGGTGATGGTCGTCATGCGATCAGAAGTTCAAGCTTTTTGGATACCCGCAAATGATGCCTTATATATATACCATACATAAGATTGATGCCATAATTATACAGAAAATTTTGGGGATTTCTGGTGTAATAAATGTAATTTTTTTATAACACCCTATACTGACTTGGTCGCCAAGCCCGAATATGGAATGTCACACCACCATCTCATGTATAAGGTCCATTTAACAAAATTTCCAAAAATTGTCCGTAGGTATCGATACAGACACTTGGGTATTGATATTTCTCTTGTTGGTATCAATACCCCTTGGAAAAACGATACCAAACTTGCATTCTGTTTCTCGACTAAAATCCCAAAGTCTCGAATTAATTATCGGTAATTATCATGAAATATCGATATTTTGACCCCGAGTATCGATACTCGAGTAAAGGTATCGATACCAAATCTCTAATTTGACTTCACATTTCAAATCGTAGAGGTATTGATTTTACAATACAAATATTGGTACCCCTACTCTAGACCTCAAAAATACAACACACATAATCAAATAATCCATTCCCATTTAGTTTCTAAACATCATGCATCATATATTTAGACAAATAATTATCCAACGGCTAAAGTTCGATAGTTCAAAACGTCAAAAACGTGTCCGAGCTAGAAACACCATGCCATCATCAATGTTTATAACCTAAGCATAATCATAACTCTTAAACCTTATAAAGAAATACTATAACCAGCAAAATGTTTAGAAAATAACATTTCCATAAACAAAGTCTATCACATTTCCTTTTCCCTAAAACGTAAGTAAATAAAGAACACCTACGGAATAACACAAAACTGGTTTGGATCACCTCTCTGAAACCACACCACCCACGTCGGCACACAACTAATCTGCAATGGGTAAAGAAGGGAGTGAGTGAGCTTAACAAGCTCAGTGAAATATTAGAGTAACCATATCGTAAACATATCATCATGTATCCTCAAGACAACTATTTATAGGTACAATTACAATAGTCCTATATCTAGTTTCGTAGAGTACCTAACCATGCTTTAACTACTGGTTCTTTTACATAGCCTTTACATATTCATGCAAACATATATCATGTAACACACATATTTAATCAAGCATATATCACAATTCTCTTAAATCACATATAATGATAAATTGGTAATATAGTACATACTCCATTAAGCATACAACATGTTCCACACAGTTACATATAATATGATAGATTGACACTTGAGTTGTGAAACATATAGTGAGCTCTATCATCACACATTGGATACACGAATTTCCAGCACACCAAATATAGACTCATAGAGTCAAACATGTCCCAGAAGTGTAGCTTAAAGCTAATACTCTCTTTATTTCCCTTCACATGTCCCGTTGAATGGAGCTTAGCTCACATTCCCTTATACCTCCAACATATCCCAGAGCCTTAACGCCCAAAATTACTATACATATGGGTGAGTACTCACAATCCTATGGCATGCCAACTATATCTAATGGTTTCAAGATCACAAGGCCAAAATATTCGAAATCAAACACATAACACTTACCGATTATCCGTGCACTATCACTACATGTTAGTATCTTTTGCAATGCACTATCACTATCATAGAATATATATATCATGTATACATTTGTACTTTTCACAACAGTTACCATATCCACATATCACATATTTGAGCTTCTCATCACCATGGATAATTTCATAATAATATAAGTACTAAAACCACAAAAAAAATATAGATACAAGAAAACTTACAATCAAAATTTAGAGTAGGGGTTTAGGCTACTACTAAATTCCCAAATGACACATGACTCGTGTCTACGAGAAGTGATTCCAAACACTCAACACTATGCTTTCGCCGAGAAGTCGAAAGCTCAAACTAGATTTTTCTTTAACTTGTAGAAGGCTCCAATGAATCCGAGGCTTTACACATAATAACCATACAAAATTCACAATTAGATAGTAGCTAAGGACTCACTTAAACCAACTAAAACATCAACTTATTCTAAGTTCTCATGTAACCAAAATTTAACATAACAAACTTAGAATGCTCATAACTCGGTCTACACTTAACCTTTTTGACTAAAACAAATTCTGTTCACCTACTTAGTCATCTACACCTAATCCTCAACCCTTAAACCACTAAAAACTACCCAATTCATGGTATCAAAATTTTTCGTCATTTTTTCGACGATTTTTACAAAATTCATTAAAATGTAAGAAATCATTAACGAAGCTTCAAGGTAAGTTTAGAAACCTTTTAATCATGACAAAACAAGTTGAAAAACACTTCAAAACCACATTTTTACTCAAAATCCTGAAATCCACCATTAATGTCTAATTTTTGGGTTTTATTAAAAATTTACGATTCAATGGCTAATACTTCAATTTTAAGGACTAGGTATTATGGAAAACTCATAAGAATTTGAAATGTTACCTTTGACGGAAGATAAAATGAGTTTGATACAAATTCGAAAAACCCACATTTGGAGAATATGATGAAATCTATAGAGTTTTGGGTGTTTTTAAAGTGATTTTATGAGTGTTTAAGGGTTGGGTGTTGATAGAAATCAAAAGCTTATAGTTTGGAAATCAAAATCAAGTGGTTTAGTGTTGAGAGAATGAAGGACAATAACAAGAGAGGGGAGAGGATGAACTAACGTGAATCTGCTATTGGGGGAAAGACTTTTACAAATCAGTCCCTAGGCCCAAATTGAAAGACTTTTAAAACTTATTTTCAAAACTTGATATAACAACTAAGTTGTCATAGTCGAATATAATTTCGATTTACCATTCTACTAAATTCAAAGTACTCTAAAGCTAAAATTTCTAAAATACCCTTGAAACTCCTATGCCCTATTTTAGGGTGTTACATTTTTCTCTATTTCTTAGCAACTAGTATCTTTAACCTTTCACTTTTATCGAAGATTGACACCGAGGTGGACACAAGAGGGCTCTAAAGTGGAGAGCAGATGTTCTAACACAATAGAGGTCAAACTTGGGTTGACGTGACAGCGATTGTAGTTATTAATGGGTTTTTAATAACAACAACCATCATCACCTTGAAAAAAGCATCACCTTTACTACACTGCAACAATCGCTCCCCGTTTGAGAGTCCTTTTGCGTTTGTGACGGTGCCATCCTTTGTATAAGAATGAAGGTTAAAGGTATCGACTGCCTAGAAATAGAGAAAAAATTATGACGATTATAGCAAAAAGCCCCAGAGTTTTTCTAGAGTTTTTGTATGGTATTTATAGGGTAATATTTCCGGGTATCCAAAAAGTTTACGCTCGTGGCCGTGTAACGACCATCAACTGGTTTCTCCATTATACCCTGATATATGACCGTGTAATGGTCGTCACTTGAAACCTCCACATAGACTTCCATCCTTGATGGTACAAAGCAAAACCACCCCGAAACCTGAGTTCTCTAGGATAGGCTTCGGATATAATGGTCCCCATTCAACATAATATATTAAATGTGTGTGACTCAGAGTGATATCGCACTGATGACTCAAGAATACCTCGAACATTAATAAAATATTTTTAGCAACCAGAATTCTTAACACCCACAAATGTTTTATAGAGGAAGGATGGAGAGGATGGGGGAGAAGATGTTTGAGGGATGATGAAGCTTGGTGTATGTGACCCCTTTTATAGATGCAGATAAGGGTTGGTTTGCAAAGTGAAAATTTCCTTTTGTTAAAAACACGCTGCAAGAGTCAATGAATATATTAGAAACGTGGTTAAAGTGGCTGAAAAATATGAATTGTCAGCAGGAAAGCTCCCCCAGCTGAGTGTGCTTTCTCTAACATTTTTATTTTCTGCTAAGCGTTAAATTAACTTTGCAAAGTACCTGTAGAGCACGTTATGGGGCGTAGAATACCTGAGAGCACGGGTGGGATGAAATACTATGACTTTTGAATGCGTTTTGAATATTCTGATACTTTTGTGTCAGAAGCTCGATTTTTGAGTCACGGAGCATGCTAGGCCCCACCATGACATGTTAAGGGCATCCTATCGTGTGAACCTAACAGTAGGGACTTGCGATTGTAGGAGATTCCAAGCACTTTGGTTCCCATGTGCACATGCAATTGCCGTATGTGGGAATGTACGACTTGAGTATGCACCTTACATCAATGATGTCTACCGACTAGAACACATTCACAATGTGTGGAGTCCTGAATTCCCACCCATCCCAGATGAGAGTATGTCACCACTAGTGTCTAGCACGTCGTACAAGTTGGCGCCAAACAAGAACCTGCGTCGAGTCCCAAAAGGTCGTCCAAATTCCATCTGAATAAAGAACAATATTAATATTCGAGAGAGGGACAATCAACAGAGATTATACGGGTACTGTAGAAACCAAGAGTATATGAAGGCAACATGTTCTCTCTACAGGGGTATATTGGAGCCTAAATGTCGATAGCATTATTTTCTTCCAAATAATATATTTATTACAATGCTTCTATTATTCAGGTGTTCCAAATTTGTTATTTATTATTAACTTAAACATTACTCACATTAGACAATAATGAAAAAAAAGATATGATGTTTGAATGAAAAACCTCAGTTTATTTATTTATGTCACATATATATTTCCATCGTACTATTTAGAAAAAAATACATCAAGCGTGTAGTCAGGGAGACTGTGTACTGTAAGGCGGTGGAAGAAGATCGCATAGAGGATTTTTACGTACAACCAGAGGTACGGGCCTATAGACTTTCTTGTCAGCGTCATCATCGCCTCTAGACCTACCTAGCACATCCCCCTAGGCTTCATCTTCAGCTTTGCCAGCATCATCATTGTCTTTCGTTGTCGACTGTTGTGTCATACTAGCCTCCCATCTTCTGCGGCCAATGGTTACGTCGATGAGCCACCCTAATAAAACAATGATGTGGGTGATGTTTGTGTCACTATCAACGTGTAACCATAAGGTACCCCAAATCCCAAGTACATCAATATTGTCTCGGGCACTGAAATTGGCATCGACTACTGCATGGGTATCTGTATCAGTGTCGTCATCGGTGGCGGTGCATGCGCCAACATTTGGCCCGACATTTGGGTTAGCATTGACGTTGGTATAGGGGCGAAGAATACGAGGGATGCCGGTGCCCCAATATATATACCTATAGGAATAGAAGAATCGACCACTTGCGGCGATGGTGCGTAGGGTGGTGCTTGTGAAAAACACAGGGTTAGTAAAATGAAGAGGAATAAATAAAGTGAACTGACCCGTATATTCCGTAAACATAGGCGGCGCTTCTTATAGTAGAGTTGATGACGAACCTATCGTTCGACCACAGCCCCTCCTACGCTGCTGCTGTGGCCGTTGTTGTTGCCTCTTCTGTTGAATTTGCCTACTCCTCGCCTCTGACGATAACAGATACGGCTTGCCAGCGACTCTGAACCACGTCAAGTAATTGATATCTACCGTTGCGTCTACTAAGAAAAATGGTTTGTGGATGGGTAAGAATTTCATCCTACGATCCCAAACCTAGATGTGCTCTTTGCGCTTCTCTTCCTAGTCCTTGTCGTTCTTCCTCTGCATGTCCACCTTGTGCAACTCCTTCATGTCTCGCGGTGGCAGCAGAATTCGTTGCCTCCACCCAAACTATCGAACACCCAGTCTGATTTGTTCATTTCCACCGTCACGTACACTATCAACGACACCTTCTTGTCCCGCATCTCCTGATTGGCAAACATTTTCGATAGGATGTAAGGTATGACTTCGGTGACGACGTATGACATCCATTCAAATTGAAAAGCGGAATTGTAAATATCGTTATGTACAATTTTTATGAATTATTGCACAATTAATATAGGTTCAAAAGAATAAGTAACTAACCTCAGCTTCGAAGTGTTGATCTAACAGCAACCTAAAATCTTCTAGCTCCTCAGGCAATCCCATGTAACTCGGCTCATGGTTCCACCTATACAAGCGATAAATTAGTTAAAACATATAATAAAAAAATTAATGTACAAACTATGTATTTATTAATAAATGTTGTTTACCTTGTCACCAATGAGAACATGTATGAGCCAGTTACTCTGGGATGTAGAAACGGTAGTCGTAACTAAGCCTACAAATACAACAGGAGAAGGCAACCATTGATTAACATCATATTTGTTACCGTGGCCCGACATAGCTCCCGGTATAACGTGGACAAGATGGTAGATCCCCAACTTAGTTTTTGGTGTTCATTGAAGTCCACTGGATGTAGTAGCCACCTTATGTGCACCAAATTTTTTAGATTTATCGGGCATTAAAATGCCCTCGATTAACCTCATGATGAAGTCGGACGTATTGTTCTATGACCTCCATTAGGTCTTCAGGAAGCTCATTCAAATTATCCTCCAACTAGTTGATCGATATCCGACCACCATTAAACTTGTTCGGGACCTTCTCCAATATTTCTCTGCAGAGGTCCACTTCAACAGGAACGATTGCTGATCCCAACTGAGTTGTAACAATACGTCCTCGAGTGTGATTGTACACTCGCCTCATGGAAGGTGAAAAGTGTGTGTTTCGAGCCTCCATCTTTCCACCAATGCACTGATTAGTGTAGGATCGAGTTTGCAGCCCCCGAGCATGAGAGACATATGCAAGAATCCAACCTATTACAAGTAGCCACAATTTTGAGGGATCGAAGGTTTTCCGATATTATGTATGAACCCCTCCAAAACACGATCATCTGCCTATTTGTAACATAAACAAATTATTTCAAATTATAAAAAAATTAAATTTAACATAAGTGAAAATAACGAAATTTAAAATTCCGTCTTACCATTGCTGCTTGGGCAGATAAAATATGCTTTTCGTTAAAACAAATTAGAGAGGCGACCATTCATGAAAAATTAATCCAAACGAATAAAATAGGAGATAATTAAAAAATAATATTTTTAGGGTGAAAATATTGATAAAGTTAGAACAAAAGAATTGAGAGAGTTGAAGGAAGGATCTATGTAACACCCCTAACTCGTCTCTGTCGTCAGATTAAGGTTATAGAGCATTATTGTACAAAACAAAACCTTAAACTTCAAAAAATAACAATAATTCAAATTAAGTATAAATTTCCAATAACTCATTCCAATTATAGCAAACATACACATTTTGGCCCTAAATCAAGTTTTTGGGGCCCTAAAAATAATTTTAAAACGACCGGGGATCATTTTGAAAAATTCAAAAAATTTTAGGAAAAACTTGAAGAATTGAGCAAGTAGGGGTCACATAGTTGTGTGGCCAGGCTGTGTGACATGGCTTAGACTGTGTGGACATTCGAAGTAGGGACACACGATCGTGTCCTAGGCCGTGTGCTAAACTGTGTGAGAAACAGTTTTGAGACACATGGCCATGTCGTAAGCCATGTCTCAGATCGTGTGAAACATGCACCTAAAATATAAACGACACACGACCGTATGAAGTAACTGTGTGTGGCACACGGCCGTGTAACAACCCGTGTCCCAGGCCGTGTGCTCTAAATTTAGTCCCTAAAACAAGCCATTTCAAAACCTATACTTACATACGATAACACATCTTTCCTATACACATTAATATGACCAAAACACAAACACATACAAAACATACCAATTCAATCATCCTATATGTTCTAACTAACATAACATTTAAAGGCACCACATTTCAAACACTTATCCTAAATCAATTTAACATCATAAGTTCAATCATTTAACATACTTCAAATATATCAAATATCCACATCCAAAAACATTTAAATAAACCATTTCCTTCCTAATTTCAAAAGGCCATGCACAACTATTAACATATTATAAATACGCATCATATACAAACCATCAACAAAAGCATTAAGGCACATCAAGGCTTGACACAATCCAATACATACCAAATAGACATACAACCACATACATGTCAAAACACACACATATCATTTAATCTAAATGTCTATCCAATGTACCTTAATCGGTACCACATGTTAACACCCAAATCAATTCAAACTCAATGTCATAATTTCATACCTTAAACTTACATCACACACCTACTATTTAACCCCTTCCTTCACACATCAATGAACCAGAAGCCATTTAAATCTCAAGGCATTCACAAGTGATCAAAACACATACTTACATATATACATTTATAAGCCAATATCAAGCCATATAGACAAATAAGTTTTAACCACATCATATTGAAAACTAACATAAAAGCTCCTATTACATGTCATTTATAACCATTAACCCAAAACAACCAAAGCTACCAACATGACGAATGAATAGTGTGATGATACTCCGACGAGATTCCAACCGATTGAGCTTTCCGATGATCTATAAGATAGAGAAAACAACAACATAAGCAACTAGTGCTTAGTACGCTCGTATCAAGGAAACTTACTTACCGAAACATTTTAAGTTAAACTACCAAGCATAACTTCATTATATCATAAGCCAACTTTCCTTTCCTATACACATCACCTCACAAGGTTAGTTGGTGGAACATTTCATATATAAATCCAATCAAAGCATGATATAAAAATATATCTAACATTTCAATTTCGTAATTCATCTCTTAAACACATATATTAAACCAACTTTTCCTTTCAACTACACATTTAATCATAATCCACATCATTACTCAAAATCATAATTCATTTCATTTACGTACCTTTTCATTTTTAACCATTACATTGCCTATTGAACCAAATAGAATAACATCGAATACTCAGGACAATACTCATATAACCATTTAATTCTCTAAACACACCACAAAGATAACTAGATAACATATTTATAGACATATGAAACATATAATTCCCAAGGCACTAATATTCATTATCAAACTATACTAATCAAAACATTCATCTCATATTCATACTTATGATACGTATCTCACCTGAAACATGTTACTTGAATAGCAGATGGTTAAAGGATGAGGCACCAACCTTTCATTGCTATCCTTTTCGACATTTTCATTGATATCCTTTTTGGATAACGTCCTTTTCAACCTTTTCATTCAATATCCTTTTTAGATATTTCCTTTTCAACTTTTTCAAGTATTCAAAAATTTTGAATGTAGTGTCATAGTGTTTTTCAACCATGGTCTTTTCCTTTTTGAGTATAATACCATGAGATATTTCAATCACGGTCTTTTTTTTTTTCAAATCAAATTAATCAAATAAACAATTTCATAAACACATATATATGTAGCTATCAATTAATCTTATAAATTCAAACGTAATATTTTAAAATGAAACACAAACTTACCTTGACAAAAACAGTTGTAAAAACGAAGCCGCTTACTAATCTGACACTTTAACTTTTCTCTTAGTTTATATCTGTTTGGCTCGTTTCTTTATCTAAATTATAATTTTCATTCAATTAAACCATTCAAAAACTTAAAATAACTAATTCAACTTATAACTCTTGACAATGAACAATTTATAAAATTACCTATAATATTTTACCTTTTATGCAATTTAGTCCCTAAACCCGAAACTTGCAATTTAACCACTTGTAATTAAAATTCATGCTAGTCGATTTTGATAGGGTTTATAATCAGCCCATCTTTACCACCATTTCACAATATTTATCTTAAATTTTATTATTTCAACAAACAAATCCTAAACATTAAAATTACCAAAATTCACTTAACAAATTACTTCTATTTAACAATCAAGCTTATTAATTTATCAACCAAGATAAAAAAATACTCCTAATTCATTCATGAAAAATCCCTCAACTTTTAACAATTTAACGAACTAACCCCCGAGCTAACTAAATTAAGCTAATATAGTTACAAAAACATAAAAATCACTAAAAATAATTCTCAAAATCACAATCATGCATGTAGAAGAGTCGACCGAACTTCCTTTGTCTCAAAAATGGAGTTTCGGTTGGAGGAAGATAAACCATAAAAAAAACGAAAGTGATATGTTTGTTTTTATTTTATTGTTTCTTAACTTATTTTAATATTTATTAATATCAACACATTTATTCACCCATAAACTATACTAACCGTGCATGCCACTAAAAAATGGCGGAATTTTCACTTAAACCCTTGTTAATTTAGCATTTAACACATTTATCTAATAAAAGTTAACTTTTACGATTATTATGATTTAGTCCTTTTAAATTAATTAACTATCTAAATGTCAAAATTTCTTAACCAAATTTTAATCTGAAATTAACAGCACTCTGTAAATATTTAATAAAATATTTACGGCCTCGGTTTTTTTAGAAACGACTTGACTCTAAGGACATACCACTTGAATCTAATTATTTGTTCAATTAACAATAAATCATTAAATCAAATTTAAACGTAATTCTATACTTGACTTGTAAATATTAAATAATAATATTTACGGGTTCACTCGTCGAATTTGTCGCCCCAAAACCACCATTTTCGACACCACTGGAAAACAGACTGTTGCAAAGTGAATGAAAGAAATGAAATTTGGGGTATTTATAGGTTAAAAAAAATTGACCGTTGCCCCCTTAAATTTTTTTTTACCATCACAGCAGTAGCGTTCAAAACTGTTCAAAAACCCGTTGATTTTTTACCGTTAAGAGAAAGCGTGCCCAGCTAGATGCGTTTTTCGTTTTTCTCTCCTAAAAATGACATATTTCCCTAAATAAAAAAGGGGGTAAAACTCTATTTAAAAAAATAAAACGGCTTTAAGGCTAATTTAGCCCTCATAATGGGTGGTTTATTAATTGAATTTGGTTATTTGTGTTTAGTTTATACTTAATTTTTTTTACTCAATTAATATTTGAATTTGGATTCCATAATACATTTTGATATTCTTTTTATAATGTCGTTAGAATATGATGATCACATTTTAATTTTTTATAATGTTGTTAGAATATGATGATATGGCACTAGGAATTAATAATATGATAATACATGATAGCCTTATATTTTGACATATGACAAGTATTAATAAAAATAAAAATATATAAAATTATTTAATGTTTAAAATGAATTTGAACAAATGAATATCTCATTCTAGATGAATCAACCTTATTTTGTTGAGGTTGAATTTGGAAGTACTTTTATATATTTTATTTTTCTTTATAAAACATCAAGTTTTTTGTATTATTATTTTCAAAAATATATGCAAAATCTAAAAATCTTAAAATATATATATAAATTAAAAAAATTATTTTACATACAAAATAAACTTGGACAAATAGATATCACCAATTAGATTAACTTGAACATTAGTTTGTCCAAGTTCACTTGAACATGCATTTTATAATTTTATATATTTTAATTTCAAAATAATAATATAAAAATATGAGAAATTATTTTGGTTGATTTTCTTCTTCTTAATTTTAATCAATTTTATGAGTTTTGGGAGAAATATTTTAAAAATATTTTTAGTTGATATATTGATGTTGAGTTTTTGATTTTATATACTTCAATATTTCTACAATCAATTTTTATAAATAAATAATTATTAAAAGTATATTTAAATAAGCCTAGATAAATTGTTATCCAAATTCATATGAAGCTGGATACTCATTTATCCAAGTTAATTTTGAAATGAACTAATTTATATATTTTTAAATTATATAATTTTAATCTCAAAATAATAATATAAAAATGGCTACTCTCTTTGTCCCACCAAATTTGTAACATTTTGAATTTTAATGGTCAAAATTTTCGACTTTAACTTTTATTTTTAAAATTTATTATTGATAAACATTTGAAAAATAAATTATAAAAATTTCAATGAAGTAGATTTTAAATATTTTTATACAATTCAATTAATTAAAATATTTAAAATAATTGAGGTCAAGGTTTAAAAAATTGAGTTAAAAATGCTAACTATGACATTTTTACCATATGACTTTATAAAATAATTTAAAACATATAAAATTATTAAAAAGAACATATGAAATATGAATAAATGACGCTCGAGTTCATCTGAATTCAGACATTCACACGTCATAATACTAGGCTATCATGTTTCAGACATTCACACGTCATAATACAAGGCTATCATGCGTCATTGTATTATTGATTGTTAACATCTTTATAACGTTACAATAAATGTATCAAAATGTGTGGCGCAATTTAAATTTAATTAAAAGAATTGGAGTACCACTAAAAACAAGTAACCATTTTTAGAGGGCAAATATACATTAACCACTTTCTATTTTATTAGCTTTTGTGAAAATTCAGCCTAAGCCAGAGTGCAACCAATCTTTTGTTTCTTATTTTGGGTTATAAAAAGTTCTATAAAATTTTTATTTTTAATATTTAACTTATTTGATAATTTTAATATTTTCTAGTTTTTATGAGTTTTTATTTAATTTCTAATAAAACTTAAATTTCCTTTTAAATAATATTTGTATATTATTTATATTTTGACAAATTTCATATTTTATAATTTTAAATTTTTATTTTTAAAAGTTTTTGTTATTTTAAAAAAATACTAACGTGTACCATTTAATCAAGGTCAAGAACATAACGAAATGAATTATAAAAGGATTTAAAAAAAAAGTTTGAGAAAAGATAAATCCTAATCCTTTGACGTGAGTTTCCACAAATTTCTTTGGGGTTATAAAGAAGAGGACTGTAATAGTTTGGCTGAGCTAGCCCTACCCTAATGTTGGAGAGAAACTTAAGTTTGGCAAAAGTAGGTCCATTTTCTAATTTTATAGCGAATTCGGTGAAAATTGTCGGTATCCAAGTACATGTGTAAGAAGTAAGATTTGTGGGGACCCAAAGAGGGAGATGCAATCGAAAATTGGCATGGGAATTAAGGGGATGTTGATTTTAGGGATAACATTGAATTGGGTCAACTGATCTTTACAAATCATATACGTGGAAACTAGTAGGTAAAAAGTAGTTAAGCATTGGGGATGGGCCCCCCGAATTGCCTAATCTCATGCCCCTTCAAAACATTCCCATACATTAAAATTTTCCTTTATCTTTTGGAGTTCTTGTAGGGAAAACGTCATTTATTAGATTAAGATTAAGTTTAAGATTAAGATTTAATTATTATGGGACAAATTGTTAATGTGCGTTTACCGAAATTAGGTAGGTTGATGTTTGTTCTTTTTTCTATAAAATAATTTTTAAGTGATAGTATTGTAATAAATATTATTTAAATTAAATTATTTTATATTATTTTAAGAGATAGAATAATATTTAGTTCTTAAACTTGACAATTTTTCTTAATTTGATCCCTAAAGTTAAATTCTATCAAGATGTAAGGATGAGACACTTTGAGATTGTGTTATTTTAGCATCTAAAATTTTTAAAAGTTTATATAAAATATTAAAAAACAAAATATTTATTAAAACTTTTAAATGAATTATAAAAGGATTTTTTAAAGTTCAAACTTTAACTAAATTCAAGTTCATGGACCAAATTGGGAAAATTGTTAAGTTTTGAAATTAATGTGGACCAAAAATAGTTTACGAACCATGATGAAAAAGTTACCAAATTTAAAGATTAAACTCAAAATATTAAATTTATCAATATAATTTTACCTATTAATGTGAAGTGGTATCTTCCATTAGTTAAGTTTGCTTATAATAATTGTTCCCAAAATTGCTTACAAAACTGTTAAGTATTGCACATTGTTGTGTTGGATAGAGTTTAGTGAGAGGAAATTAGTTGGTTTGGAATTGCTACAGGAAATCAAAGAGAAAGTAAGATTGATATGAGACAAAGTAGGGGTTGCTTGATATAGACAAAAGTCATACATAGACCTTTAAACATAAAGACATAAAGTATGTTATGAGTGCCAAAGTGTAACACCCTATGTTGGGACCGTCGGCAATATTCCACAACCAATGATCCTTATACGAGGAATGAATCAGGTTGAAATAGAGTTGAAAATATATATATTTTTACTGAAAACCTTAAAAGGATGCTACTAATTCGATGTTAATTCCAAGCCACAACGAAAACGTCCTAACCTCTATGAAGCCCACTCCTTAAAAAATGAACAACCAGTTTCTCTTGAACTTTTCAAAGAGAATTAAAAATGGTTGCTAGACCTTTTAAATTATTAAGTTGGTAACATTAACACACTAAAGGATTATCATCATTTTATCCTCTTTTATGTCACAAATTAAAAAGGAAAATCAAGATTATTCCCTTATTAATAGAGAAGGCAAATGGAAAATTAGAAAAATAAATTATATTCTTTCCAAAAGAATATTAATTTCCATGTCTTTTATATTTTATCCGAAATTAATTAATATAATGTTTAGGTTAATAAATTTGGTAAAATTTATAAAATTAATATTTTGCATGAATTAAATTCATATATTAATTATATTCTTTCTAAAACAATATTAATTTCCATGTCTTTTATATTTTGACCGAAATTGATTAATATAACTGTTTATATTAATAAATTGGTAAAATATATACAATTAATATTTTGTAAGAATCAAATTCATATATTAATTATATCTATGTTCTCTATTTGTGTACAACAACTTTATACATATAATGTGTTTAATGTTTAACTATCAAATTAAATTAATTCAACAATTAATTTAATTCATGTGACAACTAAATACAATGCCAAATGTATTTGGATTCTATTTGTTTCAACTATAGAATGTGACCTTGTAGGCTCTTGTAACGTTGGTAGTAATACTAGAACATTTCTAACATTACAAGCAATGAGTGGCATCTAGCAATGCATCATTGTCACCCAAGTTAGAAGAAGTCATGATTCGACATAACTTTTCTGTGATAATATTTTCATGTATTATATCCTTTTATCCTTAATATCTAGATTGTATACAAGTCATGGAATAGTCACACTTGTATAGTCTAATCTCACATTTCTTGATTTTTGTAACGCTTTGGTTTGTGCAAGTGTACGCAGTCGCTATCAAGTGATAAGTAAGTATCGAGTTATCGTCTCCACAAGGATTGTATTTGTGCTAAGTCACTTAATTTGTAAAATTATATTAACAATTTGGTAAATAAAAACACAATATAATTGAGAAGTGGTTATTAAAATATATTAAATTAAATGCAATGATCCCTAATGCAAATTATCCTAAGTATGCAAACTATATGAATGAAATAGATTTTAGTAAAATTAAACATAATTTGCAACAATTATAACATAAATAAACTAGGACAATTACTTTAATTAAACTCAATTTATTATCAACATGCTTAATAACATTCGGAAAAACATTCCATGGCAACTCGATCTTTCATGAGTTTGGAAACCACATTAGGTCCTTTCGGAATCCTTTACTTAGTAAATACGCATTTTACTGATCTTTATTTACTAAGGGTTTCTTAGCATTCGTGTGAGGTAACAGAGACGTGTTAGGTTTGAAACAATTTAATCACACAAATCTAAAAACTATGCAGATAACAGAGCTTGGTCAGAGTTGTTATGCAACCTACAATTTAATCGAGTCAGGATTTAAATTAAGTATGCACATTTCAATTATGTTTCCATTAGCCATCGTCTAGTCAGGATCGCTCAGCTAATTCAGGTGCATTTCAATCATGTATGAACGAATTACTGACTTGATTTTAATTGAAAACATGATCGATTGAGGCACAAATATTATAAGCATGAATCAAATAAATATTATTTAATTAAAACAATCATCCTAGCTTAAATAAAATTAAGCTATCCTTGTTGTAAACAAGAACAAAGAATACATAGCAAACATCTTCATATTAAATTAAAGAAAAGAAAGATTAAACCCAATTCAAAGTGGCTGTCACCCAAAACTCTGACTGACGAGGCTCATTCGTTCCTTTGCTTTGCTCTTTTGCTGATGGCTCTCTAAGGTGGCCGACCAAGGGTTCTTTAAGAGGCTAATTTGCTAAAAATCCTTGTGCAAGGATGATGATAGGTGTGAGGGGGAAAGATACCCAAGAGAGTTGAGAGAAGAGAGAATGATGAATGAGTGAGGGATGATTGAAAAGTGAGAAATGAACTCTTATTTATAGGTGAGGCAAAGTAGATAGTTTGCTAAAAATAGGAGTGTCTATCTTTTGAAACTTCTTCCAAGGGTGGCCGGCCATGAATTAAGGAAATGTGGCTAATTGTGCTTGATTCTCGGTCAATTTGAGTGCCACCACAACTCAGGACTAGGACTCGACCACCAGCAAATCTTAGGGAAAATCTCTAATTTCTTTAAATCTTCAAGGACCTTGTGTAATTAAACCAAAAATTGATTTATGGTCAGCCATGTGCAGCCGAAAATTGGGTTGACTTGGTCCCCAATTTGGACAGTTTTACAATTAGAAGAAAACTCTTAGACCTGTCCAAAAATAGTAGATAGTTTTAGAGAACCAAATAATATAATTTAACCACTTTAATTAATCAATTTACTTAATTAATTAAAACTTAATTTATTAATGAAATATTTAAAATGAATTATTAAATATAACTTTATATTTTATTATTTAATTTAATCATGCTTGGCCCACTTTATAGCTTAAAAATATAATATGCTCAAATTAATATAAAATAAGCCATTTTATGCATGAAAGCTATATAATAGAGTATAAAATCATATTTTAATAATTTTTATGTCCTAATTTCATATTTTCGCATATTTCATTAATTTATTAAACAATTACTTGGTTTTAACAACAAATTTAAGTAAAAGGTGATGGATTATATAGGAAAAATCCTATATATTTTTCAGTTTACAATTTTCTAAGCAGACTACAATAAACAAATAAATGTGATATCTCATATCAATCACACTTATTGGAGCATGACCATGCATTCTAGTCTCACTCCATCAAGAGGCCTAAGATATTGCTCCTATTATGTAAGAGGGATAAATCCTATCTTTATCAACCATATCCCATAATATGATTGTAGTATATCCAACATCAGTCTTTATAGTACAACCTGTTACGATAGATGTTTTGACTATATCAAAATGTGACATCCCAAACTCGACCGGGACAGACCGGCCTAAATTCGAAGTGTTACATTAGCCACCTAAGTGACTCTTTAGCTAACGACCTCCCAAGACACGGCCCGGCCTTATAACACCTTAATCATATCCATTTATTATTTATTTATTAATGCAGAAGCAATTTGTGAACCAATTTTAAAATTTTTATAAGTAATTTAACGCAAGAGCATTTTTTTCATTTTACCACCTACGGTTAAACTAACCCGAATTTAGATCTATACATTTACCAACCGTTTTTTATTCAATTTATGTAAGCCATAAAAGTTTCAGCTTAATCCGAGTTTATTTTCTATGTCCAATTCAAGTTTTATCATTAAGGACTAAATTGTAACAATTTCAAACTATCATTACTATACCCTAATACCAAATTGAGCGCGTTTCTAACAAATTTTATCAATTACAAGCCTAATCCTAAAATTTTATCATGTTTCCTTATCATTTAAGGCTCTAATTAGACTTATCAAGTTACAAGACTAAAATGTAATTTAAACGGACTAGAGAACCAATTTAAAAAGACTAGAATTCAAATCCCCAACAGTCTACTGCAATTTTTTTGTGCAAAAAATTTGATTTTAAACCTGGTTTTGAGTATTTTAATGGCCAATTAAACTCGATTTAGCTACAATTAAATATCATACATATTTATACACATTCAATTGAATTTATTAACATCAATTATGCCTGAATTAAATAGAATTAAACATTCAATTTCATGCATATCACCCACCGTTTAATTCAAACAAGTGGCGTACCTTAGTCACTAGTAAAACACTCCATGGAAGCTTCATTTAAACAATGGTTAGTGTAAACGTCACACCTCACACACCGTGTATCAATCACCATGTTATCAAGCAACAATACATCGTAAATTATTCACAAATCAAACTCAAACATGCATATATGATATTATAAAACCATCCAAAATAAAAAATGTCCAATGCCCAAGTCCAATTACAGCCAAAATTAAACTAAGTTTTGGAAGTTCCACAATGCCTGAGTAACATCTCTAAAATGTGTAACTAAATCTCTACCGAGCCTTAATCTCTTGGAATTCTCTTGCTCGGCTCCTCAGCTCTTCAATCCCTTTGGTCAACTGCACGAATGTGAGGGTGTGAGCTTAAAAAACTCAATGAATGTTAATAAAACGATGAGTAAATTAGCACCCAAATCATTATTAAATCGAAACCAATCAAAAACAAATTTTCAGTCACAATATCAATCCATAATAGTTCAATGTCATATGCTCAACCAAGTATCAAAAATTTAAATTATTAATCATGGCATATAATCATCAATTTAGCATATAACATTTCATACATTTATATTAGCATATACAATCATGGCTTAATCAGGTGATCATACATCAGATAAATGGATCTCTTTACTCCCAATCAGAATCAGAATCAGTCTTGGATTGAGCGGGCCGAGGTCACATGCTCCCTTATGTTGCCTCAAATCAGTCCTGTTGAGTGGAGACACAAGCTCAACACTCCCTTATCTACTCCAAATCAGTCTACCTAGAGCCTCATTGCTCACAAATAACATATCAATATGGTGAGTACTCACAAATCCTATGGCATGCCAACTATATCCAATGGATCCACTATGATATAATGCCAATATAATCAATTAATCAATCATAACATAATTTCAGTCAATAATGTGCTCAATTTAAAGTGCCAAAATGCATATGTGAATCATGTAACATAACCATTTTAACATCAAATTAAATCTAGCTTACCAATTACTTATTATCAATGTTCATTTATCAATTGAAATATCAACATACCATGAACCAAAAACTCCAGCATACTTGCTTAATTCACCAATATAATCAATCAAATCAAGCACATAAAATCACTAGATGCTCACTTACCAACACTTAACAAAAATTTCATCACTTAAATATATATCAATAATCTTGCAAAATTAACCAACCAAAGCACAATTAAATATTTTTAATCAGTAATTAATCATTCAATTAAGCATAAGTGAGGGTCAATTTATCAAATCACCCTTTAATAACACTCACCACACAACTAACTCAACCACAACCAAGTGATCAACCAAGCAAATCCAAGCTTCAATTGCGATTAGCTCAATCCTTTTCAAGATTCGAAGCCTCAACAGAGATAAAATAGATATTACCAACTTTCAAAAGATATAATAAACACAAATTTTCATCAATTAGGCTACTCGAAATTCTCACTCAAAGTTACCTTATCAGATTTGTATCATCAAGTTGAAAACTTGATTCCTCACAAAATCGATCACTCCAGCCCTCCTAATCACTTCCAAACATCAATACTAGACCAAATAAACATATACTAAGCATCAATTTCATGTTTAAATCAATTTCACAAAAATCCAAAAAATCAATTCATAAAGATGATGAAAATTGAATTTCTTTAAATTACCTTACAAATCATGTTTAATCTTGATAAATAAGATAAAAAACCTTCTAATAGATCCATTTTGAGTTGGAACATCCATTGATTTGTGGATTTCCTCTCAAAATTCAAGATCCACCATTAAAGCACCTTAAGCTTTTGAAAAGATGACATTGATAAAAAAACAATGTAATTATCACTCAAATCATGTAAATATGCTTCTAATCATGACAAAATAAGTTTAGAAATAATAATTACCTTTAATTCATTCTAAATCCTTTGATTGAAAATCTTGATTCAAGAATCTTGAGAAATTTCGAATAATTTTGGCTACTTTTGTGAATAATTTCGAGTGAAAAGAGAGTATTTTGAGAAGGAAATTTGTTGAATTTATTATTTGGTGATAGATCTTTAAAACCATGCAAAGAAAATGAATTTTATAACTCTCTAATCTAATGTAAATAGTGTGAAAATTAGGCTAGATGTATTGTGTTTAAAACTGAAACAACCCACCAGAAATTAAAAAATTGGGAAATTTGCCCAATGGCCACTCCCACATTTCCCTTACTTTACCAATTGACCATTTCCCTCCAAAATTATGAATTTAAAGGTTTATTTGCTAAATAAATACTCCAAAATTTCCCTTATTTTATAATTAAATCCAATTTAATTAATATTTAAATTTAACTCAAATTAACCCCCAATAAAAAATATTTTAAAAATTCTTTTTCGATGCAAATTAATTATTTAATTACTTAAAAATTAATTTTCCAAAAAAAATATTTTTATTTTTCTAGATTATTGTTTAATTGATTTTAGAAGAAATTGACCTCCTAAAATTAAAAATTACCATTAACACGATAAATTCCTAAATTCACGCTCGGAACCTGAAAAATATACCTGAAACTACTAGACCCGATTTAGGGATATTACACAAAATATACGACTTACGATATTGGGAGAACGATGATATCATGTTTGAGGATCATATACATAGTTATCACTATGAGTAATATTGTGACTATTACATAATAATCCAAGAAACATACTCATAGCGGGTCAGTCCAATATGTTGTTCTCTAACACATACTAATGTATTAATTTTGACATCCCTATGTCAATGACAATTCTTTGTCATCAATCAACCACACATTAGTTTCAATGCATTATTGTTGTCCAAGCCCACAATAATACTTGACTAAGGACCTTTTTAAGAATAATAATATTTTCTTAGGACTTATTACAATTTAGTTTATTTATATGCACAGAAAAAGGAACTGAAATAATAATGACAATGCCTTATATTAATAAACAAGGTAAAACGAGTATGTGATTACAATCATCTCATGATTGGTCTTTGGGCATACTCTAACAATCTCCCACTAGGACTAAGACCAATCAATCATGTATCTAATAACGAGTGACTTAGTGAGAAAAGCATGCTTCTTAGTGAGATGATCATGCTTCTGTTGTGTTAAAGGCTTTGTCAGTGGATCAACGATGTTGTCATCTATTGGTACTCTGAATATTTCTACATTTCCTCAATCAATGATTTCTCGAATGAGATGAAAGAGCCTAAGTATATGTTTGGATTGCTGGTGAGATATGAGTTTCTTTGCTTTTGCTTGTGCAATAGCTCCGTTGTTGTCACAACGAAGTTCTATAGAACCTGATATGCTAGGCACAACCCCAAGTTTAGATATGAACTTCTTGATCCAAACAACCTCTTTTGTAGCCTTACTAGCTACAATATACTTGGCCTCAGTTGTATAATCAACTACTATATCTTGCTTTGAACTTTTCCAGCTCACAGTGCCACCATTAAGGCAAAACACAAAACCCCATTGTGATTGTGAATCATCCTTGTCGATTTGGAAACTAGCATCAGTGTAACCTTTTACACTTAACTCTTCTGCACCTCCATATATAAGGAACGTATCCTTAAAGCATACGATACATATATCAAGTACTTAAGGATATTTTTAACTGCAACCCAATGAATTTCATCGGGATCTACTTGGTACCGACTCATCATGCTTAAAGCATACAATACATCTGGATTAGTACATAGCATGGTATACATGATTGATCCAATAGCCGAAGCATATGGAATCTTACTCATAAATTATCTTTCTTGTGAAGTTGAAGGACACATTTCCTTCGAGAGTGAATTATCATGTCTTATAGGTGGAAATCCTCTATTAGATTCTTCCATACTTAACCTTTTTAGTACTTTATCTATGTATGTACTTTTCCTTAGACCTAGGAGTCATCTTGATCTATTTCTATAGATTTTGACTTCTAATATGTATGTAGCCTCGCCCAAGTCCTTCATAGAAAAATAATTTCCTAATCAAGTCTTAACAGACTATAGGGTAGGTATGTCATTTCCTATGATAAAGATGTCATCTACATATACTAAGAATACAATGGTGCTCCCACTGATTTTCTTATAAACACAAGGCTCATATTCATTTTTGATAAAACCAAACTCTTTGATCACATCATTAAAACGAAGTTTCCAACTTCGAGAAGCTTGTTTTAATCCATAAATGATCTTTGTAACTTGCATATCTTACCAGTATTTTTTGGATAGATAAAACCTTCAGGTTGTGTCATGTACATATCCTCTTCCAGTTTCCCATTAAGGAAAGCTATTTTGACGTCCATATGTTAGATTTCATAATCATGAAATGCAACTATTGCAAGTAAGATCCGGATGGATTTAAACATAGCAATAGGAGAAAAGGTTTCGTCATAGTCAATAATATGAACTTGGTGAAACCTTTAGTCACTAATCGCCCTTTGTATGTTTGTACATTACCATCCATGTCGGTTTTCTTTTTAAAAACCCACTTAAAATCTATGGGTTTAACCCCTTCAAGTGGGTCAACAAAGATCCATACTTGGTTTACTGACATGGAATCCATCTCAGATCTCATGGCCTCAAGCCATTTTTCAGAATTTGGGCCCCATCGCTTCTTGATAAGTCCTAGGCTCATCTTGATCCATAAGTAGAATATCACCATGTGTTGTAATGAGAAATCCATATCTCTCAGGTACATGTCGTTCTCTTAAAGATCTTCGCAATAGTTGTGTTTCTAAAATAGTCATTTTTTTTGCAACGACTTATGGAACCTATTGTTGTTCAATCTCTAGTTTAGTGATTTGTTGTCGTTCTCGAATTTCTCAAATTTCTATTCTTTTACCACTTCTCTTTTTAGATACAAAATATCTTTCAAGGAAGACTCCTGTCTGAGCAACAAATAGTTTGTTCTCGGTAGGATTGAAGAAATAATATCGTTTAGTTTCCTTAGGATATCCCACAAAGATACACTTTTGAGATTTGGGTTCAAGCTTAGTAGACGTGTAATGTTTAACATAAGTTTCATAACCCTGAATCTTCATGAAAGACATATTAGGACACTTTCTAGTCCATATCACATATGGTGTCTTTTGAACCGATTTAGATGGAAAATGATTTTGTGTGAAAGTAGCTGTTTCAAGTGCATGTCCCCAAAAGGAATTAGGAAGATCAACATAGCTTATCAAGGATCGAACCATGTCTAATAGTGTTAAACATGACTCATCATTGATCAAACCATGTCTAACAGTG
Organism: Gossypium raimondii; assembly: GCF_025698545.1. NCBI lineage: Eukaryota > Viridiplantae > Streptophyta > Magnoliopsida > Malvales > Malvaceae > Gossypium > Gossypium raimondii. The sequence continues at coordinate 28,843,447 of NC_068570.1, read as the reverse complement.
TTTGATTTCTCCTTTCAGAAACTCCATTCCATTGTGGAGTACTAGGATGTGTAAGTTGTGAGAAAATCTCACATTCCTTCAAAAACTCATCAAACTCTAAGCTTAAGTATTCTCCTCATTGATCTAATCGAAGTGTCTTAATACTTTTGCCTAGTTGGTTTTGCACTTCATTTTTAAATTCCTTGAACTTTTCAGGGGCTTCAGATTTATGACGCATAAGATAAATATACCCATATCTACTGAAGTCATTAGTAAAAGTAATGAAGTATTGAAAACCTTCTCTGGCTTGTGGGTTCATTGGTCCACATACATCACTATGTATTAAGCTCAATAAATCACTTCTTTGCTCACTTTTACTATTAAAATAAGTTTTATTCATTTCACCCAACAAGTAAGACTCACATATATCTAATTGTTCGAAAACAAAAGAATCTAAAATCCCATATTTATGGGGCTTTGATATGGGCTTCTCACTTTTATGGCCCAAACAAAAATGCCAAGGATAAGTTTGATTAGAGTCATTTTTTTTTGATATTTTAGTATTTATGTTATAAATGAGTCTATCTTGATCTAAAATGTAGAGGCCATTCACTAATTTTGCCAAACCATAGAAAACATTATTGAGATAAAATGAACAACAATTATTTTTAATAATTATCTCAAAACCAATTTTGTCTAAACAAGAAATTGAATGATGTTTCTAGTCAAACTGGGCACAAAATAACAATCCTCTAAAATTAAATCAAGTACACTAGGCAATGATAAAATATGTGTTCCTACAGTTAATGCAACAACTCTTGCTCCATTCCCAACTCCCAGGTCCACATCTCATTTAGCCAGATTCCTACTCCTTTACAGTCCCTGTACATAGGTACAAATATGAAAACCACATCCAGTATCTAATACCCAAGAACTAGATGTTGATAAATTAATATAAATAACATAAATACCTGAAGCAGACGCTTCGTTTTCTGTTGCCTTCTTGACCTCTTCAAGATACGCAAGGCAGTTCCTCTTTTAGTGTCCGGTCTTACCACAATGGAAACATTTTCATTCCTTAGCAATTCCTCCTTTAGGTTTCAATGCAAATTTTCCTTTGTTGGGCTTGGCCTTGCCATTGTCCTTAGGCTTTGCCTTAGCTTTACCATTTCCTTTGCCCTTATTCTTATGGACTATCAAAATGGGCTTAGGCCCAGCCTTTTCAATGTTAATTTCAGCAGTTCGGAACATGCTGAGCAACTGTGGCAAAGTCTTATTAATCTCATTCATGTTGAAATTAAGGAAAAATTGGCTAAAACTAACCAACAACGATTGTAGGATGACATCGGTGGCCAAATCCACACCTAGAGGGAATCCTAGTTTTTCAAGCCTTTCAATATATCCTATCATCTTGAGAATGTGAATTCCCACAAGAGTTCCCTCCACCATTTTGCATCAAAACAGAGCTTTAGAGGTTTCGTACCTCCCTTGACGTGCTTGCCCGTCATATAATTCCTTAAAGTGCTAGATCATATCATAGGCAACCATATCCTCATGTTGCTTTTGAAGCTCAAGAGTTATGGTGGCAAGCATTAGACATCCTATGTCTAACATTTCAGCAAGATGCTTCTTATAAGTATCCTTGTTAGCTCTAGAGGCATTAGATACTAGTTCATAAGGAGTGGGTTCTTCAATGACATATAATTTTCGTACTTGTTTGAGGACAATCCTCAAGTTACGAAACCAGTCAAGGAAGTTCAAGCCATTCAACTTGTCTTTCTCAAGCACCGATCACAATGATAAAGAACTTATGTTGTTTGCGATAATTAATCTACAATAACAAAATATGCTCATGAGTACATTTACCAAGTTTATTATAATCATTAAAATGACTATTAAATGATGCTCCCATTATTTTATTCAAAATTAATAACCCTCATATTTTAATTTCAAAAAGACTTTCTCTAAAGTTTTCTAGTGAGTAAGGATCCATATTTCACATCTTCTTAAGTCAACTTTGCCTTTACTCTCAAGATTATAGTTATTTAGGTAAGTAACACTTGCTAATTACATCACATGTAACTCCTCTATTTTGTTCCAATTATCTCATGATTTATCCAAATCTCTTGCCTCTAAGCCTCTAATCCTATTAGAGTAACCTAGTTAAGTTATTAACCAAAATCATAACCGGCGAATATCACTTGCTTATTCTTCGCGTTTGACCAAGATAAATGCATGTACTTGGCTTTAGTAGAACTCACATTATATTGATCGAGGCTTTAACGAGGGTAAATATTGGAAGGCAATCTTAACTTAATATTTTATTGAGGGTTTTTAAATTAAATTAATCTCACCATTAATGGTCAACATTTGTCTATTTAATCCTTTAATTGATCTTATCAATATCCTATAACATGCATGCTAACATATCATCAATTGTATCATGTACAAGAAAAATATAAAGCAGTAAATAAATACAATGTTTATAGCCCATAAAACTAAGTTGGCTCCTCCCAAGCCAATAGGAAAACTGTAGGGAATCTTAAGGGTTTATGCCACTTCTCAAACTTCTTTTCCACTTTAGGTAGCCCAACCTTCTTTTCCTTCAGTTCATATAAACTCATACAATCTAAAATTATAGAAACTCATTTTCATACGAGGGAGTAAGATGAGAAGAGAAGTACAAGAGAAATATAGAAAGGCACGACATGAAGACCATATTTATAAAATTACAATCTTTGCAAATAATAAATTAAATGGGTTATCGGGCTATAACTATGCATTTCCAAACATCATGTATATCAAACATAGTATACAACATGTATCTCATACAATCCCATTAACTGAAAAATTTAATCCCGAATTCGTATCGTACAAGTGGCTCTCATACCACTATTGGGACTGCCGGTATGTCCCATGGCGCAGTAAAAAAATTATTCCGGTGATCCACAACCAAGGATCCATGTACGAGGAATGAATTAGGTTGAAGTAGGGTTGGAAATATACCTTTTTTACTGAAAAAATTAAAAGGATGTTGATTCGATGTCGATTCCAAGCCACAACGAAAATATCCCGACCTCTATGTAGTCCACCCTGTCAAAAGCGAATAACCACTTTCTCTTAAACTTTTCAGAGAGAATTAAAAACGGTTGCTAGACCTTTTAAATTATTAAGTTAGTAACATTACCACATTAAGAGATTATCATCCATTTATCCTCTTTTATATCACATATTAAAAAGGAAAACCAAGATTATTCCCTTATTAATAGAGAAGGCAAATGGAAAGTTAGAAAAAAGAATTATATTCTTTCCAAAAGAATATAGGATTATTCCTTATTAATAGAGAAGAGAAATGAAAAGTTAGAAAAAGAATTATATTCTTTCCAAAAGAATATTAATTTCCATGTCTTTTATATTTTGATGAAAGTAATTAATATAACTATTTATATTAATAAATTTAGTAAAATATATACAATTAATATTTTGTATAAATCAAATTCATAAATTAATCACATCTATGTTCTCTATTTGTGTACAACAAGTTTATACATATAATGTGTTTAATGTTTAACTATCAAATTAAATTAATTCAACAATTAATTTAATTCATGTGATAACTAAATACAATACCAAATGTATTTGGATTTTGTTCATTTCAACTATAGGGTGTGACCCTGTAGAATCTTATAACGTTGGTAGTAATACAAGAATGTTTCTAACATTACAAGCAATGAGTGGCATCTAGCAATGCATCATTACCACCCAATTTAGAAGAAGTCATAATTCGACATAACTTTTCTATGATAATATTTTCATCTATTATATCCTTTTATCTTTAATATCTAAATTGGACACAAGTTATGGAAAAGTCACATTTGTATAGTCCAATCTCATATTTCTTGATTTCCTGAGTAGACTACAATAAACAAATAAGTGTGATATCTCATATCAACTTATTCGAGTATAACCATACATTTCTAGTCTCACTCCATCAAGAGGCCTAAGATATTGCTCCCATTATGTAGGAGGGATAAATTCTATCTTGAACAACTATATCCCATAACATGAATTATGGTAAATCCAACATCAGTCTTTATAGTAGAACCTGTTACGGTAGACGTTTTGACTGTATCAAAATATACGACTCACGATGTTGGGACAATGATGATCTCAAGTCTGAGGATCATATGTATAGTTATGTAATAATCCAAGAAACATACTCATAGAGGGTCAGTCCAATGTGTTGTTCTCTAACACATACTCATGTATTGATTTTGACATCTCTATGTCAATGACAATTCTTTGTCATCAATCAACCACACATTAGTCTCAATGCATTATTGTTGTCCAAGCCCACAATAATACTTGAGTAAGGACCTTTTTAAGAATAATAATATTTTATTAGGACTTTGTTACAATTTAGTTTATTTATATGCACAGAAAAAGAAAATGAAATAATAATGGCAATGCATTATATTAATAAACAAGGTAAAACGAGTATGTGATTACAATTATCTCATGATTGGTCTTTGGGCATACTCTAACACCTTATACCTGGACCGGTCACCCGACCTGAACTAGAAGGCATTATTACATTAAACAATGAACATTTATCATAAAATCAATAAAAAACAAACAAATAAATCATAATAATTCATTTTCATGGTATTTAATCATCTCGGGACCTAAATCGAGCTTACAGAACATTCAAAATCAGTTTAGAAACAAGTATGGACTAATTTGGAACAAAACTAAAAAATATGGCAAAACTAAAAATAAGGGTGACACGGTCGTGTGAAAAGGCTCAACTTTTGTGGCCCAAGAACATGGTCATGTGGCCGAACTGTGTAACAACTTGAGTCTGTGTAACTTAGGGGCACATGGCCGTGTCACCAGGCCGTGTGGTCAATTCTGCAGCAAAATTCAAAGAGGCCACATGGCCATCTCATGCAACCGTATAGGTTACAAGATCGTGTGGCAGATCGTGTGTGCCCAAAAACAACTTCTAACACAAGCCATTTCACATAACAAAACTTAGGCACCAAGCTATGCAATAACGAACTTTCAAACCTATTCGAAATGTGCCAAAACAAGCCAAAATATACCAATTCACAATCAACCTATGTGCCTAACCAATATGCCTTCATTGGCACCACAGCTCAAACATATATACAACAACCATTCAATCAAAGCATGTACCACAAGTTAGCTTCTTTCAAACATCCTTCAAACTTTAGATAGCAATTACCAAAGTTCATCCATAAACTAAACCATTAAATGCTCATATATCTTATTCTAAATGCATAACCTAACATAACCAATTTAACCATTCATCAAGCTCAAAGCATTCCAAGTTGCCTATTAACCTAAACATACCAAAACAACCATTTAAATGTATCTAGATATCAATTCATGCATTCACCACCACAAACCACAACCAACCAATTTACTAAATAGGATTTACATCAACATATGCACCATAATCTTCAAAGTGCACAACATTTGACCATAATGCTTATAATTGCATATCTAAAACCCTATTTACATACCACTTATAATCGGGCCAAAATAAACAAATAGCTATCGAATAAGTTGTTGGATAGTGTGATATCCAACAACACTCCAATCAACAATGAAAGTCTGATGATCTACAAAGAAGAAAACCAAATAAAGTAAGCTTACGTAAAGCTAAGTAAGTTTGTAAAATCAAACATATCATACCTGACAATTTAAATATAAATCATACATAACAATGAAACTAACAAATCCTTTATCAAATTCCACTATTTCAACTACCAGAAGTAATTGAACCTAAATGATTCATATCACCAAAACACCATATGTCAAATAATCGTGTAGCAATATAATTCATCGCATCATCTTATTCCATTTCCATCATAATAGTTAATTAATTTGCAAGGAGAACAATAGTAAATAAATTTTGGATACACGAAAGGGTAATTTCCATACGAGCTAACATAAAGACAGTAATTGATATGTGATGCTACTCTCACAAGCTTCAGAGAATCTGTAACACATGCAAAACCTTAAGCATCGGTACAATATCCATCACCGGTACATAATACCTGTTAAATAAAACATCGACACAGAGTGCCTACTATTGAGAACACCAACACGAAGCCTGTTAAATATACACTGGTAGAAAGCCTACTACGCGCTAATGACATTTCATTTGTATCCTAGCTATTCACTAAGTTCACACGGGCTTATCCTGCTTTCCGGTACATTTCACACTCAACTTTATTCTTCTATTTCATTAATCATCTAATTGATCATAACAACATTCAATTCCATTTTATTAAACACGTAATAAGAAAAATTAGTATAAACATAATAAACGCAATACGAACATACCAAAATACGATAGCTAACGACATTCGATGACGATTACTCGTCGACTTTTCCTTTCCCCCGTTTATCAACAGACTGGTCTGTTTCTTGATCTGAATATAATAGTTTAATTTAATTAACCATTTCAAACATCTTAAAACACTTACATTCATGCCACTAACCCTTTAATAACATTTTACACATTTACCCCAAACTTTTACCTTTTATTCAATTTAGTCCCAAAAATAGAAACTCACATTTGTTCCAATTAAGCCCAAAACCATTAAGCCAAATTATCCTATATTCATATACATCCCATAATTATTGATAAATTATAATAATTTGATGATTAATTTATTATTTTATCGTTTATCCCCTAAACTTAAAAACTAACCAAAATCACTTTACAAAGTACTCCTATTTAACTATCAAGCTTAATAATTTATCATCAAAATTCAAAAACAATGGAATAATTCAAAACATTTAACAATTTTATGAATTAGTCCCCGGGTTAGCTAGATTAAGCTACAACGATCTCAAAAACATAAAATTACTAAAAACTAGTGAAAAATACATACCATGCAAGTGAAATAAGCCTTGACTGAAGTTTAGAAAGCTCAAATATGGCGTTGTTTAGCGAACATTTAGTGGGGGTGATGAAATGAAGATGATAATTTATTTGGTCTTCTTTTGTTTATTTTAATTTATTTATTAATTACCATTATAACCTTTATAATTAACTAAAATTACAAAAATAAATCATCTTAATCGTCCACTAAGTTTCAAATGCGTAAATTCACCATATAAAACCCTTCATTAATGATTTTATAACTATTTAATATAGATAGACTTATATAAAGTGACTTTTGCAACTTTTACAATTTAATCCTTTTTATTTAATTAACCATCTAAACGTTAAAATTTTCTAACCAAATTTTAATATGAAAATAAAATAACATTTTCAATATTAAATAAATAATAAAATACTAACTCACTAGTTGGAATCGTGATCTTGGAACCATTGTTTCAAACACCACTAAAAAACGGGCTGTTGCAACTCCCCTCTCTAAAGGAATTTTCATCATTGAAAATCTTTAGAGAAAAGAGGTTCGGGTAATGCATTCTCATAGTCTCCTCAGGTTGCCAGGTGGCTTTTTGAACACCGTGATGCTACCAAATAAATTTCACCAACAATATCTTTTTGTTTCGAAGTTCTTTAACTTCCCGAGCTAAAATCTTAATCGGCTCTTCACTCCAAGTCATATTAGGTTGCAAGTCTATGTCAATAGAAGAAATCACATTATCCGTCTTGGATCTAAGCAAAACCTCAGATGTGATTTTAGCTAAAATTTTGGGGTAAGTTACACTGTTTCAACATCGATTCGTGACAAACATTATGGATCTTTTCAAGTTCTACTGGTAATGCCAAATGGTAAGCTATTAGACCTATTCTTTTGATAACTTTGTATGGACTAATAAACCTCAGGCTGAGTTTTCCTCTCCGGCCAAAACGAAAAACCTTCTTCTAAGATTAAACTTTTAGAGTTACTTTCTTGTCAACTTGAAACTTGATATCTTTTCTTTTTAAATTGGCATACGATTTATGACGATCCGAAGTAGCTTTCAAATAATCCTGAATAATCTTGACTTTATCTTCAATCTCACAAATCAAATTTGTACCAAATATCTTTCTATCACTTAACTCAGTCCAATACAATGGAGTTCTGCATTTCCATCCATACAAAACCTCGTATGGTGCCATTTGAATGTTTGACTGGTAACTGTTGTTATATCAAATTAAACTAATGGAATGAGCTTTTCCTAGCTACCTTTAAACTCAAGTATACAACATTAGAGCATATCTTCAAGTACCTAAATTATCTATTCTGATTAACCATCCATTTGCGGATGAAAAGCTATATTGAATTTCAGTTTGGTACCCAGAGCCTCGTGTAACTTAATATAAAAATTGGAAGTAAACCTTGGATCACAATAAAAAATAATGGATAGCGAAACACCATGTAATCTGACTATTTTTGAAACATACAACTCTACCAATTATGAAGTGAGTAATCCATACGTACGGGTATAAAATGTGCAAACTTTGTTAATCGATCAACTATAACCTATATTGCGTCTTTCTTTCTCGATGTTAACGGTAATCCCGATACAAAATCCATAGTAATATATTCCCATTTCCACTTAGGAATAAAAATAGGCTGCAACAAATCGGATGGAACCTGAAGTTTGACTTTTACCTATTGACACACAAGGTATATAGATAAAAATTCAGAAATTCCACGTTTCATTCCCAACCACCAATACATCTGTTTCAAATCACAAAACATTTTTGCGTTTCTTGGGTGTAACGAATAAACACTGTTGTGAAATATTCTGTTTCAATTGTGAATCATCAGGTACACACAATCTGTTACGAATATATAAACTACTATTTGTACTAATACTAAAATTGACTATCTAACCATTTTCAACCATTTTCTATGTAGTTAACAAATTCAGATCATCAAATTGCAACTCTTGAATGTTTTGTAAAAATAAAGGTTTAGCCTTCAACTCGGCCAAAAGAGAACCATCACACTCCAACTAAAGTTGAGCATTCATTGATCGAAGAGCAAAAAAATATTTCCAACTTAAAGCATCAACAACGACATTTTCTTTTCCCGAGTGATAGTTTGTTATCAGATAGTAATCTTTTAGCAATTCTAGCCATCTCCTTTGATGTAGATTGTAACACCTTATTTTTAGTGAAATCAGAATAGTGGTTTTGGGACCACAAATCTGATGAGAAAATTATTGTTTTATTATTTTAATGTCTATGGAATGTTAGTAGGATCGTATAAAAATTTTGTTAAGAAAATTTGACGTTTGCATGCTTAATCAGTGAAAATGACTAAATTGTAAAAAGTGCAAAAGTATAGCTCTATTAGTTAAAGGTGTCAAATAATTATGGAATTTAACCTAAGGGACTTGAGTGGTAATTAAACCAATTTAAGTTGTAGTGGATATTTATGGGTTTGGTTTTGTTGAAATTATAATTTTAAAGGATAAAATGGTAAAAGAGTAAATAAGATTAAATTTATTAAAACCAAGTTCAATTCATCTTATCCAAACTTGCTTCCACCAAAATTTGAAGGACAGAAAATAGCCATAGCTAGGGTTGGAGTTTCGACAACTTCTATAGCTAGCATGTAAGTGTTATTTTGTCCAGTTTTTAATGATTTTTATGTTTTTAGGATCATTGTAGCTTAATCTAGCTAGCACGGGGATTAATTTGTAAAACTGTTAAAAAAGTAAGGTTTTTCCATGTATGTTCTTGCATGATTCTTGATGTTTTATGAAAGATTTTGAGTCATTGTTTGTAAAGTGATTTTGATGAAATTGTCATTTAAGGACTTATTTGTAAAAAAGATAAAATTACATGGTGAAATTGTGAAATGATGTTTTGTATGAGTTGGTAGATGTCCCTAGTGAGTTCAGCTAGCATGAATTGAGGATGAAAATGCTTAGATTTTAATTTACAAGCTTAAGGACTAAATTGTAAAAAGTTAAAATGTTAGGGGAAAAATTATATTTTTTCAAAAAATATGAAATATCGACTGAATTGAATGGTATAAATATTAAATGGATTAATTTTCCTATTTAGATCAAGATAGACCTCGTACGGATCAAGATCTTGGAAAAGCTAAAGCCTCGGATTAGTTGATCTCGTTTCTACGTCTTTGTCGTCGAGGTAAGTTCGTATGATTAAATAATGTTTTAATGTTATATTGATTTATATATTCATGTATTATTTGTCTTGTAATTAAATGATGGAATTCAATGATGTCACGATGATTATCGAGTACTATTTGAACCTTAGGAATATGTAGGATACAAATAACATGTCATTAGGGTTTCCAAGTTTCGGGCACTAGTCTTGAATGTCTTACTGATAACTGAGATCCTGCATTTGTTGCGGATACTCTACAACTTGTGTAAGCAGCATCATGTAGCTTACATTTTGACCCACAACTTGTGTGAGCATGCCTATTTCACAGCTCGTATGAGCAACAATGTAAATGAAAAGGAAATGTTACGATTATATGTTTAGCACACTTCGTGTGATCTTTCTTGCGTATTCGATGTTATTCTAAATGGTTCAACAGGCATGAAAAGGAAAGGAACGGTAAGTGTTCAAATGAACTATGTCATGAATCTATGAAAAGGTTTGAAATGAAAATGATCAATGAAAGTATATCTATGTTCATGGAAAGGATGAGTTCAAAAGAATTATGTTCATGTATACCTAGCTTACCATATGATATTTCAAGTGAATTATGTGTTAATGCACTAACATTTGTTGTTGATGGTGCTTAAGCTTGTGCCAAGCTTATGGTTGGATTATATCATGTTTAATCTTAATGTTATGCATTGAAATGGTAAGTTATGTTCATGTTTTACGAACTTACTATGCATTATATGCTTGCGTAGTTTTCTTTCCTATGTTTTATAGTTAATCAGAAGCTCGATCGGTTTGGAAGCTGATCGAAGATCTATCACACTATCGAACGATTATATCAGTTGTTTTTCGATATTTTGGCCAAGGTTCTAATGGCATGTATAGGTGTACTTGTGTTTGAATGTTAGTTGAGAAGTTTGGCATGTATATGTTATTTTGGTTGATGTACTTTTGGTATTTATGGTGCATTGCTGATATGTGTTAGTATGGCTAAGTTTTGATGCATGAAAGATATGGTTCAAATGGTAAGTTATATGAAGTGCTAATGGTTATGGTTGAGGTATGGTTTGGTAAAAGTTGAGTGATGTTTGATGGTAGAAATGTGATCAAGTATATGCATGTTTGGTATGTTGGCTTTTGAGGTGCCTTGTTTGACATATTGGTTGAATGATAATGTGTATTGAATTGGTCATTTTATGCATATTTTGGTAAGGTTTTGGTACTTTGAAGCTATGCACAAAATGCTTTTAGGTATATGTTTGTGTTAGTGATGGAAATGGCTTAATTTTGGCTAATTTTATGTCCGCACAGCCTGAGACAGGGGTGTGTGACTCAGCCATGTGTGAGACATGGTTATGCGACACAACTGTGTGTCCCTTGTAGGTTTTAAGGTTTGCAAGTCCGGCAGTTACATGGCCTAGCACACAAAAGCGTATGGTCATTTCGAAAGTTACACAGCTTGGCACACGTGTATGTGGCTTGGCCGTGTGACCCAACTTCGTAAGTTACACGGGTACAGACATAGGCTGGGACATGGTCGTGTGTCCTTATTTCGATTGTTACATGACCTGAGACACGAGTGTGTGTCTCAGCTATATGAGTCACACGACCTGTGACCCCTGTAGTTAAATTTTTCCAACTTTTTCTTAAATATTCCAAATGTTTCCAATTTAGTCCTGAATTATTTCTAAAGTGTTTTTAAGGCCTTGAAAGCTCGGTTAAGGGACTATATGCAAGTAAACCACTGGATTATGATATGTTTATATTAATGTTTAGAAATGTATGTTTTGTGCTACATTTTTACGGTAATGCTTTGTAACCCTATTCCGGCGATGGATACAGGTTAGGGGTGTTACATTCTTGACTCGATTTGAACTATGTTTTCATATAGATAAAATGTCATCCAATCGAGTTGATTCCGACGAAGTTGAAAGTAACACACAAGCCTCCGTTCATATAGTAGTGTCTAGTGGTAGTAGGCCCGTATCTGAGGGTCGGGGAGGAGAGGCTAAGAAAGTTTTTTTCCAGATGATGAATGAATGAATGGTTTACCGAGTTCGTACAAATGAACCCTATGGCTCAACGACCTCCACCCCCACTTGTTTCCCAACTGGTTCCCTAGTTCCTCAGGGTTTGGAACCAATATGAGTGAGCAAGCATCCAATTGATAAAATTTGTAAGTGTGGGGCTGAAGAGTTTCGAGGTGCATCTGAAGATGATCCTAAAAGAGCTAAATTCTGGTTAGAAAATACGATCAAAGTTTTCGATGAATTATTGTGTACACTAACAGAATACATGAAATGTGATGTATCATTATTGAAAGATTTGACTTATCAGTGGTGGAATACCTTAGTTTTTGTTGTGCCGAGAGAATGGGTAGACTAGGAACTCTTTAAGACTAAGTTTCGAAAGAAATACATTAGCTAGAGATTCTTGATAAGAAAAGTAAAGAGTTTCTTTCGCTGAATCAGGGTCGAATGTCAGTGTCTAAATATGAAAGAGAGTTCATTCGAATGAGTAAATATGCCCGAGAATGTATATCGGCACAGTTGCTATGTGCACACGATTTGAAGACAGGTTAAATTAAGACATCAAACTGTTAGTTGGGATCGTTGAATTAAAAGAATTTGTAATGCTGGTTGATAGAGCACACAAAGCTGAGGGGTTGAGTAAAGCTAAGAGAAAAGCTGATTATGAGGCTCATGATTCAAGAAAGAGGTCATCGGGAAAGTCATACCAATCACCATCGAAGAAGGTGGAAGAATATCACAATCGTTCATCAGCATCAGTGGGTTATTCAAGTAAAGATAGATGAAAACAACATGCAAGCTTGAAATGTTAGTAACAAGCTAGAAATGGGCAGTGTGAGAAGCTACAAGCCTGAATGTCAGCAATGTGGACAACGAAACTTTGGTGAATACAGAATGAAAGACGAGACATGTTTTAAATGTGGTTCGTATGAACATTATATCAAAGATTTTCGGGAAAGGTCCGACAAAGAAAAGGCTCAGACTACTCGACTGAGTAACATTGCTGCGAGAGGTAGACCGCCACGGAACACTAGAAATATGAGCAATAGCTGTAGTGGGACAAAAGACTCTACTGTGAGATTCGAGGCATAAGATCTGGCTAAAGCTTACGTGATTTGTCGAGAGAAAGCTTTAGCGCTATATGTTATTACTGGTACATTTTCTATCTTTGATACTGATCTTACTACTTTAATTGACCAGGGGTCAACACATTCATATGCATGCACAACTTTAGTGTTAGATAAGAAATTGCCTTTCCAGTCTACTGAGTTTGTTGTTAAAGTAATGAACCCCTTAGGTTACTTGATAAAGTTTGTAAAAACTGTCCTTTGATGATTTAGGGTTGCAAGTTTCTGGTTGATTTGATGTTACTACCCTTTGATGAGTTTTATGTGATTCTGGGTATGGACTGGTTAACTCTGTATGATGCTGTTGTGAATTGTAGATGAAAGCATATTGTGTTGAAATGCCAGAATGGTGAAAAGCTTCGAACTGAATCTGATAGACTGGATAGTGTATCTAATGTTATTTCGGCTATGTCAGCACAAAAATATGTTAGAAAAGGCTGTGAAGCGTATCTCGCTTATATATTTGATTCTAGAGTTTTTGAGTTGAAGCTAGATCGGTTCCAATGGTATGTGAGTATACAGATGTGTTTCCAGAGGAGTTACCAGGGTTACCGCCGATCAGTGAGGTTGAGTATACTATTGAGCTAGTATCGGGAACATGTCCGATATCGCTAGCACCTTATAGAATGATATCTACAGAGTTAAAAGAGTTGAAAGCACATTTGCAAGAGTTGACAGATAGAGGTTTTGCTCGACCCAACTTTTCTTCTTGGGGTGTTCCTGTGTTATTTGTTAAGAAAAAAGACAGATCAATGCTACTATGTATAGATTATTGACAACTAAACAAAGTCACGATAAAAAATAATTATCCATTGCCACGTATTGATAATCTGTTTGATCAGTTGAAAGGTGTGACGGTGTTTTCAAAGATTGATCTTCGTTTTGGTTACTATCAGTTACGGGTTAAGGACTAAGTGTGCCGAAAACCGCATTTAAGACCGGGTACGGACATTATGAGTTTCTTGTGATGCCATTTGGTTTGACTAATGCACCTACAGTATTTATGGATTTGATGAACAAAATATTTCGATCGTACTTAGACAAATTCGTTGTTGTATTCGTTAATGATAGTCTGATCTATTCACGAGATGAGACAGAGTATGCCCAGCATTTGAGAATTGTTTTGCAAACTGTGAGTTCTGGCTTCGAGAAGTAAGATTTTTGGGACATGTTGTATCGGCCGATGATATTAGAGTTGATCCGAGCAAAATTTCAGCTATGGTAGATTGGAAACCTCTGATAAATGTGTCTGAGGTCAGAAGTTTTCTGGGTTTAGCTAAATTTTACAGAAGATTCGTCAAGGGATTCTTGATGATTGCTACACCGTGGACGAGATTGTTACAAAAACATGTTAAGTTCAAATGGTCCGAGAAATGTTAGCAAAGCTTTAATCAGTTCAAAGTATTGTTAACCGAGGCACCTGTGTTAGTTCAGCCAGAGTGTGGTAAAGAATTTGTGGTTTATAGTGATGTTTCGTTGAATGGTTTAGGTTGTGTTTTGATACAAAAGGGTAAAGTGATAGCGTATGCTTCTAGACAGTTGAAACCGCATAAAAGAATTATCTGATGCATGACTTAGAGCTTACAATGATTGTTTTTGCCCTGAAGATTTGGGGACACCATTTGTTTGGGGGAAAATTTCATATTTTCATGGATTAAAAAAGTTTGAAGTATTTGATGTCACAGAAAGATTTGAAGTTGAGATAGCGCAGATGGCTCGAGTTATTGAAAGATTACGACTTGATTATTGGCTATTTTCTTGGAAAAGCTAATGTTGTTACTGATGCTTTGATTAGAAAGTCTCTGTTTGCTTTATGAGCATTGAATATCCAACTGACATTGATTGGTGATGAATCAATTTTAGCTGAATTAAAAGCTAGACCGACGTTTTAGCAACAGATTTGTGAAGCTCAGAAATGTGATGATGTTTTGATAGCTAAACGAAAATAGATTGAGACGATACTGATGATAGTTTGTATTTCAAAGGCAGAATCTATGTGCCGAGAAATTTTGATCTTGTTCACAGGATTTGACAGGAAGCTAACAATAGTTGCTTGTCTATTCATCTGGGTAGCAATAAAATGTACGGTGATTTAAAACAATTGTACTGGTGGCTAGGTATGAAAAAAGTGATTTTTGAGTTCGTATTGAGATGTTTAGTTTGTCAGCAAGTTAAAACCGAGCATAAGGTACTGTCTGGTTGATTACAGTCGATGATGATTCCAGAGTGGAAATGGGAACGACTCACGATAGATTTTGTATCGGGATTGCCTCTATCATCGAGAAAGAAAGATGTTACATGGGTCATTGTTGATCGTTTAACGAAGTTCGCACATTTCATTCCAGTGCATACAGATTTTTCACTCAAGAGATTGGTAGAGTTGTATATTGCTGAGATCGTTAGATTGCATGGTGTGCTAGTTTCTATTATTTCTGACAGTACGTCTTGATTTTGGAGCAAGTTACATAAGGCTGTAGGTACTCGATTGCATTTTAGTACCGCATTTCATCCTCAAACCGATGGTCAATCTGATCAAGTGATTCAAATACTCAAGGATATGCTTCAATGTTATGTTTTAGAGTTCGTAGGTAACTGGAAGAGATTTCTACAGTTAGTCGAATTTGCATATAACAATAGTTATCAATTGAGCATTAAGGTGGCACCAAAACTTTGTGTGGTCGAAAATATCGGACTCCGTTATACTGGACTGAGCTCAGTAAGAAGCTTTTCGGTATTGATTTAATTTGAGAAATCAAGGAAAAGGTTAAAATGATACGTGACAGTTTGAAAGCAACTTCGAATCGACAAAAATCCTATGCAGATTTGAAAAGAAAAGACATCGAATTCCATGCCGGTGACAAAGTGTTTCTGAAAGTATTTCCCTAGAAGAAAGTTCTTGGATTTTGCCATAAAAGAAACCTTAGTCCGCATTTCATCGGGACGTATTAGATCATTGAGAGAATCGGGCCAAAAGCTTACAGATTAGATTTGCAGTCAGAATTAGAAAATATTTACAATGTATTCCATGTATCTATGTTACGACGGTACCGATCAGACCCTTCACATGTGATTTCACCTGTTGATGTTGAAATTCAGCCAGATATGATGTACGGTGAAGAACTGGTCAAAGTTCTAGCTCGAGAGGTTAAAGAACTGAGAATTAAAAGCATAGCTTTAGTGAAAGTTCTCTGGTAACGTCACGGAATAGAAGAGGCTACCTGAGTTCTGGTAAGATTTTTGGAGACGAAAATTCTTTTAGGGGGAAAGTTGTAAGAACCTATTTTTAGTGAAATAAAAATAGTGGTTTTGGGACCACAAATCTGATGAGTAAATTATTATTTTATTATTATTTTAATGTCTATGAAATGTTAGTAGGTTCGTATAAAAATTTCATTAAGAAATTTTGGCGTTTGCATGCTTAATTGTAAAAGGTGCAAAAGTATAGCTCCATTAGTTAAATGTGTCAAATAGTTATTTATGGGTTTGGTTTTGTTGAAATTATGAATAATTTTAAAGGATAAAATGGTAAAAGAGTAAATAAGGTTAAATTAGTTAAAACCAAATTCAATTAATCTTCTCCAAATTTGCTTCCACAGAAATTTGATGGATAGAGAAAAAGCCATAGCTAGGGTTGGAGTTTCGGCAACTTCTATAGCTATTTAAGTGTTATTTTGTCTTATTTTTAATGATTTTTATATTTTCGAGATTGTTATAGCGTAATCTAGCTAGCTCGGGAGATTAATTTGTAAAACTGTTAAAGAATTAGGGTTTTACCATGTATGTTCTTGTATTTTCTTGATGTTTTATGAAATATTATGGGCCCTTGTTGCTAAGTAAATAAGTTTTGTAAAGTGATTTTGATGAAATTGTCATTTAAGGACTTATCTATAAAAATGATAAAACTACATGTTGAAATTGTGAAATGATGGTTTGTATGAGTTGGTAGATGTCTCTAGTGAGTTCGACTAGCATGAATTTTGGATGAAAATGCTTAGATTTCAATTTACGAGCTTAAAGACTAAATTGTAAAAAAATTAAAATGTTAGGGGTAAAATTATAATTTTCCAAAAATACGCAATATGGACTAAATTGAATAGTGTAAATATTAAATTGATTGAACTTTCCTGTTTAGATCAAGATAGACTTCGTATGGATCAAGATCGCGAAAAAGCTAAAGCCTCGGATTAGTTTTTCTCGTTTCTACGTCTTTGTCTTCGAGGTAAGTTCATATGATTAAATAACATTTTAGTATTATATTGATTTATATGCTCATGTATTATTTTTCATGTAGTTAAATGATGGAATCCAATGATGTCACGATGATTATTGAGCCTCGTTTGAATGCTAAGAATACGTAGGATACAAATGACATGTCATTAGGGTTTCCAAGTTTTGGGCTCAAGTCTTGAATGCCTTATCGATGGCTGAGATTCCGCATTTGTTGCGGATACTCTACAACTTGTATGAGCAGCATCGTGTAGCTTACATTCTGACCAACAACTTGTGTGAGCAGACTCATTTCACAACTCATATGAGCAATTATGTAAATGAAAAGGATAGGTTACCATTATATGTTTAGCACACTTCGTGTGAGCTTTCCTGTATATTCGATGTTATTCTAAATGGTTTAACGGGCATGAAAAAGAAAGGAACTGTAAGTGTTCAAATGAACTATGTGATGAATCTATGAAGAGGTTTGAAATGGAAATGACCAATTAAAATATATCTATGTTCATGGAAAGAATGAGTTCAAAAGCAATATGTTCATATATACCTAGCTTATTGTAACACCCCTAACCTGTATCCGTCATCGATATAGGTTTACGAAGTATTACCGGAAGTTTACAACTCAAAACAATCAAATATTTAAAAGATTTAAATAATAACATCATTCATAGAAAAATCAATCAATCTCTTAATATAGTCCCTTATATGAGCTCTCGAGGCCCTAAAAACACATTAGAAATGAATAGGAATTGAATCGAAAACATATAAAATTTTTAGGGAAAAGTTGAAAATTTACATACTGCAGGGGTCAGACGAACGTGTGACTCACATGGCTAAGACACACGCCCATGTCTCAGGCAGTGTGGGCCTTCGAAGTAGGGACACACAGCTGTGTCCCAGCCCGTGTCCATACCCGTGGAGCTCTTTGACTTTAGTCACACGACCAAGCCACAAGCCCGTGTGCCAGGCCGTGGAACTCTTGAAATGCAACCTTTAAAAACCTACAGTGGACACACGACCATGTAGCATGGTCGTATGTCACACACGGCTGAGACACACATCCATGTCTTAGGTCGTGTAGACAAAAAATAGGCCATTTTCAAGGTATTTTCCTCACCCAAAACTTAACCACTTACACAAGCCACATGCACCTATAGTTATGCATCCAAATTGTACCTAACATATGCATATTCAAGCTAGATCATCATAGTATTTAACCATACAACCAATATGCCAAAAATGCACCTCAATCACAACAATCAAACTTGATTATACATTTTCTAAGTTTAGCCATAAATAAACCAACCATTTGAACTAATTCTATACCAACATTTACCACACTGTTCACATACCAATCATACTCAAATATAGCAATTTGACCACTCAACAACTATCATCACTAAACCTTAGCAAACTTGGCCATATGCCAACCACATCCAATTATACCAAATTAGCCATTTATCTACTCAATACTCACTATCTATTTCCATATCAAACCATACCTCAATGAAAACATTACAACATATCAAAACAACATTTCATAACATGCATATCTATTCATCATTCCAACTACCATCATTTAAGCACCAAAATGCCAAAAATAGCAACCATTAAAAGACCATACATACATGTTAACATAACCACCTAAATGACATAAACCAACCATTTCCAAATAGTACCAATCAACCAACATTTATATACCATATTTACATCAAGCACATCTAGATAAAAACCTTTCCAAAATAAACTATATTTTGTGTAACGCCCCGCTTAAATTAATTCTATACTTGTAAAATTTTGTCATAAATATGTATCTGTTTTAGTGGCTAAGTGTTCTGGGTGTGTGCATGAGGTCTTGGGTTCAAGTCCTATTTTTGCAAATTTTGTTATTTTCCTAATCCTAGCCTTACTCTTGTTGAGTGGGCTTATATAAAATTTTCTGTTAATCCATATCAGAATGAGCCTGGTGGTTCGAGTGGTAAGGGAGTTAAGGTGTTAGAGGTCATGTGTTTGAATCCCTGCATGAGCGTAGGTGATAATTTTTGCTTCAGGTATCTGACAGAGGTTGGAAGGAACCGAAATTCTGAGGTGGTTGTGAGTTAGTGGGTTAGTGGGGAGTGGGAGAAAAATTAGGGATATGTTATCAAATTTTTTGAGTGGTAATTTTCATTTTTTCTATTTTTTTCAAAAAAAAAACCCTCTCCACATTTTCTAACATTTTGTTTTTGTTCTACTTGTCAATTTTCTTCTCTTTTCTTTCCATCGGTTTCGTTCTTCATCTTTTAATTAATTGTGGTGTTTTCAGTTCTCTACTTTCGTACGTTTTGGTAAGCGGCGTTGGTAAGGTTTTGTGAGTTAGGGAGGTTTCTTTTAATGCCGTTTTAGGTGTTGTTGTTTGTTTTGTTAGTTGATTTTTGGGTTTTGGTAGCAGCGAATCGCGAGGAACGGGACACTCCTCTCGCAGAATCATAGTCAGTTGTTCGGGGCTTCGGGGTAAGTGTTGGATGTTTGAATTGAATTGTTTTCAATTTTGTGGTTTTAGTTTAATTACGAATTAAGACAATGTTTGGGAAGTTGTGTATCGATTTTAGGTGCTGGTCTGCTTGGCAGTAATTTTTTCATTAAACTGCATCAAGTGTGTACCCAAATCGTAAGAAATCGAGCTTTGGAAAAAGCTGAAAAACCACACTATCGACGCCACACGGGCATGTGCCTAGTCGTGTGGTTGGCTGTGTGTGAGACACGACCGTGTGGTTGATGAGGGCATGGCCATGCGCAAGACACGACCATGTTATGGTGTGAGTGTGGTAGTTTGGGCCACACAGGCTATGCCAAGTTGGGCGTGTGGGCCTACACAGGTATGCCACACGGATGTGTGGGTTTTGGGCCAGGCCGTGTGGGCCCACACAGGCAAGCCACATGAGTATGTGGGCCCATATTTTTAAAATTTTTCCTAGGATCGTACGGGTCATTCTGATAAACTATGGGCCTACTGTAGGGTCGGTAAGGGCTAACCAAACCCTAAGATTATGAGATCTAATATTTTGATACTCTACTCTGAGTAGAACACTGTTATGCTTGTCTGATAATTCTGTTAAGTATATATATAAATAACATTTGTATATAAGCATGTTATGCATGATATTACTGTATCTAATATTTCTGTATCTATGACTGGGGTGGGTTTTTGAATGTGTGGAGGAAGTGTTATGTATGGCAACCTTCGCCTATATTCTTGTAGTTGGCTGCATATTATCTGATATGTGTCGTAATGACACAAAGAGGTGTGTAGGGTTGGATGGGTGTTTTTAACTCCAGATGGTGTGATGGGATGGTCGGAGTTAGAGTGTAGAGGATGGGGTTAGGATTTTGTATATCGGTTCTACATATCTCAATTTGTTATCTGTAACTGTATCTGTAAAGGACTTAAGTCCGAATCTGAATTTGAATCTGGCTTTATTTGAGATTTCTGTATGTATGATATGTCTATTTCTGTTGGGTCACACACTAAGGTTATGAAAACTCACATCTGTTTGTCTGTTCTGTACAGGTAATCCACAAACTTAGGCGGATCGATACGACGGAGACTTAGCAGTGACCACTCGGCCGAGAACTCTTTATATTTAGTAATTTATGGTTTTAATCTAAACTTTCGGGTTTAACTGAGAGCTTGTAATTTCTGGGACTTTCTGGACTGTATGGTTTTTAACTGCTGGTTTTGGTTTCATTTTCTTGTTAATTTGCATGGTTTGACAAAATGCTTTATGAAAACGACGATTTTACGCAAACAAAGGTTTTTCTGAAAATACAAACTGGTTTTCAAAAAAATATCGGTTTTGTTAAACTTCCGCTGTAAATTGTGTTTTGGGAAATGAAACATTTGAATAACGTTTCCAGTAATAGTTATAATAATGAATATGGGTTTTAAGAATTTGGATGATCTATCGAACAACTGTATAAAGTTTTATTGAAGTAACATTGTTTTCAAAATCCTTATTTGTTACACTCTCTGATTCGGTCATAATGTCTAGGCCGGGTTAGGGGTGTTACATTTAGTGGTATTAAAGCCAGTTTGTAAAACCTGGGCTGTGTATTTTGGGTTCTAAAATTGTGTTTCAAAAAGAACTGATTTTCAATTAATTTTGATAATTTAAAAAAGTATGCGGTACACCGAGTCTCCGACGTCGATCTAGTAAGTATTTCTGAACTTAGATAGAACTTTCTAAAAACACTATAGTTAGTACCTTCTAGAACTATACTGAGATAGTTAGAGACAGAAACCTCTAAAAACATTTCTGAACTTCTGATAATTTTCGCATAAAATATCTGCTAATAGATACTAGAACTGATACATAAAATTTTATAATGTAGATAAAATTTGAATATACAATGAGCACTTGTGGAACTCGCGGTCGTGGTATTCGTGGGTACGGTAGAGGCCATAGGAGGGCTCAAGCTGAGTTTTCCTCTTTAGGTAGTATGCCAAATTTAGATATGAGTGAGACACTGGTTTCACTTGCTACTAAGGCTGGGTCTCAAAGCCGTTCGACTGGGGACGACGCACTGTCCCAAGCCATGTTGAGGATGTTTGAGAGGGTCGCTGGACCCCATTCTGGATCTAGGGGCTGTGGGTCAATAATTGGATGACTCCGATCCAATGGTGCTAAGCTGTTTAGGGGTTTCAATGGAGTCGCCCTTACTGTGGCCGAGTATTGGTTGGAGGCCACTGAAAGGATCATGAACGATATAGACTATACTCCCAAGTAGAAACTTAAGGGTGTAGTCTCTTTGCTTCACGATGAGTCGTATAAATGGTGGTTATCAATTAAGGAGGGTACTCAGCCGGATCGTCTGAATTGGGGTTTCTTCAAGACTGCTTCTCAGGGGAAGCATGTGAGGGCGAGTTACGTGGATGCTCGTAGGCGTGAGTTCATGAATCTCACACAAGGTGATAGATCAATGGTTCAGTATGAGGCCGAGTTTCTGAGGTTGAGCCACTACGCTCGAGGCATGGTGGCGTATGAGTATGAGAAATGCGTTCGTTTTGAGGACGGTTTGAGAGACATTTTGAGGGCCCTGATTTCTCCACAGAGGGAACGCGAGTTTTCTATTCTTGTGGATAAGGCGAAGATCACTGAGGAGTTTAAGCTCGTGAAGCGCCAGAATTAGGGACTGAGAGAGAGGTAAGAATAAGTGGGATTCGGAGCCCTCTAGGTCTTTTCAGAGGCCTAAGAAACGGGCCAGACCTGATGGGCTGGTTAGAGTACGGGTTCCTGTTGCTCCTACTAGGATTCAGCCATGTGGAAATTGTTGTAGGCGCCATCCGGGCGAGTGTTGGAGGAGGTCAGCGACTTGTCTGGGGTGTGCGTCTGTGGAGCATCTTATTGGAAAGTGTCCACAGTGAGCAAATCAGATGCAAGCTTCAGGATTGGGTTCTATACAACCTTAGATGGAAGTTCAGCAACCACCTAGGGGCCATGGACTGGCTAGGGGTGGTAATGGTATGGGTCGAGAACAGAGAGCACTGGGCAGAGGTGCTAGTAAGACTGAGGCAAGGCAACTTGCACTGGTTTGTGCTGTCCGATACCGAGAGGATAGAGATGCTCCTGATGTTATGACAGGTACGTTCTTTATTTTTGATGTAGCTTATACTGCTTTGATAGAGATAGGTTCTACACACTCCTATGTAGGTAGTTCTGTTTCTAAAAACCTGGAGATTTCTATTGAGAGCACTTCTAGTGAGATCATTTTATTGAGCTCGTTGGGGCAGTCTATCCGGGTTAATAAACTTTATAGGAATGTTCTGTTAGAAGTGCAAAGGGCTGTATTTTCGGCAAAACTAATGGAGTTATCGTTTAGGGAGTTTGACTTGATTCTGGGTATTGATTGGTTGGTAGAGCACCGAGTCAGTTTAGACTACGCGATGAAGAGGGTCGTTCTAAGGACTGATGATGATTAGGAAGTGGTTATGATCGGTGAGCGTTGAGATTATCTGTCTAATGTGATCTCCGTTCTTGTGGCTGAGAAACTGGTTTAGAAATGATGTGAGGCATATACGGCTTTTGTCAGTTTTTATTTTCTGGGGACTCTTCCATCGGGGATATTAGAATAGTGAGAGATTTTCTAGACGTCCTTCCTCAGGAGTTACCAGGTTTACCTCTGAATCGAGAAGTTGAGTTCAGAATTGAGCTTTTACCAAGTACAGCTCCGATGTCTATCTCTCCATATCGTATGGCATCGAAAGAGCTTGTAGAGCTTAAGGCTCAACTTCAATAACTTCTGGGTCGTGGTTTCATCCGCCCTAGTGTGTCTCCGTGAGGGCACAAGTTCTGTTTGTATAGAAAAAGGATGACACCATGAGGTTTTGCATCGATTATCAGTAGTTGGATAAACTGACTATGAAGAATAAGTATTCACTTCCGAGGATCGATGATTTGTTTGATCAGTTTTAAGGTGCTTCCGTGTTTTCGAAGATTTATCTTCGTTCTGGGTATCATTAGCTGAGAGTTAAGAAAGTGGAAGTTCATAAGACTGCATTTAGGACTCATCATGGACATTACGAGTTCCTAGTTATGCCTTTTGGTCTGACGAATGCTCCGACTACATTCATGGATTTGATGAACCGAGTCTTTCAGCCATATCTGGATCAGTTCATCATGGTCTTCATTAACGATATTCTAGTTTACTCTAAGACTGAGGATGAGTATGATGAACACCTTAGAGTAGTACTTCAGATACTCTGAGAGAAGCAGCTCTACGCTAAGTTGAGAAAGTGCAAGTTTTGGTTGTAAGAGGTAACTTTTCTAGGGCACGTAGTTTTTACTGAGGGGATTCGAGTGGATCCTAGAAAGATTGAGGTGGTGCTTGAGTGGAAATAGCTTAAGAATGTATTTAAAGTTCATAGTTTTCTGAGTCTTGTGGGATATTATCAGCGGTTTGTCGAGGGGTTCTCTCTGATTATAGCTCCTTTGACTAAGCTTTTGCGCAAGGGAGTTCCTTTTGTCTAGATTGATGCGCTACAATCAAGCTTTGAAAAGTTTAAGTTTGTTCTGACATAGGCTTCTGTTCTAATACAGCCTAAATCCGGTAAAGAGTTTGTGATCTATAGCGATGCATCGCACGTCAGTTTGGGATGTGTACTGATGCAAGATGGTAAGGTTGTGGCTTTTGTGTCCCATCAGCTTTAGAGACACAAAGGGAGTTATCCAACACATGATCTCAAGTTGGCTGATGTGAACCGGCTCGATGATGTTGAGTCGGATCACTTTAATTGCCCGATCGTCGACGAGAAGGGTCGTTCTTTTTGTAAAAAGATGGATTTTGGTTAACTTATAAACGGAATTTGGCAAAGAGGTTCAAATGATACGCTAGGTTTGATATTTGATAGGCTCGGTTTAACAAAAAAATAAAGTAAATAGTTGATAGATATGATGGAATGGATAAGTGAACTCAATCTTCAAGATCGATTCAATACTATAACGAGTATTGTCTCGGGACTTATATCGCTCAAGGTGGTTAAATAGATGATAGAAGATGGACCTTGACCCGTTACCTAAAGAGGTAAGAACCAAAGGTATAATTTGATGGATGAACGCCACACCAAGGTTGGTGATAAGTTTAAAGGGTTTGGGTTGACACCATTAGCAACCTAGACAAGTCAATTCGAGACTCAAACGAAATAGAGAGGAAGAAACCTTACAAGAACAAATGTTCATTCAATAATTTGAAAAAAAAGTCTTTTTTTCAAATGTTTACAAGAAAGCTATTTATAGAGACAAAGATGACTACTCAAATTCGGCATCTATGTGTTCACCCAATAAGAAAAATGTTCACACTAAAACATTAAAATTCGGTTCATGCTTGAAGAGGGTGCATGAAATGGCCGAACCATCATGTTGCTTCACTTGATGCATTCATTCATACTTAGCCTTGAAGAATAGAAATAATTCCATGAATATGAAGCCCTTTAATGCTCCTACATCTCCCTTGTCCAAATGAAGCTTTAATGTGCCTTGAATACTTGATGGTCATCTTGAATATGCATGAAGCAAGCATGAAAATGTCCCAATGTATGTTCCTCCTTAAATACGGTCCATGAATCTTCAAATGCATGAACATTCAGCAGATCCCTCTTGCATGAACGTCCCAAATACATGTGCTCCTTTAAATACCATCCATTGAACCTTAATTGTGCATGCACCCTTCCATACATTACACCAAGCCGTACATGAATCTTGTATTAAATGCATTTTCGCATTCGGTTGGACCTAGTTCATAATATCAAGACAAATTAATTAACATACTAAGATAAATTAAAAATAATTAATTATGGACTAGCTAGTATATTAAGTTTGGCTAGCTAAAACACGTGAAAACAATTAATAAACTGATTTGAGCTAGGGAATTTAGTCAAGAGCTGTATCAAATTGAATAAATTAAATCTAATACTTAATTTATTTAAATGATAAAAGAGACGAGCTAAAAGTAAGCTAAATTGAGCTCAAGCAAGCTAAAATAAGCTCAAGTGAGCTGATTTGAGCTGAGTGGAGCTCGGAAGCTAGCAATGAGCTAAGTTCAGCTTGCACAAAGGTGCAAGGAGTCTTTAAGGAACTAGCTTGAACTTCTCTATTAACAACGAGTTTGTTCTCTTTCCAGAATTGAGTGAATAAAGCTTAAACAGCTTCTTGGAGTTGCCTAGCTTCATCTCGAGTTATTGGGCCTTTAGAAAGCTCAATGGGATCTTGGCTCAAAGTCGTTGAGCTCCCAGCCGTGCTTACATCATTGGCTATTTTGGTTTTTGCATTGAAGTTCTGAAGGAATTATCTGTATGGCGAGAGGTGTATCATCTACACAGATCACAAGAGCCTTAAGTACCTCATTACTCAGAAGGAGTTGAATTTTAGACAGCACCAATGGATTGAGCTTCTCAAAGATTATGACAGCACGGGAGAGTGTCACCTTGGTAAGGCCAATGTAGTGGTCGATGCTCTCAATTGTAGAGCAATGACTGATTTGAGGGTATGTTCACTCGTGTTAGTCTGTTTGATAATGGGGGTCTGTTAGTCGAGTTGCAAGTTACGTCGACTTGGATTGATCAGATTTGAGATAAGCAGTTAGGGGATGAGTCTTTGGGTTTACGGTTTCGTCAAATTGAGAGTGACAGTACTTTGGATTTTTGGCTGAATAAAGATGGAGTTCTGTGTTTTTGAGGTCAGATCTGTGTTCGAAATGATTCTGATTTGAGGTAGTCGATTCTGTGGGAGGTGCATAGTAGCCCTTATGTTATGCATCCCTGTGGTAATAAGATGTATCAGGATCTCTGTGAACTGTATTGGTGGCTGGGTTTGAAATGTGAGGTTATAAATTTAGTTGCTCGTTGCTTGATGTGCCAGTAAGTTAAGGCTGAGCACCATTTGCCTTCGGGTTTGCTACAACCCATTAAGATTCCCTTATGGAAATGGGAACGAGTGACGATGGACTTCGTTAGTGGGTTGCCCTTGACACTTACTAAGAAGGATTTTTTTTGGGTCATCGTGGATCGATTGACCAAATTTGCTCATTTTATTCCTATTCGGATGGACTATTCTCTACAAAAGTTAGCGAAGCTCTACGTTTCTGAGATTGTAAGACTGCATGGGGTTCATGTTTCGATAATTTGTTATGGAGATCCTCGCGTCACTTCTCCGTTTTGGAAGAAATTGCACGAGGTTCTGGGTTTGAGATTGGACTTCAGTACTACGTTCCATCCTCAGACTGATGGTCAGACTGAGAAGGTGATTCAGATACTGGAGGATTCACTTCGGAATTGTGTAATAGATTTCCAAGGTAGTTGGGAGGATTATTTGCCGCTAGTTGAGTTCGCCTACGATAACAGTTTTCAGTCTAGCATCTAGATGGCACCTTAAGAGGCTTTGTACGGTCGTAAGTGTTGTACTCTGTTATGTTGGACTGATTTAGGTGAGTGTCAGGTTTTGGGTCCAGGGTTGGTTTTTGAGACCAAAGGTAAGGTTAGACTGATTTGGGATCGTCTGAAGGTGGCTTCTGATAGACAAAAATCTTAAGTAGATCTGAAGATGAGAGATATTGAGTACTTTGTGGGTGACTTGTTTTTTCTTAAGGTTTCTCTGTGGAAGAAAGTTCTGAGATTCGGTCGTAAGGGCAAGTTGAGCCCTAGGTTCATTGGTCCGTATCAAATTCTGAAGCATGTGGGGCCGGTTGCTTATCAGTTGGAGATACCTTTAGAGTTAGACCGTATCCACGATGTGTTTCACGTCTCGATGTTGAAGCGATATCGGTCTAATCCATCTCACATTATCTCTTTTAAGGAGATCGAGATTAGACTGGATTTGGCTTTTAAGGAGGAGCTAGTTCAGATTTTGGATTGTGATATTAAGGTTCTAAGGAGGAATTTCATCCCATTAGTTAAGGTTCTATGGAGGACTCATGGCACTGAGATAGCTACGTGGGAACCTAAGGACTCGATGCGCCAGCAGTATCCTCATCTGTTTGGATCAGGTAAATTTTGAGGCTGAAATTTCTTTTAGGGGGTAGAGTTGTGACGCCCCGCTTAAATTAATTATGTACTTGTAAAATTTTGTCACAAATATGTATCTATTTCAGTGCCTAAGTGTTCTTGGTGTGTGTATGAGGTCTTGGGTTCAAGTCCCATTTTTGCAAATTTTGTTATTTTCTTAATCCTAGCATTACCCTTGTGGAGTGGGTTTATATAAAATTGTCTGTTAATCCATATTAGAATGAGCCTGTTGGTTCGAGTGGTAAGGGAGTTTGGATGTTGGAGGTCTTGTGTTCGAATCCCTACGTGAGCATAGGTGATAATTTTTGCTTCGGGTATCTAATAAAGGTTTGAAGGAACCAAAATTCTAAGGTGGTTATGAGTTAGTGGGTTAGTGGGGAGTGGGAGAAAAATTAGGGATAGGTTATCATATTTTCTAAGTTGCAATTTTCATTTTTTCTATTTTCTTCAAAAAAACCCTCTCCCCTTTTCTAATGTTTTGTTTTTGTTCTCCCTGTCAATTTTTCTTATCTTTTCTTTCCATCGATTTCTATCTACATCTTTCTATTAATTGTGGTGTTTCCGGTTCTCTACTTTGTTATGTTTTGGTAAGTGGAGTTGGTAAGGTTTTGCGATTTAGGGAGGTTTCTTTTAATGCCATTTTAGGTGTTGTTGTCTGTTTTATTAGTTGATTTTTGGGTTTTGGAAGCAACAAATCGTAAGGAACGAGACTCTCCTCTCACAGAATCATAGTCAGTCATTCGAGGCTTCGGGATAAGTGTTGAACGTTTGAATATCATAGTTGCCAGTTTCGTGCTTTCGATTTTATTACAAATTAAGATTGATTTTGGGAAGTTGTGGATTCGTTTTAGGTGCTGGTCGGCTCGGGGGTGATTTTTACATCAAACCGTATTAGGTGTGTACCTAGAACGTAGGAAATCGAGCTTCAACGAAAGCCAAAAAACCACACTGTCGATGCCACACGGGCGTGTGCCTGGCCGTGTGGTTGGCCCTGCGCAAGACACAGTCGTGTAGTGGTGTGAGTGTGGACGTATGGGCCACACGAGCTAGGCCAAGTTGGGCATGTAGGTTTTGGGCAGACCGTATTGGCGACACAGGCAAGACCAATCTGAGCGTGTAGGCCCACATGGGCAAGCCACACGAGCATGTGGGCCCATATTTTTGAAATTTTCCCTAGGGTTGGATGGGTCGTTCTAATCGAATTTGGCCCTACCGTAGGGTCGGTAAGGGATAACCAAACCCTAAGATTATGAGATCTGATATTCTGATACTCTGCTCTGAGTAAAACACTGTTATGCTTGTCTGATAATTCTGTTAAGTATATATATAAATGACATCTGTATATAAGCATGTTATGCATGATATTACTGTATCTGATATTTTTGTATCTGTGACTGGGGTGGGTGTTTGTATATGTGGAGGAAGTGTTCTGTATGGTGGCCTTCGCCTATATTTTGGTAGCTTGGCTGCATATTATTTGATAAATGTTGTGATGGCACAAAGTGGTGTGTAGGGTTGGGTGGGTGTTTTTAACCCCACATAGTGTGATGGGATGGTCAGTGTAGAGGATGGGGGTAGGATTCTGTATATCTGTTCAGCATATCTAAATATGTTATCTGTAACTATATCTGTAAAGGACCTAAGCCCGAATCTGAATCTGAATCTGACTGTATTTGAGATTTCTGTATGTACGGTATGTTTATTTCTGTTGGGTCTCATACTGAGTTTACGAAAACTAACATCTATTTGTCTGTTCTGTACAGGTAATCTACAGACTTAGGCGGATCGATGCGACGGAGACTCCGCAGTGACCACTCGACTAAGAACTGTTTATACTAAGTAATTTATGGTTTTTATCTAAACTTTCGGGTTTAATTGAGTGCTTTTAATTTCTAGAACTCTCTAGACTGTATGGTTTTTAACTATTGGTTTTGGTTTCATTTTCTTGTTAATTTGCATGGTTTGACAAAATATTTTATGAAAACGACGGTTTTACACAAACAAAGGTTTTTCTGAAAATACGAACTGGTTTTTAAAAAAATATCGATTTTATTAAACTTCCGCTATAAATTGTGTTTTGGCAAATGATACAATTGAATACCATTTCTAATAATAGTTATAATAATGAATATGGGTTTTAAGAACTTGGATGATCTATCGAACAACTACACAAAGTTTTATCGAAGTAACACTATTTTCAAAACCCTTATTTGTTACACTTTCTGATTCGGCCATAACGTCTATGTCGGGTTAAGGGAGTTACATTTTGACAATGTTGAGATCAATTTATCACATACATTTTGACCATTTAAAGATACATTAAGATATAACAATTTTGGTCATTTCAAAACATGCATCAATTGGACCATATTAACCATAACCAACAAGACATCAGTACTTTAAGTACCTCAAATCCAAGGCAACTTTTCATGCCATAATCATCAACAAAATGACATATACATGCCAAACTCATCAATTAAACATTAAACATAGTGCACCTATACATGCCATTATAACCACTACCAAAGCATCAAAACCTACTGATATAATCGCTAGATAGTGTGATAGATCTCTGACGAGCTTCCAACACGATTGAGCTTCTAATAATCTGAAAAGTAAAGGAAAAATAACTACATAAGCAATGAATGCTTAGTAAGCTCGTATAAACCATAAGCATAATATTACATTTCAATACTGAAATTTTATAGGTTAAATACAAGCCTATACCAATGCCTCAAGATTTATCCAACCATAATTATCAACTCATAATTGAATAAGTTCATTAATGCCGCATAATTATTAACCATTCCTAACATGATAGGATTTCATGAGACGTAATATATAGTCATCAACCTTTCTATAAGATTATATATCTTTCTATTTACTTTCTTTTCATTTCGCTCCTAATGCTTATCATAAGCCTAAACAACATTATCAATTCTTGACTTAGTGTATTTATCCATGATATAAGATATTCATCCATAGCATAAGCAATTTGCTCATATATAAATACATCATTTATCACATTAGACCTTTTATAACATCATGAAACATCTTAATTACGTACTTACCGTTTCATTTCCTTTTCTTACCTATTTCATCTGCATAGTACGAGCGTAATTATAAACACCAATAATATCCACAAGCTTGGCATAAGCCTAAGCACATCAACAACACATGTTAGTTCATTTAAACATGATTCATATGAATTTGACATGGATAAAACTTGAGCATGATTTAATTGGATTTATCATCTATCTCATAACATACCATGTTTTCCATGGATCACCATTCAATGAGTTTCACACATACATATCTTAATTCATATTGAACACTTACCATTTAATTTACATAACACATAAGACATAAACATAGCATTAACCATAGTCACAAGTTAGTGATTAAACACATAACTTAGCTATATCATCACTTGGTAAGATATGGTACATAAACATAACATCACTTAAATCATACTTTTCATAATCATGAATGTTCTTACTTTGATCATCGATACATCATAGCTTTTTATAATTGTCATAGTGAAATCAATCAGAAACCTTACTGGTTCATCCCTTTTCATGCCTGTTGAACCACTTAGAATAATATCGGATACGCGGGAAAGCTCACACAAAGAATGCTAAACATATAGTCATAGCTCAAACGAGCTGTAAAATAAGTCTGCTCACACAAGTTGTCGGTCAGAATGTAAGCTACATGATGCTGCTCACACAATCTATCGAGTATCCGCAACTAATGTCGGACCTCAGCCATCAGTAGGACATTCCAGACCAGCACCCAAAACATGGTAACTTAGGTTTGCTCACACAAGCTGTCAAGTATCCGCAACACATGCTAGAACTCAGCCACCAGTAGGACATTCAAGACCAACACCCGAAACATTGTAACCCAAATGACATGTTATTTGTATCCTATATATTCCTAAGATTCAAACGGGGCTCGAAAATCATAGTACGTCGTTGAATTTTCATCATTTCTTGATAAGATAAATTGCATAATAATATGTGTCGAAACCATTTTTTTAAAAGGGGTCGACTTGGATTTTTGAAAAAAAACGGAGTCGCCGCCAATCCTTTTGATTTAGGTGTGATCGGATCACCTCATAATTTAATCATTTTAATAAAAGTTTAAATTTACTAAAACGATAATTCTTGGTCTACAAAATCCAGAAAACGGGTTCGGGAGTCGGTTACGCACGAGGAAGGATTAGCACCCTCGATATGCCTAAAATTGGTACCTTGTTGATTAGTTAGTGTCTTAATATTGAAAATTTGCAAAGATTTTAAAATACGATCCTTTTATTTTTTTAAAAAATACTTGTATAAATCAAATTACATGCTAAGACCATCTTATTTCGGAGAGATAAAATGTCACACCCAATGAGTTAGGATATGATATTTCTCATCCTAAAAAATGGGCTTCTCTTTTGATTTTTAAAACTCATGCAATGAAGTTTAAAAAGGATATTCAATTTTTTAGGTCAGACGAAAAATCAAAGCCCAATAAGTTAGGGCACAATTTTTCAAAATTCCAAATATTGAATATTGTCTTTATTTTTTTTAAAATCCTCATCTCGAGAAAAAAATGTCATATCCAATGAGTTAGGACACAACGTACCGAATCCCCGTGAATGAGCTTTTTATTTATGTGTTTTGATTAAAAAAGGATACTCGATTACTTAGATTCAGTGAGGAAAATTGGAATCCAGTAAGTTAGGACACAATCTTCTCGAGGACCCCAAATTTTGAGTATTACGTTATTTTTTAAGACTTTTGAATAAAAATGCTTTTGATACTTAAGTGATATTGGACGTAACCTTTTAAACGAATAAAACACAATAAAATGACGATGTACAACAAAAAGTAATAATTTACAAACAAAACGTATACTAACAACAACAAATAATCAATGACCTAAGAAATTCAATATACACAATAACGATAATCATAAAATATTACCTAGATATTTATATTGACATCAAGATGAGATGAGTAATGGAAAATCTAAAATAATACAAAACAATATCAAGCAAACAATACAAAAGAAAGTTTTTTTAAATGATATAAAGGCAATTTAAAGAATATAAACTAATTTTTTAAAAAACTAGTACACAAATTAATTCAAAATAAAACAATATTTATGTATAGAAAAATTTAAATAAATTATCTATAAAATATTTAAAGTTACACATACATTATTTGACTCATATTGTGTAAATATAAAACCTAAGATATATATATATATATATATATATATATATGTAAAGATGTTTAAAAACAGGATATATATTAGAGAAAATATAGAATAAATAATAATAGTTCTAGAAAGGAAAACAAATAATATATAACTTGAAATAGATAATATGTAGATGAAATTTAATATAAAACTAGAATTAAAATCAATAATATGTATAAATATATATATAAATAAACAATATAGTACAAATGATATATACAATTTGAAATAAATAAAATAATTTACGATAAATATACATAATTGATTTTTTTAAATGAAAATAAATACATAAATAGAAGTATGTATTATAATTTAAAAAGAAATGATATAAGTAAATGAAGTCTAAAAAATATTAATTTGCAAGATTTTGTAAAGTTTTAAGCATAAATTAAAATTGAAAATAAAATTCAAATAAAATGACAATAATAGATGCGCAAAAAATGTTGAGGGACCAATAGGGCAATTAACCCAGGCTTCCTAAACGCTACGCTTAAAGGGACCAGAACAAAAGAATCTAAAACAAACTGGGCAAATTTAAAAAATAAAGAAAACAGAATTTGAAACATGAACTAAAGCAGAGGAATTAATGGCGCAAATATCCCATCTTAGACCCAAAACACGCGGATCTAGCCGCATCAGGGTCGGGTTATCGAGTATGGCCGATTCAGTACCGTTTTGAAGCCATTGAAATCGGGATTAAACAGTACCATTTTATCATCTTCATAAAACTAAAAAACAAAACCCTAAACATGCATTTGATTATTTTAAAACAGATTAACAAAGCCCTATTCTCCTCCGTCGTTCGATACCTTGCTGTTTCCGATCCCTAAAATCCTTGTCCAAGCTCCAACTGTGACGAAGCGGACAGATATTCAACGACACCACCCTAAAGGTAAATCCTTCACCTCTTCTTTATTTCTCTTTTACAAACAACAAGTATAACAAACGAATATTGAAGAAACAGAAAAGAAATCGAAAAGAAAAAAATGAGATTTCAAATCACCTTTCAAAATTTTAGTTGCTTTTTTTCTTTGGTTTTTTTTTATTGATTTCTTATCCCCTAAAACAATACAGAAATAGGGCTTTTATAGCCTTGAAATACATCGATTTTTATTTTTCCTTTATTTTTTCTATTTTTCTTCATTTTTTCTTTTTTCTTTTCTGTTATTGTTGAGATTTTTGCGGCCTCTTCTCTTCGTTTCTTTGCTGTCGTTTGTTGTGTTTGTTGTAGGTGTACAGAGGCCAGCTGGAGTGAAGGTGCACGTGGACCTGGCGCGGCGTGCATGGGGATGGTGCGTGCAAGGGAGGAACGGCGCCTGGATTGTTCCAGAAACCCTAGGGGTTTCTGGAATTTTGATGTAATTGGGCTGGGGTTTTTTTTGGGCCTAAGTATTGGTTTAGGCTTAAGTCATTTATTTTCAGTTGATTTTATTTTGGTTTTTTATTTGTAATTTTGACTACTTGTTATTGGACTTTCATTTTATTTGGTTTTTTATTGCTGAATGGGCCCGGGCAGGTTTGGGCTTGTACAATATGTATACAATGATTCAATCATAATAGAATCATATACTAACATTCAATTTAATCAACATTCTACAGAATTCAGTTCATACGAACTTACCTGGCTAAATTGAAGAAATTACCAAGATAGGGGCATTTTGGTAATTTTTTATTATCCTCAATTTTCCACTCGATCTTGATCTAAATTAATAATTTCATTCATCTATTAATTTAGATAGTAAAAAATGTACTTCTATGCAATTTAGTCATTTTTGAATTTTTACAAAATTGCCCCTAAAGTTTTACTTTTATTCAATTTAGTCCCTCAGCCCAAAACATGTAAATCAACCATTTTTAATGCTAATTTTTAACAGTTTAATATTCATGGCACCCATATCAACCCATATTTGTAACAATTTCACATCAAGTCATTAAAATTTTACTATTTTAACAATTTAGTCCCTAATAAAAAATTCATCAAAAATTACTTAATAAAAAAATACTTTTAGATAACAAATAATATCTAAAACTCATCATTTAACATCTAAAATCACAAGGTTCATCAACGACAACATTCAAAATCTTTAACAGTTTCAAAATCGAAAGTACGGGCTGGCTAGACCTAGTTACAACGATTTCTGAAACCTAAAAATTAAAAGAACTAGATGAAAAATGGCTTACCATGCAAAGGTATAGCCATAGTGTAACGCCCCAAAATTTTAATTTTGGGTATTCTGAATGTGTGACACAAACATCTGTCAGCTTTAGTGGTTATGTGTTCTAGGAGTGTTTGGGAGGTCCCAAGTTCAAGCCAGGACTTGGGAAAATTTTGGTATTTTTATGAATAAGCCTTATCTTTGGTCAGTAGGCTTTTAAGTAAAAGTTAGCAAATAATTAACAGAATGGGCCTGCTAGTCTGGTGGATAAGTAGAGTGTTAGTATGAGGGAGGTCATGGGTTCGAATCTTTAGTAGTGGATTAGGGGATTATGGGGTAGAATATCAAGAGTTGTGCTGAACTGGGTTTCTAAGTAGTGGATGTGTAGTGGGAAGTGAGGGAGCGATTTTAGGAGTGAATTAGGGGATTATGGGGGAGAATATCTAAAATCTGATCACTTTTTCCCTTTTCGAAAATAGAGAGAGTCATTTTTCTCTCCATCTTTCTGATGTTTTCTCTCCCCCATCTCTACTAAGTTTTTTTCTTCCTTGATTCTTACTCGATTATCTTTTCTTTTCTTTCTCCTACTGTCGAAATTCCCTTGTTCCCCCTAAACCATTCTTTCCTCTTGATTTCGTAGCGTTAAACAACACTTGTACAAATTCAGTAAGTTGTTGGGCATCATTTTAAGAGATTATCTTGTGTTCAATAGTCTAATTCCGGGGTGTTCGCGGCAGCATTTTGCGAGGATTAAGGCTCTCCTGGTGATTTTCGTAAACTTACCAATTTGATGTTTTTGCGGTAAGTATTCATCATTTATGGGTAAGTATTTTGGTTTCGGGATTTTGATTAATCACGAGGTAAGACTGAATATGGTGTTATTTGTTCAATTATAGGCTTTGGAGTGCTCCGGGACTATTTTAGCAGCAAACAAAACCAGGTGTGTACCCGAAACACAAAAAAAAAGGGATTCGGCAAAAAGCCAAAATTACTTGCTGTTTGGACAGCAGCAGTAGGCTAACTTTGAAATATCACCATAAATTGTGAAAATAAATTAGAGGATGAAAGAAATATGGGATTAAAGATATTTTAGTCTAGTTTCTTATAGCAGAAATGAATAAGCAAAATAATTTCATATTATGAGATATTTGAATTTTAGTGAGACAGGGTCAGAATGATTTCTAAATCCCCTATCCTGAATTTGTAAAATTATTAAAATTGAATAAAAATAATTATGGGTTATAATTTATATTTTTAAAATCTTGAATGAGTCTATTTTCAAGAGAAACAAACGAGATTATCATCCGAATTTTGTACAAGAAGATAATTAATTTTTAGTGCAAAAAGGTCGAAACTATCAGACAGCAGAATAGGGAAAACTTTAAAGAATAAAATATACTTATTGGATAAACCAATAATTTTGAAAATTTTATGGTAAGAAGTATGTGAGTCTGGTTTCATTGAAATTTTGTGGATCTTAATTCGAAATTCTGTAGCTTAAGATACAAGTAATTTAGTAACAGTGACTCAAGTAGATAGCTTTGAAGGATCATATAAGTAAATAGTGGAAACAAATATGAATAATTAACGAGCATGGGTTACACTAAAATAGATCACGAGGCCAAGGCTAATTTAGGTCATGTGGGCCTCACGGGCGTGTGGGCCTACATGGGTGAACATCATAAGCTTGTAGGCCTATTTCCACTATTTGACTGATAAGGTTCACGGGTCGCCCAAGTCGACTGTGAACCTACTGTAGGGTCGGTAAGTTTACCTAGACCCCTAATTGACTGAAATGACTGTATGACTGATATGATTAAGCCTGATGATGTCCCACTGATTTGATATTGTATGCCCTGTTTACACGCATGATATTATGTTATAGCATGTCATATCTATATATTGCATTACATTGGGTTGGGGGGTTATAATGCTCAGAGGAAGTGTACTGAAAGGTCTCGAGCCTAACTTACTGGCAGCTCTGCTGTAAACTACTGTCTAGTGCAACATTCGGTACTACTTGAAGTGTAAGGATGGATGTGTTGATTATATCCCCACATGGAGTGTAGGGTTGGACGAAAATGGTGTGTAGAGGCTGGATGGGTAGGATTTTGTGACTGCATATCTGTTACTGCTACAGATACTATGATGGGCTAGAGCCCTACTGTATGATTGTTTTTGTACTGAGATGGGCTAAGGCCCAAACTAGACTGATACTGATACTGAAAGGGCTTAAGCCCAGACTGTGATTATCTATTTACTGTCTGTTCATTTGTATGAGAATTACACACTGAGTTTACATAAACTCACCCCTTTTGTTTAATTTGTACAGGTAATCCCCAGATATAGGCGGATCGGTGCAGCGGAGGACTCAATGGTGGCCACACGACTTCTTTTACACTGTTTACTACCTATTTATGATTTTACTTTTATTTTGGAGTATTTTGCTGGAATTATGGCCTTTACGAATTTTGGTTTAAAATTTAGATTTTATACAATTTTTTGATTTAAATTTGCTAGTGTTAGGTAAAACTTGAGTTTTCAAATGAAATTAATGTTTTATAAAAAATACCATGAATAAGCAAACTGTTTAAAAGCTTCGGCAATAAAAATAGAAATAACAAACGTTTTGAAATTGAATAACGATTTGTAAATGGATAATGTTTTGAAAACGAACAACACTATTTGAAGTTAACATAAGATAAAAAAGGTTAAACAGAAAAGAGGATTTAGCGACTACTTATTTTTTGAAAAGTACTACCATGTGACATCGTCAGATATGACTATAACATCTAGGCCGATTTTAGGGTGTTACATTTAGTGGTATCAGAGCCTAGTTGCAAAACTCAACTGTGGATTTGGGTTTTTAAGACGTGATTTTTGGGAACTGATTTCTAAATGTTTTTACTAAAAGTGTTAAACACCGAGTCTCCAGCGCCGATCCAGTAAGTTTTCTAAAACCTTGAATTGTTTAAACTGAAACTGAAACCAAAACTGTCATTGATAGTATATCCTAAAACTACTATAGATAGTATATACTGAGACTACTATAGATAGACTATACAGAAAACACTTAATATAGTGTATACTGAGACTGTAGTAAAACTGATAGACATTGATTGACACTACGATGGATGGAACAAACTTTACACTTCTGATACTATTTTTAAAGATATATTTGTTAATAAACACTGGAACTATAAATCGATACATAAAACTGTTAATACCGATAAAACGGAATTAGACAATGAGCACCAGAGGTACTCGCGGATGGGGTACTAAATGCCAAGGTAAAGGCTGTAGAGGGGCTCGAGCTGAGTCCTCGTCATTGGGCAGTCTACCAAATTTGGATACGAGTGAGATGCCAGTGTCACCTGCTACTGAAACTCAGTCTCAAGATCGCATGGCTGGGGATGATGCATTGTCCCACTCTATGCTAAGGATTTTGGAGAGGGTCGTTGGGGCCAATACTGGATTTAGGGGCCGAAGGTCAGTTACGGAACAACTCTGATCCAATAGAGCTGAGCTCTTCAGGGGTGTCACTGGGGTCACCCTAATGTGGCCAAGTATGAGGTCGAGTTTTTGAGACTGAACCGCTATGCGCAAGGTATAGTGGCATCTGGGTATGAACGATGTGTCCGCTTTGAGGATGGCCTTAGAGATAATTTAAGATTTTAGATAGCCACGCAGGGGGAGTGAGATCTTTCTGCCTTGGTCTAGAAGGCAAAAATCACCGAGGAGGATGTGGAGGTATTCATGATCAGAGAACGTCGGAACTACTATCTAATGTGATCCCTGCATTGGTGGTGGAGAAGTTGGTTCGTAAGGGATGTGAGACATTCTTGGCTTATGTAAGTGTTTGGGGTTCTAGGGATTCTACAGTTAAGGATATCAGAATGGTAAAGGGTGTTTCAGATGTCTTTCCTGATGAGCTATTGGGTTTACCTTTGAATCGTGAAGTAGATTTTGGGATAGAGCTCCTTCCTAGTACAGCTCCGGTGTCTATCGCTCCCAATAGAATGGCACCAAAGGAGCTTGTAGAGCTTAAGGCTCAGATTCAAGAGCTTTTAGATCATGGGTTCATCTGCCCTAGTGTGTCTCCGTGGGGAGCATCAGTTCTGTTTGTAAAGAAAAAGGATGGATCTATTCGTATGCGCATCGACTACAGGCAGCTGAATAAATTGACTATTAAGAATAAGTACCCCCTACCGAGGATAGATGATTTGTTTGACCAGTTCCGAGGAGCTTCAATTTTCTCTATGATTGACCTTCGACCTGGATATCATCAATTAAGGGTTACGGAGGCTGATGTTCATAAGACGGTGTTTAGGACTCGTTATGGTCACTACGAGTTCCTAGTGATGCCATTTGGACAGACTAATGCACCGACAACTTTCATAGATTTAATGAATCGAGTGTTCCAGCCTTATCTGGATCGATTTGTGGTGGTATTCATCGACGACATACTGGTTTACTCGAGGACTGAGGATGAGCATGATGAGCACCTTCGAGTCGTTCTTCAAACTTTGAGGGAAAAACAAATCTATGGTAAGTTTAGTAACTGCAAGTTCTGGCTGCGTGAGGAAACATTTCTTTGTCATGTAGTTTCGACTGAGGGGATTCAAGTTGATCCTCGAAAGATTGAGGTTGTGTTGGAGTGAAAGAAGCCTAGGAACGTGTTTGATATCCATAGTTTTCTGGGATTGACGGGATATTATCGATGATTTATAGAGGGTATTTCATTGATTGCAGCACCCTTGACTAAGCTGTTACGTAATGGTGTGTCGTTTAACTGGACTGATGCACAGTAAGAGAGCTTTGAGAAGCTTAAGATTGTACCGACTGATGCCCCTATTCTAATACAGCTGGAGCCTGGAAAAGAGTTTACTGTTTATAGTGATACATCACATGTTGGTTTGGGATGTGTGTTAATGCAGGATGGTAAAGTGGTAGCTTATGATTCTCGTCAACTTAAGACCCATGAGGTGAATTATCCGACGCATGACTTGGAGTTGGCCGCTGTGGTATTCGCACTAAAAATCTGGAGGCATTATTTGTATGGTGAGAAGTGTATCATCTACACTGGTCATAAGAGCCTCAAGTATCTCCTCACTCAGAAGGAGCTTAATCTTAAGCAGCGCAAAAGGATTGAGCGGCTTAAAGACTATGACTGCAGGCTAATATGGTGGTTGATGATGCACTGAGCCGTAGGGCTATGACTGATTTGAGGGAGATATTTGCTCGCCTAAGTTTATTTGATGAATGGTAGTTTATTAGCCGAGCTTCAAGTTAAGCCATCATGGATTGAGCAGATTAAGGGTAAGCAATTGGAGGATGAGTTGTTAGGTCTTTGATTCCAGCAGATTGAGGGTGGTAGTACTATGAATTTTGGACTAAACAATGATGGGGTACTCTGTTTCCGTGGGAGAATCTGTGTTTCTAATGATACTGATTTGAGATAGGCCATACTGAGAGAGGGGCATAGTTGCCCTTATGCTATGCATCCAGGCGGAAATAAGATGTACCGAGACCTCCGTGAGTTATATTGGTGGCCAGGGTTGAAACGTGAGGTTACTGATTTTGTGGCCAGATGTCTGACTTGCCAGTAGGTTAAGGCTGAGTATCAATTTCCTTCAGGTTTGCTGTAGCTGGTTAAGATTCCTCTTTGGAAATAGGAGCACGTAACTGTGGATTTTGTTAATGGGTTGCCTTTAACACCCACTAAGAAGGATTCAATATGGGTCATCATGGATCAATTGTAACACCCACTAAGAAGGATTCAATATGGTTCATCGTGGATCAATTGACCAAGTCCACCCACTCTATACCGGTTCGTACTAATTATTCTCTACACAAGCTGGCGAAGCTTTATATTTCTGAGATAATGAGACTGCATGGAGTACCAGTTTCGATCACCTCTGATAGGGATCCTCGTTTCGTGTCCTAATTTTGGAGGAAGTTACATGAGGCTCTAGGTTCAAGGTTGGACTTTAGTACTGCATTCCATCCTCAGACCGATGGTCAGTCTGAGAGGGTGGCTCAGATACTAGAGGACAAGTTGAGGTGCTACCGCTTTGATCCTACTTATATTGTCCCTGTTGAAGAGATCGAGGTTATACCAGATTTGACTTTTGAGGAAGAGCCAATTCAGATTCTGGATCACGACGTTAAGGTTCTGAGAAGGAAATCCATTCCATAGGTAAAGGTTCTATGGCGTAATCATAACACTAAGGAGGTCACATAGGAGCCAGAGGATGTGATGTGTCAGTAGTGTCCTCATCTGTTCTGATCAGGTAAATCTCAAAGACGAAATTTTCTTCAAGGGGTAGAATTGTAACGCCCCAAAATTTTAATTTTTGATATTGTGAATGTGTGACACAAACATTTGTCAGCTTTAGTGGTTATGTGTTCTGAAAGTGTTTGGGAGGTCTCAAGTTCAAGCAAGGACTTGGGCAAATTTTGGTAATTTTATGAATAAGACCTATCTTTGGTCAGTAGGCTTTTAAGTAAAAGTTGGCAAATAATTAACAGAATGGGTTTGCTAGTCTGGTGCATAAGTGGTGTGTTAGTGTGAGGGAGGTCATGGGTTCGAATCTTTGGGACGGCAAAAGTTGTATTTTTTCTCCTAATTTTAGCAAGAGTTGTGCTGAACTGGGTTTCTGAGTGGTGGATGTGTAGTGGAAAGTGAGGGAGCAATTTGAGGAGTGAATTAG
The DNA here is from genome assembly GCF_025698545.1 of Gossypium raimondii. Taxonomy (NCBI): domain Eukaryota; kingdom Viridiplantae; phylum Streptophyta; class Magnoliopsida; order Malvales; family Malvaceae; genus Gossypium; species Gossypium raimondii. The sequence continues at coordinate 28,801,338 of NC_068570.1, read as the reverse complement.
GGAATTATGGGGGAGAATATCCAAAATCTGATCACTTTTTCCTTTTTCGAAAAAAAAGAGTCGTTGCTCTATCCATTTTTTTGACATTTTCTCTCCCCCATCTCTACTGATTTTTTTCTTCCTTGCTTCTTACTCGATTATCTTTTCTTTTCTTTCCTCTACTGCTGAAATTCCATTGTTCCCCCTAAACCATTCTTTCCTCTTGATTTCGTAGCATTAAGCAGCACTTTTGCAAATTCAGTCAGTTGTTGGGTATCATTTTAAGAGATTATTTTGTGTTCAATAGTCTAATTCTGGGGTGTTGGCAGTAGCATTTCGTGAAGATTAAGGCTCTCCTCGTCATTTTCGTAAACATACCGATTTGAAATTTTTGCGGTAAGTGTTCATCGTTTATGGGTAAGTATTTTGGTTTCAAGATTTTGATTAATCACGAGGTAAGACTAAATATGGTGTTATTTGTTCAATTATAGGCTTTGGAGTGCTCGGGGACCACATAAAGATCAAACAAAACCAAAAATTCGAAACACAAAAATAAGGGATTTAGCAAAAAGCCGAAATTGCTTGCTGTTTGGACAACAGCAGTAGGCTAACTTTGAAAAATCACCATAAATTGGTGAAATAGAATTAGAGAATGAAAAAAAATATGGGATTAAATATATTTGAGTCTAGTTTCATATTATGAGATATTTGAATTTTAGTGAGACAGGGTTAGAATGATTTCTGAATCCCCTGTCCTAATGTTAGAAAATTATTAAAAATTGTATAAAAATAATTATGGGTAGAATTTATATGTTTAAAATCCTGAATGAGTCTATTTTTAAGAGAAACAAACGGGAACATCATCCAAATTCTGTACAAGGGGATAATTAATATTTAGTGCAGAAAGGTCAAAACTGTCACACAACAGAATAGGGGAATCTTTAAGGAATAAACTGTACTTATTGGCTAAACCAATAATTATAAAACTTTCATGGTAAGACAATAAGTGAGTCTGGTTTCAAGGAAAATTTAGGAATCTTAATTCGGAATTCTGTAGCTTAAGATACAAGTAATTTAGTAACAGTGACTCAAGTAGATAGCTTTGAAGGATCATATAAGTAAATAGTGGAAACACATATGAATAATTAACTAGCACGGGTTATATTAAAATGGATCACGAGGCCAATGCCAATTTGGGTCATGTGGGCCACACGGGCGTGTGGGCGCACACAGGAGAACATCCTGGGCTTGTAGGCCTATTTTCACTGTTTACTGATAAGGTTACACGGGTCGCCCAAGTCGACTGTGAACCTACTGTAGGGTCGGTAAGTTTACCTAGACCCCTAATGGACTGAAATGACTGTATGACTGATATGATTAAGCCTGATGATGTCCCATTGATTTGATACTGTATGCCCTGTTTACATGCATGATATTATGTTATAGCATGTCATATCTGTATATTGCATTACATTGGGTTGGGGGATTATAATGTTCAGAGGAAGTGTACTGAAAGGCCTTGAGCCTAATTTACTGGCAGCTCAGTTGCAAACTATTGTCTACTGCCGCATTCGGTACTACTTGGAGTGTAGGGATGGGTGGGTTGATTATATCCCCACATGGAGTATAAGGTTAGACGGAAATGGTGTGTAGAGGCTGGATAGGTAGGATTTTTTGACTGTATATCTGTTACTGCTACTGATATTGTGATGGGATGATTATTTTTGTACTGAGATGGGCTAAGGCCCAAACTGGACTAATACTAATATTGAAAAGGGCTTAAGCCCAGACTGTGATTATCTGTTTACTGTCTGTTCATTTTTATGGGGGATTACACACTGAGTTTACATAAACTCACCCCTTCTGTTTAATCTGTACAGGTAATCCCCAAATAGAGGAAGATCGGTGCAGCGGAGGACTCAGTGCTGGCTACACGACTTCTTTTACACTGTTTACTACCTATTTATGATTTTACTTTTATTTGGGAGTATTTTGCTGTAATTATGGCCTGTACGAATTTTGGTTTAAAATTTGGATTTTATAGGGTTTTATTATTTAAATATGCTATTGTTAGGGAAAACTCGAGTTTTAAAATGAAATTAATTTTTTATCAAAAATACCACGAATAAGTAAATTGTTTAAAAGCTTCTGCAATAAAAATAAAAACAAAAAACATTTTGAAGTTGAATAACGATTTGTAAATGAATAATGTTTTGAAAACGAACGACACGATTTGAAGTTAACATAAGATAATAAAAAAATTAAATAGAAAAGAGGATTTAGCGAGGACATGTTTTTTGAAAAGCACTACCATGTGGTGTCATGAGATTCGGTAATAACGTCTAGGCCGAGTTTGGGGTGTTACACATAGACGAACCGTGAAGCATAACAATGGTGTATTTCGGGGGTGAACAAGCCAAATGAAGAAGAAAACTTTATGTTTTCTTCTTATATTTATATTTTTAACCTTTATTTTTTATTTTAATAATAAAACTACTTATAAAACTTATAAAATTAAAAGAAATTAAAAATTAAACTATCCATCATCTTAAGAATGGGTAATTTACCCATTAAGGCTATCCAATTATGATTTTTTAATCAATTAACACCTTTAAACTAATAGTGATTGACTTTTCAGCTTTTACGCTTTAGTCCTTTTCGATTAATTAACTATCGAAACATTAAAATTTTTTAACGAAACTTTAATACCACCTTAATGACACTCTGTAAATATTTAAAAAAATATTTATGGCTCGATTTATAGAAATGTGGTCTCGATACCTCATTTTCTAGAACCACTTGACCTTAGGGTCTTACCACTTGAACTTAACTAATCTTCAATATAACAAAAATCACTATACCAAAAACCTTTTTAAAACCACATTAGACTTGTAAATATTATATAATAATATTTACGGACTTACTTGTCAAATTTGGTGGCCCCGAAACCATTGTTTCTGACACCACTAAAAAACGAGTTGTTACCCTTACCATATGATATTTCAAGTGAATTATGTGTTAATGCACCAACATGTGTTATTGATGGTGCTTAGGCTTGTGCCAAGCTTATGGTTGGATTATATCATGTTTAATCTTATGTTGTACATCAAAATGGTAAGTTATGTTTATTTTACGAACTTACTAAGAATTATATGCATACGTAGTTTTCTATCCTATATTATATAGTTAATCGGAAGCTCGTCGAAGATTTATCACACTATCTAGCGACTATATCAATAGTTTTTTGATGTTTTGGCCAAGGTTATAGTGGATGTATAGGTGGACTTGTGTTTGAATGTTAGTTGAGAATTTTGGCATGTATTGTTATTTTGGTTTATGTACTTTTGGTATTTATGGTTCCTTATTTATATGTGTTAATATGGCTAAGTTATGATGCATGAAAGATATGGTTCAAATGGTAAATTATATGAAGTGCTCATGGTTATGTTTGAGGTATGATTTGGTAAAAGTTGAGTGATATTTGATGGTAGAAATGTGATCAAGTATATGCATGTTTGGTATGTTAGCTTTTGAGGTGCCTTGTATGGCATATTGGTTGAATGATAATGTCTATTGAATTGGTCATTTTATGCATGTTTTGGTAAGGTTTTGGCACTTTGAAGTTGTGCAAAAAATGCTTTTAGGTACATGTTTGTGTTGGTGATGGAAATGGCTTGATTTTGGTCAATTTCATGTCTACACGGCGTGAGACACAGGTGTGTGACTCAGCCGTGTGTGACACATATTGGACACGGACATAGGCTGGGACACGATCGTGTGTCCCTATTTCGATTGTTACATGGCTTGACCACATAGGCTTGTAACCATTGCAGTTCAATTTTTCCAACTATTTCTTAAATGTTCCAAATGTTTCAAATTTAGTCCCGAGTTGTTTCTAAAGTGTTTTTAAGGCCACGAAGGCTTGGTTAAGGGACTATATGCAAGTAAATGACTGCATTATGATATGTTTATATTAATGTTTGCAAATGTAAGTTTTGTGTTACATTTTTACAGTAATGCTTTGTAACCCTATTCCTGCGATGGACACGGGTTAGGGGCGTTACATAGATTCAACTCTGTTTGTGTCATTAATTACTTCAGACTTTTGTGATTAGTATAAACATAACATTTCTCACCATATAGATAATGACACTAAATTTCAATGCAAAAATGACTGCAACTAACTTAAGATCATGCATCGGGTAATTCTTTTCGTGAGTTTTAAGTTGTCTAGACGCATATACAATCGCCTTGTCTTCTTGCATTAAAACACATCCCAAACCGTTGAAAGAAGCATCATTGTAAACAAGAAATTCTTTTCTAGATTCAGGTTGTGTCCACACTAGTGCCTCAGTCAACATATTTTTCAACTGATTAAAACTTTACTGACATTTCTCAGACCATACAAATCTAACATCTTTCTGTAACATTTTCATCATAGGTAATGCTATTATCGAAAGGTTCTTAACAAACCGTCAACAATATCCAGCTAATCACAAGAAACTACGTACCTCAGAAATGTTTTGCAAAGGTTTCCAATTTAGAATAGAAGAAATCTTGCTCGGGTTAACCCATATCCCTTCAGCCAAAATCACATGACTGAGAAATTCAACTTCTTTGAGCCAAAATTCACATTTACTAAACTTTGCGTACAATTACATTTCACGCAAGGTTTGTAACACGATCTTCAAATGTTGAGCATGCTCAGATTCATTTTTAGATCAGAATGTCGTCAATAAAAACAACAACGAACCTGTCGAAGTGTGACTAAAAAACTCGATTCATTAGATCTATAAACATTGCCAGGGCATTCGTTAGTCCGAAAGGCATAACTAAAACCTCATAGTGTCCGTAATGAGTTCTAAACGCTATTTTTGACACGTCAACACCTTTCACTCGCAACTGATAGTAACCTGATCTGAGATCGATCTTCAAAAACATTATGGCTACTTTTAGCTGATCGAATAAATCATCAATACGAGGCAATGAAGATTTATTCTTTATCGTGAATTTTTTCAATTGCCAATAATCTATTCACAACCTTATGGATCTATCTTTCTTTTTCACAAACAAAACAGGTGCACTCCAAGGTGATGTACTTGGTCGAATAAAACTTCTGTCAATTAATTCTTGCAACTGAGCTTTTAGTTCAGTTGGATTCATTCGATATAGAGCAATTGAAATAGGAGAAGTCCCTGGCATTAACTCAATAACAAATTCAATTTCTCGCTGTAGTGGTAAACTTGACAATTTAAGTTATAAGTAGTTTATCCCTTTTATATTTATTCATAATATAGTTTATTTAAACTACTAATTAGATCTATTTTCATTTAGATTAGAATTAATCTAGTAACTCGCCTCCCTTGGTACGATCCTCGGAGTACTCACCCAATCCGTTGTAACTATATTACAACCTAATCCTCATACTTGCGAACATAGCCTTGATTTCATATCTTTAAGCTGCAGTAATAGTTAAAAACCAGTACATTATAATCTCAAAAAATTTCTTTTACATCCCCATAAAGAGACTTTAATTGAAAATCAATTTACCACATAGTCTTCATACCATTAATAGATTTTAACATTTTTGATATAATACAAAATTTACAAATAGGTCCAAAAAACATTTTAACAACATCTCAAATATCCATATTCAATAATATATTTATTATAAGGCCATTAAATAAAATTTTGATGACTTCCAATATTGTCGACCTTTTCATATAAGTTTGATACCATATTACATGCATACTCAACATTAATAAACAATAACATACTCAAAACAACATCAATAATAATCATGGAATAACATGGTCAATATAAATAAACATTTTCTAGCTCAATCCACCATTTCCTTTCCTTCTTCAATTTCTTTATTATTTAACAAAATATCATAAATACTAAAATTATGGTCTAATGAAATTATGCTTGGTTGTTTAACTTAAAATGTTCAGTAATTTAAGTTTCCTTTATATGAACTTACTAAGAATTATTGCTTATGTTAGTTGTTTTCTCTTCCGATAGATCATCGAAAAGCTCGAATGATTGGAATTAACATTGGAGCACGATCACATTATCCATTGATCAACTTTGGTAACCTATGAACATATTAAAATAGTTATAAATGGCATGTATAGGGTTGTATATTAATTGGATATGTTATGAGCCTATGCTTAACCTACTTGCGTATGTATATGTTTTGAAATTACTTGGTATATGCTTGTGTTAATAGGTGAATTTATTCTCTTTTGTGTGTCTTATGAAGTATGGATAAGTGGTATAAATTGATAATGAAGTAACCAAATGGTGTGTGTGTGATATGCGTATTGGAATGTATATGAATTGTTGTTAATTTGGTAATATGGTAATGTTTTGAGTTGTGCTAAACCTTGATATGCATAATGCCTTTTGTCTTTGGCTTAGTTATTTAGGTGTTTAAATGGATAAAATTATTGTCTTTTGTGGTTAGGTAACTTTTTTGTATGAATTGAATATACTAAGATGAGATTTTTACCATTATTGAGATAAGTATCGATACTTTGGCAGTTGGGATCGAAACTTGATCAAGTGAACAGTATCCAAACAAAACAGAATGCAAAATGGTATCGATTTTCAATTGAGTATCGATACTTTTTCATAAAATATCGATACTATCAACTAATTATCGATACCATTATTTTACAACGATAACAAAATTGAATTTTGGTATCGATTTTCTGTAAGGTATCGATTGGGTATTGATACCAACCGCGGAACTTTCATTTTGGCTTTAAAACTTAATATTTTTGAGACTTAACCCTATTAAATGTTTGAAGTTCACAAATAGATCCTTTTAGAGTTCTGAAATTAAATTATATATATTATTTTTCATGTGATTGATGTTTTAAATATTAGATTTTTGTTGTATGTTTCTAAATTATTTGATAACTATTCTGAAATTATGTGAATTGTTTTGTTTTACTTGGTAACACTCTGTAACCTTAACCTGATAATAGAGATGATTTAGGAGTGTTACACCAGTTGAGGGTTAAGGTGTTCATGGATAGGCCATACCAATTTTGGGTTAATTCCCATCTTAATGACTCCCTAGGGTCGTCAAGCCTAGGGTTTAAGTTTTTCCTTTCCTGAACTGCTGATCCATTAAGAGAACCCTATAAAATAGTTAATTAACCATACCTCTACTCGCTAATCCCCCACAAGAGGAATAGTTCCTTATGGATTTCATAAACAATATAAACTTCGTATATAAAATAGACATGAATAGCAATTCAAGAATATAAAGTTTAGAAGAAGCCTGATTTGTACTAAATAGAATGTTGAATCCTCAAATAGTTTGATCAAGTTCACGAATCTGATCTCTTCCACAAACATAAAGAACAAAACTCAAATAAACCTAAAGCCTAAGAACAAAGAAAGACTAAAGACTAAAACTAGGAATAAAATTATACAATATAAAAAGTTGTCCATAACATGTATTAAATAAGCCTATTTATAGACTTAGAGTGGTTGCCGTCCTTGACCCTAGGCCAACTACCTCCCTCGTGCTTAATGTTTAATTGTGTAGATGAAAACACCCCTAACTTGTAATTATTTCTTGTACAGAGGTGATGTCAGACACACCAGGTCCTGTGTCGCGACATCGAAGGCAATATGCTTCATCTTTAGGGTATCTTGAGGAGTATGTCACGACATCGAAGATAGTCTTGAAATTATTTTATTCTGGTCCCTATGTTGTGGTATCCAACTCTCTGTGTTGCAATACAGCAACCAATATTGAGTTGTTACACCTTCTATTGGTCTTTTGGACACTTACAAGGCATATTACCTCACCCTTAGGCCCCATTAGACCCCTAAGGTCAATAAAAGACTCAAATTACACAATTTATTGAATTTAGATAGAATTACAAAAACTTAACTAAAGCTTAACCAAAGTTCTTGTATTCAGGCTCCTAAAGTGTGAAAATTAGTTTAATTTGCTACATCGAATTATGACAAATCATCCTAAGCCTCAAAACATTACAAGCTGCAAAGCCCTATGTGACCTAGGTAGACTTATTCACAAATTGACGTCATACTAAATAATTGCATTTACGGCTGTTTGTAATTTGCTAGGATAATCAAATTACATTTATAACTTATTGATTGATCAATACATTTGAAAACCTTAATGTTTGTATTCTTTGTAATATACTGAATTTAAGTGTTTGATATCAAAAGTGGTAAGTCAGCTATATATCATTCCAAGATTATGTGTGAATATGAAATGCTTAGTCATGTGCTCCAAAGCTAATATTTGTACCATATTTGCTCAAGGGTCATCTTTTAATTACTATCTTTTTTTTGCTTTGCTTGAGGACAAAAAATGACTTAAGTATGTGGAGTTTGATCTATCGTAATTTAGAGTAGCAAATTAAACTAGTTTTCACATTTGAATATCTTGAATACAAGCATTTTTATTATATTTTAATCAAGTTTTCTTAGTTTCATTTACATTCAATAATAAGTGTAATTTGAGTCTTTTATTGACCTTAGGGACCGAATGAGGCCTGAGGGTTAGATAACATTATTTGTGAGTGTGCAGAAGACTATTAGAAGGTGTAGAAACTCAATACTGCTCGATGTGTTGCAACACAGGGAGCTTGATGTCGTAACATAGGGAGCAGAGCGCAAGAATTCTGAAACTACCTTCAATGTCACAACACATCCAAGGGATGCCATGACACACCCCTGAAGCTATCCCGAGTATAAGCATACTGCCTTAAATATCGCGACACAGAATTAAGGTGTCACAACATCGGTCCTGTACGAGAAATAGTTATGAGCCAGGGGCATTTTGGTCTGCACAATCATATATTAGACACAAGAGCATCAACTGACCTAGGTTTAAGGACGACGACAACCTTTAAATCTATAAATAGGCTCTTCTAACACTTATTATGGATAGTTTTTCATATTGTATAAGTTTCTTCCTAGTTTCATTATTTAGTTTTCTCTTTTCTTAAGCTTTAAGATTATTTTCAGTTTTGTTATTTGCTTTCATTGGGAGACCCGATTTGTGGAACTCAATCATTTCCGTGTGGATTCAACATTGTCTTTAATGCGAATCAGGCTTCTCCTAAACTTTATTCTCTTGATTCGTTATTCATGTCTATTTTCTATATCAAGTTTATCATGTTTACAAGTTCATGAGGAACTAATCATTTTATGGGGGATTAGCAAGTGAATGTATGATTAATTAACTGTTTTATTGGGTTCTCTTAACGGATCAGTTGTTCGGGAGAGGAAGAACATAAACCTTAGGATTGACGACCCTAGGAAGTTATTTAGGTTAGAATTAACCCAAAATTGGTATGGCCTATCCGTGAACACCTTAACCACAAAACCGGTCTTGACTATGAGGTCGACAGGTAAGAAATTCTTGTTGACTCGTTATTCTGGTGGAAGATCGAGAGATCCTGCTAGGATATTGACTAGTTAATTGAAAAAGGAACCCAAAGCTATATAGTTAGTTATGATTGTCGAAGCAAGCTAATCACCTATGCTCAGATCATTAAGTTTCTATAGCAAATCTTCCAAGTTTTTCCATAGCAAATCTTTAGTTATTAAAAACTCCCTATTTATGTTTAGTCGTAATATAAATTTTTTAAGGTAATAAGTACCTTTATTTATGCTTAAGTTAGGATTAATTTAGTGCTTACCTCCCTTGGGTATGATTTTTGGAGTACTCACCTACTTCGTTGTAACTAGATTACAACTTGACCCGTATACTTGCGGATACAGCCTATTGGAACGACAAAAATGTGCAAGTGTACACAATCGCAACAAGTAATAAAGTTACAAGTAAATGTCGAGTTATCGTACCCACAAGGACTATGAAAAGAATTATTTATGAATTTTATTTAAAACACTTTGGTAAAGAAAAATATTTTGTTTGAAGAGGGTGATTAAAAACAAAGATTTTAAACTAAGTGAACTAAATAAATAAATCTCAAATGCACGATTTCAAAATACGATTTTAATAAAGATGACTTAATTGTGTTAGATTAATTACATTTCTTAACTTAGAATTATTAAACTCATATTTATATTGTTACGAATAAGTTCACGGCAACTCGGTAACTTGCTAACTTATGAACATACTCACCTACCAAAATCCATTTATCTCTTGACTATGTCCCTATGTCAATTCAACCGATTAAACAAATCTTAATAGGCAAATATGTTATTGCACATACATACTTATTAAATCAAAATAATCTCTTGTACATATCCCTATGTCAATTCAAAAAATTAACTTAATTTAATAAGCACATAAGAGACTATGTGAGGTAACAAAGTATCCTTTCCTCGAAATAGTTTAATCACAATAATCTTGCAAGTTATGCAAGGCAAATGTATCGTCAGATACCGTTGCTAATCTAACCCTTAGCTACCTTAGATGATTAAACATGCACTGATTAAGTATTGTGTTCATTAATTACAATTTCAATCCATTTAAATAATTAATTCATTAGTTATCTAACAATTTTAATGCAAGAATAACTTAGTCATGATTTTACTTGATCAAACATCTTATCGAGGCCTATAACAACATAACACAATTTAATAATTTTAACAAACGAAATGCAATCAACCTAACACGAATTAAATTCAAGCTAAATTGATTAAATTAACCATTCAAACAACATAAATATTCATAGATATGTTCAGCATAACAACAAAAATTAAAAAATTGGGAAAAAGAATCAAATCCGGTGTTTTTCCGTGGCTTGACAAGTTGCTCCGTTCTTCCTTCTCTGTTGTCCTCGTCGACCAAGGCTGCTATGAACACTTAATTGCTACTCCAAATAGCTGATGAACGCCCCTTTCCCAAGAGGAGAAATCAGAAAGAGAGCAAGGGAATTTTGGAATGGAAAAGAAGAGAGAAAGTGGAGAGAAGAGAGGAAAGATGTGAATGCTTGAGGTGTGTTTTTCAAATGACCAGCCTAATGGGGGTTTTATAGCTGAGGAGGGCTGCTAAAAATAGCTAAAATTATCAGCCAAAGAGCCCTCCCTTGGTCGGCCACACATGTGGCAAGGTTGATAGTTTCAACTCTGCTAATTTAGGCTTGGGGCAAATCTATAAAGCGACCAATTGTGGAGGGGTTTGAATGCAACTTGAACAAGTCATTAAGGGCCTCTTTGCAAGCTTAAATAATCAGCTAATAAGCTTATTTGGGTCAGCTCTTGGGACAATTTTTGGGCTGTCCATTTCTTGGTCGGTTCAATTCATTCGGTTCAGGTCAACTGGACAACTTTTTCATAATTAATTAATAATAATTTATTAACCCAAATTAAGTTGGACATAAATTAAAATTAATTATATTATGAATTAATACATAAAATTTTGGGTCATCTTAGGCTAAAATTTAGTTCGCTTCAATACTTCAAATTACTTCTCGGTTTTGTGCTTCTAATAGTGTCTACCGAGCCATTTTTTTCCCTTTGTGCAAATCTATCGAAAATAACCAAAATTTATCAAAATTAATTATAAAATTAACTAAAATTCAACATGTTCATATTTTAAGTGCACTTTAATTATTTTTTAAAAATTAATTATTTTTTCGACAAGAATTTTATCGAAACTGTACGATTTTAAGTTCAAAATGGTATGTAAAATGTGTAAATTTTCGTGTTTCCACCTATTTAACGTATTTTGTACAAGATTTCTACTATGGACATTGGTACGTCCTATGACGATCAAATACGGAAAGACAACTTGTATTAGTAGATAATCTAAACATGTCCTTAGTCTAATTAGAAACGAGCAAACCAATTGAAAGACTAATATGTCATCTACCAATTCCAATTAGGGAGATGTTTTGTCTTGAGTATCAGAGCGAATGACTCTTAGAAGATAGATAAATAGATGTGACTGATTGGATTGAGAGTACATCGAACAAAACTTTAGTAGAATAAATCCTAAATTCGTTTATTGATATATTCACTAGTGACGTTCATAGTGTGGTATACCTTAATCACGAATGGATAACGGGCTATGTATGTGTGACTCACATACCTTAATGTAAGTAAAATTCTGAGTTCAAATAGAAAAGGAATCGAAAGCTAGTGTGTTGGGCATATGACATCCACAATATGTAGAATCATTTACAATAGTGGAATTCATAGCACAACTAATGGGTAAGTGGTATCCTCTCATCAGAATTACATGATAGATGAAAAGTAAACATGGTCATAGGTCATTTATTAAGTTGCTTTCATAATTGTATGTAATTAGGGAGAGCTCAGACGCGATACTATAGTGGAATGAATTCATGACTAAATCAGTTTATAATTAATAGGTGGTCGCCCTCAACTCGTTACCCTCACAAACTACGGGAGGAAGAAAAATCAACAAATAGAGACAATGATCAAATAGAACTAATACGTGTGGTGTCTACAAGTGTGATAAGTTAGTTGTAATATAATTATACAATAGGGTACAAAGTACTCCAAGGATTAAACCTAAGAGAGTCAGTGATTGAACAATTTCTAGCTAATGAGCATGCAAAACAAGGAGTCTAACCAACTAATTGATAAACATTATAGTACAAAAAATCATAAAGTCAAGAATAATTATGCAAATCTACGAGCTAGCTACAAATGACTTAATTGAAAAACATGAAAAGTTACGAAATTAACTAATATGTAGGAAACGATGGTTGATTGATTTCGATGTGGTTCACCCATCCTTGAATTAGGGATCAAAATTTATTAAACTCCTAAAATGGTTTCATTTAACCTCTCGGTCTCAATTTTACCAAATTAGACAACTTAATCCGGTTTATCTATCGATCTCACCGCCAACTTATGACTAATGAATTGGTGTTCAACAAGATTTCCTCTCTGTTTCGCTTTCCTAAATCTTCCCTTAAGGTTTTGAATCCTAAGTCTTTAGGTTCATTCAAATTAGTCCAGTTTATTACAATTCAGTCCACCATCCAAAAGTTAGCTAACCACATATCCATCGACAAACCCCCTTAAAAGTTTAGCTACCCATATGAAAAACTAAGCTAACAAACATAAAAGAAGAAATCGTTGCAGCCATGAAAATAAAACTTGAGAAAAAGATGAAAGTTGGGATTTTTAAGCTAAAACTTGAAAGAAACATAAATTTGAGCATTCAATGGTGAAATAAAGGCTAAAAACATCACAGGTAAATTCATTAACAGATTAAACTAAAGGAAACTAAAATACATTAAACTAGAAGATTGAAATGTCATTACAAGCAAAGAAAATGACTATAAGGGTGCAAATAAACCTAAGCTTCAGTGTTAACTAACTTAACTAACTACAAGAACAACAATAACAAGAAAGAAAATGCAGAAAAATAAACACTACAACTATGGGAGATAATGAAAATTAAGAATAGTAGAAAATTGTAGAGAAAATTAAAGAAAATATAAGAGAAACTATCTAAAACTAAGCCTAAGTGTATCTCTCTCCCTTTCGGTTGAACAACAACTACCCTTGACATCAATTTTTGTCCCTTGAAGATTTTGGTATTGTGCTACCCAAGGATAATATATCATGATACCGTTGATAGGCTTGACTTAGGGTATTCCTTGGGCAAGTGGGTATCGCGATACCCAAAGTGAATATCGTGATACCACTGTATGTGGTCTTCATTCTTAGAGCCTATTGGATGTATCGCGATTCCAAGAATAGGATATCGATATATCCTCTCCTTTCGTGAAGTTCCTACTCGATTTTGGCCTCCAACGCGTCCTTACAACACTTAATCATAGATTAGGCCCCCCAATGGCACCATTGCCAATTTGGGTCTCAAAATAAGTAAAAAGAGACATTTTCACTTATTAAATCGAAATTCTAAAAACTATGAAAAGCTATGGAAAGACATAAAGTTGCTCGAGAACAAGCTCAGTAAGTATAACAAGAAAGGCTAATTTGCTATATCAATTTACGACAAATCAATAAGCGAAAAGCTAAAATTTTATTATAAATTATCTGAGCCCTAATTATATATTTTCAATCAATCCCTCCTCTAGTTCATTGAAACCATAAATGAATTGTCTATAAAAAATGAATGGAAATGATGAAGTTAGAGAAATGGATCGCATTCACAAATGAGTGTGTTTTTTATTCTAAGTATAGAAATGACTTGAGAATTAATTTAAGGTTTTGAATTTATTATTTAATTAATTATAATTAAATAATTGAATTTTGAAAATGGAATTAAATTAAGTAGCCATTATGAATCTATTGAATAAAGGAAATTACAATAATTTCTTCATAAATTCTTTTATGGTAAAGTTATCATAAATTTTTTTTTATGATGAAAGAAGGCAGTCGACTGCCTTTAGATCAAGTACTTCTTACATGTGATGCACCAAATTTATCTTCTAACAAAATTTTTCTAACAGGAAAGCTAGGGAACTCAGGAAGAGTGAGTTCAACATCATTATTTGAGTACGATTTAGCTAGCCAATCTACCACCTTATTACCCTCCCTTGGAACAAACTAGAATTTAACTTCTTGTAAGTACCTCTTAGCTTTCATAATCTGTCGTATAAGTGTCATCAAAGGAGTATTCATAGAATTTCCCAATATCATCTCAATAGCATCCAAGCACTCACTCTCAACAATAATCTTACTATAATTTTGTAGTCGAGCCACTTCAAAACCAGTTAAAATACCCCATAATTTAGAATTTAGAGCAAAGCCTCTCCCAATATATTCCCTGAAGCCTTCCAACCAATTCCCAGCAGAACCTCGCACCACACCACCCACCATCAGACAGTGTCCATTCATATTAAAAGATCCATCAACATTAACCTTAACCCATCCACTACTCGGCGAATGCCATTTCACCCTGATACATTGATTAACTCCCAATTATCCTGAACTTATTAGTGATTCCCAGATATTAGAGACAAAGCATTCAGTCCTGCTTACAATCTCATCAGGCCTGTTTGAAACTTGTTCAAAAATAAATTATTCCTATTCTTCCACAGTAGCCAGCACAAAACAGCAAAGAGTCTCGCATGGGCGTCATCTCCCCCAAAATCACCATTCAAGTTGGTAATTACCCAATCAAGAAGATCTAAATTAAAGAAGTGAGATAAATAATTTAGGGGTATTACCTTTTCCCATACCTTAGCCGCAATAGAGCAATCATATAGGGTATGAATGAATGTTTCTTGAATATCCCAGCACATAGTTCAGTCCTTTGAAGGAGACAAATTCGTTCTATTCCATTAAAAATTTGTTAATAGTTTCTGGTGTATAACTAGCCAGAGAAAATGCTTGATTCTTGGTGGTAGATTAGTCATCCAAATTCCACTCCAAGCATTGTCCCCTGCCTAGTCATCCCTCTGTACTAAACTGTTGTACGCCACTTTGACAGAGAACTTCCCAACTCTATGAGATTGCCACAGACAAATGTCTCTCCTGGCCATTTCACAAGGGGGAGGGCACACTACTATATAGTCCAAGACATTTTTACCAACATACCACTAAAGTGATGACCAGTTCCATTGATCATCTGTTTTAACCATATCAGCTACCTTGATTTGTTCCGCTCTATTCGAGTTGGCTAACATATGATTTTGAGTCGCTCCCAATTCAAGGATCCAAAAGTTGTCAAGAAAATCCACATCTTTCCCATCGCCTATGCTCCGTGAAATGTACTGCCTAAATTGTTCCCAAATATTTGATAAAGAGCACCAAACATAATAACAACAAGACCAGTAAATAGATTTGGGGCATCGATCTATTATCCTATATTTATGTAGCAACAATGTACCTAAAAAGCATACACATTGGTTGTAAATTGAAATTTTACCTTCATAAGAAAAGATCGATTTTGGGGGTTCATTCTCTTGAATCCAAGACTCCCGCACTTCATAGACTGGTAGCATGTTTCCCAATTAACTAAGTGCACTTTCCTGGCATCTCTCGTGGAGCCCCAAACAAAGCTCCTAACAATTTGTTCAATCTTGTCAAGAACACCTACAAGAATCATGGTCGATTGTATAAAGTAACTTGGGGTGGCCAACAATACTGACTTGGAAAAAGTAATTCGACCAGGCATAGAAAGGAGTTTAGCATCAAACCCATTAAGCCTCTTCTGCACCTTATCTATAGTAAATTGGAATGTACTCTTAGTGACTCTCTTATGGAACAATGACATTCTAAAATAGATCCCCAAGTCATCCACTTCCATAAAACCCAACTCCTTACTAACCATCTCTCTAACCAGCTTATTAGTGTTGGCTGAAAAATGAATTTTTTTATTTTTCTACATTCATTTTGTGAGCCGAAAACAAGTAGAATTGGTGAAGGAAAAATTTCATGGCTGCAGCAGTTTCCTTACTTGCTTCTCGAAACAATACTAGATCATCCACAAAAAAAAAGATGTGATATTAGAGGCCTTCCCCTTTCAAGCCAAATAGGCTTCCAGGTAAATTTAGTGACAGCCAACTTAATAGCCTGACCAAGCTTCTCCATAGTTAACACAAATCTATAAGGAGAAATAGGATCCCCTTACCTTACACCTCTTGAAGGGAAAAATTCATCCATGAAGCACCCATTCCACAAAATTTGCATGGAAGAATACGTGACACATTGCATAATGACACGAACTAATATCTCAGGAATTTGTGCATCTAAAAGTGTATCCTCAATAAACTCCCATCTCAATCTATCATAAGCCTTTTCCATGTCAATTTTGATTTTAATCCATCCTTTCTTCCCCTTTTTTATGTTGCATCGAATGAACATCCTCTTGAGCAATAATCATGTTATTCATAATATTTCTTCCCCCAACAAATATAGTCTGATTAGCTACAATACGATACGACATGATAGGTTTGAGACGATTCACAATTACCTTTGTTAGAACCTTGTAAGGCACTACATAAGCTTATGGGTCAGAACTGAGAGATTGAATCTAGAGAACTTACTTTGGCGATTAGCACAATCAACATTTTATTAAGAAAAGATTCAACATTACCTTCTTCAAACACCCTTTTAACCATGCATACCAGCGGCTATCCTACAATATTCTATTGGCTTTGATAAAATTAGGCATGAAGTCTGTCTACCCCCGGTGCTTTAAACTGTGCCATCTCAAAGAGAACATTATGAACTTCTTGATGAGAAGGAATTTGTCCAATCGAATCCAATAAACCCAGTTCAAGAATGGAGAACATGTTCTGAATAGGAACCCGACCCATACTAAACATATCTATCGTATACAACCTTTTAAAGAAAAGAATAGTTTCAGCTTTCAACACTTCCTCCTCATAGCACTACTCACCATCAGACTATCTTAGAGCTTTGATCTCATTAAAACGCCTCATTGAGTTAGCCTTACAATGGAAGTACTTGGTGTTTCGGTCTCCAAGAGTCAACCAATCACTCCGTGCCTTTTGTCGCCAAAGACTCTCTTCTAAGTCCATAATTCCCTCAAGTTCAACTCGAAAAGATTTCTCAATATTAAGAAGGTTTTTACATCGAAACCTTTCCAGCACTCTTTGGATGCCATCAAGTTGGTTCATTATATTCCTCTTCCTCTTCAAAATGTACCTGAAAACATCCCTATTCCACATTCTTGTTGCTGTTATAAACTTCTTAACCGAATCTTTTAACGAGCTCTCAATATTTCAATTCTCATTAACCATAGAACTAAAATTGCTAGAAGACAACCAACCACTTAGGAACCAGAAAGGACGAGGGGAATTTGTTATTATCTTGCTTCCAAATAAAATCGAGAGTAGGCGATGATCAGACTTGATTTTTAGCATATGAAAGATAGCAGTATTCGGGAACTTTAGCTCCCAACAAGAATTGCGTAAGGCTCTATCAAAGCGTTCAAATATATTCCCTCTATTCCAAGTGAATTTGGGACCTTTAAATCAAATATCCTTCAACTCACAAACTGAGCATACCTGCTGGAAAGCTGGACAACTAGAAGTAGCCTTATTCGAGCCACCTTTCTTCTCATCCTCATCAAGTAAAGCATTAAAATCCCTAGCAATCAACCAAAGGATATTAATATTTTTAGCAATGTAGCTTAGGCCATACCATAACTCCTTCAAGTTTCTATGAGGACTTCCATAAACACCTGTAAAGAACACCCAATCTATAACATCATCAAATTTAAGTTTCATGTAAATAAACTGCATATGATTAACCATAACTTCGACACGGATATTATCCTTCCACAGAATCTATATTCCACCTGAATATCCCATAGCTTCCACCCGATACGAGTAAGGTAAACCAATACTTTTTATCACTTTATCAGCTTTTAATCTACTAATTTGGGTTTCCATCAAAACCACAACACAATGACCTACTTCGCGTAAATACTCCTTCATAATTCTACCAAAATTAAGGTGTCCAGCACCTTGGTAGTTCCAAAAATAAATTCTTGACATTATAAAAATCAGAATTAGAAATGGCCAAACCTTTGATGGCATCATTACTCATCAAATGAATCATCTCTGAGTGTCGCGTCATTTTTACCCCCATGGACCACTCCTGATGGTTGACCCAAAATTTGTCCACTAACAACCTGGTCCAACACCACCAGTTCCATGTTCTCCTCTCGTATGTCCGCAGCTACCCTCCAACTCCAAACAATCCACCATTCCTTGGATAACCTGTCAAACAAGAACTGTGTCAACAAGTCCATCAAGATTTCCCCATCTCCTCTAGATTCAGAGCTCGGAGTATTATTACTCCTACTTTCCTTCAAAAAAATGAGGGAGTGCAAAATAAGGAATAAGATTTTTGATGCCTAGTTCATTTCTCATAAGAGGAGAAGAACCAACTAAATAATTTGGGTTCTAGTTTTCTTTGAAATTGTGAACTGAGTGAAATTTTTGATCCAATATTCCTCGGTTACCATTGGTACCAAATTTAGGTAGCCCAGATCCCACTTCATCCCAATCTTGAGAGTTCCAAAACTCATCCCATTCTCCTCAATACCACCATCCTGATTCTCCATTCTAGGCCCACCCACAGCCTGCTTATTAACCTGCCCTTTTACAGCCACAACCCATTTTTTATGGCCTTTAACTTTAGTATTCTTCCCTATATTACCCACATCAAATTCTCACCCATTCATAATCTTTGTACTAGATTCAGAGAGATTTTCTTGACCCTCACCCGATAATTCAACAGGTAAATTATCTTTGTGTTCCTTCTATTTCCTGAAATTAAAAATACCTGCACCATTCTCATTGTTATCATCTTGTGAGACACCTATTTTGGAAAAATATTAAATCGAGATCTGAAAAGATTGTTTCTATTTCCACTCTCTTGTCCATTATCAGTTCTCCGATTTGGTCTACGATTCTAGCGATCCAAAATCTTCCACTCACCAAACCTTTCATTTTCAATGGGTTCTTGAATTGATCCAGTGTTTTCATATTGGTCCAGTCTAACAGGATCCTCAACTTCACACAATCCTTTCTCCTTATTCTTTATTATCTTTAATTGAGGACAGTCTCCTTTCAAGTGCTCGAATGTGCCACAACCAAAACAAACTGTTGGAAAAGATTCATACTCCACTCTGTGGATCTTGCTAACAATTCTTATCCTAGAAACGAACAACTTGCTTAAGTCAATTAAAATTTCAAATCTGACAAACTGACCCTTGCTTCTTTATCCGTCAATAAATAAATTTTGAATACATTCCCCACCATTTCACTAATAGCTTGGAGAATACTTCTCTTGGATCCTAAAAAACTCAGTATACAGACCCATGCAACAACACCATAGAGGAATGATTGTAATGGAGAAAACTATTTCCTCCAAGGTTATAACGACCTGATGTCAAGGGTGTCAGAAAGTGTATTTATGAGACTCTGTACTCGTAAATCAGACCCATAAATATTCAATAATATTTATGAGGCTAGTTTAGAAGTGAATTAATTTTGGATTAGTAAATTTCATGAAATTAGGAGTTGTTAAGGTACATGGACTAAATCGCGTATTAGTTAAAAGTTAAATTATAGATTGAAATAAATGAAAGGGACTAAAGAAGCAATTATGCCTTTGTTTCATTTAAGTGGACAATCATAATGAACATTTATGACATGTATATATATTATATATATTATGCTAACCTAATATGTATATATATGTTATAATAAATAAATAGTATAAAATGTTTGTATATTATATAATAAGGAATAATAATAGTTATAATAATAAAAACAAAAGAAAGAGAAGATTTCATTCTTTGTTACATGCAAATTAGAAAAGAAATAAATAAATAAAAAAGAGAAAAGGGTGCACAGCTAAGGGACCTAAAGGTTCAAATCCAAATTGGTTAGTGCAAATTAGTCGTTTTCTTGTAATTTTTATGTTTTTGGAATCCCAGTACCTAGGGCTACCCAACCCATGTTGTAATTTTTAGTATTATTCAAGATTTTAAATGTTGATATTGTTGAATAGTTTAAGTAGTAGGGATTAAATAGATAGATTTTTTAAGTTAGAAATGAAAAAGAACTCAATTTTGGAATAAATTGTTGATTTTGAACAATATGGACTAAATTGAGAAAATTTTGAAATTAAGGGTCGAATTGGAAAAGAGGGAGCTAAATTTAGTTTAGAGTGAAATTTTTATAAAAATATAAAGTTAAATGTGAAGGTTAAAAATTAGTCTCGATTTATGGACTAAATTGAAGAATAAGCAAAATATAGTATGAAAATTAAAATTTAATGTGAAACTGAATTGTGTAATATTAATGTATTTTAATTGTTTTATTTCGTAGCTAACGTCTATCAGAATCCTTGAGTAAAAAGGGGAAGGATAAAATCGACGTCGAATAGCTCGGAATTCACAGTTTGTGTTTCTATAATCCGAACTCTAGTAAGTTGTTGCATTTTGAACTATTGTGCATGGTACAACATGAGGTGAGAACTTTTGAACATTGCGCTGAAATAAATCAAATGATGATTAAAATGACTCGATTATGAATATCGTGAAATGGGGTATTTTATGACTGTTGAATTGAATATATATGTATTGAGAAAATGTGGTTATTATCAAATTGAATATATGCTTATATGTGATGATATACATTCATGAAATTGAGACATTAGTTGTATTGAAAGTAAAGTAAAACCCTATTAACTGTTTCCGGCTAAGTTAGATATAGATGGCATGCCGTAGGATAGGAAGAGTTTAGGGATTTCTTCGACCTTGAGTCGATGAGGCATTGGGTACGAATTTGCTTTGGTTTAACCGATGAGACACTAGGTGTCAATTTATATAGCACTAGGTGCAGTTATTACTTTGAATTTATCCTATGAGGCACTGGGTGCCAAACTTAGTGCGTTGGTTGGATCCGTGTATCCATCCAAGTCGTGTTAATATGGGAAAATAAAATAATAATTTATTTGATTGATATTGAAATGGAAAAGATGAGAAATGATTATGAGATGAGAAATGAAATATGAAATGATGAAATGAGATGTGAAACTTGAAATGAATTCAAGTATTGATCAAAGAGATGAATCATGCTATTGCATGAGTTGAAGTATTCAAATGTTATATGAAATGTCATTGATATATATATACTTGAACATGTGGAATTTAGTGGATATTATAAAGAATGAGAAATTTTGTATTATTGATTTGAAACATAAGTGCATAACACTTCTTGCTACATTCTCACATTTTGATTACTGTGCGTAGGCTAGGTACTTTCTAACTTATCATTGACTCAGTATCCAACAACAAATCCCGAGCTCAAGTGTGGTGATGTCATATTTTGTAATGGCATGTACCTAGGAGGTCTTTTGGTTGATAGGGTGATGATATTTTGGATTTCAAGTGAATTAATGTTTATATGTATATATATGGTTGTGGTTGAAGTTAGGTTTTGGTATGTGTTTTTAGTTTTAAAGCTTTATATCCTAAGTAGCTAGATGTTAGTTAAATATTGGAAAATTTTGGTATGGATGAAAGTTTTGAACAGTTGATGCGTTGTTGAAATGTTTGAACATATAAAATGTGGTACCAGTGAGGGTACATTGGTTAGGCATATTAGGTGATGGATTTGGTATATTTTGAGCATGTTTAATCATGTTTTGAGTAGGTTAAACGATTGGTAATTGAGTTGCTTAGAGCCCAAGTAAGTAGGAAATGGTAAACTTGAGTTTTAAGGTGCATTTTAGTGCACACGGTCTGTCACACGGCCGTGTGCCACACACGGGCAATACACATGGGCGTGTGCCTTGGGCGTGTTGGAAAATAGCATGGGTGTTGTTTCCACACGGCCGTGTGACCCAAGTCAGTGAGTTACACGGGCTAGGTCACGGTCGTGTGTCCCAAATTTGACAGTCACACAGCCTGGGGCATTCCACACGGCCGTGTGTCCCTTGTTTTTAGGAATTTTTTAAAATGGCCCTAAAATTTCAAAACTATTCCAAATTAATCCCTACCTATTTTTAGACTATTCTTAAGGTCCCATAGACTTGAAATAGGGGTTGTAAGAGTAACTTTTACTCTGAATTGGAATGATTTAGCAAACCTAAATTAAGTGCATTCTACTAACATCATCGAAGATAAAAAAATAATTGATCGGAGTATGGACCAGTGCTCCGATGCTAATAATTGGAATAGTCTTGTTATATAACCAAATTCTAGCATTCAAGAAGGGATAAATAGTGATAAAAGTGTAGACAGTGTAAGACAAAGTTAGCATTGCATAGCATGATTCGTTATTCGATTGTATAAGATTCTAGGATGAAAGTATTAAATTGTCATGACCTGCCCCTGGATACTATATTGTTAATGGCTAGCTTACATGTTTAATTATGATTGATTATTTGTTTTGATTTTTTAGTAATGCCCGTGACCCTAATTCGAAGACAGAGAAGGGTTATGGGTGCTACAAAGGTTGAAATGTTAGATACTATCCGTAAATCAGCCATGAACAATTTAAAAGAACGTTACTATAATCCATAAAATATTCAAACTTAGCTAGAAAATAGTCATTTTCAATATCCATGAAATCAATATTTTCATCTTCCAACTTGTTATTCAGGGGATTATTAAACGAATTAAAATTCATCACCGCATCTCTAAACGAGATGTTAGTAGAATGCACTTAATGTAGGTTCCTACATCAAAGATAAAATTCATCACTGCATCTCTAAAGGAGGTAGTGGGGTCTTCCTGGTCCCATAGACCCCACTGGTTCCGTTTGCTCACTACCTCCTTTGTCGTCAGGAGGTTCCTCTTCTCTCTACCTTACTTTTTTTACTGCCCGACCAGGAAGACCCTTCGTATCCTCGCTCATACTGCTCCTAAACATGATTGCTTTAAACATAAAAAAACTTGAATTTAAAACTAAGCTAAACTCAAAATGACCTAAACTTTTTTAAGTAATACTTTTTTTTCAATTTTAAGAGTGATTAAATTTCCTTTAAAGTTATCATAAATTTAACGAAATTAGAATTGAATTAAGAAAATTATTTAATTGAGAAGTAAATTTAGTTAATTTAATTAATTTAATTAACTGAATAAATAATATTTATTTTAGGAAAAATAAAACATGTATTAGGCTGGTTTAAATTATAAGGTGATGGGTCAAAAGTCTAGGAAGCAGATATAATTGTACCTAATACATGAGAGGCCCAATACTACCTATTGTTTACATTAAGGGGCAACAACCCTAGTAATATTTACTATGGTGTGCCACCTAGCTCTCTCCAAGTTAGACTAAGGGAATGTTTTCTATTTAAATAATATTATTTTACAAAGGCTTGTTCAACAAAGATTCTTCTATCTCTTTCTATAAATAGATGGCAGCAGTTGATAAAAAATAATAAGTTTCATCAGTTACGATACATCGTTATTCTATCATAAAGTAGTGGGAATTTATTAATTAAGAATAAATTCTATTTTCTGGGAACTACGATACTAGTTTCTATTGAGAGAATTACTTTGATACTGAAAGAAATAATATCGTTTCTTGTTCTGTGTTTGGTTAGTGTTGCTCGAGAACACACTCGGAGCAATTCATGGTACAAGGATAATGAAGATGGACATTCAGTTGAAAGTCAGGATCAACCTAAATCCGTCTCGCACAAAAACACGGGTAAATTACAGTAAAAAGTTTATTGTTAAAAATATCACAAATCAGCTCAGTATATAAAATTTTTAAATTTCCGCTACAACTATGAATTGTTTTCTTAACAGGATTTTTCCAACACATATTATTCCTCCGGCACTGGGCCATCCTTACTCACTTTTGACTCCCCATCAGAGGCATGGCAATCGACACTTCTTCAACTCCAACAAATTTTGAACAATTTTGTAACACCCCTGACCTATATTCGTCGTCGAAATAGGGTTACAGAGTATTATCGTACAAACGAAACAATAAACCATTCAAAATTATACATCAATGCAAACATAATCTAATTTCATTTAAATAAATTCATAACATCCCTTAATCGAGCCCTCGAGGACCTAAAAATAAAATAGAAACAATCTGGGACTAAATCGAAAATATTTAGAAAATGTAGGAAAATTTTGAAAATTTAATGTAGGGTCACACTACCATGTGACATTTGACTCAAACGGCTAAGACGCATGCCCGGGTCTAAGGCCATGTAACAATCGAAATAAGGACACAAGGCCATGTCCCAACTCGTGTCCATGCCCATGTAACTCTCTGACTTGGGACATATGGCCAAGCCACTCGCCCATGTGCCAGGCCGTGTAACTCTCGAAATGGCCTCACACGCCTGTGTGTCAGGTCGTGTGTTAGGCCATGTAACTTTTGAAATTCAACCTTTAAAACTATAGGGGACACACGGCCATGTCGCATAGCCATGTGTCACACACGGCCGAGGCACACGCTCGTGTCACAGGCCGTGTGGACCCAAAATGAACCTTGAACCACAAGTTTCCCATTTCAAACTTACTTGAACATTAAGAAACTCAAATACCAATCAAAACACTTATTCAAAGTGACATTATACAAGCCAAAACTATACCAAATCAACCTATTAAGTGCCTAACCAATGTACCCTCATTGGTACCACAAGTATATATTTACATCAAAAATAATCTTCAAACACAAAATTATCACTTACTCAACCTAACATCTAATTCAATACCATTTCAAACATACCATATCTAAGCTATACCATAATCAATTCACCTCCTACTAATTTTGCCATTCTAAAAAGCATCACATAGCTATGCAACATATAATCTAGAATAAACATTTCAAAAACCACTTAGTTGAGCTGGATAGTGTGACTTGAGTGCCGATCCGATCGTCCAACCTTTCGTGTATCTACAAGGACATTAAATAGCATAAGTAAGCTCAATATAGCTTAGTAATTTCGACGTATTAAACGATAAATCTTACCAAAGTAAATACAACAATTCAAACAATAATAGTAAACCATGAGAATTTCTTGTCATCCACAATTTCAACCGATAAATTCACATATGTTCAGATTAATACTCAAGTATATAGAAAATCCTTCAAATTCATTAAACAGATTCCCTTATCGAGATATTCCATTCTAAGAATGACTTTGGAGTACAATATCCAACCATAACTTATCGATGCTCATAAGAGCTAATATCTTCATTCCAATGTTCATAAACATACTCCAACCATTCAAATGCTCATAAGAGCTAATCCAACTGAAACACGTCAATGCTCATAAGAGCTAATCAACCCAAAACACGCCAATGCTCATAAGAGCTAATCCAACCGAAACACTCCAAACGTAGAGTATAACACGAGAGTTCGCAACAAATGCCAAACCCTAGTTTACTCAGGAAATAAATATATACATCCCTCCAAACCATCTCCACTCCAATCCCTTACAACATACCATATCACGATTGTACCTTATCCTACATTCAATCCAATCCAAGCAATCAAATTCAATAACATATCTCAAATAATAATTCATTATCAACAATTGAATATATGTATTTTATATCATGTTATACTATTCAACAATTCATATAGATGTTAAATTTTAACCGTACGAACTTACCTGGACTGAATTGTAGTAATTGCAGAAGTTTAGGGACTATTTCGGTATTTTTCTTTTTCACGAGTATCTACGTGATCTTGATCTAAAATGTAAAATTCATCAATTATTAGCATACATTTCATATTCCAATCCATTTTACAATTAATACCCTTTTATTTTCTAAATTTACACAATTGCCTAAAATTTACAATTTTTACAATTTAGTCTCTTAACCTCAAATTCATCAAATTAACTATTTTTCTCAAGTTAATATTTCATTCAAAAACACTAGGCCCTTAAACAGCCCCCAATAAACCTTAAATTCACTTCCAAACCCTAAAATTTTTTCATTTTCACAATTTAATCCTAAAATCAAAATCTAACAAAAATCACTTTACAAAATTATCAAACAACACAATCAAAGGTTCAAATACATGGTATTCATAAAAAATATTCAATATTCATCAATGGAAACTTCCAAAATTTTTAATAGAATCAAAAACAAAGGTACGGGATAGCTGGACCTAGTTGCAACGATCTCAAAAACATAAAAATCACAAGAAACCGAATCAAAAAGGACTTACATGCAAGAGTTATTTATGGCCAAACTTTGGATCTCCAAAATGGAGACCCTCCTATGGTGTTTTGGCATGGAATGATGAAAAGATGAATAAAATGTTTTTTTTGTTTTAATTTTGTTTTAATTGATTAACTAAATTACAAATTTACCCTTAATTATTACCTTTTAATTTTTAAAAGCATATTGACGTCCATTAATAATCATATGGGCTAATTGTTACTTTAGCCCTTCCTCATTTAATAATTATGCTATCAAATCACTAGAAGTCAAGATTTACTAATTTTGTATCTTTTTCAATTTAGTTCTTTTTCCTTAATTAACTATTTAAAGATTAAAATTTCTAAACCAAATTTTAATACGACTCTAATGACTCTATAAATATTCTAGAAATAATATTTACGAGTCGACACGACGGAAATTTGTGGTCCCGAAACTACTATTTCGTCACCACTAAAAATTAGGTTGTTACAACTCTCCCCCCTTAGAAAATTTCGTCCTCAAAATTGTTACCTGAAAATAGATTCTGATATTGTAGTTTCATTGATTCCTCAGTTTCCCAAGTATCTTCTTCTGAACCATGATGATACCATAAGACTTTTACTAACGCTTATACGCAATTTGACTTCGAGCTAAAATTCACTTGTTCTTCTAAATTGAGCTCAATTTCACGAGCTAAAATTCTATTCGCAATTCTTTGACTTCCTGAGCTAAAATTCTCACTTGTTCTTCTAAATACGTCAAGTCTGAATGTAGCTCAATCTCACTATAAGGAATCACATGTGAAGGATCAGATTTATACTGTCTCAACATTGAAACATGGAACACATTATGGATTTTCTCAAGTTCAGAGGGAAAATTTAATCTATAAGCTACATGGCCGATTCTTTCAACAATCTCGTATGATCCTGTAAATCTTGGACTCAATTTTCCTTTATTTCCAAAACGTAGCACTTTCTTCCACGGAGAAACTTTCAGGAATACTCGATTGCCAACTGCATATTCTATATATTTTCTTTTTAGATCCGCGTACGATTTGTTACGATCAAATGTAGCTTTCAAACAATCTCGAATAATTCAAACTTTGTCTTCAATTTCTCAATTAAATCAATTCCCACCATTTTGGATTCACTCAATTTAGACCAATACAATGGTGTTTTACACTTTCTCCCGTAAAGAGCTTCAAATGGTGTCATTTTTATACTAGATTGATAACTGTTATTATATGCAAATTCAGCTAACGGTAGGTACTTTTCCCAGTTACTTTCAAATTTGAGTATACAACATCTCAACATATCTTCCAGAATCTGAATCACTCATTCCGATTGCCCGTCAGTCTGAGGATGAAATGCTATGTTGAAATTAAGCTTAGTGCCTAAAGCCTCGTGAAGTTTGCTCCAAAATCTTGATGTAAATCTCGAATCTCAATCTGAAATAATAGATGTTGAAACTCCATGTAATCTCACAATCTCATATACATATAATTTCGCTAATCTCTCAAATGAGAAATTTGTTCTGACTAGAATAAAATGTGTTGATTTATTCAATCTATCAACAATCACCCAGATCGAATCTTTCTTTCTTAGAGTTATAGGTAAACCAGATACAAAATCCATCGTGACTGTTCCCACTTCCACTTAGGAATCATAAAAGGTTGTAGTAAACCTAAAAGTACCTGATGCTCGCTTTTACCTACTAACAAATCAAACATTTAGCTACAAATTCACAGATTTCACGTTTCATACCGACCACCAATACATTTGTTTCAAATCACAATACATCTTCGTGCTACCCGGATGAATAGAGTACGTAATACTATGAGCTTTAGATAGAATATCATGTTTCAAATCTAGATTATTCAGAATGCAAATTCTATCACGATAACGCAATGTACCATTATCATCAACACTGTACTCTATACTCAAATTATTTGGAACCAGTTGTCGTTTCAACATCAACTTCGGATCTTCATTTTGTAATTCTCGAATTCATTGTAGAAGTAGGGTTTAGTTCTCAACTCTGCTAGTATAGAACCATCTTCATTCAGAGCTAAATGAGTGTTCAACACTCGAAGTGCAAACAATGACAACTTTTGACTAAGTGCATCCGCAACTACATTAGCCTTTCTTGGATGATAATCAATAACTAGATCGTAATCTTTCAATAACTCTAACCAACGTCTCTATCTCAAATTCAATTCCTTTTGAGTCATCAAATATTTTAAACTTTTGTGATCTATAAACACGTGACATTTCTCGCTGTATAAATAATGTCTCAAAATCTTCAAAGCGAATACAATCGCCCCCAGCTCGAGATCATGAGTAGGATAATTCTTTTCATGCGGCTTTAACTGATGAGAAGCATAAGCTACTACTTTCCCTACTGCATAAGCACACAACCCAAATCGTTGAGAGATGCATCACTATAAACAACATATGCTACCCTAGATTCAGGTTGAGTCAACACTGGGGCTTCCGTCAACATGTTCTTCAGCTGATCAAAACTCTGTTGGCACTTATCGGACCAAACAAACTCGACATTTTTCTGTAATAATCTAGTCATCGGTGATGCAATAATCGAAAAGTTTTTAACAAAATGTCGATAGTAACCTACTAAACCTAAAAAACTTCGCACTTCAAAACATTCTTTGAAGTTTTCCAATTCATCAAAGTTGAAACTTTACTTGGATCAACTCAAATCCCATCAGCTGATATTATGTGACCCAAAAATCCAACCTCATGAAGCTAGAATTCACATTTACTAAACTTTACGTACAACTATTTTTCTCTCAAATTTTGTAACACAATTCTCAAATGTTGAGCATGCTCTGATTCTGTCTTGGAATAGATAAATATATCCTCAATAAACACAACAACAAATCTATCCAAATGAGGTTGAAAACCCGATTCATTAAATCCATAAAAGCAAGCAGGGGCATTTGTCAAACCAAATGGCATTACTAGAAACTCATAATGATCATAACGAGTTCTGAAAGCAGTCTTTGACACATCGCAGTCTTTAACCTTCAAATGATAATACCCGGATCTGATATCTATCTTCGAGAATATCGTGGCACCTTTTAATTGATCAAACAAATCGTTGATACGTGGCAGGGATACTTATTTTTATTGTGACTTTGTTCAACTGTTTGTAATCTATACACAATCTCAAAGAGACATCTTTCTTTTCACAAACAACACAGGTGCACCCCAAGGAGATACGCTCGGTCGAATAAACCCTCTGTCTAATAACTCTTGCAACCGTGCTTTCAATTCTTTTAATTCAGCTAGTACCATACGATACGGTGATATAGATATTGGTGTAGTTCCAGGAACCAGATCAATCACAAACTCAACTTTACGATTGGAGGTAAACCCTACAACTCTTCAGGAAATACATCAATAAACTCACTAACAATAGGAAAACGATCTAGCTTTGATTCTGAATCTCTGGTATCAAGAATGTATGCTAGAAATGCTTCACTACCTTTATGTATCAATCTCTTAAGTAGAAAAAGCTGAAATAATTCTAACAACATCTTTCGAACTCTCAAACTCAACTAAAATCATCTCTCTTGTCTGACATTTCAAATCAATCCATTTTTGTCTATAGTTTACTATAGCATCATGCAACGATAGCCAATCCATACCCAGAATAATATCAAATTCTCGAAAGGGTTGCAACATCAAATTAGTAGGGAATTCACAGCCTTTAACTTTTAGTGGACATTTACGATAAACTAAGTTAACTATCACACTCTGACCTAGTGGATTAGTAACTTGAATATCATAATCAGTAGATTCAACAGGTAATTACTTTTCCGTTACTAATGTAGTGCAAATATAAGAATGAGTTGACCCAAGGTCAATCAATGCATACACAATAACATCAAAGAGATAGAATATACTAGTAATCACATCAAGAGCAGTAGCTTCCTCTCTAGCTCGAATGGTGTATGTGAGCAGGTGCTCTAGCTTTTGACCAAATGACAGTGCATTTTTACTCTATACAAGCAGTCGCAAAAGCACTATTCTGGCCCAAACGCCTACTTTTCTGAGAGGTAGACATTTGCTTTTCATTTTGTTCTTTATTTTCTTTTAATTGTTTAGGAGAATTTTGGAGAAAATGATCAATTGACCTACATCTGTAACAGGCTCCCAACTTAGTTCTACACTCGCCAAGATGATATTTTCCACAATGTCTACAACTGGACTTCAAAGCATTTCGAACACTTCCCACACTATCAATTGGTTTAATGGGAACTTTGAAATCATGTTGAATTGATTTTTTTTGTTCGGATGCTCAAACATTGAAGTAGCTCAACTAAAATTTTCTTTAGTCTTCCTTGTCGATGATGTAGAAAATGACTTAGAAGAACCTCTCTTGTGAAACTCTTGAATCCGTCTATCCCGTTGTATTTTACGGTTGTACACTTCTTCCATTTTCCGTGCACGATCAAACAAGACAACAAATTCTCGAATTTCATTACCTCCAATCATCATTCAAATTTCATCATTCAGGCCATCTTCAAATTGGATACACATCTCTTCTTCAATAGGTAAAATTTCTCGAGCATATTTATTGAGATACAAAAATTCTCTCTCGTACTCAGCCACCAATCTATTTTCCTAACGTAATTCAAGAAATTCTCTCTTTTTCTTGTCCAGATACATTTTCTCGACATATTTCTTTTTAAACTCGGTCTAAAAGAATTCTCAAGAAATTTTCTCCCTCGGTACCACAACTACTATCGTAGACCACCAACTATACGCTTCCTCTTTAATAATGAAACGACACATCTAAGAAAATCATTAGGAGGGCAAGCCATTTCTTTGAAAACTCACAAGATATTTTAAAGCCAATACTCACCTTTAACGGATCATCTTCCGATCTACCCAAAATTCTTTGACACCACATTTTCGAGATTTTCTAATGAAATACGTTGACCAAGCTCAATCACAAGAGGAGGTGGAGGTGCAACCGGAGGTATAACAGGTGGTATAATAAGGGGTGGAGGTCGTTGAGCCGGATTATTCATTTGCATAAACTCGTTGAACCACTAGTTCATAAACCCAAAAACATGTTTTTAAGTTCATGTTCCTGTACTGGAGGAATCGAAACATTGCTACTTGTCCCATGATTAGAGGTCGGTACATTACTATTAACCTCATCATTGTCAACATGATTAGATCCGTCTGACATCTTTACAATCTATAAGAAAAACAAAGGTTAGATCGGATCAAACACGTCACACTATCGTAGATTTATATGGCATGTAATTCTAAACACTTCACACGCTACGTTCAGTCCAAGAATGGACTAAATCTGGCTCTGATATCACTAAATATAGCATCATTAACTCATATTCGTTACCAAAATAGGGTTATAAAGCATTACCGAACAAACAGAACAATAAACCATTCAATTCATACATCAATGAAAACATAATCTAATTACATTCAAACACATTCATAATGTCCCTTAATCGAGCCTTCGAGGCCCTAAAAATACAATAGAAACAATTCAAGACTAAATCAAAAACATTTGGAAATTTTAAGAAAAAGTTAGAAATTTTGGACTATAGGGGTCACACAGTTGAGACACACGACCATGCCTTAGGCCATGTAACAATCGAAATAAGGACACCATGTCCTAGCCCGTGTCCATGCCCATCTAACTCTCTAACTTGAGACACATGGCTAAGCCACACGTCTGTGTGCCAGGCTGTGTAACTCTCAAAATGGTCTTACATGCCCGTGTGTCAGGCCGTGTAACTTTCAAAATTTAGCCTTTAAAACCTATAGGGGACACACGGTCATGTCGTATAGTCATGTATCACACACAGGCTGAGGCACACACCCATGTCTCAGGTCGTGTAGACCCAAAATGAACCTTAAACCACAAGTTTACCATTTCAAGCTTACTTGGACCCTAAGAAATTCAAATACCAACCAAAATACCTATTCAAAATGACATTAATCAAGCCAAAAACATACCAAAATCAACCTATTAAGTGCCTAACCAATGTACCCTCATTGGTACCACAAATATATATAATTATACATCAAAATAAACATCAATACAACTTATCAATTCATTCAAGCTAATACCTATCCAATATACCTATCAAAGGTACCTCAATCACAACATTTCCTTAACACATATCATTCATATTAGCATAGAAACTATACCTCATTCTCATATATTATATAAGTTGGCCATTTACACAAAAGATCATCCATAATATTTACATAGTCCAAAACATTAATAATTGCAACACAAAAGCCTATACATGCCATATAATCTGAAATAAACGTTCCAAAACTACCGAATTGAGCTGGATAGTGTGACTTGAGTGTCGATCCAATCGTCCAACCTTTTGAGTATCTACAAGGACATTAAATAACACAAGTAAGCTCAATGAAGCTTAGTAAGTTCGACGTATTAAATGATAAATCTTATCAAGTAAATACAACAATTCAAACAATAACAATCAACCATGAGAATTTCCTATCATCCACAATTTCAACCGATAAATTCACATATGTTCAGATCAATACTCAAATATATAACAAATCCTTCAAATTCATTAAACAAATTACCTTACCGAGATTTTTCATTCGACTTACGGATAAGAGTACATCGGCAATCCAACCATAACACGTCGATGCTCATAAGAGCTAATCCAACCATAACATTCCAGTGCTCATAAAAGCTAGTCCGACCGTAACATGCCAATGCTCATAAGAGCTAATCCAACTGTAACACGCCAATGCTCATAAGAGCTAATCCAACCGAAATGCACCAAACATAGAGTATAACACGAGATTTCGCAACAAATGTTGAACCTCAATTTACTCAGGAAATAAATATATACATCCCTCCAAACCATCTCCACTCCAATCCCTTACAACATACCATATCACGACTGTACTCTATCCGCGTTCAATCCAATCCGAGCAATCAAATTCAATAACATATCTCAAATAATAATTCATTATCAACAATTGAATATATGTATTTTATATCATGTTATACTATTCAAAATTCATATAGATGTTAAATTTTAACCGTATGAACTTTCCTAGACTGAATTGTAGTAATTATAAAAGTTTAGGGACTACTTTTCTATTTTTCCTTTTCCACGAGTATCTACGAGATCTTGATTTAAAATATAAAATTTCTTAATTATTAGCATACATTTCATATTCCAATCCATTTTACAATTAATACCTTTCACTCTCAAATTCATCAAATTAACTATTTTCTCAAGTCAATATTTAATTCAAAAAACTACACTAGGAATATTAAATTCCTTAAAACACTACCCCTTAATGAATCCCTAATGAATATTAAATTCACTATCAAACCCTAAAATTTTGACATTTTTATAATTTAATCCTAAAATCAAAATCTATCAAAAATCACTTTACAAAATCATCAAACAACACAATCAAAGTTCCACATACATGGTATTCATCAAAAACATTCAATATTCATCAATGGTAACTTCTAATACTTTTAACAAAATAAAAACTGAAGGTACGGGATAGCTGGAACTAATTGCAATGATATCAAAAACATAAAAATTACAAGAAACCAAATCAAAATGGACTCACATGCAAGAGTTTAATATGGTCGAACCTCCAGGTTGAGCTCCTATGGTGTTTTGGCAAGGAGAATTAGAAAGATGAAGAAGAAATGTCTTTTTCTTCTTTTAATTTTGTTTTACTTTTTTTAAAATTTACCATTTTGCCATTAAAGAGAATGTTGCGTTTATATACAAGCCACCGAGTAAACCAAAAAGATAGAATCCATTAAACAACATCCTTCGGCAAAGAAAGACTAGGATAGATGGAAGAACTCCATGGTTGGACTGTAAGATAATATCTAAAAATCAGCCATGGGCCTTTCGACAAGGCTTTCATATAGTCGACCATCAACTAGAATTTCACCAAGAAATAATCAGCTTTTTATATCCATCAAATTGAAGTTTTGAGATGGCTTCAACAAAGACAAAAGTTTACTCATAAGCGCTCTAAAGTCAATCTTCCTTCCTAAAAGTTTCAGTACTATAGTGCTCGCCATACTCTTTTCAATCGGAGAACAAACTCGATCCGAGAAATTAATCTACAGGACCCTATTAGAAGAACCCTTTACAATATTAGACTCCAATAAATCAATTTCATCCTCAAACGAATTTTTCCCTTTAGAAGAACCCATTAAAAGAAGGTCCTTGTAAACCTTCAGTTGAAAGCTTGTCAAAATCTAAATCATCTTCCCTCATTCAAACCTTCTCAGTAGCCCGATTGGCCACACCCACCGTAGGTGGTTGCCCAGTTTTGTCACTACCATATGAGGTAGAAAGTATCTATCCTTAAGGCACCATTTTCAAACTTTTTTTATTAAATATTTTTTTCTAATTAAGGATAAAAGTAAGATGTGTCAAGGAATTGAATGACGGTAGTTTTTGTTGTACGCTCTCAAAATAAAGCTTAGAAAGAGCTTTAACCAAAGCAAGTGAATACCAAAATTTCTAACACGGTATCGATATTTTTAAATTTTCTATGCAATACTAAGCTTGCAAAGTACCAATATTTTTAATGTGATATCAAAATTTCTAATCCATACTAAAACTTCTAACGAATTTTTAACGGATACCAAACTTTTTAACAAATATCAATATTTCTAATACGATAAAAATATTTCTAATTGGTACCAAAATTTTAACGGATAACAATATTTCTAACTAAATACCAAAATTTTAATAGATACTAAAATATCTAACGAGATACTTTTAGAAATTTTGATATAACATAATATCTAATTATATCCTTTAGCAATTTGGGCAAACTATCGGGTCACATGAGTAGGAAAAAGAAAAATTTGAAGATAAATTTGGACGAAACATGCGCCAAAAAAAAAAGGGTGCGTATTGGTATTGATCCTAACATTAATTTTACCTTATATATTTTGGTATTTGGTTAAAAATTTGTATGCGTTTTGATATACAAGTGTACTTTATTATATATTATTTAAATATAATGTATTTTAGAAATTTTATATATCAAAATATATTGTATTCCGGCATACCAAAATATATTTTAATACCACATTATATATTTCAATACCAATTAAATATATGTTTATTATATATTATCATAATAATTGTTACATCAAATAAAAATTAAATTTTGGTATACCAATATTAGTTAGTATGCAGTGAATTTTGATACATAAATTTTATACCAAAACTTTCAAAGAGATATTGAAATTTCTAAAGGGATATTAAATCTTTGAACTCGTACTAAAATTTCTAATGCTATATTAAAATTCTTAATTAATTTCTGAAATTTCTAAGAGCATCTTATTAGATATTTCGATATTCATTAAAAGTTTTGATATTTGGTTTGAAATTTCGATATGCCAAAATATCTAATGAAATGTTATTAGAAATTTTGGTATTGCATTAGATATTTTATTTCACTTTAGAAATTTTGATATCAGTAAAATAATTAATTTCGCATTAAAATTATTAATATCCCCTTAGAAATTTTAGTATTGCTTTAGACTTTCACTACAATTTAGCCAAAAAAATTTATTTATTTTTCTTTTACTGGAATAACCTGTCGAAACCATTATTATTTTTGGAAAAAAAAAATTAGTTGTCGATTAAAATTGAAAAAAATTTGGGAGTCGCCACCAATCTTTTATTAAGGTGTGATTGGGTCACCTAAAAACGACTTTGGTCTACGAATTTTAGAAAAACGGGTCCGGAAGTCGATTACGTATGAGGAAGGATTAGCACCCTCATTACGTCCAAAAATTGGTACCTAGTTAATTAATTAATGTCTTAATGTCGAGAATTTGAAAAATATAATCCTTAGCAAAAACTTAAAAACGTTACGTATTAAGACCCTTATCATTTCAGAGAAAGAAAATGCCACACCCAATGCGTTAGGGGGCGACATTCTAACTTCCTCAAAAATGAATTAGGCCAGAATACTCGTGTAATAAAAATTTAAAAGAATATCCATTTATTCAAGATTTAAGAAATCGCGGCCCAATACGTTAGGGCACAATTCCTCCAAAATCTCAAACTCGGAATATTTCCTTTATTATTTTTTAGAAAAAATCTTCATTTCGAGAAATCAATGCGTCACATCCAATACGTTAGGACACAACATGTTGAATTCCCAATAATGAGTTCTTATTTTTTTGATTAAAGAGAAATGCTCGATTGTTAAATTTAACGAAGAAAATCGGAACCCAATACGTTAGGGCTCAATTTCCTTGAAAATCCTAAATACGAGCATTATCTCAATTTTGAAAATTTTCTATTTTTAAATTTGAGTAAAAGATGATGTAACGTTATATTATATGTGCAAATATCGTGGTAACAAATACAATAGTAATAAATACAATGATAATATTTTTAACGATGGCATAGAAATAATATAAACAAATAAATAAATGGAATTAAAAACAATAATCCATGACATGCCAAAATACCAAATGAATAAATAAATAAATTTAAACACAATTAAATAGCGAATGAAGAAAGCAAACAAAATAAAGAATAGAAGGTATATAATATACAAGTTGAAATTATGAAGTTTAAAAAATATACATATGATTTACATATAATATATATATATAATATCTATATTATCGAAATAAATAAAATATGTGTATATATATAAATATGAGAAAAATATTAGTTGGAAAAATATATATATAAATATGTACAAAAATATATATGTATATAGATTTAAAAAAATAATTACATATGAAAATTATGAAAATATATAAAAAAAACTATTAAAATTAATTAATCTTAAGATAATATTAAAAAAGGACTAAATTGAACTGTAAATAAAAAACTGGGGAAATCCGTAAATAATTAAAGCCCAAAGGACTAAATTAAACGTGCGAATTACATAGAGGGGCTGGAAGGAAAATTTTCCCTTCTCCTCTAAAACGGTGCCGTTCAAAAGGGACTAAATTAAAATTGAAAATAAATTAAAGGGATAAATTAAAAAAACCTAATTGTAAAATTATTAAAAGGCGGAGGGGCTGAAAGCGCAATTTACCCCTCCGCTCAAAAACGCGCGGATCCTAAGCCGGGTCGGGCCAGAGTCGGGTCGGCCTCCCTAAAACGACGCTGTTTTGGGCGTCTGGGGGCCCTCCAAAACGGTACCGTTTTGGTACCGTATAAAAGCCCCATTCCTCAAAAAAATCATTTTAAAACATTCTTAGAAAAAAAACAAAATCCTTTCAAAAAAAACCTCATAGCCCTCCGTCCTCCGTTGTCGGTCAAGAATCCACGGTCATCGACATCGCTCCAAAGCCATCGTCCTCCGTGACAGCACCACCATCTCATGGTGGTGGAAAAGGAAAACCCCAGATCCGGTCATTTCAACACCCTTAAGCCCAGATCCGGGCTCAAAATGCCCAAAATCGACTAAAAAACCCTAAAGAAGCCCTAGAAACCTTTCTGATTCTAGCCTTCTGTCACCGGAGATGGACCTCTGCCTTTCCCACGGCGTTTTAGAAACCAAAAACAGGTG
Source organism: Gossypium raimondii (assembly GCF_025698545.1). Taxonomy (NCBI): domain Eukaryota; kingdom Viridiplantae; phylum Streptophyta; class Magnoliopsida; order Malvales; family Malvaceae; genus Gossypium; species Gossypium raimondii. Next base: position 28,763,178 of record NC_068570.1, on the reverse strand, counting down.
ATTTCTTTCCTTTTTATTTTGTTATTGTACGTTTAAAAAACAATAGAAAGAATAAATAAACAAATGTTGTAAATATCCACCCTATAATCGATTTGCTCTCTGTTTTCTCTTTGCTGAAACAAATAATAGCTTTTTATTTCTTTCCTCCTCTCTTGGTTACAATCTGTTTAATGGCTTCTTATAGCCATAATAAAAAATAAAGGAACAAATCTATTCTGATTTGATTTGATATCCTTGATTTTGTTTCCATTTTTTGTTGTTTCTTGCAGGTGAAGCGAGGATGCGATTTTGGCCTGGTTGCAGCGCGAGTAGTGTGAGGCGGCCATAGAGATCCTTAGAAACCCTAGGGTTTTTGACTATTTTAGGCCACTAATTTGGGCCTCTGTAGTTTAATCGGGTCTGGGTTTGGGCATATTTTGTTGTAATTGGCTTTGGGCCACTATTTGTTTTATTAATTGGGCCATATAGGCCTGTCTGTAATGCGGGTCTTTTAGACCCAGGCAAAATCTGGCATGTACAGCTGCCCCTCTTTGCTCATTATCATGTAACAGGAACGGAGCAAAGGCTTTAAAAAATGCCCAATTTTGCCCGGTCGTGCTGGCCCTTGGTACTCTTCTTCCTTAAGTAGTCTTATTCCTTCCTACTGTGTCTTCAGAGGTATAGGAACTAGTGCTTCAATCCATTCCACTGCAATGCCAGGGTGATAGGATGTGTACACTGCCGTTTCTCAAGAGAACAAAATTTGTTTTCTTTAATCTTCTCCACTGCAACCTCAGGGAGATGAGACTAGATGAGATATGTTCTCTGCAACTTCAGAGAGATAAGATCTATTATTTTAATCCGCTCCACTGCAACTTCTGGGAGATAGGATTACTGGCTTCAATCTACTCCACTGTAACCTCAGGGAGGTAAAATCTGTCATCTTCGATCTGTTTAACTGCAATTTCAGGAGGATAAGACTTGCTTACTTAGTCTGCTCCACTGCAACTTCAGGGAGATAAGACTAGATGCGATCTGCTCTCTGCAACTTCAGAGAGATAAAATCCAAGGTTTTAATCCGCTCTATTGTAACTTTAGGGAGATAGGATTATCAGTTTTAACCTGCTCCACTGCAACTTCAGTGAGATGAGGTTTGCCATCTTCAGTCTGCCTCACTGTAACTTCAGGAGGATAAGACTTGCTTACTTAGTCTGCTCCACTGCAACTTCAGGGAGATAAGACTAGATGCGATCTGCTCTCTGCAACTTCAGAGAGATAAGATCCAAGGTTTTAATCCATTCCACTGCAACTTCAGGGAGATAGGATTACTGCAACTTCAGGGAGATAAGATTTGTCATCTTTAGTCTGCTTCACTGCAACTTCAGGAGGATAAGACTTGCTTACTTAGTCTGTTCCACTGCAACTTCAGGGAGATAAGACTAGATACGATCTGCTCTCTGCAACTTTAGAGAAATAAGATCCAAGGTTTTAATCCACTCTACTGCAACTTCAGGGAGATAGGATCATCGGCTCTAATCTGCTCCACTGCAACTTCAGGGAGATAAGATTTGCCATCTTCAGTCTACCTCACTACAACTTCAAGAGGATAAGACTCGCTTAATTAGTCTGCTTCGCTGCAACTTCAGGGAGATAAGACTAGATGCGATCTGCTCTCTGCAACTTTAGAGAAATAAGATCCAAGGTTTTAATCTACTCCACTGCAACTTCAGGGAGATAGGATCATCGGCTTTAATATGCTCCACTGCAACTTCAGGGAGATAAGATTTGCCATCTTCAGTCTACCTCACTACAACTTCAAGAGGATAAGACTCGCTTACTTAGTCTGCTTCGCTGCAACTTCAGGGAGATAAGACTAGATGCGATATGCTCTCTGCAACTTAGAGAGATAAGATCCAAGGTTTTAATCTGCTCCACTGCAACTTCAGGGAGATAGGATTATCGGCTCTAATCTGCTCCACTGCAACTTCAGGGAGATAAGATTTGTCATCTTCAGTCTACCTCGCTGCAACTTTAGGAGGATAAGACTTGCTTGCTTAGTTTGCTCCATTGTATCTTTAGGGAGATAAGACTAGATGCGATCTGCTCTCTGCAACTTTAGAGAGATAAGATCTGTGGTTTTAATCCGCTCCACTGCAACCTTAGGGAGATAGGATCATTGGCTTTTGATCTGCTCTCTAGGGAACATGACCTGTAAAAATCTATTCTATGAACTTAATTATGCCTAGTGATTAGGATGTTATGATAAAAATGAATTCAGTGCTCCTAACTAGACATGTATGAATGACATTTGAATGAACGCAGAATGTCATTTTTTGATAATTATCACTCAAGTTATTATTTAAGGTTTATTAAGGTTTTGTTGCTGATGCCTTTTGCTTGGCTGACATCACCAGAGAAACACTCAATCAAATTGCCCTCCATTGTGAACTTCAATGCTCAATCCATTAGGACGCAGAACTTGTACCATCCTCCTTCCACTGTAACCCAATGGTAGGAAAGTTTGACTCTTTTGAATCCTCTCCTGCAGATCATGAAACACTTTTACACCATTCCCCGGGTGTCCTACCAAATGCTCATGCATAAATGAAGGATTTTCTTTCCAGAGGGAACTTCCAAGACTTCTTGCCATCTCATTCGATATTTAGACAACCAACTCCAAAAAAGCAATCTAACTTAGACTTTCTCTTTTAAACTTGGTGTGTTCTAGACAATAGTCTTGTTTCAGGTTTAGAAATTCTCATAGTAATATGCAAAAACTTCTTTTGTGAAAGTTTATTAGTACATCCATTATTATTCTAATGTGACATGCTTGCACAAAGATCAAGATACCCACTAAGAAATTAATTCAATGGATAACATAAATAATAGAAAAGGAATTTATTGATAGCAAGTGTCTTGAAAAGAAAAAAAGTATTCAAGAACATCGAAGAATGAAGTATTTACAAGAAAAAAAACAAACTCGGTACAAGTTATATGAAGACTAGGTGCCTTGGATATCACCGCTTGAACTTCTTCGTGCAAACCAAGAACCATTCTGAATTTAACATGTGTTTAAGGGATCTACAGTACTTTTTCGATGCCCTAAGACTTCGTATATCCTTTTCTTGTTGACTTAAGTATAGCAAGATCACCATATGCCCCAATCTGACAGTGTTTGAGCCGCCCTTTTTGAGTTTTCAACTCAATCCCCCTTTGGTCTCAAGGCGCCCTTTTCGGTTTTTCGCCTTGGCCTCTCCATTTTTTTTAGGGATCAAAGCGCCCTTTGCGGGTTTTCACTTTGATTCCTCTTTTGTCCTCAAGTGAAATATTTCTTGACTGAATCAGAATTTACAGGATTCGGTACGTTTTTACCATCCATTTCACTCAAAATCAAAGCGCCTCCAGAAAAAGCCTTTTTTACAACATAAGGTCCTTCCCAGTTTGGCATCCATTTCCCTCTAAAATCTTTTTGTAAAGGGAGGATCTTTTTCAAAACCAAATCCCCCTCACAAAATTCTCTGGGACGAACCTTCTTATTATAAGCTCACATCATTCACTTCTGATACATTTGACCATGACGAATAGCTTTTAGTCTTTTCTCTTCTATCAGGTTCAACTGATCATACCGAGATTGGATCCATTCGGCTTCATCCAATTTTAATTCAGCCAATACCTGGAGAGAGGGAATTTCAACCTCAATGGGCAAGACTGCTTCCAGCCCATAAACCAAAGAAAAATGTGTTGCCCCGGTAGAAGTCCTGATAGATGTTCGATAAGCCAAAAGAGCGAATGGTAACTTCTCATGCCAATCCTTGTAAGTTTCAGCCATTTTCGCCACAATCTTCTTAATATTTTTGTTGGCCGCCTCTACTGCACCATTCATTTTTGGACGATACGGTGACGAATTATGGTGTCTAATGTTGAACTGACTGCAGACTTCTGCTATTGTGCTGTTATTTAGATTCAGCGCATTGTCAGATATGATTCTTTCAGGCATTCCATATCGACATATGATCTCTTTCTTCAAAAACTTACTAACTGCTGACTTCGTGACATTAGCATATGAGGCTGCTTCTACCCACTTAGCGAAATAGTCAATAACCAAAAAAAAGAAACGATGTCCATTAGAAGCCTTCAGTGATATTGGTCCAATAACGTCCATACCCCATATGGAGAAACACCATGGAGAAGTTATAACATGAAGAGGTGAAGGAGGCGCGTGCATTTTATCCCCGTAAATTTGGCATTTATGGCATTTCTTGGAATGATTGATGCAATCTCTTTCCATGGTGGACCAGTAATATCCAAATCTCATGATCTGTCTAGCCATTGTGAATCCATTGGTGTGCGTTCCACAAACACCCTCATGGACTTCTTCTAAAATTTCCTTAGCCTCTACAGCGTCCACGCATCTCAACAGTACTCGATCCTTTCCCCTTTTGTATAGGATCTCTCTATCTAGGACATAGTCAATAGCTAATCTCCTCAATGTCCTCTTATCATTCTCTGTTGCCTGATTAGGATATTCGTAAATTTTCACATATAGTAATATATCTTGGTACCAGGGACGATTATCATTCTCTATTTCTTCAATGTTGTAACAGTGGGCCGGGATCTCATAAATACTAATTTGAATGGGCTTCATGTCCTTCAACTGATTCACTTTAATCATGGAAGCTAACGTAGCAAGAGCGTTAGCCATCTGATTTTCTTCCCGTCGGAGATAACAGAAGGTAATGTTGTCAAACCTTTCGATCAATTCCAGAACCAATCTCCGATAACGGATCAACTTAGGGTCTCTTGTCTCCCATTCCCCTCTTAGTTGGTATATTACCAATGCTGAGTCTCCGTACACTTGTAATGTCTTGATTTTTCGCTCTATGGCTGCCCGTATACCCATGATACAAGCTTTATACTCAGTCATGTTATTAGTGCAATCAAAGTCCAATTTACTAGTGAAAGGATGATAATCTCCATTCGGAGACACCAGGACTGCCCCAATCCCATTGCCTAACGCATTCGATGCTCCGTCAAAGTTTAATCCCCAAGAATAAATTTCTTGGGGATCCTCTTCAGTATTTGCCACATACATCAAATCTTCATTTGGGAAATCGAAGTCTAGAGGCTCATAATCTTCTAAAGCTCTGCTAGCCAAGAAATCTGCTATCGCACTCCCCTTGATCGCCTTCTAACTTACATATACGATATCAAACTCAGAGAGCAAGATTTGCCATCTGGCCATTCTTCTATTCAATGCCGTTGATTCCATCATATACTTTAAAGGGTCTAATTTTGAAATTAGCCAAGTCGTGTGATAGAGTAAGTATTGCCTCAACCTCTTAGTTGTCCAAATCAAGGCGCAACATAGTTTTTCGATAGGCGAATATCTCATTTCATAATCAGTGAATTTCTTACTGAGATAGTATATCGCATTTTCCTTTTTTCCAGTCGCGTCATGCTGGCCCAGCACGTATCCCATGGAGTTATCGAACACTGTCAGATACAAAATTAAGGGTCTATCTGGGCTAGGTGGTGACAGCACTGGAGTATTGGATAAGTATTGCTTTATCTTTTCAAAGGCTTTCTGGCATTCTTCATTCCAGACATTAGGATTATGTTTCTTCAAAAGGCGAAATATGGGATAACATTTCTTGGTCAACTGTGAAATGAACCGAGCAATATAATTCAGTCTTCCTAAGAAACCTCGAACTTCTTTCTGAGTACGTGGTGGTGGTAAATCTCGTATTTCCTTGACTTTGTCTGGGTCAATCTCGATTCCTCTTTCACTGGCTATGAAGCCCAATAACTTTCCTGACTTGGTTCCAAAAGTGCATTTTGTCGGATTGAGCTAGAGCTGAAATTTCCTTAGTCTTAAGAACAATTTTCTTAGGACCTGTACATGCTTCTCATTTGTTCTGGATTTGCGATCATATCATCAACATATACCTTAATTTCTTTGTGCATCATGTCATGAAACAAGGCTACCATGGCTCTCTGATATGTTGCTCCTGCATTCTTTAATCCGAATGGCATTACTTTATAGCAAAATGTTCCCCACAAAGTAATGAATGTAGTTTTTCCCATATCCTCCGAATGCATCTTTATCTAATTATATCCTGAGAACCCATCCATGAAGGAAAACAGTAAATATCATGCCGTATTATCGACCAGAGTATCAATATGTGGCAATGGGAAATTGTCCTTTAGTCTTGCTTTGTTCAAATCTCTGCAATCCACGCACATTCATACTTTTCCATCTTTTTTGGGAACTGGAACGATGTTGGCTACCCATTCAGAATATTTGACCTCCTGTAAAAATCCAGCATCAAACTGCTTCTTAACCTCCTCTTTTATTTTAAGCACAATATCAGGCCTCATTCTTCTGAGCTTCTGTTGAACTGGCCTGCAATCCTCCCTTATAGGTAAGCGATGCACTACAATGTCAGTACTCAATCCGGGCATATCCTGGTATGACCACGCAAAGACATCTTTGAATTCTTGGAGTAATTCAATGAGGTCTCGTCTTGTCTTTGTGGAAATCTCAGTTCCAATTTTCACCTCTTTTCCTTCTTCCAAGCTCACAATTTCTAGTGATTCTTTGTGAGGTAGGATTTGTTTTTCTTCTTGTTCTACCATCCTCAACAAGTCCAGAGATAAACCACAATCTTCATCACCTTCAAAGTCGTGCGATCACTCTAAACACATGTTTCGTTCAAAAGGACACTCTGAGTTTGTAGCGGCGTCATTCACGTCGTTGATATACAGAGACCTAATATGGTTACAAAAGAATGTATGAATTTATGTACAATTACTTGAGTAATGATTATAAATGAAAGAATATATTTACTTGTATGGAAAGAATGAAAGAATATTTGCTCGAAACAATTGTAAAGATGTTTTATTAAAATAATGATATTCAAACATAGGCCTATTTCACAAAAGAGTTCTTATTATTTCTAGGCTAAAACAACAAGTTTGTTTTGAATATTACTCTGAGACAGTTCTAAAGACTTTAGGTATTTCTTCCGCAGTCCAATTTTTTAGAACACTCCCAGGTTCATAAGGACGAATATCTAACCAGCTCATCTCTTCATTGGCATTGATGTGCATATTTCCCAACGTCTCTTCAATGCTTTCCTCAACCGGTATCTTTCTCTCAGCATGAATAACTCCTCCAGATACAAAGTTTTTGGATACGTGTGGAATTATCATTGGCTCCCATTTTGTTTCCTCCCCACTTAGACGCGCCCTTCTTCTTTCCTGTCTTTTTTCTAGCTCCTTTCTCTGTCCTCTGTCTGGCTTGTATCCTAAGCCAAAGTGATCTTGCTTTCCTCTCAGTACTGGCACCTCAATCTTCCCTTGAAGATATCTCCCCAGCCCTTTTCCAAGTAAAGCTCCTTTTCCTACCAATAACTGCAAACCCATCTCTGTAGTTTTGGATAATTTAGGCACCAAAATTTTGCTTCCTTCAGGAACAAATGCTGCATTTACAAACTCCAAAGATCGAAATGAGCATTCTACTGACTTATCATTAGTCTCCATGTACGGCATCTCATTGGATACAGCTGCTATTATATCCTCTTCGACGTTTATTGTCACTAGTCGACCTTCTGACACTAACTTCGGCTTCTGATGTAATGATGACGGTACTGCCCCCGCCGAATGTATCCATGGTCTTCCTAATAAACAATTGTAGGAAGATTTGATATCCATCACAATAAAATCTACCTCGTAAACTGTTGGGACAATCAGTAAAGGTATATCAATTCCTCCCATGACCTTTCTTTCTATACCGTCAAACGCCCTTACCATATTTTGGCATGTTTTCATGTGCAAACTGTCTATGGAAAGCCTGTTGAGTGTGAATAATGGTAACACGTTCAAAGCTGATCCATTGTCAATCAATACTCCTGGCAAAATATGCCCCTTGTATCGTGCAGTGATATGCAAAGCTTTAGTAGATCCCACGCCCCCAGGAGTTATTTCATCATCATTGAAGAATATAAAATTATCAACACTGATATTATTGACCAACTGATCTAACTTGCCGACAGAAATATCATTTGACACATATGTCTCATTTAGCATCATCATCAACACACTTCGGTGTACTTCTGAATCAAGAGCAAGGTTAGTACGGATATGCGAGCCGATTGTTTATGCAGCTATTCGACAACATTATATTCGCCGTGCTTCAAGAATTTAAGGAATTACACAGCTTCTTCCTCCTTTACTGGCTCATTGACAGGCTTAGCTATTTCCCCTCTTGTTCCACTATTATGGCCCTTCCTTTCACATGTTCTGGATCGGTACTCACATCTTGGTCCTTTGTAGTCTCCATTCCAGGGACAATTGTATTGCACTCATAGTTCCACGGAACCTTCCTACTATCTTGGTAAGAAAAGGTTGCAGGTTTTTTTATTATGATCCTTGGCATTACTGGCGCTCTCACTTCATCATTCTTTGGTCGCGAGATGATGACCACAGGCTGAGTTACTCTTGGAACCTTTGTGGATTCGGATGTGCAAATACTCCCCTCCTCCTTAACTTCTTCATAAAACTCCATTTCCTTGTTATCCATCAGGCCTTGAACCAAGGCTCTGAATTCTGTGCATTCTTGAATTTCATGTCCTTCCTCATGATGGAACTCACAGTAATTTTCCATCCTTTCAAAGCTTCTCTCTGAATCCAAAACAAACAACCCTCTTTCTATCATCTTCTTCTAGATCCATCTCAAAGGAATCTTTACTTCTGTGATATCTTCTTTGATTTTCCTACCCATGTTACCTCTTATCATGTTCACTTTGTTTTCATTATGATTAGGTAACGGATTCTCTGTATTGGGTGAATCATCCACTTTAACAACACCCATGCTTATGAGTCTTTCTACCAGTTTCTTGAACGCCGTACAATATTCTATAGAATGCCTCATGATTCCTGCGTGATAATCGCATTGTACGTTTGCATCATACCACTTGGGGTACAGAGGTTGCAGAGGTTTTAAGTGGTAAGGGGAAACCACGTGTGCATTGAATAGATTTTATACGACATCAGAATCGGCATAAATTAAAGCTTCTCCGTATTTTGACGTGTGTCGGATCCTCGTTTTGATGATCCTTGTTGGTTAACAGCCACTTTTCCCGGTTGATTCATCGTAATGGTCTTTGAATATGAACTTGTGTTGTTGACCTCATTTTCCTTCTTCTTCGAGGCCAACCTTCTGCTACTTTCTCCAGTATCTATCTTCCCGCTTCTGATAGCATTTTCTATCATTTCGCCATTCATAACTATGTCAGAAAAGATTTTAGTAGCACTTCTTAGCATATGTGTAATAAATGGAGCCTTCAATGTATTAACGAAAAGCATCGTCATCTCTCTTTCTAGAAGAGATGGCTGAACCTAGACGGGAACCTCCCTCCATCTCTGTGCGTATTGCTTAAAACTTTCACCATGTCAGTCACATGGCTATACTGCTTTATGAACGCCTGTGCTAGATCTCTCCATGAATTAATCTGGGTACGGTTCAATCGTTTGTACCACTTGGATGCTGCCCCTGTGAGGCTATCTTGGAAGCAATCTATCAGGAGTTGGTCATTATTGACATAACCAGTCATTCGTCTGCAAAACATGGTAATATGAGCTTCAGGGCTACTAGTTTCGTTGTACTTCTCAAACTCTGGCATTTTGAATTTGTAAGGGAGTACTAAATTCGGAACCAGGCTTAATTCTTTAGCATCCATCCCACAGTAGCCTTCCGCACATTCCATCGCTCTAAATTTCTCTTCCAGCCATTTGAACTTTTGCTCTAGCTATTTTGGCAATTCATCATTCATTTTCTCCTTCCAAGCCGTTTCATTGAAGTCAGGGATAGCAGGATTAACAAGGTTGACTCCGGGGTTAGAGCCTGATCCTGCCTGAAGATTCATTAGTGTTGCAGCATTGTCCTGAAATTGCTGAGGCCTAATGGTAACAGAGGACTTACGCGGGTATATCTCAACTTGCAGGGGGTAAAGTCTGGAGGATAGACAAGTCCCTCATTGTCTCCTTCTTCAACATTGAGCACAGAGTCTTTTCCTTTATCAGTTCTCTTGTTGAACCATTGAGTTAACTGAGCCATCATACTCCCTTGAGATTCCATCAATTTGTCTATCATTTTTTGCTGCTCATTCATTTGCTTTTGAAGCTGCTCCTGCATTTCTTTTTGGGACTATTCTAGCCTTTCCATCCTTTGATCCATTTTCTTAGTTTTTGATCGATACCGTAGCGGTGTTTAGTAGGCTGGTTGGTTTCCAAATTAACTTAGGAGTGATTTAAATTAATTAGAATCTTTTAATATTTTTAAATGCATATGAAGTAATGCAATGCATGAATGCAAAAAAGGCGTCAATTTTGATTCAATTCCATTTAAGAAAACTTTACTAGAAAGCTAATTTCTTTACATAAAGTGAATTACAAATAAAGCCTTGCCCTATTGCTCAGCATTCTAATCTTCCTAAGTAACACAGCTAACTCTTGCCCCCGATCTGATTCTAATTCATACTTCACACTCAACATGTCTGCTTGTACTGCCAAAGCTTGTACATGATCAGCTACTTCTCGGATCTGGACCACAGCTTCCTCCATAATATAATCTCTGCTCCTAACTTGGTTCTGAAAGTAGTGCAGCTGTTCCTTATTACGATTTTTATTTGCTTCCAAGTGCTTGATCTGGTTTTCACAATTTTGCAACGACGTTTCTAGCTCTTCGATTCTTTGCTTCATTTCCTCAATCTTGCTCAAGCTTGCTTTCAACTCTATTGCTGAATTTTGATTTCGATACTGACGAAGAGATCCTTCCAACACGATCACCCTATCCTTTAACTCGCCCTTTTCCTTTTGGCTTTCTGACAAACTCTTTTCTAAAGCCTCGTTTCGCCCCTGCATTTCTTGGAATTTCTGTTCCCATCTATCGGCTTTGTCCTTTTCTTCTCGAATTTCTGCTCGCCACTGTTCTGATGTTTTTCCCAGCCCGGCAGTTCTCATTGACAGACACAACTTTTTATAATCCGTCTTCAGACTACCCAGCTCCTCCTCATCTTTATTTTTCTCTTTCCTTAATTTCTCAGTTTTAAGCTTCTGAACGTCTATGTCCAATCTTAAGTTCGTCTTTTCTTCCTCCATTTGCTCTATCTTTTTTTCTAAATCCGCATTTCTTCTCTTAAAATCATGTCTTATGATTTCCAACTCAGAAGGAATAACTCACAAATTCTCCTCTATTGGCTGGCAACCTTCTTGATTTACCTTGGGTATATTGTCGTTGATTCTCCTATCCCACCATTCATTATACTCAGGAGTTGTCATCGGACCCACAGCTAACCCCTTCATTCGGCTAGTCTGTTTCCTCGCGCTAGACATTTCTTGAATCTTCTTTCTATAACCATCATCTTTGTATGAAAATTCACAATCATCTATCCCTTGGGTCGCAGGTATAAATTGTCTTGACCTATACTGTCTCAACACCAACAACGGGGCATATCCACTAGCTCCCCAAATCCCAAGTAGTGGAACCCAATCGAAATTACCACACCTATACAGGATCTCATCTGGAAGTAACCAATGAGCTCTCCACTCAACATCTTTCTCCTGAAGACATTGAAGAATCACCATCCACTTCTCCTCTAAAATGTCGTCCCTCCTCGGCGTACCTACTATCTCCTTTAATGGTGAATAATTTTTAGAGAAAACCCGATACAAAACCTTATCCACCTTCCAAAAGTGACTGTGAAACCATACAAGTAGAAGCTGTGCACATCCAATAAATCTGTCCTCACCTGTTTTTCGGTATTCACTCAATGACCTAAAGGTTTCTGCCAAATTTGTCGAAATCGGTGTAACCTTCTTATCAAGTCGGTCAAATAAATCGGTGACTGCTTCATCCACATACCCCAAGGCCTTGGGGAAGACAACCAAGCCATATATACTTAAAGCAAAGACATTTAACCTCTTTCTCACATCTGGATGTGTTAGAATTGCATCTTTCAAACTTCTCCAAGGAACGCATTTACTATCCCCTTTTGCTTAATCCGTGCAGCAACCCACTCCTCACTCATCCCTGTTATACCCATCAGCTTCTTTGAAAAGGTTGGCACATTTACCGCTCTCGAGTAGACCCTGTCCACTTGAAACTTTGAACATCGGAGTAAAGCCACATATTCTTCTATCGTAGGCACCAAATCGACAGTCCCAAACATGAAGCAATTGTAAGCAGGATTCCAAAACTGGGCGAGGGCTCGAAACAAATGCTTGTCTACCTTCACATTAAGCAAATAAGGTAAATCCCCATAATTGTCATAAAATAACTGTCTAACCTCATTATTCCACTGATCCCAGATTTCCTTCAACTCCTGCAAATTGTTTTGAGTTACACTGATGTGAGTAAAATCTCATAATTCCGATACATACCCATCGGCCAGGCTATCACCCTTTTCTTGCTGCGTTGTTTCAGACCAAGTTCGGACAGCCGCATTGTCCTCCACTTTATCAAGAAACCCTTTTTCCATGACAAGCTTTCTATCTAGCAACTGAATCTGAACTGACGCCTTTTATGATGAAATGAAATGCCATGTCATGCAATCAAAATAAAATACAAAAGTCAGTATCAAATATAAGCATATAATCAAGGAAGAGTAAAACGTCTATTAGGACATCTACTAGGGTTTAGTGTAGTTCTACCTAAGGTAAGCTCCTAAGGCTCATTATATACAGTTTGGCTCTAAAGTAAAGGTACCTGAACCAGCAGATTCCTTGATCTTCACCCATTATAGTCTCATATAGATCAAGTTCAGTTCAGGGGGATACATTTTCGCTATGACTATACGGAGATGAAAATCTCACGAAGGCATAGGTACCGATGTATCCCAAAAGCGATCCACTATCCTATATGAAGGTGAAAACCTCATGAAGGAATAGCTTCTCACTCCCACTTAGAGGGTAAAATTATCCAGTACATGTAATGTACAATGCAAAATAATTTAAAGTACTTAAATCAATTAAGCATGAATGCAAAAGGATTTTTAAAAATGAATTTCATTTTTTCGACTATAAGACAAAAATTAATCAACTCTGTGGCTCGACTCTCTTTTTTTTTTTTAAATGTTTGGTCCCCAGCGGAGTCGCCAAGCTGTCGAAACCATTTTTATTTTTGGAAAAAAACAAAATTAGTTGTCGATTAAAATTGGAAAAAAATTGGGAGTTGCCACCAATCTTTTATTAAGGTGTGATTGGGTCACCTAAAAACGACTTTGGTCTACAAATTTTAGAAAAATGGGTCCAGAAGTCGGTCACGTATGAGGAAGGATTAGCACCCTCATTACGCCCAAAAATTGGTACCTAGTTAATTAATTAATGTCTTAATGTTGAAAATTTGAAAAATATAATCCTTAGCAAAAACTTAAGAACGTTACGTATTAAGACCCTTATCATTTCAGAGAAAGAAAATGCCACACCCAATGCGTTAGGGCACGACATTTTAATTTCCTTAAAAATGAATTAGGCCAGAATACTCGTGTAATAAAAATTTAAAAGAATATCCATTTATTCAAGATTTAAGACATCGCGGCCAAATACGTTAGGGCACAATTCCTCCAAAATCCCAAACTCGGAATATTTCCTTTATTATTTTTTAGAAAAAATCTTCATTTCGAGAAATCAATGCGTCACATCCAAAACGTTAGGACACGTGTTGAATTCCCAATAATGAGTTCTTATTTTTTTCATTAAAGAGAAATGCTCGATTGTTAGATTTAACGAAAAAAATCGGAACCTAATACGTTAGGGTTCAATTTCCTTGAAAATCCTAAATACGAGCATTATCTCAATTTTGAAAATTTTCTATTTTTAAATTTGAGTAAAAGATGATGTAATGTTATATTATATGTGCAAATATCGTGGTAACAAATACAATAGTAATAAATACAATGATAATAATTTTAACGATGGCATAGAAATAATATAAACAAATAAATAAATGGAATTAAAAACAATAATCCATGACATGCCAAAATACCAAATGAATAAATAAATAAATTTAAACACAATTAAATAGCGAATGAAGAAAGCAAACAAGATAAAGAATAGAAGGTATATAATATACAAGTTGAAATTATGAAGTTTAAAAATATATATACATATGATTTAAATATAAAATATATATAATATCTATATTATCAAAATAAATAAAACATGTGTATATATATAAATATGAGAAAAATATTAGTTGGAAAAAAATATATAAATATGTACAAAATATATATGTATATAGATTTAAAAAATAATTACATATGAAAATTATGAAAAATATATAAAAAAAACTATTAAAATTAATTAATCTTAAGATAAATATTAAAAAAGGACTAAATTGAACTGCAAATAAAAAACTACGGAAATCCGTAAATAATTAAAGCCCAAAGGACTAAATTAAACGCGGGAATTACATAGAGGGGCTGGAAGGAAAATTTTCCCTTCTCCTCTAAAACGGTGCCATTCAAAAGAGACTAAATTGAAATTGAAAATAAATTAAAGGGATAAATTTAAAAAAAACTAATTGTAAAATTATTAAAAGGCAGAGGGGCTGAAAGCGCAATTTACCCCTCCGCTCAAAAACGCGCGGATCCTAGGTCGGGTCGGCCTCCCCAAAACGATGCTGTTTTGGGCGTTTGGGGGCCCTCCAAAACAGTACCGTTTTGGTACCGTATAAAAGCCCCATTCCTCCAAAAAAAATCATTTTAAAACATTCTTAGAAAAAAAACACAAAATCAATTCAAAAAAACCTCACAGCCCTCTGTCCTCCGGCCGTCGGTCGGTAATCGGCCGATCATCGGCCCCCCGCTCCGGCCACCGTCCTCCGGCGATGGCACCACTGTCTGCAGTGGTTGGAAAAGGGGAAAACCCCAGATCCGGTCCTTTCAACACCCTTAAGCCCAGATCCGGGCTCAAAATGCCCAAAATCGACTAAAAAACCCTAAAGAAGCCCTAGAAACCTTTCGGATTCTAGCCGTCTGTCACCGGAGACGGACCTCTGCCTTTCCCACGGCGTTTCAGAAACCAAAAACAGGTGATTTCTTTCCTTTTTACTTTGTTATTATACGTTTAAAAAAAATAGAAAGAACAAATAAACAAATATTGTAAATATCCACCTCTATAATCGATTTGCTCTCTATATTCTCTTTGCTGAAAAAAATAATAGCTTTTTATTTCTTTCCTCCTCTCTAGGTTACAGTCTGTTTAATGGCTTCTTATAGCCATAATAAAAAATAAAGGAACAAATCTCTTCTGATTTGATTTGATATCCTTGATTTTGTTTCCATTCTTTGTTGTTTCTTGCAGGTGAAGCGAGGAAGCGATTTTGGCCTAGTTGCGGCGCGAGTTGTGTGAGGCGGCCATAGAGATCCTTAGAAACTCTAGGGTTTCTGACTATTTTGGGCCACTAATTTGGGCCTCTGTAGTTTAATCAGGTCTGGGTTTGGGCATATTTTGTTGTAATTGGGTTTGGGCCACTATTTGTTTTATTAATTGGGTCATCTAGGCCTGTTTGTAATGCGGGTCTTTTAGACCCGGGCAAAATCTGGCATGTACAAAATAACCTATTAAAATTTTGTTTTATATGAAAGATTATGGAAAGCACTCCTTAAAAAGCGTTCATTAGAATTTTCTATTGTCGATTGAATCCCAATCCATATCAACTCATGATTTAAACGTGAAACTTTGGCCACTTTACCACCAATTCAATAAAAACTGGTTAAATTACATTATAGGTCACTCAATTATGGGCCATATTCTTTTCTGTCACTCAACTATGATTTTTTTTTAAATTGGTCACCTAATTATGGTTTTGTTTATTTTTTAGTGACCCAACTATTATTTTTTTTAAAATTTGTTACCCAATTAATCGAGATTGTTTTTTCTTGTCCATTTCCGTTAATTACAGTAATGAGAGAGTCACCTAAACCCTAAAAATTGATAGAATAACAAATCTAGCACTCAACTTTTACATATTATATTGATTGAGCTATAAATTTTAAAAACTAACCCTCAAAAAGTTACAATAGTCTCAATTTAATCCTAATTCTAAAAAATAAATAAAAATACATAAATATTTTTAAAAAAATATAAAAATAAAAATAAATTTTATATTAATATTAAATAATAATAATAATAATAATAAAAGAACCTCCATCTTGCCCCTCCCCCCACCGTCCCCTCTCCCTCTCTGCTCCTGCTGTAAAAATGGCAGCATGTTAGGAAAGTTTCGTCAGTATATCATCACCTTCTTCTAAGCCATTAGCATTTCATTAATATAGATTGTATGGTTGAATATCATTTATTTTTCAGGAATGAGTTAACAAAAGCTTCTCTTTAGACCACTAATTAACGGAAACTCAAAATGTATTTTTCATAGACACATTGACTGGAAACATTATTAACCACAACACTATAAATGTTAATAGAGTCTATTAAGCTGAGCAATCAGTAATAAAGGGCTATAAAGGAGGTTCACAGCAGCATCAACAAAGTATTAACATGATCCTAACTCCAAAAGTAATCTCTAGTAGCAGGGTCCATCCCTGTTGATGGGCTATATCAGCAGAATACTATAAATATTAATATAAAATTTAAATTTGTAAACGGGAAGTACGGTGGTGGGGGGAGAGAGAAAAGATGGAGGTTTTTACTTTTTATTATTATTTAATATTAATATTAATATTAATATAAAATTTAAATGTATTATTATATTTTGTTGAAAATATTTATGTATTTTATATATTATTTCTTGTCAACATTTTTATATATTTTAAATTTATTAAATATTTATGTATTTTTATTTATTTCTTTGAATTTTTAGAGTTAAGATTAAATTGAAACTATTTGTAACTTTTGAGGGTTAATTTTTAAAATCATGACTAAATCAATATAATATATAAAAGTTGATGACTAAAATTATTATTTTATCAAATTTTTAGGATTTAGGTGACCCGTTTTAGTGCAATTAACAGAAATGAACCTAAAAAATCTTAATTAATTAGGTGACTAATTTAAAAATTCATAATTGAAAAATCAAAACAGAATATGAGTCATAGTTAAAGTTACCCTAAAAATTTACAGATATATGAAACTGATTTAACTTCTTGTTTTACCATTTCCATACATCATATTAGACCGGAGGAGCCTTCATTTTCCAATGAAATCGGTTTAATTTTCTGTCATTCCTGATGACTAATCTATAAAAGCAATCCCAACGCATGGGATAGTTTGATTGAAAATTTACCATATAAGCGAAGGTAAGATAAAATTAGATATATAGAAAGAGTTGTTATTTTAATATAAAATATCCTATTATTTTAATTTAACATTTTATAAAGTTATTTGAGATTTACATGTTCATAATTTATTTATTTCAATTTCGTTACATTAATGTATTTGTATGATATTCATAATATGCTAGTATTATTTTTGTATTCATGAATTTATATATATTATCTAATAATTCATTCTATGTATATATTCATGTTTTGCATAGACTATCATACTGCTTCAACTTAAAGATTAATTTTTCCTTGTCATGTTTGTATTGTGTATTATTACGTCATCTTATATATTTTATAATTTTTCATAATGGGCAAAGAATATGTTCATATTCTATTTACATTATATTTTTAATGTATGTTAAGAATATGGATAAGAATATGGATTAGAAATGTGCTAGCTAAATTCTGTTATTGTGCTAAGTCTATTAGCTATTAGTTTTTTTTTTTCAGCAGTTAAGCTGTTAGCAATAGCAATTACTCATGTACTCTATAAATACCATTACTATAGTGTAAAACAAGGATAACATTGAATATAAAGAATTCATTCATACTAGATATATTTTCTAGTCTTCTCTTGTTTTAGTTTTATTCAGTCGTCACACAATACATTTAACGCACCGAAGGTGTTAACATGGTATCAGTCGCCTAAGGTGCTGGAGACTTGTGTTCATGACCACCACAGCTTCTGTTGATTCTGCCTCCGTCGAACATGGAGGTTCGGTGTTCACCGGTACTAGGCTCGTTCACTCGTTTTCGCGTCATGAGACTGTCAAATTGGATGAAGGCACTTTTGTTTAGTGGAAGCAACATGTTAGGTTAATAGTTGAAGGGGTATGAGCTAACTGGTTTTTTGGATGGAACAGTACCTACTCCACCGCGATTTGTGCAGTCTCTGGAGGGCTCCCTCGTTCCGAATCCAGATGCCTCAGAGTTTATTCAACAAGACCGGTTACTAACTTCTTGGCTACTCTCCACGATTAATTCCTCGCTTCTCTTATCTTTTACAGAGGCTCGAACGGCGTGTGATGTGTGGAACACCGCCACTCGGCTCTCCACTGCTGTTACAGGTACGAAACTTTTTCGACTCCGTCATGATCTTTATTCAATGAAAAAAGGTAGTTTATCAGTCACGGAATATATAGCGAAAATTCAAAACACAAGTGCGTTGATCGAAGCTTTCGGATCTCCCATCTCGAAGGCAGAGAAAATAAAAATTATGCTTGCAGGCTTACCTCCAGAGTTCAATTCTGTCATCACCCTTGCGTCATTCTCGTCAGAGCCTCTGCCGCTTCAGTGTCTAATCGATGTGCTCCTTGAATATGAGAGTCGACCAGTGCGTGTGGTACAGGATGTACTTCTTTGTGCGAATCTTTTGGAAGGCATTCCATCACAGACGGGCTTTGTTTGTTGTGGTTGGTTCTCGTCTGGAGGCTGCGGTCGAGGGTTTCAAACTTGCCTTCAATGTCAGATTTGTAGGCAGTTCGGTCATTCAGCCCAGAGATGCTTCTTCCGCTATAACCGTGAGTATGATGGCGCGTCATCGGGTGTTCGCATGTCAAATTTGGCGAACCATTATTGTCGTGGTGCGTCAGTTCCGTCATCGCTTCCTAGGTATGCTTTGATAGAGCCACAAGGTAATTTGTTGGGAGAGCAAGTTTGGTCGTCTGCTGCGCCTCATCAGTTTCAAAATAATAGGGTTTCTAACCCTTTTTTACAGGGTAATGATGGTCAATTTTCTGTGGGCCTTCTGAGGGTCAATTTGGTCTTGGGCATGCATCATACCATGCATCTAGACGCACTAACGATGGGACTTCTAGGCCGATTGGACACTTTGATGGGCCTGTTAATCCTAGGCCGAATGGGCTTGGTTCTTTTAATGGATATTTGCCCTCTGGCCCAAGCAAACAGTTTGGGGAAGCTTCTCCTTCTTTTGGGCCATCGGTTCCTACTCCACTAAATGGGCTAACGTCGAATTGAGTAGAATTTGTTCCTTCTCTGGGTCATGAACGAGCTTGTAGGGCTTTAGGTGTTGCTAATGTGTCTGGGTCATCTGTTCCCTGGTGGACCAAGCCAAGGGCTCATTTGTACATTGGGTCCGACCCTTGCATTGGTCTTCCTCATATACCAGACTTGCATGTCTCTGATGTTTTTAACTCCACTGAGTCTCAAATTAATGCCACTCAATTCGATTCAAACTATGAACGCACTGAGTCTTTTTTTCCTATGCTCTTTCGATCTACAACCTGGTATCCAGATTCAGAGGTTGCACATCATGTATGTCACGATGCATCTGCTTTGCATGAATCTACACCATATTCAGGTACATCTTCTCTCTTAATGGGTAACGGGACTCCCTCCAAGATATCGTATACTGGTAATTCAATTGTAACTACACAGTCTAAATTACTTCGCCTGTTTAATATTTTATGTGTACCTAATATCCGGAAGAATCTCCTATCTGTATGTCAGTTTGCCACTGACAATAATGTGTGTTTTGGATTTCATCAGACGTATTGTGTTGTTAAGGACATCGTGGCTCGGGAAATTTTATTGAAGGGCCACACTCGTGATGGGCTCTATCATTTTTCTCTATCGGTTGCGTCTGCTCAGTCTGTTGAAGCTTCTCCTACTACTCATGTTGGACTCTAGAATAAAGATGACAGTGGTGCTATTTTTTCTTTGTGGCACAAACGACTTGGTCATCCCTCTGCTTCTGTTAAGTCTGTTCTAGATAAATGTAAAATTGCTTCCGCTAAGTTTTGTCTTAATAATATTTGTACTGTCTGTCAAAAGGGAAAATCTCATAAGTTGTCGTTTCTCAACTCTACTATTGAATATAGTGATCCATTTACTTTGGTTGTCTCTGATCTGTAGGGGCCTACATCTGATGCTTGTGGTCGTAATTGGTATTATGTATCTTTTATTGATATGTGCTCTCGTTTTACGTGGCTTTATATTATTCATCAAAAGTCTAAGGCAGTATATTGTTTTGTTCAGTTTCAGCAGTTAGTCAAAACTCAATTTAGGAAGACTATAAAATAATTTCAGAGTGATTTGGGCAAAGAATTTCGAGCCTTCACGTCTATTTTAGCAACTCAAGGGATTATTCATCGGTTGTCTTGTCCACATACCTCCGAGCAGAATGGGGTGGCTAAACCCAAACATCGACATATTATTGACATGGGTATCACACTTCTGGCTCAAGCTAATCTTTCTATGGAGTATTGGGGATATGCGTTTTGCTGTGCTGTTCATCTCATTAATCATCTTCCTACTTCAGTTCGAAATGGACAGACTCCATATAAGGCTCTTTATGGACAAAATCCCACATATGATCATTTACGTATATTCGGGTGTTCTTGTTATCCATATTTACGTCCATTTCTGCATCATAAGCTGGAATTTCGTTCTCAACCTTGTACGTTCTTGGGATATAGTCCTCAACACAAAGGTTATCAATGTCTTCTCCCATATGGTAAAATCATCATTTCGCGTCATGTTGTGTTTGATGAATAATGATTTTTGTCTCCTTCGTCTGCTACAAGGGGACTCATGTTTTCATCAAGTTCTGTAAAAAAATTTGTTCCACTTTTTACGAGGGTTCCTGCATCAAATCCAGCTCCTGGTTCCTGCTCCTCACCCTCTCTTTCTGACACTCCTTCGGCTGAGGTAAGATCTAACACTGAACAATAGAGATCTTCCTCCTTACCCATTGGTGATAGTATTCTTGGTCCTACTGTACCTACTGGAACGACGGAAATGTGCAAGTGTACACAGTCACAACAAGTAATAAAGTGACAAGTAAATTTCGAGTTATCGTACCCACAAGGACTCTGAAAAGAATTATTTATGAAAGCTATTTAAAACACTTTGGTGAAGAAAAATATTTTGTTTAAAGAGGGTGATTAAAAACTAAAATTTTAAACTAAGTGAACTAAATAAATAAATCTCAAATGTACGATTTCAAAATACGATTTTAATCAAGATGGCAAAATTATGTTAAATTAATTACATTTCTTAACTTAGAATTATTAAACTCATGTTTATACTGTTACGAATAAGTTCACGGCAACTCGGTAATTTGCTAACTTATAAACATACTCACCTACCAAAATCCATTTATCTCTTGACTATATTCCTATGTCAATTCAACCGATTAAACAAATCTTAATAGGCAAATATGTTATTGCACATACATACTTATTAAATCAAAATAATCTCTTGTACATATCCCTATGTCAATTCAAACAATTAACTCAATTTAATAAGCACATAAAAGACTATGTGAGGTAACAAAGTATCCTTACCTTGAAATAGTTTAATCACAATAATCTTGCAAGTTATGCAACGCAAATGTATCGTCAGATACCATTGCTAATCTAACCCTCAGCTACCTTAGATGATTAAACATGCACTGGTTAAGTACTGTGTTCATTAATTACAATTTCAATCCGTTTAAATAATTAATTCATTAGTTACCTAACAATTGTAATGCAAGAATAACTTAGTCATGATTTTACTTAATCAAGCATCTTATCGAGGCCTATAACAACATAACACAAGTTTAATAATTTTAACAAACGAAATGCAATCAACCCAACACGAATTAAATTCAAGCTAAATTGATTAAATTAACGATTCCAACAACATAAATATTCATAGATATGTTCAGCATGACAACAACAAAAATTAAAAAGATAGGGAACAAGAATCAAATCTGGTGTTTTTTCGTGGCTTGACTATTTGCTCTGTTCTTTCTTCTCCGTTGTCTTCGTCGACCAAGGCTACTATGAACACTTAATTGCTGCTGCAAACAGCTGATGAATGCCCCTTTCCCAAGAGGAGAAATTCGCAAGAGAGCACTGTCTGAAGCATCTAGAACATGACTGGCTTCAACTCGAAATTGGCAAGAGAGCAAGGGAATTTTGGAATGGAAAATAAGAGAGAAAGTGGAGAGAATAGAGGAAATATGTGAATGCTTGAGGTGTGTTTCTAAAATGACCAGCCTAAGGGGGTTTTTATAGCTGAGGAGGGATGCTAAAAATAGCTAAAATTATCAGCCAAAAAGCCCTTCCTTGGCCGGCCACACATGTGGCAAGGTTGATAGTTTCAACTTTGCTAATTTAGGCTTAGGGCAAATCTATAAAGCCACCAATTGTGGAGGGGTTTGAATGCAACTTGAACAAGTCTTCAAAGGCCTCTTTGCAAGCTTAAATAATAAGCTAATAAGCTGATTTGGGTCAGCTCTTGGGACGGTTTTTGGGCTGTCCATTTCTTGGTCGGTTCGGTTCACTCGATTCAGTTCAACTGGACCACTTTTTCATAATTAAATAATAATAATTTATTAACCCAAATTAAATTATATATAAATTAAAATTAATTATATTATGAATTAATACATATAATTTTGCACCATCTTAGGCTGAATTTTAGTTCGCCTCGATACTTCAAATTGCTTCTCGGTTTTACGCTTCTAGCAGTGTGTGCCGTGCCATTTTTCGCCCTTTGTGCAAATCTGTCGAAAATAACCAAAATTCATCAAAATTAATTATAAAATTAACTAAAATTCAACATGTTCATATTTGAAGTGCACTTTAATTATTTTGTAAAAATTAATTATTTTTTCAACAAGAATTTTATCAAAACTGTATGATTTTAAGTTAAAAAGAGTATGTAAAAATGTGTAAATTTTCGTGTTTCCACCTACCACTAGTACTCCATCTTTCTCTCCATCATCTTCTCTGCTTCCGACGAATACTCATGCGATGGTTACTCGGTTTAAAGCTGGCATTTTTAAGCCCAAGGTTTTGTCTGTTGAGGCTATTGAGCCTCGCATGATTGAGGAGGCTTTTTCTACTACAGAATGGCGTGTTGTTGCTCAAGCTAAATATGATGCTCTTATTAATAATTTCACCTGGGATCTTGTTCATTGGCAATTGGGTGTAAATGGCTTTTCAAAGTCAAGAAAAATCTTGATGGCACTACTGCCCGTCGCAAGGCTCGATTAGTCGCAAAAGAATGTTCTCAGGTATCTGGGTATGATTTCCAAGAGACATTCACTCCAGTGGTAAAACCTGCTACTATTTGAGTTATTCTGTCCATTGCAGTCTCAAAAGGATGGCAGCTCCGTCAAGTCGATGTAAACAATGCTTTTTTGAATGGTGATCTTCTTGATGAGGTGTTCATGCAGCAGCCTCCAGGGTATGTCTAATGTGATTCAAGTAGCAAACCTTTGGTTTGTCGTTTGAAGAAAGCTTTATATGGGCTTCATCAGGCTCCGCGTGCTTGGTTTGATAAATTGAAGACTTTTGTTCTTTCTGTTGGCTTTGTTGTATCTAAATCTGATGTGTCTTTGTTTGTTCGAGTTACGACTAGCTTCACTCTCTACGTGCTTGTATATGTGGATGACATTATTATTACCGGAAATGTGCCTGATTGTATAAGTAGTTTTGTTCAGCAGCTGAATGGTAAGTTTTCACTTAAAGATATGGGTGATCTCCATTATTTTCTAGGGATTGAGGTTACTCGTTCGTCAAACGGGTGTCTTCATCTCTGTCAGAAAAAATACATTCACGATCTACTTGACAGGAGTTCTATGTCGCGTGCTAAGAAAGTTCATACTCCAATGGCTAGCTCGTCTACTCTTTCCAAGGATGACGGCGAACGTCTGTATGATCCTACCGAATACAAAAGTCTTGCAAGTGCTTTACAGTATGTGGTTTTTGTGGTTCTAACTCGTCCTGATATTGCTTATGCGGTAAATCGTATCTGCCAGTTCATGCATGCACCTACTGCTGTTCATCTGGTAGCATTAAAACGAATCATGCAATATTTGTGTGGTACAATCGATTATGGGATTGTTTTTCGTCCATCTGAACGGCTTTCTTTAGTTGGTTATGCGGATGCTAACTAGGGGCTGGATTTTGATGATCGATGCTCTACGACGGGCTACTGTGTGTATTTTGGTCACACACCTGTCTCCTGGTGTCCCAAGAAATAGCTGGTTGTTTCACGATCTACGACTGAGTTTGAATATCGGAGTCTTGCTGCAGCTACCAGTGATGCCGCTTGGTTAGTCTCTTTGCTACGAGAGTTACACCTTCAGAGTTTTGATCCACCTGCCATTTGGTGTGACAATTCTAGTGCAGTTGTCGTTGCAGCTAATCATGTTTTACATTCTAAATTCAAACATGTCGAGCTTGATTTATTTTTGGTCGCGAAACGGTAGCCAATGGTTCTGTTATCATTGTTGAGGTTCCTGCCTGTGAACTGGTTGCTGACATTCTTACCAAACCTCTCTGTCTCGTATTTTGATCGATTTCGGGGTCTTCTTAGAGTTTTGCCTCTCGAAAAGTTGGGTGAATGTTAAGAATATGGATAAGAATATGGATTAGAAATTTGCTAGCTAAATTCTGTTATTGTGCTAAATCTATTAGCTATTAGTTTGTTATTTCAACAGTTAAGCTGTTAGCAATAGTAGTTACTCATGTACTCTATAAATACCATTACTATAGTGTAAAACAGGGATAACATTGAATACAAAGTATTCATTCATACTAGATATATTTTCCAATCTTCTCTTATTTTAGTTTTATTCAACCATCACACAATACATTTAACTCACCGAAGGTGTTAATAATGTATAACAAATTATTATGAATTGATTTAAAAATTGTGCTAGTTAACCGTGTATCTATAATAAGTTTTGCAACATTGAATATTTTAATTGATTTTCATATTATTTTATGGCATGTGTTAGTTTATTATATGTTTGCATCATCGTCGTTTAATTTTATCTCCAAATTCATTTATTTGAGAATCAAATCACATTATTTATATATATTCAAAATATGATTCGAATTTCCCCAAGCATAGCAAGGGGCATGATGTAGTAACAAATAAAAACTGAAACATGTTTCACATCTAGATCATTAACAGAATAATTTTGTGCATCCAAGTTGTTTAAAATCTGAGAATGCTTATTTGAATTGTAAATATCAGGAAACCTGAGTTGATTGATGTCTACATATCAACCTATATTTAACTAATGAAAAACAAGTTTCCATGCCTTGTTGGCTGTTTGAAAATCATACTAAACCAGCACGAAATCTTCTCCACATCAACTTCTTTGTTACACTACTCACCGTTATAGGCTCTCATACCTGTGTTCTGCCCTATCAAAAGAAATAGCAAAATTCTTATGTTCTCATACATAAACAAACAACCAAATAACAGAAAAATGTAAATACATACTTGGAAACCAATCTAATTTAAGGAGTATACTGACTTGCATTAACAGGATAAATACCAAAAACCTACAAAGAAATCTATTGCTAAGAAGAATTTGAAGTCCTTAACTGGGATTTCTGCTTTCTTTCCCAATGTTTACTTCCCTTTTTTATTGTACATTTTATAGTTTGAAGCATCAAATGCAGTCAGGAAAGACGAGGGCTGACAAAAAGTCGGTTAAACCGACTTAGTTTAGTCGGTTTGGTCATGTCAGTTCGCTTTTAGTTCATGAAATATATAACCAAGCCGACGGAATCAACAAACATATAACAGATGCATTATTTTTAAATAAAAAATATTCAACCCAAAGTCAACCCAATTACCTATATATAGCCAACCTAGCCAAATTGGTTGGTTATGCGAGTTATCACCAAAATCAGTCAGCTAGTTCGTTACAAGCCTGAAAAGGTCCGTTAAGTCGGTTTTATCTTTTGAACCAAAGCAACTGCTCTCCCCTAGGAAAGAAAACTTTTTAGCATCTTTAGTCTCTAAGGACTCAAACTAGAACAAATTCTCAACCTAACCCAAATTAACATGTTACTTCCTCATAATCTTCCACAAAATTCCAACTTAGTTCAATTCCACACAATGCATAAGAGTTAGTCAGTATAAAAGGCTCCATATAGCATGACTAGGGATAGTAAGATATTGACAACCTAACCCATTCTTTGCAGAGAATCTGTTTCAACATGTTGAATCCATTAGTGTCCAGTCAAATAGCTAATAGACACAGGAGCGGCTGATTGGTAAATGATTAACTTGTTTGGTTTATTAAATCGATTTTCAATTAACAGTTAAAGCCAATTAAACCATAAAAAACCCAATTATCTTTTTTCTAAAGAGCATACTATTAAATGCATTTCAAGTATTTACTACATTTAATACCTTATTCAATATTAAAATAAATATGTTTCATATTTAAATCTCTTTTCAACTGGTTCGGTTCTTTATTCATTACCATCAAAGTGGAACAAGAATTTAGAAAAGCTGAGGTTTAACCTTAACTCTTTACTCTTCAACATAAGCTCAAAGTTTGTAAGAGAAAAAAAAATGATTAATAAAAAGTTATGTCTATGTATGGAATTTGAATGTCAAATCCATAAACCAGCAAATCATTTAGACATTTAACCCTGTCTTTCTTTTTTGCAAAAAAAAAAAAAAAGAAAAAGCTTTCGTGCTCTCATACCTCGAGTCAAATAACTCTCAAAATGCTCAAAAAAAAAATATTCTTAGGCATTCTTTTATTGAGTGGTCTCTAACCCCTACTTTCTT
The DNA here is from genome assembly GCF_025698545.1 of Gossypium raimondii. Classification (NCBI taxonomy): domain Eukaryota; kingdom Viridiplantae; phylum Streptophyta; class Magnoliopsida; order Malvales; family Malvaceae; genus Gossypium; species Gossypium raimondii. The sequence goes on along the minus strand of NC_068570.1, from coordinate 28,736,296 downwards.
TGTCTCGCTTAGAATCTACTTCGATTCTTCATTTTAATCTAGTTGTTGAAAAAATTGAAAAGGGTATTTCCTTGTTCTAGGATCTTTTATCTTTGCCTTGAATCATTGGATTTAGACATTACTTCGGTGATATTTAATCATTTAAAAAATGGCAGCAACATGCCCTTTTTTCTCTCTTTTTTTTTCTATCAAAGAATCATATGAACGATTGTCTCAAAGGCTCGAACAAAACAGATGATCAGGTCAGTGTGCTCTCAATATGATTAATTTCGGTTTTGAACGGACCCACATAAGGTAACACTTAGAGACAACACAAGTTTGACGTCTAATCTTTTATCTGACACGTTCCATTCAGCCTAAATGTTTTAGGAGATCGCTGCCAAGTATTTATTGAACGTGCATCAGACAATGTGTTAAAAGGTAAAGGTTCTAAAAGAACATCTGCTAGTTCCTGTCTGTAACAAGCCTCGAGACCTAAATTTCCCTTCTCTTTTTACCTCAAAAGAAAGCAATCCATAAAGAAAACATCAAGACCTGTTGAGTTACACTAGGACCAAAGTTGGTCTTTGAAGTCATCAAGTCGTAATGAGCAAATGTTCGCATTTAACTTCTTTGCTAGTGTAATTTTCTTTTTAGCAACATGTTAAGACTTCTTGCTCCTTTCTTCCCCGTAATTTTGAAATATAAAAGTATTGATAGTAATCAACAACAATTTTAAAGGGAAAACTTGTTAGGAGTGTGTGGGTCTCTAAAGGACTTAGCACTACTCAAGGGAAGGGTATCCTCTCTAAGTGAATACCCAAAGAGACTAGGATTTTGGGAACTAATGCTAATGAACCCAAAAGAATTTAGGTACCAAAAATCAAAACTTGAATCTATGTTTGTAGCGGAAGGAGCATTGCTTCAAGGTGAACAATACAAGTGGAAACTCATGGTACCTCGATAGTAGATGCTCAAGATATGACCGGTGACAAGAGCCATTTCATTGAACTAAAGCCGAAAAGTGGAGAAGTTACATTTGGTGACAACTCCAAAGAACTCATTGAAGAGATTGACTCTATTGGTAAAGTCTTCAATTTTTATTGAAAATGTTTTATATATTAACGGTTTTAAGCATAATCTTTTAAGTATAAGTCAATTGTGTGATAAATGTCTCAATATCATATCTTAGTCAAATGGGTGTAAAGTCATTAATATTGTTTCTAATAAGATTATGTTTGTTAGTCATAGAATAAGAAACATCAACATGGTGCATTTAGATGATTTAAATGCTTCAAACATTTGTTTTATGGCTAAAATGAAAATATTTCTTGGTTATGGCATAGAAAACTAGGACATGCTAGTATGAACATATTGCATAAATTGATTAAAAATGATTTAGTAAAAGGCTTGCCTAAAATTGATTTTGATAAAGTTTGTGATGCATGTGTTAAAGACAAGCAAAAAAGCGTTTCTTTCAAACCTATTAATGATGTGTCTACTATTAGAGTTTTACAATTGATTCAAATTTATCTTTTTGTTCCAATTAGAACTACTAACTTGGGTGGAAAACAATATGCCATAACCAAAAATATAAGAGTACTCAATGAATAGGAGTCTTGGTGAGCACTCAATGAATCAAGAAGAAAATTTTCAAAAAATGGATGGGCAGGTCCTGCAGATGAAAAGGTGTATAGGAGTCTTGTTGGGTGTCTTGTGTACCTCACATCCACTAGGTCAAACATCATGTACACTATAATTTTTTTGTCCAAATTTCTCCATTGTGCAAGTTAAAATTAACATGATTGCTGCAAAGAAGGTATTAAGATATTTGAAGGGTACACGTCCATATGAAATCAATTTTAGCAAAGTTAAGAAGTTCAAGCTGCAAGGCTATTCTGATAATGTTTGTGAAAATTTTCAAGAGAGTATTTAATAAAATTGTTCTGTCTTTTTTAACTAAACAACTGAATTTAAATAGAGAAAAGAGTCATAACCTAATTGGGAAAATAATTCCCTTATTCTAATAAACTACTAAAAGATAAAGGAAATTAATTCACTTATTCTAATAAACTACTAAAAGATAAAATAAAATATTTCTAAAATATCTCTAAAGATTTATCTACCTAAATAACTTTAAAATATATCCCAAAATATATGAGTTTCACATATTTTAACACCCTCCCTGAAGTTGGTGCATGTATATCAATCATTCCCAACTCGCTTACAAGAAAATCAAAGCTCGTCTTAGAGAGCCCTTTGGTAAATATGTCAACAATCTGTTGTTTAGAAGGAACAAACAGCATGCACACTTGGCATTCTTCAATCTTCTCCTTGATAAAATGTTTATAAACCTCAACATGTTTAGTTCTGTCATGCTGGACTGGGTTGTGAGCAATACTAATGGCAGCTTTGCTATCACAGTACAACTTCATTGGTGAAGTTATTGGTTTCCTCAACTCTTTCATAATTGTTTTTAACCACATCATTTCACAAATTTCTTGAGCCATTGATCTAAACTCAGCCTCTACACTACTTCTTGCTACAACATTTTGTTTTTCGCTTCGCCAAGTCACAAGGTTTCCCCAAACAAATGTACAGTATCCTAATGTAAATCTTTTGTCTGTTATTGAGCCTGCCCAGTCTGCATCTGTATAAGTTTCAATTCCTCTTTGTTTAGATTTCTTGAAGAATAAGCCATTTCCAAGTGAACTCTTCAAGTATCTCAAAATCCGAAACACTACTTCATGTTCCTCCATTGGGGAGTGCATAAATTGACTCACTAAGCTCACTGCAAAAGCTATGTCTAGCCTTGCATGTGATAAGTAAATTAACTTACCAACTAATCTTTGATACTGTCATTTATCAACTAATCGACCTTTATTTCCGAATTTTACATTTGGATCAATTGGTGTGTTAGCTAGGCGGCAACCACTCATCCTAACCACTTTTAAAAGATCAATCACATATTTTTTTTGAAAGACTACAAGACCCTTCTTTGATCGAGCAACTTCCATTCCAAGAAAATATTTCAAATGACCCAAGTCTTTGATCTCAAACTCCAATGCTAGATGCTCCTTAAAACGCCTTATTTCATCTACATCATCTCTTGTAAGAATGATATCATCGACATAAACTATAATAACTGCTATTCTACCTTTTTGTAAGTGTCGATAGAACATTGTGTTATCAATTTGCCCTTGTGAGTAACCTTATTTTTTAACAACTTGAGTAAACCGTTCAAACTAAGCTCGAGGAGACTGCTTTAGACCATACAAAGATTTTCTGAGCTTACATACTCGAGTTCCAAATTTTTCTTCAAAACCTGGAGAAGGATCCATGTAAACTTATTCTTCAAGTTTCTCATTTAGGAAAGCATTCTTCATATCTAGCTGCTGTAAGGCCCAATAAAGATTAACAGCAATTGATAAAAAAACTCTAACAGAATTTAATTTGGCTGCTGGAGCAAATGTTTCAAGATAATCTATCCCATATGTTTGAGTGTATCATTTAGCCACCAGTCGGGCTTTGTATCCATCTAAAGATCTATCCAATTTGAATTTGGTTGTGAACACCCATTTACAGCCCACAATTTTTTCACTATAGATAATTCCACTGTTTCCCATGTACCTGTTTTTCCAAGAGCGCACATCTCCTCTAAAATAGCCTCCATCCACTCAGAAACTTGTAAAGCATTTTTCACATTTTTGGGTGTCTTCATAGTATCGAGACACGAAACAAAAGTTGAGAATGTCGAAGATAAGGCTTTATAGGGCACAAAGTTAGACATGAGATATTTGACAACATTTCTAATACCTTTTCTTTTAGCAATTGGAATATCTAAATCAAAAAATTCATTGGTTGGATTATGAGCTTTACCTAGACTTTTGACAAGATCTTGTGGGTCGGATTCTTGGTGATGAATCTGGTGGATTCACTTTCTTGATTTCGATTTCTTCTTGAGTAAACAATTAACTCCTTTGTTTATTCTTTATTCTCATGATCAGACTCTACACTTTCATACTCCTTTTCATTCATTAACAACATTAGCATCATTAATTTTTGTGTTAATCATAAATTCACTTTCTCCATTATTAGAATCCCTATGTTGTATATTCCTAATGTTTTCTTGATCAATTATAGAATCTTCTTTATTATAATTCTCTCCCTGAAGATTAGAATCAAAGTAAGATTACGTTTCAACAAATGTGACATCCATGGTAACAATAATTTTCCTATCAATTGGAACGTAACATTTGTAACCATTTTTATTAGAAGCATAGCCAACAAAGACGCATTTTTTTGCTCTAGAATTTAGTTTACCTTGGTTGTGAAGATGAACAAAAACACTACACCCAAAAACTCGGAAGGATAAATCTGTGATCAATTTAGAGTTAGGAAAGTTATCTTTAAAGAGACGAAAAGGAGTTCTATAGTTTAGAGTTTTACTAAACATTCTATTAATAAGATATGTAGCTATTAACAAGGCTTCGCCTCGAAGATAATGTGGTACCTGACTAGTGAACATCTAGACTCTAGTTCCTTCCAAAAGATGTCAATTTTTTCTTTCTGCAACCCCATTTTGTTGTGGTGTATTTGTACAAGAGCTTTGATGGACTATACCATGTTTGGTTAAGAAAACACCTAATTGGTCATTAAAAAGTTCCCCACCATTGTCACTCTGAAATAATTCTATTCTCACACCAAATTGTGTTTTCACCATAGCATAAAAAGATTGAAACACATTTTTAACTTCAGACTTATCTTTTAATAAAAAACCCAACAAATACGAGTATGATCATCAATAAATGTGACAAACCAACGTTTTCCTTAAAAAGTTGAGACTCTTAAAGGCCCCCAAACATCACTATGAATTAACGAAAAAGGTTTGGAAGCTTTATATTTTTGAGGTGGGAAGAATGACCGATGATGTTTAGCCAATTCACAAAATTCACAGTGATATGAAGACTTTTAATTTTAAATAGATCAAGTAACATATATCTTAAATAGTAAAAATTAGGATGTTCAAGCCTATAATGCCAAATCATAACCTTATCAAAACTAGAAGCAGAATTTAAACATAAAGTAGTTGTTTGACTTAGATGGTCGTCGTCAAGAAAGTAAATTCCACAGGAAAACTGAAATTTTTATTTTTGAAACCAGAAATTACTTCCATCAGATATTAGACTTACAGCTATAAAGTAGCTTCATGTACTTGCCTGTTGTCTTTTCTTATCAAAATAAGGTAGAGAGGATCTTGCCAAGCGAGCTTAAAGAGTTCTTTGAAAATGTAGGCACATGTGGTAATGCTGAAAAGTTGGAAAAAGGAAATCTTAATACCTTTGGCTAAAACCCAACAGAGAAATATCAGTATAAATTGGGAAGATGCTGCTGCAAAATAACTAGCTAGCACTCTATGATGATAATATGAGAGCATGCGGAGGAATATAAAATTTTATCTCAAAACTTCACTTAATAGTTACGTTTTTCATGTGATTGCTACACTCTTGTATTCATAACAACCCAAATCATGGGTTTGGTTTCCATTTTTTCTTAAATAATTTTCTTTTCCATAACATGAACCTCATTTGAGTCGTAAAGTTTTGATGTAAAATACTTTTGACTACCATTTGTTTACTGATTTGTAGAATATAATTTTAAATGAACTTTTGACAGCTATAACAATTTAAAAGCTAAAACATGAAAAGAAAAATGTAAATAAAAGAAAAATAAATACATTTAAATGCCACATTCCAAAAATCTTGATATTCGTCCCTTCTTTTTTTACCTTTTGAAATTCCTATGTTAAAATAGTAAAACAATTGCTTCAATTATAGGGAACCATAAAAGCCTTATTTCAGTTTTAGATTGTAAAAGGGGGGAAAGAAAAGAAAGTATACCTGCCAAAACTTATAAGTAGGACAATCCAGAAAAATGCAGTAGTCCAATTTGATTCTTTGTAGGCAACCCAAACCTGGAATGTATTTGCCAACAGAAAATTAACATTCGAGACAGGCTCCAAGACTAAAAACACAAATATCCTCAGTCAGATTTGTTGTTCATTCTCAGAAAAGCAAACATGAAGCTGAAATAGTGGACAACAATACGGTCGTTCTCACACCTCAGTTACATATTTTCCCTCAACAAAAATTAATGAAAATAAGTTTTTCGGTTATGTATTACAGAAATGACTGCAATCTGATGTTTAATCTAGCACCAATAAGAAGTCAACTGCAAAGATGTATGATCATGCGTTAGAATTTCGAACTTACCGACAGAGCAACAACGTTTATATAGAAATCAATCAGTGTAGCTGTCATCCACCTGCAAACAATTTAGCAATTTGTTAGGCTTTCCAGAAAGATGAGGAATTCATAGAGTGAAAAGCAATTGCAATGCACAGATGAAGTCATCTTGCACATAACATACACCGTATGCACATTTAGTGCTTCATGTCAGCGATAAGGCATTTATCCATATGTTTAGAAGTTAAAGACCAACTAGAATTATTAATGCTTATGATATAGCAACAGTGGAAACAGACAATGCCGGATTTTTCCCGTTTTAGTTTCTGAAACATTAAACAAGGAATGTCAAGTCTTTCCACATAATGTTCTCATTCAGTCTTCCATGAATACCTTGGAGAGATAATAATCAGCACCAAGAATAGTTATGAACGATATTTTTCTTATACCTGCCTTCGAGCTTCATACTTGTCATTAGCCAATAAATGAATTTTAAAGACAATAATTAATTAATTAGTTGCAGAAACAAGGCTAACAAGTGATCAACCATCATTTATTCTATATGAACAGGAAGCCTATCCAGAGCCGCCAACCCCAACCCACCCCCCCACCCACACACACTCTTTTCACCCCTTTTCTCTTTTAAAACAGACAAGAAGAAAGAAAGTTTGTAAATTCTTTTACTTGATTTCATCAACAGAAAAAAGAAGGTTTCCTATTGAAACCAGTCTTAAGGAAACATTATTAGGCTATCTCTTCTATGTTTATGTTGGAAAACTATAAACAGCATTTATATCTCTAATTACAAATTTTGGTTTCAACTTACAGCAATGTAGCGAAGAGTGACACCGGATTCAAGGATATAATCTAGTTTTGAATCCTTTAAATAGCACCAGCCTGATGTCAAAATACTGTTTTCCAAGCCATCATGACCAAAGAATGAAAGTATGCAAAGGGTGGGTTCAGTGCATGCCTTAGAAGTTTTAAGGTATCAATTATCAAATATCAAATATCAAACTAATTGGTGATATGTGGAAAGACAAGGGAGTAAAAGCTGCAGGTGAAGCCTAGGTCAATACATGGGATAAATAGTTTAACACATCTCCCTTGATATTCACAGTAGGAAATATTGCAGCAAATCAACTTGCTACATCAAAAAGGAGAATGCGGCATGATAGAATGCAAAATGATCACAATTGAATACCATATGCTAGGCTGGAGTTGACTCGCAATCATATGAGACGCATATTCACACTGAGTCTCTCCATAATTGCTATTAATTGTAAGCTAGAGAGTTGAAATTGCTATTAATTATATCCAAAAAGAAGATAAGCAAAGGAAATAGGCATTGATTCATTAATCAGCCATTATATGTATCAAATAGTCATACTATTCAAGAAATCAATTTTAAAAGATGGTGCTGCAAGACAAAGAATATAGCATCCACTCAAAGCAGAAGTAAGAACTTTATTGTCTAGTCTGTGGTACGAATATGACTGGATTTTCTTCAAAAGAATCACATTCACTGATAAATTACTCCAAACTGCAAGGAGCAGAAATGTTTGGCAAAAAGGGGATGAAAAAAACTCACGGAGTTAGCAGCTCTTTGCGGAATGGTGAACCATCAGTTAAGAGAGTGTAGATCAAAGTTCCCAGCATCAAGCAACCCAAAACGCTAAAGAGTATTCTTGCAATCGCAACAGAGGAATGTTTCCCTTTAGGTTTTGTACCATCCCTAGACAAAGGGAATTTTGAAAAATGAGTTATTCTATTCCTCAAGCAACTAGAAAGTGTCGTTATTAATCAAAAAAGATATTCCATGCGCCGTGGCAGTGATGTGACATTCCTATTCACTGAGCTTGAAGCCATCACATGAATATTGACATTATGTAAAATCTGATGAGTTGACCAAGGGTGCTGAAATTTATGCAATTTGATAAAACCATAAAACATCATATCATCACATCCATATCAGTTTTTAAAATATATCAATCTAGGAATAGAACTATCCTTTGTTACCTAGTAGAGATCACTAGATCAGTATTCTGAAAAGGTTAATATAACATATGAGACTAATTGCAAATGGCATGTTAACATGTTATAGGAGACTTGACAGATAATTATCTAATATTATACCCAGAGTTTGGGATTCTTACTTGTTCGCTTGGTTCAATAGAACATGATAAATGGGATCTTCCAGAGATTCTTGAGCAGACAAGTTGAGAAATTGAATAAAAAGGTAGCCAGATGTTGTAATACTGGGAAAAAGAGAAAAAGGTATAAAAATAAATTTGTGAAACGTAAATCATTGGACTGGTTGAGAAATCTAATATGGCAGATTGCATCAATTAATCAATAGACCAAGGGAAGAAATAAACTATGATAAGGATCATTGAATAACTACTTCCAAATTCCAATATATCAGTAGAAAGACATTATTATTTTCAAGATAGTAATACTTAGAAGCTTTATTTCTTTAACTTAAACCTACACTGGTAGGATTAAGACCAAATAAGCAATTAAATTCATTGTTCTTCACTTCTCCTTCAATATTCATTTGATGAATTCCCTTGAATCATTTTTTCTTAACTTTATTCAACATTTCTCTTCATTGCCTTTCTAGCTTAAACTGCAAAAATGATGTTAGAATGCATATGATATCAACAACAGGTTACTTTTGAAACAACTAAAGGAAGTTTGTGTTAACCAGTTTCGTGAAATTACGCATGAACCATACTGCAGTGTAATTTTCAGATAGAGATATCAAACATACCTTCCAAGACATACAAGCAGAATTACCCAAAGTGTTGCAGCAATCAAACTTGATTCCTTGTAGGAAACCCAAACCTGATGCATTGAAACAAATCTCAGATAGAAATTAATAATTAAATAAAAAGTCTCCCACCTATTCAAGAACGAGAGTATCATCACTCTTCTTCCCCCATACCAACAAAAGTATTAGCTTACAGCTAATATAAACCATACATTTAAAACACAGTAACACACAAGTCTAAAAGCATCAAGGAAATCATCTCTTAGAAAATATGACTTGCAGAATCCTCAGACATCACAGGGTTCTGGGGTGCATATATCAGTGGCTGATGATATGACAAAATTCTAAACTACTAGTTCCCATTAATCTCTCCTTCAAAGTTTCACCAATAGTAAACAACGGTTGACTACCCTTATCTTACAATTGATCATTCCCACATCAAAAGGACAAAATGTAAGTATAACCATAAATATCTTTGTAGTTAAAAAACCTGAGTCTCAAAAGCATATACATGTAAATAGACACATAAATATTTAGATGTATTTACAAGATTCAGGTACAACGATTGTGGAGTTTAACTTCACGTTCTTAGTTGGTATTTCAAAAGGACAAAAAAACATAAAGGGCACATGTGAATTTTAAGGATAATTATGTCTCTTATTTTTAAACAATTATGTCTCTTTTCTATTATTTAAGCTTCCCACAATTTTACTTTTTCGATACATACTACCCACATTTTTTCAAAACATGACCTTTTTATTTTATCCGCCCACAGAGTGGCTATACCACAATAATGTAAAACAAAACCTTTTTTTTACCGTTCATAGCTTTTCATACGATTATATCTTAACAAGACCACTATTTTATTAGTAAGTGCATGATCTAACCATGGAAAATACTGCAGTCAGATTAAATAAATCTAAATAACTAATTTAGTTTTACAAGTGGATATCTAACAAACTTAAGGTTAAATCCTTGATAAGAAACTTCAAATTGAAGTACAGTGAGAACATACCGCGAAAGGTACAACATTAATGTAGAAATCAACCAGCGTTGCAGCCATCCACCTAAAAGATCATCGTCAATACATCAAAAAGAAACCATTCAACATTCAAGATAATCATAACCTAATTTCAAGAAAAAATAGAACTGAGAGAAAGAGAGAGTACGGAGTAAGAATTTCCCAGCGGAAAGGGAGGCCATCAATGGAGATGGTGTAAATGAGAGTGGTTACCATCAAGCACCACAGAACTAAGAAGAGAGCTTTTAAGCCATTCACTAGCAGAGAACTCGCCATTGCTACTTGCTTTCTCACCAAAATCAAACTGGCAGGAAATTTTGATTATTTATAAATGTACACGAGAAAATGTGGGGGGGATGAGGCCACGTCATTGCCAAAGCCGCCATTCAACTTCCTTCGAAATTCTTGTTTTTTTCTAATATATTTTAAAAAAATCTTATACTGTTGCTCAAGTCCTTGAACTATTTTTTAGTTAAATAAGTCTCACCTATAATTTTTACTAACAAAAAAGTCGATTTAAACATTAAAATAAATATATTTTAAATTCCAAATATTTATTTTAATTTCTTGGTGATATAATATACTTTAAGCAGTAAGAAGATTAATTTCAATTTATTGCAATTTGGAATTGGTGTGATGTTTAGACTTTTGAGGCTTGCAATTGCACGGGGTAAAATTTAATTTAGTTATTTTCTTCGATATTTTTTATATTTTTCATGTCCATTTTACGGTTTATGTTTGGGGTTCATGATTGTTCCTCTAATAATATTATCTCTAAGGTTCGAACTTAAATCCTCCCTTTGAGAGTGCAATGTATCTTACCATTACATCTAACTACTTGTTGATCTTATATTTTCTAATTCAAACACTGAGTGTGTAGATACAATCCTGGTAACTTTGAAAGTGAATTTGTCATACATAAAAAATGTAACATCCCAAATTTTTAGTTTAAAGTTCGTAAATTCATTTCAAGATTGAGTTATTGGCTTAATGGTTAAGGGAAAGTAAGGAGATAGTGAAATTGGTTTAGAAACTCAAATTTGAATCTCTTCCTGGGTGAATAAATTAATTTTGCTATTTTTGCTCCCACTCCTTTAGTGTGCCCTCCAACCTAGTGTCTAACCCTAGATTTAAATACAAATTTTTAACAAAGAAATCAGCTTTTCACTTTTATTTTTCTCCCTTGTTGTTCCTTTCCTCTCCCTCTGTCATTCTTTCTCAATTTTTCTTCTTTCTTCTCTCTTCTTTCTTCTTCCTTGTGTCATCCCAAACATAGTGTTTTTCACCATTGATGTGTCGCCGCTTTGCCCTATTATTTTGTTGCCATTTTTTCAACCTTATTAATGTTATTTTAATCACTAAATCAACCCTTTGCTGCCCTAAAATCCTCATTTGTGCCGCCTAAATCAGCTTCTCCTTTATGCCATTAAACCTTTATTGTCGCCCATTCTTCTCCACTCCTGGTGGTACTGATTTGTTCCCTTTTCAATCTCTTTTTTTTTGTCGATTTTTTTTTGTTTTTATAGCCATTTTACTATTGTTTCCAACCTCTAAAAATCGTCATCTTTGTTGCCAAAAATCCATTTTTATGTTGCCTCAAATCAACCCTATTGTTGTCACCGTTTGTGGTGGTGTGTTGCCCTTTTGTGCACCACTTATGGGTTGCTATATTTTCTATTTTGTCACTCATTTACATTAAGGTTTTCTTTGATTCTCTTCTATTTAAAGCAACCCTAAACCTTGTCAATTATGAGTGCATCCGATCTCATTCATCCTATATCTTAAATCTAATTAATCAGAAGCGTAAGTGCAGTCTGCTGCAAGTTATTGTGTTGTATTATTTTTTTTTATTAAGAGTGTTGTTTAGGTCGATTGTTCTAAGGTCTTTAATTGGTTATTGGTTACTGGAACAATGGAAATGTGCAAATGTACACAATCGCAACAAGTAATAAAGTGACAAGTAAATGTCAAGTTATCGTACCCAAAGGGACTGTAAAAGAAAATATTTATGAAATGCAATTAAAAACACTTTGGTGAATGAAAATCGTTTGTTTTGAAAAAGGGTTTAATAAAACTAGATTTTAACTAAGTTAACTAAGAAAATTAAAAGGTAAAAATTTCAACGCACAATTTCGAAAAACAAGTTTAATCAATATGACATAATTGTGTTAGATCGGTTACATTTCTTAACTTAATATTACTAAAACAATGTTCATGTTGTTACAAATAAATTCATGGCAACTTGGTAATTTGTTAACTATAGCACATACAGACTTACAAAATTAACTAATCTCTTGAATATATTACTATGCCAATTCAAACAATTAATCAATTTTAATAAGCAAGTAAAAGATTAAGTGAAGTAACAATATACTCCTACATTGAAACAGTTTAATCAAAATAATCTTGCAAGTTATGCAAGGCTAATGTATCGTTTAATACCGTTGCTAATTTAACCTCACTACCTTAGAGATTAAACATGCATTGATTAAGTATTGTGTCAATTAATTACAATTTCAATGCGATTAATAATTAATTCATTAGTTACCTTACAATTATAATACAAGTATAACATAATCATGGTTTTACTTAATCAAACAATTTACCAAGACCTATAACAACACAAACATGATTTTAATAACTTAAGTAGACGAAATGCAATCAACTTAACACGAATTAAATTCAAGCCATGTTAATTAAATTTAGAATAACAACATAACACATATTCATAGACATGTTCATAACAAAAACAAGAAAAGTTAAATGATAGGAAACTAGAATCAAATCTAGTGTTTCTCCGAAGCCAGACTAGCTTGCTCCTCTCCTTCTCCGGCCGTTCTGTTGTTCCACGGCTTCTATAAGCACTTGAATGCTGCTACCCAAAGTGGTTGAAGGCTTTTTTCCAAGAGGGAAATCGAAAATGGAAAGTAGAAAGGAAAAATGGTGACGACTTTACCGTAAAAGAATCTATGAGAAAATAAACTTCAATATATTTCCAATTAAATCACTTTCTCAACCTAGTTCTAATTCTATTAAAATCATGACGACTTTACCGTAAAAGAATCTATGAGAAAATATATTTAATATTTTTGCATTCAATGGTTTACTATAATTAAATGATTTATTTCCATTTTTGAATTTCATTTAATTCGAAAAACATAAATTTATTTTTAGGTCATTTTCATTTTGGAGAAAATCACATTCATTTCCAAATGATTCTATTTCTCCAATTTCATTTTTGAGAAAACCATCATCATTTTCAAATATTTCTCATTTCTCCATTTTCACCATTTCAATTCATTTATGTTCATTTGATTCAACATGCAATTCATTTCTAGTTTTAATGAGCTAGCGAAGGACCGATTGGACATATGCAATTAAGGCTCAAATTATTTATAATTAAATTCCATCTTTTCACCTATTATTACAAACTCATTGAGAAATAAATTCATTCCACTATAGTATCGTGACTAAGTTGTCTCCAACGACATACCATTACAAATGCAACTCAATCAATGCTCGTCCAATAACCTTGTCATAAGTGTGTTACCCTCATATGATATTCTTAATCTCTTTAGGATAATATCCGTTCTCCCAATATTATCCTATTTTACCTCATGGTAACCATTACATCTTCATGAAAAGTCGTTTACTATCAAATAGCAATCAAGTACCGGTGGCCACGTTTACTTTTCATCAACCATGTAATGCAAGTGATATAATGGCATTTACCTATGTCTCGAGCTATGAATTCCACTATTTTAAATGCTACATACTACAGAAGTAGTACACCCAATGCAATAGCTTTTGGTTCATTATCTATTTGAACTCAGGCTTTTACTTACTATAACACTCGGGTCTCAATTAACTTAGAAATTTGAAATAATTGGAGGACTAAATTGAAAGAGATCGCAAGTTGATAGCCTATATTGAAAGAAACAGGATGTTAGAAACTGAATTGGACATGGTTAATATCCAATTCTGGTTCGATTAGAATGGAACCCTATAACACTCGGGTTTGTTCAAGTGTACACAATCATTATCAAGTAATAAGTAATTATCGAGTTATCGTCTCCACAGGGATTGTATTTGTGCTAAGTCACTTAATTTGTAAAATTATATTAAAAATTTGAAAAATAAAAACAAAATATAGTTGAGAAGTGGTATAAACTAGATGCAATGATCCCTAATGTAAATTATCCTAATATGCAGACTTTATGAATGAAATAGATTTTAGCAAAATTTAACACAATTTGCAACAATTATAACATAAATAAACTAGGAAAATTACTTTAATTAAACTTAATTTATTATCATCATGCTTAATAATATTCAGAAAAACATTCCATGGCAACTCGATCTTTCATGAGTTTGGAAACCAAATTAGGTTCTTTCAGAATCCTTTACTTAGTAAATACGCATTTTACTGATCCTTATTTACTAAGGTTTTCTTAGCATTTGTGTGAGGTAACAGGGACGTGTTAGGTTTGAAACAATTTAATCACACAAATCTAAAAACTATGCAGATAACAGAGCTTGGTTAGGGTTTTTATGGAACCTACAATTTAATCGGGTTAGGATCTAAATTGCGCATGCACATTTCAATTATGTGTCCATTAGCCATCGTCTGGTTAGGATCGCTCAGCTAATTTAGATGCATTTCAATCACGTATGAACGAAATACAGACTTCATTTTAATTGAAAACATGATCGATTGAGGCACAAACATTATAAGCATGAATCAAATAAATATTATTTAATCAAAATAATCATCGTAGCTTAAATAAAATTAAGCTATCATTGTTGTAAACAAGAACAAAGAACACATAGCAAACATCTTTATATCAAATTAAAGAAAAGAAAGATTAAACCCAATTCAGAGTGGCTGTCACCCAAGATTCTGGCTGACGAGGCTCATTCGCTTCTTTGGGTTGCTCCTTTGCTGATGGTTCTCCAAGGTGGCCAACCAAGGGCTCTTTAAGAGGCTAATTTGCTAAAATCCTTTTGCAAGGATGATGATAGGCGTGAGAGCTAAGAGAGTTGAGAGAGAGGATGAAAGATGAAAGGGATGAGGGATGAAGTGAGAAATGAGCTCTTATTTATAGGTGAGGCAAGGGAGCTAGTTTGCTAAAATTATGAGTGTCCATCTTTTGAAACCTCCTCCAAGAGTGGCTGGCCATGAGTTGAGGAAATGTGGCTGATTTTTCCTTAATTTTTGGTCAATTTGAATGCCACAACAACTCAGAACTAAGACTCGGTCTCCAACAAATCTTCAGGTAAATCTCTAATTTCTTCAACTCTTCAAGGGCCTTGTATAATTAAACCAAAAATTGGTTTATAATCCGCCATGTGCAGCCAAAAATTGGGTTGACTTGGTCCCCACTTTGGACGGTTTTGTAATTAGAAGAAAACTCTCAGACCTGTCAAAAATAGCAGATAGTTTAGAGGACCAAATGAATTAATTTAACCACTTTAATTAATCAATTTACTTAATTAATTAAACCCAATTTTATTAATGAATTATTAAAATATAACATTATATTTAATTTAATCATGCATGGCATACTTCATAGCTTAAAAATATAATATGCTTAAATTAATATAAAATAAGTCATTTTATGCATGAAAACTATATAATAAAACATAATATCACATTTTAATAATTTCTATGTTCTAATTTCATATTTTCACATATTTCATTAATTTATTAAACAATTACTTGGTTTTAACAATAATTTTAAGTAAAAAGGTGATGAATTATTTAGGAAAAATCCTATATATTTTTCTGCTTACAAACCCGTCGGCTCCTTAGTGGGAGACATAATAATTAGCTATAGACGATTCTCGTAAAGTGGTAATAGCGTGAGAAGGGTTATAAATAGTCAGGACATGGCTTCCTAGGGATGATTTTCTTTTTAATTCTTTCTCATTTTCTTTCGTTCTTCATCTTCTTTGGTAGGTTGAAGAATGAATAGCCATGGAAGGTCCTACATGGAACAGACTTCATAAGGATGGAGATGAAAAAGTAGGGAAACTAGCAAACTGGTAAGATTCTTAGCCTCTCTATGTACGTAAGAATAGGTAAATAAAGTTATGAACTTGATAACAATTTTGAGGGTTTTGCATGTATGGGGTTAAGTTCAGAATATTGAGTTTAACCCATGATTTTGGTTGAAATGCTTAGCTACAAGGATAATGGAAGCTCTGGAATTCGAGAAGGCTAAGCTATGGAAACGATAAAGCATCAAGTGAGTTCCAGACTCCATACATGCTGTTATGATCTATGTTGTTTGATTATGACATGTTTACATAAACATGAATATTCGTATATGCATGATACTAAGCATAAAATGGTTATAGTATGCCATGTGCATACTTTGTATGAAAACTGTGGGAAAAACCTCTATGGGATAGATGAAGTTAGAAAAAGAAATGGGGAGTTATTTTGTTAGATATCGCCTTGGACGAAGCTCCAGACCTTGCGGAGGGAACACTGCGATGTTCAAGCATTAAGGTTAGTTGGTGTGATGGAGGTAATGAGAGGAGGATTCAAGAAATAAAATCATGGAAAGGTATTTACCGCGATGGAGGTATCAACTGGTCCTTCAGGGCAACACCATGATGATGGTATATGGTGTAAGACCATAGATGAAAGATGCTATGATAGTCTAGTATGTGGTACGTAGTGTAAGACCATGGATGAAAGATGCTATGGAAACATGGTACAAGGTATAAATATATGGTGTAATACTATAGATGAAAGATGCTATGGCAATCAGGTATAATGAGTAAGACCATGGATGAAAGACTCCACGACATCATATGATAGTACACCAGGATGGAAAATAGATGTAAGACCATGGATGAAAGACTCCATGGCATCCACAGAGATAGTCCACTGGGAAAGTAAACACAGATTAAGTTCGACGAGATAGTAAACACGGGTTAAGTCTGCTGGGATAGTAAATGTAATAGCCCATTTTTAATGAAATCAGAACAGTGGTTTTGGGACCACAAATATGACGTGAAAATATTTATTTTATTATTTTAATGTCTACAACATATTATTAGTGTCGTATAAAAATTTCGTTAAGAAATTTTATCATTTGCATGCTTAATTTGATAAAAAGGACTAAATTGCAAAAGGTAAAAATTTGAGTTCTTTAAGTAAAATGTGTCAAATTTTTATGAAATTGGAATATGAGTGGCCTTAAATGTAATTAGACCATTAATATAATTAGTGGACAAAGATGGACATCTTTTTAATGGTTTTAAAGGTTATTACTTAAGGTTAATTTGGTAAATTAAGAAAATATCATATAATAAAATAAGTAAAAGAAATATATCATCTTTCTTTCTTTCTTCTTCAACTGAAATTAGCACCGAAGGAAGTCATTAAAGACCTTCCAAGGTTCGGCCATAGTCCTTCTATGCATGTCAGTGCATTTTTGTTCTGTTTTTAATGATTTTTATGTTTTTGGAGTCGTTGTAGCTTAATCTAGCTAGCCCGGGGATTAATTTGCAAAATTTTTAAATTTTTAGGGTTTTACCATGAATGTATATGTATTGCTTATGATGTTTGATGGAAGAAAATAAATGGTTTTTGTTAGTTAAACAATTTATGTAAAGTGATTTTGATGAAATTGTCATTTTGGGGTTAAATTAAAAAATATGAAATATTCATGGTTTAATTTATGAAATAATGAAATGTGTGGGCTGCTATGAGTTTGTATGAAATTTGGCTAGGCTTGGGTAGGGGTGAAATTGCATGAATTTTATTTTATGAGCTTAAGGACTAAATTGTAAAAAAATTAAAACATTAGGGAGAAAAGGGTAATTTTGCAAAAATGTGAATTTGGATTGAATTGAATATAATGGTTATTAAATTGATTGAATTTATTCATTTAGATCAAGATAGACTTCGTACGACTCTAGATCGAGGTAAAGAGAAAGCTTCGGATTAACCGATTCCATTTCTACATTTTATCATCGAGGTAAGTTTGAATGTTTAAATAGCATTTTAAACTATGTTTTAAATGCTATTTTTTTTATAATATCAAATTGTGTCTCGATGGAAAAATAGAACGGCGTATCGACGGTTATCAATCAATGAAAAGGAGTGGCTTTGGCTATCAAAATATGGAAAGGGATATCTTCGGCTATCAAATTATGAAAAGGGATGGTGATGACCATCGAATTATGAAAAGGGATGACTCGACTATCAAATTATGAAAAGGGATGGCTTCAGCTATCGAATTATGAAAAGGAATAGCTTCGACTATCAAATTATGAAAAGGGATGGCTTCAGCTATCAAAATATGGAAAGGGATAGCTTCGACTATCAAAGTATGAAAAGTGGTGGTAACAACCATCGTGATTTTACTTCGTGTGTGCTTCGGTAGGAGTTTTCGATGCAATTTACTTTATTACTATGGAAGGTAGGAAATATGTGTTTTCATGACAATGAAAAGTATGAATTCATATGATTTAAGCTTATGAATAATTTATTTCTCATGTTGAATTGGTACATATGTATTTTAAGATTGTGTATTGTGTTGACAAGTATAGATTATATGTTACGAGCTTACTAAGCATAACATGCTTACTTTGTGTTCATTTTCTATGTATTGTATTTAATCAGAAGCTCGTTTGGGTTGGAAAGTCATTGGAGATTTATCACACTATCCATCGGCTTTATCAGTAGATTTTGATGATTTTGACTCATGGTTATAATGGCATGTATAGGTGTCTATGCTTGATGAAATAGCCATTATGTTTGGCTTGTAAATATGGTATTTTGGATAATGAATTTAGTTGCCATGTTGGCTTGTATATATATATAGTCTTATGATGGTTGATAATTTGACATTTTGGTACTTGAGTGGCATGTGTTGGATTGATCAATTGAATACATGTAATGAATGGCCATTTGGGTATGTTTGAATGTGGCAAATGTAGTATGAAATGATATGGAATTTAGGTTGCAAATGTTAAGTTGATAATGACTAGATTATATTTGTGTTTGAATATGCTTAACGACATGTAAATTGAGGTGCCTTAGGGCATATTGGTTGTATGAATTGGTATCATGTGGTTTTAGCTTGATTATACACATTTTAAGTACACTTTTGAAGCTTGAATTAGGTATATTTAAGTTGCACAAGTGTGCACATTTTGGGTGAAAGAATTGGCTTGAAAATAGCCTAATTCTTGTCCACACGGCCAGAGACACGGGCGTGTGTCTCAACCATGTGTGACACACAGCCAGAAGACACGACCGTGTGTCCCCTATAGCTTACTAAGGATTTCAAGTTAGGATGTTACACGACCTAGCACACGACTTGGCACATGGGCACGTGAGGCCATTTCATAGGGTACACAGCCTAGCACACGGGCGAGTGGCTTGGCAGTGTTACCCAAGTTAGTGAGTTACACGAGCTCGGACACAACCGTGTGTCCCTACTTCGAATGTCCACACGGCCAGAGACACGAGCATGTCTCTCAGTCGTGTGAGTCATACGGCCTAGCCACATGACCATGTGACCCCTACAGTTTGAAAAAAAAAGTATCTTTTTCTGAAAAATCCCATATGTTTCTGATTTAGTCTCGATTCATTTCTAATGTCTTTTTAAGGCCTCGATGGCTCGTAAAAGGGACTATATGCATGAGTTTGGATATTATTGCTATGATTTATGTTGTGATTTGATTATGATAAATAAATGTTCATCGGATGATGTTATTTTTCAGTAATGGTCTATAGCCCTAATCCGATAACGAATACAGGCTAGGGGTGTTACAGTAAACATAGAACAGAAATAGTCTGGTGGGACTATAAACACAGAACAAAGATAGTCTACTAGGACAATAAACACAAATAAAGTCAGTCGGGACAATATATACGAGTTAAGTATGTCGGGAGAGTAAACACAGGGTAAGTCTGTTGGTTGTGAGAAATGAGGTGAGAAGGGTATAAGACCATAGCTTGGCTATGGCAATCCATAGAGCCCGTAAGGAGACAGACACGGAAAGTCTGTTAGGACCTCAAGCGAGAGATATAATGTAAGTGCGTCAAGTATGAGAAAGAACGCAAGTGGAAGAAGAGTTAAAAGAAAGCATATGAATGGCAAGCGAATCATGTGGATTCTAACAAAAATGTTTAAAGCGACAAGGATAGTTCTGAAAGCCGACTAGGCATGTGCAAGGACTGGACAAGAATTAGAGGAAGATAGGCCACGTAAAAGCTGACCTAACTATGGGAAAGTAAGAGGGGAAAAGTATTCAAGGATCGCAAGAAAAGATCTATCATGAAGAGCCACCAGGGGTAGCTTAAATGAGTTGTACATGAGAGGCAGATCTCATGGAAAGGATGAAAATTTCACTCTTACGATAATGATTTCGTCATGGGTGCAATGCGTTTTTCAAGACTATTCCTCTTTGAGGATAGTCCTTTATGGAAACATGCCATGAAGCTAGCTCCGAAGGGAGAACTTACGTAAGAGGGGAAGTAGACTCGTTTAATCTGATGAGCAATAGCCTGCTAGGACGATAAGTTAGCTATTCATCACATAGGATAAGTGAGGTTCCAAATTAGTCTCGTGCATAAAGAGGATTACTGGAAGTAATTCCACCACTGATACCAAAAGGATGGAACGAGAATGGGTTCGCTAAAGTAGCGAAGTCTGTTGCAATACAACACAATACGGAAATGTCAATGAGTCTTTTGGGGCTATAATATGGAAAGTGGGAGACTGCCGAGGACTGGTCCTACCATAGAAGTCCGTCAATGAAGGTATGTCCTAAGAACCCTTGAGTGGAAAAGACAAGAAAGCTACCAGAGTGGTACATAAAGGTAAACAGACATACAACCAAGTAAATTAGAGACCATCAAATACCCTATATGCAGGGTGTGAGAGAGTAAGGAAATATAAATAGAAATGATATCATTCATTGATATGGCGAGGTATCTAGGTTACGATCAAGAGTAGAGTCCAACTAGAGGAAGGTATTATAATGATTTACCAATATTTATGATGATTTACCAAAATTCCTATGGAATTACCAATATATCTAAGGATTTCCCTAGGGTCTCATACTAGATCAACACATTTAATCATTTACCAAAATTTCTAATAATTTATTTTTTTAGAATTTTCCAAAATTTCTAAGCTTTTACCAATATATTTAAAGATTTACTATTATTTCTAACGATTTACCCAAATTTCTAATGTAACAGCCCGATTCTGGGCCTAGTCAGAACAGTGGTTTCAGGACCACAAATCCGACGAGGGAAGATATGATCATCATTATATTTTTATGGTCTACAATTTCACAGAAAACTTTTGTGAAAATTTCGTTCGAAAATTTCGACGTTTGGGCACTTAATTTAGTCAAAAGAACTAAACTATAAAAAGTGCAAAAGTTGAGTTCTACATGTTAGAAGTGTCTAATTGTTATGAAATTATAAATTTGGGGTCCTTATATGATAATTAGACCATTAGTTAATTGATGGACAAAAATAGACTTAAGAAATGGGTGAAATAGATTTTTTTTTTAAAATGGGGGCATTTTAGTCATTTGGAAATAAAAAGAATAAAAAGGGAAAAAGATGGCAAAAATCATCATCTTCTCCATAGCTTGCTGCCAAATTTAGAAGGACTCCATAGCTAGGGTTTCTTCATTTTCTCAAGCTCATAGTAAGTGCATCCTAGCTCCGTTTTTAATGTTCTTCGCATTTTTGAAATCCTCGTAGCTCGGTTTAGCTTATTTTATCAATAATTCATGTTAGGGTTCATATTTGGAAAAATTCCCATAGGTGAAATGTGTTTATTTTGCTGTTTTATGGTAGAATATGAAGCTAGAAATTATATTAAACAACTTTTGCTAAGCGATTTTAAGTAAAAACGGGTAAATTGACATAATCGGTAAAAATAATTAATGTTCAAAAGTGTGTGTTAGAGTGAGAATTTGATGTTGCCATAGAAGGGAAAAATGTTCAGCGTGTCATAAAACATAACAATAAGAGATGAAGATTAATTTCCGAGCTTAGGGACAACAGTGTAAATATGCAAAAGTTTGGGGGCAAAATTGTAATTTTCCAAAAATTTTGGTGAAGGACTATTTTAATAAATGTGAACATTAAATGAGTTATATTTGCTATTATAGATCAAGAAAGATGAGAAGACTACCTCAAACGGGGAAAAGAGAAGATAGTGGAGTAAATTGCAAAATTACGATATTTTGCACCGAGGTAAGTAAACATGTGAGTTAATGCATTGTTTTGATATTATTTAATATTTGTTGAGATTTAATTGAAAATAAAATAATTAATTGACGAAGATCCTAAAAATGTGGTTAAGTTGGGAAAGGTGGTAAAGTGTTGACAAACACGGTTTTCAATTGCACACTCGGAATAGGCCAGAGTACATTGAATATAAAGGGGGTTGCTAAGTGCTGATTCCCCGATTCATTGGTGGTGCTAAGTGCTACTTCCACCATATTTTAAATGTGAAGGGGGTTGCTAAGTGCTGATTCCCCCAAGGGGTTGCTAAGTGCTAATTCCCCGAATCATTGGTGGTTGCTAAGTGTTGATCCCACCGTATCTTAAATGTGAAAGGGGTTGCTAAGTGCTGATTCCCCGATTCATTGGTGGTTGCTAAGTGCTGATTCCACCGTATTTTTGAATGTGAAAAGGGGTTGCTAAGTGCTGATTCCCCGAATCATTGGTGATTGCTAAGTGCTGAATCCACCGATAACAGATAACATTCTAAGTGTTCAACGGGAAAATTGGAAAGGTGAGTATTTATATATGGTGGACAAGGTTATGTGAGGAATATTGAGTTTGATACTTAATCAACCCATGTGTAAGGTGAAAGGAAATACCAAAACTTCAAAAGAGCAAATTTAAATATAAAACTGTTTTGTATAACAACAGTTGGGAAATTTTGAAAAATCACCATAAATGGTGGAAAATGAATTAGAGGCTTAATAATATATGAAATTTAAGCTGAATGAGTCTATTTTCATATGAAAGGAACAGAGCAAGCAAAGGAGTTGTATATTTGGGGACATTTAAATTTTACTGAGACAGGGTTGGATTGATTTTGAAATCCCCTATTCCAACTTTGGAAAATCACCAAAAATTGTAAAAAAATAATTATGGCTTGAAATTTACATGATTGAATTCCTTAATGAGTCTCTTTTTAAGAGAAAGAAACGAAAACATTATTTGAATTTTTTACAGAGAGATAAGTAAATTTTAGTAAGGAGAGGTCAGAACTATCGGGCAGTGAAATAGGGGAATATTTAGAGAATAAACTGTACTAATTGGCAAAGCCAAAAATTCTGAAAATTTTATAGAAGAAAGGTATACGAGTCTAGTTTTGGGGAAAATTTACGGAACTTAATTTGGAGCCCTATAGATCCAGATAAAAATAAATTGGTGACTGTGATGCAGAAAAATAGCTTGCTGGAAGTTGAGCAAACAATGAAATTTTTGTGTGGTTAAAATTATGTTTACTTTGTAATCATGTGAGAAATTTATTTATTTTTCATGAGTTTACTTACTAAGCTATATGAGTACTCTTCTTTATTTTCCCTTGATTATAGTGACATCGATCAGCCCGGAAATTGGACGAAGTCAGAACATCACCCACACTATCATCAACTTTTGGGTATTTGGGCAATCAACACTTTTGAAACATGGCATGTATAGATGACT
Source organism: Gossypium raimondii (assembly GCF_025698545.1). Lineage (NCBI taxonomy): Eukaryota > Viridiplantae > Streptophyta > Magnoliopsida > Malvales > Malvaceae > Gossypium > Gossypium raimondii. The sequence continues at coordinate 28,712,561 of NC_068570.1, read as the reverse complement.
TTATGTAATGTGGTATAAATATGTATATATATAGTATTGTTTGGTTTAATATGTTGGTGTTTATTAATGGATAAATTATGTCTGAACATATAACTGTAATTGGTTGGAAATATTGAAGTTGTTTGAAATTGTCTTTGGAAATTTGCAGGGGGTTTTATGTAAAACTAAGCAGAAATGCTGCCGAAATTTAAAAAAAAACTATAAGTGTTTGAGTTCTAGTAATACCTCATACTCTGTTTCGGTAAGGAACACGGGTAAGAGGTGTTACATTTAATGATTTCATAAATATCTCATACTCGATCAACGCAACTAATCCTTTACCACAATTTTTAATAGTTTACCAAACTTTCTTAAATTTTTTTTTTCAAAAAAGCTAACGACTTGGCAATATTTCTAAGGATTCCATCAGTGTCCCATACTCGATCAACACATCTAATCATTTACTAAAATTTCTAAGACGATTTATCAAAATTTCTAAAGATTTATCAATAATTCAAAAGTTTTACTATTTTTTAAAGATTTATCAAAATATTTAACAATTCATTGAAATATCTAAAGATTTACCAAAATTCCTAAAAGAAAATACTTAAAATTTTAGTATTAATTGATAACCTATTAAGTTACAAACTTTCCTAATGGAATTATGGCACATATTATTAACCAAAAATTCTTAAAATAACCCTAAAAAATTTTAGTATTAATCGGTAACATTTTATAAGGAGTTCATGTTGCTTATGGTTATGTTGCCATTATGACACATTATTAATACCATTGGTTCTTATAATGCACTTGGTTTAAATGTTGTGACTTTTAATGGAATTGTATATTAGTTCCAGTATCTTTAAATTACTTAAAAGGGTCAAATTTTGATTTAATGTATTTTTTATCCTGAACTGATATGTTTTACATTTATTTTAGTATGTTAAACTTGTTGGTATTGCTTTGGTGTAGTGTCTAACATGTTTGGTAGGCATGATTGTATGACTTTGTGCCTTTTTTTATTTTTTATTTTTGGGTTTGTGTCTTTACACATTATGAATAAATTGGGTTAAGTATGCATTTTAGGTGTATGTGGATATATTTAAAGTCATTAGCTAAAGTTTGCTTTAAGGGTGGCAAGTCTCGAAACATGCGACCATGTATCAATACATTAGCTTAAGTATTAAGACCTAGCTCCCAGATTTTGTATTTTGGGCTTCCAATTGATGTTTTAAGGCCCACTCGAGCTCAATTTTCATTTGTAATGATTTAATAATGTTTATGCATGATGTTAACTCACATTTAAATATGTTTTGGTTGAATGGTCAAGAGTTAATGTACTATTTGGCCCTCAAAGTTGAACCTAATTTAATTATCACTTTGATATTTAAAGAATTTTTTTTACAGTTTTATACTTGAAGTTTCCAACTCTTTTATCACTTTACCCCAGCCATTAACGATGTTAATAGTGCATCACGTCACCTGATTCCTATTTTCTTAAAATAAATTAAGGAAAAATAGAAAAATGAGAAATAAAAATAGCAAAAATTTAGAAAATTTCTATTTTAATCATAAAAATAGAATTATGTAAAATTCTCATAATTAAAAATATTTATTTTATTTCTAAAATACATAAAATTCGAAAAAGAATGAAATACAAATAAATATCAAATAAATTCCGAAAAATATCAAAAAATTTAACAAATAAAAATGGGAAGTTATATAAAATTTTCAGAATTAAAAATATACTCGTCTTTTAAAAAATAAAAAATAAAAATTTCAGAAAAATCTCATTTTTTAAATTAGGAAAATATATAGAATTATATGATTATTCCTTTCTTCTATAAGGTGTTTGTTTTGTGGAAAAAAGAATTTTCTTTTAATTTGTTTTCTTTTAGTGTATAGGCAAAGTATTCGGTCTTGATAACATATTAAATCTAAAATTAAGCTTTAAAAATTCATACATTGGAACATATCATTTTTAATATTTAATTTTTTATTATACCCTTACATGTATAAAATAGTTTTCATATATATAGCAATGACTTTGAGGACTAAAAAGTCATACATATTCCAACGATTTTCTTGTTACCAAATATATGGTTTTTCCTATAATTATAATTATAATTATCACAAATTTTTCCTATATTTTATACTTAGAATTTCATTGAAGTAATAACTCTGTTTTAAAACTAACACAAGCTTTTTAATTAATAATTGTAAAATAAATTATAATTATTTTAATTGTGCAATTATCACAACTTCTATTAAATTATAAATATTTTTAAATGTATAATTATCACAACTTCTATTTTGATTTCAACTTTTTATTTTTAAATGTGATTTTAGTAATATGATGGAAAGTAAATGCTATTTAATAATTTAAACATTTTTTTAACATATTCAACATACAATATAGTTTTACTTTATGTAATTAATGCAACATACATTATTCAAAATAATAACCAATTAACATAATTGACTCTAATATTAATTAAGTCATAATTATTATGCTTAGAATTCTAATAAAGTAGTAACTATATTTTACATCAATAAAATTAACACAACTTTTTAGTTAAAATTTTTTAAACTAATAATTATAAATTTATAATTATCACATCTTTTTCCTATATATTATGCTTAGAGGTATATTCAAATAATAACTCCATATCACAAATAGCACAAAACTTTCAACTAATAATTTTAATTTAAATTCTAATATTTTTAAATGTATAATTATAACAATTTCTATTAAAGTATAATTATTTTAAAGGGAAAATATTTTGTACACTGCCAATGGAGTATTTAGACTCTGCAAGCAAGGTTAGGGGGTTGGCAAATGTCCTATAGGGGTGTAGTAAAATATTAAAAAATATATTGTTAAATTAGTTTTATTTGATAAATTATTTTGATATAACAAATAAAAATATTTTTAAATTAAAATTTGTTTTAGAACAAAGAATTAATAAAATTCAAAACATAAAAAATATTTCAAGAGTTCCAAACATCTTTGAAAATGTTTTGAACACTTAAAAATATTTTGGACAATTCATAAACAATTTTAAACTCTTAAACTTGATTAAAACAATTTTAAATCAATTGAAAAAAATGCTCCCTACAAAAAGAACTGATATTTTCCAAAATGTATCAATACCACCATAATTTTTATCAATACCTTATTTTTATCAATGCCAAAACTGTTCTCTGACTTGAAAAAAGAATTGAAAAAAATAGGTATCGATACTTTAGAAATATATCGATACCTATTGAATTTTATCAATACCTTACTTTATATCGATACCATTTTTGCATTATGCTTTTATAAGTTTTCGAACAATGACAAAAAGTATCAATATCAATAAAAATATATCGATACATTTTCTCAGGTATCGATAAATCATTCGTGGTATCATTGGAAACTAACTTTAACGGTCACTGAATCAGACATTAAATGCTACTAGTATTGATACTCGTAGAAAAAGTATCGATACCTTTTGTTGCAGGTGAATTTAATGATCTGGTTTTTTTATCCCCAACAACTCTATTTATTTTGTCAACAACCACAACGGTTGGAAATAAATTAGAGGGTATAAATACCAGCTTCTAAATGTCCTACACCAACAAGAGAGCTACAACAACAAGAGAGAATATTCAAGCTTAAAGATCAATCAAAACAACCTTTGTGCCAAATATTTCAATACTTTTCTTTCATACACTTGTGATCTTTATTTCCATTCTATTTGCTCATGTGTTTTCATTGTAAATGAGCTTAATTTGCAAACACATTGATCTTGTAAGGATTATTTTTCTGTTTGCTTCTTTGTATCTCTTTGAGAGGGTTTGTATCTTAATGCTTATGTAAAAACTTTAAGGGAGTTTGTAAGGTTAAACATTGTCCTCAAATGTTGTCAAATTAATAAATTTGAGAAAATCCTTAGTGGTGGAAAGCCAAGTTAGTGGAGTAGGCAATTGGGGCCGAATCACTCTAAATTATTGTGTTTATTTCTCTATCCTTTCTCTCTAGCATCCACAAAATTTTTAAAAGCCAATTTACCCCTTATTGGAAATTTCAGTTTGATTATTTGAGCTAACAATTGGTATTAGAGTTAGTCTCTTTTGGACAGTTTAACAACCAAAGAGAAGATCCTTGAGGAAGCTCAACAATCATCAACTTAATTCCTACAATGACGTCTACTTTCGACTCAATTTTTCTTGGTGAGTCTTAATCTGTTTTCAGGCCTCCTTATTTCAATGGTACAAATTATTTGTAATGGAAGATAAGGATGATGCTATGCATCCAAGCAAATGATCTTGTGGTTTGGAACATTATCATAGATGAACCTTTAATACCATTCAAGTAAGAAAAATAGCTCTTAGTTCCAAAGAGTAAGAAAAAAATGGAACGAAAAAGATAAAAGGAGTATTCAACTCAATGCCAATGTTCTACACACTCTTTTTTGTGTACTTGGTCTCGATGAGTATTGTAGATTATCGTCATGTTTGAATGCCAAGGAGATATGGGATAAACTTAAGGTAACTAATGAGGGAACTAGCCAAGTGAAGAAGTCAAAGATGGGAATCCTCACTCTCAATTACGAGACCTTCAAGATGAAGCCTGGGGACGATATCAAAGCTATTCTGATAGATTCACCATCATTATCAATGGGTTAAAATCCTATGGGAAGACCTATCCTACTGAAAAAGTTGTAAGAAAAATAATTTGAAGCTTGTCAAAATCATAGGAAGCCAAAGTGACTGCTATTAAAGAAACAAATAATTTAGAAACTTTGACATTGGATGAGCTCATCGGTTTTTTGCTCACATATGAGATGAGGTACAATGAAGGGGTAGAAGAAGCTAAGAATGAGAAGAAAAAGGTTGGTGTTGCTCTCAAATCCACCACCATTGAAGATATTGAATCAAGTGAAGAGGCAGTTAAGGACAAAGAGATGACCATGCTTGTTAGGAGATTCAAGAAGTTTATGAGGTCCAATAGGGGGAGAAAATTCCAAAAGAAGGAAAGACCTAAGTTTGAATCTACCAAGGAGAAGGACCCTATCATATGCTATGAATGCAAGAAATCGGGGCATATCAAGTTTAATTGTCCCCGATGAAAGAAAAAGGAGTCAAACAAACAAAAGCTCAATGATCATGTTGCTACTTAGAGTGGTAAGGATTCATTCAATAATGAAGATCAAGAAGTAGCCAACCTTTACCCTATAGACATTGGTGATCCTAGGGTAACTTCTAAATCATCTATTTTAAATTCTTATTCTTTTGATGAGTTGCAAGATGCCTATGATGAATTAGGCTTGGAGCTTGAATTAATGATTTCAAAATATAGTAAAACTATTTCAAAACTAAAAGGTGAAAATAATTTACTCTTCAAAGTCAAGCATGAAATTGAAAGTAAAATAAATGATATACAAGTTATTATAAATGATTTTGAGAAAATTTTTTTTGACTTGCATAATTTACTTTCTAAAGTTCATGATGATCATTAAAAGCAACTTGAGTTGCTTAAAAGTGAAAAAGCTCACTCTAACAAAGTTTTACCAAAAATATTTCTAAGAGGAGAAAGCTCAAAACAGAAGTTTGTTAAAACTAGCTTTAATTTCTATAAATATAGAGGTTGCCCAAGTTTTTACAAAAGAAAAATAATTAAAAGCGTGTGGGTCCCTAAAGGACTCATATATACTCAAGATAAGGACATCCTTTCAAAATGGATACCTAAATAAGCTAAAATTATAAGAACTAATACTTATGGATCCAAAAGAATTTGGGTACCAAAAATCAAATTTTAATTCTATGTTTGTAGGAAGAGGAGCATTGCTTCAAGGTGGGCAATTCTAGTAAAAACATATGATACCTTGATAGTGAATGCTCAAAGCACATAACCAGTGAAAAGAGCCACTTTATCAATTTGAAGCCAAAAAGTTGAGGAGAAGTTACATTTGGTGACAACTCCAAAGTAAATATAGAATGAATTGGCTCTATTGGTAAAAACTCTTCAGTTCTTATTGAAAATATTTTTTATGTCAACGATCTTAAGCATAATCTACTAAGTATTAGTAAATAGTGTAATAAATGTCTCAATGTCATTTTTGAGTCTAATGGATGTAAAGTAATTGACATTGTATCTAATAAGATTATGCTTGTAGAACATAGGATAGGAAATACTCTATCACTAGTGTTAGAAGTGACCATGGAACCGAATTTCAAAATCTTGGTTTTGAAAATTTTTACAACTCAAATAAAATTAGTCGTAATTTTTCTGCACTTAGAACCCCTCAACAAATTGGAGTTGTTGAGAGGAAAAATGGAACTTTAAAAGAAATAGTTAGAATCATGCTTTGTGAAAACAATTTACTAAAATATTTTTGGGCAGAAGACAAAAAAACTGCTTGATATATTGTTAATAGAGTAATGATTATGTCTATTTTAAAGAAAATTCCATCTGAACTCTTCAAAAAAAAAAAAAAACCTAACATTAGCTATTTTCATCCTTTTGGATGCAAGTGTCTTGTTTTAAATAATAACAAAGACAATCTTGGTAAATTTGATGCAAAAAGTGATGAAGGATTTTTTCTTGGTTACTCTTTAAATTCTAAAGCTTTTCGAGTGTTTAACAAAATAACTTTAGTAGTAGAAGAGTCTATACATGTTTTTTATGACTCTAACCTTTCTCCGAGAAAGGATTCTTGTATTGATGATGATGATGCAAAAAATTTTCACCATGATAATAAATTTGATCAATCATCAAGTGAGAAGATAAAAGAACAAACTCAAGATGCTCTAAAGGAGCTTATAATAGAGGAGAGGAAAGTCACTCATCCAAGAGAGTTCAACTATGTGAAGGATGGTAAGATTTTGGGATATCCATCCAAAAAGGTAACCATTTGATATTCTATTAGAAATACATGTAATTATATTGTATGTAACATCCCAAAAATCGAGGGTTAGTAGAATTGGGTTTGTAAATCGAGAGAGAGTGGTCATGCCCTAATTTTTGAAACTATGTTTTCTAGGAAAAAAACTAGGTATTAGTTTGTTGGATAAGTTTTAGTGAAGCGTTTCTTAAAACCCAAGTTCAAATCCCTTCTCTCGCATCATTTTTATTATTTTGCAAATTTTGCCTTAAACCCTAGTATGTGACATGCCTTGTTTTTAAAATAAATATTGCAAAATTATTTCAAGAATGAGAAAAATCCTAATGGTTAAAATAAATATGAGAAAGCATGGAAATTAAATGAGGTCCCAAGTTCAAATCTTTTCCCTTGTGAAATAATTAAATTTTGTAAAATCTATTGTTTTTTTAATGTGTGTGCCACCCAAGCCTTGTAACTCTAGGTATAAATGTTAATTTTTCACAAATAATCAGCCTTTAACCCACCTCCTCATTACTTTAGCCGTTCATCTCCTCCTCTCCCTCTCTTTCTCTTTGATTTTATTTTTTTCTTTTCTTTCATTAATGTTGTTGCCTACACTTCCCATTTTACCATCTCTTTCTTCTTCTTTTTGCATCAAGATTGTGCACCACCTCTTTTACTCTATTCCTGCGATTTATCCTCATCTAAATTAGCCCCAAAATTTAAATCTTGAACCCCACGATCGATCCCGAACATTGCCAAAAAAGTGCCATTGTCGTTTCTCTCAACTAGCTTGAGTAAGATCTCTTTTGTCTCCAATTTCTTGATTAAGATCTCTTTTGTCTCCAATTTCTTGATTAATCTTGTCAATTAAAAACCAAAATTTCCAGATCATGAATTTGGTGGATTTTAAATGGTTTCAAAGTTATTTTTTCAACTTTTAATGAGATCTCAAACCATTTTAAAATTCATCCCCAATTTTGGTCACCATGGGTGGTGGTGCGTGCGCCTATGTGCAAGAAAGGGGGCTGTTTTGTTTCTTGGGTCTTGCCCATATTTTTCCAACATTAAATTGTTTTCTTGAACCCTTGTAATCAGCTTTTAATCACATGTTAATTAGGGAGAAACGTTCTTGATCAATTAGCCAATTGGATCCCATAAATCGTGAATCGTAAGTGCAATTAAGGATAATTAGTTTGTTATTTCGACATAGTTATTGGGTAAAGGTTGTGAATTGATTAAATGAAGGAATTTAGTCATTACTTAGCTACTGATTTTCCAGTATATTATTAAATTAGATGCTGACCCAAACACCCCAAATCATCCGTGAAGGCGAAGAACGATTGTACGTATTGTTCGCATGATACAATGAATTATTAAGGAAAATTAAATGATTCGTTAGTGTGCTGCGAGGAAGCGAAAAATAAGATGTGGGTCCTAAACTCATAAATTGTTTGAAAATGTTTAATATCATGTTATCTTTGATAAATTAGCTTGTTGATTGGATTAACTTAATAGCCAAATTATTGATTTTGTGAGTGGTCGAACCATGTATGTTTCGAGCCCTAAAAGATTGACATGTTGGCAAATTTGCTAGTTTGATAGTATGAATGTTTGATTGAGTTTGTAATTGCATATTTGAGTTATGAGATATGAGAATGTTTGACTGAATGATATAATGTGTTGATATATTAAGCTTATGTATGATTTAAACGCATGAGATATTTGTTATATTGTGTACTGAAAAGGGTGTTATTTATGCACAATGAAAATTCGTAAAGTATGTGAAATTGAATGATATTGATTGATACCAACATAATTGTAATTTGAATGATTGGAACACTATTTCTATTTATTGAAAGTATGTGATTATTGAGGACATGCTGAGCATGTCAAATGAATGTGAAAAGTATTGAGATATGATTATGTATGAGATTGGGTGAAATATTGCATATGCATTGGGTTGGGATTTTGTGGTTGACAGAGGAGTTCCGTGGAGTACCGACGACATATTAAGTCCGCATTATTCGTAGTCAGTGCACTGCACCAGGAGTACCGAGGGAATGGCGATTTATCGCATTTTTACTAGCAGCTTGTCTGCATTCTTACTGGTAAAATTTTTTGCAGATTGTTATCAGTGGTTTTAACCACAACGGGCTTAAACCCATAATGTTTTGGAGTTTGGATGACTGGTTCTGGGGAACTCATGGTGCGTAGCGGATGGTATGGGTAGGAATCTGCATTGCATCATGTGCATGACATATTCGAATGTTATTGATTTATGCTACGTATTATATTTTGTTGTATTGAATGGTATCGAAATTAATGATTGTCACTCTAATGAATGATGACCTATGCTCATACACTGTTTGACATCAATTTGATAATGGCTATGTAACGATATGAAATTCCTATGATGGTTTTGTTTTCTTCTGTTAAAGATAATCTGTTTCACTATATTCAATATTTATGTTTGTTTAAACAATTGTTCGACTCACACTGAGCTTTTCATAAGCTCACCCCCAATAGTGTTTAACTTTTTAGGTAAACCTCGAAATTAGGACCGGGCTCGGCACTTGAAGAATCACCTTGGACCTTGGACTATTATTAATAAGTATTATTAAGTCTTTATTGGTTTTGACTTGTAATTTTTAATTATTCCTGGTCTGTGGTTTGGTAACTTTTCTTTTGGGGATTTTTGCATTCATGGATTACTCAAGCATAATAACTAGATAATGCATGATATCGGGCTTAAGTAAAATTTGATATTGTTCCCTAGTTTCTGCTGCATTGCAAAGGAACCGTTTTTGAAAAATAAATCGATAAGGAAACTAATTTTCAAAATGATTTGAAAAATGGTTTTTCTGTTGCATTAATTTATCTTCGATTTTTTTATAAAGAAAAGCGACAAGCAAATGATTTTTCTAAAACAACACTGTCAACAATAAAATGAATCCTAAGCATACACGACCCAATGAATGAATGCTTTTAAGCTAATTACTTAAAGTACAACTACATTTTTTTCTAAAATGAGTTTATTTAAAGTCTTCAAAAGTAACGTAAGTTAGCTTAGCCATTTCGGTGGCTAATGTAGCCTTCTCAATCTAACCATAACGTCTAGGCCAGTTTTGGGAGGTTACATTGCATTTATTTCATGTATATTATTTCATGTATTGAGCCTAAAAATATCAAAGAAACATTAAATGATGAATATTGGATATTGGCTATACAAGAAGAATTAAATTAATTTGAGAGAAGTAAATTATGGACCCTAGTTGAAAGGCCTAGTGAAAAATCTACTATAGGTACTAAGTGGGTTTTTTGAAATAAGCTAGATGAGAGTGGAAACATAATAAGGAACAAGGATAAGTTTGTTGCTCAAGGTTACAACTAAGAGGAAGGTATAGATTATGATGAAACATATGCTCCCATAGCTAGAATGGAAGCCATTAGGATGCTTTTAGCTTTTGCATGCTTTAATGACTTTAAATTATATCAAATGGATGTAAAAGTTATTTTAAAATGATTTTATAAATGAAGAAGTGTATGTTGAACAAACACCTAGTTTTGAAGATCCAAAATTCCCAAATTATGTTTTCAAACTTTCGAAAGCTTTATATGGTTTGAAACAAGCTCCTAGAGCTTGGTATGAAAGATTATCAAATTTTCTTGTTGAAAAAGGTTTTATTAAAGGGAATGTTGACACAACACTTTTTATTAAAATAAAAGACAATAATTTATTAGTAGTTCAAATATATGTTATGATATTGTGTTTGATTCTACTAATGATTTACTTGTCAAAAATTTTCTAAGCTAATGCAATGTGAATTTGAGATGATCATGATGGGAGAACTAAAATTCTTTTTGGGACTCAAAATCTAGCAAAGGAAATATGACATCTTCATCAACCAAGCCAAGTACACAAGGGAAATGCTCAAAAAGTTTGGGATGAACAATCTCAAACCACAAGCTACACCCATGAGCTCTTTTACTAAGCTTAACAAAGATGAAAAAGGTAAATGTGTTGATTTAAAATTATATAGGTCTATTATAGGTTCTTTGCTTTATCTTATCGCAAGTAGACTGAATATTATGTTTAGTGTTTGCTTGTGCGCTAGATAACAATAATTTCTTAATGAATCACATTTACAAGCCCTTAAGAGAATTTTAAATAATTTAGAAACACTCCTAATTTAGGTCTTTGGTATCCTAGAGACTCATCCTTTATTTTTCATGCATTATCGGATGTGGATTTTGGAGGTTGCAAACTAGATAGGAAGAGCACCTCCGATACTTGTCAATTCCTAGACAACATGCTTATATCATGGATTTCAAAGAAACAAAATAATGTTGAATTGTCCACCATTGAAATGAAATATATTTCTTCCAGTAGTTATTGTGCTCAAGTTTTATAGATGAGACAACAACTTATGGACTATGGAACTGATATAGATACCATTCCTATCAGGTGTGACAATACTAGTGCTATTTGTCTCACTAAAACTCTCATCCAATATTTTAGACCTAAGCATATTGAAATTAGACATCATTTCATTAGAGATCATGTCTTAAAAGGAGATGTAGTTCTACTTCTTCATCTGCTCAACCATTTGCTCCACCTCTCTCCGGTGACATGTTTGCCACATCCTTGGTGCCATTACTTCCTTGAGTGAGGAGTTTCGAGGTTTCCCCAGTCAAGTAGATGATGCATTTGAACGTGTTAATAGTAATGTTGGTAGCCTAGGCTCTAGGATAGGGACTTTGGAGAAGCAAATGGCTCAACTTCTAGCTCGCTTTCCTCCATTGGATCCTCCTTCGCCACCTAGGGATTCTTAGTTTAAATTATTCATACACTTGCATTATGCATCTTTTAATTTGTTAATGCACTTTTCTATTGTCCTACTTTACTTTGGGATATTATCATGTTTATTCTCAATGTTAGCTTTATGTCTTCATCTTTTTAAATTACTATTCTTGAACTAATAAAACATCTCTCTTAAGCTTTATTTGGTGACTTTTGATATAACAAAAGGGAGAAGAGAAGAGAAAGGTAAATTATTGGTATTTGGTTGATTATTTCTATGATTAATCTTTTAATGCCAACATCAAGTGACTAATTTTGTTTTCAAATCATTGTTTCAAAATTTCATAAAAATCAAGTCATTGATTCAAATTGATATTTAAAAGGGAGTAACAAATTCAAAAACAAATTTATCAAACTATTTTGTTATATCAAAAGGAGATATTGTTAAATTAGCTTTATTTGATAAATCATTTTGATATAACAAACAAAATTGTTTTTAAATAAAATTTGTTTTAGAACAAAGAATTAATAAAATTCAAAACATAAAAATTATTTAAAGACTTCCAAACATCTTAGAAAATATTTTGAACACTCGAAATTTTAGACAAAGTTCAAAAAATTTTAAACTCTTGAACTTGATTGAAACAATTTTAAATCAATTGGAAAATGCTCCTACAAAAGTATTGATATTTTTCAAAATGTATCGATACCACCATAATTTTTATCGATACCAAAAGCGCTCTCTAACTTAAATAAAAATTGAACAAAAACAATAAGTATCGATACTTTTAGAAATATATCAATACCTTACTTTATATCGGTACCATTTTTGCATTATGTTTTATAATTTCTCGAACAGTGAAAAAAAATATCGATACCCATAAAAAATATATCGATACCTTTTATCAGGTATCATTAAATCATTCTTGGTATCGTTGGAAACTAACTTTAACGATCACTGCATTAGACATTAAATGCTACTAGTATCAATACTCATAGAAAAGTATCGATACTTTTTGTTGTAGGTGAATTTAATGGTCTGGTATTTTCATCCCAACGACTCTATTTATTTTCTCAACAACCACAATGGTTGAAATGAATTAGAGGGTATAAATACCCGCTTCTAAAGGTCCTACAACAACAAGAGAGAATATTCAAGCTTAAAGATCAATCAAAACAACATTTGTGCCAAATATTTCAATACTGTTTTTTCATAAACTTGTGAGCTTTATTTCCATTCTATTTGCTCAAGTGTTTTCATTGTAATTGAGCTTAATTTGCAAACACATTGATCTTATAAGGATTATTTTTTTGTTTGTTTTTTTGTATCTCTTTGAGAGGGTTTGTATATTAAGGTTTGGGTAGAAACGTTAAGGAAGTTTTTAAGGTTAAACATTGTCTTCAAAGGTTGTCAAATTAATGAATTTGGAAAAATTCTTAATAGTGGAAAGTTAAGGTAATGGAGTAGGCAATTTAGGTCAAACCACTCTAAATTCTTGTGTTTATTTTTCCATCATTTCTCTTTAGCATCCACAAAAATTTTAAATGTCAATTTACTTTCACGGCAGTTTTGATTTGATTATTTGAGCTAATATAGAGATATTTAAGAAAAGAGAGATGTCATTTTTTTAATCTTGCTTGTGGAATAAAAATAGTACACTAGCAGTGTATCAAATGCTCACCTATTTGTAAATGTATATTTACCACATCTTCTATTTTATTTCAACTTTTTAATTAATAATTCTAAATTAAATATTATAATTATTTTTAATGAGAATTTAGTAATATGATGGAAAATAAAAGCTATTTTATGGGTTCAAAAGTTTTTCCAAACTCACGCTTTTATATATATATAGATTATAGATAAAGATGGATAAATATAATCATGAATACACACGAAAGAGGATCTATTAATTAATTATAAAAGTTGTTTGCACCAATACACACAATGTTCGTAATTAGATTTCCTTACCGAACTTAGTTAAGTAGGGAATATGAAGTAAAGAGAGACGAGAGTAAAGTGGACTAGTATATAGTAACAAAAGTACGAATCAAGTGAAAATTATATAGATGGAATGAAATGTAGGTAGCTAAGGTTGATGAAGAATTTGAAGCGTGTGTGGAAGTGAAGTGGTTGAGTGAGAAGAAGGGGAGATATCGAAAGCAGAAGATAAAGGAGAAGGTGAAAGGGTTTCATGGTTATGCTTCCCCACGTAAGTAGTTATTACAAACCTTGGATCTTCTCTTTCCCTTTCCACCCTTTTTTTCACCTTGCATCCTTCGCTTGAGCACTGATAATAGTTCCTGCACTTTTCACCATCATCAGCAAGGTTCTCAATCCGCTATAAAAAATTAAGAGAACGAGTTACAAATGTTGGAATTCAAACTCATAGACTAATTGCTTAGCTAATACAGCTATAGTTGGAGCCACAAAGTTGTTGCATGTTAGCACTAAAGACGAGAGTTGAAGTTTTATATTACCCACCCTCTCTCCAACTTTAAAGTAATAATGGAGCAAGTGATTGCTTATAATTATATACTAATTTAATAAACTACAAAAGCATGTATAATTAAGCTACAAGAAAGCATTTTTAACTTTTACTAAACTTGAACCCAATGAAAGAAATGTACAACTTAGGTAAATTTAGATTTAGAAAATAGATTCAAATTTTAGAATGTTTATATATTTGTGAATTTGAAATTCCCAGCTATAAATATTCAAGATTGTATTATAAAATTCTTAAACATAGTTTTATCATGAAAAAATACATAAGAAATTGTAACATTTATCTTTTAAATAAATAATCATCTTATATATTAAATCAAATTTATCAATATAATGTATTTATACAAATGAAATTCAATTTCAAATTTTCAAATTTATGCTACTAATATTAGATTTATATATTGAATTCATCAAATAACTATTAATTACTGCATTTAATGTCAAATATCATCACAAATGATAACTTATCAAGTGATGTAACAAAGGTACTCATAAGCAAAACCCTTACTCTTACTAGAAGATCAAAAGCACTATTTTTTTCATCTGAATATATATATATATATATATATATATATATATATAGTCACTTTTCAGATTTTATTTTTCAAGCCTTCGAATTAAGAACGTAGTTGAGAGCTGAAAGAGGATATCAGCCAAACGGAAATAATTAACAACAGCCCTCAACGTGTATCGCATATATAGAAGATCCTCATAGGAGTTTAGTTTCCTCCATGATCTTGTACTAATATTTTTTGGTTTTCAAGGAATTTTCTAGCAAACATGATGAGGATGATGATGGTGCTGAGAGGACCCATGAAGAGTACTTGTTCCTTATAACCAAGAAGTTTGTTATCTATCCATTAATTTCAACTCTATAAATGCTCACAAAAGCTTGAAGCTATATGTAGCCTAAAGGAGGGGTGCGTGTATACACAACACAAAATCATGTCAGATATATGATTTAATTAATTAATTACCTTGGATTAGGGTTATTCTTAACCTTCTTCTTCCCATATTTTCTCCATCTGTACCCATCATCCATTATCTCAATATCAGATTTGGTTCGGAAGGCAATTTTAAACCTTAAACCATCCCCGTTGATATCCTCTGTGTTTGCAGAACCCTTATCATCATAATTTCTACGCAAGAAAGAAAATAAAAGTAAAGAAAAAGTATAATATACAAGAATAGATTATAAGATTAATTACAAGGAAGGAAGGTTTTTACGGTTGGATGTACTGATAAGCAAATGAGTTGCATCCTGGAACTTCCCAGCAGCTGCCATCGGCGGAAGTCTTCCCATGTGATGAAATGAAAGTAGAAGTTTCCTTGCAATTGGATTGTTCAGGATCAACTAGAAAATGGTCGTCCAAGTGAAGGTGATGAGTGTGTGAGGTAATTTCCATGGTGGGAGCGCAAATAGGGGTCGAGTTTTGTGGGTTGTTTGGTGGTGTTAGGAAGATGGAGTTGAACATGACGTGATTGGAGGGGAAATTTTCTTCAATCCTGAAATGAGTTGGAAATTTCTTTGTTTCAGTTAGCTTTAAAACGAGAGAGATGAAATTATTAATTCTTTTAAAAAAAGGAAATTTTATTTTTTGAAAAAAATAGGTTTTTTTCAAGGGAGCTTCCTAGTTGAAACTTTTAACTTGAAACGTTAGTCTCCCCTGCGTAGTTTTCGTACTGCCACGTGACTTAGACTTTGAGCTGCATTGTCTAGATTGTGTCTCCCAATTCCAATCACTCAGTGCATGCAAAATAAATAATAAAATTTCTTTCATTTTAATAAAAATTTATTCGAATTTAACATAATTTTAGTTAGTCTTAACTCAGTTAGTATTGATATTATTGTTGATCTAGGAGGACATGAATTCAAGTGTATTGAAATACATTTATACTCCTATTTAAGGATTGGAGAAGGGTTATGCCTAGTTCTAGGCATTGTATAAATAAAAACGTAATTTTGACTAATTTTATTTATTTTTTTGTTCCATTTTTATTTACTTGATTTAATTTTTATGCATAATGAACTTTTTTAAATAATAAGATGCTTTAATTAATTTATAATGTAAAATATAAAAAAATTAGAATAACTAAAAGAATATGAAATTATAAAAAAAAACTTCATAAAACTAGGTAATAATATGATTACATTATAATTTTTAGTTTATTTTTTTTCAAGAAACGAGTATATTTTTAAAACCATTTTGAAACATTTTTCAAAAGTTTGGACATGTCAAAAACATAACGTGGGGTTTCGGGTCGCAAAATGATCAAAAATTAAGTTATGTAAGTGTAGCGGCTGCAAGTCTCAAGACTTAGAGTCTAAGTCTCAAGACTTCATTGCATTATTGTAGCTTTCTAGGTCTAATGTTTGTAAGTCTTGAGACTTAGGGTAGAAGTGATGCGATTTCCCAAATTTGGATGGTTCGGAAGATGGCTCGATTGGGTTGGATCGACTTGAAATGGTTCAACGGATGGAAATCTTGACCCGTAGTAGTAGCAGCTAAAGAACCTTAGCTATATTAAAGCTAAGACCCGCATAACTCACAAATCTACTAGAACCTTGGTATAAGTGAAGTCACCACACCTCCGGATGGTGAACAGAGTGATAAGACAATTTGAACGCCACAAACTTAGAAAGTTTGATAAGTTCGATATAATTCGGTTAAGAACCAAAGAGAAAATTCTTACAAAGTAATGTTTTAATTCAAAAATATTGTGTGTAACCTTACAAATGTTCAATCACTAGCTTTATATAAACCTATAAGTGACCTTTCAAAGTGGACATTCAACTAGCTATTAACAGAAACATTTAAACTCGGTTCAAAACTTGTGGTGGACAGCCAAAGAGTCATGTCTTTTCACTTGATTCATGTATAGCTAAAAAGTCATGTCTCTTCACTTGATGAAGGCTTAATGTTCCTTAAATCTGTTGTTTATTGTCCCTTCATTTTCCTTATGACCGAATGTTATAATGCTTGGCATTCATCTCTTTTAATGGCACCATAATATACTTTGAGTGCATAAAACGGATCAGGCTTGAAAAGTCATTCCTTGGTCTAATGAACAGTCACTTACAACATAAGTAAATAGACATTAAACATTTGCAACTTTTCATATTCTTATTCAGCTAAAACATTTAACTAAAAACACATGTATTTATAATAGAAATCAGCTTATTATAAACACACACACATTTATTTATGAACATGTGACACAAACAAAACACTTGACTCAATCATGCTAAAATAATTCATGCATATTTATATCATATGATTAAAACAAATCATAAGATGACAAACACTCCATGTGCATGTAAATATGAATATATAACTCAAACTCATGTTTAAACATAATTAATATATGAGACACATAAATATAATGCATGACATAACTAAATGCAAACTAATTAAATTGAAAAAAACTTAATTAATGACACACTTCACACATGTTAAACATGTAATAAAATGAGATATATTTATCACTAGTTTTCAAGATGCATTTAACACGTAATTAAAACTAACAACTAAATTAACTAAAAGCTAACAACATTAAAAACATGTAAGACACATATTAACGTCTCATACTAAATAAGAAATAATAAAAGCGGTGGAATTATAAATAAAATGAGATGGACGGTTTGGCCTCAAAAAAAGCCCGCATACAAATGTTGCATGGGTTTTGAACAATTTCATCTTGCATTTGGGCCCTTCAAGCTTAGGCCAATCTCGAGTCCTTCTTGTCGAGTCACATGATGTGATCGGAATCACATCAAGAAGTCTCGAGACCTTGGACCCTTAGAGTAAAAATTAAGTCTAAAACATGCAAGTCTCGAGACTTAAGGCAAGGGACATTGAAAGCAAGATGAAAACACATCAAGATCGTCCCAAAACCATATCATTTACATGCAAGCACAAAATAAGGCTCAAGAATGCTTGAAAACATTAAAAAAAATCCATTCTCTAACTTACTTCAAACATCAATAAATCATATTCATGAGTTCTAAAACACTTTGATCCATTTTCAAAATTCATATCAGTCAAAATTTGTAATCCGAAGAACATAAATGACTATTACAATGTATTAAAACTTAAATTGAAATCTCCAACATAACAGAGACTCCATCGAATAAAAATTCAAATTTATAAGCTTAATATTAACTAAAATCAATCTTTGTACATGCCAAATTATACGAGAAAATATTCAAAGTTTTAATATATAATTTTGAAAATTTTCTAAGGTGATGAAACCTCTCGAGCGATGACGACTTCTCGTTATCCACAAATAAATCTATGTGTAAGAAACAACATCATGTTAAGCATAAATGCTTTAGTAATTAAATAAGGAAGATACTCAACTTACCTTTGGGTCTTATGAGGGTCAATCCATATTAAGGCTTTGTCATTCATTGCAAATTTACAACATAAATAAAATCTACATTAAACATAGTTCAAATTCTCATTTGATACACTTCATGAATCAAATTATTCTAACTAGATCAGTCAAACGATCATTATTCATTTTTCCAATTCAATAAAGCCTAGTTTTTCAATATTAACTCATATTTTATAAGAGCATTATAGCAAGCCATTAAATCCTTTAGAATTTGTGTCAAAATTCATATTTAGCTCATTATTCTCACATTTTATATTCTCTTTCTTTTTTATAGCATTTAGCCTTTAGTAAACACTAGTAGAAGACAACTGGGATACACAAGATTTATCCAAACACTAAAGAGCACCAAATGTTAATCTCCACAACGTCGAGGGCATTAAAGTGCTAAGCCCAAAGGCTTCAGAAATTGCACGTGAATGCAAGGTCCAGAGGCTAACTAAAGGTGCACGTAATATGTGCAAAACCAGAAGGAATTAAGACTCTAAATATCAAGATCTGCAAAGAGGTAGTGTATGAACCAGTAGTCTGAATAACATGCTCGACCAATGTTTAATGGATCAAAACAACAGGTATCATCACATAACTCCAAAACCACACATAACACCCATAAGTACAGAACTCCGAGTTAAGACAGAGTTCCAGGCCAAAACATAACTCCAAGCCCAAAAATGAAACTCTGTATCTAATCCCTATTGGCAAGCCAATTGTATCCTAACTTGTTTTCTAAAATTACAAGGGAAAATTTATTTAGCAATTCAATTTCATTCATAACACCTTCGTAATCACATATATACCACTTCAAACATATTCATATATTCTTCCATATCCATATGCATACTATAACAGTCCTCACCCGTCCCGACAATTAGTACCGATGAGAGATGCCATCAGAATTTTTTTGGAACAAAATAATTAACTTTCTTTAAGAAAATAAATATTAAAACATTTTTATAAAATTATAGAAAATAGATCAATTTTAGAGTTTTGAAATTTTGTTTAAGTAATTTTAAATCGATTTGTGGGTGTTCAGAGGTGTCTAAGATTAATTTTGAGCTATAGAAAGTTCATTTTTAACAAAAAAGTGCAGTAGTACCATCAATGACCTAAGTACAAGTGATGGAAAAAATTCGATTCAATAACGGTTTTCTTGCATCGTAAAAAAATAAAAATTTTGAAAACCCAGTCGATTTGTGATATTTACAGTAATAAACTTTTTCCCAAAATAATACTTGTGCTTTGAGCGAGACAGATCCTAGATGTTCCCAGCTTTTAACTAAATGGTCTTCTCCACTATTCTCATACCATGAACTGCTTCGAGTGTGGGCTCAAACAATTATGAATCAAACACAGAACTAGAATTAATTTTCATTCTTTCAATAGGAAAGTAAATCTCTCTCTTATATAAATTGGTAGAATTGTTATTCTCGGAAAGTAAAATTTATACTTAGAAATAAGTTCTCACTATTTTTGGGTAGAATCATAATATCTCAAAAGTTGTGTGTAACTTATAGTATTTTTAACCCTACCGGTGCCACCTATTTATAGAGAGAGGAAGGGAAACCCTAGTTGAATTAGTATAATGCATTTAATGCCTATTTAATTAAAAAAAACCAATCCCCTAGTTGAACTAGGAGAGAGAGGTGGCGGCTGCCTATCAATGTGTGAACACTGAAAGTGAGAATACTGCAACAAAATATACGAAATAAGGCAGTGTTCATAAGTATACAGGTCAGGTTGTAATATAGTTTGTACAACGGGGTACAAAAGTACTTCGAGGAGCGTACCTAAGGGAGACTTGGTTAAACAGTAATTAATTCCTACACTAATAAGTCTATCTAGTACTAAATCAAAATCATATTACGATTCATCATGAAGAAAAGATGGTTTAAAAATAGAACATGCAAAATAACAAAAAAAGTCAACATTGAATCTCTCGATTATGCTATTCAAAAGACTAACTTGTTTCAGTGTTCATAGTTAAATCTCGTTCTAGGGTTTTAATCAACTAGTAGCTAACCTAGTTATTAGCTTTCAACCTCTAACTAACCTAACTAGTCAGAAGGAACTACTTATCTCTTTGTCACACCTCAGATTTTTTAATCTATATTTTGGATGGTTGATCAACTGATTTTAGTAGGATTTTCTATGAGAGCCCACCTAAATAGTGAAATTAGATTGGTTTTATTTTGGCGCACCCTCTGGCAAACCGTTTCGTTATTTTCCACCATCTTGCAGACTCTCATTTTGCGTTTGGCAAGCTCTTGCATTTTGGTGAGTTTACTTGTGTAAAAACACGTTAGTGACAAGTTTAGTTGTTGTGAAGTTAAGCATTCGATTATTAACCATGGTCAGTGGTACACATACCAATTAAGTTTCAAACCTTAGGAAAGAAACGTGTCATTATGCATGACACCTGGAGAATCTCGATGGTTGTGCTTAATTAGTGGAATCGTGTGTGCATGTAAGGTGATTAAGGATCTTGTTTAGAATGGGAAAAGCTTAATCTTATATTAAAATAAATGTATAAAAGAGGAAAGACTTTAATTTTTCTTTTCTGTTTTTTCTTTGTTATCTTTGAAGAAAATTAAAAGTGTTCTTCGTTGCTTGAAGGAAGAACCTACGGTCATAACCTATTTAGAAACTGCCTTTGGAGCCAATCACTAGTAATCTCTTAAGTCCTCCTTTAGTTCGAGTATTAGGAAATGTAAGAGTGGTAGAAGTCATATATATATAATTTTTCATTGAATGTTTTGGAAGGAAGGAAACTTTACTCTGGTTACATTGTTACATGTTGTCGATTCTTATTTTTACGTAACAATCTCGGTTATTTTTGTATTTAACAGAAATGCTTGATTATATTTAGCTAAAGAAGTGGAACAAGGCCTGAGTAAGAAGGGGAAAGAACCTGTTGAGTTGATAAAACTTTCCTAGGAGTTTCTGGTGAGTTCCTTCCACTTTTGCTTTTAATAAATAATGAACTAGCTTAAAATTAATGTTATCTTTCCAGGTAAAGTTAGTATTATATTAGAAATTACATGTGCATTCTTGTGTTAACAAAATATAAATACGAAACCTACATAAATGTGCATGAATGATTGAAATAGATATCCCATCCTTGGTGCAAAAGCTTAGTATCCAGAAAGGTGGAAAGGGGCTAATGGAGGTTTGATGAAGTGTTGTTGTGATGGGATTAGTAAACAGAGAATATGATATGGATACATTTTACTTTTGGTAGGGTATGTGAATGCAAACCGAGATTGGTGAAGGACCCTAGCTTTGCGGGGGAATACGTATGTGTTCAAATTAACAAGGAGATTTGTAGAGGTTTAGATGGAACATTGGTTCTACGAAGCCATATCATAGAGATGGTACATTAGCTCTTTGGAGCTTTGATAGGATCTAAGGCTAGCACAAGGAAAGGTGTATAAATGTCTGTAAATATACCACATGTGAATTGTACTTGAATGTATTAAAAATCGATAGTAAACTATACTTACATGAAATTGTACTTAAATGCGGATAGTATTCGTCAATGCATAAACTTATTCATAAACTGAGTTAGCTTGTGAATTGTGTTTAGATACAGTTAGTATTTGTTAGGGAGCTATACTTAGTTGTGGCATGCATTCGCATGAGAGTGGTTTATTCCTCCTAAGGATAGTTATTGTTTATTTACGAAACTCACTATGTTCTGAACTTACTTAGCTATTTTAGGTTTTTTAGGGTGGTTTATTTACGGAACTTACTATGTTCTGAACTTACTTGCATGAGAGTGGTTTATTTACGGAACTTCTATTTGAGGTCTTTTAGGGTGGTTGTGGATTTTTTAAAGGGATTCAACTAGATTGCTAACTCAATTTTGAGCAATTCATTTGCTTAATTTGTAACATGCATATATCGGGGTGGCTCGTATTTTCAGCCTCTTTTGTTTAAAATTTGTATAAAGTGAATTCGGGTTGTACCTTCATATAGTATTTTGTATAAGCTGGCTGTTATTGGCACTTCGCCAAAAATTCAAACTTTAATGTTATCTATGTTTTTGGTGTACTCTTATATTTCTACCTTGGGTATATGCCATATCAACAATAATCCGCCAAGCGGCATTTTAAAACTTGTTCGCTATATATTAAATGGCTTAATGAGTGAAACACCTTTGTTGTGATATTGCGTGATGTTTTCAATTTTTTGGTAACACCATCGTTTGCTAGTCTACTCAGTGGATTGGGGGTGCTACAATTTTATTAGTATTAGAGCTTCACTTTAGCCGATTCTTAGAAGATCAAATGTAGCAATAAACATTGATATGCATGTTACATGTTTTTGGCTTAGTCCCTTGTTGTATTGCTAAATTGAAATTGTATTGTGTAGCTAATCTGATGTTTACAAATTTGCATGATGTGGTTCGTAAAGAGACAGAAAGCAATGCTCCACCTCAATCTGGTGGCCCTAGTCCCTCAACGATTCGAGGAGCCACTAGAGTCGAAGCACGTGAAGCTCTACTTGAAATGACAGGGCAGTGGTTCGAATATTTTGTAGGTGCTGCTCCAACATCCCCTCCTCAACCATAACACGAGGTTGCTCGACCTTTGACTCCCACCCCCTATTCCAACTACTACCGTACCTTGAAATGATCCAATAAAAGAAATTTGTAAGTAAGGGCTAAGGAATTTAAAGGAAGAAAGGCCGATGATCCAGTAGTGGCTGAAAATTAGCTATATCGAGTGTGCCGAGTAACGGAGGAACTACAGTGTACTCTACCAAAAAATCTTTGTTGCGCAGTCTATTTGCTGGAAGATGAGGCTTACCAATGAAGGCATATAATGAAGAGCATCACTCATAGTGAGCAAGTGAATTGAAAGTTCTTTCTGGGGAAGTTTCGTGAGAAGTATATTAACAAACTTTTTATTGAGAAAAAGAAGAGAGAATTTTTAAACTTCTACTAAGGAAAGGTGACTGTATTTGAGTATTAGCATATATTTATTATATTAAGCAAATATGCTCATGAATTGGGCTAAACCAAGCTTTACTTGATAATATGTTTTACTATAACAAATTAAAGTGTTTTTGAATAAAAGTTAAAGTTGAACAAAATTGGAAAATGATAAAATCAAGTTAAAATGGTTTCAATTGAGTTAAGCATTTTCAATCATGTTAAACCCGTTTTTAAACAAGTTAGTATTGCTTTTTGGCTTGGTATCAATAGTTTTCTAAATATCGATATCCATTCTAAAATCAATACCAAATTGACAATTTGTTTTCAATCAATTACAAAAAGTATCGATACCTTTTCAAAAAGCACCAATACATGTTACCATGTATCGATAAATTGTCTTTGGTATCATTGTAAACTAACATTAGCGATCACTAAATGGTCTAATAATTATGATTGTTTCTTATTTAGCTCAAGAAGCTAGCAAAGGCTCAAGCAATCAAGGCAAAGGACCAATGTAGTAGCCTGTATCCTAAAGTTTTTGGTGAGTTCCTTCTTGTTTCCTTTAAGTTATGAAAATTGTATAATATGTGGGTTATGAAAGGTAAGTTGTCCCTAATGAAGATGGGTCAATATGTCTTGTATTGATGAGTGTGTAATAAGTTCATGTTGTGTGTATGAGCATGGCCATGGTCGAGTTAAAAATAACCACCTCATGTGTGAGCCTAATGCCAGACTATTTGTGATATGTGAAAATGTGAAAAAAAGCTTTATTTGTGATACCTCCAATAGGGAAACTTTATTGCAAACTAGATTGACAGATCACAATCCGACCTTGCAGGAAAACACATGTTAAATCTAACAAGGAATGGGAAAACAAATATGATTTGGCTGATATACGATTCTGGATTCTGAAAATGGGCTCAAGACTGGCATGAGGTTGGATTATAGGTAAACATACATGACTCTAAGAAGTGCATATAAGTTGGCAGCATGTGCTTGCCAGGGATACTGTGTGCATTTTTTTAACGAAGTGTCGTTATCAGAAAACTACTCTAGAGTTCACTAAGTTCAATTGAACTTACTCCGTTACATTTTTCACTTAGGAAATTGATTAATAAAGGAAGATTCGTAGAAGGGGACTACGTTAGAGTTGCACCTACAAGTGATCCACTTGTTTATTTTGTATCATGCATGATTGATTGGTGGATGGTGTACACCTACGTTTTGTATTTAACTTTTTCTTTTACATTGCAATTGTATTGTTTTGTCATATAAAGTGAAATTATCCCTGATTGTAATGAGTGTACACTAAGCTCCCCTGAATTGTAGTTTACAAATCTATCTTTTCTCAAGTGTATTTGCCTTTTGTATCACCCCACCCATTGAAGCCCTAGTGTTTGAGCTTTGTTTATAGAAGTAAAGTATGTAGAATAAGTTTTGAGTGAGTAAAGTATTAAACCTGGCTAAGTATATGAAATCAATGAATGTGCCTTCAGGCAAAGTCTTTGTTAGGCGAGCTTGGTGGTTTGGCAGACTCTCTTCTAGAGTATACACCACCCCAGCGGTTGATGAATATGTTAAATCCTTAAAGTTAAGCTTTTAGAGTTATGTTAAGTCCAAAGTCTGGAGGAACCGCTTACTATATTATTATATTATTATTTTGATTGAACAAATTAGTTAGCCTAATGAAAACTAGTTAAAATGGGACAAGTTACTGTAGATGTCAGGACACACATTTATGATGAGATAGTACTTAGTCACGGGTACCGAAGGAAGGGTAACAGGGTAATTTAACGTGCCCACTAGGTTTACCTTCTGTGTATTTCTGTATAAATCCAGCCTTGACTTTCTAAGCAAGTTTATGCTTTCTTTGACAACCATATTTTCTTCCCAAAACTTTCTCTGCATTTTTCTCTCGAAAACCCTAGACCTAAGGCTTGCTAGAAGATTTGGGTCAACTGTACTCAACCAACTCCATCTTCGTTAGCACCTGGTAAAAATAGATGTAACTCAAGTTATTTCATGGTTGCTTACGATGCCTTAGGATTTTTATGTTTTAGGGTTAGTTTAAAGTGTAAAGAAACTTCTAGATTTTGGTTTTCCTATTAATGTTCTTATAACTTGCATAGTTTTCTGTTAAAACAATTTAAAAAGGTTAACTTTTTATATTATAGCTCAAGATACTCTCGAAGGCCCTCGAGATAAGGGCAAAGGTCATGTTTGTAACCTAGCTGCACTGGTGAGTTCGTTCTTACTCTATATGTGTGTACGCTTGCATTTATGTTTGGTTTAAGGTAAGTATACCTATCCTGTGAAAACAAAATGTTTGTGCAAGAGAGACAAAAGTTTTTGTCAATAGTCTGTTTTGGCATGTTCATGTTAAAGGTATAAGGGCCTTTCTTCGTGTTAAGCAATTACCCCTTCCACATATTTTTTCTTATGAAATGAACCAATTCGTCTAAAAGGAAAAAGAAAAGGAAATGAATTCATGGCGATGCCTTCAATGAAATGAGCATTGAACTGGCAGATCGTGATACATGAAAGCGGATGTGTAGCCTTTAGCAAGTCAAGTGTTATTGCAAACCAGGTTGGCAGTGCATGAAAAAGGAAAAGAAATGAAACAATGGTATGACTCTGAATATCGACTAAGGTTTCGGCTAATAAGAAGAAGGTTGTCTGTATGACTGTATGGGCATAGTCTGGCGTATTGCCTATTTGTGTTAAGTATTCGACAATTGGCGAATTGTGTGACTGTGCTGAGATGGAAATGCTTACTTGAATTTTATATGATTATTGATTTGTTAACCTTTAGAAACTCACTAAGTTCTTCAAACTTACTTAGTTACATTTCCTTCTCAGGCCTGCTGATGAAGTAAAGGAACCTCCAAAGACCATGTTAGAGGATAAATCACCACTGTGAGATTTCTAAGTATTTTGTATTATGTATGGCATGGGGATGTTGTCGTGATGATGTCTTTTTAAAGAATAAATTTTGTATATTTGAGCTTATGCTTTTAAAGCCATAGATCTGAAGAAAATTCAATAAAGTTATTACGTTTTATGTAAAGCCCAAATTTATTTAACTTCGATTTATCGATGCTTCGAATCTCTTAAAAACATATATATATGCATATTAGTAATGTTGTGATTAAGTGGCGGTTTTCTCCCAACATGGTTTTGAGGAGATAGTCTTTTAAAGTAGTGACGCACCATTCTTAGATCCTCCTTAAGGATCGGGTTCAGGGCATTACACTTTTGATGGCAAGGATTGATTAATAGGTTGTTTTTATTAATTCCTATTACTTTCCTTAAAGATGCATTACCAAATGAGCGAAGAATAACAATTTTATCAAAAAGCAGAATCATTATAACTGTTTTCTCAATGTTTTAATACAAGTCAAAGGATTTGAATCTGTCAGTAGGGTCCCGATCCATCAGACAACTTAAGTGGTTGTTGGGTACACGCTATGACTTCCTGATGGGCTAAGGGGTGTTACAAATTTTTGGTATCAAAGCCTAGGTTAGTCGATTCTCAAAAAATAAAAGGCTAAGTCACATCCCGTCATGCATGATATATCTCTAGCTTCGTTCGTGTACTTTTGATTTACTTAAGTTTTGTTGTAGCTAAGAAATATGTTTGAAAGCTCAAGAGAAGCGATGGGCGAAGTTATTGAGAGCCATGTACCTCTAGCGTAAGGACAAGGTCCTGCAGTTGATTCAGGCACAACCAAAAGTTCTTTTCATGATGCTTTCTTCACAATGATGGGTCAATGGTTTGATAAATTTATGGGGAAAACCCAAGTACCTCAATCACCCCAACGACCTCAGCCTAAAGTGGTATAGCCAGTACCTTCTGGACCTCCGTCACTGGCTACAACTCAGTTTAAGGGAGATCTCGTGAGGAAGATATGTAAACGTGGTGCTAAAGAATTTCTAGTGATAAGGGTGATGATCTCACCGTAGCGGAACAGTGGCTATCTCACATAGGTAGAGTGATTGCAAAGCTGAAATGTACGCCGATGGATAGTCTCTTGTGCTCTGTTTCCTTGCTGGAAGGAGAGGTGTATCAGTGGTGGGAACACTAATAAGTGTGACCCTTGAATAATAGATAGATTGGGAGTTATTTTTAATGAAGTTCAGAGAGAAGTACATTAACCAGATGTGTGTCAAGCAAATAAAGAAGGAGTTTCTGTATATCAAGCAAGGACAAATGTCGGTAATAGAATATGAACGAGAATTTGTAAGACTTAGTGATTACGTGCGAGACATGTTCCAAACTGAAAAAGCTTTGTACGATAAATTTGAATGGGGCTTGAGGGATGAGATTCGTGCCCTGAAGGCACTTTAGAAGTTTAGAGTTTAGCAGCCATGACGTTCAGCGCTTAGAAGATAGAAACTATTATTCAAGAAAGGAATAAGGGTCTAGGTAGGGAAAGAATAAAGCATGAATATCTAGTCCACCACCATTGAAAATTTTTAAGAAACTAAAAGATAGAAGCTTCTCTACACCAAAATGAATTTTCATCGCTCGAGCTTCCGAAGAGAGGATGGTGCATGACAAGCCACCTCCATAGCAAGCATGGGAGGGTCCAGGATGATGATGCACCCTATATGTTAACACTGTGGTAGGAATCACTGGGACAAATATTGGAAACAATAGGGGGCCTATTATTCGTATAGATAATTGGACCATCAGATTAGAGACTACCCCTCGAAGGCTGATGCCGTCTCAAAACAATATGTGCATGGGGCTCAAAGTACTCAGTAGGAAGTGAGATCTGAAATAGAGGGAAATTTGGAATCAGTTCAAAGGGCTTTAAGGAAGAACTACACCAAGCCCACCTCAGGAGTGTTTGCCAGAGCCTATGTAATGAAGGCTAAAGAAGATGCATACTTAATTGAGGTTATCATGGGTAAATTTTCTTTCTGGGACATAGCTTTCATGCATTAATAGACCCTGGGTCAACCCATTCATACATATGCACAATGGTCATGGAGGGTATGAGTTTAGAAGTTGTTCCTTCTGAAACAAATATGTTGGTAACCAACCTCCTTAGTCAAAGTACAGTAGTTAGCAGAGTAATTAAAGATTGTCCGTTGACTTTTGACGAACACATTTTTTTGACAGACTTATTGCTACTAAGTTTTCATGAGTTCGATGCTATCCTTGGGCTGGATTGGTTAATCAGACATAACGCCGTGGTAGACTGTCGAGCCAGAGGTGTACATCTTTTAACTATAAAAGGAAAGGAATTGTTACTACCTAGCGGGCAGACCAGTATGGTGGGTAGTGTAATTTCGACGGTATCTACCAGAAAGCTAATAGTTAAGGGCGCAGAAGCCTGCCTAGTGTATATCAGATTCGTTTGAGGCAAGGAAGAACATTAACCAAGTTCTGATTGTGAAGGAGTTTCCTAAGGTATTTTTAAAGGAACTCCTAGGCATGCTGCTAGATTAAGAGGTAAAGTTCTCAATTGAAGTAGAACCTAGTACTGCGCCCATATGTTTTGCCACATATAGGATGGCACCATTGGAGTTAAAGGAACTAAAGAAGCATTTGCAAGATCTTTTGGATAAAGGATTTATTCGACCAAGTGTCTCACCTTGGGGCGTGCCAATATTATTCGTGAAAAAGGAGGATAGGAATCTCCGCATGTACATCGATTACCGCCAACTAAACAAATTCAATGTGAAAAATAAGTATTTGTTACCTTAGATAGAAGACTTGTTCAACCAATTAAGTGGAGCCACTGTCTTATCTAAAATTGACTTGTGGTTTCGCTATTATTATCAGGTGAAGATTAAGGGTGATGATGTTTCGAAAATTACGTTTTGTTCATGCTATGGACATTATGAGTTCTTAGTGATGTCATTTGGATTAACGAATGCGCCAATAGTATTCATAGATCTGATGAATAGAATCTTTCAACCCTAATTGGACTATTTTGTAGTCATCTTGATCAATGATATTTTGGTCTACTCTAAAAACGTAGCAAAGCATGAAAAACACTTGGAGATTGTGTTAAGAACCTTGCGAGAAAACAAGTTATACGTCAAATTTAGTAAGTGTGAATTTTGGCTAGTGAAGTTCATTTCCTCGGTCACGTTATTTCTGCAGAAGGCATGAAGGTAGACCCTGATAAGATCAAATTTGTGCTTCATTGGAATCCTCCAAGGAACGTCACTGAAGTATGTAGTTTTTTCGATTTAACAGGTTTGGCGGGTTACTACAAGCAATTTATAAAAGAATTCGCCATGTTGGCGACACCTCTTATGCTGCTTCTAAGGAAGAAAGGAAAAATCGAGTGGACAGAGGCGTGTCAGAAGAGTATGCCATAAGAGCTTGAAGCGTCATACCCCAAAATTGGCAGATCTGAAAGAAAGGAGAATAAATTTGAAAGTTACTTATTTAGGCATATTATTGTAGTATAGTCCACCACTTCTTAGAATTTTGACAATTTAAATCCTGGTGTATAATGTATCCACCCGCGTAGAATTTTAGGTTTTCCACCCACTTAAAATTTGAGGTTTTCATCTCGGGATGTTTTACAATTGAAGAAAAGTACGCCAATCGAAGAGCAAGCCTTATGAGGGTTACTGCCAAAGGTATGGTACGCTCGGTTTGTTTAAACATTGTACAAAGTGGGTTCTATAATGTGATGGGTTGGGAGTCAACTAAATGGATTGACTGGTCAAACTTCATCTACTTCATATTATTTTTTATATTTTTTCCCTATTTTTGCAGGGAAATTAAGGGAAAATTTCTATATGCATTCGAAACTTGTCAAATTTCACTAAGAGGAACTAAGTATATATATGTTAAGAAAAGAATATTTAAATGATTTTTCTTCATTCCGTTCTACGCTCTGGTTTTCCTTAAGACTAAATATTCTCTTCTTCTTCGTTAAACTAGAAGCTAAGGTCTTTTCATTAGTCAATGGATTTTTCAGCCTCCTGTTAAGCCTGATAGATCTACATGTTATGATTTTGAAAGTGTAAGAATGTTAATAGGCATATTAATAGTAGGTTGTAAATAGGAGGCCCGACATGAGGGTTATATGTAATTGAGATGTTAGTAAACTGTCTGTAAATGAGATTTTCATAGAAGTTCCATAACCTTTTAGGTAGTAGTTACTACCGGTTCGTGTAGGATCATTGGAACATAAACTCTAAGTTAAAGTGAAGGTGAGTTTTCAAGTGAGTCCCTAGTCTCGACTCTTACAAGTCATTCTAGAAAGTTTTATTATAGTTGATGCTCCAATAACAGTGCATGAGTCCTTGAGTGACTGTTGAATGTATATGTGTGATCCTTGTATAGTATCTACATGAGTTTAAGTGTGTGATGTGTTGTATGCATAAGTAAATGTGGTCTTGTGAAGTAACTGTATGTTCGTATATGGTACGTATATTTTGTTGCAAGATTATGCCTATGTGTGACAAGTATGTAAAGAAGCATGACTCTGTTATCGATATGAGTAAAGTCTAGATGAATGTGTACTTATGTTATATGTATGATGCATGATTAAAAATGTTGGAGAAATGGAGGTTTGAAAAAGTGTTGGGAAATGTCACATCCTAAAAACTAGGTTAGTAGAAATTGGGTTAATGAACCGAAAGTAGTTACGCTCGAATTTTTTTAGATGATCTTTTACTCATTTGATGATAAATAAGTATCAAGTCTAGTGATCAAGTAATGGTGGAGATTTCCTTACTGATCTATATTTGAATCCCTTCCCTTACATTATTTTCTATGTGGTGCAATTTTGCTTCAAACCTTAGCAAAGGTCACATCATGTTTTTAAAATAAATTATGTTAGAATGTTAACAAGTAAGTGAGTTAGTCTAATGGTTAAGAGCTTAATTAGTTTACTTAAGGTCTTATGTTCAATTACCCACATCTCCATTGTTTTTATTAAATTTTTTGCTCATAAAACCTTAGTCAAAGCTTCCATAACCGTCCACCACACCAAAAGAGCCTACCACCCTCATTTTCTCTCATTTTGGTGTCTCCTACTCTTTTCTTGACTAATTCCTCCTTTAACTAGTCAACTTTTCTCCTTTAGCCCCTTTTTCACTCCAGATGTTTCCCATGATCCACCTTTCATGCCTTTGTCCCCCAAAATTTCCATTTTCTCCCTTTTACTAAGCTTGAACAGTCTATCACACCAAAAGAGCCTACCACTCTCATTTTCTCTCATTTTGGTGTCTCCTCCTCTTGTCTTGACTAATTCCTCCATTGCTTATCCCTTGCTTCTCCTTTGTCTTCCATTTTCCTCTTCTTTGATCCACCATTTCACCTCTTTTTCTCCACTTCTATTCCACCTTTCACCACCATTAATTAACCACACCACCGCCACACCACCACCTCACCATCACTGCACCACCACCATGATTAATTTTCCTTCTCTTTTTCTCTCTACTTCTCAACCAAGTGATTTTTGCTCCACATTTACGTATATTATTTATTTTGAAAACCTTGCTGGAATTTTATTATTGCTAAACCAAAAATTTCATCCTATCATCCATTTTTCTCGATTTCATTAGATCAAATTGATTCAACTCATTTTTGGACAAAACAAGCGTAAA
This sequence comes from Gossypium raimondii, assembly GCF_025698545.1. Taxonomy (NCBI): domain Eukaryota; kingdom Viridiplantae; phylum Streptophyta; class Magnoliopsida; order Malvales; family Malvaceae; genus Gossypium; species Gossypium raimondii. The sequence goes on along the minus strand of NC_068570.1, from coordinate 28,680,486 downwards.
TAAGGTGTTACTAGTCGATTTTGTCACGTTTCTTCCATCATTTTTCCGTCATTCATCGAATGTATATATATACATATAAGTTATTGACATCTTTTTTTAGATCTAATACCTTGTACAATGTTTTATTGATGAACCAAACGACCACTTTAGATCGTTAGAAATTGTGAAAGTGAATAATATCTCCGACATAAGTATTACAACGGAGGTATAGGATGATTTGGGATAATCATCATTTGTTTCCCATTCTTATTATTAAGGGATGTTTATAATAGTGATTATTAGATATTTTTTTGTGTCAATATTAACAAATCATAATATTCACATGATTGAAGGACCAGTTGCTATCAACTCAGGATCACCCCTTGCTTTGGAAGTGAATCATGACATTGAAATTAATCGTAATAGCATAAGTGTGGGTTTGGAAATCTAGATTAAATGGTTTCTTATTAAAAGGAATAATTAACATAACATTCTAATGATGGATCATCGTTATATACTCAGATATGTGATTGTTTTAGTTAGATCCAAGTGTGGGTGTTCGAAAGAGTCTAGTGTTACGTTGGATCTTCTATGTCAGGTGTGGGTCTAATCTAAATAAAAATTGATACACATTAATTCTAATGTTTGAATAAATATTATTATTGGATTTTCATTATTCGAATACTTTAAACATTCCAAAAAGGGAGATTAAACCTATCAATATGTATCATACCAAGTAAGTGACTCCAAACCAACTAGCTTGTGAAAAGTATGTTGTGTGGTTATGTTTATCGCTGATTTGAAAAGTATGTTGTTCTCATTCACATGTTATGTGATATTATGGCATAATTTATTTTACATGACTGTTAAAAATGTGATGTTTTGATACATCGAGATAATACGTGAATTGCATGTCAAAACATACCTATGTGATACTATATGTCAAATGATTCGATGAGCATGATTCTCATGCCTAATGTGATATTTTGTAACAAAGTAGTTCATTGTGGCCATATCACATGCATGGGGTTGGGACATGTGTAAGGAAGAAGTACTGGCATTTTATCTACATTACTGGTGGCTTGTCCACAATACTAGCAGCTCATCTGCATTACTGGTAGTTTATCTGCAATACTGACAGTTTATTTGCATTACTGTTGGCTTGTCCACATTATTGGCAACTTGTCTGCAAATTTGGCGGCTTCGCCCACATATATATTAGAGTGTTTGGATGGATGAGTTCTATGGAACTCGATTATGGAGTGTAGCGAAGATGGGTAGGAACGTTTTCTGAAAAACTTGCACCGGTTTTGAAAAGCTCAACATTGACATCCTCATGCATACTGCAATCTGTGAAATTGTGTTGTTATATATAAATTTTGTTATTTTTATGAAATGTATGTTTTAATTACTGGTTTTTACCAAAGTTAAGATTCTATGGAATTAAGCTATAAAAATTCGCTATAATATTTTGATTTCTATACTAAATTCCTACTTAATACTTGATTTAAGACTCACACTGAGCTATATAGCTCACCCCTTTTAGTTTTCTGATTTTACAGATAACCCCAAGGTTAGGATTCAATGACGACGTTTGGAGGAGTTTCTCGAAATTCTTTTTAAATTAAAGTAATTAAAATTTATTTTGATGTTTTGTTATTTTGGGAATTTAATAAGTTTGAGTATGGACTGTGGAATGGGACATTAATTTGGGGATTTTCATTCTGATTTGCATGAATTGATTGCATGACATTACGTTTTAAAACCTACATAAATTAGTATTTGATAAGATTATGCATGAAACTTGGTTTTATTTAAACTTGACAAAATCACTCTTTTCTACTTCAACAATGAAAATGAGTTTTAGAAAAAAATGACTTGTTTTTTTAAGGATTGAAATTGTCTATTGATGTTTTATCGAATTTACATGAAATATTGATTTTAACAAACTATGGTTTTAGTAAAAAAATTTGTTGTGATTCTTATAAAAATATGTCAATATTACATTTTTCATTGTAATTATGAGAAACAAGTTTCAAAAAATTAGACTTATTTTTCAAAATTACTAATATTTATAAGCGAGATTTCTAAAGACATTTGATGTCCGAAGTTAACATGTTTTTTCCGAATAATGACAAAAACCAAGTTCTTTAGTTTTGAATAAAAAATGAATGATTTTGAAATATGAAATTATGAAAATTTTGAATAGCGATCAAACTTTTACAAATAAAATACCGAAATCATTGATTTCTATAATTTTCATATTTTTGCGAGATTAAGTTAAATATTTGATTTCACTAGTTTTGGACGATTTACACAAATATTTTAAAAGGTATGTTTGAAAACCAAGAAAGTTTTTTTGGGCCATTTCGATGGCCAATGTAGCTTTTCGAATTCGACCATAACAACTGGGCCGGGTTTGGAAGGTTACAAGAAATTATGTGATACGACATTTGACCTCGCGTTGGTATTCGACGATGTCCGTCGAGATAGTAAACATGAATTCTTGTATCACAAATCTGAAAAAAGACCATGGTCCTGGCCATGTCATATTCTGGAAAGGATGGACGAGCCGTATTTATCTATTGGAGTTTATGTGTGTTCCAGGGTGATGATGGGAAAACCTCATGTGATGGTGAGTTTAGGCAAATCTATATCGTAAACATGGCAGTTCATGTGGTGCCTTGGTGGCATCCAAACAGAGCCTTTGTAGCGTATTCTAAAATGCCTTTTGTGGTGTATCCTGTAATGCCTTTGTGGCATATTCGGTGATGCCTTTGTGGCATAATCTATGACGTCTTTGCGGCATATTCTGTGGAGCCCTTGTGGCATATTCGGAGTTGGTGTGTAGAGGATGGGGGTAGGACTTTGTATATCTATATGATTCTATTGATAATCTGATTCTGTTAAGGATTTATGTTTGTATTTGTTTTGTTATGCGATAAAATCTGAGTTTATGTTTCCGTTAAGTTACACACTGAGTTTTTAAAACTCACTTTCTATCTATCTGTCTGTCTGTTTTGTTCAGGTAACCCACAAACTTAGGCGAGTTGGTGCGACGGAGGCTCAGTTGTGACCACTTGCCCGTAAATTTCATTTACTTTAAAAGTGTACCTTTGTTTTGTTTTGAAAGTTTTATAATTTTGGGACTCTCTAGACTTTTGGGTTTTATTTTTGGATTTGATTTGAGATTCCTTGCTACGCTCGACAAAAAAACTTACAAAAGTAACTGTTTAATGTGATTAAACGCTTTCGAGAAAATAAACTCGATTTTCAAAATATAATGAATTTTAAACTTTCGCTACAAATTGTTGTTTTATTTGAAAGAGTATACAATTGATGGTTTTCACTAATGAGTATAACGACATATACATTACAATAAAGAGGTACGGTGTTTTTAAAGGAAAAGACAAATTTTTAACTTTTCTTTGTAACATCTCCAGATTCGGCCATAACGTTTAGGTCGAGTTTGGGGTGTTACTTTTAGTGGTATTAGAGCCATGTTGCGAAACTCAGGCTTTAAAATTTTGGGTTCAAAATTTTGTAAAAAAAATTAGTTTTCAAGCAAAAGTTTATTTCTTGCAATTTGAAAAGTAAGTATGTGGTACACCGAGCCTTCGGCTCTGATCCTAAAAGTACTTCTAAACTTAGAAATACTGTAGTCAGAAAACTATGAATCTCTGAAACTACACTGAGTTAGTTAGGGACTGAAACTTCTAAAATTCCTGAACACATCTGATAAATATTTGAGCACAAAACACCTTCTAATAGACACTGAAACTAATACATAAAACATTGACTATGATGAGCGCTCGCGGAACACGTGGTAATGGTACTCGTGGGCGTGGCAGGCGCCGTAGAGGGACTCAAGCTGAGTCATCCTTGATGGGCAGTATGCCTAATTTGGATACGAGCGAGACACCGGCTACGCCTACAATTGAGGCTAGATCTCAAAGCTGCTCGACTGGGGACGACGCATTGTCTCAAGCCATGCTAAGAGTGTTAGAGAGGGTCGTTGGGCCCCATTCTAGTTTTGGGAGCTGTGGGTCGGTAAATGAACGACTCCTGTCTAATAGTGCTGAGCTATTTAGAGGTGTCACTAGAGTTGTCCTGACTGTGGCCGAATATTTGTTGGGGACAACAGAAAGGATAATGAATGATATTTATTGCACTCCTGAGCAAAAACTGAAGGGTGCAGTATCTCTGCTTCACGATGAGGCATACCAGTGGTGGTTATCGATTGAGGAGGGTACTCAGTCGAATCGAGTTAATTGAGAATATTTTAAGATTGCCTTCCAAAGGAAATATGTGGGGGCGAGTTATATGGATGCTCGCAAGCACGAGTTCATGAACCGCACTCAGGGGGATAAGACAGTGGTCGAGTATGAGGCCAAATTTCTGAGATTGAGCCATTACGCTCGAGGGATGGTGGTGTCTGAATATGAAGAATGTGTTCACTTTGAGGATGGTCTGAGAGACAGTCTGAGAGTTTTGATAGCTTCGTAAAGGGAGCAAGAGTTCGTCGTTTTGGTAGACAAGTAGAAGATCGCCGAAGAGGTTAAGCGCGTTGAGCTCCAAAATAGGGATCGTGAGATAGGTAAGAATAAGAGGGATTCAGAGCCCTCTAATTCTATTCAGAGGTCGAAAAAATAGGCCAAACCTGATGGGCCTTCTAAAGTTGGAGTTCCAGTTACTCCTACTGTGGCTCAACCGTGCAGTGACTGTGGTAGATGCCATCCGAGCGAGTGTTGGAGGAGGTTGGGGGCGTGTTTACGATGTGGGTCAATGGAGCACTATATTAGGAATTGCCCACAGCGTTCTGATCAAATGCAAACTCCAGATTTGGGTTTTGTTCAGCCTCAAAGGGCAGTTCAACAGCCACCTAGGGGCCATGGTCCGACCAGGGATGGTAATGGTATGGGTAGAGAACAAAGAGCACTGGGCAGAGGTGCTAATCAGGCTGAGGCGAGGCAACCTACGCTGGTATATGGTACTCAACATCGTAAGGATAGGGACGTTGCTGATGTGATTACGGGTACATTTCTTATTTTGCACTGATAAGTATAGGCTCAACACACTACTACGTAGCTAGTTCTGTCTTTAAAATTTTGGGGATTTCGGTTGAGAGTACTTCTGGTGAGATTTTTATGCTTAGTTCATTAGGTCAATATGTTCAGGTAAATAGACTGTATAGGAATATACCATTGGAAGTACAAAGGGTTGTGTTTTCAGCTAATCTGATGGAGCTACCATTCGAAGAATTTGAATTGATTTTGGGTATGGACTGGCTTGTGGAGCATCGAGTCAGTCTAGATTGTGCTACTAAGAGGGTGGTTATGAGGTCTAAGAGTGATATGGAGGTGGTTATGACCGACGATCATCGGGATTATTGATCCAATGTGATCTCCGCTCTTGTGGCCGAAAAATTGGTTCGAAAATGGTGTAAAGCGTATATGGCTTATGTAAGTGTTTCAACTTCCGTGGACTCTTCTATTGGGAACATCAAAACAGTTAAGGAATTTCTAGATGTTTTCCCCGAGAAATTATCGGGTTACCTTCGAATCAAGAAGTTAAGTTCGATATTAAACTTTTACCGAGTACAGCTTCGATGTCTATCGCTCCTTATCGTATGGCACCGAAGGAGCTTATGGACCTAAAGGTTTAGCTATAGGATCTTTTGGATCGTGGATTCATCCATCCTATTTTGTCTTTGTGGGGGCACCAATTTTTTTGTAAAGAAGAAATATGGTACCATGAGAATGTGCATCGACTACTGATAGTTGAATAAGCATACTGTGAAGAATAAGTTCCCACTTCCAATGATCGACGACCTGTTTGATTAGTTTCATGGGGCTTTGGTATTTTCAAAAATAGATTTCCGTTCTTGGTATCATCAACTTAGGGTTAAAGAAGTTGATATTCACAAGACAGCTTTTAGGACTCGTTATGGGCACTACGAGTTTCTAGTCATGCCATTTGATTTAACGAATGCTCTGACTGCATTCATAGATCTGATGAATCGGGTTTTCTATCCGTACTTGAATCAGTTCGTCGTGATTTTTATTGGTGACATTCTGGTGTACTCTAAAACTGAAGATGATCATGATGAGCATCTTAGAGCAGTTCTTCAGATATTTCAAGAGAAATAGCTCTATGATAAGTTGAGCAAGTGTAAATAGCTTAAGAACTTGTGGTTGAGGGAAGTAACGTTTCTGGGGCATGTGGTTTCTACTAAAGGGATCCGAGTTGATCCTAGAAAGATTGAAGTTGTACTTGATTGGAAATAGCTTAAGAACTTTTTTAAGATCCACAGTTTTTTGGGTCTTGCGGGCTACTACCGTAGGTTTGTCGAGGGGTTCTCGTTAATTACAGCTCCTCTGACTAAGCTATTGCGAAAAAACGCCCCTTTTTCTGGATTGATGAACAGCAATCGAGCTTTGAGAAGCTCCAATCTATTTTTACTCAGGCTCCTGTTCTGATATAGCTTGAATCTGGTAAGGAGTTCATAGTATATAGTGATGCAGCACATGTTGGTTTGGGATGTGTTCTGATGCAGGATGGTAAGGTTATGGCTTATGCGTCCCGATAGCTTAAGTCACACGGGGGAAACTATCCAACGCATGATCTCGAGTTAGCTGTCGTGGTTTTTGACTTAAAGATTTAGAGGCACTATTTGTATGGTGAGAGGTGTATCATCTACACCGATCACAAAAGCCTTAAGTACCTCTTTACTCAAAATGAGTTGAATTTTAGGCAGCGTAGATGGATTGAGCTGTTCAAGGATTACGACTGCACTATAGAGTATCATCCTGGTAAGGCCAATGTGGTGGTCGACACTCTTAGTCGTAAAGCAATGTCTGATTTGAGGGTGATGTTTACTCGCCTAAATCTGTTTGATGATGGGAGTCTGCTAGCCGAGTTGCAAGTTAAGCTGATTTGGATTGATCAGATTAGAGATAAACAATCATGGGATGAATCTTCGGTTCTACGTTTTCATTAGATAGAGGATGGTAGTACGTCTGATTTGGGTTGAATAGTGATGGGGTTCTGTGTTTTCGAGGATGGGTTTGTGTGCTGAACAACTTTGATCTGAGACAGTCTATTTTGAGAGAAGCGCACAGTAGTCCATATGTTATGCATCCTGGTAGAAATAAGATGTATCGAGATCTTCGTGAGCTGTATTAGTGGTCGGGGTTGAAACAAGAGGTAACAAATTTTGTTTCTCGTTGCCTGACACACCAGCAAGTTAAGGATGAGCATCAATTGCCTTCGGTTTGCTACAACCCGTTAAGATTCTCTTATGAAAATGCGAACATGTGACTATGAACTTCATTAGTGGGTTGCACTTAACACCTACTAAGAAGGATTCTGTATAGGTCATCGTAGATCGGTTGACCAAGTCTGCCCACTTCATTTATGTTCAGACAGATTATTCTCTTCAAAAGTTGGCCAAGCTATACATTTCAGAGATTGTGAGACTTCATAGGGTTTTGGTTTTGATAATTTTATATAGAGATCCTAGTTTTACTTTCCGGTTCTAAAGAAAGCTTTATGAGGCTATGGGTTCAAGGTTAGATTTCAGTAATATGTTCCATCCTCAGATAGATGGACAATTTGAGAGGGTGATTCAAATACTGGAGGATATGCTTCGGAGTTGCAAAATTAATTTCTGAGGTAATTGGGAGGATTTTCTATCGTTAGCTGAGTTCGCCTACAATAATAGTTTTTAGTCTAGCATTTAAATGACACCTTATGAGGCTCTATATGGTCGTAAGTGTTGTACCCCACTGTGTTGGACTGAGTTGGGTGAACAATGGGTTTTGGGTCTTGAGTTGGTTTCTAATACTAAAGACAAAGTTAGATTGATTCGAGATCATCTTAAGGTAGCTTCTGGTAGACGGAAGTTCTATGCAGATCTAAAAATGAGGGATATTGAGTACTCCGTGGGTGATTACGTATTCCTTAAGGTATCTCCATGGAAGAAAATTTTACGGTTTGGACGTAAAGGCAAGTTGAGCCCTAGGTTCATTGGGCCGTATCAAATTCTAAAGCGTGTAGGACCGGTTGCTTATCAGTTAGAGTTGCCACTAGAGTTAGACCGTATCCATGATGTGTTTCACGTCTCCATGTTGAGGCGATATCGATCGAACTCATATCATATTGTTCCCGATAAGGAGATCGAGGTTAAATCGGATTTGACCTTTAAGGAGAAGCCAATTTAGATTCTGGAGCAAGATGTGAAAGTTTTGAGGAGGAAATCTATTCCATTAGTGAAGGTTTTATGGTAAAATCATGGCATTGAGGAAGCCACATGGGAACCTGAGAACTTGATCCGTTAACAATATCCTTATCTGTTTGGATCAGGTAAATTTCGAGGTCAAAATTTCTTTTAGGGGGTAGAGTTGTAACGCCCTGAATTATTAAACTTTTTTTTCTAAATTTTTTCATAAATGAGTATCTGTTTCAGTGGTTAAGTGATTTGAGTGTGTGTTTGAGGTCTTGGGTTCGAGTCTCACTTTTGAAAATTCTGCTATTTTTGTGTTCCTAGCCTTGTCCCTAGTGGTTGGGCTTTTATTATACTTTCGGTCAATTCATATCAGAATGAGCCTACTGGTTCAAGTGGTAAGGTGTTAGCTTGCATTAGGGTCTTGTGTTTAAAACCCCGTGTGAGTGAAGGATGATAATTTTTACTTTTGTGAGTGTGTGTCGGTTATGTAGTAGAAGTTGGATGGAATTGATACTCTGAAATGGTTGGATGGGGTTAGTGGGTCAAATTCTAAGGGATTGGGTTGTTAGGTAGTTGGGTATATTGTTTTATTTTTTTCCCCAAAATTCTTCTCTTTCTAACGTTTCCTTCCTGTTATCTCTGCCATTTTCCTCTTTTCCTTTTCCTTTGGGTTTTGTCACAATTCTTTGTTTTTTTGTTGCATTTCGAATCCCCGGTTTCTTTGTGCGGCTTGGTAAGTGGAGCTTATGAGGTTTCATACGAGTTAGAGATAATTTTGAAGTTGTGAATTGATTTTATCTTTTTGTTGATTCTATTCTTGGGTTGTTGGCAGCTGTGAGTCGTGAGGATCGAAACTCCCCCTTTGCAGATTTGCAGCGTTAGGATCATTTTAGAACGTTTTAGTTTTTCGTTGTGGTTAAGTATATTTGTAACAGCCTGGTTTAGACCCTAGTCAGATAGTGGTTTTGGGACCACAAATTCTAGTCAGAAAAATATTTTAATATTATTTTTCGTGCTTATAGTATATGAATTGATATGTGTGAAATTTTCGTGATTTAATTTATCCGTTTGTGTGCTTAATTTGTGAAAAGGGCTAAATCGCATAAAAAGTAAAAATGGCATTCTCATTGTTAATATGCTAATTTGTTATGATTTGATTTATGGGAAGTCCTTAAAAGGTTATTATGCCATTATAAGGTTAGTGGACATTTATGTCCATGATTCATGTGACTTATATTATGATTTTATTAAGGTTAAAATAGTAAAAAAAGTACATTAATATGTGATAAGAAAATAAAACATGATAATGGATGATTCATTCATCCTTGTTGCCGAAACTTTAAAAGAAAAAGAAAGAAAAGAAGTAAGCTAGGTTCGGCCATTGCTATCTTTGATTAAGGTATGTTATTTGATCGATTTTTGATAATTTTTACGTTTTTGAGATCGTTGCTTCGTGTTTTAGCAAGCCTATGCTTTAATTTTCAGAATTGATGATGAATTTGAGATTTGCCATTGTTGATAGCTTGATGATTTTTGTGTTTGATGATGAAAAATAAATATATGTTGTTAGATTGTTATGTTTAATTAAGTGATTTTTAGTAAAACTGTGTATTAAGGATTAAATTGTGAATTTTGTAAATTGGGGGGTCAAAATGTGAAATAAATGATAGAATTGGGTTGCTAGGGACCTAAGGTAGATTCGGCCTAGCTATAGTATGTTGAAATTTTGAATGTTTTAAGTTGTTTTGAAATAGGGACTAAATCGAGAAAATGTGAAATGTTAGGGGCTAAAATGAAATTTGCCCAGTTATGTGTTTTTGAATAAATTTGAATAAATATATGATTAAACAAGTCAAATTTTTATTGAATTAGATCAAGAAAAGAAGAAATCAGATTTGGAACGGGGGAAATCAAAAGTTATCGAATAGTTGTCCCGTTTCGTTCGTCTTCATCCAAGGTAAGTTCGTAAGTGAATAAACAGTGTTAAATTGAATGTATTTATTATAGACATAGCTGAATTGAATTATATGTATGTATCCTACAATGCCGAATTGAATTTAGCATAGGATGATTAATTACGAGCTTAATTCGATTAATTTACGACATCTGAGAGCCGTACGAACCTCAAGAATTCTAATATATGATATCGTGTAAGACCACGTTTGGGATGTTGGCATCGATTTGAGATTTACGTGTAAGACTATGTTTGGGACATTGGCATCGTATAAGATTTCGTGTAAGACTCTGTTTGGGACAATGGCATCGATATTGGATTACATATAAGACCTCGTTTAGGACATAGGCATTGTATGAGCTCTTTGAGCCATCTAAGAATCCTTATTGATTCCGAATGGTTTAGCAGGAAATGTTGAGATAAAATCGAATGTGATATCGGGATAAATAGTTCAGGTACGTGTGAAATTATGTGTTTTTGGAAATAAGGTAAGTATTGAATTTTAGATAATGATATAATTATGCATGATAAAAGGGGTTTTTTTATGTGTATATGAGATAGTCTATATTCGGATAAGTTGAATTTATAATGCAATAGTTCAATTGCTGGTTTTTTTGCTTATGACTTACTAAGCTATCCAAGTTTACTGTGTGTTTTGTACTTCGTTGTTTTATAGATTTTGGAAGCTAGTTATGAGCTGGAGGACTATCAAGGATCATCGTCACACTGTTGACTATCTTTCGATATTATTGAAGTTTGAAACTTTGAACATGTGGCATGTATAGGCTAGTTTTAATGTGTTTGTATTTTTGAATTTGTGTATACATAGCCATGCGAAAATGGTTAAAGTTGATTGTGTTTTATGGACTTATAAATCAGTTGAGTTAATGTCATTGCATTTGATGAATGTGTTTTCGGTTGTAGATTAGTTGGATGAGTTAAGTTATGAATAAACCGTTACTTGTGTAATTGAATTTGTTGGTGTGGATTTGGAGACAAGAATGATCATGACTTATAGTTGATTTGTTGGTTATATAGTCAAGTATAATGTGTTTAGTTATTATGACTATTTGGTTATGAAATTGATATAAATTTCTTTTTATATAATTATCTTACTAGCCAAATAGATGAAAATCAAATTGGCTTTGTAAATGACATTTTAGTATGATGCATAGTATATCAAATTTAACATGTTTGATTTGGCATTGATATGGAGAAAATGACTAATGTTAGTCAAGTGAGTGGTGCATGAATTAGCTATTGAGACAATTGAAATTCGGTCATGTGGTAATGCATGATTATGGTTATATTATTTTGTCTATTAAGCCGTATGGGGTAGTTTGATTTAGATTGATATACTAATGTACATAACAGGTGAATTGGTATAATTATTAATTAGTAAATGGAATAGGATAGTATTAATGTGGTGTTTGTGTATTGAAATGGCTTTTTTTTAAGGTAAGGTGCGTATAATAGGTTAACATTAAAGGGATGTTAGGCTATGCTGTAATGTTACAATGTCGCATATGTGAAGGCTTATTAAGTGGTGTAGTATGATTTAATTAGTTTTAATATGCACATGTGCAGAAATTGTAATCATATAGGCTTGTATGTACTTGTAAAATTTTGCTCATTTTACCGTGTAGTATAGTTAAACTTAAACTAATATGTACATGTACAAAGCTTATAAATAAATTATATTGGTATTAGTTAATGTTATGAAGTGATACGGTTAGTTGTGGTTTAAACATGCACAAGCGGATAAGTTTTATATAATGAATGTATTGTTGCAAGTTGAGTATATGAAAGTGACATATGATTGATGTTTATGTAAATGTCCAAATGCTTTACTATATAATCATAAGTTTGACTAATGGAATTATAATGTACATGTAATTTGTTATGATATTTTATAATAAGTAAAATATGTTTAGTTAGTTTGATTAAACATTTGAGGTGCATTGGTTTTAATAATTTATATTTTTCGAATCTAGTATAAATTATTCGTGGACATCTGAGTTTATTAATGTTACAAATGTATAGTTATTCATTGGTGCATGAAAGGTGATAAATGTTTGTGTTGAATTGTGTCTTATTTAGTAATGCCTCGTAACCTTAATTTGGCAACGGTTACGGGTTAGGGGTGTTACAATATTACTTCAGTTAATTAAGGAAACATGGCTAATTGGAACGTTTATTGTCGATTTTTAGGTACTAGTGCTCTCATAGTTGTTTCCATATCAAAATCGAACCAGGTGTGTAACAAAAACACGAGACAATGTCGATTAGCGAAAGCCAAAAATTTGGCCTGTTGACGCCATACGGGCGTGTGCCTGCCGTGTGACGGGTGTGTGTGGCTGTGTGGGCGACACGAGCTTGGCCAATTTGGGTGTGTAGGCCACACAGGCGTGTGAGCCCACATGGGCAAGCCATTCGGACGTGTGGGTCGTGACCCAGGTCGTGTGGGCCCACATGGGCATGTGGGCCCAAATTTTAGAATTTTTCTCTAGGGTCGTACATGTCATTTCGATCGACTTTGGGCCTACTGTGGGGTTGGTATGGGCTTAGATAAGCCTTGAAGCATGAGATTTGATAAACTGTTTGTATGATATTTATCATATGCAATACCTAAATGTACGTGTTGTAATGCCCAAAATTTATGATTTGTTGTGTATATACATGTCTATTATATGTTATAAGAGCATGTTTGATGTAATAATTCTAGTATTTGGTATTTGATAATTCTGATTTATCTGGTACTCTGTTGTATTTGACTATGAGGCGGGATATGTGGAGGAAGTATTCTGTGAGGCAATATTTCACCAATATACTGGCAGCACGACTATGATTATTCTGAAAAGTGTCATATAGACACTATGTGGTGTGTAGGGATGGGTGGGTGTTTTACACCCCACGTGGTGTGTTGGGATGGTCGGAGTTGGTGTGTAGAGGAAGGGGGTAAAACTTTGTATATCTGTATCTATATGATTCTGTTGATAATCTGATTCTATTAAGGATTTATGTGTGTATCTGTTCTGTCATGCGATAAAATCTAAATTTATGTTTCCGTTGAGTTACACACTGAGTTTTTAAAACTCACTTTCTGTCTGTCTATTCTATTCAGGTAACCCATAGACTTAGGCGGGTCAGTGCAACGGAGGCTTAGTTGTGACCACTTGTCCGTAAATTTCATTTACTTTAAAAGTTTACCTTTTTTTTTGTTTGGTTTTGAGAGATATGTGATTTTGGGACTGTCTAGACTTTTGGGTTTTATTTTTGGATTTGATTTGAGATTCCTTGCGACGCTTGACAAAACAATTTACAAAAACAACTGTTTAATGAGATCAAACGCTTTCGAGAAAATAAACTTGGTTTTCAAAATATAACGACTTTTAAACTTCCACTATAAATTATTGTTTTATTTGAAAGAGTATACGATCAATGGTTTTCAGTAATGATTATGACGACATATTCTTTAAAACAAAGAGGTACGATATTGTTAAAGGAAAAGACGGATTTCTAACTTTTGTTCATAACATCTCCAGATTCGACCATAACGTTTAGGTCAAGTTTGGGGTGTTATAATTATCATTTATTTTTATTTTAAGTAATATCATATAATTATATTAATCATTTTGTTCAGTTATATATTTTGGCTTTTTCAGGTTTTAGGTCGGATTTATTTTGGACTCGGGCTAGATTGGTCTGGAGCTCAAATTCTTACAGACTCAAGCTTTCGAGCTTGAGTTCTACCTAGCTTGGATTTTCTTGGTCTCAAGCTTTCTTAGGCTCGAATCTATTACGAGCTCGAAATTTCTCGAATTCGGATCGACACGAGTGGACTTTCAAACTTGAGCTTGTTTTTCAGCTTTATGTTTTTGTTATGACTCGAATCAATGATCATTGTTTCATGTTTCACTTGATTTTATTTATGTCAATTATTTATTTTTTAACCCTTATTGAATTTGAAAAAGGGAGTCTTTTTTTTATGTTTATTTTTCTTAGAGCATAAGCTCGTCAGATTAACTTAGAGATAATATCTTATTTGTATATTGCTTCACTTGAAGGTTTTGTTTTGAAATTCAAAAGGGAGATTTTGTGTGGATAATTTTTTTATTTTAAATGTTGTGTTTACTTTGTAGTTTTATACTCTTGTATTAGGTATTCTTTGAACAGTTTACACTAATTGTAAGTAAAATATTTGAGAGAGTAATTTATAATAATTATTTGATTTTGGGCTGCAAAGATAAGGGTTAAGCCAATAATTATACTAGGTTAATTGTTAAATAAAATAATTTTTTAATAGAAGATTCACAAAGTACAACTAATAAATTTTAACTTCGTTAACAAATATTGTTTTTTTTTTTTTTTGCCCTACTCTTTTCAAATCTGATATACTCGCTTGTTCCAACTTCCAACTTGTATTACATCATTAATTACAACAACTGGTTGGAAGATTCAGTAAACCAAAACACTTTTTCACAACTGAGTACCATTTATCCTATCATTTCCAAGACCTGAACATAAGATTTGATGTACCATCTTCGAGCACCAACGGAGAAATCGATTCACTTTGGTCAAGGTGATATTCAAACCGCAACTGGCTATCATGGGCAAGAGTTGTGTTTTCCATAGGGGAAAAGAAATTGAAACCTCAATGCATTTCTATTAGCAGTAAAGATATTTATACTAGTTAAAGATAGCTTTGTACAAGGTAAAGGAAACTAATATCCGAAATTCTACTCTACGCTCCAGAAGCAGGAGCTCTCAACTAAGATATACCAGGATAACTAGTATACTACAATTTGAAGGTCCAAACTCCACATGGAATGGCCAATTCTTGAGTCACTCGTACAGAGATGCGCGTCCTTCTCCCACATAAAGCAACTCCAAGCTTACTTCATCACAACCGGCACCTTCAACTGCCGCATTCGCTCCAAACTCCTCGATCTTTGTGCCATCGCCCCCTTTGGCTCTCTCTCCTTTGCTATCTCTGTTTTCCACCAAATCCCAACTCCTTTTACCAATGACTTCAATGCCATTATCCGCGGCCTGATGCAAAGCCCTCAACCCTCCACCGCTTTCGCATGGTACAGAGCCATGCTACGTGGATCTTTCAGAGTGGATGCCCTCACTTGCTCTTTCACTCTTAAAGCTTGCGCACGTGTCTTGGCTGCTACGGAGTCTCTTCAACTTCATGCTAACATCATACGCTTTGGGTTCATGGCGGATGCTTTGTTAGGAACTACTTTGCTGGATCTGTATGCTAAAGTTGGCAATCTAAGTTATGCTAGGAAAGTGTTCGATGAAATGCCTCAAAGAGATATCGCCTCGTGGAATTCCTTGATTTTCGGGTTGGCTCAAGGGAGCCAAGCGAGTGAAGCATTAGATTTGTTTAAGAGAATGGGAGTTGAAGGTTTAAAGCCTAATGAGGTAACAGTTATTGGTGTTCTTTCAGCGTGTTCGCATATGGGAGATTTTAAAGAAGGTCTAAAGATTCATGGGTTTATAAGGAACCAAAAGTTTGATATGAACCTGCAAGTTTGTAATGCGCTTATTGATATGTATGCAAATTGCGGATTTGTGGATAAGGCGTATGGTGTGTTTGATGACATGGATTGTAGAAAGTGTCTCGTTACATGGAATACTATGATCATGGCCTTTGCAATGGACGGAGATGGATGTAAAGCGCTGGAACTTTTTCAGCGAATGGATGGAGCTGGGGTGCAACCAGATGCTGTCACATATCTCACTGTATTATGTGCTTGTAATCATGCTGGCCTGGTGGAGGATGGTGTGAGATTGTTTAATATGATGGGGAAGCATGGAGTGGAGCCTAATGTAAAGCATTATGGGTGTATGGTTGATTTGCTAGGTCGAGCCGGGAGGCTTAAAGAAGCTTATGATATTATCAATTCCATGCCAATGGTGCCTGACGTGGTGCTTTGGCAGAGTTTGCTTGGAGCTTGCCGGATTTACAAGGATGTGGAGATGGCAGAGATTGCTTCGAGGAATCTAGTAGAGATGGGGTCTACTAATTGCGGGGATTTTGTGTTGTTATCAAACATATATGCTGCGCATGAGAGATGGAATGATGTTGGTAAGGTGAGGGATGCTATGAAGAACAGGGATGTGAAAAAGGTGCCTGGTTTTAGCTACATAGAGGTGGACGGTTTGAGGCACAAGTTTTTCACCGATGATAAGAGCAATGCCAGGTGGAAAGAGATATATGCGAAATTGGATGAGATCAGATTCAAGATTAAAGAGTTGGGCTACGTTGCAGAGACTAGTTTTGTTCTTCATGACATAGGGGAGGAGGAGAAGGAGAACCAACTGTGTTATCATAGTGAGAAGTTGGCAGTGGCCTTTGGCTTGATTAGTACGAGTGAAGGAACCCCAATTCGAGTGATCAAGAATCTTAGGATATGTGGAGATTGTCATGTTGTGATTAAGCTCGTATCAAAGTTATATAAGCGACAAATTGTCGTGAGAGATCGAGTTCGGTTCCACAAATTTATAGATGGATTCTGTTCTTGTCGAGATTACTGGTAAGTGCAACACTAGCAAAATGTTAATTGATAATTTAACAGATTCTTCTTTTCCCACCTTGCCTTGAACAATTAAGGTTTGTTCCATTCATATGCTTAAACCTCTCTGGAAAATGATCACATGTTTGCTTTGGCTCAGGCAAAAGCACATATCAAACAAATCAAATTGGACATTAATAAACATAAAGTCTAAGAGCAACCCGAAATCAGTACTTAAAAATAATCTTATACACCAATTCTAGCCCTCTTGAACAGCTCATCAGCTAGTCCCATACAAATTACACAACATGAAGATTTAAATACCGGGTAACATAAAGCAAATATTAGTTGGTGAAACAATTGCAATACAGAACATGGTCAAGCAACTATAAATAAATAAATAACCCAATGACATGCCGGATCCCTAGAACTTAAAGCCTCAAACAAAACAAATTCAACTTCTCAAGAATGGCACAACCTCAAGGAAAAAACTGTTACAGTGTGAAGCGAGAGCCTCTAACTACACAAGACAAATCAACAGAATGTGACTAGTCTTTCTTTAGCCTTACCTCAAAACCCCCCTCCGGTCGCTTCAAAAGATCATAAGGCATATGAGTTCCAAGTAGCTTATCCCAGTTGGCGAAGAACGGCTGAGAGTAGTTATACTTTGTGCCTTGGAGTTGATGATGGATGTCATGATAAGCAGAGTTATTCCAGAAAAATATATGGAAAATATTACCAGGCAACCATAGCCCACAATGATCATCCACAGTTTTAATCACAGCAAAACAGAAGAAAACTACAGCTGTTCGTGCAGTCATTCCAGAGACAAGGAAAGAGATGGCACCACCAAAAGTATCGAGCAAGAGACCCTCAAGTGGGTGATTGTAAAGGGCCCCAATTGCATAGGGAACAACCAGCCTATGATGTTGGGAGTGGACATGACGGTACAGAAATTTGTTTTGATGCATGAAACGGTGAACAAAGTACTGCCATGCATCCATGACAAGCATTGCAACAATAAATTGCGCAAGTTGAACAGGAACTGAAGGCTGGATTGTGGTCCCAGATGCATCTGCCGTTGATGTCAACTACAGCAAGAATACGAGAACATTAATCTGGTAAAAGTACTCAACATGTAAAAGTTATAACCATTGCAAGAACAAAAGAATATTAATTAGGTAATGGTACTCAACACATGAGCAAGCTTATCATCTTATTGAAACTTCTATTATCTAAGTCATACCGGTTCTTCAACCTCTCAGAAAACGCTAATAAATGCTAAAGCTATTTAATCAACATAGTTTTCAACTGAAATTACTTTTTTTGCAGATTATAAGCAAACAGACATTTCCAGTAACAAAAACATTTTACAGGCAAGGCAGAAGTTAAATGAAGAAAGCATGTATGATGCCCATCTCATTGAGAAAGCAACAAAAGAAGTTAAGACTTTGGTTCCCAAAGAAAAAGGCCATATAGATAGACTTCACGGCTAACACAGTGGAACTACATATATGAGAAGATCTAAGGTAATATACATTCAAATACAAGGAAGGAAACGAAGATGTCGGAATTCAAAAAGAAAATTAAAGCCCAGCTCAGCTATGTGATTGGTTGAAAAACTGTGATATGAAATAAATGAGAATTGTACAAAAAAAAAGGGGGATCATTATGATTATAAGCCACATTTTTCACTTAACCTCACTGAGACAAAGAAAAAACAGTTTTTAGGACATAATACTACCTAACAAACTTATTAAACAAAAGAATCCAAACACATGCCACCTTCTGACTTTCCAGGTGCTTGGAGGAACATAAGGTCTCCTGGATCCACTTCTATGACCAGTGCTACTAGAGGCACTCAGTACATTAGATTTTGACTATTTTAGCTTGGCTTACTCAGCTGATCAGAGAAGAGACGAAGATGGCTGAATATAGAAGGGCAAAAGATAGTTTCAGGTTGTTACTAATAAATCTTGAACATGACAAATGGAAAAATATATGGCAAGTAAAAATGAGGACAAGAGAGAAAAAGATAGATTTGGTTGGTTATATGGAGGGGAACTGAGATGGTTTTCTTTTCAAGCATCCAATCACCTCTACCCAAAAAAAAAAAATCATCCAATCAACAAACTGTCAGATCACGAATGAGTGAATTAAAAATGCATGACCACTTATTTGACACACTTGATGGAGCTCTGAGCCAAGTGCTATTCTAGACAGTTTACAAGCAAGACCAAGGCAAGAGGAACATATCATGTTATTAGCTATTTTCCTCTTAATTATATAAACTCCATTGTATTCTAAAACTCAAAGAAAATGCCAGCACCAGTATGAGGAGAAAAATAAATGCAACTTAGAGGACATCTTATTATCATGAACTCTACAAGCCAAGAATCAAATTTGGAGAAATAGCATCAACATACACAAATTTTTACTTCAATGTTTAAATTTTAAATTAAAACACGCAATAAGATACCATGAGAAGTCCTCATGTACCAGAAAAAGCTTTTTTGTCATTAGAAAGTAGTTATACGCAACAGGTTGAGGATGACAAGCTAGAACTAAGATTAGAGGATAAAGGCCCCCCAAAAAATACTCAGTCCTTACCACTACCCTCTAGAAGAAGGGAAATGGGTAAGGGAAAAAAAGAAAAGAAAAGCACACAATGTGAACAAAATTGTCTTCCCTTGTACATTACATCTCATGGATTTCTCAAATGAAATGAACCCAAGCTTCAAATATTTCCCTTATTCAGCTGCAAACCCGTTGCAAATGCAAATTGTACTCGCTCAAAAAATAAAAGACTAACAATCCTTGCATGTGCTTCGCTAAAAAATATATAATCCCACATGTAAAATATATAATCCTACTGTTTTTAGGTCTTTTTCTGATACCTTGAGACCAATGTACTCATTTCCCTAGTCCTGATAGAATTCGTTGGTCTTTATCCTATCCAAATTTGACTTGTTGCGTCAAATATCACTTACCACAATTGGTCATGCCTCCAACTCTTTTTAACAATGAAGCAACTAAAGAAGGTATTCAAACTTGATTCCAAACTTAAAACCAAATCTAAAGCTTCTCTATCCTAGTAGATTTCATAAGGTAGGAGGGGGGAGTGGAATAAACTGAGTTCATAAACTATAGGGAACAATCAAACCTACTTGGAAGCACTGCTATTTTCACCACCTCACTTTCATTTGCAAAAGTCATGACTGAACTAAATGAAGCATCTATGCTTGAGCCTACTCTGAACCACAAACACTATGGCAAAATTAGTGAAATTTGCAAGTAAACTATACAGATTTTATTACCCATTTACTTTTTTATTGCAGAGGCATTTGTGAATATTTTGATTCTAAAACCACCAAGATGTTGTTACATGTAATATGATACTTCAGGAATTTTGTCTTATGGTTTATTACGTATCAGATATTAAGATGTTTCACAAAATTAGTATTTAACAATACACCCTTTTTTGGTTTTTTGGACATTATATTCACTAATTACCAGCTCTTTTTCCCTATTTTAAGATGTTACAGCTATTGTTAACTCATAACTGCATGCTAGATATAAGGGCTCCTCCTATGACATTGACATCAAAGCTAAGGCCAAGCACAAAATCTACCGTAATACAAATTAAACCACCCCATCTACATAACAAAGAAGCCAAGAATAGAAAGTGATTTCTTGATTCTGAAATAAATTCGACAAACTTATATGGAAGAGTAAAGTTTGTCAAGGAAGATTTAAAATAACATGATTTTCCGACTAACCAGAAAGAGCAATTTAGCAACAGTTGCTTGAACAAGCTGTTGAAATAGAACACCCCTAACAACTGAAACGAAAGGCACGGCATTCTTCTCTTCCTCCTCTTTTCTAGTATGTAAACGGTACTTATCCAAAGGTGGTAAGAGTTGATAAAACCCAGCATACAACCAATATACAACAACCGGGGCAACTGTCCCCATTGCTTCATCACTCACATATCCTTCCCAAAACACCATTTACTTCTACTTTTCTGTCAATCCCAAATCCACTAAACCAAACAAATTCTGGACGAATAATTTTTGTTTTTTCTCCTTGGGCTAATACCCACTTCAACTTTTACAAATTTGAAGCTGCATTTACCGTTTCAACCCTGAAATAAACACCCAAAAACCTTTAAATAAAAAGGATTTTGTAACATGAAACTAAACAAAATTTAGAAAAATCAACTTTCTTTTCTAGCATGATTCTGCTTCAGTTAATTTCACACAAAAAAACTCAAATTTTCTAAAATGTTAAGTTTTCCAGTGATCCAGGTCAGTACTTTGCATTGCCCTAATGTTTTTCAAAAAGAAAAATCAAAATTAGGGCAGAAAATGGGAAGAAAGGGTGAAGAATTTTGAAGAGAGAAAAAGAGAAAAGAAATGATTTTGACTTACAGGGGATCGAGATTGATCAAGAAGCGTTGAAAATTCCAACAAAGCTGATTATGCATTCAGATCTAAATAATGGAATCAACCAACCAAAGAGTATGAGTTGTAGTAGGAATACAAGTTCATCTTTACACTCATAATTGTGAGTAATGATGAGAGAATGGGTATAAAACAACTATAAAGTATAAACAAATAAATGTTCTTATCACTATAATAAACTATTAATCAATCATTTAATGATTTTTCCGAAACGTCATGATCTTTTTACACGCGAATTGCGCAGTAATTTTAGTTTTATAGACTGATATTTCAATTTTTTAAACAGTAATAAGTACAATAGCAAAGATATGCTAAATTTTCTAGGGATATTATGTAAAAAAAAAGAATAGGCGAGGAGAAAATTATAATTTATTTTTAATATTATAAAAATTAAAAATTTCATAAAATTTTTAAATTTTGTTTTTAATTTTAATTTTTTAGAAAATTTTAGAATTTTTAGGTTTTCTAGAGTTTTACTGTATTTTTTATTAAAAATATTCAAAATTCCTTTAAAATATGTTCAAGTTTTCATAAAATGCAAAAGAACCCTAAAATTTCCAAAAAAAAAACCTTAAAATTCTTAAAATTTTTCATAAAATTGTAATTTTTAAAATATATATAATTCTAGACAAAAAAATTTAAATTTTTATGAAAATTTTAAAATTTTTTGGAATTTTGCATACTTATAAAATCTTGAAAATATTTTTATAATTTTAAAATAGATTTTTTATAATTTTCTAAGTTTTTTTGAATTTTTATGATTTTTATTTTTAACTATTTTTAATTCTATTTTTATTTTTAAGTGAATTTTTACTTTTTTGACACATGGCATCGTGTCATTGGTTTTGTAAAAAATTTAAAGGAAATTTGGGTTGGGGTAACGATGATATTCCATAATTTATTATGCCAAATTAAGCTTTTTTTCAGTACTTAAGGAGCTTGTATTAAGTAATTTTATATCTTTTATATTTATTTTTAGAAAAATTTAGTTTTTAGTTTAAATTGAATAAATTGAGCTATTTTTTAGCCAATTCTGGCCTAAGGAGGAACTAGCGAGTTAATAGAGTGTGCAAGACAACAATCTAAGCGAAGGAGTCAGTAGACTGACATGAATGTCGCAACATTCAAAAGGGAAGTTGTGACATTGGAAGCAAGGCTCAACACTTAGTCAAATTTCCAATAGAAATCACGGGACAAGCTACTAGGCACAAAGTTGCGACACCGATATAGCAAAGTCATGACATTCACCCTGAATCCAAGAGATCGAGTAGTCTACCCACAAAGTCGTGACATTGGCTAGGGAACGTCGTGACATTGACTCGACGAGCCCAATAATTTTGCAAAGGTGTTTTCGTCCGCACAACCTCATTCAATTTGTAAATCAGTTTGTAATCAACCTAATTAGGTCATAATACATGAAAACTATAAATATTAGTTAAAAACAACAGATTGGGAAGTTCATTTAGATATTGTTTTTGGGTTTTAGATAGTATATTACTTAGTGATCTGCCATAATTCGTTGTGGTAAATTAGGTCATTTTCAATACTTAGTGAGCTCATTTTCTAGCAAATAAGTAATGTTTTCGTTAAGTTTCTATTTTGAGTAATTTGTTAACAAAGTGAGCAATTTGGAGTATTTTATGACCTTTTAGGCTGATTTGAGCCTAAGGGAAGACTAACATGCTAGTTGAGTGTGTAAGACCCTAACTTAAGCCAAGGAGTCAGTGGACTGCTCCCTATGTTGCAACACGTTGCTTGTACATCACACGACACCTTCCAGAATGAATGTAACACCCCTTACCCATCTTCATTATCGAATTAGGGTTACGAAATGCTACTATACAATACAAAACAGAATCATGCTATATCGATGCAATACATTCCCATACAATTGTTATTTATCAAACATACAATCAAAATCATGTCATTCATATCCTAACGGTGTTAAATCAAGTTTACTGAAGCTATAAGACAATTTAAAACAAAGTAAGGACTCATTTGAAACATTTAAGAAAAGTGAGGTAAAAATGCAAAATAGGTCACATGGTCGTGTAACAGCCTAATGTCGTGTGAAGCTATAGGACATAGCCGTGTTGACTAACCGTGTGTAAGGACTAAAGCCATGTGGAAGGAGGCACACGATGGTGTCCCCAAACCGTGTAACTAACTGATGTCGTGTGTGCCAATTGAAACTTAAATCACACAGACCATACAATTGTTTTATATACTCGTGTATGGTACACGGTTGTGTGTCAAACTGTGTATCAGCCCATGTGCACCTAAATAAAACTTTCTCCACAAGTAACCTAATTCAATTTCACTTATTCCACAAGCAATATTAAACCATTACTCAAACTTGTTCAAGAGTCATCAAAATATACCTCAAACAACATCTATCTCATACATCCTAAGTGTCTAACCAATATGCCACATTTGGCACCTCAATTTAAGCATATTCAATTTCACATTTAACTACGATCCATTCACAAAACATATGCCTAATATTTGAACCATTTCACCATATCACATACCAAAACAAAACATACAAAACATCATTAAATATGTACATACTTAATCACCAAAAGTACCAACATAGCAAAATAACACATCATTATTCACATAGCAAAACCATACCACAACTTGAATATATACACATGAAATCAAAACACTAACTACATGCCACTTATAACCTATGTAACACTCCTAACCCATATTCGTCGCCGAATTAGGGTTACGAGGCATTACTAAATATCAAAATCTCATACTTAACAAAATGAACCAAGTACCATAACTGAAAATAAATATACGTCATGTGTACGTATATATATATATATATTTAAACCCTAATTTATCTCACCTAATGATCAAAACAATTTATATGTCAAAACATAGGTCATTCACAAGCCACACCAAATATCAATCATACTTTATTAATAAAATTACATTTTCAACTCATGCTTTGAATTTCAACCTTTTCATTAATTTTATCTAATCAAAAATTTATGTCAATCAAATACTTAAAACATCTTTCAAACATTTATCGTTACATATCATATACCGAGCATATATCAAAACATCCCTTTGTATATATATTTCATTAATAAATTACTAACTATGCAACATAATACAAACATAGATAACCTACCTTGTTTTGGACAGCCTTTATACCTCAAACTTAGACAACATTAATATGCGCAAAATGGACAGCATTAATATGCTCAAAATGGACAGCATTAATACATCAAATTGGACAGCATTTATACATCAAATTGGACAACATTTATACATCAAATTGGGCAGCATCAATCAGTCACCATTAAGACAATTATAATTAAGCATTTAAACACATTCGAGCATGACTTAATATCCATATCCGAACATTAAGAAGAGAAATCGGCAAACATATTTGGACATCCTTATTATCACACAATTATATACTATATAACATACTTCCAAAATGAGCTCATACATGGCATAATATTCACAAACATTAACAGTGTTATTAAGCCATTTTCGCATGGCTATATATATACACTAATCGAAATGTACCATATCAAAACTAGCCTATACATGCCATAAGTCAAAAGTACAAACTTATAAGGTACTGAAATAGCGATCGATAGTGTGACGATGTTCCTGAACGATTCCCGGACTCGAGCTAGCTTTCAAAATCTATAAAACACAAGAAAAGCAATAGGATAATCTACAAAGCTTAGTAAGTTCGTACTAAATATACTCAACAATTCATAAAACAAAAATCATCAATTTGAACAATTTAATGTATAACTCATGATAATATCAAACCTTCCATAAGCTTATTCATATACTTATGCGCAAAATCTTAACCTTTTCTATTTGAACTTCCTACTTACTTGTATATACCTATACAAATACATAACGAACTTAAACATTCTCGTAACATTATTGAACACTCAATGTTTCGTACCCTATTTGCCATCGTATAACTGAAGCTATTATAATCTCGCATACTAAGTGCCTTACATAGCCGAAGCTATCTCAGTCTCGCACACTAAGTGCCATATATAGTCGAAGCTATTTCAAATTCACACTAAGTGCCATAAATAGCCGAAGCTATCTCAAATTTCATACTAAGTGCTAAACATAGCCGATTTATCGTTAAACATGATCGTATTCTCATATATACAATTTATGCAATAACAAAGTATTAAAAAGCATAATTGTAACAATGTTTGTCACGTAAGAACTTACCTAGGATGCTAAAATGGCGAATCGAGTCGTTTAGTCGATAACTTTAGTTTTCCCCGCTCTAGGTCCGAATTCTATTTTTCTTGATCTATATAATATCAAATTCAGCTTATTCAATCACTACTTTATTCAATTTAATCCAAAATACACATTTGGGCACATTTACACTTTTCCCCCCAAAGTTTCACATTTTTACAATTTAGTCCCTATTTCACAAATACACAAAATTCATGCAATAATACCTTCCTAAGCTAGCTGAATTTTCCTAGTGCACATACCAGCCCATATTTATCATTTATTCACACATTTAACCACACATTTTCACATTTTCACAAATAAATCCCTATTTGACATTTTTATCAAAAATCACTTAACAAAATATGATAATCTATCAACAAATATCCATTTTTCATCATCAAATATTTAAAATTTTAAAAATTCATCAATGGCACTTTACAAAAACATTGAAAACTTCAAAAATTAAGGCATGGGCTAGCTAGTATACGAAGCAACTGTCGAAACCATTTTTTAATATTTTAAAAAATGAAAGTCGACTTTAAAAAAAATGAAAATGGAGTTGCCACCAATCCTTTTTATTTAGGTGTGATCGGATCACCTCATAATTTAATCATTTTAATAAACGGTTAAATTTACTAAAATGATAATTTTGGTCTACAAAATCCGAGAAGCGGGTTCGGAGTCGATTCACATACGAGGAAGGATTAGCACCCTCGATACGCCCAAAATTGGTACCTAGTTGGTTACTTAATGTCTTAATGTCGAAAGTTAAAAATTTGAAAAGATTTTAAAATACGATGCCCTTTTTATTAATGTTAATTTTAAAACGCTTGAATTAAATTGAAATGCAGCAAAAGCCCACTCGTCCTGCCATAACAATATGCCATATCCCGTAAGTTAGGATGTGACAGTTGAACCCTTGAGAATAAGTTTGCCTTTGATTCTTAAAACACATGCATTGAAGTTTGCCTTTCCAATCTTTGGTCTATATTTTTCGATTTTGCCCGTGTACCGTAATGGTGTTTAATTGACTGGTTGGTTTCCAGGTTAACTGAGGAATGATTTTAATTAATTAGAATCTTTTAATAGCCTTGAATGCATATGATGTAATGTAGTGCAAATGCATGAAATAAATGCAAAAAGACGTCGATTCTAACTCAATTTCATTCAAAAAACTTTATTAGAAAATAAATTTCTTTACATAAAGTGAACTACAAATAAAGCTTTGCCCTAATACTCAAGACCTTAATCTTTCTAAGTAACAAGGCCAACTTCTGTCCCCGATCTGATTCTAACTCATACTTCACACTCAACATATCAGCCTGTATTGCCAAAGTTTACAGGTAATCAGCTATCTCTCGAATCTGAACCACAACTTCTCCCATAATATGATCCCTGTTTCTAACTTGATTTTGAAAGTAATGAAGTTGCTCAGTCTAACGACCCTCATTTACTTCTAGGTACCCAATTCGAACCTCACAATTTCGTAACGCTGTTTTTAACTCCTCTATTCTGTTCTTCATCTCTTCAACCTTTCTTAAACTTGCTTTCAACTCTATTACAAAATTTCAACTTCTATATTGACGAAGAGATCTTTCCAACTCACCCACTCTGTTTTTTAGTTCACCTTTCTCTATTTGGTTCTCTAACAAGCTTTCTTCTAATACTTTATTTCGTGCTTGAACCTCTTGGAGTTTCCTTTCCCATCTGTTTGACTTGTTTCTTTCTTCTCGAGTCTCTTCACGCCACTGCTCCGAAGTCTTTCCAAGCCCATCAGTTCTCATTAACAGACGCAACTTCTTATAGTCCATCTTCAAGTCATCTAAATCTTCTTTGGCCTTATTTTTCCCTTTCCTTAATTTCTCGACCTCGAGTTTCTGAACATCTACGTCCAATCTCAAATTCATTTTTTCTTCCTCCATTTGTTCTATCTTTTTTTCTAACTCTACATTTCTTCTTTCAAAATCTTGCTTTATGATCTCCAGCTTAGAAGAGACATGCAAATGTTCCTCTATCGACTGACTATTTTCTAAACTTGGCCTAGGAACGTTATCGTTGATTCTCTTAACCCACCATTCGTTATACTCGTGAGTTGTCATCAGACCCACAGCTAAACTCTTCATCCGGCGAGTCTGATTCCATGTACTGGACATCTCACGAACCTTCTTTTTGTAACCATCATCCTTATATGAGAACTCACATTCGGCTAGTCCTTGAGTTGCAGATACGAATTTCCTTGACCTATATTGCCTGAGTACCAGCAACGGGGCTTAACCAACAGCTCCCCAAATTCCTAGCAGAGGAACCCAATCAAAATCTCTGCATCGATACAAGACCTCATCCGGAAGCAGCCATGGAGGTCTCCACTCGATGTCATCCTCTTGCAGATTCTGAAGAATTGCCATCCATTTTTCTTCCGAAACGTCGTCCCTCATTGGTGTAGCCGCTAACTCCTTCAATGGCGAATAATTTTTAGAGAAGACCCGATATGAAACCTTATCAACCTTCCAAAAGTGACGGTGAAACCATGTGAGTAGGAGCTGCGCACATCCAATGAACCTACCCTCACCCGCCTTTCGGCATGCATTCAGTGACCTGAAGGTTTCTACCAGAATCACCGGGACTGGTGTAACACTTCTATCCAATCGGTCGAATAGATCAGTGACTGCTTCATCGATGTAACCCAAAGCTTTAGGGAAGACAACCAAACCATATATACTCAAAGCAAAGACATCCACCCTCTTCTTCGTATCTGGTTGAGCTAAAATTAGGTCTTTCAAATTCTTCCAAGGAATGCACTTGCTATTCCCCTTTTGCTTGATTCGAGCCGCAACCCACTACTCACTTATCCCAGTTATATTCATCAGCTTCTTCAAAAAGGTCAGAATATTTACAACTTTCGAGTAGACTCTGTCCACTTGAATCTTCGAAAACCGAAGTAGAGCCATGTATTCCTCTACTATAGACACCAAATCAACTTTCCCGAATGTGAAGCAACTATAGGTAGGATTCCAAAACTGGGCAAGAGCTCGAAACAGATGCTTGTCTACTTTCATATCAAGCAAATAGGACAAATCCCCATAATTAGAATAGAATGACTGTCTAACATCGTCATTCCAGTAATCCTAAATTTCCTTCAACTCCTGCAAGCTATTCTGAGTTACGCTAATACGGGTGAAGTCCCATAATTCTGATACATAACCCTTGCCCAACTATCACATTTTCCTCACTGTGTCATCTCAGACCAAGTTCGGACAGCCGCATTATCTTCCATTTATCAAGAAACCCTTTTTCTATGATAAGTTTTCTATCTAGTAACTGAATACGAACCAAAGCATTTTATAGTGAAATGTCATGTAACTGTAATGTCATGCAATCAGAGTAAAACACAAAAAGTCAGTATCATGTATAAACATACAATACCACTAAAGAAAAATAAAAACTCCTAATCAGGAATCTACTAGGGTCAAGAGTAACTCTACCTAGGGTAAGTTCCTAAGGTTCACTATATGAGATTTGGCTTCTAGAGCAAAGGTTCCTGAACCAGCAGATTCCTCGATCCTCACCTATTATAAGCTCATATGGACCAAGTTTGGTTCAGAGGAATACATTTCCTTATGACTATACGGAGATAAAAATCTCACGAAGGCATAAGTACGGATGTATCCTGAAAGCGATCCACTATCTTATACGGAGGTGAAAACCTTACGAAGGACTAGTTTCTCACTCCTACTTAGAAGGGTAAAATTAACCAACTTATGCAATGCAAAATGCAGATACTTATTAACAAATATGGACCAACCAAGCAAACATATCATGATAAAAACCAATGAATGCAAAGGGAAAATCGTGATTTAAAACAGATTTGATTTTTCGACAAAAAGACAAAAAATAACAAATTTATGGCTCGACTCTCAAAACCAATTCCCAGCGGAGTCGTCAAGCTGTCGAAACCATTTTTTTAATATTTTGAAAAACGAGAGTCGACTTTAAAAAAATGAAAATAGGGTCGCCACCAATCCTTTTTATTTAGGTGTGATCGGATCACCTCATAATTTAATCATTTTAATAAAAGGTTAAATTTACTAAAATGATAATTTTCGGTCTACAAAATCCAGAGAACGGGTTCGGGAGTCAATTACGCACGAGAAAGGATTAGCACCCTCGATAAGCCCAAAATTGGTACCTAGTTGGTTACTTAATGTCTTAATGTCGAAAGTTAAAAATTTGAAAAGATTTTAAAATACGATACCTTTTTTATTAATGTTAATTTTAAAATGCTTGAATTAAATTGAAATGCAGCAAAGGCTCACTCGTCCTGCGATAACAATATGCAATATCCCGTAAGTTAGGACAGTTGAACCCTCGAGAATAAGTTTGCCTTTGATTCTTAAAACACATGCAGTGAAGTTTGAAAAGGATATTCAAATGTTTAAGTCAGATGAAAAATCGAAACCCAGTAAGTTAGGGCACAATTTCTCAAAATTCTAAATATAGAATATTGCCTTTATTTTTTTTAAAAAATCATCGTCTCGAGAAAACAAAATGTCATATCCAATGAGTTAGGACACAACGTATCGAATCCCCGAGAATGAGCTTTTTATTTATATGTTTTGATTAAAAAGGGATACTCGATTACTTAGATTGAACGAGGAAAATTGGAACCCAATAAGTTAGGGCACAATCTTCTCGCAGACCCCAAATACCGAGTATTGCGTTATCTTGAAAGCTTTTGAATAAAATGATTTCAAAACTTAAATGATATTAAACGTAATTTTCAAGCGAATAAGACGCAATGGAATGATAACACGAATAAGCGAAATGACAATATATCTATAATAATGAGACAACAAATAAGCAATGGCACTAATCGATTAAATCTAATGTTAATTAATCAATAAAAATAATAATAAAGAAAGTGGAAGATGCATGATAACAATAAATAAATGTGACATGAAAGTATAAAAAAAAGGAATAAATAAATAACAACGGAGGATTAAAATAATATAATGATGATAATAGTAAACTTTTGCTTAAATAAGAGATCATGAACAATTATATTTTAAAAAGGACATACGTATAATAAACAACAAGTAAATGAATAAATAATAGATAAAATGAAATAATAAAGAGTATGTATATAAAAATATATAAAAGAGAATACACCGTAAAACCATTTTGAAATACTAAGAAAAATAAAGGAAATAATGAGAACATAAGTAAAAATGAATCATTAATAGAAATTTGACTAAAGATTGAAAAGAAAAAAATCGAACAATTTGAAATAATACCAAATTTGAAGATAAATAGATATACATATAATATTAAATTTAAAATATTTTAAAAGTAAAAATAATGAACAGATATGTAAGATAATATTAAATATTTTAAAATAAAAGAATGATAAATTAATAAGTTGAATATAAATAATATTGAATCCAAATATTAAAAAAACTAAACAAGGAATGAGCAAATAAATAAGCGTATTAATGTTATTATTATTATTATTAAGTCTAAGTATATATATAAAAAATATAAACAAACAATAAAACCAAACAAATCAGGTTTAAATACGAATCAAAACAAAATTAAGGACACAAATCGTAAATAAAAAAATAAAAAAAGGAATTGGGAATAGGGACCCAAATGGAATGCATGCAAAAGAAGGGGACCAATTGGGAAATAATCCCAAACTCCCTAAACGCACAGCTTCATGCGGGACTAAAATGAAACAGGGATAAAATTACGGGGTTAAATTAAAAGAAACGAAAAAGAAGGAAAAATGACCAAATTGCAAACCATCGCAAAAGCGGAGGGACCGCGCGCGTAAATAGTCCATCTTTAAGAAACACGCGGATCCTAGCTATGGGTCGGGTCAATGCGCGGGTTAAAAGTGAAATGATGCCGTTTTGGGCTATGGGAATCAGCCCCAAAATGACGTCGTTTTACAAGGCTTATAAAAGTCAAAATTTTTAATAAAAAAATCATTTTAAACCCCTTTTCCCCAAAAACTGAATACCCTTCCCTTTTTCTCTCTGCAACAGCCCCCAAGGCCGGCCGAACTCGGTCATGGGACCACATATGATCGTCGCGGTCGCGGCGACAGTCTTTGCTCGCCCATGATGGCGGAAAATGAAAAGTCACTATTTTTTCCTATTTTTCAACCCCCGAACTCCTGGAAAGCCGATTTTCACCAGAATCGGCACCTCCTCCACCATAAAGGTATGATTTTTAACCCTTTTTTAATTTTGTTTTCTTTAAAACAAAGTAAATAAATAAATAAATAATGAACCAAAAAGAAATAAAAACAACTACCTTGATATAAAACCGATCTTGATTTGATTTTCTTATTTTTTTCTTTTTATTTTCCCCACCAAAATTCATAGAATCGGGGCATTTTATAGCTCGAAATTTTCCTATTTTTCTACTTTTACATTCTATTTGTGTTGGTATTGGACTCTTCTAGTCCGTTTCTGAGTAGGCGATGGCGGACCTTGCTTGGTGGCGTGAAGTGAAAGAGGAGGTGTGGCGGCTAGGTTTTTTAGTTTTTTTTTTTTGAAAGTGTTTTGGGTTGTTTTGTTGGGCTAGGGTTTTAGGTTTAGTTGGGTTTGGGATGTATTGGGTTAATAGTTTGGGCCTGGTATTGAGTTTTTTGTAATTTGGACATTAATTAGAAATTATTTGGTTTTATATTTTTTTTTGTTTATGGGGCCCGGGCTAATTGGGCCATTTACAGCAACGATCTCAAAAACGTAAAAATCATTAAAAACGGGATAAAAATCGTACCTTAATAGACAAAAATGCTTTGGCCGGACCTAGGCCTTCAACTATGGCTTTCTCCCTTTTAATTTTCGGTGGAACAAACTTAAGAAAGATGATGACTTTAAATTTTTATGTTATTTATTTTAGATTATTTACTAGTTAACCTTTTTATCCTTGATATTAAACCATTAAAATTCCACTAACCATGCACATAAATGTCCACCCACTTTTATAATGGTCTAATTACTACATAAGGACCTTAATTAATATTCCATAGCTATTTAATACCTTTAACTATGCAACTTTTGCATTTTACGCGCTTAAGTCCTTTTTCTCAAATTGAGCAATTAAACGATAAAATTAGCTCACGAAATTTTCACACAGATATAATCACATACTATAAACACCAAAAATAATATTAAAATAATTTTCTGACCTTGAATTTGTGTTTCTAAAACTACTATTTCGATTTAACTAAAATCGGGTTATTACAACCTATCCCAAAAGGGTCAAAATTCTATCGAGTCGTTTAACGAATAGTGTGAGCTCCGACTTGACTTCCAACCAACAGTGAGTTCCGATGATCTACAAAGAAATCAAACACAATGAATGTAAGCAAACCATTGTTTAGTAAGCTCGTATAAAAATTAACTCAACTTATTCATTTTTAAGGAAAACAACTAAAGCATGTACTATACTAATTCACAAGCAAAAGTCTATGCTCATGGTTAGCCTATGCAAATCACAAATCTTACAAGTTAGTACTTTCATAAATGAATGTATAATCTATCCGAACTTAATAATCATACACAAGTAATCACCATTAGATCATCTTTCACATTTAACAATTTACCATTTCATGTCCCAATTATTACATCATATAACCATTTTCCATAACAATTAACCCTTTTATATATGTCTAGTTTTCACCCGATGAACCACAGTGAAATAACGTTGGATACGCGGGAAAAATGCTCACACGAGTTGTAACTATAAATGCCCACACGAGTTGTGACTTTAAATGCTCACAGAAGTTGTGAAATAGGTCTGCTCATACGAGCTGTTGGTTTGGATGATATACTACACGATGTTGCTCACACAAGTTGTGAAGAATCTGCAACAAATGTAGGATCTTAGCCATTGTAAGACATCCAAGACCAACACCCGAAACAGTAATAACTCTAATGACATGTCATTTGTATCCTAGGCATTCACAAAGTTCATACAGGTCTTATTTCATAACCATATCAAATAATTACTTAACCATTATCACATTCACATGATATCATCCACATATTTCTCATTTTCAATCACATACCTCAAATACAATATCATTGCATTTTGATCCATATAAAGTTTACGATTTATAAAAGATATAAATCATTCACCAACATACACAAGTCATTAATTCACAAAGACCACAATTAAGTTAATTTATAGACTATAATAACTTACCTAACAAAAAACGACAATGAACGCAACACCAACGACTACTCCACTATCTTTCCTTTTCCACGATTATTGTCTAGTTGATTTGTTTCTTGATCTAAATAATAATTAGTTTAAACTATCAATATATGACACTTTATGATACTTATTAGATACATAAAATCCCTTTAATTTCATTTTAAAAAATTACCCTAAACTTTTATCTTTTATACAATTTAGTCCCTAAATCAAAATTTACATATTTTTCACAATTAGACCAAAAACCTTAATGCCAAATTTATTATAATCCTTTAATAGCCCTAATTGACTACATTTCACAAGAATTCCTTGTTATATTTAATATTTTAACAACTTAGTCCTTAAGCATGAAACTAATTAAAATTACTTTACAAAATAATCTTATTAGACAAACAAACTCATAAATATATCAACCCACCTCAAGAAAAATTCATTAATAGAAAATCCTAAAACTTTTAACAGTTTCACAAAATAATCCTCGGGTTAGCTAGATTAACCTACAACGATCACAAAAACATAAAACTTACTAAAAACAAAGTAAATTTTCACTTATATGCAAGCTAGAACATGAACCGAACACTCCAAGCTTTTCTAGCAATGGAATTTTGGTCAAAATATGGTGGAATGAAGAAGATGATAATTTTTGGTTACTTGATTATGTTAAGCATTTATTTAATTACCAAATTCCAAATTAACATTTACTGAATCCTTTAAATTTCATTAAACCTTTGCCTTTAACTGTCTACTATAATTACTAATAGTATAATTACTTGGTGAGATGTCGTTACGTCCACCAAATTAAATCCACTACTCGACCAATATTAACTAGTAATATAGGGCAAATAAGGTGTCAATCCCACGAGGAAGCTTGTGTTAAACCTATTTGAAAGAAAGTTTGAAATAAAATTAAATGCAAACCACACACACGCACACGTATGGGGGGGTTTGCTTGAATGTTGCTTGCTAAAGAAAATGATAAACAGAAGTAGTTTAAATCGAAAACGCTTGAATTTTAGAATCAAATGGATAAAAGGATGCTTAGTTATCGACTCCTTAATCTACCAAACACAAGTAATCGTGACTCAAACTTATTCTAGAAAATCTATTCGATAGCTAGGCTGTAAAATCACTTACGAAGTGACTCCCTACCTCTACTGATTTTAATCTAATTATGAAACGTTCTTAACTGAAACTACCCTTAATCAGCCCTTGGTGTGATCGTTTAAAGATACGTTAGGTACTAGAGAGGCTTCACCTAGCATTAACCATAGAAAATCCCCCAGTGGCTTCCATGTAATTAATCCATATTTGTTCTAATTAGTGACTAGCTAATTAGTTTTCACCGATTCTAAGTATTCTTTAAGAAATTCGATTTCTAAAATTTAACTTAGATGATGATAGGAGAATCTCTAAATTAACTAGGTGATCAATCCAATTTGCTTTAGAAAAACTCTTTGAAAAATAATCAACTACGGATTACCAAATTTTAATTCAAAATAAAGTGAGTCTTTAATTCAACTTGCATTTGGCTTCATAAGTGCCTAACTAAGCATAAGAAATTTAGCCCCTCATAGCAACCATAACTAAATAAGAATTAATTAAAAACATAGTGGAATTAGAATCAATCTCGTTTAGCAATATTGCTCTAGTCGACGAGCTTCCCTCCTCTCAAAGTCGCTGAACTCTTGGACAGATTTTCAGCTCCTTGATTGGCACTTGCTAACTTGATTGGGGGTGCTATGCTTGCTGATTTCTTCGAGCCTTTCTCTCAATTTTTCTCTCTTCTTCATTTTTTACTTTTTCTCCTGCTAGTTCTTCTCCCTTTTTAATGGAATAAAAGCGGCCTCAAAAATAGAAAAAATCTGATCTCCTCCTTGATTTTTGCTCATCCTATCGCATAAAATTAGCTCAAACCAATTAGACTTTCACTCCAATTTAACTTCTCAAGGCTGAGTTGGTTTGTCTATTGTATACTAGGATCGGTCATAGCTGGAAAGAGGGGAATTCGAATCAGAATTAAATCTGATTCCCTTGTCGATCGGTCGCACAATGTCGGCCTAATGCACCTCCACATTGGACCGAATCTTGCTCTTGCTGTCAAGGTCTTTTGTGGTTGATTTGGTTACTTCGAATTTGCATTTTGACTACGTCAACTTTAATTTCAAAAATCAGCATATGCCCAGCCCTATCCATCAGCTCCATCCGTGGGAATTGGATTCCTAATTGAGTCCATTCGAACCATCTAAATGTGCTTGTCTTGCATCATGACTTAAAACAACATTAAATCATCGATTTGGAACGAAAAATAAATTATCAAGGCATAGGATTCACTTAATGTAAATTGAGCTAAGTAGAAACCAATTGATTACAAATTCATCAACAACTAAAGTAATTAGTGGAATAATTTAAGCTCAATACTTTACAAGGCCGTACAATCATGCTTCTATAGTCATTTAGCACCTTTCAATTAATAGTGATTAAATGTTTTGACTTTTACAATTTAATCATTTTTACCTAATTAACCAACCAAACATCAAAATTACTGAACCAAACTTTAATATGACACTAAAATAGACTCGTAAATATTAAATAAATAATATTTACTAACTCACTAGTTGAAATTGTGGTCCTGAAACCACTTTTTTTGACAGCACTAAAAAGCAAGCTGTTACAACTCTCTCCCTACCAAAAAGAATTTTTGTCCCTGAAAATCTTACTAGAGAAAAGGTTCGGGTACTGTGAATTAATAGCTTCTTTCGATTCCCAAGTCGCTTACTTGACCCCATGTCATTGCCAAAGAAATTATACTAAATCTATACTTTTTTTATCAATTCTCTAATTTCCCGAGCCATAATTTTAATCGGTTCTTCACTGTATGTCATATTAGACTGTAGTTCTACTTTAATCGAAAAGATCATGTGAGAGGGATCAGATCTATATCGTCTCAACATCGACACCTGAAAAACATTGTAAATCTTTTCAAATTCTAACGGCAAAGCCAAACGATAAACTATCGACCCTATTCTCTCGAAAATGTCATATGGACCGATGAATCGCGGACTGAGTTTCCCTTTTCGGCCGAAATGGAGAACTTTCTTCTTGGGAAATACTTTCAGGAACACTTTATCGCCCACTTGAAACTTGATGTCTTTTCTTTTTAAATTGACATACGATTTTTTACGAATAGAAGTACCTTTCAAACAATCTCATATAACCTTAACTTTTTCTTCGATTTCACGAATCAAGTCGGTATCCAAAAGCTTTTTATCACTCAATTTAGTCTAGTAAAATGGAGTTCTATACTTTTGACCATGCAAATATTTATATGTGGCCATTTAGTACTCGCCCAAGAACTTTTGCTATAAGCAAATTCAACTAACAGAAGAAATTTTCCCCAGTTACCTTCAAATTCAAGAATGCAACAATAGAGCATATCCTTAAGTATTTGAATCACTCTTTCAGAATGGTCATCAATCTGTGGATGAAATTTTGTACAAAAGTCAATTTAGGACCCAAAGCATCGTGTAACTTCTCCCAAAATCTAGAGGTCAATCTCGGATCATGGTCAGAAATAATTGACAACGGTACTCCATGCAATCTGATGATCTCTAAGACATACAATTCTGTTAATTTCTCGAGTGAAAAATTTGTGCGTACAGTAATGACATGTGCGAATTTAGTCAATCAATTAACAACAACCTAGATCGCATCTTTCTTTCTTGGCAATAATGGCAATGCTGACACAAAATCCATGGTGACTCGTTACCATTTTGACTCCAGGATCATAACAGGCTGTAGTAACCCTAACGAAACCTAATGATCGGCCTTCGCTTGCTGACATTTCAAACATTTAGCCATAAATTTTGAAATATCACGTTTCATACTAGCCACCAGTACATTTGTTTCAGGTTGTTGTACATTTTGTTACTACCAAGGTGAATCGAGTAAGCACTTCAGTGAGCTTCCCGCAAAATCTCTCATTTAACTTCAGAATTCTTTGGTACACATAATCTATTTAAAAAATATAGACTACCTTCAGAACTCATGCGAAATTTTGTATCTTGTATTTTTTTCGACCTGTTCCCAATTAGCATTCAATTTAGCATCATTTTCCTGTGTTTCATGAATTTGTTGCAAAAATATCAATTTAGCCTTTAACTCAGCCAAAATCGAATCATCATTTTCAAACATCAAATGAGTGTTCATGGATCTTAAAGCAAATAACGATTTTCGACTCAAAGAATATAAAAAAAAATATTAGCTTTCCCCAAGTGATAGTCAATGATCAAATCATAGGCATTCAACAACTCCAACCATCTATGTTGTCGCAAATTCAGTTGTTTTTGGGACATCAAGTATTTTAAGCTTTTATGGTCGGTAAAAATATGACATTTTTCTCCGTAAAAATAATGTCGCCAAATTTTTAGGCAAACACAATAGTTGCAAGTTCTAGATCAAGCATTGGATAATTTTCTCGTGCGGTTTCAACTATTGGGAAGCATAAGCCACAACTTTACCTTTCTGCATCAAAACACAACCTAGACCACTGAGTGAAACATCACTATATACTACAAATTCTTTCCCGGATTCTGGTTGAGTTAAAACGGGAGCTTCAGTTAACATTGTTTTCAACTGCTCGAAACTTTGTTGACATTTATTAGTCCAAACAAATTTAATGTCGTTTTGCAACAATCTCGTCATTGGCAACACAATTATCGAAAAACCCTTAACAAAACATCTATAATTATTGAAAACTTCTTACTTCGGTGATATTTCTTGGAAGTTTCCATCTCAGTATAGTTGAAATCTTACTAGGATCAACTTGTATACCATCTGCTGATACCACATAACCTAAAAATTTGACTTCACAAAGCCAAAAGTCACATTTGTTAAATTTTGCATACAACTATTTCTTGGGCAATGTTTGCAATACTTTACTCAAATGTTGGGCATGCTCATTCTCACTTCTCGAATTAATCAATATGTCATCGATGACAACAACAATGAACTTGTTTAAATACAACAGAAATATTCTATTCATTGGATTCATAAATACAAATGGAACACTTGTTAAACCAAATGACAAAACTAAAAATTCATAATGTTCGTACTTGGTTCGAAAAGCTATTTTTGGTGCATCTGTCTCTTTAACCCTGAGCTGATAATATCCGAAATGAAGATCGATTTTTAAAAACACTGTTGCACCTTTCAACTAATCAAACAAATCATCAATGCAGGGTAAAGGATATTTTCTCTTAATCGTGACTTTATTCAACTGCATGTAATCAATACACAGTCTCATCGACCCTTCCTTTTCTTTACAAACAATATTGGCACACCCCAATAAGATACGCTCAATCGAAAAAACCCTCTATTTGACAATTCTTGCAACTGTGCTTTAAGTTCTTTTAATTTAGTTGAAACCATTCTATAGGGATCAATCGATATCAAATAAGTTCCCATTGCTAATTTAGTAATAAATTCAACCTCTCTGATTGGTGGTAACCCTGTCACCTTTTCTAGGAATACATCAACAAATTCACATACAGTTGAAGCTAGTTTAATTTTTTATTCTGAAGCTTTGGTATCAAGGATATACGCTAAATATGCCTCGCACCCCTTTTTGACAAGCTTCTAAGCTGATAAAGCAGAAATAATGTTGGTGGGATTGTCAAATCTATTTGTTTCCACATTGCTAACTCACCATTTTGACATTTCAAAAAAATATATTTTTGCCTACAATTTACAACAGCATCATGCAAGGTCAACCAGTCCATGCCAAGAATGATGTCAAAATCATTAAAGGGGAAAAGCATCAAATCAGGCGGAAAGTCACAATCCTGAATTCTCAGTGGACAATTCTTGCAAATCTTATCAACTAAAACACACTAACCTAGTGGATTAGTTACTCGGACCACATATCCAGTTGACTCTATTGGTATTTTCTTATCAATTACTAATGCAATGCAAATATACGAATGAGTTGGCCCCAGGTCAGTCAAAGCATAAACAGTAACAACAAAGAGAGAAAATGTACCAACGATAACATCAAGTGTTGAAGCATCCTCGAGAGCTCAAATTGCATAATCCATAGCAGGAGCTCATACCTCAGATTGAAATACAATGTCTGTCATTCCACTTCTAGTGACTCTGGCATTTCCACTATTTCTTGGTTGTCTTCCTCTCGAAGGAGTAACCCTTGATTGTAAATTTTGAACTTTATTTCGATCAGATCTTTTAGGGCAATCTCTAAGGAAATGATCTAGCGAACCACATCCGAAACAATATATTCCTTCCAACTGACACTCTTTGAAATGTTCCTATTGCATTGGTTACGTTCAGGCTTGTTTGAAATTTGAACACTTTTGACACTAGTTACAGAGGTGGCTTGAGGTTTCGAGTTACTTTTCTTTCCTTGATCTCTCCCAGAAAATCCAGATGGAATTGAAAATAAACTATGAGATTCTTTTATTGTCTTCGAGGGAGAGGAAAAAGATTTACCGAAATTTTGTTTCCTAGTGTCACAAGTCTCAAAATCAATCTTTTTCTTCACTTTACTAATACCTTCCATCTTCTAAGATCTATCAACTAGAACAACGAATTCTTCCAGTTCGAGTGCCCCCATAAGCAACTGAATTTCTTTATTGAAACCCTCATCAAATCGAGTACACATGATTGCCTTTGATAGAATTAATTCACGGGCATATTTGCTAAGTCGAATAAATTCCCTCTTATATTCAACTATTTTCCTATGGCCCTACTTTAGATATTTCTGAATTTCTTTTCTAGATATATCTGACTGATATATTTCTTTTGAAATTTAGTCTAAAAGAATTTCCAACTCAAATGGTCTTTCGGTACTACTATAATTAATGTTATCCACCAATGATATGCTTTTTCTTTGAGCAACGACACGACACACCTTAGACAGTCTTTAGGTGAACACAATAATTTATCCAATACCCTCAAGGTATTTTCTAACCAGTACTCAGCCTTTTCTGGATCATTTTCAACTTCACCACAGAATTCCTCAGCCTCATATTTACAAATTTTATCAATATGAGGCTTATTAACTCGTACCTAATCCAAACCTTGGGGAATAGGGGTATCACTTGATGTATAGGAGGGGGTGGAGGTTCCTAAGACATTGGATTTGCTTGCATAAAATCAATAAACCATTTCGACATCATATGGAAGAAGGCTCCACGGGCCTCACTTTCTTGGCACTTAGAAATGGGCACACTCTAAGTAGCCTCAAGCACCAAGGTCAAAACATTACCTTTGAATTCATCGAAATTAGCTCAGTTGGATTCAAATGACATCTTTTATTTATATGAAAAAGAATCAAATGAAGTCAGGAGACATCACAGTATCATAGGTTATAAGGTAGGATGTATTTCTAGACTCGATACAGGTTACGTTCATCCCGAAAATTGACTAAACCATAACTCTGATACCATTAAATGTAACACCCCTCACTTGTCTCCATTATCAGATTAGGGCTACAGGATGCTACTATACAATACATAACAAAATAATGTTATATCGATGCAATACATTCTCATACAATTGTTATTTATCAAACATATAATCAATAACATCTCATTCATATCCTGGCGGTGTTGAATTGTACTTACCAAAGCTATCAAACAATTTAAAACAAAGCAAAGACTCATTAGAAACATTTGAGAAAAGTGAGGTAAAAATGCAAAACAGGGGTCACACGACCATGTGACCAGGCCATGTGATAACTTGATGCCATGTAAAGCTATAGGACATGGCAGTGTTGACAAATCATGTGTAGGAACTAAAGACGTGTGGGAGAAGACACACGACCGTGCCTCAAAATTGTGTAACTAACTGATGTTGTGTGTGCCAATTGAAAAGTAAATCACATAGACCACACAACTGTGCCATATACCCGTGTATGGAACACGATCTTCTATCTACCTGTGTGCACCTAAATGACACTTTCTCCATAGGTTACCTCATTCAATTTCACTTAGGCCACAAGCAATATTAAACCATTACTCAAACCTGTTCAATAATCATCAAAATATACCTAAAACAACATCTATCTCATACACCCTAAGTGCCTAACCAATATGCCACATTTGGCACCTCAATTCAAGCATATTCAATTTCACATTTACAACCATCCATTCAGAAAACAAATTCCTAATATTTGAACCATTTCACCATATCACATACCAAAACAAAACATACAAAACATGACCAAAACAACCTTAAATATGTACATACTTAATAAACAAAAGCACCAACTTAGAAAAATACCACATCATTATACACATAGTCAAACCATACCACAACTTGAATATATACACATGAAATTAAAGCACCTACTACATGCCACTTATATCCTATCCCAAAATGGTCAAAATTCTATCTATTCGCTTAACGGATAGTGTGAGCTCTAACTTGACTTCTAACCGACAACGACTTCTAATGATCTACAAAGAAATCAAACACAATGAATGTAAACAAATCATTACTTAGTAACCTCATATAAAAATTAACTCAACTTACTGTTTTGTAAAGAAAACAACTAAAGCATGTATTATACCAATTCGCAAGCAAAATTCTATGCTCATGGTTAGCCCATGTGTTCGAATTAAGTGACCAGAATTCTTTTTTAAATAAAATACAGTGGTAAAATAAAATTAAAGTAAAATCCATATAAAACTACACTTCTTTTATTTTATTTTAGAATAGGTTTTTTTAACATTATTAAACTTCATCTATATGATATTGATTAGAATAAGGTGTTTCAATCTTACTACACTCCTATTAGAATATAGTTTTACAAGCCTATAAATAGACATAATCTACTCCTCTTGTAATTATTTGAATTTGACATAGTAAATTTTATTCTCCTCTGCCCATGGTTGTTTTTTCCCAAAAGGGTTTCCACGTAAAAATCTACGTGTTCTTTATTTTTTATTTCTCTTTTCTTTATGATATATTATCATTACCGACATTCTAGTTTTTTACAAATTGGTATCAGAGCTTTCGAGTTGTTCATCTCAATCACGGTAATGGCGTCTTTGAAGTATGAAATTTTACTGATGGATCGTATCACCAGATTTGTGTTGTAGCAGATTAAAATGCAAGCAGTTCTTGCGCAGATGGATCTGGAAGATACCCTGCTAGGGATAGATAAGATGCCTTCGACATTAACAGATGAAGAAAAGAAGCGTAAGGATAGAAAAGCGTTAACACAATTACATCTGCATTGGTCTAATGAATTTTTACAGGATGTGATGAAGGAGATGACCACCAATGCATGATGGAAGAGGCTGGAACAAATATGTATGTCAAAAACTCTAACCAGTAGGTTAAATATGAAGCAGCATCTTTATGCTCATCGTTTGGAGGAAGGTGCATCTGTGCATGAACACTTAATAGTGTTTAAATAAATTGATAGAGGGCTACGCGCAGACCAAGATCGAGTTGTCAAGTCACGGGAAACTCCTACAAAAACTCTAAACGTTTGGATCTGAAACGAAACAGCAAAACTTAATTAGAATCAATTAGATCTGGAAACTAAAAATCCCCAAATCAATAAAGAACAACCAAGAATCAAAACACTTATAGATAGCCAATCTTGGAAACCAAGAACGCAGAATTAAGCCCCAAGATTAACTTCCAATCAGCCGAATCTATCAAAGAACACAAAACAAAAAATAAATTAAAACAGATTACGAAATCAATTGAAACTAATTCTAGGGATTGAACGGCAAGAAAAGATGTGCTTTTGTGAAATCAAAAACGTTTCTTTATGTCCAAGGAAGTGCCGAATCAGATCTTGGAGTTTTAGAAAGGCTGAAATGCAACAAGAATAGCAAACAAATTAGCTAATAAAAATCGACACAAGTAGAAATTTAAAAGAGACTGAACAATAAGAAAATAAAGATAAAGTCCTAAGAAGCCTTGAAATCGATAAA
Organism: Gossypium raimondii; assembly: GCF_025698545.1. NCBI lineage: Eukaryota > Viridiplantae > Streptophyta > Magnoliopsida > Malvales > Malvaceae > Gossypium > Gossypium raimondii. The sequence goes on along the minus strand of NC_068570.1, from coordinate 28,636,897 downwards.
GATTTCATAACTCCCTTCAAACGGCTCTAATCTTCCCTTCAATAAAGAACAATGGAAAGAAGAAGGCTGAAGATGGCTCCCACAATCAAAAAGATTGTTAAAACTACTTCTAAAGAAACTCAAGAGAGAATTCTTGGAGAAAACTCTAAGAGAATTTTTACTTAGCAAAAATCTGAAAATTTTTCAATGTAATTCTAATGTGTGTGTAACAAGGGTGGCCGGCCATGCCAATAAATAGGCCTTATAACTATTTCCTAATCTTATTAGGAAAACTTAAAAAAACCTAATTAACAAATTTAAGAGGGAAATTCGGCCAAGTCATTTTAATGGGCTGCTTGGGCCAAATTTTTACATATAATACTCCTAAAGTCTAAAAATTAAATTAAACATTTAAAATTTTTACAATTTGGGCCACTTTAACAATTTGGCCTGATTTTCAACTAAGTATGGTTTGACTTCTTGGTTGGGCTTGGAATCTTCTTATTGGGCCTTGCCTTCAAGAACTTGGGCTTGTAGTCTATCTCCTACCGAAATTGGCTCGTTGATGCTCGTAACGGAGATCCAAGGCGCTTTGGCTGCAAGATTCAGTTTCTTGGACCAAGATTTCCAAGATTTGAAATCTTGATTTTCTTGATTCTTGAAATCGCTCCAAACAGCAAAATTGGGCCAAGATTCGATTTCTTGATTTTCTTGAAAACAAGAAAGTGAGTCTTGATTTTCTCTTTCTTTCATGTACACATCTAAAGCCTTTGTGACTCGTATCATAAATTCTCTCAAACTTGGAGGCCATGGAGGTTCAGTATGATAAGGAAGATCTAAGGTTGATTCTACTTTGTTCGTTGCCCCCATCTTACCCAACCTTTAGAGACACGATTTTATATAGCGCGAGTCTCTCACAGTTGATGAGGTTTATGATTCTTTGAACTCGTATGATAAGATGAAGCATTTTGTGGTTAAACCTGACTCTTAGGGAAAGGGTCTCATTATTCGTGGGAGACAGGATCAGAATGCAGATGATGGTCGTGGAAGGACATAGGAACGAAATCCTCGCGGTAAATCTAAGAGTAGATCAAAGTTTTCAAACAGAGGTAAAACTTGTAACTTCTACATGAAAAAAGGGCACATTAAATCTTAGTGCTATAAGCTACAAGACAAGATCAAAAAGGAGGCTGTGAATCAAAAAGGAAAACGACCAGAAAATTCCGGTGAAGCTGAAATTGTAGAAGACTACAGTGATGGTAAACTTCTTGTTACTTCTATCAACAATTCTAAAGTAAGCGAGGAGTGGATCCTTGATTAGGGTTGCACCTTCCACATGAGTTCTGATTGAGATTGTTTTACAACTTACGAAACAGTGTCTGAAGGTGTTGTTTTGATGGGAAATAATACTTCATGTAAAATTGCAGGTGTTCAAACGATTAAAATTAAGATGTTTGACAGAGTTGTTAGAACACTTAGTGCAATGCGACATGTTCCAGAATTGAAGAGAAACTTAATTTCTTTGAGTACTCTTGATTCAAAAGGGTACAGATACACAGCTAAAAGTAGGGTTTTGAAGATTTCCAAAAGTTCCCTCGTTGTGATGAAAGGTTAGAGAAAGACTGCCAGGTTATATATTTTGCAGGGTTCTACTGTTACTAGTGATGCAGCCGTCGCTTCCTCTTCCTTATCAGATGATAATATTACTAAACTTTGGCATATGCGCCTAAAGCATATGAGTGAGAATGACATGACAGAATTAAGCAAAAGAGGACTTCTTGATGGTCAAGGAATTTGTAAACTAAATTTCTGTGAGCACTACATTTTTGGTAAGCAAAAGAGAGTCTGATTCACTAGAGGAATCCATAACACGAAGGGAACATTGGAGTATATTCATTCTGATATGTGGTGGCATCCAGAGTTCCTTCGAGAGGTAGAGCTAATTATATGCTAACTTTTATTAATGATTTTTCTAGAAAAGTTTGGGCGTTCTTCCTGATGCAGAAAAGCGATGTGTTTTTCGTATTTAAGTCTTGGAAAACTATGATTGAAAAACAGACAGGAAAACAAATAAAAAACCTTCGCACAAAAAATAGCTTAGAGTTCTGTTCTGATGAGTTTAATTAACTATGCAAGTCAGAAGGGATCGTGAGACACTTGACAGTTCGTCATACTCTACAACAAAATGATGTTACAGAACGATCATAGAGAAAGCTCGATGTATGTTGTCGAATGCTAACTTACTGAAGTCGTTTTGGGCTGAAGCAGTCTCTATTGTATTTTTTTGATCAACCGATATCCATCCGTTACCATTGAGAAAAATACTCCACAAGAGGTATGGTTTGGAAATCTTACTGACTATTTTGATTTAAAGATCTTTGGGTGTCATGCGTATGCTCATGTTAATAATGGAAAATTGGAACCGAGATCAATTAAATGTGTTTTTCTTGGTTATAAAGCTGGTGTAAAAGGGTATAAGTTATGGTGTCCTAAAAATAGAAAAGTTGTGATTAGCATATATATTGTTTTTGATGAAACTGCTATGCTACCTAACTTATCTCTTAAAGACTCTTCCAATAAAGAAAATCTAAAGCAGCTGAAGTATCAGATTAATCCAAAATCTACAACAGAGTCGACTCTTTAAGCCAGTACAAAAATTCAGAATAGAGTTTCTTCTTCACCACAATACTCTATCGCCAAAAACATAACTAGAAGATAAATTAAACCTCTAAAGAAGTATGCTGAGGCTGATGAAGTTACCTATGCTTTAAATGTGGTTGAAGATATAGATGTAAACCAAGAGCCATCTAATTATTCTAAGGCGGTTAGCTGTGAAGACTCAGAAAAGTGGATGTTTGCTATGCAAGAGGAGATGGAATCACTCCACAAAAATAGAACATGGGATCTTGTAAAATTTCCTAAAGGTAAAAAGGTTGTTCATTGTAAATGGGTGTTTAAAAAGAAAGAAGGGACTCTAGGAGTTGAAGAACCCAGATATAAAGCAAGGCTTGTTGCAAAGGGTTACAGTCAAATTCCAAGAGTGGACTTCACAAATATGTTCTCCCCAGTTGTGAAGCATAGTTCGATTCGAGCTTTGCTTGGTATTGTGGCCATGCATGATTTGGAGCTTGAGCAGTTAGATGTAAAAATTGCATTTTTTCATGGAGAACTTGAGGAGGATATTTACATGCAACAACCAGAGGGGTTTATAGTCTCAATAAAAGAGGACTATGTTTGCTTGCTAAAAAATTCCCTTTACAGTTTGAAACAGTAACCAAGACAGTAAAACAAGAGGTTTGATTCCTTTAGGACTTCTCATGATTTCAAAAGAAGTAGCTTTGACAGTTGTGTTTACTTTAAGAAAAAAATGATGGTTCTTTTGTGTATCTACTCATTTATGTTGATGACATATTGATAGTAGCGAAAGATAAATGAGAGATAAGAAAGGTCAAAGCCCAACTAAGTGAAGAATTTGAGATGAAAGATTTGGGACAAGCAAAGACGATACTTGGTATGCAGATTCTTAGAAATAGAAAATCAAGTAAATTGTACCTAAGTCAGAAGGGGTACATTGAGAAAGTTCTTTGCAGGTTCAGTATGCAAAGTGCTAAACCTGTTAGTACTCATTTAGCATCCCATTTCAGACTTGTTAGTACTCCTTTAGCATCCCATTTCAGACTTTCATCGGCTTTGTCTCCATAATCAGATGATGAGATTGAGTACATGTCACATGTTCCATACTCTAGTGCAATGATATCTTTCATGTATGCTATGGTTTGTTCACGTCCAAATTTATCATATGCAGTCAGTGTAGTTAGCAGATACATGGTGAATCCCAGTAAAGAACATTGGAAAGTAATTCAGTGGATTTTAAGATACTTACGAGGTACTACTAATGTTTGCTTACAATTTGGAAGAACTAGAGATGGAGTCATTGGGTATGTTGATGCTGATTTTGCTGGAGACCTTCATAGAAGAAGATCTCTCACAGGTTTTTTCTTTACAATCGGAGGTTGTGCAATCAGTTGGAAAGCCACTTTACAAACTACAGTCACTTTGTCTACCACTGAAGCTGAGTACATGGCGATTACTGAGGCTTGTAAAGAAGCTATTTGGTTGAAGGGACTCTTTAGTGAACTCAATGAAGACCCTCAAATCAGTACAATATTTTGTGATAGTCAGAGTGCCATCTTCCTTACAAAAGATCAAATGTTTCATGAAAGAAAAAAAGATATTGATGTTTGGTATCATTTTGTTCGTGATATTATTGCTTGTGGTAATATTGTTGTGAGCAAAATTAGTTTTCATGAAGATCATGCAGATATGATGACTAAGTCACTTCCTATAACCAAGTTTGAGTATTGCTTAGACTTAGTTGGTGTTCATTGTTGAAGTTAAATCCATAAGGGGTTTTATGGAAGAGGTGGAGAACTTGTTCGTTGAGAGTTCGCGATGAAGAACTTGTTCATTGAGAATTTGTGTCAAGATGGAGATTGTTAGAATTAAGTGACCCAAATCTTTTTTTAAATAAAATACAGTGGTAAAATAAAATAAAAGTAAAATCCATATAGAATTACACTTTTTATTTTTTTTTAGAATAAGGTTTTTTAAACCTAATTAAACTCCATCTATTTGATATTGATTAGAATAAGGTGTTTCAATCTTACTACACTTCTATTATAATATGGTTCTACAAGCCTATAAATAGACATAGTCTACTCCTCTTGTAATCATTCGTAATCATTCGAACTCGACATAGTGAATTTTCTTCTCCTCTGCTCGTGGTTTTTTTCCCCGAAAGGATTTCCATGTAAAAATCTGTGTTTTCTTTATTTTTTATTTCTCTTTTCTTTGCGATAGATTTTCATTACCGACATTCTATTTTTTACACTATGTAAATCACAAATCTTACAGGTTAGTACTTTCATAAATTAATGTATAATCTATCCGAGCAAAATAATCATACACAGGTAATCACAATTAGTACAAATATCATCTTTCAGATTTAACACTTTACCATTTCATATCCCAGTTATTACATCATATAACCATTTTCCATGACAATTAACCTTTTTATATATGTCTAGTTTTCACTCGATGAACCATAGTGAAGTAACGTTGGATACGCGGGAAAAATGCTCACAAGAGCAGTGAAATGGGCCAGCTCACATAAGCTATGGGTTAGAATGATAAGCTACACGATGTTGCCCACACGATTTGTGAAGAATCTGCAACAAATGCAGGATCTTAGCCATTGGTAGGACATCCAATACCAACACTCAAAACGATAATAACCTTAATGACATGTAATTTGAATCCTAGGCATTCACAAAGTTCATACAAGTCTTATTTCATAACCATATCATTTAATTACTTAACCATTATCACATTCACATGATATCATCCATATACTTCTCATTTTCAATCACGTACCTCAAATACAATATCATTGCATTTGGATTCATATAAAGTTTAAGATTTCTAAACGATATAAATCATTCACCAACATACACAACTCATCAATTTACAAAGACCACAATCAAATTTTTTATAAACTATACGAACTTACCTAACCAAAAATAGCAATGAATGCAACATCGATACTCGCTATCTTTTATTTTATATGATTATTGTCCGGTTGATTTGTTTCTTGATCTAAATAATAAGTAATTTCAAACTATCAATATATAACACATTATAATACTTATTAGATGCATAAAATCCCTTTAATTTCATTTTTACAAAATTACCCTAAACATATATCTTTTATACAATTTAGTCCTTAAATCAAAACTTACATATATTTCACAATTAGACCAAAAACCTTAATGCCAAATTTATTATAGTCCTTTGACGGTCCCTAAATGACTACATTCACAAGAATTCCTTGCTATGTTTATTATTTCATAAACTTAGTCCTTAAACTTAAAATTAACTAAAATTAGTTTACAAAATAGTCTTATTAGACAACCAAACTAATAAATCTATCAACCCACCTTAAGAACTCCTAAAATTCATTAATAGAAAATCCTAAAACTTTTAACAATTTTACAAAATAATCCCTAGGTTAGCTAGACTAAGCTACAACGATCACAAAATAAAAAAAATTTACTAAAAACAGAGTAAAATTTCACTTGCATGCAAGCCAGAACATGAATCGAACACTCTAAGCTTTCATTTCAATGGCCTTTCAATCAAAATCTGGTGGAATGAAGAAGAAGAAGATTTTTTTGGTTACTTGATTATGTTAAGCAATTATTTAATTACCAACTTAACCTTTAATTAAACCTTTAAATTTCATTAAACCTTTTCCTTTAATCGTCCAATATAATTATTAGTGGTATAATTACTTTATAAGGCCATACAATCATGTCTTTATAGTCATTTAGCAGCTTTCAGTTAATAGTAATTTACTTTTTTGACTTTTATGATTTAATCCGTTTTACTTAATTAACCAATCAAACATCAAAATTATTGAACCAAACTTTAATACGACACTACTCAAAAATATTAAATAAATAATATTTATAAACTCACTAGTCAAAATTATAGTCCCAAAATCACCATTTTCGACACCTCTGAAAAACGTGTTGTTACAATGCCTTAGGAGCATACTATCGTCCATGTCGCGCACACACCATAAGATGTTGCGACACAACCTTGAATGCACCTTAAAGGAGTATACTACCTTCGATGTCACAACAGAGCTGCAACAAGGCCAATTAAAATGTCAAGGGTGTTTTCGTTCGTACAACTCGATTTAATTATGTTTAGTCATTTGTATTAGGTCTGAATGAGTCATCTAACATTACTCTTATAAATAGGAATGCTCATAACTTAATTGAGTACTTTCCCTCTTTCATCTTTAGTTTTAATTCTAAAATTAGGCTTTTGCTTTGTAATATTTTAGTTTCAATTTTCAAATTAGTTTTTCAACTGTTCGTGTTACAGTTTTAGGATTGTGAATCATGCAACGTTATTACATATCTTCAAGTTTTTACACTTCAATAATATTCAGAATCAATCTGTTTCTTCCCTCTTTTTCTTTTAAGATTCATTGATGTTTGAATTATAGGGATTTCTGCAATTAGATTCATGAGCAACTAAGATCTAAGGGAGATTAGCAAGCGGATGTGAGAGGAGTTAATGACTACTTTAGGGTTTCTTATCAGATCAGTTGGTTTGGGTTGAGAGAGATTAAACCCTAGGCCTAACAACCCTAGGAAATTATTTAGATAGATGAGGTCAGAGAATAGTCTATCAAGCATAACTTAGCTTGTCTCGGTTTGAGCTGTGAGGTCGAGAGATAAGTAGGTCTTACAGACTAGTTAGGTTAGTTAGAGATCGAGAGGTAATAACTAGGTTAACTACTAGCTGATTAAATAGAACCCTAGATTAGGAGTTAGCTATGAGCACTGAAGCGAGTTAGTCTTCTATTTGTTCTGTCGAGAGATTTACAATTACTTTATTTCTACTATTTAGTATATTTTTTATCATTTATTTCTATTTAATTATTCTACATGAATTATCATAATGTGGTTTCAAATTAGTACTGCTTAGAGTTGCTGATATAGAAATTAACATTAATCTAATCATGCCTCCATTGGGTAAGATCCTCGAAATACTTTCATGTTTCGTTGTAACAATCTATATTACAACCTAACCCGTATACTTGTGAACACTGACTAATTCCACATCTTTCGTAGCAGTATTCTCACTATTGATGTTCACACGTCGGGAGGTGATCACTTAGATTTTATTTTTTCTTTCAATTCTTGTTCTAGTACTTTTCAATTTTCAATCAAAGTTGTTTTCAGTTTGATTTCTTATTTCTCTTATTTTATTTTATTTTTGTTTACGCTTCCATTCAAATTGATAATCAAACATTGTTCGCAGGTCTAACGTGGACGTTCGTCCATCGTACTATCATATTCTTGGATTCTTGAGATTTCTTTTCCCTTCTCTTTTTTTTTTCATTGCTTAAATGTTTAGTAAGTGGGTAGGATCATTTGCATTTAGAATGACTGGTAACTAAAACCCTAGGAAGGTTGATTGACCGAGGTGGGAGTGGTTAGCTTAAAATTAGGATTCATAGCCCAATTAATTGGATTAGGTTGAATACGCTTAAACCCTAGAATTAACGACTCTAGGAAGTAACTTATGTAAATGAGACTGAAATGATATTCTACTTTGAACTAGTTCAACCTAGCCTGGTTTAGATCCATCAGGTCGAAAGATAAGTGGACTAAACCGATTAATTAATTTAGTTTTAGGTCAAAATGTATTAACTAGGTTAGTTCTTAATTAATTGGTAAAATTCCCAAATCTAGGTTAATCTCAATCATGGAAGTTAATCATCATTTTTATTGTTTAAATTGATTATTAATTTGGAATTTTGTGATTTATGCAAATTAGTATTTATTTCTTCAACTCTTAATTTTAGTTTTAGTTGTACTATAATGAGTAAATCAGTAGCTATTTAGACCTAGTTTAAAATGTTAGAATTTACTGTTAGTTTGGTTTATACAGACCTCCCTTGGGTATGATCTTTAGAATACTTTCAAAGTGTTTCATTGTAACTATAACTATATTGTAATTTGACCTGTACACTTGCAGACACCACACTTAATTCTTTATTCAATTACATATTTCCAAGCCACGGTGCATGCACGTTGGCTTGTGGTCAAGTTGTAGGTGTCATTGCCAAGGAGGTTTTAGTGTTAAATTAAATTGTTAGTGAATTTATTGGATGCTAATACACCAAAATCTCTATACTGACGGCTACTATTGTAGATTCACTCCTCAGAAACACAACTTAGAACAATTTTAGGAAATACCCTTAGGTCAATATAAAATTTCATCATAAGGCTATCCAACTGAGATATCCTTAAACTTACTCGGATCCTTACCCCAAGAGCGATTCTTCAGATTTTGCCTTAAGGGCGTTAAAGAATACGCCACACAAGTATTATAGAATACGCCACACAAAGGCATTACAAAATATTCCACAAAGGCATTGTAGAATATGCCACAAAGACATTGTAGAATATGCCACAAAGGCGTTACAGAATATTACACAAAGGTTTCACATAAAGTTACGTGTTTACTATCCTAATGAACTAACTTAGAGGGTGTCATGGGTTTCTCCCTCATGGGTTTATACATATCTTCATGTTGTGATCTTCCAGTCCAGTTTACATCTCAACAAACGCATCACCATGAATATTTTCATTGAAATACAATGCCATTGGTCTCAACCACTTGGTCTTACGCATCCTCATATCGTCTTTTGCCAGTCTGGTTTACATCTCACAATAGGCTACATCATGAGTGTCTTCGTTGTCACTGTGATCTGTCTATCCGATTAGCAATGTACTTACCCTACTAGAGGCATCACAAATGGATCTTTTACTTACTTACCACTAAATACAGTTACCTAGATCCATTCACTCACCTGACTAATTCATACTCTCTCATACTTGATACCATATGCATAAATACCACACATCTTATTGTTCATGCAGTAACTTATTTATTTCATTTGTAAATATGCAATAAGTTTATGATACTTAACACACACTCACACTCACCAAACATTCGAAATAACATCATCATACAATTTTCCATTGTAAATTAAAATACACGAGTCAGGATAAAGACTTACTTAAAACTCACCTTTATTGTAGCTCGAATTTCTAAATCTAATCATCCTTCCTGAACCAGTAGTAGCAATAGCTTAAAAGAACATGGAATCACCATTAGAAACCCATTTACAGATAATTTACTATCACCTTGGTTACAGATGACCCTCATGTAGGGCCTCTTCTTCATATCTTACTATTTATATGCTTCTTAACATCCTTACTCTTTCAAAATCCTAACATACAGAGTTACCAGACTTACAAGGGAGTTGAAACATCTACTAATTACCCCATAAACCTCAGCTTCTAGTTTAACGAAGAAGAAGAGAATATTTTAGTCATAATGACATATCGTTGGTGACATACACTTAGAGATCCAAGCTAGCGAGAATGCCAACAGCCAGTTTCAATTGGCGAATTCTAAGCTTGGTGGGCAAATATTGGCGAGTACTCACATTTTCTCAAATGTCACGCAACTCTAGTAGTTTCGGGTATATTTTTCAGGTTCTGAGTTTGAAACTAAGAATTTATAGGGTTTCTAGTAATTTTTAATTTAATTTAGGAGGTTAATTTTATCTAAAATCGATTAAACAATAATCCAAAAAATTAAAAAAATATTTTTAAAAAATTAATTTTAAATATTTTAAATAATTATTAGTGAAAATAATCAATTTGGGTTGAAAAATAATTTTAAAATAATATTTATTAGGGGTAATTTGAGTAAAATTTAAATATTAATTAAATATGATTTAATTGTAAAACAAGGGAAAATTTAGTGTATCTAGCCCACTTTTCACACATTTTACATCAGATTAGAGAGCTTTAAATTTTTTTTTTACATCAGATTTGTCATCAGAGAATAGATCCAACCAATTTTCTTCTCAAAATACCCTCTCAATTCACCCAAAATTATTCTCAAAATTAGCCAAAAATATTCTGAAATTTCTCAAGTTTCTTGATTCAAGATTTTCAATCAACAAATTTAGAGCGAATTAAAGGTAATTTTCAATCCTAAACTTATTTTTATAATGATTAGAAACATTTTCACATGACTCGAGAGTCAATTAAAGGATTTTTATCAATGTTATCTTTTTGCAAGAACACATGGTTCTTTAATGGTGGATCTTGAATTTTTAGAGGACATCCACAAATCAATGGATGTTCCAACTCAAAATGGATCTATTAAAAGTTTTTTCATCTTAATTACCAAGATTAAACATGATTTTTGAGGTAATTTAAAGAAATCTGAATTTCATCATCTTCATGAATTAATTTTCCAGAATTTTGTGGCATTTATTTAAAGATGAAATTGATGCTTAGTATATGTGTATTTGATCTAGTGTTGATGATTGAAAGTGTTTAGGAAGGTTGGAGAGATCGATTTTGTGAGGAATCGAGTTTTCGACTTGATGTTACAAATCTAGTAAGGTATCTTTGTGAGAGGATTTCAATTAGTATAGTTAATTAAAATTTGTGTTTATTATAGCATTGGAAAGCTGGTAATGTTTACTTTATCTCTATTAAAGCTTTGAATCTTGAAGAGGATTGAGCTAACAGGAATTGAAGCTTGGATTTACTTGGTTTATCACTTGTTTGTGGTAGAATAAATTGTGTGGTGAGTGTTTCTAAGGGTGATTTGGTAAATTGACCTTCATTTATGTTTAATTAATAGCTTTATTGATGATTTCAATTGATTAATTATGGTTGAATGGCTGATTTTTGCAAGATTAATATTATATGTACAAGAGTTGAATTTTTATTAAATTATGGTAAGTAAGCATTCAGGTGATTTTGTGTAGTTTAATTAGGCTAATTATATTGATGATTAGAGCATGGTTACTAGAGTTTTCGATCAGGATACATTGTTGTTACCAATTGGAAAATGACAAATGAAATGCTTGATTTCATTAGATGTTAAATGGCTATGTTACATGTTACATATAAGCATTTTGTCATATTAAATTGAGCACAATAATGATTGATTTATATGCTATGTTTGACTGAATATATTGGCAACATGCATGGTGGATCCATTAGATATAGTTCACATGTCATAGGATTTGTGAGTATTCACCTTTATTTGTGACATTATGAGCATATGGCTTTAGGTGTACTGATTTGTTTGGAGTAGATAAGGGAGTGTTAAGCATAAGTCTCCACTCATTGGGTTACTTGAAGTGATATAAGGGAGCGTGTGCTTCGACCCGCTCAACGCAGTAGACTGTATTTGATATTTGTGGGAGTTTGAAGATCTATTTATACGATGTATGATCACCCGATTAAGCCATGAGAAGCATATGCCAATATATTTATGTGTGATTATTGTTATATCATTTGATGTTTGTAAACCATTATTGTTATATCATTTGATGTTTGTAAACCATGAATAATTGATTCTTGATATTGATAAAGCATATGGAAATTAAATTGACATGTTTCATTATTATGGCTGATAATTGGTGATTGATTGGATGTGATTTAAGCATGATTTGGATGTTGATTTACTAGTCATTTTTATTAACAACCACTGAGCTTTTTAAAGCTCATACCCTCACAATTTGTGTAGATAATCGTCAGAATTGAGGAGCTGAGGAGCCGAGGAAGAGAGTTTCAAGAGATTTAGGCTTAGTAGAGACTTTATTACACATTTTAGAGACTGTAATCGGGCATTGTGGAACTCCCGAGAATTAATTTAACTTTGGTTGTAATTTGATATTGGACATTAGACATTTTATTTTGGATGGTTTTATAATAATTTTGAGGCATATTTGAGTATAATTATTGAATGATTTATGATGTATTGTTGCTTGATAACATGGTGATTGATAACAGAATGTGTGAATCATGAAATTTGTACTAACGATTGTTTAAATGAAGCTTCCATAGAGTGGTTTACTAGCAACTAAGGTACGCCACTTGTTTGATTTATTCGGTGTTTGTTATGCATGGAATTCATTGCCTAATTCTATATAATTGAGGCTTGATTGATGTCAATAAACTCAATTGAAGGTGTATGTATATGTATGTTAATTAATCGTAATTAAATCAGGTTTAATTGGCCATTAAAATATGCAAAATCGGGTTTTAAAATGAGTTTTTATCAAAAATAGGTACAGTGGTTTTCACAAGGGTGTCTAGGTAAGTGACAAAAGCATGTGGAGACTGAAGCCATCACACACGGGCATGTACGATCAGTTTAAAAGTTTTTCAAGATGCAAACACAGTTGTTTAATGACATACGGTCTGGGGGACATGGCCGTGTGGGTTTTGGGGGGTTTGAATTTTTGTCTCTTTAAATTGGTATTCTAATTTGTTTAAGTTACAATTTAGTCCCTAATAATAAAACTTGAATTAGAAATAGTAAACGAACTCAAATTAAGCTGAAATTTTTAAGCTTGTATAATTAGACTAAAAGAAGGTCAGTAAACACTTAGATCTAAAATCCGGCTAGTTTTACCATAGGTGGTAAAAATGACGAAAATTCTTTTAGGTTAAATTACCTAGGAAAAGTTTAAAATTGGCTCATAATTTGCTTCCGCGTTAATAAATAACTAATAATTAGATAAGATTGAGGTGTTATAAGGTCAGGGGTGTGTTTTGGGTGGTTGTTAGCCAAAGAATCACTTAGGTGGCTAATGTAATACTTCAAATTCGGGTCTGTTTGTCCTAGTCGGGTTTGGGGTGTCACAATTACCTCCCAGCCTCTAATTAACTAATTGGTTGGTTGATACTTGCTTATCTCCCGACCTCGCTTTCTCAACCAGGATAAATTACGATTTACTTGGTTCGACTTATCTACCGACCTCGTCTTGCCTATGATAACTTATTAGGGTTGTCAAGCCTAACAATTTAAGAACACATAATTTATACCACTAATCCCTCTTGAAAAACCCTAAATCCTCCGTTCATCACATCTCCACCCACTCGTTAATCTTCCCTGAGGGATTAGCCACTCAATTGAATAAAACATCTAGAGAACATGATCAATTCAGAGAAGAAAAGATATTTGAATAATCGTGGATGAAATATCGAATGGGGAACGGTATAGTAAATCTCTTGATTCGAATAAAGAAATACAACGAATGCAAAAGGACATAAACTAAAATACTTGAATAATATAAATAACTCTTGAATCAAAACTGATTTCAAGAGGAAAGTAATAAAGTATTGAAAAATTTAAAAGAAAATAAACAAAATCTACTTCTAAACTACGAGGGTTTTTGAAGGTGTTTAAGATGACTTAGTTGCATTCAACCCCTAATATCTTTTTTATAAAAGTGTTGGCAACCCAAATTAGGTCTTCAACACATCCTAGGTATTTGAATAAGTTTGGTTACGCGGACGAAAATAACCCCGATCAAATTGGGCAGCACGTCGGCCTTGTGTCGTGCCACACCCCTTGCGAGGTGTAACACGACATGCAACTTCAGCCTAATGTCGTTCTTTTGATGCTTTGACGTTCTGAGAAATTTTTGCATCACTCTACCTTTGCTTTCACGTCAATTTGGGTCATTATATCTCCATCCTACACACTCAATTGAACATATTAGCACAACCTAAGGCCGGTGTCAGCTTGTTGGGTCACAACACCTACAAAATGTGTTAAAAATACTTATTTTTATCACTTTTTATCCTAAGGCCTAATTATTGAAAATGTAAATTAAAATCCTAAATTGCATAGAAATAACTTCTTAAGTGCGGAATTGACCTAAATTGAAAACTACATTTGACAGCAAGTCAATAGTCAATGAGAATAAGTAATTAAAATAGGTATGTAGTTTCCACTATTTCTAGAATCATGCTATAACATATACAGTGTTTGCATTCATGGGTATAATTTTTTACTTTGAATTTTCGATAGGGTATGAGCTCGTCCAACATTATTTCCATGAAATGCTAGATAACTTGCATACCATCAACAGATATGGTGCATCATACCTACCTAACATACCCTTCAACCAGTGGACACAAACATATAATAGGGGTCTATGATACGAGCACATGACAATGAACCTAGCGGAATGTATCAATTCTATATTGAAGGGAACATGTCATTTTTCGATAACCTCAATTGTGAAAGAAACATACTTTCACTTGGCAGCCTTATTTTCAAAGCGGTCGGAGAAATATGTTTGACAGATAGCGGACGGTCATGTTTGGTGCAAGGATTTCATGAAATAAATTAAACAAAATGTAGAGAAAGCAAACACTATGCATGTAGTGTGTCACTCACGTCAAAACCTATCATTTCGAGTCACGGAATACACTAGACCCGACAATATATTACCGAGGTAGCGTACCATGTTTCATTAACACAATGGACCTACAATTGTGGGAAATTCCAAGCACTTCGATTCCCATGCGCACATGCAATTGTTGCATGTGCACAGACATGAATACAATACACATCATATATTAACGAAGTGTATAGACTGGAACACATGTACAATGTATGGAAATCTGAATTCTCTTAGTTCTAGTTGATAATATGTGGCCACCTGTGTCGAGTGCCCCATTTGAGTTTGTAACAACCCGATTTTTAGTGGTGTTGGAAATAGTGGTTTTGAGACCACAATTTTAACGTGTGGGTTCATACATATTAATTATTTATTATTTATGAGGTTATTCGGGTTGTATTAAAATTTGGTTAAGAAATTAATCTTTAGATAATTAATTAATTAAAAATAACTAAATTGTAAAAGTAGAAAAAGTTAGTTTATATTATTTAAATGTATTAAATAGCTATTAAAATGTAAATTAATGAACTTAATTGGTAAATAAACCTTATAGAAAGATAGTGGACAATTATGGACAAAACTTTGTTAATTATTAAGTTAAATTAAAAGGGTAAAATGGTAAATAGGTAAATAAAACAAAAACAAAAGAAAAACCAAGTATCATTTTCTTCCTTTATTTTTTTCCTAGCTGAATGCACCATTAGAGAGCTTTGAAAGCTTCGGTCAATTCTTGTTATTGCATGTAAGTGAATTTGATCCTATTTTTAAAAATTGTTTATGTTTTTGAGATCGTTGTAATGAAATCTAGGTAACCCGGGGGTTAATTTGTAAAGCTATTAAATATTTTGGAAGATTTCATTGATAAGTATGATATATTTTTGAATTTTAATGGTAGATTATTAAGCTTGGGTGTTAAATAGGATTATTTTCTAAAGTAATTTTGTATAATTTTTAAGTTTAGGATTTAATTGAAAATAAAATAATTATAACATGTTTTTCTTGTGAAATTTTAGCATGTAAGGACTGATATGGGATGATTATTAATTAGGTCAAATGGATAAAGGGTTTAATTATGAAAATAATCATGTTTTGGTCTTAAGGATCAAATTGAATAAAATGTAAAAGTTTGGGACAAATGTGAAAAATTGTAAATAGGAAGCCATATGCAATAAATTGAATATTATATGTAGTTGGAGCTAATAAATTGAAATATACTATTTTATAGATCAAGAACAAGTAGATAATCATGGAAAAGAAAAATTACTGATCAATCCCTAAAAATTTTACTATCTCTGCAGTTTAGCCTCGGTAAGTTCATTAGGTTTAGTTTAGTATAATTTGAAATGTTATATTGATTGTGAATTGTGGTTGTTGAATATTTTTGGTATAATTGAATTTTTATAAACTGTTGTGAGTTGATAAAGTAATTGACTTGAACATTGTTAACACGATGATATGTTTTGAGCCCGGATGACCATAGGATAAGGTACAATTGGCATGCCAATAGGTTATATTGCACGTTGTACAGGATTGACTTGTGATGAGATGATGATTCTTGACTTGTTATTATCCACTAAATATATTGGAGTTCAGCATTTGTTGCTGACTATCGTGTTATATTTATACTGATTCTGGCATGTTATTGGGGGTGGATGTAAAGCTTTCAAGCTTGACACTTGGTGTCCAAGTGTGTTTCTAGAGGGATGTTAGTCTATGGGCTAGGAACTTGGTGCCAAGGTGTGTTCTTAGTTGGTTTGGCTCGTTTGAGCTTTCTACTGTGTTACGGATGGATAACCACGTATCTATATATGTTATATCTTTCATCGGGAAAATTTCTAGTCGTAAACAACTTGTTATTAAATTATATAAATGTTTGCATGATTTTTTGATATTATCGTGACTTGATATCGAATGATCTCGTGTGATTGAATAGATTATGCAACTCATATATGTATATGTAAACTCACATATTAAATGATTGTGGTTGACAAGATTATTGTTTATTAATCATGTGAATGTATTATGTTTATACTGTAAGTTTTATCGTTTCAACCATTCAACTTACTAAGCTCTATTGAAGCTTACGTGTCATTTTTTCGTTTCTTTGTAAATAACATTTTGTGGAATCGGACGATTGGGTCAACCTGAAGATCACACTATCAAAATATTTTTTGGTAGATTTTGACATGTTTACTTTTAGGTTATATGGCATGTAATAGGTGTGTCTTGTATATGTTTTGGATACTTATTACTTGTGATACATCCTATACATGGATGATGTTGTTAAAACTTGATTTTGGCTCACTTGTATATATGTCTTTGGCTTTTGGCTTGTAATGGTCTATATGTATAGGTTTTGGTTATTTTGTTTATGCTACTTGTGATTGAATAGGTTATGGTAGAATTAGATATGAATGGAATGGATGAATTGTAAGTTTGGTATCTGTTTAAAGTAATTACTTGTGAACTTTGAATGTGAATTGGTTGGTATATGAAATATGGTTTCATTGAGGGCATATTGGTTAGGCACTTAGATTGTATGTTTTGGTATGTTTTAAGCTTGTTTGAATGTGTTTTAAAGGTATATGAATGCTTGTTTTTTTGTTTGGCTTGGAACCTAAGAAATGGGTAATGATTTAGCTTGATTTGGAAGTCATTTTAGGTGCACATTGCCTGGGACTCGGACTATCACATGACCGTGTGCCATACACAGTCTCCTCACATGGTTATGAGTCATATTAATTTTAAGTGCAGGTTTTTCCACACGGCATCAAGTAGTTACATGGCATGAAGACACGACCATGTGACCTTATTCCGAATCTCACACAATTTGGCACACGGTCTATGACACGGTTGTGTGACCTTATTTCGATTTGCACACCAGTGGTCACACTATCTGCGACACGGTCGTGTGACCCAAATTTTGAATTGCGCACGGTTTGACCACACAACCATGTTTTTGAGCCACATGGTTTGGGCTTTGTCATACGGTCGTGTGACCCCTGTTTCTAAAATAGTTCAAATTTTTCTATGTTTTTATATTTTGTTTCAAATTAGTCCCCGATTGTTTTCAAACTATTTTTAAGGCCCCGTAAACTTCATTTAAGGCTTATAAGCATATGTATCCTATGCTTAATGTGTGGAGTGAATATATATATTTAAATTAATATTTGAATGGTTTTGCGATGTCATTTGATTGAATGTATGTCGTAATACTCTGTAACCTTGATCTAGTAACGGAAACGGGTTAGGGGTGTTATAGAGCTGGTACTGAATATTTGATTGCTTCGCCACCCAAAAGGCTGGTTGAATTTGTAACAGCCCAATCTTGGCCCAAATCGGAATAGTGGTTTCGGGACCACACATCCGAGTCTGAAAAATATTTCAATATTTTTATTCTGTGTTTATTATGTGTGAATTTACATGTGTGAAAGTTTCGTGAGTTAATTTTATTGTTTGAGTGCTTAATTGTAGAAAAAGGGCTTAATCGCGTAAAAAGATAAAAAGGCTAGTTAATGTGTAATGTGTTAAATTGCTAATGTCTTTTTAATGTGGAGTCCTTAATGGGTTATTAGCCTACTATTAAGTGAGTGGGTGGTATTGGTCAAGAATGACCTTGTATTATAAGGTATATAAATTTATAACCAAAGGTTAAATAAGTAAACTAGTAATATGTTAATATATGTTAAATTATATCAAAGTATAATTCATTATTTTTCATCTTCTTATGACCGAAACTAAAGAAAACAAAAAAAGAAAAACATAAGCTAGGTTCGGCCAATTTACAAGCTTGATTCAAGGTTTGTTTTGTTTTGATTTTTGATAATTTTTACGTTTTTAAGATCGTTCCTAAGTTATCTTTAAAGCCCATGCTTGAATTTTTGAATTGGTTGTGTATTTTGTGATAAGCCATTGAAGAGTGCTTGTTGTTTTTGTTGTGAGATGATGGAAAATAAATATATGTTGTTAGATTTTCATGTTTTAATTAGTAATTTTTAATAAAAATGTGTATTAAGGACTAAATTAAGAAAAGTGTAAATTAAGGGACTAAAATGTGAAATATATGACATGCATGGACTTACATTAGCTTAGTGAATATTCGGCTAAGTTATTGTCCAATGATAGTTTGTTAATTTTGTATTTTGTGAAATAGGGACTAAATTGTAAAAAGTGTGAAATGTCAGGGGAAAATTGGTAATTTGCCCATTTGTGTGTTTTTGGACTAAACTAAATGATTTATTGAATAAAAGAGTTAATTTTTAATATGTTTAGATCGAGAAACAAAGAAAATGGAATTGGATCGAGGAAAGTCGAAAGTAGTCGACTGTGTCCGTCGATATCCGAGGTAAGTCTGTAAGCATATAAATGTTGTTAAATTTGATTATATATGTAAGTTGCTTAATAAATGAAATTTTATGAATTTTATTTGTTGATGGCCGAATGTGATTAAACTAGAACAAAAAAAATGCATTTTTGAGTTTGAGTTGATTAAGTTCAGTATCTAGAAGCCTTTTACGAGCTCTAAGAATAGATATGATATCTGATATGTGATTTCATGTAAGACTACGTCTGGGATGTTGGCATCGATTTGTGTTTACGTGTAAGACCATGTCTGGGACGTTGGCGTTGTACGAGCTTTCCGACTATTGACATGTCCTTTTTCAATTTCTAACTACTCAATGAGCAATGTTAATCTAAGAACGAATGTGAAACAAATTTAAAAGTTCAGGTATGTATTTATACCATGTTAAGAAATTAAGGTAAGTTTTATATTAAATTGATGATTCAAGGTTAATTAGTAATTGTATAATGTGTAAATATGTTTGATATTCTAAGTGATTTTGGTTTATTATCATAATGGTAAGATAGTAAATGATGAATATGCTTGTAATATAGAAGTTAATATTCGGCCTGCATATACTATATGTATAATTATATTTAATTGGTTTAGTTAGCTTGGTAAATTTGGTTGTATTAGTGATAGTAAGAAAAATATATATATGCTTCTGACTTACTAAGCTTCAAATAGCTTACTGTGTGCTCGTATTTGTTTACCTTTTTTTTTATAGATTTTGAAGTCGTTTTAAGCTCGGGGATTCGTCAGTAAAGCCTATTACACTATCGACTAATTACGGTATTTTAGAAGCTGAAATTTTCTTTTGAAACCATGGCATGTATAGACTAGTTTTGGAGTTGGTTTAATTCGAAAATGTATGTATTAAAGCCATGTTAAAATGGCTTAAAATTTCTTGTCTATGTTCTATTTTGGTTGGATTAAGGTTTAAATATATTTTGATTATAGTTTAATCTTATATGGGTAGTAAAGATTTCGTAAGACATGTAAATAAATGGGGATATCCTTTTATGTGTTTGGTATTTTAAGTAGATTAGGTAAGTAAGTTAATGTATTCAATAAGATGAATAATGTTAAGTAGAGTACATAGGTTATGTATTATATATAGATATATATAAATAATGTGTATACTATGTTTGAAATTAGTAGTTAAGTAAGAATAATCTATGAATTAAAATTGAAACATGTTAGTAAGTGTAAATTACTACTTGCATTCGGTTTATCAATGAGGTTTATAATTATGCATATTTGGTGGTGATATGAGTTGTGATAGATAAGTAATTGTGATGTATATGGTTTGTTATTTTGGATTTAATTAAGTGATTAACATATGTAAAATTGATATGTATTGAGTGTTGAATTGATTTGGTTATAAGATATTTTAAATATGGAATGTTTATAAATATGATAATATTAAGCTAAATATATATGTGTGTGGTTGGGTTTTAATAAGTATATCCTATTTGTATGGCGTAAATGATTATTGTAGTATATATGTTCGGATTTTTAGTGTACAAGTAAAGAGTTACGCTTAGTTTTCATTAATATAGTTAACTATATATATATATATATATATATATATGTTGGGCTAAAGTATAAATATTTAATTATGTGCATATTGAATTTGGTATTAGCTTGTTTACTAAAGAATGAGAAATTATTAAGCTATCACTAGGAAATTCATTTTTAATAGTAGGTAAATAATACATATATAATATATGGTGTTTAAATTTTATTCGCTAGGTTAAAGCATAAGTGTATATATATATTCATGTATATTCGCCTTTGGGTAGGTACTAAATAAGGCTAAATTGTGTTTGTGTTTTAGATATGTGAACTTTTAAGTTATTTAATTTATGACTTGAATATATATGATACAAGTCACAAAGGCCTTAGATGCGTATACGAAGGAAAAAGAAAATCAAGATTCACTTTCTTGTTTTCAAGAAAATCAAGAAATCGAATCTTGGTCCAATTTTGCTGTTTTGAGCAATTTCAAGAATCAAGAAAATCAAGATTTCAAATCTTGGAAATCTTGATCCAAGAAACCGAATCTTGCAACTAAGGCGTATTAGATATCAGTTACGAGCATTAACAAGCCAATTTCGGGAGAGAATGGATTACAAGCCCAATTTCTTGAAGACAAGGCCCAATAAGATGTTCCAAGCCCAATCCAGAAGTTTAAATTAGACTTAGCTGAAAATCAGACCAAATTGTCAAAGTGGCCCAATTTAATTCTTTAAATACTTAATTTTAATTTTTAGACTTTATGAATAAATTTTTATGTAAAAATTCAGTCCAAGAGGCCCATTTAAAGGCCTTGGACGAAATTCCCCTTTAAAAGTCAAAATTAGGGTTTTTTTTTTTAAGTTTTCCTAGTTGGGCTAGCAAAGTAGTTAGGAGGCCTATATATATGGCTTGGCCAGCCACCCTTAGACACATTACAATTACATTGAAAATTTCAGATTTGTTTGAGTGAAAATTCTCTTTGAGTTTTCTCCAAGAATTTTCTCTTGAGTTTCCTTTAAAAGTAGTTTTAACAATCTTTTTGATTGTGGGAGCCATCTTCAGTCTTCTTCTTGCCATTGTTCTTCATTGGAGGGGAGATTAGAGCCGTTTGAAGGGAGTTGTGAAATCTTTATCGATTTCAAGGCTTCTTAGGACTTATCTTTTAATTTCTTGCTGTCAATTTTTTTCTTTTAAATTCTGCTTGTGTCGATTTTATTTAATCACTTTGTTTGCTGTTCTTGTTGCGTTTCAGGCATTCCAAAGCATTCCAGATCCGATTCGCCTCTTCTTTACTAAAGATCGATCGCCTTTTTGTTCTTGGCAAGAAAATTCGTTCAAAATCCCTAAATTCCTTGTTCTTGCCGATTTCTTCTTTTCAGATTTAGGTTGTTTTGATTGCTGGAATTTTGGGGAAATTTAACTTACTGTTTGTGTCTTTCTTTTCAGATTCGGCAGATTGGAGTATTCTTTGGGTTCAATTACATGTTCTTGATTCCCCAAGAACCTTTATTAACATTTATTCCTATTCTCAATTTGATTCTTTGCTGATTTGGGGATTTTTATTCCAGATCTGGAAATTCAAAGTTCTAATCTTTTAATTTTTGTTTCGTTTCAGATCTGTTCGTTTAGAGCCTCGTAAGAGTTTTCTCGTGACTTGGCAACTCGATCTTGGTCCGCGCGCAACCCTCTATCAATATAGCATATTCGAAGGCATTATTTGAATAAATTAGGATTGGTCATTTTATTAAAAAGCAAAAATCTATTATGGAATTAAATGAACAAGTTTTCTCAAATCTGTATTCTTACTAGTATATATTTATCATGAATGAACACATGTTAATAATTAGATGTAAGTTACGATTTAATAAATTTGAAAATTTTGAATATGTCAGATTGCTAAATTTTGATTGGCATTATAGTTGATTTGTGGAAGTGTTAACTCTGAAAATGTTATGAAAGAAATTTATTCTTTGGTGTTTAAAGAGTGTTAATGATTAGATTAAATTTTGCTACGTCTAGTAATGCCTTGTAACCCTAATCCAGCAACGGATTTGGGTTAAGGGTGTTACATTTTTATTGGTATCAGAGCAACGGTTTAGTCGATTCTAGGTAGCGTATGGAGTCTAGCTATACATGCCATGATTTATACTGCGATAGTCTGATAACTTCTGACATCTGAAAATGCCTTTTTGCATAGTAATGGATCCCGATCGAGCCGTAACTGATGATGTTGAGAGTATAGCGCCTACTCCCGTATAAGGGACCGAGCTAATAGACTCTAGACTGACTTCGAGTAACCAGGAGGTAGAGGCAAAAAAAGTCTTTTACCAAATGATGAACGACTGGTTTACTCAATATATCCGGACTAATCCGGCTGCACAACAACCTTTACCCCCGATTAATCCATCTTTAATGCCTACTATACCTTAAGTAAGTGATCCGTTGAGATTGATTCAGCCTTTTGTTGATAAAATTTGAAAACATGGGGCTGAAGAGTTCAGAGCCACTGATGATGATGATGCTGAACGAGCTAAATTCTGGCTCGATAATACTATCCGAGTGTTCGATGAGCTATTCTGCACCCCTGATGAGTGCTTAAACTGTGTCATATCTTTACTTCGGGACATTGCGTATCACTGGTGGAATACATTAGTATCGGTGGTTCTGAAAGAGCGAGTGACCTGGGAATTCTTTCAAACTGAGTTCCGTAAGAAATACATTAGTCAAATATTTATTGATTAGAAACGCAAAGAATTTCTTGAATTGAAGCAGGGTCGGATGACAATGACAGAGTATGAGCGAAAATTTGTAAGACTCAGTAGGTACGCTCGAGAGTGTTTATCAACCGAAGCTATTATGTGTAAAAGGTTTGAAGATGGGCTAAATGAAGACATTAAACTATTTGTTAGCATACTTGAGATAAAAGAGTTTGTAGTACTTGTTGAACGAGTTTGCAAAGCTGAAGAGCTAGGGAAAGAGAAGAGAAAAGCTAATTTTCAAGCTAGAGATTTCCATAAAAGACCATTCAACAAGTCATTCCAGTCAACCTCAAAGAAATTTAGAGATGATACTAGCCGTTCAAAAGCTACTGCGGGGTATTCATGACGGGATAGGGATAGACCACCTGTGAGTTTGAGAGCTACTTCAGTAGCGAGTGTGGGTAATGTCAGATCAAATCAACCTGAATGTGAACATTGTGGTAAGCAACATCCCGACAGTTGTAGATTGCTTGATAAAGCTTGTTTTAAATGCGGGTCGAAGGATCACTATATTTGTGAGTGCCCAGAGTTGGTGAATCAAAACTCGGTACAGAACACGAGATCGGGTAACACTACAGTTAAAGGTAGACCACCCAGAAACGCAGGTAATATGAGTGGCAGTTAGAGAGGTACTAAAGATACAGCTGTTAGATCTGAGGCTCACGTACCTGCTAGAGCCTATGCCATTCGCGCACGTGAGGAGGCCTCATCTCCAGACGTTATTACTGGTACTTTCACTCTCTATGATACTAATGTTATTGCATTGATTGATCCTGGTTTGACTCATTCATATGTATGTGAGATTTAGTATCCAGTAAGACTTTGTCTGTTGAGTCTACTGAGTTTGTGATTAGAGTATCAAACCTCCTAGGCCAGTGTGTTTTTGCTGACAAAGTGTGTAAGAATTGTCCATTGATGATTCGAGATTTGTGTTTTTTGGCTGATTTAATATTGTTGCCATTTGACGAGTTCGATATAATTTTGGGTATAAACTGGTTGACTTTACACGATGCTGTGGTTAACTGTAAAAGAAAGACTATTGATTTAAGATGCAAGAATGATGAGAATATTCGGATTGAATCTAATGATCTGAATGGTTTATCGATAGTGATATCCTCGATGTTGGCTCAGAAGTATGTAAGAAAAGGTTATGAAGCTTACTTTGCATATGTTCTTGATAGAAAAGTGACTGAAAAGAAGATTAAATTCGCACCAATTGTGTGTGAGTATTTGGATGTATTTCCCGAAGAATTGTCGGGTTTGCCACCTATTCGAGAGGTAGAGTTTGGTATTGAGTTAGTACCGGGGACGACTCTGATTTCGATAGCTCCGTACCGTATGGCACCGACTGAATTAAAAGAGTTGAAAGCACAGTTAAAAGAGTTGACAGATAGAGGTTTCGCACGACCGAGTTTTTCTCCCTGGGGTGCGCCAATTCTATTAGTGAAAAAGAAAGATGGAATGATGAAAATGTGCATTGATTACCGGCAGCTTAATAAGGTGACTATCAAGAATAAATATCCGTTGCCACATATTCACGATTTGGTCATCAGCTAAAAGGGGCTTCAGTGTTTTCGAAGATAGATTTGAGATTGGGTTACTATCAGTTGCGAGTTAAAGACTCTGATGTGCCAAAGACAGCTTTATGAATGAGGTACGGACATTACGAGCTTCTGGTTATGCCTTTCGGACTTACTAATGCACTTGCTGTTTTCATGGATTCTATGAATCAGATCTTTAGATAGTATCTGGATCAGTTTGTGGTAGTATTCATAGATGACATTTTGATCTACTCTCATGATGAAATCGAGCATGCCGAACATTTGTGACTTGTGTTACAAACTTTGTGAGATAAACAATTGTATGCAAAGTTCAATAAATGTGAGTTCTGGTTACGTGAAGTTAGTTTTCTGGGCCATGTTGTATCAGCATCAGGTATTCGGGTTGATTCGAGTAAAATTTCAGCTATACTTGATTGGAAACCTCCGAGAAACGTCTCTGAAGTTCGAAGATTTCTGGGACTCGCTGGTTACTATAGACGGTTTGTGAAAGGATTCTCTATGATTGCAACCCCGATGACGAAGATATTGCAGAAAGATGTTAAGTTCGAGTGGTCAGAGAAGTGCCAGAAAAGTTTCGACTAGTTGAAAGCCTTGTTGACCGAAGCTCCAGTATTAGCTCAGCCAGAATCGGGTAAAGAATTTATCATTTTTAGTGATGCATCTTTGAACGGTTTGGGCTGTGTTTTGATACAGGAAGGCAAAGTTGTAGCTTATGCCTCGAGACAATTAAAGCCACATGAAAAGAACTATCCGACGTATGATCTCGAATTGGCCTCTATTGTTTTTGCTTTGAAAATATGGCGCCACTATTTATTTGGTGAAAAATGTCATGTTTATTCTGATCACAAAAGATGAAATATTTGATGACTCGGAAGGATCTGAATTTGAGACAGCGACGGTGGTTAGAGTTGTTAAAAGACTATGAGCTTGTAATTGACTATCATTCGGGAAAGGCTAATGTTGTTGCTGATGCCCTAAGTCGAAAATCACTGTTTGCTTTGCGTGCAATGAACGCGTAGACAGCTATGTTTGATGATGGTGCGATAGTAGCTGAGTTGAAAGCAAAACCGTTATTTGTTCAACAGATTTGTGAAGCTTAGAAAGCCAATAATGATTTAATTGCAAAACGGGCTCAGTGTGACTTGAATGTTGATTCAGAGTTTTTAGTTGATGCTGAGGATTGTTTGAGATTTAGAAACCGATTATGTGTTCTAAAAAATTGAGAGTTAATTTTGATGATATTGAAGGAAGCTCATAATAGTCGATTATCTATTCACCTAGGTAGCACGGAAATGTATAACGATTTGAAACAGCACTATTGGTGGCACGGTATGAAACGAGACATTTCTGACTTTGTTTCGAAATGTTTAATATGTCAGCAAGTAAAAGCCAAGCATCAGGTACCTTCTGGATTGCTTCAGCCGATCATGATACCTAAATGGAAATGGGACCGAGTCACGATGGATTTTGTATCCGGTTTACCGTTGACACGAGCAAGAAAGATGCAATCTGGGTTATTGTTGATAGATTGATGAAATCGGCTCACTTTGTTCCGGTCTGTACTGATTATTCACTTGATAAACTTGCTGAATTATACATTTCTCAGATTGTGAGGTTGCACGGGTACCTATTTCTATTATTTCGGACAGAGACTCGAGGTTCACATCGCAGTTTTGCAAGAAACCTCAAGATGCTTTAGGTATGAAACTGCACTTTAACACAGCTTTCCATCCACAAACAGATAGTCAGTTTGAACGAATCATTCAAATACTTGAGGATATGTTAAGATGTTGCATTCTTGAGTTTGAAGGTACATGGGAACGATACTTGCCTTTGATTGAATTTGCGTATAATAATAGCTTTCAATCTAGTATCAAAATGGCACCTTACGAGGCTTTGTACAGTCGTAAATGACGTACACCATTGTATTGGACCGAGCTTAGCGAAAATAAGATACACGGGGTCGATTTGATTAAAGAAACTGCGCAGAAAGTGAAAGTGATTCGGGATAGTTTGAAAACTGCATCGGGTTGTCAGAAATCATATGCAGACTTGAAGAGAAAAGATATAGAGTTTCAGATTGGAGATAAAGTCTTTCTGAAAGTCTCACCGTGGAAGAAAATACTCAGATTCGGTCGTAAAGGCAAATTGAGTCCGAGATTCATTGGATCGTATAAGATTATAGAGCGTGTCGAACCGGTTGCTTATAGATTGCTGTTGCAACCTGAGCTAGAAAATATTCACAATGTATTTCATGTTTCGATGCTTCGTAGATACTGATCCGATCCTACACATGTGATTAGTCCGACCGAGATTGAAATTAAGTCTGATATGTCATATGAAGAAGAACCGATTTGCATTTTGGCTCGTGAGGTTAAAGAGTTACGAAATAAGAAAATTCTATTAGTTAAGGTACTGTGGCATAAACACGGAGCCGAATAAGCAACTTGGGAACCAGAGGATACAATGAATGGACGTTATCCAAACCTATTCACCAGTAAGATTTTCGGGGACGAAAATCCCTAAAGGGGGGAGAGTTGTAACAGCCCGATTTTTGCCCAAATCAGAATAGTGGTTTCGGGACCACACATCCGAGTCTGAAAAATATTTCAATATTTTTATTCTGTGTTTATTATGTGTGAATTTACATGTGTGAAAGTTTCGTGAATTAATTTTATTGTTTGAGTGCTTAATTAAAGAAAAAGGGCTTAATCGCATAAAAAGATAAAAAGGCTAGTTAATGTGTAATGTGTTAAATTGCTAATGTCTTTTTAATGTGGAGTCATTAATAGGTTATTAGCCCACTATTAAGTGAGTGGGTGGTATTGGTCAAGAATGACCTTGTATTATAAGGTATATAGATTTATAAACAAAGGTTAAATAAGTAAACTAGTAATATGTTAATATGTGTTAAATTATATCAAAATATAATTCATTATTCTTCATCTTCTTATGACTGAAACTAAAGAAAACAAAAAAAGAAAAACATAAGCTAGGTTCGGCCAATTTACAAGCTTGATTCAAGGTTTGTTTTGTTTTGATTTTTGATAATTTTTACGTTTTTGAGATCGTTGCTAAGTTATCTTTAAAGCCCATGCTTGAATTTTTGAATTGGTTGTGTATTTTGTGATATACCATTGAAGAGAGCTTGTTGTTTTTGTTGTTAGATGATGGAAAATAAATATATGTTGTTAGATTTTCATGTTTTAATTAGTAATTTTTAATAAAAATGTGTATTAAGGACTAAATTAAGAAAAGTGTAAATTGAGGGACTAAACTGTGAAATATATGACATGCATGGACTTACATTAGCTTAGTGAATATTCGGCTAAGCTATTGTGCAATGATAGTTTGTTAATTTTGTATTTTGTGAAATAGAGACTAAATTGTAAAAAGTGTGAAATGTCAGGGGAAAATTGGTAATTTGCCCATTTGTGTGTTTTTGGACTAAACTAAATGATTTATTGAATAAAAGAGTTAATTTTTAATATGTTTAGATCGAGAAACAAAGAAAACGGAATTGGATCGAGGAAAGTCGAAAGTAGTCGACTGTGTCCGTCGATATCCGAGGTAAGTCTGTAAGCATATAAATGTTGTTAAATTTGATTATATATGTAAGTTACTTAATAAATGAAATTTTATGAATTTTATTTGTTGATGGTCGAATGTGATTAAACTAGAACAAAAAATGCATTTTTGAGTTTGATTTGATTAAGTTCAGTATCTAGAAGCCTTTTAAGAGCTTAAGAATAGATATGATATCTGATATGTGATTTCATGTAAGACTACGTCTGGGATGTTGGCATCAATTTGTGTTTACGTGTAAGACCCTGTCTGGGACAGTGGCATCGATTTGTAAATACATGTAAGACCACGTCTGGGACGTTGGCGTTGTACGAGCTTTCCGACTATTGACATGTCCTTTTTCAATTTCTAACTACTCAATGAGCAATGTCAATCTAAGAACGAATGTGAAACAAATTTAAAAGTTCAGGTATGTATTTATACCATGTTAAGAAATTAAGGTAAGTTTTATATTAAATTGATGATTCAAGGTTAATTAGTAATTGTATAATGTGTAAATATGTTTGATATTCTAAGTGATTTTGGCTTACTATCATAATGGTAAGATAGTAAATGATGAATATGCTTGTAATATAGATAGAAGTTAATATTCGGCCTGCATATACTATATGTATAATTATATTTAATTGGTTTAGTTAGCTTGGTAAATTTGGTTGTATTAGTGATAGTGAGAAAAATATATATATGCTTCTGACTTACTAAGCTTCAAATAGCTTACTGTGTGCTCGTATTTGTTTACCTTTTTTTTATAGATTTTGAAGTCGTTTTAAGCTCGGGGATTCGTCAGTAAAGCCTATCACACTATCGACTAATTACGGTATTTTAGAAGCTGAAATTTTCTTTTGAAACCATGGCATGTATAGACTAGTTTTGGAGTTGGTTTAATTCGAAAATGTATGTATTAAAGCCATGTTAAAATGGCTTAAAATTTCTTGTCTATGTTCTATTTTGGTTGGATTAAGGTTTAAATATATTTTGATTATAGTTTGATCTTATATGGGTAGTAAAGATTTCGTAAGACATGTAAATAAATGGGGATAACCTTTTATGTGTTTCGGTATTTTAAGTAGATTAGGTAAGTAAGTTGATGTATTCAATAAGATGAATAATGTTAAGTAGAGTACATAGGTTATGTATTATATATAGATACATATAAATGATGTGTATAGTATGTTTGAAATTAGTAGTTAAGTAAGAATAATCTATGAATTAAAAATTGAAACATGTTAGTAAGTGTAAATTACTACTTGCATTCGGTTTATCAATGAGGTTTATAATTATGCATATTTGGTGGTGATATGAGTTGTGATAGATAAGTAATTGTGATGTATATGGTTTGTTATTTTGGATTTAATTAAGTGATTAACATATGTAAAATTGATATGTATTGAGTGTTGAATTGATTTGGTTATAAGATATTTTAAATATGGAATGTTTATAAATATGATAATATTACGTTAAATATATATGTGTGGTTGGATTTTAATAAGTATATCCTATTTGTATGGCGTAAATGATTATTGTAGTATATATGTTTGGATTTTGGTGTACAAGTAAAGAGTTACGCTTAGTTTTCATTAATATAGTTAACTATATATATATATATATATATATATGTTGGGCTAAAGTATAAATTTTAATTATGTGCATATTGAATTTGGCTTTAGCTTGTTTACTAAAGAATGAGAAATTATTAAGCTATCACTAGGAAATTCATTTTTAATAGTAGGTAAATAATACATATATAATATATGGTGTTTAAATTTTATTCACTAAGTTAAAGCATAAGTGTATATATATATTCATGTATATTCGCCTTTGGGTAGGTACTAAATAAGGCTAAATTGTGTTTGTGTTTTAGATATGTGAACTTTTAAGTTATTTAAATTATGACTTGAATATATAGCATATTCAAGGTATTATTTGAATAAATTAGGATTGGTCATATTATTATAAAAAAATAAACAAAAATCTATTATGGAATTAAATGAACAAGTTTTCTCAAATTTGTATTCTTACTAGTATATATTTATCATGAATGAACACATGTTAATAGTTAGGCGTAAGTTAGGATTTAATAAATTTGAAAATTTTGAATATGTCAGATTGGTACATTTTGATTGGCATTATAGTTGATTTGTGGAAGTGTTAACTCTGAAAATGTTATGAAAGAAATTTATTCTTTGGTGTTTAAAGAGTGTTAATGATTAGATTAAATTCTGCTACGTCTAGTAATGCCTTGTAACCCTAATCCAGCAACGAATATGGATTAAGGGTGTTACAGAATTCTACTCGGATACACAACAATAAGGATGATCGGAAGAGGATTAGTCAACCTAGGTTATGTAGCTATTATAGGAACCTAGGGCATACTAGGGCAACATGCCAACTGTTGGGGGCTAAATTGAGGACAACATCTCGTTAACATATTTTATTCATTTTTTACACAATTTTATTCATTTTTATTGTACACAAATTTATTCTCCATTTTTTTTTGTATAAAATTTGTTCATTCTTTTGTATACCTCACAGATCGTTTGGTCACATTATATGTTTACTTTGAATTTTTCATAGAAATTAAGTGATAGATAATTTTACCCTATCCACTATTTTGTTTACTATGGTGAAATAACGAATAAGGATAAATTTGGTGTAATGGGTAGGTTGAAGCTCTCTCAAGGTATCAAATTTAATTTTTGGGTATAGTTTATTTAATATTATTAAATTATGAGTTGATTTACATTGTAATAATTTACCTTTAAAAATTTATAAAATTATCATTAAATGTTTGGTATCAAATATTATGGATGGAAAATTTCTATACAACATACATTACAATTTAAAAAAGTGAATTATGAGTTGCAACACAAATATAAAAAAATGACCATATTTTATTGATACCAATTATATTTACATCACAAAAGTAAAAGAAAAAAACATCCTCGACGTCGTTGGACGGAATGTGTGCCACAGGATAGTGGTCGACGGTTGTGGGTAGGATTTCTTCGTGCAACTTGGGGTGTTGGCTCCTCCTCTTCATCTTCTTCCTCTTCACCTCGACCCCTATCTTTATCTTAATCTCCTTCTTTCGTTGTTGAGTTTGGTGTTATCCTAGCCTCCCATCGTGTCTCATTTCTACGAGAAGGTGGTTGTAAAGATAAACCACCTTGATAATATAATGACGTTGAGGGTGTTTGCAACACTACCAACGGATAACTGTTTGATGTTGCATAAGCTAATTTTGCACAATATCTGGGAATTGTTGTTGTTAGAGGATACATCGGCATTTGTATCAGCGTAATATGCTGGGGACGGAGGTGCCGTGGAAAACACACCTAGAGGGGGTGTAGATGTAGGGTGGTACAGTGGTGCATGTGTAAAATATATGGGGTTAGTGAAAGGAATAACAAAATATGGAAGGAATTGATCGAGATGTGGGCAGACATAGGTGCCCCTTATTAGGTTGGAACCGAAGACAAACTCGTTGGCCACGTGCTCTATACCTACGATTCTGGGGAGGTTGTCGTGGCCTCCTCAAACGAATTTGCCTACTTCTAGCGTCTACCAATAGCAGATATGGCTTCCTAAAGAGTCTAAACCATGGCATGTACTTCGCAGAGGTCGTCGTCTTTGGTGCGAAAAAATGTTTGTGCATGGGTATGAAATCGTTCCTATAGTCCCAAATGTTGATATACTTCTTGTGCAATTCTCACCAATTTTTGTCGGTTTTCCCTTGTAAATCAAGCTTGTGTAGTGCTTCGATGTCTTGGGTGACGGTTTAATATTTTGCTCCATCCAAACTGTTGCATCATTCGATCAGATTCGTTCATCTCCACCATTGTGTAAACTACCAAAGGCACATTCGCGTCCCACATACTTCGATTGGCCAAATATTCATGCGGGATGCGTTGTACGATTTTCAGATCGGTGTATGACATCAATTTAAATTGTAGTGCACAATTACAAATTTTGTTATCTACAAAACATTAAATTTTAATTTATTGCGTAATTATTATATGTTTGAAATTAACTAACCTCGGCTTTCGAATGTTGATCTAACAACAACTGGATATTTTTGAGTTGCTTCGGTAGTCCCACATAACTCGACCCATGGTTTCACCTACACAAACAATATGTTAATTCAAACATATAATAAATAAACAGAATTTACTATGGTAATTATATTATTATCAAATGAATTATACCTTGTCACCAGTGGGAATGTATAAGGGGCGTCCACTCGGGGACATAAAAATGGTAGCCACCACCACGCCCACGACTGCAGCAGGAGCAAACAACCATCAATTGACATCTAATCCAAGTTCGTCACTCGAAACAACTCCCGGTACAACATGGTCAACACGACTGATCCCCAACTCAGTTGACCACATTCTTTGAAGTCAACCAGATGTAGTAGCCACTTTATATGTACCAAATTTCGAGATTTATTGGGCATTAAAATGCCCCCGATTATCCTTGGGATGAATGCTCGGACGTATTGTTCTTTTTTGAGGGCAATCGCGTGATCATCAAGTTTATTGAAATTATCTTTCAACCATTTCATCTTTATCTGGCTATCTTGAAACTTGTTTAGCACCTTCCCTAAAAATGCATCACAAAGGTCCCCCTTATCGGAATAACCACTGCCCCCGTAATGACTGGCCCATCCATCGCTAAACTGAGTTGTAAAGCTATGTCCTTGAGCGTGATTGTACACTCACTGCATGAAAGATGGAATGTGAGTGTTTCAAGTCTTCATCTTTCCACCAACGCACTGATAAGCGTGTGATCTAATTTACAACCCCTGAGCATATGAGACGTATGTAAGAATCCCACATCTTGCAAATGATCATGAATTGCATTAGGTGCGCTCTTTGATAAATTGTGTATGAACCCCTTCAAATCCCGATCATCCACCTATTTATATCAAAAAAATAATTTAAAAAATTTAAAATTAACTTAATTAAAATTAATAAAAATAAAATTTTTTCCTTACCATTGCCAATTGTGCAGTGGAAATGTGCTTGTCGTCGAAATGAATAAAAGAACTTGCCATTTGTGAAAATTAATCAAAATGAATAATTTATGAAATAATAAAGTAAAACTAGAATATTTTTATACAAATTTATTGGAAAATTTTGAACTTATCTTGAGAGAATAGAGAGAATGGAGAGAATTGAATTTGAGTGAAAAGGGTGGAAAATGGTCTCGATATGTATAGAAAAAAGTTACTGTTGGACCATTTATAATTTTACCGTTGGTCTAATTTAAAATTTGACTGTTGTGAATTTACAGTTGGAAGAAAGCACGTCCACCTGCCAACTAAGAGAAAAACGCATCTAGCTGGGCGTGTTTTCCTGCCAACTGTGTAGAAAGCGCGTCCAACAAGGCATGTTTTCACTCACTCTCTCTCTCTCCAAAACTGGCCTAAAAGAACAACCTATTCGACCAAATATTTTTTTATCTTTGACATATTTCGCTCATATAGTTAGGGGTGTTCAAACAGTTAACCGAACCAAACTAGTAATAACAGAATTAATTGAACTTTTTAATCCTTTAACCAAATCGAAATGTTTTAAAAAAATTAACCAAACCCAAATATTTTAGTTAATTTGGATGGTTAACGAATTAATTGAAAATTATATTTTTATTAAAATAAATATAAAACATACAAAAAATAAATTAATAATTATCATTTAATCAAATTATCCGAATTAACCAAATTAAAACTACGTATATATTTATATTATTAAGTGCTAAGTTCGAATTAAATCAATTCGGTGTAGTAATTCGATTTTAAAGAAATTTTTACACCCTTGTAATGGACGGAAGGGAAACTCAGTTTTTGAGTATGTCTAATTTTGTGAATTGAAAAAAGAGTAGTTTGAAAAAAAGGAAAAGCAAAATCCCCAAACTTATATTAGCGGAAGAGATTGTTTCTGTCATTCAGATTTGAATAGGAAAAAGAATAAAAACAACAGAAAATCTTCATTTCTTTCCTTGCACTGAGAAAATAATAAATCCTTGGAGAAAACCCAATTGAGCGCTGGAACCATCGAATTCGAAATACACTTGTACCTGTTCTTTTTTATCTCTTCATATAATTGGACTGAAATAAGCAGAAGAAAAAAGCGACGCGGAGTAACAAGAAGATGAAGCTTCAGCTTTGCTTCACCTTCTCCTCCTATTGATTTTCGCCCCCCTTTTCATGGCCTCATCTCAACATCGCTGCGTTTTTGGTCTCTCCCTCTCTCTGATTTTCTTCTGATTTCTTAGATTGTTTTCTCTTTAATTGCCGAGGAAAATTTGTTTCCATTTATTAATTGTTAGCATCTTTTGTCTTCTTTTTGCTTAATGGATTAATGAAGTTCCTGAATTTTGCCATTTCTTTTGTGTCATTTTTGGTGTCAGTGGGGAATATACCATATGATGCTACTGAAGAACAGCTTATAGAAATCTGCAGGGAGGTTGGCCCTGTTGTTTCCTTCAGGTTTGCGTTTTTGTTTTACAAAATTCCAACATTTAATTTAATTCTTGGGGTTTTGAAAGTTCAGTTTGCTTAAATTGATTGCAGTATCTTGTAATGTTTTTAACTATGCCAGAAAAGAATATGTACTGGATTCAATTTGTTTTCAAGCAAACTGTGTTGCATAATTGATTTCGCTGCTTTAGTTGCATTTTTGACACTGATGGTTGGGAAAAGTATAATGGTTATGGAATTATGACGATATGATTGTAGAAAATTTAAAACTTTTTAATCTTGACACTTAGGATAGGATTTATATTGTCAGGGAACCCGGAGTAACGCTAACACAGCCATTCAGTAAACGTGCTGATGTAGATAGATGTTCACCACTCGCTTGTAAAAATAATTTGGGTGCATGAACTAGGAAATATCTCCGTTTCTTTTATTAACTTGTGATGAGAAGGCATTTTGGAAGTTCTAAAGTTGAAACTAAGAATTTTGACCGGAATCATCCTTGGATCTACATGCTTCTTAACATTTGCATTAATTGCTGGTCCAGATTAAATGTTAAGGTTAGAAAAGTTACCTTTATGATTATTGATGGTTCGAAACACATAGGTCCACTGAAAGTGGCTGGGCATATGATACCTTAGTATTTATACCTTTGACCAATATAAAGTTTAAGGGCATGAAAGTTCAGAAGTTAGAGCACAAATCAATTTGATTGTTTTTAATTTGCATTTTTGTCCTCAGTTAACTACATATTTATGTGCTTTGTTTTTCTATGGTTGAAGTTCCAGCTACGCTTTGTTTTTCTAAGATTTTCTTTATTAGCGTCTTTCATTTTTTAATTTCCCTCCATTTCAGACTGGTGATTGATAGAGAAACTGGCAAACCAAAAGGCTACGGGTTCTGTGAATACAAGGATGAGGAGACAGCTTTAAGTGCTCGACGGAATCTTCAAGGTTATGAGATCAATGGCCGGCAATTACGAGTTGATTTTGCTGAAAATGACAAAGGCTCTGATCGAAATCGGGAACAGGTGAACTATCCCTGGAACCTCTATTATTCTCTGTATCTTTTGTTTTTTTGGAAAGAATCATGAATTTGTCTCCGTTGTAGGTTCGTTTGTTGCACTTCCATTGTTCTAAATGTGATCAGATGAACATTGGTTTATGATGGCATTAGGACAGTATAGATAGCTTTTTAATATTTTTTATTTTGATTGATGTGATTTATTTCATTGTTGATCTGATTTAATTTAAGCCTAGAACTGCCCAATTTACCTTCTCCCTAATCAACTTGTGTTTGTGTTTTATCCAGACTCCAGAATTTCAGTTATCATGGATTTATGCTAAACCCTAATCAACTTGTGTTTGCGATTTTTTATGCTAAACCCTAGCTTCTGCTTTATGAACATTACAGTAATCTGTTGAAAGATAAAAAAGTATATATGCTCTTGCTGTAAATTATTCAATACTGTTCATTTTTAAATTACAAGGTTTTGGATTTTTAAATTCCTGTAAGATTTTTATTTTACTAGGGAATATTCCAATTCTTAAACATGCTATTAACAATTGCACTCATAAGAAAAAGAAAAACTGCTTCAAACTTGGTATGCCCACATCATTGTCCCTTCTCAGGAGAAAGTGATAGAAAGGACAACTGAAATTGATGTAATTCTCCAACACCAACATCCCTTTTGAAAGAAAGAGAGAATAATCATCATCTCTAGGGGGCCTTTTATTTTTAACTCTTATGCAGGGTAAGAGGAAAATGAAAATTGTGATAAAGTTATTTTTGTCTATGTTACTTGGACACTGGTTTGAGTGTGAAATATGGATATGTACCCAACACGGGTATGTTCAATCGTTTTCAAAATTTTTGTATGTACTTAGATGGACTTTAGAAGGCTAGACATGGGGTGTTGAACATAGGTACTTCAGTATATAGTAGAAATTCTATCACATGAAAGTATGCATAATACAATTAAAATGTAAATATTATACTAAAATAAAAGTTCTATTTAGTGGTAAAGATAATGTTTTAGTAATGTAAATAGCACGGGCTCAAATTCAACCACATGCAATTTTTTATTTGTTTTTTACGAGACTAACATCCCTCAAATAGTATAAGTTATTTTAATTATGAAAAGGCATTCACAAAATTCCCCAAACCGAGTTGGTGCCTGGTTAACTTGTGACACCAACTCAGCCAGGGGCTTAAATAATAGTGTATATATATATAATATTAGACCAGTGAAAATGTTTGCTAATATGACTGCTGGCCAGTGAAATTTTATCATTTGGCTTGAACCATTATATTGGAGGATAAGCCTGCTGCATACTTCATGCTTGTAAAAAATCTGTGTTCTGTAACCTTGGTGATTCTTGAGGCTTATTTCATTGCAATAAAAGCAAATAAGTGAATTTTGTTTTATAGCAGGGTCGTGGTGGACCTGGAATAGCAGCAAATATTGGTTAGTATTTATGTTTCATTGGGCCATACCTCCCCCCCCCCCCCCTTCCCTTTTTATTTTTCTTCCCTTAACTGAGACTTATAGATCCTCAAAAATAAGTTGGTGGTCCAGCAATCCTGGGTGAATCTGTCCAGCACCAGCCTATTGGTCTCCATTTGTCTATTACTGCTGCAGCTCTCATGGCTGGTGCTCTTGGTGGTGCGCAGGCTGGTCTGCAGCCTAATCAAAATGTTTTGCCAAACCAGTCTGCACCAGCCAGTGACCCCTTAACACTCCATCTTGCGAAAATGTCCAGGAGCCAGCTGAATGAAATTATGTCCGAGTTGAAGGTATGCTTTGACCAATATATACTGTTTACAAAGATCCATTTTGTTAATAATTTAATGGTATTTTATGTCTTTTCTTGACAGAAAATGGCTACACGAAATAAGGAACTAGCCCGTGAGCTGTTGCTTTCAAAACCCCAGTTGCTGAAAGCTATTTTTCAGGTTTGCTTCATTGTTGGAATTTATAAACAAAAAAAAAAAAAAATGCGAAGAGATAGTCTTTGTTCTAGTTAGAAGTTCCATCTCATAATTTTCAACCTTTGTCCACTTTCTTTAAAAGCTCTAAATTCCAAAAAGAAATGAATTTATTGCTCAAAAATCAAGCCTTCTTAATTACAATCGATAAACCCTTTAATTTCTTTTAGGTTTTTATCTTAATTCTCCTCCACTAAATCTTATATCCCAGTCACAACTGGATTGAGGTCCTTTCTAACCCGACATGGAACTGACAATTTCCGTATAACAAGATGCCTCCCTAGTTCTTTTATCATGACAACAATCATCTGATTTGTCTTCCTTGTCAAGTGGAGAAAGTACTTGTTCTTTCTTATGTTTATTTTCAAAGCTTAAAAATACTATGAACAGAATAATGCTTCTTTCGTTCTTTATCTGGACTTCGCTATTTTTATGTGGGAAAAAGATGATTTATCTTTGTAAGTGTATGCAATAATGTGTTTGCAATGGTAGTTTCTTTTCTTCCTCAGCATACAACTAGGTTTCAGACATGTATATTCTTGCATGCAACTACTGTGCAATTTTAGTTTCTTTTGCAGACTGTAACTTGTCTGCATTTGGTTGAATTATTAAATGTAAAGGTTAGAAAATTGAAGTAGTTTTCTTAATAAAATTATGATTTAATATATAAAAAATTGAATAATATTAATTTAGCCCCATAGTCTTTGATTTGTGCCCTTTGTTTTAGACTCAGTTTGTAGCAGAATTAATTGAGACATTATTAACTTTTTTAACAACAAAAGGCATTTGTTAGAAAGTCAATCAAAATAAAAAGGTATTATTTGTCTTTACCAAGTTTTACACCCTTAACTTTAAGACACTTTTATCTGTAAGGAAAAATATAGATCTGGTCTTACATCTTTCACTTTGCTTTTCAGGCACAAATAATGCTAGGAATGGTCACCACAGAAGTGGTTCGTTTCATTGTCTCAAAAAAGTTTTGTTAGCTTGTTCATATAAAGTTCATATAATGTATAATATATATATTGTTGTATTTACAGTTGCAGATGCCAAACATTCAACTGCCTCCTGGTCAACTAGCAGAGATTTCTATACAAGATTGTCAGCATAGTAAGCAGCCAATAGCACAAACTCTACATCAGAAAGCTCAGACTGGCTTGATCCCTAAAGTACTAGAAGGTCAAATGTCTGCTATGCCTCTTAATTCTTTAGCTCACTACCAATTTTCTGCAACTGTGCAATCAACTTTACATCCTCGAACGCAGCTTCCACAATATTCCTGCAATCATGTTCTACCACCAGCTGCTTCACAGTCTTTTGTTCCCCAACTTCCTTCCCAAAACCCCCTTGTCAGACCACAAATTCGGGTGACAAAATCCTCATCTTTGAACCAGCATCTGCAGACATCATTGCCACACTCGGGACAGCTTGCAACTGCTAATTTAAGTCGCAACAATCTAATGGTATCGCCAAATGCGGTCATGCAGTTAACTCCTTTGCCTACTCCCTTACCAGATTCTGGATTTCAGGTACAAATATCTTTTACCAACTTAAATAGTTTATGTTAATTACATGTTTGCATCTTAGATTGTGTTCTCCTTTGTTACTTTAAATCTAGGCTATGTTCTTTTGAGAAAAATCTTCAAATCATTGGATTTGAAATTCTAAGAATTTGCAGCACTGTAAATATTATGATCTCTCTTTTCTTCTTTTAGAGTAGCTTAACAAGAAGAATTAGTTATTTCGATTGTTTTAAAATTCAAATAGTTAATAAGAAGAATTAGTTCTCTTTTTAGGGTAGCATGTTTTTGAGTAGTTAACTAGAAGAATTAGTTATTTCCATTGTTTTAAAATTCAAATAGTTAATAAGATTCTCACTCTCAGTGTAGTATAACAATGGTTGGCTGCTTTTAGTATCCTAGAATGGTGCATTAACTTTTTTTTTAATTACAGCCTGGTCCATCAATAACACCAGTCTTTGCAGAGAAGTCAAGTGCGGTTCACTGTCCTTCAGAAGCAATAAATAGGCCATCAAAAATGGTAAAATTAGATGATGGAAGAAGCAGCTCTTCCTCAACAGGGGCTTTGAATATATCCAATGCAAGTGGTTCCCGAATATCACAAACATTTGGCGTTGATTCAACACTTTTCAATAAAATAACTAGATCAGAAGAGGTGCAATATGCTGAGAAGCCGGTTTCTCAGGTATAATCAGTGATAGCAGAAGTTACAACAATGCATACTGTATTGTGAGTTCCTTTTTTATTTGTTATTGCTTAAACCTAAAATGGCAGGTCATTCTTGAGGGTTAAGTGGAAGGGTTGGTATCGGTTTCATGCAAAAGAAACATAGTTTCTCAAATTATAACTTCTCCTTGATTTAGTTTGTTATTGGGGCTAGATGCATGCATTGCAGTCCTGATGTCTATTTAATCATTTGCTGAACTGCAAACATGAGGCGAATAAAAATTAACCATCCCAAACGTATTGATTAAGTGAATTTAATCAAGTTAATGATATGCATAAAAATGGTTAAGGTTGTAATTTAAATGTGGTCCTATGTTAAACTATTTCCTCTGATCTCATTGTTCGAAAGACTTAAATCTGTGCTGTTTTAATTATGCCTAAATAGATGGAAAGTGAGGTTTATACAAGTTCAAACTTGTTATCAAATGTATGGTTTTTGTAGTACTTTCAATTTCAGACCATCAGGTCCGATGTGTTTTGTCTGGTTAACCAACTTTAATATTATTATCTATCTCAGTTTCTTGTAACTGTAAATCTCTTGACTTTTAGAGAGATGTAGAAGTAGGTTAAGAAAAATAGTTTATCAATGCTTGTGTCATATCATCTTTCACTGTTGACTAAATAAGATATGACAGAGTCTATATATGTTGCCACAAATGGATTCTAAGGTTACAGTTTGATCCTTCAAGGACTTTATAAATGCTTGCTGTCTACTGCAATAGGAACTTTCTATGTTCATGCCATATATTCACTAGGACCTGTTAACATCTCTAATGACCAAATTGTCAAGGACAAGCACTAGTCACCACAACTGTTTTGTGGTACGGAAGTAATGCTATGCATATCTGTATCTGAAAAACATGGCATACTTTTAATAAAATTTGCACGATTTTGTGCAAATCATAGTTCAATATGATTGATTTGATAATAAATCACATAATTCATGTTGAACTAACCAATGCTATTGTAGTATGGCGTGATCTCACATCCTGTTGTTGCTCTTTGTCAGCCACAACTCGCACCTGATATGGAGTCTGTTTTACTACAGCAAGTGCTAAGCCTAACACCGGAGCAGTTGAGTTCATTGCCACCTGAACAACGCCAACAAGTCATTCAACTTCAACAGGCATTGCGACAAGATCAGATGCAGGCATCATAGCTAGCAGACTTCCAATGCAAGGTGTTGTCTTCCATCATCTTTTAACTTACTGGAAGGAGTAGCACTCTGCTGTCTATTCATTGTTTTCTGAATGCGTGTAAAATTATTTTATTAAAATTATTTTATTTTTGCAGAAGAATACAGTTCTAGATTTGTTAATCAAATAAGCATAGACCATGAATGTAACATTTATAAGCTTGTTACGAGAATATAGGAATAGGAGAAAAAAGAACCAAAAGAATTTTGTATTATGTTCTCGTTGTTTGTTTTTGGATTGCCGTTTGGCTTTACCTTTTGCCTAACTTGGGACCTGTGGACTTAGGTAGTTAGCTGTGTATCAACTAAAAATTTTCGGAATTTTAGTTCAATTTTGGTTTATTCTGTATGCATGTTTGATTCTCCCGGGTTCAAATATGTGTCTGGAATGCTATTTGGCTTTTAGCTATTGCCCGACTTTTAGTTAATTACACCATGAATTCCTAAAACTTTTTATTTAAATTAGTCTTCGCTTTAATGTTCGAAATACCTGATATTAGGTTTCTATGTTTGCAACAAATATAATCGATTTCAATTAGTAGGGTTTAGCAACTAATCATGACCTTGGAAGAGTCAAATTTAATTTTCAACATAGCCTTTCGATATTGTATAATTTGATATTTTCTAGGCAAGTTTAAAAGTGTGGCATGATGTCTATTTTCGTTTATCCATGTTAGTCTCGTATTACTCCGGATTAATTGCTTTGGTCAAGGATTTGTGGTTAATACTAATCAAGAGCATATTGGATAAATATCATCATATCACTTGGGGGTGATGGATTTTCCTTAACCACTAATAGGTGTCTATTTGTGATATATTTTGAGTCCTTTTACTCGTGTTTTAGTGTTATTTTAGTATTTAGTACTTAGGTTGTAACGTAATAAATATAGTTGTTTGATTTTTTTTTTTAACAGTATAGAAGAAAATCAATTAAGCTCCTACGTTTGATGTGGCACAATGGTTGGTTAAAATTTTTTATTTCACAGGAAATTCCACGTGGAATTTTATTACAGTTGTTAAAAAAATTAAATCATGTTATATTTCAAACAAAGAAACCCTTCAACCGCATTGGGTAAAATCAGATTGAACCGACAAAATCTAAAAGTTGCGACACATTTCTATCAAAGAAATCGTACAGACTTATTGTATTCAAACCCCGATACGAATCGAACCTAGAACATAACCCATTCTATGAATCGAAACCTAATCAGAAAACCCATCTTTTGATTCGAAACCCAAAAATCCTAATCCCAAAATCAAGTTGTTCCTTCCAAAACCTAGAACGATAACTGATTGTTTGAATCTAACCCTAATTTCTGAAACCCAAACAGCTAACTCCTTATTGAAATCAAAACCCTAATTCTCTAAACCCCCAAACCCCTTTCATATTTTGAAGAAGTCGCAGGGTCGAAGCAAAATCGAATTGGTAGTGTTTGCTGTGGTGAAGTGGCTATGATAGCAACAAGATAAGCCTTTTTAAACAACTTAAAAGATTGAGATGCCTTCTGTTGTGTCTGTTTTCAACAGACTTATGGTCCCAGCTTCTGCAAGTGGCTATACGCGGACCGTATCTTTATGTTAAAGCTTAGTTTGTTTAGTATATTCCAAAAGAACCAGTAGATTCTCTTCTTTAGATATATGGGAAATAATATTAAAATAATCATTTTATATTATTTGAAACCGCCATAGTTTGTCTTTTGTGTGTAATTTTTATTATTTGATTTGAGATGTGTTAAATCTGAGAATATTGATATACTATAATATAATAATGAAGTATATATTTTATCATGTTTGTTGCAGAATGACGGGGGATGCAGGAAAAATATATGTATTAAGATATATGTATTAAGATATTTCTTTTGTGGGAACTTTGGTATAAATCCTAAATGGGATTATGTAGGAGGGACCGTAGAGAAATTCCAAGTTGACCTTGATTTGTTATGCTATTGGGGCATAATAAATAATGTAGAAGACTTGGGTTATGGGGGTAAATTTTGTATTTACTATGAGGTACCAAATGTAGTCTTTAATGGAAATACCTTAGTCCTAGTTCATGTTGGCAACAGTGAGGCAAATGTCAAACATTTTAGAACATAGATTTGATGTAAATCTTTGTGGCAGATAGTATTGATGATGTTGATGGAGAAGTACCTGCAGGAATTAATAGAGATGTTTGTGGGGGTAGTGGGAATATTGATAAGGGAATTAATACAGAGGTTGGTGGGGGTAATAGATTTAATAAAGTTTAGGGACAGGTGGCGGTGAGGGAATAATGATGAGGTGGGTCAAGGAATTAATATTGATGTGGGTTAGGGAAGGGTAGCTGTTGGCATTGTTGAAGATGCAGGTGAAGAGGTGTGGGAAGACTGTTGAAAATCAGGTATTGATTTTGAAGCTAAGGGTGAAGAAACAGGTGCCGGTAATGATGATAATGTTGAAGGGGATGGGGTTGTGGGAGATGATTTTTTAGGGAAAGATACTGAAAATGTTCATGAGGGCGAGGTTGATGGGCATGAAAGTGAGTACATGGACTCATCAGATCCAAGAGAAGAGGGGGACAATGAGAAGGGTGATGATTAACTGAGGACACCATACGATGGGTAGAACTCTATAGGACATATGTATGACTCTAAATGTGTAATCCCTATATGGGAAATAAGGCTTAGGTTCCTAGATATATTTAAGGATGCTGTCAAGAAATATGCCTTTGCTAAGGGAGTGTAGTTAAGGTTCACAAAGAATGAACCAGGAAGAACAAGGGTATGTTGTAACCAAGGGTGCCCTTGGAAGTTTTATGCTAGTTATGTCAGTAGGCATAATTGTGATATTGTCAAAACATACACTCCTGTTCGTAAGTGTTATAAGATAAGTAAAAACACTTTGTTGTCTTTAGATTAGTAAATACTAAATAATATTTACGGATTCACT
The DNA here is from genome assembly GCF_025698545.1 of Gossypium raimondii. Classification (NCBI taxonomy): domain Eukaryota; kingdom Viridiplantae; phylum Streptophyta; class Magnoliopsida; order Malvales; family Malvaceae; genus Gossypium; species Gossypium raimondii. Next base: position 28,592,436 of record NC_068570.1, on the reverse strand, counting down.
CGTCGAATTTGTGGTCTTGAAATCACTGTTTTCTACACTACATAAAATGGGTTAATACAACTCTCTCCCCTTAAGAAATTTCGTTATCGAAATTTTTACCTAAGAGTAAGTTTGGATATTATGATTTCATCAATTTTTTAGATTCCCAAGTAACTTCTTTGATACCGTGTCAATGCCACAGTATTTTTACTAATGGTATTCGTATATTTCTCAGTTCTTTAACTTCCTGAGTCAGAATTTTAATCAATTTTTCACGCATGGTCTGTAATACAGTTTTTAAGTCTTGAACGTGTAACAGCCCGTTTTCAGTCAAATCGGAACAGTGGTTTTGTGATCACAAATTTAAGGTCGAAAAATTTATTTTATATTATTTTATTGCCTACAGCATGATAGTAATACCGTAGAAAATTTTCGTTAAGAAATTTTACCGTTTACATGCTCAATTTGATGAAAAAGACTAAATCACGTAAAGTGTAAAAGTTGAGTTCTAGTAGCTAAATGTATTAAATAGTTATAGAACCTTAAAGTTTAAGTCCTTATATGATAATTAGACCATAAATAGAGATAGTGGATGCACACGACTTGGTATAAGTGTAATTAGAAATGTTTTTAAAGGTTAATTAAGTAATTTGTAAAATAAAGATAAAACTAATAAAATAAAATAAGCCATCATATTTATTCTCATCTCTTACAACTGAAATTAAGAAAGTATGGAAGCCATGGAAGCTTGAAGTTTTAGAAAAAAAATTTACCTTGCATTGGTATGAATTTTTGTCTTATTTTAATTATTTCTATATTTTCGGGATCGTTGTAGCTTAATCTAGCTAGCCCGGTGACTAATTTGTGAAACTGTTAATCTATCAGGGTTTTAACATTAACGAATATACATGAGTTTTGATGTTTGATGATAGAAAATGAATATTGGTTGTTAAATAAACAACTTTTGTTAAGAGATTTTTGATTGAATTGTCAATTAAGGACTAAATTGAAAAATAGAAATTTTACATGGTTACTTTATGAAATAAATGAAATATAGGGCTTACTAGGGACCTAATTGATATTTGACAATAGTGGGTTGTGGTGGAATTTCATAAAATTTCATTTTTATGAGCTAGGGACTAAATTGCAAAGGAATTAATAATATATGGGTAAAATGATAATTTTCTAAAATATGTTTTTGGGCTAAATTGAATGAATTATATATTAAATTGAGTTAAATTTATCCGTATAGATCAATACAAACCTTGTACGACTTTAGATCAGGGCAAAGAGAAAGTCTCGGATTAATCGGCTCTATATCTACGTACACTCGTCGAGGTAAGTTCATGTAATTAAATCGTGTTTATATGTTTAAATTGAATTATACATGTGTTATGAAATGTCATATATATACCGATTGCATATCTAACGACATACAATGATTACCGAGCCCCATTTGAACTTTAAGAATTTGTAGGATACAAATGACATGTAATTAGAGTTTACATGATTTGAGTTTACATGATTTGAGTATTGGTCCTAAGCGTCCTATCGATGACTGAGGTCCTGCATGTGTTGCGGATACTCTATAGCAAACTCAACTTCCTACTTAGGCAGTAAACCCGACAATTTTACAGGAAATAGATCCGTGAATTCGCACACTATCCGTACTCGATCAACTTTCGTTTCAGATACTCTAGAGTCTAGAATATAAGCTAAAAATGCATTACAACCTTTTCAGATCAATTTCTGTGCAGACACTGCTAAAATCATACTTGATGCAAAATCAGGTTTATCAGATTTAATAGAAATCAATTCACCATTCTGACATCTTAAATTAATTCATTTCTGTCTGCAATTCACTACAGCATTGTGTATCGTCAGCCAATCCGTTCTCAAAATAAAGTTAAACTCATTAAAAGGCAATAACATCAAATCAAAGAGAAAGTTGTAGTCCTAAATTTTCAATGGTCATTGTTTGCAAACTAGATCAACTATGACACTTTGACCTAATAAGTTCGTTACTTTAACGACACAATCAGTTGACTTAACTGGTAAAGTCTTTTTCGTTATTAATGTAGTGCGTACATATGCATAGGTAGACCCAGGGTTAATTAATACATACACAATAACATCAAAGATAGAAAAAGTACAAGCAATAACATCAAAAGCCAAGGCCTCCTTGCGTGCACGAATTGCATAAGCTTTGGCAAGAGCTCGAGCTTCAAATCGAACTAGTGTATCTTTGGTTCTGATTGTACTAACTTTTGTTGATCCACTATTTCCTGGTTTTCTGTATTTCATAGGAGTAACAACAGGCTTTACATTCTGGTCTTCATTCAAATCAGCTTGATTCGGGCAGTCTTTCATATATTGATCAAGAGATCCACAAACAAAATAGGACCCGCCTTTCAATCTACATAACCTAGAATGATTCCGGCCTCAATGGTTGCATTCAAGTCTAATAATATTCCGAACATTACCTACACTAGCTACTGAAGTTGTCAGTGGTATCATATTAATCTATTTTGATCTATCTTTTCCAGAAAACCTTGATGGTGTTGAAAAATGACTACCAGATTCTTTCATTTTCTCCAACGGGGAAGTAGAAAATGCTCTGGATGTATTTTTCTTATTAAAGTCATGAGTTTTCTTTTCATTCTGTTTCCTGTGGTTGTATACTTTTTCCATTTTTTTGAGCTCGATTAGATAAAACTACGAACTCATGGATTTCCATTGCACCAACCAACATCTTGATCTCATCGTTTAATCTATCTTCAAAATGGAGACACATTTATTTTTCAGTAGACACAATCTCACGAGCATGTTTACTGAGCTGTACAAACTCATACTCGTATTCAACAACTGATCTAAATATCGTATCCAACCTCTGCATTCGCTACAACAGTTAGAGTCGACCACCAATGAAAATTCTCATATTTTAAAAGTGATACTGCATACCTCAGATGATCCTCGAGAAGACACAACATCTCATCTAAAACTCTCTATGTGTGTTCTAACTAGTATTCAGCTTTAGTCGGGTCATCACTCATATTACCGCAAAACTCTTTGGCCCCATATTTTTGAACTTTATCAATAAAAATCCTATGGATATTCTATCGTATAGGGCTTTGAGGACGAGGGACGAGGGGGTGGAGGTTGTTGAGCCGCGAGATTAACTCTCATATAAGCAGTAAACATGTCATTCATCATATGGAGAAAGGCACCTTGAGCCTCCTCCCTGGGCCTTTGCAACCTAGGCAAATTTTGAGCAGCTCCTTGATCGATGGCTGAAATATAAATCTATACCTCGTCGAAATTTTCTTGATCGGATTCAGTTGACATATTTTATTTATACAAAAACAAGTCAGCTGATAAGGAGTCATCACACTATCACAAGTTATAAAGTGGCATGTATCACTAGACTCAATACATGCTACGTTCGATCCTAGAACTGACTAAACCGTAGCTTTAATACCACTAAATGTAACACCCTATACTTGGTCCGGTCACCTAACCCGAGCTATAAGGTATTACAACTGTAAAACATCAACATTATTCACTATCTCAATATAAATGATCAAACATTTCATAACATAATATAATTACAATCATTTAATGATAATCCATCATAATTGAGCGCAAGAAGCTAATAAAATAACATAAGAATAAATTGGACTAATCTAAAAATTTTACAAAAATTTAGGTAAAAAGTGTAAACAAGGGTCACACGGTAGTGTGGCCAGGCCATGTGACAAGGCTAAGGCCGTGTGGTCCCATAACATGGTCATGTGCCTAGGCAGTGTAACTAACTGTTGCCGTGTGGACAAGCCTGCACCAAAATTAAGCAGACCACATGGCCGTGTCATGCAACCTTATGAGACACACGATCATGTGGTAGACCGTATCACAGGTCGTGTGTGTATGAAAGTACCTTCTAAACAAGAAATTTCAACCTAAATTACTTATACCATAAGTCATGCAATTGTCAGCCAACAAACCTACAAAAAATGTACCAAAACATGCGAAAACATACCAAATAATAATAAACCTAAGTGCCTAACCAATATGCCCTCATTGATACCATAATTCAAACATAAGCATCAACCAACCGAACCTGAACAAAACTAACTTTAACCATTTAATTTTCAGTAGACACTGTTTGCAAACTAGATCAACTATGACACTTTGATCTAATAGGTTCATTACTTTAAGGACATAATCAGTTGACTCAACTGGTAACCTCTTTTCCATTATTAACGTAGTGGGTATATATGAAAGTGTTAACCCAGGGTCAATTAATACATACACAATAACATCAAAGATAGAAAAGTTACCAGCAATAACATTAGGAGTTGAGGCCTCCTCGCGTGCATAGATTTCATAAGCTCTGGCTGGAGCTCGAGCTTCAAATCGAACTACTTTATCTTTGGTTCTGCTTCTACTAACTTATGTAATGCCACTATTTCTTGGTTGTCTACCTCTCATAAGATATTTAATAAAAATATTTGCGGGTTCGATTTATAGAAACGAGGTCCCAATACCTCATTTTTTAAAACCACTTTACTTTAGGGACAAACCACTTATACTTAACTATTCGTCCAAATAGAAAAAGTATCAGATTAAAGTTCTATATAATACTATATTAGACTCGTGAATATTAAATAATTATATTTATGGACCCATTCGTCGGATTTGTGGTCCCAAAATCATTGTTTTTTATACCACTTAAAACGAGTTGTTACATCGCTCCTACTCTGGTTTTGGTTACGCATACAGTAGCTGGGAAATTTTCAAATGTATGACAATCTCCAAAGTAAACACATGAAATGTTCTCGAATTGATTTAGCTATTGTCCTGCCATGTTAGTATTGAAACCATTATTAGTAAAATTCTTTAGCATATTGTTCATAGAAAATACCTGAGTTGCTAATGAAGTGAATACATCAACTTCATGTACTCCTGCTACTCTTTTTCCAGTGGCTGATCAATTGGTCGACCATTGATAATTGTTGCTAGAAATTCTCTCAAGAATCTTATAAGCCTCATTATATGATTTTGAAAGAAGGGCTCTATTTGCAGATGCATCTGCAACCATTCTAGTGTGTGCGTTGAGACCATTGTAGAAAGTCTCCAACTGGATACAATACGGAATACCATGATGTGGACACTTCCATACAACTCCTTGAAAGGTTTCCATGCCTCATATAAGGATTCATCATCGTGTTGTTGCAACGTAGTAATTTCATTCCTAAGCTTGACATTCTTACTTGGTGGAAAATACTTCATCAGGAATCGTTCAACCAATAACTACCAAGTACTTACTGAACTAGGCGGTAAAGAATTCAGCCATGCTTATGCTTTGCCGTTAACGAGAATGGAAATAGTTTCAACCTAAATGCATCTTCTATGACTCCTGCTAATTTAAATGAATCACTCACCTCCATAAACAATCGAAGGTGAAGGTGTGGATCTTCAGTGGGTGTTGCATTAAATTGTCCCACCATTTGAAGCATTTGAAACATTACTAGTTTCAATTCAAACTATTGTGCCTTAATCTCGGGTCTTACAATCCCTGGATTGAACTCATGAAAGAGTGGCATAGCATATTGACGGATAGTAAGGTCTTTGTCATCAACAACAAGGATCTGATTTTGAGTATTACTCACTGCATCTTCTCTTTAATTAATATTCATATCTGCGGTTTGTGCGGTTTGTATCTGGGTTGCTTGTCTTCTTCTTTGTCGAAAGGTGCATTCTATTTCAAGGTCAATTGATAATAGATCAATGATTTAGTTTATGTTCATAAACACTTGAAAAATAAAACAAATAAATTAAATAAAAATAATAGAAAAATAAAAATAAACCAAATTGTAAAATAAAATTCACAAATAATGAATAAACATTAAAAATCCTCGACAATGACACCAAAAACTTGGTTCCCTAAAATGTGCAAGTATACACAATCATTAACAAGTAATAAAGTGATAAGTATCAATTATCATCTCCACAAGGATTGTATATGAAAGGCAAAATATTTATGAAATTAGTAAATACAATTTGGTAAAGGAAATAATAAAAGGTGATTGAATCTACTATCACTAAATTAATTCTAAAAATTATCAAGGCAAACAAAATATTATCGAAAATTAAAATAACAATCACAAGATTTACAGACTATGGCATGACAAAGCGGATTACTTACTTTTCCTTTAATTAATAGTATTTAAAACTATGTTGACAATGTTATGGTAAATCCGTTGGCAAATCAATCAAACATGCACCATTCAAATATTTTGTCCACTAATTACCATCTTGTTTGGATGAAATAATTAATTCAAATGTTTTCTAATACTTTATAATGCAAGAATAACATACACGATTTTATTTGAATGAGTAAACAAATGATGCATAGAACATATCAACAAAGTAGAAATAATATTAAACAAAGAAATGCAATTAATCTAGCATCAACCAAAATTAAGCCATAAACTTTTAATTGAAAACAAAAGAATAAAAAGCGATCATGTTTATCAACTTAACATAAGTAAAGAGAAAAAGAGAGACGCTAGAGCCAATTGTGTGGATTTATTGACACTATTGTATTTATAAACTTGTCAAAGACCTTTAGCAATTAATCACCCTTTTTATATTTGTTCATTACCATCCATGCCGATTTTCTTTTTGAAGACCCACTTACACCCTATAGGTTTAATACCTTCAAGTGGGTCAACTAATATCCATACCTGGTTTTTTGACATGGAATCATCTCAGACCTCATGGCCTCAAGCCATTTATCAGAATCTAGGCTCCCCATTGTTTCTTGATAGGTCCTAGACTCATCTTGATCTATAAGTAGAATATCACCATGTGTTGTAATAAGAAATCCATATCTCATAGGTACATGGCGTTCCATTAAAAATCTTCGTGGTAGTTGTGTTTTGAGAATAATTGGTTGTTCCGCAATAATTTGTGGAACCTGTTGTTATTTAATATCTAGTTTAGTGATATACTGTTCCTCTCAGATTTCTCTGAGTTCAATTTTTCTACCACTTTCTTTTTTAGAGACAAGTTCTCTCTCAAGGAAAACTCCTATTCGAGCAACAAACACTTTGTTCTTGGTAGGATTGAAGAAATAATATTATTTAGTTTCCTTAGGGTATCCCATAAATATGCACTTTTCAGATCTGGGTTCGAGCTTTGTAGACGTCTGATGTTTGGCATAAGCTTCACAACCCTAAGTCTTCATAAAATACATACTAGGCTACTTCCTAGTCCATATCTCATATGGTTCCTTTTGAACTGATTTAGATGAAATACAATCTAGTGTGAAGACAGCTGTGTCAAGTGCATGTCCCCAAAAGGAAGTAGAAAGATCAACATGACTCATCATTGATCGAACCATGTCTAACAGTGTTTGATTTCTTCTATCAAAAACTCCATTCCATTGTGGAGTACCAGGAGGTGTAAGTTGTGAGATAATCACACATTCCTTTAAAAGCTCATCAAACTCTAAGCTTAAGTATTCTCCTCTTCGATCTGATCGAAGTGCCTTAATACTTTTACCTAGTTTTTTTTGTACTTCATTTTTAAATTTCTTAAACTTTTCAAGGGCTTCAGATTTATGGCACATAAGATAAATATACCTATATTTATTGAAGTCATCAGTGAAAGTAATGAAGTATTGAAAACTTCCCTTGGCTTGATTATTTATTGGTCCATATACATCACTATGTATTATGTCCAACAAATCATTAGCTCGCTCACTTTTACTATTAAAAGGAGTTTTAGTCATTTTACCTAACAAGCAAGACTCACATATATCAATTTGTTTGAAAAAAAAATCCAAAAATCCATCTTTATGAAGCTTTGATATGCGCTTCCCACTTATATGGTCCAAACGACAATGCCAAAGATAACTTTAATTAAAGTAATTTATTCTTGATCTTTTAGTATTTATGTTATAAATGGGCATATCTTTATCTAAAATAAAGAGGCCATTTATTAATAGTGTTGAACCATAGAAAACATTATCGAGATAAAATGAACAACAATTATTCTTAATAATTATCTCAAAACCAATTTTGTCTAAACAAGAAATTGAAATAATGTTTCTAGTCAAATTGGGAAAAAAATAACAATCCTCCAAACATAAATCAAGTTCACTAAGAAAATGATAAAATATGTGTTCCTACAGCTAATGCAACAACTCTTGCTCCCTTTCCAACTCGCAGGTCCACATCTCCTTTAGCGAGATTCTTACTCATTTGTAGTCCCAATACATAGGTACAAATATGAGAACCACAACTGGTATCTAAAACCCAAGAAGTAGACATTGATAAATTAATATCAATAACATATATGACACCCCAAACCTGACTGGAACGAACCGGCCCGAATTCGAAGCGTTACATTAGCCACTTAAGTAACTCTCCGGCTAAAGACCACTCAATACACACTCCGACCTTATAACACCTCAATCTTATCTGATTATTAGTTATTTATTAATGCAGAAGCAAATTATGAGCCAATTTTAATTTTTTCTTAGGTAACTTAATCTAAGGGCATTTTCGTTATTTTACCACCTATCGTAAAACTAACATGATTTTAGATCTAAATGTTTACCAACCTTTTAGTCAAAATTGTGCGAGTTTTCTTGTAGAATTTCTGTTAAACATTCGTTTTCGTTCGTTTATGTCGAAGTTGGTTTCAACTTGATTTGTTTGAATTCTCTATTAAGTGATCGTTTAACTTCATTTTTAGGCGTAGATATCGAAGGTAGTGATCTCCAACGTGCTAACTCAAGTAATTGCCATTGATTCATCGGTAAGTGTTAGTTTCATTTAATGGTTTTGCGTCGAAGCTTTCGACATAGTTAGTTCAATGCTAAATTATGAAAATTTGGTCGATTAAGTCGTTTAATCATTTATTGGATGGTTGTTTTAGGTTCCGAGATTCTTCTGTGTTGTTCCTACTTCAGAACTATACCAGGTGTGTAATGAAAACCCGATTTTCTACAAATTTTGACCACCAGAAAACATGGCTGTTGATGCCACATGGTCGTCTGCCAGGCCTTGTAACTCACTATTTGTCAATTAGGGTCACACGTGCCAAGGACACGTGTGTGTGTCTAGGTCATGTAACTCACTGTTTTGGAATTAGAGTCACACGGGCTAGGGACATGGGCGTGTGTCCAAGTCGTGTGAGAGGTATTTTGTGTTTCAAGTCACACGGACGTGTGCTTGACCGTGTAACTTACTATTTTGAGCCACACGACCTTGTGCTAGGCCGTGTGTAACTTCAAGAGGGCCACACAGGCATGTGATAAGTCGTGTGGACCACATGGGTCAGCTACCCAGGTCGTGTGAATCCACACAGGTGTGTGGACCAAAAATCAAGATTTTTTCCTAAGGTTGTAATTGTCGTTCAAATTGAACGTAGGGCTATTGTAGGGTTTGTATGATCTGAATTAGACATGGAAACTGTCATCTAACACTCTGTTACTGAATAACCTATTATTATGATATATACATTTGTTATGAGATCTGATAAATAAGTGTGATAGCATTACGTGAGTTTGATATGAAATTGTATTACTGTATACTTATATCTGATATCTATGAGATATGCATCTACATCGGGATTGGGACTATATAAAGAAGAAAGTGTGAGCAGTTTAGTAATCTGCCAATTCTTGTGGCTAAGCCACATATGTTGCTAATTTTGTCCATTTATCACATTCTGATCTGGCAGCTAGGCTGCGATTATTCTAAAAAGTGACATACCGTCACTAAACGGTGTGCAGGGATAGATGGGTACTTTATGCCCTATATGGTGTGTTGGGATGGACGGAGATGGTGTGTAGCGGATAGGGTAGCAATCTACATCTATATTTGATATGTTCTGCATCTCTATCTAAGATACTCTGTGTCTGTTTCTATACCCGGTTCTAAGAATTTGATTGATTAAAGATGATCTAAAATCACATCTGTTATATTACTGTTTAATTGAGAATATAAGGTACATATTGAGTGTAAACTCATTTAGTTTGTTTGTTTGGATTACAGGTAACCACAGACTTAAGCGGGTCGACGTGGCAGAAGCTCAGCCAATTCTCTTTAGTTATTTTACCACTTTTATAAACTTATGCTATTGTGTGTTTATTTCAAATTATGCTTCTGGCGTATGAATTTCTATGTTTGTTTTAATTAATTACATGATTTCTGAAAGGTAAATTTCAAGTAGTTAAAGATTGGTTTGTTTTGATATAAATTGATGTAGCCTCTAGACTTGGCCTTTACTTCTAGGCTGGGTATGAGGGGTTACATTTAGTGGTATTAGAGCCAGGTTTATAAAACTCGGGTTGTGTTTCTGGGCTTCTACTTTTGTTAAAATGTGTTTTGAAGGAAAAAATTATTCGAGTGACTCTGAAAATTGATTTTATAAATGATCAAGTCTTTAACGTCGAACTTGTAAGTACTCCTACTTTAGCTATATTATTTGGCTAGGAAAATACTATGATGATTGAACTTGTGGTTTTAGTTAGAGACTATGATATGAATTATAAAATAAGATATCTGATGAGAATTTTGAATTGATCTGTGAACTTCTGGCATTGTAGATAAGTTGATATAATGAGTTAGCATTGCAGTCGTGGACATGGTTTTTCCTAGGCGTCGTGGACGCCGAAGCAAAGATCGATTAGAGTCATCCTCTTTGGCCAATATGCCCAATCTGGAGGTTTGCGAGACATTTGGTATTCCTACTATTGAGAATGGCTTTTAGACTCCAACATTTGGGGATGACATACTGTCCCAGGCTATGTTGAGCATTTTGGAGAGGGTCACTGAGACCCATTCTGGATTTAGAGGGCGAGGGTTAGTTACTGAACAACTCCGATCAAATGGTTCTGAGCTGTTTAGATGTGTCATAGGAGTCCCCCTACAATGGTTGAGTATTGAGCGTATCATGAACGACATCGACTGCAATCCCACACAGAAACTGAGGGGTGTCATATCTCTACTCTGAGATAAGGCCTACCAGTGGTGGTTGACAGTTGAGCAAGGCTCCCAACCTGAACAAGTCGCTTGGGATTTTTTCAAGAACGCCTTCTAGAGCAAGTATGTGGGGGTGAGTTATGTTGAGGCTCGTAGATGCGAGTTTATGAGCTTAGTTCAAGGAGAGAGGTCTGTGGCTGAGTATGAGGCCAAGTTTCTAAAATTGAGCAGGTATGCTCATTGTTTGGTTCCGAATGACTATAAGAAGAGTATCCGGTTCAAGGAGGGACTGAGGTATGATTCCAGAGTTCTAATAGCTCCTCAGAGGGAGCGGGTTTTTACAGCTTTGGTTGACAAGGCGACGATAGCGGAGGAATTGAAGTGCACTGAGCGTGAGAGGAGAGACCGAGAAAAAGGTTAGAGTAAGCTTAAGAGGGATTCAGATCCCTTTAGTTCTATTCAACATCCTAAGAAATGAGCTAAATTTGACGGGCCTCCGAGGACTGGGCATCAGTTGCAACGACCAAGGTTCAAACCTGTAGCGACTATAGGAGACACCATTCGGACAAGTGCTGGTGTTAAATGATCATGTAATATATGCATGCATGAGTGATAAATTATGGTACATGTGAAAGGGCTTGAATGTGAAGAAGAAATGGTAAGTTGGCATAAAGTGATGTGTGGTGCTTTGTGAATGAATGCAAGTCATTTAAAAAAATGTATTTATAGCTTGAGTATCTAGTTAGGATGATGGATTGTTTAAGTATTTGAATTGTGGTGTCAGTGATGGCACATTGGTTACGCACATAGGTTGATTGTTTGGCATGCTTTGAGTGTTTTTGAATGTGTTTTGAGGGCTTGCATGCATGTGCTTTTGGTATGTTTAGGTATCTAAGCTTTTGGGAGTGAAAATGATAAGTTTTGGGCCAATTTTGAATGCACACGACCTGGGACACGAGTTGTCACACGGTCGTGTGTCACACGCGGTCTACTCACATAGATGCGTGCCTTATTTATTTTCAGTGAGGTTGGTCCACACGGGCACAGAGAGTTACACGATCGCGTAACCTTGAGCTACACGGTCTAGTCACACGACCGTGTGACCTTATATACTACATAGGCACAATTAGTTACATGATCAGCGTACACGGACATGTGAAGTAGTCACACGGGTGTGTGAAGTAGCCACACGGCCATGTCTTGAGCCACACGGTATGGGCTCTGTCACACAAACTGAACACATGACCGTGTGACCCTTGCTTTGAAATTTTTGATATTTTCCCTAAATCTTCTAATTTGTTTCCAATTGGTCATCGATTATTACTAAACTATTTTTAAAGCCTCGTAGACCCGATTTTAGGCACATGAGTGCATGTTTCACTTTAAATTACATGATAATATAAATGTTGATAATTAATTAGAAAATTTGATTCTATTTGATACTAAATGTTCTGTGTTGTACTGTAATACTCCGTAACCCTACTCTGACGACGGAGACAGATGGGGTAGGGGTGTTACAATACCCACTAGTTGCAGCCTTACACGATACAGTATTTTTTCCATATGATGCCATAACCCACAAGTTACGGTTTTACACGATATGGTCCTTCAATGCCATGTCCATGAACTTGTTGTTTCAGAGATTCGTGTGTTTTTGTCCCAACGAACCTCTTTGAAGACCCCGAAGAAAAACACAAACTCTTCAGACTTAAACCCATCTTTCATGAAGTAATAATATCTTGACTTACACGTAATTGACACATCCAGACCTTTCAGACACAACACATTTTTATTATCCAAACACAAGCATCCTTTAACCTCAAGATTTATGTTTCATACTTTGACGACGAAATTTCATGTTATCTATACATGCAATGTAACACCCCTAACCTGTATCTGTCACTAGAATAGGGTTACAGAGCATTACTAGAAATTTTTAACTTAAAATATTCAATTACAAATCATTTCATGAATCGCATCATATTTCATTCAAACACATGCATATCGTCCTTATTCGAGCCTTCGAGGCCTTAGAAACACTTTAGAAACGATTCGGGACTAAACCAGAAACATTTAAAACTTTAGGAAAAAAGTCATAAAAATTCACACCACAGAGGTCACACTGCCATGTGGCTAGGCCGTATGACTCACACAACTGAGACACACGCCCTTGTCTCAGGTCGTGTGGGCATTCAAAGTAGGTTCACACGGTCGTGTCCCAGCCCGTGTAACTCTCTAACTTAGTTCACACGGCCAAGCCACGCACTCGTGTGTCAGGCTGTGTAACTCTTGAAATGTAATGTTTAAAAACCTACAGGGGACACACAACCGTGTCGTGTGGCCGTGTGTCACACACAGCTGAGACACACGCCCGTGTCTTAGGCCGTGTGGATAAGAAATAGGCCATTTTCAAGCCATTTCCTTCACCCTAAACATGCTCACACATTCAAACCATTTGTACTTATTTGAAGCATTCAAAAATGTACCTAAAACATGCATAGTGGAGCTAAATCAATATGGTATCTATCCATACAACCAATATGCCCAAAGGCACCTCAATCACAAACACTAAACATGTTTAAAACTTTTGCATAATTTTAGCCATTAACCAACCATACATTTCTCATCTAATTTCCTAAGCAAATTTACCACCATGACCACATGCCAAAATCATATACAAACATACCAAAATGGTCACTAAAACATACATCAATTTGACAATTCTAACATCAACCATGAAAACACCAAAATGCTAAGATATCATCAATCATAAAATACTTATACATGTGCATATATAATCATTTATCAATTAACTTGTTTCTATATCAAACATATCAAAATGGCCTTACCATTGGGACCACTTCTCACATGCATCAAAACCATTTAAATGTCCTCATTCTAGCCATTCCAAATGATTCCATCAACCAACATATATATATACCAAGTTATGGCCAAATGGTCATACCTCAACCAAATATACTTGACTAAATTTCATCTCAAAACATGCCCTAAATGATCACTTTCCAAACATGCCAACTCTTACCACTTTAGCCATAAAACCATGCATCCATTTTATTTTATAAACACCAACCTTTAAACATCAAAGTGCCAAAAGCACACCAATCATCAAGGCATCAAAATAACATAAGTTTCACAAATTCAAAGAAATATTACATGCCTTTATCATTAACTAAACATTAGACATAGTCCACCTATACATGCAATTATAACCATAACCAAAGCATCAAAATCTACCGATTAAAATTAGTGGATAGTGTGATGGATCTCCGAATAGCTTTTAACCCGATCAAGCTTCCGATAAACTGTAAACTAAAGAAAAAATAACTACGTAAGCAATGAATGCTTAGTAAGCTCGTATAAACTTTATACAATAAACATAAATCTATGCCAATGCCATAAGGTTCATAAATTGATATGGTCATCAACTCATAAATGAGTAAGTTCACTAAAGTCGCATATAGTAATCATTCATAACATGATAGGATTTTATGGGACATAATGTATAACCATCACCCTTTCTATAAGATTATACACCTTTCAATTTAGTTACTTTCCATTCCGTCCCCAATGCTTATCATAAGCTTTAAAAATATTATTAATTCTCAACTCAATGTATTTTTCCATAATATAGGCAGATTCATCCATAGCATAAGCAGTTTACTCACATATAAATACATCATTTATCACATTAAACCTTTTATAACATCATAATACATCTCAATTACGTACTTACCATTTCATTCCCTTTTCTTACCTGTTTCATATGCATTGTACAAGCATACTAATAAACATCATTCATATCCACAAACTTGGCATAAGCCTAAGCACATCAACAACACAAGTTAGTTCATTTAAACATGATTCAAATGAATTTGACATGGATAATCATTATACTTGAGCATAATTCAATTGGATTTATCATCCATCTCATAACATATCATGTTTTTTATATATCACCATTTCAATGAGTTTCATGCATACATATCTTAATTTATATTGAACATTTACCATTTCATTTTCATAACACATAAGACATAAACATAGCATTAACCATAAATTAGCAAAAATCACAACATGATAAACTAACTTTCATGAATGTAGCATATAAGCATTCATAATTTTCATGAACATGGCTATACATACTTTAATCATCAACAATTTATACCTTTCCATACTTTCATGACATTGCTAATCGAAACACTTACCATTCCTTCCCTTTGTATGCCCGTTGAACCACTTAGAATAATATCGGATGCACGGAAATCTCACACATTGTGGGCTAACATATGGAAGAAACCATATTTCCTTTTCTTTTACATAGATGCTCTCTCTCGAGCCATAAATGGGTCTACTCACACAAGTTGTCGGTCGGAACGTACCTACACGGTGCTACTCACACAAGCTATCAAGTATCAGCAATACATGCCGAAACTCAGCACGGTAGGATGTTCAGGATCAACACCCAAAACATGGTAACTTTAATGACATGTCATTTGTATCCTATATATTTCTAAGGTTCAAATGGGGCTCGATAGTCGTCGTACGTCGTTGAATTTTTGTCGTTTCTTTACTTGATAAATTGTATAATTAACATATATATATTAACTCATTTTTAATACAATCATATAATAACATTCAATTTAATCAAAATTATACATAGTATAGTTCATACGAACTTACCTCACTACATTGCAGAAATGTTAAAGTACATGGGTATTTTTTATTTATTTACAAAATTGCCCCTAAAGTTTTATTTTTATTCAATTTAGTCATTGAGCCTAAAACATGCAATTTAACAATTTTTTCCCAAAATCGAGCCTAGCCAAATGCTTATGGCATCCAATACAACCCATTTATGCAAAAATTTCACAAAAATACTTGTATTTTTATTATTTTAACAATTTAGTCCTTAATCGATAAATTCATCAAAGATCACTTAACAAAATACTTTTAAATAACAACTAATATTTCAAGTTCACCATTTAACATAAAAAGTCACTAGATTCATCAATAAAAACATTCAAAATCTTTAATAGTTTCAAAATCAAAGGTACGGGATAGCTGGACCTAGTTGCAACGATCTCAAAAACATAAAAATCAGTAAAAACGGGTGCAAATTGGACTTACATGCTCAAAATGAAACATGGTCGAACCTCACTTCTCCATATCCATGGCTTTCGGTTGAAACAAATAAAACTTAAGGTTGAAGATGGCCACTTTTTGTATTATTATTACCATATTAACCATTTTACTTTATTAATAATAATAAATTAACTTATAAAACATATAAAATTAAAAGATTTTAAAGCTTAAAACCATCCCACCATCTTAGGTATGGGTAAATTACCCACTAAGGCCGTCCAACTATAATTCTTTAATCAATTTACACCTTTAAACTAATAGCGATTAAATTTTTTAACTTTTACGATTTAGCCCTTTTTACTTAATTAACTATCGAAACATTAAAATTTCTTAACGAAAATTTAATACCACCTTAATAACACTCCGTGAATATTTATAAAAATAATTACGGCTTAATTTATAGAAACGAGGTCCCGATACCTTATTTTCTAAAACCACTTGACCTTAAGGTCTTACCACTCGAACTTAATAAATCGCTTAAATAACATAAATGATCAAATCAAAAACCTTTTCAAAGTCACATTTGACTTGTAAATATTAAATAATAATATTTATGAACTTACTCATCAGGTTTAGTGGCCCCGAAACCACTTTTTTCGACACCACTAAAAAACGGGTTGTTACATGTAAGTTCATAAATCTTATATTCCTTATTAGAGTCACCACATCATAGTTTAATAGTTCTATTTCACGGTTTGGTTACTTAGCATAGAAGTTTTTAGAAAGCATATTATGCATGCATGAGTTAGTTTAGGAACTCACCTGATGATCTCAAAGGCAGTTTAAACTTCTGATCTATCCTTTCATTGTGAAATCAATAGTTTGGGCTCCAGATCCATCATTCAACCAGATGTTACAACCTTATCTGCCTTGTAGTGAAGAAAATCACTAGAAATATCTAGGATTCTAAATCTGCTCAGAGAAATGTTTATATCTCTCTTTAGCCTTAAATCCTTTTTGTTTTTTAGAGGAAAAAGGGAAAGAAGATAACATTTTTCTTAACCCAATCGGAGTGTCCTTTTAAACCCAAGTCTTTATAGGAACTTGGCAAACATCACATCAAGACTGAGTGGCCTTATCAAAATCTGTCACCTTTAAGGACTTACTCAGTTACTCCTTTAGCATTTAACCCTCTTAGTTCACATTCGGTTAATTTCGAACCGACTTTCCTCACAAGTTAGCTGGCATGGGACCATAATGACTATAAGGTGTTGTAACACCCCTAACCCGTGTCCTAGGCCGTGTGGCCCCAAAATGAACATTAAAACACAAGTTTACCATTTCAACCTTGCTTGGGACCTAAGCAAACCATTTACCAACCAAAACATAGATTCAAAGTGACTTTAATTAAGCCTAAAACATGCCAAAACAACCTATTATGTGCCAAACCAATGTACCCTCATTGGTACCACAAGTATATACAATTTAATGTCAAAACATAACATCAATTTAACCTATCAATTCAATGAAGCTATTTTCTATTAATACCATATCAAACATACCATATCTTACCATATAATAACCTATTCATTACTTACTCTTTTAGCCATTCCAACAATTATCATTTAGCCATGTTAACACATATTAATAAGGCACCAAAAGTACCAAAAAGGAGATCAACCAAAACAATTTATACAACTAAGTTCATAATTAACTATTTACAAATCCAAAACATTAGTAACATCATTCAAACCTACTACATTCCATATAATTTGAAATAAACATTCCAAAAACTACTGAATTTAGCTGGATAGTGTGACTTGAGAGCTGATCCAATTGTCTAACCTTTCGAGTATCTAAAAGAACAAAGTTTAACACGAATAAGCTCAATAAAGCTTAGTAAGTTCGACGTATTAAGATGATAAATCTTACTGAAGTAAATACAACAAATCAAACATTAACAATTCAACCACAAAGGTTCCCTATCATTAACAATCTCATCCAACGAATGACATTCTATCAATTCAATTCTCAATTGTATAGTAAATCTATCAAAATCATTAAACAAATTACCTTACCGAGATTTTCAACTCAAAGAACATTTTACGGATAGAAGTACATTGTCAGTCCACCCAAAACATACCAAAAAATCACACGAGCCAATCCTCCAGCACACCAATGCTCAGAAGAGCTAATCCAACCAACACACTAGTGCTCATAAGAGCTAGTCCAACCAACACACCAAACAGATAGTATAACACGAGAGTTACAACAAATGCTGAACCTTAGTTTACTCAGGTAACATGAATGTACGTCACTCCACAACCATCTACATTCCAATCCCCCTCAACACACCAAATCATGACAGTACTCTATCTTGCGTTCAAGCAAATCCGAACATCAATTTCAAATACATTACTCAAATAATCATTCAATATCAACAAATATATTTACCTATTATGTCATGATATACAATTTAACAATTCATATAGATATTAAATTTTTGAACTGTACGAACTTACCTGGATTGAATTGTAGTAGTTGCAGAAGTTCAGGGACTAATCCGTGATTTTTTCTTTTCCACGAGTATCTACGGGATCTTGATCTGAAATGTAAAATTCTTAATTTATTAGCATATATTTCATTTCCAAAATATTTTACAATTAATGCCCTTTTATTTTCTCCAAAATAACACAATTTCACTAAACTTTTACCATTTTTGCAATTTAGTCCTTTAACTCGAATATCATCAGATTAACCAATTTTCTCAAGTCAATATTTTATCCAAATATACTAGGCCCTCAAATAGCCCCTAATAAATATCAAATTCACTACCCTACCCTAATATTTTGACATTTTCATAATTTAATCCTAAAATCAAAATCTAACAAAAATCACTTTACAAATTCATCAAATAGCATAATCAATGCTCAAAATATATGGTATTCATAAAAAATTCAATATTCATAAATGAAAACTTCTAAACTTTTTAACAGAATCAAAACAGAGGTATAGGCCAGTTGGACCTAATTGCAACGATCTCAAAAACATAAAAATTACAAGAAATCACTTAGAAATCACTTACATGCATGAAGATAAAAGAACCAAAATGTGAAGCTCTCCCCCAAATGTTGAATTCGGCCAATATGAAGAAAATGATTAGGAATTGTTTTCTTTTTCAATTTGTTTTTAACTAATTTCAAGTTATTTACCATTTTTCCATTAATTACTTAATATTTTTATCTTTTTCCTTATCAATGTCGTCCCACCTCATTAATTAAGGCGTAATTACCTTATATCTCCTTCTTCAATTAATAAATAAGGCATTTAATCACCTAAATGCATTAATTAACAACTTTTGCATCTTTTTCAATTTAGTCTTTTTCCCTTAATAAACTAACTAAACGTTAATATTTTTGCACCAAATTTTAATACGACTTTAGTGACTCTATAAATATTTTAAAAATAATATTTACTAGTCGACATGGCAAAAATTTGTGGTCCTGAAACCACTATTCTGTCACAACTTAAAATCAGGTTGTTATAGGTGTACTACGCCATTGACATGAACTCACATCCTAAAGGTCATTTTACATAACCATAGATCTCATTTCACCACTCATAGTAATCGGACTTGAAACCTTACTTTATTCTCATATTGAAGTTATTTTCTATTTATTTTCATGTCGGAGTCTGTTCGTTCTATACGTCGAAAAGGGCTCTTGGGTGAACACTACTTCGCCAATAGTACTTTTTTATTCTATGCACCATATATATATTCTTACCAGTACTCCTTGATTCGTCATACTTGTCCTTCTTCAGAGTTAGCCATAAACATTGTTCTTTCAGAGTATCCTATATGTTGTACATACTAGAGTTCACCATGGGTTCATTTCCTTTCATTCAGAACTTGCCAGTCCAGGGCATCATTGGCGCACTCAAAAGGTCCTTACACTTAATCGAGTCATAATGTTGAGCACTTGAAACTTACCCTTAAGCTTTACTTTTATGAACAATACTTAAATAGTTAGGACTTCACCGAGAGAGATGTTACAAACCCAATCACAAAATCCATAGTAATTCTTGCTCATTTTTATTTTCGATATTACTATTGGTTGTAATAACCCCGATGAAACTTAATGCTTGGCTTTTACTTGTTGGCAAGTTAGGAATTCGTAGACATAAGCAATTGTATCTCTTTTCATTCTTTTCCACTAGTAGAACGGCTTCAAATCATGATACATCTAATTACTTCCTGGATGTACAATAAAAGAACCACTGCAAGCTTCATAAAGAATGCCTTGCTTCAACTCTTCTTTGTTAGGTACACATAATTTGACACAATTTCATCCTTTAGTCACTATATCTCCATAATTATCTTATTCAACTAATTATTATTTTATCCTTTATCTATTCTATAATACCATGTATGAATTATAATTTTATTTTGGTAAAATTTCATCTCTAGTCCTTCATTATTTTCCATGAATTCTTTTCTAACTTTCAATTTTCCTACCTTGCCCCAACACTTTTATTCTTCTACAATTAAGTTAATGTCCTAAACTAAGTTTTCTCATCTAAAGAGCATTTCTTGATTCCTTATCACCTCTAAATAGTTTTTCTAAATTAACACTAAAAAATTCTAACCCGACATAGCACTGTCCCCAGTTCCAAGGAATAATGCGGATGTTACAATTATTAAACCTTTAAAACTTGTGCATGCTAATGTATGTATCCCTCATGTATCAATTATGAAGAAACCTTATCTCCAACTCTCATGCTCATGTCGATCCACATATTGTTGTCCATTTCGGCAGTTCTCGATTATAAGATCTGGCAAAAGTATTGGGGATGGAAATGTGGTATTTCTCATTCTATATGTCAACGACATTCTACTCATTGGAAATGATATAGGGACATTGTCATCGGTTAAACTATGGTTAACTCAATAGTTTAGCATAAATGACTTGGGATAAGGTAGTTTTGTTCTAGCTAATTGAATCTTAAGGGATCGAAAGAACAAAGTGGTAACTTTATCACAAGCTTTATGCATAGACAAGATATTGGAATGTTAATTCAAAAAGGGGAACTCAACCCTCTATATCGATCTTTCATCTTTCTTTAAAGGATTGTCCTAAGATAACAAAAGAAAAAGAATGCATGATAAAGGTTCCTATAACACCCTATACCTGACTCGATCGTCGGGTTTGGGTACTGAATGTTACAATTATCCTGGGTTACTTAATTTCATTCTTCTAATTTATTTAATTATTCGCCAAGCTTAATGCTAAGTTCACATACAAATTTAACCCAATTAATTAACTAAAAAAATATTTCTATAAATACTTATCATATGAAATCTCTAATTATACGAATGATTAACTAGTAGAAAAATTTTCTTTACAACATGCCCATCTACACTCATCTACGAATGACACGAAAATGAATGTGATTTCTCACTATGGAAATGATCGAGAATTAACTTTAATTTTTGAATTATTATTTAAGTAAATAATTGAAGTTTAAAATGGAATTAAATTAATTAGTCATTATGAATCCATTGGATTAGAAAATCAAATATATTTTCTTATAGATTCTTTTACAATAAAGTTGTCATGACTTTAACGAAATTCCAATTTGGTTGATAAAATTATTTAATTGACAAAATTAGTTTAATTTAATAAATAATATTTATTTTGGAAAATAGAAGAACATGTAATGAGTTGAATTAAATTATAAAGCATTGGGTTAAAAGCCAGGAAGCACATATAATTGGACCCAATACAAGAGAGATCCAAAACCCCTGATAATACATACGAGGGGTGACAACCCTAGTTTATTTAGCGACGGTTTGTCGCCCCGCTCTCCTAGTTGAACTAGGGGATTAGTTTTTCCATCAAATAAATATTATTTGTATTATACTAATTCAAGCAGGATTCTTCTATCTCCTCTATAAGTAGATGACACTGATAGGGCTAAACATATACAAAAGTTATACGCAACTTTGGAATATTGTTACTTTGTAAAAAATATTGAGAATTTATTTTTTAAGTATAAATTCTATTTTTGGGGAATAACAATTCTACCAATTTCTATAAAAAGAGATTTACTTTCCTATTGAAAGTAAGAAAATTGTTTTTGGTTCTGTATTTAATTTGTGATTATTCGAGCCCACACTTAAAATGATTCGTGGTATGAGAATAGCGGAGGCCATTTAGTTGAAAGCCGAGAACGTCAATGATCTATCTTGCACAAAACACATGTACTTTTTGGAAAAAAATGTTATAAATATCACAAACTAACTCGATTTTCAAACCTTTAATTTTTTACTGTGACAAAAATCATTTATTAGATTAGATTTTTTCCACACTAATATGTCGTCTATCAAGTCCAATTAGACATATGCTTTGTCTTGAGCATTGGAGTGGATGGCCAAAACATAGAGACATAGATATGACTGACTAAACTGACAGTACATTGAACATGACCCAAGTTGAGTACATTCTAGTTTTGTTTATGGATTTATTCATTTGTGATGTTCATAGTGTGACATAACTTAATCCTAAGTAGATGATAGACTATATGTGTATAACTCGTATTCTTTGATGTAAGTACAAGCCTAAGCTCAAATAGATAACTAACTGAAAGCTAGTAAGTTGGTATTTGACTTCTGCAGTATGTAGCATCATTCACGATAGTGAAATTCATAATTCAACTAAAGGATAAATGATATTCTCTCATTTGTATTACATGAAAAATGAAAAGTTTTATCTTTGTGATAAATGACTTGATTACTATTTAATAATAATTGACTTTTCAAAAAGAAAAATATAATAGTTACCGTGAGATCAAATAGGATAATATTGAGAGAGCGAATTTATCCCACAAAGATTAAAAGTATCTTATAATAGTAACAAACTTATGACAAGGCCACTTCGAAGAGCACTTATTAAGTGGCTTTCGTAATGGTATATAATTAGGAAGAGCTCTATTAGGATACTTTAGTGAAATGACTTAATGACGAAATAAGCTTATAATTAATAGGTGAAAAGTCAAAACCTAAATATAAATTATTTGAGCCCTAATTATATATGTCCAATTGATCCCTCCGCTAGCTCGTTGAAACTAGAAATGAATTTCATATATAATCAAATGGATAGAAATGAATGAAAATAATAAAGTAAGAGAAAAGGGTTGTATTCACAAATAAATGTCTTTTCTTGTTAGGTATAGAAATGACTTGACAATTAATTTAAAGTTTTTCAAATTATTTTTAATTAATTATAACTAAATAATTGAAGTTCAAAATAGAATTAAATTAATTAGTCACTTTGTGAATCCGTTGAATAATAAAATTAAATATATTTCATCGTAGATTCTTTTACAAATAAAGTTGTTATAACTTTAACAAATTTAGAATTGGGTTGAAAGAATTATTTAACTGAAAATTTAATTTAGTTAATTTAATTAATTAATATTTATTTTTAAAATAGAAAATAAATATTCAGTTAGATTAAAATACAAAGTGT
Source organism: Gossypium raimondii (assembly GCF_025698545.1). Classification (NCBI taxonomy): domain Eukaryota; kingdom Viridiplantae; phylum Streptophyta; class Magnoliopsida; order Malvales; family Malvaceae; genus Gossypium; species Gossypium raimondii. The sequence continues at coordinate 28,568,828 of NC_068570.1, read as the reverse complement.
TGGGTTAAAAATTTAAGAAGAGCATACAATTGAATACAATATATGAGACTAATTCTCCTCGTAAAAAATGAGAAGGGTGACTACCCTAGTAATATTTACTAGGGTGTACTACCCACCCTCTAGTTAGAGTAGGAATATTTTTTATTTAAATAACATTATTTTACCAAGCTTGTTCAACCAGAATCCTTGTATCTCGCCCTATAAATAGATGTCACCGATTGACCTAAAAACATAAGTTTCATACACTGCTATTCTATCAAAAAATAGTGAAACTTTAATATCTAAGAATAAATTATATTCTAAGAATTATTTTATTTATTAGTTTCTAGTGAGAAAAATTACTTTCTATTAAAAATAGTTACATCGTTTCTTTTTCCGTGTTTGGTTTGTGTTGCTCGAGCCCACATTCAACGTTGTTCAGGGTACGAGGATAGCGGAGAATGTCGTTTTGAAAATCAAAATCGACTCGAATCCGTCTTGGTGCACAAAGCATGTGTACTTTTCGATAAATATTTATTGCTATAAATACCAAAAAGTGATTTGATTTTGAAAATTTTTGAACTTTCACTATAGCTGTTAAAATTAAAAATAAATCAATTTAATTTAATTTAATTAGTTCATTTGTTTCGTATAATCTAAAAATTGTTAAATTATCATAAAGGATAGAATAAAAAAGTTGAATAAAAATGATGATAAAATTCTCATAATAATAATATTACCATGGAGACCTAAAAGGTGATATCTTGGCATGATTAAGATTATTGATTCAAGGTAATCTTCCAAATCCAAATAAGAAAATGTAATGTAATTACAAAAATTTACATCACCACCGAAAATGTAAAATTTTCGAAAAATGTAAAATTTTGTAAGAATACTAAGGTAAGGTTTGTTTATTGGGGTTTGATTCTTTCTCCTATTAGAAGTCTCAATTTTTCAAATCGGTGAGTATGTCAATTGAAACAAGTATTTTAATATAAGAGAGAGATGACAATGAAGCGAAGTGAGATGAGTATAGATGTTTCTAAATTCACTACCGCTCCACAATTAGCAGTTCTACTCCACCTTTTTCAAATCAATAAGAATGTCAATTGAGATAAGTGTCGTGATGTAAGAGATAGGGATGACAAAGAAGCGAAGCAGGGCGAGAACAAATATTGCTCAATTCACTACCGCTCCACAATTAGCACACTCTGCTCCACCACCTATCCGCTCTACTATGAATGTATAATCTTGAAAAGTTCTATCATTTCCTTGAATGTTGGATGCATTCATTTTCGCCCTACCCTGCTCCGCTTCAATTTTATTATTGCTACTTATCTTTATATTTTTAATTTTTTTTTAAAATTAAGTATATATTTAAACATAATTCTTCAAAAAATATTTAAACATATAATATATGATTTTGTTCCTATATTACGCTCTTATATTTTTATCTTTTTTAATGGTTTATATATATATAAGGATAAAATAGTATTTTTATATAGTGGAGCGGGTCGGAACAAACAATTACCATAACTGCTTCCTTCTCACTTTTCAAAAGATAAAAATCACCTCGCCCATCATCCACTTTTCAAATAAAAAATATCCACTCCATCTAAAGTAAAATGGTTTGAAATTCATCAAGTGATTTGAGTTTTACCATCCCTAGTAAGAGAGGAAGGGAAGAAAAAAAATTTACAGTGAAGGCCGACAGAGTTTTTAAATACTCGATTAAACAAGGTTAGGCAAAAGGGAAACAAGGCAAAGAAGGTCACTAAGCTTGACAAGGTGTACAGCAATTAAGGCTAAAACAATGAACCCCAGGAAAGAACCCTAAAACTAATATCATGCTGAAAATTGAAAACTGCTATGTTTAATTGGCAAAGAAAAGTGCTGGAAATTGAAAATAAGAATTCTACACTTTAATCTGAATATTACTGTTGAATATATACCCTTACCATCCAAAACATAAATTACTACATCAGATCACATACTATACCTTAATAAATTAGAAAAAAAAATCAACATAGGCTTAATTCTAAGGATGCAATCCATCAGAGTCTCTTATCTAGGAATTTCCAAGAATAGCTAACTAGTTACACAGTTTTCCCACAACTAGACCCAGACCAGGGCAATGGATTTCAACTATTAAAATTCTTATGAAATAACTTGCAAACAGAAAAAAAACAGTATGAACCAGAGAGGCAAAATTTTCAGGACTTCCAAAACAATCAAAGTTTAGACTAACCGTTGTTAAATTGCCAGTAATTTTACAAGAAAAATTCCACTGTTTATTGGTTTCAGATCTCACATGAACATTCTCCTGCAATGCTCTGCTCATGCTCAGCTGGGAATTTGTAATAAGCTTTAACTTTCATATTTAGAGATGCTTGGGAAAAGAAACTAAATTACAAGACACATACATGTCATTCCAACTGAAAGCTCTCGTTTTGAACAACTTTTTTGTTGACATCTTAATTTGCAAGTCAATGTTGCTTCGATCAAAACCCTCCCTTATGCAGTTGCTTGAAATTTTCATCCAGTTGAGACAATCATGAAAAGCTGTAACTAAGAATCATAAAAAGATTCTCTGGATAGTCCGAGCAGAAGCACGGGAAATCAGCCTTCTAGCCAGATCAGCTGGTAAGCGAAGAAGTTGCTGTTGCAATTCAGGCGGCAGCTGCCACATGCATTTAGAGTAATAGCTAAATAGGGTGCAGATTTCCATGCATACAAAAGATGCTCAAGCATATGAATGTAGTTCTACAGTTCAAGGCAGTGTGGATCTACTTAAAGAATCTTTATCATTATAATAAAGCTAATTCTATTAAAATTGTAAGCACCAATCTGGACGAGGTATTGGAAGAATAAACTAAATCACAACAGCAGAAAATAGAAATACATGATATCAAACAGCTTGTAAAAGTTAAAAGCAGGAGAGAAACGGCCAGGAACCAAAGCCAAGGAAAACCCCAGCTGCACAAAAATTTGGGCTGAAAGCATACAGCTGAATGGAACAGAGGCAAATGGTTTCAAGCAAACGTTGAGGTTATAAAAAAGAAAAAATGAATTAATTGGTGTAAGGATCCTATAAAACATGTCTCCTCTTAATGATTACCTCGGGAATAATAGAAAGCATGGCCAGAATTTCTGAAACTAATGCAGGTTGATACGAAAGCAGTGATGATTCCTCCAGGTATGCGCTTTGATTATTGTTGGGGTTGCCAACTCCATTAACTTCCTAAAGCATAAGAATTTGAAGTCAGTCTATCCTCCAAGACAGTAATAAATTTAAAGTACAAGCCTCACTAGATTATAGGCAGCATAAGAAATGCAATGACCATTTCACGTTTTATGAGATATCAAATGCGTTCTTCACAATGTTAGCTGATCAACATTCCAGGTAGTATATAGGATCAGATTGCTTGATAATAGTACATCTATAAATTGTATGAACCTAATTAGATTTATGAACAAAGCTCTAAAATTATTACAGAAGTACAGATCTACTTACATTCCTGACAGATCAAAGTTTCACTTCTAGATATTCAATTTCATAACCAATTATAACAGAATATTATTTATGAAAGTCATCTATTTTTAATAAGCTTAACTCAATATAACAAGCCTCGGTAGAACAATGACTGATGTTTGACACATTTGAGTAATCCTTTTCTAGTCTATGAGGTGGTCCAAGTTAGGAGAAAATTCAGTTCTACAACTATGGCTATTGCAGAAAGTAGAACTAGGGTTTAAGATTCTATGAGCTTTGATTTAACACTGATCTCCTAGCAGTAGTTACATAGAGGTGAAAACTTTTGCTGTTGTGGAGGATTTACATGTCAACAGAAAGAGAGGAACGCCAACATTAAGAAAGTATTGAAACTATACAAGAATATTATACATCATTGCACTGAGCTTAATTATAGGGTTTTGAATAGTGTACAAAAGTGGAATATGATTTACCATCCAAGATTATATTTACTTATCTGAGTGCGGCATTTTTAATGTGGTCAACCTTGCAAACATATTCATTTGTTAGAAGTGTTTTAAATATAATCTGAGAGTTCCATCAAAATTCCATGTTCACAGTAATATTTAATTGTCTACCCGTATAGGTCCATCACCTTCTAACGATTTAGAAAATCCACAAGGCCTCAACATCTTCGTCTAAACAAGTGGACTTGTATCAAAGATAAGTAAACTTGCCTTTTTCCCCTTCATTTGTTAACTGTTCAGTACATTCTAAATGATATGCCAAATACTTAAACTCTCACCTCAAAGGATTTTTTATTGCTTTCAAGACCTGCCAACAAAAACATGAGGCGGTGAAATGTTCTCAAGTTGATTATGTCTTCCTTGGACATAAAAGAGACTGAGGATCCAGTAAAGGGTATTCTTGTTGTAGCCACAGACGTCAACGAATCAAGTGTTGCTAATCCAAGTGCATCCAAACCCTGTACCAATTTTCAGAAAGCAATTTGATACCAAATACAAGCACTATTAGTTGATGTAGAAAATTCCAAATTCTTAGGCAAGATTCTTAGGGATTTTTAGTCCAATAAATCTGGATTTGATAGTAATATCTGATCTAGAATCATGTAGTTGTGATAGGTCCTTGATCTATGGAGATTTCTTGAGATTTATGTAGATTCTTAAGGTTTGAATTTCCCCATGTAAATCTAGTTCTGAATAGAGTGAAAATGATTTCATACATTATTTTTCTGTTCTTTAACCATTTTGTTCATGGTATCAAAGCCAATTTGTAAGAGATCCTAACAGTTAAAACAGCCATGGCTAGAGAGTGGGTTTCAACATCTTCAGATGTCAATACCAATGGTACTTTGGAAAATGTTTTGAATAGTTTAGAAGGAACTACTGAGACATCACAATATCTACTGTGTAAATTGTTTCAATGCACACAATTATCAAGCGTGTCTTCCACTTGTTCCATAGCACAAAATGGTAATTATCTTCAAACCATAGCATTAATGGTAAGTTTAGTATAAGTATTATTTTTTACGCATGTTTTAGTATATGAGTTAGTAATAAACTAATTCAATTGATAATATTTGGCCACTTTCATGACTTATTTTTCGCTTATTTTGAAGAGATCTTATTTTTGCAAGAGTTTTTACTCATATTTCTAATTTCAAGTTTAAAATTGTACTAATTATTCTTTGCTTTATGTCTAACTATTGTAATACATATGTAATAAATAAGTTTTTCCTCATATTATTACACTAGTAGCGAAACGAGGCATCAATGTGTCTGTTAACTTTAGTCACTCAAATGATCACATGACAGAATGTTCTAAATTATTTTCTTCTTATAGTCCATGTGCAGGAAATCAATGTGTCTATTAACTTTAGTCACCCAACTGCTGGAAAAGGACTTGTAGCCGTCTCAAAATCTCTTATACTTAAAAACGTACTTCATGTTCCAAATCTCTCCTACAATTTGTTATCTATTAGTAAGCTAACTCATTATCTAGGTAATTGTGCTGTATACTTTCCTAATCACTGTGAATTTCAGAAAATGGATTCGGGGAAGACGATTGGCAATGCTAGGGAAAGTGATGGGCTCTATTTATTTTGAAGATGGAAGTTCTACATGTCGACAAGCTTAAGTAACCAGTTCATGGTCAGTTTTCAGTAATGATATGATTTATGGCATTATAGGTTAGGCCACCGTAACTTTCAAATTTTGAAGTACATGGGTTTATTTATCAACCAGTTTATGGTCCATTTTCAATTTTCATATCTATTGATGATCAGACACGTTTCTATTGGGCTTATTTATTAAAAAAAAAATTAGGGAAAAAAGTATATAACATGGTTCGGACTCAAATTCAAGAAAAAATGCAAAATTTTCAAAGCGACAATGGGAGAGAGTACTTTAACCTACTTCGGGAGCCTGCTAGTTGGAAAAAGGAATCATTTATTAAAGCTCTTGTACTGATACACCACAACATAGTAAAGTGGCAAAGAGGAAAATAAGCATCTCTTAGAAGTGCTTGGGTCTTTAAATGTTATAACTAAAGAGCCTATATACTTATGAGAGGAAGGCATTCTTACTGCTACTTACCTAATAAATAGAATGCCATCAAGAGTTAGACCAACGAGCTTTAAAATGTATTTTCTTGGTTAGGCACCAACAAAAATGGGTATTGATGCTTTGGTCCTCAAACAATTTTCTTTTCAATAACCATGGATGCCACATTCTTTTAGTCCTTGTTGACTATTGATAGCCTTAATAGGCTGTGTTTTAGGGATTTATTTTGCTGGTTATTAGAGATCTTACTTATTGTATAGATTTTTATTTCCTCATTTAGACCTACATAATTTATATATATACCTTTGTATTCTTGAGATGAAATACAAGTAATCATTCACAAGACCCTCAAAACTACTCATTTCCATCACTTTTTTCATGGTATCAGAGCTAGAAATCCAAATTTGAGAACCTATTTTTTCATTTTTTCTTTCTTTTTTTTAGAACACTAGAAACCCAAATGTGATACTTTCCACCCTAGTCTTCTCTTCTCTCATCGCAACCTTAAGAAGCTTTAGGACCTCACTGCCGACAAAACCCCAAGTTCTGGTGACCCACCTCCCTGTACGCGTCTCGCACTACCCTACTCCTCTATGATTGTCAAGCCAACCTATCTAAAACCACAAATTCATCCGAATAGACTTCCATCGGGACATTTTCTTTAGATGAAATTCAACATCTAAAGTGTCTTTTGCCCCAACTTAGCTCTTCCGCTAATGCAACATCTAATTTTGTGAAATTAGGTAATGCCTTTTAATGCCCACATCCATATTAAGTCATGGATTATTAATTTTGGAGTGAGTAGACACGACAGGATCTTCTAAAAATCTTTTTAACCACTCTCCATGTCAAACAAAAGATAGTATCCGGAGGGAAGAATCTATTCAGGGAGAGATTATTGGACATCTAGATAGGCCAAATTTGAGGACTTATGGAGGAATAAGGTAGAAGCTATCATGCACCCTACTAAATCCAAGCATCTACCTATCAGTGAGTCATCTATAATCCCTAATTCCACTAATGATTTAGAGTTACCTATAGCTCAAAGAAAAGGTGTTAGGTCTTGAACCAAACATCTTATATCTAACTTTATTTCATTGTCTCCTTCCTATAAAGCATTAGCCTTGTCCTGTATGTTTATTCCACAAGATTAGCGAAAAGCTTTCAACGATCTAAGCTGAAAAGATGCCATGACTGAAGAGAGGAAGGCTCTAGAAAACAATGAGACTTGAGAACTAGTTACCCCTCCGTAGAGAAAGAAACTGGTTGGATGCAAATGGGTGTTCACAATAAAATATAAGGCAGATGGTTCAGTTGAGAGGTTCGAAGCCATATTGGTAGCTAAGGGTTTCACTCGGACATATGGAGTAAACTATCAAATAAACATTTGCCCATGTTGCCAAGATAGCGTTTTGTTTGAAGACAATGCTTTACGCCTCATGGCATAGCACTTTTGTGCATAGCGAGGGCTTTAGTGTTTGGTGCGATGTTTAGATTCTACTTTTAGTTCAATAAGTGTATGATGTTTGGTTGGAATCCTAAGGATCCGAGTCCTATTTTGCTAGAGTGTACCAAGTGTTATAAATTACCAAAAATTGAAATTTATAATTACAATGTTAGCTAAAAAGAACACGAACGAAATGACATTTTTAATAAGTAGAAGTGATAGAATAATTAAAGAAGATCCTAAGAGAGACTATTGATCCCAATAGTAAATGAATTAATGAAACAAGAATTTAATTAAAGTCTCGTGTAATTAACAAGTGAAATAAACTTAAATGATATATTCATAAGTCCCATAATAAGAAAAGCTTTTCAATGTTATATTAAATGAATTGTGCGAGGTTTGAAGGACTTAGATAACTTAGTTTTGCTCTCCTTGTATTAAAAGAGTTTGAAATGACATGTATATAGACCAAGTGGATTTCATGTTATATTTGTCAACTTCCTGATGTGTATAAATGTTTTTAACACTTATAGGATAAGTTGTGGTGTTAATTTGATTTGATCATGTTTTTAAGATGAAGTTAAGTTCAAATGAGTATTTTTATTGTTTTGAAATGAATTAAAACAATTTGGTGTGATTTAATGGTGTTTTGGTATAATTTAAAATGTTTTTGAGCTACTTTGCTACAATCACGACATCATCCCTCGCAATGTCACGACATTGATCATACAGACGTTGCAACATCGTCCCTCGCAATGTTGTGACATTGATCATACATAGAGTGGCGCCGCGACGCCAAGTAATACAATGTCGCGGCATTATGCGATGTCACAAATCATACACCACATTGTCTCCCACTACACTATTTTGGCCCGTTTGGACTTTTGGTGGCTTGTTTTAGGTCTTGGACACCTCTGATCACTCCCAAACTTTTTGTTAATGGTTTTAAAATATTTCTAAAACCCTCAAATGATCCTAATCGTTATTTTATGATTTAATAAAATGTTTTAAGGTTTGAAATTTTAAGGGATTCAAAATTTCCATTATGTTTGTATTCCGGTAACACCTCTCATTTGTACCGTACGCCAGGACGAGTGAAAGCTGTTACACTAATAATAGGGGAAAAGAGAAAGAATAGTCAACCACCAAAAAGATAATCTTCTACCCAAATATAACTCCAATGAAAGAACTCAAACCAGCACTAGTGGACCCAATAATAGCAAGAGGCAGGAAATAACCCAAGGAAGTTAACGATGATGATCGAAAAAACCACCTCCAAGGGGTGTGCTTCACACATCAACGTGTGGATGAAGGCATAAATGCTTCTAGCGACGTGTGAGACTCATGCAAAGAGATGCTATCAGACTTCAGGGTTTTGCTGAAAATGATGCTGTGGATCTCCTATGAATGACGATGAGAAGTAAAAATGGGGCTAAGGGGGTACATACCAAGTTTATAATTCTAGGGTTTAAGAGAATCTAAGAATTTCAAAATTGGTCCTTTAAATATGGAATTATAACTCTAATACCATGAAGAAATTAAAGTATTTTCAAAGGAAATTTCAAAATCAGAAAGTAATTTAGAGATAAAACTGATTTTCTCTTATGAATTCAGATGAAAGAATACATAGGTATTTATACAAGCAATATAGGCATCTAAGGAAATTAGTAAGTTGTGCATAATCCAAGAAAACCCTAATAATCTGTAATTTAATCCCTAATAATCAGTAATTCCTAAGATCATGCCACTTAGTCAAGCATAGGCTGTTAGAAATTATTGCCTAAGCTGTCAACACTGACAGCAGTAAGATGTCAACACATGTTTTTCAAGAAAAACAAGCAAAGAATTGTGGAGGCATTTACTGATGCAAATTGGGCAGTTTCAGTTGAAGATAGGAAGTCCACATCAAGTTATTGTGGGGGATTGGGTTACTTACAGCTCGTTTGGTTGGGATGAATAGCATCTCAACTCCAGGTCTATACTTAAGGGAATAGTTATTCAGTCATTTGGTTCACTGAATTACCTATTCGGTTGAATATGCATTACAGTCTGATTACGAATGCTCCCGTAATAGCTATTCTTTAACTATACCAAAGATGGCAATTCTGCACAACAATGAATAGATGCAAATTTTCTTTTCCAATTTTTCCCTACATTATTTCAAGCTAAAACAAGAGAAAACCTAATTGAGCTTTTAATTGGTATTCTTCAACCTCATCTGCAAATGGATTACCAGATATAAAACAAAAAAAAAAAAAAGGAAAGAGACTTTATGGGTTTCTTTTTAAAGTTAGAAATAAGAGGTTTTTGGTTAAAAATAAAGGGCGTTGAGCTTGAAATTTTGAAATAGAAGACAGCGATAAATAAAAAAATTTGACGGGGCAGGTAGAGAGGTGGACCACGAAAATTCATTGAAAGTCAACCATTTTTTCTATAGATCTAGGCTTATTGGTAAGCTTTCAGAAAAAAAATCAAGCCAAAATTCAGAAAGCTGATGTTATAAGAAATCTGTCATGAACTTCCGATGACTGTCGACAGTGATGTAAATGGATTTGATAATAGCTTCAACTAAATAAGAGAATTAACTGCTCTTGAAAGTGTTTTTTCTCTAAACTCGTCCATGAGTTAGGGTTTCTTGAAGTTGTTGGGTCTTCCATTTGTGATCTCAGTCTACATTTTTGTATTGCTATTTGAGGGGTTTGTCCCTTTTTCCTGTTCTGATTTTGTTTTCAGCGCCAATTTGGTGTGATCTCAGTCTCAGGGTAAAATTGTTATTTGTGATCTATTCTATATCTATTCCTCTCCGCCAAACGTATGAATACTATTACAATACTCATTCCATTCCATTCCATCCAACCAAACCACTGTTATGCCTATTCAATTCCAGTGAACCAAACGTGCCGTTAGAGAAGCAAGAAGCAAGAAGCAACCAGTTGTAGCTTGCAGTAGCACAGAGCTGAATTTACAGCCCTTGCATAAGGAACTAGTGAGCTGATTTGGTTAAAAAGTTAATGGAAGAACTTAAAGTTCCTGATATGGGATCTATGAAGCTATGTTATGACAATAAGGCAGCCAAAGTATTGCACATAATCCAGTTCATCATGACCGAACAAAGTATGTTGACATAGATCAACATTTTATCAAAGAAAAATAGAGGATGGGTAATTTCCTTGATCTTTGTGCCGGGCAACCAACAGACAACAGATGTCCTTAAGGGGCTACCTAAGCCAAGTTTTGAAGTGCTACCAGACAAGTCAGGAATGATGAGCATCTTTCACCAGCTTGAGGGGGAGTATTGATAGTTCATCAATTTATTAATTGCTAGATTTCTAGGATTTAGCAAAGGGATATTATTTTATTTCTATTTTTCTTAATTACTCAGTATCATTTCCCAGTTTCTTGCTACCTAAGTTTTAGTAATTTACAAATTCTAAATAGCCTAGATTAGAATCCTCAATGAAAAATAACAATGAATTTCTTTCTATTCTTATTTACAAAAATTCCTTCTATTCTCTATTTTCATTTGCATAAATTCCTTCTATTTCTGTTTTTAGTTTTAGAACAGATATATCAACAGAACTTTCAACAGAATTTCCTAAAAATTAGGCAGATCACCTTTAACATAACCTTTAACATAATAGACATCTAATTTTTTACTACTACTATTAGTAATTTTTGGGTGCATGTAAGAGATCTATGCCCCAAACCATACCTTAGCGAACTCTTCAATAAGTATTTCCCTCACAAAGCTGCCCTGCCAAAAAAGAAAGGAAAAATATCAACTTCAATTGGGCCATTAAAAGTATACATATAATATAGAGATGCAATTTTCCGGATACCTTTTCTGTTAATGTAAAATAAAGGATTTCCTTAAAAACCACCCTGGAATTTGCTTCTTCTCTTTGTATCTTAACCAAGGCCTTCTCAGTTCGAGCACGAAGGGACTGCCATATGAATCATTTTAGGACTTGAATAAACTGAGGAAGGTGCGGGGATATTCATAGAAGGAAAAGAAATAGGAAAGGGAAAGATTAGAAATTATTATAGAAGAAAATGTCCATGAGTATAAGCTGCACGAAATGACCTAATTGTTTGAAAGAAGCTCCTAATCAATACACATCTGATCTAAATTTTTAGACTGGTGAGAAGAAATAGTTTGAAGATGACCTAATTGTTTGAAGGATGCAGATACAAACAAATATACTACTAACTTTTTGACTGGTGAGCAGAAATAGTTCCTTCAATACTTGGGACTGTTTAAAACTCAGAACTCCAGTGGCGGTTGTTTTGCAGGAATAAGACAAAAAGGCAAAACTGGACCAAAGATAATAGGAAATTTATCAAGTGTTTTGTTTCTCACATATACAACAGGATGCCATATGTTGTAATCTGTGTGGTAAAAGGAGAGAGAAGAAACAAAGGGGGGGTATGGTGAGTAAGCAAAAAGATTGGAAAATCTCACCTCAGTCAATAGGGATTCAAGACGATCAATTCTGAAAGCACCATCCTAACAGATTACAAACCTAATTAGAATGTTGGTAAGCTATGTCCATGATGTAAAGTACAACATAGTAAACAATAACATTTCAATAAAGAAGAACCAGTATACATGTACCTTATAAAGAAGAGCCTGCAAAGAAGACTTCAGTTGAGGTGAACTGTCAGTCAATACTTTTTTTGCAATCCATGGATATGTACTACCCAAAACTTTGTAATTTGGGTCAGAACTTATTGCAATTCCCTCCAATACAGCTAGACTAGAGAAGGATAAGTAAACCAATTAATAGGCATAAACATGGCTACATATAAGATTCTAAATTTCTGAACAAACAGCATGAAGTTGTATGGAAGACGCATCAAATCTCTAAGGAAAACCATTACCTACGAATAACCAGAGAAAAATATGAAGGTATTTGAAATTTGAACTTGTACCTGCCAAAAATTGAAAATGAAATCATGAATATTGGGAACATCTCTGAGAACAATTTAAGTGCCACCTCTAGAAGATCATATAACACAATACTAGTCAATAAACTTGTTGAGATGACTAATCTGCTCACCCACAACAATAGTTCCTTCTTACTCCTACCAAATAAAGCTATTTTTCTTTTCCCAATAGAAAAAAGCCATTCTTTCCGCTCGATCATCCAAAGATTCCATCTCCACCAAAAAGCAGTTTGTCAATGTAAATAATTGGGTTAATGCATATTTTGCACCTGAAATGGACCATTGGTCTAGGTTTGTAAAGTTTTGTTTGACGAAGACTTTTATTTAGCAACCATTACCTAATCAAAGCGTGTCATGTTGAATTCACATCACCCTAAATTAATCCACATCATCCTATTGTCTTATGAGAAAGATTGTATGAAATTGTGATTCCATGTCATCTATATCCCTTTCCAATTGGGAAATGACAAATCAGATTTTTCCTCCTGATTTTCAATTTTTTTTTCTCCTGACAAAATTCAAATCCAACTAAAAATGCTAAAAATCAGGAGGAAAAATCTGATTTGTCATTCTCATATTGGAAAAGAATATATATGACGTGAGATCACAGTTTCATACAATCGCTTCTCACTTTCTTATTAATAATGTCAAAACATTGCCAACTTTAGTTTAAAAGTTTCAAAAATAAAAATAAAAACTATAAATATTAAAAAAATCAATTTTATAAAAGCATATAAATACAATAAAAATTCAAAAAGAATATATAATTTTGCAAATCTCAAAAAATATAAATAAATTATTAAAAATAAAACCTCAAATATATAAATTATGAAAAAGTAATGAAATTAAAGAAATTATAGATAAATTATAAATTAATATAGATCATATAAAAATTATATAAGTTTCTGTCAGCTACAAATTCTCACTTTCTTTTATAAACCAAAAACTTGGCAAATACAACTGAATGGATTTGAAGATGAAATACAATTTGCACTGCGTCTTCAAACTTTCACTCCATTTTTCCCTTTGAACTTCTTGTTGTCTCAAACTGACGTTGTCGAAGTTTCATCCCCCACCACCAATTCTTGTAAGGAATCTTTTTATGTTATGCTTACAACTCCGGAACAAAGCTAAAACCCACGAATTTGACTCACCAGCCATACAGATTCAAGTCATTTTTAACGGTGCTGAATAAGGCAAGGAAAGCTTAAATTGCGGGGTCTAGGGCACAGCTTTTGTTTGGGCAAGGATTAAGAGGGCTGGAATGGATCAAAGGGAACGAAAAGAAGCTTCCATCAAAAATTGAGATAGAGATGAAAGGAGATTACGTCTTTTTGGGAGGGTTTTAAAGGATGAGAAAGTAAAAAAATTAAAGTGTTTTATTTATTAAATGTATTTAATTTACTGAAAACTGAAAGAAATTAAAAATTATTCATATGTATATTACACGTCTGCAAAGAGATATATAACAAAAAGCTAACATGGTTTAAATTTTTTTAATCAACATGTTTCCTAAGTGGTTGAAGATGCTAAATTAGCAAACAATTAATAGTGCTAACTTCTAGGGGCAAAGCGTGTAATGGTAGAACTACCAACTTAGTCCAGAAAACCTTTATGCACCAACCTAGACCAAGTGGCAAAGTTTAGGCATCAATAAGGGCAAGCAAGCGATTAAATCAATTGATTTGATCATGTTTTGTTAAACATAACCGAATTAACCAAAGACCCTCCTACTATAATCAAACTGACCAACCTTCACAGTCTTAACCGATTTAACCAAACTGACTTAACATCTCCAAAAGCATGGTTTAACAGATTCAACAAAATCATGATCTCGTTTGGTTAGCAACAAAGCAATGATAATCATACCCTCTCCATAAGACATTACAAGGGTAAGATCACTCTTCTTATAATATATATTGACAACATTGTAATGACAGTAAATGAAAAAGAAGAGATGACTCAGCTAAAAGGGTGGTTGGCTCAGGAATTTGAAATAAAAGAGGGAGGGAGGCTACAATATTTCCTAGGGACTGAAGTTGCCAAATAAAGAAAAAATGAATCTTCATCTCACAGAGAAAACATATCCTAGATTTCTAGAAAAAAACTGGTATGATGGGTTGCAAGCCTGCAGAATGACCTATGGAGAGTAATCATAAGTTGCAAACAAGGATTGGAGAGTCAATGGAGAAGAAGATATATCAAAGATTGGTTGGAAGACTGATTTATCTCTTACACACTAGACCAGACAAAGTACATGCAATCAATATAATAAGCTAGTTCATGCATGATTCATATTCAGACAGACAAGTACATGATTCATGTTCCAGCAAAAGGTCTTCTTTTCTCTAAACATGGTCATCTCCAAATAGAAGCATACACAGTTGCAGATTGGGTTGGAACTCTAAATGATAGGAGGTCTACATCTGGGTATTGCACATTTGTGGGATGCAACCTAGTCACTTGGAGAAGCAAGAAGCAAACTGCAGATGCTCAACCAAGTGCTAAGGCAGAATACAAAGCTACAGTTCAAGGAGTTTGTGAGCTCTTGTAGTTACGAAAAGTGTTGGAGGATTTGAACTCTCCACGAAAAGAAAAATTATCCTTATACAGAGAAAACAAAGTTGCTGTAAGCATAGCTCAAAATCCAGTTTAACATTATCTAACAAAACACATAGAGATCAATCATCACGTTATCAAAGAAAAATTGACTACAAGTGCGTGTCTTAAACTTAATTCATGTGACATCTGACGAGAAGTTAGCTAACGTGTTTAAAGAAGGATTGAGCAACAAGACCTATCACAATTTAGTTTGTGAGTTGGGCATGTGTGATGTCTATGCACCAACTTGAGGGGAGTGTCGACAGGTGATCAAATCAAGCTGACCAAATCAAGATTAAGTTATATTACTGATATTTAGGGATTGATTACTCATTTATAGCTATAATATTTCCTTAGATAGGCCTACATATGTTGTATAAATACCCATGTATTTTCTCATTCTCAATAAACACAAATTCTTCATTTCTTTCTTCTGATTTCGTTTCTGATTTTCAACAACTAATTATCTGCTGATGCAGGTAGTAATAAGGAAAATCTATTGGAGAGATAACTGGTTCAATGTTTTGTTTTTTTCATGCAAGTCTATGCTTTCCAAAAGACAGGGCACGTGCCAGACAGACAAGTGGAACTTTCCTTGAGCCTTCAAATCTTTATTACACAACAAATACCAGCACAGTTTTTAGTGGCTAGAATTCTTTAAGAAAGTTTAATGATACGACACCTCCCTTAAAAACTTACCCTAGGAGGAAAAATATAAATTACCACATGAGCATCACATGAATATGGAAGAAGTCAGCTATTATAGGGTCTCACAAAAATCAAGGGGAATCTTCAACAACTTGCAAAGTCTACATGACTTCCTCATATCAATGGAAATCTGCAACTACTTGCAGATTCAAACTTCCTAATATCAAGGGGAATCTGCAACTACTTGCAGATTCTGCACAGCCACTTTCTTTTGATATGTTATTCTGTTGAGTTTGAGGAAATGTCTTAAGGCTTTACTAGTATAAATAAGCTGTTTAACCGGTTCAATTTCAGCACAAGTCATTTTGTTCATTGTATTGGAGATTTGTCCACTCCACACAAACAATGTTTGGGCGTTTAAGATTTTTGCACTCATGTTTGCAAATAAAATACTTTTCCTTTTATTCTTTTTCTGCAGCTCCTATCACTTAACAAGCTGTATTATACCTACAGATGTGCTTTCAATTCTTATACTGGCAAAAGTAAATGCTTCCTGAATTAATGAATCAAAATTTCATCTCAACTGTACATCAGTTTTAACTCAGAACTAACCATCTTAAATTTTCCTGGTAGCATGGCATTGTTCACAAGTTAGCTCTCTTCACCATTGGAGCATCTCTTTTGTGGGTTCCCTCACTTTCCTGTCTATTTAATTTTACGTACTTCAAGAAATGTCCCTAGTTTCTATTTTCAGTGCTTTCAATATATTATTATTTGTTTCAAGTAATCAATCTTTGTTCATACGTGACTTGCACATGCTAGAGAGAAGATCTACACACTTATAAACATACAAATTACCAACATAACAAGGACAAACATTGGAGAATAGCACATGAACATAATTTCAATGCATATGATAAAAATCAAACAGAACTCCTTACATGGTAGTTCCCAAATTTCCTAAAAGGTCTCCAAAGCTTATATTTCGGACTCCTTTGGCAACTGCATCCTGGAAGACACCTAAAGACAGATGATCAAGGAGAGGCGATAATTACTAATTAGTTCAGAGAGGCAATCAATTTCTAAAAGTACAGATCTTTGGAGCGCAGTCTCATCTAGAAATAGAAAGGAAACCTGTTAAAGCTTTTGTAACAGCCTCCTTTTCCGCAGTTGGTGGAAGAAGCCTGTAATTTAACCAAAACAAATAAGATTCCCGGTAAGTACTGTTAGTTAATAATTAATCCAGGCTTCGACATGTTGAATCAATATAATAATTTTCTTTTCAGATATAATTGGAAAACGTGAAAATTGCAGTACCCGAGAGTGACAAAATCCTTAGACAGTGCATCAAAATCACGGTTTACAAGATGGAGACAAGCTTCAATAAATCCTTCTCTGAACTCTTGTTTAAATTCACCCATCATACCAAAATCTGGTCATTAAAGATATTAAAGGTTAATTCTGGACCTTTAGCAATTATTGATAGATGATAATGGTTCAGGTGTTATTTATATGGGGTAGAAGAGTATAGCTAATAGGCAAATCCCCCATCCCCACACGCAAAGAGAGAGAGAGAAGTAGAAAAGAAGAAAACTAATATATTGGATATTTAAATGTAGCAAGGTGATTGCTAACATCAATTAAAAAATCATTCCCATATTATTAGCAAATTTGTTAAAATATATGAAATAAACAAATTTTAAATAACTAATTTAATGGACAGCCATCCCAACAAACTATCAACCTTCAAAAGTTACCCATCTCTATTTCTACATAGAGAGTGAAAAGCATTTATAAAACGACAACATGGTCAATATATAATGAAATCATCTTTAAAATTAGGAAAATTTTAAAAGATAACAAAAAAAAATGTTAATCTATATGTCAAGCAAAAATAATAAAAACTAAAAACAGAAGCCTTAAACCGACTATAATTAACCAAAAATTTATCCATATTCAAGATGAATACCAATATATGCCAGTTTCCCATCAAATGTACGAAAAAGGTTTCCTGGGTGAGGATCAGCATGATAGAACCCATTCTCTAAAAGTTGATTGAATGAGCAGTAAACTCCTACCTAAGAAGCATCACGGAAAAGATATTCAAAAGTCATTAAGCCACAACACAAACAACAGAATTATTGACATTAATTGCTAAATAATAAAACAATAGCAAATAGCTTTAAAAATGACCTCAACTAGGTATAGGTCCTTTACTTCAGACAACTTTTGCCCCTAAAATAAAAATAAAAGACAATCAGCACAACATCAAGTAAATACACAAGAAGTATTATCGCACTTTTAAGAGATATAATGATCACTTTTTAATGAGGTAGAGCATGTTATTCTATGAATCCAGAAAAAAGTATGCCTGAAGTATGATGTAGTTACTCATAGGTGGACAAAGAAAAGAATGGGAGTCAGACACAATGAAACTTGTCTTATTCAAGGAACACTAATTTTGCCATTCCAAATAGAAAGAATAAGAGACAAGGAGGGAGATTTAGGCTCATTTCAATAAAGTATAAGCAGAATGAATATGCATTTATTAATTGATTGATGTGGAAGAAATATCTCAAACAAGATGCAAGGCTTAATAGAATCCTGCTCTAGATTCTCCATAAAAGGTGACCAAAAACAATATAGAACACTTAAAATGGGTGGCATGTCCATGTCCTTTTTCATGTTGAGGAGGAAGAAATAGGCAAAAAAGTTGTTTACTAACATTGCAAATAACTTTTGTTTATCATATACCAAACATAAGATACTACTATTCATGCAACAAAAGAATAATTCAAAGCCTTCTTTTCATTTTTCAGTAATAAATTTGTGATTCTCACTTCTTTAGTTTAAAAACAGACTATACAGACAATACCTCCACCCATTCCATAACAAGGACTCTGCGAGTTGTGTGCTCCATGTTTATGTTTGGAACAAAAACATCTTTTAAACCACCATATAGACGTCTGCTTAAGAAAAACACAATAGTGGTTAGCAGCTTAGAGCATTAAGTTACCTTTAAAAAAATAAAAAAGGAAAAATTAGTTAAATAAAGTAACGACGAAGAAATAGATTGAAGATTAACATTCTTGACGAGATAAAAGACATACAGTAAGAACTCCCAATTGAAAGATACAGTGAAACCAAATGACAAGTCATGAAAAATATATAATAATGAGTCTTTTAAAACTAACGTATCGGTATTGTTTGTTTAAGGACATTATGAACATCACCCACTGCCTATCAGCTTCAAAAGAACCACAAGTACATGAAGCTCACTACAGTAGATGACAGGTGTGCCTAGTGGAAAGAAAGTACTTACATAACGAAGCATACCCATATGAAAAAGAAACACCTGAGTCGACCAAAATGATCGTTTTCCAATAAAAGTTTACCAAGGTGAGAGCAGTAAGAAGTCACTAGATTGCATGCTTAAGTATTGAAGACATTGTTGAACAAGCAAACATGAACAAATGTTGCAGATTGCTGAGAAAGGGAGGGAGGGAGAGAGAGATGACATCAAAGAAGAAAAAAAATGGCAAGTGAAGAATTGAGTGGAAGAAAATTTTTCTTCTCCTTTTTCTTTCTATTTTCTATATATCCAGCAGTGTGTTACACCATAATACTTGTAAGAAAAGATTATACAAAAGACTAGAAACTAAAACCTAAACTTAAGGGGTTTATCTCCTAAATTAAAGGGATCCTAATCTCAAGTGATATTAATTACCTACGGTTAAAGATTATAAAAGATCTCTTCTAATCTCTACCCTTCCCCTCAAGTTGGAGCATAGATATCTGTCATGCTTAACTTGCTAATTAAAGACTCAAAAGAAGGCTTCGATAATCCTTTGGTAAGGATACCCACAACTTCTTGTGAAGTTGGAATAAAAAGGTAAGCAAATCATCCCAGCTTCAATCTTTTCTTGGATAAAGTGTTAGTCAATCTCAACATGCTTTGTTCTGTCATGTTGAACTGGAATATGGGCAATACTAATCACAGCCTTGTTATCACAATAGAACTTTATAGGCATGGCTGTAGATTTCTTCAATTCTTCCAATATCTTCTTTAGCCACATTATTTCACAAATCCCACGAGCCATAGATCAATAAATAGCTTCAACACTACTACGAGCTACGAAATTTTGTTTTTTGCTTCTCCAAGTCACTAAAATTCCCCAAAAAAATGTACAGTAGCCTGAGGTGGACCTTCTATCTGAAATCAAACCTACCCAGTCTGCGTCTGTGTAAAATTTGATGCCTCACTGCTCATTTTTCCCAAAAAATAACCCTTTTCCAAGAGAACTTTTTAGATATCTCAATATACGATAAACTACCTCAAGGCGCTCTTCATGTGGTGAGTGCATTAATTGAATCACTAAACTTACAGTGAATGCAATGTCTGGCCAAGTATGAGATACGTAAATGAGTTTTCCTACTAATTATTGATATTCCAAACTTTAGATTACCATCGATTGGTGTTATGCTAGTTTGCATTGACTCATTCTAGTTTCTTTAAGCATGTCATCCACATATTTTTTCTATGAAACCGTCAAACCTCTTTTTGAATGAGCTATCTTCATACCCAAAAAAATATCTCAAGTTTCCTAAGTCCTTAATCTTAAATTCAGATGCTAATTTTTTGCTTCAACAGTTTCAATTATGCTTCATCATCTCGTGTGAGGATGATATCATCAACATATACAATCAGAACAGCAATCTTCCCCTCACTCGAGTGCTTTATAAACATAGTATGATCAGCTTGCCCTTGAGAATACCCCTATTTTTTAATGAGCAGGGTAAATCTCTTGAACCATGCTCTAAGTGACTATTTTAAACCATACAAAGACCTCCTTAATTTGCACACCTTTGCTCAAAATTCTTTTTCAAACCCTGACGATGAATCCATATAAACTTCCTCATTTAGAACCCCATTAAGGAATGCATTTTTCACGTCTAGTTGCTGAAGAGGCCAGTTAAGATTCACTGCAATTGAAAGAACTCTGACAGTATTCAACTTGGCTACTGGTGCAAAAGTCTCTTGGTAGTCAATCCCAAAGGTTTGTGTCAAACCTTTAGCGACCAACCTCACTTTGTATCTTTCAATCGACCCATCTAATTTGAACTTGATTATGAATACCCATTTGCATCCAACCATCTTCTTCCCCTTTGATAACTCTACAATTTTCCATGTGTTATAATTTACACGAGCTTTCATCTCTTCTCGAATAGCCTCTTTCCATTCCAGAACCTTTGGAGCATCTTGTATATCCCGTATGTTTGAGTGTACCCTTTAGCCACCAGTCAGACTTCGTATCTATCTAAAGATCCATCCAGTTTGAATTTGGTTATGAACACCCATTTACAGCCCACAGTTTTTTCCCCTACAGGTAATTCCACTATTTCCCATGTACCTGTTTTTTCAAGAGCGCGCATCTCCTCTAAAATAACCTCCTTCCACTCAGGAACTTGTAGAGCATCTTTTACATTTTTGGGTATTTTCACAGTATTGAGACACGAAACAAAGGTTGAGAATGTCAAAGACAAAGCTTTATAGGACACAAAGTTAGACATGTGATATTTGACAACATTTCTAACACCTTTTTTTTTAGCAATTGGAATATCTAAATCAGAAAATTCATTGGTTGGATTATGAGCTTTACCTGGACTTTTGACAAGAACTTGCGGGTCGGATTCTTGGTGATGAATCTGGTGGATTCCACTCTCTTAATTTCGATTTCTTCTTGAATAAATAATTAACTCCCTTGTTTGTTCTTTATTCTCATGATCAGACTCTACACCTTCATACTCCTTTTCATTAACAACATTAACATCATTAATTTCTGTGTTAATCATAAATTCACCTTCCCCATTATTAGAATCCCTATGTTGTATATTCCTAGTATTTTCTTAATCAATTATAGAATCTTCCTTATTATAATTCCCTCCCTGAAGATTAGAATCAAAGTAAGATTGTGTTTTAACAAATGTGACATCCATGGTAACAATAATCTTTCTATCAATTGGATCGTAACATTTGTAACCCTTTTAACTAGAAGCATAGCCACCAAAGACGCATTTTTTTGCTCTAGGATCTAGTTTACCTTAGTTGTGAAGATGAACAAAAACACTACACCCAAAAACTCAGAGGGATAAATCTGTGATCAATTTAGAGTTAGGAAAGTTATCTTTAAAGAAATTGAAAGGAGTTCTATAGTTTAGAGTTTTACTAGGCATTCTATTAATAAGATATGTAATTGTTAACAAGGCTTCGCCCCAAAGATAATGTGGTACCTGACTAGTGAACATCAAAGCTCTAATTAATTTCAAAATATGTCGGTTTTTTTTTCTGCAACCCCATTTTGTTGTGGTGTATTTGTATAAAAGCTTTGGTGGACTATACCATGTTTGGTTAAGAAAATATCTAATTGGTCACTAAAAAATTCCCCACTATTGTCACTCCGAAGTACTTTTATTCTCACACCAAATTGTGTTTTCACCATAGTATAAAAAAACTGAAACACATTTTTAACTTCAGACTTATCTTTTAATAAAAACACTCAACAAATGCGAGTATGATCATCAATTAATGTGACAAACCAACATTTTCCTGAAAAAGTTGAGACTCTTGAAAGTCCTCAAACATCACTATGAATTAACGAAGAAGGTTTGGAAGCTTTATATTTTTGAGGTGGGAAGAATGACCGATGATGTTTAGCCAATTCATAGTGATATGAAGGACTTTTATTTTTAAATAGATCAGGTAACAAATATCTTAAATAGTAAAAATTAGGATGTCCAAGCCTATAATGCCAAATCATAACCTTATCAAAACTAGAAGCAGAATTTAAACAGAAAGTAGTTGTTGGTTGACTTAGATGATCGTCGTCAAGAAAGTAAATTCCACCAGATTCTGTAGCATTGCCAATCATCCTCCCTAAGACTATGTCTTGAAATTTACACATAGAGGAGTCAAATATAACATGACAATTCGAGGACTAGGATAATTTACTGACCGATATGAGATTACAAACTAGATTTGACACATGTAAAACATCATGTAAAACCAAGGAAGGCAAAACTTTAACACTGTCTTTCCCGGCTACTGCTGAGAACGACCCATCTGCTACTTTGATTTTTTTGTTTCCTGCACAAGGTGTGTAAGTTGAAAAAAGAAAATGACTACTAGTCATGTGATCACTAGCTCCGGAATCAACGATCCACGTGTTTGTTTTAGAAAGCTTGGCACTGAAAAAAAAAAGAAAAAAAATTCGTACCTAATTGGGCAAAGGAGGAAGAAGGATTATTGGATAAGTTAGGAAGATAAGAATTCATCCGAAATTGTGGTGATTGAAAAAGCTTGTATAGATGCTCTAGTTGTTTCTTAGTGAATGGAGACCCTTCTAGAGAACTTTGGCCCTCATAATTTTCATTAGTTGTTTTAACGGTAAAACTTTCTTCCTCTGTTTGATTGCTAGATCTCTTATCTCCAATGAAGGCTGTTTTAACCATGATGCTACTAGAGATAACCTAGCTCAGATGCCATGAAAGTTTTCAAGAGAGCATTTAATAAAACTGTCCTATCTTTTATTAACTAAACAACTGAATTTAAATAGAGAAAAGAGTCATAACCTAATTGGAAAATAATTCTATTATTCTAATCAACTACTAAAACATAAGGAAAATAATTCCCTTATTCTAATAAACTACTAAAAGATAAAATAAAATATTACTAGAATATCTCAAATGATTTATTTTAAGATTTATCTACCTAACAATATATCCCAAAATATATGAGTTTCACATATTTCAACACATATAAAATGAAGGGGAGAGTTTAATGGTTCCTATTCCGGGAACTATTGAGAATGAACCATCAGCAATATGGATCTTTGCGGTTCCTGCATAAGGTGTGTAAGTTGAAAAAAATTGGGAGCAACTTGTCATGTGATCAGTTGCACCAAAATTGATGATCCAAGAGCAATCAGGCTTATATTCGCTGAGGAAAACCGAAGCAACGTTACCTAATTGAGCAAAAGAGCCGGAGGAAGTTGGTTGGTTTGGAGATTCACAACTTGAAATTGCGGAGATTGGAGAAGTCTATACAGGTGTTCTAACCGCTCCTTCATAAAGGGAGGTGTCTCCTTAGTAGATTGTTGCTCCTGTTCTGCACCTGCTGCTCGGAAGGCTCGGCAGTCAATGCCTAGAGTAGATCCGTCTTCAGCATTTTCCAGCAGGTTTCACATGTATGCCATGGTTGTTTACAATGGTCACACAATGGCCTTTTTTTCCTATCATTTCAAAGTCATTTCTCATTGTAGCCAATGCAGAATTTTCAATGGCAGATTTGCGATCAGGGTCAGGTTTTAACATGACTTTTCTCCTAAATTCTTCTCTTCTAATTTCAGAGAAGGCTTCTCTAATAGAAGGAAACAGCTTTTTTCCAATGATTCTAGCTCACTTCATCAAAATCTCGATTTAACCCAGCTAAGAAAAGATAGACTCTATCATTTTCTTCTTTCATGAATCTTACACTATCTGAAGAACAATGTTATTCACCATTATAATAATGGTCTAACTCTTGCCATAGTGACACCATTTCATTGAAATATTCTGTAACTTCTCTGTCTCATCTAGCCCTCCATAACTTGGTTTTTAATTCATATATTTGAGAAAAATTGTCAACATCTGAATAGGTTTTTCTCACAGCTTCCCATACATCTTTTGTAGTAGGAAGAAAAAGATAAGGTTTACCAATTGAAGGTTCCGTAGAGTTCAATAAGCCAGCAATGATCATACAATTCTCGAACCGCCATATGCCTAGCCGTTTGTCATCTTCTTCTGGTTTCTTCATATCCCCTGTCAGACACCCAAGCTTCCCCCTTCCATCAATGGCCAACTTCACAAATTGAGCCCACTCCAAGTAGTTTTTCTTCCGTTTAGCTTATGAAGGGTCAGCTGCAATGAATCATGAAACGAATCTCTGCCAAGACTCACGGTGCTCTCTGTTGTTGCTGTTGGTCTGCTACTTCCAAAAATGACTGATTCAACCATAAACAGTGGGGAATTTTATTCCAGCTCTAATGCCATGAAGAATTGAGTGGAAGAAAAAATATATTTTTTTATTTTCTATATATCCAGCAGTATGTTGCACCATAGTACTTGTAGGAAAAGATTATACAAAAGAATAGAAACTAAATATTAAACTTAAGGGGGTTTGTCTCCTAAATTAAAGGGATCCTAATCTCAAGGGATATTGATTACCTAAGGTCAAAGATTACATAAGATTTCTTCTAATCTCTACAAAAAGCATCAGATCAAGGAATTAAGCTCCAGAAATAAAGGTAAATGATGTATCATTGATCATGCATATGAACCATCTTTTTTTAGATTTGGATCGTCCAGCTGGAATAAAGTAATGATTTATGTAGATCATGTACCACGAGGAGGGAGGCAGGGAGGGAGGGAGAGATGGCATCAAAGAAGAAAAAAATTGGAAAGCATCATATCAAGGAATTAAGCTCCAGAAATAAAGCTAAATGCTGTATCATTGATCATGCATATGAACCACCATCTTACAGATTTGGATCATCCAGCTGAAATAAAGATTTATGTACCACGAGGACAGAGGGCATAAGCAAAAACATGCATTTTTTATCAATAGGCAAGGTTTTGGGCTAAAGATTTTTCCCTGTCCTGTTAAGTTCTTGCAGTCCTTGTAGTCAATTAAGTTTTAGTCCCCAAATAAATATAGGAAAAGGGAAGAGAGGGCAGTTGACTAAACAAAAATGACTTCTGATCTGCATTTACTGATGTAAAGGTTAATAAAGCGGATGAACCATAACCATGTGACTAATGTAATTATATAATATATATAATTATATAGATCATTACAGCCAACAAAGTTCAATGGATATAATATGACCCGCCCAACTAAGAATGCAGAAAACTACCATAATGAGAGCTCAATCGTCATACATTTAGCCAGTGAAAATTTCCAGGTCATGAGATGAGGCACACCTGTTACAACGCTCTTACCTAAACTTGAGTCCATTATCAGCCTCTTTCCTATAGTCCATCTCCTGCATACAATGTGATTCACCTGTATTCAATATGAAGTTCTAAGAATCTTCTGGAAGAAGCAAAATAACATTTCAGATAGTTTGGGATAAAGACTTAGACAAATTTTATAACAATTTAAAATTTGTCTACCACAAAAGATATTTTACTATACGTTCTATAGATAAAAGGGCAATCTATTATAATGAACATGATAAAGGAAGATAAAAGAATGCTCACGAAGAAAAAGTGGTAAGAAAGATTTTGAGTTAGCTACTTAAGATCAATTTTGAGAAGATTTCATGGGTTGAGATACAAACATTCCACTGTACAGTTATAAAGAGGAGAATTTATCATCACAATTAACTGTTTTCACCAAAGACTCCCATTTCATGCACTCGCATAATATGTTTATATCAGGTTCTACTATCATTAAGTCTCTGAAGAATGACAATAAGTAAGACATATTTTCACAATCCAAGATGCACTGATTAAAGAACTGTAGAACTCTTTTAGCTTCTCTTTATCAATTCATCCAAGTTAAAACCAATTCAAAATAGATGGAAAGGCACACCACATGCATAAGCCCACAATATACCCTCAAATTAAAATTGTCGGATGATAAGACAACTTAACAACCCTCCTCAAATGAACAACTAACAGAAATGGACACACACACACACACACACAAAAAGAAAAAAAAAAAAGATTGATGAACAATTTTGGCGCCAATAAGATAACATGTCAGGGCCTCCAACCTAAAACAAATGGTAACAGTGTAAAAGGAGAAAAGACCTAATTTGAATCCAAAAACCTGATGTAAGATAAATCAATTTTTTCTAGTATATTTCTCATAGCTTTTTGATAAGTTAAAAGGAAAAATTCAAGTTCATCAACAAGGAAAATCATGTTATAACATGGAATATTCAAAGATGAAAATTAGACAAATTAAACATCTATTCATCCACTTACTTGTAAACTGAGAAACTCAAATAATTCTAGAGTGATCAAGTCCTTGATAATTTTTCCTAAAATCTACTATTCTTTGTATGTGTTCCTCTCGGATGGATTAATAAATTGAGAGCAAATTCAAAAAGCATAGTTGAAAATCACTTGATCTTACCCTTTGAAACAGCTTTGATTTCAATCATTTGAGCAAGCTCAGGCCTTAAAGCATTAACACCTAGGCTAAACTTAAATATCTAATGGTCTATAATGTTTTAACAGGTCCCTATTCAAAGCAAGATGCCCTTGCATTAGAAGACATCAATAGACATCGTTTGCAACTACATAAAAGAAGTTTAGAAGCTGTTTCCGCATTTTAATAGATAGAGTTAAAGCACGTAAGGGGAGAAGGAAATGAGTACATACCCGAAAAAGACTCGAAGCCCACTCATCAATGACTGCCTAAATATGGGGCATATTTCTTGGTTAATACCAGTCAATGAATAATAAGCAGAAATATATAGTTAAACTAGATGGGCTGGATCCAGAAACATATTTGCAGGGAAATAAACTCTACTCAATTGAAGAGCAATGCAAACCCAAAATTACCTGGAGATCAGTATTAAATTTACCAGCTTTCTTAACCACCCCAGCTAGAAAGCGCAGGATTAATATGTCCAAGGAAATTGCAGCTTGAACACCAGGCCTCTGAACTTTGACAGCAACAACCTGTCCACTACGGCGAAGCCTAGCTTGATATACCTACTTGAGAGAGAGTACTGAATGTTGGGTTTAGTTTTCTAAGAAAATTCCAAAAACACTCAGAAAGAAAGCACTCATGGATAGGTAAGCTGAGAATATAAGTAGATACAACCTGTCCAAGGGATGCAGCAGCAACTGGCTCCGGCGAAATCTCAGAGAAAAGCTCATCTATTCGTAAACCAAGTTCTTTTTCTATAGTATCAAGTGCAACTTCAGTAGAAAATGGAGTTATTCGATCTTGCAACAATGAGAGTTCATCTAAATATGATGGTGGTATCAGATCCTACATAAAAGCATCTTGAAAGGTTCTTATATTGGAAATGAATACAGCACATTATGTATCATATGATGCAAAGCAGTATGAGCATTAAGAAAGCCCTATATGAAGCATGCAGTTGACTTCAGGATGTTGCTGGAAAGGCTTAAAACAGATCGTAAGTGATTACTGACCCATCAACATCAAATCCTACACGTAGAGCTACAGGAATGTGCGATCTAATTTTCAAGCACAATGTCTAAGCCAGATACCAGCAATACTGATTCTGAAACTTGATGTTTCTGTAGAATGATCTTTGTTTGGAATGGCCAAGGCCACAAACTTTAGGAATGCCTTATCCATTACCCTATCCTAGACATACCTAAAATGATAGTGACACAAATAAAAAGAAGATCAAGGAAAACCAGAGTTAGAGAGTACAGAAAGGCAGTAAAACATATTGCAACAAGAAAATAAGTCAATAAATCAGCCTCCATGTTAAAATACCAACCCATCAATTTACATTACATGTACTGCTAGTTGTTTTATAGGAGGCCAAACTTAAAGCTAAACTGCTGTTCGAGGAAAGTAAATGTGAACTTAATAGGTAAAACTACATTTGAAGAACCAAGGGTGCAGTTAATGACATATCCATCATCATGCTAAGTGATATTTAAAATGATTGAGGAGATGAAAAATACAGTTCCAAATAACCATTCATCAAAATTTTCTTTTTGTGATTTGCTTTCCAGTGACTTGTTCTCAGCAAATAACTTCTGGGATGAATTTAATCAAGTTTGAAAGATTGCAGAGACTATCTTCAAGAACAATGATATGTGGTTAGGATCCAATCAACTATCTTTCATATATATATATATATACTTACATGGAAACTTCTTGTTCGAAATCTATATTAGCACATTAAACTAAGCCTTTAACATAGTGCACAGAAGATTCCTTCGAAACGCGGATCCTGAACTAACCAAATAGAACTATTAGCTGTTCCTAAATTCTGAGACCATGCAACTTTGCCCCTAAAGGAACCAAACAGGAATGTAGAAATTTCATTAACCAAGGTAGTTTCAATAGAAATAAAAATCTAGTTTCAGCTGTCATTTTCTGTCTCCACTTTGTTTAAAAAAAGTGTATCTCCAACCCATAAAAAAGGAAGGAAAAAGAACTCGGACAGTACAAGAGATTAGTTCCTGTAATATTCATATGAACTTCAAAAGCCAAAAGGATGAATTTATCAATAATAAAAAAATGCAGCTTTTCATTATAGTAGAAAAGCCCTTTCCTATAATTTGAGTGCATATAACAAGAAGACCCATTGCAAAAACCAAGTTTAACAAACCAAAGCAGACAGAGGACCCAACATGCATCACAAGTTTAAAGGAAAATTAGAAAGCACGTAAATTTGTGAAGCACATGAAACTTATCCTAGATGCTACGAGAACTTACAGGTCGTGATGAAACAGCTTGAGCAATTTTAATGTATGCCTACAAAGAAGAAAGAAAGAAAACTAAATTTCTTTAAAAATGAAATCAAATCAAAGGTGATTCCAAGTTATTAGCAATCTAAATCCAAGCACAATAGTATATAATTGTTTGTGTGTTAGTAAAAAGAGGCTAAACATTAAGAGACAGTATAGCTTCTGGCCAAAAGAAAAGTCTATATGGCAGAAAACTCCATAGAAGAAATTCTCTTTAACAATTTTTTTCAGACAACTTTTCAAAGATACATTTAAGACAGACCCAGAAAGAATTTGAATTTGAGTAACAGTGCATCTTAATGGAAAAATGGGAAGTATAGCTGATCTGCAGAAAAATGAAATGACAGCATAAACCGCTCTAGTGGCTAAAACATGAATGATAAAGTAAACATCACATTAATATCTATATCATGATTTTCTAGAATTTTCAGGTGACATTTAAAGTGAACAAGCTTTTACTTCCTGCTGCCCCTGCCCCCTTTTTCCCTTTATCTCTATGATGATCGAATCATTTGTTCAGCTGCACTTTGCATTCTCTAAAACATTGTGAACCTTTTTCCACTATTTTCCACAAATATTTTAAACATTGACTGAATTTTCTGTACCATTTAACTTTTTTAAGTACCGATGAACTGGAATTTTGAGAAAAACAAAGCTACAAAAAAGCGCAATGTTCAGTAGAAAAAAATCATAACTTAACAGTAAAATTTAAATAGGGGACAGGTGAAAATGTAAAGATATCAGCCAAATGATGGTCGGTTTGATTATAAAGGGAATCAGTTAATAGATGAACTAACAGAAATTTAAATCTCCCCGAGCTTAACATGCAAGACAAACGCTTTATAACTGAATCTTATGCACAATACTGAAATAATATACCGGCCCAAGTTCCACCAGAATTTTTCGAAGCTCGGCAGCTCTAACCTGCAAATCAGCAACAGGAAAAATCAAAATTTCAAGAAAACTTCAAAATATGTAAGGCTTCCTTCGGCTGAAATTAAAATTTTGGAATAATAAAAAATTGAATTTTTAACTTTTGGGAGTAACAACACATAATTCTAATGGCGTAAAAATTTAGAAAACGGAGTCAAATAAATTCGACGTCAGCATCAATTTTCTCAGAAAGTGAGTCTACTTTAAACGTAAGGAGTAATTAAAGTTAAACCTTGAACATTTGATCGGATCGTTCCATAAGATTATCAATATATCGAACTCCGAACCATTTTCCAAAAGTAGTACCGACTTGAATAAGCCGACGCAACAAAATCAGGGGTTTTCTTCTATAAATAGCGGCGATTCGTGAAGGGCTGTAATCGAGTAAGGACTCAGCCTCAAAGGCACTGAGCTGGAAAAGGTAACCTGACTTCTTCGTGAAAGAATCAACTTCAAGTCCCGCAGCGGCGCGTATGATGGGGCGTGGTTTTGAACGGAAGCTAAGTTTTGGAGTGGCGGGAAAGGAGTGGATTGGAGAGGAAGGAAGAAGTAGTGGAACCATTTACTCCTTTTTCGGTGTAACTGTTTCTGTTTAAACTTTTTTTCGGTTCTTTTTCATGAAAATATGAAAGAGTTAGAGAAATAGAAATGGTATGCGATGGACAAAATAGGAAAAATAAAATGTGACAGAATAATAAATGCTGAAGTTATAAAATTATGTGAAAAAAGAAAGAGGAGCAAGCGTACAGGCACCGTCCTTTTTTTTGGTCCTTTAATATTTTATCCATTTCCAAGTGATGCGTACCTGCCTCCTGCCAGAAAATAAAAAATTTAATTTTTTCCATATCTTAACATCGGGTAGGATCTAATTAGTGTACTTTATTCCTAAATCACACCATATACATATAGAAAGTACAAATTTAGAATATAAATAAATATTTAAAATTAGTATATAATAATAAAATATACGAGTTGAAACTAATTAATAATAAGGTAAACTATTATAATAGCCACTTTTGTTTATTTTATGTTACATTTTAGTTATTTATGTTTAAAATATTATATTTTAGTCACTTACGTTATTGCATTATAACATTTTAGTCACTGAACTATTAATTCCAATTAATAGTATAACGATAAACTGACGTGGCATGTTAAACCATCAGTTCAAACAAAATTTTTAGGTTAATTTATACAATCGGTCCCATATTTTTTGGTTTTGAGTAATTTTTTTTATTATATTCTTTTAACTTTTTTTTTCCATTCCCTTCTGCTTTTCCCTCTATTTCCCTTCATTACCTATTTCTTTTAACATAGTTTTTCTATGTTTTTCATTTATTAAAACTAGAATCTATACTTTTATTTTTTTTGAACAATTTAATTTTTTTCGAGTGAGGTGAGATTGTGGACTAGTTTTAACAAATGAAAAACATAGAAAAACTACGTTAAAAGAAATGAGGAAGGGAGGAAAACAGAGGGAGAAGTAGAAGAGAATGAAAAAAAAAGGAAAGTTAAAAGAACATGAAAAAAATTAAATTGCTCAAAATGAAAAATATATATGAACCAATTGTAGAATTTAACCTAAAATTTTTATTTGAAATGATAATTTAACGTGTCACATTAGCTTACTGTTACACCGTTAACGGCTCAGTGACTAAAATGTTACAATGTGATAACGTAAGTGACTAAAACGTAACATTTCAAACAAAAGTAACTAAAATGTAACATGAGGCAAACAAAAGTAACTATTTTGGTAGTTTACCCTTAATAATAAATATGTGCGATGTTAAAATGAAAATAAATTAGATTAAAATTGTTCATTATGGTGTTGTCATCAATCTTGAGTGTCGAGTTAATTTGTTACACCAACTCAATGAAATACATTAACATAGATACACAATTGATATACGTAATAAAGTGTGCATGATAAAAATTAAAATTAAAATATCAAAATAAAGTTTTAGCTAAGTGGTAAATTAAATATTTTACTAATGCAATTGGTTCAATTCAAATCTCATCATATTCACACTTTTATTGGTTTTTAAAATAAAAGACTAAATTACACTTGAATAATATAACTTATTTTAACTATGAAAGAGTATTTTGTAATTTCTCTAATCGAGTGATGACTCAATTTGTTTGAGTGGCGAATTTAAAGTTTTTCAATGTAATTGGTATGGATTTAAATCCCACTATATGTATTTTTTAAATTAAAAGATTAAACTGCACTCGAATAATATAACTTACTTTAAATATGGAATGTCATTTTGTAATTTTTTAATCAAGTTAATGCTCGGTTGACTCGTAACACCAACTCAAGAAGATATTTTATTAATAGTATAAATATATATTAAATTTAAACAAACTAATGTGATTTTATTATTAAATAGTTATCTAATTTTTTTCAAATATCTACCTCATATGAATTACATTTATTAAATTAGACAAGTAGTTGAACATTGATATAGTTAAAACAAATAAATAAAAATAACAATTAAATAAGAAAAGAATTGTCAATTGAAAAGAGAAGAATTCTCAACCCCATATATTATATCTTATAGTATTAACCGGAGATTTATAGGCTTTTATGGGTATTAGAAGGAAAAAAAAAAACAGCTGAATCTTGGGATTTCCTTCAATAACTAGGGCAGGATTAAAGTTTATTGTGGATGATTTTAGGTGATTTTAATGAGATACTTCCTTTCAGGAAAAAAAAAAAAAGAGGTCGTATTCGAGATGATCTATAGATAGAGGACTTTCGAGCAACATTGGATTTATGTAATCTGATAAATATGGTTTATCAAGGAAGATGGTTCACTTAATAGCGGGGGAATTTTGTTGATAACAATATCAGGGAGAGGCTTAATCGAGGTGTTGCCAATTCCGCCTAGTGTGAGGTATTTTCTAGTTTCGTGCAGTCTTCACTAAAATGGTTACAACTTGAGCTATCGAACTCGAAATCAAGTGATTCAATGTATGCTTCAAAGCTAAAAGATAGATATTCAAATTCTATGAAGACATCTCAACCGAGAAATAACTGGATCCCATCCAAAAAGTCAACTCAAGTCGATTGATTTTACAAACTTGAAATTGGAAACTTCAATGAATGGTATTTAATAAATTTCACCCCATTCGTGTTTGTATCATTCCCCATTTCCTCAAAAAAATTCATCCTTGAATCTTGTCTTTGGTTGAATAAGAAATACTTTTTATCATATGTGGAATGGGTTAATTGAGCTCCTTTCAAAGGATCAACAAAATCCTCTAAAGAAATAAGTCCACTAATTATTCCTCATTCTTGCATGAGTATTTTCTTGCTTTTCACTTTCTCTTCCTACTTGAGAACTCTCCAATTTCACCTCATATGTATTCTCTATAACTCCCCAAAAGTTAAATTTTTGGTCTGTTAAATTTTTTCAAAGTAAATGATTTGGTTCAGTGGTTAAGTGCTTTGGATGTGTGTTGAGGTCATGTGTTCAAATATTACTTTTGAAATTTTTTTCCATTTTTGTTCATATCCCTATCTCTGTTCATTTGACTTAAATATTATCTTCACTCAACTTGTGACAGAATGAGCTTGCTGGTTTAGTGGTAAGGTGTCAGCTTACCCTTTAGACTTATGTTTGAAACCCCACGTGTGTCGATGAGGAATTTATTTTTACTATTTCTACTTGAGCCACCCAAGTGGTAGAGTTTGAGTGGATCTTGAAGTCTTTGGGAATCTGATAGGAGTGGGTAGTTGTGTTAGTGGGGGGAAGTCGTAAGTTGTTTAAAAAATATATAAGATAATAATAAATGTATTTTTGAAAAAAAAGTCCATAAAAATTCTCTCCCCACAGTCACGTCTGACGTATTTCCCCTTACCTATCCCTATCATTTGTTTTTCTTCTTCTTTCTTTTCTTCTTCTTATTTTGTTCTTTCTTATCTGCTTTCATTTTCATTTTGGTATCCATTCATTTGCACAGTCAATTATCGTGTTTCTTTTTGGTAAATTGATGTGGTTATGGTGTTATGAGTGTTTTGGTTTGATTTAGGGTGAAATATTATGTTTCAGGTTAGTTGTTTAAGTGTGTATTGATTGCTGGTTTTCTAATAGAAAAGGAGCGTGTGATATTCGACGAACCTCCAACGAATTAAGTGCATGGGCTACTGTTTTCTTGAGGGTAATAATTCAATTCGAAGTTTAGGGTTGATTTTAATAATTAAAACTTTGTTATTGGTAATTTTGATTTGTGTATCAGGTGTGAGAAATCATTTTAATTAATGGTTTGATTGACGTTTTTAGGTTTTGGAAGTCTCATGGGTGGATTTGCATAAAAAATAGTTAAGGTGTGTAATGAAAACCTAGAAAATCACGATCGACTGAAAGCTAAAAAAAACTAGATTGTCAATGCCACATGGCCGTGTGCGACACACAGCTGTAAGAGCCACACAGTCTAGGTCAATTTGGCCATGTGGGCCACACGGGTGTATGTGAGACCGTGTGCCAAGCCATGTAGGCTACATAGGCTAGCCAAGTAGGCCGTATGGACCCAAATTCTGAAATTTTTCCCTCGGGCCATGTTCATCGTACGAATCAAATGTAGCCCTTCCATAAGGTTCCTATGGTACAAATTGGTCTATTAATCATAATTTTTGATGCACTGTTAGTGTTAAATATGATTTAGGAACGCATGAGTAGTATGTTATATGTGATAGCATAATCTATTATATGCTAATATTATTTGAATTTGTCATATTTGATGGCTCAACCACATATATCAGTTTAATGCGAGTTACCGTATTTTGACCTGGCAGCTAGTCTGCATATATTCTGTAAAGTGACATACGATTGCTTAGCAGTGTGTAGGGTTGGGTGGGTATTTAATACCCTAATTTTTGTGCACAGTTGGTTAGAGATGGTGTGTAGCGAATGGGGGTAGAATTTGTATCTGTATCTATTATGCATCTGTTTGTGTATCTGCTATGCATCGATGTCTGTATTAGTTCTATAATTTGTTTAAGCATGAGTATCTGATTTATTATATGTAATGAGTTCCACACTAAACTCGTGTACTCACTCTCTATTTGTTTCATTCTCAGGTAATCCTCAGGCATAGGACGGGTCGGTGTAACGGGAGCTCAATTTTATGTATTTATTTTGCATTTCCTTATATTTTGTCCTGCTTAATCTATTTCCGTTCTCTTAGACTGTTTTGGACTCTTGGGACTGCTTTTAAAGTCGATTTGATTTTTATTACTCATTTAGAATTGTTAAAACGTTTTAGATGATACCAAATATTTCTGCAAATATAGTATTTCAAAATTGAATCGTGTTTTCCTAAACTTTAATTTTGTTACCCTCTTTTCTTTGAAATTTCCACGATATTTTTTCTAGAGAAAAAAAACTACACTTCTTCTCTTTCTCTTTCTTCCTTATGGGGTAGTTCCCCCTCTCTCAACACACATATTTGCTCTCTCTTTTTCTAGTGAATTTATTTGGTACACATATAGCTGGCTAAGAGTGACGAGGACTAAGTGTTACATCAACATCTTCCTAAAATTGCTATGGCATTTTTGTTGGCAATTTGTCCAACCTTTAGCCATGGCAATATTTCACTTCCTTCATTCCCTTCCTCCTTTTTTTCATTCTCTTTATCCTTCCTGCACCTATTTCATACAATAACCAATTCCTTTCTTCCCAACAAAAAAAGTAACATATAATGACATCCAAGGCACAATCCAAGGTTTATTATGCAATATTCTAATAATAACCTAGAAATGTAAATATATCCACTTAAGTAAAGACAATTCATCAAGTTTAGAGGCTTGAGATATAACTCTTTTCAAGAGTTATCAATTGCCGAGGTAACCACCGGACACGGAGGTTGAGTTTGGTATTAAGGTGTTGCCTTGAATAAATCTGGTGTCCATTGCTCCCTACTGCATGACACTGAAAGAGCTTATGAAATTGAAAGTATAACTTTAGGAACTTTTAAATCGAGAGTTCATCAGGCCTAGTGTGTCCCTATGGGGAGCGCCAATTATTTTCGTGAAGAAGAAATATGTTACTATGAGGATTTGTGTGGATTATCGCTAGTTGAATAAATTGGCAGTAAATAATAAACACCCACTTTTAAGGATTGATTACTTGTTCGATCAGTTTCATGTTTCAAAAATTTATCTTCGTTCTAGGTATCATCAGTTAAAGGTTAAAGAGGCTGATGTACATAAGACCACTTTTAGGACTCGTTATGGGCTCTACAAGTTCCTAGTCATGCCGTTAGGTTTAACAAATACTCCAGTTGCATTCATGGATCTCATGAATATGGTTTTCTAGCCGTACTTGGATCAATTCATTGTGGTTTTCATTGATGATATTCTTGTCTACTTTAAGTCTGAAGGTGATCATGATGAACATCTTAGAGTGATTTTGTAAATACTTTGTGAGAAAAAGCTTTACGCTAAGTTGAGCAAGTGTGAGTTTTAGTTAACGAAAGTCACTCTTTTAGGACATGTGGTTTTTGCTGAGGGTATCTGTGTAGACCTTAAAAAGATTGAGGTTGTACTCAAGTGGAAATAACCTAGGAATGTGTCTGAGATTCGAAGCTTTCTCGGTTTAGTGGGGTATTATAAGAAATTTGTTGAGAGGTTCTCAGTTATTGCAGCTCCTATGACTAAGTTGTTGCATAAAAATGCACATTTTTTGTGGGTAGATGAGCAACAATTGAGCTTTGAGAAGTTCAAATCTATTTTGACTCAAGCACATGTTCTGATATCGCCTGAACCCAGTAAAGAGTTTATTATGTACAATGATGTTTCTCACATCAGGTTAGGTTGTGTTCTAATACAATATGATAAGATAGTGGCTTACACATCTTAACAGCTTAAATCACACAAAGGCAACAATTGCACGCACGATCTTGAGTTGGCTACGATTGTCTTCGATTTGAAATTTTGGAGGTACTATCTGTACGGTGAGAGGTGTATCATCTACACTGATTACAAGAGCCTCAAGTTTCTACTTTCTTAGAAGGAGATGAATATTA
Source organism: Gossypium raimondii (assembly GCF_025698545.1). Lineage (NCBI taxonomy): Eukaryota > Viridiplantae > Streptophyta > Magnoliopsida > Malvales > Malvaceae > Gossypium > Gossypium raimondii. Next base: position 28,531,678 of record NC_068570.1, on the reverse strand, counting down.
GGCAACGTAGATGGATTGAGTTGCTTAAGGACTATAACTGCTCCATTGAGTATCATCCTGGTAAGGCCAATGTTGTGGTTGATGCTCTTAGTCGTAGAATGATGTCTAATTTGAGGGTGATGTTTGCTCGTTTAAGTCTATTTGATAATGGTAGTCTATTAGCCGAGTTGTAAGTTATGTTGACTTAGGTTGATCAGATTTGGGTTAACCAGTTAGTGGATGATTCTCTGATTCTTCAATTTCGACAGGTTGAATAGGGTAGGACTTCTGATTTTGGGTTGAATAGTGATGGGGTTCTGTGTTTTAGAGGTTGGGTTTATGCGCTTAATGATGCGGAGTTGAGGCAATCTATTTTGCGGGAAGCGCATAGTAGCCCTTACACTATAGATATTGGTGGAAATAAGATGTATCGAGATCTCCGTGAGTTATACTGGTGGCTCAGTTTGAAACGAGAAGTAATTGTGTTCATCTCTCAATGTTTGATATGCCAGCAAGTTAAGGTTGAGCACTAACTACCTTTAGGTTTGCTTCAACCTATTAATATTCCCTTTTGAAATGGGAGTGTGTGACTATGGACTTCGTTAGTGGGTTTCCCTTGACACTTACTAAGAAGGATTTTGTTTAGGTCATTGTGGATCGTTTGACCAAGTCTGCTCTTTTTATTTCGGTTAGGACAAACTATTCTCTATAGAAATTGACTAAGCTGTATATTTTCGAGTTCGTTAGACTTTATAGGTTGTCAGATTCGATTACCTCTGATAAAGACCCTTGGTTTAAGTCTCAGTTTTAGAAGAAACTACATGAGGCTTTGGGTACTCGGATAGATTTTAGTACTGCGTTTCATCCTTATATTGATGGACAATCTGAGAGAGTGATTTAGATTCTAGAGGATATGCTACGGAGTTGTGTTATCGAGTTCCATGGTAGTTGGGAGGAGTTTTTACCTTTGGTTGAATTCGCATATAATAATAGCTTCCAGTCTAGTATTCAGATAACACCTTACGAGGCTCTATACGGTCGTAAGTGTCGCACCCCTTTGTGTTGGACTGAGTTGGGTAAGAGACGAATTTTGGGTCCTGATCTAGTTTTTGGGATGGAGGATAAGGTTTGATTGATTCGGGATCATTTTAAGGCAGCTTTTGATAGGCATAAGTCTTATTCGGATCTGAAGATGATAGATATTGAGTTTTCTATGGCTGATTAAGTTTTTCTTAAGGTATCCTCATGAAAGATGATCATTCAATTTGGACGTAAGGGTAAGTTAAGCCCTAAGTTCATTGGGCCTTATCAGATTCTGAAATGTGTTGGGTCGGTCGCCTATTAGTTAGAGCTACTTCTCGAGTTAGATCATTTTCACAATGTGTTCCACGCCTCTATGTTGAGGCAGTATCAGTCTTACCCATCTCATATTGTATCTATTGAAGAGATTGAGGTAAGATCATATTTGACCTTCGAGGAGGAGCCGATTCATATTCTAGATCGAGAGGTTAAGGTCTTGAGGAGGAAGACCATTCCTTTGGTTAAGGTTTTGTGGCAGAATCATGGCACTGCGGAAGCCACTTGGGAATCTTAGGATTCGATTCGATAATAATATCCACATCTGTTTGAATTAGGTAAAATTTTGAGACCAAAATTTCTTTTTGGGGGGAGAGTTGTAACACCCCAAAAGTTGAATTTTTGATTTGTTAAATTCTATCAAAGTAATTGATTTGGTTCAGTGGTTAAGTGCTCTGGATATGTGTTTGAGGTCCTATGTTCAAATCTCACTTTTGAAAAAAATTGTCATTTTTGTTCCTGTCCCTATCTCTGTTCATTTGACTTAAATCTTATCTTCACTCAACTTGTGACAGAATGAGCCTGTTGGTTTATTGGTAAGGTGTTAGCTTACCCTTTGGTCTTCTATTCAGCTTACCCTTTGGTCTTCTATTTAAAACCCTGGATGTGCTGATGAGAAATTTATTTTCACTATTTCTGCTTGAGCTGCCCATGTGGTAGAGTCTGAGTGGATCTCAAAGTCTTTGAGAATTTGATAGGAATGGGTAGTTGCGTTAGTAGGAGGAAGTAGTTAGTTATTTTAAAAAAAATATAGGATAATAAATATATTTTTGAAAAATAGTCCTAAAAAATTCTCTCCCCATAGCCACGTCTAACATTTTCCCCTTACCCATGCCTATCCTTTTTTTTTCTTTCTTTTCTTCTTTTGTTCTTTCTTTTCTGCTTTTGTTTCCATTTCAGTTTCCATTCATCTGCACAGCCGACTATTGTGTTTCTTTCTGGTAAATTGATGTGGTTATCGTGTTATGAGTGTTTTGGTTTTTCCTCGTTTGATTTGGGGAAATATTATATTTCAGGTTAGTTGTTTAAGTGTGTATTGATTGTTGGTTTTCTGATAGGAGAGGAGCGTGTGATATTCTATGAACCTCCAGCGAATTAAGTGCGTGGGTTGCTATTTTCTTGAGGGTAAGAATTCAATTAGAAGTTTAGGGTCAATTTTTATCATTATGACTATGTTATTGGTAATTTTGATCGGTGTATTGGGTGTGAGAAATAGTCAAGGTTTTTGAAGTCTCGTGGGTGGATTCAAATAAAAAATAGTCAAGGTTTGTAATTAAAACTAGAAAACTGTGTACTGTTGAAAGTCAAAAAACTGGACTGTCGACACCACAAGGCCCTGTGTGACACATGACTGTGAGAGCCGCACAACCTGGGTCAAATTGGTCGTGTGGGCCACAGGGGCGTGTGTGACACCATTTGTCAGGCCTTGTGGGCTACATGGGCGTGTGGGTCCAAATTCTAAAATTTTTCCCTAGGGCCATGTTCACCGTATGAATTGAATGTATCCCTTTCACAGGGTCCGTATGGTACAAGTTGGTCTATTAATCATAATTTTTGAAGCATTGTTAGTGTTAAATATGATTTAGGAACACATGATTAATATGTTATATGTGATAGCATGATCTATTAGATGCTGATATTATTTGAATCCGATGTGTAAAGCATGTATGCCATACACGCATCTGTTATCTATTTAGTTCTGCATGGGCATTGGGGGTAGGATTATTAATTATAGAGGAAGTGTAACAGTTTAATTTATCTGTTGTATTTGGTGGCTCAACCACATATATCTAATTCAAGCGAGTTACTACATTTTGACATTGCAGCTAGTCTGCATATATTCTGTAAAGTGACATACAATCACTTAGTAGTGTGTAAGGATGGATGGGTATTTAATACACTAATTGGTGTGCAGGGTTGGTTGGAGATGGTGTGTATTGGATGGGGGTAGAATATGTATCTATACCTGTTATGCATATGTGTTTGTATCTGCTATGCATCGATGTCTGTATCAGTTTCTTAATTTTTTTAAGCATGTATATCTGATTTATTGTATGTAGTGAGTTCCACACTGAGCTCGTGTGCTCACTCTCTATTTGTTTAATTCTCAGGTAATCCTCATACATAAGATGGATCGGTGTGATGGGAGCTCATTTTTACGTATTTGTTTAGCATTTCCTTATATTTTGTATAGCTTATTCTATTTTCGTTCCGTTGGACTGTTTTGGACTCTTGGAACTACTTTTAAAACATGTTTAAATTTTTTCTCATTTAGAACCGTTAAAATGTTTTAGCTGATACCAAATCTTTTCGCAAGTGTTGGATTTCAAAATCGAATCGTGTTTTCCTAAAGTTTATTGAACTAAGAAATTCCGCTGCAAAACTAAGTGCTTTTACAAGTGATCATCGGCAAAACTAATAAATTTTTTAAAAGGAAGTTTTCCTCAGATAAATTGGAGTTTTATTCACTACATGGCCTTAATTATTCTTCTATTCAAACTGGTTTCTAGATTTTCACATGATCTTAGATAACACCACCATATCTGGTCATAACATCTAGGTCGGGTTTGGGGTGTTACGTTCTCACTCACTAAAAATAGACCATCACGTAGACTTTTATCACTCAATGTCTCTAATATCTTCGTCTTTTCAGATGATTTTTCCTCACTTCCCATATCCCTTTAACAAGTATTATGAGTATTCAATTTAGTACAATACATCTTAGTAGGAGAACATGACGCTTCTATCTCATCTAACTCCATAGATTCAAGGAAAAATTCTCACTATCATCTTTTTCTTGTTTACAATGTACATCATCACAAATCTCTTTTCCACTAAGTAAGAGTCAACAAAAGACACAAAGTCATACTTACTTTCTTCTTTGGTTGGGTATTGAATTTGGCATTAGAAACCCTCATGACCTTTTAAGCTACACCAACAACATTTCACAACAGGTGAGAGATCAATTGTTGTAATGACCCAAAATTCATAGGCATCGAAAAAGTACATTACTGGGCCTCCGTCTTAATGAAATGGGTTCGTAAATAATTATTAGAAATATTAATGAGTCTAGTAGTGTGTTTAATTAGGTTTTAATTAAGTGAATTTAGCTTAATTAAGAGAAAATAGGAAGAAAGACTAGAGTGACTAAGGGGTAAAATTTGAATTATAGATTAAAAGGAAATATAAAGGACCAAAATGACAAATATGCCATTAAGTAATAGTTGAGGCGGCAAAACAATGAGAAAAATCTAAAGATTTTAATGATTTAAGTTATTATTAATTAATATTAGAATATAATAATATAAATTATTATTCAATTGATATTATCTTATTAAATTAATGAAATATATATATATATATATATATAAATTAAAGCCAAATGTATGGTAATAAAATATACATGTGTAATAAAATAAGCATACAATTGTAATTCATGGATTTAAATTACTTATTATTTAAGTAAATAAATATTTATTATTTATTATTAAGTAAAAGATATTAATTAATTAAATAATAATATTATAAGATTTTATGTGATAAATAAATTAAAACATGACAAAAGTATGATGATGATATAGTACATGTGTAAATATAAGTAATATTACACTTGTAATAAATATATTGATTATTAAATAGATATTTACTAAGTTATTATATTATTATGAAACAACTAAAGCATAAAAACAAAAGGAAATAAAACAAAGAAGGAAACCAAAACATAATAGGCTATTCGAAAGTACCAGGGGAAAAAGAAGAAAAGAAAGAAAAAGGAAAAATTAGGGTTTGGAAGCTTTAAGCTTTAATTGGTAAGTCAATTAAGTTCTTTTTACTTAAATTTGATGTTTCAGAAGCTTTAGAACAAAGTTTTGTTGAAATTAAGTTGAGGTTTTGAAAGTTTTTTAGGTTTTTGAACATAGTTAATGTTGAACAAAATAATGAATTAGGGGTTTAATTGAATGAATTTTAAGTTAGAATTGATTAAAGAATTAAATTGTAAACTAGGCTATAAGTTTTGTGTTGTAGGGGTTCAATTGAAAGAAGTTTTAAATTAGGGTTTTATTATGAACATTAGATAGTTAAGTAGAATATGGAAGGAAATTGAATAGAAATAAAGTATGAATTGAGTTAGAAATGTAAATGAGTTAATTAGGATTAAATTAGAATTAGGGTATAAATTGGATAAAAATTCAATTATTATTATTAATTAGTGTTGTAATTAATGGTATAATTATTTTAATTTTCGTAGCTAGCAAAGAACCTGGGGCATTGGTACCGAAAGGAAAGGAAAAAGTTGTCGAGGAGTAATCGAACAAATCTGGGTTTGTATTACTATAATTCAAACTACTAATTATTAAATGTTATATTTAAATTTATGTGTATGGTAAGTAAAATTTTAAGGTAGGTATCAATATTGAAAAGAATGAAATTGAGATGAAGTATGATTATGTATGTATACTTGATTGTATATTGTTGGAAAGTGGAAAATTATATCGAATTGAATTGTACATTGAAAGTGAAATTGAAATTGAGAAAGTGATTTGAATACCCTATTAACTAATCGGGCTTAGTAGAATATAATTGGCATGCCATAGGATTGGAAGAGTACGGGATTTATCGGCTTTGCCAATCAGGCACTATATGTGTCGTATTAGGCACCACGTGTCTCGTTTCAGTCACTTTATGTGTTTGTATACGGCTTCTGATATGTTGATCAGGTACTGAGTACCGTTTTAGGCGTAATGTGTCGTACTGGTGTGTTTGGTTGGAATCCGTGTATCCGCCAAGGTCCGGGTTTGTTAATAGGGTGAATAATCGATGTAACACCGCAAACCCAGCCTAGACGTTACGGTCGGATCTGGCTTGTCACATTGGAGTGTCTTCCGAAAGATTGGTCTCGTTGGTAAAAATTTGTTTCTAAGTTTAAAAAAATTAACTCCTTTATTATTAATTAAAAAAAACGTTTGTCTTGTTATCAGATATTGTTTTAATAAGTTATTCTAAATTGCTGAAGCTTTTTAAATTCTATTTTTTAAAAACCCGTGTATTTGAAAACAGTAATTATTTTAAAACTCGTCTTCTCCTAACTAAATGTAACACCCCAAACCCGGCCTAGATGTTCTGGTCGTATCTGGTCTGTCACATTGAAGTGTCTTTCAAAATTTAGACTTGTTGATAAAACTCGTTTCTTAAGTTTGGAAACCTCTTTAGTAATGTTTAACAGAACACTTAACCAAATTTTTTCCTTATTCACTGCTATTATTATATTAAGTTGATTTAAAACGCGGAAGCATTTGAAAACTCTAACGTTTAAAGTTCGTGTCTTTGAAAACCGTAATTATTTTGAAAATTCGTTTTCACCTAACTAGCAGTATAAAATATGTAAGCAAATCCCAATTAAAGTTAAAAACCAAATTAAAGGCCTTATTACAAAACAAAACCCAACTTATAATTTAAAGTAAAATAAAAGCAAATGTAACAGTAACAGTAGTGTGGCCACCTCTGAGTCCTTCGCAGCACTAAATCGTCTATGGCTGAAGATTACCTGCATAGTTAAGAGGAGAGGGTGAGTTTACGATACTCAGTGTGTAATCCCCTATCAATCAAACAGTAAACAACAAACAGAAGCAGTCTGGGCCTTGGCCCTATTCAGTGACAGTACAGTGAGGGCCTTAACCCAATTCAGTAGCAGTGTGGGCCTTAACCCCATACAGTATCATTTCAGTACAGAAAATGCAACCCATCCCAATCCAGCCAACACACCCCTCCGTACCACCAACACACCAATATCGCGAGAAAGCGCCAATAATAAAATCGCAAAGAAAGTCGCCAAGAATAAAGATACATGGCAAAGCCACCAGTAGGTCTACAGTCATCTTGGACGACCCATGCAACCTTATCAGTACAGTACACTTCCTGCAAATATAACGGCCCAACCCCATGCAATATGTCGTGACATAATATCAGACGTGTATGCAAAATGTCATGCTCAATCGTAGTCATACATGTCATAAGGCCATAACAGTCATTTCATCTCCTAGGGGTATAAAGATCATTTTACCCTTAGGGGGTATTATGGTAATTTTACCCTTCGAGGGTGTTTCGATAATTTTACCCTTCGAGGGTATTTCGATAATTTTACCCTTCGAGGGTATTTCGATAATTTACTCATAAATCGCAGGTTGGGCTTGCCACTCGAGCGATTGCACGCCCGTGTGGTCTCAACACCGTATTTCTGCTTTTTGGGTTTTGCCGTTCTACAGGTACAGTGGGGTAGTTGCACACTTATTGCGATTTGCAGATTCCCTTTGTTTCGAACACTCTTATTCTGAAAAGCAATGATCATCGCACCCTTGGTTCCCAGGCAATGTGCCAATCAACCTCGACCACCACCAGTTAGGAATGGAAGCAATGCAGGTTGGGCAAACCGACGAAAACCTTGAAAACCTCACCGATCTCCCATCGAGAACAAGGAACAAATGAGATGATATATATCTCTCCACAAAAACAACCTCCCCAAATCCCAATATTCTCTCATCAAATCTCTCAAAATATCCCTCCTCAATTCTTTCTATGACCAGTTCAAACTCCATTTAGCAATATTTCAATCCAACTCTACCACCCACATGAATTAGGCAGCAAAATAAATACTCCCTTTTTGATGCACCACCACTCAAACCTTAGACCCCATGTACACTCCACACGCCCCTTACCACTAGACCAACAACTCCTTCGTATCATAATTTAACCACAATAATTTAAGAACCTACTATCTAGATCCAAGGATTTTATTCACTTAAAATAAAAATTTTGCATAAGCCAAGGCTTGAACCCCTGACTTCTCAAACACTTCCAAACACTCCTAAATCACTAAACCACTGAAGCAGACAGTCATTTATGTCACTTCCTTGCACAACTAAATATTTATCTGCAGTCTCCTAACTTTCCCTTGTTCAAAACCTATTTCTTCTAGGCCCAAAATTCGGGGTGTTACACTAGCAGTTTACAATTGGTATGCAAATGCCCAATTAAAAATTTAAACAAAAATTAAAGGCCTTATTACTAAAACAAAAACCAACATTTAAATTAAATTAAAATAAAAGCAAGTGTAAACAGCAGCAGATGTGTGGCCACCTCCAAGTCCCTCGCAGCAATGAATCGCCTAAGGTTGAGGATTACCTACACAGTTAAAGGAGAGGGCGAGTTTAAGAAACTCAGTGTGCAATCCCTTACCAAACAGTCAGCCTATGACATGCAGTAATAGTCTGGGCCTGAGCCCTATGCAATGATAGTACAGTGTGGGCCTTAGCCTAATACAGTAACAGTGTGGGTCTTAGCCCAATACAGTAACAGTCTTGTAATGTAACCCATCCTAATCCAGCCAACACACCACTCCGTACCACCATCACACCATGTGGGGATAAAATCGACCCACCCAGCCAACACACCAATATCACAGCAAAGCTACCAGTAATAGTATATGTGGCAAAGCCACCAGTACAGTATACTTTCCCCATATCAATATCTCAACCCCATGCAGTATGTCATTTCAAAATTCATACATGAATGCAGAGTATCATATTCAATCATAATCATACATGTTATAGAGCAAATCGGTTGTACATACATAAAGCCATACAGACATTTCGACTCCTAGGGGTATAGCAGTCATTTTACCCTATGAGGTATTTCGGTTATTTTATACTTTGGGGGTATTTCAGTTATTTCACCCTTTGGGGTATTTCGGTTATTTTACCCCTTGGGGTATTTCGATCATTTTACCCTTTTGGGGTATTTCAGTCATTTTGTCTTTTGGGGGTATTTTGGTCATTTTATTGACCCCATGAAAAGTCCGCAGTCACCTCGAGCAACTCAGGTAACCTAAATGGGCAAAATAGTGTAAGTGGGCCCACATGTTCGTGCGGCCCGCTCAGCCTAAAATCCACCACGGCTATGAGAACTTTATAGCCTAGTCCAATATTCGCCACAGTTCGTGGATTTCGTTCGTGCGGGTCCCACGAGCCCATTGGGCCCACACGGTCTATTTTATCCCAACGTGGCCCATTACGGCCTAAGTCTATGAAAACGCTCATGGAGGCCTCTACAATCCAACACCATGCTTCGTAGGCTCGATTTACCACACAAGCGTTCGCACGCTCATATGGCCTTAAACGTCGTCTTTTTCGGCTTTTCGGCTTTTGCCAATTTGCAGTTGAGGGGGGTGTGATCACACACCTGTTTACGAGAAGAGTGCAAGTCTCCATGCACACCGACCTAATCAAGACACAAATCAGTCCTATAAAGTAAGACACCCTCTTAATGACACTTAAACCACACACCATCCTTACCTTGCTTGATAGAGGGTGACTTAACTCCTTAAAGACCCTCAACCAAAAATGGTCACCCACTTATCGATTACCTGCACCACAACACAGATCTTCATAAACTAAATTAGGCCATAATAGTGGCCAAGAAGGGTATTCAGCTTAAAGAAAAAGAATGGAAAGGAACTGATTAAAACAAAAAGTGAGGAGTATCATAACTTTACCGATAATCTGTAATACTTGCAGCACTGGAACAGCAAAAGTAGCGAAAAGAAGATCTGCGCAGGGAGTGATCGAATAGAAAGATGACAATCGATTAAACCTGAAGGGAGATAGTTCTCATTCAAAAGGAAAAGAAAATAATAAAAGGTAAAAATCAAAATAGAAAGAAAGAGAAGAATATTCAATCAAAGAAAAAGAGGAGGAGAGGAAAGAGATTCGGCCAAGAGAGAGATGGAAAAGGAAAAGAGAAAAAAGGATTCAGCAGCAAAATAAGAGGGGAGAGGGGAGGAATATTTGGCAAGCAGAGAGAAAAGGGAAAGAGAAAGATAAATTGAAAAGTGAACAAACCTGAGAAAAAACTTGCCAAAATTCGTCACCAAAAACCAATAGCTGCAAAATGAAACTGACCAAAACCAAGACAAACAGAAAAACAATACAAAACACCGATTACCCAAAATGCCTAAGACCAAATTCGACACAACCTAACCCCAGCCGAATTTCCCAAGCTGAAAACTCCCCAAACGACACAACTCTCCTCTCAACCCATTACTAAATTTTCTCCTCAAATCACTCCCCTTATCCCTCCTTGAATCTCTCCACCCACTACTCCTCAACTCCCCCAAAAACTCCATTCAAAATCCGTTCAAACTCCCCACAACTGTGTTTCAGTCCAACACCACTACCTATATAGCTCAGACAGCAAAATAATTACTCACTTGCACAACCCAATACTTGAACCTCTGACCTTAAGAATACTTCACACACCTCCTACCACTGGATCAATAAGCTCTTTGTGTCATAAAACAAGTACTAGTATTTATAAGGCTTATATACCAGGGTCCAGATTAATTTAAGGGAAAAACTAAAAATTCTGCAAAAGCCAAGACTTGAACCTAGGTTTCTCAAACACTCCCATACACACCCAAATCACTTAGCCATTGAAGAAAATAAGCAATTTGTATCAAATCATGCAAAAATTAAAGACTTAGATTTTTGGGGCGTTACAATCGAAATGTGAGAGTTGAATAAATTTGATTGATCGTACGACTGAAAGTATAAGAAAGAAATTGTTAGTCGAATTGTGAGATTTGAAATAATGAACCTAAGGTTCATGAATTGATCAAATTCAAGTCATTAGTATATGATATTGTTCATGAATTATTATATATGAAATATGAAACTGGATGTATATTAGTTCTTATGAGTTATAAATTTTACATGTTTAATGTTATATGATTAGGGTTTTAGGGTTTAAGAAATCCAGTTTCATAAATTATAACTCATATTAGAAATATGAAACTGATTGATCGTATGACTGAAAGTATAAGAAAGAAATTTTACTAGTGTGATTAGGGTTAGATAATTATAAAAGGGTTATATTGAGTTTTTTTTTAAATTTTCGGAGCACTAAAACAAGTCCCGATCCACTTCTAATATATATTCTGGGCCTTGAAGGTCCATGAAAGGGACTAAATCATTAAATTATAATGTGTATGTTATTTATTTGTGAATTTAATCGTAAATTATCCAATATGTTCTGTAATACCTCGTAATCCTGTTCCAGCGATGGTATGAGGTTAAAGGGTGTTACAGTTGTACTCCTCTTTTCATTTGACCATCTTTTCTTAAAGTCACATACTAATTTATGCCCAACTTTCCCATCAAAAGTAGCCTCTGGATCATTCTTTCCATAAAATTGAGGACTAGAGAACTTTGGTTTAGCCAAAGAAGGCAACCACTGTCATTATTAACCAAAGTCTCATCATTAGCACGAGGGACACGCCTGGCATTATTTCCACAAGCATGAGGTTGTTCAACCTCAACACTGTCATCATCGCCCCAATTATGAGTTAAACATTCAATTTGGGTACTTAAATTAGCCAAAATTTTACTGATTGTGTCTAGAATAGTGTCCCATTATTGGTCTCGAGCATCTCGAATCTCTTGATCCCTTTGAAACTTTCCAATCATAGTATCACAAATCGTTGTGAAAGCTTGAAAAGAACACAACACTCAAGAAAAGTAAAATTAAGCAAACCTCACTATTTTTCATACAAAAATAAAATTAAACTCTCAACGAGATAAGAATTAATCTTGTTAGTTTTTTTAAAAGTGTTTATATCAACCAATCAAAATATATGGAATCAATTTAACAAAGCAAGTCTAATGGCGCTAGGAGTCCAAAATCGACTAGACACTAAAGAATTATGTTACACAGAAGAAGGAATGCGCAACGTGCTTTAAACTACTAACACAAGGAACAATAAAAAGAAAAAAAAAGAAAACCTAAGGTTAAGAGTCAATGAAAATCGCTGAAAACCCATAAATTGCAGAGCAAATTGACAAACTTCATTCGAAGTGTTCCCAATTTCCAAAAATCATGAAATTTCAATTGGATCTCCTCAAATAATGTAGATTTGATCTAAAATGTTTTAGCTCAAAATTTGACCCACATAATATTTTTTTTATTTTGTTTCTTTCTTTTTTTTTTCTTATATTTTTCAATCACTTTTTTGTGGGAAATATTTTTTTAATATTCTAAGAGAGTCCCAAGAAGTAGTATGTAAAATTTTAAATTGTTTGGAAAACATTTACCCACTGAAAAATATTTCCCCTCCAAGAAAGAAGGCTGAAAACGCTCAAGAAATTGATACCAAATGATATGAATGCGTGCGGAATAAGATCGCAAGTTTGTCCAAATCATGGATTTGGCCAGGGATCTAGAAAATGAAAGAAAACTTGGAGTTTGACACAACCTGAAACACAAACAAATCTAAGTAAAATCTAAGAAGTAAAAAGGGCATCAATTAAAACAAGTAAAAAGAGATAGAAAAAAAAATGAATTCGAATTAAAGATTAGAAACAATTAAACCAGAACAAAGCATAATAGGAAAGAAACAAAACAAGATAGATAAAAAAGATGGAAAGTGGCGTGTAGAAGTCATAAAGAGCTTTGGAAACTAGATGAATCCACATCCCCCTTCAAAAGACTCTAATTCCCCCCAAAAAGAAAACTCGACAAGAAAAAGCTTGAAAATGATCCCCACAATCTGAGAAGATTGTTAAAACTCTTCTAAAAGAAAACTCAAGAGAAATTCTTGAAGAGAAAAACTCAAAGAGAATTTTATTAACTCAAATTGTTGAATGAATTATTAATTATGTACAATTAAGAGACCTTGATATATGCTATCTATGTACATCTAAATAAAACCCTCCAGTATATTGAAACTCTAATTAATCTAAACAATAAGTAGTTTTAAACTAAACTTTCTTGTTGATATAAAACTCCTAAACAAAATACTTTAAAACTATTCAAAATTCGGAATAAATAAATAATGAAATAATAAGACCTAATAAATAAAACATTGTGCTCATATATAATAAAAATTAAGCCTAAAAATCGAACCTAATATGATTTAAACTAGGATTAAAAGCTCGAAACTTGTAATTTTTATAATAATCTCGTTTAGAAATTCTACTCCCGCAATCTTCACTAAAATGGTCATAACTTAAGGTCCCAAACTAAAAAATGAGTGATTCAAAGTTCATTTCGAACCTAAGAGATAGATCTTCGAACACTATGAAGACATCTAAACCCAGAAATGCCTGGATCCTATCCAAATTTTCCAAAACTCAATTGATTTTTCAAACTTGAAAATTAGTAACTTCAATGAATGATATTTAATAAATTTTACCCTATTCATGCATGTCTTAATACCTTTTCTAATCACTACCCATTATTGGTGAATACAAATCCTAGGATGATATTTTTGCAGGGTACAAATAGACAAATGATGTTTCATTTTGAAGCTTGTTGGCTTTTAGAAGAGATAAGTAAGGTAGAAGTTAATAGACTATAGGATAGTAGCAAGGGAGAGGCTAAAAAATGGTTAATGTGATGACTAGATGAACTAAATGACATGGCTCTAGACGATGATGTGTTGGTTGAGACTTTGAATACTAAATTGATGCTTAATTTGGAAATAGAAAGGAGGAATTGAATAGAGTGTTCGAGCTAATTGACCTAGAGAGATAGGATTTTTGGCTTAAAATATATAACAGTTCGTTGACTTTAGACAATGAAGAGATGACTTGAGTAGTAGTTGATTATTTCTAGAATTTGTTTTCGAGTGTAGAGAGCTGTGGCAAGGAATATGTCTATTTCGGGGTAGCTTGGTGTGTTTCCGAGGAGATGAATAATGCATTGATGTCTAATTTTCGGGGGGAAGGAGTTACCAAAGCTCTAAAGGATATGGTTCCTACTAAAGCTTCGAGAAAAGACGGTTGATAACTCTTGATAAGAGTTATATTTCATGCCTTTAGACCTAGCTAATTGTCTGTACTTAAGTAAATTTAGTTGCATTTTAGGGCATTCCATTCATAATTTTCATTGCATAAGAAGCTTGGATAGTTCTTAAATATTATTATTTGTTACTTTTAATTGCTTGTGGTAGGGCTGTGTTTGGTGGTTTGACAAGAGCAAGTTGAGGAACGAGAAATAAAAGAGTGAAAGTTTTTTGGGGGAAAAGGTTGGACATTTTGTCAGTACGAATGCTGTGGCAATTCTAGAAAGACCGAGTCGACACTCAACGCATACTAGTTTTAGCCCAACTGTACTTGTACTAGAAAAATCTGTCTAAAAAAAGAAGAGAAGATAATCCTGGGATGTTAGTTTTTTATCCTAGAAAAAAATTAAAAAAGAGAAAAAGATAATCTTGGGTTGTTAGATTTACCCTAGTAAAAAATATTATAAAAAGTCAAAGGAGGAAACTCTAAAGGGCGAACAAGAAAAAACGCGAACAAGTGTAGAGATCCATAGGTGAAACTAGAGGGTAGTGGTTGTGTAGAGACGGAAAGAGGAAGACGAACGCAATCCCTTTTAGCCACCACATGACACTGTGCCACTAGAGTGTGAACTAGACATACGAATGTCTTCCTATCGTTCTTCTACTATTTCTTAACTATTTCTTCGTGAATTGATTTGATGAAAATGATGCTGAGTGATATTTTGGTTTTGAATTTTATTCGCCAACCTATGAGCTAAATCTCATAGGGTTAGGATTACACGATGAATCCTTTATTTTTTTAAATGGTTGAAGCATAAAACTGAATTAATTTAATATTTCATTCAAATTTTTATTTCTAAATTGTATGCGTGCAATCCCTAGACATAAACGACTGTGCAACATGTCTATAAACTAATTTAATTCTGAAAAGGTTGGATTAGTTGGACCAAAATTAAATGATATGAGCAAGTACTCGATAGATAGTTGTAGTAGACTTTAGACATAGAGTAGCATTCATATATAAGGAGCAGTGCAGGGTACCGTATTAATAGTAAAGGTAGATTGAAGGTAATTGAAGGTTTTTGCTCTCAAAAGAAGCATACCACTTTAGAACTCTTCTGAGCAGTAGATTGATTAAGATTTTGCCAAGGCATTTTTGATAGTAAAGGTAGATTCTTAGTAATTCCAACCTTCCATATCAACATCGTATATCCTTTATCCCTTGTTGTAGAATCTTTGCTATAGTATTATTAGTTATTTATTTGTTCATTTATTTGTTATTCACATAGTTATTCTCATAATTGCCATTGCATTTTTACTTTTGTATTGCTATAGCATTAATCACATTGTATTATAATGAATTGACCACTTTTGTGCCTCAATCTGATCCTCATGGGAGTGATACTCACTCATCAATTTATTACTTGATTCGATGTGTATACTTGCACAAATCACATATCATTTCACACGCGACAAGTTTTTTACGCCGTTGCCGGTGATAAGTAATTTGGTGAAATTTGGTTTTGTTATTTTTCTTAGTTTCATTAGTTTTATTTAAGTTAATTGTATTTAATTTTTATAGGTTTGCCATTAGCAAGGAAGGCGAAAAGAACTGAGAAAAATGGCTAGAGACGAAAATGATCTTGGTCTCAATGATAATCTGAATGGCTAGGATGCTAATCCTCCTATTTGTAGTATGATAGATGACATAGACAAACCCATTCGATAGCATTTTGTTCCAATTTTGGATGACCTGAATCTAGGGATAGTCAGACCACAAATTCAAGCTGAAACTGGTAATGTTTCAAATGTTACAAATAGTAGGACAATTTAGTGGATTACCTATTGAAGATCCAAGACCGCACTTAGGACTTTTCCTAGAAGTTTGTGACTCGTTCAGGCAACAGAGTGTTCCCGAAGACACCTTGTGACTTAAATTGTTTCCATAGTCTTTAAGAGATCGTGAGAGAGCATGGCTGAATGCTTTGTCGTCAGGAATAGTGGCATCATAGAATGATCTTTGCCAGAGATTTTTGCTACGGTATAATCCACTAAATATGGATGCCAAGCTTAGAAATGACATCACTTCTTTTTGGCAATTAGAGGATGAAACATTATATGAAGCTTGGGAATGATTTAAAGATTTAATTAAAAAATGTCTGATGCATGGATTTCAGCACTTGGCTCATATGGAATATTCTATAATGGGTTGAATGTACATATGAGAATGGTAGTTGATGCATCTACAAATGGTACATTGTTCGATAAATCTTACAATGAAGCATATGAGATTTTGGAAAAGATTGCCAACAATGACTATCAGTAACCTACCACAAGAGTTAAGATGTACAAGAGAGCTTTTGGTACCATGGTGCTCGACGCAATTACTTCGTTGACAGCTCAGGTATCTTCTTTAGCTAATAAGATCAAAACAATGGAGAAGCCGACTGCAACTGAGGAGATGAACTCAACCGAACAGTAATGCATTTATTGTGGCGACGATCATGTGTTTGATGAATGCCCATCAAACCCAGCATCAGTATACTACATAGTTAATTTTAACCGAAATAATAATCCCTATTCCAACACTTACAATCTCGGGAGGAAACAACATCCGAATTTTAGTTAGAATAATCAAGGTATGGGGAGTTTACACAATGGTTCAAGACAAAATATCCACAACACACCGCCCGGTTGGAATCTTTTTTGAAGGAGTATATGGCCAAAAATGAAGTTGTGATTCAGAGTCAGACTGCATCTCTCCGAGCTCTTGAAAATCAAGTAGGGAAAATAGTGAATGCTCTAAATTCAAGGCCGTGAGGAGCATTGCCAAGTGATACTGAAAATTAGAGAACCCAGGGGAAGGAGCATTGCAAGGCCATCACTCTTACTGGTGAAACTCATTTGGATGAAGTTGTTCAAGATGCCACGATAGAGGAAGACAAATCTAGCTGCAATCAGGAAAAAATCTCAGAACCTACTAAAGAACAAAAATCACCTAAAATGGGTACACAAAAAATGTTATGGCAAAATTAGATCGTGTTGCCAACAAAAATGCCACAGCAAAACAATATTAGCAACCTAAAGGACAACCACCTCCACGTTTTTCTCAGTGATTCCAAAATTCTAAATAGGATGTTCAGTTCAAAATATTTTTACAGGTCTTGAAGCAACTCCAGATCAATATACTGCTAGTAGAAGATTTGGAGAAAATGCCAAATTATGTGAAATTTATGAAGGATATACCGTCAAAGAAGCGTAGATTTGGAGAATTTGACACTGTTGTTCTCACTGAAGGGTGCACAATAATGTTGATGAATAAATTACCTCTAAAGTTGAAGGACCCATAGAGTTTCACTATCCCATGTTTAATTGGAAATCATGATGTTGGTAAGGTGCTATGTGATTTAGGAGCAAGTATAAATCTAATGCCTTTGTCTAGTTTCAAGAAGCTAGGAATTAGGAAGGCAAGACCCACAACAGTCATGCTGCAGCTAGCTAATCGATTTTACGTACATTCAGAAGGTGAAATTGAAGACGTGGTGGTAAGGGTAGATAAGTTTATTTTTCCTGCGAATTTCCTTATTTTAGAATTTGAACCTGACCGAGATGTGCCAATTATTCTTGGAAGACCTTTCCTTTCTACAGACACAACTTTAATTGATATGCAGAAAGGTGAACTGACTATGAGGATGAATGATCACCAGATCACGTTCAATGTATTTAATGCCCTGAAATGTGTTGATGAGAATGAAGAATGCCGTGGAATTATCTTGATAGAAAAAACTGTGGAGGAAGAGTTCGCGAGATTTTGCCACAACAATTCTAATAGTGATGAAGATTCATTTGAGCGGAGACCTTTGTGCACTTTTCTGGAGCAAAATAAACCTTTCAAATTTGATGAACAATGCTTGGTAGCTCATGTATATCCACATGTAGTTGTTGATGTTAAGGACATGAAAACGGGGGTCACATTTAAAGTTAATGGACAATGCTTGAAGCACTACTGGGGTGTTCATTTAGAGCGAGAAAAACAATCCATTTATCTTGGAGATGTTTAAATTCAACATCTTGAAAATTCTTTTTATTTTTATTTTATTTTGTTGATTTAAATTTCTTTTAGTTATTTCATTTCCTTTGTTTAATAAACTGCAGAAGGGGAAGGGAATGCACCCAAAGCATCAGAGGAAGAACTAAAAAAAATTAGAGTCTTTCAGCATTGAGACTGACCGTGATGACAAAGAGGAAGCAAATCCCTCAATTGCACCACTAGTGGACAACATTGCGCTTGTTCCACCTCCTTCTACTGAACCGATAATTGAACAGATCATGTGATCGATCGGATTATTGATGAACTCACCAGATTTGATAATGAAGAGGAGAATGTACCACTCAATTTATTGAAAAGGCTGATGAATTATAAGATGAGTGCACGAAAGACCACTCATCGCAATCAATGTACCATTATTTAATTCCAAGCTCGAGAAGTTTTTCTTCCTTTATTACATCTCATTATGTGCATATATATGTTCTTGCATTCATGATTCATAACATTACATGCATTGAGGACAATGCATGCCTTAGGTTTAGGGGTGTATTATGCATCTAGACTGCATTAGATATTTTGTTGAGCATCTTGTTTTAGTATTTTTTGTTTATTTATCGTTCATTTTGTCATGGCACACATGACTGCCATGAATTGTTTAGACTGTGATGAGTGTGATTTGTCTGTGATGTTCGATGAGGAGCTTAACTCTTTAATAAACTTAGAAAGTTGTGACAATGGATTAGGTGATTTTAGCTTAGGATAGTTTTCTTAAAACTGATCCTTAAAATTAGGATGTCGTAATCCCAATTACAATTGATCCATAGTAAGTTTCTTTTGATAAACTTAGAGACTCTTGAAGCTATATTCAGTAACAAGGCAATACCAAATAATGAATAAAGTGACAATGTCTAAGAAAATTCTTTTAAAAAAGTACCATCAAATACTTCAATGCTTAGAATTGCTGAGTAAGTCAGCACCACTTTGTTTGCTCTATCGTGCTATTGACTAGAAATGTGAGTTTGAGTAAGAGTGTGTAATAAAGAAAATTAAGGGCACTCCACTGTAGTAACGGGCTTAGCTAATGAGGTAGTTGTTTGCTCTATTCATCTTTTTATTCAAAAGCCTTAGCTTCATGAGTGATTATTCAAATCGTGACATGATTGAGTATTCGACAATTTAGTGTATGCTCCATTGTAATTGTCGAGTCAAAGAATCATGTGACGAGCTGAATCCCTAGTAAAAATAAATAAATAAATAGGCATAATAAATGGATATGTACATATTTGAGTATGTATAAGGTTAGATGAAAAAAAAGGCAAAACTGAGTTAGTTAAAAGATGAACTAAGTAAATTAGGATTTACTTGCTATAGTGAAAGTTGGATTTTCTTTATTTTAAGGCAATATTTTCTGCATTGCCTTTGCTAAACATGCTTATGAAATTTGATCAACTTTTTAGACATAGAAGATTGCTAAGAACTAAAGTACAAAATGCTCTCTTAATGGTCTAACAATACAAAGGTGATTATGTTGCTATGACAATTCATACGTTCATGCATTCATGCATATCTTGCTTGAGGACAAGCAATAACTTAGGTTTGGGGGTTGTCATAACTCTTAAAAAGAGTTATATTTCATGCCTTTAGACATAGCTAATTGCATGTACTTAAATAAATTTAGTTGCATTTTAGGACATTCCATTCATAATTTTCATTGCATAAGAAGTTTGGATGGTGTTTAAATATTATTATTTGTTACTTTTAATTGCTTGTGGTATGGGTGTGTTTGGTGGTTTGGTAGGGGTAAGATGGGGAGCGAGAAATAAAGGAATGAAGGTTTTTCAAGGAAAAAGGTTAGACATTTCTTTAGCACTAATGTCGTGGCAATTCCAGGAAAACCAAGTCGACGCTCAACGCATACCAGTTTCAGCTTAACTGTACTTGTACCAGAAAAATCTTCCTAAAAAAAGGAGAAAATAATCATGGGATGATATTTTTTATCCTAGAAAAAAAATTTAAAAAGAGGAGAAGATAACCTTGGGTTGTTGAGAAAAAGAATTTAAAAAGAGGAAAAAATATCTTCGGTTGTTAGATTTACCCTAGGAAAAGAAACTTATAAAAAGCCAAAGGAGGAAAACTTAAAGGGCGAACAGGGAAAAACGATGAACAAGTGTGGAGATCCATAGGCAAAACTAAAGGGTAGCAATTGAGTAGAGATGGAAAGAGGAAGGCGAACGCAGTCCCTTTCAACCATAATAGGACACTGTGTCGCTAGAGTGTGAACTGGACACGCGAAAGCTATTTTCCCATCATTCTTCTGTTATTTCTTCACTATTTCTCCATGAATTGATTTGATGAAAATGATGTTGAGTGATATTTTGGTTTTGAATTTTATTCACCAACCGATGAGCTAAATCTCATACGGTTGAGATTACATGATAAAACCTTTACTTTCTTTAATGGTTGAAGAATAAATCTGATTTAATTTACTATTTCATTGAATTGTTTTTATTTCTAAATTTTATACGTGCAATACCTAGACATGGATGGCTGTAAACTAATTCTACTTTGAAAAGGTTGGATTAGTTGGACCGAAATTGAATGATATGAGCAAGTACTCGATAGATACTTGTAGTAGACTTTAGACATAGAGCAGTATTCATACAGAAGGAATAGTGCAAGGTACCGTATTAAACGGAAGCGTGTACCACTGCCTCAGAGATTGTTTCAATCCATAAAGCGACTTTGTCTGTTTGCAAACCCAACTTTGTTTATCAGCAACCTTGAATCCATCTGGCTGAGTCATATAGATTTCCCCTTCCAAATCACCGTGTAAAAATGTGGTCTTCACATCGAGCTGAACTAGTTCAAGATCATATTGCGCAACCAAGGCTAGCAAAATCTGAGTACACGAATGCTTCACAACTGGAGAAAAACACTTCATTGTAGTCTATTCCTTCTTTTTGAGCATAACCCTTTGCTACCAATCTAGCCTTGTATCGAACTTCATTTTTACCAAGAAATCCTTTCTTCTTTGCATATACCCATTTGCATCCAATTGCCTTCTTTCCTTTAGGTAGTGTCACCAACTCCCAAGTCCTATTTTTATGAAGAGACATCATTTCTTCATTCATAGCTTGCTTCCACTTTACAGCGTCAAGGTTACTTTTTGCTTCTGTGTAAGTAGAAGGAACATCATCATCTACAATTGGAAGTGCATAGGCCACCATATCATCAAAGCGAGCAGGCATACGAATCTCTCTTCTTGGCCTCCTATATGCAATTGAATCATGTTGCTATAGAAGTTCTTGGACCGAAACTTCTTCATCATTTGTTCCTTCAATATTAGCTGGATCATCATTAACCTTTTCAAGCTCGACCTGCTGCAAAGTGCCACTGGTTTTGTTATCCTTTTGTGAATCCTTGTTCTTCATCATGGTTGATTCATCAAAAGTCACATCTCTACTGAATACAATCTTCCTTGTATCAGGACACCAGAGACGATATCCTTTTACTCCACCAATTATACCCATAAATAATGCTTTCTTTGCTCTTGGGTCTAACTTAGATTCTTTTACATGATAATATGCAGTGGAACCAAAAACATGTAAAGAATCATAATCAGTAGCAGGTTTACCAGCCCATCTCTTCATAAGAGTTTTTCCATTTATTGCAGCTGATGGAAACCGGTTAATTAGATGGCACGCATATGTAACTGCCTCAGCCCAAAATTCCTTGCCCAATCTAGCATTGGACAACATACATCGAACTTTCTCCAAGATACCGATTCATACGCTCGCCACCCCATTTCATTGTGGTGTATCTCGAACAGTAAAGTGTCGTACAATGCCTTCATCTTGACATACTTGTAGAAATGGATCAGTCTTGTACTCAGTACCATTGTCTGATCGAAGTCGTTTGACCTTTCGATCAGTCTGGGTCTCCACCATCTTCTTCCATTTCAGAAATGCATCCAAAAATTCATTTTTTCTTTTCATTAGATACACCCACACTTTTCTTGAATAATCATCAACAAAAGTAACAAAATAGTGCATACCTCCCAAAGAAGCCACTTTAGTATGTCCCCACACATCACTGTGAACGTAGTCCAGAATTCCTTTTGTATTGTGAATTGCTTAACCAAATTTTATCCTCGTCTGCTTGCCCAGAACACAATGTTCACAAAATTCCAATTTGTAAGAATTTGCACCTTTCAACAAGCCTTGCTTCGCTAAACTCTGCAATGCTTTTTCACTAGCATGTCCCAATCGCATATGCCATAACCTGGTAGCCTCTGAATCTGCATCTTTCGTAGAAGCTGTTGATGTTGATCCAATAACTGTACTTCCATTTAAATAGTACATGTTATTCCTTCTTGTGCCTTTCATCACCGTCAATACCGCAGCTACACCTTTAGTAATCCATCTCTCAAAGTGATTGTGAGCCCTTTAGATTCTAGAACCCCTAATGATATGAGATTTTTCTTCAAGCTAGGTATGTAGCGAACATCTGTCAAGACTTGAATTGAGCTGTCGTGATTCTTCAATTGGATTGTACCTACTCCCATTATCTTACAAGCGTTGTCATTGCCCATAAAAACAACTCCACCTTCTATTTCTTTAAGACAAGAAAACCAGTCCTTATTAGGACACATATGGTAAGTACATCCCGAATCCAAAATCCACTCATCTGTATGACATGCCATTGCCATGCCAACCAAGCAAAAGTTTGACTCTTCATCATTCTCTGCTACACATGCATCAGAAATAGCCTTGCCCTTTTGTAACTTAGGACAATTCTTTTTCCAATGCCCTTTCTCACGACAAAAAGCACATTCATCTCCGCGTGTCTCCTTTGGACTTACTCCTTCTACTGATTTGTTGTTTGCGAACGACCTCTTACTGTTAAGACTTCTGTAGTTGTATCTCTGTGATCTTTTTTATCTTTCTTTCGGGTCTCAGATCTATACAATGCACTACAGACTGCATCAAATGTGATCGTATCCTTCCCATGAAGCAATGTGGTGGTAAGATGATCATATTCATCAGGAAGAGAATTCAACAATAGTAGTGCCTTGTCTTCATCTTCAAATTTCTCATCCAAATTTAGCAAGTCTGCTAAAATTTTATTGAATGAGTTCACATGGTCATTCATCGACATATCGGGTGCATACGTGAATTGATAAAGTTTCTTTTTCATATAAAGCCTATTTTCAAGACTTTTTGTTAGAAACTTTTCTTCCAATGTATCCCACAACTTCTTCGCTGATGTCTCCCTCATGACAGAGTACTTCTACTCTTTGGCCAAACATAGGCAAATTGTTCCACATGCCTGTCTATTGATCTTAGCCCACTCCTTGTCATCCATCTTGTCAGGTTTTTCTTCAAGGGCTATATCCAGCTCTTGCTGACATAAGACATCCAGGATCTCACATTGCCACATACCAAAATTATTGGTACCATCAAATTTCTCAACTTCAAATTTTGCATTAGTCACAGTAGTCTTTGCTGATGACGACATCTTTTCCATTTTTCTCTTCAATCCCAACTACTGTACGTGAACAGTGCCATGAACGATCATATTCCCCAAGTACGAATCTAGCTCTGATACCAATTGTTGTGCGGAAGCGTGTAAAAGAGTAAAATTATTGTACTAAAAAATCACTCTAAGTTCAATTCCCAGGAAAGAGAGGTGGATCACAAGGATCGCTTAAGCACCAAGTCTTTCCTAGCGAGAATATTCCTCAATCGTAATTTAATAGCACAATAAATCACTACAATCACACTCACAATTCATACAGAATAATACAATAATGAACACAAGAATTTAACGAGGTTCAGCAAATTTTGCCTACGTCCTCGGGCACTACCAAATATATTTCACTCCAAAATACAAGTGAGAATTTACAAAGAGAGAGAGAGAGAGAGAGAACGATGCCTTAAGTACAGAATGGAAATATGAGATACAGAATGAGAGATGGTTATGCCTATTTATAGGTGAGGTTCAGGGATCAACTTGCAAAGTCACTTTGCAATTAGGGACCAAATATTGCAAATATCTCAGATTTCTTATGCCAATATCTTGATACTTATATCTTTGATTTTCCAATATTTGATACCCATATCTTTGACTTTCCATTATTTGATAACCATATATTTGACTTTCCATAAATACAGATGATTGCCAATAAAAGGCCTATAGACATAGGCAAGGTAACATGAGGCTTTTACTCTCGAAAGATGTAGACCACTTTAGAACTCTTCTGAGCAGTAGATTGATTGCAATTTTGTTGAGGCATTTCTGATAGTAACGGTAGATTCTTAGTAATTCCAACCTTTCATATTAACATTGTATATCCCTTATCCCTTTCCGTTGAATCTTTGCCATATCATTCTTAGTTGTTTATTTGTTAATTTATTTGTTATTTGCGTAGTTATTCTCATAATTTCCATTGCATTTTTACTCTTGCATTGCCATAACATTAATCTCATTTTATTATAATAACTTGACCACTTTTGTGCCTCAATTCAATCCTTGTGGGAACGATACTCACTCATCACTTTATTACTTGATTTGACATGTATACTTGCACAAATTGCATATCATTTCACACACGACAATGGTCTGCAAACCTTAGATTTCTAAATATTTTGGCACATAATTGGGAATGATGTGATTAAATACTACCTTATGGTGTTGAATAGGGAGGTCTCCGTGCAGAACATCAATGGCACATACATTATGCTAATCCTAAAGGTACGTAATCCTACTGAGATGTCACTATTCTGGCCTATTAGTTTGTGTATGGTGATATATAAAATTATCTAAAATGTGATTGCCAATAGGGTTCAGATAGTTTTTTTAGCAAAGTATAGATGAGGCAAAAGGGGCGTTTGTCCCTAAGAGATTAATATTAGATAATGTTTTGTGGCTTATGAAATCTTGCATGCTTTCAAGAAAAGGAAAATGGGAAGGAATGGTTCTTTTCCTCTCAAGTTCAATATAAGAAAAACTTATGACCGAGTTGTATGGAATTTTCTCAAAGGAATGATGTTATAGATGGGTTTTCACTATGGATGGATTCTTTACTTATGCATTGTGTGTGCTTGGTGTTGTACTTGGTTGTTTTAAATGGTAATATCTATGAAGTTTTCAATCCAAAGAGAGGGCTTTGACAATAGAACCTACTGTGCCCATGTTTATTTCTTATTGCATCGAAGGATTTTCACCATTTCTACATTTGGCTACATGAAAAGGTTTCTTACTGTAACACCTCTTACCCGACCCGATTGTTGAGGTCAAGGTACCGGGATGTCACATTCATTGTTGGAGCAACTTCAAATATTACCCTACCAAATAAACATTCATAATGCATCAAGAATATGATTATCTAGCTTAACTGAGCTTAAAATGAGCTATAGAAAACTTTCAGACACAACAAAACTCAATTTGGGACAAAATGATGAAAACTCAAGCACTTAGGAGCTTGTCACGACGTCGATCTCTCATCACGACATCAAGGAGATCCCTCATCACAATATGACTCACTGAATTGAGCTCGTTGTGACTACAACATCTTGTCATCGCATCATCGATTGCTTATCGCGACGTCAAAAACCAATTTTCATGATGTCAATTCTACAACCTTCAAACTTGTACACTTTCACTTTCGAATTGCCATTAAACACTTTTGAATGCCTTAACTTTTATAAATAACAAATAATGCACTAAATAACAAAATAACAATTAAGCCATGGCATCTATGTTTTTCATAACTTGTGGCATTGGAAGGGGGGTTGACTACTATTTTTAGCTAATACAAGCTAACATCTCCCACTATAAATACCTCTCCTCACCTCCTCATTTCTCATCAAATCATTCATCCTACACCTTTCATTATTCAATCATCTCTTCTTTCACTTCTCTCTTTCATTCATCTTTGTTTTCCCTTCATTTTTCCTTCCCTTGTCGATTTCAACTCTTGAAAAATAGGTAGAATGCCCCTTGGAGTAGCATTAATCAAGTATTTGTGAAGACCTTGGATTGACAAAACAAGCAAAGAAAAGGAGAACTACACTAGTCTTGTGACACCCTCAAACTCGATCGGGACGGATCGACCCGAATCCGAAGCGACACAATAGCCACCGAAGTGACTCTCCAGCTCAAAACCAACCAAAACACACCCCAACCTTATAAGACCTCAATTCTAACTAATTAATTATCTAATTTTAATGCAAAAGTGATTTTGTGAACCATTTTTAAACTGTTTCTAATTATTTAACCCACAGGGTATTTTGGTCATTTTACCATCTAAAGTTAAACAGTCCCGTTTTTAGTTCTAAATGATTACCAACCTTCTTTTAGCCAATTTATGTAAGCCCTAAAAATTTTAGTTTCAATCGAGTTCATTTACTAAGTCTAATTATTAGTTTATTAATAGGAAATAAAACTTAAATTTTATAAACTTTTACTACATTACCCAAAATATTATCTAAGAATATTTCTACCAAAATTTAACACTCACAAGTCTAATTCTAAAATATTATCTAGTTTCCTTATTGTTAAAGACTTCAATTAATCTAATCATGTTTTAGGACTAAATTATAATTATACTTAGCAACCATCAATTATATCACACAAGGTACATACCTTAGCCACAGGCATTCCACTACTTGGCAAGCTATAATTAAACTATGTTAATATAAAATACATGCTTCAAACACCATGTTATCAATCACCATATGGACTCTCAACAATGCCCCCTATTGTTTTAAAAGAAGAATCGTTAAGCTACTACCAAGCCTTAATCTTGGATCGGCCTTGCGCTCGCTCCTCAACTCCTCAAGCCAAAAAAGTCTCTACACAAAGGTGTGAGGGTGTGAGCTTAAAAAGCTCAGTGAATGATTGTAAAAACAATAAGTAAATCGCACCCAATTTGTGCATAAATCCAGGCAAATTAGGCATTAAAATTTTAGTAACAATATCACATATCATAATCATAATAGCATATGCTATTCCATGAATAAAATTCCAATTTAATATAGCATATGAAAACATAATTTAACTTATAAACATACACTTATATTGGCATAATACATCCATGGAAATATTTAAACGTGTGATCATACATTGGATAAACGGATCTCTAAACTCCTACATATCAACAACAATCTTGGGTTGAGCAGGCCGAAGCCACACGCTCCCTTATATCGCCTCATAGTCCTGTTGAGTGGAGACACAAGCTCAACACTCCCTTATTTACTCCAAAAATTAGAACTACTTGAGCCATATGCTCACAAATAACACTTATAATGGTGAGTACTCAGAAATCCTATGGCATACCAACTATACCCAATGGATCCACCATGCAATGTTACCAATATAATCATACATACGAGGCATAAAATCTGATGTTTAAGCACTTGATTTAAGATGTAAAAATGCCATTAAAAGCATGTAGCTTATCAATTTCAACATCAATATAATTAAGCACAATAAATGCCTTTGTCCATGAATCTTAAACCAATCATAACACCAACATCAAGTGCTCAAAAATTCAGTAACTCATGCTCCAATTAACAATCTATTCAATCAAAATTAATCATGCCAAAATCTTAACACACAATTTTCCAAAAGCCAATTGCAATAATGCTCTTATAAAATAAAATTAATTTTTGTTAATCCAACCAAATAAGATGCGATTAAGTCATTAAAAACACTATTTAAAACTTCAATTTAACACATAACTAGACAAATTTACCAATATCCTTTAAAATCACTCACCTCCACACTTTATTTTTAAAACAAAAGTGTGTTCAAGTAAGTAAGTTTGAGCCTCAAATCCGGTTAGCATCATCCTCATCTCGGTGTGAAGCTTTAACAGTGACAAAATATGCATTACAAACTAACATTAACATCAAGAAAGTCGAAATTTCATAAACTATAGGGATCTAAATCGTTTCTCTAATCTACCTTATCGAAATTACACAATTAAATCGAAACATAAAATTAATCAACTAAACGACCTTCTCAGTACCACAAACCACTTCTAAACTTTATTAATATTCTATTAACATAAAACCTAAGTGATAATTTCATCCATTAAATTGTTTTAAAATTTTTCAAAAAATCAACTCATCTTCTTGATTAAAACGAATTTATCAAAATTGATCAGCCAAAGGAGTTCGATCTCTTGTTTTATGATTAAAAACCTTTTAATAAACATATTTTAAGCTTAGACATCCATTAAAACTTGGATTCCAACTCAAAATCATGGATTCACCATTATTGAGTTCCATGTTCAAGAAAGAAGAAATCAAAATTTGAAAATCCATTTTAATCAATTTAAATAGCAAATAATGATTGAAAACAACTGAAAAATGAATTTAGAGTTGAGAATTACCTTCAATTGATCTCAAATCATCAATTTAGAAGTGGATCAAGATCCTTGAAGAAATTTCGGATGACTTTTGCTCAACTTTGAAAACTTTCATGGAGATTTTTGAGAGAGTAAAAGTTTTGGTCTATGAAAATGAGCAAAAAAAGAGAAAGAAAAAGCTTTTAATTTGGGTGAAAATGGTGTGCAAAGTGAGGTAGTTGCAGTGTTTTTAAAACTAAAAACTTTCACCTGATTTTCACAAATTAGGGAAATTACCATCAAGTCACTCCCACATTTCCTTTGTTTTACAAAATACTCCTTTCCCTCCAGAATTCTGAAAATAAGGATAATTTGCTATAAAACCACTCTTACATTTCCCTGGGTTTGCAAAATGGTCCTATTTAGTTAATATTTTAAATTCTCTCAATTAAACCTCAATTTTAATTTATTTTTCAATTCTAATTAGACCCAAAATATTTATTTTACCCAAAAATTATTTAAAACCATAAAATTAGTTTTTCTAAAAATATTTTTATTTTCTAGAATATTATTTACCAAATTTTAAATAAAATTAAGGTAACTAAATTAAAAAAATCACTAATAAACCCGATTAACTCCTAATTTTCACTCAAAACCTGGTAAACTTACCTAAAACTACTAGACTTATTTTCAAGGCCTTACTGGTCCGGCTTCAGATGATCACCGGGATTTATTTTCTAATTCTCTTTGCTTAATATTTTTTTTTAGTTTATGTTGTGATCATGAATATGAATACTTGTTGTGTTGATGTTCTTAAATTAATTAAAATGACCTAAATTTCATTCATGTTAGATTAATTGCATTCTGTCCACTTAATTTGCTAAAATCATGTTTGTGTTGTTATAGGCCTTCGTAGTTTGTTCAATGAAATAAAATCATGTCTATGTTGTTCTTGCATTTTAATTGTAAGGTAATGAAATATTTAATTATTAATTGGATTGAAATTATAATTAATTGACATAATATTTAGTTGGCGCATGAAAACACAAGAATATATAGGCTATTTCAGTACCTTTCGAGAACTAATTCATGCAATTTCTAAGTATTTTTTTACCGAATTTTATAATTTAATTATAAAATAATTAAATAGAACTTAATTTATGAAACATATTGAATTTTAATTATTTTTAGAATAAATTTGCACAATTTGATCTATTTTCGACAGTTTTGCACAAAGGGTGAAAAATCAGCTTGACAATCAGCTTGGAAGAATTTATTTATGATGTAACGCCCTAACTTGTTAAAATTTTGTTTTTATAAATTTTGTTGTTAATGGGTACTTGTTTCAATGGTTGGGTGGCATCAGTGTGGGTGGAGGTCCTTGTTTCAAATCGTAGTAGGGGTGTAGGGTGATTTTATTTTGTTTATTTCAAGTCTGGGTGATTTTTTTTTTGTTTATTTCAAGTCTGCTGTTAAGTTGGTGGAGTTGGTGTGGGTTTTAAACTCTTAGAAAGTGGGTAGTTATCAGGTTAATTTAGATTAGTTGTGGATTTTGTGAGATCTTATTTTGTTTTATCCTATTTTATTGATTTTAAAAATAATAATTAATTAGTGGTTATTTTGTTATTATTTTTAATTTTCTTTTCTATTCCCTAAAATTTCCTCCCCACAAGTCACGCTTTTTTTGTTGTTTCCTCCTCTCAACTTCCACACACATTCTTTTCTTTCTTTTTGGTTCAAACGACAATTCTTGCCATTTCTTTTTGTTTTTTTCTTTTTATCATCAGGCAGGTTCTTGTGGCTAATTAGTGGGCAATTGGACTGAATCATAAGTGACGTTTACCTCTTTTTTGTGCGTCTAGTTTTGTTATTAAGCGAGTACGAATTAATCATTGTAATTGGTTTTTGTTAGGAGAATTTCAAGAAATGTTTAACTCATTGACGAGTTAAGTTTTGGGAGCGTACTCTTGTTAGGAAAATTGGGAAATTTGTCCTTTAAATCGTTCAATTGCGTTATTAGTTTAGTGTTTCAATTGGTGCTTTTTAGGTACCGGTTATCTCGTGGGAGCGTTCATATTGAATCTTGACTAGGTGTATAACAAGAAACCCAAGAAATACCCAACAGCGAAAGCTAAAATTGGACATTGTCGATGCCACATGGCCATGGGGTACGTTGTGTGCTAGGCTGTGTGGGTCACATGGGCTAGGCAAGTTGGGCCGTGTGGGCCCAAAATTTAAAATTTTTCCTTAGGGCCATATATGTCATCCTAATCAACTGTGGGCCTTCCGTGGGGTCGGTATGCAATTATATAAGCTATAAAAAATGAATTATGTTAATCTGTTAGTATGAAACTTGACGTAAATACGTGTATAATATGTATAAGGTTCATGTATTGTGATGCGATATGTATGATATGTTATGTATAAAGCATGTTCTATATCTTTTATACGAGTATGTATGATACGTAAATTCTAGCATCTATTATTTCCGTTTATATCTGATTATAGGGTGGGACATCTATTATGTAGAGGAAGCATTTTGTAAGAGGCGATATCTCGTCTGTTATACTGGCAGCACTGCTGCGAATATTCTAAAAAGTGTCGTACAGACACTAAGTGGTGTGTACGGCTAGATGGGTCTTTAAGACCCTATATAGTGTGTAGGGATGGTTGATGATGGTGTGTAGCGGATGAGGGTAGGATTGTAATTTGTATATGATTTTGATTCTGCATGAGATAAACATTTGTATCTACTCTGCTATGTAGCAAATTTGAAAATAAATCTGTAATTCTATTTTTTGTAAGTTACAAATTGAGTTATAAACTCACTTTCTGTTTGTCTGACACTTTCAAGCAACCCTCAGATTTAGGCGGGTCGATGCGACCGGAGCTCAATTATGTCCCCATTTTCGTAAACTCATTCTATTTTAACTTGGACTTGTTTAAAATTTAGGTTTCAGAGTTTTGTAAATTTTGGACTCTCTGGACATTTGGGATTATTTTTTATTTGGACTTTTATTTTGGCTTTTGGCTTGACATTCGATAAAACGACTATTTTTCTACAATCAACTATTTTCAAGA
The DNA here is from genome assembly GCF_025698545.1 of Gossypium raimondii. NCBI lineage: Eukaryota > Viridiplantae > Streptophyta > Magnoliopsida > Malvales > Malvaceae > Gossypium > Gossypium raimondii. Next base: position 28,500,028 of record NC_068570.1, on the reverse strand, counting down.
AAACAAATTCGGTTTTCCAAAATATAACGTTTTAAGAATTCCCGCGGCAAAATATTTGATTCATTTAGAAAATGTAAACAAACAATGATTTTAATTAAATAAGTATGGAAAACATGTTTTCTAAATAAAACGATTTTTATTAGATACCATAAGGTTATGTTGCTTTCCAAAATAGTGAGGAACTGGATTTAAACTATATACTTATATGTAGCATCTCCAGATCTGGCAATAACGTCTAGGCCAGGTTTGGGTTGTTACGTATGAGGCACCTTGGGAGAAAAAGATGATGAATTAAAAACCATAGAGAACTTAAATTTATGTTTTTGGATTTCCTCGAATCAATTGGTCAGATTTGATTTTTATCGGGAAAAAACGAGCAGCTCGAAGAAGAGAAAGGGCCTGAATTGAGCAAGTAAAAAGGGAGCATGGACAAGCCCATTAGAGCAGCCCAAATTGTCCCATATAGTTGACCCTATAACTTTATTTTATCTGATTTTTACACTTGCAAATCAGCCCTTGAACTTCTCTAAAATGCCATTCAAACCCGTTCCCCTTTTCATGCCTTCTATTTTTAGCCACAAGCTAAAAATAGCAAAATTGAGTCAACTATTCCTTCCACCTAGCATGGCCGACCATGGGAAAGGGATTGGCTGCTATTTTTGGCTAATTTTACTAGCCATCTCCCACTATAAAAAGCCCCATTCACTTCCTCATTTATCATCCCTCACTTCACACATCATTCACCTTCTTCTCTCTTCCATTCCTTTTCTTGTTTTCTCATTTTCTTTGCTTCCTTCCCTTTCCGATTTCCCCTCTTGAAAAAGAGCTATCATGCCCCTTAGAGTAGTATCGTTTAAGTGTTCATGAAGGTCTTCGATCGACAGAACGGGCAGAGAAGAAGAGGGTCAAACTAGTTTGCTTCGGAGAAACACCAGGATTTGTTTTCTAGTTCCCTTCTCTTTGTTTTTCTCATTTATGTTGTGATCATGAACATGAATATTTTTGTGTTGTTTTTCTTAAATTAATTAAAATGAATTAGATTTCTTTCGTGTTAGATTAATTGCATTCTTTTCACTTAGATTGTAAAAAATGTGTTTGTGTTGTTATTAAGTCTTGGTAAATTGTTCAATTAACTAAAGTCATGCTTATGTTATACTTGCATTTTAATTGTAAGGTAACAATTGAATTAATTAGTAAATGGATTGAAATTTCAATTAATTGACACAATATTTACTTGGTGTATGTTTAATCTTCTAAGATAGTTGAGGTTAAAATTAGCTTACGATATTAAACAATACATTAGCCTTGCATAACTTGTAAGATTTTTGTGATTAAATTGTTTTAATATAGAGAGGAATTGTTACCTCACTTAACCTTATACTTTCTTATAAAAAATTGATTAATTGTTTGAATTGACATAGAGATATTATTAAGATATTAATGGGCTTACTAAGTAAGTATGTGCATTAGTTAACAATGTACCAAGTTCTTGTGAATTTATTCGTAATAACATGACCATAGTTCTAATTATTCTAAGTTAAAGAATGGAATTGATCTAACAATTTTATGTCATATTGATTAAACTCATTTTTGGAAATCTTGCGTTGGAATTTTATTTTCTTAGTTAATCACTTAGTTAAATTAGTTTTATTTTTAGATCACTCTTTCAAATCAACATATTTTTCCTCTACCAAATTGTTTAATTTTACATTTCATAAATATTTGATTATACAGTCCTTGTGGGTACGATAATTCAAGATACTTGTCACTTTATTACTTGTTAATGATTGTGTACACTCACACTTCCGTCGTTCAAATTTTTTAGCGCTATTGCTGGAGACTATATTTTGCTATTATTTGTGAAGATAATTATTTTTCAATTTGATTTAAATTTATTTTATTTTTATTTAAATTTATTTCTTTTTCTATTTTCAGGTGATTATGTACCCTTCATGACAAAATCAAAACCAAAGAGCTTTTTACAACACTTATAATCCGATCATTGTTGCTAATGACAGAGATCGCCCAATCTATCAATGTGTTGTACCTTTATTCAAGGACTCAATCCGAAAATTGTAAGGCCTGAAATTGAGGCTCCTCGTTTTAATTAAAGTCGACTATGTTCCAAATATTGCAAATGATGGGCCAATTTAGTGGAAAGCGTACCGAAGATCCACATCTAATTATCGGAATTGAGACCCAACTAATTACCATTTAACTACTAAAATTTCCAGATTTTTTAGTAGAGTCTGTCGAACTTATTATCTCTTTCAATTAACTCTCAATTCTCCCTTAATTATGGACTTTAATGAATATCGGGTGTGACATGATCAAATAAAATACCGATACATGACAATGAATATTAGTTCTTAATCGTCAAATAATTCAACTGCCCATAATCAACGCAAAGAAGCATCGACCCATCTTTATTTTTAACAAACAACACTGGATCTCCCCAAGGCGATATGCTAAGATGTATAAAGACGAGGTCCAGAAGGTCTTGCAACTAAATTTGCAGCTCTTTCAACTCGTGGGCGCTATACGATATAGAGCAATTGACACAGGAGTTGCACCCAGATAAAATTTAATTGCAAATTCCACTTCGAGATTAGGAGGAAATCTTGGTAATCCCTTAGCAAACACATCTTGGAACTCGCATACTATCTTAATCTTACTTATCTGACTTTCATCTGAGTTTGAATTAATAATATAGGCTAAGAATGCTTCACATCCTTGAACTAAAGAAATGGTACAAGTTGAACCACTCAATTTGATACCATTGATTTCTATAACTTCACCATTCAGAATTTGGACCGAAAACTTATTTTTACAATAGTCCAAAATCATTTCATTCTCGACCAACCAATCCATTCCCAGCATCACATTGAAATCACCAAACAACAGAATTAACAAATCAAAAGGGAATGATCCATTCTATATTTACAATGGACACCACCTATACACTTGGCTAACGAACATGGTTTGTCCCAAAGGACTAGATACAACCATTTTGACTTTCAAAAATTAAGATATCAATTTCCCCGATTTCACAAATCTAGAATTAATATAAGAATATGATGGAATAGGGTCAATTAAAGCATATACAAGTGCTGAGAATAAAATAAAAATATCTACTACAACATCGGTAGCATCATCCTCTTCACAGGTTCTGACCACAAAGGCTCGCGCTGGGGCTCTAGCCTTCAATTACTAAACAATCAATTCGATCCCTCTTTTCTGACTTCTCCTCGATACAAAACCATCGCAAGGATTTCTGTAACATTCCAAAAACTAGGTTAGAAGAAACTGAGTTGGTGAAACCAAGAGTGGTTACATCTTGATTTTGAGTTAACATTTTAAAAATTTTGCAAAGTGATTTAAATTGGTTTAGTGGTTAAGTTCTCTGGAAGTGTGTCTGAGGCCCTGTGTTCAAATCCTTTCTTTGGAATTTTTGTTATTTTTGTCTTAACCTCTATCATTGATCATCTGGCATAAATAATATTTTCGATCAATTGAGGTTAAGAATGAGCCTGTTGGTTCGGTGGTAAGGTGTTTGTTAGCTTACCTTGGTCTTATGTTTGAGAATTTGTGAAAGTAATAAGGAAATGTTTTTGCGATGTTTTTGTAAATTAGTTTTTTAATTAGATTATATTTTTATTTATTCTCCAAAAACTCCCACGTTTCCCAATTTTTTTTTTGTCTCTTCCGTTCTACCTTTTCTTTTTGCTCTCCTTTTAAATTGATCTTTTCTTTTCTTTTGGTTTTATGATGTACTGGTGTATTATTTGTCAACACCTCTTCTCGGATTAGTTAACGAGCTTTCCTATCGGGTAAGTGATTTTGATTTTGTTGGTTAAAGAGTTTGGGTTTGTTTTGGTTTCATGAGATACCTTTTATTTTGGGTTAAACATTAAGTGGTTTTGATTATTGGTTTTCCTAGTAGGTGAGGAGCGGTTAACCTTCAACGATCCTCTAGTAAATTGGGTTGGTGTGTTGTTGTTTCTTGAAGGTAAGCGTAAGTTTATGTTTGAGATTTTGTGTTGAATTTCTTTGACGTAAATTCGGTTTTAGATGTTAGTTTAGCGATTTGGTTGTGAATAAATCATCTGATTGGACGTTTGAACGTCATTTTATGTTTCGGGATCATCATTGTTGATTCTACATCAAAATTGTATTAGGTGTGTAATGAAAACCTGAGAAATCAGCGAGCGAGGAAGGCCAAAATTGGGGTTATCGATGCCACATGACTGTGAGCCAGGCCGTGTGGTAAGTTGTGTGTGACACACGAACGTGTGACAGACCGTGTAACTTTCTGACTTGAGTCACACGAGTGTGTGCCAGACCATGTAACTCTTTGACTTGAGCTACATGGTCGTGTGCTAGGTTGTGTTCTAGGCCGTGTGAGTTACTAATGTGAGCCACACGGGCTAGACATGTACACTATGTGAAGCCACATCAGCTTGTGGGCCAAAATTTCAAAATTTTCCCTAAGGCCATAAACGTCATTTAGATCAAACATAAGCTTTTTGTAGGGTCCATATAATATGGATTAAGCTATAAATCTTGATATTTTGTGATCTGTTAGTGTGGAATATGTATTTGTACGTATGTTTGATAGGATATAAGCTAAGTAAGTATGATCTATTAGTGTATAATATGCTTTTGTTAGGGATGTGTTTAAGGTATGTGATTTATTCAGTTATGATCCGTGTTTTGTTAATTTTGATGGTACGTTTCAGTGTTACTTTATTGGATGAGAACATGTGATATCTGAGTATATTGGTTTGTTTGATACTAACTCTAATATATAACCATGTGTGTGGCTTCATGGAAAATCTGATATGATTCGTTGAGGTTTGATAAATTTGTTCTGCAAAGCATGAATTCCCATGCCTTCTGTTTCTATTATTGTACAATAGTAGGTCCTACATGCTTATCATTATGATTCTGTATATGCATGCCGTGTCACATTGGATGGGGTTTGGGATGATGTTTAAGAAGGAAGTTTCTAGCCATTTAATGATTTGCAATATCTGGTGGTTTATCCACAATTCCATCTGGCAACTTGTATGCAACTATGATGGCTTGACCACATACATCTAGCTCGGTTGCAATGTAGTGGCTTGACCATATATATCTGATCTGGTAGTTTTAACTGCAATTCTGGTGGCACTATCTACAATTATCTGTTGGTGTGATTTGGTTATATGAGTTTTGGGGAACTCTATTTTGGTGTGTAACGGAGTTTGGTAGGATGTTTTCTGAAAAAATCTACATTCTGATTTTTCGAAAAATCTCGCATTAGCATAGTTATGCATTCTCTATTCTGTTTATATGATCATTATCAAAATCTCTGTGATACTCTGATTTGCTTTGTTCTGGTTTTATGATCATTACCAAATTCTCTGCGTTACTCTGATTTGTATATTATGTTTTGTATGATCTCTGTCTGAGTTTAGTTATACACTGAGCTTTATAGCTCACCATTTTGTTTTATCTCTGATTGTTCAGGTAACCCTCTAACTTAAGACCAGATAGTATGGGTGCTCAGATTGGTTTCACAGTTAATATAAATATGATGATTTTCATAATTATTCATTTTGGACTTTTTGGTTTGTAATCTATTCTGAACTTGTTTTGGGTTTTTCGTTTAATACATCGGTAATTGATATTTTCACATGCAAAATTGCAAAATCACTTAGGTAAAAAAAATGGACTTCAATTTTCAAAATTAAAACTCCGAAAAAGATTTTCCACTGCAAATTAAGTAATCTCTTAAGTGTTTTTCATAAACACCAAATGGTTTTTTAATGATTGTTTGGCATACTCATATATGTTAAATACTTATTAAAAATAGTTTTCCAAATGAGTTGGTGTAAGTTCTGTAGATTCAGTCATAATTTCTAGGCTGGGTTTCGGGTGTTACAATTTCCCCGACCCTTAACTATAGTAGCGGATGTCTAAATTGTAATGGGAGAAGAATCATCATTTTTTGGACATTCCTGAGCAAAATTTTGAAAACATTCCTGAGCACAATTTCCCCGACCCTTAACTATAGTAGCGGATCCACATTGAAAACATGCGTCGGGCTTTTTCTATCACTCGCCTCTGTGTTTCTTCCATACAGTTCACAATTTTGAATTTCATCATCTCTTGCAGGGCCTCAGACATTGCCTATGGAAATTGATGGTTGTCGGTCTCGGCTTCTTTCTCACTACCTATGGTTTTCAAAGTTGATCTCTAAGGTCCCTCAGATTCTCTATATTGCCTTGACATAGGGTGCAAACTATATGTCCCGACTCACTTCGCAAAGGCTCGAGAGGGCTCAATCTTTTATTCAAGGCCCATGGCCTACTCAACCATTTTCGAGCATCCAGTCAGATCAGCAAATTCTTTTAGCTTCTGCGATACTAACTGAGCTCTGATCTCATTACTCAATCCCCGAAGGAATCGCTTACAACTATCTTCTTTGGACAAAATCAACTCTAAAGCATACTTGATTAGTTGTAGAAATTCTCATTCATAATCAACCATCAACATATCACCTTGTCTCAGCATCATAAATTCATATTTTTTGTCTTCCAAATACAACTCACCGACATACTTGTTTTGGAATTCGGATAAGGAAAAGGTCCAAGTGATCTGGTCAGCTAACACATGCCAGGAAACTATCAGCCACCACTAATATGCCTCCTCTTTCAGGTGGGACACAACGCACGTGACACACTCATGCAAAGAGCATTCAAGCTGTAGTAACACCCAATCTGTCGATTCAAGCCAAGCCTCGGCTGGCAAGGGATTCATGCCTTTCAGCCCTTTGGATTCACTCACCTCGTATTCACTCATTGAGGAAATTCAGCTATGGTGTAGAGTAAATTCTTGGAAACCCTGAAATATATAGACTTTTTCAACACCTTCTGAACATTAATTCATGCAAATTTAAAGCATTTTCTATTGAAATTTTTTCTTTCATTATAAAATAATTAAATTGAACATGATTTAAGACACGTCTTGAATTTTAGTTATTTTGATATTAAATTTACGTAATTTTGCCAATTTTGAGCAGCTTTCCGCAGTAGGAGCAAAACCAGCTTTTAAAGTCACATTGGAAAGTTTTAATTGTTGGGGCATATTTGATGGTTTAGTTTACTAGTTATCAGACATGGACACCCAAAAAAATTAATTTTGGACTCCTACAATGCAATTGGCCCAGCTCTCAGTTATGGTGATTTAATTCGACATCTTTATGTAAATATAGGGTCCCAGAAATTCAACTTGAAAGGGAATAATCCACAAGTGAGAGAGCAACCCAATTTGCTACCCAAATAAACTATTTTAAGCTGATTTTAAAAATTGCAAAAAAACCCAAAAGTTTTCCTCATACCCGTTCCAACCCCTCCACTTTTTAAGCTTCAAATTCAAGCACCTAAATAATTATAGCAAAACCACCCAACCCCTTCTTCCATAATATATGGTCAGCCACCTGAAGGAGAAATTCAAGGCTCCTAAATGCTATTTTTAGCCATCACTAACTAGTATAAATAGGACCCTCATTTTCCTTCCAAAGCATCTCATTCATTATTCATTTCCTCTCAATTTGAGCTTTCTTTTGTCTCTTTTCCATACCATTTTTCTTCCTCTTGAGAAAAAGTTTTTTTTAGGCCTTGAGAGTAGCCATAATTCAACTATATTGAGAGTGCTTAGCTTGTTTGTGATGGCAAGACAAAAGGTCCATTGAGGGAGAAAGTAATTTCATCTGTCGTAATTCGGAGTAGCAAATTAAACTAGTTTTCGCACTTTAGGAGCTTGAACATAAGCATTTTAGTTAAGTTTTAATTACATTTTTTGTAATTTTAGATAAGTTTAATAAAATGTGTAATTTGAGTATTTTATTGACCTTAGGGGCCGAATGAGGCCTAAGGAGGCCTAAGGGTGAGCTAATATACTTTGTAAGTGTGCAGGAGACAATTAGAAGGTGTATTAACTCGATACTGGTTGTTAGGTTGCAATGCGGAGTATTGGATGTTGCAATGTAGGGAGCACAATAGAAGAATTCCAAGACTACCTTCAATGTTGCGACACAGCCTGAAGATGTTGCGACATACCCTTGAAGACACCTTGAAGTTGAGCATACTACCCTCGATGTCGCGACATAGGGCTTAGTGTGTCGACACATCACCTTTGTACAGGAAATAATTACGAACCAAAAACATTTTGGTTCGTACAATCAAACGTTAAGCACGAGGACGACAACTAACCTGGGGTTTAAGACGACATCCACCCTAAATTCTATAAATAAGCTCATTTAGCACATGTTAGAAAAACATTTTAGATTGTAGAATTTTCTCTCTAGATTAAGTTTTTAGTTTTTCTCTTTCTTAGGTTTAAGATTTTATTTATGTTCTTGTCATTTACTTTTCTGGAGAAATCAGATTCTGGAATTACTATCAAACTCTATAAGGATTTTACGCTTAATTTCAATACAAATTAGGCTTTTTCTAAACTCGATTTTTGAATTATTCTTTATGTTCATTATTTCCATCAATTTTATATCGTTTATTAGATCTATGAGGAACTAATCCTCCTGTGGGGGATTAGCGAGTGGAGGTATGAATAATTAACTATTTTGTAGGGATTTCTTAACAGATAGCTGTTCAGGGAAGGAAAAATCTAAACCCTAGGCTTGACAACCCTAGGAAGTCATCAAGGTTAGAATTAACCCAAATTTGGTATGGTTTATCCATGAACACTTTAACCTTGAACTGGCATGGACTATGAGGTCGAAAGATAAGTAGTTCTTTCAAACTTAGTATTTCAATGGAAGAATTGGAAGATCCTACTAGGTATTCACTAGTTGATTGAACAAGAAAACCCGAGATGACAGTTGATTATGACTACCAAATCAAGCTAATCACCCATGCCCAGATTTGATAAATATTTAATTATTTGATTTCTCATTTTTCATTTATTTACTTTTCATTTATTTCCTTTCTTATTATTTTTAGTATAGTTTATCAAAATCATTCTTTTAAATCTTCGTACTATAATTTAATTAAAATAATAATTAGATCTATTTATGTTTAGATTAGAATTAATTTAGTACTTGCTTCCCTTAGGTGCGATCCTTAGAGTACTTACCTACTCTGTTGTAACTATATTACAACCTGACCAATATGCTTGCGGATACGGCTTTTCACATCTTTTGTGTAGGATTTATACTTTGGATGTTGGTACATCTAGAGGCGGTCAACATGTTGGAGCCGTTGCTGGGGAGTCAACGACACTATATTAGTTTTAAGTTTTATGTATTAATAGAATAATTAGGAAATATTTAGATTATAGATATGATTTTAGTTTATCTAATTATTTGTTAAATATTACTAACATTTTTCTTCTTTTCAAGAAATCTTCATGGACATTCTCATCTAAGATACTCGTAATAATAACTATAGGAATCAGTTTGGTATAAGCCATGGATAATTTTGAGTATATGTGGTTGGACGAAGATTTAGATTATAATAATGACATTTATGTTGAAAGAGTCTATGAGGAATGGGAGATCCATGAGAACCAACAATTATTGATGCTTGAATTAAGTCAACTTCAAGGAGGAAATCCAATCTCTTTACAAGAAGATGAAATTAATATCAATCCAAATTCAATGGGTCATCAACTGGACGAAGAGAAGAACTCATCTGAGAACCCTTGTGAAGAAAGGGAACCCTCGAACAGTCACCTAATCTTGAGTATGGAAGAGTGTCTGGGTAGATTAGAAGAAATAACTTCACGAGAAGTTATAAAACCAGTTGAGGGAAAGGTGGCCGAACAAAAGGATCAAATGGGAGTTGGATTCACCGTACCAACAACAATAGGTTCTATTGGTGGGAACAATACACAAAGACTGGAAATTATGGATCTATCTCTGTAACACGTAGGTTTGGGTAAGTATACACAATCATTATCAAGTAATAAGTAAGTATAAGAGTTATCGTCTCCATAGGGACTATATATGTTAATCAAATAATTGCAAAATTAAAGATTAGAAGTTGGTAAGTGAACACAATAATTTTGATGTGATGGATAAAATTAATATTAGCTAAATGCAAATGAACTCACAATCTTAAACAATAATAACATGAACGAGCTAGAATAATTACAATATTCAACTTAATTCATTTCTCATCATGCTTAACAATGTCTGGAAATTATTCCATGGCAACTCGATCTTTCATGAACTTGAGACTAGTGATAAGTCCTTTTGGAATCTTATATTTAGAAAGACATGCATACTACTATGATCATATTTAACTAAGGGTTTCTTAGATTTATGTGAAGTAATAGGGATGGGTTAGGTTTGAAACAATTTAATGACACAAATCTAAAAGTTATGCAAGGTAAGGAAGCTCCCTTGAGTTATTATGAACCTTCAATTTAATGGGGCTAGGATCTAAATTAAGCATGCATTTTTCAATTATTACGTCCATTAATCGTCATCTATCTAGTATTGATAAACTAATTTTAATGCATTCAATCACATTTTAATGAATGAAATACATGCATGAGTATAATTGAAAGCATGAACGATTGAGACAGAAACACCATAAAAATGAATCAAATGAACTTTGTCAAATTAATGTAATCATTCTAGTTGAAACAAAATTAAGCTATCATTGTTAATGAAAAAAAATTAAAACAATTTGCGAACATGTCGAGTAACTAAGAACAAAATAAAGATAAGGAAGAAGAAACTCTAAATGATTTCGACAGTCGTCCGGAAATTGGTCGCAGTGGCTTTCTCCTGTCCTTATGTTTGCCCTTTCGCAAAATGCTCCTCAAGATGGCCGGCCAAGAGAGAATTTTCTCAAGGAATTTCTAGCTATGGGGAATGGGGAAAATTAATGGCTTTATTCGTGAAAATGAGAGGAAATGATCAAGTGAAGAATGAAGAATGATTGATTGATTGATGGATCTAAGATATGGGAATGAGAGTGGTAGTTATAGTAGAAGGGTGACATGAGAGTTTGCTAAAAATAGCTTGACATATCTCGTGAAATGCTCCCTCTCTTGGCCGAAAATGCAATATGGAAAGTGGCTAATTTTTTCCATGATTTTCTTACATGATTCTAGCTTGATTAGTGCTAGGGGTTGCATGGTTTCCTGGGCAATATTTGGGAGCTGATTCTTGATTCTTTCCCAAGTGTAAGGATCTCCAAATAAATATTCCAAAAGCTGACTTTGGGTTGCTCATATACCTTTTCCAAATTTGAGCTTCTCTTCCCTTGATGGATGGTTTTGTGACAATTAGATTTCTTTTTAGCAACAAACTCAACTGGGTAAAGGCAAAATTTTTGAACCTAATCATGTTCTAGTCGTCCCTATGACTTGTTCATGTGTGAAATTTAATTTGCTCCCATGTTAGTCAATTCCATGGTCCCATTGCAATATATTAAGCACTTCATTAAACATGTAACAATATAACTTAATTTTATGCAAAATTAACTCTAAAAATTAATAAATTTACAAACTTGCTAAAATCATGCTCAATGTCTTAATATAAATTAAATTCATATAATTTGCTAACAATATACTTGAAATTTGCGCAAATATTAAGTAAAAATATTTGACATAAGTCTATATAATTTAGACTTATCACTCCCCCAAACTTTATCCATTTCTCATCCCAAGTAATGTTTCATGTAAAGTAAAAACAAAATTCTAAGAAGGAAATCTAGCAATATGTTTAAGTAGAACCAACTTTCACACATAATCATGCATCAATAAAATTACACTCGCAAACTCTTTCTATTGATAAGTCGCTCATATACAAACATTATTTCAAGATTTTATACTAAGTGTGAGAAAATCCTAACATAAGTCATAGTGTGCATGCTTTTCAAGGTCATATATAACATTCACCATTCAATCAAAGTTTCATTGTCAAATTATACAAAAGAATCAGAAGGTTTAATTAGTGGTCCTCATATGTTGAACTTAACAGTTTCTCTCCACTAAAGTAGTTGGTATAATTATCAAAATCAATAGGTCTTTTATAGGGTTGTAATGGGGTGGGCTCAAGGTAGGGATAAAGAGCAGTGAATTTTTAGGCTCAATATTATTAACCCTAACTTTGTCTTAGATCTTTTTACAGCACAATCTTCCTACAAATGGGTCTTTTGGACACCCCCAAATTTATTTTAAACTTATGCTCGATAATTTTTTTAGAATTTGAGCAAAATTTTCTTTGCTTTTTTTTTGAATCAAATGGAGAACATGTACATCTTTCTGAATTTTTCCTTAAATTTTGATTACCAAGACAAGTATAGTTAAGATCAATGCGCAAAAAAAAAAAAGGAATAAAGCTTGAAAAGATGGTAATATGGATTATGATGTAGGTAATTCACAATAAAGTAGGCCATTTAGCTCAATCTAAAGTTTCAAGAGTTAAATTGATAAGGTAAGCTTGAAAGGCTCAAACGATCCAAAGAAAATGTGCCTATATCATGTTTAGATTCTTGTGCCTCCTCGGATTTCATCTCAAGAAAGTTAATAAGTAAATTCTAAAGCCTTAAACCTTCATGCATGTCTATTTCCAAAGAAATTTAATTTTCATGGCAAAGACTAAGACTAAAAACATACAAGCATTCCATAACTTAAGATAACATAAAAAATCTCAGACAAAATCAGAAATCATACTTGCATTTGAGCTAACTTATGAACAAAATTTTTCTCTGAACATCATTTTATTTTAGCATTCTTATGTGTAAAGATTGAAACATACTTAAGAAAAATTAAAATTTATACAAATATTGCCCTACCCCCTCCTTAAAAAGAAGCAATGTTCTCATTGTGTAAACAAAGTAATGAATGAGATGAGAACTGAACACTAGGTAGGATTGCAAGAAAAGAGAGGTGAGTCATGAAGACTGCTTATGTACCAAGCCTTTCTTAACAATCCAATCTTAGACATGTTCATTCACATTACCACACTACTTTTTTTTTTATTAGAAAAGAGGCATTGAGCTTAATTTATTCATGTTTGCAATTTCATACTTATTTTGCGAAAACAAAATACTAAGGAAAATTAATATAAATGCCTAAAAATAAATACTAAGAAAAGAAATTCCCCCTTTTAATTCGTGTCATTTTCTATGTTTTTTTCTTTGCCTTCTTGGTCTCACTTGATCCCACAAGCTCTTCTTGCCATGTCTCGAAGATATGATTTGGAAACTTAGGAAAAAAATAGTTAGAGATAATCTTAAAAGTATTTCGTATGGAATCATCTCTAATTTTTGCATATCTCTAATAAGTCTGTTGTTGGTTATGCATGAATTTCCACATATCCATCATAATTTAAAATTCTTATTTCTTCATAATGTTTGAAGAAGTGGGCATTGGAATAGTCAACTCAGGATTAATACTTGGCTCCATTGGTTCAGTAACATTTGGTTCCACTCTCGGTTCAGGGCTGTTTGGTTCCTCTTCAGATTCTACTTCTTCTATTTCATTAATTGAGTCAACTTCTGGTTCAAATTTGGTTGATGACCCATCAGATTCTGGTTCGTTCGGTTCATTTGGCTTGATCTGGTTTAATTGCTCAACATTCTCCACTAACCTTTCAAGATCATGTCTTATGATACAACCTTGAACATAACAACCATTTAGGTTTGCTTTTGATTTAACTTAGGCCCTAAAACAAAGTGAAGTAATCAATGATAGAAAGTAGGCAGTTCTTGCCTTTTTCCTAGCATAATCTTTGATTTCTTTAAGAATAATTTTCCTAACATTGATAGACCTTTCCTAACATTGATAGACCTTTCTGTCATAATTGCATACAACAAAAACATTCATTCCATCAATATGGTTGAACTATGTGAGATAGGCATGAAGCTATATCGAACAAAGTAGAGCCATACCTTAGCAACTAGGTTTAAATACTCCTTTAGGTAATAATGGCTACCATACTTCCTTTTAATCCATTGGGATCCCGAATTTGTAACAACATTAAATACTTGTTGAAGAAAATCCCAATTGATATTTGTCATCATGGAAGAGTACTCATCTTCTTCAACATCAGACAGATCAAATCATTAATGGATTTAGAAGTAAGGGGTACCTTATTTTTACAAACAAGAACTTCATTAGCATTTGGCATGGTCAAATTGGCATAAAACTTTTGCACTAATTCCTGTTCAGGTATTGATCGTGCATCACAAAATTAATTCAAATTTAATTTTGTCATTACTCTCCAAATTGAAACCTTTTTCTGACATCATAGGTTTATTTTTGAAGATGGAATCAAATCTTTCCCTCACTTCATCATCGTGAATCACAATCAAATTTTTGTCAGAAATCTTTCAAGATCTCATTCTTTTACGAGACATGATACTTTTTCCCGAAAGAAAACAAAATATAGGCAAGGAGTTAAAAATAAGAAATCAACAAAGAGATTATGGTGGCTAGGGATTGCGATAGCAAGGATGGTATGGTGGAAAAATAATTGCGACATCGATAGGATAGGTCACGATAGCTACTACGGCGAAAAGGGTCTTACGAAAAAGGGCTTGGGTGATGCTACTAGGGGTGAAGCTTCTTAGGACTTGAGGTTGACGGCTAGGAGAAGGAAAATATATAGGTTTAGGGTGAAGGCTAATTGTTTAGGTGTTGTGAAAATTATGAAGGTGTTAAGGGGTTATATAGTGATGGATTAAGGCAAATTTTAGTTAAAATTTAGCTAAAGTAGTGACTTTGGCGGTAATGTATGAAGGGAAATAAAAGTGTCGGAAAAAATTTAAGGTTTTTGGGGGTTTATGGACGACAATGAGTGGGTATTTTCCTGCTCTTCACTTTTTTGGGCTTTGAACCCACACTATAATTATTTTCTGTACCAAATAATTAAACTAAACCAAAAGTAAACGGATTAATACTTGGGCCAAAATGAACCTCTTATTAAACATAAAAAATTAAAATTTCCTTTTGGGCTACTTAGAAAATTTATTCTCGAAAAATTACTTCAAATTAAATTCCCAAGAAAGGTTTTAGGGGTCATAAATAGTCCCCTTAAGTTTCAATCTCATTTGAAAAAATTAATTTCATGTACTAATTTAAGAAAAATAATTTCTAAGCATGCTATTTATTCAAATGAGAGAAAAAAACTAAAAATAAAACAACGACAGAGAATGTAAAGAGAACTCCTTCAATGTTATTGGTGATTGTCACTAAATTAGGATATGTCAAACGACCATTTATCATACCAATCATATCCATCTAGAAAGAAGAGATAGTCTTGCCCAGTAATTATATTCAACATTTGATCTAAGAATAACAGCGAGAGATGGTCTTTCTGTGCTGCTTTGCTCAACTTTCTGTCATTCACACAATTTTGTCTGGCCGTGATTGTCCTTAATGGAATCAACTCATTATTTGGCATACCTTCTTTCCTTGGTACAGGTCCTACCCATGAAATATGATAGATAGGATAAATAATCCTTGCTTTTACCCATTGAGATTCGAGTTTCTTAGGATCAAATACTAGAGATTGGATCAAACGCTTTTGTCCCTCGATAGATCCCTTTTTAGTATCTAATAACCTATGAGTACAAAAAGAAGGATTATTACCTCAAATATTTACAATAGTCCACTCAATAACCTTCTCATGCCTTTTCAAAACCATTAAGTCTAACTCAAGTGACTATTCTCTTGATGAGTTGGGTTACTTGTACTCATGTGATGATAGCTCTAATGATTCGAACTGAACTTTTGAACTGAATCCTTTTGAGTTGGCTTCCAACAAGGCCAAACATGTATCATCCTCATCTTGATGTGGAGAGTCAGATGAAATACCTTCCAAAAGATCATTGAATTCTAATTTTTTCGAAACTAGTGGAATTGTCTTGGAGACAACAGAACAATGTTTAACCTCATCAGGAGATCTTATGGCCTTGAGTACATTAAAGGTCACATGTTCATCTTGAACTTGTATGGTTAGTTCACCTTTCTGTACATCGATTATCATCCTACTGGTTGCTAAGAAAGGCCTTCCTAGGATGATTGATACTTCTTTATCTGCTTCAAAATCTAAGATAATAAAGTCAGCATGAAATATGAAATTATCAACACATACCAAGACATCCTTGATCTTTCCTTCTAGGAATGGCAAAGATCAATCTGCCAATTGGAGTGTAACTGTAATTGGTTTGGCCTTACCAATACCTAATCGTCTAAACACAGACATAGGCATCAAGTTGATACTTGATCCCAAATCTCATAAAGCTTTACCACAATAGGATTCTCCAATATTGCAAGGTATGGTTAAAGTTTCTGGATCCTTTAACTTAGGAGGCAACTTGTTCTGAAAAATATGCTACATTCTGTGGTCAGGACTATAGTTTCAAATTCCCCAATCCTTCGCTTCTTAGACATAAATTCCTTCATAGCTTTTACATAGTTTGACATTTACTCCAAAGCTTCCACCAACGGAATATTGATACGTAGTTGTTTCAACACATCCAAAATTCTCCTAAATTGAGTATCCTCTTGTTGCTTATGTTGTTGGAGTTTTTAAGGATATGGAGGTTGTAGAACTTTAGCTTAAACTGACAACTCTTTAAAGGTAATGTCTTTGCATTTGACATAGATGTTAGATTATCAGAACTTACAAGTTTAAATTTTACCTCTTCAGAATCTGTAGCATCTGGTTTTTCTTGTGTAGGAGTTTCAATTGTTTGTTGAATTTCCTTTTCCTTGGTAGGTCTTCTTCAACCTCAACTTCCTTAGGTTCCAAAGTCCTTCTGCTTTGTAAAGCAACTGCCATGCAGTGTTCCTTACCCACTCTCCTTGGATTTTTTGTGTCACTTCGCAAGGCTCTTTGCGGTCTATTACGAAGTTCTATCGCTAACTGACCCATTTGGGTTTCCAAATTTTCCAATGTTGTTGCTTGAATTTGGATTAAGGCATCATTATTTGCCATGTACGCCTTCAACAAATTTTCTAAACTATTAGATGATTCAGGTTGCGATGGCTTCTAAATTTGTTGATTGAACCCTTGAGGTTGATTTGGTTTATGCTGCATGTAGTTGTTGTTTAGTTCAACTCTTTGGTTACTCCAAGAAAAGTTTGGATGGTTACTCCATGAAAGATTATAAAAGTTGGAATGTGGTACTTGTCCACTTCTATTTTGGTATCGATTCCCTACATAATAAATAGACTCGGGATTTGAAGGACAATTCTTGAAAGAATGATCGTCCCCACAATATATATAGGAAACAACATCAAATTAACTTGGTGGCTAGCTGCAACATGATTAAAACCATTAGCAGTAAATTGTTTCAACATTGAAAAGCTAGAAGATACTTGAGATAAAAGTGAAGTGAGGGCATTTACTTCATGCATTTCAGCTACTCGTCTTCCTGAAACTGTTCGATTAGTCGGCCATTGGTAGTTGTGACTGGCTATTCTCTCGATGATCTTGTAAGCCTCGTTATAAGACTTCGACAAGAGAGCACCATTCGCAGAAGCATCTACCATCAACCTCGTGTATGTTGAGACCATTATAAAATGTCTCCATCTAGATGTAAAGTGGAATCCTGTGGTGAGAGCAGCTACGAAGTAACTCTTTAAATCTTTCCCATGCCTCGTATAGGGATTCATCATCCATTTCTTGAAAATAGTGATCTCATTCCGCAACTTAGCATTTTTGCTAGGTGGGAAATACTTTACCAACAATTGTTTAGCTAAATCTTGCCAAGTAGAAATTGAATGTGGAGGCAACAAATTAAGTCATGCTCATGCTCGATCTCGCAATGAGTACGTGATAAAACAAGTTTTATTTGATAAAAGATTTTGATATAATAAATTGAAGTGTTTTTGAATATAAGTTAAAATTAACAACATGATTTTTAAATTTTAATTCTAAGAAGCAAAACTTTGAATATTTACATTGAACTCTTAGAAAGTTTTGAAACAATTTTAAAATCAAGTGAAAATGATTTTAACCAAGTCAAAATGATTTCAATTAAGTTAAAATCACTTTAACACATCAAAATGATTTTCAAACAAGTCAGAATTGCTCTAGGCCAAAAAGTATCGATACCATTTGGCCAAGTATCGATATTTTTAGAATTATTGATACCCTTTGAAAAATTTAGACCAAACATGCATTCTATTTTTAGAAAGCCTAAAAATTATCGATACCATTTTTTGGTATCGATAATTACTGAAAAAATAATTGATATCTTTCTTAAAAACAATACTAAAATAGTATTTTGTTTCTTATACACCCTACAAAGTATCGATCCGATATCGATACCTAATTCAAAAAATATCGATAAAATATTTTTTGGTATCTATTAATAAATCCCAACGGTCACTGAATCAGCATTTATTACAAAAATTATCGATACCCTTTTATTTGGTATCGATACTAGCAGTTGCAGGTGAATTAAATGCTCTAGTTTTATATCCCCAGTAGCTATATTCACTACACCAACAACCTCAACGGTTGGAAATCAATTAGGGGGTATAAATACCATCTTCTAAAGACCTACAACACAAGAAAAAAACACTTTCAAGTAAAGATCACCAATCAAACAACCTTAGAGCTTAATGCTTTCACATTCTTCTTACGTACACTTGTGAGCTTTATCTCTATTCTCTTTCTCAAGTGTATTTTATTTATTTGATCCTTATGTTTCAAACGAATTAATCTTGTAAGGATTGTTTCTCTGTTTTCTTATTTGTATATCTTTGAGAGGGTTTGCAACTTAAGATTTACGGTAGAAATCTTAAGGATTTGTAAGGTTAAACCTTGTCCTCGAAGGTTGAACAAATTAGTAAATTTAGGAAAATCATCAGTGGCAGAAAGCTAAGGTAGTGTAGTAGGTAATAGGGGCAGGACCACTTTAAATTCTTTGTGTTCGTTATTTCATTTTTGTCCTTGTGTTCACCAAAATTTTTAAAGGCCAATTCACCCCCTCTTGGCATTTTCGATTTGTTCCATCCAGCTAACAATTGGATCAAACCTAGAACTCTAGAGATGATTTTACCACCAAAAGAGAATATCCTCAAGATTTTCAAAATGGAAGCCACAAGTCAAGAAATTTGCTTCATGAAATTGGAGCAAAATTCCATCATATTGGGTGAAGGGCATTCCACCATGAGGCCTCCTTTATTCAATGGCACCAACTACTCATATTGGAGAACAAGAATGAATCTATTCATCCAAGCTAATGACTATGAAGATTGGAGGATTATTACTAATGGGTCATCCATTCCAATAAAGAGGTCAAAGGTGTTATTATCCCAAAGGAAGAAAGTGAATGTGATGATAATGATATCAAGAATGTGCAATTAAATGCAAAAGATATGCACACACTATTTTGTGCTCTTGGTTCAAATGAGTGCAACAGAGTCTCATTGTGTGATAATGCAAAAGAAATTTGGGACAAGCTTGAAGTCACCCATGAAGGGACAAGTAGAGTTAAGGTGTCCAAGATAAGTCTTTTCACCTTTGATTATAGTTGTTTAAGGTAATATCAGAAGAATGAATCAATGAGATGTTCGATCGTTTCACCCACAGCATCAATGGTCTCAAAGCTTTTGGGAAGACCTATCCCAACAAAGAAATGGTGAAGAAGCTGTTGACTAGTCTCTCAACATCTTGGGAAGCTAAAGTGATGGAAATAGAAGAATGAAAGGATCTCAACTCACTTTCCCTTGATAAGCTTATCGGTTCCTTATTGACATATGAGATGAAGATCAACCACAATGCACAAGAACTCAACGAAGTTCCAAAGAAAGTGAGAGTTGCCTTCAAATCAATAACTTGTAAAAAGGATAAAGACTCTAGTAATTATGATGATAATGAAGAGTTGTCAATGTTTGCAAGAAGATTCAAGAGGTTCATGAATCCAACAAAGGAAGAAAATTCCAAACGAATGAAGGATTGAAAATTGAATCAACCAAGGAGAAAGATCCCATTATTTGCTATGTGTGCAAGAAATCAGGACACATCAAATTTGATTATCCTCAATGGAGGAAGAAAGGTCTCTCAAACAAAAACACAAGGCCAATGTTGCTACTTAAAGTGATGAGGACTCATCCGATGAAGAAACTCAAGAAGTACCCAACTTGTGTCTCATGGCCATTAATGATTCTAAGGTAACTTCTAACTCATCTATTTCAAATTCTTATTCTTTCAATGAGTTGCAAGATTCCTATGATGAATTGGTTTTGGAATTTGAAGTCATGAATTCAAAACATAAGAAAAATATCTCAAATTTGTAAAATGAAAATGACTTGCTTTTAAAAACCAATCATGAACTTGAAGTGAAAGTAAACAAGATGCAGGGAAAAATTAATGAGCTTGAGAAGAAGAATTTAGACTTGCATAACTTACTTTCGAAAGTTCATGATGATCATGAAAAGCAACTTGAGTTGCTTAAGAATGAAAAAGCTCACTCTAACAAAGTTTTAGAAAAAAGGAGAAAATTCAAAACAAAACTTTGTTAAAAATAGTTTTAATTTCTATAAATATAGAGGTCCCCAAAACTTTGAGAAGAGAAAATTCATTAAAAGTATATGGTTCCCTAAAGGACTCATAACTTCACAAGACAAGAACTTGATTTCAAAATGGATACCTAAACTAACTAAAATTATAGGAACAAATGCTTATAGACCCAAAAGAATTTGGGTACTAAAAATCAAACTTTAATTCTATGTTTATAGAAAAATGAGCATTTCTTTGAGGCGGATTATTCAACGAAAAACTTATGGTATCTCGATAGTGGATGCTCAAGACACATGACCGGTGACAAGAGTCAACTTATCAATTTGAAGCCAAAAAGTGGAAGAGAAGTTACATTTGGTGACAACTCTACAAAAACAAATTTAAGGAATAGGCTTTATTGGTAAAAAAAAATCTTCAATTATTATTGAAAATGTCTTATATGTCAATGGTCTTAAGCATAATATTTTAGGTATTTGTCAACTATGTGATAAAGGTTTCAATGTCATATTTGAGTCTAAAGGTTGTAAAGTTATTAACATTACTTCTAATAAGATTGTGCTTGTATGACATAGAATAGAAAATATATATATGGTGCATTTAGATGATATGCATAACTCTAATTTATGCCTTGTTGCTAAAAATGAGAAGAGTTCTTTGTTATGGCATAGAAAACTAGGACATGCTAGCATGAGTATATTGTAGTTAAAAAGACTTAATAAGAGGATTTCCTAGAATTGATTTTGATGAATGTGTTAAGGGTAAACATAAAAGAGTTCTTTTAAACCTATTAATGATCTATCAACTAGTAGAGTTCTTCAAGTAATTCACATAGACTTATTTGGTCCAATTAAGACAACTAGCTTGGGTGGAAAATAATATACTTTTTTGCTTGTTGATGACTATTCTAGATTTACTTGGTTTTTTTTTCCTAAGTACTAAAGATGAAGCTTTAGAAAAATTCATCACATTTTCAAAAATAAATCAAAATGAAAAAGATTACTCTATCACTAGTGTTAGAAGTGACCATGGAATCGAATTTCAAAATCTTGGTTTTAAAAATTTTTACAACTCAAGTGGAATTAGCTATAATTTTTATGCACCTATATTATGTTTAGTGTATGCTTGTGTGTTAGATATCAATCTTGTCCTAGGTAATCACATTTACAAGCCCTTAAGAGAATCTTTAAATACCTTAGAGACATTTCAAATTTAGGTCTTTGGTATTTTAGAGACTCATCCTTTTGGTTACATGCTTTCTCGGATGCGGATTTTGTAGGTTGCAAATTAGATAGGAAAAGCACCTCCAGTACTTGTCAATTTCTAGGCAACATGCTAATTTCATGATTTTCAAAGAAACAAAATAGTGTTGCATTATCCACCATTGAAGT
Source organism: Gossypium raimondii (assembly GCF_025698545.1). NCBI lineage: Eukaryota > Viridiplantae > Streptophyta > Magnoliopsida > Malvales > Malvaceae > Gossypium > Gossypium raimondii. The sequence goes on along the minus strand of NC_068570.1, from coordinate 28,478,137 downwards.
GGAATATATTTTTGTCGGTAGTTGTTATGCTAAAGTTTTATGGATGAAACAAAAACTTAAGGACTATAGAATTGATATAGCTATCGTTCCTATCAAGTGTGACAATACTAGTGTTATTTGTCTCACTAAAAATCTCATCCAACATTTTAGAGCTAAAAAAATTGAAATTATACATCATTTCATTAGAGATCATGTTCAAAAAGGTGAAATTGTTCTAGAATATGTATACCCCTTAAATCAATTGGCTGATATTTTTACAAAACCTTTAGATAAGAAAAGATTTTGGACACTTAGGAGAGAGCTAGGTTTGATCACCTTGTCTTGACTTTGTGTTAATTTTTTATGTACTTTATTTTTTTGTGCAAAAACCTTGATAAGTATGATATTCATGGCTCTTATATGTAAAAACATAGGGAATTTTATATGTGAAGTTGATCTATTTAAACCTTATTTATCTAGCTTAAATTATTTTTATGTTGTTTTTGCAACTCATTGAATTATAAATTATATGCATTATGCTTGTATATTGTACTTTCGTGCATATAAAACATATAGCTATGCCTTTAGAGTCATTTTAGAACCCTTAGAACTTCTAAAAACCCAAAACTCTTAATTTTACATTTTTCACAGCATTTGGAAAATATAATCGCAAATTGGTATCTATACTGTTTTAAACGTATCCATATTTTTATAAAAATATCGATACTCATGAAAAATATTGATACCACAGGCTATTTTTAGGTACCTACACTAGTTTTCTAACATATTCAAACCTAAAACTTTTCCTCCCACAAATTCCTCTCAAATCCTCTCAATTTTCTTTTTAAATTTCTTTATTTTTACAACTAATCTTAGTCTTTTATCATCTTCAAACCTCATTTGCTCAAGATTTGTTCAACATTTATTTAAGATTTTACCTATTTCAACACTTTTGAGGTTAAAACCTAACACTTTCAATTTGTTAATTTTATAAAATGTAGATTGAAATAATGCTTCTTGATGGATTATTGAGTTGTTTTGAACTTCAAAGATCGTGTTTTATTGCAGGATTCCATCCATTCTTAAAGGTTTTCTTAGCTTTTTTACCCAAACCCCTTGCCCACTAAGTGTTTGTTAAAATTCCCTAAAGAGTTTTCCATTGAGTTTTAGTGCTTCTAAGTGTCTTTTTAGGTAGTCTGGCCCCTAAGAAAAGACCTAGAACCGATACATCTAGAGAGTTGGAGTCATCCTTTAGCTAATGTTTTCAAAACTCAAACTCTCTATCTCATTTTAACTCACATTTTGCTTCAAAAAGGGTTTGGAAGTCTAGGAAAGTGGATTTAACCATGTTAGAGGCTATTAATTTTGTTTATGTTCCTATTTTACAAAATTGGGGTTGGATGAACTTTTTAAATATTCCTTCACCGACTTAGGTTAATCTTGTTCATGCTTTCTTTCCAAATGCCAAACTTGAACATGATGAGTCCAGCGATACCGTTTTAGCCATCACCTCGTTTTTAATGAATATCCTAATACGCCTTACTGTCGAAGAGTTTGGCAATTATCTTCATTTGCCTCCCAGAGGTAATTCCAATGAAAAGGGTCATTTTAATCCCGAACTTTTTATTTAGTCTGGATCGGCATCTGAACCTAATCTTCATGATCGTGTCCTCTATTTAATTCTCACTTGGAACCTTAGACCTATAAAAGCATGCCAAGCTTCAAAACATCGATTATTGGTGGCTCGATTACTTTAAATCCAATAGGCATCCCGACCTTGCCCTAATAATGTTCAATGACATTACTAAAGCCATTGGGAGGGGGTTGAATAAAAATGTCACTCTTCCTCGTGACATGTATTTTTCATACCTTTTTAGGAAATTAGATATTAGTACCTATGGAGACACCCCCATTACCTCAAACCAACCAATTAGTTAAGGGGCCCTTCATCATGCAGGATATCATTTTGATGCCAACACCAGTAGATGGATTAAGAGCGATCATCCAATGGATAATGAAGATGACGACATCAACGCTACTTTTGAAGATGTTCCAGCATTCGAGCTCGCTCCTTCACTGGCTTCCTCTTCATATGATGCTCAATCTTATTCTGAGGTTAATAGCGTCATACTCTATGCTATCCATTCTTTGAGCAAAGATGTTCAAGGTCTTCAAGTAGAGGTTCGATCTCATAATTAAGACATTAACTCTAGGCTATCTACTTTAGAGTTTCAAATGGCGTCTCTCCTTGCACGTTTTCCTTCAACGCCTACTTTCTCCCGTCCTCATGATTATTAGAGTAGCTCTAGGACTTAAATTTCATTTTCATAACATTTGCACATTCATTTCTATGTTTATGCCCATGTCTTTGTTTTTATTGCACTTTATTGCTTTCTTTATATTTTGAGATACATTTTTTTGTTCAATAGTCATTAAATTTTATCTATCTCTTGTGATGAACTAACTTCTTATCTCCTTGAGCTTTATTTGATGTTTGATATAACAAAAAGGAGAGAAGAAAAGGTAAATTAAAGTAAATTTATTGATTATTATTTGATGATCATAACTAAATGCAAATTTTGTGACCAATTTTCTTTAAAGCAAAATGAATGTCAACTTGAATGACAAGTTTTCTTTTAGCCTCAAATTTAAAATTTCTTTTATTAAGGGGAGCAAATATTCAAACACAAATTTACCAAATATTTTGTTATATCAAAAGGGGATATTGTTAAACCAAGCTTTTTTGATAAAAGATTTTGATATAACAAATTGAAGTGTTTTTGAATATAAGTTAAAATTGATAAAATTATTTTTTATTTGAATTCTAAGAAATAAAAATTTGAATATTCACACTAAACTCTTAGAAAATTTTGAAACAATTTTAAAATCAAGTGAAAATGATTTTAACCAAGTCAAAATGATTTCAATTAAGTTAAAATCATTTTAACACATCAAAATGATTTTCAAATAAGTCGAATTACTACAGGCCAAAAAGTATCGATACCATTTGGTTAAGTATCAATATTTTAGAATTATCTATACCTTTGAAAAATTGAGACCAAACATGCATTCTAATTTTAGAAAGCCTAAAATTATCGATACCATTTTTTGGTATCTATACTTATTGAAAAATAATCGATATCTTTCTTAAAAACGATACCAAAATAGCATTTTTTTTCTTATAAACCCTACAAAGTATCGATTCAGTATTACCTAATTCAAAAAATATCGATAAAACATTTTTTGGTATCGATTAATAAATCCCAACAGTCATTGAATCAACATTTATTACAAAAATTATCAATACCCTTTTATTTGGTATAGATACTCACTTGTAGGTGAATTAAATGCTCTAGTTTTACATCCCCAATGGCCATATTCACTACACCAGCAACCTCAACAGTTGGAAATCTATTAGGGGGTATAAATACCATCTTACAAAGACCTACAACACAAGAAAAAACACTTTCAAGCAAAAATATCAATCAAACAACCTTAGAGCTTAATGCTTTCACATTCTTCTTACATACACTAGTGTGTTTTATCACTATTCTCTTCCTCAAGTGTATATTATTGTATTTGATCCTCATTTTGCAAACAACTTAATCTTGTAAGGATTGTTTCTTTGTTTGCTTATTTGTATCTCTTTGAGAGGGCTTGTAACTTGAGATTTAGGGTAGAAATCTTAAGGATTTGTAAGGTTAAACCTTGTCCTCGAAATTTGAATAAATTAGTGAATTTGGGAAAGTCCTTAGTGGTGGAAAGCTAAGGTAGTGGAGTAGGCAATTGGGGTCGAACAACTCTAAATTCTTTGTGTTCATTGTTTCATTTTTGTATTTGTTTTCACTAAAATTTTTAAAGGCTAATTCACCCCCTCTTGGCATTTTCAGTTTATTCCATCAAGCTAGTAGTATGGAAACAACTTCAATCTCAACGCGTCTTCAGTTACATTGGTTATCTTAAAGGAATCACTCACCTTCATGAATATTTGAAGGTAAAGGTGTGGATCTTTTGTGGGCATTCCACTAAATTGTCCCATAGTTTGAAGCATTTGAAAGATCCCAGGTTTCAATTCAAACTGTGGTGCTCGATCTCCGGTCTCTTAATTCCCAGATTTAACTCATTAAAAAGGGCCACAACGTACTGCCTTATAGCTCGATCCCTATCATCAGCAATAGGGATTGAATTATCAACATCAGCGGCTCCATTCCCTTGAACATCATTTTCATTTACAAGGTTCATCTCTGCAGCTTGTCTTTGGGCTAATCTTTCTCATCTTTTTTATGGAAATGTCTGCTCGATTTCAGGGTCTACAAGAAGTAGATCAATGATTCGATCTATGCTCATAAACTCCTAAAAAAGAAATCACAAAAAATAAAAAATAAATAATTAATTAATGATTAAATTAACAGTCCCCGACAACGATGCCCAAAAATTGTAATGCGTAAGTTTGTGCAAGTATACACAGTCCTTATTAAGTAATAAGTAAGTATAGAAGTTATCATTTCCATAGGGACTGTATATGTTAATCAAATAATTGAAAAATTAAACATTAGAAGTTGACAACTTGATCTTTCATAACTTGAAATAAGTTATAAGTCCTTTTGGAATCTTATGCTTAGAAAGACATGCATTCTACCATGATCATATTTAACTAAGGGTTTTTTAGAGTTATGTGAAGTCACAAGGACGAGTTAGGTTTGAAACAATTTAATGACACAAATCTAAAAATTATGCAAGGTAATAGAGCTCTCTTGAGGTATTACGAACCTTTAATTTAATTGAGCTAGGATCTAAATTAAGCATGCATCTTTCAATTATTGCATCCATTAATCGTCATATGGCTAGGATTGATCAACTAATTGTAATGCATTCAATCGCATTTTAATGAATGAAATACATGCATGATTTTAATTGAAAGCATGAACGATTAAGGAAAGACACCATAAACATGAATCAAATGAACTTTTTCAAATTAATGTAATCATTCTAGCTGAAACAAAATTAAGCTACCATTGTTAATGAAAAACCATTAAAACAATTTGCGAACACGTTTAATAACTACGAACAAAATAAATATAAGGAAGAAGAAACTCTGAATGATTTCGATAGTCCTCTGAAAATTAGTCGCAGTGGCTTTCTCCAATCCTTGTGTTTACTCCTTCACAAAATGCTCCTCAAGGTGGCTGGCCAAGAGAGAATTTTCTCAAGGAATTGCTAGCTAAGGAGAATGGGGAAAATGAATGGCTTTATGCATGAAAAAGGAGAGGAAATGACCAAGTAAATAATGAATGAATGATTGATGGATCTAGGATATAGGAATGAGATGTGGTATTTATGTAGAAGGGTGACATGAGATTTTGCTAAAAATAGCTTGAGAGATCCCTTGAAATGCTCCCTCTCTTGGCAGGCCATGAAATGTTTAAAGTGGCTATTTTTTCCTTGATTTTCTTACTTGATTCTAGCTAGATTTGTGCTAGGGTTGGACGGTTTCTTGGGTAATATTTGGGAGCTGATTTCTTATTCTTTCCCAAGTGAAAGGACCTCCAAATAAATATTCTAAAAGCAGATTTTGGGCTAGTCATATACCTTTTCCCAATTTGGGCTTCTCTTTCCCCTGATGGACAGTTTTGTGACCCAATCTAAGACACAATTAGATTTATTTTCATCAACCAACTCAACTAGGTTAAGGTAAAATTTCTGAACCCAATCATGCTCTAGTCGTCCCTATGACTTGTTCATGTGTAACATTTAATTTTCTCCCATGTTAGTCCATTCTATGGTCCCACTGCAATACATTAAGCACTTTATTAAACATATAACAATATAACTTAATTTTATGCAAAATTAACTCTAAAAATTAATAAAATTATAAACTTGCTAAAATCATGCTCAATTTCTTAATACGAATTAAATTCATATAATTTCTTAACAATATACTCAAAATTTGCTCAAATATTAAGTAAAAAGATGTGACATAAGTCTATATGATTTAGACTTATCAATCTCAATGACCAAAGACAATAGGACCACGACCACCCTAAAGTCTATAAATAGGCTCATTTAACACATGTTAGAGACACATTTTGATATTGTATAATTTTCTCTTTAGATTTAATATTTAGTTTTATTTTCTCTTAGGCTTAGGTTTTATTCCAGTTTTTATTATTTGCTTTTGTGGGGGAATCATATTTGTGAAATATCATCAAACTCTGTAAGGATTTTACACTTAAATTCTAATACAAAATAGGCTTCTTCTAAATTTTTTTCTCTTGAATTGTTCTTCATGTTTATTCTTTCTATCAAGTTTATATTGTTTATTAGATCTATGAGGAACTAATCCTCTTGTGGGGGATTAGCGAGTGGAGGTATGGTTAATTAATTGTTTTGTAGGGGTTTCTTAATGGATCAGCTGTTCAGGAGAGCAAGAACCTAAACCCTAGGCCTGACAATCCTAGAAAGTCATTAAGGTGGGAATTAACCCAAATTTGGTATGGCATATCTGTGAACACCTTAAACTTGAACTAGTGTGAACTGTGAGGACGAGAGATAAGAAGTTCTTGTCGCTTAGTATTTCAGTAGAAGATCGAAAGATCTTGCTGGGGTATTGACTAGTTGATTGAATAAAAAAACCCAAAACAACAATTGATTATGATTACTGAAGTAAGCTAATCACTCATGCCCAAATTTGATATATTTCATTATTTTATTTCTCGTGATTTATTTCTTTATTTTTGTTTCTTTCTTTTTTTATTATTATTAGTATAGATTACCACAAACTTCTTTTTATTCATTGTAATATAATCCATTTAAAGTACTAATTAGATTTATTTATGTTTAGGTTAGAATTAATTTAGTGCTTGTCTCCCTTGGGTACGATATCGGAGTACTCACCTACTCTATTGTAACTATATTATAACATGACCCGTATACTTGTGGATACCATCTTTTATATCTTAGGTGCAAGATTTCTACTCTAGATGTTGGTACGTTCAGAGGCTGTCAAAGAACACCAACACAACAAATATTCATAATCATGATCACAACATAAACTAAAAAGATTAAGAGAAGGGAGCTAGAAAAACACATACTGGTGTTTTTCTGAAGCCAGACTAGTATGCTCCTCTCTTCTGTACTCGTTCTATTAATCCAAGGCCTTCACAAACACTTGATTGTTGATGCTCCAAGGGTGTGATAGCTCTTTTTCAACAAGGGAAGTTAGCAAGGAAATAAAAAAAATTAGAAAGTAACTAGAAGGGAAAAAGAAGAAAGATGAGAGAAAATATGTGTGTGAGAGATGTATGTAGTGAGGGATGAAAAATGAGGAAGTGAGAGGGCTTTTTATAGTGGGATATGGAAGCTAAAATTAGCAAAAAAAAAAAGCAACCAATCCCCTTCCCATGGCCGAACATGCAAAGTGGAAGGAATGGTTGAGTTGAATTTGTTATTTTTAGCTTGTGGCTAAAAATAGAAGGCATGGAAAGGGGAGGGATTTGAATGGCATTTAGGAGAAGTTCAAGGGATGATTTGCAAGTATAAAAATCAGATAAAATAAGCTGATTGGGTTAGCTAAATGAGGCGGTTTGAGCTTCTCTTTTTGGCTTGTCCATTCTCCCTATTTACCTGTTTAATTCAGGCCCTTTCTTCTACTTTAAGTTGCTTGTGTTTTCTTGATAAAAATCAAATCGAACCAATTGATTCGAAAAAATCCAAAAACATAAATTTAAGTCTTCCATGGCTGTTAATTCATCATCTTGTGTTATATGTTATTTTATCTTCTTTTATGTTGTTTTTTAAATGTTTAAAAGCAATTACTTCATTTATTCACTTGATCTTTTTTCTCTATTTTTATCAATAAAATTGGCTCAATAAAATTGGGTTTTTTGTTATAGAACACGGTATTCTATATTTTATAGTAGCAATATTCTATAGTAGCAAAGCAATAAGAAATACGAATAATAATTTTTTTTAAAATAAAAGTCTGAATAGACCAAAAGAGGGTGGAGGAAATAATAAAGAAAAAATTATACAAAGCTAGATATGAATCATCCACACCCCTTGTTTTGTGGATTTCATTAATTGAATTTTGTTTGATTAAGACCAAGGTGCCTCGTAAATTAATTCTTCCAAGGTAACTGATGACCTGATTTTTTCACCATTGTGCAAAACCATCAAAAATAGATCAAATTGTGAAATTTTATTATAAAATCAATTAAAATTCAATATGTTTCATAAATTGAGTGCTATTTAATTATTTTATAATTAAAGTATGAAATTCTACAAAAATTACTTTGAAACTGCATGAATTAGTGCTCAAAAGGTGTTGAAAAAGTCTAGATATTCTTGTGTTTCCAGTATACGAGTTCGGAAAACATAAATATGTCTATTATGTATGAGTTAATGTGTGATGAGTCTGCGTTTGTCTCCGCAGAGTCGTCTATCCATCGGGACTTTAAACATAATCCTCTGAAAGAAAGTCCATGGCACCATATCGTGTAAGACTATAGTTGTTGGGTTATGGCATCATATGGAAAGACCATATCGTGTAACATCATAAATGGTGGGTTATGGCATCATTTGCAAATATCTAAAGGAAGGTTATTACCTAATGGGCTTTTCTACGTGACCCAAGGTGATGAGGAAAAACCTCATGTAAGGTGAGTTTAGGCAAATCCCTATCGTAAATACACCATTGAAAAGGATGTCTTTGTGGCAAATCTCTGAAAGGAAAGCCTTTGTGGAAAATATTTGAAATGAAAGCCCTTGTGGCGAGTACTGAAAGAAAGGTTGCCTTTGTGGCAAATATTTGAAAGGAAAGCCTTTGTGGCGAGTACTAAAAGAAAGGATGCCTTTGTGGCAAACCTCTGAAAGGAAAGCCTTTGTGGCGAGTACTGAAAGAAAAGGTTGTCTTTGTGGAAAATATCTGAAAGGAAAATCTTTGTGGTGAGTACCGAATGAAAAGGATGTCTTTATGGCAAATCTTTAAAAATAAAGCCTTTGTGCTGAGTACTGAATGAAAAAGATGCCTTTGTGGAAAATCTCTAAAAGGAAAGCCTTAGTGGCGACCTCTGTTAAAGGAACATCTTCGTGACACAATATGTAACAAACCGTTTGTTAGTGGTGTCAGAAACAATGGTTTTTGGGCCACCAATTTTGACGAGTAAGTTCATAAATATTATTATTTAATATTTACAATTCAAATGTGATTTTAAAAGTTTTTTTATTTGATAATTTATGTTATATAAGCGAATTATTAAGTTCAAGTGGTAAGACCCTAAGGTCAAGTGGTTTTAGAAAATAAGGTATCGAGACTTGGTTACTATAAACAAAGCCGTAAATATTTATAAAAATATTTACGAAATGTCATTAAGGTGGTATTAAAGTTTCGTTGAAAATTTTTAATGTTTTGATAGTTAATTAAGCGAAAAGAACTAAATCGCAAAAGTTAAAAAAAGTCAATAGCTATTAGTTTAAAGGTGTTAATTGATTGAATAATTATAATTGGATGGCCTTATTGAGTAAATTAGCCATCCTAAAGATAGTGGTGCGGTTGGATGCTTTAATTTCTTTTAATTATAATGTTTTATATGTTATTTTATTAATAAAATAAAATAAAAGGTTAATAAAATAAAGAAAACATAATAGTTTTCTTTCCCATTTGGTTTTGTTCTTCACCGAACCACCATGGGTTATTTTGAAGCTCGGCTAACCATGTTTCTTTGCATGTAAGTCCCTAAGCTATCCGTTTCTAATAATTTTTATGTTTTTGATATCGTTGCAACTAGGTCCAACTAGCTCGTACCTTCGATTTTGAAACTGTTAAAGATTTGGAATGTTTCCATTGATGAAACTTTTGATTTTAGATGTTAAAAGATGAATTTTAAGTGTTAGTTGGTATTTAAAAGTATTTTGTTAAGTGTGATGAATTTACCAACTAGGAACTAAATTGTTGAAATAGTAAAAATACAAGGATTTGATGTGAAAATATTGCAAATGTGGGCTATTTTGTGTGCCATGAATATTCAGCTGATGTGAATTGGCATTAAAAAGTTTAATTTTCATGTTTTAGGCTCAATGACTAAATTGAATAAAAGTAAAATATTAGGGGCAATTTTGTAAAAATGTCAAAATGACTAAATTACATAAAATACGTTATTTTACTATCTAAATTAATAGATTGAATAAAATTATTAATTTAGATCAAGATCAAGTGGAAAATCAAGACATGTATGTAAGGAAAATCAAGTGAATAAAATACATGTCTTGGTTCATATTGAACACTTACCATTTCATTTGCATAACACATAACAATTTTGTGGCTATGGTTAATGTTATGTGTTATGCAAATGAAATGGTAAGTGTTCAATATCAACCAGGACATGTATGTATGAAAGACTTTGAAATGGTGAGCTATATGAAAAATATGTTATGTTGAGATGGATGATAAATCCAATTGAATCATGTTCAAGTATAATGATTATCCATGTCAAATTCATATGAATCATGTTTAAATGAACTAACATGTCTTGTTGATGTGCTTAGGCTTATGCCAAGCTTATGGATATGATTGATGTTTATGATTATGCTTGTACGATGCATATGAAATGGGTAAGAAAAGGGAATGAAACGGTAAATACGTAATTGGGATGTGTTATGATGTTATAAAAGGTTTCATGTGATAAATGATGTAATTGTATGTGAGCAAATTGTTTATGCTATGGATGAATCTACCTATGTCATGGATAAATACACTGAATCGAGAATTAATAATATTGTTTAGGCTTATGATAAGCATTGGGAACAAAATGGAAAGTAAGTAAATAAAATATATATAATCTTATAAAAAGGTTGATGATTATATATTTTGTCTCATGAAATCCTATCATGTTACGAATGGTCAATAAATATGCAACATTAATGAACTTATTCATTTTTGATTTGATGATTATGGTTTGACTTGAGGCATTGGTATAGGCTTATATTTAACCTATAATGTTCATTATTAAAATGGAATGCTATGTTTAATTTTATACAAACTTACTAAGCATTCATTGCTTATGTAGTTATTTTTCTTTACTTTACAGATTATCAGAAGCTCGACTGGGTTGGAAGCTAGTCAGAGATCCATCACACTATCCATCGATTTTATCGGTATATTTTGATGCTTTAGTCATGGTTATAATGACATGTATATGTGGACTATATCTAATGTTTAGTTGATGATATTGCCATGTAATATTGCTATAAATTTGTGAAACTTATGTTATTTTGATACCTTGTTGGTTGGTGTGCTTTTGGCACTTTGATGATTAATGGTTGGTGTTTATATTATCAAATTGATGCATGGTTTTTATGGACAAAGTGGTAAGTGTTGGCATGTTTGCAAAATGATCATTTAGGGCATGATTTGATATGGAATTTAGTCAAGTATAATTGGTTGAATTATGACCCATTTGGTATGTTTGAATGTGAATTTGGCTTGTGGTCAATTATGGTATAACTTGATATGAAATCAAGCTAAATATATATATGGATGAGTTATGGTCATATATATATTTAAGTTAGGTATATGTGTATTTGAGATGCATGAAAATAATGATTCAAATGATAAGTTATATTTACATGGTATAAGCCAAGTATGGTATGCTTAAACATGCACATGTTTAGGTATGTTTGGAATGACCATTTTTATATGTTTATATAAGTCTAAGTGGAGTTATGCTTTTAGGTAAATATGAACTAATTATAATAGTATAAATGTGGTCAATCTATGATGAGTTTTGAAATGGAAAATGAATTAAGTGTTGATGAATGGAATGTGTTAAGTATATATATATGTTTAGATAAATTGAGGTGTCTATATGTCATATTGGTTGCAAGGATAAATGACCTAATGAATTGGTCTTAATATGCATGCTTTGGTATGTTTGAAAGCTTAATTATATGTGCAAATTTCTTGTAGGTGTGAGCTTGAAATGGGTGAAAGGAATGGCTTGAAATTGGCTTATTTCTTGTCAACACGGCCTAAGACACGGGCATGTGTCTCAGTCGTGTGTGACACACGGCCATGCAACATGGCTGTGTGTCCCCTGTAGATTTTTAAATTTTGCATTTCGAGAGTTACACAGGCACGGACACGGTCGTGTGTCCCTAATTCGAATGTCCACATGGCCTAAGACACGGACGTGTGTCTTAGCCGTGAGAGTCACACGGCTGTGTGACCCCTACAGTATGAATTTTTCCATCTTTTTCCATAAAGGTTTAAATGTTCTCGATTTAGTCTCGAATCATTTGTAAAGTGTTTCTAAGGCCTCAAGGGCTCGAATAAAGGGCGATATGCATGTGTTTGATTTGATTTTAGAATGATTATGAAATGTTAGAAATGAATGATTTGGGTTACGTTTTTACGGTAATACTTCGCAACCCTATTCTAGCGATGGATACGGGTTAGGGGTGTTACACAATCTAAAGAATGGTCCTTATGGCATCTATCTAAGGGAACACCCCTGTGGAGAATAGTTAATGAAAGGAAAGAAATTTTGATGAAAAAGAGAGGAATAGAGTGTAAGGTTTTTTGAAGATATGATAAATGTAATGAACTCTAAAAGAACAATGTATGGAGCAAGTAGAAGGAATAAGGTATAATGTGAACAGTGAATGAAAAACACCCTTTCATAAGTGATTGCATAGTCTATCTCACCCCTAAAAGAAATTGGTAAAGTCGGTAAGTATGAATCGAAATTATGAAACTATTAATAAGACGAATGAGACGGTAAAGGTTTACAAAAAGATAAAATTTAAAGAGACATAGAGGGTACACTCATAAAGAAGGAATCGACCACCCGAGTGCGGGACGCACCCTGGAGCATGAAAAAGTGATGGCTTAATGATGATATAAGAATGGTAAGTTCTTAAAGACAAATAGAGAGAGGTGATGGCTTTAGGTAAGAAATGTAACATCTCAAAAATCTTAATTTTTGATTCGTTAAATTTCATCATAATGAAGTGTTTGTTTCAACGGTTAGTGCTTGGATGTATGTGTGTGTATGTTGGGATCCAGTGTTTGAATCCCTGCTAGTGCATTTGGGTGTTTCTTTTTACCTTTCCTATTTTCTCATGCTGTGGAAGGAGTTGGAGGGGGTTGGGAATTATATTTTGACTGGTAAAGTGGGGGTTTTAAATTGGTTATATCTTTAGAATTTAATTCCTAGAAAATCTACCATTATCCCTTTTTTTTCTATTCCATTTTTGTTACCTCTGTGCGTCCAAGTTCTATGTTTTTTCTTTTCTTTCTTTACAATTTTGAGTACTCTTTGATCTTTTTTCCAAGTCGAATCTGCAATACCCTTTATTCTTTTTTTTCTTTCTTCTACTATTACTCCCCTACGCAGTTCATGGTGTTGGGTAAGGTTTTAATTCTTTTATTGGTTAAGTTTTGGGATTTTCCTTCTCATTTTGGGTTGTTGCGAAGAGATAAGTGGAATTAAATTTTATGGGTGTTTTGAATAGGTGAAGTTCGTGAGACGGTGAGCCCTCCGACGAACTGAGGTTGTTTCAAGTTGCTGTTTCGTTTAAAGGTGAGTGTATTGCTGTTTTGTGGGGTTGTTCATTTGATTGTTAGGTTCGTTCTGTGGGATTTGTTATATCAATAGTTTGGATTAGTCATTTTTCTTATTTTTAATTCGTATTATTCTTCAATTTAGGTCCGAGGATATTCATTTTCAAGCTTGCGTCGGATCTTTGTTTAAGGTGTGTAACAAGAAACCCAAAAAATAGTGAACGACGAAGGCCAAAATTGGCCACTGTCGACGCCACACAGTCATGTTCTAGGCCGTGTGGTAAGTCATGTGCTGGACCGTGTGTGACACACGATCAAGGCCATTTGAGCCGTATGGACCACATGGGTATGTAAGCCACACGGACATGTGGGCCCAAAATTCTAAAATTTTCCCTAGGGTCATACACGTCATTCCGATCGACCGTGGGCCGTCCGTAAGGCTGGTATGTGATTAAATGTACTATTAAATATGAAATATGGTCATTTGCTAGTGTAAATTTTGTTATCTGTAAGTATTTCTGAGATGCCATGTGATTAGTAAACCCAAAAAGGTTATATTTGTGATTTGTATCTAACATGTGATGCATATAAATTATTGCATGTAGAATTCAACTCTGATTATATCTGTTTTTGGGACGGGCTATATTATGTAGAGGAAGTGTTTCTATGAGTGACGATACCTCACCCATTATACTGGCAGCATAGTTGTAAATATTTTGTAAGTGTCTTAACGACACTAAGTGGTGTGTAGGGTTGGATAGGTGTTTCATACCCCATATGGTGTGTTGAGATGGTCGGAGATGGTGTGTAGCGGATAGGGGTAGGAAATATATATTTGTATCTGTACTGCTCTGATATGGTTCTATTACTATTAAAATTATCTGTTATAAATAATTTCTTAATTTATCTGTTACACACTGAGTTCGAAAACTCACATTTTGTATAACTGTTATTTTCAGGTAACCCTTAAATTTAGGCAGATCAGTGCCATTGGGAGTTCGGTTAATATCTTATTTTCATAAATTTGCCTTATTTAAATTTGGTTTTTTGGAAGTTTTTTATAAATTTTGAACTCTCTGGACATTTTGGTTTGTTTTGGGTTTAGAACTTTATTTTTGTATTTTACTTAATACTGCTAGAATGTTTTCAACCAACAATATTCGTTTTTCTGGAAAATTAGTGGTTTTCAAACAATGAACAATGTTTACTAAAATATCACTTTTAAGAAGTCTCCGCTGCAAAGTTATAAGTTTTAGGAAAATACAAACAAACTATGTGTTTTTTAATAATAAAATTAATAAAGTTATGCTTTCGAATAATCCATGATTTTAAGAGTTAATGACAATTATCAAAATTTATGAAAACTGAAATTTTCATTCAAATTATGTAACACTTCCTAATTTAACCATAATGTCTAGGCCGAGTTTGGGGTGTTACAAAAAAGGACAATTATAGTTTGAAGAAGGAAAATTTCGATGAAGTACCCGCCAGAGAGAAAGAATAATCAAAGGACACATAAAAGATCTGTAAAGCATGTAACATACTGTGTTGCAAAGAAACAAATATTTAAGGATTTTCTCACTAAGTTCTTATGAACTTATTAAAGTTATTTCCTGTATTAGTTTATAAAGAAGTATGCACCGAGCAATGACGTCAGGGCTAACCCAAGGAGTGGCGGATCAAGCTATTGTACATACTGAGGAAGCTAAGTGGCATGTTCAAGTCTGAGTGTATGTTTATTGAAGTAACGCTACAAGGTACTTACAGTAGGCCAAGATTTAAAATAGTTAATATTAAAATTTTTATTATTATCGTGAGCTGCATTTGTAATCATACATTGTACACTCATAAGAAACTTTGAATTGAAGTCTGAAACTTATTCATACTCATAAATAGAACATTTACATAGGCAACTAAAGAAAAGATTTAAGTTGCATTTGTATAGGGTGTAACGTTCAATATTTGGATCTAGTGAATCGGATTGGGTTGAGGGCATTACAAAATGCATCTTGACGCACAAAACGAATACTTGCACATGAAGTACATCCTGGCGCATAAGCGCATAATCATGTACACATACTAATCTTATTGCATGCCAACTATATCCGACATAGCCCGAACAACTAATAGGGTACCAATATTCAATGCATTTACAATTTGATACATATATCATTTTTCTCAATTATATTCACTATCACAATCCATTTTATCATCATATCACATATAATCCACGACATTCAATATATTCCTATTCAATTTCATAGCACACATCATATTTCAAAGCAATGCATACAACTTTACATTTTATTTATTTCAATCCTCCATTTCAGCAATTCATATTCAAGCTCTATCCAAGGGTTCATATTATCAATATCTGCTCACCTTGATACCTTTAAATGCAACTAATATGTAAATGCAACAATTCAGAATGATCCCAAATCATAAATGTACAAATTTGTGGTCTCACGTCACTTGTTGACAACTCTTGCTTTTCCCTTCCCTCTCGAAAGATCTATATCAACATTAGCTACAAATGATCATAAAACATAACACACTATCAATTTCAAACCAATTCATAACCAATTATCAGTTCATGCATTTTTTACAATTTATTCAATTTAGTCCCTAAAACTGGTATAAGCATAACTTTCAATTTAAAGCTTTGGATTAAAATTTTATTTCACATATACTCATTAGGAACCCTCCACTTCGTATTCATATTGAAATTTCATGGTATTTTTCATTTTATTCAATTTAGTCTCTAATGTACGAAACTAACAATTAAGCTTCACAATTTAGTGCTTTTTCCTAAAGTAAGATTAATTTCTATCAATTTCACACCTAAATCATTCAATTCTCAACAATAGAAACTTCTAAAAACTTTAACAGCTTCATAATTTGATATATGGGCTAGCTAAATTAAGCACTCATAGTTCAATTCCCATAAAAATCAAAGAAAAATGGCTAGGGACTTAATTGAATTTTTGGCCAATGGAAATGAAGAAATTTCGAAGGTTTTCTTAGCCTTCAACAATAGGGATGGTGATGAAGGATGAAGACAAAGTTTTCATCCACTAACTTTTCTTTTATACGTAGGTTAATTGTTAATTAGTCATAGTTAATTAATTAATTAATTAACATTTTATTTTACTTAATTATTAATTAATTAATCTTAATGGCATCCTTCATCATCATCCACTTTCCACTATTCCAAATTGGTTTGTTTATCATTTTGGTCCTTTCAATAATTGTTATTTAATTCCTCAAGTCTTTCCTAATTTAAAATTTATAGCGATTAAATCTTTACAATTTAGTCCCTAAACCTTAATTAACCACATTTTACTAAATTGCTTAACCAAAATTTAATTCATCAATATAATAACTCCATAAATATCCTTATTTAATATTTACGGACTCAATTTACGAAAATAGGACCCAAACTGTATTTTTGAACATCAATGGAAATCGATTGTTACAATCTCTACCTCATCACTTATAAATTTGATTTTTATATCCTAAAATGATATTGAATGAGGTCCGAATTCTATATAAAACATCGATAATGATTTGAATGAATAAAAGTGTATATTGACTTTTATTTTATGTAAGATCTCTATTCTTTTATTTCTAAAAGTTTGTATTTTAAGTTGTTTAAACAACCAAAGCTAATTTTATGTTTTTGTTAAGTCTTAGTACTTAAGAATGATGTCAAATGATTTTTGAAAGTGTTTTAAAGATTTCAAAATGATGATATTTGCTTTTAAGGAATTTGTTTTAGCCAAATCAAATATTGATTATAATTTTTTAAAAAAATTAAAAGAAAACATTTTGTCAATGTGACATCATTTATTCAAGTCTTGACATGCGAAAATAAGATGTACCGAGACCTCCGTGAGTTATATTGGTGGCCAGGGTTGAAACGTGAGGTTATTGATTTTGTGGGTAGATGTTTGACTTGCCAGCAGATTAAGGCTGAGCATCAATTATCTTCAGGTTTGTTGCAGTCGACTAAGATTCCTCTTTGGAAATAGGAGTGCGTAAGTATGGATTTCGTTAATGGGTTGCCTCTAACACCCACTAAGAAGAATTCAATATGGGTCATCGTGGATCAATTAACCAAGTCCGCCCACTCTAAACTAGTTCGTACTAATTATTCTCTGCACAAGCTGGCAAAGCTTTATATTTTTGAGATAATGAGACTGCATGGAGTACTGGTTCCGATCACCTCTGATAGGGATCCTCGTTTTGAGTCCTGATTTTGGAGGAAGTTACATGAAGCTCTGGGTTCAAGGTTGGACTTCAGTACTGCATTCCATCCTCAGACCGATGGTCAATCTGAAAAGGTGATTCAGATACTAGAAGACAAGTTGAGGCGCTACCGCTCTGATCCTACTCATATTATCCCTATTGAGAGATCGAGGTTAGGCCAGATTTGACCTTTGAGGAAGAGCCGGTTAAGATTTTGGATCGCGACGTTAAGGTTCTAAGAAGGAAATCCATTCCTCTGGTAAAGATTCTATAGCGTAATCATAACACTAAGGAGGCTACATGGGAGCCTGAGAATGCGATGTGTCAGCAGTGTCCTCATTTGTTCTGATCAGGTAAATTTCGAGGACAAAATTTTCTTTAGGGGGTAGAATTGTAATGCCCTAAAATTTTAATTTTGGGTATTGTGAATGTGTGACACAAACATCTGTCAGCTTTAGTGGTTATGTGTTCTGGGAGTGTTTTGATTAGTAGGCTTTAAGTAAAAGTTGGCAAATAATTAACAGAATAGGTATACTGCTCTGGTAGATAAGTGGAGTGTTGGTGTGAGGGAGGTCATGGGTTCGAATCTTTTGGATGGCAAAGGTTGTATTTTTGCTCCTAATTTCAGCAAGAGTTGTGCTGAATTGGGTTTCTGAGTGGTGGATGTGTATTGGGAAGAGATGGAGCAATTTTAGGAGTGAATTAGGGGATTATGGGGAAGAATATCCAAATTTTGATCATTTTTTCCTTTTCCAAAAAAAAAGAGAGTCATTTTTCTCCATCTTTCTAACGTTTTCTCTCCCCCATCTCTACCAAAATTTTTTTCTTCCTTGCTTCTTACTCGATTATCTTTTCTTTTCTTTCCTCTACTGTTGAAATTCCCTTGTTCCCCCTAAACCATTCTTTCCTCTTGATTTCGTAGCGTTAAGCAGCATTTGTGCAAATTTAGTAAGTTGTTGGGTATCATTTTAAGAGATTATTTTGTGTTCAGTAGTCTAATTTCGGGGTGTTGGCAGCAGTATTTCACGAGGATTAAGGCTATCCTCGTGATTTTTGTAAACGTACCGATTTGAATTTTTTGTGGTAAGTGTTCATCGTTTTATGGTTAAGTATTTTGGTTTCGGGATTTTGATTAATCGTGAGGTAAGAATGATTATGATGTTATTTGTTCATTATAGGCTTTGGAGTGCTCGGGGACTGTTTTAGCATCAAACAAAACCAGATGTGTACCTAAAACACAAAAATAAGGGATTCAGCGAGAAGTCAAAATTGCTTGGTGTTTGGACAACAGCAGTAGGCTAACTTTGAAAAATCACCATAAATTGTGGAAATCGAATTATAGAATGAAAGAAATATGAGATTAAATATATTTGAGTCTAGTTTCTCATAGAAGAAACGAAGTAAGCAAAAGAAATTCATATTATGAGATATTTGAATTTTAGTGAGACAGGGTCAGAATGATTTTGGAATCCCCTTTCCTGACTTTGGAAATTATTAAAAATTGTATTAAAATAATTATGGGTTATAATTTATATGTTTAAAATCTTGAATGAGTCTAATTTCAATAGAAATAAACGGGAACATCATCTGAATTCTGTATGAGAAGATAATTAATTTTTAGTGCATAAAGTTTGAAACTGTCAAACAACAGAATAAGGGAAACTTTAAAGAATAAACTGTACTTATTGGCTAGACCGATAATTCTAAAAATTTTATGTAAGAAGATATGTGATTCTAGTTTCAGGGAAAATTTACGGATATTAATTTGGAATTCTGTAGCTTAAGATACAAATAATTTAGTAACAGTGACTCAAGTAGACTGCTTTGAAGGATCATATAAGTAAATAGTGGAAACACATATGAATAATTAACTAGCACGAGTTACATTAAAATGGATCACGAGGCCAAGGCCAATTTGGGTCATGTGGGCCACATGGGCTTATAGGCCCACATAGGCAAACATCATGGGCTTGTAGGCCCATTTTCACTGTTTTATTGATAAGGTTGCACGGGTCACCCAAGTCGACTGTGAACATACTTTAGGGTCGGTAAGTTTACCTAGACCTCTAATTGACTGAAATGACTGTATGGTTGATATGATTAAGCCTGATGATGTCCCACTGATTTGATACTGTATGCCCTGTTTACATGCATGATATTATGTTATAGCATGTCATATCTGTATATTGCATTACATTGGGTTGGGGGATTATAATATTCGGAGGAAGTGTACTGAAAGGCCTCGAGCCTAATTTACTGGCAGCTTAGTTGCAAACTACTGTCTAGTGTCGCATTCGGTACTACTTGGAGTGTAGGGATGGGTGGGTTGATTATATCCTTACATGGAGTGTAGGGTTGGACAGAGATGGTGTGTAGAGGCTGAATGGGTAGGATTTTTGTGACTACATATCTGTTACTGCTACTGATACTGTGATGGGCTAAAGCACTACTGTATGACTGTTTTTGTACTGAGATGGGCTAAGGCCCAAACTGGACTGATACTGATACTGAGAAAGGCTTAAGCCCAGATTGTGATTATTTGTTTACTGTCTGTTCATTTGTATGGGGATTGCACACTGAGTTTACGTAAACTCACCCCTTCTGTTTAATCTGTACATGTAATCCCTAGATATAGGCGGATCGGTGCAACGGAGGACTAAGTGGTGGCCACACGACTTTTTTTACACTGTTTACTACCTATTTATGATTTTACTTTTATTTGGGAGTATTTTGCTGTAATTATGGCCTTTACGATTTTTGGTTTAAAATTTGGATTTTATACGGTTTTATGATTTAAATCTGCTAGTGTTAGGTAAAACTCGGGTTTTCAATTGAAATTAATGTTTTGTAAAAAAATACCACGAATAAGCAAAACTGTTTAAAAGCTTTCGCAATAAAAATAAAAAAAACGTTTTGAAATTGAATAATGATTTGTAAATGAATAATATTTTGAAAACGAACGACACGGTTTGAAGTTAACATAAGATAATAAGAAAATGGTTAAATAGAAAAGAGGATTTAGCGATGACATATTTTTCGAAAAGTACTACCATGTGATGTCGTCAGATCCGGCCATAACGTCTAGGCCGAGTTTGGGGTGTTACATAATTTTTTATAGTCTATATCATTATAATTTTTAAAGGATTAAATAAAATTTTTATAATTTTACCGGGGGGGCAAAGTACAATTTTACCTAAAAATTAGAGAACCTAAATGATAATTTTTCATTTTAGGGGGGTCAGGGCCCATGCTAACCTGCCTAGAATCGCCTCTGATATAATATATTAATATTTTTTTATATATGCATTAATTATTGAACATTATAATATTATGTAATAGTATACATGTATTATAGTTAGCTATTAAAATCGACTTAATCGACCAAATTGAGCCAATTCAAGAAATTGGTAAATTCAATTTTGATTTTGGGCCAATTAATAATTATATATGTGTATTAATAGTTTTAAAATATATTATTACATGGTGTAATACTATATTTCATACTATAATAGTAGTACATAATATATTAATTATTATATAATATTGGTTATTATTATCTTGGTTGAAATATGCTTTAAGTCCTTATACTTTTCGTACTTTTGAAAGTTAGTCCTCCTACTATATTATATAATTCTATATCATATCATATAATATATAATATACTCAGTTTATATATATGCATTAATGACTAAATATAATCGGTTAATATATTAATAATATATATGCATTAAAATCGAGTTGGATAATCAGTTGATTTGATGTTGTCGGTTCAATTTTGGTTTGAAATTCAAAACCGTCTAAATAATTAACCAACTTTACACTTACTAAATGTAATATATATTTAAACCTAAACTCAAGCCCAATACCAATTAAACTTAAACTCAAACTTAAGTCCAATTTAAACTTTATTCAAAACACAATCTAAACAAAAGTAAACTCATTACAAATTAAAAATTATTATAAAGATAATAATATTAAGAAAATATTAAATATTAATAATAAACTAAAAGTAAAACCTAAATTCTCAAATTATTAAAATTATTATTTTAGCAATGTTATTAGTATTGCATAATAAATTATGTTTAATTATTTGTGATATGCATAAACTATTTATTGTATTATTAAATTAATATATTATGTCATTATATATTTTATATTATATTATATTAAATTTAAATTTTATATATTTATTATACATATATAACTATAGTTTTAAAAATATTTGATATTCAATTAATGTTTATAAAAATTTATTTCAATTTATAAATTAACATAAAAGTTTATTATAATTACTTTTGATATTAATAAAATTTTAATATAAATATGTAAGGCTTATAAACACATTTTCATAAAATAAATGATTATCATTTATTTTTATTTTAAGTAACATCTTAAAATTCAAATAATTATTAATGTCTATTATGGTTGGTCAATTATAAATTCGGGATTTTTTAGGCTTTAAGTCGGATTTATTCTTACAAACTCGATCTTTCTCAAACTTGAGTTCTCTCAAGTTTAAATTATCTTGGGTTTAAATTTGATACAAACTCGAATTATTTGAATTTAGATCATTAATCCACCTCGAAATTAGTTTAGCATACAGTGTATGGAGTGGCATCACACGTAGTGAAAAGCTTCTAGTTGAAATAAAATCATAACCTAGGTAGCTAGGCCGGTTGATTACATTTCGCAATCACCGTCAATGATTTGAATTGTCAGTAAATAATTAACAAGTAATTCACATGTTAGGTTTTGTTTTTAAAGCTTAATCCACATGTAGTTGACTTATTATTTATATCTTCTATGAACTTATTTATCACATATAAAGTATTAGTTGATTTTTATTCGGATTTGTCTTCCCTATTGAATAGATTTGCGTGAATTAATTCATAATATATTCCTTTCCAATATGCCATCAAATCATGCAAGTCTCGTTCTAATTAGAGCTGGACTATAAATCCTGAAAACAAATTACCAATCTCATATTCTACCACTCCATTCTACGATAACTCATATCTAAACTCGAAATTTCAGAGTTTTATAGATACCCTTATTCCAATAACATGTCCATGCATGATGTATGATGTAAAATACAAATATCTTACTCTTTTTTCTCAGCAAATATATATCTAAACTTATGGGGATGTTTAAGTGAATTTGGGTAAAAGATGTTAGAATAATTTTAAAATATTTATAATGTTTCAATAGTTTCAAAAATCATTTGACTATTAATCAAAACTTGATGATCTTAAATACCAAAAGTTATGCCACTAAATTGAATAGTTATGTCTATTTAAGAGATTATAAAAAGATAATTGTTGGATAGTCATGTTTTTATGAAGAAACATAAGAACACCTATAAATAAGAGTGTTATTTCATTTATGTGGTACACATACAAAAAACCAACTCGAAATAAAAGTTTCTTTCTATTCTCCTCTATCTTATAATATTCCTAAATTATTCTATAAATAATTACTATAGAAATTTCTAATAGAATTTGATAGTCTTGCTATATGTTGCTCGATGCTTAGTGAATTGTTTTCGTTAGTGCAAAATATAGGCAATTATTGGCTTTATTGTAACCTCAAAGTTTATTTGCTTATAACTCTTTTGCACCCAAAATATAGGTGGGTGAATAGAACCTTATAGAAAGTTGTATAGTTATACGTCTTGAGGTCTTCATTATTTTTTTATAAGTTTATTTTTATAAAAAAACACTAAACTTAAAAAAAAAATTAGACAAAAAAAAAAGCTTGCTTAAAATATAAAATAAGCTTAGGTTCCAACATCAAAGTCTCGAACTCGCTTTGAGTCGATTTACTTTTTACTTTTTAATTTTATAATATAATATTTTATTTTTATATATTATATAATTTATACTATATAAAGATTAGATATATATACTATTATAATATAAACTGATAAACATTATAAATTTAATAAGTTCATATTTTAAAATTTTAATTAATATATATATATAAACTAAATAAAGAATATCATAACATTTTAAAGAAACATTAAGAAAATAATATTTTGAATTGATCATTTATAAATATATATAGATACATAAAATTTGAAATAATATGAATGTGTGTTTGGTTTACTTAGCACAATTTTTGTATGCTATATTATTTTATTTGGTTGAAATGTATGAATATTTTTTATTTGGTTAACATAGTGTAATATTACTTAAAAACACATTTTATTAAATTATTCTTGTAAATTTTGATTTTTTTATTGCATATAAGTTAAAGTATATAGTATTTTATTTTCCTAAAAGAATAAAAAGTTTACAGAAAATTAATTGTATCTCCTTCAAAAAATAATAGTGAGGTTGGGGAAAAATAATATGTAGCTACGACTTCTTCTTCTTCTTCTTTTAATCAAAGTGAGAGAAAAAGAAAAACAAACTTACATTTGTTTTTACTAAAACATGTTATTTATTATAATTTATGGATAAGTTTGATTAAAATGATAGAAAAGGGTAAAATTGTTATAATAGCTATATTTCAAATGGAATCTAATAGATAAAATGTAATATAATAGATAAAATATTAATTTTCTCGACTAATAATAATAAATATATATAATTGAAATGTTAATTGAAGAAGATTTCAAATAAATGAAATTTTTGATTTTTTAAATTATTATTTTATTTTCCTTTAAGGAAAATACATCAAAGTCATTAAAAATGTTGACAAAATTATTAAAAATTGTGTATTATCCAAATAATATGGAATTAATTAAAAGAAGTGATATTGAGATTAATTCCCAGCACTCTAAAATCTTAACCATTAATAAAAATTAGATTATGATCCATTCACAATGTGGAAGTATGTTGAGGCAATTAAGCAAATAGTGGCTCATGTAGTGCCACGAGCATTAGCCATTGCGGTCAACATTGTGATAGACAACATAATTTGTCATTTTCTGTGTTAACAATTTTTAGAACAATATACTTGGACTTTAAATCTTGCTAATATTTTGGTAGTATGATAGCCCATCTATAAAGAACGATCCATTTGAAGCAACATATCTTGAAGATTGGATTGGATTAGATCAAGCAGTATCAAATCTCTTGAAATAAGAAGATTGGATCGGGATTGCATTGTAGGGGTGAGCGTTTGATTGAATCGAGTGAAAAAATTTTCAAGTTAATCGAGTTGACGAGTCCTATTTTATCATCCTAACTCAATTTGAAATTTTTTCAAATTGAGTCAAGTGAAATAAAATTCAAGTCGAGTAGAATCAAGTGAAATTGTTCGAGTCGAATTAAAAAAAGTAAACATGTCAAATTAAAATCTTGCTACAGTATAACTAATTTCGTGTTAGAACACATAAATTTGAAACCATATATACTTAAAACTTTTTCAAAGCGTAATTAAAGATAAAATAAGATACTTTAGTGTGATAAACTTGAATTATTAATTAACTTATTTAGGTCCCAAAATTATTATTTTAGAAAATTTTGAACTTTCTTTATATATTATTTAGAATTTTTAAAAAATTTTAAAATTTTTAAAATATATAAATTTTGGAATTTTATAAATATTTTGAATTTTGAAAATTATTTTGGAATTTTTTTTGTAATTTTGTTGAGAGAGACTAATTTGCTCATTTTCAAAATTGATAAGGACCAAAGGAGTATTTACATCAATTTGTTATTCGAATTATTCAAATTGTAAAATTCAACTCGACTCAAATTAGAAACTTGAAATAATATTCGAGTTGACTCGAAAAAAATTGAATAACTCGATTCAATTAACTCAAAATTCAATTTTTTTTCGAATCGAATCGAGTTTTGCTCATCCCTACTGCATTAAATACTTATCTCCACCATTACTAAATTATCCTGGACTTTATTATTATATCATATGTGCTATTTAAGGTACAATTTTTTTTAGGGAATTTGATTGTAATTGATCTAATATACTAGTATCAAACTCTTACATATTTGAAGAAGCTTGTATAGGTTTAGTATTGAGAAATTTGAGCACTTACATGTTCATTGAGAAACTTGTAATTGAGAGGGTAAACAAGTTTATTGCTTGATTTACAACCTAAGTTTTCATGGGAAGAACATAGAGGTGAGCGATCTAGATATTTTAGTATAAGAGTGAGGTTGTTATATTGGGGCATGATAGGACTTAAATCACTTGTTGTGTTGGGTTTAAAAATATTAGATTATCCCACACTAAGCTACGCCCCGTAGATATATAGAGAAACCAAATTGTATAAACAACTTGTCTGTGATTTTCTTTTTTCTTGCTGTAATGCCACCTTCGGTAGACATTTTCATCAGCACTTCTATATCTGTTTATTTTCTTTGTAATTATTGACCAAATATTCCTACAATGTAAAATAGAATTATTTATCAAATATATTTATAAAAAAGTTAGACAAATATCAAATGATATTTTGGTTGAATAAAAAGTGCAAATATTAAAACTTATAGATGCTTAGGTTTGAATCCTATATTTTTCATACAAAAGATATAAAATAATTAAATGTTTTTAAAATAATACAATTTACTTTATAAAATAAAATTGTCCCCATTAACTCGAAATCAATTAAATATATAGATATTAAATATTAAAGTAAGGTTTGAAATCCAAATTAATCGCGTAGATTGGGTTAAGCAAACCTAAAAGAAATCTGGTGCTTAGCTAGCCTAGATGTTTGAAGATTTGACTTAAACTAACGAAAGCAAGAATGAGAGTGCACGTGAGGTCCTCGAGGAAAGTAGAAAGCTATCTTTTTCATGGCATGGGCAGCTGCAGTATGGATACATGCAAAGGCCGGCGCCTTGATACTTGAAACTCAACACCTAAACCCACACGCCACCACCAACAACCATCTTCATCCACCACGCTTCCCGCCCTAATACACGCTCCATTCCTGTCCAAATCAATGAAATGGAATTTTCTAATTTTTCGAAGTTTGCAGCCCAGGATCCGACATTCGTGGGAATACATGCTCCAACTCGGGCTTCATATATATATATATATATATATATCGTGTGTGTGTGTGTGTGTTAAGCTTCTCAATTATTGATATTAGCAAACCTCGTAGAAAGTTTCTTTCTTTTCTTTGGGGGAAGAACTGTCTAGAAACTTTCTAGAAGGGACATTGTTGTTTTCTTTTTTCTCTCCACCTATGCACCAACCCTAGAAAAGTTTCAGGCATTTCAACCATATTGGTACCACGGTATACGTTTTGTTTTTGCAAGAATACCACAAAACCTCCTCTACTAAACCGGTGACTGCATTTCAGTCCAATTTACTTAAAAAGATGGGTAAATTAGCCTTTATACGTTAGATGAGTGAGTAAAATAGTTCTCTTGTTAAAATTTGGGGTTTATATATAAAGTATAATAATAAATTTAGCTCTCAATGTTTACATATTTATTCAATTTAACTCCTACTCTTTTATTGAACTGAATTAGAAATTTTGAAACAAACAAGGCTAAATGGTAAAAAAGGCTTAATTACAAATTAAAAGAAATCAATTAAGCCATTTCAAAATTTAAAATTATTAAAATAATAATTATAAACAAAATTTATAATAAATTTTAAAAATAACAATATCAACCCATTAAAATCTAATGGTCATAATATTTTAAAAATATTTTATCCCTACTCTTTTATTGGGTTGGCATTTTTATTTTTATTAAAACTTTATAATTTTAAAATTTTAATTTTTTATAATTTTATGATTTTTAAATTAATTTTAAATTTTAAAAGGGCCTTAATTTGTTACTAAGTCCTTTTTGACCATTTAGCTTTATTAGTTTAAAAAACTCTAATTTACTTTCAATAAAAGAGTAGGGTCAAATTGAATAAATATGTAAAGGTTGAGGGCTAAATTTGTTATTATATCTTATATATAAACATCAAAACAAATATTTAACGGTGTAATTTAAAAGAATGGGTTGTTTTACTCACTCATTTAATGTACAAAGATTAATTTACTCATTTTTAGTAGAAGGACTAAAATAAAGAGGTTCGTGTTATTTTTACCTTTTATTTTAAACCATTTAAATTTCATTCCCATCAAAATTTTAATATATTTCAGTTGTATCAATTTGTCTAGGTCTGTTTTGACTAATATACCAATGATACTTATTCTTGTTTTCATTTTGGATAAATATACCAATGATATCTATCTGTATTAATTCCTATAATATTTTATATTTCACTTTTATAAAATTCCTTCATCTTCAAGTTAATTTTTATGATTGTATTTAGAAAATAAAATATACATATTAAATTAAGTTATTAATAATGTCAAAATTTATATTTTCATACAAATATATTCATGTGTGTAATTGATATATTTAATATAATATAAAAGAAAAATATCGATAGTATCAAAACAAAAGCAATAGGCATGTCGACCAATACCATACCTAATTACAACCATGATTGGATTGAGTTCAACGACAATTAATTCAAACAATACCATTGACTAAAAACTATTCATACAAATAATATCTTAACCAGTGATCTCAAACACTTTGAAAATTTTAGTTTCACAATTAATCATTACAGTTAATTAATATTAACTATGAAAATCATTTCAACTTAAACTCAACAATAGCAAATATTCACTACACCAAAATTGGGTTTTAGCGGCAGTTTTAGTGGCGTTTTTCGAAAAAACGCCGGAAAAAATAGAGAATTAGCGGCGCTTAAGATGAAGCGCCGGTAAAAACTGATATTTAGCAGCGTTTTCAATAGAACGCCGCAAAAAAAATGCATTAGCAGCGTTTTCACATAAAACGCCGCAAAAAAAATGGTA
Source organism: Gossypium raimondii (assembly GCF_025698545.1). Classification (NCBI taxonomy): domain Eukaryota; kingdom Viridiplantae; phylum Streptophyta; class Magnoliopsida; order Malvales; family Malvaceae; genus Gossypium; species Gossypium raimondii. The sequence continues at coordinate 28,449,551 of NC_068570.1, read as the reverse complement.
CGGCGTCGTTTCTGTGGTCTTCGAAGGGCTTTAGTGGCGTTTCAATATTATCGCCGCTAATGATGAGACCTTAACGGCGTTTTGGGTATCGCCGCTAATGGTGGGTCTTTTAGTGGCGTTTGTGAGAAACCGCCAGGAATGTTACGATATTTATCGGCGTTTTCTAGTGTAGCGTCGCGAATGTTCTTACCTTTACCGGCGTTTTTACGTTTGCGCTGCTAATGGTGGAGATTTTAGTGGCGTTTTTGGTCAATCGCCGCTAGTGTTAAGGTATTAGTAGCGTTTTTCTCTTAGCGCCGCTATCGGTTGGGGGTGATAGTGGCGTTTTTGGTGAAACGCCACTAATGTTAAGGTATTTAGCGGTGTTTCTATCCTAGCGCCGCTACTGTTGTGAATTTTACTGGCGTTTTTATGTATGCGCCGCTATTGGTTGGGGGTGATGTGGCGTGTTCTGGTCAATCGCCACTAATGTTAAGGTATTTAGCGGCGTTTCTATCATAGCGCCGCTATTTGATTGGTGGGTGATAGTGGCGTGTTTTGGTCAATCGCCACTAATGTTAATGTACTTAGCGGCATTTGGTTTTAAAGCGCCGCTAAAGTTGGGTTTTTTGCGGCGTTTATTTGTAAGGGCCGGAAAATTAGTCTATTTAGCGGCGTTTGTTTACAAGCGCCGGTAAAAAGCATTTTACCTTATTTAGCTTATATTATTCATATTAATTAAATAAAATTCAACTTAAATGTAATTAAATATTTAAAATATTCAGGAAAAAAATAACACATAGAAATATTTTGAAATATATCACATGAAAAAATTAAATTATTATTATTTAAAATAATTTTTAAGATTTTTGAGTACATGATTAATACTGATAATTTTTTTATATAATAATATATTAAAAAATTTATATGATCCTAAAATAGATAGTATGATTATAAATTTTAAAAATTGAATTACTTACTGATCAAGATTAGGTAATTTAGGGTTTTACGTTTAATCTAATTAATTATAATCATGTTGAATTAATATCATGATTTAATGTATATAGAACTATTAATTTAAATTCAAATTGTGGTTATTGTGGATATGAATATCCAAAATGGGTTACAATTTTAAAGATATGTTTTTATTAGGATTAAAAATTCGATGGATATATAATATTATTTAATTTAAATTCAAGGTTGCAATATAATTAGTAATTTAAATAGATTTGTGAATTTGAATTGAATTCATTCAAATTAAAATATATAAAATATTTTAACTCGCTATCATTCCTTTTGTTATCACTTCAATATTAAAAAAATCTCATACATATATATATATATATATATATATATATATAGTCGTTGTTCGTCCTTTGTGTTTTCATTTATCTATTTGATAAATTTAAAGTATAATAAAGTAGTTAAATAGAGAATTTTTAATTATAAATAAAAATATATATTAATGATTGGTAACTTTATATAAAAAAAATTATAAAGTTTAATATTGTGTATTGGTACTTTATACAAAATTATTAAATATTAATTATTGTTTAGTCGATTTTAAATATATTTTATGATTATTAAAGATTTAGGGAATAATTTTTTTGGATGGTCCTTTAAGGAGTACCAGGTATGGATTAGGGTTTGGGATTAAGGTTTAGGGGTTTAGGGTTAGGGTCTAGGTTTAGGGGTTAAGGATTTGGGATTTGGGGTTGGTGGTTTGGGGTCTGGGGTTTGTGATTTAGGGTTTGGGGTTTTGGGGTTTGGGATTAAGGTTTAAGGGTTAAGGACTTAGGGGTTGGGTATTTAGGGGTTGGGGTTTGAGATTTAAGGGTTAGGTACTCAAGTTAGGGATGGTTGCTTATATTAATTAGTTTTCATAATTTATATTACAATAAATTAATTTAATATATTTAAATTATGAGTATATAATATTATGTCTTATCGCCCAGCTGCGCGGTTTTGTTTTCCTCCAATTTTTGGTCAGTACTCTATAAAATTTGGTTCAGCCTTCTTGGATGAACGACGGGATTTGGATGCATAGTTTATATTATTTAATTAAGAGATAGGTGTATAGATAACTTTATATATATATGCATGTATAATTGAATGGTTAAATTAATTTTATACATGCATAAGACGTAATATTATCTAAATATATTAAACCTTAAACCATTTACTCTAAAATATTATAATTTAATTAGTTATATATAAGTAAACTTTTAGTAGTGTACAAATGTTTTAATAATTAATAAATTTTTATTTTTATTGTATTGAAATTGTCAAAAGAATTGATAAACTTTAATTATACTTAGTAATTAAAAGATACAATTAATTAAAGATAAAATAAATAAATAAATAAATAAATAAATAAAAGATGTGAGATTTAGCGACGTTTTAAGCAAAAACGCCGCAAAAGTTATTAATTAATCGGAAAAAACGGTGTAGTTTTGTTTTGGAATTGAATGGCTTTGGTGGCGTAAGTGTAGAAACGCCACTAAATGAAGGATTTAGCGGTGCTATACTTAAAACGCCGCAATGTTTCTTCATAGATTTAATAAAACGGTGTCGTTTTATCTGCTTCATTAACAGCATTAGTGGCGCTATGTTACAAACGCCGCAATAGTTCATTCTGGCATATCATTTTATCCCAACACTTAGTCGAAATTCCCCCCAAATTATCCCCAAAATTCCCCCCGAATTTTCCCCCCAAAATCCCCCAATTCTAGAACCCTAGCTAGGCTGCCCCCAACCATTTCTGCTACATTGCTCACCGACCCTCCTGTTCTTAGTCGTCAACCGTCGACCGTCACTATCCTGTGCTGCCGCAGTCCTCTGCCGTCGCTAGGGTACAACAAAATATAAGGTTTTCCTCTTTCTCTCCTGCAGTAAAAAATTGGGAATTTGTTCTTACACTTTAATCTATACCAGTTGCATGATTTAGTTAATTTGACAGTTTCTTTTCTGTTTGTATTTAAAAAAAAAACGTTTGAAACATAATTTTGTTCATAATTTTGACTATCCTGTTGTATTATAGAAAATGAATTTGCAGGCTTGTAATACTGTTTGTTCATAATTTTGTTACTAATTTTGTTCATAAGTTTGAAACTGGTTGTATTACAGGATTTGCAGCCTTGTAGTACTGGATTCACTTGAACTGCGTTTATATGCATAGTTGTTTTATATTCGTTTTATATGTTAATAAGTTTGAAATTTGTTTGTTCATCCATTGGTGCCATGAACTGTTTGTACTAATTTTGTTCATAAGTTTGAAACTTTAGATTTAAAATTCTCATGGCAAATGACCTAACCTCCCTTGTATTTGATAGATTCTTCTCCGAAATTTTGTAATTATAGTTACAATTCATATAGTATGGAGTAGTTAATTAATTGAAATTGATGTAAGTGCCTATCATTTATGCTGTTGTTAAATTTGACTTGAGAGACCTAGAAGCGACGTTTTTAGTGAAGTCATGACAGAAATTATTGGAAATTTGGTTTCTTGTTCTGATCACCAATAATATAGCATAATTAAAATATATATATATAGCTTAAATGAAATAAAATAAAAATAAATCTGGTTATGGTCCTCCTTCAGCTCTCCCTCCCTAAAACAGAGTTGAATATATAGTTAGATGACAAAAATCATTGGTCATATGCAGTCAAATAATATAGAAATGCTTAATCCAGTGCATTACATTAAAGAAACATCTTATTTGTTTATATCCTGTTTGTAGTTTACAGTACTGTGTAACTGTTCATAATTCATGTTTGCGTTGTTGTGCTTAGCTTGCTGTGTTGGACGGAGAACGCTATTCTTTGGTGTGAAAGGTCAATTTCTTCGGGCTAGATTGCTGCCTATTTCGCTGCATAAGTTGTCTATTCTTTAGCGGGAAGGTAAACGTTTCATTCTTCTGTTGTAATGTATCAGCGTCAGTTATGCGTGTTGCTTTTCGAGGTACCGATATAGCCGTTGCATGTAGGCAGTTTTGACATGTATTATGTAAATCCCCAAATGGTTTTAAGCAGGTGGACTATGTTTATGTGCTAATAGTTCCTTTTGCCAAAGCAAATTTTATTAATTAATACTAGTTATTTTTAAAATGGATTTACAACATATGAATATTAAAAGGTACTCAAGTTAATATTTTTGAAACATAATGTCTTATTGGTCTTGAACTATTAAAAGGTACTCAAGTTAAATTAGAATTATTGTTGTTGATAGTAATATATATGATTTACAATTGTTATTACACTCGAAAATCAATGATTACTTATAAAATAAAGAAATGGTAGTAAACTTATAGAAATAAAAAGAAAAGCATGCAACTTTAAATTGTCGAGGGTTTTATGCTTTTATATTAGAAAATCACACAAGCATTCGTGGAAAAACGTTATAAATTTGGGACATAATTTGATAACTTAAATAAGTATTACTATATTTTAAATATTATACATATATTAATTTACATTATATAAGCTATATTTAAATATTGTTAATAATTAGTTCTAGAAATTTTAAAACTAATTGTACATGTTATTTTCTAAATATTAACATCTATATTTTCAATAATAATTTTATAATTTTAGAAATAATTGTAAATGTTATTTTCTAAATATTAACATATATATTTTCAATAATAAATTTTATAATTTTAGAAATAATTGTAAATGTTATTTTCTATATTTTCAATAATAAATTTTATAATTTTAGAAATAATTGTAAATGTTATTTTTCTAAATATTAACATCTATATTTTCAATAATAAATTTTATAATTTTAGAAATAATTGTACATGTTATTTTTCTAAATATTAACATCTATATTTTCAATAATAATTTTATAATTTTAGAAATAATTGTAAATGTTATTTTTCTAAATATTAACATATATATTTTCAATAATAAATTTTATAATTTTAGAAATAATTGTAAATGTTATTTTCTATATTTTCAATAATAAATTTTATAATTTTCGAAAGAATTGTAAATGTTACATAATTCAAATATCAATCATAAGTTACATATACAATTCAAATTTTCTAAATATCAATGATATCATAAGTTACATAACTAAAATTATATAACAACTTATATATAAACTTACATAATACATAACTTATGACATAATACACATAACTTATATATAAACTTACATAATACATAACTTATTACATAATAAGTTACGTAACTTATATAGAAACTTATATAACAACTTGCATAACTCACATAACTAAATCAATTTATATTATCCATTAAAGAAAGGTCTCCGATGCTTATGTAAAAAAGGCATTGGGAAAAAGATGGAGAGACCATAAGAGCACATTAAAGAAAGACTATTTTAAGACAAAAACAACCCTGGACGAGAGATTACAAAATGTCCCGCCGGGAATGCTGAGGTATCAGTGGGAAGAGGTCGTTAGATTTTGGACTTCGAAGAAAGGAGAGGTATGTGTTACTAAAACAATCTTGATTTTGGTTTATATCATTTATTAATCAACGTACTAATAATTTAATAACGTAGGATCGTGAACGAGTTGGAAAATGTAGTAGGCAGAAATAGAAATTCACTCACACAGCTGGGTCCAAAAGTTTTGCTTGTGTAGCTCACTCTGAGGTATTTTGAACTTTGTAATTCTGTCAGATTTTTATTATTTTCTATCAAATAATATTTTTACTACTGTATTATAGGAACTGTCGTCCGGTCAGAAAGTTGGACGCCTTCAACTTTTTGACATTACACATAGGAAGAAAGATGGGAACCCTATGACTCAAGTCTGCAGAAATTCGCACGTTTGCTTAATACAATTTGACTTGTTTTAATATTTTACGATGTATATTTTCTAATGGTTTATTTCATTTCTTGTAATTCAAATTTTGTTAAGTTATGTTGCATTTGTTTTTTTAATAAATATTGTGTTCCTAACAATGTGATTTATTGTTGTAGGATAAACTAAAGGATAAAAAAGCGGAGTACGAAGCGATTGCTTCCAGTGATAGTTCTGTTCATATTGAAGACATTGATAATCGTATTATCACTGATGTTTTGGGTCCTGAAAGGTACGGTCGGGTTCGATTTCAAGGATCTTTTGTTAGCTCAACCCAATATTTTGGATCCAGCTCGCAACAATACATGCCTTCGGGGAGTCAGGCTCAAGCTGAAGTCCAGAGGTTAAGAGACCAGATGGCTCAGATGCAAGCGACAACAGTTGAGCAAATTACACAACTTAAAGCGGAGGCAGCAGCGAGAGAAGCTGAGGTTCAACGGAAGTATGAAGAACTCCAGATACAGCTAAAAGCAGAAGTGGCAGAGAGGGAAGCAGAGCAGACTAGAAAGTACGATAAACTCCAGAAGCAGCTTAGAATATGATGAAGATGTTTCAACAGTCGCAACCACCGTCGTCTTAGACTATCGTGTAAATTTTTTTATCATTTTAACTTTATATTATCATTTTACCTTTTAACATATTTGTAAGAATAATATGAATTTTATTCCATTTATTGAAATTTATTATATATTATTCATTTAATTTTAAATGTTATATTGATTTATTGCTTTCGGTTGGTTTAGATTTTAGTTTCTTCTGATTTTTTGTTACAGGAGGTATAAAAATATATAAAATATTCTTTTATAAAGCTGCTCAATTTAGCGGCGTTTGTGGGAAAAGTGCCGCTAAAGGTTAATGCATTTAGTGGCGTTTTTATGAAAAGCGTCGCTAAAAGCCAAGGTCTTTTAGCGGCGTTTGTGCCCAAAGCGCCGCTAAAGGTCAACATATATAGTGGCGTTTGTAAATAAAGCGCCGCTATAGGCTAATGTATTTGCGGCGTTTGTAGTGAAAGCGTCGCTAAAAAATCAGAGTTTTTAGCGGCGTTTGTGGTCAAAGCGCCGCTAAAGGTCAAGTTATCTAGTGGCGTTTGTAAATAATGTGCCGCCATAGGCTAATATTTTTTGCGGCGTTTTTAGTGAAAGCGCCGCTAAAGGTCAAGCTCTTTAGCGGCGTTTTAGGTTTAAGCGCCGCTAAAGATAATAACCTTTAGCGGCGCTTAAGCCACAAACGCCGCTAAAGGCTTAACTTTTAGCGGCGCTCAATTCACAAACGCCGCTAAAGGTCATGGCCTTTAGCGGCGTTTGTTTCTATAAACGCCGCTAAAGTTAACGACACGTTCAATAGCGGCGCATGACAAAGCGCCGCTAAAAGTTTTTGCGACGCTAAAAAGCGTCGCTGAAGGCCTAAAAAAGCGCCGCTAAATCCCTGTTTTGGTGTAGTGATTGCATCTTTAAAGCGGTTGTTGAAAACCAAAACGTATCCTTTATTAAGGTCTGGCATGAGGCTAATGGCTTTGCAGCTGCCTTATAGCCAAGGTAAGGCACCAAACATTTGTGCATGTTGTAAGCTTATAGTTCTTGATATCTTCATTATTTTGGGTTCATATTTACATTTGTTTCAGAACCGAATTGTCAATTTGAGTCGAGATCCGACTTGATTTTCGAAATCTAGTTTATTTTTTTATCAAGCTTTTTTTCTTAATTAAAAATATATTTAAAATATAAATTTTCAATATTATTAATACAATGGAGGAAGGAGATGATGTAGAGAGAAGGGAGAGAGTAAAGTCAACAAGGTCAGAAAGTGAGTGAACATGCCTCTCTTTCAAGTGAAAGGAGGCTTATATAGGTAAATTTGGTGGGACATATGGTTGCCTCTAGGTGGACAGTTGATCTCATCAAAGGTTCTTGCTAGGTGGGCAACATGACATTGCTCAAGTTGTAAAGTATATAAGTGTGATAATATGTATATGATTGATATATTTTTATTATTTATTTTTAATTAATTTTGTATACGAATTTTACTTAATCGATTAATTTTTTATGCAGGTACAATTATTGTTCAATGTGTCAAAATGCACAAAATATTTGGCATGTGAACTCGAGTAGATGCACAAGAGGAAGATTTTAAAATTATTATTATTTCTATTAAAACTTCTTGTATATTTAAACTTGTTTCTTTTATTATTATATAGCAGGTAGGGTGCAAGGATTGGCGTAACAACCATCCTTTTAGGCATAATAATTTATTTGACTTTCTAACTTAAAAAAATAATTTTAGCCTTCAATTTAATTTTTTGTCTTTTTAGCCTTTGAACTTGCATTATTTGTCATATCACCTCAAAATGGATGGAAAAGTTAACAGTTTTTAACTTGGCTGATGTGGCATCCACATATATTTTGATCATTTTTTTTTAAATTTTTGATAATTTTAAATTTTTAAAAATATTTTTTACATATTTTTTGAATTTTTTAAATCTTAAAAAATTAATTAATTACTGAAGTGACATCCACGTGGTAGCCCATGTGTATGTGGCGTAAGCAAAGTTAACCAATGTTAACTCTTCCATCCATTTTTGGGTGATTTGACCAATAACAAAAATTTAAAGGCTGAAAGAGACAAAATTAAATGGTGGGCTAAAATCATTTTTTTCTTATGCCTAAAACTTTAAAACTTCAAAGGGTGTTTGTTGCGCCAACCCTTGCACCTACATGTTATATAATAATAATAATAATAATAATAATAATAATAACACCTCCAAAATAAAAAGAACAAGCTTAAAAATTACAAGAAGTTTTAATAGAAATAATAATGAAATAATTCTAAAATTTTCGTCTTGTATGTTAGTTGGGTACTTATGCCAAATTTTTTGTGCATTTTGTATATCCATTCGTTTCCCAACACATTGAACAATAATTAAAGTGATTTGAATCATTAAAATACAAACCGAAGGCTCAAATTACTCCTCATCGACTCTTGCCTTTCCTTTCCCGCTTGACGGTTCTATGTCGTTTTTAGTTGCAATAGTGGTCGAAAGATAGAAGAATTTCAAACCTTTCTTTCTTTTCTTTAGCTATGGTGAACAGTGGGTGAATGGAGAAGATGACAATTCTCCACTCACCTAAGCCTTTTACACTATGGTTAGCATTTGATTGATTTAATTAATCTTAATTAGTTAATTATTTTTATTATTAAACTTAAGTTAATCTTCATTGAATTTTTGGTGGAATCACCATCAATGTCTACTATCCACTACTCCAATTGACTTTATTTACCATTTTGGTCTTTTAGATAATTTCTATCTAGGTCCCTAAGCCTTTTTCTAATTAAAAATCTATAGCGATTAATTTTTTTACAATTTAGTCATTGGAACTTAATTAACCACAATTTCGACTAAATTAATTAATCAAATTGCAATTTATCAATATACTAACTCCATAAATAATCATATTTAATATCTACGAACTCAATTTACAGAAACGAGGTTTTAAAACTACCTTTTTCAATACCACTAGAAACCGGATCGTTTTAATTCTCCCCCTTAAGAAATTTTGTCCCCGAAATTTACCTAGAAAGAGGTAAGGATATTGAGATCTCATTGTTTCTTTCTGTTCCCAAGTTGCTTCTTCTGCACTGTGACTTTGCCACAGGACTTTTACTAGTGGCACGTGCTTATTTCTCTGCTCTTTTACTTCTCGAGCTAATATTGCTCGATATACCTGGGACTCAACTTTCCTTTGAGAGCAAAGCGTAGGATCTTTTTCCATGTAGAGACTTTCAGAAACAACTTATCACCCACAACATATTCAATAGCTTTTCACTTCAGATTAGCGTAGGTTTTTTTCTTATCTAAGACCACTTTCAATTTGTCCTTGATCAACTTAACTACATTTTCCGCTTCTTAAATCAATTCTAGCCCGATTACCTTCTTTTCACTCAATTCCAACCAGCAATAGGGTATCCTACACCGCCAACAATATAATATTTCATATAGATCCATCTGAATGTTCAAATGAAAACTATTATTATACATAAATTCAGCTAGCATTAAATAACATTCCTAGCCAGATTCGAGAAATAATGCAAGCTTGCAGTATATCTTCCAGCACCTGAATGACCCACTCTGATTGACCATCTAACTAAGGATGGAAAGCTATGTTGAAATTCAACCTCGTACCCGATGATTCATGCAACTGCTTCCAGAATCTCGAGGTAAAACGTGGGTTACAATCTAAGATAATAGACACAGACACACCATGGAGTCTAACTATCTCACTAATATATAATTCAGTCAGCTGCGGAAGTGACCAATCAGTTCTTTACAACTAGAAAATTAGCAGACTTTGTTAGTCTATCCATCATCACCCAGATTGGATTTCTTTTACTCAGTGATGTTGATAAACGAACCATGAAATCCATGGTAATTCATTCTTATTTCCATTCTGGAATAAAGATAGGTTGAAGCAACCCAGTGAGAACTTGATGCTCGGCTTTTACCTGCTGACATGTTAGGCACTTAGTGACATACTCCACAATTTCTCTTTTCATTCCAAGCCACCAGTATAATTCTCGTAAGTCACGGTATATTTTCACGCTATCGGGGTGCATAACAAAAGGACCATCTTGAGCCTCGCATAAAATCATTCTTTTCGGATCAGCATTATTAGGAACAAAAAATTTGATTGTGAAACTGGAGGCAGTCATTCATATCAATGTTGAAACTCTCAATAACACCTTGTTGGTCAAGTTTCATTTTCTTCTCTAATTTAACATCAACATGATGCACCTCTTTAATTTGCTCAAACAACATGGGCTTAATTAATATAACTTTCTTCGCTAGCTCAACAAAAACTCAATCGGATTGCATTTGAATCAAAAAGAAAATTCTACGACTTTGGATGTAATTTAAGTGACTTGATTTATACAATGCGAAATTAAATTGGGCAGTTGTGAGAATTTTTCAACTAGAGAATTTGATTAAAGAATTTTCTTGAAAAATTAATTTGGAAAATCTCAATGATTTTTAAGAAAATTAATTTTGATAAAGTCAAATTAAATTAATCAAATTAATTAAAATAAATATGACATTTTCTGGAAATTAATTTTCATGTTAAACAATTGGCCCAATGGGTAATTGAACTTGAGATCGAAAGTTGGCCTGAGACCCAAAAATTGGTCGAATTGGGCCTAGTATGTGAAATCGGGCCGATGGTCCAACCAATGGTAGGATTGGACCGATTAGGCCATCACTGGCCTGAAACGAACCGACTTGCGGTTTCATGAAGGTGTCGCAACTGTGATGGCACCATTAGACACGACAATGCCGATAATGACATTTCGGTTGCCAGCGATGGTTCTTTGGTGGTTGAGCAGTGAAGGAATCATACTTCTACTGGACTTTACCGAATAGTTTGATTTGAGATTAACTATTTCAAAAATAATATTATTTTAATATTTTTAATATTAAATTTAGTTTAATACTTATCTTGATAATATTTTATTAATTTAATATTAAAGTGATTATCCTAATATTAAATTTAATTTAATATTTATCTTGTACATAAGTATTCTATTAATTTAATATTAAAGTAATTAAGTTTAATCATAGTTGAACTCTCTATACTCTCCCTATATAAAGAGAGCCTTGAGTCATTATTTTTCACACACTTGAATTCAAAAGAAAGTTGTAATAACAGATTTTGCCCGGGTACAAATAATAAAAAGGGTCCCAAATAAATACCAGTCCAATTACAACAAAATTACAAACGGGCCACAAAGCCCAAAACCAAATTCAGTGGCCTAAACCAAACACGGCTCGAAACAGACAGAAACCCTAGGGTTTCCCACAGTGCCGCAAGCCTCCAAATCAGCCCCGATCTTCACCTGCAAAACAAGGAAAGAAATCAAATAACATAGAAAGAAATCAAGAAATTGAGAATCAAATCAATGTAAATAGGATTTTATTTCATATTTCTTATGTATATTATGGCTATATAAAGCCATTGTTAAGACTTAGAAAGGATCCGATTTTGAAAATCAATAAAAAAGGCTTTATTTTTTTCGCAACACAACAGAGAAGCAAACGAAGCAAAAGGTTGTTACTTGTAGTTTTTTTATATTCTTGTTTTTATCATTATAGATATACAAATAAAATAGATAAGGGAAGGAAGGAAACCACTTGCGTTTGGAGCCTAAATCGCCGTGTGCCTCCGAGGTAGCCGTCTCCGAGGAAAGACGGTCAGAAACCGAAAGGTTTCTCGAGTTCTTGAGGCGTCTCTGCCTCTATTTTGAAGGTTTTAAGCCCATATTTGGCCAAAGGGGGTCGAGAAGGCTAAAAAGAGGATTTTTTTCTTTTTCGGCCACCGCAAACCTGTGGTGTCTTGTGTGGGAGAACGGCGGTGGCTTGTGATCGTTCGATGATGAACCGATGGCTCAAGACGGAAGAAGTGAGGAGTTTTGAAAGACTTAGTTTTTGTTTTAAAAAAAAAGGTTTTGAAATGAAATTTGGCTTTAGTTTTGGCTTAAATAGCCAATTGAAAACGACGCCGTTTTGAGGGGAGGATCCGCACGTCGACCCGACCCGGACCCAGGATCCACGTGTTTTTATGCGGATGGGCAAATTGCACTTTTAGCGCCTCCGCCTTTAAATGTCTTTATAATTAGGTTTTTTTATCTTTTAAATTCGCTCTTTAATTTATTTTAATTTCAATTTAACCCTTCTTGAACGACACCGTTTTAGAGGAGAAGGGAAAATTTCCCTTCCACCCCTCTATGTAATTCGCGTGTTCAATTGCTGTTCAATTTGGTTTTTTTTATTATTTTCTTAATTAATTTTAATAATGTAATTTTTTTTGTAATTAAAATAAAAAAACATATGTATATGCTTTTTGCGCATTTATATTTTTTAAAACTAAAGTTTTATTCAAATTTATATGTATACATATTTTTATTTTTTATTTTAATAATGTTGACATCATTTAATAAATTTTTTATGTTCTTATAAGTACATTATAAATTTTATAAATCAAAGTTTTACATGAAAATTCATATGTATGCTTCTAATTCTTCGCAATTTCATTTATTATATATTGCACATTTATTTGATATATTATATGTCATTCATTATTCATTTGTTCATATATTTGCATCGTTTCTATGCTATCGTAGTATTTATTATTGCATTATATATTTAATGTAGCATAACATTACATTTTTTACTCGATTTTTAAAAAAATAATCAAACTCTTTCAAAATGGATATTCTTTAAATCAAAATAAACTCATTATTAGGAATTCAACACGTTGTGTCCTAACGTATTGGATGTGACGCATTGATTTCTCGAAATGAAGATTTTTTTTTAAAAAATCATGAAGGAAATATTCCGAGTTTGAGATTCTAAAGGAATTGTGCCGTAACGCATTGGGTGTGATTTCTTAAATCTTGGATAAGTGGATGTTCTTTTAAAGTAAAGGAAATATTCCAAGTTTGGGATTCTAAAGGGATCGTGCCCTAACGTATTGGGTGTGATTTCTTAAATCTTGGATGAGTGGATGTTCTTTTAAAGTTTTATTGTATAAGTATTCTGACCTAATTCATTTTGGAGGAAATTAGAATGTTGTGCCCTAACGTATTAGGTGTGGCATTTTTGTTTCTCTAAATTGAAAAGGGTCTTAATACGCAACGTTTTAAGTTTTTAAAGATTATATTTTTAAAATTTTCGACCTTAAGACATTAATTAATTAACTAGGTACCAACTTTTGGGCGTAATGAGGATGCTAATCCTTCATCATATGTAATCGACTCCCGGACCTGTTTTTCTAAAATTCGTAGACCAAAGTCATTTTTTAGGTGATCCAATCACACCTCAATAAAAGATTGGTGGCGACTCCCAATTTTCATTTTTTAAAGTCGACAACCTAAAATTTTTGTTTTTCAAAAAATGGTTTCGACAGCTTGGCGACTCCACTGAGGACTTTTTTTTTAAATAAGAGAGTCGAGCCACAAAGTTGATTAATTTTTGTCTTATGGTCGAGAAAATATATATATTTTTTAAAACAACTCATGACATCCTTTTGCATTCATTATCTTCTTGTTTAAACATTGTTTGCATTATACATTTCATGAGTTGAACAATGTTACCCTTTTAAGTGGGAGTGAGAAACTATGCCTTCGTGTGGTTTTTACCTCCGTGTAGGGTAGTGGATTGCTTTCGGGATACATCCGTACCTATGTCTTCGTGAGATTTTTCATCTTCGTGCAGCTATAGGGAAATGTATTCCCCTGAACTGAACCCGGTCCATATGAGCCTATAATGGGTGAGGATTGAGGAATCTGCTGGTTCGGGTACCTTTACTCTAGAAGCCAAACCTCATATAATGAACCTTAGGAATCCACCTTAAGTAGAATCATACTAAACCTTAGTAGATATCCAATTAGGGATCTTTATTATTTCTTGATTATATCTTGTGTTTCTATGTTATACTGACTTTTGGTGCTTTATTTGCATGACATGACATTTCATTCAATCATAAAAGGCATCAATTTAAATTCAGTTGCTAGATAGAAGGCTTAACATGGAAAGCGGGTTTCTTGATAAAGTGGAGGACAATGCGGCTGTTCAAACTTGGTCTGAGACAACGCAGCAAGAAAAGGGTGATAGTTTGGCTGATGGGCATGTATCGGAGTTATGGGACTTTACACATATCAGTGCAACTCAAAACAATTTGCAAGAATTGAAGGAAATCTGGGGTCAGTGGAGTGATGAGGTTAGACAGCTCTTTTATGATAATTATGGGGATTTGCCTTATTTGCTTGATGTGAAGGTAGACAAGCATTTGTTTCAAGCCCTCGCCCAATTCTGGAATCCTGCTTACAGCTGCTTTACGTTCGGGAAGGTCGATTTAGTGCCTACGATAGAGAAGTATATGACTTTACTCCATTGTTCAAAGTTTCAAGGGGACAGGGTCTATTCCAGAGCGGTGAATGTGCCAACCTTTTCCAAGAAGTTGATGAGTGTAACAGGAATGAGTGAGCAGTGGGTTATCGCACGAATTAAGCAAAAGGGGGACAGTAAGTGCGTTCCTTGGAGATGCTTGAAAGATGCAATCCTCACACACCCAGATGTCAGGAAAAGGTTAGATGTTTTTGCTTTAAGTATATATGGCTTGGTTTTTTTCCCTAAAGCCTTGGGGTATGTGAATGAAACAGTCACTGATTTATTCGACCGGCTCGATAAGAAAGTTACACCGATTCCAGCAATTTTGGCAGAAACTTTCAAGTCATTGAGTGCATGCCGGAGGATAGATGAAGGTAGATTTATTGGATGTGCACAGCTTCTACTCGCGTGGTTTCACAGTCACTTTTGGAAGGTGGATAAAGTGTCCTATCGGGTTTTCTCTGAAAATTATTCGCCACTAATGGAGATAGTCGCTACGCCTAGGAGAGACGACATTTCGAAGGAGAAGTGGATAGCAATTCTTCAAAATCTTCGAGAAGAGGACCTTGAGTGGAGAGCTCCTTGGTTACTTCTAGATGAGATCCTGTATAGGTGTGGTAGTTTTGATTGGGTTCCTTTGCTAGGGGTTTGGGGAGCTACTGGATACGCCCCATTATTGGTACTAAGGCAATATAGGTCAAGGCAATTTATACCTGCGACCCAAGGGATAGCTAATTGTGAATATTCATACAAGGATGATGGTTATATAAAGAAGATTCAAGAGATGGCTAGTGCGTGGAAACAAACTCGCCGAATGAAGAGGCTAGCTGTGGGCTAGAAGGATTAATGATAATACACCTAAGTTAAATCAGGAAGAAAGCCAGTCAATCGAAGAGCGTTTGGGAGTCATTCCTTCTGAGTTGGAAATTATAAAGCAAGATTTTGAAAGGAGAAATGCAGAGTTGGAGAAAAAGATAGAGCAAATGGAGGCGGAAAAGATGAACTTAAGATTGGATATAGATGTTCAGAAGCTAATGAAAAGTTAAAAAAAGAGAAAAGCAGGGCTGAGGATGAGTTGGGTAGTCTGAAGACGGATTATAAAAAAATGCGTTTGTCAATGAGAAGCTATTTGAAATTTGGGAAAGGCGTCGAACGATGGCGAGTAGAAATCCAAGGAGAAAAGGATAAGGCCGATACGTGGGAACAGAGATTTCAAGAGATACAAAGGCGAAATGAGGCCTTAGAAAAGAGTTTGTCAGAAAGCCAGAAGGAAAAGGGTGAGTTAAAGGATAGGGTGATTATATTGGAAAGATCTCTTCGTCAGTATCGAAGCCGAAATTCTACGATAGAGTTAAAATCTAGCTTGAGCAAGATTGAAGAAATGGAGAAAAGAATTGAAGAGTTAGAGACGGAGCTGCAAAATTGTGAGATCCAGATCAAGTACTTGAAAGCAAACGAGAGTCATAGTAATGAACAGCTTCACCATTTTCAGAATCAAGTTAGAAGCAGAGATCATCTTATCGAGAAAGCTGTAGTCCAGATTCGAGAAGTAGCTGACCATATCTGAGACTTTAGCGATACAAGTGACCTTGTTGAGTGTGAAGTATGAATTAGAGTCAGATCGGGGGCAAGAATTGGCTTTGTTACTTAGAAAGATTAGAGTTCTGGGTACTAGGGCAAAGTCCTATTTGTAATTCATTTTATGTAAAGGAATTTAATTTCTAGTAAAGTTTTCTTATATGGAATTGAATTCAAATTGACGCCTTTTCTGCATTCATTTCATGCATTGCATTGTTTCATATGCATTAATAAATACATTAAGGGATTCTAATTAATCTAAATCACTCCTCAGCTAATCTGGAAACCAACCTACCTACCAAGCACCACTACAGTACTCGATCAAAAACCAAGGATATGGATCAAAGAATGGAAAGATTAGAACAAACCCAAAAGGAAATGCAGGAGCTGCTTCAAAAGCAAATGAATGAGCAGCAAAAGATGATAGACAAAATGATGGAGTCTCAAGGGAGTATGATGGCTCAGTTAACTCAGTGGTTCAATAAAGGAACTGATAAAGGAAAGGGTTCTGTGCTCAATATTGAAGAAGGGGACAATGAGGGACTTGTCTATCCTCCGGACTTTACACCCCAACAAGTTAAGATGTACCCGCGAAGGTCCTCTGTTACCATTAATCCTCCGGGTGATGCTGCAACACAAATGAATTTCCAGATGGGATCAGGCTCTAACCCCGGTGCCAATTTTGTTAATCCTACTATTTCTGATTTTGATGAGACGGCTGGAAAGGAAAAAATAAATGATGAATTATCAAAGCAGCTCGAGGAAAGGTATAAATGGCTGGAGGAAAAAATTAAAGCAATAGAAGTTACTGAGAGCTACCATGGAATTGATGCTAGAGAATTGAGCTTGGTTCCAGGTCTGGTACTTCCTCACAAGTTCAAAACGCCAGAGTTCGAGAAGTACAACGGGACTAGTAGCCCCGAAGCACATATTACTATGTTCTGCAGGAGGATGACTGGATATGTTAATAATGACCAGTTGCTGATACATTGCTTCCAGGATAGCCTCACAGGGGCTGCATCCAAATGGTACAATCAACTGAGCCGTACCCAGATTAATTAATGGAGAGATCTAGCACAGGCATTCTTAAAACAGTACAGCCATGTGACTGACATGGTACCTGACAGAATTACTCAGCAGAACATGGAGAAGAAGCCTGGTGAAAGTTTCAGGCAGTACGCACAGAGATGGAGGGAGGTTGTTGTCCAAGTTCAGCCATCTCTTCTAGAGAGAGAGATGACGATGCTTTTCGTCAACACATTGAAGGCACCATTTATTACACATATGTTAGGAAGCGCTACTAAAAGTTTTTCCGACATAGTTATGGATGGTGAGATGATAGAAAACGCTATCAGAAGTGGGAAAATAGATGCTGGAGAAAGTATCAGAAGGACTGCCTCAAAGAAGAAAGAGAACGAGGTTAACAACACGAGTTCATATTCGAGACGATTCTGATGAATCGGTAGGGAAAAGTGGTACATTAATTAGCGAGGATCATCAAGCGAGAGATTTGATACAAGACAAAATACAGAGAAAATGCAATTTACAAGACAAAATACAGAGAAAATGCAATTTACACCAATTCCAATGACGTATAGGGAGCTATATCAGAATCTATTCAATGCACACGTGGTTGCCCCTTTCCATTTGAAACCACTGCAGCCTCCATACCCCAAGTGGTACGATGCAAATGCACGGTGCGACTATCACGCAGGAGTTGAGGGGCATTCTATAGAGCATTGTACGGCATTCAAAAAGGTGGTGGAAAGACTTATAAGTTTGGGCGTGGTAAAATTGGATGAGTCACCCAATACAGAAAATCTATTACCTGATCATAACGGAGTGAACATGATAGGTGGGAGCATGGGTAGAAAGATCAAGGAATACATATCAGAGGTGAAAATTCCTTTGAAGTGGGTCTGGAAAAACATGGTGAAAAGGGGATTGATCATCCCGAGTTCAGAAAGAAGCATCGAAGGGGTGGAAATTTACTGTGAGTTCCATCACGAGGAGGGACATAAAATCCAGGAATGCGCAGAATTCAAAGCCTTGGTTCAAGACCTGATGGATAACAAGGAGATGAAATTTTATGAAGAAGTTAAGGAGGAAGGGAGCATTTGCACATCAGAATCTTCGAAAGTTCCAAGAATAGTTCAGCCTGTGGTCATTATCTCGCGACCCAAGAAGGATGAGGTGAGAACACCATCAATGCCAAGGATCATAATAAAGAAACCAGCAACCTTTCCTTACCAAGACAGTAAGAGAGTTCCATGGAGCTACGAGTGCAATACAACTGTCCCAGGAAAAGAGATTGCAAAGAGCCAGTATGTGAGGGCGAATCCAGAATCTATGAAAGAGGCCATAATAGGGGAGCCAAAAGGGAAAGTAGTTGAGCCAGTGAAGGAGGAAGAAGCTGTGGAATTCCTCAAATTTTTAAAGCATAGTGAGTATAATGTCGTTGAGCAGTTGCATAAACAACCGGCCCGCATATCTGTACTGTCCTTACTCTTGAGTTCAGAAGTGCATCGAAATATGTTGATGAAGATGCTAAATGAGACCTATGTGTCCAAGGATATTTCTGTCAGTAAGCTAGATCAGTTGGTCAATAATATCAGTGCTGATAATTTCATATTTTTCAATGATGATGAATTACCTTCGGGGGGCATGGGATCTACCAAAGCTTTGCATATCACTGCACGATGCAAGGGGCGTATTTTGCCAGGAGTACTGATTGACAATGGATCAACTTTGAACGTATTGCCGTTATTCACACTTAATAGGCTACCTATAGACAGTTCGCACATGAAAACGTGTCAAAATGTAGTGAGGGCATTTGACGGTACAGAAAGGAAGGTCATGGGAAGAATTGAGGTACCATTACTGATTGATCCAACAGTTTATGAGGTAGATTTTATTGTGATGGACATCAAACCTTCCTATAATTGATTATTAGGAAGACCATGGATACATTCGGCAGGGGTAGTTCCGTCATCATTACATCAGATGTTGAAGTTAGTGTCAGATGGTTGGCTAGTGACAATAAAAGTCGAAGAGGATATAATAGCAACTGTATCCAATGAGATGCCGTATGTAGAGACCAATGACGAGTCAGTTGAATGCTCATTTCGATCTCTAGAGTTTGTAAATACGTCATTTGTTCCTGAAAGGAGCAAAATTGTGGCTCCAAAATTATCCAAAACCACAGAGATGGGTTTACAATTGTTGGTAGGAAAAGGAGCTTTACCCGGAAGAGGGCTGAGGAGACATCCTCAAGGGAAGACTGAAGTTCCAATGCTGAAAGAAAAGCAAGATCATTTTGGCTTAGGATACAAGCCGGATAGAGGACAAATAAAGAATGAGATAGAAAAAAGGCAGGAAAGAAGAAGGGCGCGTTTGAATGGGGAGGAAGCTAAGTGGGAGCCCATGAAAATTCCCCACATATCCAAAACTTTCGTATCTGGAGGAATCATTCATCAGGAGAGAAAGAAATCGGTTGAGGAAAGCATCGAGGAGACGTTGGGAAATATGCACATTAATGCCATTCATGAGCTTGGGAATGAAGAGAGAAGTTGGCTGGACATTCGCCCTTATGAGCTTGGGAGTGTTCTAGACAATTGGACTGCGGAAGAAATACCTAAAGTCTTTAGAACTGTCTCAGATTAATATTCAAGAACAAACTTGTTGTTTTAGCCTAGAAATAGCAAGAATTCTTTTGTGAAATAGGCTTATGTTTAAAAATCATTATTTTAATAAAATTCATCTTTGCAATTATTTCGAGTAAATATTCTTTCATTCTTTCATACGCCTAAAATATATTCTTTCATTACATAAATAAATTGTACATAAATTCATACATTCTTTTGTAACCATAACAGGTCTTTGTGTATCAATGGCGTGAATGATACTGCTACGAGCTCAGAGTGCCCTTTTGAACGAAACATGTGTTTAAAGGGATCGCACGACTTTGAAGGTGATGAAGAGGGTGTTCTATCTTTGGACTTATTGAGGATGATGGAACAAGAGGAAAAGCAAATCCTACCTCACAAAGAGACAGTAGAAGTTGTGAGCCTGGAGGAAGGGAAAGAGGTGAAAATTGGAACTGAAATTCTCGCAAAAACAAGACGAGACCTCATTGAATTACTCCATGAATTCAAAGATGTCTTCGCATGGTCATACCAGGATATGCCGAGATTGAGTGCTGACATTGTAGTGCATCGCTTACCTATAAAAGAGGATTGCAAACCAGTTCAACAGAAGCTCAGAAGAATGAGGCTTGATATTGTGCTCAAAATAAAAGAGGAGGTTAAGAAACAATTTGATGCTGGTTTTTTTGCAGGAAGTCAAATATTCTGAGTGGGTAGCTACTATCGTCCCAGTCCCTAAGAAAGATGGAAAAGTACGAATGTGCGTCGATTACAGGGATTTGAACAAAGCAAGCCCAAAGGACAACTTCCCATTGCCACATGTTGATACACTAGTGGATAATACGGCGGGATTTTCATTGTTTTCTTTTATGGATGGGTTCTCAGGATATAATCAGATAAAAATGCATCCAAAAGATATGAGAAAGACTATGTTCATTACTTTATGGGGAACGTTTTGCTATAAGGTGATGCCATTTGGATTAAAGAACGAGGGAGCAACATATCATAGGGCCATGGTAACCTTGTTCCATGACATGATGCACAAAGAAATCAAGGTGTATGTTGATGATATGATTGCCAAATCCAAAACAAAGGAGGAACATCTGCAAGTCTTAAGAAGATTGTTCTTAAGATTAAGGAAGTTCCAGCTCAGGCTTAATCCGACAAAGTGCACTTTTGGAGCCAGATCAGGAAAGCTATTAGGCTTCGTAGTCAGTGAAAAGGGAATTGAGATCGACCCAGACAAAGTCAAAGCAATACGAGATTTATCGCCACCACGTACCCAGAAAGAAGTTCGAGGTTTCTTGGGAAGACTGAATTACATTGCTCGGTTCATTTCACAGTTGACCGAAAAATGTGATCCCATATTTCGCCTTTTGAAGAAACATAATCCTGATGTTTGGAATGAAGAATGTCAAAAAGCCTTTGAAAAGATAAAGCAATACTTATCCAATACCCCAGTTCTGTCACCACCCAGCCCGGGTAGACCTTTGATTTTGAATTTAACAGTGTTCAACAACTCCATGGGATGCGTGCTAGGTCAACATGATGCGACTGGAAAGAAGGAAAAGGCGATTTACTATCTTAGCAAGAAATTCACTGATTATGAGATGAGATATTCGCCTATCGAAAAGTTGTGTTGCGCCTTGATTTGGACGACCAAGAGGTTGAGGCAATACTTACTCTATCATACGACTTGGCTAATTTCAAAGTTAGATCCTTTAAAGTATATGATGGAGTCAACAGCATTGAATGGAAGAATGGCTAGATGGCAAATCTTGCTCTCTGAGTTTGATATCGTATATGTAAGTAAGAAGGCCATCAAAGGAAGCATGATAGCAGATTTCTTGGCTATTAGGGCTCTGGAAGATTATGAGCCTCTAGACTTTGATTTCCCGAATGAAGATTTTATGTATGTGGCAAATGCTGAAGAGGATCCCCAAGAGAATCATTCTTGGAGATTAAGCTTTGACGGAGCATCGAATGCATTAGGCAATGGGATTGGGGCAGTCTTGGTGTCTCTGAATGGAGATTATCATCCTTTCACCAGTAAACTAGACTTTGATTGCACCAATAACATGGCTGAGTATGAAGCTTGCATCATGGGTATACGGGCAGCCATAGAACGAAAAATCAAGACATTAGAGGTGTACGGAGACTCAGCATTGGTAATATACCAGCTAAGAGGGGAATGGGAGATGAGAGATCCTAAATTGATCCGTTACCGAAGGTTAGTTTTGGGATTGATCGAAGAGTTTGACAACATTACCTTTTGTTATCTCCCACGAGAAGAAAATCAGATGGCTGATGCTCTTGCTACTTTAGCTTCCATGACTAAAATGTAGCATAACATTACATTTTTTTACTCGATTTTTTTTAAAAAAAATCAAACTCTTTCAAAATGGATATTCTTTAAATCAAAATAAACTCATTATTGGGAATTCAACACGTTGTGTCCTAACGTATTGGTTGTGAAGCATTGATTTCTTGAAATGAAGATTTTTTTTAAAAAAATCATGAAGGAAATATTCCGAGTTTGAGATTCTAAAGGAATTGTGCCCTAACGCATTGGGTGTGATTTCTTAAATCTTGGATAAGTGGATGTTCTTTTAAAGTAAAGGAAATATTCCGAGTTTGGGATTCTAAATGGATCGTGCCCTAACGTATTGGGTGTGATTTCTTAAATCTTGGATGAGTGGATGTTCTTTTAAAGTTTTATTGTATAAGTATTCTGACCTAATTCATTTTGGAGGAAATTAGAATGTTGTGCCCTAACATATTGGGTGTGGCATTTTTGCTTCTCTGAATTGAAAAGGGTCTTAATACGCAACATTTTAAGTTTTTAAAGATTATATTTTTAAAATTTTCGACCTTAAGACATTAATTAATTAACTAGGTACCAACTTTTGGGCGTAATAAGGATGCTAATCCTTCATCATAATGTAAAACTCCGGACTGTTTTTCTAAAATTAAGTAGACCAAAGTCGTTTTTAGGTGATCCAATCACACCTCAATAAAAGATTGGTGGCGACTCCCAATTTTCATTTTTTAAAGTCGACAACCTAAAATTTTTGTTTTTCAAAAAATGGTTTCGACAAAAGTTGTAGAGAGAAAATTCTTTAAACAAATTATTTCATAAGATTTCTAAAAATATTTTTCTTATTTACAACATGACCCAAAAGTTTAGAGAAATTGTGAAATTGACCCACTGGTAATTTTGTGGAAAATTTTCTAATTCGAAGTGAGCCCACGCACAACATACGTGAGCTTAAAGATAGCAGAGAAGACTACTTGATCGAATTATTCATCCTAGACAAATCGAAAAGGTACAATTTTGATTAAGTGTTTATTACTTTAGATATCACAACCAAGTTCTTATTTTTTGAAAAAAATTAAAACTTTGGTTTTTCCCTTAAACTTATTTTTCTTTGCATTTTCCAAACCCGATTTTCCAACATACACAAACCAAACCATTCAACGAGGCATTGCTGAAAATAAAAAATCTTGATTAATCCAATCAGATGATACGTGTTGGGTAACTATCAGCCACCATTGATGCGTCTCCTCTTTTAGAAGGGAGACAATGAATGTGACACACTCGTGCAAAGAACACTTGAGCTATTGTAGTACCCAGTTTGTCGATTCCAACCAAGCCTAAATTATGGAATGATCAACCCCTTTCAATCCTTTAAACCCAGTGGGACCATACTTCTACAATTCTTTTATTGGAGCTCGTCGAATTGCGGCATTAATGCAACATGTGGAGTAAATCTCGCCATTTTCTAGAGAGCTTTTGTTATAACACATGGTAAATCTTAAACTCCCCGACCCTCTAGTCGAGGTCTAGTAGCTCTAAACTGTTGAGTATTGGCAGAATCAATTTCAGGTGCCTCAATCCTGATTCTATTTTCTCTCTCATCGAAACGACCGTTGCTATAGGCATCATCACCAGCACCATTCCATGATTCCTTCAACACCTTTAGCTATAAAACAAAGAACTTTTATAATAAGCATCCAAATCCTGAATCAGACTCGACTATGCTTCAGCATGTACTGCTAGATTCAACTCTAAGCTTGATTTATTCTAAGAATCTGCTAAACCTATAGCTCTAATACCACTAAATGTAACACCCAATTACCCGACCCGATCATCGAGTCCAAATTATGAATATTCCATCATTTTATTAAATGATTAATTTTAAAAAATACAATCATAAAATACAATATATAGTCATTTTTGGGTCTTATGCAAGCTTACGAAAGCTCTAAAGCTAACCCTAGATTAAATTAGGACCAAATTGTAAAGTTTCTAAAACACTTGGTTGACGTTTCAACTTCAGGGGGTTTCTCGTCGCAACGCAACATATTGAGTAAGCTTCATTGCAAAGTTCAATACTCAGTGTCATGCCATGGCATGACAACTTGGCCTCATAGCGACGACAAATGTTCGACGTCACGATGTGGCATACTAATTTCAAATTGTCAATTTTTGACACTTGTTTGCAATCACCTATAAAACCTCAAAATCATTTGCAACACAATCTCAAATCCAAAACACCATATCTAATGAATTCTAACATAGCTAACATAACATTCACACATATAAGATTCATAAATACATGCTACCACTTCACACTTATGACTATTCTAAACCTTACCACATCCACCTATTCATTCATTCATATATTTTACCAATATAGTTACATTTGAGAAATTTCATTAAGATCTAATCCTTAATTCAAGAGTTCAAACTATTTGATCATTTCAAATTTGCCATTTCAAACTTCAGATTGCTAACATATTTAAACCTGAAGCAAAAAGCAACTCAACCGAGGTATATGTCGTATAACCAACAAAAAGAAACTATAAAAACATTATTGAGTCTAGGATCTTTGTCTGGATATTGTAGTCGATGCTCGACATCTCGATATGAACCTAAATCTACGCATGAAAAACAAATCGTACACTCAGCAATAAAGTTCAGTGGTATTTCAATGATTCAAATCAGTATAGCATAATTTAAATAAATTTTAAACATTCAATTCAAATTCCATTTCCATCCAACTATTATCATGGCAGACTAAGTTTTTAATCATACATAAATCTATGTATGAAACTACAAGCACTAAAATATACCATATGAATCAATCTATACAAGTTTCAGTTAACCAATGTAAAGATTCTACCATGTTAACATAGTAGCATCATTTACTTCACATTTTTACTCAAGTCATAGCATTTGATCATATGAACATACCCTTTCCAAATCAAACCAATTATTCTTTATCATACCATAACAACCCTAAGCTCATTAACTGGTTTGCATGGTCTTTCACATGCTATCAATACTCAACTATTGTTTATAAGTACTTGTAGTACAACTTAATAACATTAATCATTTTCAAATATCAATCAACCAACTTGCAATTTATATTCCCTATTAACATGACTCAGACTTGAATAGATACACAAATCCCAGCCAACAGACCAATTTGGTACCCAATCCCTCATCGGAACATTCGAAGTATATAGATTGCACTCAGCGCTTATCAATATAACCATAATAAAAGCTGTGCCTTGCATTCATCGAAACATTCGAAGGAAAATGCATCCAACGCTCATCGACATATAGTCGAAGTAACTCATACTCAATTTATCTCATGACATGCCAACTATATCTGACTCTACATGAATAGTTAATAGGGTAATCCAATATCCAATTCATCATATAACTCAATTTACATTTCATCATTTTCAATTCATCATTTCATTACATAACATACCATATTTCAACTCAATTCAAAACCACTATCATATGCTCATCAAGTTACATTATTTTCTATTTTATTCATTTTAGTCCTCTATTTTGATAAATAATCTCAATCATAGTAATTCAATTCAATAATCATTTCCAACTGACCTCAATATAATACTATGCAAAACAATATAAATACAAAAAATTAAAGTGATCTTAATCTTAGAAATACAAATTGAAGAGTCAAGTTACTTGTAATTGACTCTTGCCTTTCATTTCCCTCTCGACGACTCTACGTCGTCTTTAGTTGCAATAGTGGTTGAAAGTTAGAAGAATTTCAAAGTTTTCTTTCTTTTCTTTAGCTATGGTTAACAGTGGGTGAATGGAGAAGATGGCGATTCTCCAGTCACCTGAGCCTTTTATACTTTAGTTAACATTTGATTAATTTAATTGATCTTAATTAGTTAATTATTTTATTATTAAACTTAAGTTAATCTTAATTGATTTTTTAGTGGAATCATCATCAATTTCTACTACCCACTATTCTAATTGACTTTATTTACCATTTTGGTCCTTTAGATAATTGTTATCTAGGTCCCCAAACCTTTTTCTAATTAAAAATTTATAGAGATTAAACTTTTACAATTTAGTCTCTGGGCCTTAATTACCCACAGTTTTGACTAATTAATTCATCAATATAGTAACTCTATAAATATTCATATTTAATATCTATGAACTCGATTTACAGAAATGAGGTTTCAAAATTACCTTTTTCGATGCCACTAGAAACTGGGTCATTTTAATTCTCTTGCCTTAAGAAAATTTGTCCTCGAAATTTACCTTGAAAGAGGTGAGGATATTGAGATCTCATTGTTTCTTTTGGTTCCCAAATCACTTCTTTTTCTCTATGACTTCGCCACAAGACTTTTATTAGTGGCACGTGCTTATTTCTCTGCTTGTTTACTTCTAGAGCTAATATCTTTACCAGTTCTTCTTCACATGATAAATCAATCTAAACTTCAATTGTCTCTACCGATAAAATAAAACTCCAAATAAAATATAAAATTGAAAGAATATAAGTACTTTATAACAAAATTTGACACCTCAAAAGTCTTCACTACTCATCAATAACTCTTCCAATGTGTGATCCTCATCATTAAAATTTCTGACTT
Source organism: Gossypium raimondii (assembly GCF_025698545.1). NCBI lineage: Eukaryota > Viridiplantae > Streptophyta > Magnoliopsida > Malvales > Malvaceae > Gossypium > Gossypium raimondii. The sequence goes on along the minus strand of NC_068570.1, from coordinate 28,422,657 downwards.
TAGCAACTACATGCTCAATAAAGTGTAAATACCGCACTTCTTGAGATGTATCAACTAGTCCCCAAAAATAGTATTTCACTCTTTGCCCATTCACTAAAAATAGTTGGCCATCTTTTGTTTCCAATTCAAAAGCGCCATTGGCAAGAACTCGATTAATCTTGTATGGTCCCGACCACCGAGATTTCAATTTTCTTGGGAATAGCTTAAGACAAGAATTAAACAACAAAACTTTGTCTCGGTGCATCATGATGAAATTTAGTTTTCTCTTTGTACAACTTGGCATTTTCATATGTAAAGAATTGAAATTCATCAAGTTCATGTAGTTAGAATAATCGCGCCACTTTAGCCAAATTTGGATCAAGATTAAGTTCCTTGATTGCCCAATATGGTCTCTTTTCTAACTCAATAGGCAAGTGGCAAATCTTCCCATAGATGATTCATTATGGAGACATCCAAAACGAGTTTTATATGTTGCCCGATATGCCCATAAAGTATCATCTAATCTAGCTACCCAATATTTGTGAGACGGATTCACTATCTTATCTAATATTTGCTTAATCTCGAGATTAGGCACCTCTGTCTAACCACTCACTTGCAGATGATTAATAGTAGCAATCCAATGGTGAACACTTTATTTTGACAAGGCATTTTCCATTTTTTTTATTGCAAAAATGTGATCCCTCATCACTTATGAGTGCATGTGGTGCCCCAAATCTTGAAAAAATATTTTTCCTCAAAAATTTTAACACAGACTTCGTATCTTTAATTGGTCACCCTAATGCTTCCAACCATTTAGATGCATAGTCATCAGCTAAAATATATACAGGTTCCCAAAAGAAATTGGAAATGGTTTAATGAAGTCTATCCCTCACACATCAAATATCCCAACTTCTAGCATTCTTTTTTGAGGCATCTCGTCCTACTTAGAAATATTTCCTATTCACTGACATTAATCAAATTGTTTGAAAAACTTGTAAGAGTCTCTAATCATTATAGGCCAATCAAGCCCAGACTGCAACACCTTCTACACTGTCATTTTTCCTCTAAAATAACCCTTACATGTTGAATCATGACATCCCTCAAGAATTTAATCAATCTTCTCCTCTGCTATATATCGTCATATAAGTTTATCTATACATTGTCTAAAAGTGTAAGGCTCCTCCCAAACATAATCCTTGGAATTATGCATGATTTTGTTCTTTTGCTGAGTTGAAGCATTCATTCGGAAATACCCCTTTTACCAAATAATTGACTATATTAGCATACCAAGGTATTGTTAGATGTTTTCCTTGAATTCGATAACACTTTAGTCTAAACAACTATTCATAAAAAAATTCTCATTTATAACTAAATTACCGCCAAGGTCACCATCTAATTCTACTCGAAAAAGATGGTCAACTACTAGATTTTCAATACTTTCTAATCCAAAATCCAAAGGTCAAATTCCTGCAAGGGTGAAACCCATCATATCAACCTCGATTTTGTTTATTTCTTTTTCATGACATATTTCAAAGCATAATGATCGGTGTACACAAAAAAATTAGTAGCTATTAAATAAGGACGAATTTTTTTGCATACAAATAGCACAACTAACATCTCTCTTTTTTTATTGTGTAATTTGTTTGTGGAATTAAAAGTCTTGCTAGCATAATTTATAGCAAGAAAAAAATTTCCTCTCTTCTACCCCCAACACAACTCTAACAATATAATCACTAACATCGAACATAATGACAAATGGCTCATTCCAATATGGACTTATAATTAGAGGATCCATTATCAACCTATCTTTCAGAACATTAAATGCTTTCAAAATTTCTTTATCAAATAAAAATGGTTTATCATTCTAGAGGAGGCAATTTAACAATTTAGCAATTTTATAAAAGTCTTGAAAAAACCACCACAAAAAACAATCATGGCCGAGGAAATTTCGAATTGTTCGAAGATGGAGAAGGTAATTTCTCAAATACTTCAATCTTAGTCTGAAAAACTTCAAGTCCTTTCTTAGAAATTTAGTGTTCTAAAACAATGCCCTCGTTGACCATAAAATGACACTTTTCCAAATTCAATATCAAATTAGTTTCTTCACATCTTTCTAAAACACGCTTCAAGTTAGAGAGACTCTTAGTATATAAGTGGCCATATACTAAAAAATCATCCATGAAGATATCCATTCCTTCCTCAATCATGTCGGCAAATATGGATTTCAATGATCTGCCACTATTTACACTGCTATTTATATCCCTTTTCACATAATTTTAGCTTGTTTAATAAGTAAAGCAAGTCATTTTAGTACTAATTCATGTTTTTATAGTTGAAGTAGTTAAGTTATTCTTTTTAATAGTTTTTATGATATTTTGATACTTAAACAAAGTTATGTGGTTGTGTAGGGTGAATTGGGAGCTAAATATGCAACTTTGGGCTGAAACTACTACCAAAGTCATGGCAACAAAGCATAGAAGTCGTGACATTAAAAACAGACTTGAAAATAGCCTCGAGTGCAAAAATAGAGCGAATGTCTTGAAATTGGGTTACGGAAGTCACGACATTGAAGACAAATGCGAGGGAGGGCCACAAATAGAGTTAACCTCATGACAAGTAAGGTGCTCTACGTCGCGATGGTTTCCCAAGCATGTTAGCTACATTTTCAAGGGCAATTCAGGGTTTTTTTCTTAGTTAAAACCCTACTTGCTGTAATAAGTAGAGGGGCACTTTAGTACTTTGATTTTGACCTATATAATTCACCTTGTAACCAAAATTAAGGGGGACTTGATCAGATTTCGTACGTTTAATTTCAGTTTTGATTTATTCCTTAGTTTAGTTTTCTTTTATGTTTTCTTAAGCAGAATTCTTATATTTTGAAGTTAGAAGATTGAGAGCGGAGATTTTTCTGAATGCGTGTTGTTACCTTAATTAATCTATGAGCATTCTCTTCTCTATTCTATTTATTTATATCTCTGTCATTAATTCAATTAATTGATTTTTGTATGAATAGTAGAAGAAACTTGTGCTTTATACATATCTCACATGAGTCGATTGAGTGAGTAACTATCTAAAATTAGGTATTTATTCATGCTAAATAACTCGATTAGAATTTGAACTAATTGGGTAGTTAACATGAGTAGTTTTATCACCATCTTAATTTAGAATTTGCACTACTAATTTGTAACTCGATTAGACTAGTATGTTTTCAAATGTTCGGTTTAATAATAATTTTCAACAACTTAGCAATCCCTTAGGTACGATCCTTGGAATACTTCAAAAGTGTTTCGTTGTAAACTTAACTATATTACAATTTGACCTATTCATTAGCAGGAATTACACTTTAATTCTTTATCTAATTTCCATATTTCTAAGCCTCAGTGCACACACATCGAGGCACAGTCAATTATATATCTCATAAATGTGGCAGGAGCATTACATAGGCCAAAAGTCATCCTTTGGAACATATATGTACCAAACAAGTATGTTAAAGTTGTTTTGACTTAATCATGTGGATGAATTGGGATTTGATGATATCCTAAATACCCATCTAAAAGCTATTAAAATGCATTTCCTACTAGTCTATCTAATGACCATGTTCGTAAAAAACAAACAATTTTATCAAACAATTTAAAAGTGCTATGTTAACTACAAGCGGATAGTGTCGATTGTAATATTTGTAGTGTTAATGGAACACTAGAGCATTCCAAGTATCGAACCCAAGTGATTGCCGGTAAATATATTTATCAAGTTAATTACAAGTTAAGCAATTATTAATCTAATCGAGTTGAAAATTATTAGTGAAAATTTCACAATAAAATGTTTATAAACTAAATTTACACCATCAATTAAACTAACTAATCTAATTTTCTTCCCCATTTCTTTAGACAATGTAAATGATAAAATGATCATCGGTTGATTTGTTAATTGGTAGCTAAGCTAATAAACCTATATCGATTATATTTTTTGTCACTCTTAGCTAAGAATATTTTCTCGGTCTCATCTTAGACTAAATGATACCACCTAGGTTCTCCTCTTGGTCTCACCTAGGCATATAGATCTCCGTTCAGTCTCACTATTTGACACGATTATATCAAACTATCTAAGGATAAACTCTCCTCTCAATCTCATTTATATGGATTTTCCACTAGAGGCATTAATTCTAGCGTATTAAACATTTCGATATAACTAAAAAATAAATTAATCAAAATAAACATTAACGTAAACTAACAGACAACCAATAAATCAATCATCAAACAATTTAACACATAATTAAACTTAACTTTCAAACAAGCATTTTATCAAACACATAGTTGGCATAAAATAAAAGTAAAGAGTTTGAGAAAATGCTCATTTAATTTATTGGATCCGATGATGCCCAAGAGTTTGACTCTCTCTTTTACATTGTCTTCAACAAGAAGAAAGAAATAAAACAACAAAAGGAAAATATATTCTAAAAAGAAAGAAAAGAAAACCTAATATAAAAAGTTGAAACGAAAATAAAAGAAAAGAAAAATCCTAACCTAAAACAATGAAAACCTAAGGAGAGTGTTCAACCATAAAAAATCTCTAAAAACTAAGGTTTCTAAATTTGCATTATAGCATAATAACATTTAAACTAACATTGACAATTATGCCGTTAAATGAAAAACAAACTTAAGCTTGTTTGACATAAAATTGCCCTTACAATTTTTTACCTATCAAGCTTGGTTATCGTGATACCCACAAATATCTTCTGATTAGGAGTCTTTGGGGTCTTGGTATCGCGATACCCATGGTCTGGTATTACGATACCACTGTAGATGACCACTATTCTCTTCATTTGAACACTGTCAAGGGTATCATGACTTCCATGCTTTTATATCGTGATACCTCTCTTCTTGATGATGTTTTCTTCATGTTTGGGTCACCATGGACTCCTTACACCACTCAATCACATTGTTAGGTTCCCTATGGCACAATTGGCCAATTTGGGTCTAAAAAATGGCATAAAACTAATAAAAACAATTTATGAACAACAAAACTAAAAATAAAAAAAACATGTAAAAGACAATTAAATTGCTTGAGAATAGGCTACTCAAGTGTATTAAAGATTCTGATTAGACGTATCAAATTACAGTAGATCAAACTCCCCCACACTTAAGTCTTTGCTTGTCCTCAAGCAAAAACACAAAACATGCAAACGACGACTCTTGGACCAAATTGAACAAAAGGTAACACGATTGTTGAATATCAACTTTGTACAAAGACTATCTCACATACAACTTTAGGATTGATATTTAGCTTACTTAAATACTCCTAAAGCAAACAAGCTTTGTTCAATAGGTTAAAGAACTAACAAATATGGAGGTGATTTAAATGAATACGTGCACAATTGTGTTATCCATCAACATAGACTATGTAGATACATCATAGACACAAAAAGAGAATAAAAAAATTCATTAGAGCAAATATAAACAAGTCAAGAAAATTGCGTAAAAGAAATGTTGAAGTCACATAGGTCTTCTAGGCTTATAACGTTTAGAGGCTTAGGACGGTTGGGATCTTAAATAAAAGGTAGTTCAAAATGGCTTCAAGCACTAGAAACAGTGAAGCCTATGAAATTGTCCCCTACACATCCTCAAATTATTCATTAAGCTCACCTCCTTATTTCGCCTTCCTTATCTCTCCAACGATTTAGAAGATACTATTTGATATTGGTGCATACAGGGAGTTAGCAAGAACTAATACATTACGAACTAAAAGATTTCTTTTGAGGCTCAAAAATGATTTTTCATTTAAGTTCTATTTCTAAATTTTTCACTCTTTCAATCACAATTGCTTTTATTCCAATCAGTTTTCTTTTAACCATTGCATTGCTTTTATTCGCTCAATTTTCTTTTTTGTTCTAAATCACTTAGCAAGGGTCTATATGCACCATATCAGACAATCTCTTCTCTCTCTTTTTTTCAAGTCCATATTCATACCACCCTAATGTGTCTACCTAACCCTCAACATCTATGGCTCGATGTCCATTTATAGTGCATCTACAAACAAGGATAAGAAAGGGTTGAGTTTTTACTCATTTAGGCTTAAGGTTCCAATGATTCAAGTTTATCAAGAAAGGATTATTAAAGGCTCAAATCATGGAAACTAAAGGTATATAGCATAAAGGTTGGTAGTTTAGGCTCTTGGCTAACCAAACAATGCATTACGTGCTTCCCAAAAATTTCACAAAACACAATTTATATCATGCCTACATTTATTCAAATGAACAACTGATTCAAGCATTATTTATCAACAAGTATCTATACAATCTATCTATCCTTTGGCACAATTCGTACATTTTTCCATAAGAACAATTACCTTTAGTCTATTATGCAATTTAACCTATTGAACTAACTAGTCTATTTTAAAAGAATTTAATTATCTAGTATCAATCAAAATTTGCATTCTTGACAATAAAAAGTACTTCATTCAATATTCACAATCAATAACCAATCACCAAAATGGTTCAAGCACCATGCGAAAAGAAAAACAAAATTAAATAAAAATAAGGGAAATTTTTATGAAAAATTTTGATTTTTTTAAAAATTTTGCAAAAATAGAAAATATGCAAACAAAACACACAAAGATAAAAATCTATGTACACTCCTACACTTAAGTTACACATTGTCCCCAATGTGCCCTAACTAAAGATAAAGTTTAAGGAAACTCCCTTTATCCAATGTAAATGCAACAAAATGGTGGAGTAATCCTCAAACTTTGTTGAAGCTCTCAATGTTGTGTAGCTCTTGGTGGGTAGGCTTGCATAGAAAAACAAAATAAACAAACCAAAAATAAAATAATCAAAATATAAAATAAAAAGAAATAAGAAATAACATAAATAAAAATTATTAAAGTCCTTAGTAATCGGGGTGATTCGTATCACCACCATAAGAGAACTTTCATGAGGCCCTTGACACTTTGAATCGATGTTTGTTCTTTACTGTCGAGACAACGGCTTCCCTTTTTGATAAAAAAAATTGGCCCGATTGGGAATATCATGCTTGACCTCTTTCATCAGAGTGTTTATTGTGGCTTAACATTCAACGACTTCTAATATTTTCTCCATCGTTTTTTTACAAGGAGGACACAATAGCTTGTAATGAAGAAATGCTCTCCTCCAACATTCCAAAACATGTAGCAATGGATGGATATTCAATATACTCACCATTCTCCATATTACTTTTTGAATAGTAAAATGGAGAATACGAATCATATGTTGAGTAATTATCTGACCACCTTTGATTATAGTTACCCATCTCGATTGCATATCCATATGAACCATAAGGATGTTCATATGGATACTCTTGTCTTCCATAAGCACAATCATAACTCCAATGGATTGTTGAATCTCCATTCGTTGAACTCGTCCTCTCGTTGTATTCGTATTGGTCTTTCAACCACCTCTATCTATTGTTATTAAACATAATTAAGTTAAATCTTCAACAAGGAAAATTAAAATTAAAACACAAAAAAATAAAACACTATGTAATTTCCTTGTCTTTCAACTAACTTACACCATTAAAATCCTCGACAACAGTGCCAACAACTTGATCACGTGTGCAGAAAATAAACAATTTTATAAAACAATTTAAAAGTGTAGTGTTAACTACAAGTGGATAGTGTCAGTTGTAATATTTGTAGTGCCAATGGAACAGTAGATCATTCTAAGGATCAAACCTAAGGGATTGTCAGTAAATATATTTATCAAGCTAATAACAAGTTAAGCAATTACTAATCTAATCAAGTGATAACTTTTTAGTGAAAATTCCAAAATAAATTATTTATAAACTAACTAAACTATTTTTCTTCCCCATTGCTTTAGACAATGTAAATGATAAAACAATGGCCGATTGATTTATTAATTGGTAGCTAAGCTAATAAACCTATACTGATTGTATTGTTTGTCACTCTTAGCTAAGAATCTCCTCCCGATCTCATCTTAGACTAAAAGATACCATCTAGGTTCTCCTCTTGGTCTCACATATGCATATAGATTTCCTTTTGTTCTATTATTTAGCACGATATATCAAACTATCTAAGGATAAGCTCTCTTCTCGGTCTCATTTATAGAGATTTTCCACTAGAGGTGTCAATTCTAGCGTATTAAACATTTCGATATAACCGAACAATCAATTAATCAATATAAACATTAACTTAAACTAAAAAACAACCAATCAACGAACCATGAAACAATTTAGCAAATAATTAAACTTAAATTTCAAACAAGGATTTTATCAAACATGTGGTAGGCATAAAATAAAAGTAAAGATTTTGAGAAAATGTTCATTTAATTGATTGGAATCCGATGAAGCCCAAAAGTTTGATCCTCTCCCTTTTACATAGTCTTCAACGAGAAGTAAGAAATAAAACAACAAAAATAAAATATGTTCTATAAAAGAAAAGAAAAGAGAACGAAATCTAAAAAAGTGAAAAGGAAAGAAAAGGAAAACCCTAACCTAGAATAATGAAAACCTAATGAGAGTGTTCAGCCACAAAAACTCTCTATAATCAAAGGCTTATAAAATTGTATTTATAGCCTCCTACCATTTAACCTAACATTAACCATTATGCCCTTAAATTAAAAATAGACTTACGCTTGTTAGCCATAAAATTGCCCTTACATTTTTTTAACCTATCAAGCTTGGGTATCACGATACCTATAAAAGTCTTTAGATTGGGAGTCTTGGGGATCTTGGTATCGCGATACCCATGGTTTGGTATCATGTTACCACTATAGATGGTCTCTATTCTCTTCATTTCAATACTGTCAAGGGTATGACGACTTCCATTCTTCGATATCATGATACTTCCCTTCTCGATGATAACTTTTTTCATGTTCGTGCCACCATGGATTCTTTACACCACGCAATCACATTGTTAGGTTCCCCATGGCACGATTGGCCAATCTGAGTATAAAAAATGGATTAAAACTAATAAAAAATTTTATTAACAACAAAATTAAAAATGGATAAAAACATATAAAAGACACTTAAATTATTTGAAAATAAGCTTCTCAAGTGTACTAGAGAGCTTGATATGACATATCAAATTACGGTAAATCATCTAACATCTAATCAATAAATGGTAACTGAAAATGATCATTTTGTGTGACATCATTAAGCTTCCTATAATCAACATATACACACCAAACAGTAATTGTTCTTGTCGAAATTAACTTTAACACGCTATACTTGACCCGGTCGCTGAGCCCAAGTTCTAAGACGCTACACCACTGTTTCACATCGATTATATCATAATTGTCACATTTAATATACAAGGATCTTCATTTTATTTTGTTACTATAACAATCATGCGAATATTAAGAAATGCAAAGTCAAATTAATGTTTAAGTATGTTAATATACGATATACAAACATAAAATGGACATGCATCGAGCATTGAGACCACTTAGCCAATTTTCCCAAAAATGTTATGTAGGTATTGCTACTAAAGGAGTGGTACTGATACCACATGAAAATTAATACCAAACTTGTATTCTATTTCTCACCAAAATTCCCAAACTTCGAAAACTATCGGTACCTTTCGCAAGGTATCGATAAATTTACCCCGAATATCAATACTCGGGCTAGGGTATCAATACTAAATCTATATTTTGTTTCCCCGCACTTTTGAAAATACAGAGGTACCATTTTTAAAAACAAAATATCAATACCTCTACTCTAGACTATAAAATCTCAGAATACATCAACATTAAAACCATTCAAACTTAATCCTAAACAACATGTTTCATTCACCTAGTTAAGGAAACATCAAAATGTCCAAAATAGGTGTAAGAACACTTACACTCAAAATTTAGAGTAGGGATTTAGGCTACCTCTAAATTCTCAATTACATAATGAATCATCTTCGAGCAACTATTGCAAAACACTCACCAAAAATATGTTTTTTACAAAAAGTCGAAAACTTAGACAAGCTTTTCCTTGTCTTTATCTCTATTTGTAAAAGGTCCTAACGAATCTGAAACTTCAACACAATAATTCACACAACAATACATTCAAAAATCAGCTAAGGACTCACCACAAGCAATCAAAAACATAAGCCTAAGATATGTTCTCATGTAGCAGAAACCTTTAACATAATCAACTTGAAATCCAAATATCTCGATCTGCACTTAATTTTTTGCACGAAACGAATTCCATTCATTTACATATTCATCTATGACTAATTTCCAACCTTTAAATTATACTTTTTTAGATGGTTGGTTTTTAGGTTGATTTATAATTTTGGGTAAATTGCTTCATAAAAACTCTTAGTTTTGACTCTTTTACAAATCAGCTTTATTTCCAAAATTAGAGGTATTTAAAACTCATTTTCAAAAATTGATTTAATGTCCTAATAGCCATTGCCGAAAACATTATCGGTTACCAAACTTATGAAATTCAAAGCACATATAGGCTAAAATTCTTAAAATACCCTCGAAACTTCCAAGCCTAATTTTGGGGTGTGACATTAAATCATTCTTCTCATTGGCCACAACTTTCATTCCACTTTTCTTGGGCATAAATTGGGTCGGACTAACCCATTTGCTATTGAAAATCATGTAAATGATCCTAGGGTCTAACCACTTTGTTAACTATTTCTTCACAACTTCTTTCATACCTAGGTTTAGACGACGCTGAGCATCCACACCTACTTTCATTCCCTTTTCGAGTAGAATTTGTGTTGACATAGTGTGGGACTAATGCCTTTAATGTCAGCAATTTTCCACCCAATAGCCTTCTTATGCTTTTTCAACACATTGAGCAAAGCTAGCTCTCCTTCAGAAGATAAATGGGCTGAAAGGATGATCGATAAAGTATTGTTCTCTACTAAATACCCATATTTGAGAATCTATGGAAGAGGTTTTAATTCTAAACTCTGGGGTTTATTCACTGAGGTATCATGTTATCAAAAGCATCTTCTAATGGTCCAAGAGGTTCCTTATGATTCCTCCACCAATCTAGTTAGTTCACAAGATCTTTCTCAAACTTTACATCCAACTCATCTTTCCCACCCGACTCTGGACCTTCAAAGTAACACGGTTCAACTTTAAAAAAATGACTACCTCCTTGATCAAAACCCAATTCTCTCTCAGAAGATATCATACTTCCTAAATCTGAAAAGGGCTCTATCTCACACTTCTCTTGTTCCTCTTTCATATTAATATACATTACCTTCTGAAATAATTAGACTGAAATTTTAGCCACCTTATCAACACTCTTTATAGTCTCTATTTCCTCATCTTCAACCATCATTCCATGTTCAACAACCCGATTATTCCCCCATGCAACATCATTATGGCTAACATTATCCAATAGCATAATCATCGCATTAGAATTTTACTCCAATTGCTTCCACCAACTATAATATCTAATTGAGGCTTGTTGCTTCTAACCCTTCATAAAATTATTGTTGTTGCACCGCTATATCGACATCACTAACGATCAATCTACAAAGTATCTTCTTAAAATGGTCCCATGCTTGTCCCATCATTCATTCCCATGCTTCTTAAATTTGAATAACTCTTCATAAGCAATGAAAATAGTAGTCATTGGCCAATTTTAATCGTAAAAATAGTTGAAAAAACTCCTCAAATGTACGAACAGTATTCGGAGGCAAGTAAAAGCAATCAAATTGCATCACTTGAAAATCTAGAATAAACATCGTACTACATATATGCTTGAATTGCCGTAAAAATCCAACCGGATACCTTGCTTTAGCATTACAAAATTAGACATTCTCTAATTTCCAAGTTAATAATCTCGTATTTATTTTGAAATGAAGAACACTTATATTGGGCACGACAATATTAGATCGTAACCATTTTCAGTCGAAGAACATTTTATCAATAAAAGAAGCCATTCTACAAAAATACAAACAATAAAAAAAATAAAAATACAACCCTAGATATCCACAACTATGAGACGCAAAGCTAATGATTAACAAAAAGGAAAACCACAAAATACTACTATTATAATGCAATTTAAATAGACAAGCACCATATCTAACTATTGTTGATTTACAAAGTATCTTTCCAAAGAAAGCATGTAATTCGGCCAACAAGAAAATATCACAAAAAATTCTCCCCCACAACGGTGCCAACAACTTGATTTTGTCTCGGTATGTGTGCATCGAGCAATGAAATATGCAAATGAACTAAGGAAAGAAAATACAGTGACTACAGGTGTGACAATCGAGTTGTAATAAAGATGTTGCAATGGAACACGAAGTATTCAAATGATCAAACACAAAAGAGAACATGTGACTGAATGGCTACGAACAAATAAAATGTATGGGAAAGTATACTAGGTTACTAAAGCAACTAGTTAGCACGACAATCGAAAAGGTATGTGGTTATAAAGACTCTAAATAAAAGTACTACAATACATGTATTCAATAAATTAATTTAATAATTGAGAAGCAAAAGTAATTGGATAATTTATGTGCTAGGAATGAATTTAAAATTAAGCACTCAAATTACTAATATCCTTGTCTAATTAAACCTCACCTCTCGGTCTCGATTGAACCTAACAAGAAATCTAATCAAATTATCCTCTTGGCCTTAATTGATTATATTGAACTAAATGAATAGATGCGCAATAGGATCTCCACTCGGTCTTACCTATCTTCATTTTCACTTAGAGGCATCAATTCTAAGTTTCCTATTTCATTCAATTTAGTCCATAGATCTAAAATTTCATACACTAACACATCAATCAATCAATCACTCAAAAATTTCAGTTCATGCCCATAACATTATCAAATTAACAATACAATTTCATACAAAAAAAACAGCAAAAGAATGAAATCACAAAGTGTAGAAATGCTTAATATTTTTTGATGAAATCTTTGATCCAAATGAAATCCAAATTGCATTCCACCAAGTAAAGTAAGCTCGTTTTCTAGAATTCTTCAATATAATAAAAAGAACATGATTTCAAGTAAAATTGATAACCTACTAATTGGTCTATGTACTATTTTATTGAACAACCTTAAAAACCTAGAAAATGAAAATTGATCTAATGAAATAACTAACCTAAAAGGTCTCTACTAAATGGCTCCTAAAAGTAGTATTTATATGTTTAAAAGGTTTGACCTAAGATTTACAAAAATAACCCCCTAAAAATCTGATTTGTAAGCCCTTTGACCCAATTTTACCTTTAAATTGCCCTTGCTGAATTGACATCATCACACTTCAATGTCGCGACATCAGTACATAATGTTGCAACCTCGTTGGCAGTTAGGTCCCCAAATCATGTTGATTCAGTCCATTGTTGTGACATCGACCTTGGTGGTCACAAACTTGACCAGCTCGATTGAATCTTTTATTCGTATCTGAGGTTGATATTGCGACATCAGTACACCATTGTAATGTTGGATTTGGTTCCCTAAGTGTAGTATATTAGTTTGTACACTTGTAATTTTTTCAAATAGATTGGTTAATAAAATTTTTCATGAATTACATTAATACCTTTTTCATATTTTCCTCATGTGGTTTTTGTATGTAAAGAAAATGCCGCGCCCCATATTTTTATTTTTAATTTCGTCAGTTCATGTGCAAGCAAGTTAAGTAGCCTAGTGCTAATGGGCTTAATAAATCTCCCTGAGATCCTATTTTTAAATCCCTTCGTCTACATATTTTTATTTATTTTTTAGCATTAAAAAGGTTGGTCAACACCCCCTTGCCGTCTACCCAAAGTTGCCATAAGGGAGAAGATTCTTTCATCCGTTAAAGTTGTTATTCTTTCTTCCAATAGCGCATGTTTTTCTCCTTATGTTCCTTCACTTTTCCTTATTTCCCCTTGAACCCTCCCTTTCCACATTTTCCTTCTCCCCCATTGACCTTGCCATCCCATGCAACTAGATACCTAAAATCCCCATTTTCTTTTCATTTCAACTTTCTCTCCTCCTTTTTCTCTTTTTTCCTCCTTCTTCAACCACCATTTCTTTTACATTTTGCCACCATATCACAATTGTTGGCCACCACTTTATCACCAAATCACCACCATGACACCACTAAAACCTCTCCCCTCTTTAACTCCTCCTTTACATTTCATCACTGTCACACCGTTGCTGCACCATTGTCGTGCCATCGTAGCACCACCACACCACCATGGTCGTTAGTCACCATTCTTCATCGCTTTTCATTTTCTCTTCATTTCATTAGTTTTTATTTAATTTCTATTCTGCCTCTCCTATTTTCATAGATCGTTTCTATATTCTAATTTAATCATTTCTTTTATTTTTGATGATGATGACTGCTTAGATAATTCTCCTCCACTGAACCATTATTCTGATAATATTTGATCTCTCCAACTCTATCTTGGTAATGTAAGTACCAATAGGAAAAGCCTATATAAATTTTCCATTGCGTGTAACCAAGTATAAGGACTGATTTTTACGTGATTACTTTTGAAAGGTTGATTTTATTATTTGGATTCTCTTCATCCATAAGAAATCAATTAGATTTCTTCATAGAAAAAAAAATAAAAGTAAGTTCTCTTTTCAATCCTTTATGAAGTAGAAATTACATTCTTGGAAAAAACTAATAAACGTATGTGATGATAATCGTTATTTGAATTGGATCAGGTGGGAGATCTATATAATTTTGCCATCACTAAAGGTTGAGGATTTGATCTAGAGGCAAGGCTAATTATCAGGTGTGGGTTTAACTTAATAGAAAAATTACATATGAGATTTATTGTCAAATATATATATTTATTCAAAATTGAAACCTTGTTAAAGATCTCCATAATGTGAAATACCGAGAATACATTATTTATTCAAAAAGGGATGTTAAATTCATAAAAAAGGGTGATACAGAAGTAAGTACTTCAAACTGATCATTTTATGATCATATGAAGTAAATGATGTGGTTTAATAATTGTTGTGAAATTATGTATATATTCCCATTTCTCATGATGTGTGATATAATGACATTATATGATAGGCATGATATATAAATAATGCCACCAATATTGAAATTGAGATATGATTCGCATGTAAAGAGGAAACTTTGGCAGTTTTACTGCAATAGAAAGTGGCTTGACCACAACGTTATTCAGTGACTTGACCACAATGATATATAGTGGCTTGACCACAATGATATACAATGGCTTAACCACAACGTTATCCAGTGGCTTGACTACAACGATATACAGTGGCTTGTCCACAACGTGGTGTGTTATTGGATGGACGAGTTCTCTGGAACTCTTTTAAGTTGAATTCACATTGAGCTTTAAAAGCTCACCCCATTTAAATTCCTCACTTTTCAGATGACCCTTAAGGTTAGGACATAGGCATGGCTGAAGGAGGAGTACTTGGATGTTTTCGTATCAACAATTATGATTTTTTTCAATCTTCCACTGCGACATTTTCAAATTAAGATGTTTACTTCAAATGCTCAAATTTAGTCTTTTCAAAGTTATTCGATTTCTGAAAATATCTGCCCAAAGAAGTTCAAAGAGATTACTTTAGATTTTCTTAAGCAAATCAGCACGCTAATTTTAAATAAAAGAGATAACGATTTTTGAAAGAAAATAGTTAAATGTTTTCTGCTCCATCATCATGGCCAACATGATATTTGAGATTCGACCATAACGTCTAGGTCGGGTTTAGGGGGTTACAAAAAAATAGAAGCAAATATTAGCTCACTGGTTACCTAATGTTTAACTAATACTTGTAGACGAAAAGATAGCTTATATTTGTAGACGAACCTAAACATGTCATTAGTCTAATAAAAAATGAGAAACTCGATTAAAAGACTACTATTTCATCTATCAAGTCCAATTGGAGAGATGTTTTGTCTTAGGCATCAGAACGGATGACTCCTAGAAGATAGAGACATAGATGCCATTGACTGAATTGATAGTACATCGACTGGACCCAAGCAAAATAGGTCTTGAATCTGTTTATGGATTTATTCACTTGTGACGTTCATAGTGTTTCATACGTTAATCCTGAGTGGATGATGGATTATGTTTGCGTGACTAGTATACTTTTATGTAGGTCAAAGATTGAGTTCAAATAGATTAGGAACCGAAATCTAGTGCGTTGGGTATACGAATTTTGCAGTATGTAGCATCATTCATAATAGTGGAATTCATAGCTCAAGACATGGGTAAACGATATCCGTTCACTAGCATTGCATGATAGATGAAAAGTAAACGTGGTCACAGTCATTCATCATTGTGATGAATGACTTGATTACTATTTGATAGTAATTGACTTTTCATGAAGGAAGATGTAATGGTTACCATGAGATAAAATAGAATAATATCGGGAGAGTGGATTTATCCCAAAAAGATTAATAATATCCTATGAGGGTAACACATTTATGACAAGGTCATTGGACGAGCATTGATCGAGTAGCTTTTGTAATGGTATATTATTAGGGAGAGCTCCGCCACGATACTATAGTGGAATGATTTCGTGACTAAATGAGTTTACAATTAATAGGTGAAAAGCTGAAACTTTATTATAAATCTGTAATGACCTGATTTCTAGTGGTGTTAGAAAATACGAAAAACTATTTGAGCCTTAATCACATATGTCCAATTGGTCCCTCTACTATCTCGTTGAAACCATAAATGAATTGCATGATGAACCAAATGAATAGAAATGGATAGAACTGATTAATTTAGAGAAATGAGTTACATTCAGAAATGAATGTGGTTTCTCACTTAGTATGGAAATGATCTGATAATTAATTTAAATTTTTTAAATTATTATTTAATTAAATAATTGAAGTTTGAAAATGGAATTAAATTAATTTTTCATTTAAAATCCATTGAATGTAGAAATTAAATATATTTTCTCATAGATTCTTTTATGGTAAAGTTGTCATGATTTTAAAGGGATTAGAATTTGGTTGAGAAAATTAATTAATTTAAATTAATTTAATAAGTAATGTCTATTTTGAGAAATAAAAAAACATGTACTAGGTTGAATTAAAGTGTTGGGTTAAAAGTCCAGGAAGCACATATAATTGGATCCAGCATAAGAGAGGCTGAAATCCCCATCATAATACATATGAAGGAAGCACACCATATTAGCCCCTCTCTCTCGTAGTTTAACTAGGGGATTGTTTTTCTATTAAATAGGCATTAAATGCATTCTACTAATTCAACTAGGGTTTCACTTTCTCTCCTTATAATTAGATGGCACTGATAGGGCTAAAAATACAGTAAGTTATATACAACTTTGAGATATTGTTATTCTGCCAGAAAATAGTGATAAAGGCTGTCTCTTTAGTTGCTTAGAAGTTTCTAATTTCATGACATCCATAAATGATGTCGGGACCTCAACTCCAATTTGCAATACTTGTTTCCTCACTCTCCTCAACTAGTCCCTGCAAAAGCCTTGTCCCACAAATAAGTCTATTTTGGAAGTATAATTGTTATTTTATTTATAAGAGTTTAAAACACACTAAAATTTGCAATTGAAGTTGAAATGTATCCTAAGTATGAAAAACACTAAACAACTCCTCTAATTACCCAAAAAAAATCATTTTAAGTTCTTAAAGAACCTAATTTGTCATATCGAAATATGGCACCTCACTTCACCAACAGCCATATAGCTTACTAAATAGCTTTTTAAATGCAAATGTTCAAATGATTTATGTTTAAAAATATAATTGGGTGCAAGGTGCCTGACCTTTGACTATATTGTTATACTTGGCGAAGGTAGGGTCTTTGACGTTGTATTTGCCTTGGACTTGTTTGGCAATGAGATGGGAATATGTGTTGTTGGAGGTATTGAAAGCAAATATAAGTCCATATTACCATTCATTTTCTTTGTATCAATCTACAATATTACTAACCCAAATCCATTCTTCCTCGTCGAGTTGTCAACATAAAGCATCCAATTTTTGTTGAAGTAGGTTCAAGCTATAAAGGCCTAATTGATCTTTGACCGATGAAGCAATTCCCATATACACTGGTTGGTTAAGTTAGACATATTTGATAGAAGAACCTCTGGGAATTGAGCATTCCACGATAAAGTCTGCCCAAGCTTAGGTTTTCACTGTTCTCCTTGGTAAAAATTTCAAACCAAATTCACTCAATTCAATACTCTATTAACCATCCAACCTAAAGAATCAAACCTATTCAAAATATCCTTCAAAGATTGGTCTAACAATACAAAAATAGGATTTTCTTGGAAATATGCTTCCTTGTAAAAAATAATAGAGTTAACACCACTTTTTCTATCTTTGAATAGTTTAACTCACCAATCAGCAAGGCTTTACCAACATAATTGAAAGGGTTCTGGTGAGCTACCTCTTTCTTAATAAACAACGCCACCACAATTTCATCTAATACTATTATGTAGAAATGTGGATGATCATCTAGTGCAGGGGATGTAAGAATAGTAATAGAGATAAAGTATTACTTTAATTGTTTAAAATTTTTTGACAATCCTCCATCACTTAAAAGGAACCCTGAGGGGCTTGAAGAAGGGGAGGTACATGTTAACCATCTTCAAGACAAATTTATTTAATGCAACAAATTTATGTGACAATCTTTGCATTTCCTTTGTATTTTTTGAGGGGGTAGGGATAAGTTGAGAATGGCCCTAGCCTTTTCAGGATTAGCTTCAATTCCCTTGTTAGAGATCATGAATCCCAAAAATTACTCATTTCCACACCACAGGTGCACTTGGTTAGATTCAAATTCATATTATAATGTCTCAAAATGGTGAACACTTCTTGTAGGTCCTTGATATGCTGATTCATTGTTAAGCAGTTAACCAACATATCATCAACATATACTTCAATAATTTGTCTAATTTGATGTTTGAACTATTTTTAACCAATCATTTTATGTTGTGTCAATATTTTTCAACTCAAATAGCATAACTTTGTAGAAAAATTAATCATCCTCTATGATGAAGGATGTCTTCTCTTGATCTTTTTTTTTACTAATAAAATTTGGATAGAGCTCGAGAAAGCATCCATGAAGCTTATATAACTGTGGCTTGTTGAATCATCCAATAATCTACCATTGACAAGAGGAACCCATCTTTAGGGAGGCTTTGTTGAGGTTTTTGAAGACAAAATACATCACTTCCTTAATGAACTCTACAAGAAATAACTTCTCTACCTCTTGTTTGGTCGACTCAATTGTAACTTGTGTGAACCTCCATTTTTTTTCTATTTCATTAGCTTGGCACTAGGGTTCACATTCAATGAATGCTTTATAACAGTAGAGTTAATAACTTGCATTTTTTTCGTTGACCATGCAAATTGACCTACCACAAATCATAGTAGAAATTTAAGTACTTTTCAATATTTAATGAGCTTGTTTTCTAAATATTTTAGCATCTTTTATTGCATATTTGGTTTTCTTACCTTAGAGTTAAATTATTGAAAAATAATTGTTTTTACACAATATTTCAAGTTAGTTGACCTATTGGGCCAACACTAGCCTTAAGCTAGTTTTAATTCTTTAATTAAGTGTGCATGACACCTACTTTTAGGCCCAAAAGCATTAGGAATGGCGGTCGAATCACAACACAAGCTTCTGGGGTCGCAACACAATCGAGCCCATTCAAGAAGTCATATTTGAAGTTGTGTGTCGCGAAACAGGTCTTACGAAGGGAAAAAATTCATTAAGGGTGTTTTTTGTTCGTACAACTCATATTGAGTGTAATTATGGCTTGGAATTGACCTAGTTGAGCAACCAGTTTTGCATATATATAGTTAAACATAGGTTAAACTTGAGGAGCTTTGGCCAAGCCATTTTTAGGGTTTTGTTAGTATATTTAGTATTTTAATTAGGTTTTATTTTCTCTTAAAATAGTTTTATTTCTTATTCTTTGACTTGGATTCGATTTGAGTCCAAGTCTTTGTTGTTAAGTATTTTCATAATTTTCTTGTATGTTTCTATTGCAAACGACGATATCTTGATATCTCGATATCTCGATATCTCGATATCTCGATAACTATTGTGACCTAATAGGCCTGCACGGGCCTTAGGTAGTTCTAATATGTTTAATTGAGTGTGTAGGATGAAGATTTATATGCCTAATTGATGTGAAAGTAAGGAATGAGTGATGCACAAGTTTTTTGAGTTGTCAAAGCATGAAACAGAAGCAAGAAGGCATAAAATTGTGGTTGTGTCGCGCCATGCAAGGGCTATGGCGTGACATCGGTCGACGTGATGCCCAAGGATGACGAAGCTATTTTCATCTGCACAATCAACTTTATACGAAGACCTAGGACATGTCAAAGACCTATTTTGGGCTTCTAACACTCCTATAAATAAAATCTTAGAGGTTTGATGTGACTACATCATCTTAGACGCGATGAAAAACCCTAGTAGTTTAGGATTAGGATTAGATTATTTTCTTTCGTCTTTTCTAAACTATTTTTTTCCTCTTGGAATCGATTTTGATCCAAGTGTTATTTTATAATTTTGAAGTATTTGATTTATTTCTTCTTTGCAATTGACATATTTTGTTATTATGGTCAACTGATTACTACTCTATTCTCCATTTGATATCAATCCACGATTATTCTAATTCCTTTTATATTCTAATTTATTCGTATTCTTTACAGGATTAATTCAATTAAGTTAGAGATATGAATAACATGAGTGGCTAAATCCCTTAAAAGAGGTTAATGAGTGGATGGGGATGTGATTAACAGAGGATTTAGGGTTCCTTGAGAGGATTAATTGGTATAGATTAGGTGCTCTTAAACCCTAAGCTTGATAACCCTAGGATCTTATCATAGGTAAGACAAGATCGGGAGATAAGTCAAACTAGTAAATCGTAGTTTATCTTGGTTTAGAAAGTGAAGTCGAAAAGTAAGCGAGTATCAGCCAATCGATTAATTAGTTTAAGGTCGAGAGGTAATAATTGGTTAATCAATAGCTAATCCACCCTAAAACCCTAATTTGAAGTTAATTACAAACCTTAAAATGAGTTAATTTTCTTGATTGGTTTTGTCGATTTTTTCATTTTTTTTATTTTTTATTTATTTTAGTTAATTTATTTCTATCATTAATCTATTTTATGGTTTTTCATAATATCAGATTTAATTATTACAACTTAGACTTATTATTGTAAAAAGGTTTTTATAGATTTATTTCATCCTCCTTTGGATAAGATGCTCGGATTATTTCCAAGTGTTTCGTTGTAAACTATACTATATTACAATTTGACCCATGCACTTGCAGACACCACTGTTTAAATTTGTTACATCCAAAAATAGGGCCTAGGAGTTTGAGGTCTAGTGAGCTGGAGTTCACTAGTGGGCCTGGCAAGCTGAGGTCAACCATTGGTTTAGGCCTAGCGAAATATGATTGCCAGTGGGCTTAGCAAGCTATAATCGTTGTTTTAAGGCGCAAGTCCAAAGTAGGAGTAGCAAAAGGGTAATTATAAAAAAATTTTAAAAAGTCAACTTATTATCCACTTTACAACACCATTCATGCATGTAACTTTTTCCTATTTCTACTACGACTAGGGTTTCCTAAGAACATCAAAACACCTAGTGCCTATAAATTAAGATGTTTTCATTAAAAATTTCATATTCTTTTGAACAAAAAAAAACTCTCTCAATTTCCTTCATCGATTATCTTGTTGTAAAAAAAAAGAACCCAGAACTGAACTCTTAGTATTTAAGGTAATACTTTATTTCTCTATTGAGTTGATGTTTAGAAGTAATTAAAGAAGGTTTGCAACAGATGGACTAGGTTCGCGAAAAGACTAGCATGTGTGGACCTAGGTTCGCCTGTGTTTATGTATGAGTTTTAATGTGTTGTTAGTGACTTGTGTATGTTTGTGAATTTTTCAAACCTAACAGAACCATCTACAAGCAAATACAAGGGAAAAGAAAAGTTTGTTTCAAGCTTTCAACAAACTGGTTGTAACAATCCTTACCCGAGACCGTTGCCGGAGTCTAGCATGAGGCGTTACTTGACTTAACTTAAAAGTTCGGCGCATAAAATTTTACTTTTGAAATTAATTTCACTATTCACAACAAAGCTGTCCACCTGCGCAGCAGTTACTAAATTAATTATAAATCAAGCTACAAAACTCAAATTTTAGATCCAAAAATTTTCCCTGAAACTAGACTCATATATCTTTTTACCATAAAGTTCTCAGAATTTTTGGTTTAGCCAATTAGTACAGTTTATTAGTTAAAGTCTCCCCTGTTTCATTGATTGACTGTCCTGACCTCTCGTCACTAAAATTTAATTATCTCATTGTCCAGACTTCATATGGTATTCTCACTTGTTTCTAAAAAAAATAGAATCAATAATGAATCTATACATATAAATTACAACTCATAACTATTTTTGTAAAATTTTTAATGACTTTCCAAATTCAGAACAGGGGATTCTAAAAACCATTTTGACCTTGTCTAACAAAAATGCAAATATCTCAGAATACATAATTTCTTTGTCTACACTGTTATTTTTCTATGAAAATAGACTCAATAATATTTCATTCTATATCTCATCCACCCTCTAATTCATTTTCTACTATCCTTGGTGATTTTTCAAAATCATGTCACTGTTGCTGTCCCAAAACTGTTTCACTACCAATTTTTACTTTTTCATGATTTCTATGCATAATTTATCGCCTAGACATTTATAACAACAAACACCTTCATACTTATTCATTTTAATAACTATTCATCATCAAATATTTACATATCATCTTTTGGTCATAATCTAAGAATATACAATCAAAATGACTAAGTCCCTATACATGCCATAACTCGAAACATTTGTCGTCTTAAAATACCAAGTTGTGGTGGTTGATACTGTGAACGCTCTCCGACGTCTTCAAGATCCCGACTATGCTTGATAATACTATATGAAAGAAAAAGAAATAAAAGAAGTAAGCATAAAGCTTAGTAAGTTTACAAGTAAATAAATAACAACATTTAACACAATTAATGATATGCAAGTATCATGTTCTTAAGTTTCCTCTTTACTTACTCTCATTTACTTGTTTATTTACTTACCTATTTAGATAGCTTAAGATTACAACTTACTCTTCTCTTGCTGAAATATTGGTTCTTACTAAATATCATAACATATTCTTAACTCTTATAACTCACCTGACGTTGCTAATTATACTTTTACTTCAACTTCCATAGAACATAATCTGTTTTCTAGCCCATTGAGCCACAGTGGAATAATAAGGATACTTGGGTCTCTTTTCTGATAATAACATGCCAAATCCATGTCCCAGACATGGTCTTACATGAGATGTTTCTGTACTACCAATCCCATATCCCAGATATGGTCTTACATGGGAGTTCTCATATCGGTGCCCATGCCATATCCCAGACATGGTCTTACGGGGGACCTCTCATCTCGGTGCCAACGCCATGTCCCAGACATGGTCTTACATGGGACCTCTCATAACCTCAATGATGCCAATGCCATGTCCCAGACATGATCTTACATGGGATCTATTTACCCAAATGTCATGACATTTGTATCCGATATATTCCTTACGTTTCAACAGGACTTTTTAACACTAATTCTTTATCATCTCATACTTGAGTCAACATTAAATAATTTCATAAAATAAGTACATAATTTCTGGAAAATAGCAGCATTAATAATAATTATTAAAATATTGTATTTATTTACCGTAAACTTACCTCGGTACAAAAATGTGATCAAATCTAACACTTTAGTCCTCAATCTTTTTCTTTCCCTGGTCTAGCTCCGGATTTCGTTCTTCTTGATCTATAATAGCAAATTTAGCTTATTTAATACTCACATTCATCAAAACAATCCTTGACTCAATTTTGGCAAATTACAATTTTGCCCCTAAACTTTTGCATATTTACACTTTTGTCGCAAAGCTCGGAAATTAAACTTCATCTCTTATTCTTATGTTTTATAACATGCTGAACATTTTTCTCTTCTATGACAACATCAAATTCTTACTCTAACACTTACTTATGAACATTAGGTATTTTTGCCAATTATGTCAATATACTCGTTTTCACTTAAAATCGACTAGCAAAAGTTGTTTAACATAATTATTAGCTTCATATTCTACCATAAAACATCAAAATAATCATATTTCACCTATGGGTTTTTTTCCAAATATGAACCCTAGGTTAAATTATTGCTAAAATAAGCTAAATTAAGCTACCAGGATTCCAAAAACGTAAAGAACATTAAAAATGGGGCTTGGAATCACTTACTATGAGCTTGAGAAAGTGAAGAAACCCTAGCTATGGCTTCCTTCAAGTTTTGGCAGCAAGCAAGGATGATGAACACAATTTTTACATCTTTTTCCCTTTTAATTCTATTTATTTACTAAATGACTAAAATGCCCTTACTTAAAAAAATCCTATTTCACTTATCTCATGTCCATTTTTGTCCATCACTAACTAATGGTCTAATTACCATATAAGGACCCCTAATTTACAATTCCATAACAATTAAATACCTTTAACATATAAAACTCAACTTTTGCACTTTTTACAATTTAGTCCTTTTGATTAAATTGAGTGCCCAAACGTCAAAATTTTTCAACAAAATTTTCACGAAATCTTTCCGTGAAATTGTAGGCCATAAAAATATAGTAAAAATAATTTCTTTTCCTCATCAGTTTTGTGGTCCCGAAACCACTGTTCTGACTAGGCCCTAAATCAGGATGTTACACTGGTGAGTGTTGACCTAAGCTTTCAACAAGCTTTCAACAATCATCAGGAGCTTAGGGTCTTGACCTAAGTTCCTAGAGCAAGTTTTCTCTAAAACTTTGTTTTGTGATTGTGTTTAAATATGTGTTTTTATGAACAGTGATATGCGAGCTCTATATTGCGAGCTAATTATGAACAATGTTTTGCGAGCTCCTCATGATTTGCGAGCTCTATGTTTAAGCAAATGTTTTGAAACTATAAAACTTCTGAAACCGTTGGATATAATCGAATGCCATAAGATTCTGAGTACTCACATTATGTCTTGTGATTTTGGCAAGAAGTCTTGGGATAGGTTGGAGAGATAAGAGAATGTTGAGCTAAGCTCCATTCAATGGATATGTTGGTGTGTTTGGAGAGTGTTTAGCTTTATACTACACTTATAGGACATGTTAAGACTCTTTGAGTCAAGTAAGGAGTTATAAAGAGATTTGTTTATCCAAAAGAAAATAACATGTGAATAAGATTGTGTTTTCTAAAATAAAAATGCATTTTACAGTTTTTAAGCTAACTGATAGTTAGTAACTGCGAACCAGACTTTGCGTAAGTATGGCGAACCCAGTTCACAGTTTAGTGACCTTGCTAAAACTTTTGTTTGACTTTTGGTTTGTATGTGTTATGTGGTTATTCTTTCCTGAATGTTCGCTGATCTCGCAAGAGCTCACACATTTTTTTCTAAACACTACAAATAGTTAGATCGCGCGGTATGTAGCAGCGAGGCAAGTGATCCACGTAAAGCATAATCATTGGAAAGGTAGTACAAGCAAATTCTAGACATAAAAGCAATGTGGGATTCTATTTGGGCTTAGAGAAATATTTCTATTGGCCTCGCCGAATGATTTAGGACTTAGTTATTTTTTATGTTTTCTAATGTTTTGCTTTATGTTCTTATTTGAGAACCAATAATACTTTATTAACACATCTGAATTTTAAGTGTATGAATATAGTCCAAGTTTGATTGAATTTTTCTTAAATTAAAAGTTCATAATTAATAAATTAATTTCTAATACATAATGTTCGCCATAAGTAATAGAAAGAAATAATCAAAACTAGTTAACTTATGTAGAGTTCGCCTAAGTTGCTGCGAAGTGACAAGGTTGTCGAACTGTGCTAAGTGCGAACCTTAATGACAGGAGAACTGCTACCCGTGAACCCTTAATAAAATTTGATATACAAAATAGTAAAAACCCTATGAAACATTTACACAGTATCTATATATGAAGGGGGTTGTCCACGTAACTTACCCTGTTAAAAGAAACTTACTCTGCGAAGACTTAGAATTTGCGAGCTATGTTAGGTACGAACCTTGATGTTGCGATGTGAAACATATAGCCTGAATAAAATTAGTTTAAGTGTGTTGATAAAAGTACTTATATGGTATTCCAATGCATGTTAGTAACTTGAACATATTTTATAATTTAACTTGTGGTGTGTTGGAGGTTATGTAACACCCCTAACCCACCTCCGTCATCGGATTAGGGTCTCAGACATTACTAACCAATCAAAACATTTAATTACAACAAAAGCAAAGGTGCAACTAACCATTAGCATCATATTATACAGGGAGCAGTACATGCTAATTTAATATTTCTATATTATTATCTTATACAATAGAGTAATGAGATATGCTAAGCAATGCTAAACTTGGTCTTCCACTATCTATACTCTTATCACTATTTATCCTCTCTTGAAATCTAGAAGTTGGATACATAACAAGGCTATTCCAATTATTAGCATCAAAGTATTGAACTATATTCCGACTACTACCTTCGATGATATCAGTAGAATGACCTACTTCACCTAGTTTAAGTTTGCTATTTCATTGAAAATCAGAGTAAAAATACTCTTATAGTCCTTAATACGAGTCTACGATACCCTAAAAATAGTCTAAAAATAGACATGGGCTAATTTGAAACAATTCTAAGAGTTCAGGGAAGATTTTAAAAAAACTTATAAATAGGGGTGACACAGCCATGTGGCCAGGCCATGTGATATGCCCCAGGTCGTGTGGCTTTCGAAGTTGGGACACACGGCCGTGTCCCAGGCCGCGTCTCTACTAGTGTAACTCACAAACTTGAGACACACAGTCGTGTCCCAGCCCGTGTCTCTACCTGTGTAACTTACTAACTTGGGTCACACAGCCGTGTCGCAGGCCGTGTGCCAAACCGTGTGTGTCGTATATGACAGGCCTCGTCTTAGGCCGTGTGTGCCGAAATTTACCTTAACACTCAAGTTTACCAAATCATGCTTCCTTGAACACTAAGCAACTAATTTACCAATCATTTAACCTATTCAAAACACAACTAAACAGGCTTAAAACATGCCAAAACATCCGTATTAAGTGCCTAACCAATGTACCCTCATTGGTACCACATTTTATAATTGCAAACATATTAATAAGTCATCAATCGTTCAAACTCTCATTCATACTAAATTTTCATTATTGAACTAATGTTTTAGCTATTTAGGCTACCCAGCTTAAAACTAAACACATGCAAAACATTAGCTTAGCTAACATACCAAAACATAGATTTAACCACAACCATATGAACAAATAAATACCATTACACATGGACTCAAAATAACATCACATTAACAAAACAACATCAACCAAAAGACCTCCTAGGTACATGCCATTAAAAAATAAAACATCACCACGCTTGAGTCCAAAATTGTTGTTGGATGATGAGTTGACGATAAATTGAAAAGTACTTAACCTGCGTACGGGAAGCAAAATCGTATCCTGAGTATAACTCAGTGGTATTTCTATAATCTAAATATTAAAAAAAAGATATAAATACATGATATGCTCAAACTGAAATTCACTATAAGTTTAAATCATGCAATTTTCATGGCAATACTACTTTACTTTACACATTTCGAAACATTAATACATGGCATTTTCAATTATACAAATACCTAATTCCCATTTTAGTTTCCCGTATTCATTTCATTTCTCAACTCTTGTTATATCAATATCCTCTCATAAATCACTCGATATTTACTCATGAAATGGCTCTATCCAAACCACATTATTGATCCATATTCCATTTGAACATAGTCAATCTATGTTCATGGCTCAATCCAAAATTTTCATTCCATTCTAATTCATTTCACATATTACATTTTAATTTCACATATATAAATTTCATAATTCATATTTATTTCCCTATTAACATGATTAGGACTCAAATGGATACGCGGATCTAACTAACACACCAGTTTGACAACCAGTGCCTCATCGGATAAT
Source organism: Gossypium raimondii (assembly GCF_025698545.1). Lineage (NCBI taxonomy): Eukaryota > Viridiplantae > Streptophyta > Magnoliopsida > Malvales > Malvaceae > Gossypium > Gossypium raimondii. The sequence goes on along the minus strand of NC_068570.1, from coordinate 28,394,725 downwards.
TCCGAAGTAATAATTGCGCCCAGTGCTATAATACGTTGACACCCAATGTCTCATCGGTTAAACCGGAGTAAATTGGCACCCAGTGCGTCATCGACTCGAAGTCGAAGAAATCCCTGAACTCTTCCTATTCTATGGCATGTCGTCTATATTCGACTTAGCTCGAAACAGTTAATAGGGTTTCATTTCACTTTTCGATACAACCAATGTCTCAATTTCATATATGCACATTATCACATATAAGCATATATTCAATTTTGATAGCAATCACATTTTCTCCATACATATATTCATTTCAACATTCATAAAACACGTATATTTTTCAAATATGTACTATTAAATCCTCATGATTTTTCCATTAATTCGAATCAACCCAATTTGAATAAGAAATCTCACCTCAACTACTTACCATGAACAATCCAAATAAAATGCATAATTTTAAAACTTAATTCATATTATAGAAACACAAACTGTATCTTCCGAGCTACTCGACGTCGACCTTATCTTTCCCCTTCTTACTCGAGGATTCCAGAACGATGTTTGCTACGAGATAAATAATTAAAATAGATTAATAATACACAACTCAATTTTTATTAAATTTCAAATTTTATACCACATTTTTCTTAATCTTAAATTTAGTCCCTAAATCGAGACTAATTTTAAATCAACATATTTAACCTCAAATTTTTATTCTAATTTCACTCTAAGCTAAATTTTGCTCCCTATTTCCAATTCCACCCCTTAATTTCAAATTTTTCACAATTTAATCTCTATTGCTCAAAATTAACAATTAACTCCACAATTTAGTCATTTTCCACTTCTAACTTAAAAATCTATCAATAAAATCCCTAAAGCTTTAACTAATCAATAATGGTAACATCATCAAACTTGAACAATACTAAAAATTGTAGCAGAGGTTGGTTAGTTCTAAGTATTGGGATTCCAAAAACGTAAAAATTACAAGAAAATTACTAAATTGCACTAACCAATTTTGAGCTTGAACTCAAGATCCCTAAGCCATTCGTTTCTTCTTCTCTTTTTTCCTTATTCGGTTGCATGAAGAAACAAATGAAATGGTTTTCATGTCATTTCCCACTAACCAAACTTTGTTTTATTATTTTTTTTATTTTTTATATTATAAATTATTTATTAATTATAACTTATAACATTTAATACATATATATAATATGCATCATTAATGACCGTCCACTACAACATAAGAAAAGGTATATAACTCCTAATTTCATGAAAATTAATTATTCAAAATTTAATTTGTCTCTATTATAACTCCGTAAATATTTAATAAAATATTTACGAGTCTAGTTTACGAAAATGGAGTCCCAAAACTATACTTTTCGACAACCTTTGACTATCGGGTCGTTACAGGTTAGTTTGGGTTTTAATGGAGAGTCACTTAGGTGGCTAATGTGGTATTCCATAACTTGGGTTTGGCAACCGGACCGGGTATGGGTTTTACATAATTTCTTATATTTTTGGTGTGTTATTTTTACTATAAACGATAACTTGTTTATAGGCGATCAAGTATTTGGCACCTTTGTCGTGGAGATTTCGACATTAAACCTAGAAAATATTGTTACAATTAATAAGATAAGTAGGAACATTAAAGCCTACTGTTGTGATTTATTTTATTTTATTTTATTTTATTTTACTGTTAGTAAATTTAGAAGAGGAATCTTATGGCAACTTGACCGCCTCCAAACGTACTAATGTCCAGAGTGTGAATACTACAATAAAATATAGAATTACGAGGCGGTATTTGCAATTATACGGGTCTAGTTGTAATATAGTTTTACAATGGAATGAGTGAGTACTCTGAGGATCGTACCCAAGGGAGGCAAGCGCTAGATCAATTCTAGCCTAAGCATTAAAAGATCTAATTATTTTTGGGGTTTTTATAATGATAAAAATAAAACAACATAAAAAGATAAAATTCAAGAGATTAAAAAGGCAGAATAAATCAAATATGATTATTTGCAATTAGCTCGCTTCAGTAATCTCCATCAAGTTTCACTTCGGGTTCCTCGTTATAGATTGATTAATAGATGAAAATGTTGTGTAAATGCATATGAATATATTAGCTAGACTTGTGAGTTATTAAAGCATGAATACATTGTTTTGTCTTAAGGAATTATCGTAAAATGAATTATATATATGAGTTGAGTGTAATTGCATTTGAGAATGTATGCTAGTTTTATGAATTAATGAAGCATGAAAATGTAATTTTGGTTAAATTAGAATATGGTTGTGAATGTGCTGTAATATGATCTTGCTTAACCTTTGATGTGTATGATTTGTGGTTATTCCGACATTGACTGAGCTTGTTTAAGCTCACACACTCCTCACTAAATCTTTGCAGATAAGTAGTGTTTTTAGTGTGAGCAGTGCAGCCAAGGAAATGATTTTATACTTTGGATTTTTAGTATTGCTTGGAACTATATTTATGAATCTTTGATAATTGGTAATGTGTCTAATGATGCATGTTGAAAGGAATAATTGTTGAGTATGAGTGTGTCCTCTGTTTTGTTGTGTTCTTATTGATTTGAACAAAGGTATCGATATTCAAACTTAAATATCGATGTCTCAATGTTAAAATATATGTACAGGAAAACGATAGCTTAATTTGGTATCGATACCCTTTTACGAGTATCGATACTTGGGGTAAAAATACTGATACCTTTGGTTATGTATCAATAAACGTTTTTGGTTTGAAATTGATTTGGAAAAATAGAATGCTAGAATGGTATCGATTTTCTTATTAGTATCGATACCTGTTTTACTAAATATCGGTACCTACGTTATTTTATTTGGAAATTTGCTAAATGGTCTCTTAGAATGTATTTAAACTATTTCAAATGTCGTATAATGTTTTTCTAGTCGCAATCACCTCTGAAAATGACTAAACTAATAAAAATTGTTCTTGCTTGAAGCTATGTCTGCATGTGTAATTGTTATCATATTGATGTAGCATCTTGTAACTCGGGTCCAACGACCAGACTGGGTAAAGGGTGTTACAATTTTCATTAAAACTCCATAATGACCTAAAAACTACTAAAAAGGGAAAAAACACAAACTTGCATGCAAACTACTCAAAGCATAATTTACTTTTAAAAAAAACTCATTTTCACTCAAAGATATGAGCATGGAAAGACTAGGAATGCCTATATCTAATTACCCCATCACTACATCAAGCTTTGGGCACAAGGTTGAATTTCAAACATTTTAGCACATGCTGAGGAGTTGTGTGATTGAGTTTGAAGGTAATTGGGAGAGGTTATTACATTAAGTGGAGTTTGCCTACAATAATTATCATTCAAGCATTAAGATGGCACCTTACAAGGCTTTCTGTGGGAGGAAATATAGGTTTCCTTTGAGAAATATACGTCCAGAGTAGAAATCCTACACAAAAGATGTGAAAAAGCAGTATTTGCAAGTATACGGGTCAGGTTCTAATATGGTTACAACGGAGTAGGTATGTACTTTGAGGATCATACCCAAGGGAGGCAAGGACTTAATTAATTCTAATTTAAGCATAAATAGATCTAATTAATACTTTAATTAAATTATAGTACGAAAGATTAAAAGAAGGGTTTTAATAAACTATACTAATAATAAACAATGACATAAAAGAAAATTAAATAAATGAAAAGCAAGAAATCAAATAAGAAAATATGTATCAAATCTGGGCATGGTTGATTAGCATGCTTCAGTAATCTTAATCAACTATCGTCTCGGGTTTTCTTGTTCAATCAACTAGTCAATACCTCAGTAGGATCTTTCGATAAGTCCACTAAAATACTAAGTCGGCAAGAATTACTTATCTTCCGACCTCACAATCGAGATTAGTTCAAGGTTAAGGTGTTCACTGATAGGTCATACCAAATTTAGATTAATTCCCATCTCGATGACTTCCTAGGGTTGTTAGGCCTAGGTTTTCGGCTCTTCCTTTCTTGAATAGATGATCCATTAAGAAATCCCTACAAAATAGTTAATTATTCATACCCCCACTTGCTAATCCCCCACAAAATGATTAGTTCCTCATAGATCTAGTAAACAATATAAACTTCAATGAAAGAATGAACATGAATAATTTCAAGCCTAATTGTATTGAATTTAAGCACAGAATCCTCACAGAGTTTGAGAATAATTCCAGAATTTGATTTCTTCCTAAAAGTAAATAACAAGAATGGAAATCTAAAACCTAAGAAAATAGAATATCTAAAGACTAAATCTGAAGAGAAAATTATACAAAGTGAAAAAGTGTGTTTAACATGTGTTAGTTGAGCCTATTTAAAAACTTAAAATGGTCGCCGTCCATAACCCTAGTCAACTGACTTCCCGAGCTTAAAGTTGGATTGTGCGAACCAAAATGCCCCTGGTTCTTATTAATTTCTCGTACAGAGGCGATGTCACGACACATTAGGTCCTATGTCATGACATCAGGGGTAGTATGCTCAGCTTTAAGTTGTATTCAAGGGTATATCACAACATCCTCAGGCTTTGTCGCGAAATTGAAGGCAATCTTGGACTTTTCTTATTCTATTCCTTATGTTGTGAAATCGCATGCTCCGTGTTGCAACCTAGCGGCCAGTATTGAGTTAATACGCCTTCTAATGGTCTCCTACGCACTTACAAACTATATTAGCTCACCCATAGGCCTCATTTGACCCCTAAGGTCAATAAAAGACTAAGATTGGACATTTATTAAACTTAACTACACTTACTGAAATGTAACTAAAATGCAACTAAAATATTTATGTTCAAGCTTCTAAAGTACAAAAACTATTTTAATCTGCTACACCGAATTACGACAGATCAAACTCCCCCACACTTAAGTTATTGCTTATCCTCAAACAACACAAATAAAAACACTAAATGAAAATTTGACCCTTGAGCAAGTATGGTACAAATGTTAGCTTTGGAGCACATGAATAGGCATTTAATATTCACATATAATATTGGCATAAGATATAACTTACTTTCCACTTTTGATATTAGACACCTAAGTGCAGCATATTGCAAAGCATACAAGCATTAATGGTTTCAAATATAAGAATCCATCCATAGATTACACAAGTAATTAGGTTATCCTAGCAAAATACAAATAATCATATATGCAATTATTCAGTATGATTTTGAATTGTGAACAAGTCTACCTAGATCACATAGGGCTTTTCGACTTGTAACGTTTAGAGTCTTAGGACAGTTATAGATTTCAAGAATAGTAAGCATCAAATAGTTACAATCACGAAAATAGCTTGGCACAGTATATTGTCCTCTATTCTCCCCCTCAGTAACCCTTTCCCGCTCACCGCCTTATGTCTCCTTCTCTTACCTGTCTTATTTCTCCACATAAGACATTACAGCATAACATAACAATAGTGGTTAGCTCACGAGTTTTTATGCACCAATGAATGAGCTTTTCTACTTTTATGACTTTGTCACATTTTTTCTTCTTCAATACGTCTCACTCACAAATGCTTTTACTTTTCAAGTACTTTTACTCGTTTTAATTTTCTTCTTGAATTTTTCTTTTGTTGCACATATTGACTAACCTATAATTACTATATCACAACGATATCTCCTATTTCACTCTATTTTTACAAAATCTACTATAATGTATCTACTTAACCCTCAATACATATGGTCAGACGTCTATAGTCGTGCAGTTTAGGACCAACGAAAAAGGATAAGTACAAATTTATATTTTGGCTTGGGTTTTGTATAAAGGTTCACCAAGAAGTGATTTCTAGCTCAAAAATAGGAGCTAAAGATAATTAACAGCGTTAGTTTTTTAGCTCCGGATGTGTTTCAAACAATGTCTTAGGTCATCCCTAGGTATCTCAATATTCACAACTCTAATCAACCAAACAACCACAAATTCAATAATTTATCATTCATACTAGCATGCTCGTTTCCTTGTATTCTTTATATCATTTGGTACATTCAATTGCTTTAATGCCTATTTCCAGTGTAATATGTAGAACTTAGCAGTCTAATAATCAAAAATTTAAAATCGCCTATCCTCATGCCAAATTTATTGTAAATACAATCAACCTATGTACATGCTCCTAAGCAATCACTTGTATTTCTACAAGCTCAAGCACACAAATGACAAGAAAAATCAAAGAAAAACCTAAAGATTTAAAACAAATTTTCTATGTTACCCACCCCTACACACACTTTAGATGACACATTGTCCTTAATGTGTAGCCCTTAAAAAGATAAGGAAAGAAGTTACCCAATTGATCATGCTAGTTCCATAGGTTATTGGTGGGTGCTTCCTCCATTTCTCATTAAAAGCTCTAATTGTTGCTCCTTCTCCATTTAGGGTTCCTACATAGAAAATTAGAACAGGACACAAAACAACTAATAATTTACCATTAATCCTACTCTTAAAAAATCAAATTAAAATCATCCAAGAATTAATACAATATTTAAAAAAAATTAAAAAGGTCTGTCATCCTCTTCAAAATCCATTTCATCATCTCTTTCTTCTTTATCATCCTCTCCTTCCTCTTTGCTTTCACGCGCCTCTTCCTCCTGCTCAGAATGCGTTGGCCAAAACATATTTGGCGTATAGTTAGGTACCCTAATGTTGTTCTATCGTGTAAACTCCTAAAAAATTGGACCTGGTTCCTGCATCCAATGTATCATCCAATCTAGCTTTGGATGACTACTCTCTCCAACTTCTTGTTGAGTGGTTGATTTTGTTTTCCTTTGAGATAAATTTCGGGTTGCTACTGCCTCTTGTTGGCATTTGTTCCACTCTTTTATCTGATTTGCCCGAAGTTCAATGTATTATGTAAATAAAGTGTCACCGATGATGCTTAGGGATGGCTTCATTGATTTTTCTGTAGATGCTACTGGAACGCATATTTTTTGCATAAAGCTGTCACTAAGTGGGGGAAGAAAACTCCTACTTTTCGGCCACTGAAACATCTCTTCATATTTTGGTAAATCCATTTCCTGATGCATATTTGTTTTTTTTTTACAAAATAGCATAAACTAGAACTGCTCGAAAAGTACTAACGTTAGATACATTTAAAGAAGGAACAACTTGTATGCATAAGAATTGAATCCATATTTTAGCTTAGGAAACATTATAGCTAGATGAAAGAAGGTTGGGATATTGGTGCTTGGACATTCGCCCATTTATTTAGTTAAAAAGCTTATAATGTTATCCATATCTATGTCTCAAAAATACTCTAAGTCAGTTTCATCAATGAAATATTTTTCAAAATATGGGGCATTATAAAAGTCTCAAATAATCCGAAGGGTTACTCACACTTATTTCCCTCTTACAGGTATCATTTCCCACATATGGCCTTCAGTGTTCCTAGACTCTTGGTCCCGTAAAGACGCATAAAACTCTTGAACAACAAGGACCACAACAACATCTTTCGAGATTGTCCAGAAATGTTTCCACCTATGATATCTAACCAAAGGTCATATTTCCTTACAAATAATCATCGACGAATCAAATCCCCTCTCTTAAATAAAGGTTTTTCCTTGAAGTTTTACAAAATCTTTTTCAGCATTCAGATTTGAGAAACTAGAGGGGTTTGGAACTGTCGATGATTCTGGTACATTAATTCTTCGAACTTTTCTAGGAGGCATGGTGTTTTCAAACTAAAGAAATATCAAGCAAATATTTTCAATGGAAAAGTAAGAAGTTTGAGTAAGGAACTCTTAACCTCGTGTAAGTCATGGGATTCCTTGTCACATTCATCTGCACAGAATAAAATCAAAAGAAGAAATTTTTCAAACAAACTAAAAGGAAGAAATAAAAAGTGAGTTTTAGGGTTTAAGGGATTTTAAAAGTTTTTGAAAGGTTTTAAAGGATTTAAAAGATGTTTAAACAAGGGGATAATATGTATTTAGGTTATAAAATAGGTGTTTTGAGGGTTAAAAATCAGGTAAAGTGAGGTTTAAGCCACTGGGTCACGTGAATGGTTCTGGTCAACCCTGCAGGAAATTGCAACGATGTATTGACATAGGGGTTCCATGTCATGACATTCCTGTCAATTTACCGTAGTCGCAACACCTGGGTTCGATGTCACGACACACTCTAGACATTTAGAATCTTGGGTATACTGGTTTCAATGTCGCGACACACAAAATCCATGTCGCAACATCGAATTTATTTCTTCAATTTTTTCAAGTCTGCCATTGGTGTGCAACACGAGGTTACCATGTGGCGACACTAAATTTGTTTCCACCCAAAATTCCAATTTCTAGAGTGTTACGATTTTTATAAAACATTAATTTAATAAAAATTGAAATCTAAACTAAAAAGTTAGCTAAATATACAATAATTTACAAAAATTTAACAATTAATTTAAGTAATTCAAGTTTTACTGCCAGATTCATCTGACAGCATCATTACTTCACAAAAGGACGATTCTTTGGTTCTATCAATATTAGTCTATCACCCGTCATGTCATTCCACTTTCTTCTGCTTATCTCTTTCCTTGAACCTATTTTTTTGACCTGTATGGATTAAAGGAAGTACATCCCTTGGTTCGGGATTATTAGGGTTCAAAATAGATAATTCTTTACAATGCTCCTCTAACTTCCTTTTACCTTCCTCGCTCTATTGGTAACCACATTTAAAGGTGCCATTTTCACCATTAATCCTCATAACTAATTCCTTGTTTTCTAGGTCAATAGTGGACCTTGAAACGGTTAAGAAAGGTCTTCCTAATAAGATCGGTATTTCCCGCTCTTCTTCAAAGTCTAGAACTACAAAATCTGTTGGGATGATAAAGTTACGCACCTTGACTAACACATCTTCCAGTACTCCTTTCAGATGCACTAAGGATTTGTCAATCAACTATAGTGTTATTTGGGTATTTTTGAGATCCCTTAACCCGAGTTTTTGATAAATCGATAGAGGCATTAAATTGATACTAGCTCCTAAATCACATAGAGCTCTGTTAAAATGAATGATCCCTATCTCATTGGGAATGGTAAAAATTCTCAGGTCTTTCAAATTTTGGGGAACCTATCTTGAGATAATAGAACTACAGAAAGCGTTTATATTAACTTGTTCACCTACCTTAATCTTCCTACGCCTAGACATAATTTTCTTTAATTAATTAATTTAATCAAAGGCATATTAACGTTTAATGTTTTGAAAAAGTTTAGAAAACTTACAAACTCGTCTTCATCCCACTTTTTCTTTTATTCTAGTCTTTAAGGGAATGGTATCTTTGTAACGGTAGATCTTTAGTTGTTTCTTTCTTTGGCTCAACTGTCGGTGTATGTAACAGCCCGATTTTAGGACTAGTAGGAACAATAGTTTCGGGACCACAAATTCGATGAGGAAAAAATTTTTTTATTATATTTTTATGGTCTACAATTTTACAGAATGATTTTTTAAAAATTCCGTTCAAAAATTTCGACGTTTGGGCACTCAATTTAGCTAAAAGGACTAGATTGTAAAAAGTGCAAAAGTTAAGTTCTACATGTTAAAAGTGTCCAATTGTTATGAAATTTTAAATTTGAGGTCCTAAAATGGTAATTCGACCATTGGTTAACTTGTTGGACAAAAATGGACAAGAGATAAGTGAAATAGGATATTTTTAAGTTGGGGCATTTTGGTCATTTAGTAATTAAAAGAATTAAAAAGGCCAAAATAGCCAAAAATTTGTCCATATTCTCCATGATGAACGAAAATAGTAAGGGGGAAGCCATGGTTAGGGTTTTCAAGCTTCCAATCTCCATAGTAAGTGATTCCAAGCCCCGTTTTTAATATTCTTTACGTTTTTGAAGTCCCGGTAGCTTAATTTAGTTTATTCTAGTAATAATTTAACCTAGGGTTTATATTTGGAAAAATACCCATAGGTGAAATGTGTTTATTTTGATGTTTTATGGTAGAATATGAAGCTTTAAATTGTGTTAAACAATTTTTGCCAAGCGATTTTCAGTGAAAACAAGTGAAACGGCATAATCGGTAAAAATTATTATTGTTCATAAGTGCATGTTAGAGCAAGAATTTGATGTTTCTATAGAAGGGAAAAATATTCAGCATGTTATAAAATTTTAAAAAAAGGAATAAGGTTTAATTTCCGAGCCTAGGGGCAAAATTGTAATTTTGTGAAACTTTAGGGGCAAAAATGTAATTTTTCCAAAATGTGATTTTTGGACTGGATTGAAAATGTGAATGTTGTATAAGCTAAATATGTTATTATAAATCGAGAAAGACGAGAAATTGACATTGATTGGTAAAAAAAATGGTGAGAAAAAGTGAAAATTCCCGGTTGAACCTTCGGAATGAAAGAGATACGAGTGAAGTTGCTAGGTCACGTGTGTAGTACTATGTGCAGGCTACTATGCGTACCGGATAGCTTCGATCACGTGTGTAGTATTATGTGCAGGCTACTACGTGTATCAGATGAAAATGGTCACATGTGTAGTACTATGTCCAGGCTACTATGTGAATCGGGTATCATTTATTATAAGGTGGTTGCTCTGTGTTGATTCCACCGAACATCATTGATTAATAAGGTGGTTGCTATGTGCTGAATCCACCGAGTATCTATTATTATTCTGAAGTGTTCATCGGGAAATTAACTAAGTGTAATTGAGTGATGAATATATATGTGGAATTGAATTGAAGATTGATTTGAAATTGGAAATGAGAAATTGGATTACTTTGAATATAGTGATAAATTTAATGAATTGTATATGAATTGAAATGAACTATTGAGATGTGAAAAAATTCAATGGAATTGAGATAGTGAAAAAGTGAAATTATGAAAGAACACATTTTACAACAAAACAGCTTAGACAGCAACAGTTGTGTGAATTTGAAAAATCACCAAAAATGGTGAAAATTGAATTAGAGAGTGAATAAGATATGAAATGAAGCTTAATTAGTTAATTTTTACATAAAAGAAATAGAGCAAGCAAAAGAGTTATATATTTTGAGATATTTGAATTTTAGTGAGGCAGGGTCGGATTGATTTTGGAATCCTCTGTTCTAAATTTGGAAAATAATTAAAAATTGTAAAAAAATAATTATGAGTTATAATTTATATGCTTAGAATTCTTAATGATTCTATTTTCAAAGGAAGCAAACAAAAATATCATCCGAATTTTGTACAATGAGATAATTCATTTTTAGTGAAGAGAGGTCAGAGATGTTGAGTAGTGAATCAGGGGTGAATTTAAATAATAAACTGTACTAATTGGCCAAGTCAAAAATTCTGAAACTTTTATGGTAAGAATATATGTGAGTCTAGTTTCGGGGAAAATTAACAGATCTTAATTTGGAGCTCTGTAGCTCTAGATAAAAATGATTTAGTGACTCTGACTCAAATAGATAGCTTTGAATTTAAATATAAGTGAATAGTGAAATTATGTATAATGCTATTTGAGCATGTTATATACATAAAGGATGTGGGATGGAGAGGAGGAGGACAATAAAGTATATTAATGAATTGTGTATAATTGGTTATATGCCTGACTATAATCGATAAACGTTGAAATAGGAGTGGTGTTTATATTGGTGCATTATTGGTCATGGTAAGCTCATGAGAGAAAATAAAGTTTCATAGCATATGTGTGTGGTATATTTGGCATAAAGTGATGTCATAAGTGACTCATGAATTAACTCATGTTGGTAAGTTGATGCATAATTATATTATTCAAATATATACAGATTTGTAATATTTTGCTATGTGATTCAAAAAGGGTAATAAATAGCATAATGAAAATTCGGCCATGGTGCTAGTTTATGTTAAAAGAGTGTTTTATAGCATATCTTAAGTAATGGAATGTTATAAATTTTGAGGTTAATTTGCTAGTCAAATAAATGACAAATGAATTGATTGCATATTCGTAATTTTGACATATGTTTGGTATATGAAACGTAATAATATATGCTTGAATAAACATTAAGTATTTGAATGACATGGATTTGATGGTGATAACAATCGAATATTGAATTCATGAAGCACAGGTGATGTATTATTGTTGTATGATAGTTTGGTTCGAGAAATTGATTAGGTAAATGGTAAGTGGAAGCATTTATGGATTTAGAAGAAAATTTGAAATGAACAAGAAATTCAGCTCAATTAAATGATTTCATCAATTATGTGTATACCAGAAAGTGTTAGTGAATTACATATTTGTAAATTAACATTCAAATTTGAATTACATATTTGTAAATTAACATTCAAAGTTCGGTAAGTGATATATGAAATTAACATGAAAAGATTTATGATTGTTATTAATATTGATTCTGACATAAAGTGGATTCTTCAATATTGGATTGATTTAACGAATATATTAAGCATATGAATAGGTATGTATTGGACCTCGTATACCCTAATTAGCGACTCGAAGATAATAATTTGAAAGTTTTTAATTTGGATGAAATTTTATAACTCGGTTTAATATGTCTTTAAGTGTATTTATTCTGGTAATGCCTCGTACCCTATTCCAGCGTTAAATACAGGTAAGAGGTGTTACAATGTGACATCACCAGATTCGGCCCTAATGTTAAGGTCGGGTTTGGGGTGTTACAGTGTAACTACCTCCTCTGAATCCGGTTCATCTTTAGCTTTTAGGGGTTCTTCTTGAAGATCATCAGTATTCTCCATATTTACCTCTTGAGTTGGGATTTTTGGGCTACTTAGTATTTTTCCCGATCGAAGCACTATTACTTTTATGTGCTCATTCCCTTCTCTACAAGGATTATTTTCAGTATTGCTGGGAATACCTATGCCAATTTGTCTTTTGATATCACCCATCATGCTCATCGATCGACTCATCTGATCTTCAAGTTTGGTCAATGTTCTTGTTGAATTGGTGCACTCAGGCTGCACCTGCTTCACATCTATTCTCATTGACTACATCTCCCCCTCGATTTTATCCAGACGTTGACCACATACAATAAGGTCATTCGGGTTGGCCTTTTCCTGAGGTTTCTGTAAATAATGAGGTTGATCGTTAGTGTTATTAATTTTGTTAGAACTATTACCTCCTCATTGGCTTCCTCCCCTATCTCAGGTTAAGGTGTCTTTTCCATCCGAGATTGTATGTATTCGAATAGGGATTTCCACCCTTTTTTTCGATGTAGTTCACATCCTTGGTAAGGTTGTTAATATAATGGAAGAGCGATTTATCTCATCCATAAACAGATGATGCATTCTTTTCAATCTCTATTCGGTTGATTCTGCCCACTAATTGTTGCTATCGATCATCTTCCTGGATAGCCTTTACCATAGATGGTCTTTGGCTATATGAATATCATTCAGTTGGCCACTGGCAGGAATTCATCACCATATCATTCAGTTGGCCACTGCCAGAAATTCATCACCATACTTTCTATTAATTCATATGCATCCTCACACATTCTGTTTATTGAGGCTCCTCCTACTGCTCCATCTAATCCTGACCTCGAATGCACATCCAACCCCTTTTACAAAATATACAGTCGTAACCACTCAAGCAAACGATTATGTGGGCATTTCTGAATTAGCGTCTTAAAATGCTCTCATGTTTTGTGAAAACTTTCCCCTTTTAATTGCTTGAACACCAAAATTTAACTCATTAGCTGGACTGTCTTACTATTAGAGAAGAACTTTTGTAGGAATTTCCCTGTGAGATCGTCCCACGTCGTGATAGATCCTGGTGCCTGCAAATCTGGCCAAGAAAAGGAGTTATCGATTAATGAAAAGGGTAACAATTGAAGACAAATAGCATCATCAGTGACCCTATTGTATTTAAAGGTAATACAAAGTTGGAGGAATTGTTTTAAATGCTTACTCGAATCCTCTGTCATTGTTCTGCAAAACTGCAAATTGTTTTGGATCATCTGGATCATAGTTGGTTTAATCTCAAAATTATTGGCCATGATATTTGGCCTCATTATGCTCCCTTGAACCATATCCAGATTTGGTAGTGCATATTCTCTTAGAGTCCTCTCATTACGCTCCATATTTAGATTTACGGGTAGTTGTGGTAGTGGTAGTGGATCTTCTAGATTGTTATCGTTAGCCTCGTCGAACAGCAGATTCTCAAATGGTATGTTGCCTATAACAGATGGTAGATTCCGCATATGTTGTTTTTGTTGTTGATGTCAATGATTTCTACGTATTATTCTTTTTGAATCTGTGGCCGGTTCTATAGGTGTTCCCCTACTACAAGTCATACACTAAACCCAAAAAGATAAAATTAGTCAAAAAGAAAATTAAATTTGTAACTATAACATAAAAATTTCCTAATTATTCTATTAATATGAAAAAATTAAAAGTAATATAGTGACGTTGCCTCCCCGACAACAACGCCAACAATTTGACCGCCTCCGAATGTACCAACGTCCAGAGTAGAATTCCTACACAAAATATGTGAAAAAGAGATATCCGCAAGTATACTGGTCAAGTTCTAATATAGTTACAATGGAGTAGGTAAGTACTCCGACCCGAAGGAGGTAAGCACTAAGTTAATTCTAATATAAACATAAATAGATCTAACTAACACTTTAATTAAATTATAGTACGAAAGATTAAAAGAAAGGTTTTAACAAACTATAGTAATAATAAGCAATGACATAAAAGAAAATTAAGTAAACGAAAAGCAAGAAATCAAATAAGAAAATATGTATCAAATCTGGGCATGGGTGATTAGCTTGCTTCGGTAACCTTAATCAATTATCGTATCGGGTTTTCTTGTTCAATCAACTAGTCAATACCCCAGCAGGATCTTTCGATACGTCCATTGAAATATTGAGTAGACAAGAACTACTTATCTTTCGACCCCACAATCCAGACCAGTTCAGGATTAAGGTGTTCACGAATAGGCCATACCAAATTTGGGTTAATTCCCACCTCGATGACTTCCTAGGGTTGTCAGGCCTAGGGTTTTGATTTTGTTTTCCTGAACAATTGATCCATTAAGAAATCCCTGCAAAACTATTAATTATTCATACCTCCAATTGTGAATCCCTCACAGGAGGATTAGTTACTCATAGATCTAGTAAACAATATAAACTTGAAAGAATGAATGAAAATGAAGAACAACTTCAAGAATAAAGTTCAGAAGAAGTCTAATTGTGTTGAATTTAAGCGTAGAATCCTCACAGAGTTTGAGAATAATTCCATAATCTGATTTCTTCCCAAAATTAAATAATAAGAACGAAAATCTAAAACCTAAGAAATGAGAAAATCAAAAGACTAAATCAGAACAAAAAAATTATACAAAGTGAAAAAGTGTGTTTAACATGTATTAGCTGAGCCTATTTATAGACTTAGAATGATCGTCATCCTTAACCCTAGGTCAGCTGACATTCCCAAGCTTAAATTTGGATGGTACGAACCAAAATGCCCCTGGCTCATAATTATTTCCCATATAGAGGCAATATTGCGACACACCAGGTCCTGTGTCGCGACATCGAGGGCAATATGCTCATCTTTACAGTATCTTCAAGGGTATGTCGCGACATCCTCAGGCTGTGTCTCGACATTGAAGGCAATCTTAGAATTCTTCTATTCTGCTTCTTATGTTGCAACATCCAATGCTCCGTGTTGCAACCTAGCGGCCAGTATTGAGTTAATATGCCTTTTAATGGTCTCCTGGACACTCACAAAGTATATTAGCTCAACCATAGGCCTCATTCAGCCCCTAAGGTCAATAAAAGACTCAGATTACACATTTATTAAACTTAACTAGACTTACTAAAATATAATTAAAAAGCAACTAAAATGCTCATGTTCAAGCTCCTAAAGTGCGAAAACTAGTTTAATTTGCTACACTGTGTTACGATAGATCAGTAAAATAACTATACTTCCTTTATTGTATGTGTTTTAATATGCATTTTAAAAGTGCTCAACACCATGTAAAATATGTTTCATGGAAAATTTTTATATGGTATGCTTGCTAATGAATTGATTGATTTTATTGCCAAGCCTAATGGATATAATTATAATGTGTTAAATAATATTGGATTTATGAGTATGATGAGTTCTGTATGAGATATTGGAAAATATAATGAATTTTGTTATGTTACATTATGAAAATAATAAAATATGTCAAGACTTTATAAGAAAGAAATATTGCTCATATGAGGTATAATGACCCTTTTGGTTATGAATTGAAATAGATTAATGTGATTTCATTAAGTTGACATGAATATGGATAATCATTAAGTTCTGCTTAAATTTCATATAAGCCTATGTAAGCTTAATAAAAAGGTTAGGATATAATTGACATGCCAATTAGGGTTTATGTGTATATTTTACCGAAAATCTATATTGGTGTTATGTGGGGGTTCTAGAGTTATGTGATTTTACCTAGAGTTCTAATGTGTTACCCCTTGGTCAAGCATGTTATGCAAACCATTGGGTATACACTACCTCTTCAAAGGCCATCTTAATATATCTGGAGTTCTGTTGCCTTCAGGCTTAGCACCTCGATGCTCATCGGTGTATGTGGATTTCATGAAGTGATTGAGTCTTGTTTTATTGATATTAGACTGGATGTTAATTAAAAATTTGAAAAAAAGCTAATAATGATATGGAAGTATGATTATAAAGTGTATGACCTTAATGACTTTTGTAAATTTGCCTTTACTTTGAAGTTAAAATAACTTTGTTATAATTCTCAAATATGTCAACTAAATGGCAATGTGAATGGTTAATGGGTATACATGTTGCATATATTTATGCCTCTATTATTATTTAAGTTATATATTTTTATTTTGTCATGTTATTATGTTAAAATGTGTAATAATCTTGTTGAGCTTTTTGGTTGGGTTGCCTCCTCAAAGCAAGGTAAGTATAGTGGTTTCCATTTGAACCTGCTAAGCATTTTATACTTATGTGTTCTTATTTTTGCACGTAGATTCACTTTTGGATTTTTGAAGCCCCAACTTTGTCTCGAAGCATCACATTTTTGCCAAGACTACCAAGAGTATGAAATTTGTGTATATATGATTGTGGCATATACTTAGGGCGTCAAATTTATATATATGTGTTAGTTTTATATGTCATTTAGTACTTGAATATTTTGTTATGATTCATTGAATTTGGAGGCTCATTTGGATAGCTAAACTTTGGATGTATGAATATTGGCTCTGCTTGCATGCATTTAGCTCTATTTTGATACGGGTTATGATTTGATAAACATTAAACTTGTTTTGAATGAATTCATGTAGCCTTATTATGTTCTCAACATCATGTCTTTGATTTCATGTTGTAATGTTTGGTTGAATATGTTTTGGGGATGATTTTTACATGTATTTGGATAATTTTTAAGCATGTTTTATGTATATCATGTTTGGAGGTGATTTGGGGATAATTTGGAGTGTTTTTGGGTTACTCAGAGGGTGACATCCCTATCTTATATTTTTTGGAAAAAAAACCTGGTTCAAAAACATTTTTCTTACACAGCGAAAAAATAAAATTTTGAAAATCAAGTCAGTTTGTGATATTTATAACAATAAACTTTTTCCTGAAAAAATACTGGTGCTTTGAGCGAGACAAATCCTTAACATTCCCGGCTTTCAACCGAACGTCCTTCTTCGCTATTCTCGCACCACAAATTGCTTCGAGTGTGGCCTCAAACAATTCCAAATAAAACACATAACTAGAAATTATTTTCTTACTTTCAGTAGAAAAGTAAATCTTTCTCTCAATAGAAACCAATAGAATTGTGATTCCCAGAAAATAGAATTTATTTTTAGAAAATAAATTTCCACTACTTTCTAGTAGAATAACAATATTGAAAAGTTATAAATAACTTGTTGTGTTTGTTGTGTGTTTAGCTCTACCAGGTATCATATATTTACAGTGAGAGGAAGTGAAAACCTATTTGAATTAGTATAGTACAAATAACATTTATTTAATAGAAAAACAGTCCCCCGGTTATAAATAAGTATGAAGGGTTTTCGGTATTTCCTGTATTGGGTCCAATTATACATGCTTCTTGGACTTTTAACCCAGCATTTTTAACCAACACTTTATAATTTAATCCAACCCAGTATATATTTTTCTATTTCCAAAAATAAATATGATTTATTGAATTAATTTAAATTAATTAAATTTCAAATTAAATATTTTTTCAACTCAATCCTAATTCCATTAAAGTCATGACAACTTAACCGTAAAAGAATTTATGAGAATATTTTTAATTTCTACATTCAACTGATTCACAATGTCCAATTAATATAATTCTATTTTGAACTTCAATTATTTTCTTAAATAATAATTCAAAAAACTTAAATTAATTCTCAGGTCAGATCCATTTTTGTTCATTTGATTCAACATGCAACTCATTTCTAATTTTAACGAGCTAGAGGAGAGACTAATTTGACATATGTTATTTGGGCTCAAATGATTTATACTTAAGTTTCAGTTTTTCGCCTATTAATTTATAAACTCATTTAATCACGAAGTCATTCCACTATAGTATCGTGACTGGGCTCTCCCTAATAACATGTCATTACAAAAGCTACTTGATTAGTGCTCGTCCAATGAACTCGTCATAAGTGTGTTACCCTCATAGGATATCCTTAATCTATTTGGGATAAATTCGTTCTCCCAATATGTTCCTATTTTATCTCATGGTAACCGTTACATCTTCCTTCATGAAAGGTCAACTACTATCAAATAGTAATTAAGTCATTTATCACAAAGATGAACAACCCATGGCAACGTTTACTTTTCATCTATCATGTAATGTCAATGAGAGGATATCATTTACCCATGTCTTGGGCTATGAATTCCACTATTGTAAATGATGCTACAAACTACGGAAGTTGTATACCCAACACACCAGTTCGGTTGCAAATCTATATAAACTCAAGTTTTTACTTATATCAAAGCATACAAGTCACGCATACATAGTGCATCATCCACTTAGGATTGAGGCATGTTACACTATGAATGTCACAAGTGAATAAATCCATAAACGGATTTAGGATCTATTCTACTTAGGTCCTATCGATGTATTGTCAGTCCAGTCAGTCACCTCTATTTCTCTATCTTTTAGGAGTCATTTGGTCCAATGCTCAAGACAAAGCATCTCCCCAATTGGATCTAATAAACGGCATATTAGTGTTTCAATTAGTTTTCTCATTTCCTGTTAGACTAAGGGCATGTTTAGGTTCATCTACTAATACAAGTTATTTTTTCGTATTATGATCTGACTACGTAATACCGCTTAGTATTAGTTAAACATTAGATAACCAGTAAGCTAATATTTGCTTCTATTTTGCTTTGCATGCAAAAACCATTGAGAACAATATACAAAGGGTATTAATTTAATTCATAGATAATTTTATGAAACCAATTTGTTCGAAAAAATACAAGTGTATATAAACAAAAATATTACACTTAGAGCACCAGATCAAACATTATTTGCACTGTCGTAACATTCACCTACAACATCGTGACCTTGTCTTTGTAATGTCGCGACATTGCCCAACAAGCAAGTGATGTTGGGACGTCATATGTGCAACATCGTAATGGACTGTCCCAGCATTGTGCATCACCTTATCCCCACTACATTGTTTTGCTCGATGTGAGTCTTGAACACCTTCCATCTCCCCCGAATCACTCTTGAATGATTTTAAAGTGATTTTAAAGCCTTCAAATTTTATTTTACTTGATTTATTGATATTATAAATTTTTTTAAGTTTTTAAAAAATTCAAGATTTCTTATTCATACTTATTCTAGTATCATCTCCCATTTGTACCAAACATCAAGACTAGTGAGGAGTGTTACATTTTTGGTTGGCTTAAACTTTGTTGTTGATATTGGATTCCTTCGTCTACATTGACAACAATGCCAATGGTTGAATGATCCATGTTGTTCTGTGCTCATTGCACCAAATTGTTAATATAGTGAAGTGGCATGAAGGAGGTCGTGGTGGAGATTAGACATGGTTCACTGACCTAACGTCACTTGTAGTTGTTATTTTAGGTCATTTTCGCACTTAACGAATTTATTTTCTAGCACTTTTATAATTAAATATTACATTTTCGGTATTAGTAGGTTAGGAACAAAAAGTTAATAAAATAAGCATTTTTACACATTTTCTGTTATTCCGATGACTCGTAAGGCCAACTGGGACGACGAAAATGTACAAGTCTACACAATCATAACAAGTAATAAACTGACAAGTATGTCGAGTTATCGTACCCATAGGGATTGTACAAGCAAGTATTTATGAAATGTAAATTTAAGCAAATTGGACGAGAAAATATATTGATTTGAAAGAGGCGATCTAAAAACTAAAAATTAACTAAGTAATCAACTAAATAAAAAGTAAAATTCCAACCCATGATTTCTAAAAAAGGTTTTAATCAACATGATGAAGTGTGTTAGATTAATTTCATTCGTTAACTTAGAATTATTAAAACTATATTCATGTTGTTATGAATAATTTCATGGCAACTTGGTCTTTTGTTAACGATTGCATATACATACTTATTACATTAATCATCTTTCAAACATATTCCTATGTTGGTTAATTAATCAATTTTATAAGCAAGTATAAGATGAGTGAAGTAATAATATATTCCTATATTGAAACAATTTAATCACAATAATCTTACAAGTTATGCAAGGCAAGAATATTGTTTAATACTATTGCTAATTTAACCCATTTTTACACTTAGTAGATTAAACATGCACCAATTAGATATTTTATCCATTAATTACAATTTCTATCCGATTAATAATCAATTCATTTGTTACCTTATAATTATAATGCAAGCATAACATAGGCATGATTTTATCTAATTGAACAAATTACCAAGGCCTATAACAACACAAACATGATTTTAATAATTTAAGTGAACAAAATGCAATCAATCTAACACAAATAGGATTTAAGCCATCTTAATTAAATTAGAAGCATCAAAAAAATAAACATTCATGTTTATGATCACAAAATAAACTGAAGAGATTAAGAGAAGGAAACTAGAAGACAAATCTCGGTGATTCTCCAAAGTCAGACTAGTGTGCTTCTCTTCCTCTCTACTTGTTCTGTTGATCAAAGGCCTTTAATATGTTTGATTGCTGCTGCTCCAAAAGGCTTGCTAGCTCTTTCTCAACAGGGGAAATAGATAAGGGAAGGAAAGAAAAATAGAAAGGTAAAGGAGAGTGAATGAGAGAAGTGAACAGTGAATGAAGAGATGAGTGAGGGATGAGAAATGAGGAGGTGAAGGGGGTATTTATACTTGGATATGGAATTGGCTAAAAATAGCAGTCAATCCCCCTTCTCATGGTCGACCCTTGATAGTAGGGAGAGGGGTTGAGATGGCTTTGCTAAATTTAGCTTAATGCCACAAGTGAGAATGCACAAAAAGAGGAAGGGTCAAAACAGGTTTGGGAGAAAGTTAAAGGTTGTTTTGTAGATATTATAATCATCTTAATTAGCTTATTTGGGCAGCAATTGGATTGGCATTGGGCTGCTCTTCCCTTGGTTGATCAGTCCCCTTCAATTTAATAAATCTAGTCCCCTTTCCTTGCATCAGCCTAACCCAATTTTTGTTGGATCAAAAATAATTTTTTAATGGGTCCAAGTATTTGATTTGGGGTGTCCATGGCTGAAAATGATCAGCCTTCCTCATGTGTCAAATTCTTTGAAAGATGATTCAAAAATTTGATCTTCTCAAGGTGACTACCGAGCTGATTTTTCACCCTTTGTGCAAAACTGTTGAAAATTGGCCAAATTATACAAATTTAGTATAAAAATAACTAAAATTAAAAATGTTTCATAAATTAATTTCAATTTAATTATTTCATAATAAAAGTATAAAACTGGACAAAAATTACTTAAAACTGCATAAATTAGTGCTCAAAAGGTGTTAAAAAGTCTATATATTTTGGTGTTTCCACCGAATCAAGCTCGTGAGTGACTAATGACCTAATTAAGTGTGTAGGATGCCAATTGAGGTCCAAGAATATAAGGAATAATGATCAAGTCGTGAGACAATGAGTCCAATAAGACAACGAACCTATCAAGGCCCAAAAAACACTTAACGTTGTGACGGGAAGCTCCCTCTCATCACGATGATGCGACGGAAATAGGAAGACTTTGCATGATTTTGACATCAGGATGAGAAGCATTCCCACGTCTTGACGACATGACTTGACATGGAAGAAAAGAGTTGATTTCCTTGGACAGCATATTTGGGAAATTTCCATAATTAGACCCTAGTTTTTAGCAGAATATATTATTCATTGGTATATAAGTGTATCTTGAATTGAGTGGTCACCAAGTAGGCCGATGCCTATATAAGCAACCTTAGGATCATCAGAATTGTAAGCAGTTTTAGACCTAGACAGTTTTTCCATTCAGTTTTAGTTTTATTTTCTTTTTATGTTCGTTTACGTCAAAACTTTTCTATCCGATGTGAAGATAATCGCAAGCGGAGATTGCTCCAGATCTGCGTTTCAATATATTTATCAATGAGCATTCTCCTATCTCTCTCTTATTCTTTTATTTATATTTTTTTCTCTAATCAATTAGTGTTTGTAAGACTATTGAATAATTTCTTGAGTTTATTTTATATCTTGCATGTTTTGATTATTAAATTAATTTATTTGTTAAGTAACTATTTATCTGAAATTGGGTATTTATTCAAGGGTACTTAGTATATTAGGGAGTGACACCCCTAATATAATATTGAGACAAGTGAGATTGGAAGGGTATCCTATCGTGTACAACTTGTGCCAAGCGATGAGACAGGAAGAGTATTCGTATGCCTAGGAAGAGACCGGAAATGTGGCTTAGGTGATAATCCTTAATGAAGATGAACTGGAAGGGTAGTCATAGCTAAAGATGATAAATAGCTAATCGAGGATAAGTAATTATTTAATTAGATAATTAGGGATTTAATCAATCATAGGCTAGATGCTCACATTGTCGACACTAAGAATAGGAAAGTCCATTAGGTTAATTTTAGGTTAGTTAATTTAATTAGTTTAATTGAAATAATTTTATTTGGATTAACACTACTAATTCGTGACTCGATTAGATTAGTAATTATTTTCTGTAATTAATTTAATATTAATCTCTCTAATCTGCAATCTCTTAGGTATGATCCTCGGAATACTTACCAATATTTCGTTGTACTAAACTATATTACAATTTGTCTCATACACTTGCTGACACTGTCGATTTAATTTAATATATTTTTAGTGTGATATTTATTCTATAAATGATAACAAGTTTATAGGTGATCATTCACCCTACTCGGAAAAGAGCCATATAGTCTTGTTAGAGAGGTTATGATTTGGTTAAGCAAAGGAAAAAGATGATCAAGAGAGAAGGAAGAAAGTTGAGTCAACAAGGTGAGAGAGTAAGGGAACATGGCTCTTTTTGGGTTGAAGACTGTTTATATAGGTAGATCTAGTGGATGACATGATGTTGCTTAAATTGTAGAGTATATAGGTGTTAAGTGATGGTTGTTCTATTGGAGTGGTCTGGTTGATTTGCGTGTTTCTCACTTTCTAAATCAATAGTACCCTTGACGAAGATAAACTAACATAGTCAGCGATATGAACATCAGTGAAGGTAGACGAATGATGAGGAAGGTCATTATTTTTCTTTTTTCTTTTTTCTTTTTTTTTGCAAGGACGAAGGTCATTATGTTTAACAAATATAATAAACAACTGCCTAAATTAGAAGTTTTTCTTTTTGGTGTCTGGATTTGAACACCTCAACCCAGCTCTTGGGAAATTTTAATTATATCTAACAAAATCATGAAGTCAAACCATAATATGTTGGTTGATTAAGAATAAGATCTTAAAAAAGAAAAAAGAAAAAAAGATAGAGATATGTATCTAGATTCTCAACTAATGGAATTTGCTTATAGATGTAGATAAAATGAACTTTGGAACACTAGAGAATAACAGATTTTATTATGTAATTAATGTTGAGCAACAGAAATTAATAATAATGTCATTAAACAGTAACAATCCGAATATATTAAGTGCTACATTTTTTTATGGTCTAAATAGTTTAATTAACAATTAATTATGTTGATTGTTAAGGTGATTCTATCAATATCATTGCCAACAACGGACCTCATTAATAATAACTCATTTTGTTAATTATGAAATGTATAAATTTATATGTTGATATTAAATTATATGATGACACTTGCTTAAAAATAAGTATAATTTTAACACATGGCATTACTTAATTCATTATTGGCGTATAAACTAAATGATTAGGTTTTTTCTTTGTTCAAAACAAATCTTAAATAGAATTCTCACAGCCAAGAATTTAGTTAGGGCTGACCAGATTTGACCCTGTGTGAACTAATGGAAGATGTAAGATTATCCATCCCCATATAGAACGCATGCATAATTTTGATTAATACTTTTTTTAAGCAATAATTATTGTAGGATAGCTTACCAAACAAACAAAGATTCGAAATAAATAAATAAATAGAGCTCTATACAGTAATGCCTATTTAAGCCGCTGGTGTGTGTCACCAGCCAAGCCCCAAGTGCCTTCCTCGGTGATCTCCCAACTCTGCTAGCATTTTTCATTTGTTTCATAAGTATGGGTTTGGCTCCTATTTGTATCGACAAAACCTGGTGGGTCTCAACGTTCCCAGCTATTGTAAAAGCAAATAACTTAGTAGATGGTTTCCTTTTGTTTAGCATTTTCATGGCAGTTTTATTGGGTGGGTTTTTAACTTGGGCTTTATCCCCTGGGGGTTTAGCCTGGAAAAATGGCAGAAACCGATTAGGTGGGGTCCCAGTCCCTGGTCCCAGAGGGTTCCCTTTCTTTGGCAGTTTATTCAGCCTAACCCACGGTTTGGCTCATCGAACCCTTGCTTGCATGGCTTCAAAACAAGCCGCTACCAATCTCATGGCTTTTAGCCTTGGATCAACTCCTGCTGTTATAACATCCGATCCCCAAATTGCTCGTGAAATCTTGACCTCTCCTCATTTTGCTAACCGTCCGATCAAAGCAACAGCTAAGAAGCTAATGTTTAGCCGGGCCATTGGCTTTGCTCCCGATGGTACTTACTGGCGGCTTCTAAGGAGGATTTCATCCACTCACCTCTTTGCTCCAAAGCGCATTGCAGCCCATGAAAAGAGTCGCCAACTAGACTGTGGCTCCCTGTTATGTGCCATTGCTAAAGAACAGTCCTCCAATGGAATTGTTGTTTTACGCAAACACCTTCAAGCAGCAGCTCTTAACAATATAATGGTAACAGTATTCGGTAAAAGATATGACCTCTGCCAAGGTGATGACGACGAAGCTAAAGAGTTGCAAGAGATTGTAAGAGAAGGGTTTGAGATATTGGGAGCTTTTAACTGGTCGGATTATCTACCTTGGCTGAGCTACTTTTATGACCCTTTTCGAATCAATGAACGCTGTTCAGTTCTTGTCCCCCGAGTGAAAAAACTAGTGAACCAAATCATCGAACAACATCGTTTGAATCAATCATCAAAGGTTGCTGATAGTTCAGATTTCGTTTCTGTGTTGTTATCTTTAGATGGCGACGATAAACTCAATGAGGAAGACATGGAAGCAGTCTTGTGGGTGGGTATTAATTTATAATTTCTTTAATTATTATATATTTTGAAGTTCAATTAACGAGTTCGATCGCTTGTGTTGGCAGGAAATGATCTTTCGGGGAACGGATACAACTGCGCTTTTAACTGAGTGGATCATGGCCGAGTTGGTATTGAACCCTGAGATTCAATCCAAGCTTCACCAGGAGCTTGTTGTTGCAGTGGGAGACAAGAGCGTGACAGATGCTGATGTGGCTAACTTACCCTACCTTCAAGCAGTAGTCAAAGAAACCCTCAGGTTGCATCCACCTGGGCCGCTCCTTTCATGGGCAAGGATATCCACGTCAGATGTCCAACTCAGTAATGGCATGGTGGTCCCATCAGACACTACAGCCATGGTCAACATGTGGGCCATAACCCATGACCCAAATGTGTGGGAGGATCCACTTGTTTTCAGGCCAGAGAGGTTTGTTAAGTGTCTAGGTGGAGCTGAGGTGGATGTGAGGGGTGGTGATCTTAGGCTTGCACCGTTTGGGGCAGGACGAAGGGTCTGCCCTGGCAAGAACTTGGGGCTGGTCACAGTGGGCCTTTGGGTGGCTAAGTTGGTTCAACACTTCAAATGGGTTCAAGATCTGGCTAACCCAGTCGAGCTAACCGAGCTGCTTAAGCTGTCCTGTGAGATGAAGAATCCTCTGCGCGCCATGGCTATTCCAAGAAACAGTATTCTACGACGGTCAGGAGACTGGTAAAAGAATAAATAAAAGCCAAGGGATATAATGTTTCCTCCACGTTGTCTTTGTAAACCTCGTTGGTTTGTTCTATTGTAATAACATAAAGTAGCCGTATCTATAATTGGTTATCTAAACTAATTATCAAAAAAATATTGGTGTCTTAATTATGAATCTCTTTTTTGCGTGCATTAAATTATGATGGAAAAAAAATTAACATTTACACGTGGAAGCAAAAGAAAAGAATCGCCTTTTTGGATTGACTTAAAAAGCCCAATTTGAATATTTAGTCCTCCATGCCATCAATGCTTTGATTTCGGTTTTATTTTTTCAAGTAGTTATCTAAATTTTTTGTGGTCAACTTCGGTACTCGAATTATTGTGTCGTTACTCATTTAACCTCAAACCTTAGTGTCGTTTGGCCAATTAGAAGCTACCATGTCACCATGCAATTGTATTTTTAAATTTTACATCAAATTTTTTAAAAAAAATATTGGGAAAAAAATAAAAATTATTTTTAATAAAATTTATTACAATAATTAATAGATTTTTACCCAAAAAAAAACCGATCATTTTTCCCAACTAAACCGTAACCTTTCTTATTTGTTTGGTTTTAGTAATTAAAACTATACTTGCTTAGGTCACCCATTTAGACTCGAAAAATAGACTTGGGTAAAATTTAAGGCCCGTTTTCAATATAGATCGAGTCTTTTACCTCGAGTCTAGCCCAACCCGAATATATTATGTTATAAAAATATATTATATTAATTATATATGTTAAATAATTATATATATTTATATTTATATTTATATTTATATTTATATTTATATTTATATTTATATTTAATCACTAACTCAATAACAATTAAACTCATTACTCAAACCTAAAAAAAAAACTTACCAACAGCCCAATCCAAAATATAAATTTTAAAATTTATATTTAATACAATAAAATCTTTATTATATTTATTTGTGTTTTAATATAACAAAACATTTATTATATTTATGGTAGTGTTTTTAATATAAATAATTTTAATTTATTTTTAATGTGTTATAAAATTTTTATTTTAGTGTTTTTAGTGCATCTAGTGTATTATATTTTTTAAAAAATTATTTTAAAATAAAAAATCAAATATGGGCAAGCCGGGTCAAGGCCGAATTTACCTTAAATTGGGTCGGGCTTAGGCAAAAAAAGTAAGCCCATTTTTCGGGTCAGGTCGAGTCCATGCTTGAAAAATGGGTCTAAATACCTTGTATGGGCTTGACCCCAACCCGACCCATGAGCACCTCTAATCAAAATTAAACTTTTCATTTTCTTTCTAGGATCTCATCATCTTAATCTTCTATTATCGTTTGGGTTTATGTAACGATCTGATTTCTGTTAGTGTTAAAAAAGTTGGGTCGAAGTTGGATTTCTTAAACAAAATTATCTTAAAAATTTAAGATCAAGAAGTTTCATAGTCAAATGCGAAATTAGAAAATAGAATCATTGAATAATTGAACTAGATTAGTTATTAAACATAGTAATTATGAGGTAATTAAAATAGAATAAATTTGATTAGGGATTAAACAATGTCCTTATTAAGCTTCTAAGCCAGCCCTTAATTAAAATTAGACCTCCACTAATATTTGGTTAGTGGATAACCATGGCTAAAGCCATTGATCACTAATTCCTTTCTTAATTAATCTCCACCATTGGATGAGGGGTAATTAGCTTAATAATAAAAGAAATAAAAAGAAAAGAAATGATTAAGTGATCTTCTTCATCCTTTGAAACAGCAAAGCAAGAAGGGAAATAAAAGAAAATTTTCATGTTTTGAGCCACCGTTACCGTGAGCCACACTTGAAAAATAGCTGAAGACCACGTGGGGATCAAGGAGTTGAAGGGAAACGAAAAGCCAAGCATTGACTAACTATCATGGTTTGTGCTACTATAATTTATTTTCATTACATATTGAAGTAGCTAAATTATTATACTTTAAAGTGATAAGGGTTGACAAGGTACAAGAATCTATACTTGAAATGGCTGATATGGTATTGTACTTATATGATATTGTGTTATAAATTGTGATACTATGATTATAATGTTGGATTGTCAGTATGCCCCGTGGCATAGCGGAAAAATTATTCTGGCGATCATCAACCATGAATTCATGTATGAGGAACAAATCAAGTTGAAACAAGGGTCGAAAATATACCTTTTTGAAATTGAAAGAGCGACAAACAACATTGCTGATATGATTCCTTTGAACGATGTCGATTCCAAGCCGGAACAATAACATCTCGGCCTCTACGTAATCCGCCCAGTAAAAAATGAATAGCAAGATTCTCTTGAATTTTTTAGAGAGAAAAAAAAATTAAAAATAGCTGTTAGACCTTTTGATATTGTTTTTTTCTTGGTAACCCTAACACACTAAGGGATTATATTCCCTTTATTTTATTTCATATCACATATCAGAAATAAAATAAGATTATTCTCTTATTATTAGAGAAACAAATGGAAAGTCGAAAAGAAATTATATTCTTTCCTAAAGAATATCGTTTCCATGTCTTTTATATTTTGATCGAAATTAATTATTATAATTATTTATATTAATAATTTCGTAAACTATATAATTAATATTTTGTATGAATCAAATTCATATATTAATTTTATCTATGTTCTCTATTTGTGTACAACAAGTTTGTACATATAATGTGTTCAATATTTAGCTACCAAATTAAATCAATTCAATAATTAATTTAATTCATGTGACAGCTAAATACAATATCAAATGTATTTGGATTTTGTTCGCTTCAACTATAGGGTGTGACCCTGTAGGTTCTTGTAACATTAGTAGTAATCCTAAAACATTTATTATATTACAAGCAATTAGTGGCATCTAGCAATACATCATTGCTACCCAAGTTACAAGAAGTCGTGATTCGACATAAACTTTCTGTGATAATATTTTCATGAATTATATCATTTTATCCTTAATATCTAGATTGGACACAAGTCATGGAATAGTCACACTTGTATAGTCCAATATCATATTTCTTGATATTCTGAGTAGACTACTATAAACAAGTAAGTGTGATATCTCATATCAACTTATTCGAGCATGGCTATATATTTCTAGTCTCACTCTATGAAGAGGCCTAAAATATTGCTCCCATTATGTAGGAGGGATAAATCCTATCTTGATCAACCATATCCTTGTACATATATTGCGACATACACAACATCAATCTTTATGATATAACCTGTTATGGTAGACATTTGACTGTGTCAAATATACAACTCACTATGTTGGGACAATGATGATCTCAAGTCTGAGGATCATATACATAGTTACCACTATGAGTAATGTTGTGACTATTACATAATAATTCAATAACCTACTCGTAGCGGTTCAGTCCAATATGTTGTTCTCTAACACATACTCGTGTATCTTTTTAACACCCCTATGTCAATGATAACACTTTTTCGTCAATCAACTGCACATTAGTCTCAATGCATTATCATTGTCCAAGCCCACAATAATACTTGACTAAGGTTCTTTTAAGAATAATCATAATATTCTCATGACTTTATTATTAATCAGTTCATTTGTACACACAGAAATTGAAACTGAAATAATAATGACAATGTTTTATATTAACAAATAAGGTAAAGCGAGTATGTGATTCCAATTATCTCATGATTGGTCTTTGGGCATACTCTAACATATAATTGATTATATGTATTTTGGATGATTTATTATAATGAAAAATACTTTATTAAACAGTGTTAAATAAACTTACATGTATAGTTGGTATGTCATAGAGTTAGTATTGATTACATTATGTTTTACTTTCATATTCCTAATGGGTGGGAGAGTTCTCAAATTCCTAGAGGATCAAAAGCAATACTCTAATTCTCAAAGAAAGAGTACATATTATTAGCCACAATTCTCAAAGGGTCGTGAGCAACTCAAATTCTCAAAAGGTCATAAGCATACATTGGATATTGATCTATGTACCTGTCCTTAAATTTGAAATCAATTAATTGGGGCAAAAGAATGAAAATGATATATGATTATATTATTAAATGTTACGTGATAATAAATGTAATTGATATATAATTAAACTATGATGAGTAAGTTGAGTATTGATACATTAATTATGATGTGAATTTCGAGGGTGTATTAATATTTTGATAAATGAATACTGAAATGAAATGATTAAACGAGATATTGTATAAATATATATGTATACGATGTGGAAATTGCTAGCCAAAATACCCTAATAGGTGCCTCAATATTATGTTATGTTGATATGTGATATTTGTGGATAACAAAGTTCTTGGTTGCTAATATGATTCAAGGTTTAGTTTACATATTTATTGTTTAATGTTATTACTATGTATTGAATTCAAATTATATTAATATTATTGAGTTTCAATACTCATCATGTGGATGTGTTTGTTTTTGGGTGTAGGTGTAGGTGTCGAACAACTGATTTGATAGATCATGATTTCTTGAAGCATCTAAATCTCTACAACTCATCTCAACTATCATTCTTACTCTTTTGACTATAGGTTATTAATGGTGTGTATCTAGATTTAATTATAGGTTTTAGGGTTTTAGGGTTTAAGCTTGCTATTTTGTCTTTTTGGCATACTAAGCTATATTTTGGTTTTATAAGGTTATTAGTCTTGTGTTTTGAAATTTTATCTTGATGAAATTATATATGTTTATAGGTGTATAATCTGTGTTATGTTCACGTGTTGATATGATGCACTAAATTATATGAATTGATATGTGTTAGATGTGTTTAGGAAGGTTAATTTGATGAATGATGAATTGATATCATGTTGGTATAAGTTAGGAATGTGTTGGAGGTTAATTTGATGAATGATGAATTGATATCATGTTGGTATAAGTTAGGAATGTGTTGGGTATCTTTTGAATGAGTTAAGAAGTGCATTATTAGTAAATTGACCATTGTGTCTCGAGACAGAAAGAGTTTGTCTCGAGACTTTAAAAACAAAAATGACCATTTCATGCATTTTGGTTTAAGCTTAAACCCTCATGTTGCAAAAAAAAAATAGAATTAAAGTATTTTGAACTAATTATAGAGAAGTCCCTAATTTTAGTCAGTGTCACATGCCAATCACTCAATAGGTTAATGTGCCACGTCAGCAATCTACTAGTGGATTAACAAAAATTTTAACGATAGTGACTAATTCCAACAATTATTTTAATTAGAGTGACTAAATTGAAAAAAATTTAGAGTAATCAAAATAAGACAAACCCTATTTTAGAGCGATCATGGTGTAGTTTACCCTAAAAAAAATCCACGCCTTAAGATTTTAATTATTTTTTTATATCTTTCAATTTCATTTTATAATCAATATTCAAAATTCATAACTATTCCTAGACTTGCGCAAGGGTCGAGTAGCTTGCCTAGCTTAACTTGGGTCGGATTTGAACAATGATTTTTGTATCACCAGCCAACCCAACCTAAATTCAATTTAAATAAAAAAATATTTTTTAAGTTTAATTTTAATTATAAAATATATAAAATATTAATTAAAATGCATTTTTAAATATTTTATTTATTTTTGAACAATAAAGTGGATCTTTTAGGCTGGTCAAGCTGACCTGAAAATGAGCTTTGACATGAAATTTTTTTTAGAACCAGGCCTCGGCCTGGCCCGACCATGGGCAACTCTAACTATTCCTCCCAAATAATGTGATTACTAAGGTTGGGTTAATTGGTTTTTGTAGCTCAAATTCTGCAATAAGACCGTGTATTTTGCGTAAGTTGCGAATTTAGCATTGTACTTTAATTTATTAATTTACAGTCCCTGTATTTTTAGAATTTGAAAATTTTAATCCTAACCAAGTGATAATTATTAAATTAATTAAGTTCTATTATTTTTAAAATTTGATGTGTCAAACATATTATCACATATGTAATGCTATGTCTATTTGTTATTTTCACATATTACTCACAAAAAACTAGTTATTAGATTTAATGATTTTCGTTTACATTAAGATTAAAATTTCAAAATTAAAAAATATATATAACCATTAAGGATGATGAACGTGGACTAAGGACCAGTTCTTCATTACTTTTGAAAAGTACTTTTGAAAAGTGCTGTGAAAAAGTGCTTTTGAGGAGTGCTTTTGAAAAATTTGAGTGTTTGGTATTCCTGTCAAAAAGTGTTCTTGAAGAATAAAATGTCAATTTTAGACATGATATTATAAAGTAACAAATATGTATTTAAATAATGTTCAAATTAATTAATATTATGATATTTTAACAAAAATATAAAAAATAATTTATTATAACTTATTGTTAATATTTTAATATATAATATTAATTTTAAATATTTCTAAGTAATTAATATTAATTATTTATTAAATTTAATTAGAATATAATAATTAAATATTTGTAATTAGATATTGACACGATTGTATTATTATAAAATTAATTTTTATTTTTAATTAATGCTTTTAACACATTTGTATTATTTTATTTTAAAATGAATTTGAATAAATAACTCATATTAGATATTAACATAACATAGAAAATATAAACCTAACAAATTAAATATTACATATATTTGGATTAAAATTTTAAAAAGGGATAATATTTATATACCAAATATAAATACTAAAAATTTTACAATAGCATTTACAATTTAAAGTGAATTCATTAAACTAGAAGCTATAGCATCTCTTGTTAATTCCATTTCAAAATCACTTGAATTGTTTGATTCACCGTCATCATCACCATCATCATCGTCATCGTCATCATCATCACTTTCTCGACTATGCGCATTTTCTGTGGCCCCGTTCTTCTGCACGTTTTAGAAGGGCTTTTGGCTGATAAAGTCATTTTCCCTTAAAAGGAATGAAGAACAGTCTCCTTTTCTTCAGAAAATTTCACCATAAAAAAAGGACTTCTCTCCAGATGAAAAGCTAAAAATTTCTCCTTTTCTTCAGCTTAAAGTGCTTTTGGCTGAAAATTAACCAAATTAACCTGTCGTCTTCTCCCACAAACCTTCTTTCCCCTCCTCTGCTGGTTCTTTGGAACTGTCTTCTCCCACAAACGTGCTTTTGGCTGAAAAGAACAGAAATTGATTTCTCATTCAGGATAGCTGCTATTGCTTTGAGGCAACCCTCCAGTGCTTAAAAGCTTAAAAGATACCCAGGGGAAGATACGTTGGTTTGTTTAAATACAGCTGTTTTTGATGCTCCCCAATTTGTAAAACCTGTGCTCCCCAATTGTACTGCTAACGCTACAATCTAACCTAAATTTGTAAAACCTTTTTGTATCCTATTTATGAATTTACGAAACTGCTTGATCTTTTTTTCTTGAAAATTCATTTCATTTCATTGATTGTTTTGGCTCATGATTTTTATCGCTTTAAATGTTTCTTTCGTTTTTTTTCCTCATCTTCTTTATCCGTTGACCTTTCTTGGTCGGCTCATTGATTTCAATTATTTGAGCTCTTAGAGTTGGATATTTTTAGATGTAAACATGACCTGCCTAGCTCTTCAATGTTTTCGGTGATTTTTTGCATAATTTATGTCAAAGATTACGATCGTGTTTTGCCGATTTGATTTCAATTATTTGAGCTTTTTTTTATTTCAATTTATGTCTACGATTTTTGCATAATTTACGAAACTGCTTGATCTTTTTTCTTGAAAATTCATTTCATTTCATTGATTGTTTTGGCTCATGATTTTTATCGCTTTAAATGTTTCTTTCGTTTTTTTTCCTCATCTTCTTTATCTGTTGACCTTTCTTGGTCGGCTCATTGATTTCAATTATTTGAGCTCTTAGAGTTGGATATTTTTAGATGTAAACATGACCTGCCTAGCTCTTCAATGTTTTCGGTGATTTTTTGCATAATTTATGTCTAAGATTACGATCGTGTTTTGCCGATTTGATTTCAATTATTTGAGCTTTTTTTTATTTCAATTTATGTCTACGATTTTTGCATAATTTACGAAACTGCTTGATCTTTTTTTCTTGAAAATTCATTTCATTTCATTGATTGTTTTGGCTCATGATTTTTATCGCTTTAAATGTTTCTTTCGTTTTTTTTCCTCATCTTCTTTATCCGTTGACCTTTCTTGGTCGGCTCATTGATTTCAATTATTTGAGCTCTTAGAGTTGGATATTTTTAGATGTAAACATGACCTGCCTAGCTCTTCAATGTTTTCGGTGATTTTTTGCATAATTTATGTCTAAGATTACGATCGTGTTTTGCCGATTTGATTTAGTTTTTGCATTTTCTTTGTCTGAAATTATGACTAGCGAAGCTTCACCTTCTTTTTATTTAAGATGTAATTCCCTTTGATTGAACTTGTATTTCCTACCCATCTTGGGTGTCTGGGTTAACCTCATAAAGTTCCATTTTCAGTTAGCCCTTGATTATTGCCTTTACAAGTGCCCATGTCACTTTCTGTTTTAACTATAATTAACCAGCAAACTTGCATATTTTTTTGTTGAAGTACCATTCATTTGGCTATGCTTTTTATTTTTGAACCTTCATAAATGATACGAGTTTAAAAATAATATATTTGCCATTGTTCCCTTTTATGAATCTTGAAGAAAGTATTTGGTTGATTTAGGAAGATGTATTCACTGTTCTCCAAGTTTGTAGCACCTAGTACGTTAGTTTCTGATAGGTAGGATAAAATAATGCATGACTTGAAAACACTCTCCTAGTCGGGTTTATCAATTCTTAAATATATTTATCAATGTATATTGGTGGTTATGGTAGTATTTTTGTGCCCCCCTGATGCTTATTAACTTGCTTAACATTTAATCTTAGTAGTAAGGGTTAAAGCTTGTTTGATGTAGAGATGTTGAAATATCTTATATCTACCTTATTGGTTGGAAACTTTTTCATATTATGCTTGGCTGCATTTAGATTTGTCATTTTATTTGTGGTAGTTTACTTCCTCGCTAAAATTGGGTTGTGTGGTATCTTGCTGCAGGTGCTGGAAGAACATGAACAACTTGGTTCTATCCTTTACTCCTAAATTTACCAAATTGCTAACTCTCGTACTACGCCAAGAAAATCTACAGCTTGAGGACACTGCTGTTGAGACGATTGCGAAATTCTGTCATGATCTGCAGGATCTGGACCTCAGTAAAAGTTTCAAGCTTGGTGATCGCTCATTGTATGCTTTGGCCCATGGTTACCGTAATCTTACAAAACTTAACATCAGTGGCTGCACATCATTCAGTGATGAAGGTGTTGAATATTTGACTAAATTTTGTCGAAAACTAAAAATATTAAATCTCTGTGGATGCGTTAAAGCTGCAACTGACTGCGCATTGTAGGTATGAACAATGCTAGTATTTACTTGCTGATTAGAAAATTGACTTACTTGAGTCAGAAATATTGGTATAGGCTATTGGTGATCTAGGAGTTATGAGTCTAGCATATGGATGCCCTAATCTTAGATGCCTTGACTTGTGTGGCTGTGTCCGCATAATAGGTATTGCTTTCATTGGGTTCATATTCGGTATTTGCAATGTAGTATAACTTACTGCTTTGACATTGAAATTCAACAAATTGTTTCAATTTCAAATTCCAACACTCTAGCCTAATTCATCCCCTTTTGAAATTTGACATGGCATTTTGCTTCCACGTATATCTAGTGAAGTGTGGCAGCATCTAGTGCTAATGGTTGTCGGTAGACACAATTTAAAATTATGCATTCGTATTCTCAAATGTGGATACCATCTATTTATTGACTTTAAATTGGCTTCCCTATAATCCAGTTTAAAACATATGTGAAGTTTGCATGAGAGTGGACTACAATATCAAGAAACTTTTACTGTCATTTTTAGCTTCTGAAGCAGGTTGATGTTCAGTCTTTGAATAACTAAGGTTGTTTACCATTTTCACTTTCAAGAACGGAAGGCAAACATTGCATGCTTTGAAGATGAAGACTGACCAGCTTTTACATTGTATTGCAGATGATAGCGTGATTTCTTTGGCGAGTGGATGTCTCCATTTGAGGTCGCTTGGTCTGTACTATTGCCGAAATATCACAGACAGGGCAATGTACTCACTGGCTCACAGCCGAGTGAAGAACAAGGCTTCAATCTGGCAGCCGATGAAGGGTAGATATGATGAGGAAGGTTTTAGAAGTCTGAATATAAGCCAGTGTACTGCACTGACTCCTTCAGCTGTTCAGGCATTATGTGACACGTTCCCCGCTCTTCACACCTGCTCTGGAAGGCATTCCCTCGTCATGAGCGGCTGCTTGAACTTAACGTCCGTGCATTGCGCTTGTGCGGTCCAATCACACCGCACACTAAACAATATTCTCCATACAGCTCATTGAAAGGGGACGTTAAATCTAATGTTGATATTGTAAGTAAATGTACTACAAGGTCTTAAAAATCTTCAGGCGTTGTGATCTGGTCTGTTGAGTTGCGAATTATGCAGTGTTTCTCTTTCAGAAGCCAAACTTTGCCTTTTTCACATTGCTTATGGTTTTCATGATGAATTTGAGACTTTCTCAATCGTAAATATAAAATTAGTTAAAACACATGATAAATGCATGAACTGCAAATCAATTTCTTTTATTTCTGTTGACGGACACTGATTGAAAATAATGCACTGGAATTTAGATGAAATTGAACATGAGAATCACAACATTTAAACAAATTTATATGGAATCTTCACTTTATTTAAGTACTAAATAAAATAAAATTTTAAAATAATTTATAACTATTTTTATGAAGTGTTTATTTTAAAATAATACGAGTTATATATTCAAATACATTTTAAAATAAAATAATACAAATGTATTAAAAACATTAATTAAAAATAAAAATAATAATTTTATAATAATCAATCGTGTCAATATCTAATTACAAATATTTAATTTTTATATTTAAATATTTAAATATAGTTTATATATTCTAATTAAATTTTATAAATAATTAATATTAATTACTTAAAATATTTAAAATTAATATTATATATTAAAATATTAACAAAAGTTATAATAAATTATTTTTTATATTTTTGCTAAAATATCATAATATTAACTAATTTGAACATTATTTAAATACATATTTGTTACTTTATAATATCATGTCTAAAATGGACATTTTATTCTTTAAAAGCACTTTTTTACAAAAATGCCAAACACTCAAATTTCTCAAAAACACTTCTCAAAAGCAATAAAAAACTGGTCCTAAATCAATAATATTCTCATGTGCCCAGTTAAATTTTCTCAAATTTACATATAAAAGTTATAAAGCTAACTGCAATGCAGATAAGCAACGCTATCATTTCAGTTGGCTAACCAGCGAAATAGCAAACTACCAGGCATACACATTATATGTTATTAATGCAATCTGTGCATACATTGGATATTACTAAATATAGTTGTTTAGTGGCTCGATGAAGGATCCTATGACAAGAATATAATAAATTTGATCAAATTTAACCATAAAAAATTAATCATCTTAAGAAACTCAAATTCGAAAATAATAATGACCCAAAATTGTAAAAATCTAAATAAATACTTCAAAATATTCCAAAGTTTAAAATAACAAATTTAAAAACACTAGACTCGAATATCTCGAACCAAAAATTCAAATACCTAACCAAATTTCAAAAAGCACCGACAAAATGAATTTTGATATACCAAAACCATGCTATTTGCATTACTTTTTATTCAGAAACCAAATAACTTAAAACAAATAAATAGACTAATAATATTCAATATGAGGATAAATGTGAGGAATTATCAAAGGTGCTACCCACATGCTGCATAACAAACCCATAGATTTTCCTCTTCAATTTCTCAACCATGTGAACCAATACCTCATCCCCTTTCAAAACCGCCCGGTTTAACCAATCATTGACCCGTTTCAATTGTGATAAAACCGCTGCAATGGAACCACAATCTAATACTAATGCTTTCAAGGACTCTTCGATGAAACCAATAAACCACATTTGCATCTCAACTTTCAAGTTCATTGCAAAGTGCATTGTCTCTTTCATCCCGTCACCTCTAGTCCGCATTGCAGCATTATTATTTTGCTGCAGCTGTGGGATTGAACTGGTTTTGAGTTGGTTTTTGGGTGAAGCATGCTGAGACAGGTTTATTTGTAAAGCTGATAGAGATTCATTGTTTTGAGGGGTTAGAAGGGAGACTATTTCAAGATCAGTTGTCACTGCAGCTTCAACCCATAGAGAAGATGATTTCGAGTGTTCTTCGATGCCGGATCTGTAACCAGCTGCAACAGTTTCAACAATTCCAGTGTACTTTACGACATCGTCGTAAATGGATAAAAATCGGTCAATGGTTGGCAAAGGATTCCCAGGCTTGGAGTTAGAGGAAAGTTCTGAAAACACGCTGGAACCATATATGGTTGGGAGTATAAAATTAGGCACAGAATATAAGCCTTTTAGGCCTATGCATCAAGTTATTTGATGCATTTATTTATATGCTTAATATTGCAAGATTTTAATGGATCCAAACCTTAGATTCCTAACAAGAGACTCGGCAGTGGTGGCCTCCTCCAATGCCTCTGCTGCAGTTTTAGAAGCAAGAACTCTCCTTTGCATAGCTTCCTGCATTCATACAATGTATTTTGTTTAACTAAATATTTTGTTCTCATTTGCTTATCATTAAAGTGTATTCAAGTATATCAACATATACTGCAAATCCCTAGCATTAACCCAAGATTATATTCTAGATCCAAATCAAACAAAGGAATGCAGTTTATGACATCAACAATTGAAATGCATTGATCTATGATTAGAGTCATTTGCTACGGACAAAGCTTCAATGCTACAGAATTTATCTAATATTTAGCCAAGACTTTTAAGCACAATATCAGCAGGGAGACCTTAATGGTTTGAAATACTTGTGGCCAATATTTTTGTAAGAAGTTATACAAGTATAATTACAAATAATATTGTATAAAGCACAACTTAACTGAAACTGAAATATATCCTACTTGCGTCCAATACATATCTAAATATGAGTAAAGAGATATGATTCTCTAAAAACCCACCAAATACATGAAATAGCCTCACTTTCACATAACATATTTTGTTTAAATCTAAACTTTAGGATAATAACAATAGTTCAATGATGGTGACAAGCACTCATTAGTGGAAGGCTTCTACAAATCTACCCTACATCAGAAACTGCTTTCCCGCTATAAGTGATGGTAAGTAAGAATCATACAATCGACGATAACTTCAACCAAAATGAAACACAGGCATGGTATCTTTCATTATGTTTGAAACGCAAAGCATAACTTCCTAAGTCCAAAGAAAGCTATTAAAATTCTACTGGTTTGAATGTCATTCTCCATTTTAAAACCACTGCACATATATATAGACACAAACAAACACATTTAGATAAGCAATTACAAAAAGCTATCTGT
The DNA here is from genome assembly GCF_025698545.1 of Gossypium raimondii. NCBI lineage: Eukaryota > Viridiplantae > Streptophyta > Magnoliopsida > Malvales > Malvaceae > Gossypium > Gossypium raimondii. Next base: position 28,355,067 of record NC_068570.1, on the reverse strand, counting down.
CTAATGACAATATCACTTAACTGAATTAATCATACTTTTTCCTACTAAAATTTAAAAAAATAAAAAATACAACAATTTTTCGTGCATAAGAAAGAAAGTACGTTCCATTCATTCAAAATAACAATAATTGTTAAATATTTGGAGATTCATTGCAAAATCCAACCGTCGAATGTGATTTTATGATCATTTATATAATTAATTTTCAGTATCGAAATATCAACAATAGATTGGAGAGCTTGAATTCGAGTAATTAGTAATGTTTCTTATCGTAAAGCTAAACCTTAGAAACAATTAAAAGAACATCATCAAAACTTTTAAATACAAAAGATACAGAAAATTCAGCAACGATATGGAATTTGGATACGAATTTTGATTTAGTCTATATTTCTTCTATTTTTATCAACCAAAATAGTTTGGAAGAGTTACAAAGCGGTAAAGCAAAAGAGGCCCAAAGCAAAAGAGGCAGAGCAAAGCAGCAGTAGAGGCACAAAGCACTAAAGCAAAAGAGGCACAAAAGCCAGAATTTTCCCTCTTTTTTTTTTTTTTTCTGTTGGAAGAGTTACTTACCTGCGGAAGAGGAACTAAAAAGCAACTAAAAACAAAGCATAATTAATAATTAAAGAGAAGAAGAAGAAAACAAACTCACCTGCGGAAGAGGAATAAAGAACAGGAAAGAGCTTTCACAGCGAAAATGTGAAAAAAATGGGCATAAAGCTTTCACAGCAGGGGAAAGAACGTTTTTTTTGGGGGGGGGGGGGGAGAAGACAGGTTAATTTGGTCCATTATCAACCAAAAGCACTTCAAGCTTTTTCGATGGTGAAATTTTTAGCTCTTCATCTGGAAATGACGTTTTAGATGGTAAATTTTTTGAGAAAATGGAGGCCATTCCTTTTAAGAGAAAAGGACTTTTTATTGCAAAATTTTTTTAAAACGCAAAGGAGAACGGGGCCTAAATCTATAACTTTACACCTAAAACAAGACTAATGAGATAATTTAACCAAACAGATTTAACTATTACCATCGGGTTAGGATTAAAATTTCAAAACTCAAAAAGGTAAGGATTAAAATTAATCAAATTAAAGTACATGTACTAAATCTACAATTTACACAAAGTATAGGGTCTAATAACAAAAATTGAACCTTTTGTACTATATAATTGGAACAGGTCATATTAGTTTAGAGTAGGGCCTACATCAGGATTCAGGAACTCTATTATTCTTTTGATTGGATAAATAATATATGAAACGGTGCGTTTCCGGAAACCGTATACGTAAGCAGGATAGGATAAAGGCAGCCCTACAACCAAACAAACCTGAACCGAGAGTCGTACAAATAAATGCCAAAAACCCTAGACTCTGGAGTAATAGAAAGAAATAGAAACCCTAGCAATATTTTCTTCTTAACGTGTAAGAAGAACAAGGGAAAATCCTAAAAAGAAAATGGCAAAGTCGATGAGATCGAAGAGAGAGAAGAGGCTGAGAGCCATAAGGAGGGAAATAGTGGAACCTTTCTATCAGAAGAAAGATGAAGCTAAGATGGCTGCCATAGAGGCTGCCCTGGCTGCCCCTAAGCTGCCCGCCTCTTCCCCACCCTCTGGTTCTATGCAGCTCGAAGAACAAGTTACCGCACCCAGTTCCGCAACAACCAATCTGAACTCCATGGGTATATATATACATATGATTCAATTTCAGATTTTCTTTTTCCCTTCTGTTTATATATGTAATTCATTCGTTTTCTGCCATTGGGCAGAGGTGGAGATGGCTGACAGTGATGAAAACAAGACCAAGGCCTCCTTGAGAGCTATTGGTAGAATAGGAAAGATGTCCAAAAAGAAATTGAAGATCGCCAAAAAGAAGCGCCGCGCCGGTGGTAAGGGAAAGATCAGGGGGAAGCGTAATCTTTGATTCTTTACTCTCTACTCCCAAATTTTTCTTGCCTTTTTATCCTTTTTATGTTGTAATACTATTATCGTCGAGTTTGTCTAGTTGAACGAGATAACACTGAGTTGTTACGCTTTTCTTTTCTTTTTTATTTGAAATATTAATTAGTAATGCTGTAGCTTAGGTGCTAATTTTCCTAGTATCTAATTAAATGATAAAAACCAGTGAGCTAAATTCTTAAATAATGCTCAATATTGTTAAGAATTCAAAGGTTGCTTTTACTTCCCTTAATGGGATTATTCTAATTCAGTGTTCCTACTTTATTAGTTCCTTTTGGTGTGGAATTATATATGTTTTACTAAGGTTCTATTGAAATTAAGCTTGTTTGCTAATTGAAAACTTCAAAAATATGGAAGAAAAGAAAGTAGAAGGAAAATAAAAGCATTGAGTAGAAGTAATTGATTAAAAGAAAATTGAATGAGGGTTGTCTATAATGTGGGAATAAAACTAAATTGCTTTGTTTAAGCATCCATAGGGCGGAACTAAGATGGTCTGTATGAGGACCTGTAAGGTTAGCATGCATATGAGAGTAAGTTAAAGATGATAACAACTGGTTTTTACTGGCAACCCTTGAAAAATGAAGAAATGACTTTCTATTGGTAAAGAGTAAAACTGTAAACTCTAGGAGATGACTTTCTATATTCTTTGTTCTTCCATAAGAAACCATGAGTTTTTAGAGATAATGGGTTGAATATCTATCATTTTGTTTGGTACCATTACTCATCCAAACATGGATGCTTAGATTAGGTTTGTCTTGTGTTACTATTTCTCAGTGATGCAATGCATTGTATTCAAGCTTTTTTTCCCCCTGAATTTCCTTTTTCGGAATCTGAAACTTCTGCTTGAGATACTGAGTGCTCCCTCCATCGTGCATCTTTCTCTTTCTCTCTTCTGTTTCTGGTTTTCCTTTTTCCTTGGGATCAAATGTCACAGTTGTTTGTGCAACTTGGAAACATGAGCGTTTGAACAAATTTTCTTAGTGTGAAGAACACTATGATATTAACAATTTGTTGTTATTCACCAAACATTTCCACTATTGTATACTCTGGCCTTAATCTGCTAAAGCATTAAGCATTGCCATTACATTTACATCTATAATGGAAATAATTACACTCGTGATCTCTAGTTTTCACCAAAAGTCAAAAGAGAAAGAGGTTTAATCATCTTAATACTCTGGACCATCTTGTTGTTGAGTGTTTAAGCCCTTGATATTTTTATGGAAGTTTCATCCTCCAATGAATTCTCCTTTTCTTTCTGTTTTGTATATCTTGATGCATATTTCATATGCATTGGATTCTTATTACTTAATATTTTCTTTTGTGCGACTTGGTATTTCCTTAAGCATGAAGTACACTTGTTTGCTCCCTTGTAGTTTTTTCTTTGAGGGGGATTTTACATTTACTTTTGTTGCCGAGTTAGTGTTTGGAGTCTAATTTTGCAAATGAATCTGATTCAGTGGCTTTGCTTGATTTCAGAAATCGGATAACTTACTATCCTCTTCATATCCTTATGAATAAAAAGCTTTTTTGTTTGCTGGATACCAATTTCTGCCTTCAGGGGTTATTCCAGTAATTGTTTTATTGAAAGCAACTTTCGGAAAATGATTTTTAAAAAATGGATTGATTTTTTGAAAAGTTAAATACTTTTTAGTGTTTAGATAATTTTTTGAAAAAGTACTTTTGATATTTGACAATTTTTGAAATAATTTTTCAGGAACTGTTTTTAGTGAAATAAAGACAGAATTTTGTTATCACGGAACTTTACAAATTATTTTTAATATTAATCTAGAGGAAAAAGTTCCATTTCATGATTAATGTAAAAAAATGAAGTTTGAGTACTAGTTTAATCATTTTTTTCCTTTAAAAAGAATCCAAAGAAAATGTCAACCATCAAGAGTCCTTAATCCTTCACATTGCTGAGAAATTTGAAATTTCCTAACACTAGTTTTGATTTAGAAACAAGGTTGATTAAATTGTGAAAAAGAGGTCGAGCTTGATTTATAGTACATACCATACTTACCTAATAAAGTTTTTAAAACTTACAAATTTGAACTTGCTATGCATTAGAGAATAAGGAGAATGCACCAAAGCTATTGTGGCTCCACCAAAACTCCAGCCTCTACGAATAAAAAGTTGGTAGTTTTCAATAAAAAGTAGCAATTAAAATATCTAGGAAACATGTTCAATTTTATGTTATTAAAGACGATTGAAAACCAATATATTTTTTCAATGCTATTTTTGTATATTTTGAGGCATTTCCATAGGAAGCTACTAAAATGGAAAATCAAAGTTAGGGCTCACTTGACCCAACAATTTCTATAAACATACTCTTAACTGTTGCAAAGGAAAACCCTGAAGGCATCTATATATACAATACAGACAAATATCAAGAGATAATACATGGATCAACATCCTAAAATAACCAATGCATATGCGATAGCCATAAATCTATATCGAAATCCATGAAATCCAAAACAGATAAGGACTGAATGAATTGACGAAATATTTTCATAGTTATAGCTTGAAAAATGACAGCTCACCCACAATATTTTCACTGCAAGTCCCATTTAAAATTCAAGTTTGGGCTATTTCTTGTTGGAAGAACAAGAATCTAATCTTCCATACTAAGGATGGGTACTAATATCAAATAGGGACTTTTAACTTGTTAGACAATTAAACCCTACACCGTGTGAAAAAGAAAGATGATTATACTATTCAATATTCATAACTATATTTTAAAACATAGGATAGGTGAACATGCAACTTTTTAGAGTAATTATTCATTTATTTGATATAGGACGAGAAATGAGAATCGGGTTTATAATCATTCAATAATGGAAGCTAAAACATTCATTACTCAAGTTCAAGTCCCACTTATAATCACTTCTCTCATAGATCATTAGAAGTTGTTTAACATCCCTTCCTTTGTTCCCAAGTTGTAAAAAATCAACATCATATCTTCAACTGTGATAAATTAAAGAAACAAATATGGAAACAAGTAATGAAATCTTCCTAAATTATTTAAAAAATGTTAATTTGAAATGAAAGACAATGAATGAAAAGTTACCTGAGATGGAACCAAATCAATATCCATTCCAGAAAAGCCTGTTTCTTTTAACTAAAATATATCTCCAATTGCTCTGTAGATTAAAAAAAAAACAAAAACAAAAACAAAGAGGGACCGCTAATGTTGGCTTACTTGGAATTCGATTTAGCGATAATGATAAGGATTTTTTTTTTTTTGAATTTTTTTGAGAAAATATAGGAGATTTGGAGGAAAAGTCCGTTTTCAAAAATAATTAGGAAATTAAATTTTTTCCAAATTTAAAGAAATATGTCAATTTTAAAAGAGAAACGGAACTGTCAAAAGATCCTACGACTAATTTCTAACTTTTTTTTTCAAACGGCTAGTTTATTAACTATATAAATCCAACTCATTTTCTTTCTTTTACATTCAAATCCTATTCTCTCAATTCTATTCATCTATTCTCTCAATTCTCTTAACTATTTCGTTCTCAATTTTTCATTTACTTTTGTCTCAAATTCTTGTTGTTTTAATTTTATATTTCATAAATTATTTAATTTTATTTGATTTTTATAATTTTAAAAATGTCAATGCCGCTTAGTTGTTCGGATGACAAACACATTTTCGGTGTCCAACTGCAAATGGTAAGAAAATGTTATTAAAATTTTTAATTTTAATTAATTTAATTATTAAGTTGTTAACATCATTAATTTTATCAATTTTTTTATGTTTATATAATTAGACTGAAGATCAAATTATTGAGACATACATACACAATTTAAGTGTGAGGGCACCGCGTGTTATTGAACAACACTTGCAAGAGGCGAGATTCTTGCACATGTCTCATATGCTCGAGGAACTAAATTGGAGCCCACAATTATTAGCACTTTGGTGGAAAGATGGAGACCCGAGACACACACTTTCCATCTTCCATGCCATGAGTGTATAAATACACTCGAGAACGTAGCATTACAACTCGATTTACCAGTTGATGAGTGACCGCGTAAGCTGCCTACGTGTGAACACCAAGGCGAAGAATCAACATTAAAACAATTTAAGAATTTAAAAGCGGTTTACTGTAAGTGTGACAGGTCAATTGTAATATTTATAAGTGTTACAATGGAACACTTCGAGTATTCCAACAATCGAACCCAACGGATTGCCAAATTAGTAAATGTGCTTATCAAGTTAATTAAAAGTTAAGAAATTACTGATCTAGTCGAGTCAGAAATTATTAGTGCAAGTTCAAATAAAATAATATTTGAACTATATCTAAATTAACAAATAAAAAATTAAACTAACTTTATTCTTTTTTACTAGAAACAATGCAAATTGATCGAAATGATGGTTGAATGAGTCATGGATTATTAGCTAAGCTAATAAATCTATGATGATTATATTGTTTGCTACTCCTAGTTAGGAATCTCTTCTCGGTTTCATCATAAACTAAAAAATACCACCTAAGCTATCCTTTCGGTCTCACTTAGGCATATAGATCTTGTAACGCCCTCAACTCGACCCGATTTACCGAGTCTGGATCTCGAGTGTTACTAGGCGATGCAAAACATTTAGTAAAACAGTTTATTATTTCTTCTTTAAGTCTGTTATTTGAAGTACAAAAGAAAATTTCAACATCTTAAAAGTTTTGAAATGGAGTACATGTTAAACGTCTTATTACAACTCATCTGATTTAGATCTCTACAAGTTAGAAAATTATTTAATATAAACTTAAAAGAAAAATTTTAATGCCATGCCACTAGTCTTCTATATGCATAATAGCCCAATTCGCCACCAGCTTGGCATGCTCCTGGTGTTGTCCCTTCAGGCGAAGCCATTTCTCGACAAACTTGAAAAGAAGTAATAACCCTGTAACTACAGGAGTACTTAGTGAGCTCATTAACAGTACCTTGGCGTAGTCTTGTAATACTTTAAGACTTTCCATGGATCAACTTCTACTCTGTGCCATTTGCTACAGCTACTACCATACGGTCTTATCATTCTCGTACACGCCAATTATCACATCCCTGTTGTACTTAATCTTTTGTACTTAATTAGTTGGGGGACCCTTCTTGTTATTTCATGATTCTCTTGCCCCAATATATTTTTGTAACAGAATAGCCTTAGAAACCACTTCCATCAGTCCACAACTCAGCTCATGCTCTTCTTTCAATTAATTTTTTTACTGTCATTATCTTTGGCAAACACATACATATGGCAGATATTTACATAGTTTTTCACACTATTGATTCTTACTCAGACATGCCCTGATTCATTTAAGTTCTTATACCCATACTGATAATTCATTACGAGCAACATCCAAATGGATTTTATTTTATACTGTATCAGAATCTCATAACTCCATTTATCATTTATTCAAATTCAGAGTAAATTTTAGAGAATATACGATACCCCTTTTCTTTTCATACTTATAGATCACCGTAATAGAAACCCTTCATGTCATACAGATAGACATCTCTTTTCATGAAAAGCCCATAAGACTTCATTCAACTCTTAGTCCAGAGCAAATCAATACCTTATCTTGGTTATACATATTACACAGATACTAAAACTTATTTATATCTTACCATAGAGATAGACATTCATATTTGTAGCTTACCAGATATTCCTGACAATTGACGCCACATAGACTTAGCAAAATACACCATACAAGCAATCGGATAGAAAATGTCACTGAGGGGATCCATTTAGAGTTCGCCACGAGGGCGGTTCTTAAGAGTGCGCCACGAAGGCTTTTCTTACGGAGTTTGCCACAAAGACATTCCTTTCATATTCCGCCACAAAGGTTTTCTTTCATATTCCACCACAAAGGCTTTCTTTCATATTACATCAAAAAGGTTTTTCTTCTAAAAAAGATTTACAATATGGATTTTCCTAAACTCATGATATGTGAAGTTTGCCCATCATCGTCCTGGGACATGTTGAGAACCCCATTGGGTAATCACCGTCCTTTAGTTCCTTTCAAAAAATGTCATAACCATGGAATTTTCCTTTTAGATATCGTGTTTAAAGTCACGACAGACACCTTTAGACTCCACCATGGTGAATAGACCCAGACTCACTTGACCGACTCTTCACGTATTGACACCATTTAAGACTTTACACTTTGATCCATTAACAACACCTGACTAACTCATATCTCATCACATACATTCCATTTGTGCTCATATAATTATACTTCATCATCAAAATGTTTATCACATGCTTAACTTGTCAGATTCCATACAAACTACACATGCAAGACCTAGAAAACATTCATACAATAGTATAACCTTCATATTATACTTTTCTCATGTCAATTTCATAGTTTATTCGATTTTCACAAAAATATCTAGTATACACGATAATAATGCAGAAGTTAGTTTAAGGACTCACCTGGCAACCATTGATAACAACTAGGACTCTAGATTCATCATCCAACAAGAAACTGTGACAACTATTGCTTATAAAACATATGAACACAATTAAAACTCATTCGTATAACTTTTTCCATCATTTAAAACCCAAATAACCACCATACAAACCTTAGTTCTTCATCTTATTGCTCACGCACATAAAAATAAACTTACTCTTTTAGAAGTCTACATGCAAGAGCATAAATGCTTACCCAGGATGTTAAACAACCCTTTGCATGAACTTAGATCCTTTGTTTCAGCTCAATCAAGAAAAATTTATGCTCAGCTCTAAGGCAAATCAACAATGGTGTTTTAAATGGAAGAAAGAACATAAGTCTCTTTTTTTTTTCAAGCCCTTATCAATATATATTAATAAAAACCCATGTTATCTTAGTGGAACTTGACATGTGTCACAAACTTTCAAGGCTACCTTAATAAATGGTTTATAACTGTAGAGAAACGTATAAACGAATCCAATATCTTTATGTTCATATGATTCATCCCTTCGTTCATTCCTAACCATCTTGTTAGAAATTAACTAGCTTAGTAACTAAACAAAGTTGACGCATTATACCTTTAGCGATACCCACAATACCCAAAACCCTCAATACTCTTACCAAACTCCTCTTCTTTACATTTCCACACATTTAGACAACAATTCTTACTTGATACTCTAACATTAACTATGCATTCGATGTATACGCCAAGAGCATTAGTTGGGCGGATAAGACTATGCCACTTAGACTACTTTTAGGTTACACGACAAACTCAAGACCCGCCAAAATTGGGTGTTACAGATCTCCTCTCGGTCTCATTATTTGGCACAAGTGTATTAATTTCCTACATGGTAGAGTCTCCTCTTGGTCTCGTCTATCTAAATATTCCACTAGAAGCGTCAAGTCTAGTGTAATATGCAATTTAATACACTTAAACAAACAACCAATCAAAGCATAGATAATAACTTAGCTAAGTAACCCACTCATCATTCAAACAATAAAACAATTCAGCATATGATTAAACTTAAATTCCACACAAGCATTTTAACAAACACATAGTAGGCATAAAATATAAAAAACAAGAGTTGAGAAAATGCTCATTAATAGATAAACATCCGATGAAGCGCAAGCATTTAAAACATCTCCATCCATAATGTTCCAGCAAAAAAGAAGAAATAAGAATATTACAAAAAAAAAAAAACAAAAAAGAAAAGAAAAGGAAAGAAAAGAAAAGAAGAGAAAAGAAAAGATAAAAAAATGAAGATCTAAACTAAGTACTATGAAACTAAGGAGAAAATGTTAAACCAACAAAATCTGAAATTAAAAGCTTATAAAATAGTATTTATAGTCTACTAACATTTAACCTAACATTAATCATTATGACCTTAAATAAAAAAAAGACTTAAGTTTGTTTGGACATAAAATTGCCCATTGCAATTTTTCACCCGTCAGGCAGCGGTATCACGATACTTAAAACAGTATTGAAATTGGGAGCTTTAGGGGTCTCAGTGTCGCAATACTCATCCATGGATATCACAATATCATTTAAGTTGGCCTCAATTTTCTTCACTTCAACACTGTCAAAGGTATCACTATTGGAAAAACTAGTTTGGAAAACGTAGCGGAAAATAAATTTAGGGAAAAACCAGAATTTTAAAATTTTTTCCAAAACAAGATCTTGGTTATGATATCTAAAGTAATAAACACTTAATCAAAATTGTACCTTTTCGATTTGTCTAAGATGAGCGTTTCAATCTAGTAGTCTTCTCCACTATCATCAAGCTCACGTTTACCAAGTGTGGACTCGTTTCGAATCAGAAAATTTTTCACAAAAATTACCAGTGGGGTAATTTTTCAATTTCTTTAAACTTTTGGGTCAAGTTGTAAATCAGAAAAATATTTCTAGAAATTTTCTAAAATAATCACTTCAGAGAATTTTCTCTTTATAACTTTCTCTTGAATCCAATTGTGTATAAATAATGACCCAATGTTCTCTTTATATATGGAGAGTTTAGAGAGTTCAACTATGATTAAACTTAATCACTTTAATATTAAATTAATATAATATTTATCAAGATAAATATTAGATTAAATTTAATATTAAATCTTATTAAAATAATAGAATGTTTATCTACAAGATAAATATTAAATTAAATTTAATATTAAGATAATCACTTTAATATTAAAATAATAAAATACTATTAAAATAAGTATTAAATTTAATTTAATATTAAACTATTAAAATAATATTATTTTTGGAATAATTAATTTGAAATCAAATTCTCCATTAAAGTTCCAGTAGGAGTGTATCTTCCACTATTCAACCATTGACGACTAACCACCGCCGGCTATCGAGATGTCGTCGTCGTAGCCGTTGGCATTGCTGTGTCTGGTAATGCAAGTGTGACACCGTTACGACACCCTAAGTCAGTTCGGTTGCTGCCGATTCGGTCTGGGTAAAAAACGACCCGATCGGTCCGGTCTAACCACTAATTAGACCGTCAGCCCGGTTTCACATACCAAACCTGGTTCAACCAATTTTTGGGTCTTGGTCTTGGTTTTGGACTCTCAAGCCCAATTTACGATCTCGGGTTCAATGTTCAGGTTCAAGTACCCATTAGGTCAATTGTTTGACTTGAAAATTAACTTCTAAAAATATCATATTAATTTTAATTGATTTGATTAATTTAATTTTACTTGATCAAAATTAATTTTTTCAAAAACGACTTAAATTTTCCAAATTAATTTTTGAAGAAAATTCTTTAATCAAATTCTCTAGTTGTACGACCACCTAATTTAATTCTACATCAAATAAATCGACTCAATTAAATTATTACCAAAGTCGTAAAATTTTCTTCTGATTCAAATGCAGTCTAATCGAGCTTTTGTTGAGCTAGTGGAGGGACCAATCAAACATATACAATTAAGCTCTAATGATTGCAATTATGTTCGGAAGCATCGTTCTGATAATTTGCAATTACTTAATCATGGAGTCAGTCCACAAGAAGTACGATGATTGAAAACTCCCTTATTGTATATTTGTTATGAAAGAAATTCATCCAACTGCTTAAATTAAATCGCTTCTTAATGATTAATATGATTACTGTAAAAAAATGACTGTAATAAATTGTTCGTTTGAGAACAAGCAACCCGTGACTACGTTCCATATTTATCAATCCACACATTGCCGATAAGAAGATATTATTAACTCTTTAATTAAACTATGAATTCCACATTGCTAGTAAATCCATGTCATACGCAAGTCATGTACCCAACATACAAGCTATGGGCTCGATTATCTTTAAAGCATAAGTCTCCACTTATATCAAAACACATGAGTTGCATACGCATGGTCAGTGACTAACTTAGGATTTAGGGAAATCACACCATGAATGTCACAAGTGAATTAATTCACAAACGGATTCAGAATTAATTCATCTTGGGTCCAATCCAATGTATCATTCTACCAATTAATACATCTATGTCTCTACTTGTGGAGTCAACTGCTCCGATAGCCAAGACTAGCCATCTCCCCAATTGGAATTGTAGATGACATAATAATCCTTCTCAGTATTTGATTATTTTACGGGATTATGGACTCATTTTGATTATCTATTAAAGTAAGTTGTCTTTCTCATAATGTAAACGTTCTTTACAATGTCGCTTATCTTCAGTTTGAACTTTAGACAATCAATGAGCTAATATTTGCTTGTTACAATTTCACTATGCATGCAAAATATAAAAGACATAATAGTGAAATGTGAAATTAACTTTATTTCTCTATAAAAGGCTATCAGATTCAGAATGGAAAACACGACTTGAAATACCCATTTCAGAAATCAAAACTCATTTCTCCAAAGTTCCAAAGTTTCTCTAAATTTTTAAGTTTTCAAAATTTAAGTTTTAAATTATTTTCCTTTTCAAAATTTAATCAAATTTTTATTACAAATTTCAAATTACGATTATCTCATTTCAAACTCGATCCTCAGATCCTCGGGACAGTTTGGTATCAGAGCCAAAGAGGAGCAGGTATTTCTAAGTTTATAAAATATTCAATTTATTTTTAATATTTATGAGTTCTAGTTTAACTGTCTTCATTAATGTATTATTATTTTGCTAAGTATTGATACACTGTCCAGTTAGCCATGGGTTAGGCGTGTCAAGGACAAAGTATCCCAGTAGGCAACTTTAATAATCCAGAAATCTAGATAGTAGAATCTCATTGTAAGAAATAAGAAAATAAAGAAGGTTTCCTTTCCTTAGAAGAACCAATTCTTCTGTAAGCTTTGTTTCCAATCAATCCCAAGAGTCCGACCAAACCTCAAACAACACTGTTAATGAACAAGAAGAACATTATGAAAATATTCCCCAAAGATTTGATAATTGGAATCTTCCAAGAGTTCCAACAAACCAAGTGTACAAGAAAATAACTTTTGAAAATTTAAATGCTTTTTGCAGTTATGTCATAAAAATAAAAGAAAGGAGTTTACCTATTTAAAAATAATATGAAACAATCCAATTATTAGATAGAGTCGTCATTAATAAACTCAAAGAACAAAAATACAAATATGTCCATTTTGGACTAGTCCAGGTTGATGTCAAACCTCTTAGTGTTGAAGCCACTAAAAATACCTCAATTTTAATTGTCTTAAGAGACCAAAGACACATCATGTTTAATGACTCATTATTAGGAACTATAGAAACAAGCCTATGTACAGGCTCAATACATTTTCATTGTTATCTAAATTTTATGGTTTCTTTGACTGACAAAAATATTTTACAATCTTTGACCCTCCAAATACATACCCATAACTACAAAATGTTTCCTAGTACAGAAGTATTAACATTAGTCTATAGACTCTATTTCAAAGCTATGTATTCTGTAGTTAATACCAAGGGTTTACTCCAAAGCCCAAAAGGAGAAACTTTCTTAATAGAAACAGATACTTCAAGATCTCATACCACAATCCCAATGACAATACAATGGCATGAAATAAACCTTCTTGATAAGTGGAAACTTGAGGGTGCTACAGACCTTGTAGCACCAACTCCCATAAGAAACACTTCATTAAGTGAAATCTCTCAACACCAAGATGGCACAGTTGAATTAATATTCAACAAGCCACAAAGAATGCCTCCAAGACATTCTTCGAAATAGGAAGTACGAGAACAACTTTTGGGAGGTTAAATTTAGAAAAAGAGTCAAATCCAGAAACACAAACAGTAGATTTTAGGACAGCTAGAGTCTCTGTCTCTTCTATCCTAACAACATTTAGAACCAATTTACAAGGAATAGATAATTCCTCAAATATAGCTCAACCTATCTATGCCAGACAGGAAGAGAGTCCCCAAAATTCACCTAATATGTCATCAACATATTCATCAATGACTAATAATGCGAGACAAGGAGAAAATTCAGAAATATTTGTTTTAGAAAAAACTTTTGAGATAAACAAAGAATGGTGTAGAAAGCACTTCTATTCCAACAAAAATAAGCAAAAAAGAGAAGATTACTTTAAAAATTATAATGATAAAAAAGTATTCTTCAAGAATATTATGAATTTATGAATACCCAAAAAATCCATATAAAATTATTTGAATGGTTTAAAGAATATTATTCATAATCTGTTAATACAATAAAACATAATAGTAGATGGCAGATTAATAAAGGAGAAGTTGAATCTCAACATGCCCCTTTAATGGAGGTTCAATATCTTCACAAAAATACTGGAATAAAAGTAAATCTTTTAAGAATGAGAGCTCCTGATGCAAGAGAACAAATCTCAACATGCCCCTTTAATGGAGATTCAATATCTTCACAAAAATACTGGAATAAAAGTAAATCTTTTAAGAATGAGAGCTCTTGATGCAAGAGAACAAATCTCATCAAAAGATGTTAAAATGATAGTAGAACAAAACAACTATACAAATATTAGCCTTCATATAATAGGAAAACAATTAGATTATATTGAAAATTTGGTGGAAAGTCAACCGATTAGGAAAGAACCAGTAAAAGAGAGAATAGAAAAAAGTTCTAAAGAACTAATATTCACACCTTATGAGATTCCAAAACCTTTCCAAAAGACCCAAAATGATTTCTTAATAGAAATCCAAAATAGACTTGATGCTTTGGAAAGTTACAAGTCTGAATTAATTGCACCTGATACCCTAATACAGGCCCAACATTCAGTAAATACATTACACCAATCCTCCCAATCTGACTCTGACCAGTTAGATGAACAACAAATTAACAAGATGGTTTGGAAAGAACCAAAAAGATTATATTATCCAAAAATCACTGCACCTAATCTTAATATAGAAGAAAAACCTGTTTTCCAGAATAAATACAATGCTAATACAAATTATGAATGGAATATAGATGGAATGTCTGAATACAGTATTCTTAGTTTATTACAACAAATGAAAATGGTTAAAAATGTTTATAAAACCCAAAACCAAAACAGATTAATCAGTGGTCATGCTATAGCTAATCTTTTAGTTGCTGGATTTACTGGGTAGTTAAAAGGATGGTGGGATCATGCACTCACTAAAACCCAATAGGAAGAAATTATTTTAGATGAACAAGGAAGAGAAATCCAAGATGCAGTAGCAATTTTAATTTTCTCAATCTTTAAACACTTTATAGGAGATCCTTCTCATCTTAAAGATAGGAATTCAGAATTATTATCAAATTTAAAATGCAAAAAGTTAACCGATTTTAAATGGTATAAATATGTCTTTATGACTAGAGTTATGCAAAGATCTGATAACCAACAACCATTTTGGAAAGAAAAGTTTCTAGCAGGACTTCCCACTTTATTAGGAGAAAAAGTTGGAAATCAAATAAGAGAAAATTACTGAAGTATTATTCCATATGAAAAGCTTACATATGGTGAACTAATTAGTTTCACCCAAAAAGAAGAATTAAAAATTTGTCAAGATTTAAAATTACAAAAACAACTTAAGAAAGAAAGATATCAATGTAGAAAGGAATTGGGATCATTCTGCCACCAATTTGACATTAGGAATGAACCTTCTTCTTCAAAAACATGTTGCCCTGTAAAACCATAAAATAGAAAAAAGAATATTTCAGAATATTATAAAACCCAAATATAGAAAATACGTAAAAGGAAAGAAACAACAAAAATAGAAAACAAAATTGATAAAACAATAAAATGTTATAGATGTGGAAAACTAGGACATATCTCAAAATATTGTAAAATTAAAAGAAAAATCAATAATTTAAATCTAGATAAAGAAATAGAACAAAAATTAAATGAGATTCTATTAGAAACAACTTCTTCCGAAAATGATACATCTACCAAACAAATGAATTACAAATAGATGAATTACATACAACATCTCGGTCTTCCGATGATGAAAATGAACTCTCAATTAATATGTTAACATAAGACCAAGAATTTATGATCAAGTTATTGATAAAATTCAAGACCCAAAACTTAAAAGAGAATATCTTTTGAAATTAAAATCCTCATTAAAAGATAAACCGAAAAAGAAAAAGAAATTATTTCTAGTCAATCACAAATGTATAATATACAAGATATAATATTTAAAATGGAACAATAAGAAATGAAAAAACAAATGCCAACCTTAAAACATGAAATCTCAGAAAAAAGTTCGTCAGAAACTGAACCTGAACCTGAAGAAAATACACAGGAATATATGATGGTTTTAACTGAAGTATCTATTCAAAGATATTTAATAAAAATAAATATTGTCATAAACAATGAATTTCAATTAGAAACAATAGCCCTTTTTGATACAGGAGCGGACCAGAACTGCATTAGAGAATGGATAATTCCAACAAAATATTATGTCAAAACATCAGAATCTCTTAAAGCTGCAAATGGTAAAAAACTAAAAATTACTTACAAAATTCTCAATGCAGAAATATCCAACAAAGGTATAAAATATCAAACATGTTTTTTAATGGTAAAAGATATTACCCAAGATGTCATATTAGGAACCCCGTTCATATCCTTACTCAAACCTTGTAAAGTAACAAATAATTATATCTCCACCAAAGTTTTAAACTCTAAAGTAGAATTTCCTTTTGTAGAAAAACCAAAATAAGAAATCTCAACTTATTAAAATCTTTATCCATCCATAATGGACAAATCAATAATTTAATTAATCACAAATGAAACAAATCTCTTTCCTAAAAGAAGAAATATGTTTTAAAAATTAAGCGAACAATTAGAAAAAAGAGAAGTACAAAAAAGGATAAATCAAATCAAAGCAGAAATAAAATCAACAATTTGTTCTAACATTCCTAATGCTTTTTGGAATAGGAAAAAGCACGAAGTAACATTACCATATGAAAACAATTTTGACGAAAGACAAATACCCACAAAAGCAAGACCCATAGAAATGAACAAAGAAATGGAAGAATTTTGTAAAAAAGAAATACAAGGCCTTCTTAATAAAAAAATAATTAGGAAAAGCAGTTCTCCTTGGAGTTGTTCAACATTTTATGTAATAAAAAATGCAGAACTCGAAAGAGTAACGCCAAGATTAGTAATTAATTACAAACTTCTCAATCAAGCTTTAAAATGGATTAGATGCCCCATAATGCAAATATTTTCTCAAAATTTGACATGAAATCTGGATTTTGGCAAATCAAATAAAAGAAGAAGAAAGATATAAAATGTCATTTGCTGTACCATTTGGACAATATGAATGGAATGTAATGCCTTTTGGATTAAAAAATGCTTCATCCGAGTTTCAAAGAATAATGAATGATATTTTTTACCAGTATTCACAATTCACAATAGTATACATCAATGATGTATTAGTGTTTTCAGAAAACTTAGAAAAACACTTCAAACATTTATCCATCTTTATAAAAGTCATAAAAAATAATGGTTTAATAGTTTCTAAATCCAAGATAAGTTTATTCCAAACCAAAGTAAGGCTTTTAGGTAATTATATTACCCAAGGAATAATTACTCCAATAGAACGGTCCATGGAGTTTGCTAGCAAATTCCCAGACCAAATCCTTGATAAAGTCCAATTACAAAGATTCTTAGGAAGCCTCAATTATGTCATAAACTTTTATCCAGGTCTTAGCAAATTATGTAAACCGTTATATGATAGGCTCAAAAAGAATCCACAACCTTGGACAGATGACCACACCAATATTATCACCCAAATTAAAAAACAAATCACTAAGCTTCCTTGTTTATATTTAGACAATCAAAATGCCCCCAAAATTGTAGAAACAGATGCTTCTGAAATAGGATATGGTGGGATCCTAAAACAAGTTAAAGGGGGAAAAGAGCAAATAGTCCAGTTTACTTCCAGACATTGGAATCCAACTCATTAAAATTATAGTACTATTAAAAAAGAAATTTTATCAATTTTTTGTGCATTACAAAATTCCAAAGTGATTTATTAAATAAAAAATTTCTTTTACGAATCGATTGCAAATCAATAAAAGAAGTTTTACAAAAAGATGTTCAAAATATTGCCTCAAAATAGATTTTTGCAAGATGGCAGGCAATTTTGAGCATATTTGATTTTGATATTGAATACATCAAAGGAGAAACTAATTCTTTGCCTGATTTTCTCACTAGAGAGTTTCTTCAAAAATGCCACCCAAACTCCAAGACAAACGAAAAGGGAAAATAGGAGAGTCATCCAAAACCCAAATTTCCTCAAAACCAATTAAGTCATGGTATGAAATTTGCCATGAAGAAGAAAATGAGAAATCATCATCATCATCAAAATCCTCAAAAAATACAATAGTTCAAGATGCACAAGATCCAAATAAAATTGGTTCTCAAATAAAAAAAATGGATTGAGTCCCTTTCTCAATCCCCAGAAGTAGCATTGGCCTTTTCACAAATGAAAGAGGAACCTCCTCTCAAACAATTTGCTGCTGAAGCAGCAAGGATTTCAAAAAATAAAGAGATTGTTTTACAGAAACCAAAATCTCTCAAAAATGTTTTAAAAGAGACATCTCTCCAAGACGTTTTTCCAAAAGAAATAGCAGTGTCTTCATTGATTGCTACACAAAAATTCTCACAATATTTTCCAAACAAATATTTTGAAAAAATTATTGTTATGGAGGAAGAATTTTGAGAAAAACCTCCACATATACTTGCAAAAGAACTTTTCAATGGATGGCATTTCAAACTATTGGATTCTCAAAAACCCTAACAATATCATGAAAACATACTGGTTCAAACTGGATCAGTATTGTTCAGACACTACACAGACCTAAAAGATCCAAATTTTATTACCCATTCAACAACCCAAATACTAAAGATTCTTCGACCAAGGGATTTGAGTGAAAACCCAAATTCTATCAAGAAATTCCCAGCCAAATTTACCACCAAAATTGACCACCACCCATATTTTACATATTGGGATTACCAAATGGCATGGTACAATGCCTTCTTAATGAACAAACAACACATGAGGCATTCTTGGCTCATATATTTCAAATACGGTACCCAATTCAAATTCCCAAACTGGTTCCAAGAATGGTAGAATTGGTATGGACCGTCATCCTTTGAGATACTACTAAAAAAAATTCAAAACTTATGGCCCAAGTTCTTTGACAAATTTCAGCTTGAACCAGACCAAAAACACATTTACAAAACAATCCATTTATTCTCAAAACTGTGCATTTCTTGGATTGTTTCATGGAATTATTCTTATGAGCAAGATCAGTTTATTCGAATTCCACTACTAGTTCGAAACTACTGAACTAAATGGTAGGACAAGTTTAATGATGAAAAATATGATTCAAAAATATTTGTATAATTTTTTCAACAAGAATCCAATATTATGTAAGTCAGCAGCCCCAGATCAAACCACAGCAAAATTCCTTCAAGCAAAGTCGACAGTTAGTGCGATGTTAGCTCAAGTCAAGACCAAAAAGGAATACAAAAAATTCATGGCTAAAATGCTCAGCTCATTGGTTCCGAATTCGAAGATGATAAATCTTCAGCATCTTCAATCAAAACTGTGGATCTTGAAGATGATACCACTTCAAAAACCATCACCAGGGCCAAGAAAAAATGATGCAAAAAAAGACAAGTGAACATGAAATATTCTCTAACGTAAACAGTAGATATTCCCTACAAGAAAAGACGCATGAATAGTATGAAAAGTGAACAGGAAAAATTCTCTGGCGTAAACAGTAAATATTCCCTGCACGAAAAGACGCATGAATAGTAAATATTCTCTATAACACCCTAAACCCGACCTTGATGTTATGGTCGAATCTGACGATGTCACAAGGTAGTGTGTTAGAAAACCGTAGCTTTGTTTAAAACATTTTTCCTTTAGAATTTCTCAATATCTTTTATTAATTCTAAAATCGTGATTCTTATTCAGTCATTAGTTTTCAAAATATTATGCGTTGCAGAAGCTTTTTAAAACAGTTTGTGTCCTTGTGGGAATTTTGCTAAAACACATGTATTTCTTTTAAAACCTGTACTTGTTCTACCTATAGCAGATATAAAACATAAAACAATATAAGTCCAAATTTTAAGCAAAAATTTATAGAGGCCTTTATTACAGTAAAATACCCCGAATAAAACTTTAAAAACTTAATTAAGTAAGAGACAGTGTAAAAAGGGGTCGTGTGGCCACTGCGAAGTCCTCCGCCGCTCTGATCTGCCCAAGTCTGAGGGTTACCTGTACAGATAAAATAGAAGGGTGAGTTTACGAAAACTCAGTGTGTAATCCCCCTATAAACAAGCAGACAGAAAGCATTCATAGTTTGGGCCTAAGCCCATTTTAGCTACAGTTTCAATTTCAGTTAGGGCCTTACACCATTACAATACAGTAGCAGTCATACGTTTGGGCCTTAGCCCATTACAGTATCCATATTCAGTACAGTAACATATATGCAATGTCAAATCCTACCCAGCCAGCCTCGACACTCTAACTCCGTCCAACCTTACACTCCATGTGGGGATATAATCAACCCACCCATCCTTACACTCCAAAAAGTACCGAATTCGACACTAGACAGTGGTTTGCAGCTGAACTGCCAGTAAATTAGGCTCGAGGCCTTTTAGTGCACTTCCTCCAAACAATATAAACCCCCACCCCATTACAATGCAATATACATACATGACAAGCTAAAACATAATAATCCCACATGGCCATGTGGTTCACCCGTGTGGGCCCACACACTCGTGTAGACCAGACGACCTAATTCGGTTCGGCTCGTATATCGCGCACGACCAGCCTCATTGATCACACACCTGTGCTTAGTCACATGACCTACCACACGGGCGACCACACGCCTGTATGGCATCGACAGTCCCACTTTTCAGCTTTTCACCGATTTTTGATTTTCAGTGTTGTGTTTGCACAATTGTTATGGTTTCGCGGCAAAACACTTTCGAGATCAGTAGTTCCTAAAATTGATCATTCACTTTAATTGTTAGTCTCAACTTATGAAAGCACAACAACACCAAATCGAATATACTTCTATTTCAAACGCACGATACCTACATTGAAACTCCGAATGAATATACTAACACTCCACAGAAGAGAGACCTCAATCAAAATGATTCTTTACTGTCAAGACGATAGCAACATCCAATCAATATTTAAATTAGACACAAAAAAAGGTGTCGAAGTTTTACTTACCAGAATAATGACAAGAACCAAACCACGAGAACAATCAACGATAGAAAAACAGAATGACAGAGTGGAGAAGACAAGAATCAGCAATATGAAGGGTGGGCGAAAAGAAAAAGAAATTGCCTAAGGATCAACAATTCGGTAGCAACCAACAGGAACAGAAAGGAGGTGACTGCAAGAAAAAAAGAAAAAAATGGGTCGGGAAGTGTGCAAAACTGAAAAAAGAAAAGAAAGAAAAAACAAAAAGAAGTAGCAGAAATTCACTAGCAATATTCGGCAGAGGAAGGAGAACAATTGATAGAAAATTGAGAGGAAACAAAAGCTAAAGCTAAATTTTGGGAAAGGAATCCGTTTTGGCACCACTACTGATCACCTCCCTTGATCCACTCCTCAAAACTCTCCTATTATCCCTCCACAAACCGTCCACTTCCCACCACACCTCAAATTTCTTATTTTCCTCCACCAATCCCACAACTACTGAAAGCTCCCTCATTATCCTCCTAAAAATTGACCACAACCTCCTCACACTCCTTAAATACTCAGAATTTTGGTCAAACTACAACACCCACACGGCACAAGTAGTAAAAATAAATCCTCTGATTGCGCAGAGATTTAAACACAAGACCTCCAACATATTTACACTCCACTTAACCACTAGACCATCAGGCCCATTCTGACATATTTTACTAAAATTTATTTCTAAGCCTACTGATTAGAGATATGGGTTTATTCATTTAAAAACAAAAATTTACCCAAGCTAAGGCTTGAACTTGGGACCTCTCAAACACTTCCCAGAACACTTAACCACTAAAGCTGACAGATATTTGTATCACAAACATACAAAAAATTATATAAGAGATTTTGGGGCATTACAACTCTAAATTTTAGCTGATCAGAATAGATGGGGATACTGCTGATGCATAGCATCCTTAGGCTCCCACGTGGCCTCCTCGGTGCTATGATTACGCCAGAGAACTTTAACCAGTGGGATGGATTTTCTTCTTAGAACATTTACATCTCGCTCTAATATCTGCACTGGCTCCTCTTCGAAGGTCAAATCTGGCCTTACCTTAATCACCTCAACAGGAACAATGTGCATGGGATCAGAGCGGTAGCGCCTCAACATTGAGACGTGGAAAATGTCGTGAATTTGATCTAACTCTGGAGGTAGCTCTAACTGGTAAGCAACTGGTCCCACTTGCTTAAGCACACGGTAAGGTCTAATAAATCTGGGGCTCAACTTGCCCTTGCGAGCAAATCTCAGTACCTTCTTACACGGTGAGATCTTGAAAAAAATGAAGTCCCCCACCGAATACTCAATCTCTCGACGTCAACCTTCAGTCGATCTGATGTCACCTTCAGTCGGTCTCGAATCAACCTAACTTTATCCTCTGTATTAGAAACTAGTTCAGGGCCCAGAACACGCCGCTTGCCCAACTCGGTCTAACATGAAGGTGTGCAACACCTACGACCACATAATGCCTCTTAAGGTGCCATCTGAATGCTAGACTGATAGCTGTTGTTATAAGCAAACTCTACTAGTGGCAAGTAATCCTCCCAACTGCCTCAGAAATCAATCACGTAACTCCTTAACATATCCTCCAGTATCTGAATCACCCTCTCTGACTGACCGTCTGTTTGAGGATGGAACGCAGTACTGAAGTCTAATCTTGTACCCAAAGCTTCATGTAGCTTCTTTTAGAACCGAGACGTGAAGCGAGGATCTCTATCAGATATTATTGAAATCGGTAACCCATGCAGTCTCACTATCTTAGACACATACAATTTAGCCAGCTTCTGCAGAGAGTAGTCAGTACGAACTGGTATGAAGTGGGTGGATTTGGTCAATTGATCCACGATGACCTACACCAAATCCTTCTTAGTGGGTGTGAGGGGTAACCCACTAATGAAATCCATAGTTACATACTCCCACTTCCAAAGTGGAATCTTGACTGGCTGCAACAATCCCGAAGGTAACTGATGCTCAGCCCTAACCTGTTGACAGGTCAGACATTTACCCAAAAAATCTGTAACCTCACGCCTAAGACCTGACCACCAGTATAACTCATGAAGGTCTCGGTACATCTTATTTCCTCCAGGATGCATAGCATAAGGGCTACTATGCACCTCTTTAGTATCGACTACCTCAATTCAGTATCCTTTGGTACACAGATTCTCCTACAGAAACAAAGCACCCTTTCACTATTAAGTCTAAAATCCTCGGTATTCCCAGTCTCAATCTGTCAGAAACGAAAACCCAACGACTCATCATTTATATGTTTACCCTTAATCTACTCTATCCACGTCGGTTTAACTTGAAGTTTGGCCAACAAACTACCATCATCAAATAAACTGAGGCGAGCAAACATTGCCCTCAGGTCAGTCATAGCTCTATGGCCCAGTGCATCAGGTACCACATTAGCCTTACCAGGGTGGTATTCAATAGTACAGTCGTAGTCCTTAAGTAGCTCAATCCATCTACGTTGCCTAAGATTCAGCTCCTTCTGAGTGAGGAGGTACTTGAGGCTCTTGTGATTAGTGTAAATGATACACTTCTCACTATACAAGTAATGCCTCCAGATTTTCAGTGTGAACACCACAGCAGCCAAATCTAGATCATGCGTCAGATAATTTACCTCATGAGTCTTAAGCTGACGAGACGCATACGCTACCACCTTACCCTCTTGCATCAACACACATCCCAAACTGACATGTGATGTATCGCTGTAGACAGTAAACTTTTTTCTAGACTCTGGCTGTATCAAAACAGGGGAATCAGTCAATACAGTTTTGAGCTTCTCAAAGCTTTCTTGCTACGCATCAGTCCAGTTAAATGGTACACCTTTACGTAGCAGCTTAGTCAAGGGTTCTGCAATCAGTGAAAAACCTTTTACAAATTGTCGATAATACCCTGCTAGTCCCAAAAAATTATGAATCTCAGATACAGTCTTAGGCTGTTTCCATTCCAACACCGCATCAATCTTTCGAGGATTGACCCTAATCCCTTTAGCAGAAACCACATGGCCCAAAAATGTTACTTCCTATAACTAGAACTCACATTTACTAAACTTGGTGTACAGTTGTTTTTCTTGTAGGATCTGTAGAACCACTCTAAGGTGTTCATCGTGCTCACCCTCAGTTCTCGAATACACCAGTATGTTGTCAATAAATACCACCACGAACCGATCCAGATAGGGCTGGAACACTCAATTCATCAGATCCATAAAAGCTACTAGTGTATTCGTCAGTCCAGATGGCATCACTAGGAACTCGTAATGACCGTACCGAGTCCTAAATGCTGTCTTATGCACATCAGTCTCCTTAACCCACAAATGATGATATCTTGATCGAAGGTCAATCTTGGAGAAAATTGAAGCACCTCAAAACTGATCAAACAGATCGTCTATCCTCGATAGGGGGTACTTATTCTTAATGGTCAACTTGTTCAGTTGTCGGTAATCAATACACATATGCATGGACCTATACTTCTTTTTCACGAATAGAACCAATGCTCCCCACAGAGACACACTAGGGTGTATGAACCCACGATCCAATAGCTCTTGAATCTAAGCCTTAAGCTCTATAAACTCTTCCAGTGCCATTCTATATGGAGTATGGACACCGGAGCTAAACCAGGAAGGAACTCAATCCCAAACTCTACTTCACGATTCGGAGGTAACCCAGGTAGCTTTTCAGAAAAACGTCCAAAATGTCCTTAACCATCTTGATATCCTTAACCGAAGAATCCTCATAATTTGAAACACTGATGTAAGCCAGATACGCCTCACATCCCTTACGCACCAACTTTTTCGCCCTCAATGTAGAAATCACATTCGATAAGTAGTTCTGACATTATCCAATTACGATTACCTCGCTATCCTCCTCAATTCTCAGTACAACCCTTTTTGTGGCACAATCTAAGCTCACTCGGTGTTTAACCAACTAGTCAATTCCTAGTATCAGATCAAACTCTCCAAAAGGCAGTTCCATCAGATCAGCTAGAAAAATAGCCCCTTGAACCTCTAAAGGAACGTCTCTAAAAATACTGATTGTCCCAGCGGACTCAGTACAGTCACCTCACTCGCAATGCTCTCAACCAAGATACCCAAATTCTAAGACACAGTACTAGCTATATAGGAGTAAGTGGATCCTATATCTATCAGTGCGGTATAAGATACATTATAAATAAAGAACGTATCCATGATAACGTTCGAAGCATCCCCATCCTCTCGGTGACGTGCAGCATAACTAGAGCCGACTGCCTTGCCTCAGTATGACCAGCACCTCTGCCCAGTGCTTTCTGACCACGGCCCAACCCATTACCACTTCTGGTCTTACCGCAGCCTCTCAATGGCTACTGAACTGTTCTCGGTGGTGGTACAGTACCAGTACCCGAAGCTTGCATCAGATCAGACCTCTGCGGATATTCTTTAATACGGTGCTCTAAAGAACCGCACCTCAAACAAGCCCTAGTTCTTTTCCAACACTCACCCTGATGGCATCTACCACAGTCAACACACAGCGGCTATCCAGTAGCTGCAATGGGAGCCCCAACTCTATTCGGTCCATCAACTCTAGCCTTTTTCTTAGGCCTCTGAACAGAACTCGAGGGCTCCGAATCCCTCTTATTCCTACCTCCAACCAGTGCTGCAAAGTCTCGCTCCCTCTGTGGAGCTATCAAAACCCTCAGATAATCCTTGAGGCCATCCTCAAAGTGAACACATCGCTCATACTCATTTGTCACCATACCTCGCGCATAGCGGCTCAATCTAAAAAATTCTACCTCATATTCGTCCACCGATCTATCTCCCTGAGTCAGATTTAGGAACTCCCTTCTATGGATATCCACATAATTGGCCCCCACATACTTCCCTTGGAAATCGGTCTTAAAGAACTCCTAGGTCAGTCGATCGGGCTGAGTGCCCTCCTTAATAGTGAGCCATTACTAATACGCCTCATCACGTAGCAACGATACAACACTGTTTAATTTCTGCTCAGGAGTGCAGTCCAGATCATCCGTAATCCTCTCTGTGGCCTTTATCGAGTACTCAGCCACATTAAGGGTAACTCCAGTAATACCTCTGAAAAGCTCAACTCTGTTAGACCAGAGTCTTTCCGTAACCGACTTGCGACCTCTAGCCTCAGTATTGGGCCCAACGACCCTCTCTAGAATCTGTAACATGGCTTGGGATAGTGCGTCGTCCCCAGCCGCACGATCATGAGACCCAATTTCGGTCATGGGTGAAGCTAGTGTCTCACTTGTATCCAAATTAAGCAAGTGGCCAGAAAGTGAGGACCCAGCTCGAGCACCTCTACGGCCTCTACCACGGCCTCTTGTACGCCGGCCGCGAGTACCTCTTGTGCTCATTGTCTGTTCGTGTTAATCTGTATTTACAATTTTACGCATCAGTTTATAGTTCCAGTGTTTATTAACAGATATTTTATGAAAAAAGTATCAGAAATGTAATGTTTGTTTTCGTACAATGCAGTGTCTATCAGTGTCTATCGGTTTTACTACAGTATCAGTATACACTAACTTGAGTATTTTCAGTATAGTCTATCTATAGTAGTCTCAGTATATACTACCTATAGCAGTTTCAGGATATACTATCAAAAACAATTTTACTTTAAGTTTAAACAATTCACAGTTTCAAAAAACTTACTAGATCAGCACCGGAGACTCGGTGTACCACACTTTCAGAAAAAATAGTTAGAAATCAGTTCTCAGAAATCACATCTTAAAAACCCACATCCACAGCTGAGTTTTGCAACCTAACTCTGATACCAATAAATGGAACACCCTAAACCCGGCCTAGACATTATGGCCGAATCTGGCAATGTCACAAGGTAGTGTGTTAAAAAACCGTAGTTTTATTTAAAACATTTTCCATTTAGAATTCCTCAATATCTTTTATTAATTCTAAAATCGTGATTCTTATTCAGTCATTAGTTTTCAAAACATTATGCGTTGCGGAAACTTTTTAAAATAGTCTGTGTCCTTGTGGGTATTTTGCTAAAACACATGCATTTCTTTTAAAACCCGTATTTGTCCTACCTCTAGCAGATATAAAACATAAAACAATATAAGTCCAAATTTTAAGCAAAAATTCATAGAGTCCTTTATTACAGTAAATTACCCCAAATAAAACTTTAAAAACTTAATTAAGTATGAGACAGTGTAAAAAAGGGTCGTGTGGCCATTTCGAAGTCCTCAACTGCTCCGATCCACCTAAGTCTGGGGGTTAGCTGTACAGATAAAATAGAAGGGTGAGTTTACAAAAACTCAGTGTGTAATCCCCCAATAAACAAGCAAACAGAAAACATTCATAGTTTGGGCCTAAGCCCATTTCAGTAACAGTTTCAATTTCAACTAGGGCCTTAGCCCATTACAATACAGTAGCAGTCACGTGTTTGGGCCTTGGCCCATTACAATATCTATATTCAGTATAGTAACACATATGCAATGTCAAATCCTGCCCAGCCAGCCTCTACACTCCAACTCCGTCCAACCCTACACTTCATGTGGGGATATAATCAACCCACACATCCCTACACTTCAAAAAGTACCGAATGTGGCACTAGACAGTAGGTTGTAGTTGAACTGCTAGAAAATTAGGCTCGAGGCCTTTCAGTGCACTTCCTCCAAACAATATAAACCCCCACCCCATTGCAATGCAATATACATATATGACATGCTAAAACATAGTATCATGCACAAAATCATGGCATACAGTATTAAACCAGTGGAACATTGTCATGTTTACTAACATGCATAATCGTATCAATCACATACATTTCAGTCAATTAGGGGTTTAGGAAAGCTTACCGACCCTACAATAGATCCACAGTCGACTCGGTCGACCCATGTAACATTAGCCAATAAATAGTAAAAATGGGCCCACAAGCCCATGACATTTTTTCGTGTGGGCTCACATGCTAGTGTGGCCCACACAGCCCTAAAATGGCCTTGGCCGTGTAGATCACACAGCACTAAAATGGCCTTGGTCGTGTGGATCACACAGCCTGGCCCAATAATCCCACACGCCCTTGTGGGCCCACACACTCGTGTGGCCGACACAGCCTAATTCAGTTTCGCCCGTTTACCACGCACGACCAGCCTCGTCGATCACACACCTGTGTTTAGTCATACGGCCTAACACACGGGCGACCACATGCCAGCGTGGCGTCGACAGTCCCACTTTTCTACTTTTTGCTGATTTCTAATTTTTAATGTTGTGTTTACACATTTGTTATGGTTTCGCAGCAAAACACTTCCGAGCTCAATCGTTCCTAAAATTGATCATTCACTTTAATCATTAGTCTCAACTCATGAAAACACAACAACACCAAATCGAATGTACTTCCATTTCAAACGCACGATACCTATCTTGAAACTCCAAACGGATATACTAACACTCCAAAGAAAAGAGACCTCAATCAAAACGATTCCTTGCTATCAAGACGATAGCAACATCCAACCAGCATTTAAATTTGGCACAAAACAAGGTGTTAAAGTTTTACTTACCAAAATAGCGACGAGAACCAAACCACGAGAACAATCAACGATAGAAAAATGGAATGAAAGAATGGAGGAGACAAGAATCAGCAATATAAAGGGGGATAAAAAGAAAAAGAATTGGCTTAAGGATCAACAATTTGGTAGTAACGAACAGGAACAGAAAGGAGGTGACCGTAAGAAAAAGAAGAAAAAAGATGGGTAGGGAAGTGTGCAAAACCGAAAAAAGAAAAGAAAGAAAAAAATAAAAAGAAGTAGTGGAAATTCACTAACAATATTCAGCAGAGGAAGGAGAACAATTGACAGAAAATTGAGAAGAAACAAAAGCTAAAGCCAAATTTTGGGAAAGGAATCAGTTTTGGCACCACTATTGACCACCTCCCTTGATCCACTCCTCAAAAATATCCTACTATCCTTCCACAAACCGTCCACTTCCCACAACACCTCAAATTACTTATTTTCCTCCACCAATCCCACAACTACTGAAATCTCCCTCATTATCCTCCTAAAAATCGACCACAACCTCCCCACACTCCTCAAATACTTAGAATTTCGATCAAACTACAACACCCACACGAGACAAGCAGTAAAAATAAATCCCCTAATCATGTAGAGATTTGAACACAAGACCTCTAGCATATTTACACTCCACTTAACCACTAGACCAGCAGACCCATTTTTACATATTTTACCAACATTTATTTCTAAGCCTACTGATTAGAGATATGGGTTTATTCATTTAAAAACAAAAATTTACTCAAGCTAAGGCTTGAACTTGGGACCTCTCAAACACATCCCAAAACACTTAACCACTAAAGCTGACAGATAGTTGTGTCACAAACATACGAAAAATTATATAAGAGATGGTGTTACATTCTCTATAGTTTGTATTTTTGTAATCAGAGAGTATATTCTCTGAAAAAGTTTTAATCAAAGTCTTAATTATGTAATGATGAAAGGGAAAAATTTCCCAGTTCAAATGCTGTAAAGAGAGAATAGCCCTCTATAAAAGGCTATCAGATTTAGAATGGAAAACACGACTCGAAATACCCATTTTAGAAATCAAAACTCTTTTCTCCCGAGTTCCAAAGTTTCTCCAAATTTTTAAGTTTTCAAAATTTAAGTTTTAAATTATTTTCCTTTTCAAAATTTAATCAAATTTTTATTACAAATTTCAAATTACGATTATCTCATTTCATTCAAATAAATAAAAAATAGTTACATGTTTAATACAATATGGACACATTTCCCAACAATCACGAATTTCATGCCTTAGTATCGTGATACCCCCTCTGAATGATGATTTTTCATGTTTGGGCCATTTTCGACTTCCTATACCAACTCAATCATATCGTTAGGTCCCTAACATTTCATTTGGCCAAATTAGGTCTCAAAAGAAGATAAAAATTAAAAAACCATTTATTAATGCTTGGAATTAAAAAAAATACAAAAGACACTTAAATTTCTTGAGAATAAGCTCCTAAAGTGTATGGAGAGCCTAATTTTACATATCAAATTGCGACAGATCAAACTCCCCCACACTTAAGTCTTTGCTTGTCCTCAAGCAAACACACAAAACATGCATAAGACGACCTTTAGAATATGTTGAACAATAAAAAGCATGACAATCGGATATTGAATTTGTACAAGACATCTCTAACATGTAACTTAAGGTTGGTGTTTAGCTAACTTAAGTACTCCTAAAGAAAATATACTTAGTTCCCTAAGTTAAAGAAATAACAAACCTAGAGGTAATTCAAATGAATAAATACTCGATTATGTGATCCATCAACATAAGCTATATAATTACTTAGTAGCCACAAAATGCGATAAAAAACATTCATTAAACTAATTATAAACAAATTAAGAAGGTCGTGCAAAAGAAATGTTTAGGTCACATAGGTTTTCTAGGCTTTTAACATTTAGAGACTTAGGACAGTTTGGATTTCAAATGAAAAGATAGCTCAAAACATTTCAAGCACTATGAACAATATAGCACACAACATTGCTCTCATTTCCCCCATATGTAATCATTGAGCTCACTACCTTATTTCTCTTTCTCTTGCCTTCATTTTCTCTCACAGGAGTAGGATTCATAGCTCGAGACATGGGTAAATGATATGTTCTTATTGGCATTATATGGTTGATGAAAAATAAACGTGGTCACAAGTCGTCCGTCTTTATGATGAATGACTTGATTACTATTTGATAGTAATTGATTTTTCATGAAGTAGGATGTAATAGTTACCATGAGATAAAAATAGGATCATGTTAGGACAACGGATATAATTCCAAAGATATTAAGGATATCCTATGAGAGTAACACACTTATGACAACGTCATTGGACGAGCACTGATCGAGTTGCTTTCGTAATGGTATGCCGTTAGAGATAGCTCAATCATGACACTATAGTGGAATGACTTCGTGACTAAATGAGTTTATTATTAATAGGAAAAAAGATGGAACTTAATTATAAAAGATTTTTGCCCTAATCACATATGTCCAATCGGTCCCTCCACTAGCTCGTTGAAACTAGAAATGAATTGCATGTTGAATCAAATTAACAGAAATGGATAAAAAATAGTGAAAATGGAGAAATGAGAAACATTTGGAAATGATTATGATTTTCTCCAAAATGAAAATGAAAATGGAGAAATGGACTCATTTGGAAGTGAAGGTGGTTTTCTCCAAAATGAAAAATGTAAAAATGAAAATGACTTGGAAATGAGTTTATAGTTTTTTGAATTAAATAAAGTTCGAAAATGGAAATAAATCATTTGGTCATAGTGAACCGTTGAATGTAGATATTTTAAATATTTTTTCTCATAGATTCTTTTACGGTAAAATCATCATGATTTTAATGGAATTAGAATTGGGTTAAAAATATTATTTAATTAGAAAATATTGAGATGTTTATTTTGGAAAATAGAAAAACAAATATTGGGTTGGATCAAATTATAAAATACTGGGTTAAAAGTCCAAAAAGTATTTGTAATGGGACCTGATATAGGAGAGGCCCAGAAACCCTCATGTTAATGAGGAGGACAACAAACCCCAGTATTATTAACTAGGGTTGCCACCCCTTATACTCCTATATAGACTAAGAGTTCATTTTTCTAGCTCAAATACACTTCTAGAATTCAACAAGGGTTCTACCTCCTCTCCCTATAAATAAATGACACTGGTAGGGCTATTTAACATAATTTTAAGATATTGCTACTCTACTCGAAAATAAAGAGAATTTATTCTCAAGTATTAGATCTACTTTCCAGATTAATAATTCTGTCAATTTTTATTTGAGAAAAGATTTTTCGTTTTCACACTTCAACAAAGAAAACTATTTCTAGTTCTGTGTTTTGATTTGAATCGTTCGAGTCTACATTCGAAGCAGTTCATGGTACAAGAATAACAGAAAAGGTTGTTCAATTGAAAGCCAAGAACGACAAAGGATCCATCTATTCAAAAACACATGTACGAATTCGGTTTTGGGTTTATTGCTATAAATATCATAAACCGGCTTGATTTTCAAAATTTTAATTTTTCACTATGTAAGAAAACTGTTTTCAAACCATTTTTTTTCCAACACCATTGATGTTAGATATTTATATTTCAAGCTCAAAATTCTCCTTTGACTTGAAGGCGAGACTTTCCTTCTAATTCTTGACCGAAACTTATTCAATTTTATGCTTCGGCTGGAAGCAAATTCTATATATTGGGTTGATAGAAAAACGACCCCAATTTTGATATCACAAATTTGACCGTCGTAATAAATCATGACTTTAATTCTTTTATTCATCTTTGCCAAAAAAAAAATTACATGTTTAAAACGAAAACATTATACAGAAAAATAAGTACTTATTAACCAAATTACACTTTAACTAATTTACTATGTTGGGTCCATTTTTGAACTTCAAATTTTTTAACATCAACAATGTTCTCTTATACTAATCTTCTGCTCAAAATTTAACTATGCAACCTCTCCACATCAATCTTCATTTTATAGGAAACTCTACAGTAACAGACTGATTTTCAAGTGGTGTTGGAAACAGTGATTCGAGGCCACCAAATCTAATAAGTAAGCCCGTAAATTTTATTATTTAGTATTTACAAGTCAAATGTGGTTTTAGAAAGATTTTTGAATAGAAAATTTATGTTTTATAATGATTTATTAGGTCAAGTAATTTAAAAAAATGAGGTATCGAGACCTTATTTCTATAAACCGAGCCGTGAATATTTTTATAAATATTTACGAGTGTAATTAAGGTAGTATTAAAGTTTCGTTAGAAAACTTTAACGTTTTGATAGTTAATTAATTAAAAGAACTAAATTGAAAAAGGTGCAAAACTTGCTAATTATAAGAAATAAGTGATTAAATGGCTTAATTCTTAAACAAGGGAGGAATTAAGGAGTAAATATGCCTAAATGGAAGGCATGAGGTGGCATAATAAAGAAAAACAATAAAATAATGTATTTTAATGGCAAAATGGTAAATTGTTTAAAATTAAACATACAAATTAGAAATTAAAAGGTTTCTAGGCAATTCTTCTTCAATTTTCTGTCCAAAAACACCATGGGAGAGCGCCTTGAGCTGATTTTTGTAATTTTTTCTTCATGTGAGTTCAATTCTTGCTCTTTTCTTCCAATTTTATGTTTTTGAGATTGTTACAATTAGGTCCAACTAAAATTTACCTTAGTTTTTGATTTTATTGAAAAATTTGGAAGTTACCATTGATGAATATTAGATGTTTTTGACAAATAAAATGGATTTAGAGCTTTAATTTTGTTGTATGATGATTTTATAAAGTGATTTTGTTAAATATTGATTTTAGGATCAAATTGTGAAAAGGTTAAAATATTAGGGTTTGGTAGTAAATTTCTATTTTATTCAGAGCTGTATTATGCCTTAGAATATTTAGATAAATGATTAATTGAGAAAAATAGTTAATTTGATAGATTAACTAGTTTAGGGACTAAGTTGCAAAAGTTGTAAAAGTTTAGGGTAATTGTGTAAATTCAAAAAATTGAAGGTTATTAATTGTGAAATGAATTGAAATTGAAATATTTGTTAACGAATGAGTAATTTTATATTTCAGATCAAGATCCCGTGATCCTAGTATAAAAGGAAAAATAGCAGAATAGTCCCTGAATATCTGCAATTGTTACAATTTAATCCAGGTAAGTTCATGCGGTTAAACTTTAATATTTATATGGAATTGATGAATGGTATTATGTATTTATTCTATTGTTGAAAATGAATTATTGTTGAAATTAGAATTTTGAATTGAATATTTAGATTAAGTGGAATGCGAGATTTGAGTACATTTGTTATGCAACACATTACGACATTAGAGGAAAATGATGGAAAATTACCTAAGTAAATCGGGGTTCAGCATTTGTTGAGAACTCTTATGAGTTTCTGTTCAGCTCGTACGAGCTTTTGTTCAACCCTTATGGGTTTCTGTTTAGCTCTTATGAGCTTCTTTTTAGCTCTCATGAGCTTCTGTTCAGCTTTCGGGCTTCTGAAAATGATGTACTCTTATTCGTAAGCCGTTCTTCGATTTGGGAAAGATTTGGTAAGGTGATTTATATATTAAAATCGAAAGAGATATTATTTATTTTTGGTATTGACTTGAAACAAGTGTATTTATCGACTAAAGTTATGATTGACAGGGAGTTAACATGAATGAATTTATTTATTTGCTTTGTTATAGTAGGTTCGGTAAAATTTATGTTTAACCTATCGAACTTACTAAGCTTCATTAAGCTTATGTGTGTTGTTTAATGTCTTTGTAGATCATCAGAAGGTTGGGCGATCAGATCAACACTCAAATCACACTATCCAGCTTATTCCGGTAGTTTTTGAAATGTTCAATGTGGTTTTGATTAAAGTTTGGCTTTTGTAAATGTTATGAATTATATTTTGTTTCTATAATCAACTTAAATAAATATATTGGTTTGGAAATGAGGCATATTTGTGATGTTGGTGTGAGTAATATGTTTGTATGTATTAAATTTGTAGTAAACTTTAGTAGATTTGTTAGATGGATTAAATAGGTAAGTTTGAGTATTTGGGATATATGTGATGATATATTATGTATAAAACATGATTTTGGCTTGTTTTGATTTCTTTGTTAAGGTTTTTGATGTGTTAAAATGTTGTGTTTAGGTTTATACCAAAATGGGTGAGAAATGTGGCTTAGAAAATAGCCTATTTTCGTCCACATGGGTAGACACATGGGCGTGTGTCTCACCCGTGTGTGACACCTGGCCAAGTGACACGGCCGTGTGTCCTCTGTAACTTAAAAATTTACAGAAGTCAGAATACTCAAAATTGTTCACACGACTTATCACACGGGCGTGTGGTTTGGCCGTGTGTCCCTTGCATCTTATAAATTACAACTTAGAATACTCATATTATTCACACGGCCTAGCACATGGGCGTGTGGCGTGGCCGTGTGACCCTTGCACCTTATTAAAATAAGTCAGTATGGTCACACGGCCTAACACTCGAGCGTGTTGCTTGGCCGTGTGACCCATGTGAGAGAGCTCCTAAGTTTGGACACGGGCTGGGACACGGCCATGTGCCCCTATTTCGAATGTCCACACGGCCTGAGACATGGGCATGTCTCTTGACTGTGTAAGCCACACAAGCATGTGTCCCCTACATCTTTGAAAATTTTAGATATTTTCTGAAAAATTCTCTGAGTACCCGATTTAGTCCCAACTTATTTCTAATATGTATTTTGGGCTTCGAGGGCTCATATAAGAGACTTATGATTGATTTATGATATGAATACTATATGATGAGAAATATCTGTTTAGTTGATCTGTAAATTCCAGTAATACTTCGTAACCTTGTTCCGGTGACGGATACGGGTTAGAGGTGTTACATTTAGTGGTATCAAAGCTACAATTTAGTCGATTCTCAGACTAAACGTAGCGTGTGAAATGTCTAAAAATACATGCCATATAAATCTATGATAGTGTAAAGTGTATGATCCGATCTAACCTTTGTTTTCTTATAGATTGTAAAGATGTCAGACAAATCTGAACGTGCTGACAATGGTGAGGTTAATAGTAAAGCACCAACTTCTGAACATAGGACGAGTAGTAATGTCCCGATTCCTCCAACTCAGGAACAAGAACTTAAAAACATGTTATTTGGGTATATGAACTAGTGGTTCAGTGAGTTTATGCAAGAAAGAAATCTGGCTCAACAACCTCCACCCCCTACTGTACCACCTGTAGTACCTTCGGTTGCACCTCTATCTTCCCTAGTGATTGAATCTAATAAATGTACTCCGATTAAGAAACTTAGAAAGAGTGGTGCTGAAGAATTTCGGGGTAGGTTAGAGGATTATCTAGTTAAAGCTAAGTATTGGCTTTAAAATATAATAAGGGTCTTCGAAGAAATGGCTTGCTCCCCTGATGATTATCTAAGATGTGTTGTTTCATTATTGAAAGAGGAAACATATAACTAGTGGTCGATAATAGTGGCTATGGTACCAAAAGAGAAAATTTCTTGGGAATTTTTCCAGACTGAATTTAAAAAGAAATAAGTCAAAAAAGGCATTTGGACAAGAAAAAGAGAGAATTTCTTGAGTTATGCCAAGGAAATAGATCAGTAGCTGAGTATGAGAGAGAATCTGTATATCTTAGTAAATATGCTCGGGAAATTTTGCCAACTGAAGAAGAAATGTGTATTCAGTTTGAAGATGGTATGAATGATGAAATTCGAATGATGATCGAAGGTAATAAAATACGAGAATTTGTTGTCTTGTCTGATCGTGCACAGAAAATGGAAGAAGTGTACAACTGTAAGATGTAACGAGACAGGCGAAATCGAGAATTTTACAAAAGAGGCTCTTCTAAATCATTTTTGGCATCACCGATGAAAAAGTCTAAAGATTAATTTAGTCGAGCTATCTCAGTACCTGAACGTTCGAATAAAAACAAGATGATTCAACATGATTTCGGAGTATCTACTAGACTAGCTGTTAGTGTGGGTAGTGTGCAAAATACTTTGAAGCCTAAATGTAGATATTGTGGAAAATATCATCTTGGTGAGTGTAGAGGTAGAATGAGAGCTTGTTATAAATCTGGATTAACTGATCATTTTATCTGTAATTGTCCTTAATTGCAAAAAGGGGATGAAGATAAAAAAGAAAAGCAAATTTCTACTTCTCAGAAAAGTAGACATTCCGGTCAGAATAGTGCCACCAGGACTACTTGTTCGGGAATAAAAGACACTGTTGTTCGGTCTGAGGCTAAAGCATCTGCATGTACTTACACCATTTGAGCTAGAAAAGAAGCTATTGCTCCAGATGTGATTGCTGGTACATTCTATCTGTTTAATGTTACTGTGTATGTATTGATTGACCTTGGGTCAACTCATTCTTATATTTGCACTGCATTAGTAGTAGAAAAGAAGTTACCTGTTGAATCTACTGATTATGATATTCAAGTTACTAATCTACTAGGTCAAAGTCTGATAGTTAATTTAATTTTTCGTAATTGTCCACTGAAAGTTAAGGGCTGTGAATTCCCTATTGATTTGATGTTGTTACCCTTTCAAAAATTTGATGTTATCCTGGGAATGAAATTGTTATCTTTGCATGATGTTGTGGTAAATTGTAGACAGAAACGAATTGATTTGAAATGTCAGACAGGAGAGATGATTTCAGTTGAGTCTAAGAATCTGAAAGATGATGTTAGAAATATTTCGACTTTTTTGCTCAGAGATTGATACGAAAAGGTAACGAAGCATTTCTAGCATATATCCTTGATACCAAAGGTTCAGAATTGAAGTTAGATCAGTTACCAGTTGTTAGTGAGTTTGTTGATGTATTTCCTGAAGAATTGTTGGGTTTACCTCCTGATCGTGAAGTTGAGTTTGTAATTGATTTGATTCCTGAAACTGCTCCGATATCAATAACACCATACAATATGACACCAGTTGAACTAAAGGAATTAAAAGAACATTTGCAAGAGTTATTAGACCAAGGGTTTATCAGATTGAGTATTTCTCCCTGAGGTGCACCTGTATTGTTTGTGAAAAAGAAAGATGGTCCTTTAAGATTGTGTATAGACTATTGACAATTGAAGAAAATCACAATTAAAAATAAACACCCTTTTCCACGTATCGACAATTTATTTGATCAAGTGAAAGGTGTCGCCGTGTTCTCGAAGATAGACCTCAGATCCGGGTATTATCAATTAAAGGTTAAAGAAGGTGATGTGTCAAAGACTGCTTTTAGAACTTGTTACGCTCATTGTGAGTTTTTAGTAATGCCATTTGGTTTGACTAATGCTCCTGCTGCCTTTATAGATTTAATGAATCGAATTTTTCAACCTCAGATGGATAGATTCGTGGTTGTGTTTATTGATGATATACTAATCTATTCCAAGACAGAATCTGAGCATGCACAACATTTGAGAATTATACTACAAATTTTGAGAGAAAAGCAGTTGTATGCAAAATTTAATAAATGTGAATTATGGCTTCGTGAGCTTGGATTTTTGGGTCACATAGTATCAGCTAATGAGATTCGAGTTGATCCGAGGAAGGTTTCTGCCGTGATAAATTGGAAAACTCCAAAAAATGTTTCAGAAATGCGAAGTTTTCTGGGTTTAGCAGGTTACCGACGCTTTGTTAAAAAATTTTGATTATTACTTCGCCGATGACCAAATTATTACAGAAAAATGTTGAGTTTGTTTGGTCCAATGAGTGCCAACAGAGTTTTGATCAGCTGAAAAAAATGTTGACGGAAGCTCTAGTCTTCACTCAGCCAAAATCAGGTGTACCGTATGTTGTTTATAGTGATGCGTTTCTTAATGGTTTGGGTTGTGTATTGATGCAGTCAGGAAAGGTAGTAGCCTATGCTTCTCAACAATTAAAGCCTCATTAGAAGAATTATCCTACACATAATCTTGAACTAGCTTCAATTGTATTCGTTCTGAAGATTTGGAGACATTATTTATACAACGAGAAATGTTACGTGTTTACAGATCATAAAAGTTTAAAGTATTTGATGACTCAAAAAGAACTGAATTTGAGACAGAGACGGTGGCTAGAGTTACTGAAAGATTATGATCTGATTATTGATTACCACCTAGGAAAAACTAATGTGGTTACGGATGAACTTAGTCGAAAGTCGTCATTGTTTGCATTTTTAGCATTGAACGCTCATTTAACTATTAATGAAGATGATTCTGTATTAGCAGAGTTGAGAAAAAAACCTCTGTTTCTGCAACGAATTCGTGAATTGCAAGTTGACAATTCGAAATTGGTGTTGAAACTACATATGGTTCAGAACAATTTGAGTTCAGAGTGTAGTGTTGATGATACTGGTACATTGCATTATCACAATAGAGTTTGTGTTCTGAATAATTTAGAATTGAAAAATGATATTCTTTCTGAAGCTCATTATAGCACATACTCCATTCATTCTAGCACGAAGATGTATTGCGATTTAAAATCGATGTATTGGTGGCCGAGTATGAAACGGGAAATTTGTGAATTTGTATCTAAGTGTTTGATTTGTCAGCAGGTGAAAGCAGAACATCAGGTACCAACGGGTTTATTACAACCTGTTATGATTCCTGAATGGAAGTGGAAGAGAGTCACAATGGATTTTGTATCTGGCTTACCTGTAATTCCGAGAAAGAAAGATTTGATATGGGTGATTGTTGACAGATTGACTAAATCGACACATTTTATTTCAGTTAGAACAGACTTTACACTGGAAAGATTAGCGGAACTATATATATCTAAGATTGTGAGATTACACAGAGTTCCAACATCCATTATCTCAGTCGAGATCCGAGATTTACATCGAGATTTTAGAGAAAACTTCAAAAGGCTCTAAGCGCTAAGCTTAATTTCAGCACATCATTTGATCCTTAGACTGATGGACAATCAGAACGAGTGATTCAGATTTTGGCAGGTATGTTGAGATGTTGTATACTCGAATTTGGAGGTAGCTGGGAAAGGTATTTACCGTTAGTTTAATTTGCATATAACAACAGTTATCAATCTAGTATAAAAATGGCATCGTTTCAAGCTCTTTATGGGAGAAAATGTAAGACACCATTGTATTAGTCTGAATGAGTGAATCCAGATTAGTAGGAGTTGATTTGATCCGAGAGACTAAGGATAACGTTTGGATTATCCGGGACAGTTTGAAAGCTGCTTCTGATCGTCAAAAATCATATGCAGATTTGAAAAAAAAGATATAGAATTTGTTGTTGGTGATCGGGTATTCTTAAATGTCTATCCGTGGAAGAAAGTATTACGGTTCGACAGGAAGGGAAAGCTGAGTCTGAGATTTATCAGACCGTATGAAATTGTTGAAAGAATCGACCCTGTAGCTTATAAATTAGCTTTGCCTTCTGAACTTGAGGAAATTCATAATATGTTTCATGTATTGATGCTGAGACAATACAGGTCTGATCCTTCGCATGTGATTCCTCATAGTGAGATTGAGCTACAGCCAAATATGACGTATTCGGAAGAACTAGTGAGAATTTGAACTCGAGAGGTTAAAGAATTGCGGAATAAACGAGTACCATTAGTAAAAGTATTGTGGCATCACCATGGTTCGGAAGAAGCTACCTGGGAAATAGAAGAATTAATGAGATTACAATATCCGAATCTATTCTCAGGTAACAAATTTCGAGGACGAAGTTTTCTAAGGGGGGAGAGTAGTAACAACCTGATTTTTCAGCGATGTCAGAAACAGTGGTTTGAGGCAACAAAATCCGACGAGTAAGCTTGTAAATTTTATTATTTAGTATTTACGAGTCAAATGTAGTTTTAGAAAGATTTTTGAATAGGAAATTTATGTTTTATAATGATTTATTAGGTCAAGTGGTTTAAGAAAATGAGGTATCGAGACCTCATTTCTATAAACCGAGCCGTAAATATTTTTATAAATATTTACGGAGTGTAATTAAGGTAGTATTAAAGTTTTGTTAAAAAACTTTAACGTTTTGATAATTAATTAATTAAAAGAACTAAATTGAAAAAGGTGCAAAACTTGCTAATTATAAGAAATAAGTGATTAAATGGCTTAATTATTAAACAATGGAAGACTTAAGGAGTAAATATGCTTAAATGGAAGGCATGAGGCTGCATAACAAAGAAAAATAATAAAATAATGTTATTTAATGACAAAATGGTAAATTGTTTGAAATTAAACATACAAATTAGAAATTGAAAGGTTTCTAGGCAATTCTTCTTCAATTTTCTATCCAAAAATGCCATAAAAGAGCTCCTTGAGCTGATTTTCATAATTTTTGCTTCACGTGAGTTCAATTCTTGCCATTTTCTTGTAATTTTTTTAGAGATTGTTATAATTAGGTCCAACTAAACTTTACCTTAGTTTTTGATTTTATTGAAAAATTTGGAAGTTACCATTGATGAATATTAGATTTTTTTGACGAATAACATGGATTTAGATCTTTAATTTTGTTGTATGATGATTTTATAAAGTGATTTTGTTAAATATTAATTTTAGGATCAAATTGTGAAAAGGTTAAAATATTAGGGTTTGCTAGTAAATTTATATTTTATTTAGGGCTGTATTATGACCTAGAATATTTAGATAAATTATTAATTGAGAAGAAATTAGTTAATTTGATAGATTAACTAGTTTAGGGACTAAGTTGCAAAAGTTGTAAAAGTTTGGGGTAATTGTGTAAATTCAAAAATTGAATGGTATTAATTGTGAAATGAATTGGAACTGAAATATATGCTAATGAATTGGACTAAGTTGCAAAATTTGCAAAAGTTCGTACGGTTAAACTTTAATATTTATATGGAATTGATGAATGGTATTATTTATTTATTCTATTGTTGAAAATGAATTATTGTTGAAGTTATAATTTTGAATTGAATATTCAGATTAAGTGGAACGCGGGATTTGAGTACATCCGTTATGTGACGCTTGACGGCATTGGAGGAAAATGATGGCAAATTACCCAAGTAAACTGGGGTTCAGCATTTGTTGTGAATTCTCGTGTTTTACTTTCTGCCCAGTTCTTTTGAGCTTTTGTTCAACTCTTATGAGTTTCTGTTCAGCTCTTACGAGCTTTTGTTCAACCCATATGGGTTTCTGTTTAGCTCTCATGAGCTTCTGTTTAGCTTTCAGGCTTCTGGAAACGATGTACTCTTATCCGTAAGTCATTTTTCGATTTGGGAAAGATTTGGTAAGGTGATTT
Source organism: Gossypium raimondii (assembly GCF_025698545.1). Classification (NCBI taxonomy): domain Eukaryota; kingdom Viridiplantae; phylum Streptophyta; class Magnoliopsida; order Malvales; family Malvaceae; genus Gossypium; species Gossypium raimondii. Next base: position 28,313,326 of record NC_068570.1, on the reverse strand, counting down.
ATATATTAATATCGAAAGACATATTATTTATTTCTGCTAAACTTCTGTTTAGCTACTGAAGTTGTGATTGACACGGAGTTGATATGAATGAATTCATTTATGTGGTTTTTTATAGTAGGTTCGGTAAGATTTATGTTTAACCCATCGAACTTACTAAGCTTCATTAAGCTTATGTGTGTTGTTTAATGTCTTCGTAGATCATCGGAAGGTTGGGCGATCTGATCAACACTCAAATCACATTATCCAACTTATTTCGGTAGTTTTTGAAACGTTCAATATGGTTTGTATGGAATGTATAGGGTTTGTGTGGTTTCGATTAAAGTTTGGCTTGTTTAAATTTTATAAATTATATTTTGTTTCTATAATCAACTTAAATAAATATATTGGTTTGGAAATGAGGCATATTTGTGATGTTGGTGTGAGTAGTATATGTTTGTATGTATTTAATTTGTGGTAAACTTTATTAGATTAGTTAGATGGATTAAATAGGTAAGTTTGAGTATTTGGGATATATGTGATGATATATTATGTATATAACATGATTTTGGCTTATTTTGATTTCTTTGTTGAGGTTTATTGATGTGTTAAAATGCTTATTTTCGTCCACACGGGTAGAGACATGGGCATGTGCCTCAGCCGTATGTCCCCTGTAACTTAAAAATTTGCACAAGTCAGAATACTCAAAATTGTTCACACGGCTTATCGCACGGACGTGTGGTTTGGCCGTGTGTCCCCTACATCTTATAAATTGCAAGTCAGAATGCTCAAATTATTCACACGGCCTAACACACGGGTGTGTGGCTTGGCCGTGTGACCCCTGCACTTTATTAAAATAAGTCAGTATGCTCACACGGCCTAGCACATGGGTGTGTGCCTTGGCCGTGTGACCCAAGTTAGAGAGCTCCTAAGTTTGGACATGAGCTGGGACACGGCCATGTGCCCTTATTTCGAATGTTTTTTTAATTGGCATATATCCTTAAGTTTGCCTAATTTTTTTAAAATGGCTTGGGTTTCTTCAAGTTTTCGCTAGAATCCTCACATTCAAAGCACACTATATTTTCCCTTTTCTTTCTAATTTATTGTTCTAAAAAATTAAGGGAAAAAGAGATTGTCAAATGAGTATGGTGATGGTGAGAGCAAGGTTATCATTGAAATTATTTTCAGATCTGAAAGGAAAAAGAAAAAAAGACTGCTTAGATTTAGTAAAATTATATTTCATTTTGTTTCCTCATGTGAAATTTAAGGATTAAAATTTAAATTACATGGATGCATAAAAATTCAAGATATATATTATTATTATTATTATTATTATTATTATTATTATTATTATTATTATATTTTTCTTTTGTACGGAAGATAATTTGACAAGAAATATTATCAATAATTATAAATAATCGTAGAAAATTATTAAAATTACAAATAACAAATTTTTTTAAAAATTATAAAATTTATATACATAAACATTTAGCATGTTTAAAGAATTCAAATATATTCATATATATACACACACATGCATGTGTATCTTTCTAATCAAGTTGATATTTTTAGTTAATCAGATTGATGACTCCAAAATGAACTTAGATAGATGATTGTCTAGGTTTGTTTGAACTTGAACAACTATTTGTCCAATTTCATTTGAACATGGACAACCATTTGTTTAGGTTCATCTTGGACTAGGTTTTTTAAATAATTATTTAAAATACATTTATTTTTTAAATATTTTTTGATGTGACAAAATGTGTCACAATAGCATGAGATACGTACATGTGGCACACCACAAATTGTTATCTAATTGTTTCATTAGTCACATCATTACTTAAAAAGTAGAATAGATGAAATTTTTAGCAGAAAGACTAGTTTACTCTTTCATCTAAAGTACAATAATTAATTTGCCCATGTTTTTAGTAGATTGGACAAAATACAATTTGACTCCTAGTATAGAGCTATATGGTACTTTTATCTAAACCTACTCATCATTTAATTTCATGTCAATTATATAAAAGTTTTAAAAGAATTCAAATCATCACTTAACAACACAATATATTTTTAACGGTAAAATCAATTTTTAATTTTTAACATACATGAATTAATTTATCTCTTTTTTAATATAGACACAAATACAATCTACCTCAAAGTATGGCGACGTGTATGATAGTTTTACCCTATTTTCAAGGAGTGGGTAAAAAAAGATGATCACATTTTTAGGTGAAGTTCATCTGATCCATCTTACGTTTGATGCCTCTAGACGTGCTTTTCTAATACAACTGTTACCAATAACTCTAGACGTGCTTTTTTCTAAGGCCATTGTTACAAAAAATAATAAACTACTTAATCGAACCTTTGTTTATTGTGTTTTTTAATGAATTTTATAGGTGTTTGAATGTATTTATACGATGTAGATTTGCTTATGTAATGGTGTGCGAGCTCACATCATGCAGTCTCATACAAGAGTGTGATAAATAGTGTGGAATCCAATCTAAACCAAAATGGTATAAGTCAATAATAATGAATTTTATAATAATATGTTTTTAGTAAGAAAGAGACATGAAGGGATAATGTTAAATGCTGCTAATCAATATTTTCAACAAATGAAAATTTTGCTTTCACAGTAAGATTAAACACTATTTTTGAGTTTACTACTAGTTGTGGGGAAAAGATAACACTCAGATGATAGAAACAAATAATTAATGATTTCCACGTTCTTGGAACAATGAATCTGTGATCAAGGCTGCTTGTACTCCGCTAGTGTCCTTTAGGAAGGGGCAAATGAAAGGCCTTAATATGTATCGGGCTTGGGTTTTAGGCTTTTAGTTATGAAAAAGGGGAAGTTTGAATTCAATATCATAGACCTTTTTAATATTAGAAAAAGCCTTTCTTTTTGTTTTTTGCCAATGTATCAATAAAAGCTCATTTCTGAAATTATTTACGAAAATGAGCCACTTCTAAAAATAATTACTGGTATGAACCAAAAATTTAAGAACACGCTGACGTGGACGCGTTTTTAGGGGATAACTAAGAAAAACGCTTTCACATCAATACTTTTTTCCTTGTGTCAAGCAAAAGCACGTTGACGTGGACGCGCTTTTGTCCGTGCTCAGACTAAATTTTCAAAAAGGTCAATTTTTTTAAAATATTACAAAAATAAACTAAATTTTTGAAAATTTACGTGAATAAGCCTTTATAAAGAGACCTAAAGTGGCAACACCATTTTTTTTTATTTTTTGGTATCACTAATTAATGTAGAAATAAAACTTACAAAACGGATCTTTATAGTGTAGTCTTTAATCTTATGTTGTTAGTTAAAAAAGGAAGGAATCCCACATTGTCTAGGAACAAGTTGCAAACCTATTCATAAGTCTATATATATACATATCTCACATCCCACATTGCTTAAGAAAACAGGATAAATGAGCCTTTGGGTCTATTTAAAGATCTGTTTTGTAAGTTTTATTTCCACATTAATTGGTGGCACAAAAAAATAAAAAAAAATGGTGTTGTTTACTTTGGGGATCTATAAAGGCTTATTCTCGTAAATTTTGAAAAAATTGGTCTATTTTTGTAATATTTAAGAAAAATGACCTTTTTTGAAAATTTAGTCTGAGCATGGGTAAAAGTGCATCCACATCAGCGCACTTTTGCCTAACACAAGGAAAAAAGCATTGAGGTGGAAATTTTCTGGGTTATCCCTTGAAAATGCATCCATGTAGCGCGTTTTTGGGTTTTCGGTCCACACCCGTAATTATTTTTAGAAGTGGCCCATTTTCATAAATAATTTCGGAAATGGGCCTTTATTGGTACTATACTATCTTTTTTTCCCAAGGAAAAACGATGAGTAATTAACGGGTTAGTGTCAGGAAATATCAAAACCACTCATCGAAGTTTGCTTTATCACTCTCCATATGAGAAGGTTGATCGGATGGTAACCTAGCTATGTCGTAAGTCGGATCTGATGTAAAAGGTAGCAAATATCTTCCCATAACGGCGACCATTTTACTAATAAAAGTCCATTTCCTACTTTATTTACGAAAATGGGTCATTTTATTTATTATTTATCGAGATGGGTTGAAAACACTAAAACACATCCAAGCGGAGCGTTTTAAGGGGAAATTCCAGCAAAACTCGCCCCTGAGGGGCGCTTTTGCCATGTCAGCAAAAAATGCGCTAACGTGGACGTGCTTTGCTGACACGGAAAAAGCGCTCCCTCAGGGACGTATTTTAGCCCGTGTTTTTGACCCCCAACGGTCATTTAAAATTTTGACCACTGAGGGGTCCAACGGTAAAAAAAAAACTATAAAAACCCCCTCCTATTTTTTTCACACAAACATTTCTTCCAAAATTTATTTTTTATAATTTCTAAGATATTTGATCATGTTAGCAATGGCAGGGGAATTAATTCGTCTCGATCATAAACATATCTCCGTCGAACAAATGAAAATGGTAATGGTTAATTTCAATTTTTGAATATTATTTAATATTTTTTCATTTATGTAATTTTAATTAATTTTTATTTTATAATTTTTTATAACAATCTATAGATCGGGTGTTACAATGTTATATTCGTAATATGTCTGGTCCTCCATCACCATTGATAGAAAATTACTTGAGGGAAGCGGGTTTTTGGCACGTGGCCAATATAAGCAGTAGGTGCAAGTTGGACCCGAAACTTATTAGCGCGTTCATAGAGAGGTGGAGACCCCAGACACACACATTCCATCTTCCATGCGGGGAGTGTACCATCACTTTGGAGGACGTGCAGTTACAATTGGGATTGCCAGTGGATAGGTCCGTACTCATTGGGTCAGTTCAATTTGCTGATTGGGGAGCCATATGCTACGATCTTTTGGGTGCGATTCTGGATAATATTTATGGAGGTTGGATCGAGATGCGCTGGTTACGAGACACATTCTCAGAGCTAGGGGATAATTCAACTGATGTAGAAAGAATACGATATGCTCGGGCATACATCCTTGAGATCATTGGAGGTTATCTGATGTCAAACTTGTCACGAAACCTGTAACACCCCAAACCCGGCCTAAACGTTATGACCGAATCTGGCGATGTCACTTTGTAACACCCTTACCCGTATTCGACGCCGGAATAGGGTACGAGGCATTACCAAAACACATACATTTATAAACGTATTAAACTGAGTTATAAAATTTCATACAGATTAAAACTTTCAAATTATTATCTTTGAATCGCTAATTAGGGCTTACAAGGCCTAATATATATATACTTATTCGATCCAAGCCTTATAGCTATCACCATTTGTTCATTTAATAGCCATATATGAACTTATAATCCTTCACTTTCTCGTCATACGAATTTATCAATTATTACTTGCTTCTCGCGAGTACCTAAATTGATCCGTATCATTTTATATTCTTGTATAGTCATATTTTTCCTATTAAACCTTTGTAATATATTAAATATTCAACATCTTTTAAAGATTTGCTAATCTATCCCATATACTTTCACAGATTAATTCACAATTCACAAGTCTTATCATTTCAAAGCTTATAAGACACATGTACATATCTATACTAACTCGTATGAGTCTCATACTCATTCATATGCTCAATAAATTCGTTAAATCATTTCAACATCGAAGAATCCACATTATGTCGTAAAGCAGTTACTAATAACAATCATAAATCTTTTCATATTAATTTCATATATCACTTACTAAACTTCAAATATCATTTCATAAATATGTAATTCACTAACACATCTTGCCATATACAATATCCAATTGGTGAAATCACTTAATTGAATTCAACTTCAACAATCACAATAAATCTATCACTTGAGTGTGAGTCCATGTAACACTTACCAACTTTGTCAACTTAGTAAACGTCTTATGGAATTGAGTACTTTATTTTCTCGATGCCATAGTCCAACTATGGTCTTACACGTAATCACATAACATATACCGATGCGATATCCTAGCTATGGTCTTACACATAATTACATATCACTTATTGCCATGGTCCATCCATGGTATTTTCCGTCAATTCGTCTTTATCACTGAACGAAAGTACTCAACCCTGCGTTCTACTAAATTTGAACTTTCTTTCCAATTTATCTATCTTTCTCAACAATCATAATCCAACCATGAATATATATATATAATAATACATTATGTCATGCATAATACTAACAAATAATTGTTTGGTTTCATCCATATGAACTTACAATTCAATTCATAATAACTAATTCAAATGAAACATGATGTCATTTCTAATTCAACGTTTATCAAATATAATCGGCATATGACCAATTTATATACAAATCATTCATATATTTTACTTTTCCTCCTCCTCCTCTCCATTCCACATCCTTAATGTACATAACACTCTTATAAATAACATTTTCTATAATTTTACTATTCACTCACATGTCTATTCAAAGCTGTCTATCTGAGTCAGAGTCACTACAGAGCTCCAAATTAAGATCCATTAATTTTTCCTAAAACTAGATTCACATATCTTCTTACCATAAAATTTTCAGAATTTTTTGCGTATCCAATAAATACAGTTTATTCTTTAAAGTTCTGACCTCTCTTCACTAAAAATTAAATATCTCACTGTACAGAATTCAAATTATGTTTCTGTTTGTTTCTAATGAAAATAGACTCATTGAGAAATTTAAACATGTAAATTACAAACCATAATTATTTTTGTACAATTTTTAGTGAATTTCCAAAGTCAGAACAGGGGATTTCAAAATCATTCTGGCCTTGTCTCACTAAAATTCCAATATCTCAAAATATACAACTCTTTTGTCTATTCTTTCTCTTTTATATGAAAATAGACCCATTAAGCTTTAATTCCATATCTGATTCAACCACTAACTCAATTCCTATAATTTTTGTGATTTTTAATACTTACGTCACTGTCACTGCCCAAATCTGTTCTGTTTCAAATTCACTCATTCATATAACACTATAACAATTTATTCAACATTCAATAACAATTTAATTTGTAGGCATAGTCCGTGACTTTATCACTCCAGTTACTCCATTTCAATTTATCACATTTCGATCACAGATTCATATTTGTTTACAATTACTTATATCCCGTTGAACATGTCGGAATAATAACGAATATTCAGTGGTTTGCACATAGTACCACCCATGTGACTATTGTCATCCGAAACACGCAGTAGCCTACATATAGTACTACACACGTGATCAAGCTTTCTGGTTCACGTAGTAGCCTACGCATAGTACTACACACGTGACCAAGGTCATCCGGTACACATGGTAGCCTACACATAGTACTACACATGTGACCATTATCTATCGATACACGTAGTAGCCTGCACTTAGTACTACACACATGTTCATAGGTACTTTATTCAAGCCTTTACTATTCCGACGGTCCAACAGGGATTCCCACTTTTCAATATTTTACAATTTATCCGAAATCAAATCACAATTTCCAATATTTCAGTCCAATACCATAACAAATTTAATAATTCGATTCGAACTACTTCAATTTTTACTCGACAATCATATATCCACAATTCAAGCTAATTTTGTTCAATTCAACTATCAATACTAAATTTATAATTGTTAAATAATTATTTCATATTCAACCATTTCTCATATATTATAACAAAATATTAAAAATAATTATAAACGATGTATTATTTACATACAACTTACTTTGGTGCAACAATATAAAAATTTAGCAATTTAGTCTTTAATCTTTTCTTTTCTCCGGTCAAGGTCGATTCCACTTCTTTCTTGATCTATAATAACACATTTGAATTTTTTTTTTTAAATCACATTTATCAAAACAGTCCTTAACTCAAACTTTGGAAAAATTACAATTTTGCCCATAAACTTTTGCATATTTACACTTTTGCCCCAAAGCTCGTAAATTAAACTTAATCCATTATTCTTATGTATTATGACATGCTGAACATTTTTCCCTTCTATTGCAACATCGAATTCCCACTCTAACACTTATTTATGAACATTAGGTATTTTTACCGATTATGTCGTTTTACTCGTTTTCACTTAAAATCGCTTAGCAAAAGTTGTTTAACATAATTTTAAGCTTCATATTCTACCATAAAACATAAAAATAGCACATTTCACCTATGGGTATTTTTCCAAATATAAACCCTAGGTTAAATTATTGCTAGAATAAGCTAAATCAAGTTACCGAGACTCTAAAAATGTAAAGAACATTAAAAACGGGGCTTGGAATCACTTACTATGGAGCTTGGAAGCTTGAAAACCCTAACTATGGCTCCCCCCTTGTGAAAAGATGGACAAATTTTTGGCTATTTTGGCCTTTTTTTATTCTTTTAATTACTAAATGATCAAAATGCCCCAACTTAAAAATATCCTATTTCACTTATCTCATGTCCATTTTTGTCCAACAAGTTAACCAATGGTCTAATTTCCATTTAAGGAACTCTAATTTAAAATTTCATAACAATTGGACACTTTTAACATGTAGAACTCAACTTTTACACTTTTTACAATTTAGTCCTTTTTACTAAATTGAGTGCCCAAACGTCGAAATTTTCGAATGAAATTTTCAAAAAATCATTCCATGAAATTGTAGACCATAAAAATATAAAAAATTAAATTTTCTTTCCTCGTCGGATTTGTGGCCCCGAAACCATTATTCTGACTAGGCCCAAAATCGGGCTGTTACAAAACCTCGTACATCTAAGGTGGCTGCTGAAACTCGTTGATTTTAGAGCAACTAGCGAACTTAGTTGGGGGTCTGTCGTGTTGGCAACATTGTATTGGGAGATGTGCGGGGTGACAAAACCAAATAAAGCCAAAATCAGAGGTTGTCTATCACTACTACAATTATGGGCTCGATTTTGCTTTATATTTTTATGTCTTCGAGTGAATCACCCATACACATTCCCACTCATAACGAGGTAAAATTTATATTAGATTTTAAAATTATTACATAGATTTAAAATATAATTTTATGCTAAAAATTTATTTAATTAGTGGAACCATTCGGCGAGTTATGTTGGAATACTTACCACTCTTGAAGATACACGGCTTCTATTAGACCAACGGACGGAAGCGCATGTAAGTATTAAATGAAATATATATACATAACATAATCGTTTCGTATTTAGTATTTAGTATTATGTATATAACTAATATTTTTATCATGTTTATATAGTCTCGATGGACACCATACGAGGATTCCGTAATTTGGCAGTAATTCCGGATGAATTCTTTCAAAATCCAAACATTTGGCATGTTAAGGTTCCATTGGGCAACTATGCTATTGTCGAGATACACCAGACGGATCGAGTGTTGGGGCAATTTGGATTCCGACAATTGATTCCTCTGACACTTGAGGTGCTCGATGATGAGCACAAAATCGACTTACGGTAATCGAATATAGATGATATATAGGCAATCGACTTATGAAAATTGTTTCCTTTTCCCAGTCTTATGCCAGGTTGGAATGCATGGCCTGGTGCATCTCCTTTCCTAATGACTCTGACTCAACAGATGATATATAGGTCATCGTCGCAGGAGGGATCGCACGAGGCACCGTCGAGAGCTCATCTCATTTCCAATCCCCATCGCCTTATGGGATTCAAACACCTCTGCTGTGGGTGATGCAAACACCTCTGCATTCTTTGTTCTATCAAGGTGGGTCATCCTCCAACACCCACAACCAGAACAACCACAACCCCCGCCGGAAGCTGAACTAAGAAGGAATTCAGCACGTAACCGTCGACCATCCCCATGTGGCACTGACTCCGACCGGCACATGCATTATTTTTTTGATATATTTGTACAAACTATTTTTATATTATTTCATTTAATAAAATAAAAATTGTTTTGAATATTTTAATAGTCAATTATTTTTATACTTTGTTATATTTAATAAAATAGAAGTTCTTTTGAATAAGGAAATAGAAATAATGTAACATAGTTTCATTTAAGCAATTATCAACTATTTTGATTTAGACATGTTCGAATTGTATGACCTGGGTTCCTACACCATCTGCACAACTTCTATTGGTTTGTTCTTTCCCGGATATCCATATTATCACGTATTCTACTCGAGCAAAGTTGACCTTTTGGTTTGCGACACAATTCTCTATCTGGTAACAACTTAAACAGAGCAAGCGATACAGATGATCACTTACGTTCATCTAGGACCGGTAGGAATACGTGTCTCCACACGTTGTACATGTATTCTATTTTATACACTTCGTTGACATAGCTCATGGGATCCAAACGAAGATTCTGACAAGCTGCAATTGTATGAGCGCATGGATAATGAGGTGTGTCAAACGTCCTACAGTCGCAAGTCTTATTTCTTAGGTGTACACGATATTGCCCATCAGTAATACATTAGTTCGGTCTGTCGAACTCTGTTACACGAAACCATAGGTTGTCGCGATCGTGACACACTATGTGCATGGTGTTGACCCGCGCTTTCGCCTTATTAATTTCTTGCAATACCTTTCGGCGCCATACATGGCCTCCCTGCATTTGGCCTTTATAACTCGCTGCTCACTTTAGAAATAGTACCGCCAAACGAAAATATGTCTCCCTTACAACCTATATTATCGACAAATGACACGTTCCTTTTAAAATAGAATTTATGCATTAAACCAGGTTTGAGGTCATATGACCATATCGTAGGCCGCAATCATATGCTTGTGTATTCTGATCGAAAGGTATGTTATAGAGGTAGTCTGCACCTTGATCGTTAACTGACCGCAAAATCACCAACATCTCATGGAAACGATCATTATTGATCTTGTTCCCTGTTAATATAAGTTGATAGGAAAAATTACATACCACTTTTCCATTAAGAATAAATTGAATATTACAAACAAAATTATATTAGTGGAGATTAAATACCCATGTTGGTCACTGGTCGTCGTTCAGTGGTAGACCAATATTGCCTGTAGTAGTTGGATGCAAAGTACCTTAGACAATATTAATGGTGTGTGTGATCCTATAGGCTTCCATGTCGCTCAATTGCCACTTGTATTCCAATGCCCCAACATGACATGCCTCCTCAACCTTGAAAGAAAGAAATCTCAATCGTCACCTGACTCCCCCGGTGTTATTGCAAATGCAATTAGAAGGATTCTCCCACCGCCATCCTATGCCACAGCTAGCAATAGCCGATGCGTATATCTACCATAAATAAAGGTACCGTCAATTTGTACCAATGACTTGCAGTACGCAAATGCGTCTCGGCATTACTTAAAGCTCTAGAACAAACACTTGGACACTTGACATTCATAGAGCAAGCAGTCGTTATAGTATGCAGGGCCCGTTTCAAGATCTATTACGCAACCTGGGATGTACCTCTCTAGCACTTGACACCACTGCCACACCTCATTATATGAAGTGCCTCACCCATTATGCATATTTTCCAATGCTTTCTGCTTATTTATCCAGGCCTTGCGGTAAGAAGGCATGTACCTTAATTGGCTACGAATATTGGCAATTAAGACCAACACAGAAGTCTTAGGATCTGCCTTTACTATCGGTAGCATTAAGCAAACTATTGTATCTAAATTCATCTTGGCATAATCTTGTGAAACACCTATCAACGAAGTACGTTAAATAATGCAACATTAAGTAAAAACGGCATTATTCAAAAACCCTAAACACCTAGTGATACTGTATCGACAACACACGTATGTGGACCTTTATACTTTTTTATCTCCCACAACTATGTCTTTTTCCTAACCGAAGCCATGATTTTCCACGAACATGTACCATCTTGCACTACAAAATTGGCCTCAAACTTCTCAGATTTGGATTTAACCACGTGGTAGTTAACCCCGTTCATGATGCTATATTATTTCAATGCACCAAGAAAACTATCATTACTGAAAAATCCTTACCAGCTTCCAATTCACCTAAATCCAATGACAAACTTGTACGGTCATTATGTATGTGGGATGAAGGCGAGTACACCGTGAATCGCGGATCTTCTTTTTTTTCATCTGAACCCCCTTCACCGTCTTTAAGTTCAGTTGGAATAGGCTTCGGTTCAGAAAATAATGCAACTTCTGCACCATCAGGGCTGGGCTCTCGAGGTGGATCCACATCGGACTCATCATCCAACCCACCATCATCTACAATATATGAGGTCCCCTAGCCGGTGGACGTCGTAGGGAGTACATCATCCCTTCTTATGGACATTTTGTAACATCCCCAATCAGATGTAGATTGCCAACCACCAAAAGTTGATGTCATTCCACAATACGTATTTCCAGCATCGAACATCGACCCACCGAGGTACATGTCCAATCCATTGACCGAGTGTCGTGTAGGAGTTGTGTATTCCATACTACCACCGAACACAGGTGCTTCCGTGTTCTGCCTCCTACTAACGGAGTGTCGGGCAGGGGATGTGTATTCCTCTCGAACAGTAGTAGATGTTGAAGTCGCAAATGCTTCATTTGGCGATGAAAATTGTACATATAACACAGGCGCTTCCATGTTCTGCCTCCTACTAGTGAGATGAGTTCGTACCATCGCCTTCAAGCTACGACCACCTTTGATATCAAACGAGTCATATGCCACAGGATCAACCGAAGCACAAAATTGATACTTAATAAATGAAACTCTCATTGGTGTCGTTCTAAAGATTTTGTGCCTAATTCTTTTACGAAGTTCTGTCAAATCCATGTTCTGGTTAAAAACCAGTCGCGTTGTGTTTTCCGATAAAAAAAACAATGCCATTCTTGGTGTCACGGACCTCACCATCATAGTAAATAACAGTACTAATACGTTCTCATCTTCAATTTTTATTTTAATTAGCCTCTCTATTTTTTCTTACTGTAACTTATGCAACATGAGAATGAAATTTGGCTCATTTATAGCCTAAGGCGAAGCAAGAACTACTATAGAAAAAGAGCGTCCACGTGCGAGCTTTTTTCAATAATTTTGTTGACAGTGCATCCTGTTTGAAGCGTTTTTTACACTATTTTTTAGAACCGTCTTCTCAAAATTATTTTTCAGAAACTACTGTAGAAAAAGAGCGTCAATGTAGGAGCTTTTTTAGTACTTTAGCTGACAGTGCATCCTGCTTGAAGCATTTTTGTCACTATTTTTTCAAAACCGTCTTCTCAAATTTATTTTTTCAGAAACTACAGTAGAAAAAACACAAAATCCTTCTTGTCAATATAATTTTTTCAAGAGTCAACCCTAAACCTTTTACAAAAACCTAATTTAGTTAATTTTCTTAAAACACTAAACCCTAATTTAATTAATTTACTTAAAACCCCTAAAACCTAATTTAATTAATTTTAAAAAAAATTCTAAACCTTGATTTATTTTTTAAAATCTCTAAACCCCAAACCTTAAACAAATAAATTCCTAAATTATTTTAACAAAACCCTAATCCTAAAATTCTAAAACCCTAAACCCATAAATCCTAGGCACTAAACATGCAAATAGCCCTAACCCTAGAAAAACACGGGATAAAACATGTCATTGAGGGAGTGCTTTTTCCATGTCTGCAAAGCGCGTCCACGTCAGCGCATTTTTGCTTATATGGCAAAAGCACTCCTTCAGGAACGCATTTTGCTGGAATTTCTCCTTAAAACACTCCTACGTAGACGTGTTTTAGTGTTTTCGGCCCATTCCGATAAATAATAAATAAAGTGGCCCATTTCCATAAATAAAATAGGAAATGGGCCTTTATTGGTGAAATTGTCCATAGCAGCTCTATTTTCCAATGAAGATCAGCTTATCAGGAGATGATTGAGGACCATCTTTTATCAATTGTCATGATAATTCCATGGGAAATATGCATATATATATATATATTCCAATTTAACCAGTAGGTGTCGGAAAAGAACCAACCTACCATGGAACTTGGAGTCCATATGAAGACACGTACTTGCAATAAGAGGTGTTGAGTTCTCCAGCCCTGTTATTCCAATCACTCTTGCAAACGTACCAGTAAAACCCTTATATGTTTGTGCAGAGGATAGGATTGATAAGCCATAGTTATGGACAACCAGTAAAAATCCACAAATTTTAAAACTTTAATAGGATCTGGTTTTGTGCTAGAAAAGCCTACCTGATTTTTGTGTTTCCATATCTGCCAGACAGTAATAAATTTTCTCTTAATGAGGTCCACTAGTTCATTCTGTTGGTAACCAAAATCATTCACCCAATGTAACATCCATTCCCTAAAGTGAAGAACGGTTTCGCTATAAACTCAGAGGCCTGGTTATACAAATTACAATAGATTTGAAAAAATAAAAGGCAGGGAAAATATTCAATTCTCGAGGAAAATCATCAATCGAGTCTTTGGAGCAATCTGATAAGCAACTCTGTTGACTTGTGTTAGTTTATCATTAAGTTTCAAATATATTTTTAAGCCAAAAGTAATGGTAAACATAACTTTTCAAGTCAAATTAAAAAGACGGCTTTTGAAGTCCAACCAAAAAGTTTAAAAATTATATTAAATTTTAATTTTACCCTTCATTTATATTAACTATAAAAGAATATGGTTAAATATGCTATCAATCCCGTACTTATCCAAAATTTAAGATTTAGTCTCGTACTTTAAAAGTTAAAAAATTCAATCCTCCTTTTAATTTAAAACTTCTAGTTCAAACATTATTCTTGTTTGTATTCATGTAAAATTTATTAACTTAACATGTTTTTTATCAATCTTGTGCAACTTTATACGAGAACAGTCTAATCAACAAAGCAACTTGGAAAAATCTGATGGAAAATACTAATAATGTTAATGATTGGACTTAGATTTGTAAATTAGAAAAGTAAGAAGACTTCATTTTACAGTTTTAAGTACATGGACTGAAGTTGAAATTTAGTCCAAGGACAAGGACAAACAACATATAATCCCACTAATAGATAAAACAATTGAAGTTATTGAAAAAAGATAAATCCCGTAAAAAGGAGAGCATGCATGAAGAAAACATTAGAACTTAAATTGAAAGCCAAAAGCAAGGAAAGGAAGCTGTTTTGTGATTACTTCCCTTATCATCTAGCTTTTGATTTTCCTTAAAAAGTGGTAAAAGATCAAGCAAGTAATCCCAAAATGCTTGAATTGCATACTTAGCTGACACACCCATGACTACCTAACCCTATGTGAACTCTCCATTAATTATATATGTATACAACAATAAACAAAACTTAAAACAAGTTAGTATTCATCAAACGAAACCTATTGAGTCAAATGATTCAACCACCCAAAGTCCAATGCTATTGCTTACAATTTACTTAAAAAAAAACTCCTCTTCCTATATAATTGAGAGTGAAAGCATGATTATAGACATCGCTCAGCCACTCTCGAGCTTGTGGTCATTAGAGCCCATGTAAAAATAGAATGTCGGTAATGAAAATTTTACGTGGAAACCCTTTCGGGAAAAAAAACCATGGGCAGAGGAGAAGATAATTCACTATGTCGAATTCGAATAATTACAAGGGGAGTAGACTATGTCTATTTATAGGCCTGTAAAACCATATTCTAATAGGAGTGTAGTAAGATTGAAACACCTTATTCTAATCAATAGCAAATAGATGGAGTTTAAAAAGGTTTAAAGAACCTTATTCTAAATAAATTAAAGAAGTATAATTCTATAAGGATTTTACTTTTATTTTATTTTACCATTGTATTTGATTTAAATAAGGATTCGGGTCACTTAATTCTAACAATCTCCACCTTGACGCGAATTTTTAATGAACAAGTTCTTCATCGCGAACTTTCAACAAACAAGTTCTCCACCTCTTCTATAAAACCCCTTAAGGGTTTAACTTCAACAATGAATACCAACTAAGTCTAAGTAATGCTCAAACTTGGTTATAGGAAGTGACTTAATCATCATATCTGCAGGATTTTCATGAGTACTAATTTTGCTCACAACAATATCATTATGAACAATAATATCACGAACAAAATGATACCAAACAACAATGTGTTTTGTTCTCTCATGAAACATTTGATCTTTTGTAAGGAAGATGGTACTCTAACTGTCACAAAATACTATATTGATTTGAAGGTCTTTATTGAGTTCACTAAAGAGTCCCTTCAACCAAATAGCTTCTTTACAAGCCTCAGTAATCGCCATTTACTCAGCTTCAGTGGTAGACAAAGCAACTGTAGTTTGCAAAGTGGCTTTCCAACTGATTGCACAACCTTCGATTGTAAAGACATAACCTATGAGAGATCTTCTTCTATCAAGTTCTCTAGCAAAATCAGTATCAACATACCCAATGACTCCATCTCTAGTTCTTCCAAACTATAAGAAAACATCAGTAGTACCTCGTAAGTATCTTAAAATCCACTGAACTGCTTTCCAATATTCTTTACCGGGATTCGCCATGTATCTGCTAACTGCACTTACTACATATGATAAATCTAGACATGAACAAACCATAGCATACATGAGAGATCCCACTGCACTAGAGTATGGAACGTGTGACATGTACTCAATCTCATCATCTGATTGTAGAGACAAAGCCTATGAAAGTCTAAAATGAGTTGCTAAAGGAGTACTAACAGGCTTAGCATTTTGCATATTGAATTTGCAAAGAACTTTCTCAATGTACCCCTTTTGACTTAGGTACAATTTACTTGCTTTTCTATCTCTAAGAATCTCCATACAAAGTATCTTCTTTGCTGGTCCCAAATCTTTCATCTCAAATTCTTCACTTAATTGGGCTTTGACCTTTCTTATCTCTCATTTATCTTTCGCTGCTATCAACATGTCATCAACATAAATGAGTAGATACACAAAAAAACCATCACTGTTTTTCTTAAAGTAAATACAACTGTCAAAGCTACTTCTTTTGAAATCATGAGAAGTCATAAAGGAATCAAACCTCTTGTACCACTGTCTTTGTGACTATTTCAAACCGTAAAGGGACTTTTTCAGCAAACAAACATAGTCTTCTTTTTTTAAGACTGTAAAACCCACTGGTTGTTGCATGTGAATATCCTCCTCAAGTTCTCCATGCAAAAATGTAGTTTTTACATCAAACTACTCAAGCTCCAAATCATGCATGACCACAATACCAAGCAAAGCTCGAATCGAACTATGCTTTACAACTGGGGAGAACACATCTGTGAAGTCCACTCTTGGAATTTTACTGTAACCCTTTGAAGCAAGCCTTACTTTATATCTGGGTTCTTCAATTCCTAGAGTCCCTTCTTTCTTTTTAACACCCATTTACAATGAATAACCTTTTTACCTTTAGGAAGTTTCACAAGATCCCATGTTTTGTTTTTATGGAGTGATTCCATCTCCTCTTGTATAGCAAACATCCATTTTTTTAGTCTTCACAGCTAACCGCTTCAGAATAATTAGATGGCTCTTCGTTTGCATCTATATCTTCAGTCACATTTAAAGTATAAGCAACTAGATTAGCCTCGGCATACTTCTTTGGAAGTTTAATTTCTCTTCTAAATCTGTTTTTGTACTAGCTTGAGGAGTCGACTCTGTTGTAGATTCTGGATTAATCTAATGTTCCACCTGCTTTTGATTTTCTTTATTGGAAGAGTCTTTAAGAGAAAATTTAGGTAGCATACCAGTTTCATCAAAAACAACATCTCTGCTAATCACAACTTTTCTATTTTTAGAACACCATAACTTATACCCTTTTACACTAGCTTTATAACCAAGAAAAACACATTTGATGGATCTCGGTTCCAATTTTCCATTATCAACATGAGCATACGTAGAACACCTAAAGTTATTTAAATCAGAATAGTCAGCAGGATTACCAGACCATACTCTTGTGGAGTCTTTTTCTCAATGGCAACAGATGGAGATTGGTTGATCAAAAAAATGCAGTAGAGGCTGCTCTGGCCCAAAACGACTTTAGTAAGTTGGCATTTGACAACATACATCGAACCTTCTCCATGAACATTCTGTTCATTCGTTCTGTAACACCGTTTTCTGTGGAGTATGACGAATTGTCAAGTGTCTCATGATCCTTTCTGACTTGCACAGTTTATTAAACTCATCAGAACAAAACTCTAAGCCATTGTCTGTGCAGAGGTATTTTATTTGTTTTCTTGTCTATTTTTTAATCATAGTTTTTCAAGACTTAAATGTGGAAAACACATCATTTTTCTGCTTCAGGAAGAACGCCTACACTTTTCTAGAAAAATCATCAATAAAAGTTAGCATATAATTAGCTCCACATTTCGAAGGTACTCTGGATGGCCCCCACAGGTCAGAATGAATATACCTTAATATTTCCTTCGTGTTATGGATTTTTTTTGGTGAATCGAACTCTCTTTTGCTTCCCAAAAATGCAGTGCTCACAGAACTTCAGTTTGAAAATTCATTGCCCATCAAGAAGTCCTCTTTTGCTTAATTCTTTCATGCCATTCTCATTCATATGCCCTAGGCGCATATGCTAAAGTTTAGTGATATCATCATCAGACAAGGAAGAGGATGAGACAACTGTATCACCAGTAACAGTAGAACCCTACAAAACATATAACTTGGCAGTCTTTCTCTGCCCTTTCATCACAACGAGGGAACATTTGGAAATCTTCAAAACCCCACTTTCAACTGTGTATTTGTACCCTTTTGAATCAAGAGTACTCAACGAAATTAAATTTCTCTTCAATTCTAGAACATGTCGTACGTCACTAAGTGTTTTGACAACTCTATCAAACATCTTAACTTTACTTGTTCCAACACCTTCAGACACTGTTTTGTAATCTGTAAACCAATCTCGATTGGGACTCATGTGGAAGGTGCAGCCCGAATCAAGGATCCACTCCTCGCTAACTCTAGAATTGTTTACAAAAGCGACTAAAAGTTCACCATCGCTGTAGTCTTCTACAACATCAGCTTTACCGAAATTCTAGTTGTTTTCCATTTTGATTCGCTGCCTCCCTTTTGATCTTGTTCTGTAGCTTATAGCACTCAGATTTAATGTGTCCTTTCTTCTTACAGAAGTTACAAGTTTTACCTCTGTTTGAAGACTTCAATCTACCCTTAGATTTACCGCGAGAATTCTGTTCCTGTGTCCTTCCACAATCATTATCAGCATTCTGATCTTGTCTCCCACGAACAATGAGACCCTCTCCTTGAGAGTCAGTTTTAACCACAAGATGCTTCATCTTATCATACGAGGTTAAAGAATCATAAACATCATCAATTGTGAGAGACTTTCGGCTATATAAAATCGCATCTCTAAAGGTTGAATAAGACGGGGACAACGAACAAAGTAGAATCAACCCTAGATCTTCCTTATCATACTGAACCTCCATGGCCTCCAAGTTTGAGAATATTTCTTTAAACACTGTTAAGTGTTTCGTACACAGACGCACCTTCCTCTAAACGATGAGCATAAAGACGCTGCTTCATATGTAGCTTGCTAGTTAGAGTTTTCGACATACATATTTGTTCCAACCTCTTCCATAATCTAGCGACGGTCTTCTCCTTCATCACATCCTGCAAAATTTCGTTACACAAATGCAGATGTAACTGTGTTAACGCCTTTCGATCCTTGCGCTTCTTCTCTTCCTCCGTCAATGTTGAAGGCATCTTATCTACTCCTAGTAAGACTTCCTCTAAGTCCATCTGTGCAAGAACTGCCTGCATCTTTATCTGCCACAATGCGAATCTGGTGTTGCGATCCAACAGTGGAATTTTATACTTCAAAGATGTAATTACCGTGATTGAGATGAACAACCCGGAAGCTCAGATACCACTTTGTAAAAATAGAATGTCGGTAATGACAATTTATCGCAAAGAAAAAAAAAGAGAGAAAAATAAAGAACACATAGATTTTACATGGAAACCCTTTCGAGGAAAAAACCACGAGCAGAGGAGAAGATAATTCACTATGTCGAATTCGAATAATTACAAGAGGAGTAGATTATGTCTATTTATAGTCTTGTAAAATCATATTCTAATAGGAGTGTAGTAAGACTGAAACACCTTATTCTAACCAATATCAAATAGATGGAGTTTAAAAAGGTTTAAAAAAATTATTATAAAATAAAATAAAAAAGTATAATTCTATAGTGATTTTACTTTTATTTTATTTTACCACTGTATTTGATTTAAATAAGAATTTGGGTCACTTAATTCTAACAATATTTAAATAAGGATTCGGGTCACTTAATTTTAACAGCCCATGCATAAAAAAATCGTAATAAATCCTAAACCACCATTGGAGAGATAGGATTTCAGTTTCCCTTTAATTGAAATAATCAAATTAAGCCCTTTGTTAACAAGAACCCACTAAATGGTCACATGTGACAATTTTTTTGGTTTAATCTAATTTGTCTTTTTTAAAATATAAAAAATCATAAAAATTAAAATTTATTAAAATTAAAAATATTAAAATTAATACAAACTTATAAAAATAAAAAAATCTAATAAATTATAAAAAAAATATGAAATTAACAAAACATATTTAAAATTTTATAAAAAAAAGGTAAAAGAATTCTTTAAAACTTATAAAAATCACAAAATATTAAAAAAATTAAAATCGATATAAACTTATAAAAATTATAAACAAAATCATAAAAACTTGAAATGGATTGGATCAGTCGGTTGAACTAGTTGGATCGAAATCGACAAGGGTATTAGTCTGAAGAAAATCATTAGATCGATTGACTTGGGAACCATGCAGTTGAATCGATTTTTTTAATGTCTTGTCTAATTGAACTGGATGGACCGGTCGAACCAACGAACTTGTGGCCTGACCAGTTCAACCATCAGTCTAGTTTTGAAAACCTTAGCCAGAATAGTTGATATTGATATATGCTAATAGGTGGATTATAAAATTTTGGTTTAATAGTATCTAATTGTACAAAAAAATACTTTATATCATACAATAACTAGCAAACATTTTTAACTTTTAAGGTCCAAACTATTGTGTTGCACTTAAAAAATTGGAGATAAAAATTTAAAATAATAATAATTTACCAATAAAAAGAGGGTCACATAATTATCTTTTATTTATGGAATAAGAGAACATTTTATTCAACATGAAAATAAACCTAATGTTCTTATAACTATTCTTATTATCCAATGATTGGTGTGATGTCATGTATTCATTATGACTTTAGGGTATAATTTATAATTTTTTTACAATTTATTATATTATTTATAAGTTTTTTATGAATTTTATTACTTGTTATAAATTATTAAATATTTTAAATATATTTTATTAATTTTATAAATCTATTTATAATTTATTATATTATTATAATTTATATCAATTTTAATAGTTTTAATATTTAAGAATTTTTAAGAATTTTATAGGTTTTTATAAAATTTTAAATATTTTAATATGTTTATTAATTTTTTATATATTTTTATAATTAATTAGATTTATTATATTTTTTATAATATTTATAAGCTTTTATAAGTATTATAAGTTTATATTAATTTTAATATTTTATAATTTTTCCTTATTTTATAATCTTTAATATTTTTATGATTTTTATAATTTTAATGACTTTTTATGATTTTTAATCATTTTAATAGAATATATTAGATTAAACTAAAAGCTATCACGTGCCACCATGTAATTGGTCTACCAATTTATTTTAACGGTGAATGTGGTTGACCATGGATTCTATTAATGGAGGGGCTTAATTAATTATTTTAGTTAACAATAGGGGCTCAATTGAGTATGAATTTAATACAATAGCTTAATTGATTTTTCACATTTTCTTAAGGGTTTTTTTTTACATATAAGCCTTTTTGAAATGAGCTTCAAGAATGTTACATTGTACTTAGGCCTATTTATAGGCTAGATTACTCACCCAAGCTTAAAAGCCTGTTTGATTTTGGAAAAGTTTTAGCCAAAATGTTAGACTCGAAAAATGGGTTTGGGTAAAAAAAAATTAATTTCGTTTAAAATATGGATTGGGCTCGAGCTTAAACATTTATAGATTAAATCTAACCCTTTTTTTTAAGTTTGTAATATTTTTATATATTATATAATTGATAACACATAAAATTTAAATTTATAGTAGCATATACTACAATTATAATGTAAATATTAAAAATTATTAAGATGATTATATATAACATTTTAATAAATAAAAATATAAAATTATTAAAAATAATATAAATATATTTTTATTTTAAAAAATAAGGAGCTTAAAATAGGTTTAAATTAGCTAATTACAAATATGGATGAAATTTGATAAAATTTTAAATTCATATTTTAGATCGACTCGAACAAACATAAAATATTTTAATATTATGCTTAACTAAACCCAACCCGACTCATTAATGCTTTTAATTGCACCCAGACAAATCGTAATATTTAAGAATGGTCAACAAAAGTAAAAAGAAATTAAAGATGTCTTCAATAAATAATCATAGATATTATGATAGAGAAGGGAGGTTTTCCTTGAATAGTCCTCTAACCTATCCCTAAAAATCCATTTTGTTTTTGTTAAGAAATCGAATATAAGGCTACATTTCCTAATGACAAATAATCTTATTGACAGTAATAATTAAATCCAAATAAAATCTGCTTCTTTGGATATTAATGACCCAGTCTTCTAGGCTCCAGAACAGACAGGCATGCCGGATGCTGGCGGCGGACGGATGCTTGTGGCTTTGGTGCCTCCATTCTTCACTATGAACACCGTGTCCATACCCCAGCTACTATGCCTTTCGAAGTGGCAGTGTGAAAACCAAACCCCTGAAATTCATAAATAATAAATACATGGTTTTAATTCATTGCTAAATTAAATATTAGTGCTTTTAGTTTGGTTCCTTGAATTAATTGAAAACTTACCAGGATTGTTTGCAAAAAACCTAAGGGCAACCCAGCCGCTAGCAGGAACATGCACGGTGTTAATGAGGGGTGGATCAACCAGGTTGTAAGACTTGGGGTCAGTCACGTTATTGAAATTTCCTGAACCACTCCCCACCCGGTAGAAACTGAAACCGTGCAAATGAAATGGATGACTTCCACCAGCACCAAACTGGGTTGCTTGGAAAACGATCTCAACTGCTTCGCCATAGTTCAGCATAACAACCTTTGTCCCCATAGTAACGTTGCGATTTAGAATAGTCAAGTCTCCAGTGAAGTTATAATATTCAGGTGGTTCAAGGGGGAAATCTTTGGTGAAAACACCATTGATGCTCCTTTTGTAGTATGCTTGGAGAATGTCGATAACTGGGAACACAAAGCTGACATTGTTCAAAGCTGCAACAAATCTCTCTTCAGTAATACATACTGAGTCGTTG
The DNA here is from genome assembly GCF_025698545.1 of Gossypium raimondii. Taxonomy (NCBI): domain Eukaryota; kingdom Viridiplantae; phylum Streptophyta; class Magnoliopsida; order Malvales; family Malvaceae; genus Gossypium; species Gossypium raimondii. The sequence goes on along the minus strand of NC_068570.1, from coordinate 28,290,121 downwards.
GTGCAAGGAATGGAGTTTGTAGAGATTGCGATGTAAACTCGTCTATGGATAGCTCTCGGCACTCTCAGTGGTGGGTTCTGTCTCACTCTTAAGTTCCTAATTCGGCTGAGAAAGCTACTTGTAGCGTTTGAATCGTCAGGTTCCGGCAATGATACTAAGGAAGCATTGTTCCTGGGCCCACCAACGCTGTTTTTATACTGGAAAATAGCGGTGGTGAGATTATTGTTAGATGAAGCAGCGCTGTCGTGAAAATTCCTCATGACCATGTAATACTGGCCAATGTTTTGGTTAGCATGGACCAAAACATCCATGGTTTGTCCAGGGGTTATCATGATGTAGTCGGTTGCAAACCTTGTGACGTAGGAAGCATCTTGTGCAACCACTATGAGGGTGTGGTTTGCAATGGAGAAGAACTTCTCTTCATTCATTGCAGCATTGATTATGCGGAGAAGGTACGTGTCCTGGTAATTAACTTCCATCCGGAATATTGTATCTGCAACATGAACGAATGAACGAATTGCTGCTGCAACTAAGAAATGAAATCCATCGAAACTACAAAATATAGAGGCTACGCTTACCATTGCAATCATATGTGTCTCCTAAATGCCCATTAATAGCGTAAGCGTTTGGTATTCCTACAGCCTGGCCGTCTAAAGTTGAATTCCGGATAAGTTCCAAATAGTCGTCATTGTACCATGATTCTGTAAGCAATCAAGAATTATCAACTGAACTTGCTCAACTAAGGTTTTCCAATGGACTGGATTGGATAGTATATAGTTACCAAGTATGATAGTTTGATCAGCATCAGGCGGGTGGAATGGGTAAGTTTCGTGCGGAGCTGGTAGAATAACAAAGGCGCCATGGACGGAGCCACGAGTCCAGTCACTGTGGGCATGCCACCATAGTGTACCTATTTCATCCGACAATATCACTTGGTAAGTGAAGTTTGTTCCTGGCTGAATCGGGCACTGCGTCACGAACTCAGGGCCATCGGACCATGGATTTCTTGGTTGTTTCACACCGTGCCTACGGGAGTCAAATTTTCTTTAATTGATCAGTAGGATGGATGACAATATATATATATAGAGAGAGAGAGAGAGAGAGTGCGTGTGTGTGTGTGTGTGGGTGTGTGTGTGTGTGTGTGTGTGTGTGTGTTAGTAAATTATTACCAGTGAATGGTAAAGCCATAAGATCCATGATTGTGGACATTAACAAACACGGTGTCTCCCCTATGAACCCGAATTTCTGGGCCTGGATAACTATCATTCACCACCAACATCGACTTTGTGGTGCACAGCCTTGTAAAGTTGGACTCTCGGACCTGCCGTTAATAAAAAATAGAGACGATAAACAGTAAATAATATTTATTAAATGTTTAAAAAAAGAAGCAAATGTGGTATGGTATGAGATACAATTACTTACAATGAAGTCATAGTAATGGACATCTGCCATGCATAGCAGCTCAAGGCTACTAAGGAACAAAATCCCTAGCAACCATGGCACACAACCTAGCTTGCATAAACCCATATTTTCCCCCAATCCAATCAACTCCTCTCTCTCAAAATATATAAATAATAATCTATTTAGTCTTAACGTGTTGATCAAGTTGTAAGTTTTGGGGTTACAAAATTCATCAATTTATAGCCGCGAAAAGGATGTGGTGCTAAGTTTCTTACATTGAACAGTAACAAGATTAGTCTTCAACAATGAATACCTAACCTCGTCAAGGTTTGGAAATTCAACAGTCAAATATATATTAATGAAACTACGTAAAGTTCCAACGCAGCTATAATTTACATAACATGGTTTTGGATTGTAATAAATAATTATTACTTTCCGTGTTGATCAATTTCTGGTAGCAGCCCCCAGAATGTATCAGACCATACGCGAAAAGCCATGTCAAAGTCAGCTCATATTTGCCAACATATTTTCTTCCCTTTCCAAATTAATCACTTTTATATTTTGCTTCCTCTAAATGATAATTTGGTAGCCAAAATTAATTTTTGTGCTCAAAATTATTCCAAATAGAGAGAGATTAAGTAAAGTTTATAATGTATTTTTAAATTTGAGATTATTTGGACTATCCAAATTAACATTTAACATTTAGACAAAATAAAATAAGTTAAAATGCGATTATTTAAAACTTTTTATCAAATTTATATTTAGATACTATTTACCAAATTAATAAAACATATTAAATACTTAATTATTTGTATTTATGTATAAATTTATATAGTTCATTCAATGTAATTTTTGAGTTAATTGCACTCAACATTCCCAAACTATGATTCTCATTTTAAATTAGTCTTCAAACTGCAAAATATTCTAATTACATCCCTAAACTATTAATTTCATATCAATTAGGTCCTATAATTAAATTAGTTAATTCAATTCGTTAAATAACACGTCAAATTTTATGTGGCATAATTTAAAATGAAAATTTTAAAGAAAAGTACAACATTACGCTTAACTGTTACAAGGTAAAACTAAAGATAAAGTAAACCCTCCAAAAAAGATAGTGAACAATAAAGCTTTTGTAAAAGTATGGAAAACCTTAAACCTAAGATTTTTATTACAATATTAATTTTTCTTTAAAATTTTCATTTTAAGCTATACAACACAAGATCCGATGTCGTATTTAACGATTTTAGTAATGGAATGATCTTATTGATATAACATCTATAGTTTAGAGATGTAATTAAAATGTTTTAGAGTTTAGGTATCTATTTGGAATGAAGGTTATAATTTAGGGATATATGGTGAAATTAACTTTTGTTTCTTTAATAAATACACTAACAAATATAATAAATTAATCAGTGTCTAAATTTCAGAATCAGGAAGATGACGCATTTACGTATTTTCGTCAATTGAGATAGAAAAGAAAAATAAAATATTGCATATAGAGGTCTTGAATGTAAGAATATTTTATTGATAATGGAAAGGTTAAAATATGATATAAGTTTATGTATTTTTATAAATTTATAATTTAGTCTTTATATTTTTATTTTTAGGAATGTAGTCCTTCTATTTTCAGATTTTAAAATTAAGATCCAATTTTTAACACTGTTAAAATTATTTTGTTAAATTAAAGTTCACTATAACGTCATTTTTCTTAGTTACATTGCTACTAAGTGAGGTGTTTTTCTTTTAATTTCAAAATGTCACACCACCAATTCAGTAGTGGTAACTATTGGACCTGAAATTTGAAGTTTAAAAAGTAGAGACACTAAATTCATGAAAATAAATTTACAATGACTAAAATTCAAATTTATGAAAAGTGCATAGACCTATTACATATTTTAACCTAATGAAAACTATTATTTTGCGCGTTAAGTTTTTTTTTAGTTTCATTATATTTTATGTTGGTTTAAACCCCCCTACCGGGGGTGAAGAGAGGAGGTAGGCAAGGACCATAACTCCTAAAAAAATAAATTTTTACTTTAGAACCCAAAAAAATTATAAAATAATAAGTTAATATATGGTAAATTTATAGTTTGGCCTCCCAAAAATGCTAACCTTTTGATTTAGTCCTTTTGAAAACCATAAAGATACAAATCAGTACAATGGTGAAACTAAATTTTAGCTATCATAAAAATATATAACTTAATTTCACTTCCCTAAAAAAATTATTGTTTCACCCTTGCCCATCATGTGTGGATCCTGCCTGGACTTATTTTGATTTAGATCTAAATATGTTCTAGTTATCAGTCCACCAGTTTGTGCATATAATAGTTTAATTTGGTCGTAGTTATAAGAATGTATTAATTATAATTGCAATTTATGTGTGCATTATACTAATTGAGTCTAATTGTACTTAACTTGTAATTTCCAATTTGACTTAATAATTAAAAGAACACATTTTATGTTGACTGAGTCTTAGCTTGGTTGGCATCGATATTGTGCGAGTACAGAAGAACGTGAATTCGAGTGCGCTGAAGTACATTTATCATCCTTTTTAAGGGTTGGGAAAGGGTTATAAGTAGTTCTGAACATTGTATTAAAAAAACACATTTATAGTTTAATTAGTTAATACAATGAATATAACTAAAAAAGAGTTAATACAAAGAATAAGGGTGAACTATATAAATAGCCACTCAACTATTAGTGTGTTTTTATTTTGGTCACTCATTCATTAAATCACTAATAGAGTCTGATCTAGTTGTTTTTCATTGGCATAATAACAAATTTATCCCTCATATTTACACATTATGTCAATTTAGTCTTAAACCTTAAGAATTCAAAATTCAAAATAAACAAGAACTATTTAATTTTTTATTTTTCGATAAAAATACATAAGATTTTATAAAAATATACACAATTGTATAAAAATATTTATAAATAAATATCTATTTTTCTTATTTTCTAACATAACATTTATTTATTAAAATAATAATTTTATAAATAAAACAATTTAAGGGCAAAAATGAAGAAGGCTTAAGTAGATTCAATTATCCCTTTTTTTACAAAATTAACAACCATCATGTTAAAAGTTGGGTAAAAAACAACGTGAGGTTGAAAGGGTAAGAATCAATATCTTTAGGTTGTTGTCCAGAATAAGTTTGTTAAGTTTGAGGTTATGCTTGAAAGTAGGCATGATTGAAAATATATAGGTGAAGATGAAGTCTAGAAGATTTAGTAAGTTGAAAGCCATGTTGGTAGCTCCACAATGAATTCCTATTTTGATGGCATGACGATGGAAGATGAGGCAATTAAGGAGTTCGGAGCAAATGTTATTGGTGTCAGTGGTTTTAGGCGAAGGTGGTGCCCAACGCTTAGTAAATTTGGTGAGGATTAAGGAACAATGCAGACCTAAATAAATTATTATTTATAAAATAAAACTAAAAAGAGGAAAAGTTTGAATATGGTTTTAGTCAGAAAAAGAGAAGAATGAATATTCATTTATTTATAATTTTGTATGTATTTTTATAATTTAATATATATTTTATAAAATCTTATGTATTTTATTGCAAAATGAATTTTAAATCATTTTATTTTTAAAGTTTTAATTTTGAATTTTGAATTTTAAGAATCAAGACTAATTGACATAATGTGTAAAGTTAAGAGTTAAATTTGTTGAATTTTTAGAATTGAGATCAATTTGATAGACTCCATAAACTTGGAGTGCTAAATTTGTTATCATGATAATGAAAATGGCCACATTAACACTTCGTTAGTAATTTAACGGATAACTGATCAAAATATTAAATTTCGATAATGTTAGTGATTAAAATAAAAAAATTAAACTTAGATGACTAAAACAGAAATTATGCTAATAGCAGGGTGAATATTTGTGCATATTACGGCAAAGAATAATTATTATTCTTAGTTAATACAAAGAATCACTTTATACATATGATTTATTATTATTATTATTATTATTATTATTATTATTATTATTGAGTTCACGAACTGAAGCTGTGTAGTGAGAGATAAAACGTTTATCTTTAAAACGAAAATCCGTTGGAACTTTACTGACTCAATAAACACATGCATTATTGATAATTTGACCCTTTTCTTTTATACAATTTGACATTAATTCTTATAATACTTTTAGCTAAGGATTTGTTATATAAATCAAAATTTTAAAATAAATTTATTTGATTTGGTAAAATAGAGTATTTGAAAATTTGGAAAGACTAATATTTGAAATTTTGTAAACCCTAAACAAACTTTTAATCTATTAATTTTATTTATTTAAATCCTTAATTTTTTTATGCTTACGTGGATCACATGACAACATCTTATTTTATTTTAGCTTTACATATGTCATTGGTTGTAAAGTTTTATTTTAAATCTCCTATTAAATATTCATATGTGTTGAATTATATCTATTTTAAAAGAAAAATACAGGGAATGATTATCACAGTTTTAGGGTTTAATATTTGAGAAATTAATTAGCCAAAACAATTTCTTTCTCTTCACTTTTCAATTCTCCCAATTGAAGCATTCAAGCATGAGAAATTAATAGTTTTAGGATTAATATATAATTTACCCGTCAATTTATTCATTTGTATCTAATTGGTTCTTAAAAATTCTTTTGGATCTAGTTGATCTTTGAACTTGTATTCCGTCAATTAGGTTGGTAGTTCCACGCTAACACCGTTAGTTGTGCTGATGTAGCATTGCTAACTAATCCGATAGTGCCACATGGTAGCCTCTTAATGTGCCACGTGACAAACATAAATTAAGAAATACAAATTATGTTTGGCATGAGACGCTTTAAGATGCCGCTGGCTAGAAATGACATGTCAGTACCACCTATCTCAAAAAAGAAATTTAGGAATGAACCAAGCAGAAACCAACAAGTGTTGCATTTTGTTTTTAAATCAATCTGTTAGTGCGGTTCACGGCTCCTCCACAAATCTGTTAATATAGGTTTTAAATAAAATGATAGGATGATATCATAATATTGGGTAAAAACAACCATTACAATTACGAGTATAAAAAACTTGTGGAAATACCCTTTCTAATCAAATCTTGGGAGAACTGAAAAGTAAGAAGTCAAATAATTTGTTTTTGGTATTGCACCTTTGGCACTTTGTTTAATAAGATATTTGAAATAAAACTTTATAACTACTAAAATAATCAAATGTGTAAAACAAAAAGTTAAAATAAAATACAATTTTACCATGTCACATAAATAAATAAAACAAATTCAATTAAAATTAAGGGTTTAAATGGATAAAATTTATAGATTAAGGGCTTACTTGACTACAAATTAAGTATGAGGTTTTGCTTAAACATTGTGCGGTAGTTTGAGGGCTTTTCTAGTGTATTATAGCCATTTGTAAATAATTTCGAAAAGAGATTTGAGTAGCTTAATACTTTCATCTAAAGAGGTGATTTTTCAAAATTCTTGCATGTGAAGTCTAAAAATTCAAGCAGTGTATCAAATATTTTTCAATATATAAAAGAAAAAAATAACATATTATAAACATGACAATGGATCGAGCTTGAGCTGTGAATTTTAGAGATTGGGCTAGCCATATCTTAAACGAGTGAACATTCAGACTGGAGTGAGTAGCTTAGCCCTTGAACGTTTAGTGGTATCAGAGTCACGTTGCAAAACTCGGGCTGTGAATTTTGGGTTCCAAAATTGTGTTTCAAAAAGAACTAATTTTCAAATAATTTGGATAATTTGATAAAGTATGTGGTACACCGAGTCTCCGGCGCCGATCCAGTAAGTATTTTTGAACATAGATAGAATACTCTAAAAACACTGTAGTTAGCACTTTCTGAAACTGTACTGAAATAGTTAGAGATTGAAGCCTTTGAAAATATATCTGAACTTTTGATAATTTACGCATAAAATATCTGCTAATAAATATTTGAACTGATGCATAAAATTTTATAATGTAGATAAATTTTGAAATTTTACGATGAGCGCTCATGGAGCTCGCGGTCGTAGTATTCGTGGGCGTGGTAGAAGCCGTAGGGGGCTCGAGCTGAGTCTTTCTCTTTGGGCAATATGTCAAATTTAGACACGAATGAGACACCAGTTTCGCCTGCTACTGAGACTGGGTCTCAAAGCCACTTGGCTGGGGATGATGCATTGTCTCAAGCCATGTTGAAGGTGTTAAAGAGGGTCGCTGGACCCTATTCTAGATATGGGGGCTGTGGGTCGATAACTGAATGACTCTGGTCCAATGGAGCTAAGTTGTTTAAAGGTGTCACTAGAGTCGCCCCTACTATGGCCGAGTATTGGTTAGAAGCCACCGAGAGGATTATGAATGATATAGACTGTACTCCCGAGCAAAAACTTAAGGGTGCAGTTTCTTTGCTTCGCGACGAGGCGTATCAGTGATAGTTATCAGTTGAGGAGGGTACTCAACGTGGTCGTCTAAACTGAGATTTTTTTTCAAGACTGCCTCAGAGGGCAATTCAGCAGCCACCTAGGGGTCATGGAACGGTTAGAGGTGGTAATGGTTTGGGCCGAGGGCAGAGAGCACCAGATAGATATGCTAGTCAGACTGAGGCGAGGCAGCCTACATTGGTCTATGCTGCTCGACGTTGAGTGGATAGAGATGCTTCTGATGTTATCACCGGTACATTCTTTATTTTTGATGTACCTTATACTGCTCTGATAGACATAGGTTCTACACACTCCTATATAGCTAGTACTGCTTCTGAAAACCTAGGGATTTCAGTTGAGAGCATTTCTAGCGAGATTACAGTACTGAGTTCATTGGGGCAGTCTGTTCGAGTTAATAAACTTTATAGGAATGTTCTGTTAGAAGTGCAAGGGGCTATATTTCTGGCAAATCTGATGGAGCTTCCGTTTGGGGAGTTCGACTTAATTCTGGGTATGGACTGGTTAGTTGAGCACCGAATTAGTTTAGATTATATGACTAAGAGGGTCGTTTTGATGACCGAGGATGATAAGGAAGTGGTTGTGATCAGTGAGCGTCGAGATTATCTATCCAATGTGATATCCACTCTTGTGGCTGAGAAACTAGTTCGGAAAAGGTGTAAGACATATTTTGCTTTTGTCAGTATTTCAGTTTCTAGGGACTCTTCTGTCTGGGATATTAGAACAGTGAAGGAATTTTCGGATGTCTTTCCTGAGGAGTTACCTGGTTTACCTCTGAGTTCGAGAAGTTAAGTTTGGCATTGAGCTTCCACCGAGTACAGCTCCTGTGTTCATCGCTCCATATCGTATGGCACCAAAGGAGCTTACAGAGCTTAAGGCTCAACTTTAAGAGCTTCTGGATCGTGGTTTCATCCATCCTAGTGTGTCTCTGTGGGGGCTACCGATTTTGTTTGTTAAGAAGAAGAATGAGACCATGAAGATGTGCATTGACTATCAACAGTTAAATAAATTGACTGAAAAGAATAAGTATCCACTTCTGAGGATCGACGATTTGTTTGATCAGTTTCGAGGGGCTTTCGATGTCTCGAAAATAAATATCCGATCTGGGCGTCATCAGTTTAGAGTTAAGGAAGTTGATGTTCATAAGACTGCATTTAGGACTCATTATGGACATTACGAGTTCCTAGTTATGCCTTTTGGCCTAACGAATGCTCCGGCTGCATTCATGGATCCGATGAACCTAGTCTTTCAGCCATATTTGGACCAGTTCATCATGGTCTTTATCGACGATATTTTGGTTTACTCTAAGATCGAGGATGAGCATGATGAGCATCTTAGAGTAGTGCTTCAGATACTCCGAGAGAAATAGCTTTACACCAAGTTCAGTAAATATGAGTTCTGGTGGCGAGAGGTAACGTTTCTAGGGCACGTAGTTTCTGCCGAGGGGATTCAAGTTGATCCTAGAAAGATTGAGGCTATGCTGGATTGGAAGCAGCCTAAGAATGTATCTGAGACCCTTAGTTTTCTACGTCTTACAGGATATTATCTGCAATTTGTTGAGGGGTTCTCTTTGATTGCAGCTCCTTTGACTAAGCTTCCGTGTAAGGTTCTTCATTTTGTCTAGACTAATGCACAACAATCGAGCTTCGAGAAGCTTAAGTCTGTTCTAACTCAGGCTCCTATTCTGATATAGCCTGAATCTGGTAAAGAGTTTGTGGTCTACAGTGATGCACTACACGTCAGTTTGGGATGTGTACTGATGCAAAATGGTAAGGTTATGGCTTATGCGTCCCAGAAACTTAAGACACATGAAAGGAATAATTTGATGCATGATCTCGAGTTGGCTGCTGTGGTTTTTGCGTTGAAGATTTAGAGGCACTATCTGTACAGTGAGAGGTGTATCATCTACACTGCTCACAAGAGCCTTAAATACCTCATTACTCAGAAGGATTTGAATCTTAGACAGCGTCGATGGATTGAGCTGCTCCAAGATTATGACTGCACGATTGAGTATCATCCTGGTAAGGCCAATGTGGTGGCCGATGCTCTTAGTCGTAGAACGATGACTGATTTGAAGGAGATGTTCGCTCGTCTTAGTCTGTCGCTAGCTAAGTTCGCCTACAATAACAGTTTCCAGTCTAACATTCAGATGACACCTTACGAGGCATTGTATGGTCGTAAGTGTCGTACACCGATATGTTGGACTAAGTTGGGTGAGTGATGGGTTTTAGATCCTGAGTTGGTTTTGGAGACTGAAGATAAGGTTAGACTGATTCCAGATCGTCTGAAGGCAGCTTCTGATAGGCAGAAGTCCTATGCAGATTTGAAGATGAGAGATATCGAGTACTTTATGGGTGACTTCATTTTTCTTAAGGTTTCTCCGTGAAAAAATGTTCTGAGATTTGGTCGTAAGGGCAAGTTGAGCCCTAGGTTTATTGTGCCGTATCAAATTCTGAAGCATGTAAGACCAGTTGCTTATCAGTTAGAGCTACCTCCAGAGTTAGACCGTATCTATGATGTGTTCCACGTCTCGATGCTGAGGTGGTATCGGTCTAATCCATCTCACGTTGTCTCTGTTGAGGAAATTGATGTTAGACCGGATTTGACTTTTGAGGAGGAGTTGCTTCAGATTTTGGATCGTGATGTTAAGGTTCTTAGGAGGAAGTCCATTCCATTAGTAAAGGTTCTGTGGCAGAATTATGACATTGAGGAAGCCACATAGGAACCTGAGGACGCGATGCGTCTGCAGCATCCTCATCTGTTTGGATCAGGTAAATTTTGAGGTCAAAATTTCTTTTAGGGGGTAGAGTTCTAATGTCCTGAATAATTTATTTCTATTTCTGTAAATATCTGACACAAATGTGTATCTACTTCAGTGGCTAAGTGTTTTGGGTGTGTGAGAGGTTTTGGGTTCAAGTCTCACCTCTACCAAATTTTGTTATTTTTCTGATCCTAGCCTTACCATTGTTGAGTAGGTTTATATTAAACTGTCTATTAATTCATATCAGAATGAGCCTGCTGGTTCGAGTGGTAAGGGAATTAGGGTGTTGGAGGTCCTTTGTTCGAATCCCTGCGTGAGCGTGGATGTTATTTTTGCTCGGTGGTGAGTTAGTGTTTTGGTGGTGTTGGGATTCTGAGGAAGTTGAGATTATGTGGTTAGTGGGGAGTTGGGTGTTATCTAATTTTTTTATTTTTTATTTTCTTTTTCTTTTTTTAAAATTTTCTTTCTGTCTCTGACGTTTCCTCTTCCCCTCCCATCTTCTTCGTTTTTCCTCCTTCGATTGTTCGTGGCTTTCCTCTGATCTCTACTGGATTTTTCTCATTAAATCATCGCTATTGCATTCTTGGTTCTTTATTCGATTGGTAAGTGATTTTTCCGCCCTTTAACTTTTGGTTTTGGGTTTAGCAATGTTAATCTATGGTGGCTAAGCAATGAATTTTATGATTAGGAGAAGGTTGTGAGGCGAAAAATCTCACTTCAACGGCTTGATTCGAGGTTGTGATCATTTTTTAAGTGGTAAGTCAGTTATGTATTTGGGTAAATCGTGTAAGGCTCGTAATTGGTTACTAAAAGGTGTTGGGCATTCTGTTTTAGGTGCTGGTGGCCTCAGAAGTGATTTCGCAATGAAAGCAAACCAAGTGTACCCCTTACGCGTGAAAAACAAGTTTCAGTGAAAGCCGAAAGTGCAGACTGTCGATGCCACACGGACGTGTAATCACCCGTGTGGTTGGTCGTGTGTGAGACACAGCTGTGCAGTTAACGAGGGCATGGTCGTATACAAGACACGACCGTGTGGTGGTGTGAGTATAGCTGTGTGGGTCACACAGGCTAGGCCAAGTTAGGCGTGTGGGGCCACATGGGCATGCCAAACAGGCGTATGGGTTTTGGGCCGGGCCATATGAGCCACACGGGCCAGGCCAATTTGGGTGTATGGGCTACACAAGTGTGTAGGCCCATATTTTTGAAATTTCCCCTAGGGTTGCACGGGTCATTCTGATCGACTGAGGGCCTACCGTATGGTCGGTAGGGGTAAATCAAACCCTAGATTATGTGATCTGATAGTTTTATGGTTTGCTCTGAGTAGGACACTATTATGCATGCTTGATTATTCTGCTATTTATATATATATGATATATGTATGCGAGCATGATATTTCTGTATCTGTAATCTATAATTAAGTTGGGGAGGGGAAATTGTATATGTGGAGGAAGTGTTCTGAAAGGCAAACTTTGCCTATATTCTGGTAGCTTGGCTGCATGATATCTGATATGTGTCGTAATGACATAACATGGTGTATAGGGATGGGTGGGTGTTTTTAACCCCACATAGTATGTATGGATGGTCAGAGATGGTGTGTAGAGGATAGGGGTAGAATTCTGCGTATCTGATTCTGTTCTCTGTATCTGTAAAGGACTTAGGTCTGAATCTGAATCTGACTGTATATGTGAAGTCTGTAATTATTGTATGTCCATTTATGTGGGTTACACACTGAGTTTACAAAAACTCGCATCTGCTTGTCTGTTTTGTTCAAGTAATCCTGAGACTTAGGCAGATCAGTGCAATGGAGTCTCACAGTGACCACGAGATGTGAACTGTTTTTAATTATGGTTTTGCTTATTTTAAGTAATATTTCTCTGAGAGATATGTAATTTTTGGACTTTCTGGACTATTGGATTTTTATTCTGGTTTTAGAGGTGTCTTTAACCTTTATTACGACAATTTACTAAAATCGCGATTTTACAAAAACTAAAGCTTTTCTAAAAATACGAACGAGATTTCTAAAATATAAACGGTTAGTAAAACTTCCGCTGAAAATAATGTTTTGGAAAACGGTTTAATCAAATAACGTTTTAGTAATAGTCATGAAACTTCAATGATGTATTGTATCACTTTACAAAACTTTGACGAAAGACATTATTCTCAAAACCCTTCATCGTATCATCACCTGATAAGGTCATAACATCCAGGCTGGGTTTGGGGTGTTACATTTATTGTGAATCTTTTCTAACTCTGACGGTAAAGCTAATCTGTAAGTTATTGGCCCAATTCTCTCAACGATCTCGTACAGCTCGATAAACCGAGAATTAAACTTTCCTTTACGGCCAAATCAAAGAACTTTCTTCTAGGACGATACTTTCAAAAACAATTTGTCACCGATTTGGAATTCGATGTCTTTTCTTTTCAAATCTGCATAGGAATTCTGTCGATCTGAAGTTGCTTTCAAACTGTCACGTATCACTTTAACTTTTTCTTTGGTTTTTTGTATCAAATCAACACCAAATAACTTTTTCTCACTGATCTCAGTCCGTTCGACCATACAAAGCTTCATACGGTGCCATTTTAATGCTCGCTTGATAACTATTGTATGCAAATTCAACCAACAGTAGAAATCTCTCCCAATTACCTTCGAACTCTAAAACACAACATCGAAGCATATCCTCAAGTATCTGAATTACTCGCTCAGACTGACCATCGGTCTGTGGATGAAATGTTGTGCTAAAATGCAATCGAATACCTAGAGATTACTACGTTCAACCGGGCATTATATATAAATTCATTACCTTTACATATATTTATCAACCAGAGACACTTCCTCATTTCTGTATACATAACATAAACTCAATACACTCATATCAAAATTGTGCAATCATAAAGATTGACGCCATCCATTAATCATCTTCATATGAATTTGATTTCAGTAGTTATTATACTATAAAAAAGCCTATGAAATTTTACATGTATTAAAAAATTTACTAGAAACAATAACATTATCTCAAGAAACTTATAATTTACATATCAAACACTATGAACTTACCTACAATTCAATTCCGGTTAACACGCAGGAACTACTCCGTAATTTTTCCCTTTCCTCAGTTATTGTCTTTTTGGTTAGTTCTTGATCTATATAATAATTAAATACAATCTATTAATTACACATACATTTCACATTAATTCAATGCATATGCCCCTTAAAATTTCACTAATTACACATTTTCCTTAAACTTTTACATTTTTCATAATTCAGTCCCTAAACTTAAAATCTCCAAATTTAGCAAAATTGTCAAATACCCTTACTAGTCGAATTTATTCCCATACTAGTATAGTCAATAATTATTCAAATTCACAAGAATACCATGTAAATTTTAATATTTTATCAAATCAATCCTTAACTGAAAAACTAAAAAAAATTACTTAATAAACTAATTCAAATCAACAACTAAAGCTTCTATCTCATCAATTAACATCTATAATAATAAGAATTCATCAATGGTACCTTTCAAAATCCTTAACGAATTTTAAAATGAAGCTATGGGTTAATTGGACCTAGTTGCAACGATCCCCAAAACACAAAATAACAAGAAATAAGCTAAAAAAGAACTCATATGCAAAAAAGATTATGGACGAACCTCCTTAAGCTCTTCAATGATGTTTTTCCTTCAAAATTTCGGTGAAAATCCACTAAAGAAGATTATGTTTATTTTTATTTAATTTGCTTCTTTAGTTAAATTAATAATTTACACATTTATCCTTTAATCAACTTATAAAATATCACATATGCTTGCTCATAACCGTCCATCTTAGATAGTGATGGTCTAATTATCATTTGAAGCCACCAAATTAAATTTCTAAAGCTATTGAACCCAATTTACTAATAATAACTTTCTTAACTTTTACAATTTAATCCTTTTTGCTTAATTGACTATCTAAACGTTAAATTTTTTCCACCAAAATTTAATACAGCCCCTATGTAACTCTATAAACATTAATGAAATAATAAAACACGACTTCACGTATCGGGATTATGGTCCTGAAACCACTATTTTTGACACCACTAGAAAATAAGATATTATATTATTCATACTCATCTACTATATTATGCCTGGATTTCCATCATTTAGGGTTGCATCATGAGAATTTGGTGATAGCAAAAATTTGAAAGATAATACAAGGAAATTTTTGCGAGTGTTGGTCTAGAATTGAAAAAAAAAGGAAGAAGAGAATAGTATTTAAACTTTTGAGTTTAGAAGACACTAAATATTTTAGAAGTATTTCCCCTCAAAAATTTGCTAGAATTTTCTTTGTAAACTCAGGTAAGAGATATTGGTAAACGTTATATATGTTTGTATATGTTAGAGAACATAATGTCTATTAGAAGGTTTGAAACTATGTTTGAGATATTGGTATGCATAAGAACTATTGTGTACATGGAAGGAAATTTGGTATTCAGTTATTGTATTAATATCGGTGAGAAATTATTAGCTATTTTATCGAATTTTTCTATCCATAAGTACTTTTGCTTTTTGGTTATAAAGCTTGGTACCGTTAGAGATAATGGTAACTTGTTAAACGTTTCACATATTTATAACGAATAAAAAATTTGTAATGAATACAAAAATCTATGTTTTATTGTATAAAACTAGAAATCAAACAATAAAATTCATTCTAGAATTCATCTCCCCTAGGTATTAAGAGAAGTAGTTCATAATTGCAAAAATAAACACCAAAAATACAATATAACCACTAAAATAAAAGAAATACATGATAACTCTCTTGGAAATCAACTTGGACTCTTGAATCATGATAGAGAATTACTTGGAAATCAATTTCAATTGTGTTCTTTGGGTGATTTTTGTGCTATCATATGGTTGTTGCTTTCTTCCTATTTTATTTCCTTCTTTATACCTTCTCAAAGTGCCAAAAAAACCTAAAAATTGTCGCTTCCAGCTATTAGCGCACTTGGTTCGCCAAATCCACACACATTGAACACACAATCGTGTGGATCATATGACCGTGTGGATTGCCTATGTGAAACTCTGCTGCATCTGTTCAGCTTTCGAATTGCTCCAGTGTTTTAATTTCCACTCGTTCTTCACTTCTATTGCTCTTAAGGGCTCTATTAAGCAACAAAACATGAATATAAAGCATTAGGGGTATATAGTTCACAATTAACACTACATAATTACCCAAACAAGCACTAAAAATGAGGCTAAAATATGTTACTTTTGACACTTATCAAATTTTCAAGCCTAATATTTCATTTTTTACTAACAATTTTGTTCATTACATACTGTCCAACCCACTCAAGCAAGATGATGATTTACATGTACCTAGCTTCCTGAATTGCAGCATTAAACACTTGGGCAAAGTTGTTTTCAAAAATACCATTGTGGAAATGCGTAAAAAATACTCTGGACCACTGTTTAGGATCCTTAGTTATAAGACTTTCTAGTGCATATTTTTTAAGCTCACCTATTGCAATTCCTTTTGCATAGAACTCCAAGATTGTTAAAGTAATGACATTTTGCAAGTAGCATATGTGTTCTTAAAAATTTTATTTCTGATATGAAATATTAGAATATGAGAAGAAAAATTTTTGGTACTATTTTTCTAGTGGAAAACATACCATGGGTGGCAGCAAATTGTGTTTTGCAGTTGAATATTGCCTAAACTACTGTTGTTGTTTTTTTTTGTGGACCGTAGGTTGTGGTATTTGGCTGTATGTATACCATCGTAACCATTTATAAAATTAAAGTTACTATTTTGATGTATGTATAGAAGAAAACATGTGTTATTTTAATTTTTAGTTTAAGATCAACTGAAAGGCTATTTAACTTGTTGATATCTTCTTTCATTTTCTATATAACCGAGTTCTCAATATTTTACCATAGTGGTGCATCACGGTGGTTATTTTGAAACAAACCTACCTTGGACTATTTTCATGGTCATTTAGATGCCATGTTAATGTTAGATATTAATCCAATAATGTGGGAAATAGGGTGTCGTTTATATTTAGTTCATATATTCTGGAAAGAATCAGGTGGGACCTTAAAAGTTGGGGAACTGCAAACATATGCATACATATTACAAATGATATGATGTGTAGGGACCATTATCTACATTTGTATATTGAACCAATGATATATTGCAATGTTTGAATGAAAGGGGCACAATTTGAAGAAGGTAGTTGTCTCTGAACTTCTAATGCGTAGGGACCATTATTCAATGTCAATTTCAAGAATATTATTTGTCTCTTTCCAAACTCATGCCTTGTATATATTCTAGATAATAATTTAAATAAATAATTTTTATATATATCATACAACCATAAATATTACTTACAAATAAACAAAAAAAATACTCCATATAAATTCACATAGATATTTGTTAGGATTTGGGAACCGATAGTCCAAGTGACCGATAGGATCTCGACCTCCAACTCGGATGAACCCGACCCGAAAGAAAAATGTTCACCTACAGGCATAGTCAGCTAAGGACCTCACGAGAATGCAAGATGTTCACAAAGATAGCTCGCGTAGGAAGCCTATGGGAGGGAGCTCGCGTAAAGAGGGAGCTTGGGTAAGCCTCGCAGGGATGAGGTCACAAGAGGAGAGCTCGCGTAAGAGGAGAGCTCGCATAAGCCTCATGAGAAAGAGTTCGTGAGCCATGTCCTTGAAGAGGACCCCCGCTTGTGGTTGGCAGGTGCGCGGTTCACTAGGAGAGTCAGTCCCTAGGTCAAAAAAGACTACGTGCTCCGTAGGCAATTGCTTAGTATGCCGAAAGAGGCCTAGAAAATGTTAGCACCAGGGACAAGGAATGTCAGTACCCTCAGCCCAAAGGCCAAGACAAAACAGTGGCCCTATTGCGAGTTGTAATAGTAGTAGTAAGAATGTGTATTAATACCTAATGTGTTTTCCTTAATACAACACGAGAAAACATTATTCAACAATTGCTGAGGTGAGCGTGGACTACTTCCAACCAGCAGATTTTCTCCAGTTTGATTCAGTTCTCTTCAACCTAAAGTAAAAAATGACTTACCCCGACGAGACCTTTCCCTTCATCCCCTTCTTTGGTCAATATCGGGTCTTGACCCCTAACATGACGAGACAAACTTGTTTACCATCTGGTTCACTGACAAGCCCAAAAACCTTGACAACATAGTCTATCGGGGCATTCTCCTTCGCTGAACCTTACTCTTTCCTCCGGTAAAGGAATGCCTCCTTCCCTCAACTAAGAATCACCCTCGCCTCAGCTTTTGGCCCTCTAAGAATAGATGAAGTTCATGAATGAGAAAATGGCGGTGCAAAAAGCATAGTTAGTAGAACTATCAATAGGAGTTGCTATGGTAGAATGAGGAACTGTGCCGAAAGGCACGTGTTGATAACTCAGAATCCAAGGGAAACATTACCACCCAAGATGAAGCCTCGAGCACTCAAGTGAATAAGTGGATGAATGATATGGATGAGCTTTGTCGTGATGTACGGACCTTGCACCTTAAGTCACGAGACATAGACTAGTTGTTTTGTTCTAACAACCCGCTGGCTCCTAAAATCACGGAAACAAGCCTACCTCGCAACTTCAAGGTGCCTAAGGACATGTTTGAGGGAAGAAGGGATTTGCAAGCCCATCTAATACAATATAACTGGGGCTGTGCATAATTCGGTTAACCTGATTTTTTTCGGTTAACCGACCGAGTTCGGTTAATCGGTCGGTTAACCGAAAAATTTGGTCGGAGGTCGGTTAATTTTTTTTATTTTTTCGGTTAACGATTAAATCGGTTCGAAACCGGTCGGTTAACCGAAAAAAATCAGGTAAATCGAATTTTGCAGGGTAGGGCCTAAAATAGGTCAAATTAAGCCCGGGCCAATTTTTTCTCAAGCTCAACACCGAACTTTTTGGGTAATTTTCAGGTAATTCGGGTAATTTTCGGGTAATTCGGTTAATTCGGTTAATCGGGTAATTCGGATAATTTTTAACCAAAAATAAAAAAACACATAATTTTTGATTAATCCAGTTAACCGACCTTATTAACCGAAAAAAATTCGGTTCGGTTAATTTTTTTTTAAAAAAATTCGGTTCGGTTAACGGTTAAAAATTTTGGAAGGTCGGTTAATTCGGTTATAGTAATTTTGGGTCAGTTAACCGGTCAGTTAACTGAATGAACATCCCTAAATATAACTACTACATAAACATGCTGAGAGCTTCAGACGCGGCCAAATGTAAGGCCTTCTCTACGACGCTAAAAGTAAGTGCGAAGGACTGGTATCTCTCCCATCTATAAGGCTCAGCTCACAACTTATCATAGTTGGGACAAATGTTATTGGGAAGATTCTGGACCTACCAAGCAATCATGAATACACCCATGGGGATGATGCCGGTGAAGCAGTGAGAGGGTGAATCCCTCCAAGACTATATAAAGAGGTTCCACGTAGCTACATTCAACCCAAAGAACTTAGAAGATCAATGGGCAATAAATGCCTCATCATGGGGGTGTAATACAACCATGTGTAGTATTCGTTCAAGGACAATAGGGCACAGATCCTAGCTGACCTATACGAATGAGCTCATACGTTTGTAGAGGTAGAAGAAATCAAAATGGCATTACAAGTCAGTTTCCAAAAGGAAGATAAACAACCCAGGAATAGAAAATGGAAACGTGCTAGGAAATCTTCCAACAACCAGTCATTGCGGGTTAGGATCAACAGGTCGCACAGAATCTCAGCCCAAGGATATGCACTTAGAAACCCGTAGGGGCACCAACAAGAGCACGCGAGGCATTAAACCCCTCAGGGACAGGGAATGTTAGTACTTTCAGCCCAAAAGCCGAGACAAAATAGTGGGCCCTATTGTGAGCTGTAATAGTAGCAGTAGGAATGTGTATAAATACCCATTGTGTTTCCTTTAATACAACATGAGAAAATATTACTCAACAATTGGTGTGGTAAACGTGAAAGCTTAAACCCCATTAAATGCCATGCGAGCTTACATCATTAATTAGGTGAAGAGCTTGGGCATCCTTCCTAAGCCGCCCCCAATGTGAAGTACTGGTAGAAGGACGGATTTTAGAGATCAGTGCGCCTTCCATGATGATTTGGGACATAAGACCGATGACTACTTCATGCTAAATAATGCCATAGAAGAATCTATCTGAAATGGTGAACTGGTTGAGTTCATAAACCGGAGAGGTCCGCAGTAGGGCCAAAGCTCGCAGGGACCAGACCTCAAGGGAAAGTAAAGAGTTCGAAAAACCATTCATGTAATAGTAGGTACAGGCGACGAGTGGATGTAGTCAAGCACAAAGAGGCGAGCTCATATGAGGGGTGTGATGTCACTCAGTGCCTCAAAGAAACCACAACACCAGAAAAAATAGAGTGTGTAGTTCGGAAGTAATGGCGATGAGCTAATACATGATGAAAAAAGGAACGACCCAATAGTGGTTTCGACTGAGATTGCGGGCTTCAAAGTTAAGAGGATACTCGTTGATAGCGGCAACATAGTGAAAGTCTTATCTTGAGGAGCATATAAGACAATAGGCTTAAAAGAGAAATCATTATTCGTAGCCAGCCCTTTGTACGGCTTCACGAACCATCCTGTCGAAGTAAAGGGCACATCACGTTGCCAGCCACTCTAAGTGACAGCGAGCATACAACCACGGAGTGTGTCCAATTCTATGTGGTCGATCACCCGATGGCATATAACGCTATCTTTGGTAGACCAATAGGCTTAAAAGAGAAATCCTTATTTGTAGCCAGCCCTTTGTACGGCTTCGCGAACCATCCTGTCGAAGTAAGGGGCACATCACGTTGCCAGCCACTCTAGGTGACAGCGAGCATACAACCACAGAGTGTGTCCAATTCTATGTGGTCAATCACCCGATGGCATATAACGCTATCTTTGGTAGACCAATTATGCGAATAGCGAAGATGGTGATGACAACCTATTGTATGAAGATCAAGTTCCCAACAAGTACCGGCGCCAGCTTCTTGCGATCCGACCATCGCATGGCGAAGTAGTGTCACATGCTATCTATGAGGCATACAAAGCAGCCTCTCACTAAAAAGCAAAGTTCGCCAACCTAAGCCATTAACTTGGACGACTTGGATG
This sequence comes from Gossypium raimondii, assembly GCF_025698545.1. NCBI lineage: Eukaryota > Viridiplantae > Streptophyta > Magnoliopsida > Malvales > Malvaceae > Gossypium > Gossypium raimondii. The sequence goes on along the minus strand of NC_068570.1, from coordinate 28,269,428 downwards.
TAAGGGAAGAATATCGAGATACAAAACCTGAGGTAGCGGAGAACATCGAGACCTTGCAACTATTCTGTAGCAATAAAGAAAGGACAGTCAAAATTTCGTCGACGCTGAACGAAAAAGAAAAATGTTACTAGTTGAATGCCTGAAGGGGAATCTAGACGTCTTCGCATGGTCCGTGATAGATATGCCAGGTGTGGATCCATAGGTAATAATGCACATGTTGAATGTACTCCCAAAGGCGAAGTCTGTGAAACAAAAGAAGATAAAGTTCGCACAACATATAATTGAAGCAATGCGACAGGAGGTCGCCAAATTATTGACCGTCGAATTTATTAAGGAAATGGAGTACCAGGATTGAATTTCGATTATGGTGATAGTAAAAAAGATGACAGACAAGTATAGGATGTGCATTGACTTTACCAACTTGAACAAGGCATGCTCCAAGGATAGCTTCCCCTTACCATCGATAGATCGCCTAGTGGATGCCTCCGCTGGACACAGGTTCATGAGCTTCATGGATTCCTTTTCGGGCTACAATCAAATCCTTTTAGTCCAAGATGACCAGGAAAAAGGCAACCTTCGTCACTGAGGAAAGTCTCTTCTGTTACCAGGTTATGCCATTTTGACTCAAAAACGTGGGTGCAACTTACCAAAAGTTGGTAAACAAGATATTCAAAGAACAAATAGGTCGCGATTTGGAGGTGTACGTAGTTGATATGCTCGTAAAAAGTGAATCCATAGAGAAACATGTGTGGAACCTATTTGACATATCCGCGACGTTGAAGGCCCACAGCATAAAGCTTAACCTCGAAAAGTGCACCTTCGACATGCGAGTTGGCAAGTTCTTGGGTTTCATGATCTCAGTGAGAGGAATAGAGGCGAACCCAAAAAAATAATTCAAGCTATCGTAGAGATGCCCTCACCGCAAACTACAAAAGAAATCCAGCGCCTCACAAGTAAGGTGGTGGCGTTGAACAGATTTATCTCCAGAATAGCAAACAAGTGGCTACCATTTTTCAGAGCTTTGAGGAAACCCTTCTCATGGACCGAAGAGTGTCAAACCGCCTTCAAACACCTAAAACAGTACCTCACTTCCCCCCACTGCTGAAGTCACCTCAAACAGGAGAAATACTACATCTGTATTTAGCAGCTTCAGAGGAAACAATCGCGGCCGTCTTTGTCAAATCTGAAGGCACCCTTCAATTTTTGGTGTACTATTTAGTAAGGTCTTTCAGTATAGTGAGCTCAGGTAAGCCTCACGGGGACGAGGGCGCAAGAGCAGAGCTCGTGTAAGCCTCACAGAGACGATGTCGCAAGTCATGCCTGCGAAGAGGACCCTCGCTCGTGATTGGCAGGTGCGAGGTTCGCTAGGAGAGTTAGTCCCTGGGTTAGAAAGGACCACGTGCTTCGCAGGTAAGCGTCTAGTAAATCGAATGAGGCCTATAGAATGTCAACACTAGGGACAGGGAATGTTAGTACCCTCGGCCCAAAGGTTGGGACAAAACAGTGGGCCCTATTATGATCTATAATAATAGCAGTAGGAATGTGTATAAATACTCCCTATGTTTCCCTCAATACAACACAAGAAAACATTACTCAACAATATCATATAATAATATGACACATGTTTATGAAATTATAATATTCATTAGATAATAATAATCATTACACATTATAAACAATTTTTAGTTATGTTATATACAATATCTCTATTAAAATAAAACATCTATATAAAATTCAAAATTATTTGAATTAGTTTAAGCCTGCCCGATCTAAATTCGAAAAAATTCGAGCTCAAAGAAATTCAAATTCGAGAAAAATCCAAGCTTAAGAAAGCTCAAGTTCTGCTTATTTAAACCTAAGTTAATCTAAGCCCGAAATAATCTGAAACCAAAGACAATCCGATCCGAGCCCCTCGAACCTATTCGTTTGCCACCTCTATTGACCCCTAAATGGCAAATTGTCTATATAGCCCCTTTAAAATTTATGAAACCATAAGTTAATATAATAGTAAAATTATATTTTGACCCCCAAAATTTATTATCATTTTTTGGTTCACTAAAGCAAATTTTTGGCTTCAACCTTGATGTGGCATCACTACTATTTGAAAAGGTAATTAAGTAGTCTTGTATGTGTTTTTTTTGTCATTTTGTAGAGAAATGGCATATCTCAAACAAATAAAGAAGAAGTATTTTGAATATTATGTGTGTGATTTATCGATGATACTGTAGATATTATTATAGAATTATAATATGTGTAAAATTATATATTATTTTACGAATAATTATTTGATACAAAACTTATGAAGTTTTTAGACTTCACAAAGTGTTTAGGTGTACTATATGTCTTAAAGAGTATAATAAAAGAATAAAAGTTAATATATATATATATATATAAAATAAGACAATGTCATACTCTCAATCTCTAAAAGTTGTGTAAATTTTAGAGGAGATGATTTTATTTTATTTGTTATATTCGGAAAAGAAAAAGAAAAAGAAAAAAACAATACATACTATTAGATATTTGACTAAGAAAATTAATAAATTGCATTGTTTTTCATGTTACTCGTTTAATTAATGAATGATATGGGTCCAAATTTTGTCGGTTTGAAAATAACAGTTTTATCCATCTTTATGAAGCACCTTGACTTGATATACAACGATGATCTGATGTTTCTTTGTAGCACTAGTGTACAATTTGTATTGTTATTGTCTTCCATGAAAATGTCAATTCATTTTAACTTCGCCTTTACGCCATCTATTCAATCATCTAAAAAACAAATGTAAATGTTTTCTTTTTGGTAATGAAACAAAAAAGAAAAAAAAGAAAAGAAAAAGTCAATAAGTGCTGAAAGAAACAACAAAAAAAAGATGAGGTGCACTCTGCACAGTAATTTTAGACATCAAACAAGTTATTGCTCCTAATGAATAAATCATGTGCTTGTTCTTTAGTTACATTCCCCCTTCCTTTTATTGAAAAAATAGATTGGTGGTATTCTTATAAATATTACAGGGTAAATTTACCTCAAATCCAACGAATTAAATCAGATCAGATCCATCAAATTCAAATTATATTTTTACCATCTCTAACCATAACAAGATTCGATTTATTTAATAAATGTAAATGTTGAAGTTGTAAAAGCCACCTATGTAATATGAAGCAACTGTATTATTTTAATTAAAAGAAAACAATGGTTTGCGGATTAAATGTCTTATTTGTGAAAATATTTAGGCTGCCTGCGTACATAAAAAGATGACTGGCTTTCTTTCTGCAAAATCAAGCCGAAGCATGAGGGTAGGTTAGAATAATTTCATTATATGTAATTGCAGGATATTATTTAAGTTGATAAGCTTGTCATAATCGGAACCAACAAGTTAGGCAGGTTTTTAAGAAATTAAGATGTGTATTGGAAGCATTGAAAAACTAGCAAAGCAAAGAAGGTTGGTTTTGTGGGAAGCTATCGCTTGGCTTTGGTCTTCTTTGAATTTTCAGATATCTTTAGTAGGACGGAAAGGGGAATGAACTGTAATCCACGACGCCAAATTTACTAAACAACCTAAATTAAAGTCTATCCTTTTATTTGGTTTTTCGGGAATAATTTATATTAAGATGATATTCAATATTTTAGTTTTTAGATACCAATAAAATAATGATATCTCAACAAATAGATGGTTGAGTGCAATGGTAAGACATATTGCAACAATTCATGTCTAAATTTTAGAGATTACATTATTGGGAAATACAATCACAAACTTTAAATATAAATTGTAAAATTGAAAATTAAGAAACGGATGGTACAAAGGCTACTAAGGGATTCAGTTACTTCACTTTCAATTTTAATCCACTTGGTTTCAATTTTTTTTAAATTAGAACTTTGATATAATGAGACAAGAAATTTAAACCAATCCAGAAAATTAAAAAAAAAAAAAGGATAGTAATGGCTTCCTTTCCAATTCATTCAACATTTTTCTATAATTTGGATTACTTGCTTTAACTAAAATTAAATTAAATTAAATTAGAAAATAAGAAATAATTTATATAAGGATGATCCTAAACACTTTAGTTTTTAGGCACTAATAAAATGATGACACCTCATTAATTTCTAAAGACATAAAATTAATATTATACACTCATTAATTTTAGTGATTATATAATATATTAAATATGGATGAGTATATAATATTGATTTTATCAGTGCCTAAAAACTAAGTTTTTTATATCATCTTAATATAAGTCATCCCTAAAATGAGAATAAACTTAACCAATGGTTGAGAGTTTGTTTTTCACCCAAGATATGGAACAACTTTAAAACTCGTAGCAGACCTACAAAATGCGAAGAATTAATTAATGGACTCACTACAATGGATACATTGGGAAACCATAAAAAAGGTTGAACTTTTTTTTCTATAATTATAAAGATCCTCATTTGTTTTTTGATTAAATTTTATGAGGATAATATTAAGGTAAATCTTGAACTTAGCCCAAATATCTCGAGCCAACCAACAAGTTCAAAGGCTTTATCATGCTATAATCCACACACCCACTTTGAGGTTGAAAATAATTAAAAGAGTTATTAAAAATAGGGTTAATTGTAGAAAACATTTCCAATTTATATTCATATTCTAAATTGGTTCTTAAACTTTAAGATGTTCTAATTGAGTCCCTAATTTATCAATATCACTCCGATTAGATCCTTTCATCAACTATCCCATTATATGTCTATTAAAAGCACGAGCCACCATCTGAGAGCGAGTCTCTTGTTCGAACTTTTTTTGTTATTCTATTCTCTTTTCTCATAATAAATACGAAATAAAATTTAAAATAAATTTCAATACAAACAATGAATAGCTGAACACTTCAATTGATAAAAGGAGAGTTCCAAGAAAACCAACTTCACTTTGTGTCGCAACTGAAGATTTCCTTGCTTCAACATTTTTCATAATCTTCGCCAACTACATGCTTGACTTGTATTTACTTTCAGATCAAACAGCAAACAACAATCACTAGCTGGGAATCACACAACATTAACCTGAATAATGTGCCTTTCCATACTTTTAAAATATGGATCAGGCTCTCAATCTATTTTTAAATTTGTAATATGTTGTGTTCTTTTCTCTTCTTTTATCTATTATATATATATTTTTATTAAAAAGGTGAATTATAAGACAAATTAAACCAAAACTATCCCTTTACCACAAGCATAAGCTTGAAACAGAGGTGTAAGATGTGTTATCCTCACATTTACATACTGAGCCAAATTTGTTAAATAGGGCTGTAGTTTCGTAGTATCTATTGGAAGGCATGCGTTCAAAATATGTTACTTGAACTTGTATGTTAATATTGAATATAGAAATATATTCACATGGGATATAATATTCAATAATTCACATGTCTTCATAAACTTGAGACAAATCTAACCATATATATCTATATTCAATATTAACATTCAAGTTTTTTCATAAGGTTAATATAATATTTGCCTTCCAAAATTACACCTAATTTTCGTTTTGGTACTTAAAAAAAATTATCAATTTGCCGTTACAGAAAAGATAGCATGGCATGCTGGGAGTGCATCACCTCCCCAAATTTTGTTTTTTTTTTTTCTGAAATAAATGCAAAATTTAAAAAAAAAACAAAAGAAATGAGAAATTTTCAGAAAAATAAAAGGAGAAATCTCAATTTTTTAAAAAAATCAAGAAAATTTATAATAATTATTAAAATATTCAGAATTAAAAAATACTTTTCTTTTTTAAAATAAAATGAAAAAACAATGAAAAATAATAAAGAAAAATCATTAAAATATAGAGAAAAAAACACAAAATAATATAGATATACATTTATGTATAGTACTTTTATTAACCTTGAAATTTGTATTTTTTTGAAAATTTGATTTTAAATTTATTTTCTCATAAAACTCATTTTTTTAAAAATAATTATTATCTCAATTCTATAAAGTAAATAATAGTAAACTATTGTTATACGTAATTGAACTTAAAAGTTTATCTAAATTAATTTTAGATACACCTTAATTTGGTTTCAATCAATTAAAAATTAAAAATATTAAATAAGTAAATGGTAAATGTAATTCAAAATGAATGTCATTCAAATGGAAAATAATCTCAACATTGTATTTTAACTCTAAAATTTTCTATTTGTAATCAACTCATAATTCTTTAAATTTGAAATGAATCAAATAAAAAAATAGTCAACGGGTTGTATTTAAATTAATCAAACTCGAAAGTTTTAAACTTAAAATAATTAAATTTAAAATGAGCTCAAATCTCAAATGAAAAATTTGATTGAAGAAAATTATGATAACTACAAATTCATCTCTAGTTCGAATCAAAAGTAATTGAAAACTAACATAAATAACCTGTAATGTTAAAGCCCAAAGCATTTTGTACAATTTAATTTAATTCTTAATTCTTGACAAACTTTAAAACAACCAATTCCATATACATCTTCTGTATTAAAAACAAGGTATCTTTTCATAATTTCTGGAATTTTTTATAATGTTTGTAGTATTTTTCTTTTATTTTTCTGTTTTTTTAAATAATCAAATATCCAAGTGGATTAAAGTACTATAGATATTTCTATATCCATATTATTCCATGTTTCTTTTCTACATGTTTTATGATTTTTTTTTTTTCTTTTGATTTTCACTATTTTTTGAATTTTATGTTTTTAAAAGAAAAGTATTTTTAAAAATTCTGGAAAAGTTCTATAACTTTTCCTGATTTTTTATAAAAAAAGTGAGATTTTTTTTATTATTTTGCTATTTTTCTGATTTTTTGCATTTTCTGGGGTTTTTTTTTTACTTATTTTAGAAAAACAAAAAATAGGGTGGTTGACATGTTCCATGCGTGCCACATCGTCTTTTTTGTAAAGACTTGGAAACTTCAAATACCAAATTGATAAAAGAAATTTTTAGGTGCAACTTTAGAAAGGCAAATAGTAAATTAACCCTGAAAAATCTTTAGAAGTCATACATACCAACATCCATGTATCGAATAAGTGAAGAAAATATCCTAGCAACATAACTTTCAAATACAAGTCAAACCTTAACAGAATATAACCAGTATAACAAATAATGAAGAACATTACTAAGTTCATCAAAATTTTGGAACACAAATTAATATACTCTTCATTGTTCTTTCATTACTAATATTCAACACTCATTCATCAAATACCAGGATATACTACAATCAAATACAGGAGAAAACTTAACAAAATATAACCAAGCATATTCATGGAGTCGATGTACATTTAGGTCCTTTATATTATGGTAATGGTATGGATAATATTTTAGCTTTATCCGAGGAAGAAAACACTTCTTCCGATGAATCAACGTCTATGTTAAAAATTATAAAAAACATAAAAAAACGTAAAGAGGAAAATCAACAACAAAATATGATTTCTGTCCTATAAAAATCTTATAGAACATTGGAATGAAAAATTCACTACTACAAATGATCAACTAGAAAGAGTTGAATATTTAAAATTAATAGAATAACTTTATGAACAACATAAAGATCTATTTTCTATGTTTAATTATCATTATATGTTAAAATATGATGATACAGACAGTAGTAATGCGAGTAATTCTGAAAACACAGAATTATTTAAAAATCAATCTGATGAAGAAAAAAACTTCAACAAATCAAAATGAAGACATAAAAGTCTCTACTTATAATTCTGATGAAGAAAACACTTCATCGAAGATGAAAATATAGAGATTTCGAACCTATGGATCTTGAAAAGCAGATCCTTATGGAAAAGGAAAATAGAGTTAGATAGTCAAACAAATGACTATTTAATAGATTTTGATTTTGAGAAAGATCATAATATAAACAGTATTTTGATTAGTAAATTAAAAATTTAACTATTAATAAGTTAAATTTTGAAAATACAGAAAATCAATTAGTACAAATTTATTAGGATATAAAACATTAAGACTGAATACTTATCATAGACATAAAAGCGAAAATAGAAACCGGTAATAAAAATTCTCGGTAAAAATCAAAAGGTTTTAGAAGAAAACTTCTAGAAAACTTAAAAATATTTTAAGTATTAAGTCAGGTCATATAGTCAAACACTTTTCTAACAAAAGAAAAGAGGCTAGAAAAGAATTAAAAACTTGAAAAACAAGATTAAAATCCGATAAAATATTATCGAAATAAAATTTGGTAAAAAGAAAAATATTTTACTAGAAAATTGTAGAAACACTAGAATTGGAAAATTAAAGACAATACTTCAGCAAATGAAAATTGGGAAAAATGATATATTTACATTTTCAAATTTTCAATCCAAGAAATATTATACTTATATTGAAATTACATTTCAGTTTAGAGAATATAAAAATATTCTTTACATGCTTTACTAGATCTTTGGAGCTACAACTAGTAGTTGCGAGAAAAATACAATTCCTATAGAAAATGGGAATTAATGAGAAATCCTATAAATGTTGTTGGAATAGATGGTAAAGAAACCATAATCCAATATAAGGCTAAAATATACCAATCTACATAAACAATGTTAGACTTGTGATTCCTAAAATATTATGTTTTCTGGAATGCATAAAGATATATCATTAGTGAATAATTTTATATATCAGCATCTACCATTTTCTATAGATAAAAATTTAATTATTTTATCTGTGGAAAAATTCTCTCGTGGAAATACCACTTGTAGAAAATCATAAGTTTGTGTGTGATAAAAACTTAACACCAAAAAGAAATGAACAAATTAAACAACTAGAAACAAATCATTGGTTGTTTAAAATCCTTGAAGATAATTTTAGTGAAGAACCATTAAAATTATGGAAAAATAGCCCTAGATATTGTGAAATAAAATTAGTAAATCCTAATAAAATTATTAGGGTTAAACCTATAATCTATACTAAACAATATATAGATGAGTTTGATGTTCAAATAAATGAACTATTAGAAAAAGGATTAATAGAAAAAACTAATAGTCCTCATTCTAGTCCAGCTTTTATGGTAAGAAACCATGCCGAAATTAAAAGAGGGAAAGCTAGGATGGTAATTAATTATAAAAGATTAAATCAAAATACTATTTTTGATGGATACTTTATCCCAAGAAAAGAGGTTTTGATTAATCAGGCTAAACAAGCTAAATACTTTAGTAAATTTGATTGTAAATCGGGTTTTTGGCAAATCATGCTAACCGATGAGTCCAAACCATTAATATCCTTTAGTGCACCTAATGGACATTACCAATGGAGAGTAATGACATTTGGATTATGTAATGCTCCGCAAATCTTTCAAAGATGGATGAATTATATTTTTAATAAATATAAAAAGTTGTGTGGTATATATAGATGATATTTTAGTCTTTTCGAAACACTAAAAAGCATAGAAAACATTTAAATATTATCTCTCAAGAATTCCTAAAACATGGAATTATATTAAGCCCTAAAAGATAGAGCTTGAAAAAACGAGATAGAATTTTAGGATTAAAATTATCACTGATGGTCTTAAACTACAAGATCATATTATTGTAAAATAAAAGAATTTCCTAAAAAATAGAAGATAAAAACATCTTCAACAATTTTAGGAATTATTAATTATGGAAGAACCTTTTTTCCTAAATTATCCGAAAAAATAGGTGTGTTATATAATAAATTAAAAAGAATAATCCTTTTGCTGGTCTAAACAAGATTCGAAATTATAAAAATCTAAAAGCGAAATAACTTATAATTCAAAAGTTTATTTACCTAAAGCGGGTGATAAATTAATTTTAGAAGCAGATGCATCACAAAATGATTGGGGATGTGTTTTAAAAGCTAGAACTAATAATAATGAAGAATTAATATGTGGTTATAGTTCGGAAAATTTAAACCAAATGAAGTTAATTATATTATTTATGAAAAGAACTTCTAGCTATTAAAAAAGGAATAAAAACTTTCCTTATTTATTTAGCACCTGAAAAATTCATCATAAAAACTGATAATCAGCCAGTTAAACAGTTCTTTACTAACAACAGATTGGAAACTGTACCAAGAAGAATTAGATGGTATAATGATTTATGTACTTTTGATTTTGAAATTATTTATATAAAAAGTACTGAGAATCTTCTTGCTGATTATTTGAGTAGGCCTAATGGATAGAGGTAAAAAGCCTCTAAAAGAAAAAGTTGGTGAATGAACTACCGTTCACAAAAAGCCCAACAAAGGTAATGCAGCAACAAACTCCAAAAAAGGATTTGTACCTGCAAATGTATCATTTTATCCTAATCAGGGATATTATGAACCATATCCAATGGTAAACCAACCGATTGGAACAAATGTTTTAAATTATCCAATGGTAAACCAACCAATTGGAACTACTTTTTCATTGACCCCAAACATGGTGTGTCAATCACCGATGTCCCAAAATCCATATTGAGCACCACAAACCAGTTATGCTGAAATGATCAAAGGATCAGAAAATTTGTTGAAAAAACAACAAATTGAAGAAGAAAAATATCTTTCAAAAATTAAAGATTTTTATAATCCTGGTTTACTACCAGAAATTTATAATTGTATAAATGAAATATGGAAAACCCATGTTTCAGAACAAAGAGCCAATTTCAGAAGAGCTCTTACCAGGTTTTCACAATTTTTAGTTGAAAAAACAACTAAGGATAGGGAATCTGAAGATTTATTATTAAAATCAGTTTTATACAGAGATTGGGATGAATTCCAACTCTTTATCATGGATATTAAGGAGATAAACAATCTTCTTGATATTTTTCAATATTTTATTTATAAAGGAAAAATAGTCCTATTATGAATAAGGGATTTAGAATCATTTATATAACAAATCTAGACAGATTTTACCGGTAGAACTATTCACTAAAATAAATGGAATTATCGCAACCAAGAGAAACAATTTCAAAAATATTTTCGAATATTTTCTACAAGCTTATGTTTTTACTAATTTTATTGATAAAACTTACCCAACTATAAAATATAGATTGGATCATGAACCATTCGATATAACCAGTATTGAATGGGGTTTTGTAAGAGAAATAGCTGCGCAAAATATTTCTTTTCATCTTTTAAAAGATTTTCCAGCAGTAGTAAAATCTTTATTACAAACCATCATAACCAATGATGACTTTTTCTACTACTTTTATATTAAAATAAATAGTTTTATTGGTATAGCTGAAAAAGAATAATTTTATCAGCAATATCAAATATGAGAAATTCAAAGGATGCTCGATAGTCCCCGATTATCAGCCCTTAATGAAGATAAAGAGCACTTAGCAACAACAATTGACAAGTGTCAACAAAATTTTAGACACTATCAGATCCAAGCAGGGATTAATCTGATGGGTAAAGCCAAATATCTTCTCCAACAAAAAGATTACAGGTTCAAAATTGATGGAAGAAGGATATTGACATATCATTCTGGAATTATTGAAGAAAAAGATGAAGAATCCATTCGACTACTAAAAAAGTTAGCTGATATGGAAATTGAAGATTTTCCACATGATATTCTGGAACAAATCAAACACACATGGGAAAATTGTCACCAAAATATTTCTACAATTCATCATTTCTAAACAAGAAAATGAATCAGAAGGTTGAAGTCAACAAAGATGGAAACCTGAAAGAAAGGAAATCCATATACCAACAAAAATTTTGGCAAAGTGGAAGTCATCATGATGGAAGCAACCATTAATGATAATTAAATACATCCATTTGCAGACAAAAAAATCTTGCAACGTGGAAGCTATCATCAAAGCAATGATGACGCAAGCAATGATGGAAGCAACCATGACACAAGCAGTGATGGAAGCGGCCATTAATTCAAGCATGCAACGTGGAAACAACCATGACCATGCAATTAAAGAAGCAAAAAGACATGAGACGTGGAAGCAATCACATCCATGAAGAATTGGATCCTTATCAGAACTACTGTTCGGGATTCAAAATACAATTGTATAGAATTTTTAGAATTCCTCTATAAATAGAGAGGAAAGATCAATTGTATAGACATCTTGTAAATTACCAAATACTTTACTTTATAGTTTTCTTTTGTAAACTTTTCATTCTGTAAAAAAGAGTCTAATAGATCTTTATGTTGTTCATAAAGTTCTTCTATTAATTTTAAATATTCAACTCTTTCTAGTTGATCATTTGTAGTAGTAAATTTTTCTTTCCAATGTTCTATAAGATTTTTATAGGAAAGGAAATCATATTTTTTGTTGATTTTGTTCTTTACGTTTTTATGTTTTTATAATTTTTAACATAAATGTTGAATCATCGGAAGAAGTGTTTTCTTCCTCGGATAAAACTAAAATATTATCCTTACCATTACCATAATATAAAGGACCTAAATCTACATCGACTCCATATTATTATTATTAATAACTGATCTAATTTATTATTAACATTAGTTAATATTTCTTTAGACTCATGGTTTAAGTCTAAATTTTTAATTTCTCCTAAATTATTTACTTTTTCTTTTAACCCGACCTTAGGGAGGGAGAGTGCGACTATGAGCGGAAGGGAATATATACTCTTTTTTACAAAAGGAAAAGTTTACAAAAAAAAACTATAAAGTAAAGTATTTGGTAATTTACAAGATGTCTATACAATTGATCTTTCCTCTTTATTTATAAAGGAATTCTAAAAATTCTATACAATTGTACTTTGAATCCCGAATAGTGTTTCTAATAAGGATTTGACTTCAAATGGATGTGGCTGCTTCCACGCCTCATTTGTTTCCATCTTTGATTTACATTTCTGTTTGTTTCACAGTTATTTGTTTCAAAACTCATATATTTGTTATTCTGTCTTCTTGTTGCCGTTGAGTCCAGGGAGGACGTTAGGCGTTGTGTGAAGACGATAAAGATAATAGACGGTCTTAGGTACCAGAAACAAATATTATGGAACAAATCGAGTGTCAATTTCAAGATAAAACTTGTAATCATATTACGCATATAAACTCTAGAAATGAAAATAACATTTCATCTCTGAGTAAGGGTATAAATAGGCTTGTGGATATAACTTCTTTTTATTTTGGTAAATTATATAAAAGGTCAGTAATATAGAAGAAAAGGTAAATAATATAGCAGATGTTAAAATTTACTAAAGAAATATTAACTATTGTTAATAATAAATTAGATCAGAGCAATTGTCCTAACAAAGGAAAAAAATGTTAGGAAAATGATAAAAGTCTTGAAGAACAAGATTTAGAAATGTTTTAAAAAAATCTCGAAGAAATATTATGAGTTAATATCGAAATAGACTCGATAATAACGAAGAATATATATTTATGTTTAATATAGGAAATAGTTCTAATAATCAGTTAGAAGAAATTCCTAATTTTGAAAAACAGGATATTAAATTAAGTAATCTAATTGGAGAAGAAAAAGACTTTTTCGATGAAATGAGACGTAATAATTCTAGAAAAACTAGAATGGAAGAAATTCAAACTTCAACAATTGATAAAAAGTTAAAAGTTGGAATAAATATTAAAGTTACATTCCAGCTTAGAAAATATTTTCTAAATGTTTTGATAGACACTGGAGTTACAATCAGCAGTTGCAGAAAGAATGCGATTCCTGTAGAAAAATAGGAATTAATGAAAATACCCATAAAAATAATGGGAATAGATGGTAGTAAAACCATTATAAAATTAAAGCTAAAAATATACCTATCTACATAAACAATGTTAGATTTGTGATTCCTAAAATAGTATTCATGTACCGTGAATTTTAGGAGAAAAGAGGGAAGGAAGCTGCTGCCGTTGAAGTGAAGGCAGACAAAAGAGAAAGTGGAGAAGATATCTGAAAGATCAGTTGCTTAAGCGTACTCATATAACCACTACATTTCTGCAAGAGTTTGTCTTTGAGTTGAGGGTCTCCACCTTTGTGATAATCCTGGGGTAATTCCATCTGTACCAAACTTAGAAAAGTCGATATAACCACCATATTCATGCCTGCTATGTACCAGTATACAACACTGTATTAATGTACTGTTTCCAGAAAAGAAAAATAATCTGGCTCACTCTCTGTGCAGCTAAAGGCCAAATAGTGAGAGAACATGGTTCATTACACAAGTTTATTAGATCAGAAACGGAAAGACAATTTTATAAATTATGAATCAAAACTGTCTACAAATGGCCTTGATCCCAGCAAATTCAATATGTTTTTTTGGTGAACTTGAATCAAGATCTGCATTCTTATGCAGTTTCAGGCTTGGGAGGGACCTTCTGGCCCTCTGATGGCACTACTTCCGATTCTTGTTGAACAGGAACACAAGGTCTCCAAATTGTTTCCGTGCCTACATCCATGAGTGCAATGCCCTTTGCTTGCAAATGAGCTCTCATCTGATCACTTTTCAAGAAGTCTTTGTTTCTCCTCACTTCAGCTCTTTCGTTAATTAGACGAATCACATCATCTTCCACCAACCCGGCTCTCGTTAATGCTTTCTCCTTTAATTGCAGCAAAACCTGTTTTAAGTAAGAAATTCATCATCTTTAGTTTTCAAACTTTTACAGAAGGCATGAATCTTAACATCGTGTAATAAGTAAATCCCGACACCTCATTATAAGAGCAAGGTGGCTGCAATCCAAGAACATCCAAAACTTTCGTAACTTCTTTCTCGATCTCTTTAAGGGATTGAATTACCAATAATCTTTGTTGCTTTTGCTGCTTCTTCTGTCAAATTACAAGAGAAAATATATTGTTATTGGCCTTGGCATAGACATATATGTGTGTGTGTGTATATATATAAAAGATAGTTACTAGCATTCTGAAAGATAAACAAATACCTTTAGCATGGTCAACAAATTGTTTACCAACTTCAACGCTTCTAGAAAGGCTCCAGTCAGTATAAGTGAAGTGCTCAAATCATCTGACATTTTCACCTGGAACTCATTGCGGAGCTTGCTAATGCATTCCTTGGCGTCCGGAGTAGTCCGAGCTGGTTTGCCATCGTTGGGAATTTCTTCTTGTAGTTGCAATAGAGCATCTTGGCAATCTTTCAAAGTCTGTACAACAAAGCAGGTAAGGATACTTTTCCAAAGGACTTGAATCTAAACTAACTCCAGGTACAGTTGCCTATGTAAATTAAAAAAAACTCAGCATCTCAGGTCAACTCAGAAAATAATTCGGTCACACTTTTGAGTAATTTTTAACCTGAAGGAGAGGCAAATCTAATCAATTATAGAAGAAATATTAAGTGGTAAAAGGAAGCCAATATTAAATAAAGCTGAACTCCAAGAAATGGAATGAGGCATGCTCCTCATCCATGACACCTTACAAGTATACAAGCCCTACACAATTCAGACAAAACAAATTTTAAGCCTAAAAGGCCAGATCACTGTCTGTACCAAGACATCTGAATTCTGACCAGCATATGCCTAGTGCAAAGTAAAAGCAGTGAAATAAGCTTTAAACCTGATATATGTAAAAAATAGCATCTGATGCACCTTCCAACTGAACAACGGAGTAATTGAGAGGAGAACGATAGTGTGCATTTATCAAGAAGTACCGCAAAGCCAGTGGATGATATCTCTCGGTAATCTAGAAAAAAACACAAACACAAAAAAATGAAGCTCATATGAGAACACTTCTGCAACTAGAACCAGAGGGAAGGGAAATCACATAAATAATAAGCCCCAACTTTACCTGGCGAATTGTGAAAAAATTACCCAAAGATTTTGACATCTTCTCATTGTTATTAGTAACATGCCCATTGTGCAACCAATAACTTACGTCACTCTCTTCGCATGCAGCACAACTTTGAGCAATTTCATTTTCATGGTGAGGAAAAATCAAATCAAGCCCACCACCATGAATGTCAAATTTGAAGCTTAAATAATGTGCACTCATTGCACTACATTCTATGTGCCACCCAGGTCGTCCAGGTCCCCATGGGCTGTCCCAAGATGGCTCACCTGGCTTTGCAGCCTGAAACAATTATTAAACATCAGAATTTGGAAATGATGCCAACATTATAAATGGCAGGTAACTGATGCAAATAGAATGGATGAAGAAAATTTGACATTAGAAGTTGTGCAACATTAGTTTCAATGAAGTGTGTCATTATTATTGAAGGGGGAGGGGTATCTAAATTGCAACTCTTAAATTTTTTTTATCTTGTAATTAGGGCTTGTCATCCTTGTACTCTATGTTACATAGAGCTGATGAATGTTGGATAACAAGATGCATCTTATGCAGATATGCTCATTGTTTTCTTTAAGTTTCCATATAATTTAAGGATAAGACCTCCTTATCTAAATGTGCCGAACATAGGTGTTGAACACAAGTACTTTAGAGAAAATGAAAAGTTCAGGTAACTTAGCTTGTACTTGATATATAGTTGCCTATTTAAAGTCCCATCCATAGAGCTTACGAAGTAGTTTTTTCAGTCAACAGCTAGACAATAGGAAGCAATGGTAATTTGAGTAATTTTTTTTATAGCTTGACCAGATTTAAGCACAGTACAGCAATTTGGAAGGGCAAATTTTAGACTCTAGATGAAATGTCGCAAGCATGAACACAATAAATACCTATTCCTTAAATAAATTTAATAATAACTGAACCTAATTGAAGGGAGCTCAAGTAGCTTTATTTTTTTCAAAACAAGCTCAAGCACATAAATTAAAGGTCCACCATGATCAAGCCAACTTCAAGCCTCAAGATTTCAAAAGGAAAGAATCTTGAGCCTATAGGCTAGACTCAGCTTGATTACATCCCTAAAGTTACTAGTAAGCTAGTAGGTTTTGCACCTTCCATAATGCAAAGTCGGAAGAATTACGCTTCCTTGAGTCAACAGCAACACGTTCACCCGCTCTATTGTTTTCCAGCTTCTGCCCAGATAACTTGCCATAATTTGGGAATTTATCAACAGCAAAAAACACATCGCCATCAACAACATATCCAAAGTCTTTGTTTATAATCTGCAAGATGAAATTATAGCGAACGTTATGAGAGAAATTAAAAAACGGCATATGAAGTATCTGCCTTCAGCCCTTCACATGTTAAAATAATGCAATATATGTAATAAACTTCATGTTCAGCAGTTCAACAACTCTTAACAATTAAAATGGACAACTTCAGTTCAAAATGAATTGGTGCAAGTTAAAAACTGCTCTTCTACTTCTTCATAGAAGGAAACATCTAAAATGCCTTCTAAGACCAGAGCATGGGTCCTTGCTACATCATTGATTGTCATTGGGCAGATGTAGATAAACTACAAGTATACAGTACATGACAATGACATGCCCAATAATAGCTTTTTATCACATGATATGGTAACGATCTGAAAATATAACTACCAAATATAACCCATTTAAATGAATCATACTTTTGTTAATGCAAATACATACATATGCACATTATGCATGCATGCATAAAAACATAGTGTTATCATGGGTTTTAGATGTGCATAAACTTATACTAGGGAAATTCCCCTAAAGCAGCAATAGAGATCCAACAGTGAACTTGACCATAAATATGTGCACTACATTTTCCACAGGGGGGGGGGAGATGCAAGATTGCTAAAGGGAGAGAGGAATCGTGGTATCCATATTTCTACAAAATAAAACTAGCATATTCAATAGGAAGGAAACCTGAGTTATCATATCTTTAATCTGCTCCATGTGACCAGAAACGCGTGGCTCATGTGTTGGAGAAAGACACTGTAGATCACTCATATCTATATTATATTCTTTACAGTACCGGTCACTCAAACTTATTGGATCTTCTCCAGTCTCATTGGCTCGACGAATTATCTGCAAAAGTCCAATCAGTAGCTCTCATAATATGAGGAAGACATAATGGTTGTTGACATATGAGAGATGGACTATTAATCAGAAAGTAGATGTGGTAAAACATTGGAAACAAGAGAGTGCATTCTCTATAACATCTCCAGAAAGAATGATCTTAAACAAGTTTAAAACAGATTAACATATCAAATAGAAGTCTTTAAGCTCTTGTTCAATAAGCTCAAAAGGAGAAAACAACTAATAAGTTGAGGTTTCAACCCCCCAATATTATAAATACATAAGTTGAATGCATCAGATTCAAATGATAAGTATCATTTCAACATCAAAAACGCCATTTCTCTCAACTAAAACACCAAAAACCGAAAGCAAAGAGCCAATCAAATAGAAATTCAAACCTTATCATCAACATCAGTAAAATTCCTGACATAAGTAACCTCATAACCCAAATGCTTAAGGTACCTGTACAATTCCAATAGTCAGCAACCAATTTTAAAAATAAAGGGGGGAAAAGCATAAGGGATGTCTCCAAGATAAATTATACACCTGTAAAGGACATCGAAGGAAACGGCAGCACGAGCATGGCCAAGGTGACTGAAATCATAGGCAGTGACACCGCAGACATACATGCGAACTTTTCCAGGAGTTTTGGGCTTGAAAACCTCTTTTTGCTGAGTCATGGTATTGTAAACAACAAATTGGAATTCTTCGGTTTCCTTCTTAGCCATCGTTTTAGAAGCTTTTTTCTGGTTTGTTTCTTGCTTTGAAGGATCCATGCCTTGATTAAGGGCAAAAAACCCCTAACCCTAAACAGAATTTGCGCAAGCGTTAATGTCAGATTTAAACTCCATCCGACACCCCAAATAGCAGTGTAATGGAAATTAGCAGCGATAACAGTCCGCCATTTCCGCTAAACCGATGCCTTTCAAAAAAATAGGATAAGAGAGAGTGAGATCAGACACAGAAAATCAAATACAGCAGAGTGATGCAGAGGCAGACAGCAGACAACACAAACCGAGCCATACCTCAAAATCTCATGACTCATTAAGTTTAGGGTTCCAAAAAGTATCTTATTCAATTTCGTGGTTTGTAGGAAACTTGAGGGCAAGAGAGAGCTTGGGTCAGGGACAGGAGAAGGAGATGGAGAGGCTTGATTGCGGCGGGATGTCTGAATTGAGATGAGAATGGGTCGGGAATTTTTAATGGAAATCTATATAACCTGTATATAAAGGGAAGGTCCAACTTGGTTGACACTTCTTTTTCCTTATATATTTTTGGTTCTCAGATTTAAATTTTTAAATTACAAATATTAAAAAAGAAGGATTAAATTTATAAAAATAAAACTACGAAAATTAAATTTTAAATATACAAAAAATTCTAAGAAAGTATATTTTAATATTCAATTAGTTACGTTATGATTTAACCTAGAAGTATTTAATAATTAATCCAACGCAATGGCTGGTAGGATTTACAGTAGTTTTAGAATAACTTTTTGATATATAATTTTAGGGTAATCT
Organism: Gossypium raimondii; assembly: GCF_025698545.1. Classification (NCBI taxonomy): domain Eukaryota; kingdom Viridiplantae; phylum Streptophyta; class Magnoliopsida; order Malvales; family Malvaceae; genus Gossypium; species Gossypium raimondii. The sequence goes on along the minus strand of NC_068570.1, from coordinate 28,250,170 downwards.
ACTCTTGTTTATTTCAGGTTACATTTTAGTCTCTTATTTTTGAAATGTTACATTTTAGTCACTTATATTATTATTTTGTTACGAAGTGATCACTAAATCGTTAAGTTTCGTTATCTCTCTAACGGTAATCCTACGTGGCAATTTAACTAGATTTTAGGTGCCAACTTAGGCATGAGTTCTAGTATCGTAAGTGTTTCTTCGTAGGAACGTCCACGAATCTGATAAATTATTCTTTGTTTTTTTGTGAGCAGACATACATATATGTTGACCTAAAGCGTATACTTCGTCTGAAAGCTGTATATGGGTTCCTCTTGTGTTTCTATCAAAGCAACTAAAAGAATTATTGAAATGAATTCAAATGGAAGAAAAAAATCGGTTGTTAAATGAATTCCAATTTGTTGAGATTTCTAAATGGGATGAAAATAGATTTTAATTAAATAAATTTAATTAATTAAAATTTTTAAACCTAAACCTTAACTGAAAAAATTATTCATCTCCTCTTTTTAATTTTCTTCCATCTCTTCTTTTTTCTTTTGACTGGAAAAACCATTATCAATATCAAAATAGTTGAAATCAAACTGACTGCTTCATAAAGATGGACTTAATGGAGGGTCTAGGTATGTCTTCTTTGCATTCCTCTACCTCTTTTATTCAATATTGAAAAACAAAAATTGGATCTTTTATTGTTTAATGAAAATCCTAAATTAAAATTCTTGATATTTTCTTCGACTTTTTGAAATTGTTTGTGAACATATATTTTATTTTGCGTCGGTAGACATCCCATAAAATGCAACCAAAAACATGTTTTCATGAACTTGTTTCATTCAAGCTAATTGTAACTTTTTCATAAAAGGGTTGTTACTTTTACTGTTCTTGTTCCTAATCATTATATTTTCTAGTTCTTTCACAATTCTTGAATAATTGGTTTCTCAATCAATTTTTTGAATCAACTTGTATGTTCACAATCTCTTTGTGGGTATTCCAGATTATTCTTTCTTACTGCTGATTTTGTGTTGAATTACCTTGCAATCTTTTTTTTTTTTTGCTAGTCTTGGGTAAGTTTTGGTTTAGAGCTAATTGGTTAGTAGCTTGTGTTTTATTTAAATTATATTTCTATGTTAGTTTTATCTGCTTAGTACTTGGAGACTCTACATTATTAATTGTATTTCTGATGTGGGTTTTGCATAATTTCTGCTAACAACTTGGTTTTACTCAAATTTGGATCTAAAACCGTTTTATTTCTTCGCTCTGCATATTACTGCTGGTGAAAAGGGCCTTCCTTTTTATTCCAAATTATTCTTTCTTATTGTTGATTTTTGTGTTGAATTACCTTACAATCTTTCTTTTTTGCTGGTCTTGGGTAAGTTTTGGTTCAAGCTAATTGGTTAGTAGCTTTTGTATTCTTTAAACTATATTTCTATGTTATTAGTTTTATCTACTTGGTACTTTGAGACTACATTATTAATTGTATATCTGATGTGGGTTTTGTATAATTTCTGCTAACAACTTGGTTTTACTCAAATTTGGATCTAAAATCATTTTATTTTTTCGCTCTGCATGTTATTGCTAGTGAAAAGGGCCTTCCTTTTTTATTCCAGATTATTCTTTCTTACTGTTGATTTTGTGTTAAACTACCTTGCATTTTTTTTCTTTTGCTGGTCTTGGGTAAATTTTGGTTCAGAGCTAATTGGTTAGTAGCTTTTGTTTTCTTTAAACTATATCTCTATGTTATTAGTTTTATCTGTTGGTACTTGGAGACTCTACATGATTAATTGTAAATTTGATGTGGATTTTGCATAATTTTTGCTAAGAACTTGGTTTTACTCAAATTTGGATCTAAAATCATTTTATTTCTTTGCTATGCATGTTATTGCTGGTGAAAAGGGCTTTCCTTTTTATTCTTTTGTAATTATCATCTCATTTTTAATGTAATTTGTATAGCTTGAACTTAAACATTTGTACAAATTGTGGCAGCTTGATTCCTTCAATAAATTATAAATGCAGGTTTCATTACTTAATTATATGTTATAACCAACTCAGCATTTGACTTTAGACCTTTAAGTTGACAGTTAGGTTTTTGAAATCTGCAATCTTCTCAGGCTTGCAGATTGATATTATGAATTGTGATTGCTTAATTTTTGTTGCCGTCTTAGCAAAACAAACATTATTCTTTGTCAGTCCTTTATGCTTATGTTTATGTTTAGCTTTTCATTTTAACTTGGGTGTATTTTGATGCAAATGTATAACAAATAATTGATTTAAAGATGTATATAATGTTAACTTCACTCTAATTGTCTAAGTAAGGATTGAAGTTCCCCAATTTTGCCACAATGTGTTAACAATTTGCACTTGTAATTTATAACTGTTGCCAAAATATCTTTTAATGTGTATATTTATGCTATCCAAATGCAATTTACAACTACTTTCATAATGTCTTTTAATGCACATATTTATGTTGTCAAAATGTGAATAATGGCTACTGTTTTTATGTTCTAGATTATGTATTTTAATGCTGTCCAAATATGAATATCGACTGTTGTTCGAATATCCTAAAATGTTCGTGAATTCATTAGTTATGTTGTTTGAAATTGATCTGGAGTTGATATAATGTTGTTTTCAAGTTTGAATTTTTGTGCAATTTGTTGGTGCTAATATATTGTTTTATTTTCCTTTTTCGGTTTAGGGTTAGATGTTGAACAAAATACTTTAGGGGGAGATTTTGGAGGAGAAGTGTCTGACTCAGATGATAGTTCATATAAAGCTTATGAGTTAGCTGCTTCTTATTCTAATTCTTTTGAGTCTGATGGTGATAGGGTAGATGAACCAGAGGTTGAACTGATAGGTGAAATGATGCAAAATGAGTTAGACCACTTACTGGGCTCAGTTTTTTAGGGTTTAGGAGATGATTTTGATAGTAACAGTGATGAGGATTTGAATAATAACGTGGGTTATGATGAATATGGGAATAAAAAGTACCCTTTGTTCAATCTTCAAATTGATATGAGGAACCCTATATTGATAAAGGGTTTGGTTTTCCCTAGTAGAGATATTTTAAAAGATGCAGTTAAACAATATAGGGGGATAAATAGGGTAGTAACCAAACTAACTAGGAATGACAAGCTTAGGGTGAAAGCAGTCTGTGTACCTAGTTTTCCATGGACGTTATGGGTGTCCAAATTAAATCCCAAGGATCCAATGGATGGGAGTTGGCAAGTTAAGACCTTAGTCAACCACCATAAGTGTGGCAATGTAATGAAAAATAAGAATATTACTTCAAAGTGGATGGCTAGGCATTATTTACACAAATTTCAAGTTGATCCCAACTATTCCTTAACATCTTTACGAAATGATATTAGGGTGGATTTTGGAACAATTGTGTCTTGGACTAAATATATGAGAGCTAAGATTAGGGATCTAGAACTAGTTCTAGGGAATCACAAAGCCCAATATGCCAATATATACAATTATTTACTTGAGTTAAAGAAAAGCAACCCTGGTACAACAACCATATGTAAATTAGACTGTAGGCTATTTTAAAGGCTTTATTTCGTCTCTGTCTACCAAAACAACCGGAAATGTTTTAAAAAAAAGTAGGCATACGATGTAAAAAGTTCACGCCCATCTTTATCTCTAAAGATAGGGTGCCCTAACCACCCAACAACTATTCCATCCCCGTTGTCCATTGAACCTATTCTGAATAATCCTCCTTTTGCCGGATTATTGCCAATGTAATCATAAAAAACTAATTTTTCAAGAATTTTAGACCAAGCTTCTGATAAACTTTGATTTTCGGCTAACCCAACACTAACCCTTCAATATATTTCTTGCTGGAAGTATCCTTGATCCTTTTGCTAACGAGTAGGACCAAGATGGGGGTAGTTGCTGAACCATACCACATAGTTCCGGCAACAACAAAAGCTGCAAAAAAGACAACAACTATACTACTGGAAAGGACGATTTCAATATTTCCCATACATAATCTTTTGTATAAACGTCGGGGAGGGCAGACACTAAGATGGACTAAGCCCGCTAATATGCCCAATGTCCCTGCTACAATATGATGAAAGGCTATTCCTCTTGGAACAAAAGGATCAAAACCTTCTACGCCCCACGTCAGATTTACAGGTTGGACCTTGCCAGTTAGTCCATAAGGGTCCGACACCCATATTCCAAGACCATACAATCCTGTCACATAAAATGCGCCAAAGCCAAAGCAAGCCACTCTTGAGAGAAATAAATGAATTCCAAAAATCTTGCGCAAATCCAAAGAAGCTTTTTCTGTGTGCTCATCACAAAAAATTTCTAGATCCCAATATACCCAATGCCAGATAACTGCCAAGAAGTAGAAGCCAGAAAACACAATATGGGCTCCGACCACACCTTCGTAACTCCAAATACGCGGATTTGTTACAGTCTCCCTGTAATACTCCAACCGCCCTATGAATTGGTTATTCCTAAAATAGCCATGATGGGTATAACGAACATACCTTGTCTCCACATTGGATCAAGAACGAGATCGGAGGGATAAAAAACGGCTAATTCATATAGAGCCATTGAACTGGCCCAACTAGAAACCAGAGTCGTATGCATTATATGAACAGAAAGTAAGCGGTCGGGATCATTCGATATGATAGTATCAACACGATACCCAGGCAAACCCATGGAAATGCCCATTTATCAACAAAAAGTAGACACTATGTAACTTTATTGCATTGGAATACCTCCCCTTTTCGGTGGATTCTTTCAGAGAAAGGATTAATATTTGTTCAATGCCATTAGTAATTAAGGGAATAATTTTGCTTAGAAGAAAAAAAGAGAAGCAGATCTATTCTATACTCGATAAGTATCAATACGCAATAGGGGTTGATCCTATTTTTTATGAATGAACGCATCCCTATTTGTTCGTCATTCAATTGACCTATTGGTAAGAATTCTCTTTCATTCATTCTGTCTTTCTTTATTTTATGGCCTTATTCTATCTATGTATAAAATATGAGGCCAATATTATTAAGACCATTATTACACTTCCAGATCAAAGTGAAGTATAGTATTTGATTCTTTTTCTTTCCTTTAATGCCTATTGGTGTTCCAAAAGTTCCTTTTCGAAATTCGGGAGAGGAAGATGTAGTTTGGGTTGATGTATAGTGCGACTTGTCAAATATATTGGGTCATATGGGATTCCCCCGTTCTCTTGCCCAATCGAGATCTCCTCTGTTTTGCCCAAAAAAGATTGATTAAATTATCAAAAATTTGTAGCGTGAAGTGTAATGAAGTGCAATTAAAGATCCATTTCATTTTTTTTTGGATATCCAGATTAATATTTTCAATTAGAATGATTTATGGTTGGCTTGGTTGGACCGAAAAAATGAAGCATCCAGGCTCCGTTTAGAAAAAACCCAATTAGTAATACATTTATGATTACCACCTATATCATATCATAAATCATTTTTATTTACAAATTCGAAATAGAAATAAGAACGATTTCAAACTATTAATCAATCGAATAATATGATAAATACGTTGAATATTTGGTGGAAAACATGAAAGAAAAGGAATTAAATTAAAATAAAAAAGGAAATGAAATCATAGCAAAAAGATGTGGTATTGGGTCATTTGTCCTATATGCGCAAATCAAAATCGGGCGGATCTTTACTCGAAGTAGAGCATAAACCTTGAAAAATTGATGAAACTCATTCAGGAACAAGAAAATGACATCATGATTTGGATTGAATCCCAATGAAAAAAATAGATCAATGAAAAGTTTGTGCGATAAGTTTAGCGGATTTTTTTTCTATATTATAGATTATAGGAAAACGGGCCAAAACTATATATTATAGATTATAGGAAAACGGGCCAAAACTATCTTTCTTTAATTTCATTTTATTTAAAAAAATGTAAGAAAAATCCCCTTCATTAGAAATTAGAAGTTAGAAAAGGCACACTAGAAAAAATGAAGGATGGCTGGAATCTACGCATTGATTTTTTTTTTGCAATTTTTGTTGAACCGTATGCATCAAAAGGTGCCTGTACGACTGCTAAGGGTTGCAATTTTATCCTAATCAACCGACTTTATCGAGAAAGATTAATTTTTTTAGGCCAAGAGGTTGATATCTAGATCTCGAATCAACTTATTGGTCTTATGGTATATCTCAGTATAGAGAATGATACCAAAGATCTGTATTTGTTTATAAACTCTCTTGGCAGATGGGTAATACCTGGAGTAGCTATTTATGATACTATACAATTTTTGCAACCAGATGTGAATACAGTATGCATGGGATTGGCTGCTTTAATGGGATATTTTCTCCTGGCCCGAGGAGAAATTACCAAATGTCTAGCATTCCCTCACGCTCGGCGCCAATGAGTTTTTTTAATTGATGGAAAGAAAAAAGAAGACGCCTTCGCCATATGAAACATGAATTAGTAAGTAATAATAGCATGTCACTTTGAATTTGATATGAATTTTTTTGATTTCTTTTTTTTTCAAAACATTAGATTATGTATCGAAAGAGTAGTATGAGAGAAAGGGCATTTCAATTTTATCTTAGCTTTCATGGGCCCATCTCAATCACAAAATTTTTTCTTTTCACACGGAGGCTATTAACAATATTTATAACAATATTTATGTTATAAAATAAAAGAGTCTGAAAAAAACTATTTTTTCGTCTTTTTTGAAAAAAACTTTAGGATTCTTTGAATTACGATTGAAATAAATATATAAAGCAACAGAGCCATCATAGTATTTTTGAACTTTTCGAAAAAAAAGAAAAAAGAAGGGTGGTAATTGGATTATTTAGTGATCTGGGTCTAATAAACGCTCTCTGTATTTTCTCTTTTTCTTTTTTCGATGAAAGATAAAAGAGAATTCATTGTAAAGCCGTATGCAATGCACAAAAAATGCCTGTATGGTTGTTCAATTCTATCTTTTTTTTCTTATTATTCTTTAGCTATTTTTAGTTATTCTTCTCGCCTCATTATGTGAGTTAGAAGACCTTTTATTATGTTGTATCATCAGGGTAATGATCCATCAACCTGCTAGTTCTTTTTATGAGGCACAAATAGGAGAATTTATCCTGGAAGCGGAAGAACTACTGAAAATTTGCGAAAGCCTCACAAGGGTTTATGTACAAAGAATGGGCAAGCCCCTATGGGTTGTATCCGAAGACATGGAAAGAAATTTTTTTATGTCAGCAACAGAAGCCCAAGCTCATAGAATTGTGGATCTCGTAACTGTTAAAGAAGTTAAATAACAAATAGCAATAGCAACGATTTAACACCAATCCATAATTTAATTAAGATTGATTTAATCCTTCTTCATTTCCTTGTTAACTTAAGCCTAAGGGGTTAATATTTTATTAATCTATTAAATAGAAAAAGAAGTAATTCAGAATCATCTGGTTAGGATCGATCTAAACCAATCTATTATGTATATGATTCAGTATGCCAACTATTAAACAACTTATTAGAAATGCAAGACAACCAATTAGAAATGTCATGAAATCCTCTGCTCTTGGGGGATGTCCTCAGCACCGAGGAACATGTACTAGGGTGTATGTGCGACTTGTTCAGATCATGGGCTGAGAACAAAGAAATAACTTTTTCAATATCAACGATCCGTACCAGTGAATAGAATGGGGTTCGTCCGTTTTCACTATCTAAAAAAGATAGATCTACCATATCCTTCTATTGTGTATGAAATTTATGGTTTCCATTGGCACAAATCCAATCTTGGAATTTAAGATGAGAATAAATTCCCTATTGGTAGCAAATGCTTATCCATTAAGCGGGGAAAATCCTATTTAAAAAGCAAAAAGATTATGTTTCGACTCTTGCAAAGAATGGACTAACAGGGTCAGCTGCCCAATTAATCCTCATCCTTATATACCGTTACTGTATAAGTAGATCTCATTGTGAAAGATCTATTACTGGAAAATTTATGAGTAGTGCCGAAAAGTGTGAACTGTACAAGTTACCAATTAAATGAAGGAATAAGCTCTGGTGTATAGAGAGGACCTCACCGTTTAAGAAGTAACCATAGAAACGATGGAACCCACTATTTATTTATCCATTTCTATTTACTCCTTTATTTTAGTCAATATGCTTTTTTTTATGCCTAGTATCGATACAATTTCTTATTTCAAGGTGAAATGAAATGCCTAAAAAAAAAAGAAAAATCGTGGTCGGGACGGTTAGAGTAGCAAAAGCCATTAGAATTTTTATTTTATACATTGGAAGAATCCGTTTTGTTATTAATAGACTAGAAAAGAACAACTGAAAGAAGGAATTAGTTATTCATCAAAATTTCTTTTATTCAATGACCAGAATTAAACGGGGATATATAGCTCATAGACGTCGAAAAAAAATTAGTTTATTTGCATCAAGCTTTTGAGAGGCTCATTCAAGACTTACTCAAACTATTACTCAACAAAGAATAAGAGCTTTAGTTTCGGCTCATCGGGATAGAGATAGGAAAAAAAAGGGATTTTTGTCGTTTGTGGGTCACTTGAATAAATGCAGTAATTCGCGAAATGGGGGTATCCTATAGTTATAATAGGTTAATACACAATGTGTACAAGAAATAGTTGCTTCTAAATCGTAAAGTACTTGCACAAATAGCTATCTCAAATAGGAATTGTCTTTATATGATTTCCAACGAGATTAGAAAGGAAGAAGATCGGAAGGAATCCAACGAAATGCTTTAAATAAAATGGGGTTCCCTCGAGAATGAACTCGGGGAAGGTAGAGTAGAAATTAATATGATAAAAAATTCTAATTCTGATAAGGTCATCAAAACAAGATGAGCGAAGTCGCTCACTAAAAAAAGGATTTATTTTCTTCCCCAACCAGATTCGATTCTTTTGAAGGGGTAAGCCTATTTATTTCTGGTTCTAAGAGCAGTAGTTCTAGTGGTCGACTCGCTTCTTTCAAACTATTTCTCATTATTAAGAAAGGGTAACGAAGATAAAATACGAGCTTTTTTTATAGCAATAGTAATTAATCGTTGTTGTTTTAAGGTCAATCTATTTACTCGCCTAGATGATATTTTTCCTTGTTTACTAATGAATCGACTAATTAAACTCATGTTTCTATAATCAATTCGATCCCCCGATTGGATCGGGGGCAAACGCCTACGAAAAGATCGCTTGGATTTAAGAAAGAGTCGCTTGGATTTATCCATGATTTCTTTATTCCTTATTTCGAAAAAGAATCCTATCCCTATCTCTATTTCTAAAATCCTATTTTGAAAATTCAAATTATAGGATTAATATTATAAATAGGATTTGGTTTGTTTATTTTAAAATTTTATTATTATTTATCATTTAAATATATAATTTAAATATATATAAATTAAAATATATTAATAATATATAAATAATATTAATAAGATAATAATATAGAAAGAAAATATGCATTATATATAACCAATTATATGCGTTATATATAACTAATTATATACTTATACTTAATATATTATATACCTAATGTCATATTTTCATATTCTCGGGAAGTGGTGACATACGAGCACTTGATTTGATTTATTTCTTTATCTCCTTGTGAATTGTATGTTTGTAACAATAGGGACAAAATTTCTTCAATTCCAATCGACTGGGCATATTGTGTCAATTTTTTGAGTAATATACCTGGAAATACCCGTTGATTCCTTAGTAATGCTGTTTCGAACACAATTGGTACATTCCAAAATAATCGTTACTCGAACATCTTTACTCTTGGCCATGGACCTCCTTTGAGTTTTTAATTCACCCAACTTTTCTATTTTCCAATCAAAAGCGAAGAAGAAAGGAATGAAAAAAAAAAGAAATAAAAGTTGCTAACTCAAAACCAAATCTTGAAAGATTTTGTTGCAATCAATATAGTAAATCAATATAGATTTATAGTAATAGTAAATCTATAAGAATAAGTAATACAACGATTTTGAACTCTATTTAGAATCAAACCACCGTACGGTATTTTATTTAAGTATCTTGTAGGATACTGCTATTCCAGCCACATTTCTCTTTTCGCTCTCCTAGTAATTAAATTGAAGCTTGAACCCAAGTTTCGGTGATGTTGAATCTACTTTTTTTGTTCTACCTTCCTTATTTATTTTATCTAATTCTTATCTAATTTGAAAAAAAAACAAAAAAGGGCGAGAGAGTAGTCACAGATATTTGATTGTATCTCGATCTAATCTTTTCCACCCCGTCCCGCGGCAATAACTAGAATTAAAAAAAGGGAACGTTAACGCATTCGGGAAGAAACGATTGATCTCTATCAATAAACCCACTAAAGAACCAAACCAGAGAGTACTTAGTACCGGTGCTACGAAAATATATGTTTTTAGATCTCGCATTTAAAATCCTCCTTCTTTATCGTATTACATTATGGTAATACATATATAATATCATGTATGTGTGGTTAAAGACCACTTAGATTTTTCTATTTGTACCCGGAATTCCTAATTCAAAATTCAAATTTAAATGTACAATGATTCGATATATAAGATTTTCCCTTTCTTAAAACAACAAAACAAAAGAGGTCTCTTTCCGCTTGAGAATTCCCGCTAAAAATATTCCTTTATTATTCATTATATGGTTGTTATATGATATGAAACCAAAAAGAGTAAATGGAAAGATCCGTTTTGTATATCAATAGATGAAATAAGGGTGTGGAAAACAAGACAGGGATTCTCTACAATGACATTGTAGGCCAATTGAAAGGGATATAGCGTAGCTTGGTAGCACGTTTGTTTTGGGTACAAAATGTCACGGGTTCAAATCCTATCATCCCTACCTATTACTTCTCCTTTGAGCGATGTGAGGAGTCGTTTAGATTGATTAAAATTAAGCATACATAATCTATCATTTTCTCATATTATATATGATATATGATAGTACAGTTGTGCGCGATGTATTGGGGTTATAAAATAAAAGAATCCTCTTTTTTATAGTCTTATTTATTATGATAAGAAAGCGCTCTTAGTTCAGTTCGATAGAACATGGGTCTCCAAAACCCAATGTCTTAGGTTCAAATCCTACAGAGCGTGATTCCGCTCTTGTTAGGTCGAAAATTACACCGAACTAAAAAAACATTGAACAGCAATTCAAATTTGACCTCCTTGGATTAAATTATTAAATTAAAATTATTAAATAAATTGAAATTCAAAAATTTAAGAATTAAAGGAGTCAGTCAAAAAAAGGTATGTTAATTAATCAAAGGTCCAACTGATCACCACGTCTGTATTGTAAATATGCGGTTACGAATAATCCAGACAAAGTAATAGGAATTAGGCCTAAGAAGATTCCATATAGAAAAATTTCAATCATTTCAATTTATTTGAAAGGAGAAAAAGAAATGTAATATCTATCCCTAAATATTAATTTCTATTGCCCATGAATATCAACACCTAATAATTGATAATTAACATGGTAAGGAGCTATAGAATATATGGAATAGGACAGAAAGCTTTGTTTTTTTGAATTGTTCGTTCATTGAATTAATTTTCAAATAAGTTGTATCTTACTCAGACCAATAAGTTCTTTTTATAAAGCACTTACCTAAGTTTAAATTTTTAAACGAGAGGGGGATAAGCAAAAATACCAATTGAAATAATAAGTTCAAATGAAATTTTTTGCTTCATCAATCATTATAAACGGTATTCACAAAAATAGAGCGGCATGACAAGAGTAGAAAAGAAAAAGAAATTGATCCAACATCTTTGTAGTTAGGTCAAGAAAAAACCTTTGGATCTAATACAAGAATACAAGAAAGGCCGCCTCACAAATATTGATTAGTAGAAAAAAAATTTATTCCTTGCTCTTTTTTTTTTGTCTATATCTAATACTATCGACTACTCTTACTTGTTACTAGACGACTAAGAAATTCCTTAAAATAAAAAAAGAGGACTTCAAAAAAAAATAAAACCTCTTGTGCAACTACGAAAAAAAGTCAATTTTTATATTTCGCATCTAATTGACTTGCGAAAATATGATAATTTCCTTCATGAATTATTATAAACCAACTCATTGGATTCACGGGTTACCTGATATTTCGTTTCTAGGCCTAAGCCAATACCTCCAGGAATTTGAGGAATTTTCTATTGCATGATACCTGGTTATACATCGACAAGCAAGAAGAAGAAAGAAATTATCTAGCACTTCACGTTGATATACTGTTTGAAATTGCACTGCTGTGTCAGAAGAAGGATAGCTATACTGATTCGGTATACTCTAAAAATACCTTTGGTACAATATTGACGATCTCACAAAGATTGAGTTTCGGTGAATTCCCATTTATTGATCCTATCTTTTACGAAATCGATCCCTTACAAGAATATGTGGAGCTTGGCATGTCTGGAAGTACAGGAGAACATTCTTTTGCTGATATTATTACCAGTATTCGATACTAGGTCATTCATAGTATTACTATACCTTCCCTATTTATCGCGGGTTGGTTATTCGTCAATATAGGTTTAGCTTATGATGTGTTTGGAGGCCCTCGTCCAAACGAGTATTTTACAAAGAGCCGACAAGGAATTCCATTAATAACTGGCCATTTTTATTCTTTGGAACAACTCGATGAATTTAGTAGATCTTTTTAGGAGGACCCAATGACCATCTATACTCGCATAAGATCATTTCAGTGGGTGCAAATCAGGTTGGTAAACTGGTTGTAAGAGAATTATAGGGTTAGATGGGTGTTGGCTGAAGGGATATTAAGGTGGACATTTGCTTGATGCTGTTGGGGTTGATGCCAATGATTATATATATTCAGTGTCATTTGCTGTAGTTATGAGTGAAAACAAACATTCATGGTTTTGGTTTCTTGAGCTATTACAGAGGGATTTGGAGATCGACAACTCCTATAATATATGTTTCATGTCTGACAAACAAGAGGTATTATAAAGTCATACTATACCCTAAATTGTTTATATAAATATGGTTGCTTATCATGTTGTTTTAATTGTTTTACAGGGTCTAATAGAAGCGATTTATGTATTGTTCCCTATTGATGAAGCAAGAAACTGTGCCAGACATCTTTACAACAACTTCAAAAACATGAAAGGATTTAGAGGCCAAGCTATGCGTCTCACTTATTGGAAAGCTATTAAAGCAAATTTTCCAAGACAATTTGAAGAAGCAATGTCTAAAATGAGGTCACTATCAGAATCTACTGAGGCTTGGTTGCGTGGCAAGGATCCAAAGACTTGGTCAAGAGCCCACTTCTCAACCAGATGCAAATCTGATCTACTACTGAATAACAACAGTGAAGGTTTCAACAATTATGCAAATCTAACTATTTATCACATGTTGTATAATTGTTGTTGGAGTTATTTAAGGACTTGCTCTCCTTGTAGATAATTTTAGAAGCTAGAGATAAACCAATCTTAACGATGTTGGAAATAATTAAAAGAAAAGTCATGACTAGGTTGGTTTCTATGAGGAAGGCTCCTGAAAAGTATCTTAGACCTTTATGTCCAAGGATACAAAAGAAGATGTCTGAAATTGTTAGTCAATCCAATAAGTATGTTTTGCTAACTCTTTTGTACTTAACTTGAATTTTGTTACTTGGATGCAAAAGTTTTAACTTTAAAATGTTACTTTGTTTGTAGTCTATAGCCAGTATATGTTGGAAACGAGAAGTATGAGGTAGACTGTGGATTAGGCAACAAGCATGTGGTTGACCTCCTTAACTCCTCTTGTTAAAACAAAAAATGAGACTTGTCAGGAATCCCATGTAAGCATGCTATTTCTTGCATGCAACTACCGGCTGTGAGCCCTGAAACTTATGTCAACACATGTTATACTATCACTACCCAGTTGAATATTTACAGCCACTTGATTAACCATGTAAAAGGTAATAACCCTAAAACCTTAAACCTTTATGAAATATTACTTATTTGTAAAATGTGTTTGACATCGTTAAATTTTTGCGTATTGGTCCTATGCAATAGGAACATGTGAGGGACATGGAACCCATTCTTCCTCCCATGATTAAAAGGCCCCCAGGAAGACCCAAACAAATAAAGAGGAGGGAAGTTAATGAAGCAAGAAAAAGTGGACCAAAATTAAACAAGACAAGACAGCAAGCTAACTGCACCAAATGTGGCAAACCAGGCCATAATACAAGGACTTGCAATGGTATTGTTGGGGGAAACCAAATGGCAAACCAATCATCGAGCCTACAAATTTTGAACCAAGCCACTTCAATGGATAACACATCAAGCCAACCACCCTTAAGCCAACAAAGCTCAAACCTTACAGCAAATTTTAGGGCCAAATTACCTTTCAAAAGGAATGGTCTACTTGGTTAACGAACAAAAGTTAGATGGATGCCAACTCAACAGATCAATGACTCCATTCCGACAGAGCTATCACAATATGAAAAATGCCCAAGGATGGATCAATTACTTTAATTGAATTGGATTTCATTTTTTTGCACAGTTAGGAATATATTTAGTTTGAGGAAATTTGTTTTGTGGACAAATATTATATATTTTTGGAAGGGTTGTTTAATCATGTTAACAATAGTTAGATTATACATTTTGTCTTAATTTAGGGTTTACAAATTTTTTTTTGAAATGTTAAACTATTGAATAATTACTTGAGAAATGATTGCATATCCATAGGATAAGTAAACAATTTACATATATCTGTTACTACCATAATAGAGTTCCAAGGACTATTAAATGATTACAACAAAGGAATCAAATAGGTAAAATAGCAAATAAGCTGATTTCACTTGATTACAGTTACAAGTTACACAAATCTGCTTTAATTACAATGTAATCAATGCTTTCTAACTTTTAGGGGTACAAAAGTTAGAATATGTGAGCAATGAAATCTTTGAAGCTTTAGTTATGAAGTATGCATATATGGTCATTTTTTGGGCCAATCAATGTTGTATATGTCACTTCTATTATTTGGTGTACTCTTGCATTATGGTTAATAAAATCTAATGCTGCAATCGTTTGTATGGATAATGTAACAGGAAAGGAGTTATATCATTAGACTTTTTGTACAAGAGGCTATGAATATGATGTATGTCAATACTCAAGATACCGTAGTTTCTGATTATTCATATTGGTTTTATTGGTGAATATTACGTTGCATTTTAACATGTTAATACCATACTCGAGTCTAAATGTTGTATGCATTTATGGAGTCATATTATTTTAACATGATATTTGATTTCTATTCCAGGATGTAGCTTCAGCCATTGTTACCATAAGACCTCCTCACTGGGTCCTATAATGGAAAAACTATCACTGTCCCCCGAGAAGTATGGAAGTGGACGACAATTCTAGATTCAGACAATGGATGACCGAGCTCTTTCACCAGATGTGCAAGAGAAACTAGTAAGAGAGAACCCACCAGAAGGAGTTTACAAGATTAAAGGGAGTGATCATTGCCCATTCTTCTCAAAGCTTCAGTCACTTCACAAAATTTTAATAGAAATTGTTCAGATTCCTTAGCTTAATTTCAATAAATAAGAGAAAAGAAAAGGACCATATTCTTTAACTTTTATTTCTATTTGTCTCATAGAACACAACTATTTGTTCATTGTGCGGCTCTTAAATTGTTATATGTCGTTGTTGTATGTACAACTACCTTTCTGTAATTATATCTTTTCTTGCAGTAAAGAGAAAAGTTGTTATACAATTGCATCCTTGTAATTTACATTTTCTTCAGGCAATGCATTGACTGAATCAATCCATTACAGATACACTAACCATTTTTTAATGGAATATTATGTCCATTGCTTCCACTAAGTATGCTACTTTTCATTTCTCCTCGAGTTAACTAAAAGATCCTATACAAAAGTGATATATATTAACTTCCTTATTTCTTGCAAATTCAATCATAATAACTATATCCCAAACCTATAGATACTTCCAAGTACCAAATATTTATGTGCAGAAGCATTACTACCTTCGCTGGGATTACAGGAGGCCCGTGCAGATTGTAACACAGAGGGTGTGAAGCGATTCTCACTAGCTTTTGGAACATCAGGACAATGAAGAGGGGACCATATTTCATGATCAGGTCTATCCTTATTTCTTGTACGTTTTTCATGCTTCTCACTTCCAGAACCTGAACCATACAGTGCCTTTTTTCTGAACTTGTCATTTGAAACAATTTTTGTATCAAAATCACATTCCAAAGAAGTAATATCATTAGAGACACGACCATTCAAACCCAATCGTGAATTCGTAGGTCGCAAAGGTTTCTTGACATTGTCTAGATTCATAGTTTCAGTTTTCTGCTAAGCCTAGACAGCTACTGAAGATTGATTTTGGCCCATTTCATTACTTGAAAGTATGCTTCTTATTAACTTTCCAGTAGCCTCCTGTTGTTGACGTTGTCTCGCAGCAGTTGAACTAGGTGAATTTGCTATAGAAGATGATGCACCTTGCTGTTCTGATTCACCCTCAGAGACCTAGGAAATTTAAAACAAGAATCATAGTTTGCATTCAATAATTTGAAAAATGAGGGCAATTCAAAAACCAGCAGCACTAGCACATATAAAACACATAACAATGAAGTAGAATAAAACTTGAATACAGTTAACAATGGATGAGTGAGGGGAAATGAGACAAACAAAAGGCAAACATCTTACATGAGGAGCATTTAGATCTTTTGGTTTTAGAATGATCTTTTTCTTCACAGAATCGGCAAAAAAAGTGATTCCAGTTACAATACTATCAATGCCACGGACTACAATTCAACTAATTAAGCAAAAATATGTGGGTAAATAGATGAAAAAGATAAGTTAAACACCAAAACAACATTCAACCCAAGTATTTTCATATATCACCAACTTCAAGTCGAATGAAAGAAGATAATCCAAGTACTAAGTAGATAAAACTAATAACATAGAAATATAATTTAAAGAAAACAAAAGCTACTAACCAATTAGCTCTGAACCAAAACTTACCCAAGACAGAAAAAAAAAGATTGCAAGGTAATTCAGCTCAAAATCAGCAGTAAGAAAGAATAATATGGAATACCCACAAAGAGATTGTGAACATACAAGTTGATTCAAATTAGAAAAAATTTGATTGAGAAACCAATTATTCAAGAACTGTGAAAATACTAGAAAATATAATGAATAGGAACAAGAACAGTGAAAGTAACAACCCTTTTCTGAAAAATTTACAATTAGCTTGAATGAAACAGATTCATGAAAACATGTTTTTGGTTGCATTTTATGGGATGTCTACCGACGCAAAATAAAATACATGTTCACAAAAAAATTTAAAAAGTTGAAGAAAATATCAAGAATTTTAATTTAGGGTTTTCATTAAACAATAAAAAATCCAACCTTTTGTTTTTCAATATTGAATAAAAGAGATAGAGGAATGCAAAGAAGACATACCTGTACCCTCCATTGAATCAATCTTTATGAAGTAGTCAATTTGATTTAAACTATTTTGATCTTAATAATAGTTTTCCTATCAAATGAAAAAAAACTAAAAAAGAAGAGACGAAAGAAAAATTAAAAAGAGTAGATGAACAGTTTTTTCACTTAAGGTTTATGTTTAAAATTTTAATTAATCAAATTTATTTAATTAAAAATTTATTTTCATCCCCTTCAGAAATCCAACTACCACATAGGATTATCGTTAGAGAGATAACGAAACTTAACGGTAGAGTGATCACTTCGTAACAAAATAATAACATAAGTGGCTAAAACGTAATATTTCAAACATAGGTGATTAAAATGTAACCTCAGGCAAACAAAAGTGACTATTTTTGTAGATTACCCACAATTTTATTATCTATCTCTCTATCTATAATCTATTAATAATTGAAATAAACAAGTCAGTTTGCAACTTGTTTAAATTGTTGTCTAAACGGGGTGTTCAGACACGAATTTGATTAAAACAATAAATTAAAATGTAAACATTGTAAATAAAGAGAGATAAGCACACAATGTTTATTAATGTAATCCAAAACAATACTACTCTGTAAAGCCTTGCTCGATGAATGGTTTATTCAACAATCGGTCCAACCTCCTATTGGCTAAAACCCAATATACCTTTACAAAAGAAACAATTGCAACCCCAACCTGTTACAACGATTCACCCAAAAACTTACTTACAAATAATTTAATCTCCCAAAAATAATGCCTATGAAATGAGTGCTAAAGTACAAAGAAAACTCAATAGAAAGAATGACTGCAAATCAACGTAGCACTCCCTTAACCGATGCATCTTCATATGCAAACCAACTACCAAATTATAGGTTCAATATGGAAGTTCAACCCATCAACACAAGTAGAGATAACAAAACCTTTAACAACATAATAATCTAGGATAAATAACCTTCAAATCTTATCCCATGATAAAGCTTGATAACCATAATTATATCAACACATAAGTCACCTGGGATAAAGACTAAAGGATAAGTATAAGCTTAATTTATCCAATAAGGTAAGTTGATCAAATCTTCCTTAAGCCATTTTTGTCTTTATTTTTAGTCCTTTTGAGATGTCTTGTAATAAATTCTTAAAATGATTTTTATCAATATAGTTTTTTCTTGGTATCTTTGATTAATTTAGTGTTTATTTTATGAACCTACAAAATACTTATAGTTTGATATAGAATAAATTGTCCATCATTTTTTACCGATGCATTTAACCGGATCGATAATCAATATTTCTTTTTTCATTAATTCTCTAAGAGTTAAATCCTTTTGAATCATTAAAATATCCAGATTCATTTCTCCCCGTTGAATAGAGGATATAACAATTTTGTTCGGATTTATCAGTCTAAGCTAGAGGCAATATACTTTGATATTATTGATTATTCTTTGATTTACAGAATCATCCCATCTCAATTGAAAATGCAAATACCTTTCTAGGAAGAAATCAAGCTCTACTTTCGTGTTCCTCTTGTATTGCTTTTTCTTTCTACGTTTTTTTTGTCTGATTTATCATAATCTTCTTCAACATCTTTTTCCTGGTTTCAGAGAATGGATTTTAAATTTCCTTGTTTTTGTACATTTGATACAAGACCCCCCAGTTTAGATCATGGTTTGAAATGGACTAAAATTTGTCTTGGAGTTTATTTGCTTATGGTAAAATCATATGTGAAGGCCCAAGTAAAAACGTCAATATCTCAGAACACTTGGTTGTCTCAAAGGTCTTGTCTAAATAGATTGTTTAAACAGGTTTGTCTAAATGGGTTGTTTGAACAAGAGTTGAGTCATCGATTTTGGACAGCCTTGGTCCTATTAATGACTTATAATCACAAGCAAACCTTCTCATTATGATTTTATATTTGTTTTGACCTTAGTAAAATCTAGTAAAACATGACTCGAATACTCGAGATCCATCCAAACAGAACTAAAAAACACATAAGTGCTAGCTACCCTACCACATCCCTCTAGCACAACCAAATTGCAAATAAGCGCATCCATCCAAACAAAACCATAGAACACTGTAGTGCTAGGCCTGAAAGAGTTAGAAACTACATGTGAATGCAGGGCCCGAAGGTAATAGAGAGTGCATAGAATAGGTGTAAAGCCTAAAGGCAACATAACTCTAAATAAAAAAAAATCCAAGTACTCATATATCTTTATTGACATGGCAACTGTATCCTAACTATTTCACTAAGTTTACTAGGGCACTTTAAAGTTGCATATAACATATATCAATTAAGACCATTAACGTTTTTATCATTTAGACAATGATATTATCAAAGTTTCAAAGCTTCTTTAGACAATTTTTTGTCTAAACACACGTAATGGCACACTAAGTGCCTAACACACATACATCTCTTACCAAAAATCATCGTAGGCCTTAAATTCACATTTATTGTTCTAACTATGCTTCCAAATGATCATTTATGATCATTTCTTTCATTTATCAACATTTTTCGTAACAAAATCTAAGAAAGTTTTTATAGCCTCACATTACCAAATTTCAAATTTCATAATTACACATATGTTTCCACATTTTAGTTCACATTTAATAAAGTGTTATTTTATCGACACTTACATGGTTAGCAATTAACTCACCAAATTTTACCATAAAGTCATATTTGCCAAAATTTCTATATTAATACCATATTTCACCAAATTTTCCAAGTCACTTTAGAAGTTATCCATGACAATCAAATTCTCCTACCTCATTATTAGTCTATTTTGGTACATTTTAATTAAGGCTTATTAAACTTTACTATTTCACAATAATCATGCTAACACGTTATTAAGTCATGGAGAATTATACCTATTCATTATATAGCCATTTTCATATTCCTCACACAATTTCATTTATCTCTAAACATATTAGTATAGGAGAAGCAAGATTATCCAAGGGTATTTACCTTTTAGACATGCAACGATCAAAGATTAACTTTCTAGCACCTTGAGTCTTCTTCCACACAATCTTGAAAACTCCATTTCCATAATTTCCAATTTTTGTCTTAAATAAAAATATAAAAAATATTAATCTTCAAGCTTTCATAGATTTCCATAATTACCAATATTTATGAAGATTTCTCTCTCTAGCTTCTATTTTCTCTCTCTAACTCTATGAAAAGCCTTGTTAAAATTTGAGGAAATTATGGTGGAAAACTAGTATAGAGGTTGTTTTCTAGGAGATTTGAGCAAAATCTCAAAGTTTGGGTGTTGGATCTTTAAGAAATTTGAAGAGAAAAGTAAAGAAAATGAAGAAAAAAAAGGGAATGTAACAACTCAATTTCAGTGGTGTCAGAAACAGTGGTTTCGGGACCACAATTCTGACGAGTGAATTAGTATTTTATTATTTATTTAATATCTATGAGTATCTATTAGAGTCGTATTAAAATTTGGTTAAGAAATTTTAACGTTTGGATAGTTAATTAAGTGAAAAGGATTAAATCGTAAAAGCTGCAAATGTTAGATTCTTTAAGCTAAAGGTGTTATTCTAGCTAGGAACAAGAGTGGAAGGCCTTATTGAATAATAATACCTTTAGTTGTGGTAGTGGGTAGTTTTGACTTGGTATATGGTGAAATTTAGTCTAAATTAAAAATCATTTTGGTAAATAGGTAATTAATACACTAAAACATATGACAAAGCTGAAATAATCATCATCTTCCTCCTATCTTTCACCCTAAAAATTGAAAAACCATAGCCAATGGAGGAACAAGCTTCGATCAACACATATTCAATTGTATGGTATGATATTTTGACCTGTTTTTAATAATTTTTATGTTTTTTAGTTCATTTTAGCTTAATCTAGCTAACCCAGGGGTCAATTTAGTTGATAGATTATTAAGGTTGGTTGTTAAATAGATGAATTTTGTTAAGTGATTTTTGATGATTTTAAGGTTTAGGGACTTATTTGTAGAAATGGTAAAATTTAAGGAAAATATGGTGAAATAATGAAAAAAATTGTACTGGACCCTAAGGAAAATCGACTAGCATAATGTTTGATTATTTATGGTTAATTTTCAAGTTTCGGGTTTAGGGACTAAATTGCATAAAAGTTAAAATACTAGGGTTAATTTTATAAATTCACATTAAAATGGACTATAAGCTTGAATTAATTAGTTTAAGCTATTTGAGTTATTTAATTGAATGAAATTATTATTTAGATCAAGACACAAATCAACCAAACTTGCATTGCGATAAAGTTAAGGTTTCGGATTAGTCATGGCTCTACTTTTGCATCCGTGTTAGTCTAGGTAAGTTCATATTTCCATTAAAGTATTTCATGTGATTTCATGATGTAAATTGATACCTTTAGTTACATATCTAAGAAATGGTGTTTGGATTTTCTTGATTGAGAAAAGGGAAAGACCATGATTGAAATATATCATGGCATTATACTTGAAAAGAAAAGACCATGGTTGAAAGATACCATGGCATCCCTGAAACAATGAAAAGGTTGAAATGGATATCAATTGAAATGATTTCAAATGAAAAGGATATCATTGGAATGGACTATTATGTACAGGTTTTAAGATTTGTTATGTGAATAAGCATTTTTGAATATATAAGAGTGTTTTGAAAATTATGTATGTTTTACGTAAAATAATTTTAGTAATTAACTTGTGTTTACACGAAATTTGAACTTACTATTCATGTTGTGCTTACATGTTGTATTTTTCTTGTAGATTTTGTGAAGCCTAGTAGATCGAAAGTTCAAGTTGGAGCATACACACTATCTATCTCTTCTTTGGTAGATGTTTTGAGTTGTTTTGGAACTTGGTTATATATGGCATGTATTAGGACTTTTGTTTGGCTTGTCTATGTTGTTTGTGTTCGATACTTAGTTTGGTGACATTTTGTGGTCATGTATATATATGTTTTTTTTACCTTGAGCAAACGAATTAGTTGCAAGTATTTCAGATCTTTTGCTTAATGTTCAAGGTGATGTATATATGTAAATAAGTTGTTTAGATGTGAATGGAATGTTTGAGTAGTTCTAAATATATGCACTTAGGGTGGTAGATGGAATTGTAATTATGGTTGATTGAAAAATTGGTTATGTGATTATTTTGCTCATAATGATGCTAAATAGCATTTGGTTTGGTGTTGGATAAGTGTTTGGTTTTGGTTCATTTTGGCTTATAAATTGTGGTGTCAAAGAAGGCACATTGGTTAGGCACATAGGTTGATTGATTTTTGGTATGTTTTGGATGTCTTTGAATGTGTTTTAACCATATGAAAGTATCTTGAATTGGTTTGGTTTGGTCCTCAAGCAATTGGGTTTAGGGTTTAGGGCAACTTTAACTCGTTTGCAAGTTAAACAAGTTGAAAACATATTATGTGATTTCTCTCTTCATTCCATGCCACCAGTAAAAGCTTTTCAAATCTCGATACATCTTGACACCTCTTGGATGGAGTGAGAAAGGTCC
Organism: Gossypium raimondii; assembly: GCF_025698545.1. Lineage (NCBI taxonomy): Eukaryota > Viridiplantae > Streptophyta > Magnoliopsida > Malvales > Malvaceae > Gossypium > Gossypium raimondii. Next base: position 28,227,323 of record NC_068570.1, on the reverse strand, counting down.
TTGATGAGCCTCTCTTAGCAAATTTTGTCTTAAATCATTTCCAGCCAACACATACATTCTTCCTATAAACCGTAGTTCACCATCTTAATGCAAGCTAAAGTTTGTTGCATTACCAGACATCATACGCTACTTAAATAAATCACACTGCACATCCTTCATTGCTATTCTAGAATTTGAGAGAGAAAAGTTGGCCTAACAGTTAACTCTGCCAATAATTATCCATCACCAACCATATTTACACTTGCTCGAAGAGATGTTAATGTTGCCACTGTTTTCTTGCTCAAAGCATCAGCCACAATATTAGCTTTTCCAGGGTGATACTTTATGGCCAAATCATAATCTTCAAAAGTTCCATCCAGTATTCTTTGGCGTAGGTTCAAATATTTTTCCATCATCAAATACTTCAAGCACTTATGATTAGGGAAAAAATGAACCCTTTTCCCCGTAAAGATAATGTCTCCATATCTTTAATGCCAAAGCCATTGTTGCCAGTTCCAAATCATGGGTTGGATAAATTCTTCTCATGTTGCTTGAGTTGGCATGATGCATACACCACAAATTTACCCATTTGCATAAGTACAAATCCAAGCCCATTCAATGATGTATCAATATAAATAGTATACTCTACCCCGGATTTTGGTTGAGCTAAGATAGGAGCTTTTTTTAAAACTGTTTTCAACTTTTCAAAACTCAAGGTTAACACAATACTTCCAAATTCGTACACCCAAATGAGGAAGATGAAACCCCATTGGCATTGCTATTTTTTAAATTTATGGGAAATAAAATCAACATAAGTTTAAAGGTGGTAAGAAATTTTGACCAAAACTCCTAGACAGAACTTCATCTAATGTAATTTTTAGTAAAATAACAAAGCTTTTGGAGAAAAAAGAATAAGGGAGAAAAGAAGAATGATAGAAGCTATGTTTTTTGTTGTGTGAAATATGATGAAGATAACCTCCTATTGATACTATTAGTTGAAGGGAAAAATAGTAAAAAATAGGGTACAAAGTTAAAATTGCCAGATACCGTTTTCTAAAAATAGTTCAAAAAAAGATATTTTCTGTTGACCATATTTTTTTTTATTTTCAGAAAAATACTACAGAAGTTTTATCCAAAAATAAACATGTTAACATAGATTGGGCCGGATGGCGACAGCGGCGCGCATGTGTTAGGCCTTTATCCCAATTGCTCAATGAGAGTAAGGAGTAAGGTTATATTTAAACCCTTTCATTATCCTATACACAATCAATGTGGCATTTCTTTAAATTACCCACATTCCACCACTAATGTAAAGAAATAAAGAATTTTGAAAAAACGGGAAAAAGAGCAATAGCGAAATTAGCCGCTTAAGTACTAGTATTGTTAGATTGGCACCAATACATAGTGAAATGATCAATTTTTATCTTAACAAATGAACGAATCTAGAATTTGTTAAAATAAGAGTACAATCATAACACACGAGTAATCTCAGGTCCAATTGAGTTTCGCGATAGATCAACAATTTAGCCAATATACCTTGGGATGTAGGTAAATGCTCTAGAAAAATAGCCCAACGTCTTTCATAAAAGATGGCTAATCCTTCCCACTTACGTAGGTGATTCCATCAAGTCTATCTCAGTATAGACCACCTGGACCAATGCTATGAAATCATTAACAACATTTAATAAGCTAAACCTCTCAGTTTAAAAATTCGGTGAATTCATTAAGTCTGTCTCACTAGGACCTTTCAAAGCCTGGGATATGAATTCATTAAGAACATTTAGTGGCTCATCTTATAAATTCAGTAAGTTTATCAAGTTTGTCTCAATAGGACCACAAAACCTAAGGCTATGAACTCACTAAGAGCACAAAGCTCATCCTTATATGCATACATTGTGCGGCATAAGGATAGGTAAATATGTACACTATAAGTCTATCTATGGTTTCGTTTGACCACATTGAACTTAAAAAACTAAGTTGGGTATCCATCATGAACTCCTTAACCAATGGGCTTAAGAACCATCCTCCTTGATAAATTAGGAACCATTTTCCTACATAACCTTTTGGTTAGTAGATCAGCTAGGTTCCTCTCAGATCTTATGTACTTCATGGCGAGTACTCCATTCTTTATTAAGTGTCTCACATATGCATGTCTTATTCATATATGTCTTTTCTTGCCACTATAAGCTTGATTTTGAATAACACTAATGGAAGCTTGTGAATCACATAACAAAGACACAGGTGGTGTAGGTTTTCCATATAAAGGAATCTTTGCAAGTAGATTCCTAAGCCACTCGGCCTCTTACCTGGCTAAATCAAAAGCTATAAACTTTGATTCCATGGTGGAGTAAGCAATACACGTCTGTTTAGGAGACTTCTAAGAAATGGCTGCTCCACCCAAAGTAAACACATAGCCACTGGTAGAGATGACCTCATCATTATCAAATACCTAGTTTGCATCATAATATCCCTCTAGGACTACAAGGTATCCAACAAATTGTAATCCCCAAATCATCGTAACTATAAGGTACTTAAGCAGATGCTTAAGAGCATTCCAATGTTCACTACTTGGGTTATCGGTATATCTACTTAGTCTACTAACAGCATAGGCAATATTTGGCTGAGTATGGTTCATTAAAAACAAAAGACTCCCAATAGTTTTAGCATACTCAGATTGTGATACTTTTCCCTTTATTCTTTTTCAGTTGTATGTTAAGGCCATAAGGATTTTTCATAGGGATTCAAAACTGTTAAATTTTTTCAACACTTTCTCAATATAATGAGACTGGTTTAAGGAAAATCCCTTATTTAATTTAGAAACCTTAGTCATTAAGATTACATCACCTCTCCCAAGTCAGTCATTTCAAATTTGGTTAAGAAGAAATTTTTTGTTTCCTTAATAGATTCTATGTGTGTACTAAAAATCAACAAGTCATCCACATATAGACTTATGACAACACAATCTAAACCAAAAAAAAAATTTAATACACACATGCATCAACACCATTGACAACAAAGTCATAACTAAGGATATTTTTGTGAAATTTCTCATATCATTTTTTTGGAGCTTGTTTGAGACTGTACATAGACTTCTTGAGTTGCGTAGTTTGTCTTTCTTCCCAAGTGCAACAAGGCCTGAAGATTGCTCTATATAGATCTTCTCATATAAATCATCATTCAAGAAAGTAGACTTCACATCCATTTGATGCACAAGTAAGTTGTGAATGGTAGCTAAAGCAAACAAAACACGTATGGTTGAGATCTTAGTAACAGGAGAATATGTATCGAAAAAAACAACTCCAAATTTTTGAGTAAATCCCTTTACAAATAGTCTTGCCTTGTACCTTTGGATTGATCTGTATGGTCTAAATTTCTTTCTAAAAACTTATTTATTACTAATATGTTTACAACATTTAGGCAAGTCCACTAACTCCCAAGTATGATTATACATAATATATTCTAGCTCATCATTAATAGCATCTCTCCAAAAACTAGCATCAATTGATTTTACAACTTCACCATATGTTTTTGGATCCTCATCTATCAGGAAAGTATGAGCAACAGGATCACTTATTGAGTCTAAGTCAACAATTTCAGTTATAAAAGATGTAAGGAAGTCAGGACCAAAACTAGTTGCAGATTTTTGTCTTTTACTCCTCTTAGGTTCTTTATCATATTAGCATCATTAGCATGTTTACTGGGAAAGGAAGAAGCATGTTCATCTAATTTTATGTCATGCATTATAACATATTTCTTTAAAGGAAAAATGTTTTCGAAGAAAAAAACATCTCTAGATTCACAAATAAAGTGATCGTGTAAGGACATAGATCTATATGTCGCATTGTTTAACTCATAACCAATAAAAACTCCATTAAAAGTTTTAGACCTGATGGTGTTTTTTTTTAAAGTAGGTAGACCTACATTAGCTAAGCACCCCCACACTATCTTAGGGGCATAACTTTTCCATAATTCATATGGGGTGCAGTCTAACTTTTTATGAGGCATCTTGTGAAGAATGTGGTTTGCATAAAGTATGGCCTCCCCCCACAAATTGTCAGAAAAGCTAGAGCTTATAAGTAAGGCATTCATCATTTCTTTTAAAGTTCTATTCTTTCTTTCAGCTATGTCATTTTGTTGTGGAGTATAAGGGGCAGTGGTCTTATGTATTATGTCGTGTTTCTCACATACTTCTAGGAAATTGGTGTTATATTCACCGCCTCTATGGGATCTAACCCGTTTTATTCTTCTATCAAGTTAATTTTCTACTTTTACTTAATAAAGAAGAAATGATTTATCAGCTTCATCTTTTGACCTTAGGAGATAAACTCTTTGTGTAACTAGAAAAATCATCTACAAAGGTAATATAGTAGCATTTTCCCCCTTTACTATCTATGTTTCTAAAATATGCTAATTATGTATGAATTAAATCTAAAAGTACAATCTTCCTATTAGCAATAGGTTTGAAGTGAGGTCTAGTATGCTTTGATTCAACATAGATTTCACATTTATTAAAGTTGATTAGAAAGTAGTTTCATCTCTTTAAGAATTTTAAAGGAGTGAAAGTTCACATGTCCTAATCTAGCATGTCACATATTGAAAGACTTAACAGTGTAAGCAGAAGTAAAAGCATTAGACACAGTTTTGATCACAAACAACCCTCTACTCAGGTAACCTTTTCCCACATAGTTTCCATTACAGGAAAGTACAAGTTTGTCGGATTCAAAGACTAGTTTAATGTATGCCTTATTCAGAAGTCCACCACTAATCAAGTTTCCACGTAAAGCAGGAACATACAAAACATTCTTTGAAGCAAGTATTTTTCCAGAAGTAAGCTTAAGTAAAATCTTTCCTTTACCGAGTACTTTTGAACTGCTCGAATTACCCATGTAGACTTGTTCACCTTCGGTTACATTCTCAAATTCAGTGAACATCTCTTCGTTGGAGCAAAAATGTTTAAAAGGACCTTTACCTACTATCCACTTAGTGTCATTTTCTACTAGGTTAACCTCAAAAACCACAACGATGATCACCTCATTTGGATCTTCAGTCAGGTGCACTAGTGGTTTGAGTTTTGATAGATCAGGAATGTATTTGTTAACATCGAGAGACATTGTTTCTACAATAGTAAGAATCACTTCTAAATTGTTGGAAAATTACTACTGCAAAACAAAGACGTTAGCACTAACAAGTACAAATAATAAAAGAATAAATAAATAAATACTATGTTGTGGAGAACCACTGCCTTAGAAGCAATTTTGCCTTGATCGGTGTAATCAGAACTGGACGTTACCCCCCAAGGTTAACATAATGCTTCCAAATTCGTACACCCAAATGTGGAAAATGGAACTCAATTGATATTGCATTTTTTCAAATTTACGAAAAATAAGATCAACATAAGTTTAAAAGTGGTAAAAAATTTTGACCTGAAAAACCACAATAGGATCAATGTAATACCCCAAAAATTTCAACAGTAAGAAAGTAAGATATTATCCTTGATATAGTAAAATAAGAAAATAAAGTGAAAAAAAGGGAAATTTTGAGTTATGTCAACATTGGGAAGTATATTATGACATATTAATGCAAGAAAGGATTAAATCGCAAAAGTGAGAAAAGTTTTGTTGCCCAAAAGTAAATATTCAAAATTTGAAGGGTTAAAGTGTAAATATGAAAAAGTTAAAAGACCAATAGTGCAAATATTTTAAGGGTGGAATGATGTAGAAACTAAGGAAAATGGATGAATTAGGACCAAATTGAATAGGTGAAGAATTATGTGGGACTAAATTACAATTTTACCAAATTAAGTGATGACTGAAGGAAGGAATTTTAAAAGATCATAAAGGGAAAAATGGTCAATTAGAAAGAGAGAAAACTCTAGAAGGCAATGATGATATTAGAGATATTTTGATAATATTTTATGATTATTTAATTAGATAAATATTATTTTATTAATATTTTAATGAAATTTTATTATTTTATTATTATATTTAGTATATAAGCAAAGAAAGATGAAGAATTCTCTTCATCTTTCCATGCTACAACGTGAGAAGAAGAGAAAGAAAATAAAAATTTCTTTTCTTTACAATTTGGTCATTTACTATGAAATCTCACCTTTTCTCTCAAATTCTTTGGAAATTTTCATAACCACCCAAAATAAGAAGTGAAGTAGAGACATTAGAGAGTTAAAATATCATCTTGGAAGAGAGAAATTGGAAGTGAAAGTGGAGAAAATGGTAGAAAAAGTGAGGAAATTAAAGAGACAAGGTAAGTACTTCAAGAAATTTACTTTATTTAATTTTAATCAAGTATAGAGTATGCTTAATTAGTTGATTTAATTGTGAATGTGCTAATATTATGTAAGAAAATTAAAATGGTATATTAAAGTAGTAGATAAAGAGAATAAATTGTAAAGTGTACAAAAGTTTATGTGTGAAATAAAGTATTGTGTTAGGAAGTTTAAATGGAATGTTAAGTGCTAGTCAATTAGTTACAAAATCAAGTTAAAGATTGAAATCAATAGGATAAGGTAAGAACATCAAGATATCAATATATTTTTGAGTTTGATATTATTGAAAAAGTATGAAATTTATGTTAAAGTAGAGTTTTATTATATAAGGGTCTATGTTCTAGACAGTTTACACAAAAACAGTTAACAACATTTTAAATTCAAGGGAAATAAGAGGAAGTGATGGGAAATATTGTAGAGAAAGGAAAGGAGGGTGTTATAAATTTGGTTATCAACATTTTACACTAAAACAGTTTTGGACAGCAGCAGTAGTCTGATTTTGAAAATTCACCAAAAATCGTATAAATTGAATTAGAGGTTTAATAAAATATGAAATTAAATTTTATTGAGTCTAATTTTTCATAGAAGAAACGGTGTAAGCAATGAAATTGTAAATTATGAGATATAATAAATTTTGTGAGATAAGGTCAGAATGATTTCGGGTTCCCCTGTTCTGACTTTGGAAAATCATCAAAAATTGTAAAAAATAATTAAGGGTTTAAATTTATATGTTTAAATTCTTTATGAGTATATTTTCAATAGAAACAAACGGAAACATCATTCAAACTCCGTACTAAGAGATAATTAATTTTAGTAAGCAAAGGTCAAAGTTGTTAAACAAGTAGAACAATGATAAATTTGAAGATTTTACTGTACTTATTGGCTAAACTATAAATTCTAAAAATTTTATGGTAGAAAGATATTTGAGTCTAGTTTCAAAAGCATCAAACAAATCTTAATTTAGAATTCTGTATCTCAAGATATAAATAATTTATTAACTATGACTCAACTGGACAACTTTGATATGAACATAAGTAAATAGTAGAATTATAGATAATATTACATATAAGCATGATATATACATTAAGGATGTGTGGAGAGAAGGAGGAGGAAAATATATGAATATTCAACTAGCATGAGTTTTCATTAAAAATGATTAATTTGCATGTTTTGAGTTTAGGGACTAAATTGAATAAAAGTAAAATTTTAAGGGTAATTTTGTAAAAATATCAAAATGACCAAAATGCAAGAAATAAATTGTTTTATTATCTAAATTAATAAATTGAATGAAATATTAATTTAGATCAAGATCGAGTGGAAAATCAAGGAAATGGAAAATTACCAAAATGCCCTGTATTTTGGTATTTATGCAATTTAGCCTGGTAAGTTCGTATGAACTATATTCCATATAATTTTGATTAAACTGAATGTTATTTGGTGATGGATATTATATATATGTGTGTGTTCTATTATTGGAATTGAATTGAATGAGAAATATGTGTTAGTATTGAATTGAATTTTGATTAGTGAATGAAAAAGTGAATTTGATATTGAAAGTAAATTTTGAAATGAAAATGAGTTTGAATTGAGAATTGGAAATCTTATTAACTAGTCGGGCTGAGTCACATATAGTTGGCATGCCATAGGATTAGAAGAGTTCAGGGATACTTCGACCTCGAGTCGATGAGACACTGGGTGTCACTATTTTACTTCAGATAGATTCGATGAGATACTGGGTATCACTTTACTTCGGCTAGGCCGATGAGACACTGGGTGTCAACTTTGCTTCGAACTATCAGATGAGGCACTGGGTGCCAATCTGGTGTGTTTGGTTGGATCCGTGTATCCGCCACAGTCCGAGTCTGTTAATAGGAGTAATTAATTGAAAAGTTAAATCGAACGAAATGAATTAGTTGAACCATTGAAAAGAAATGTGATTGTGGAATATAATTTAAAATTGTGAATTGAATATGAAAATGTGAATAGAAAGCATGAACTAAATGTTCATGAGATAAATAATGGCTCAATGTGATAGTATATGACATTAACTAATGAAAGCCAAATTGAATTGTAGATATTGAGAAGTGAAAGTTAAATATGAATTAGTTTGGTAAATTTTTTTAAAATGAATTATTATTGGAAATATATTATTGAATTTAATACTCAGTTTGGATTGAACGCGAGATTGAGTACAATCGTTCTGTGGCAAATGATGAATTGACGGATAAGACCATAACTGAGTTATGGTACATTGGACGTAAGACCATGGTTGGACCATACCAGTATAAATACATGTATAAGACCATAGCTGGGTTATGGCACTACAAATGTAAGACCATGGCAGGGCCATGGCAATGCATGTGTAAGACCATAGTTGGACTATGGCACAAAAAGAACGATGTACTCATATCCACAAGCCGTTCTTTGATTTAGTAAGAAATGGTAAGAGACTTATGTGATTGAATTGAAAGATTTATAGATTATTATTGATATTGATTTGAAGGAATTTGTTTATTGATTATATTGTATTTGACAAAGAAATTATGTTTGTTGAGACAAGAAATAAACTCAAGTGTGACATGACGAGAAAATAAATTTGTCAATGTTGAATTTATATGTAATATGTGCAAGTACGCTAACCAGTGTTGTTGCTTGATGCTTAGGCAAGTGCCAAGCTATTAGTTGAATGGTAATATGATTATTTATATGATGCATTGAATTGGTAAGTATTTAAGTGAAAATATGCTAGTGCTCATGAAAAAGTGGTAAGGTTTAAATTAAGCAATTTCTTATGAAATGACTTATCATGTGATCAATTCGGGAAAGGCTTTGGTTAAATGCACTAGCTTGTGACCATGGTTGAATGATATGTTTATGACTTGTGTGTCACGCATATGGAATAAGCGTGGAAAGTAGAGAAATGTAAATGAAAATAAAGAAATTATGAAGAGTTAAAGTTATATAAAATCCTACTAAGCTTGGGATAATATGTTTAAGTGATACTGTGGATTTATTCACCTTGTGAGTTGATGGATATAGCTTCATGAGTATTGTGGTATTAATATTGGATTATTCTTGATATGTATAGATTTCATATTTGGAATGAACTAAAATGATTACAGTTTATACGAGCGTACTAAGCATTCATTGCTTATGTAGTTGTTTTCCTTTACTTTCTAGATTATCGGAAGCTCAATTGGGTTAAAAGCTTGTCGGAGATATATCACACTATCCATTGGTTCTATCGGTATGTTCGAATGTTTTGATTTTGGTTGGCTTACATGTAGTGTGTTGAGTTTAGCCACTTATTTTGGCTTGTTTTGAATGTCTAATTATGGCTTGTTGATATATGTAATGTTGATTGTAGATAGACACAAAATTGGGTGAGAAATATGACTTGTAAAATGGCCTATTTTTGTCCACCCGGGCAGGGACACGGGCATGTGTCCCCTGATTCTAAGAAAATTTTTGGAACTTTGGGAAAAATTTCTTGAGTACTCGGTTTAGTCCCGAATCACTTCTAAGCTGAATATCGGGCCTCGAAGGTCCATCTAAGGGACAATATGAGTGTTATATAATTGATTCTTAATATGTGTAACAAAAGTTGGGAAATGTAATATTGGGCCTCCTAGATAGAACTTCCTTTAATGTAATTTTTAGTAGAATAACAAAGCTTTTAGAGAAAGGAGAATGAGGGAGACGAGAAGAATGATAAAAGCTATGTTTTTTGTTGTGTGAAATATGAGGAAGATAACCTCCTATTTATACTATTAGCTAAAGGGAAAAATAGTAAAAACTTAGGGGCAAAAAGGTAAAACTAGCAGATACAATTTTCTAAAAATAGTTCAAAAACGATATTTTCTATTAACCAAAATTTTCTTTATTTTCTAAAAAATAATACTGAAGTTTTATCCAAAAATAAATATGTTAACACGAACCGAGCTGAACAACAACAATAACAAGGGTGTTAGACATTTAGCCCAACTAAATGAATGTATGGAGTAAGACTATATTTAAACCCCTTTATTAGCCTATACACAACGAATGTGGGATATTTTTACATTACTAATTCAATTTGTAATTTTAACCACTCCTATAACTTATTTTTAAGTAAAGTGAAAGAAAATTTTTCGCTTATTTTGAAGAGTTCTTACTTTTACAATAACTATTACTCATCTTTCTAATTTCAAGTTTAATTTTTATTAACTATTATTTATTTTACATATAATTATTGTAATACATACATAGGAAATAATTTTTTCTCATATTATGGAACGAGGCATAAGAATAATAGTCAACCATGATATATTTTTACCTATTATTAAAGCACAATAATTGTTGATGAAGTATGAGGATATGTTCCCAATTTAATTGAGTGACATTTCTTTTGAAACTATTTTTATATTATAATTTTTTACCTTTAAGAAATTTGTTCTTTTCCGATTTGATTTCACACATGAAACCTTTTTATTTACTCGTTCAACAAATTTTCATGCAGAGGGTAATAAAATGAGAGATTTTTTCATAAATGTATTTTAGAATTATGAATTTCTATCATTTTCATAAATTTTCTTTTGGAACTATTCTATCAAACTAACATGCAACAAAAATGTATGTATGTATGTATCAATTAAATTTGTTTTTATTTACGACTTTCATTTTTTTTTTATATTGTATTTAACTACGGCCAATAACTATAAAAATAATATCGGTTTACATCCCAATCACATTAAAATACAAAGCCAAAGCGAATTTTGTATTTTGTTTATTTTAATCTCTATATATGGGATACTCATATTTTTCAATATCTAACATCAGATCAAAATTTTTCATTAGGGACCTTGTAACTTTTATCCATAACATAATTTTATGATAGTTTTAATTTATTCAATTTAGTCTCTAGTATTTACAAAGTTATCTAACAAGCTTAACTTAATTTTTAATTTAATCTTTTCACAATCTAAACTTATTAACTATCAATTTCTTCAAATTAAGCTCAAAATCAACTAATTAAAAATTGATACATAAACCAGCATATCATAACCGAATGTAAAAGGTTGAAAACTTGGAATTTTCTTCTTTCTGTTTTAATGATGGACGACAAGGAAGGAAGATGATATGTTTTCATCTTTCTCTCCTCTATCTTGGCTATTTATAACTTAAATAGGGATAGATTAATTTAACTAACCTTGGATCATAACATCAATTAATTTTATTTTTATTCTTCATTTATAATTATCGCAATCTAAATGATCACAATTCTCCACTATCTCCTATTTAAAATTGATTAAATAATCATTTTGGTTCTTTAGATAATTGCTAATTAGGTATCCAAGTATTTTCTCAATTAAAATTTAATAGCAATTGGACTTTTACAATTTAATCTTTAAACTTTAATTAACGATTTTCTCGGTTAAATTACTTATCCGTTCTTCAATATATTTTTATACTAACTCTGAAAATATTCCTATTTACCTTTACAGACTCAGTTTACGAAAATGAGATTTCGAAACTGTATTTTTCAACACACTGAAAATGGAGTCGTTTCATTGAAGTGACCAAAACGTAAACTTACCAATATTTTAGTAACCTTAGGGTGAAACTTACCCTTAATTAATTCTCAAATATTCTAAGATTAGAAAGCTTAATTCCTAATTAATTTCAATATCTTCGAAGTTTCTATAAATACTGAACCCTGTTTCCTCAACTCTCTGTTCTCCTATTTCCTAGGTCTCAATTTTTGCTGTGATCTCATTTTTTTAATCATGTCTGTGCTCGATTCTCTTTTCAACAAAGGCTTTAAAGCTGCTAAATGGTAATTCTTGTTTTCGTTTCTCAATTTGTCGACTTTTTACGTTAAACTTTTACATTATTGGATCTTGGTTTTATTTAGTTATATGTTATTTGTTTGATCAATTTTGAAAATTTAGCCTGATAAATAGTAAGTTTAATCATTTTTGGTAAGTGTGCAGCAAAACTTTGCTCAAGTTGACAATTCCGCGGATAAAGTTGTTGAGGAATAGGAGAGAGATTCAGATAAAGCAGATGCGCCGCGACATTGCCAAACTTCTTGAGATTGGCCAAGAAGCTACTGCTCGAATCCGGGTATATCGTCTCTCGTTTTTTCCCCTTAAATTGTTTGGTGAAGTGCATATGTGTTTTTGATAGTCTAAACTTGCTGTTTTAGAAGGTATTCGCATTTTTTAGTGCTTAGAGTGTACTCGGTGGTTTTTAAGATGCAATGCTTGGGTCTGCATTTCAGGTGGAGCATATAATAAGGGAAGAGAATATAATGGCTGCTCAGGAGATCCTTGAGTTGTTTTGTGAGCTTATTGCTGTCCGTCTTCCAATCATAGAGACTCAAAGGTTATTGCTTCAAATTTCTGCTTTCTTTCTTTCTTTCTATTTTCCCTTAGTGTTTTAATATTTCGAATATGCGCTCGTCTTCCTTTAGGCCTGAACCAGTTTGGTAGGATCAATTTTGCACTGTAGCTAGTTAGTTGGTGACTTAAACTTTAGGTCAGAGTTAGGTCGAAGGATGGGACTGAATATTTGTAGAAGGGTTTTTTGAAATTGGGTGAAAAAGTAGTTTGACCAAATTGTCCAGTGTGAGGATTGCATCATTAAAAGAAGGGTAACTTGAAGTCGAGGGTTCTGTAAATAAAACTAAATTATCAATTTGCCTTGAAGTAAATTGTTACTCTATTTGTGTTTTCAACATATTCTGGTTCAATAAGCAAGTATTAACTTTGATGTGAAACTGATGCCTACTTTCTGATTTTTTGTGTTTTGGCTGTTCTCATACGTCGATTAGACAGCATCCTAGCAAGTAATGGAAAAAGGTAAACAAACAAGTGAAAATTGGAGAGATTTTTTTTTTTTGGGGGGGGGGGGTGTTAGCAAACTGCCTTAGTTTCATCTTTCAATATAGTTATTGAATGTTTGATTCAGTAAGTTCTTCTCTATAACTATCATGTTCCCTTCTCCTATTGTCATGCGGATATTGAAATCTCAAGCTGCCTTTTGACAGCTGCCAATGTGAAGTATTAGCACCTTTTTGATGAAGACCAAGCTGTGCCTAGGTTATTATTAGCACTAGTAGCATATATTACTTGAATGATATAGAAGCTACTGCTCTTTGCTAGAAGTACTTTCACAGTGGTCAATGGAGTGTTGTCAATTAATCCACAGTTGTTGCCAACATTGTTGCTTTCATGAGTGACAGTTCACAAAATGCCTATGTCGCTCAAACTCTTCATTTATCTTGTAGTACCCATGTCCAACACTCATGTCTGACACGAGTATGGGGATACGACTTTCAAAAATCTTCTAAATATGTGGAAAAACTTAGAAAAATCTAACCATATACTTATGTCAAATACTCTCTCAGCAAAATGCTGTGCTTGTTTAATTTGGTTATCTCTTATATCCTTAAATAAGAAGTTGATAAGTCGCATAAGTTATAATAATTTTTGGATTTTCTCAAAGAAAAGAGTTAAAAGAAAATACTGCATTTGTAGAATAAAAAATTGAATAACCATCCGTTTTCAGGGAATGTCCTCTAGATTTGAAAGAAGCAATATCTAGCATTTGTTTTGCTGCACCAAGATGTGCCGATCTACCAGAGTTGTTGCATGTTCAAATGCTGTTTATTTCCAAGTACGGGAAGGAATTTGTATCAGCTGCAACTGAGCTCAGGCCAGATTGTGGTGTTAATCGTCAGGTAGTATAATTTTGAAGGTTTGGTGTGTGTATTGTCATTTTATATGTTTATTCTTCCAGTTGATTGTAAATTCTAAGTGCAGTTGATAGAATTGTTATCTATATGCGCTCCTTCACCCGAATTAAAACTGAAGCTTCTGAAAGAAATTGCTGAAGAGCATGAGTTGGAATGGGATCCAGCTTACACGGAGACTGAGTTTTCCAAACCACATGAAGATTTATTGGTAAGTAAATTTTGGACTCTGATTACTCTTGTTTTCTATACTTATTGAAATTGTCTTTTTGCTTGTCAGAATGGCCCAACTGAGTTTGTCAATGGTACTAAGTTGCCCCTTCCTGCTGAGAAACACAATGAAACATTGATTTCCGCCGCTGATCATGCCCAAATTGAGCAGCCTGATTCTGATACAGACTTTGACCCATTAGATTTACCTGAAGTTCCTAAGGTGTCATTGCGGCCAAGCACAGATGCTGCGTCAGCACCAGTAATTAGCTCACCTTCACCAGCTGCTCCAAAGCCTGAAATTGATTATGGACCATCTAGACATTCTGGAGCTTCTGGATATGTTTTACAAATGTCACCTTTAGAGCCTGATATATCGATGCAAGAAGATTCTGCCACTAGAGAAAGTGAAATGTCCGATGATCCAGCTGGAGCCAAAGAAAATAAACAGTTTGTGCCATTCATTTCTCCCCCATCATTAACTCCTGCATCAATCTCTGCAAGAGAAAGTGATCCTCCAGCTAGTTTGAGACCAAAAAGTGAGGTCAATGTTGACCTACAGGATATTTTAGCTGCTGCTCAGGCTGCTGCTGAAACTGCTGAGAGTGCAGCAGCTGCGGCCCGTTCAGCTGCAAGTCTTGCACAAGTTAGAACTGCTGAACTTACACAGAAAAAAAATGAGCGGGTTACTGAGAGTAGCAGCCCTGAGAACCCTATTCATACATATATTCCTCGTCAACAAGCTAATACAGAAAAGCCAAATTTTGATCATCAGAACTTTTGTATTGTTCCTGCCGTTTCTTTATATTCTTTGGACTCCCATCAAGTACATGAGGAGTCAGTGCACCAAGCCACAGAGGCAGCAGATCCTTCAGTCGACGAACTGAAAATAGGCTCCGTTTCACCAGTTTCCAGCAACCATGCAGTCATCACCAGCCACAGAGATTGCCTTCAATGGATGATGAATTCTTCTCATATCCAACCTTTTCGCGAGACAGAATCCGGACCTCGGATCCAATGGGTCTTTTAAACATAATTCCCATACCAGTCATTATTAAGGGCTACCGCACCTGCTGCTATTTGAAATATAGGATATGGTGATAATCTTTATATTATTGTAAAATATTGAGGTCAATAAACTTCCCAGAGTGTAAGATGCGTATTATGGCAGGCTGTCCTGGTACTACATAACTATGAGCTGCCATTTTTCAAGTTGAGAAGCTTTTCTGGGATGCCATCCGCTGTAATACGTTCAGTTCAAACAACCTATGCTTTGGAAATACAAGCTGAACTAGCTTCAATGAGGCCGCTTTATGTTTTTAAAATTTTATTTTAGGAGGAATATAATGGGGAAAAAAGAATAAACACTGAATTTTGCTGTTCGGGACTTTTGAATTAACGCATGTCAACTAAGTACGAAAGGAAAGCCCTTGTGATTTCAGAAGAGTGCACAAGTTTAAAACGTGGAAGCTATAAACTTGTACTGCCATTCAAAAGATTAAAAATCCCCTAGAAAAATTCCATGCACGGCATTTGGCATGTGTCACAAACCGTATAAGAAGAATTAAACTAGGAGAAGATCAAGTGCGCATAGGGGTTATACTGATTGCCACGGCTGGAGCTACATGTAAGCATCATGGCTCAATCAAACTGCAGGAGAAAGATACAACACAAATTGCACCTCAACGAAGCTGACTCACATAAACATGCACAAAATGTAATGAATACAATGCGGACTGGGCTTACAGGAGGAGACATAAATCAGGATATGGTCATCAAATTAACAAAAAAAAAAAAAAGTTACCTTAAAAAATAACTAGTAAAAACTTTTCTTTACTGTAATTATGCCGTAGTCACCTTGGACCGGATAACTCAACAGCATGCAGATTGTCAGTTGAGTCCACGATCCAATCAGAATTAGGATGAGGGGCAAGTTCAACCTCCTGCCGTAGAACTTCAACTTTCTGCCACTCATCCCATCTCTCGGCCAACCCATCACCTTCCAGCATTCTAACCACTTCCGACATCTTTGGCCGGTCCATTGGGGAACCTTGTGTGCATAGCAGAGCAACCTGGATTAACTGCTCTACCTCAGTTTCTACATAATTGGTTTGCAGATCAGGATCAACTAGCAATTCCAGCTTCTTCTCCTTCAGAAGTCCTTTGACCTGGAAAAGAGAAAAAGGACAAACTGACTCAGCCAATGTGAAACAGACCACTAATTGCATTATTTCTCCAAAATCAACACTTCATTTTGGCATCTATAGGTAGAACCAGTTCTTGCTATCCTTAGCAACTTCACTTCCTTTCCATAGCTGGTGCATTGTAACACAAGCAACATAAAGCTCCCATTGCTTTCTCATCTCTTTCAGAGATTAATTTCTATAGGATACAACCTAGTTTCTTTTATGTCACTACATGGCATCATAACTAATGACAGTTATCAAGGAAGCAATTGATCTGTGGGTGGATTAGCATTTAAGATGAGAGAACCGAGAATATAGTAAGCAAATCTGTTAAAAGGGTGTTTAGTAATAATGAGAATCAGGCAGCCATATAGGAAGCAATCCAGTAGTAAGCAAATCAATTAAGTGAAGACTAAGATATCCGAAAAAAAAAAAAAGAACATATGCATACCCAATCAAGCAACATGACATCATCATCATTTGCAAGACGAGCAAGATCAAAGGCCCGCTGTCCAGTTATAAGCTCCAAAAGCATGATACCATACCCAAAAACATCAGTTTTCTCTGAAGATTTTCCAGTAGAGAGATACTCAGGAGCAATATGTCCAATTGTGCCACGTACAGCAGTAGTTACATGGGTATCCTTGTAGTCCATAAGTTTAGCCAACCCAAAGTCACCAACAACAGCTTCAAACTCCTCATCCAACAAAATGTTTGCAGCTTTTACATCACGATGAATGATCTTTGGGTCACAGTGATCATGCAAATAAGAAAGACCCCTAGCAGATCCCAATGCAATTCTCTTCCGTGTTGGCCAATCAAGTGGAGGTTGTGACGGAGGGCGTTCTATAAGAATGCAAGAAAACAAGAAAATGTAATCCAGATGGAAAGCAAGGCTAAATGTTCACTGATTAAAAGTCAATTGGTTGCAATTTCAACAAATGGAAGTTATGAAACTCCACCCACGCAGGGGAATTCAACCATAAATGCTTGTCCGCTTTACCTCTGAGACATGATGCAACACTTCCATTAGCCATGTAGGGGTAAACAAGCAATCGCTCAGTCGGTGTCATACAAAACCCACGCAGCCTGAGGAGATTTCGATGAACAGCCATGCTGATCATCTCTACCTCTGTTTGAAACTGTAACTCCCCACCAGGTGTACGCTCTTCTTTCAATCTTTTAACAGCCACCAGTGAACCGTCAGCTAACCTTCCTTTGTAAACCTTACCAAATCCACCTCTACCCAGAATATTTTTATGGCTAAAACTGTCAGTGGCAACTTGTAGTTCTCGTAATGAAAACCTCTTCAGCTGTCCAAGATGAACTTCTGGGTCCTCTTCCGCTGCAAAGATATAGAAACAGAAGAATATTGTAACTGTCACCAAATCTTGAACCCTTCAACCCAGTAATTTTTCATTTATGGCACTAACCAGGTACATCAAAGAAAAATTCTTGAGGTTTCCGCCGACGCCACCACGCAAATGCAATTGCAGGAGCAGCAAACAGTAAGGCAGCACCTGCTGCAACTCCTCCAGCTATTGCACCAGTGACACTATTCCCACCTAGAATGTGATAAGATGAGAATTTAGAACATCCAATGCAAAACACAGCAGCCACTTCTTCTGCACTAGAACTGAGATAATGCATCACATCATACGAAACTTACAAACACAACCCTTCACTAGAAGGCACTATTGTTAATTACATCTCACCACAATCAATGTTCACAATAATACAGTTCTTTTGAAGTTACAGAACTAAAGGACTGGATGTGCAAACTGAGATGAGACTCACCCAGGGAAAAGGGCACAGGCATCACTTTTGTTAACTGATGTTACATGCATGCCACAAATTTCCAGAATGTAGGGGGTTAAAATGATAAGTTTGGCATATTATACAATGTTAAATTAAACTAAAACAGTCTAATTGACAGCAAGAGTAGCAAAATTACTGCACATAGATACTGTAAAGGCAACTCAATAGATCTGAAATACAAGACATCAAAGGAATATTACTTGGAGAAGAAATTGGCGGTGGTGGTACAAAAGGAGGAGGAGGAGAGAAAGGAGGAGATCCGGGGCATGGGCGTCCAGTAACCGGGCCACATAGATCTAAGTTGTTAGCAAAACTGCATAAGGAACAACAACCACCTAAGGCACCCAAAATTGTCAGGCAAGAAAAGCAGATTGCAGATTGCAGAAAACTAACCTGATAGGAGTGAATAGTGAGAAGGAGCCATTATCTGGAACCTCCCCAGAAAGATGGTTATTTGATAGATCCCTACATTACACAGTGCAATTTAAGGATATATAATCATATCTCAGAAAAGGGAAAAGAGTGATAGATCTTGAAATGAGACGATAAGTTTGGCACTCACAGGACTTGAAGTGATGTGATATTCGTTAATGACATAGGGATAGGACCCATCAAGGTGTTGTTGTTGAGCCGGCTATCCTCGCACAAGTTTCAAAACATTAGAAGTTCAAGATCTAAATGAATCAAGAGATTTTATATCAAGCAAACTTTAACCCACAACAGCCATAAACAATCAGACTTAGAAAAGCTCTTTGTCTTAAGGTTCATGCCCAATCAATATCCTCCTGGTTGATGTGAGTGAGTGAATGACATCTACCAATGCAGAACCAGCTTACTCATGTTTACTGGTGGGAGTAAACCATTTAAATTTTATTTAGCTTTTAAATGTCAAAGTTTCAATCATTCCTGGAGTTTTTTAGTAAACAAAAAATCAACCAAACAACTTGCATAAAAAATTTTACCAGACAGTTGTAGTTGATGAAGAAATTCAATGCTGTGAACTTGCATATGCTAATGGTGTATACTTAGTGAAAATATTCTTTCTGATACTGAAGATGACGTTGAAAGCTTGTGTATCTGTGGGTGGAATGAGGTGGGGTGGGGGGTGGGGGTGGGGGTGGGGTGGGGAAATATCTTATACTTGATTATATCTTAATAAAACAAATACTGGTTAATAAATAACTTATTTCTGTTTCTTTGTTAACTTCAAATCAAGTATACTTCTGTTTTACCAATAACATGATTCCAAAAGTAATGACTTAGATCTCAGCATTACATGCAACTCAACATGTAATAAACAAAAATAAAGAGGGGGGCAGGGATAGATTCAAAACAAATATACTCACAGGAATCGCAATTTCGACAGCCTCCCCAAAGATTCAGGAATAGGACCACTGAAACTATTCAAATAGAGATCCAAGCTCACCAAGCTAGTCAGATTCCCAAGATCACTAGGAATTGGTCCACTTATGTTATTACTGTAAAGTTCCCTGACATAAAAAGATAGGTCTCAAAAGGCATAATAGTAATGAAATACTAAGGCAAGCAAACTGTGCACTAACAACTGAATACTAAGTTTTGGGTTATAATACCTTCAAAAAAAAAGTTTTGGGTTATTATATTGTTCGCAATGTCTAAAAGAACTGTCCCGTAAGCCATCATATAATGGGAAAAAGATGTCCTCTTGTCATGTTCAAGGGAAACAAACCATAAGTAAAAGGAAGAAATACAATAGAATATATAGTACCATCCATCCTCCCACAAAGTCCTGAAAGACCAGCTCAAGGACTAGTTATGAAAGAATGAATGTATGGCAGCTCCATAATGCTTATTAATTCCTTCATGCATCTTCATCTCTAGGATCTTGTAAGATGGACCACACATTTTGAGAAGGGATAGTTGCAGATAGTAACATGTGTTTTCTGATCCTAGTAAACATATATTTATTCCTAGATGATGGTCCATATAGAAGTAAACCCTTGTTTAAGAAAGCATCTTAAAAAACTTTACCATACCATAAACATGAAGATCATAGCAATTAGATTCTAACAGGAGAGGAGATATTTTAGTTCATTAAAAAATGGTGCCTCAATCTAGACGTGGCCAACATGACCAACACTATATGAAAGAAATAGGTCCTTATTACAGTTGTTCATAGATGGATTTCAGCAGCCAGACTGCCAACAGAATTTTTTTTTTTTTTTTTACATTTGATACTCTTTATTCCACTGGCAAAGACTGCCACTGAACCATGAAGAGAAGAATTACAGGTTAGCCTTTTCTCAGAACTATGAATTGAATATGTAAAAGTTTGATAAAAATAATGAAGTACGTGGGACCCTCAACTACTTCCCACTGGCCATGCGGCTAAAGAAGCTTAGTTAATGCAACAATAATTGTCGTGAAATATTTCCTCCTGTTACAAATATAAAGAATGTCCGCAATGGCCTATTTTACTCGGACACAATCACATCAATCAGCTAGAATTATTAAGGTGAAACATGACTTACAAGTACTGCAAATTCTTAAGCAAGCCAAGCTGCGGTACAAGCTGACCAGATAAAGCTGCATTTCCAAGATCACTGAAAAATTGATGCAGAGGTAGACATTACACAAGTAACACTTCGCGAATTCAGTAAAGCACAATTTTCTTAAGTTGCAACCATGTACTCAGAAAACATCAAAGAGCAAAAAACCTTACACTCTAATAACACTATTATCATTGTTACATGTAACGTGAAACCATGTGCAGGGGTTAACAAGGGTAGGATCCCAACTCTGCAGTACATTGTTAGGATCATTCAAGTTGGTCCTTAGGCTGTGCAATGCATCACCTGTTTCAAGAAGCAAGTAAAGATTGTAAGAGGATAGCACTAAAAAACAATGCAAATGTTAAAAATATATAGCACAGCCAACCTGCTACCGAACTATATCTAGAAAGCATATTCATCAACACTCACAAAGCATTAGAACGTCTATCAACAAGCAGAAAGCAGTTACTTGAAGAAGCTTAAACAGTTTGAAACAGTACTATCATACTTCAACAGTTACAGCAACAAAATCTTCTAAATTTTGCAGTTCTGGAAGTCAAATGTAAATATAACATACATTGAACCAGTAGTTAACCAACAAAAAAGAAGCAATACAAAATTCTTTAATATTAAACAGCGCGAGTTTAATGACCTCACGAGCATAATAGATCTGCTATCAAACCAGCAAGGGATGTGAAAAACAATTTCAATTGTGCGATGAAGCCATGACTTCTACAGTATCACCAACATTTAATGTCTAAAGTACGCAACTACTGTGAACAATAAAATGTCACAATCTGAAATTATTACAAAGCCATTCTAGAAAAAGCATTTTTCTGAGACATGTTCTAAGATACCCAATATAACAAGAGTCACAAATTGTACAACCATATTGCATAATACTAACATTTGATTGACAACAAGGATCAGAATCCGTACAATCAAATTAAACACTTCTAAAGTAATCTCCCAAAAGCAGAACACACAAAAAATGGAACTTCCAACCATCAGGAAAACAAGTATAAAGCACACACATTTTCAAACTCAAAACCAAATTATAAGAAGAAATATCAAAAGCCCCATTCAGCGAAGTTACAAATATCAGGGATCAAACTCCAAAAATAATTGAATGCAAATAACAAAAAGGAGTTGCCGGTAGAGAAAAAAAAAGTAAGACATGTTCACCTTCCACATTAGCAGAAATAAGCCAGAATGGATGCAGTAGCACCGAGATCAAACAAACCAAAACCAAAGATTTAACCTTTTTGCTTCCTTCCATTTGACAAAAGAAAGGGGAAACTAAAAGCTGCAACTTTTTAATTTAAATTTTTTTAAGCTCTCAATCTAAATATCCTTAGATCCAAACAATACAGAAACCCCAACAACACAACATTACAGCAAAAAACCAAAAAACCAAAAACCCTAGCTCTCAAATCCCACCATTACCGCCCAAAAATCTCCTCAATCAAATCCTTCCCTTTGATCCCACTCCCCTCCATTCAAAAGCACGCCCAAAAAAGGCAGCCAACAAAAACATAAATACAAAGAAAAAGAAAAGAAAAAAACCAAGCCAAAAATTACTCTTTTTTTAAACCCTTTCTTTTAGCAAGTTTTAAAAAACAAAATATAAAAGAAATCAACTTTCCTTTTTGCGTTTCTCAAAACTTTCTCCATGTAAGTCAAGTGATGGAGTGATTTTGAGAGAGAAAGGGAAAAATAATTTTTATTTTATCTTTTTTTTTTTCCTTTGAGAAATGAGAGCGAAGCGTGCAGTAAAAGAGGTGACCGAACGTGCTGACCGTTGCCCGAACGCAGTCAAAACGGGTTCGCGCTATATAATGGAAAGTGACATAAATAAGGCTTTGAGGGTAGCTTTGGGATTTCATTTCCGTTTTTCGGTCAAAATGTTGGACCGTGGATCCCCCACTGCGCATCTCTTTTAATTGAAAATCTTTTGTGCTATAATTATTGAAAGTAATATGATGAGAGTTCCGTTTATACACTTCTAAATTTTAAGTTAGTATACGGCTTTCTTTTACTTATTTTAATTTTTTTAAGGGTAAACCTTAAATTTATAATTTGATATATGAATTTTGATTTGTTACGATTATACACATATAATTTGAATTATTTGTATATTAAACTTTATTTTTGATTTAATTTTACTCATTTTAATGAATATATATTTATTTTCATATCGATTAATATAACTAATTGTGTATGCAATCCATCAATGTAAAATTGTGCTAATTCGATGATGTTAGTAATTTGAGAAAATTAAATCAAATTAAATTTTCATGTATAAAATTGCACAAAATCAAAGTCCATGTATAACGTTGCACATTAAATTAAAATTCATGTTTAATTTTAATATTTATCCACTTTTTATTATATCTTAAATCTATTCATTCCAAATTAGTTCGATCTAATAAATTACATCATATTTAAATATTGATTCCACGTAATAAATTTGAGAAACTTTAACATTAATACTTTAAATTTGATATTTATTAAATAAATGAAATTTTTTTAAAAATATTTGTTGAATTATAAATGAGATTTTGGTATAGTTGATAAAGACTAAAGTCTTACTACATATTCAACTCTCACTTTTACATAAAACTTTTACATAAAACATGTGATGTTTGTCTCTAAATTTTTTAGACTTAAAACTCACCATATATGAGTCGCTTCTTATATTAGTTCAATTATGCCTTACAATGCTATTTGTAGTTGTTTTGGAGTAATTTTAAACTTCAAAATATTAAGAGAAATGTATTTAAACCCTGAAGTTTGATTTAAAAATTCACTTATTTATTAAATAAAAGGATAATTTTATCATTTATTAGTTATTGTTGTTATCTTCAATCTTTATATTCAATATTTTTAATTAAAATAATAAAAAATAATTATAATTATATTATATATTAAATATAATGCATTGTTTTTTTTTTTTTTAAAAACAACAACCCAAATGAGTGGTTCCATTCAACTCAATCAAATAATGTCTACCATTACAAAGTCATGAAGTTCGTGGAGTAATCCACACAAAATCAAACCTCATTAGCGTCATTTAAAACCATGCAGCATAGCAAGTCGGCAACTTTATTGGTCAATCATAAGTAAAAACAAAGTCTAAATGTTCAAAGTCTAAAAACAGAGAAAGAGCCTCCAAAACAAATTGGCACAACAAAGATAAGTCAAGTGTTACATGGTTACAATTGAAGATTACAACATAAGAATTAGACTCTATTACAATATCCTCAAATCCCATGTCACTAGCCAAATTGAGGCTCAAAATCACTATGTAGGCCTCCGCCAAAGACAAGTCAAAGCAATTGAATGCCTTAGTTGTTGTCCCACCCAAAATTAGCTCATCTGCATCTCACGCAATGGTCCCAAACCCAGCCATGCGCGTATGCTTGTCCTATGTAGCATTCATGTTCACTTTCACTCAACTCATACAAGAAAGAACCCAACGCCCTATGCAAGGCTTCCATAACAAGATCAATCAATTAAGTAGGTTGTGAATGTAGAACTCATTATGTAAAGATTACACATAATTTAGCACAACATGAGGTGGAGTGAGGCATCCATACAAGACTTCATTATTTCTTATGTTCTAAAACTCTCGTAATAGCATACAAAAGCTAGCCATTGAAACCCTGTCCAACTTGCGTATAGCAAATGCAAGCTAGTGAGTACAATAAAAGGCATTGAAAGTAAAAATAGTCATTAATACTTGCTAACCTCAATGTAACATTTGAGATTGGACAATCGCATAGAGCATGGAAAATTGTTTCCCTCTCAACACCACAATGGCTATAAGCAACATTAAGATGAACTTTAAACACCGAAATCTTAACATAAGTAGGCAAGAAGATTTCATGCCCTACACATCAAGCAAATATTTTCACATTAAGAAGTATGGCAAGTTTACATAGTGATGCGAATCGGCCCGGGTTAATCGAGTCGTTTCATGTAGTTCGCCCGATCGTCGATGAGGAGTAGTTGAGTTGTCGAAAATAGGATGAAATGAGGCTAAAGATACGAAAACTTTCAAATGGTTTTAAAGGTTGGCTAAGGTGATGGGAAGTTTGTAGGTTCGGTTTAAAAATAAAAATAATGAAAAAAAAGAAGTTGAATAAATGAAGGCTCAGTTTTGTTATTATAGATGGTTAAAATTTAGGATATTCGGTGGAAATGGACAAATGAGCTTAACACCAGAAACAATTCAACACTAAGGAGTGTCACCCCGGTTTCTATTTGGTTATGGTGGATTTGCGGAATTGTAGAAGGGTTGAACGTCATACCAAAAAATAAGGTGATAAGTTCAAGGAGAGAACGATAGACGCCACTAGCACGCTAGATAAGTCAGATCGAAACTCGTACGAATTTAGAGAGGAGAAAACTCACTCTTTGAACAAAGTTCATTCAATAATTTGGCAAAAGTCCTTTTACAATGAAAATAATCAACTATTTATAGCCATAACATTGGCTAGCTGAATGGACGAGCAAAGATGCTGAATGGTCAGCAAAATTAAAGCTAAATAAGCTGGAAAATTCCATGAAGCTTCTTAGAACGTCTTTGAGAAGTTTAATCAGCTCGAATTGAGCTCCATTGAGTTGGAACAAGCTAGATCAGCTTGCGAGAGTTTGCGAATGACGCCCGATGAGCTAAACCAAGGACGTTTCCGGGGTATGGTCGTATCACATAGTTCCCTACAAAGTGCCCGGTGTGGACTATAGCTTAATGAACTCAACAAGAGCCATGAATAACCCTTTTTAATTAGAAAAAAGTATTCGTATGAGAGTCACCCCATAGCAAGAAATCCTTCGGCCCTATTCTTAATATAGAGATTGACAATATAGTATCTGCCTCATCATGATTAAAAAAATTAAGCACAAGCTGCTCATTTTATTCACATGCAATATTACACATTAGAAAATCAACTAAGGATGTGAGTAGTAAGGTATTGTTATAAGACAAATCCGCCATAATCAAGTTTTTCTTACCCCAACACCACCCCATTCTCGAGCTTCCCTGCCATTACCTATTTCTCAATAGAAACCCAATGCCAATCTATTATATACTCTACAAAGACTAGTCCAAATATATGATAATTTACCAACACGTCTATTATTAAAAACACTATTATTCAGAAAATATTTTGAACTAAGCACATTGAAAGCCAAAGTGTCTCTACAATGTATAAAACACCATACCTATCTACCCAACAAACCCAAGTTAAATAAATGAAAGTCTTTAAAGGCAAGACCACCCATACCTTTTAGCATCCACATGACATCTCGGGTTAGCATAGCCCATCCATGATCCTCAAAATGCCTTTGCAACCAAATTTTTTGCATGCGCTCACTATAACATCAAATATAAAATTTGGCAATAAAAATGAGCTCATAGCATACGTAAGAAGTTCCCATAAAATCGATTTCAAAAAGACTTCTTTATCACCATATGAGAGAAGGTGCTTCAACCACTATTTAATTCGCATATGCAATATATTAATTAGTCACTTACAAGCATTTGTCTTATTACGACCAATTTTCAAAGGCAACCTCAGATACAATTTTAGCTTAACAACTACTCTCACTTTCAGAACGTGTCTGATAATTTGACGATTAGTTAGCATGGTATTAAGACTAAATAAAAAGAAGACTTTTTAAGATTGAATTTTCAATCAAAAGCATTTTAAAAAGACTATCATCAACAAAAAAAAAAAAAGACTTACCAGTAGCCTATTCTGATTAGCCCTTATCCCCTTCAACGAACCTTCCCTCTATGCACTATTTAGTAAAGTTGAGAACCTTTCTATACAGGATAAGAAAAGATAGGGGTCAATGGATCCCTCTATCTTAAGCCATAACCAGAAATGAAAAAATGATTAAGCCTACCATTAGATTTAATCTCATGCATAAAAGTTGACACACAATCATAACAAAATCAATTTATCCATTTACCAAAGCCCAACATATGCATCATACCTTGTAGGAAACCCCACTTTATTGATGGAAAAAATCCGATTCGAAAAAGGTTTTCTTGCATAGCGAAAAATAAAAATTTTGAAACTGAGTTGATTTATGATAACTATAACAATAAACCTTTTACCAAAATCACACATGTGTTTTTTGCTAGATAGATCCTTGTCGTTCCTGGCTTTCAACCGAACGACCTTCTCTACTATTTTGTACCATGAATTGTTTCGAGCGTGGGTTCAAACGATTCAAATCAAACACAGAACCAGAAATATTTTTTTTACTTTTAGTGTGAAAGCAAAATCTCTTCTCAATAGAAATCAATAGAATTTTTATTTTAGAAAATAGATTTAATACTTAGAGAATAAACTCTCACTATTTTCAAGCAGATTAACAATATCTTAAAGTTATGTATGTCATTTATTTATAAGAAGAAGAAATAAAACCCTTATTGAATTGTGAAAGTCTATTTCAAATAGAAAAATGAACTCCTAGTTTTACTAGAAGTATAGGGAGCGATAACCTTAGTTAAACAAACTAGATTTTGTCATCCTTCTCTTAAACATAAAGGCTTTTGGGTCTCTCCCATATCGAGTCCAGTTACAAGTATTTCTTAGACTTTATAATTTGATCTAACTCGATATTTGTTTTTCTATTTCCCAAAATAAACATCTTACCAATTAAATAATTTTCCCAACTCAATTCTAATTTCATTAAAATCATTACGACTTCACCTTAAAAGAATCTATGAAAAATATATTTAATATTTTTACATTCAACTTATGACAGCTCATTCGGCATAGTCCATACCGGTATATTGTTTCGCGTATAATTGAGTAAGACAGGGTAGAAAAAGGATGAGATTGGTGAATTATCCGTTAAGTGTCTGGCATGGATTTGACAATATGCCCATTTATGGAACGCTTCGCTGAAATTTGCCATTTGGCGAACTCTAAGGTTTAGCGGAGTCTTTTGTGAGACAATTCGCCAACCCTAGATACTTTAGGTGAACTTGTTAGTTCGCAGATAGATAGAATTGTTTTTCATGAAAACAACAGCTTGGTGAGTATAGTGAGAGTTTAGTTGAGACCTAGTTGGAATTGTGCTAGAGCACTATAGATAACAACTTGATGTGATTAGGTAGCTAAATGATTTGTTCAGCTGACTTGTTTTTGTATGCAAGCAACGTTTTATTACTCACTAGCTGATTAGTGGTAGTATTTATGTTTGGTAGATGATTAGGTTTCAAAATTTTAGACAAGTCTATTCTTGAGTTTTAAGTGCTATAGTGGGATTTTCTGACCCTCCCACTAAGCTTTGTCTCTGTTGTCTCTACTATATAAGGATGTCGATAGCCGACATGTTTTACCTTTGTTTTTCTCTATGTTCTTTTCTAAGTCTCTAAAATTTTTAAGGTATCTTCGTTAAAAAAGACGAAGTAGGTTCGAGTAGCTAGTTAAAACTCCCTTGTTAAGTACTAGCTTACAAGTAATTTCTAGAAAGCCCTTAGGTTGTTGTCAAAGAGATTTACGTTTTGCATTAGTGCATACATGATTAAATTAGATAAATGGTATGATGGTTACAACTGTTTCTTATTTAGCTCAAGAAGCTAGTGAGGGCCCGAGCAATCGAGGCAAATGACCAGTAGAGTAGATTTTGTTATGAAGCTTGCTGGTGAGTTCCTTCTTACTTCCTTTGAGCCATAATACTTCCATGATATGTGGGTTGTTTACGGTAAGTTGTCTTTACTGTAAATGAGTCGATGTGTTGTGTCTGGACGCATGTGTAATAAACCAGTGTTGTATGTGTCAGTCACATCTATCTCTCTGTCTTCTGAGGTTCATCCGCTTCGATGCTCAAGACAAGGCATCTCTCCAATTAGACTTGATAGATGACATATTAGTCTTTTAATCAGTTTGCACATTTTTTATTTGACTAAGAATATGCTTAGCTTCATCTACTAATACAAGTTATCTTTTCATTCTACTATCCGACCAAGTAATACCACTTAGTATTAGATAAATATTAGACAACCAATGAGCAACATTTCCTTTCATTTTTCTTTACATGCAAAAACCATGTGAGGGCAATATACAAAGTATTAATGTAATTTATTAATAATTTTATTAACTAATTTGTTCGAAAATAGTACAAGTGTACGTAGATGAAAATACTACACTTAGGGCACTAGATCCAACAAGTATGACCATTTTCAATATAAAAGCACCTTCCTTGGTACAAGAGCTCAATACCTATTAAATTGTGATATGTGAAAATATGGAAAGAAAATCTATTTGTGATGCATCCAGTAGGGCAGTTATATTGCAAATCGGACTGGCATATCATAACCTGACCTTGCGGGAGAACACGTGTTCAACTTAACAAGAATGATATAAATATGAATACAACTGATTTGTGGTTCTTAATTCTGAATTATGGGTTTGAGGCTGGCACAAGGAAGGGCCGTTTGTAAACATGTATGATTGTGAGAGTTACAACTGAGTTGGTATATAATAAACACTTATAAACTGTGTGTATGCTATATTTAAACAAGTAAAGTGTTTCCGCTAGTGAACTGTAGATGACATTATTGATGTATTGTGTCTATATGACAGAGTCCCACAAATAAGTATGTTTTTCTTATGGGTACCGATGGTTATTGATTAGCTGTATTTTTGTAAATTGTTTGCATCCGTTATTGGAACTAACTAAATTCAAACAAAATTACTCCATTACTTTTCTTTCTTAGGTGTTTGATAGTAGAAGAATAATCAGTTGAATAGGACTACACCATAGCTATGCTTATGAGTGAGCCACTTGGTTATTTTTGTATCATGCACGGCTATTTTGGTAGGTGGCGTATAGATTCATTTTGTATTCAACTTATGTAATTATCCTTGCCATTTACACTATCTTTGTTTTGAAAGAATTGCCTTTTTTTTAATGTGTAAGCCAAACTCCTTTAAAATCTAGTTTATAAACTTATCTTTTATATGCATACTCCAAAACTTGACGGTGTTGGATCATAGATCTTTCTTTTACAATTCCTATTATTTTATTTAAGGATGTGTTACAAAATGAAAGAAAAATAATAACTTTTAAAAAAAAGTTTGAATCTTCTGGTAACACCCCAACCCGTTGGGCAGTCTGTCTAGCTAATTATTATACGCCATATTTACCCTGACGAACTAAGGGGTGTTACAAGTTTTTGGTATCAGAGTGTAGGTTTAGCCGACTCTTCAAAATTGGAGGTTAAGTCATGCCTCATTATGCATGCTATATCTCTGGCTTAGTCCTTGTAGTTTTGATTAACTTAAGTTGTGTTGTAGCTAAAAATAATGTTTGAAAGCTCAAGAGAAGTGACAAGTGAAAAAATTGAGAGTCATGTACCTCTGATGCAAGGGTAGGGTCCTGCAATAGATTCGAGTGTGACTAAAAATGATTTCCACAATGTTTTTATTATAATGATGGGTCAATGGTTTGACTAGTTCATGGGAATAGCCCAAGTACCTCAACCACCACAACAACCTCAGCCGACAGTGGTACAACTAGTACCTCCAACACCGCAGGTACAGGCTGCAATCTAGTTTAAAAGAGATCTCTGAGGGAGATATGCAAATGGGGTGCTAAAGAGTTTCTGAGGGATAAATGTGGTGACCCTGTGACAGCAGAACAATGGTTGTCTTGTGTATTTCAAGTGATTGTGGAGTTGAAATGCACACTAGTGGATAACCTCTCATGCATTGTTTATTTACTAGAAGGGGAGGTGTATCAATGGTGGGAAACACTGATAAACATGACCCATGAAGAACAGATAGATTGGGAGTTTTTCTTAATAAAATTTAGAGAGAAGTATGTTAGCCAAATGTATGTCGAGTAATTGAAGAAAGAGTTTCTATATCCCAGACATGGACGAATGTTAGTAATGGAATACGAATGAGAATTCGTCAGACTCAACTGTTATGCAAGAGACATGTTCCAAACTAAAAAATCCTTGTGTGAGAAGTTTGAGTGGGGATTAAGGGATGAAATTTGCGCCCTGGTGGCGACATCAGAAGTTCAGAGTCTAGCAACTATGACAGCCAAGGCTCAAAAGATGGAAAAGATTGTCCAATAGAGAAATAAAGGGCATGTTATGGAAAGAATAAAGCATGGGATCTCTAGTCCACCACCCTCAACAAATTTTAAGAAACTGAAAGATAGAAGCTTCTCTGCACTAAGGAGTGATTTTCAGCCTATGAGTTTCCTTCGAGAAGGAGGTGGGCGATAGGTTACCTCAATAGTAAGTATAAGAGGATGATAGGTTACCTCAATAGTGAGTATAAGAGGATCTAGGATGCTAAGGGATCTAGTATGTGAGCACTGTGGAAGGAATCATAGGGGAAAATGTTAGAGGTATATGAGGGCATGCTATGCATGTGGGTTATTGGATCATTAGCTTAGAGATTGCCCCTCAAAAGCTAAAGCCAACTTAGAACAGTCTGTACCTGTAACTTAAAATACTCAGTAGGAGGCGAAATCTAAAATAGATGTGAAATCGAGATCAGTTCAATGGACTCCAAGGAAGAGCTACACCAAGCCCATCTTAGGAGTGTCTTCTAGAGCATATGTAATAAAGGTTGAGGAAGATGCAGACTTACCAAAGGTTATTATGGGTAAATTTTCTTTTCTGGGAAATAGCATTCATGCATTAATAGACCCTGGGTTAACCCATTCGTATATTTGTACAAAGGTCGTGGAAGTTATGAGTCTAGAAGTTGTTTCATCTGAGATAAATGTGTTAGTGACCAATCCCCATTGGTCAAAGTACGGCCGTTAGCAGAGTAATAAAAACTACCCACTGAATTTTGGCGAACACATCTTTTTGGTGGACTTATTAGTACTAAGTTTTCATGAATTTAATGATATTCTTGGGCTGGACTAGTTAACCAGACATAACGTCGTGGTAGACATCAAGCCAGAGGCGTACAATTATTAACTATAGAAGGGAGAGAAATGTTACTGCTTGGCATACAAACTAGTGTCGCGGGTAGACTAATTTCGGTAATATCTACTAGAAGGCTTAAAATTAAGGACGTAGACACCTACTTGGCGTATATTTTGGATTTGACTGAGTCTAGGAAGGTTATTAGCCAAGTTTCAATTGTGAATGAGTTTTTTTATATGTTTCTGAAAGAACTCCCAAGAATGCCACTAGATAGAGAGGTAGAGTTTTTTTATTGAGATAGCACCTGGTATTGCGCTCATATCATGTGTGCCATACAGATGGCACCATTGGAGCTGAATGAGTTAAAGAATCAACTACAAGATCTTCTGGACAAAGGATTTATACGACCAAGTGTTTCACCTTTGGGCGTGCCAATCTTGTTCATGAAAAAGAAGGATGGGACTCTCCACTTATACATCGATTATTGCTAACTGAACTAGGTGACTATAAAGAACAAGTACTGACTACCTCTGATTGAAGACCAGTTAAGTGGAGCTATGATTTTCTCCAAAACCGACTTGTGGTCTGGTTACTACCAAGTAAAGATCAAGGGAGATGATATTACAAATACCACATTTCACTCACGCTATGGACGTTACGAGTCCTTAGTGATGCTGTTTGGGTTAACGAATGCACCGGCAGTATTCATGGATCTAATGAATAGGGTCTGTCAGCATTACTTGGACCTTTTTTAGTTGTTTTTACTGATGCCATTTTAGTTTACTCTAAAAGCATGGCAGATCATGAAGAACACTTAGAGATTGTGCTAAGAACTCAGCAAGAAAACAAGTTGTACGCCAAATTTAGTAAGTGTGAATTTCGGCTAAAAGAAATCCATTTTCTAGGTCACGTTATCTGTACAGAAGGTATCAAGGTAGAATCTGATAAAATCAAACCGTGCTCGATTAGAATCTGCCAAGAAATAACAATGAGGTATGTGGTTTCTTGGGTTTAGTGGGTTACTATCAGCAGTTCGTAAAAGGGTTTGCCATGTTGGCGACACCTCTCATGCGACTGTTAAGAAAGAAAGAAAATTTTGAGTGGACAGAGGCATGTTAGAAGAACTTTCACAAGTTGAAAGTAGTTCTAACTGAGGCCCTGATTTTAGCTCAATCGGAGTTTGGCGTGAAGTACACTGTGTTTACTGATTTTCAGAGAGTTACACGAACATGGGCTTGAACACGACCATGTGTCCCTATTTCAAATGTCCCCACGGCCTGAGACACGACCATGTGTCTCAGCCGTTTGAGTCACACAACCTAGCCACATGGTCGTGTGACCCCTGTAGTATGAATTTTTTCGTCTTTTTCCATGAAGTTGTAAATGTTTTCGATTTAGTCCCGAATCATTTCTAAAGTGCTTCTAAGGCCTCGAAGGCTCAGTTAAGGGACGATATGTATGTGTTTGAATGGAATATGATGTGATTCATAAAATGATTTGGAATGAATATTTTGATGTTACGGTTTTACAGTAATGCTTTGTAACCCTATTCTGGCAATAGATACGAGTTGGAGGTTACATTTAGTGGTATTAGAGTTATGATTTAGTCGGTTCTCAGACTGAACGTAGCATGTATGAAGTCTAGAAATACATGCCATTATATAAACCGTGATAGTGTGATATCTCCTGACGGTGATTAGAATTTTTTTCATTTTAAATAGAGAAACTTTCCAACCGAGCTAATTCAGATAATGCTGAAAGCGATATTCATGCGTATAAGTAAAAAGTTGCTTATGATGAGTCAGAACTCATAAAGGTAAGAATAAAAGTCCATAATATTATGTTAATGATGAATTCTATATGTTATGAGTGTATATATATGGGAGTCAAATTTTGAGACTTTACGATCTCCACCCCTTCACCCTCAAAGTCTTATACAACAAATTCATATAAGATTTATGTTGATTAACTCTGAAAAGAGAAGCTATAGAGTTCAATGATAGAATTAGTAATAATGTGATCAAAACCAAGAATTGGTTAGCAAATAAAGACGATTCTAGAAGAGATATTAGATTCTTTTGAAGATCATTCGGGATACACAACATCACTGTTAAAGAAGAAGTTAATAATAGGTAATCAACTTATTCAAGTATGGTATCTAAAGAACGGGTTAATTGGGATTTCTTGTGAATTAATTTCCTTAGTGAAACGGGATAATATGAGATTATCGATGACTTTAGTAGTTAGTGGGATAGTGTTTGAACTACAAATATATCTAAATGTAGATATTATGGTCAAGTATCTTACAGTGATCTCCTCTGGGTATTCTATATGTTCTTTTATTTTTAGAGATATATGCAACTGTTCATTTTTAGATGTGATTCTTATCATATAGAAATGTTGGCTAATCATTATATTAGACAAATATATTGTTACTCTGGTTGATTTCGATCAACATTATGTTCAGTAGAAAATTCAACGATAGACTCATATGATGTTTATTTCTTCTACTGGTTGATGCTCTAAATTATATATATGCAATTTATGTTGTCTTAGTCACAATTGGTTTCAATGTGTATGAGCAATATTTTTCTTCTGGATTTTCTCTAAGGTATCATCAATCTCTTTATCATTCAATATGGGTTGTATTCTCGAAAATTTAGTAAAGCTCCACATCTTGGATTTCATTATCTCGATTCTCTTTTCATTCTTATTATTTATTGTATCAAACATGGTTCATCGATAAAGGATGTTTATTGGCCAGAGGTAATTACATTTAATACTGTTATTATTCCTGGTTCGATCATGGGAGAATAGTGATAAAGAGCTCAGATTATTAGAGGTTGTATTATTGCACAGGTTGTTACTGGAACTACATTTGGTTTTTCTCTTTTATTTCGGAGTACACTATTGATGTTGAAATATTATTCTATCTATACGATTGAAAAGTTAGTCTTATTATAGCACTATTGTTTTAATTCATCTGATGGTTGCGGCTCTGGTATGATTCAAAGCTTTGATGTTAATAATTGAAATAACTTTATTATATATCCCATTTCTAGCTTTCGTGAAGGGGTAGACATTGGCAAAAGTATAGATGTGGAAGACCGAACTTAAATTTGCATATTGGTTCTCATTCTCAAGTAATCTCGATTTATGTCAATGAGTTAAAACATGATGTTCTATTTTGTTTGAGCTAATGTAGTTTGTAAGGATTCTTGACTAGTATTATGAGGGAATTATGATAGATTGTATGTTTGGGTTGTCTTGATAACAACAAGAAGGGATTATTTTGAAATTTTATTATTCGATAAATAAAATCGACTCATTTATTTTAATTAGAGCGAGTTATTCATTGAAAAGTTAATTGAGTTATATGCATTTGAGTTTATTCCCAGGTCCGGGAATAAATTTTACGCATTCACGAGTAATTTGACAGATAGTTAGAATAAGGGATTCATATTCTAGAAGACATGATACAGAAATATATCTATCAGATCAACTTTAATCGAGAAATGTCATTATGAGTTAAAGTCGTCTCGGTAGTTGAAGTTGTCGCGCTTGTGTTAAACATTATTGCTTGACGTATCCATGTAAGGGGAACAAATATCAGTTGGAAGTTACAGATGCAAACATGTTAGAAGCATCAATCAGAGTTTGATAATTCGGGTTTTTCGGTTATGTTTTGTCAGATGATCACTAGGGAATTTCTCGGTAGTTATACTACTAATGATAAAGTTATGATAGAACATCATAGCTGTTCAGTTAAGTTCTGATATAGTATCAAGTTTTAATATGAGTTTTGATACGAGCTTTGAATCGAGATGAGTTATAAATGATTTATTTTTCGATTACCATTAAGAAGATGACAAAAAAATTTGATATGATGAATTTCATCAGATGAAAACTTTCGTCGGAATTTCGAGGATGAAATTTTCGTAAGGGGGAGAGTTATAATAGCCCATTTTTTAGTGGTGTCAGAAATAGTGGTTTCGGGGCCACCAAATCCGACGAGTAAGTTCGTAAATATTATTATTTAATATTTACTAGTCAAATGTAATTTTAAAAAGGTTTTTGATTTGATAATTTATGTTATATAAGTGATTTATTAAGTTCAAGTGGTAAGATCCTAAGGTTAAGTGGTTTTAGAAAATGAGGTATCGGGACCTCATTTCTATAAATTGAGTAAATATTTTTATAAATATTTACGGAGTTTCGTTAAGGTGGTATTAAAGTTTCGTTAAAAAATTTTAACGTTTTGATAGTTAATTAATTAAAAGGACTAAATTGTAAAAGTTGAAAAAGTCAATCGCTATTAGTTTAAAGGTGTTAATTGATTAAATAATTATAATTGGATGACCTTATTGAGTAAATTATTCATCCTAAAGATAGTGGGACGGCAAGGGAACTTTAAAGTTTTGATTTTATTTATGTATAAAGGTTAAAATAATTAAAAATAAGTATTATAATTAAAATAAAGATGAAAATTATGATTTGTTTCTTAATTCTCCTTTAAACTCCTAATGTTACCATGGATAAAGAAAGGGAGAAGCTCCAAGCTTCGTCCAAACAAAAATGGTTGCATGTAAGTGATTTATTTATCGGTTTCTAATAATTTTTATGTTTTTTAGATCGTTACAAGTAGGTCCAACTAGCTTGTACCTTCGATTTAGAAACTGTTAAATATTTTGAATGTTGCAATTGACGAAGCTAGTGATTTTTGATGTTAAATGATAAATTTGAAATATTAGTTGTTATTTAAAAGTATTTTGTTAAGTGATTTTTGATGAATTTATCGATTAGGGACTAAATTGCTAAAATTACAATTACAAGGATTTGATGTGAAATTGTTGCAAAAACGGGCTGAAATGTAGGCCATGAATATTCGGCTAGTGTAAACTTTCAATAAAAATGGTTAATTTGCATGTTTTAGGCTCAAGGACTAACTTGAATAAAAGTAAAATGTTAGGGGTAGTTTTGATAAATTGTCAAAAATGAATAAATTGCGTAAATCACATTAGTTTACTATATAAATTAATAGATTGAATGAAATTATTAATTTAGATCAAGATCAGGTGGAATATCGATGAGAATAGAAAATTACCAAAATACCCTTGTACTTGACATTTTTGCAATTTAGCCAGGTAAGTTCGTCTGTTTAAGTAACATTTTAAATTATTTTTTTAAATGCTATCATTTTATAATATCAAATTATGTCTCAGCAAAAAAAATTCAACGGCGTATCGGTAATCATTGATTAATGAAAAGGGATGGTGATGACCATCGAATATGAAAAGGGATAGCTTCAGCTATCGATTATGAAACGGGATGGTGACAACCATCAAATAGAAAAAGGGATGGTGACAACCATTGATTAATGAAAAGGGATGGTTTCGGCCATCGAATATGAAAAGGGACTGTTACGACTATCGTTTAGCACACTTTGTGTGAGCTCCGATAAGGGTTCCGATTGAATTCACTACAACAAATATGGAAAGGTATGATATACCAATGATCAAAGTATGAATATTCATGTTTATGAAAGGTATGATATAAGTGATGCCATGTTATGTACCCATATCTTACCATGTGATGATATTGCTAAGTTATGTGTTTAATCACTAGCTTGTGGCTATGGTTAATGTTATGTTTATGTCTTATGTGTATGCAGATGAAAGTGTTCAATAAGAACTAAAACATGTTTATATGAAACTCAATGGAATGGTGATACATGGATAAACATGATATGTTGTGATGGATGATAAATCCAATTGAATCATACTCAAGTATAATGGTTATCCATGTCAAATTCATATGAATCATGTTTAAATGAACTAACATGTGTTGTTGATGTGCTAGGGCTTATGCCAAGCTTATGGATATGATTGATTTTTATGATTATGCTTGTACTATGCATACGAAATGGGTAAGAAAAGGAAACGAAACGGTAAGTACGTAATTGAAATGTATTATGATGTATTATATGTGAGAAAATTGCTTATGCTATGGATAAATACACTTAATCGAGAGTTAATAATGTTGTTTAGGCTTATGATAAGCATTGGGGATGGAATGGAAAGTAAGTAAATAGAAAGATATATAATCTTATAAAAGGGATTGATGATATATATTATGTCTCATGAAATCTTATCATGTTATGAATGGTCAATAAATATGCGACATTAATAAACTTACTCATTTGTGAGTTGATGATCATATCGATTTATGAATCTTATAACATTGGCATAGATTTATGTTTATTCTATAAAGTTTAATATTGAAATGGATTATTATGCTTAAAGTTTATACGAGCTTACTAAGTATTCATTACTTACGTAGTTTTTCTTTTACCTTACAGATTATCGAAAGTTCGATTGAGTTCGAAGCTAGTCGAAGATCCATCACATTGTCCATTGATTTTATCGGTAGATTTTTATGATTTGGTCGCGATTATAATGGCATGTATAGGTGTTTTGTGCTTGATGATATGGCCACTATGTTTGGCTTGTAAATATGGTTTTATGATTGATGACATTTTGACATTTTTGGACTTGATGGCTAATGTTGAAATGGTTTAGTGATGATATTTTTGAATGGCCAAATTGGTATGCTTGTGTGTGATATTGGCATGTAATGTTGCTTTGAATTTGTGAAGCTTATGTTGTTTTGATGCCTTGATGGTTGGTGTGCTTTTGGCCTTTTGTTGCTTAATGGTTGGTGTTATATGATCAAATTGATGCATGATTTTATGGCCAAAGTGGCATGTGTTGGCATGTTTGCAAAGTGATCATTTAAGGCATGTTTTGATATAGGATTTAATCAAATATGTTTGGTTGAATTATGACCATTTGGACCTAAATTTGGTATGTATATATATTGGATGTTGGAACCATTTGATAATGGTTAGTTTTGTGTCATTTATATGGTTTTGATACATAAGAGAAGTTAGTTATGGTATGAATCTAAATTGGTAAGGTTGGTATGTGTCAAAAGTGGCATGTTTTAGTATGGAAACAAGTTAGTTGCTAAATGGTTAAATATGCACATGTTTAAGTATGTTTAATGTGTGTATTTAAAGCGCCTTTATGGCATATTGGTTGAATGAAAATTGGTCATTTTATGCATAGTTGAACATGTTTCGATACCTTGGTCATATGTGCAAATGGCTTGTTTAGGCATGCTTGAATTGGGTGAAAGAAATGACTTGAATTTGGTCTATTTCTTGTCCACACGGCCTAAGACACGGGAGTGTGTATCAGCCGTGTGTGACACACGGCCACGCTACATGGCCATGTGTCCCCTGTAGGTTTTTAAAGGTTTCATTTCGAGAGTTACACGGCCTAGCACACGGGCGTATGGCTTGGCCGTGTGACCCAAGTCAGAGAGTTACACGGGCACGGACACAGGCTGGAACACGGCCGTGTGTCCCTATTTTGAATGTTCATATGGCCTGAGACACGGGTGTGTGTCTCAGTCTTGAGAGTCACACGGCCTGCCCACACGGTCGTGTGACCCTTGTAGTGTGAATTTTTCCATCTTTTTCCCTGAAGTTGTAAATGTTTCTGATTTAGTCCTGAATCATTTCTAAAGTGTTTTTAAGGCCTCGAAGGCTCGATTAAGGGACGATATGCATGTGTTTGAATGGAATATGATGTAATTCATGAAATGATTTGGAATGAATGTTTTGATGTTATGGTTCTATGGTAATACTTCGTAACCCTATTCTGGCAACGGATACAGGTTAGGGGTTGTTACAACGCCTATTTGCGGAATGCCTCGCTAGAAGTTTCCATTTGGCAGACTCTAGAGTTTGGCGGGCTCTTTTGTGGGACAACTCGCGAACCCCAGATACTTTGGGCAGACTTGTTAGTTCGTAGATAGATAGACTTATTTTCCATGAAAACGACGACTCAGTGAGTATAGTTAGAGTTTAGTTAAGACCTAGTTGGAATTGAACTAGAATATTGTAGATGATAGCTTGATGTGATTAGTTAGCTGAATGATTTGTTTAACTGACTTGTTTTAGTGTACAAGCAACGTTCTACTCCTTACTAAGCTGATCG
Source organism: Gossypium raimondii (assembly GCF_025698545.1). NCBI lineage: Eukaryota > Viridiplantae > Streptophyta > Magnoliopsida > Malvales > Malvaceae > Gossypium > Gossypium raimondii. Next base: position 28,187,597 of record NC_068570.1, on the reverse strand, counting down.
GTGGTTATAGTTATGTTTGGTAGATGATTAGGTTCCAAAATTTTAGGTAAGTATATTCTTGGGTTTCAAGTGTTATAGTGGGATTTTTTGACCCTCCTACTAAGCTTTGTCCCTGTTGTCTGTGCTATATATGTAACACCCCAAAATAAGGCCTAGGAGTTTTAGGGGTATTTTAGGAATTTTAGCCTTAGAGTGCTCGAAATTTTACGACATGGTTTATCGGTAATATTTTTGACTATGGTTTTTAGAAAATTTAATCAAATTTTGAAAATGAGTTTTAAAAACTTTTAATTTTAAAAAAAGGACTGATTTGTAATAGGGTCAAAATTGTGAGCATTTAAGTTGCAGTTTTACCAATTTTTAAAATTTAACCTAAAAACCCCTAACCTACAACTTATTTTCATAATAGGTTTCTCCTTTCTCCTTGGTTTTGTCGTCCCTTACTTTCACAAACTCAAAGAACTCAATTTTGATTTCCAAACATAATCCTCTTGATTTCCATCATTCTCCAAGTATTAAACCTTCATAAATCTTTAAGAAAACATCCAAAATTCCATTAATTTCATCATCTTCCTCACTTGTGGGTTTTTAACAAAACCTCAATTTTTCTTCCATCAAAGGTAACCAATTATCTACCCAGTAGTTTTTAGTGTTATTAGGCCTTTGACACTGAATTTAAGCCCTTAAATTGCAAGTTTTCATTAAAAGTCAAAAAGAAAGTTGTTAATGGTGAATTTTAGATTTTCGAGTAAAAATGTGATTTCAAAGTGTTAACTAATAGGTTTTGATATGATTAAAAGGTTTCTAAACTTTATTTAAAGTATTGTTAAGGAGTTCTTGGGTTTTAATGAATTTTCAAAAAATAGCTATAAACATGTCGAAAAAGTCGGTGCTATGAATTGATAATTTTAGTGTAGTTTAAAGGTTGGGAATTAGTCGTAGGTGAATTATAAGATGAATGGAATTGGTTTTAGGGAAAAAGAATGAGTATAGATTGAGATATTTGAATTTAAAGTTTGCTATGTTAAAGGTTTCGGTTACATGGAAACATAGTTTAGGCTTATGTTTTTTATTGCTTGTGGTGAATCCTTAGCTGATTTCTGAATCCATTGTTATGTTGAAGTTCCAGATTCTCTAGGACCATCTACGAGCTAGGAAATGCTAATTTAAGCTTTTGGCATTTCGGCGAAAACGTAGTGGTGAGTGTTTGGATTAACTACTTGTGGACACGATTCAATGTGTTATTTGAGAATTTAGTGGTAGCCTAAAACCCTACTCTAAATTCCAAGTGTAAGCTTTCTTGTACTCATGTTTATCTTGTGAGATATGTGCTTGTGTTATTGTGAAACTGTCAGCTGAAATGAGGTGCTATATATGTGTTATATGTTAATGATTACAATTGTGAAAGAATATATGTGTAGGCATGTCATACATGCTAAGTGACAGTGATAATATTGTGAAAATGATACAAATGTGAAATGAAAGTAATCAGAAATCAGTGAATAATATGTGCGTTTAAATACATATATTATGGCCTTGTGATACTTTAGACCATTGGATATAGTTGGCGTGCCATACGATTGTGAGTACTCACCTATATGTATGTGTGATTTGGGCGTTGAAGCCTTAGGACATGTTTGGAGAGATAAAGGAATGTGAGTTGAGCTCTATTCAATGGGACATGTTTGGTGTGTTGGAGAGTGTTATCTTAATGCTTCACTTACGAGACATGTTTGACTCTGAGTTTATGTTGTGTGTTGGAGATCCGTGTATCCGATGAGTGGTGATAATGTCCACTTTTATATTTCATAGCTCAAGTGTCAAATTATCTCCAATTATCTTAAAATATGAATATGTGTATATTGTGATATGTGTTTATATGATATGTGACTATTACGGAAATTGTCTATAAATATGTTTGTATGTGTTGCAATGTATATATGACAGTGTATGCAATGACTTGACCTATAAACTGTTAATCGTGCATGAGTAAGTGAAATATGTCAACTAAGTTAAGGCTGCTATAATTATGCTACGTATACGTTTCACTAATGCTTGATGAATTGTTTGCATGGTAATTGTTTTATGCATTCACTGAGATTGTTAAGCTCACCCACTCATTTCTTAAACCATTATAGATTAGTCATGTGCTGGTGTGAGCGATGTGGTTTTCGAGGGGTGATCCAAGCCAAAACTCTAGTAGTTATTCGTAGGTGTTTATTTGTTTATTTATGTTTTGGGAACTAAAGGCAATGTGTAGACTATATGCTAGTTTTTGCTATGATTTTTAAGTTGTTTAAATGGTTATTTTGCTTAGGAGTTATGGACTTTCAATTTGAATTATTGGTTTCTTGCTCGGTTATGATTATGATGTTTTGGACTGTTACTTCAGATATTTTAGTGACCATTTGATGAAGTGAATGATACATGATGATTTGACATTAGTTGTATGAATTATATGCTTATAATTGCTATATTTTTTATGTCTGGAGCAGAGGTATTGATATGACAGGAAGTCTATATCGTAATTGGTATCGATACCTTATCACCAGTATCAATACTCGGGGTAAAATAATCAATACTTTTTGAAAGGTATAGATAATTTTCGAGACTTTGGATTTTAGGCGAGAAACAAAATGCTGATTTGGTATCAATTTTCCAAGCAATATCAATACCACTTGAGAAAATTATCGATACCCATATTCTAATATCGGTACCTACGTACTTGATTGGGAAATTTTGCTAAATAGACCTTATGCATGTTTATTTATTAGTATAAGACCATTTGATGTATGTTTAGCATGTAATAATGATAATTAAAGATTATGATTGTCTTAAACCCATACGAATGTTAATATGAAAGACGTTTTTCTAGAACGAGCCTTTTATTTGTTGTGTATGGCATGAGACTATGGTGTGGCTTCCTGATATTCAGGCCAGGTGACTGGGCCGAGTATAGGGTGTTATAATATAAGGATGCTGATAGCCGGCGCGTTTCTCCTTTGTTTTTATCTGCGTTCTTTTCTGAGTCTTTGGAAAATTTTTAAGGTATCTTCTAGAGAAGACGAAAGAGGTTCGAGTAGCTAGTCAAAACGCTGTTGTTAAGTACCAAATTTCTAGTAATTTATGGAAAGCCCTTAGGTTCTTGTCGAAGGGATTTACGTTTTGCATTATTGCTTGCATGATTAAATTAGATAAATGGTTTATGGTTACAACTGTTTCTTATTTAGCTTAAGAAGCTGGTGAATGTCTGAGCAATCGAGGCAAAGGACCAGTAGAGTAGATTATGTTTTTAAGCATGCTAGTGAGTTCCTTTTTACTTCCTTTGAGTCATGATACTTCCATGATATGTGGGTTGTGCACGGTAAGTTGTCTCTACTATAAATGAGTAGATGTGTTGTGTCTAGATGTGTGTGCAATAAACCATGTTATATGTGTGAGCATTGTTGGAAAAAAATTGGTTTGAAAATGGTTTTCTCGCACAACGAAAAATTAAAATTTTGAAAACCGACCCAATTTGTGATATTTATAGCAATAAATCTTAACCAAATTTGTACCTGTGTTTTTGGTTTAGTGAACATTCGTTGTTCCCAGATTTCAGTCAAATGATCTTCTCTTCTATACTCGTACCTTGAACTGCTTTGAGTGTGGGCTCGAACAAATTAAATCGAAACACAAAACTAGAAAAAGTTTTCTCTTATTTTAGGGTGAAAACAAAAATTCTCTCTTTTTAGTAGAAACCAGTAGAATTTTTATTCTGGAAAATTATATGTCATAGTTGAAAATAAATTCTCTTATTTTTCGGCAACATAACAATCTCTCAAAGTTGTGTACATAGCTTTACCGGTGCCATCGGTTTATAGGAAGAAAAGGTGGAATCCTTGTATTCCTACTAGGGTGGATGAGACACCCTAGTATTCCTACTAGGGTTGTTGCCCTCTTAATGTCTATGAGGGGTTTTTGGGCCTCTTGCACATCGAGTCGAATTACGAGTACTTTCGAGGCCTTTTTGATCCAATACTCTGTAATGTGATCCAAATCGATTCGATTCTTTTATTTCCCAAAATAAACTTGAATATTTATATAAGAAAATTTCTCATCCCTATTTTACGCTTAGTAAAATTTTGACGATTTTACCCCTAGTAAAATTTCGAGAAAATATGTGTAATATTTCACAACTCAACATTTTCACTATGACCGAATGGTTTATTTTCATTTTCGGGCTTTAAAACAGTCCAAAAACATAAACTCATTCTTCCGATCATATTTGAAGTAAACCATATAAGATTGCAAATGTATAATTTCCATTTTTGGAAACCTACGTTCATTTCCAAATGATTTCATTTGTCCATTTCGGAGAAAATCATAATCATTCATGAATGTTTCCTATTTCTCTTTTCTTATTCATTCCGTTCTTTTATATTCAAACACACAATTCATTTCCGGTTTCAACGAGCTAGCGAAGGGACTAATTGGACATATGTAGTTCAGGCTCAAAATATTTATAATTAAGTTCTGGCATTTCACCTATTAATTATAAACTCATTTAGTCACGAAGTCATTCCACTATAGTATCGTGACTAAGCTCTCCCCAACGACACATCATTACGAAAACAACTACTCAGTGCTCATTTAATGACCTTTCCATAAGTGTGTTACCTTTATAAGCTATCATTGATCTCTTTGGGATAAAATCCGTTCTCCTAATATGATCCTATTTTATCTCATGGTAACCATTACATCTTCCTTCATGAAAAGTCAAACATTATCAAATAGTGATCAAGTCATCCATCACAAAGACAGATGACTCGAGGCCATGTTTACTTTTCATTAACCATGTAATGCCAATGAGAGGATATCATTTACCTATGTTTTGGGCTATGAATTCCACTATTGTGAATGACACTAGATACTACAAAAGTCGTACACGCAACATACCAACTTTCGATTCCTTATCTATTTGAACGTGGGCTTTTACTTACATCAAAGTGTACAAGTCACGCATACATAGTCTACCATCCACTTAGGATTTAGGTATGCCAAACTATGAACATCACAAGTGAATAAATCTAGAGATGGATTCAAGATTTGTTCTACTTGGGTACTGTCCGATGTATTGTCAGTCCAGTCAGTTACATTTATGTCTCTATCTTTTGGGAGTCATCTGCTTTGATGCCTAAGATAAGACATCTTTCCAATTAGACTTGATGGATGACATATTAGTCTTTTAATTGGTTTGCTCATTTCCGATGGACTAAGGACATGTTGAGGTTTGTCTACTAATACAAGTTGTATTTCCGTACTTCGATTTGACCACATAATATCGCTTAGTATCAGTTAAACATTAGACAACCAATGAGCAATATTTGCTTCCGTTTTTCTTTGCATGCAAAACCATGTGAGGACAATATACAAAGTATTAATGTAATTTATGAATAATTTTATTAACCATTCTATAGGAAAAAATTACAAGTGTACTTAAACGAAAATACTACATTTAGGGCACTAGATCCAACAGTCTCCCACTTACCCTAGTGAAGTAGATGAGTCATGTTTCACATTCCTATGCCCTCCATATGTTCCCCAAAGAGCTCTCTAGCTATAAGAGTTTTGGCTAAACAAATCCCCAAGGTTTGTCCTCAGATGTGATTTTTGACTATATCCACTATTTCGACAAATATTCCAGTCTCCCTTAATATGTTTTATCCTTATGTGGTTTCTTTAGGTTTAGCTACATTTGCACTATTATAGTGCCATAGCTTTTCCATACCTCATATTTGGCCTTCTATAGTGAAGTTAGCAGTATAACCCTTCTTGACACTTATTCACACTATGAACCCACTATTCAGGACAAAAGCAGAGGCCGGTGTCGATTTCCTCGAATCCCAAAACATTTGGAAGTAAAAATTAGTATATCCCATAGAATTAACATCTCTTCTGGAATACACGAGCATATAATCCCTCGTTCTCTATAAATACTTGAGTGCTTAATTGCATGCCAGTGTCTTTGTCCTGGATTCACCTAATATCAACTTACGAACCCCACTGCAAAATAGATATCTAGGCGTGTGCATAACATAGCATACATGAGACTTCCTACCACCGAAGCATAAGGAACCTTTCTCATATTCTCTTTCTTCTGCTGTCTTAGGATAGTCTTCTAAAAAGAGATGAAATCCCGATACGGAGAGTTGATTTCCCTTCTTCAAATCGGTCATTGCATAACACTCCAATATCTTGTCTATGTATAGAGTCTGAGACAGTGCTATCATTTTGTTCTTTTAATCTCTCTGGATTCAAATAGCTAGAACAAATTTAGTTTCTCACAAGTCCGTCATGCTAAACTATTGAGTTAACCACAATTTAATTGATGACAACTTCCCTACATCATTCCCAATGAGTAGAATATCATTGACATATGAATGAGAAAGACTACATTTCCATCCCCTGAACGTTTATAAACACAAGGTTCATCTATGTTTTTCTCAAATCCAAGAGTCTTGATCGCTTGATTGAATATTTAATTCCATGAGTGGTACGCTTGCTTAAGTCCATATATGGATCTAAGCAGTTTGCAAACTTTATGCTCGTTTCCTTAAGTTATATATTCAGTGGGTTGCATCATGTAGATGCTCTCTTCAAGACAACCATTCAAAAATGCTGTGTTGACATCCATTTGCTAGATCCCGTAATCGAGAGTCATCGAAATGGATAGTAATATATGGATTGAATTGAGAATGGCAACCGAAGAGAAGGTTTCTTCATAATCGATGCCTTTTTTTTAGTATAACCTTTTGCTACAAGTCTTGCCTTATAAGTTTCCACTTTTCCATCCGTATTTCTTTTCCACTTGTAGATCCACTTACATCTTATAAGTTTTATCTCTTCCGAAAAGTTTGTATGTTCCCACACTGATTTGGAATACATTAAGTCCATCTTAGGCTTTCATAGCAATTTCCTAGATCTTGGAATCAACACAATGCATCGCTTCGCCATATGTGAGTGGGTCATCATCTTTCTGTTCTACAGACTTAGTGTTAAAAACACTTCCACTAGATTGGAAGAGCTCAAGCCTACGAGAGACCCTCCCACTGCGACGAGGCTCCCAATGCTGCTAAGCATTTGTAGGTCTACTATTAGGAGTTGATTCTAGAACCATTTCTATATGGTTTTGTATATTAACCGAAAGCTCCTCGAGTACCTCTTTACTCTGAGGTTTGAAGTCATTCATGTGACTTTCTTTAAGGAAAGTAGCATGAGTTGAGACTATAACAGTTTACTTTTTCGTGTTATAAAACAAACCACCATTTGTTTCCTTTGGATATCCTACAAACATGCAGAATTTTGTCCGTTAGTCCAACTTCCTCGCATCTTTATCTAATACGTGGACTGGGCATCCCCAAATTCTAAAATGATTAAGATTCAGCTTTCTGCTATGCCACAATTCGTATGGGGTTTTCGATACTACCTAAGTTGGCACATCATTCACAATATAGCAAGCTGTTTGTACAGCGTATCCCCAAAAAGAGATTGAGAGCTTCAAATAACTTAATATCCAAAGTACCATGTCTAACAACATTCCATTTCTTCTCACTTGAAATGCCCTTAACCCGAACTGATTCTCCGGTTCTAGATCTTGGGTGTTAATACACAATTCTTAACAAAATTTCTAAACAACCTTTTTAGACTTTCAACTCAAGACATTTTCCTTAACATTTACCATAAATCATTATCATTAAAGAAACAAGAAAATATATGTAAACATAATACATCATATCTATAATAATTTATTACAATACATAGGTTTAATAAAATAGACTCATATGGCGTAATCCTAGAATACGCCATTTGTCCAAACAAGTCTACTGTATGCATAGTTCCCCTGTTCGCCGCTTCTCTAGCGTACTCCTAGCATGTCCCTCTCAGCGAACACACTTAAACAGTAACACCTGGAATATAAACATAGCATTTCGTAAGTTAGAGGAACTTAGTGGGATGTGACACAACATACCTTTTAAACTTATTATACTGAATTCCTCATCTTGAATATTTGGATTACCTCATATCTGTCTTTGGTGAATACCTTCACATTGTCAATTATATGATCTCATACTTATACGCCACTTACAATTCTTAATGTATTATCATTCATCTAACTGCTTAACTATATCTAGATCTTAACAAATGATACTACCTTTTTTGTTTTCTTTTCAAATAAATTTTAAACAGTTATTCTAGAACAAATTTTCATAGACATTATTCTTTGCGGATATCACTTATTGTTCATACTTTTGGTGGATTCCCATACTGATCTTGTTAAATTAAACCTTAAGTTGAACTATACTCTGACCCAACCCAATACATACTCATACTGATGAGAAACACTTTAGATCATTCAAAAGAATTTCCACATGTCTTTGTGCACAAGACCTCCAAAATAACGATCAACTCAGATTCTTTCAAGTCTCAGAACCAGACATGATACTAATCACATATAATAAATACTAGATAACTCATATTTCCACCTTAATAGCACAAATAGTTCAAATTGATGAACTCTTATGTCGAATATGCCCTTATAATAATTTGATAAATAACCACGGTGGATACCTTCTTTGAACATAATGAATCATAATTGTTTTCAAGAAATTTCCTTTAAGGCTTATTCAATTTTATCATATAACTTTTCACATTAAAATTTTAGACAGATAATATCCTTAGCATAGACTTAGTAGAGTACGTCATTAGGGCCAGAAAGAATACATCACAAAGGTGACATATAGAATATACCAGAAAGGCAATATACTAAGTACGCCACAAAGGCAATATAATGCCACAACGACTAACAAAATGCCACAAAGGCTAATAGAATGCCATGAAGGCCCAATCAGAATAGGCCATAAAGCTTAACAGAATGCCACCCAGGCAACCCATGAACTATTGTGTTTGCGATATGGATTTGCCTAAATTCACATCACATGAGGTTTACCCATCATTGCCCTGGGACACACAAAGAACCCTAGTCGATAAATGCGACTCTTCTGCCCTTTCGAGAATGTGCTATGGCCTTGGACTTTTCATTAGAATTTTCATATTAGAATTCATGTTTACTATCCTGACGGACTTAATCAAATACCACCGCATTGTCCAAACTCACATCACAACCTCTCTACACTCAGATACATCCCATTCCCAAACATTTTCAATCTCAAATCACATATCCAATATAAACATATATTTAGGTAGGCTAACTCACTTTCTTAACCAAATCATACCTCAATACATGCTTCATACGCATCAACACAATCACATCACATAGTATACATTCTAGGCACATACACACATAGTTGCTTCACAAAATCACATATATCCATACACATAATTCATCATATTCTAGACTTATAAGAACCTATATAAGGAAATACATACTTATTCTCCAAAAAAATTCATGTAATCACGTTGTTTTCAAGAACATCAATCATAAATAATCGAATTATATGAACTTGTATGAGTCAATTTTAGAGACTCACCTAAAAATCACCTTGCATATGGTCAAAATCCTCAATTCTGAATGCCTTTCATGAAATCGTAGCATCAACTACTTAAAAGAACATGAATCTACCATTAAAACCCATTTACGAATAGATTGCTATGATTTCATCTAAAGATAACCCCCATGCATGGCCTCTTAATCGTAACTTGCTGCTTATATATAGCATAGTACCCTTACTCTTAACATGCAAAGTTTTCAGACTTACCAAGAGATAGAACATCCTCTTTTTGTTCCTAAGAATCCTTAGCTTACAATTTACATAAGAATAGAAACCAACAATAAGATTTGGTATTTAAGAATTTAATAGTCACTTTGAAGGAAGAAGATGTTCAGACCACCGGTACGCCCCTTGGCATAGTGGAAAAATATTCCGGCGATCCTCAGCTAAGGATTCATGTACGAGGAATGAAACGGGTTGAAATAAGGTTGAAGATATAACTTAAAAGGATAAAAGGATGCTGCTAATTCGAAGTCGATTCCAAGACATAACAAAAATGTCCCAGCCTCTACGTAGCCCACCTGGTATTAAAAGGAACGAAAAAACTCTCCTGGATCTTTTCTAGAGAAAAATCTTCCAAAACGACTGCTAGATTTTTTTTTCTTATTTTCTTTAGAACCTCTTAACCCTAAGTTAGGATTTTTGTATCCATATATTAAAAACAAAATCATCCTATATAGAACATATGAGAAGCATTAAAAACATTATATTCTTTCCAAAAATATTTGTAACTTCCATGTTTCAATGTTTGACTAAAATCATTATTATAATAATTTATAATGATAATTTGGTAAACTATATCTTGTTAAAATTTTATATGAATCAAATTAGTATATTAATTTTAACTATGTTCTCTATTTGTGTACAACAAGCTTGTACATTTAATTAGTTTAAAATTTAATTGTCAAATTAAATTAATTGAATAATTAATTTAATTCATGTGACGATTAAACATAATACCAACTGTGTTTGGATTTTGTTCATTTTAACCATAGGGTGTGACCTATAGGTTTTTGTAACATTAGTTGTAATATTAGAATATTTCTAATAATACAAGAAATGAGTGGTATCTAGCAATGCATCATTGCTACCTAAGTTACAAGAAATCGTAATTTGACTTGACCTTTCTGTGATAAACATTTTATTTATTACATCCTTTTGTCCTTTATATCTAGATCAGACATAAGTCATGGAATAGCCACACTTGCATAATCCAATCTCATGTTTCTTAACATCTTGAGTAGACTAAAATAAACATGTAACACCCCATACCTGGCCTAGACGCCAAGCCGAATATTGAGATGCTGCACTACCGTCTCACATCAATTTCATTGTTATGATCAGGATTGAAATACATGCATTTTCATTTTACTTTAATTACTCTAGCATTTATGAGAATATCAAGTCATGCAAACTTAGTTTAGCATTTAACCATACTAACATACAACAAGCAAACATAAAATGCACATATCTCGAGCATTGGGACCACTTAGAAAATTTTCCCAAAAATGTTATGTAGGTATCGATACCACCTCTATGGTATCAATAATTGGTGTCGATACCACCAGGAAAATCGATGCCAAAATAACATTCTATTTCTCTCCAAATTTTAAAACATCAAAAAATATTGGTACCTTTCGCAAGGTATCGATAATTACACCCCGAATATTGATACTCGAGCTAAGGTATCGATACCAAATTGGTATTCTGACTCCCTGCACTTTTGAAAATATAGAGGTATTATTTTAAAAGCCCTAATATCGATACCTCTGCTATGGTTACAAAAATTCAGCACATAAGAGCATTTAAACCATTCAAGCTTAATCCCTAAACATCACGTTTCATTCACCTAGTCATATAAGCATCAAAATGTCTAAAATAATAGTCTAAATACCATATCCAAGTCTACATGCTTCCAAACATACATAATATACAAATAATCCCCAAAACATCTTAACAAAACCGATATAAATGTCTACCACATTGCCTTTTTATTCCCTAGAACTAGAATAAGCAAAACACCTACTATAATGAATAAAGAATGTCTTCGATTAGTCCCTCAAAGGCCACACCACTCACATCGGGAACATAACTACTCTACAAAGGATAAAATGGAGTGGGTGAGCTTAACAAGCTCAGTGAATGCTAAGAACAACCACTACGAAAACAAATTGTCATGCATAGGTAAAAGAATTCACAAACATATTTAGCATAGGTAAAATAACACTTACACTTGGAATTTAGAGGAGGGGTTTAGGATACCTCTAAATTCCTAAAATATTTATCACATATTTAGCATAGGTAAAAGAACACTTCCACTTGGAATTTAGAGGAGGGGTTTAGGATACCTCTAAATTCCCAAAATACACAACGAATTATCTACGAGCAGTGATTCAAAAACACTCACCGAAATATTCACTTTTGCCAAAAAACTGAAAGCTTAGACAAGCTTCCCTTTGCCTTTATCTTTACTCGTTGAATGTCCTATCGACTCTGACACTTCAACAAGATAAACCATACATATATTCAGTCATCAATCGATCAATAACTCACCTCAAACAGCCACAAACACAGGCCTAAGCTACATTCTTTTCTAACCAAAACCTTTAACACAATAAACTTAAAATTTGAATAACTCAGTCTACGCTTAATCTTTTTGCATGAAATGAATTCTATTCATCTACATATTCATCTACGATTAATTCCCAACCTTTAACTTCATAAAAGTACGCGTTTGAAGGTATCAAAATTTTTCGACAAGTTTTGACCATTATAACGAAAATTCATTAAAACCTGAGAAATCTTTGACAAAAATTCAAAGTTACTTTAGAAAGCTCTAATTAGGTTAAAAAAATTAAAAACACTTTAAAACCAAGTTTTTATCCTCAAACTCGAAATTCACCATTAAAGACCCGATTTTCGACTTTTAATCAAAACATGTGACTTAACAGCTAAAAATTCTGTTTAAAAGACCCAATAACATTAAAAAAACAATGAGAGTGTGAATGGTTACCTGTAATGAGAAGAATAATGAGTTTTCAATTCAAATCCAGAAAACCCACAAATGGAGAAGATGATGAAATTGGTGAGATTTTTAGGTAGTTTTTTTTTTTGAAGATTTAGAGAAGTTTAATGCTTGAAAATGATAAAAAATTCAAAGTATTATAGTTTTGGAGTAAAAAATCAATTGAGAGAGTGAAGAATAGTAAGGAACGACAACTCTAAGTAGGTGGGAAGAAGCATTCGTGAAAATAACTTGAAATGGGGGTTTATTAGGTTGATTTTGAAAAATTGGTTTAATTGCTTCGTAAAGGCTCACGGCTTGGACCCTTTTACAAATCAATCCCTTTTCTAAAATTAAAGACATTTAAAAATTGTTTCCAAAAATTGACTTAACTTTACGAAAACCATTGTCAAAAAGATTATTGAGTACCAACCTTATGAAATTTTGAGATCAAAAAGACCAAAATTCCTAAAATACCCTTAAAACTCCTAGGCCCTATTTTGGGCTGTAACAGAACAAATAAATATGATATCTCATATAAACTTATTCGAGCATGGCCTTGCATTTCTGGTCTCACTCAATCAAGTGACCTAAAATAGTGCTCCTATTATGTAGGAGAGACAAATCCTATATTGATCAACCATATTCCAAAGATAAGTTTGATTAGAGTCATTTATTTTTGATATTTTCATATTTATGTTATAAATGGGTCTATATTGATTTAAAATGTAGAGGTCATTTACTAATTGTGCTGAACCATAGAAAATATTATTGAGATAAAATGAACAACAATTATTCTTAATAATTATATCAAAACCATTTTCTCTAAACAAGAAATTGAAATAATGTTTCTAGTCAAACTTGGCACAAAATAACAATCCTCCAAAATAATTCAAGTCCACTAGGCACTGATAAAATATGTGTTCCTACAACTTATAACATTTCGTTTTCCAGTGGTGTCGGAAACAGTGGTTTTGGACTACAAGTTCGACAAGTGAGTTCGTAAATATTATTATTTAATATTTATGAGTCAAAAATGATAAAATAAAGAATTTTGATCTAATAAATTTTAACTTATTGATCAAATAGTAAAAATAAATGGTTTGTCTCTAACGTCAAGTGGTTTTAGAAAATGAGGTATCGGGACCTCGTTTCTATAAACTGAGTCATAAATATTTTTATTAAATATTTACAGAGTGATTATATAGGTCTATTAAAAATTTGGTTAAATAATATTGACGTTTAGATAATTAATTAATTAAAAAATGTATCGTAAAAGTGCAAAAGTTAATTCCTATTAGTTATAAGTACTAAATGGCTAGGAAAATTAAAATTTATGGATCAAAATGGTAAATATACCATGTAATTATATGCAGTGAATGGTTATGGGTGTTTTGTTGTGAAATTTGAGTGTTTTAATTAACGACAATAAGGTAATTAGCTAATTAAAACATAAAAAATTAAAATAAACAATGCTATCATCTTTCTTGGTGGTTGATTGCTGAAATTAAAGGGGGGGGGAAGAAAAGGCCATGAAAGTAGCTTGAAGCGTTCGGTCATTTAATTTCTTACATGTAAGCTCATTTTAACCTGTTTCTTGTAAATTTTTTGTTTTTGGAATCTTTGTAGCTTAAACTATCTAGATTAGGGACTAATTTGTGAAGTTGTTAAAGATTAGAATATTTACCATTGTTGTTTGTGAAGATTTTTAATTGCAAATGTTCTGGTTGGAAGATTGATAGTGAATTTGAGCTAGTTTGTAAAGTAATTTGTATAGTTTTTAAGTTAAAGGATTTAATTAAAAACATGTGAAATTTGGAAGGGTTTTATTGAAAATTTTAGAATTTAAAGGATGTTTTATGTGATTAAAGGATCGGTAAAAATCAAGATTATTAATTAATTGTGAAAATAGACTCGTTTTAATATTAAGGACTAAATTGAATAAAGTGTAAAAGTTTAGGGCAATTTGAAAAATTGTAAATAGAAAGGAATATGCATTTAATTGAATGATATATGAAATAGAGGCTAGTAATCGAAATAAATTATATTATAGATCAAGAACAAGTAGATAATTGAGGAAAAGGAAAGTTATTAAATAGTCCCTGAACTTTTTCCATTATTGCAGTTTAGCCCTGGTAAGTTCATATGGTTTAAATTAGAATATTTGTAATATTATATTGATTTTTGAGTTATGTTATGTTAATAAATATATGGATGTAATTTAATTGTTATAAATTGGTACAAGGTGAGAAAAATAAATTGAATTGAAAAATGTTATACGATTACCTGTATTGAGCTCGGATGAACATAGGATAGGATACAATTGGCATGCCAATAGGTTATATTGCACATAGTACGGGATTGACTTGTGATATGATGATTATTGACTTGTTATTATCCACTGAATATACCGAAGTCTAGAATTTGTTGAAGACTATCGTATTATATTTACAGTGATTCTGGTATGTTATTGGGGGCGAATGGAAAGCCTTTGGGCTTGTCACTCAGTGCCGAGGTGTGTTTTAGAAGGGTGTTAGCCTACGGGCTTGGCACTTGGTGCCCAGGTGTGTTCTCAGATGGATAGTTCGTTTGAGCGTTCTGGATGGATAACTCTATATTTGTATCTGTTATACTGTTCATCGGGCTGAGTTTTTTTAATGGTTAAATGATTTAATAATGATAGGTACATGATATTTGGTTATGATTTCTTGTGAAAGACTTGTACATGTGTTTACGGTTTCCGATATTTTATCGTGACTTGTTAACAATTGATATTGTTTAAATGAGGTGATTAAATGACTTGTATTTATGAAACTCACCTGTTGAATGGTTGTGATTGACATGGTCAATGTTAGCTATTGATTTTGTTCATTATAAAACATGTTTATACGATAAGTTATAATGTTTCAACTTGTGAACTTACTAAGCTCGTAAAAGCTTACTCGTGTTATTTTTCTTATTTTTTGTAGATCTTGTTTTGTGAAACAGGGCAATCGGATCAAGTGGAAGATCACACAATCCAGCTATCTTTGATAGTATTTGAAAACGTTTACTTTGGGTTATGTGGCATGTAATAGGAGTATCTTGTAATTTGTGTATAAGTGTTCATTATAAGTGGCATATTTTATCCTTGTTTATAATTTGAATATTTATGGCCAATAATGTGGTTGATTGTAGCTTGATTTAAAGATTTGAATGTGCTATTGAAATTGATATATGGTGGATTTAACTTGATGGCATGAAATGTAATAGGTGCTTTGTAAATTGTTGGTTACTAGTTACATGTGATAGATGCCATACTTGAATGATTTTGGTCTAGAATAGGTTTTGGTTTATGTATACATATGCCTTTGATATTTGGCTTGTAATGGTTCATAAATAAGTGTTTTTGGTTATTTGGTTGTATGCTACTATTGAATATTCTAATATGGTAGAAGTAAACTTGGATGGTATGTATGAATTGTAAAATTTGCATGTGTTCTTAGTGAAGAATTATAGGCACTTAAGATGTATATTTTGGCATATTTTAGGCTTGTTAAATGTGTATTTAATATATGGAATTAATTTGGCTTGATACCTAAGTTTTGAATGAAAATGTGCCTTCTTTTGCAAACTTTTTAAGGTATACACAGCCTGGGACACGGGTTGCCACATGACCATGTGTCACACATGGCCTACTCACACAGTCGTGTGCCTTATTTATTTTCAGTGTAGGTTGGTCCACACGGGCATAGAGAGTTACATTGCCTAGCGACACAACCGTGTGACCCTGAGCTACACAGTCACAATGAGTTTCACGGCCTGGCCACACAACCATGTGTCCTTTTATTACACGACCACAGTTAGTTACATTGTGTGTATACACGGGTATGTGAAATAGTCACATGGGTATGTCGAGTAGCCACACAGCCATGTTTTGAGCCACATGGTCTGGGCTCTATCACACAGCCTAGCCACACGGTCGTGTAACCCCATTTCCAAAGATTTTCAAATTATCCCTATTTTTCTGTTTTGCATCAAAATGACCCTTGATTGTTCCTAAATTATTTTTAAGGCCCTGTAGGCCCAATTTAAGGTCAATAATTATATTTATGCTTTGAATGACATTTGAATTTGATTATATGTTATTTAATTTGATATTTGAATGTTTAAATGTTAGTAATTGTTATGATTTGCGTTGTAATGCTCCATAATCCTAATATCGGGTGATAACTAAAAAATGTACTCGCACTTGGCAATGGAGACGGGTTAGGGGTGTTACACAGCTAATGCAACAACTCTTGCTCCATTTCCAACTCCTAGGTCCACATCTCCTTTAGCCAAATTCCTATTCCTTTGGAGTCCTTAGACAGAGGTAAAAATATGAGAACCACATCAATATCTAATACCCATGAAGTAGATGTTGATAAATTAATATCAATAACATAAATATGTGAAGTGTTCATTCCATTTTCCTTTGCCTTCTTGACCTCTTCAAGATAGGCAGGGCAGTTCCTCTTCTAGTGCCTGATCTTACCATAATGGAAACATTTTCCTTCCTTTGCAATTCCTCCTTTAGGTTTCAATTCAAATTTTTCTTTTCTGGATTTGGCCTTGCCATTGTCCTTGGGCTTTTCTTTAGCAGTAAGCTTTCTTTTGCCTTTGTCCTTGTGGACTATCAAAACGGGCTTAGGTCCAACCTTTTTCATGTTACTTTCAGCAGTTCGCATCATGCTAAGTAACTGTGGCAAAGTCTTATTAATCTCATTCATGTTGAAATTAAGGACATATTGGCTAAAACTATCCGACAATGATTGTAGAATGACATTAGTGGCCAACTCCACACTTGGAGGGAATCCTAGTTTTTCAGGGCTTCCAATATAGCTTATCATCTTGAGAATGTGAGCTCCCATAAGAGATTCCTCCACCATTTTGTATCAAAATAGAGCTTTAGAGGTCTCGTACCTCTCTTGACGTGCTTACCCCTCATTGAGGTGTTAAATCATATCATAGGCAACCATATCCTCATGTTGCTTTTGAAGCTCAGGAGTTATGGTGGCAAGCATTAGAAATCTTATGTCTAACATGTCATCAAGATGCTTCTTATAAGCATCCTTGTTAGCTCTAAAGGCATTAGCTACTGGTTCATAAGGAATGGGTTCTTCAATGACATATAATTTCTGTTCTTGCTTGAGGACAATCCTCAAGTTACGGAACCAGTCAAAGAAGTTCAAGCCACTCAACTTGTCCTTCTCAAGGATAGATTGCAACGATAAAGAGTTTGTATTGTTTGCCATAATAAATCTACAATAATAAAATATGCTCTTGAGTACATTCTCCAAGTTTATTATAATCATTAATAGGACTTTATTAAATGATGATCCTACTATTTTATTCAAAATTAATAACCCTCATACTTTAATTTTGAAAGACTTTCTCTAAAATTTTCTAGTGGGTAAGGATCCATATTTCACCTCTTTTTAAGCCAGATTTGGCTTTACTCTTAAAATTATGGTTATTTAGGTAAGGAACACTTGCTAATTACATCACATGTAACTCCTCTATTTGGTGAACAACTCTTGTTCCAATTATCTCATGATTATAAAAAACTCTTGCCTCTGTGTATCTAATCCTATTAGAGTAACCTAGTTAAGTTATTAATAAATATTATAATTGGAGAATATCACCTACTTATTCTTCGCATTTGACCAAGATAGATACATTTACTTCGCTTTAGCAGAATCCACATTGTACCGATCGAGGCTTTAACGAGGGTAACTATTGGAAGGAAATCTTAACTTAATATTTTATTAAGGGTTTTAAATTAAATTAACCTCACCATTAATGGTCAACATTTTTCCATTTAATCCTTTAGTTGATCTTATCAATGTCCTATAACATGCATGTTAACATATCATCCACTGTATCTTATACAGGAAAAATATAAAGTAGTAAATAAATGCAATGGTTATAAAGTAGTAAATATAAGCTCATAAAACTAAGGTGGTTCCTCCCAAGCCAATGAGAGAACTGAAAGGAATCCTAAGGGTGCATGCCGCTTCTTAAGCTTATTTTCCACTTTAGGTATCCCAACCTTCTTTTCCCCAAGCCCATAGTAGCTCGTACAATTTACAATTATAGAAACTCATTTACATACGAGGGAGTAAGATGAGAAGAGAAATACAAGAGAAATATAAAAAAGCACGACACGCAGACCGTATTTATAAATTACAACATTTGCAAATAATAAATTAAATAGGTTATTGGGCTATAACCATGCATTTCCAAACACTATGCATATCAAGCGTAGTATACACCATACGGTATGTTTTATTCAACAACTTGTTAATGTGAATTACCAAGTTGTCCCTACAATTAATGTTGCCTATGCACATGGGTCATGGGGCGAAGCCCCTTGCGAAGTCTCGCATACAGTGCGTGAAACGTGGTGTCTTTGGTTGATCAAATGTGAACCCAACGAAATTTTAAAAATTGCTCTCAGATCTCTATGGAAAAATGTCACTATTTGATAACTTTTATCAAAACAGAATAATATATATTTTTTAAAATTTTGATCATGATGCTTCTTACTAGAACAACTTTTGCTCCTTTTTTGAATGTAATCAACAAGTTAACAATTAACTTCGAATGAAAAGAACCCCACTACCCCAAGACAGATTCGTTAACACTTAATAAACCATATACAAGATCCAATAGGCTTCAAAATCAATCATTGACACTTAATCATCGATTGAAAGGAACAAATACTCACATAGGTTTAATAGAAAAAAACATGCATGTTTTAAACAAAATTTAAAAAATATCATATATTCATAAAAAAAGATCGATTAAACATATCAAATATCATGTATCTCATACAATTGCATCAACCAATCAATTTAATCTCGTATCCATATCATACAACTGATACCACTTTTGGGACCGTCGATATGCCTCGTGGTATAGTGGAGAAATATTTTGTCGATATGCCGCTGATTCAATGTTGATTCCAAGCTATAACGAAAACATCTTGGCGTTTACTTAGTCTACCCAGTATTAAAACGAATGACAAAAATTCTCCTGAAACTTTTGTAGAGAAAAATCTCCCAGAATGGCTACTATACCTTTTTTTCTTATTTTTTTTAAACACTCTTAACCCTAATTTTAGGATTTTGGTATCCATATATTGAAAACATAATCATCCTATACAGAACATATGAGAAGCATTAAAACATTATATTCTTTCCAAAAGCGTTATAACTTCCATGTTTCAATATTTGACCGAAATCATAATTATAATAATTTAGAATAATAATTTTGGTAAACTATATCCTGTTAAAATTTTATATGAATCAAATTCATATATTAATTTTAACAATGTTCTCTATTTGTGTGCGACAAGCTTGTACATTTAATTCATTTAATATTTAATCTGTCAAATTAAATTAATTCAATAATTAATTTAATTCATGTGATAGCTAAACACAATACCAACTATGTTTGGATTTTTTTTTGTTTTAACCATAGGGTGTCACCCTGTAGGTTCTTGTAATAATACAAGCAATGAGTGGCATCTAGTAATGCATCATTGCTACCTAAGTTACAAGAAATCGTAATTCGACATAACCTTTTTATGGTAAACCTTTTATGTATTACATCCTTTTGTCCTTTATATCTAGATCAGACACAAGTCATGGAACAGCCACACTTGCATAATCTAATCTCATGTTTCTTGATATCTCGAGTAGACTAGAATAAACAAATAAGTATGATATCTCATATCAACTTATTCAAGCATGGCCATGCATTTCTAGTCTTACTCATCAAATGGCCTAAGATACTGCTCCCATTATGTAGGAGGGACAAATTCTATATTGATAAACCATATCCCAGTATATAGGTTATGGCATATCCAACATCATCTTTTCAGTACAACCTATTACAAAAGACATTTGATTGTATCAAAATATACGACTCACGATGTTAGGATAATGATGATCTCAAGTTTGAGAATCGTATACATAGTTATCGCTATGAGTAATGTTGTGACTATTACATAATAATGCAAGAAACATAATAATAGTAGGTCAGTCCAATATGTTGTTCTCTAGCACATACTCATGTATTGATTTTGACATCCCTATGTCACCGAAACACTTTGTCATCAATCACCTACACATTTGTCTCAATGCATTATTATTGTCCAAGCCTACAATAATACTTGACTAAGGACCTTTTAAGAATAATCATATTTTTCTTAGGACTTTATTACAATTTAGTTTATTTGTATACACATAAAAAGAAACTGAAATAATAATGGCAATGCCCTATATTAATAAACAAGGTAAAACAAGTATGTAATTACAATCATCTCATTTTGACTAGTCAATTTAATTGGTTTATAACTAGATTTAGTTTCCAATACTTGCTCTTCACAGTGCTTGAACAAACTAGGCAAAATATACCATTTGTGGTAACTTACACAAAGCTTACTTTTCTTTTATTGAATTCTTTCTTTTATTGAAGAACACGTCAAAACTATATCCCGATATACTTCCATGGGTGGATACTCAATTCGCCAATACATTAGTTCGCCAAAAGCTTACAATTTGGCGAACTAACCACCAGAGTGCACCAGAACTAACAACTTTCCTTCTACGCACCTTCAATTTAGATCATCCAGATTTGGGGTGTGACAACTCTCTACCCTATAACAAAATTTCGCCCTTGAAATTTTCTAACTTGGAAGAATTTCATAATAACAACTAAAAGCTCATTGTTGCACTAAGCATATACCCCTAATTGACAAACTATAGTACTTACTCAAAGCAATTTCTTTCCAAGTTGTAAATCTTAGAAATCCCATACTGGCGAGAATACCAACTATTAAATCCCAATGAGCAGATTTAGGACTTAGCGGTTACCTGCATGATTTTAAATGTTTCAAAACTTGTTCTTTGACAGATGTCTAATTTGTACTAGAGAATCTGGACAGTTACCACAAATTAAACTTCTTGCCCACGATTGCCTCAATAAAATATATACTCAAACACCCTTTTTAATCCATCGGAACCCTAATTTCCTTTTCTTCTTAAGACTTCCTCTTCCATCAACTTTAGTTTTCATATTTCTCAGAGGTAACATTTGCTTCTTTCTTTCCTCTTTTCATTTCACTTTCGTTCACAAAAAGGTTAGAATAACTACCAGAAAGAGGGGTCCAAGCCAAGCTAGCGGAATTTTTTTCCTAGAAATCTAGTTCTATTTGGACCCCATAGTCCCATTGCTACTCCACCATGTGTAGAGGCTATGGTGAAAGATTGTAGTACCACTTAGGATGAAATGCGCCATTATTTAGGGGTTTGAGGTATCTAATGCCCAAATTTTGCCTATAACTTCTGGCGACCCCAAAGATGTCGTCTAAGCGATAAGTCTGTAGGTTTCATCTTACCCTTAAATTTGTTGGAGGCCAACTTCCACCTATCACTTCATCCCTTGTTTTGTACGGGGATAAATGAATACGGCATTACACCAGGGCAATTATCAGCCTTATCCTGGTGGACGTTGGTGGCGTTCTTTATCGATTATTGAGCCATCGCTGTTGGGTGTTTTCCAAAAATTTTACCAACTAAAGGCAAAAAGGAAAGGAATTTCTTTTACCAGTGCTCATTTCAATGTATGCCAAGGATGTGAACCTATAATCCTATAATATCCCATTTTTCAGTGTTGTCAGAAATAGTGGTTTCGGGACCATAATTTTGGCTAATAAGTCTGTAATTTGTAGGTATTTAAAATTTTTAGGGTTATGTGATGGCCATATTAAGATTTGGTTAGTTGATTTTATTGTTTAATTAGTTAATTAAAGAAAAAAGACTAAACTTTGAAAGTCGTAAAATCTAGTTATAATTGAATTATAGTGATTAAATGGTGTAAATCACATAGGTGGAATGGTTTAATTGGCAATTATACCATTCTTATTTAATATGGATGGTTTAAGGATAGAATTTAGTTAAGATATATGTTTAGTTAAATGGTAATTATGTAATTTAATAATTTTAATTTAAAAAAAAAATAAAATAAAACATTCATCTTCTTCCTTAGTAGATTTTTCCACCAAAAATTAAATGTTAAAACACCATTAAAGGGTTTGGAGATTCGGCTAGCTTTTAACACTTGCATGGTAAGAATTTGTTACTCGTTTTAGTAGTTTTTATGTTTTTGAAATCGTTGCAACTAGGTCTAGGTAACCCATACCTTCGTTTTTAAAACTGTTAAAGATTTTGGATTTTACCATTGATTCCTTGTTTTTCATGATATATTTTAAGTATTGGTTGTTGATTATGACTAGTTTGTAAAGTAAATTTGTTAGTTTTTGGTTAAAGGACTTAATTGATTGAATATTAAAATTTATAGGGAATTCTTGAGAATTTAGAATAATTGTGGGCTGTAGATGTATGGGTGAAAATTCAATTAGCATGAGAAGTTGTAAAAAATATTATATTTTGAATTTAAGGGTTTAGGGACTAAATTACGAAAATTGTAAAAGTTTAGAGAAAATATGTAAATGAGGAAAATTTTAAGGGTCTCATGCATTGAATTGAGTTTGAAATGTACGTGAATTTAATAATTGAATTTAATTCCTATATAGATCAAGAACTGAGTCAAAAAGACAATAACTGAGGAAAGGGGAAAATTATGGAGTAGTCCTTGCGTTTTAACTGGAAGTGGATCTTAGGTAAGTTCATAGTGTAATGATATGTAGATGTAGATTTCTTTATGATTATATTTTCTTACTAGTAATTGTATATACATGTGAAATTTCATTTGTTACCTATATACTATTAAATGTTGCGAGATAAGTACATATGAAAATGAATAATTGGTGGTCACAATTCTTGTGATTACTCATTATTGAAATGAATGGAATAGTTTTTATAGTATGTGTACAGAAATAATGAAGTACCTCTGAATGATGGATATGTATGAATATAATGAATTAATGTATAGTGCTTGGTGGAACGTAGTAATTGCTTAGGATACAATTTGCATGCCAATAGGGTTTGAATGTGCGCTTGTAGGGTTTGAACGTGTGCTTGTAGGGTTTGAACGTGCACTTGTAAGATTTTTCACTTCAGTGCCTTCATTTGCTCTTCAATGCCTCTGTTTGCACTTCGGTGCCTCCGTTTCCACTTCGGTGCCTCCGTTTGCACTTCGGTGCCTCCGTTCGCACTTCGGTGCCTCCGTTCGCACTTCGGTGCCTCCGTTCGCACTTCGGTGCCTCTGTTACACTTTGGTATCTCTGATTGTTTAATCGTCCCTCTATCTGCACTTTGATTCCTCTGTTACGCATCTATGATGCCTCTGGTGTGGTGTAGTTACCTGAGTATCCAAGTTAAGTTACTATAGTTCATCAGGCTAAGTGTTATTTGATTTATAGCTTAATTACTTACTTAAAGCTTTTGTATATTTATTATGTTATTAATTAATAAATTTTGCATTGAAATTCTTACTTATGTATATGGATGGTTACGTTGAGGTATTTTGATTGATAGGATTGGTAAACTCTTGAAAAGATTATTATGTTATACATGGATAAATACTAATATGGTGTGAACTTGTATTTGGTTATCAGGAATTAGAAAATTATCTTCTTGTTTGTTTTGTTGGTGAAGGTAAGTTAAATGATGTTTAAACTATGAACTTATTAAGCTTCTTAAACTTATTTGTTTCGTTTGTGGTTCTTTTGTAGTTGTCATTTTATGAACTGACCAAATGAGTCAAGTTAGAGCTCACACTATCCAACCATCTTAGTAGCTTTTTTTTTTCATTTTGGGATGTGGCTGTATATAGGTGTTTTTTTGTTGATATGTAAAATTTTATGTTATAATGGTATTTCTAGTTAAGTGGTTGGTTTTTTTTATGTGTGTTTGAGTTGGTTTTGGGTTAGGTTAATCCTTAATGTCAAGAATTAGGTGATGATGCTTTAGAATGGTAAATTTGTTATGTATGTTTATATTTTGGTCAATTTGGTTGATGTTTTGAGCATGATTAGATGACCAATGTTAAGTGCCTTTTTAGTTGGGTTATTTGAATGAATGATCATTAATTGTGGTGCCTTTGATGGACATATTGGTTAGGCATAGGATGGATGAAATTTTGACATGTAATTGCTGATTTGAATGTGCTTTTGAACCATGGAGATGAGCTAGATATGGTTTGTCTTGTTGTGCAAGTAATGGTACTTGAATTGACTTGATTTAGGGGTTAAAAATTGAGCACACGACTTGGGACACGGGCTATCACACGTTCATGTGCCACACACGGTCACTCCACACAGTCGTGTGTATTTATTATTTTAGGTGCAGGTTTCACACAGTTTGAGACACAACCTGCGGCACGAACATGTGCCCAAAAATAGTTTGTGGCATGGTTTGGCACACGGTCTGCGATACGGTCGTGTGACCCAACTTCGAATACACACA
The DNA here is from genome assembly GCF_025698545.1 of Gossypium raimondii. Taxonomy (NCBI): domain Eukaryota; kingdom Viridiplantae; phylum Streptophyta; class Magnoliopsida; order Malvales; family Malvaceae; genus Gossypium; species Gossypium raimondii. The sequence goes on along the minus strand of NC_068570.1, from coordinate 28,162,584 downwards.
CGACTTGGTACATGGCCTGTGACACGATCATGTGACCCTATTTCGAGTACTACATGAGTGGATACATAGGTTGGGATACGACTGTGTGTCCTGACTTCGAATATTCACATGGTCTAGGCTATGTTGCATAACCTAGCCACATGGCCGTGTGACCCTTGGTTTTTTTCAAATTTACAAGTTTTCCTGAAATTTTTTGATTTGTTTCTATTTGATCTTGGATTGTTTCCAATTTGTATTTAGGGCCCTGTAGGCTCGATTTAAGGCTCATACGTGTAATTATGCCATGAATTGATTTATTTGTTATATGTTAGCATTTAATTATAAAATTGTTTATGTTATGAAGTCAACTATTTTGTTTTGCTTGGTAACACTCCCTAACCTCAATCCAGTAACGGAGACAAGATAGGGGTGCTACAAATCCATAACAATATTTCAAATTTTCATCAAAGAAAAAGACAAGTACGTAAGAGTCATATGCACATTCGAATATGGGTTTGGTTTTCCTATGCGATGGTCCCTTCCTCTTGAGAGCATTAGTGCACAGATGTTCAAGTTGTTTTAAAACAATATAAATGACTAAGAAGGGGGTGTATACTAGATTTTGTGGAAGTTGTTTCTATTAGAAACATATTCCAATATTTTTTATTTGAGTTAAGCCCAAATGATTGTTGACAAAATGATTCATTAAATTGGTAGGACAATTTCATCGTGCCTTCTGTTGCTGAGGCTTGGCCTTATGATTCAGACGATAAGTTAGCACTTGATTTAGTGGGGCATATAAGAGAACCTCGTTTCTACTTTTATAGCATTTGTGGTCTTCGCCCTCGCAAATTGAACATTTAAGTAATCCTGTTACAACTTCTACTTCTTTTTCAAACTAGGCTAATTCTCGTGTTGCTGATGTAGGATCTTATTCACACTCTTATACTGTTCCTCACTCAGCTCAAAACATGGACATTTCAACCATTCTTAATAATGCTCGAGCAAAAGAGAAAACTATAGCTGCTTCATCAAGGAAAACAACTACCAAGAAAACTAAAATGAGGCCTAGATTAGAGGAAAGTACTCAAGAGACCGAGAGTAATGAATGTCCTCCCTTAACAAAGTGTAGAACAAATAAGGAGCCTACTACAACAGCTATTCACACTTCTCTAGTTCATACTTTACCTGAAATTCTAGCACCACCAACAGAATCTGTGCACCCTATAGACTTTCCAATTCATGTATTTAACCCACCACTGACAGAGAGTCCCATAGAAGTTAGACCTCTAATTCAATCAGTTGTTTATCCTAGCATTCCACCACCCGATGTTCACTCTATTAAAACAAAAGGATTTTTCCTTGGCATGACCTATTGAAGTCAGGTCTACCTTATATCTTATTGAGTTCCATTTTCTAGAAGCAACAAAATTTAGTGGCTCAACAGTTGAAAGAGGCTTTTACCTTATATCTTTCTTCCAATCTTGATTCATCTATTATATCTCTCATGGTAAAGGCTTCAGTAGCCTTATCTATAGAGCATAGACTTTGGTGTTGGGCCCTCCAAGACGCTAGTGATCGGTACAATGCTAAACTTGCAAGCTTGGAAGAGGTTATGAAAATTGGTGAGAGCTTTATGGTTGAATTACGTCCAGTTCATCAAGAATCAAACAACTTGATTGGTAGACTTGATGCTTGAGTTATGGCTTTGAAGGGCAAGCATAAAGAAGAACAGATTGAGTGTGAACAGTTAAAAGAGGAGAACAATCAGTTGAAGGGTAAAGAATCTACTTTAGAGGAGAAGCTCAATGATCAAGAGGATCTTCACAAAGTAGAGCTAGAAGGTCTACGCCATTCCGACGAAGAAACTTTCAGAAAATTCTAGGGACACCATAAAGAACCATAATGAATCTTTGCCAAAATGGAGGTCCAATCTGATTCTACACACCCAAGTGGCTTCAGGTCCTCCTTGATCTTAGTTGAATAAACTTTAATTGTTTTAGTGATATCTTGATCTTCTGTAACTCGGTCTAGTATATTAAACTAGTGTTTACACTTGAAGAGCTTGAATACAAAAATTTTTATTATGTTTTAATCAAGTTTTCTTAGTTTTGTTTACATTCAATAAAAAGTGTAATTTTAGTCTTTTATTTACCTTAGGGGCCGAATGAGGCCTAAAGGTGAGCTAACATACTTTGTGAGTGTGCAAGAGATCATTAGATGGTTTACCAACTCAATATTGGTCGCTATGTTGCAACACAGGGAGCTTAATGTCGCAACATAGAGAGTAGAGAGCAGAGATCAAGAATTTCAAGAATGCCTTTAGTGTCCTGACACAACCAAGGGATGTCGCAACATACCCCTGAAGCTACCCTGAGTACGAGCATACTACCTTCAATGTCGTGACACAGGCACTAGCGTGTCATAACACTAGTCCTGTACGAGAAATACTTACGAGCTAGAGGTGATTTTTTTTGCATAATCAAATATTAAACAGGAGAGCATCAACTGACCTAGGGTTGAGGACAACAACAACCCTAACTCTATAAATAGGCTCATTTAACACGTTATATGGATAGGTTTTCATATTGTATAATATTCTTTATAGTTTCAGTTTTTAATTTTTCCCTTTGTATTAGGCTTTAGGGTAGTTTCAATTCTGCATTTATTAGGAGATCTGATTCATGGAACTTGATCAAATCTTTGTGGATTTCGTGCTACAATTAAATACAATTCAAGCTTCTTTTAAATCTTAATCTCTTGATTTGTTATTAATGTTCATCTTTTACATCAAGTTTATCATTTTTTGAGATCCATGATGAATTAATTCTCTTATGACGGATTAAAGTGGAGATATGATTAGTTAATTATTTTGTGCAGGGTTTTCTTAGCAGATTAACTATTTGGGAGATGAAGAAATTAAACTTTAGGCTTGACGACGCTAAGAAGTCATCTAGGTGGGAATTAACCCAAAATTTTTATGGCCTATCCGTGAACACCTTAACCTCGAACTAGTCTGAACTATGAGGTCGAGAGATAAGTAGTTCTTACTGACTCGTTATTCTAGTGGAAGATTGTAAGGCATAGGCCTGTGCAATTGTACACAGTCGTTATCAAATAATAATTAAGTATCGAGTTATCGTCTCCACAGGGATTGTATTTTTGCTAAGTCACTTAATTTGTAAAATTATATTAAAAATTTGGTTAATAAAAACACAATATAGTTGAAAAGTGGTGATTAAAATATATTAAACTAAATGCAATGATCCCTAATAAACCTTTTTTCGGCATCATAGGTTGATGCTTGAAAATTGAATCAAATTGCTCTTTCACTTATTCATCGATCACAATTGGGTTTTCAAGAGTAGTCTTTGAAGATCTGGTTCTTTTACGAGACATGGTATCTCTTCTCAATAATTCAACAAAGTTTCTGCTTATAGGGGCAGAAGAGAAATTGGCAAAAGAGGGTAGAACTTGCTTTAGCAAACCTTGCAATGAAGAGGGATTTATGGCGGCGACGGCAATGTGTGACAGCAATGGCAGTGTGTGGTGACAATAACGGCTATGTATGGCGGGGACGTTGATGCTCCAATGATTCTCTTACGGTGACACTAGGTGGTCTCGGCAAAAGAAAAGAAAAGGACTAAGGGTTTCTTTTGATATTTGAGGCTAGTGGCACAAGAAGGAGGTTTGGGATTTTTTAGGGTTAAGCAAATTGCTTTGAGATATTTGAAAATAGTATAATGAAAAAGGGTTTATATAAGGAAAAATTAGGGCAAAATGTAGCAAAAATTTAGCCACAGTAAGGTTACTTGGGCAGCAAACAATGGACCTGGCGGCACTAGGTGTGGATTTTCCCTCATTTCTACTGTTTTGGGCCTCAAATTCAAACTTGTATTTACAAACTTATTCAACAAAGAGAAACTGATTAGTACTTGGGTCAAATTTGACCCCTTCTATTCACATAAAAGTGTAAAATTAATCAAAATAAATTAAACTAGAAGAAAAAAAACATTTTAAAACTTAATTACAAAATTTCTTCTTAACAAATTACATTAAATGAATTCCTAGGAAAGGTTGGAAGGGTCATAGAGGTCCCGCTTAAGTTCCAATCTCCTTAGATAGAATTAATTAAATGTACTTAATTAATAAAATAAATTCTAATTATTTATTTATTTACAAGACGAGTTCATGAAAAATCAAGGGTCTGTTAATTTGGACGAGGATTCAACTCGCTCAACTTCTCCATCCTAATAATGTTTGAGATGTTGACCATTAACTTTAAACGTACCTCCATAATTATTGTATAATTCAATAGCTCCATAAGGATAAACTCGGTAGATGGTATAGGGTCCTTTTCATCGGGATTTCAGCTTCCCAGGAAATAACTTCAGCCTTGAATTAAACAACAACACCTTCTGACCTTCACTCTTTCAACTTGCCCATTGGACTAGGGGTGATAAGCAGTAGCAATCTTGTGCTTTACATCATATTTGTCAAGCAACCACTTAAGCCATTTGTTCACAAAGTGAGACCCTTCATCACTAATAATAGCTCTTGGTGTCCCAAGTCGTGTAAACACATGTTAATATTAGAAATCGCATGACTACCTTAGCATCATTTGTAGGGTATGCTTAAGCTTCAACCCGCTTGCATACATAGTCCACAGCAACTAAGATGTATTTGTTCCCATACGAAGAAGGAAACAGGCCTAAGAAGTCAATGCCCCATACGTCGAATAATTCAATCTCCAAAATATTTGTTAAGGGCATCTCATTCCTCATTGATATATTTCCGGTTCTTTGGCACTTATCGCAGTTCTTTACATAAGCGTAAGCATCTTTGCGTAGGCGAAAACAAACCTACTCGCAAAATATTTGCTGCAGTACGTGAACCACTAAAGTGTCCCCCACTTGGAGATGAATGGCAATGATACATGATCTCAGCAATCTTGCTTTCAACTACAGACTTTCGGATTTTATTATCTGTACACTGTTTTAAAAAATAGATCCTCCCAAAAATAATACTGACTATCATGAAGGAATTTCTTCCTTCGTTGGTACGTCATTTCTCGAGGAATTATTCCACGAGCAAGATAATTGGAAAAATCAGCAAACCAGGGTATTTCATGAATTTGATTTACCTTAAATAAGATAATTGGAAAATGTGTTCACAAATGGAAAATACCAATTTTGGGTTCATTCCCACCTTGATGACTTCCCGGGGTTGTCAAGCCTAGGGTTTGTTTCACGTTCTTCCTTTCCCAAATAGTTGATCTGGTAAGTAACCCTACAAAACAATTAAGAGATCATGCTTCCACTTGCTAATCCCCCATAGAAGGATTAGTTCCTCATGGCTTTCATAAACAAAATGGAATAGATGGAAGAATTAATCAAAAGGAATGGTTTGAAATAGAGATTTTAAGAAAAGCCTATTGATATTGATAATAAGCCCGAATCCACAATAGTTGATCTCCTTTATAAATCAGAACTCTTGAAAGAACCAAAGAACAAATAAACTAAAACTATGAAAACCTAAACAAGATAAGAAAATAAAACTTAAACCTAAAGAGAGGATCTAAGCTAATTGAATGATGTTTATAATGTGTGCCAAATGGCCTATTTATAGCCTTTAGGTAGTCGTCGTCCTTAAACCTAAGTTAGCTAATGTCTCTGAGCTTTAAGTTCAATTGTGTATACCAAAACTCCCCTGCTTCGTGTTTTATTCTCGTCACAGAGTCGATGTCACAACACACCAGGACTTGTGTCGCAACATAGCAACCAGTCTACTCCTTTGCTGATGTCTTCAGGTGTATGTTGTGACACCCTCAGCCTATGTCGCAACATAGAAGATAATTTGTTACTTTCTTCATTCTGCTCGCTCTCTATGCTGCAACTTCAGATCTCCCATATTGCGACATAGCTTCCAAGATTGGCCCAAATAGCCTTCTAATGGTCTCTTACACACTCACAAAGTACGTTTGCTCCCTTAGGCCTCATTCTGTCCTTAAGGTCAATAAAAGATGCGATTTGCACATTTTATTGAATGTAAGTAAAACTAAAGAAACTCAACTAAAACATAACAAAAATGCTTGTATTCAAGCTCCTTAAATGTGAAAACTAGTTTAATCTTTTACACTGATTTACGACAAATCAAACTCCCCCACACTTAAGTCATTTCTTGTCCTCAAGCAACATAAACAAAGATGACAAATAAAAATGACAACCCTTGAGCCACTATGATACAAGTATTGATTTCGAGGCATATGACTTAGGCATTTCATGCTTATGAACAATTTTAACATGATGAGTAGTTGACTTACCACTTTTGTTCACAAACATCTGTGTTCAGTATGTTACAAAATATACAAGTATTAAGGTTCTCACCCATAGGAATCCATCAACAAATCATACAAGCACTTTGATCATCTGAGCAGAATACGAATAGTCATTTATGTGAATGTTTAGTATGATGTCCATTCATGTATAAGGATACTTAGGTCACATAAGGCTTTTTGGCTTGTAAGGTTCTGAGGCTTAGGACAAGTAAGGAATTCAAAAATTGTAAGCATCAAAAGGTTAAAAACGCGAAAATAGCTTGGCACATCGTATTGATCCATATTATTCCCCTCTTAGTGTCCCTTACACGCTCATCGCCTTATTTCTCATTTTCTTACCTTCATTGTCTATCCATCTAAAGGAAGTCATAGCATTACATAGTAACTATTGCTAGCCTTATGAGTTTTTGTGCACTAATGAATGAGTTTTTCTTTCTTTTGTGACTTTGTAACTTTTGTCTTTTTCAATACATCTCACTTATGAATGCTTTTTCGCTAGTTTAAGACTTTTTCTACTCATAGCAATTCTCTTTTTAGAATTTTCTTTTTGTTTCGCACATTAGGCTAATGTATAGTTCCTATATCACACAAATCTTTCATATTTCACTCTAATTTTTCAAACTCCACCATGATGTATCTACTTAACCTTCAATATGTATGGCTAGATGTTTATAATCGTGTAGTACAGGATGAAAGAAAAAGGGCATATACAAATTAACATTTTCAGGCTCGGGGTTTGTAATGTGGTTCATCAAGAAGTGTCAAAAGGCTAAAAATTGGTACTAAGGGTGAAGTATAAATAGGATAGCTTTTTGGCTCTGAATGTGTTCCAAACAATGCCTTAGGTCATCTCTAAATATCTCATCATGCACAAATTTAATCAACCAAACAAACAAAAAGTCAACCATTTATCATTCATACTAGCATTCTCGTTTTCTTGTATTTTCTATATCACTTGGTACAATTGATTACTTAATACTTATTTATAGTGTAACATATAGAACTTAGTAGCCTAATAATCAAAATTTTAAAATCACCTACCATCATGCCAAGTTTATTCATAAACACAAGTAAACTATATACATGCTTCTAACCAATCACGTGTATTTCAACAAGGTCAAACACATAAAAGACAAGGAAAATTAAAGACAATATAAAAATTTGAAGCGAATTTTCTATGTTACCCCCACACTTAAGTTGACACATTGTCCTCAATGTGTAGCCTAATAATAGATAAGGAAGGAAGTTACCCTATTGATCGTAGTCACTCCAACTTCTATTGATGGGTGCTTCCTCCCTTGCTTACATAGAGTTCGAATTTTGTTTGTGTCTCCTTCATGTTGGGTTCCTACATAGAAAACTTAAATAGACTGTAACATACTAAAATTTACTTACTAATCCTACTCCTAAAAAGTCTAAATTAAAATTATCCCAAAAATTAATACAAGTCTATATAAAATTAAAAATAGTTCAATCCTCCTCCTCATTGTCCATCTCCTCATCCCCGTCATCCTCTTCTTATTCTCCTCCCTCTTTGGTTTTTGGTGCTTCTTCTTCATGTTCCATATTCTTCAGACGAACATATCTAGTGTATAATTAGGGACTCAGATTTTATTTTTCCTAGAAAAGTCTTGAAAGTTTGGTCCCAATTATTGCATCCACTGAATCATCAAATCTAACTTTGGGTGACTATTCTCACCAACATCTTGTTGAGCTCTTACCAACCTTTTTGATGAAGTGGGTGTAGCTGTCATTTCTTGCCGTCGCTTGTTCCAGTCTTTTATCTGTTTGGCCTGTAGCTCAATGTATTATTGGAACAAAGTGTCCCCGATAATGCTTCGTGACTGTTTCAATAACTGCTCAGTGGATGTCATAGGTACACCTGCCTTTTTGCAGAAAGTCATCACTAAATGAGGAAATAATACTCCTACCTTCTAGCTACTAATGCATCTTCCCATGCTCTGGTGGATCCATTTGCCAACACATATTTTCTTTTTCTGAAAAATAGCATAAAGTAAAACAGCTCTAAAGGTATTAACGTTAGAAACATTTCAAGCAGGTACAATTCCTGTGTAAACAAATTGAATCCACATCTTAGCTTCAGGAAACATAATAGCTTGATGAAAAGATACTAGGATATTGGTACCTATGCGATACTTCCATTCACCCCTTCCTTTAGTTAAAAAGTTTATAATATTATCCATATTTATGTCTCTAAAATATTCTAACTCAGTTTCATCAATGAAATCATTCTCATAGTATGGAACATTATAAAAGTCGCAAATTATTCTAGGGTTTACTTGCACCTATTGAATGAATTTTTTTCCTTGAAGTTCGTTAAAAAATATTTCTCAACATTCGTATTTAAGAACATAGAGGGAGTTTGAACCATCAATGGCTCTATTTCCATGGTTCGCCTAACTTTCCTAAGAGGCATCGTATTTCAATCCTAAGAAAATAATTCAATGGAATAGTAGAAAGTTTGAGTTTAAGAACCCTTAACCTTCCATATATAGTCAAAAAATTTTTGTATTCCTTGTCTTCCCATCGATATTCCTGTTCCTTATTGCACCGAGTATGATTAAGGAGTTTGAGAATAGGTGATGTTTGAGAAATTGAGGGTTAGGGTTTAAGAGGTTTAAGAATAAATATCTTTTTACATTGCTCCCCTATCTTCCTTTTATCTTCCTCGCTTGGTTGATGGCCACATTTAAAGGTTTCAGTCTCACCATTAATTTTCATAGTTAATTCATTTTTCTCTAAATCAATGGTGGATCTAGAGGTGGCTAGAAAGAGTCACCCTAATAAGATTGGTATTTCACGATCTTTAAAATCAAGCACCACAAAATTCACGGGAATAATAAAACTTCTCACTTTGACTAGTACATCTTCTAGTACTCCCTTCAAATATACAGAAGATTTGTCAACTAATTGTTTTTTTAAGATTCCCTAACCCAAGTTTTTCAAAAATTGATAAGGGCATTAAATTGATACTAGTTTCTAAATCCCATAAAGCTCTATCAAAGTGAATGCTCCTTATTTCTATGGGAATAGCAAAACTTCTTGGGTCTTTCAGCTTTTGAGGTGCCTGTCTTGAAATAATCAAGCTATAGGAAGCACTTAAATGAACTTGTTCTCCTACCTTTATTTTCTTACGTCTTGCCATCATCTCTTTTAAAAACTTGGCATACTTGGGAACCTTTCAATTAAACTCGATTAAAGGTAGGTTAACATTTAACATTTTAAACAAGTTCAAGAAACTTAAAAATTCATCTTCGTCTCACTTTTGTTTTTCTTCTAATGTTGATGGGAATGGGACTTTTGTGATTTCGACATCTTTAAGTCTCTTTTCCTGTTTTAGCCGCTGGTGCATTCTCCTCCTCTGGTTCAAGTCTATTTTATACTTCTAGGGAGTTATCTTGAGGTTCATCAGTATTATCCACAAGTACCTCTGGGGTAGGTATTTCTAGGCTACTCAGTACTTTGCCCGATCGGAGTGTTATAACTTTCGCATGCTTTTTACCTTCCCTCCGTGGATTATCCTCTGTATTGCTTGGGATACCTGTGCCAATTGATCTTTTAATGTCACCCATCATGCTCATCAATTGGCTTATTTGATCTTCGAGATCAATTAATGTTCTTGTTGAGTTAGTGCACTCAAATTGCATTTGCTTGACATCTGTTCTCATTGATTTCATTTCTTCCTAAATTCTATCCAAACGTTGACCATATGTAGTTTGGTCACTTGTGTTGGTTCTATCCTGAGATTTCTGTAAGTAAAGAGGTTGGTAATTAGTATTTTTAACTTGATTTAAACTGTTACCTCCTCATTGGCTTCCTCCTTATCTCAAATTTGGGTGATCTCTCTGACCGGGATTGTATGTATTTGAATAAGGGTTTGCTCCCCTATTCTCGATGTAATTTATATCCTCAGCAGGATTATTGATATAATGGAAGAGTGACTTGTCTCCTCCGTGCATAGACAGTGTAGAAGCAGTTTCGATACAGTTGAGTCTATCCACTATTTACTGATTCTTATCATCCTCTTGAATAGTTTTGACCGTAGCGGGTTTCTGGCCATATGTGAATTGTTCAGTTGGCCACTGAGAGGAGTTTAATGTCATATTTTCAATAATTTCGTATGTATCCTCCTGTGTCCTATTCATAAGGGCTCCTCCTGCTGGTTCGTCTAATCTAGATCATGCGTTTGCATCCAACTAGTTATAAAATACTTACAATTGCATCCACTCAAGAAATCCATGCTGTGGGCATTTTTGAATCAACATCTTGAACCATTCCCACGCCTCATAAAAAAATTTCTCTCCCCATCTATCTGATGATAGCGATCTCTCTTCTTAGTTGGATTGCTTTACTGATTGGGAAAAAGCGTTATCGTCAGCGTGGCCGAACAATGGATTGTCATAATAGACCCTAGTGCCTGCGAGTCTAACCAAGAAAAAGTGTTATCAATTAAAGAAAAGGGGAACAACTGTAGACAAATAGTGTCATCAGTGACCCCATTATACTTAAAAGTATCACACAGTTGAAGAAACTATTTCAAATGTTGATTAGGGTCCTCTGTCATAGTGCCCTTGAATTGCAGATTATTTTGGATCATTTGTATTATCGCCGATTTGATCTAAAAATTATTAGCTGTAATCATCAGTTTTGCTATACTTTCTTGAACCATGTCTAGACTTGGTAGGGCATAGTCCCTTAGAGTTCTCTCATTAATCAACATGGAATAAATGAAAGAATTAATCAATAGGAATAGATTGAAATAGATATTTTAAGAAAATCCTGATTGATATTGATAATAAGTGCGAATCCACAGTAGTTGATCTCCTTTATAAATCAGAACTCTTGAAAAAACCAAAGAACAAATAAACTAAAACTGTGAAAACCTAAAGAAAGTAAGAAAATAAAAATTAAACCTAAAGAGAGGATCTAAGCTAATTGAATTATGTCTATAATGTGTGCCAAAGGGCCCATTTATAGCATTCAGGTAGTCGTCGTCCTTAACCCTAGCTTAGCTGACGTTTCCAAGCTTTAAGTTCAATTGTGTAGACCAAAACGCCGCTGTGTTGTGTTTTGTTCTCACCACAGAGTCGATGTCACGACATAGCAAGCAGTCTACTCCTCTACAGCTGTCTTCAGGGGTATGTGTAAACGGAAAAATATATAGGACTTTTTCTATGTAATTTATCACCTTTTTACTGAAAATCTGTTGTTAAAACTAAGTAATTGTTTAATATATTAATAAAATATGTGAAAATATGAAATTAGGACATATAAATTATTAAAATGTGATTTTATGCTTTATTATATAATTTTCATGCAATAAATGGCTTATTTTATATTAATTTGAATATATTATATTTTTAAGGCATAAAGTGGGCCATGCATGATTAAATTAAATAATAAAATATAAAATTATATTTAATTATTCATTTTAAAATATTTCATTAATAATTTGGTTGTTAATTAATTAATTAAATTGGATAAATTTTATTCTTTGGTCCTCTAACTTGTTGATTTATTCTGGATAGGTCTGATAGCTTTGAGGAGATTTGAATAGGTTAACATCCACTATTTTTAGAAAAGTATCCCCCTCTCCTCACCTATAAATAAGACCTTCTCATTCCGTCATTCATCATACCTCAAGCATCCCTCAATCATTCCTCATTCATTCTCATCATTCATCATTCTCTCTTTTCTCCAAATTCTCTTAGCCTTTTCCATTCACACGCCTAGCATCATCTCTTCATAGAGATTTTAGCAATTAAGCCTCTTAAAGGACCCTTGGTCGACCACCTTGGAGAGCCATTAGCAAAGGAGCAAAGCAAAGGAACGAAGGAGCCCCCCGTCAGTCAAAGCCTCGGGTGACAGCCACTCTGAATTGGGTTTAATCTTCCTTTTCTTTAATTTAATATAAAGATATTTGCTATGTGTTCTTTGTTCTTATTTACAACAATGTTAGCTTAATTTTATTTAAGCTAGAATGATTGCTTTGATTAAATAATATTTTTTTCATTCATACTTATAATGTTTGTGCCTCAATCGATCATGTTTTCAATTAAAATAAAGTTTGTATTTCGTTCATACGTGATTGAATGCTCCTAAATTAGCTGAGCGATCCTAACCAGACGACGGCTAATGGAAACATAATTGAAATGTGATCAATTTAGATCCTGACCATATTAAATTGGATGTTGCATAACAACTCTGACCAAGCTTTGTTATCTGCATAGTTTTTAGATTTTTGTGATTAAATTGTTTCAAACCTGACACGTCCTTGTTACCTCACATGAATGCTAAGAAATCCTTAGTAAATAAGGATCAATAAAATGCGTATTTATTAAGTAAAGGATTCCAAAAGGACCTAATGTGGTTTCCAAACTCATGAAAGATCGAGTTGCCATGGAATGTTTTTCTGAATGTTATTAAGCATGTTGATAATAGATTGAGTTTAATTAAAGTAATTGTCCTAGTTTATTTATGTTATAATTGTTGCAAATTTTGTTTAATTTTACTAAAATCTATTCCATTCATATAGTTTGCATACTTAGGATAATTTTCATTAGGGATCATTGCATTTAGTTTAATATATTTTAATCACCACTTCTCAACTATATTGTGTTTTTATTTGCCAAATTGTTAATATAATTTTACAAATACAATCCCTATGGGGAGGATAACTTGATACTTACTTATTACTTGATAATGACTATGTACACTTGCACAAACTTATGCGTTACAAGTTTTTGGCGCCATTGCCGGGGATTGTCAATTTTTGCCATAGTCATTTTTTTCGTGAAATTATTTATTTTCAATATGATTTATTTCTAACATTCCTAACTTATTCTTTTTTAATTTTTGTGATTTTCTTTTCAGGTGTTTATGAGCATAGATTGAATTATTGATTTATTCCCCGCAGACCCTGAGATTGAGCAAACTTTTAAACAAAGAAGTGAGCGGAAAGCTCAAAGAGAAGTCGAGATGGACCTTGTGTTGGAACGTTGGCACCCCTACGGCGCAGCGGAAAAATAAAACATTCGGCGATCCTAACCATGGATCCATGTGCGAGGAACGAATTGGGGTGAAATAAATGTTTTGAAATTACCGAATCTTTATTCTGAGTAGACAGCAACGCCTCAGCAACGAGTAATCTGATTTACTATCGAACCAAGTCGCAATCTATCGTGACTCCGGCCTCTATGTAATACACCCAGTTGACAATGAACGGAAGGAATCCCCAAAACTATTTTTGGAAAAGACTTTGCTTTGACGGTTAGTAGACCCCAAGCAAAGAAAAAATAGGATTTTTATATCTATTTTTAGGGTTTCTAGAAATTAAATAAATATAACAATGTTTTAAACCGAAAATTATAATTATATTAATTATAATAATGATTTCAGTAAACTATATATTTATTTGAATTTATATACTAACCAAGTTCATGTTCTCATTATGCGTATAACAACCTTGTACATAATGTGTTCGATATTTGATTACCCAATTAAATTAATTCTATAATTAATTTAATTCAAGCGACAACCAAACACAATACCAACTATGTTTTATTCCGTTCATTTCAACTATAGGGTGTGACCCTGTAGGTTCTTGTAACGTTAGCAATAATACTAGAATGATTCCAATGTTACAAACAATGAGTGGCACCTAGCAATGCATCATTGCTACCTAAGTCACAAGAAATCACGATTCGACATAACCTTTTTATGATTAACCTTTCATGCAATAATCCTTAAGTCATTTATCTCTGGACTAGACACAAGTCATGGAATAGTCGCACTTGCACAGTCCATTCCATGTTCCTTGATATCTTAAGTAGACTATGATATACAAATAAGTCTAACATCTCATATCAGACTTATTTGAGCATGACCATGCATTTCTAGTCTCACTCAATCAAGTGGCCTAAGATATTACTCCCATTATGTAGGAGGGACTTATCCTATATCGATCAACCATATCCCTCTGAATAAATTGTGGTATATCCAACATCAGCCTTTATAGAACAACCAGTTACGGTGTACGTTTGACTGTATCAAAATATACGAACTCACGATGTTGGGATTATGATGATCTCAAGTCCGAGGATCATATACATACTAATCTAAGAAACATACTCATAACGGGTCAGTCCAATATGTTGTTCTCTAACACACATATTCATGCATCGATTTTGACATTCCATATCAATGACAACTCTTTATCATCAATCAACTACATGTTAGTCTTAATGCATTATTATTGTCGTATCCAACTATAATACTTGACTAGTCTTAATGCATTATTGTTGTCGTATCCAACAATAATACTTGACTAAGGACCTTTTAAGAATAATCATATTATTCTCAGGACATTATTATGAAACAATTTATTTATACACACAGAAAAGAAACTGAAATAATAATGGTAACTCCTTATATTAATAAACATGATAAATCAAGTATGTTATTACAACCATCTCATGATTGATCTTTGGGCATACTCTAATAATCTCCCACTAGCACTAAGACCAATCTCTTATATATCTAATACCAAGCGACTTAGTGTGACGATCATGCTTCTGCTGTGTCAGAGGCTTGGTTAGGGGATCAACAATTTTATCATCTGTAGGTACTCTGTATATCTCTTCATCCCTTTTATCAATAATCTCTCGAATAAGATGGTAGCGCCTAAGTATATATTTGGATCGCTGGTGAGATCTAGGTTCTTTAGCTTGTGCAATGGCTCCATTGTTATCACATTAGAGTTCTATAGCATTTGATATGCTAGGCACAACCCCTAGTTCAGTAATGAACTTCTTGATCCAAACCGCTTCCTTTGCTGCCTCACTAGCTACAATATACTCGGCCTCTATTGTAGAACCAGCTATTGTACTTTGCTTTGAACTCTTCCAGCTCACAACACCACCATTAAGGAAAAACACAAAACCTGATTATGATCGAGAATCGTCCTTGTCGGTTTGGAAGCTGGCATCAGTGTAACCTTTTACACTTAAATCTTCTTCACCTCCATATATTAGGAACGTATCCTTAGTTCTTCTTAAGTACTTAAGGATATTCTTGACTGTGGTCCAGTGACCTTCACCGAGATCTACTTGGTATCTGCTCGTCATACTAAAGGTATATGAGACATCTGGACGGATACATAACATAGCGTACATGATAGATCCAATAGTGAAAGCATATGGAATTTTACTCATGCGTTCTCTCTCTTGTAGAGTTGAAGGACACATTTCCTTCGAGAGTGAAATACTGTGTCTCATAGGTAGGAATCCTTTCTTAGATTCTTCCATACTGAACATTTTCAGTACTTTATCTATGTATGAAATTTGGCTTAGACCTAGTAGTCGTCTTGATCTATCTCTATAGATCTTCACTCCTAAGATGTAAGTGCCTTCTCCCAAGTCCTTCATAGAAAAACAACTTCCTAAACAAGTCTTAATAGACTGCAAGGTCGGTATGCCATTTCCTATGATAAGTATGTCATCCACATACAGTACCAAGAATGTTATAGTGCTCCCACTATCTTTCTTGTAAACACATGGCTCATCTTCATTTTCGATAAAACCAAACTCTTTGATTGCATCATTAAAACGAAGATTCCAACTTCGAGAAGCTTGCTTTAATCCATAAATGGATCTTTGTAGCTTACATACCTTTCTAGCATCCTTTGGATTGACAAAACCTTTAGGTTGTGTCATGTACATATCCTCTTCAAGTTTCCCGTTAAGGAAAGCTGTTCTGACTTCTATCTTCCAGATTTCATAGTCATGAAATGCAGCTATAGCGAGCAAGATCCTGATGGATTTAAACATAGCTACAGGAGAAAAGGTTTCATTATAGTAAACACCATGAACTTGGCGAAAACCTTTAGCGACTAATCGCCCCTTGTATGTTTGTACATTACCATCCATGTCGGTTTTCTTTTTGAAAACCCACTTGCAACGTATGGGTTTAACCCCTTCAGATGGGTCAACCAAAGTCCATACTTGGTTTTCATACATGGAATCCATCTCAGATCTCATGGCCTCAAACCATTTCGCAGAGTCTAGGCTCGTCACTGCTTCTTGATAAGTCCTAGGCTCATCTTGATCTATAAGTAGAACGTCACCATGCGTTGTAATGAGAAATCCATATCTCTCAGGTGTTTGGCGTTCTCTTAAAGATCTACGCAGTGGTTGTATTTCTACAATAGCTACTTATTCCTCAATTCCTTGTGGAAGTTATTGTTGTTCTATCTCTGATTTAGTGGTATTTTGTGATTCTCGAATTCAATCTTTTTTCCCACTTCCTTTTCTAGAAATAAATTCTCTCTCTAGGAAGACACCAGTCCGAGCAACAAGTATTTTTTTCTCAGTGGGATTAAAGAAATAATATCCTTTGGTTTTTTTCGGATACCCCACAAAAACACACTTTCCAGATTTGGGTTCAAGCTTAATAGACGTCTGAAGTTTAACATAAGCTTCGCAACCCCAAATTTTCATAAAAGACATACTGGGACATTTCCCAGTCTACATCTCATATGGCTTTATTTGAACCGATTTAGATGGAATACGGTTTAGTGTGAAAGCAGCTCTCTCAAGTGCATGTCCCCAAAAGGAAGTCAGCAGATCAACATGACTCATCATGGATAGAACCATGTCTTACAAAGTTCGATTTCTTCTCTCAGAAACTCTATTCCATTGAAGAGTACTAGGAGGAGTAAGTTGTGAGACAATCCCACATTGCTTCAAAAGTTCATCAAACTCTAAGCTCAAATAATCCTCACCTCGATCAGATCGAAGTGCCTTGATAGTTTTGCCTAGTTGATTTTGTACTTTATCTTTGAATTCCTTGAAATTTTCAAGGGACTCAGACTTATGGCACATGAGATAGACATACCCATATCTACTGAAATCATCAGTGAAAGTAATGAAGTAGTGAAATCCTCCTGTTGCCTGTGTATTTATTGGCCCACATACATCATAATGTATTAGGCCCACTAGCTCGTTCACTTTTACCAGTAAAAGGAGATTTAGTCATTTTTCCCAATAAGCAAGATTCACATACTTCAAATTGTTCAAAAACAAATGAATCCAATAGACCATCTTTATGGAGCTTGGATATGCGTTCCTCACTTATGTGGCCCAAACGACAATGCCATAGATAAGTTTGATTTAAGTCATTTGTTTTTGATCTTTTAGTATTTATGTTGTAAATGAGATTCATTTGATCTAAAATATAGAGGCCATTAATCAATTGTGCCAAACCATAAAAAACATTATTAAGATAAAAGAAACAACAATTATTCTTAATAATTATCTCAAAAACAATTTTGTCTAAACAAGAAATTGAAATAATGTTTTTAGTCAAATTGAGCACATAATAACAATCCTCTAAACATAAACCAAGTCCACTAGGCAAAAGATAAATTATATGTTCCCACAGCTAATGTAGCAACTTTTGCTCCATTTCCAACTCGTAGGTCCACATTCCTCTAGCCAAAGTCCTACTCATTTGTAGTCCATGTACAAAAGTACAAATGTGAGAACCAGAACCAGTATCTAATACCCATGAAGTAGTAGTTGATAAATTAATATCAATAACATAAATACCTGAAGCAGATGTTCCACTTATTTTGGCCTTCTTGACTTCCTCAAGATAGATAGGGAAGTTCTGCTTCCAATGTCCAGTCACACCACAATCAAAACAGTTTCCTTCCTTAGCCACCCCATCTTTAGGTTTCAATGCAGCCTTTACTTTTCCAGGCTTGGGCCTACCTTTGCCCTTGGGCTTTGTCTGAACTTTGGCCTTTCCCTTGCCCTTATTATTACAGATCATTAGTATAGGTTTGGGTCCAACCTTTTTCATGTTGCCTTCAGTAGTTCGTAACATACTGAGCAACTGTGGCAGAGTCTTATCAATTTCATTCAAATTGAAATTGAAGACAAATTAGTTGTAGCTATCTGGCAACGATTGCAAAATAACATCAGTGGCCAACTCTTGGCTCAATGGAAACCCAAGCTTACACAGGCTTTCAATATAGCCAATCATCTTAAGGACATGAGGTCCTACTGGGCTTCTTTCAGCCAGCTTACATTGGAATAGGGCCTTAGAGATATCGAACCTCTCTTGTCGTGCTTGCCCCTGATAAAGTTCTTTCAAGTGCTCAATCATTTCATAAGAAATCATGTCCTCATGTTGCTTTTGAAGCTTAGGATTCATAGTGGCAAGCATAAGACATCCAACGTCTACCATGTCATCGAGATGCTTCTTGTAAGCATCTCTATCAGCCCTCGAGGCATTAGCGGGTGGTTCGTTAGGAACCAGTTGTTTAATGACATATAATTTTTGTTCTTGTTTGAGGACAATTCTCAAGTTACGGAACCAGTCAAGAAAATTCAAACCATTCAATTTGTCCTTCTCAAGGACCGATCGCAATGAGAGTGTATTAGTGTTTGCAGTCATAATGCATCTACAACAATAAAATATGCGTGTGTAAATATATCAAATTTATATCAACCATTAAAAGGACTTTATTAAATGATGTTCCCACTATTTTATTACAAATTTAATAACCCTCATATATTAGTTTCGGAAAGACTTTCTCGAAAAATATTTCAAGTGGGTTAAGGATCCATATTTCACCTCCTCTTAAGTCAACTTTGGCTTTACTCTCAAGATTATGGTTATCTAGGTAAACAACACTTGCTAATTACTTCATATGTAACTCCTAAAGTTTGGTGAACAACTCTTGTTCTAATCATCTTATGATTTATCCAAATTACTTGCCTCTAGGTTTCTAATCCTATTAGAATAACCTAGTTAAGTCATTAACCAATTTTAACCAACGAATATCACTTATTTATTCTTCGTGTTTAACCAAGATAAATACTAGTACTTCGCTTTAGCAGAACCTATACAGTATTGATCGAGGCCTTAACGAGGGCAAAATTGGAAGGCTATATTGACTTAATATTTTAATAGGGGGATTTTGTTAAGGTTGTTCCATCTCACCAATTATGGTTTACCTTAGTCCATTTAGCTATTTAATTGATCTCATCAATTAATGTGGTTAATTGTTATCAAATTTTAACATATTTAAAATTTGGCATGTTTTAGACATCCATAGCATCTCATACATGAATAAATAAAACAATAAATAAATGCAATAGTTATAGCCCATAAACTATGGTCGTGCAACCCAAGCCAATGGGAGAACCAAAAGGAAACTTAAAGGTGTAAGCCGTTTCACAAGCTATCGGTCCACACTAGTTGACCCATCTTCTTTCTCGTCTAGCCCATAGCAACTCTTACAAATTACTATATGCAGAAACTCATTTTACATACAAGGGAGTAAGATGAGAAGAGAAATACAAGAGAATAGTAGTAAGGCACGACACGTAGGCCGTATTTATAAAATTACAACCTTTTATCAAATGGGTCATCAGGCTATAACTATGCATTTCAAACACCGTGCATGTCAAAAATAGCATACATAACACAACGTCTTGTTAAGGTGAATTATAACATATCCTTTCAACTTTTATGGCCACCAAGTTTAATTTATTATAAAACATACTTTAAGAATATGGGGTCTGAAGCGGTCGGAGGAAGTAGGATGAAGGCCCGCGACCAGAGCCGTCTTCAGATCCCCATCCCCAAAACACAACAGGAAATTGCCACGGTAGGAGCAGGGGGTGCGGGGCGGAGCCCCTGCGGTACGAACCGCATACCCCATTCAAATGAAACCTCACAATTTGATAACTTTTATCAACAGAATCGTGTTTTCGAGATTTTAGTCATTAAGGTTTCATACCAGAACAAACCTTGTTCCACTAACCAGTTAACTCTTACAGGAAACTATAAGCACCACTGTCGCACTATTACAGATCTGTTAACACTTAACAGTAATAACATAAAACCGAATAGGCCATAACACCATGATTAACATTTAATCCATTTTCAAAAGGAACGGCTCTCAAGTTACTTTTAAACGATTTAAACAGTAGGAAACGTAATAAAAATAGAAGCATGCATCTCATAAAATTACATCATCCAAGTATTTAAACCCGAGTACATATCACACAACCTGGCTCTGATACCACTATTGGAACACCGGCACCCCTACAGCGATCCTAACCATGGATCCATGTGTGAGGAACGAATCGGGGTGAAATAAAGGTTTCAAAATTATCAAATCTTTATTCTGAGTAGACAGCAACGCCTCAACAATGAGTAATCTGATCTACTATCGAACCAAGCCACAATCTATCGTGACTCCGGCCTCTACGTATTTCACCCAATTGACAATGAACGGAAAGAATTCCCAAAACTGTTTTTGGAAAACTTTGCTTTGCCGGCTCGTAGACCCCAAGCAAAGAAAAAATAGGATTTTTATATCTATTTTTAGGGTTTCTAGAAATTAAATAAATATAACAATGTTTTAAACCGAAAATTATAATTACATTCATTATAATAATGATTTCGGTAAACTATATATTTATTTGAATTTATATACTAACCAAATTCATGTTCTCATTATGCGTACAACAACCTTGTACATAATGTGTTTGATATTTGATTACCCAATTAAATTAATTCTATAATTAATTTAATTCAAGCGACAACCAAACATAATACCAACTATGTTTTATTCCGTTCATTTCAACTATAGGCTATGACCCTGTAGGTTCTTGTAACGTTAGCAGTAATACTAGAATGATTCCAATGTTACAAACAATGAGTGGCACCTAGCAATGCATCATTGCTACCTAAGTCACAAGAAATCATGATTCGACATAACATTTTTATGATTAACCTTTCATGCAATAATCCTTAAGTCCTTTATCTCTGGACTAGACACAAGTCATGGAATAGTCACACTTGCATAATCCATTCCATGTTCCTTGATATCTTAAGTAGACTATGATATACAAATAAGTCTGGCATCTCATATCAGCTTATTTGAGCATGGTCATGCATTTTTAGTCTCACTCAATCAAATGGCCTAAGATATTACTCCCACTATGTAGGAGGGACTTATCCTATATCGATCAACCATATCCCTCTACATAGATCGTGGTATATCCAACATCAACCTTTATAGAACAACCAGTTACGGTGTACGTTTGACTGTATCAAAATATACAACTCACGATGTTGGGATTATGATGATCTCAAGTCTGAGGATCATATACATACTAATCACTATGAGTAATGTTGTGACAATTACATAATAATCCAAGAAACATACTCATAACGGGTCAGTCCATATGTTGTTCTCTAACACACATATTCATGCATCGATTTTGACATTCCATATCAATGATAACTATTTATCATCAATCAACTACATGTTAGTCTTAATGCATTATTGTTGTCATATCCAACAATAATACTTGACTAATGACCTTTAAGAATAATCATATTATTCTCGTGACATTATTATAAAATAGTTTATTTATACACATAGAAAAGAAACTGAAATAATGTAAATTGTTTAATAAATTAATGAAATATGTGAAAATATGAAATTAGGACATAGAAATTATTAAAATGTGATTTTATGCTTTATTATATAGTTTTCATGCAATAAATGGCTTATTTTATATTAATTTGAATATATTATATTTTTAAGACATAAAGTAGGTCATGCATGATTAAATTAAATAATAAAATATAAATTTATATTTAATAATTCATTTTAAAATATTTCATTAATAATTTGGGTGTTAATTAATTAATTAAATTGGATAAATTTTATTCTTTGGTCCTCTAACTTGTTGATTTATTCTGGATAGGTCTGATAGCTTTGCTAGATTACAAAACTGTCCAAATTGGAGACCAAGTCAACCCAATATTCGGCTACACATGGCTGTCCATTTAAACCATTCTTTGGTTTAATTACACAAGGTCTTTGCAGTGTTAAAGAAATTAGAGATTTGCCTGAAGATTTACGATTGACCGAGTCTCAGTCCTGAGTTGTGTGGCATCCAAGATTACTTAAAAATCAAGCAAAAAATCAAGTCAAAAGCCCCTAAGCATTGCCGACCACAATTTGAGGAGATTTGAAGAGGTTAACATCCACTATTTTTAGCAAACTATCCCCCTCTCCTCACCTATAAATAAGACCCTTTATTTCCTTCATTCATCATCCCTCAAGCATCCCTCAATCATTCCTCATTCATTCTCATCATTCATCATTCTTTCTTTTCTCCAAATTCTCTTAGCCTTTTCCATTCCCGTGCCTAGCATCATCTCTTTATAGAGATTTTACCAATTAAGTCTCTTAAAGAACCCTTGGTCGGCCACCTTGGAGAGCCATCAGCAAATAAGCAAAGCAAATGAATGAAGGAGTCTCGTCAGTCAGAGTCTTGGGTGACAGCTACTCTGAATTGGGTTTAATCTTCCTTTTCTTTAATTTAATATAAAGATGTTTGCTATGTGTTCTTTGTTCTTATTTACAACAATGTTAGCTTAATTTTATTTAAGTTAGGATGATTGCTTTAATTAAATAATATTTATTTGATTCATGCTTACAATGTTTGCTCCTCAATCAATCATCTTTTCAATTAAAATAAAGTCTGTATTTCGTGCATACATGATTGAAATGCACCTGAATTAGCAGAGCAATACTGACCAGACAACGGCTAATGGACACATAATTGAAATGTGCATGATCAATTTAGATCCTGACCCGATTAAATTGGAGGTTGCATAACAACTCTGACCAAGCTCTGTTATCTGCATAGTTTTTAGATTTGTGTGATTAAATTGTTTCAAACCTGACATGTCCCTGTTACCTCACACAAATGCTAAGAAACCCTTAGTAAATAAGGATCAATAAAATGCGTATTTACTAAGTAAAGGATTCCGAAAGGACCTAATGTGGTTTCCAAACTCATGAAAGATCAAGTTGCCATGGAATGTTTTTCCGAATGTTATTAAGCATGTTGATAATAGATTGAGTTTAATTAAAGTAATTGTCCTAGTTTATTTATGTTATAACTGTTGCAAATTGTGTTTAATTTTACTAAAATCTATTTCATTCATATAGTTTGCATACTTAGGATAATTTGCATTAGGGATCATTGCATTTAGTTTAATATATTTTAATCACCACTTCTCAACTATATTGTGTTTTTATTTACCAAATTGTTAATATAAGTTTACAAATTAAGTGACTTAGCACAAATATAATTCCTATGGACACGATAACTCGACACTTCCTTATTACTTAATAATGACTGTGCACACTTGCACGAACCTATGCGTTACAGTATGTCGTGACACCCTCAGCCTGGTTTCGTGACGTTGAAGATAGTTTCTTACTTTCTGTATTATGTTCTCTATGTTGCGACTTAGCTTCTAGGATTGGCCTAAATTGCCTTCTAATGGTCTCCTACACACTCACGAAGTATGTTAGCTCTCCTTTAGGTTTCATTCGGCCCTTAAGGTCCATAAAAGGCACAATTTGCACATTATATTAAATGCAAGTAAAACTAAAGTAACTCAATTAAAATAGAAAAAAAATACATGTATTCAAGCTCCTTAAATGTGAAAACTAGTTTAATCTCCTACACTAAATTACGACAGCTCAGTACCATATTTGCTCAAAGCCCATATTTGAATTACTATTTTTTTTTTTGCTTTGCTTGAGGACAAGCAATGACTTAAGTGAGGGGGAGTTTGATCTGTCGTAATTGGTGTAGCAGATTAAACTACTTTTTGCACTTGAAGAGATTGAATACAATCATTTTTATTTTGTTTTAATAATAAGGGGGAGTTTCATTTACATTCAACAAAAAGTGTAATTTGAGTTTTTTATTGACCTTAAGGGTGGAATGAGGCCTAAGGGTGAGCTAACATAATTTGTGAGTGTCCGAGAGATCATTAGATGGTGTATCAACTCAATATTGGTCGTTGTGTTGCAACACATGGAGCTTAATGTCACAATATAGGGATCATAAAGTAAGAAATTCAAGATTGCCTTTAGTGTCGCGACATAACTAAGGGATGTCACGACTTTCACAACCCACTTTTTGATTATTGAAGCAATTGTGAAACTGTCATCTCCTATGTTTTAAATTAAATGCGCAAGTTTGGAAACAAGGGAATTAATGGTAAAGTGGTTTAGTAACTAATTATCTATCTCAGTGGTCCAATGTTCAAGCCTCATTGTTCACACTCTTACATTTATTTCTTTTGACAATTTTTTCCTTTGTTTAATGTTCTTTCTGCCCACTTTGTTGACCATAATGGGGAGGATTTGTTTCCTCCATTTGATGGTCAAACTTACCACAATTAGGGTGTACATGATCTATTTTTTGTTCCATGTCCCCACCCTTGCCATAACCTCACCTCTTACCATGTAGCTTGATACATTGAACCTGGCCATAGTTGACCAAGCTCCTCCCTTGCTTTTGTCGTCCATACACCCTCTCATTCTCACTTTCTTCTCCTCTCCTTAGTTGAACCTCCAAACTCTATCATTGTCGAACCACCGTCGAACATAGCATCACCATCCTCTGACTGCTTTGAGCCATGCCTTCGCCACCGTCAGTGAACAAAATCTTTCTTTTATTTTTATTTTCCTCTCCTTGTGTGAATTCTCATTTTGAATTAATCAAACTTATTATTTTATCTCAATAGTACTTTCTAGATTACTCGATTCTCCAAAGTCGCCCCTTCTCGATTCATCATTTGAT
Source organism: Gossypium raimondii (assembly GCF_025698545.1). Taxonomy (NCBI): domain Eukaryota; kingdom Viridiplantae; phylum Streptophyta; class Magnoliopsida; order Malvales; family Malvaceae; genus Gossypium; species Gossypium raimondii. The sequence goes on along the minus strand of NC_068570.1, from coordinate 28,137,546 downwards.
TTGAATTGATCAAGTGTAAGTATGGATCATTTTTAAGTCATAAAATCACTTCTCCTAGTATTTTCTTAACATGCTCAAATGTTATAGTGCCATGAGTCATATTGGTATTTTGTTAATATTAATTACTATAGTACTAATACTACATCTGATTGTTTTGAAGGACCAAACAATAATCGTAGGGGAGACCCCTAACTTCGCAAAGAAAATTCTTGTTTCAAAAGTCTTAGACCACGAAGGTAAGAAATGAGACTATTAGTGATAGACCTCTAAAGTGATGAAATGTTTTCAAAGATCCATACTAATATATTTTAATTATGTGATAGATATTCTTGCTAGGTAGATCAAGTGAAACTGATTAATAAGGGTTGAAGCAAATTGAATCTACAATCTAAGGTGTGGGATCAATACTATTTGTTAGTGTGACATCAACATTTTATTGTTAACAAAATAATTATATGAAATTATGAACACACTAAATATTTATAAAAAGATGTATAACTCGTCGAGATGGATACCAACTAAGAGCTCTAACCAAGTGGATCTATTAAATCGCCATGTTTACATGCATAACTATATAAAGTGATCTATATGTTTAATAAGTGAAATTGCCATATCACATGCATGGGGTGGGATTATGTGAAAGGTGGAAGCAGTGGCGGTAAATCAACAAACTAGTGGTGGCTTGTCCACATCAGTGTTGTCAGTTTTATGAATGGTAGTTTATTTGCAAATCAGTGGTAGTTTATCTACAAATCAATGACAGTTTATCTATAAATTAGTGGTGACATGTCCACAAAAGGTGTTTGAATGGACGAGTTATGGGGAACTCGATATTGATGTGTAGAGAAGATGGGTAGGAATTTTTATAAAACATGGATCGATTTTAAATGTGCATCGATATGTTCATGCATAGTTATTAGTGATAAATTCCATAATTTTGATGATGTATGACTTTGTCTTGTTTGGTATATGAGTTGATGTGTATGCAAATGTATGTATATTATGTGGTGATCTCACACTGAGTCTGTAAAAGCTCACCCACACTAATTATTTGTTTAAGATAATCCTCGTGGCTAGGACTCAGTTTTGGACATTGGAGAGGCTCTTGAAAATAGACGATTTTTATGTCTATGGACTATTTTTTTATATTGAGACTTTAATTTGTGTTTTATCATTGAACTGTGGCATGGATGTTTTATTTTAAAACTATGGACAATTGGAATTTTTGCATGGGTTTTTAATATGGATCAACTATTTTGATGTTTTCTTAATAAAATTCGTTTTCAGCAAACTCGTTTTACTGAATCTAAAATTTTAAAATAATTATAACATCTTTCAAATGATCAACAAGATTACTTCTCAAGATTATGTTTTAAACAAACGAATTCTAAAGAAATATTAAATATGTGTTTTAAAAATTAAATCCGTTTATTTCAACTCGTATTTTGGCCATTGCCATGGCCCATGTGTTAAGTTATCACTATGAACTATATGAATTAGGCTATGGCAAAAACAAAAATACAAATTTGTAAAGGATAATCATGTATGAAATATTAAAATTAGATACCTAACTTAAAGTGTTATGGCAATTTAACGACAAAGTTGAGAGGAACTATGTTGTTGAACGGGAAGGTTGAAATTACTCATATTACATTCTTATAACACAATAATGCCATGTCAAAGTTTTAACCAATATGTTATTCAGATTCTAGCTATAGTAGCTTGCTTCTTTCGAGAGTCTGACTTCAAGCTACCATTCGTAAGGCTTTGTATGTCTACAAGCTTCAAGGATGAAACCCAATATTATTTCTTCCTTACTCTATACAAAGCGTAGCTCTATGTCTAGAGTGCTATGAATATTCTTTTGAGTACTCGCTTGTGTCATTCGATCACAATCCAACTCGTCTAACCTTTTCAGAATTAAATTAATTTTGTGAACATACCATACATCGATCTATGTATAAAGATTGCATGCATTCATAATAACGCAATTTGAATGAAATAGGAAATCTAATCAAGTAATTCTAACCCAATGAGATTAGCTCATGGGTTGGAAATTAACATCTAAAATAAAGGTATCATTCAACAACATCATTTAACAGTTAAGATTCACAAAATTTAATCAAGATAATGAAGGAAGAAATTTAGAAAGCTTTCGCCAAATCAGCTCCCAACTCCAATCTTGTAATATTGTGCAAGATCCAGGGTTGAATGCTTTGTCCCTTTTCTTGCGTCTCTGCTCTGTGCTTTAGCTGCTATCCTCTCTTCTTTTCTCTAGATTTTTCATGAGTTTGTTAGATAAAAACCGCTCTCCCAATTCCCTTCCTAAATCCTCATGTAAAATCCCTTTTGTAGAACTATCCTATCTTTCCTATTTTATAGGGTAGGTTCCCTCTCTCAGCACACACTTTTTTCCCTATGTTTTAGGAGGATTTATCTGGTACATGTCCAACTCACTGAGAGTGACGAAGACTGAGTGTTGCATTAGCATCTTCCTAGAATTGCATGGCATTTATGTTGCAATCTATCTAACCTTTTTCCATGGCAATACTTCACTCCTTCATTTCTCGTCTTCTCTCCTACACCTGCTATAAACACAAATAATTCTTTTCCTTCCACCAATAAAAGTAACATATAACAACATTGAAAGCACAATCCAAGCTTCATGGTGTAATGTTGTAAAATATCCTAAAAATCAAACATATCAACTTAAGTAAAGACAATTAATCAAGTTTAGAGGCCTGCAATACAATTTTTTTCAAGAGTTATCTGGCTACAAAAAGGATCTTAGACAATATGAAGTGCACCCCTGAATAGAAGTTTAAGGAAACTATGCCATTGCTATATAATGAGGCCTATCGCTGGTGGCAGGCCATAGTGAGAGGTACCCAAGCTGAGCGATTGACATGGGATTATTTTTTGGATGTTTTCCAGAAGAAATATGTGGGCGTAAGGTAAGTTGAGGCCAGAAGACTGGAGTTTATTGAGTTGAGATAGGGAGACATGTCAGTGGCTGAATATGAGGTTGAGTTCCTAAGGTTTAGCCGATATGCTCTAGGTATGGTAGCCAAGGAACAAGATAAGTGCGCTCGATTTGAGTTCAGGCTAAGGTCAGAGCTGATGATGCAAGTAGCTCCGCTACAAGAGAGGGCTTTTAAAGCTTTGGTATAGAAAACCAAAATCTATGAGGAAGTTAGGCGCATTGAGTATGAGAGGAAGGAGAAGGCGAGAATCCCTCTGAAGAGAGAATTGGGCCAAAATTTATCGATACTCGGGGTAAATTTATTGATACTTCACGAAAGGTACCGATAATTTTTTAGACTTTAATTTTTAATCAAGAAATAGAATCCAAGTTTGGTATTATTTTTCCAGGTGGTATCGATACTATACAGAGAAAATATCGACACCCTAGTGTCAGTATCGATACCTACGTACATATTTTGAGAATTTCGCTAAATGGATCTTGTACATGTTAACACTCGTTTAGGGGAGCTTTGCATGTAGTAAAACTGATAATTAACCAAATTAAGTGACCTGAAACCTATAGACATATTATTATAAAGGAATTTTTGCTTAGAATAGGCTTTCCACTTGCTGTGAGTGAGATGAGACGGTGGTGTGGCATCTCAATATTCAGCCTGGCGTGCAAGTCGGGTATCATGAGTCTAAATTTTGTTGTTTTCTTGGAATTGTTGATATAACTTTATTTCAATTACATTTGATTGTTTGAAATGTTCTCATTGAATTGCATGAGGGGTAGGAACGGGAACACATTGCTATTAATCCTAAAGTTTGCCTGGAGGAACAAGACTTGGATTATCTCCTCGCCACTTACACCGTTGCTTGGTTATTTTTTTGTTTGTGTGTATGTTAGATTATTAGATATGCCTCCTAGACGTGTTAATTTTAGAGCTAGTGCTCAAGAGGATGGTACATCTTCCGCACCTCATGTACCGCTGCGTAGAGTGAATATACCTGATAAGAGAGTAGGCCCTCTGATGGAAGCGATAATCGAAGCGTTTCAGCGGATTGATAATGCTAACCCTGTTCCTACACCTGCCAATCCTGCACCTGTTAGTCCTGGTTTATTGCTTAAATATCTTCAGGCATTAGATGGTAAAGATTTTTCTAGAGTAAAAGGTACTGATTCAACTGTAGCTGAGTATTGGTTGGAAGGAGTTGAAAGGATCCTCGAACAGATGTCCTATTTTGACGAGGAAAAGTTGGGTTGTGTTGTGTCCTTACGTGACGGTGAGACTCATCTTGGTGGAATACGGTTAAGAGAGGTATTGTTTCTAAAAGATCGAATTGGAATTACTTTCTTGAGGTTTTTAAGAGGAAGTTTATAGGCGAGCAATAAATGGAGGTTCGTAAGTGCGAGTTTTTGGATTTGGTTCAAAGAGATTTTTTGTGGCTGATTATGAGGCTGAGTTTGTGTGACTTAGTTAGTATGCTCCTGAGATGATACTTTTTGAAAGGGACCATTGTAAGAGGTTTAGTTTTGGGCTTAATCATGAGATTCGGGTTTATTTAGTAGCACAGAATGTAGAGAAGTTTGATGAGTTAGTTGAGAAAGCCAAAGCAATTGAGGAGACTTTGGCTGAGCTGCCTTGTTCTATGGTAACAAATTCAGGTGAGAGGACTTTTGATGGTGTATCTAATCGACCGCTTAAGAAAAGGTGTGATACTTAGGGTTCTGATAGGAGTACACGACACGAGTTTCGACCAAGTGATTCTAAACAACAGAGTAATGTAGTAGCTAGTAATAGTGGTTCAATGGGTGGTTTTGGATGGCCACTTTATGTGCATTGTTAGCGTAGGCATTTTGGTAAGTTTCTTAAGTTGACAAGTGTTTGTTTTAAATATGGTTCGAAGGAACATTTTCTGAGGGATTGCCCGAATAGAGTAGAGGTTTCACAGACTCAAAGTTTGACACCTGTTTGTGCGACTGCAAGAGGCCGTGGTAGAAGTAATGGGAGACCGATTGAGCAGTGAATTGTTGCTCATACTGTTTCTACATCAGTTGAGTCTAGAGGTCTAGCTCAAGTTTATGCTGTTAGGAAACAACAAGATCATGATTCAAACATTGAGATTCCGGGTATTTTTGTCTTGTGATCAATTTCTTTATTCTTGTTAGTAGATTTAGGTTCCATCCCTTCGTAAATTTTAAGTGAACTTGCTAATAAGTAGAGAATCCCGATGGAGACTAGTGAATTAGAAAAAAATGGTTACGAGTTCTTTAGACAAGAATGTCATAGTGAATATAGGAAACTGTTAGAAAAGTTACTGTAGAATAAGTTCATGGTAGTGAATAGATCATTAAGAAAAGCAGTAGAAAGTTAGAGAGAATAAGAATCAGAGTGCGCAGCGAAAGTGTGATGGATAATTTAAAAGTAGAAATAGCATATCATGTGATTAAGCAAGTGATGTGTCAGTAGGGAATTTCGCGGACAAATTTCTTTTTAGACGGGGAGAACTGTCACACCCCAAAATGAATGTTCGGACTTTCGTGACATGGCAAACCAGTAATGTTTTCAATTATGCGTTTTAGAAAATTAAATAAATTTTTGAAAATGAGTTTTAAATAGCATTAATTTTGAAAATATGACTGATTTGCAAAAGAGTCAAAATTAAAAGCTTTTATGAAGCAATTTGATCAAATGTCCAAAATCAACCTAAAAACCCCATTTTCCAAATATTTTTTCATGTCAATTTCTCATCCCCCATATTGGTGCCGTCTCTTTATTTCCCTTCTACTCTCCCAATCATTTTTTACTTCTAATTCCTAAACCTCTTTGACCACCCTCACCCTTGAAACTTAAAACCTCTGTAAAAACCAAGAAAAGCACCCAAAAACTTCATCATCTTCATCATCTTTTGCAAAACGTGAGTTTTTTGAATTTGTGTCAAAGCTCATTTTTCTTCCATCAAAGGTAACCATTCGAATTTTTATGATTTTTAAATCATATCTAGTCCTTTAAACTGAATTTCTAGCCATTGAAACACATGTTTTAAATAAAAGCTGAAAATTAGGTCGTTAATGGTGGATTTCAAGATTTTGCATAAAAACGTGGTTTCAAAGTGTTTTTTAACTTGTTATAGCATGATTAGAAGGTTTTTGAACTTACCTTGAAGTTTCGTTAATGATTTCTCATGTTTTAATAAATTTTTGAAAAGTAGCCATAAATTATATTAAAAAAGTCAAAACTATGAATTGTGTATTTTATTGTAGTTTAAAGGTTGGGAATTAGTCGTAGGTGAATTATAAGATAAACGAAATTGGTTTTAGGCGAAAAGATTAAGTATAGATCGAGATATTCTAAATTTAAAGTTTCCTATGTTATAAGTTTCGGTTACATGGTAACATAGCTTAGGATTATGTTTTGTATGCGTGTAATGAGTCCTTAACTAATTTTTGGATGTATTGCAGCGTGAATTGTTGTGTTGAAGTTTCAGATTCAATAGAACCTTCTACGAGTACAAATAAAGGCAAGGAAAAACTAGTTTAAGCTTTTAGATTTTCGGTGAAAGCGTAATTGGTGAGTGTTTGGAATAATTTCTTGTGGACATGATTCAATGCATTATTTTGGAATTTAGTAGTAGCCTAAACCCCTACTCTAAATTTTGAGTGTAAGCTTTCTCATACCTATGTTATCTTGTGTACAAAGTGCTTATGTGTTTGTGAATAGGCGAATTGAGATAAGATGCTATAACATGTGATATGTGGTTATGATAACTATTGTGAAAATGCAAATATGTACATGTTATGTATATGTTAAATGTTAGTGACAGTGTTTTGCTAAAGATGCAAATATGCAAGGATTGTGCATGTATAATCGGTAAGTGATATGTGTTTAACTTTGGAAATTTTGGCCTTGTGATCTTGAAACCATTGGATATAGTTGGCACGACATAGGATTGTGAGTACTCACCTATATGTACAGTGATTTTGGGCATTGAGGCCCTGGGACATGTTGGAGGGATATGAGAATGTGAGCTGAGCTCCATTCAACGGGAGATGTGAGGAGAAATAAGGACAATGTTAGTTTTATGCTTCAATTTTGGGACATGTTCGACTCTATGAGTCTATGTTTGGTATGTTGGATATTTGCATATCCAATAAGTGATGATAGAGATCGCTTTTATGTTTCATAGCTCAAGTGCCAAATTATCTTAAATTATGAATATGTGTGTATTGTGATATGTGTTTATATGACGTGTGACCATTATGCAATTTATCTATAAACTTGTTTTTTAATATTATGATATATGCTTGAATGACAGATGATTATATGCGTAATAGGTTATATGCTTAAAAGTGAATATGTTTACTATGTAAAAGAACTAATAATAATGCACGAGTAAGTATATTATGACACTAAAGTTGGAACTATTAAGGTTTTGCTATATGGTTGTTTCGTTAATGTTTGATGAACTGTTTGCATGGAATTTGTTCTAGCCATTCACTGAGCTTCTTAAGCTCACCCACTACCCTCTTTAACCATTGTAGACTAGTTGTGTGCCGGTGTGAGTGTTGTGGTTCCGAAAGGTGATCCAAGTAAGTCTTTCGCATTATTTCGTAAGTGTTCTATATTTATTTACATTTTAGGGAAAATGGCAATGTGGTTGACTCTTTATGGCCCTGTTGATTTCTAGACATTATGCTAGTTTTTGGTTCGATTTATAAGGATTACATGTTATTGTTATGCTTGGGTTCATGAGCATGAGAATTGATTGATGTTACTTGCTCGAACATGATTTTGCGATATTGAACTGTTAATTAGGTCGTTGAATGATTATTTTTTGAAGTTATTAGTGTATGATGTTTGGAAACTAAATTGGAATGGGTTAATTACTTATATATGCTAAATTTTTTAGGTTTGGAGCAGAAGTATCGATAATCGGGTTTTAAAATTGATACATCTGTGTTTTGAAACGTGCAGGAAGTTAGAATAGAGGTTTGGCTAACTGACCGCCTCCGGTCATACTAACGCCCAAAGTGTGAATACTACAATAAGATATAGAAATATAGAGCGGTACCCGCAAGTATACGGGTCAAGTTGTAATATATTTTTACAACGGAGTAGGTGAGTACCCCAAGGATCGTACCTAAGGGTGGTGAATGTTGGATAAATTCTAATCTAAACACTAAAAGGATCTAAGTAGTACTTTAAATTAGTTATAGTACGAAAACATAAAATAAAGGATGTCTAGGGTTTTTATAATAACAAAATAAAATATCATAAAATAAATAAAATTCAAGAGATAGAAAAGGAGAATGAATCAAATCTTGATTATGGGTGATTAGCTCGCTTCAGTAATCCCCATCAATTATCGTTTCAGGTTCCTTGTCAATCAACTAGTCGCTACCCTAATAGGATCTTCCAATCTTCCACTAACATAACGAGTCAGCAATGACTACTTATCTTCTGGCCTCACGTCTAGACTGGCTTGGGGTGAAGGTGTTCACGGATGGGACATACTAATTTTGGATTAATTCCCACCTTGATGGCTTCATAGGGTTATCAGTCCTAGGGTTTGTTTCCCATCCTTCCTTTCCCAAACAGCTGATCCGTTGAGTAACCATACAAAACAGTCAATAAATCATACCTCCACTCACTAATCCCCCACAGAGGGATTAGTTCTTCATGGTTTTCATAGACAACATAGAATCAATATAAAGAGAAAGCATGCTAATTAAATCGATAGTATATAGTATATGAAAGAGCCTGATTGTATTGAGATTAATCGCGAATCCACAAAGTTTGAATGCTTTCCACAATTTAAATATATTGAGAATAATAATTAAAATAAATTCTAAAAACGAAAGAAAAACTAAACTAAATTTACTAATGAAAATCTAGGCTAAGTGAATAGTGTCCATAACATATGCTAAATGAGCCTATTTATAAATTCTAAGTAACCATCATCCTTAACCCTAGGTTAGCTAATGTTCCCAATCTTTAAGTTTGATTGTGCAGACCAAAACACCCCTACTTCGTGTTTAATTTCTGTCACAAAGTCGATGTTGTGACACACTAGGACCTGTGTCGCAACATGGCAATTAGTATACTCCTCTTGGGCTATCTTTAGGTGTATGTTGTGAAACCCTCAATCCATGTCGCGATATCAAAGGTAGTATTGAGCTTTCTCCATTCTACTCATTATGTTGCGATATCAAACATCCTGTATTGTGACATAGCGACTAGTATTGGTTTAGTATACTGTCTAAAGGTCTCCTGCACACTCACAAAATGCGTTAGCTCTCCCTTAGGCCTCATTCGGCTCCTAAGGTCAATAAAAGACTCAATTTGCATATTTTATTGAATATAAATAAAACTAAGAAAACTTAACTAAAACATAGAAAAAATGTTTGTATTCAAGCTCCTTAAATGTGAAAACTAGTTTAATTTGCTACACCAAATTATGACAGATCAAACTCCCCAACACTTAATTCATTGCTTGTCCTCAAGCAACATAAACATAAGTGACAAGTAAAAAAATAACGACCCTTGAGTAAGTATGATAAAAGCATTGACTTCAGAGCATATGACTTAGGCATTTCATGCTTACTAACAACTTTTACATGATGAGCAATTGACTTACCACTTTTGATCACAAACATCTAAGTTCAATATGTTACAAAATATACAAGCATTAAGGTTGTAAGGTCAATATGTTACAAAATATACAAGTTCTTTGATTATCCGAGCAAAATACAAATAGTCATTTATGCGTATATTTAGTATGATGCCCATTCATGTATACGGATATTTAGTTCAGATAGGACTTTTCAGCTTGTAACGTTTTTAAACTTAGGACATGTATGAAATTTAAAAATAGTAATCATCAAAAGCGTTACAAACACGAAAATAGTTTGGCACATCGTATTGATCCCTATCCTTCCCCCCTTAGTGACCCTTACCCGCTCACCGCCTTATCTCTCTTTCTCTTACCTTCCTTATCTTTCCATATATAGCAAGTCATAACATGACATAGTAACTACGACTGGCCTTACGAGTTTTTGTGCACTAACAAACGAGTTTTTCTTTCTTTTGTGACTTGTCACTTTTCTCTTTTCTAATACATCTCACTCATGAATGTTTCTTTTACTGGTTTAAGACTTTTTCTACTCGTACTATTTTTCTTGTTGGATTTTTCTTTTTGTTTCGTATATTAGGCTACCTTATAGCTTCTATTTCACAACTCTTTCCTATTTCACTCTATTTTTACAAACTCTGCCGTGATGTATCTACTTAACCCTCAATACATATGGCCAGGCGTCTATAATCATGCAGCATAGAACCAAAGAAAAAAAGGCAAATACAAATTAAATTTTTCATACTCGAGGTTTGTAATGAGGTTCATCAAAAAGTGTCAACAGGCTTAAAAATTGGTACTAAAGGTGAAATACAAATAGGTCAGCTTTTTTTCTCTAGAAGTAGACAAATAAGGTCTTCCTAATAAGATCGGTATCTCACGATCTTCTTTGAAATCAAGCACCACAAAATATGCAGGGATAATAAAACTTTGCCCATTGACTACCACATCTTCCAATACCCCTTTTGGATGTACTAAAGACCTATCAGCCAACTCTAATGTTATTTGAGTAATTTTAAGATCTCACAACCCAAGTTTTTCAAAATTTTATAAAGGCATTATATTAATACTAGTTCCTAAATCACATAGAGCTCTATTAAAATGAATGCTCCCTATCTCTATAGGAAAAGTAAAACTCCTCAAGTCTTTCAATTTTCAAGGTACCTGCCTCAAAATAATCACACTACAAGAACCGTTTAAGTTTAACTTGTTCGCCTACCTTAATTTTCTTACGCCTCACCATCATCTCCTTTAAAAACTTGGCATACTTGGGAACCTTCTCAATTAACTCAATTTAAGGTAAGTTAACATTTAATGTTTTAAACAAGCCCATGAAACTTACAAACTCGTCCTTATCCTACTTTTGTTTTTCTTCAAGTCTCGAAGGGAATGGAGTCTTTATGATTTTGACATCTTGAGGTACTTCCCTTTCTAGTTCAGCCACTAGGGTCATTACCTCTTCTAGCTTCGGTTTATCTTCAGCTTCTAGGGATTCTTCTTGAGGGTCATCAATATTCTCCATAATTACCTCTGGAGTAGGGTTTTCTGGGCTACTTAGTACTTTGCCCGACCTAAATGCTATTGCCTTCACATGCTACTTATCTTACCTTAGTGGATTGTATTCTGTATTACTGAGAATACCTATTTCAATTTGACTTTTGATGTTGCCTATCATGCTCATCAATTGACTGATTTAATCCTCGAGCTTAGTCAAAGTTCTTATTGAGTTGGTGCACTTAGACTGCACATGCTTGACATCAGTTCTCATTGACTGTATTTTTTCCTCAATTCTATCCAAACATTGACCACATGCAATATGGTCACTTGGGTTGGCCCTATCTTGGGGGTTCTGCAAATAAGGAATTTTTCACTTGATTTGAACTACCTGTTCCTTGGTTCCCTCCCTATCTTAGATTCGGGTGATCTTTCCAACCAGCATTATAAGTATTTGAATAAGGGTTTCCACTCCTATTCCCTATGTAATTTATATCCTCGGCAGGATTGTTGATATAACGGAAGAGCAATTTGTCTACCCCATGTGTAGACGGTGTAGAAGCAGACTCGATACAACTTTAACCGTAGCGGGTTTCTGGCCATATCTAAATTGTTCGATAGGCCACTAACAAGAGTTTAATGCCATGTTCTCAATGATTTCATACGCATCCTTGTATGTTATGTTCATAAGGGCTCCCTCTAATACTCCGTCTAATCCAGATTGTGCGTTCGCATCCAACACGTTATAAAATACCTACAGTCGCATCCATTCAAGAAATCAATTGTACGAGCATTTTTGAATCAACATTTTGAAACATTCCCACGCCTCATAGTTGAACTGCTTTACTAATCGAGAAGAACTTCTATATGAACTTTCCAGTGAGTTTATCCCATGTCATGATAAACCCTGGTACCTGCGAGTCTAACCAAGAAAAGGCGTTATCAATCAAATAGAAGGGTAACAACCGAAGACGACCAATATCATCAGTGACCCCGTTATACTTAAAAGTATCACAAGGTTGGAGGAATAATTTTAAATGTTGATTAGGGTCCTCTATCATTGTACCCCTAAATTATAGATTATTCTGAATCATCTAAATCATCGTTGGTTTAATCTCGAAATTATTAGTTGTAATTTTCAGCCTTGTTATACTTTCTTGAACCATGTCCAGACTTGGTAAGGCATAATCCCTTAAGGTTCTTTAGTTCTGAGCCATGTGTATGTTTGTGGGTAGTTGTGGTGCTGGTGGGTTTCCAAGGGCGTTATCGTTAGCGTCACCGAACAGTGGATTTTCACGTGGTACATTACTTCCAACAGGTAGTGGTCAATCTTGCATTTGTTGTTGTTGTTGATGCTACTATCGATGATTTCTTCAAATTATTCTCTCTGGATCTGTGACTGCTACAATAGGTGTACCCCTACTACTAGGCATACACTAACCCAGAAAGAAAATATTAGTAGTAATAATTAAAAAAAATTGTATCTATAACTTAAAATTTTCCTAATTATTATTTTACGTGTAAAAATTTAAAAATAAACTAGTATCGTTGCCTCCCTAGTAATGGCGCCAACAACTTGATCACCTCCGGACGTACTAATGTCCACAGTGTGAATACTGCAATAATATATAGAAATATGAGGTAGTACCTACAAGTATACGGGTCGAGTTGTAATCTAGTTTTTACAACAGAGTAGGTGAATACTTCGAGGAACGTCCCCAAGGGAGGCGAGTGTTAAGTCAATTCTAATCTAAACGCTAAAAAGATCTAATTAGTACTTTAAATTAGTTATAGTACGAAAACATAAAATAAAGGATTTTTAGGGTTTTTATAATACTAAAATAAAATATCATAAAAGAAATAAAATTCAAGAGATAGAAAAGGAGAATGACTCAAATATTGATTATGGGTGATTAGCTCACTTTGGTAATCCCCATCTTCTGTCGTTTCAGGTTCCTCGTCAATCAAACAGTCGCTACTCTAACAGGATCTTCCGATCTTCCACTAACATAACGAGCCAGCAAGGACTACTTATCTTCTGACCTCATAGTCCAGACTGACTTGGGGTGAAGGTGTTCACGGATGGGCCATACCAAGTTTGGATTAATTCCCGCATTGATAACTTCACGGGGTTGCCAGGCCAAGGGTTTGTCTCGCGTTCTTCCTTTCCTAAATAGTTGATCTGTTGAGTAACCCTAGAAAATAGTTAATACTTTATACCTCCACTCGCTAATCCCCCATAGACGGATTAGTTCATCATGGTTTTCATAGATAATATAGAATCAATATAAAGAGAACGCATGCTAATTAAATTGATAGTATAGATTATACAAAAGAGCCTGATTGTATTGAGATTAATCAAGAATCTACAAAGTTTGAATGCTTTCCACAATTCAAATCTCTTGAAAACAATGAAGAACAAATGAAATAAATTCTAAAACCTAAAAATGAAAGAAAAACTGAACTAAATTTACTAAAGAAAATCTAGGCTAAATGAATAGTGTCCATCATATGTGCTAAAGGAGCCCATTTATAGAATCTCAGTAGCCGTCGTCCTTAACCCTAGGTTAGCTGACGTTCTCGAGCTTTAAGTTTGATTGTGTAGACCAACACGCCCTTGCTTCATGTTTAATTTCTGTCACAGAGTCAATGTCACGACACACCAAGACCTATGTCGCAACATGGTATTTAGTATACTCTTCTTCGGTTATCTTTAGGGCCATGTTGCGACACCCTCAATATGTGTCGCGACATGGAAATCAGTCTTGAGCTTTCTCTATTCTGTTAAATATGTTGGGACATCACAAATCTCGTGTTGCGACATAGTGACTAACATTTGTTTAGCATGCCTTCTAAAGGTCCCCTACACACTCACAAAGTACGTTAGCTCTCCCTTAGGCCTCATTCGACCTCTAAGGTCAATAAAAGACTCAATTTGCACATTTTATTGCATGTAAATAAAACTAAGAAAATTTAACTAAAACATAACGAAATTGCTTGTAGTCAAGCTCCTTAAATGCGAAAACTAGTTTAATCTGCTACACTGAATTACAACAGATCACAGACCCATTAGATGGGCAAGGTTCACATACACACCAATTTAGAAAGGATGGATTACCCACCAAAATTAAAATCAAAATGTTAACAGTTAAGCAATGTTTATCTTGGAGCGTTTTCTGAAATAAAAGTATGAAGAGAATCTAAAGATTTAAGTGTATCTAACACTAGAAGGGCTAGATACCTACCAAAGAGTTGGCATCTATGACCTGTAAAGTGTAGAAGGGATCCACAAATTGGGCAGAGTAAGAATAACATGGTTATACATAAAAAAAATAAGCAAGCCAAAGAATCGGTAACAATAAAAAATAAGAATTCCTCTAAGTTTGCCTCAGAAACTAATATGGAAGGAAATTTTGAGGGTGAATTTTTTTTTATGATGGAAGAGTTTTCACATCTGATTTCCTTCAAAACCAGAAATTAGGAACATTTAGCGATTAAATTGAAAGAAACTAAAATGGCAATCTCTACTGAAAAAATATAGAGAGGCTAGTTGGACATAGTTGAGTTTCAAATCTAGTTCAGTTATATTAAAACCAGAGAGTCCTTTAGTGGGGGGACAAAATGATTACAAATAAGTAGGTATTATATGATTAAAAACCACGTGAAAGAGCTATAAATAGCTGAGAAATAAATCCTCAGGTGGATTCCTCTTAATTCTATTTCATTCTCTCATCTTCATTATCTTCCTTGGTTAATCTGGAGAAGTGATGCTTATGGAAAGCTTTGAGTGTAGTGATGATCGTGAGGAACTAGTCGAAAAAGTAGGAAACCAGAGGAGCTGGTAAGGTTCTAAGTCCTTTGGTCTACGTAAGACTTAGGAAACAAGGTTCTAAGTCCATTTTAGGGGCTCTGCATGTTACTAAATACTTGAGTTTAAAATTAAAATACTAAGTTTAACGCTTTATTTTTAGATTTTCCATTCTTAGCTGCCAGAAGTGTGGAGGCTCTAACATTCGAAAAAGTTAAGTAAAGGAGAAGGCAAAGAAACTTTAGGTGAGTTTTTATACCCTATTTTTGGAATATTGTATGAATGGCATGAATTAGGATGTGATGCATGTATCAGTTGGTGTGTTCCATGTTACTCGGTTAACGTGATTATATGTATGTGCTTGTGTGTTATAATTGTGAGACATGACAGGAAATATCGAAGGCTTACACGAAGTTAGGAATCAGAAAAAGGGGTGTTTCTGCTAGACACCACCATACGATATTGATGACTGCAAATTGTGATATGTGAAGCTCCAGGCCTTGCGGAGGGGACTGCAGTGTTCAAGCATCAGGTTAGGAATGGTGAAATGGAGGAATAGATGGAATGCAATGAGAAAAGTAAATAAGAAAGATCATGGCTAGGCCATAGGTCTGATTGTTGGCTATACCCATAAAATGAGTAAGACCATAGCTGAAAGACGCTATGACATAATATGAAATCACGCCAGAATGATAAATAGGACTAAGAAAATAGCTGAAAGACGCTATGGCATCCTTTAGTAGTCTATTGGGACAATAAACATGGGGTTATATTGTGTAAGACCAAAGTTGGGATAAGCTAAGTGATACGACCTCGGTTTAGTGTTGAATCCGAGTCGTTTAGTTCCCGATCATAAACGAAGAAGTAAATTAAGAAATAACGATTCAAGTGAAAGAAAAGGAATGTAATTGAATTCAGAGAAGTCAAATAGGTTCGATCAAAGATGGATATGGAATTGGTTTAGGTTAGAAAGATGAGAGTAGATTGGTCAAGTTCAGTTTAGATTTAATTAAGAAATAATGTTGATTTTGTTACGATATGGTAATGGGGTTTGGTACGAAATGGTATGGAAATTTTGGTACGTAATAGACCAAATTTGCTCTAAAGGTTCAAGAATGAACCAACACTAAAGAGAAGTGTTGACCCGAAACTTATAGGACCTAAAAAGAGTCAGAAATGGCAATTTGTAAACCTTGACCCGATACTTAAGAAAGTATGAACCAAAGGTATTAGGGTGAACGCCACACTCGGGTTTAGGGAGTGATAAGTTCAAAAAGACTCGGGAAGACGCCACTAGAAGCTAGATAAGTCTTACGGGTCTCTAACGAAATTTGAGAGAAAATGCCTCACAAATTCGGCAGCAATTCATTAACAAAAATGGCAAAAGTCCTTTACAAAGTGAAAATTTCAGCTATTTAGAAGTAGCACCTAAACTAACCGAACGGTCAGTTACATTCCTTAAAAATTAAGCAAATGAACCACTTAATTGAACCAACAAGATTCGGCTGAATATTAAGCTCTAATAGTCATCTTCTAGATGGAACAATGGACTTGGAAAAACTTGGATAGTGCATGGATTGCTAGGTTCGGCCAATGAGCATAAATTAGCTCATTTATATTGCAACTTTTGGTGAAAAGTGACCAAGAATTAAGAGGGTAATGAGCGACCAATTCTAGTGTGAAAAATCAGCATTGAAGAGTCATGGAGTGTGAACATATGGAACCGAAAAGCCAAAATGCATCCAGCAATGTGAAAGGATTAATTGGAAGCTTTGGAATTGGAAACATTAGCTCCCTTGACCGAATAGTCACATAGGAATGTCAAATTCAGCTCACCAATTTGATGACATTTCATGCATGTATCGCCAGGTGCAATGAACCCAACATGCATGCACCTTGCTAAATGAATCCCCACATTCGGCCAACCTACACAAACATGAATGAACTCAAATTAATGTGATATTTAGCTTAACATAATTAAGAATAAAACCTTGACAAATTAAACACATTAATTCGGCAATAATGACACTAAAAATCTGCTCATTTAATTCGGCAGCCTTAGGACATAATTAAAACATGTAATGAAATTTGACACATTAAAAAAATGCATAAAACATATTAATAAGCTGTAAAAATTAAGACAAACTAATAACATGTAAAAATAACTCAATTAAAATGCATAATTAAATTTGTCCAGATTTTAAACCAAGCAAACAACTAAAATTAATTGAGCTGTAATAAACTAATTTAGTTGACTCAAAATAATTATTCAGCTACTATATTAATGTCTAATTGATATTGAGCTGAATCGTAAGTGTTTGAGCTGAAATTGAGCTGATTCGAGCTCATTGAGCTGAAAAGGAATTTAATTCAGCTCGTAATAAAGTGCACGGAATGCTCATCGGGTTGGTCCAAGCTTCTTCGATGTGTCCAACCAAAATCTCACCCCAAACTTTATCTACTAAGGCCAAAACAGCCTCCTTGAATTGTTTGGCTCGTGATCGGGTGATAGGACCTTGAGGTAGCTCCAAAGGTTCCTTGTTCGAGCTAGGTAGGACTTGAGGCATGGCCGTATCACTATGACATCATAGAGAGCCTGTCTGGACAATAAACATGGGGTAGTCTGTTAAGACACTAAGGGCATTTTTGGTTCGATGGAATGGCCATTCCATTCCGTCCCTATTCCACGCGCTACAGGGACACATTTGTTTGGTTGAAATTTGACCGTCGAATCGCTATTCCGTGCAGGCTCTATTATGCGTAAACAATGCATATCCATTCAGAGGGTCAGGTTCTAAATGCCTCTTTAATGCCTCTCGTAATAGCTTTTCTTTTATTTCAGACAAAAATCTCCTCCCTTCTTTGGTCATGGCTTTTTTCTCTTGCGTCGCTTGGCCTTATGTTGCTAGATGGTTTATTTTTTTTCTTTTTCTCTATTTTTTCTTCTCATTTCTCAATTCCAATGCACCAGTTTCTTGAAGACTTTTTGTTTTCTAGATCATATTTAGGGAGAAAAAAAAAAGAGAAATGATCATTTTTTTTTGTTTTTCCTTTATCAATTTTCGTACCTAACAAATTTGATAAGCTAGATTTGTTTATTTTGCAAAATTTTGGTGAAAATTAGGTTGTGGCAAGATGTAGAGAACAGAAAATTGCTTGCTAATCGTCTTAAGAGGAACATTAAACAGGTTTCTTTCTGCGATGTTTTCGTTAGGACTCAGAAGCCAAACAAATTCTCCTTGTTTGATCCTATTTCCTCTGTTTCTATTATTGGTAAAAATTTTGGGTGTATGTTTATCAGATTATTCTAGAAACGTAGTTTACTATTAAATAAAATTTTAATAACTATAATGTGTCTATTTTACCTCTGATGTTTCTGTTTTTGTATTGCTAGAAACCAAAGGTTCTTACCATTGAAGATAAGCTAATAGTCTTAGGATGCAAGTATATTTCTCATTTCTAATTCTTATCATCTTTTCACACTTTCTATTGTCTAATTGGATTGTTTCTGATTTTATTCAACCCTCGTTTGGAATATTTAATTTGATATTTAGGGATCTGGAAAGAAAGATTGTAGAAGTTGAGATGGATTTGATATTAGCTAAGAGTCAAGGCTACCTCAAGCACCAGTTGCCACAAAGTGAGTTTTATTCACAACGAAAGCTTCAGCAATTATTGGAGTTTATACTGGATTTGGTAGTTACTTGAAACGAAATACATTTAGAGGTTCTTGGATGCCTAGAGGTGAGTTGCTAGTTTCTTATACTCTAAAGCTTTAATTTAGATTTTCCGTTGGCTTTTACTTTCATTTCTAGTGTTCACTAGTCTTTCTGCTACGATGCTATTACATCAGTATAACATATACTTTACTGTAGAAAGCATGTCTTCTCTATATTATCATGGTTTTTGCCAGGTGATGCTTTAAAAAAACTTGAGGAAAGAGGAGTAGTGATACGATTTGTGATTGGTCGAAGGTATTCCATAATCTTTAATCCTTACTTCATTCATGTTTTTTTATATGGATTATCGATTCTCTTCTTTTCCCAGTTTCATTCCTTTGCTATTATGCAACTGGTGGGCACTAATGGGATTAACTACTTTAAAATTGGTAGTGCTAATCGAGGAGATAGCTTGGATTGCCATATTGATATTGATGAGGAAAATAGAAAGATGAAAGATTTATTTATTCTTGTAAGTGGTGGCATTTGAATATGATTGCAAATTTGATTTTTTAACTTTTTCTTTGAGGCTTAGATATCTTCATGATAGCAAGACTTCATCAGAAGATTTCTTTAATTAGATGCAAGACATTGGTTTGAATTCTTCTCTTGATTTGGGGCTTTTTTTTTGGTAAGTTTAATTTTTTATTTTGGTTTTTTATTGTTTGTTTTGGGTTTGAAGTTCAATAGCATTTCGTGTTTGTAATGAAAATTGTGTATAGATATCATTGTAGGCTATGTTTCGTTTTGCTAGTGTTAAAGGGAGTTTTTGGGGCTAACCATTCACGGGTATCACAGGAATGGAGATTAAAGGTGTTGTTGCTGAAATCCAGAAGGACAAAAACACTCCTCTTGTGCCAAAGGTTTTTCTTTTTCCCTTCAATCTGTAAATGTATACTATCTAACCTGCAAACTTGTTGTGCTATTGTTTTTTCTCTATTTATTTTTATTTTTGGTTCAATGTTGTGTTCTTTACTTAAATTAAAACATTCAATGCTTCTCCTAGTACTAATTGTATGCAATTCTGATATCCTCTATGACACAAATATTCAAGATGGTTGGGATCAAATAGTTGTACGTAATGTATAACCCCCTTCTTTTTAGAGAGATGGGAAAGGAAATCTTTGATTGCACATATAATACAACTTACATAATGTATCAATACTTTTTCCTCTATTGGTTATCAGATGAAATTAACTTTGCATGTTGCATATTACCATGCCATCTGAAGTTAATATCTTTATCTTTTGTTCTTTTTCCAGGTCTTCATTGTAGAGTATTCTCTAATATGAAAAATTTCATCATTCTCTATATTACAAGAAGTTAATATCTTTATCTTTTGTTCTTTTACCCATTTGCACTACCTGTTACTCATTTTTTAATCTTGTTGAGATAGCTTTTTAGTTTTTATTGTTTATTTCTTTTATTTTTGGCTCTAAAATAGACATACTGTTAGTTCATACCATTTTTTTAGATGTCAATTTTCTATACATTACAGAAACTGTGGCTAGGGAAACTTAGATCAAGTTATGGCAAATGCACTTTCAAAATCTGGTTCTAATTGATCTGCAGCATACATTTCATGTTTTCTTTTTGCAATGGCATTTTAAGGATGCTTTTTTTCTTATTCCTAGAATGCTTATAAGTTATGACTCTTTTTGTGTACCAGAATACTGTGAGAAATATGTCAAGCCTAAAAGATGTTGTAGGAGCAGAAGAAGTGAAGTCAAGTGATGAAAAACTGAGAGAAGATGAATATGCTACCTCGAAGGATGAGGAAATTGCCAGAAAAATAGATCTTTAGGCACATATTATGCCCTGCATACTCACTACAAAAATTGTCTTATGTTGTACATGATGTTCAGCTCCAAGAAAATTTGAACACGACAGAACCGGGGAACATGTGGAAAAATTCCTACTTAACCCTTTTTGTCATTACTTTCCATGGATGTTTGTGTAAATTAATCCATTGTTGTTCAATAATTCAAATATTTATCCACTGCTGAGACTTTAAAAATCAATTCTCCCATATGCTCCTCCTTGTGTGCCTGCATCAATTATACTACAATTTATTATGTTTTGTTAGTGTTCATTTATACATATTGGTTGGTCTAACTTTGGTGATGACTTGGTTGGCTGCCAATGGAATTTATATCTCCCATGTCTCTAACACTTTATGGTGGAATCCATTTTACATGGCTTTTGATTTGGTCTACAAATTTTTGGTTGGCTAGGGTAGTCTCATAGAGAAGTTAAAACATGGGTTTTTTTGGTGTATAAATGTTTGATATTTTTTATATATATAAAAATGAGAATAATTATTGCTTTTGGATCAATATTTGTAATTTTGGCAACTATGATCCCATGAGATTATGTTATGATTTTAATAAAATTATACTAAGAATGTTATTAAATTATATATTTTATTTTTATTTAATTATATTTAGTAATAATTATATTAAAACATAATTAAATTATTTATTATTTTAATAATAATCTTAGCAAAATTTAATAACAATAATTATGTACTTAAAAAATATGTTAAGGGTAGTCTGGTCATTTTAGCTTTTTTTTCTTATACTATTACAACATCATTCCACTCAACCAAACACAAGAATACCATTACAGTTCTATTCCATTCCATTCAACCAAACAATTGAATTACTGATTACAACTTTATTCCATTAAACTTTATTCTATTACAACTCTATTCCATAACAGCGAACCAAACATGCCCTAAACACAGGATAGTCCATGGGGACAGTAAACACGGGGGTTACAAGGTGTAAAACCATAGCTCGACTATGGCAACCAACGGAGTTTGACAGAATGCTAAACATGAAACCTAACGAGCAATACCATAACTCAGCTATGGCAGTTTGTGGAGTCTGTCGAGACACTAAACACGGGGTAGTCTACTAAGATAATAAACACAGGTGGTCAGCCACGATAGAAATCATGGGAGAATCCTGTGAATAAAGGAAAGGGGATTAAAAAGGAGAGTGGAAGTATGAGGCGAAATGGTTAGCAAACGGGTCGAAGGAATCCGCCGATGAATGAGGGACGAAATGAAAGTTAGAAAGGACAACTAGAGTAGTAGTTGCGAAAGATAATAGGGCATAATGGGGGTAACCCAGCATGAAATAGTCATGGGAGTTGATGCACTAGTGGTACCTAGTTTACAAGATAATGAAAAAGGGTTTGCCCGAGGATAGTAGATAAAGATCCGCCAGAAGGCATTCAGAAAAACCCTATAAGTTAGAAAGGTAAGTAAATTGCACAGATTGGTTAACAAGAAAAGAGGGGTTAATAAGAACACATTGACTAAGAAGGATATATTGGGTGATGCATATGTCTATCAAGACTATTCCTTTTGAAAAGAAAAACCATTGGGGAAGTATCAATCAAATGGCTAGTTCCGTAGGGAACCAACATAAAGGAGAAATCGTGAACTCAAATAATCACTCCAATGATAGCTACGAGGTACTGATGGCTAAAACGGCCTATAATAGACGGATATGTCACACTTTTGAGCATGATATCTCGAACAACGTGAATTACAAAGAAGTAATTCAACCGCTATTTGTTCTAAGAGGGACTTAATCCTCTAAAGTGATGGGGTATTCACTAATTATCCCAAATGATGGGATGACAGTAAGTCATTCGAAACTAGGGTAAGAGAAGAAGTCTGCCATGGACTAAATAAATTTTGAATGATTACCGAGAGGGAGAGACCCAATGGCATTTAGAAGGGTAGACTGCAGGACTACCTTATAAGGACATTGTGGAAAGAAGAAATTAAGTAAAGGAAGGATAGAGTTCTTGGAAATAGTGAAACATTTGAAGAAATCTGACAAAATTAATCGTAGGTTGATAGGATTGCCCAAGGGCAATTCACTTAACAAACTATCAACAAATGAATAAGATTGGGAATAATTCAGAGCCATTATGGGTTTAAGAGAATTCACTCGCACTATCAAGGAGTTATTTGTGTTTAGTTTTTTTATTTAAACCTCTGTAAGATAGGGTCTATTCTCACGTAAAAAAGAAACTCATAATGTTCATCCGAACTTACAGGGGTTTAATCTATAGGTGCAGGAACTGCGGATTAAGGAACTTAAAGAGGGACTAAGCCAGACCGTGTTGGATCAAGGGATGCTATAGTGTTGTTTCATGCACATAGGAAAGGGAATACCTTAAGAAACTTTGCCATGTAAGCGATTGTTTTGTATTTATGAAGTTCCCTTAGAGTCTAGAATTGAGATAGCTTTGTCTCTGATGTAATTTTATATTATAAATAAATAATATAGTTTGATTGTAGAATAATGTGTTTGAATCTTTTACATAAAATTGGTTCAGTTGTGATGCCCTATACTCGAATCCGACGAATGAGTCATGTAAGGGTGTTACAACTAGACTTGTGAAAGATGGCACTTTAGGCTCGCTTAAAGAAGTTGATCTTTCACAATATGAATCTTAATTTGAAGGCAAGATGACTAAGTGATCTTTTAATGAAAAAGGAATGAGGGTCGTGAAAGCTTAAAACTTGTGTAAACTGACATTTGTGGCCTCATGAACGTCAGTTCAAGAGGTGGTTATGATTGTTACATAACTTTTATTAATGATTGTTCCAAATATGGGTATGTGAACCTAATACACTGCAAAATTGAAAACTTTGATAAATTCAAAGAGTTTTCTGTGGAAGTGGAAAAAAAATTAGGTTTACCCATAAAGAAACTTAAGTCTGATCAAGGTGTGGAATATTTATCAGATGAGTTTTTAGGGTGGCTTATAAAGAATGGGATATTATCCCAATTAACTGCGTTGGGAACTCCATAACAAAATGGCATGGCAGAAAGAAGAAATCAAACTTTGTTAAACATGGTTTGATCAATGTTAAATTATTTAAAGCTGCTAATTTCCTTTTGGGGATATGCCCTGTAAATGGCTTGCTATATTCTAAATAATGTACCAGCTAAGGCTACATCTGAAACTCTATATGAATTGTGGCATTACAGGAAGCCAAGTCTAAATCATTTAAGGATTTGGGGATGCCCAATCCATGTATTGGATAAAGATGTGAGGAATTTGGATTCACGGATAGAATTGTGCATGTTTGTGGGATCTGTTAAAGGAACAAAGGGTTGTTTGTTTTTTAACCCCAAAAGAGCAAATAGCAATAGTGTCCACTCATGCTACCTTTCTTGAATAAATTTTCATGAATGAATTTAAACCTAGAAGTAAAGAAGTACTTGAGAAACTTTCAAAAAATACTCAAAGCCCTACACTAACGGTTCCCAAACTAACTCCTAACAATAGACCTACAAACGATCAGCAGCATAGGGAGCTTTCTCGTAGTGGGAGGGTCTCTCATAGGCCTAAGTTCTTCCAATCTAGAGGAAGTTTTCTAAACATTGAGTTTGCCAAATAGGAAGATGATGACCCACTCACATTCGATGAAGAGATGCGGAGTGTTGATTCCAAGCTTTCTCTTAGTCGAGCACTGGCTTGATCATTACTATGTGCCCTGAACTTATCTTAATTTTCGCCCTCAACGAAGTGTTCTTTACTACTAATCTAATCTTCAACATCATTTCTTGATTCATCAAAAAATTTCAAGCTAAAAACACAAACAAGAAATAATTCAACATCCAGTTCTCAGCTTAGACTCGACTTGACTTTGGCATATACCTGTAAACTCAATATAAGGCTTGATTTAGTTCGAGAATTGACTAAACTTGTAGGCCTGATACCACTAAATGTAACACCTTACACTCAAGCGATTGTCAAATTCAAGACGTGAGACATCACATTCGTTGCTGAAGCAACTACGATCTCATTTCAACATCTAAAAGAAGAATCATATGAACAAATTAAGTTTAATCATGAGCTCAAATAAGTAAATGAGATTTTAAACTTTTAAAAGCGTTATTAATTCAAATTTGATTTATAAGTAACCTTATGAAAGCTCTCATGAATCGTTGATAACAAATGAGGGATTAAAATGCAAAAATGGCTAAAGTAGGGATCCTGTTGCGACATTGAAGAATGCATCTCATGACACTAAATACAATTAAATTTTGTTGTCGTGACTTTACCAATGAATGTCACAACCTTGGAAACAATAGCTTGATGTTGTGACTTTAGCAAGGAAATGTCATGCCCATGGAGACAATTTGCTCAAGATTGTATCATTTCTTACAAGATTACCAAGCATCAATTCCATTTGGCCCAAAGTGACACAAAAAATCATCCCATCATATTATGGGCATTATACAAAAATTCCAAATAGCATCCTTGGCATATCTAAACATTTATAAATACATTGTCACAATAACATACATATTCATACTAGATTCATGCATCATACTCATTTACTAGGCATGCAAGCAATATCTCAATCATAGCATAAAATAACCAAAATGAGAAAGCATACCATCTTATCACTAGATTAATATATATACATACCACTAAAAATATATGGTCACATTCAAAATGCAAACTTTTCAACAACAAGAACCAAAATAACAAGATGAACATAAAGGCCAATACATGACACTAGGTACATGTCACTTGCTACAAGCATATCAAAAACTGTACAAACTTTGCTAGGTTGATAATTGAGCCTTGGATGCTGTCATACACCTCGAGTCCTCAAGATCTAACATTACCTATGCATGAAAATAAACAAAATCGTACACTGAGCAATAATGCTCAATGGTGCTAACATGATTTAAAGTAATAACCAAATATAAGCAAAATAACAAATAAATTTAATATGAAATCCAACTACTATTATATCCAACATGCTTTATGCTATTTAACATGTCATATACTAACATTTAACCTCTTTACCATTATATCTCAATTACATGTATATTAAAGCATATCACAAGAACCAATTCACTTTCTCATTACATTCTCTAATCTATTGATTCGTTTTATAACCATATCAGTCCTTAGGGCTCGTATTTATTGAATCACATGGTCTTTCACATGCTATCTTTCTTTGCTTTCACTTTAATATACAATTTTAGAATTTACCTTTAACATTCAATATACAATGTCAATAAGTAATGTTTCATATTCCTATTAATCGGACACAGACTCAAGATGGATACACGAATCATTGAACCATCACACCAATATATTTGACACTCAGTGCCTCATCGATACATGTGAAGTATAATGCGCTCCACACCTCATCAGTATAAATTGACGTAAATATATAAATGTTCTTAACACCTCATTGGTACGTCCAAAGTATAATATGCGCTTCGTGCCTCATCAGTATAAATCGAAGTACAATCCCGTACACTAATCTTATGGCATGCCAACTATACTCGACTATATCCAAGACTTTTAATAGGGTATCAAAGTTTCAAACATATATAGTTCACATATCATAATTTAGTACCTAATAAATTCACATCATGCTCAAAAAAATTTCATGCCATTTCATATCATCTTATTATATTAACATGTTTTCTTACATTATTCATCATATCCATATCATCATATTTAGTATCATCACAGTTTTCACAAGTTACCTACTATTTTATACTTACCTATTAACCCGACAAGTATGATTATTAACTTAAGCATGATAGTTGTAACAAGTCATACATATATATATTAAACTCAAATCATGAAAGCACAAGCCAAAATAGGCTACTCGTATACGACCTTCACCTTTCCTTTATCTCAAGATGACCCGACGTCATCCTTAACTACGTACAACAAATTCGATATAGAAATAATATCAGTTTCACATAAACATAGGAAAACACAACAATTTAACATAATGTAGTTTTAGTCCATATATCCGGAATACTCATATTTTTCAATATTTAGTATCAAATAAAAATCTAATTTCACATTCTTTCATTAGGGACCCAAACTTTCAATTATAACATTAGTTTCTAAAGTTTTCACTTTATTGAAATTAGTCCCCAATATAAAAATTAACTATATAGCTATACCTTTAAAATCGAGCTACTTTGACTATCTTCTAATACAATTTTAACAAAATCTAAGCTAAACATTTAAACCTCCATTATTTTCAAGTGAACAACTCTTTAATGGCAATTTAGATTTAACATAACAATTTGAAATTTTAACACATGGGTACAATATGCTAGGTTGACAAAATCATAAATTCACACAAATTAAGGCTCCGTTTGTTTGGTGGAAAATATTTTCTGGATTTTCCAGCGTTTGTTTGGTGTAAAATGAATTCCTAAAGGAAAACATTTTACAAACACGGGTAAAATCACTTCCTTAGTTTTGGAAAACGTCTTACCGATTTGGAATCCGTAAGACATTTTCCATTCCCTTCTCTACACTCTCATCGTCTTAGCTTAAAAAATTTCTTCGCAGAATTTCTTTAGAAAGGTATATATTCTGTGGCTTGTAATTTTTTAGACTGTTGTGAAGGAGGAAAATGAGAGATCGTTTCTGGAAATTTTTGGAATGGAGGAGTTGGAAAGATTTTGGATTTTCTCTGTATTTTAATAATGAAAAATCTTACCAATTCTTGCCATTCCACTGATTTCCAGCACTTCCTCTCCATTTTCTTACCTTTCTTCAATCCTTTTTGTTTCATCATTTCCTGCAGTTTGTAAGTGAAATCGGTAAACCTTACCTAATTTTCTTACTCTTCTGTTTTATTTTTATATAGATATGTTCTTAACTGTCTTCCATGGATCTTCTGAGATTTGCTTCTTGCTGTATAGTTCCAGATCCTTGGTTAGGAGCGGCGGAAATATACACGCAGCGGCGAGGTCCGGTGACCTTTCAAAACTTCAATCAATTCTGGCGTTTAACCCTTTGGCCGTTAATTCCCGAGATAAGCACTCCTGAACTCCGTATCCTATTCTCTATTCTATTCTTCTCTATCCTAAATCCTTATCCAATCCTTCCTTCCTTCGTTGATTTTATTTTTATATTTTCTTCGTTTTGGAATCATTGCTGATAATTTTAGCTATATTTTGTATTCAATTTGGTATAATTTGCAATATCACTTACCCACGCATGATTTCGTTATTCCATTATCTAAACTGAATGTTATCTGCTCTTGAGATTTGATTTTTGATGGTCTCTTAGGCAGTAGTTACTAATTTGATGGCTGCAAATTTAGCCTTTGCTTGAATAAGTGCCTCATAAAACAAACATTGAATACATTGCCCAAGTGTTTGGACTAGGGCTAGTAGTCACATGAAATAAATGTTCTTACGTTTTTTATTTGGATTAGTCACAAATGAAAATTAATGAAATAGCATTGCTCAAATTAGCAACACCAGTTCAATTCAGATTCTGGGTTCTTTTGGTTGAATCCCCATGCTGGAAAATGTTGTTGAACCCTAGCTTGTGCTATTTTTTATGTATATATATATTTATCATTTTCAGAAGTGATTAGTGGATTACCTCAGCTAATTTCACTGACATGATTGTATTCTGGGAGCTGCCTCCCAAGTGTTGCTTATTGTTTCTAGTGACTACAATGTTAGGCCATGGGGGATTGATCCGGTGTAACTGTATGAACTGTTAAAATTAAAGCAAAATATACTTGTTGCTTGAGATGTTGCAATTGTTGTGAATGATGCATAGCCTGATTAGCTCTCTACTAAGAAAGAGGTCCTCTGTTCAG
Organism: Gossypium raimondii; assembly: GCF_025698545.1. NCBI lineage: Eukaryota > Viridiplantae > Streptophyta > Magnoliopsida > Malvales > Malvaceae > Gossypium > Gossypium raimondii. Next base: position 28,109,276 of record NC_068570.1, on the reverse strand, counting down.
AATTGTACCATGCTCAAACGATGTGCATTCTGCACTTTTTGAATGATTTGTATTGTATATATTTATTGAATGAAATTCGGAATATCCTTGCATCTCAACAAGTCGCACCATACTGTGCACCAAAATGGGCTGTTGAAGGTTTACGCAGAATAGTAGCAAAGAAGATGCCTGATGGATTTGCCGTTGTAGCACTTAGTCCTGGTGTGATAAATACCGAGATGCTTCAATCTTGCTTCGAAAATTCAACCTCGGGATATCAGACACCTGATGCATGGTATTTTTTTTTAGTAAGAGTGAATATGTTTTTTCCTTGGTTTATGTAGTTCTGCATTTTTGCCGCAATGCCAATTTTATTGTATTCTGGAGTCATATAGAAAGGAGGATGCTCACATATGTTCCTCTTCGTTTTAAATTCATCAACAACCCATAAATTCAAATAGTTTTCGAAAAACTGGTCCTTTAATTCAACTCATTGGAAGACAGGTCTTTGAAGGCAGTTACAATGATAATCTTACTGCAACAGACAATGGTGTGTCCTTCACCGTTTGATGAAAATAGAGCTGTCGTTTTCAGATTCAGTTTATCTCGTAGTTATGATAAAGGCCTTTGAATAATCAAATCATGAATTCCCTTGCATTGCATATGAACAAATTGTATCATTTTATATCTGTCCCATTTCTCTAACCGCATGTCTTATTCATTAGCATCAAGTTCTTATATTATGTAGACATTGTAAGGTCTTTTTTTGGCTGAAAATTATAAGAGTTTACTTGCAATGACTCATTGAGTATTGCCGGTACATCGAAGATCAATTTGTATCGAACTTTTTTGTAACTTTGAAGCTAGTTACTTGGGTACAGATGATTGTATGATAAAATATTATGTCGAATTCTGATACTTTTCTAGATCTTGTTTATTTACTTATTATTGTTTAATCATAGGGCTATGGAATTTATCTCTTGCAATATATGACTTTTGTACCTATGGTACAGTTATTGAAAGAACCTTGTTTTGGAATGTCAGTTATCGAAAGAAATCCATATTTTTATATTCCAGGAGGGAAAGCATAGTTTGTATTATCTAGCGTGTTACTTTGCTTTTTCGAACTAATTTTAAAATTTTAGCATACCATTGTCATCATTTCCGGCAAGTGTTTTAATAGTTTTTTATAAAATTGTTTGAATAAATGGAATATAGATCATCATATGTGTATGAAATTTAAATATCTTCATCTGACACATCCAAACGTAAAAAAAATGTTTAAAAAAGTATCGTTGATGAACAAATTAAATTTGTAGGTGAACAACTTGGCAAAATTAATAATGCTTTGGAACAATTTACTGCAGATAAGACACCACAATTTAAAATATAAAAAATTATTAATATGTATATTAAATATATGTAAAAATAACATTTTCAGAAAATATTTTCAGGAAATCTGCCAAACAGTAGAAAATATTTTACACAGATTCATCCAAACACCAGAAAATATTTTCTGTAAATCATTTTACAGAAAAGTAAAATATTTTCCAGAAATCATTTTACGGAAAACATTTTACTGGCAAACAAACGGACCCTAAATGAAAATTTACATTTTTACCTTGAGAATTTTTGACCAAAAATGGCTATGGAATAAGCATTTTTTTTTCTTCCTAACTTGGACGGCAAAGATGGAGAATTTGAGAACACCTTTTCTCTCCACTAACTTGTCTATTTAAACATATATACATATATATATATATATTAGAAATTTTTAATGAATAATACTTTTTGAGTTTTTGCATATTTAAATATTTATATAATTTTCAATAACTCTTTTACAATTTTTTAAAGTTTTTATTTATTTATCCAAAATGAATCTAAACAATGTTGTTCAAATTTATTTATATGTACATTCTAATTATTTTTTTAAATTATTTTTGAAAAATTAATTTTATTAGTACTGCACGAGATAATTTTAGTAATTTTATTAATCATGAAAATTAACTATCAAATCAATCAACTGCTAATTTTTATTAATTAATAAAACTAATTAATATTTTTTGAATCATTAAAAACTCAATTGAGTCAACATTTTTTATAACTGTCAATTAAATTTGTTATTTAAAATTTTCTTTTTGACCTCATATATGATTAAATATAGTATAGATGTTTAGTGAGGCGAGTCAAAGTTTGGGTTCACAAGTCAAATCCAACTCAGAGTTCAGACGCATCAAGACTACGACCGAAACATATATTCATGGTGAGACACCTTTAACAACCCTTATTAACCTCTACTCTCACAGCTGCTTCAACACAAAACCCAAGAAAAAAAATAAGAACATGCCAGCCCAGGATGACGAGGAGCAGGGCCAGGTATTCTTTGATGAATCCGACATAATCCACGAAGTTGATGTCGACGAAGAAGGTTTCGGTCTCTCTATCTAAATTTACGTTTCCTTAGTTACTATATTCTTTTAATATTATTTGTATTTTTCTTTCTGTGCGTGGGTTTATTCAGATCTTCCTGATGCTGACGATGAGGATGATATTGAAAATATTGAGGATCCAGATGATTCTATTCACATATTCACTGGCCATACGGGTATTAACAATTTCTTTTTTTAGTTGTTGTTTTGTGTTTTCATGTTCAAAGCTGGGATTAGATTTCGTGGTAGCTTCAAACGGCTTAACTTTATTGTTCAGACCTTGATTTATCTGGATTTTAAGTTTAATTTGAAATTCGATATTAGTTCCTGAAAATAATCATTGATGTTTGTTGAATTTTAATTTGCCATACTATTTTTCTTGAGAGAAACTTGCTTTGATTACCAGCTCAAATGTCAAAACTAATCTGTGTTTCCTTAAAGGGGAAAATAGATCTTAGAATTGTTTACGAAATTATTCCATCAATATAGAAATGGGAACTAGAATATTTAGAAAGGGTTGTCCCATCAGATTATTGTAATGTTTATTCCATCTCAGTTTACTCTTTACTACTAGCTTCCTTCATGAAGGCTATTTTTCACAATAGATGAACATCAAGCATCATTACGAAAGTTTGTAAGAAAAACAAAATCCTTATGAAAGTCATCCTCTATGCGTCTAAAAGAATTTAGAGTGAAAACTCACCAGAATTTGTACAGAATCTTAATGCAATGAATGTTTTTCCAGGTGAACTTTATGCAGTTGCCTGTAGCCCAACAGATCCAGTGTTAGTGGCTACTGGGGGTGGAGATGATAAGGGGTTCCTTTGGAAGATAGGTCATGCTGATTGGGCTTCTGAGCTCCAAGGTATGGCCATGATACAATACAACATCTAGACAGTTCACTCTCTTTTTGCAGTACAAGTTTTTCTCTTCAGTGATTTATTGAAGCCAATATTACTTTTGCATTTTGCCAAAGTGGATGTGACACACACATCCCTTTGACTTTTCTAACATTCTTCATTTCTTATGCTTCTACTAAACCTCTTGTAAATGCAACGCCTGTGCAGGCCATACCGATTCAGTCTCTACTTTAGCCTTTAGCAGTGATGGACAACTACTTGCATCTGGAGGTTTTGACGGACTTGTTAAAGTTTGGGATACCTTTGGAAATTTCAAACGCACACTTGAGGGTCCTGGAGGTGGCATTGAGGTAAAACTACATAATACTTGGATGCTAACTACTCTTAATATTACATGTTTTCTTTGGAACTTAATTAATGATGGACTTGTTGCCTGATAGTGGATTAGGTGGCACCCAAAAGGTCATCTGATCTTAGCCGGATCTGAGGATTGCACTGCTTGGATGTGGAATGCTGATAATGGGAACTGTCTTAATGTATTCTCAGGCCATGATGCCATTGTGACCTGTGGTGATTTTACCCCTGATGGTATTAACTTTTCATTCTCTACTATTAGGTCATTTGTTTTGCTCTTCTTTTTCTGTTTTTGCATCTTGCTTTCTGTTTGAGCAAATCTGATAAGTATATATGTGATTTAACTAGGCAAAACAATATGTACTGGTTCTGAAGATGCTACATTGAGGATCTGGAATCCAAAAAGTGGTGAAAGCATTCATGTTGTAAGAGGTATTCTACTGAAATCGTATTTTAGATGTCCTAATTGATATTTCAGACCCAACCTGATTATAAGGTTATATAAAAGAGCATGAACTTAATTGATTTGAGAAAATACTATTGAAATCAAGGAGCTAAAGAGATATGCAGTTTGACCGCAAATATAGTAGCATTGGAATCTTCTGCTGTCACAGCTAGCTAACGTAGTGAACATGTTCACAAAAAAATATCATTTTTTTTTGTAAAAGAGTTCATATTTTTTATTTGCTCTCATTTTCACAGTCCTCTTTTAAATTGTTGATAGTAATTTTTTTTCTCGTTAGGTCATCCATATCATACAGAAGGACTGACGTGCTTGTCTATAAGTTCTGATTCAACTTTAGCTATTACTGGTTCTAAGGATGGCTCTGTTCACATTGTGAATATCACAACTGGGAAGGTATGGCTTCTACAAGAGATCGATTAGTTCTTAGTTCGAAGGATGGCTCTATTCACATTGTGAATATCTCTAACTTGCAAATATCGCCATAAATGCAGGTTGTTAGTTCTTGCTCTTCTCAGACAGGTTCAACTGATGGCAATCCGGAGTCAATTGAATGTGTTTTGTTTGCACCAAAGTATGTATATGATGCTGTCTCTCTCTCTATCAGCTAATCCAATACTTGTTTCACTAGTTCGAATGTAGTTGCCATTTTTCATCAGATAATTATTTCTCTTAAGAGTTTTGGTGAATCCTTGATATTATAACGACAACAATATCAAATCAGTTTGATCAATTCCCTAAACCTACTTGGAAAATTGAAAGAAAAGCAAGTGTTTTGGTTTCCAACTTGAGAAATATTTCCCATAAGATTTTAAGCAAACTGACAAAGCTCATTGTTGAAATAAAAGGATTCTTCTAAAATGAGTTCAGCAAGGCCACTCAAGGGAATGCACCCTAAAGTTTGCCTAGTGGGGTTTAGAACAGCTTGGGGATACCTATGGTCATATTACCATAGAAGCCTGCATTTCTGGCTTTGTTTTTGTATGACTGATTTGATCTTATGTTCAAATTATATGCGACAGCTTTCCTTGGGCTGTTTTCGGTGGCATGGATCAAAACCTTACAATTTGGGATCTACAAAACTCATCACCACGTTTCATATGTAACCACGAGGTTTTGGAATCATTTCAACGTGTCTAATATTTTACTCATTATAACTGGTCAACATAAGTTAGCTTCATGGTTAAACGTGGTTAATTTGGTTAAGTTTAATTTGTAATGATGTGGTCAAACAAACTTTGCAGGAAGGAGTGACATGCTTAGCTTGGCTTGGAGCATCTAAATTCTTGGCTACTGGGTGTTGTGATGGGAGAATATGCATATGGAATTGTCTCTCCGGGGAATGCATCGAAACCTTCAAAGGGCATGAACATGCCATCCAATCTCTCGCTGTATCTTCAAATCTGGAGTTCCTTGTTTCTGTTTCCATGGACGGCACTGCTCGTGTATTTGCAATCCGAGATTTCTGTTAGTTCCGAGACCCTCATGCGGTGACTTATTGTATAGTTGCTCAGAAGCATGTATACCCAAATACTTGTTTTGCTGTAATTTCTCTTTAAGTTGGACAGTAAACATTTACAAAGAATTATCCCCCAAATGTATTGCATTTATGGCTGCATCTTTTCCATCCGACTGAATATTTTTAACTTCTTTCATGTACCACTCCCGATGATTTTGTAAATATTAATATGGATGAAGTGAAATCCAAACTTTTCACTGGGGTTAATTCAATTGGAAATCGAATATGGGACAATTGAATACCTGTCTTGTACGGTTTTGAACAAGCATTTTGCTGGTAAAAATTTGATTTAAATTACAAAAGTACTTAATAAAATTTATGGTAAATTGCATTGATGGTTACTCAATTATTGATAATTTTATTTGTCGCTCAATTATGAAAATTATAAATGGTTGCCTATGTTTTAAATTATCTTTTTTGGTCACCCATTCATGAACCATTAATGAGAATATGGCGTTGACTATTTTTTAACCGGTATAATAATAAAATTAGTCTTTAACAATTATGCATTATGTTAATTTTATTCTAATTCCAAAAAAAAATTAGCTCTTAATTTACATACATTATGCCAATTGGATCTTGAATTTCATGGTAGTCGGTACCGTACTGGTACCAGTAGCATTGGTCAGTACGTACCATTTCGATCCTAAACTGGTACGTTTCAGCCTATTTCGGTCAATTTTGGCTTATATCGGTGACCGCAACCAGACGTGTGAACGTCTAGACTGAAAATACTGCAGCAAAAAGATATATAATAAAGCAGCAGTGTCGTAAGTATATGGGACCAATTTTAATATAGTAAAGTGTTACAATGAAACACTCCAGGAAATATTCCAAGGATCATACCCAATGGATTGCGGATTGGAGAAACTTATTATTAAATTAATTATCGAAAATAATTATTAATATAATTGAGTCACGAATTAATAGTGTTGATGCAGAATTAAAATATTAATTAAATTAATTAACCTAAAATAACTAATGAAATTTCTTATTCCTAGTGTCAACGATGCGAGTTCTCGGCCTATAATTGATTAAATCCCTAATTATCAATTAATTTGCTAATCATCCTCAATTGAGATACTTACCACTCTTAACTAAGAATACCCTTCTGGTCTCATCTTCACTAATGGTTACCACCTAAGTCACCTTTTCAGTATCTTCCTAGGCATACAAATATCCTTTCAATCTCACCGCTTGGCACAAGTTATACTCGACAGGATACCTTCTCAGTTTCACCTGTCTAGATATTCTACTAGAGGCGTCACTCCCTAATATACTAAGTACTCTTGATTAAACACCCAATTTTAAATAAATAATTACTTAATCAATAAATTAGTTCCATACTAAATCATGCAAGATATAAAATACACACAAGAATTTATCCCAATATTCATACGATCGTTAGTTGATCAAGTTAACGAAATATAAATAAAGGAATAAAAGATTAAAGGAAAAGAGAATACTCATTAATAAATAATTGAAGCACAATTTTGGAACAATTTCCGTCCGCAATCGTCTTCACATTGGAATAAAAAGATTTCGATTAAGCGAACATAAGAAAACAAAAAACTAAAAATAAAAGATTGTTTGACAGCTCCTTAGGGCGAATCCATAGGTCGACTCCCTTCCCAATGAGGCTATAAGGTTGTTTATATAGACAAAAAAAACTAGGTAAAAATCCAAAAGACTAAAGTGTCCCTTCAATTATAATGTCAGTTAGGGTTTTAGGTTGAAAAAAGACCCTTAATTGTCTTAAAAATCATAATTGTTGTGCACAGGAATTTTTGGCTACGTAGAAGCCGATGTCGTGACACTGGGTTCCGGTGTTGCAACACCTAACCGATGTCGCGATACCCAATTTTAGTGTTTCAACATCGGCTATAACACCCTCACCCAACCTGATCATCGAATCTGGGTATGGAGTGTCACAAATAGACCCGATTTGAACTAAGGACCAAAGTATTAACTAAATGAATTTTAAGCGAATTTTATTAAATAATATATATGCATCTAAACATAATCCTTAAATGAAAGTTTACTAATTTAAATTTTGGACTCAAGGGTAACTACTTGATTACATTACATTCGAACCCTAGGCGAAGTCTCTAATGTTTCCCCCTTCCCATGTGCATGGCACTTGCCAATGAAGCTTCTTGGTCCAACATGATTTGACTGGATGCCTCCCCAAGTTCCTTAATCTACAAATCCTACAACCACAAGTCAAACCTTTGTAAGTTCGAAAGAACTTAGTGAGTCTCTATAATACGCTAAAATAGGCCCCCTACCATACAAGAGTTTAAATATAAAAAAAGCTAAACACGATTAACTCCCAGCTCAATTTTTAGAGGTCTTTCTCTACCTGAAGTGGCGGGTTCTAATTTATTTTCAAATTTATTCATTGGTAGATAGATCATTAAGTAATATTTTCTTAGAAAATCCTACCAACCCTTGGTAGTCTCAACGATTCTTCAAATGTTTCGATATATCGCTAGATTATGTCATTCCTTTACTTGTATTCTTTGATCTAATGATTCCTAGTATGACATCTTTTATCCACCATGTCCTATTTTAATGGCCTTTTGTCCTATTCTCCTAAAGGCCCCTAGGTACATCCCATTTGGCGATCATTCCATATTTATTTAATCCATAGTAAACTATTTTCCTTATTATAATCCTGTATAACCTACTCACATTCCATCCGTTGGCATGACTAATAAGGTCCCACGCCACTCTGGTGGACCGAATCTCGCTTAGTTTAAATAGTGATCAGATTACTTCTTTGTGATTTGCTTTAGTCACATTACCTTACCCTTAAGCGTAGCACGCCCCTCTACTACAGACCACTATGGCCTATAGTACTCAGCCAGCTGTCACTAAGTAGCCATCTCGGTTCTCAAATTCTCTTTCAGACTGAATCTCCACATAACTAGTCATTCAGCTGATACTTCCTCAATGATTTCCCCTTAAAAAGGATTAGTCTTGATAGGCATATCTATCATGCGGTATGTCTTTCTTTTTCAATGGGTTCTAACTAACCCCATTTTCCTTGTAGACTAACCAACGTGATTTATGTTAAATATCTAGTTTACAGGGTTTCTTTAAGTACCCTCTGGTTGTGCATAATGACAGATCCTTATCTGTGATCCTCGAATAAACATTTTTTTGGTTGCCTATACACCAGACACCTACTAGTGTGTCATTTTCCATGACTATTTAATGTTGAGTTACCACTCTATTACTATACTGGCTTTTATGATTACTGTTCAGGCGAATTGTCTCCCATTTCTACTACATTTTCCTTGTTTGGCAGATTCCTCAAGCCCACTCGCCAATTTGCATTTTTTCCCGTATGTGTGACTATCCATAATTACCATCCTAGCATTCCACCCCCTTTTTAATGTTCCGACGGACTTTATTGGTTGTCATCTCCTAACTAGGGTCTTACTTTCTTTCACCCAGTGTTTACTGTCATAGCAGACTACCATGTGTTTAGTGTCCTGGCAAACTATCTCGTGTTTATTATCCTGGCAGACCTTCTATGTTGCCATAGTCGAGCTATGGTTTTACACAGTATATCCCACGTTTAACGTCCTGGCGGACTCCATTGATTGCCATAGTCGAGCTATGGTCTTACGCCTCGTGATTTACGCGTTTACTGTCCTGGTATACTCTACTAATTGCCATAGCCCAGCTATGGTCTTATACCTTAAACCTATTGGAGGTGTTGCCCTGAAGGACCTTACCGATGCCATGGTGTCGCCCCATAAAGCCTGCTAACCATCGTCATTGTGTTGCTCTATGAAACTTATTATTCGTCAATATCATCATATCTTGAATTCACCTTGATGCTCGAACACCGAAGTGTCCCCTTCGCAAGGCCCTGAGCTTCACACATCACGATTTACTCCTAGTAATCCTAAATGGCAAAATTTTAACGGAATTCCAATTTTCTTTTTCCCTACATCTCCACCCATTCCTCCAATTGTCGTTCTATACCTTAAGGCTCTAACACTACAGTGTCCCCTCTGTAAAGCCCGAAGCTTCGCACATCACGGGTGCACAAAGTAATGTCATATGACGGTATCTAACAGAATCACCATTTTTTTCCCATCCAAACTTCATCTATCCTTTCAAAAATTTGCCCTTATCATGCATACAACACACATTATCATTATGCATGCATCACACGAGATAACATTTCCATAACTAACTACTACTAAATGATTTGCAAATGACTGGCAAGTTTCTACAACAGCATGTATCAAATTTGAGGTAGGGTGTAGAGACTCACCTGATGCTTCTTCGCCTTATCAACTTAGCTTTTCCAAAGGCTAAAGCTTCCCTTCTCTTGGTAGCAACTCTTCAGATTTTCTACTTTTTCAACTAATTCCTCATGATCATCGCTCCATACAGAGCTTTCCATGGCCATCACTTCCTCGAAGCAACCAAGAAAGATAAAGAGGAGAAGAAGGTGAAATTGATTCGAGAAGAAGTCTCCCAAGGAAGTCATTTCCTAACTATTTATAGCCTTTCCTACATAGTCTTCAACCGTTTAGAAACCATCCATCGACAATCATTTTATCTCCTACTAACAGACTCATTGGTTCTAATCTAATCGAACTAGATTTGGAACTCACATATGTTCAAACCTACCTCTATATTTATCAATTTTTTTGGTAGAGACTGCCAACTTATAGCCTCTTTCAATTTTAACCCTTAACTATTCCAAATTTTTGGGTTTAAGGGAAACCAAGTGTAACACCAATGCCTGTTTCATCCTAGGATTTTATTTTTCACTTTGATCTTTAGTGTTGCGACATTAGATGCTTGTGTCACGACATGACTGTCGTCTTTTGTGTTTTATAGGCCTAAAATGGCTGCCTGCACATTCAAATAGCCTATTAATCATTCTCAAGGCCCAAGTTGGCCTAAGGGTCATGGAAACACTAGAAAATGCGTAAAAATGCTTATTTTGCTTATAATTACATCTAAGATACTAAAACGGGAAACAAAACAAAGCAACATAAAGCAACTTGAATTAAGCTCATTAAGTGTCGAAAATAGTCTAATTTTCCACAACGAATTGTGGCAGACCAAACTTCCCCACACATAACTCGTTACTTGTCCTCAAGCAAACATGACAAAAATAAAAAAAATAAAAAAAAACAAAGAAAAGATAAACACTCAATATAATTAAAGTGCTTGAGCTTGCTTCATACACGAGATTAGATCGAAACACTATAAATAAGATGGTGTGACTAAACACATAGTTCTTGTAACAACTCATTTTCAGTGGTGTCGAAAACTGTGGTTATGATATGGACAATGGATTAGGATCGAAAAGCTTTCAAGTTGCGAATTTGACTTAAGGCTCTAGACCAGATTGAATAGAAAATTGTAGCCTTAATACCTAAAAATAAATAACAACTTATTAGAAGAAAATAATGAAAATGATAAAAATGATTTAAATAAAAAAGAAAATAGATTTAGTTTGGAAAAATACTCCTAATTTGATTAACTTTGATGTTCTTAGAGCTAAAGAAAATGTAAACCAAATGGATTTTCAAATGCTTGAACTTGGAAAATAAGAACTTGAAGTGATTAGATTCAAGACAGCAAATAAATAAAATAAACAACAAGTAAAACTAAAGAAGAGATGAAAAAGATGATGGGTGGACGAAATTGAATATGGAAGATGGAGTATGGATAATTGAATAGACGCCCTAAAAAGCCTTTGGAACATCCAACAACTCTCTTCAATTAGTTCTAATCTCCCCTCTAAGAAAGAGCTCTTGGCAAGTTAAAGCTTGAAGACGATCCCCAACAATCTAAGAAAATTGTGTTAAACAACTTCCAAAACAAATAAGAAACAAATCTTGCAAAAAGAAACTGAAAGAATATATTTTTTATTAATAAAAAACTCACAGTATGTCCTAAAGATGGTGGATAACACTCCTTTTTATACTACAAGGAGGTTGGATAAAAGAGAAACAAATTCCTAAAATTGTGGAAGACAAATACCTACAATTTAGCCAAACAAATCCCTAAAATTGTGGAAGACAACTTGACTTGACTAAGCTTATTAATTGGGTCATTAACAGATTGAGCCATTAACAGATTGGGTCAAACTAAAACTGAAAAATAAACTAAGTCCTAAAGTGATCCAAATAAACTCTAGTTGAAACTTCAAGATGGGCTTATGGACGTCTTTGTGGGCTTATTTTGCATACTGGATCCATTCGTTGCAAGATTGGCTCGTTTAAGCTCGTCATAGTGATCCATTTTGTTCCAACTCCAAAATGTGGTTTCTTAGACCAAGATTCAGAATCTTGTTTTCTTTTGTAATAGCTTGGTTTTTAATGATGTCTGAAACAGTGGTTCGAGACCACCAAATCCGACGAGTAAGCTCATAAATTTTATTATTTAATATTTACGAGTCAAATATGGTTTTAAAAAGATTTTTGAATTAATAATTTATGGCTTATAATGAATTATTAGGTTTGAGTGATAAAACCCTAGTTCAAGTGATTTTAGAAAATGAGATAACAGGACCTCGTTTCTATAAACCGATCCATAAATATTTTTATAAATATTTACGGAGTGTCATTAAGGTAGTATTAAAGTTACGTTGGAAAATTTTAACGTTTTAATAGTTAATTAATTAAAAAGACTAAATTGAAAAAGGTGCAAAACTTACTAATTATAATAATAGAGTGACTAAATGGCTTGATTAATAAATAAGGAAGGAGTTAAGTGATAAATATGTCTAAATTAATGGATGAGGCGGCATAATAATAAAATAAAAAGAAACAATGGCAAAATTGTAATTATATTGAATTAAATAAGACAAATTGAAATTTAAAAGCATTCTAGGCTTTTCTTCTCCAATTTTCGGTTTAAAACAGAGAAGAGGGAGAGCACAAGCTGATTTTCATATTTTTGCTGCAGGTAAGTTAAATTTAGCTCCGTTTTAAATAATTTTTATATTTTTAGATTGTTACAATTAAGTCCAACTAAATCTTACCTTTGTTTTTTTATTTTGTTAAAGATTTTGGATGTTTCCATTGATGAATAAATATGATTATTCATGTTAAATTATGAATTTGAGATATTATTTGTTAATTAAAAGTATTTTATTAAGTGATTTTGATGAATTTCCGATTAGGGAGTAAATTATTGAAATGGTAAAATACAAGAGTTTGTTGTGAATTTATTGTAAAATGGGCTGTATTGAATGCCATTAATATTTGGATAGCTTTAATTTTTATTAAAATGGTTAATTTGCATGTTTTGAGTTTAGGGACTAAATTAAATAAAAGTAAAACTTTAAGGGCAATTTTGTAAAAATGTCAAAAGTGACCAAATTGCAGGAAATGAATTATTTTATTGTATAAATTAATAAATTGAATGAAATTATTAATTTAGATCAAGATTGGATGGAAATTGAGAAAATAGAAAATTACAAAATGCCCCTAAATCTTGGTATTTTTTGCAATTTAGCCAGGTAAGTTCATGTAACTAAATTTTTATATTTATATGTTTGAATTGAATGTTGTATTTTTGAATTTGTGTAAATGTCATATATATGAAATTGATCATATATCCAATGATGTCTGATAAATATAAAGTCTCGTTTGAATAAATAAAATTCGATGGATACTAGATTCTCAAATTGGTTGTGGCCCTGCATATGTTGCAGACACACCACAGCTTAAAAGAGCGTCTCGATATTTGGCCCTCTCGAGCTTCCCGTTATATGGTTCTTACGAGCTTTTCGTTATATGGTTCTTGCGACCTTCCCGTTAATAGTTCTTCGAAGCATCACGATCGGTTGGGATCCTGCATGTGTTGTAGGCACATCGCAGCTCTTATAAGTATCTCGTTATATGGCTCTCAGTGAGTTTCCTGATTAAAAGCTCTTCGTGAGCTTATCGATATGGCTCGCTTGAACTTCCCGATATATGGCTATCCGGAGCTTCCCGATTAATGGCTCTTCGGAGCTACCTGTTATTGGCTCTTATGAGCTTCCCATTATATAGCCCGGATAAGCTTTGTGTTAATGGCTCACATGAGCTTCCTGTTATATGGCTCGAGAGAGGGCTTCCCGATTATGTGCTCAAATGAGCACCCCCGAATATGAATTGACAGATTTCAGATTCGTACACTTCATGTGTACTACCTTTGTATCCATTGATATTTTAAATGATTCAACAGGTAAAGTTCTGTTATGAGATAACATGAGTTCGAAATGAACTATTACCGATATATACCTGAAATACATGGAAATGATATTTATTTGATATATTGAAACATGACATGGAAAATATATGTATTTGAAACTTGCCTGATAATTATGTATATTCATGATTATGAACTGTTACCGGAATAAATATACACGAAATTCATGAAAATGATGATGCATGAAATATTGATATAATGAAATGAATGATATATGTTTATGAAGAAACGACAAGAGAATGATATGTATCATGACATGTAAATATGTGACTATCTTTGATACGTTGATACAAGGAAATTATGTATGTTGAGACGAGTAATAAACTCAAGTGTGACATGTCGAGAAAATAAGTTTATCAATGTTGAATTTATATGTAATATGCGCAAGTACGCTAACCAGTGTTGTTGCCTGATGCTTAGGCAAGTGCCAAGCTATTGATTGAATGGTAATATGATTATTTATATGATGCATTGAATTGGTAAGTATTTAAGTGAAAATATGTTAGTGCTCATGAAAAAGTGGTAAGGTTTAAATTATGCTAGTGTATGATATTCTGAGTCTATTTTCGATGATTTTTATATTGTTGAGATCGTTGTAGCTTAATCTAGCTAACCCGTGAACTTATTCGTAAAATTGTTAAATGTTTTAGATTATTCCATTGATGAGTTTGTGGTGTTTTTGAAGTTTGATGGTAGATTGATGAACTTGTTAGCAAAATAGGAACATTTTGTGAAGTAATTTTAATTAGTTTTGAATTTAAGGACTTAATTGTTATAATTTTGAAATAGGCATGGTATAATTGTAAATATTCAGTTGTTAAGGGTTGTAGAGGGACTACAATGAATTCTTCTGATAACATGTTAAATTTGCTTATTTTTTGTGTTTAAATCGGTTAATTCTTGAATTGATCCCTGCTAAATTAGTGATTTTATATTTTAATCCTATCAGGAATACGATTGGGATGATATGAGTAAAAACGAGTAGAAAAGAGCTAATTTGCAGCATAGTCAATAAAATGGGGCCGAATCAAAAACTTGGAAATAGTCAAGGACTTAACAGATTTCTTTTGACCTTGTAAAAGCCAAAATTAGAAGAAAATCTGATTTTATTTTTATTTAATTCTAATTTTGCGTAGTGGGTAGTTAGGCAAAATTTAGTAAATCAATTTTATATAAATAGGGCATCTGTGGTAGCTTAAAGACACACTTGAATTTGTTTAAGCAATTAAATTAAAACATTTTTTCCCTTCCAATTTCATGCGTGTCGGTATTGCCATTCCATTTTCATTTGCTTGTTTCTTTGCAAATTAGTTTAATTGCTTTCCAAATCCCTTCCATTTCCAACTTTCACCATTTTTCATTCAAATCCACTCCATAACCAATCAAAGCATGATTAATTTCATGATTCACTAAATTCTAACTTAGCTTTAGGCCGGTATTCTTTCCGATAAAGAAAAGTGAGATATGTATCCGTACTAAAAATCCTTCCAATCGGTATTCACTATTTTTCCTAAATATCGGGATTGACAAATTCATCCTTCAAGTTAACTCTATTTTAAATCAAAAAGTGCATTGGGTTAGAGTCATGTTTGCGGACAATTGGGGAAACAAGTCGATCGTGTTATATTTAGATCTCCGAGAACAAATGAAAAGAGATACTAATTGAGTTTAAATGTCCTGCGCGGTTGAGGCCGTTAATTCGAGTTAGGTTCTTCAGAGCGCAAGGCTATCGAAATCTTGAATCGGGAACGTGTGTATCTCGGTTAGATAATTTGTAAGGGTTGGTTTATAGGTCATACCGGGACCAACTATGAGAGGAAGATTTAGCGGTTAAGACATTTTTAGCCGTTATAACCAGCTTATTATTTGGGGGAGAAGACTAATTTCGAGGATCAGTTCAGAGATCAGAATCCATCGAGTCTAGGACTAAGGCTTATTTTTTCTGTTATCAAAACCCAAATTCATTTTCTAATTTAATTTTACTTTTGATCTCTTTAATTGCTTATTTCTACTATCTTAATTATTTAATTTCTAGACATTGCCAACTCCTATAATTTATTTAATTTATTTTTGAGTAGGTCTATTTGAGTCGTGGGCACGACTATTGCCTTGATTATTGGCTCGACCGAAATTCTATTCATAAGAAAAATACAGAAGTTGATCATAATTTTCAATCCCTATAGACTCGACCCTACTACTCTTTACTATTTTTTAGAGTCATTTTATTGTAGGAATTGTTTTTGGTGGTTTCGACACCCATCATCTTCTTAGTGGTTATTAGGTTAATCGTGAAAACTTTGTAAGTTTTAATATAGGGACTAAATTGCATAAAGGGTGAAAATTTTAGGGTAAAATCATAAAATGATAATAAAAAGGTTTATCTACAAAAGTTTAATTTTTTAAGTGATTTTAAATGGTTAATTGAATTAAAACTATTATTTAGACCAAGAAAAGAATCAACCGAAAAATAATCGCGGAAAAAGAAAGTTAGCGGAGTAGTCGTCGACATCGCGTTCGTAACCATTTTTTATTAGGTAAGTTCGTATGTTGATTGATCTAGTTAATTGCTTTTTTATGATTATTTACTACTATACATGTTGTGAATGGGTTAATTGATTGATATATGGTAATTAGTGAATTTGACTAAATTAGTGTATTAGTTAAATTGATAATTATGTATGAAAAGTGTGAAATATATGGATGTTTGCTTGTAATGGTTTGAAAATGAATAAAGTTAAATTAATTGAATGTGTAATGTGGCCTGTATGAACCTCGTGAATACTTAGGATACAAATGACATGTCATTAGGGGTATTTACCGTTTCGGGTGTTGGTCTTGAATGTCCTACCGATGGCTGAGGTCCTACATTTGTTGTAGATTCTCCATAGCTCGTGTGAGCAACATCGTGTAGCCTAACATATCGACCCGCAACTCATGTGAACAGACCCATTTTACAACTTATGTGAGCATATATAGTTACAGCTTGTGTGAACATCGCTCTTGAGTATCCGACGTTATTTCATTTGGCTCATCGGGTGATAAATGTATAAATGGAAATGGATATATGAAATGGCTATATGAAATTAGTCATGTGAATGGATGATTTTGATATGAATAATTGAAGTGAAATGTATTATGTTAAATGAACATGGGATGAATGAATTGAGTTCAATATACATTTTCTTATAAAGGTATCATGTCATGGTTATGTTATATCTTGTATTTATAAATTCACTACCTTGTGAGGTTTGTGGTGTGTATAGGAAATGAGTGAGCTTATGAGCTAATTAATGAAATTATGCATGAATTGTTTAAGTTGATTCCTAATCGGTAAATTTATGTTTAAGTTTTATGCAAACTTACTAACTATTGATTTTCTTACGTCTCTTGCATTCTTTCTTTATAGATAATCGGAAGTCATGGTCGGTTAGAAGCTTAAGTCGGAGCTCACACTATAAGTTCATTAACTTGGTGGAAGTTTTGATCATTTTGGTTTTGGGCTATAAATGGCATGCACTAGGAGTTTCTAAGTTCAATTGCTTATAATAATGTTGTTTAAAACTTTGGTTATGTAAGGTTTGTGGATGTGTACATAGTTGGTGCTTTTGGCTTAATTATGTCTATATATATCCGCATGAGCAAGTTGATTCATGCCTTGAAAGATTAGTTTGAATTGTGGTAAGGTGTTATGACCTGAATGTTAGGTACTTGATGGTGAATGTGATTGATGAATGTGTATGGTTTAATGCTTGAATTGTGGTGCCAATGAGGGCATATTGGTTAGGCACTTAGTTTGAATGTTTTTAGTATATTTTGACATGTTTCAATGTGTTTTAAATAGGTAAAAAATGGATTGAAATGGTATGGCTTGTAACCTAAGAAATGGTAATTGAAATGGCTTGGTTTTGAAGTTATTTTAGGTGCACACGGCCTAGGACATGGTTTGCCACACGGTCGTATGCCATACACGATCACCCCACACAACCATGTGGCCTATTTGATTTTTAGTACAGGATTGTCCACATGGTCTTATAGAGTTACACGGTCTGGCGACATAGTCATGTGACCTTTAGTTACATAGACTCAGGTTGTGACACAATTTGACCACACAACCATGTTTTTGAACCACACGATCTAGGCTCTATTACATGACCGTGTGACCCCTATTTTTAGTTTTTTCCTCATTTTTATTTTTTATTTCAAATTAGTCCCTACTTGTTTCTAAACTAATTTTAGGGTTCCAAAATCTTGATTTAAGTCTCGTTTTCGTATTTATGCTATGAATAGTGAACGATTATTAGCTTTTTATGCTTAATTAAATACTTTGAATTGTGTTAATGTATTATCGTCTTGTTAACTATTGTAATATCTAGTAACCCTAATCCGAAAATGGAGACAGGTTAGGGGTGTTACAGTTCTAACGTGATAGGTAACTCACTCATGATTTCTAGAGTTAGACAGGTTCGTTTAATAAATTACAAAGTAAACAAACCAAAGAATGTCAAGCATAGTTATCCATCAAAACAAATACACTAATATACATTTATGCTAAAAGAAAAATATAAGTGGTAAGAATTTTCAAAACCCAGTTCAATTTTCATCCATGCCGTGTATCACCTAGGTCACATAGGACATTTCGGCTTGTAACGGTCTACAGCTTAGGTTGGTTCAGATTTCAAGAATAGGCTCGACAAAATGGGTTAAGCACAAAAATAATTTGACACATTATGTTGTTCCCAATACTCCACCAATGTCCCAGTTAAGCTCACCACCTTATATCCACTTCTCTCACCTTCCTTTTCTCTCTATTTCTTAAGACACAGTATAATATTAACGAGTACAATCATTTTAGTCTTTTGTGCTAAAAATGAGTATTTTCTTCTTCTTCTTTTTTCTTTTTTTTTTCACTTTGCTTTTATTTATTCAGGATTTTCTTGCTTGCCTTTTAGCCTTTACAAAGCTTTTCTTCCAATCGATTTTTTTCACTAAAGCACAAGCTTGCAAGAATCTTATACTCACTATACTACATTGTTCCTTAGTTTTCACTCTCAATATTTTTTCTTTATTTTGAAACTTCTGCAATGTATCTACCTAACCCTTAATATCGATGGTCTAACGTTTAAGTTTGGGTCGTGACCAAGAAAAAAGATAAAAATAATATGAAATAAGCTCATGGTTTCAATTATGGTTCTTCAAGAAAATGGAGTTAGGCTCAAAATAAGGTATTAGGGGATTCATGTATCGGGTCGACCTTTTTTTAGTTCTAATGTGTCTACTAAATAATGCCTTAGGTCATCCCTAGATATTTCAATACATGGATTCAATTAACCAAGTTTATCAATTTTACAACCTATATGTTCAATAAGGACTAGTTATCAATGCAATTTGAGAAGTCCTTTCACTCTTGTGAAAGTTGATAAAAACCTTCAGTAGGAAAAGTTGAGTGGTAAAAAATTCACTGAGTGAGTGCAACTTTAAGTCTGCAATAATGATAAATTAGAGAGTGTACTATGAAAGAGAATCATTCTCTAAGCAAGGCCTCATAGATGTATGTAGATATTTATGACATTCCTGTTGGTAGCATTCTTTACTTGTTGCTCTTTATTAAACACATTATTCTAACAACGCTAGTAACATCTTGTTATATTGGTTGTCAATGACACATTTACACTGTATAACAATATTACTATAGAGCTCAAATTTTAACATAAGAAGCTAGAATATTTTAAATATAACCAAGATTTGGCATTGTGGCTAGAAGCTAACCTCGATGATGACATGCATATCAAATTTTTTTGTGTCGAGTCCAATGCCCACTTAGAAAGCAATACATTGACAGTCATTCAGGTACATTGTAACATACACTTGCAGGGCTATTTTTTAAAACTGTAATAGTAGAAAAACTGGCAAGTATGGGATTAAAGCTTTATCCATATGAGGATATTGTCAAAGATTATATGCAACAACAAATAGATTTCCGAGAGGAAAAAATATCTAGACTAGAGCTTTGCCTTCAAATCATTAAGTAGTTGGGGTTGTGCCTTGAGCAATGTAGAGAAAAAGTCACTATAATGGTTTAGGTGGGAAAAAATGTTAATGTAATAGGTCTAGCCAGCAATTCGTTAATGGTTTAACGTTTGAGTGACCATTTTGAACAATTTCTCTAACAACAGTAACTAAATTGACAAAAAAAAATTAGAGTGACCAAAATATGAATGACGTTATTTTAAAGTGATTTGGAATGTAGTTTGCCCTTTTATTATTAGTATATTAATTTTGGTTATAATTATAATTATCATTGGTCATGCAATAACTTTTTGTGAATTATTATATTTATGATTTGTAAATTTATTTCAATATCATATATTTACCTATCAATATATAAATTGTAATAAAAAGTAGAATCGTAATAATTAATCATTATTTTATGGAAATTGAGACTAAAAAATTTAAATGAATTAAAACTATTAAAAACATTTTCTATAACAAGGATAATTTAGTAAAAATGTACTTCTAAAAATCTTAGTGTTAGGAATATGAAAGTAGTTAAAGAAAGGGAGTTAGTTGTTAGTCAGTTAATGAGTAGTTAATAACTGCTTCTCATGTATTGCTTATAAAATACCTCAGTGTATATTTCTTGATGATATATGGAAATGAGTATTATCTCAACATGGTATCAAGAGCCATAGTATTTCTGGCATAATTTTTCTTTTTTCTCTCAGTGAGCTGTGCGCATGGCTACAGATGGTGTTCCAGCAGATGATACGCCTCGCCACTCCAGTGACTCCGGTGCTGCGATACATTCACCCGATTCTGGAGGTTCCAGTTTGACAACCATTCAATATTTTGCCAAGCATGACACAATTAAGCTCACCACTCAGAATTTCTTGCTTTGGAAACATCAATTGCTATTGATTCTTGAAGGATATGGCCTGGAAGGGTTTGTACAAGGCACTACACATTCTCTACCTACGCTAATTTCGGGTTCTGATGGTCAGCTTGTGGCGAATCCAGCATTTCTTGTTCATCACAAACAAGATAAGTTTTTGGCAGCATGGCTTTTATCCACGGTTTCTGATGATATTTTGATTCATTTAACCAAAGCTAAAACTAGTTTCGATATTTGGACTACCATTGACAGACGATTTGGTGCTTAGTCCAACGTTAGGCTATCTAGTATGAGGCATGCTCTTTATTCAATCAAGAAAGCGGGTCTTTCAATTAAGGATTATCTTTCCAAGGTCAAAACTCTATGCGATAATTTGACTACTGCTGGGAGTCCAGTTTCTGAACAAGAACAAATCAGTGTTGTCCTGGCCGGTCTTCCTATTGAATTTGAGTCCATTCGGGTTCTTACTGCAGCTACGTCTTTGAGTCTTGATCTCATCACCGAAATGCTTCTCGACTGTGAAGAACATCAGTTAAGTCAGTTATTTGAGGCACCTTTGCAAGCCAATCTGGTATCTAATACGCAGCAAGGCACTTCTGACAACTTAAAGTCCAACTCAGATTCCAGTCGTGACTCCACTCGTGGACAGAGAGGTTCAGGCCGTGGGTGGTCTCGTGGTCGTGCTCGTGGCTCGGGTCGAGGGTGGTCTAGGTCTCGACCACAATGCCAATTATGTGGTAAAGTTGGACATTTGGTGCAAACCTGTTATCATCGGTTTGATGAAAATTTTTCTAGTACTGATTCGAGGTCCTCGGTGACTGTTAACTATCATCAATTGCATGATGCTCCTACAAGCTGTTGTCTCTCCCAGAATAGCTGCCATACATGTCCGTCTTCTTCATCTAATTGTCACTCTGCAGTGCCTAGCCAGATGTGGTACCCTGACTCTAGTGCGACCAATCATATCACCCCGAGTGTAACTGGTCTACAGAATACTTCGACTTACACAGGTACCAACAAGGTCTCCATGGTTAATGGTGAGTTAGTATCCATTGCTAATGTTGGTTCTTCAACCTTTGTAGCTGGTTCACGGTTGTTGCATTTAAAGAACGTTCTGCATGTTTCCTCAGTCTGTAAAAATTTAATTTCTGTAGGACAATTTGCAAGAGATAATGCAGTATATTTTGAGTTTCATCCTTTTCTCTGCTTTGTGAAGGACATACAGACATGGATGATCTTACTAGAGGGCCACATGCATAATGGCTTGTACAGGTTTGATGTTTCTTCTTCTCCTTCACTACGGCTTCCCTCTGTCCAAGGACTTGAGTCTCCTAGTGTGAGCAATGTTCAGACAACCTCCTCTGTTGAAGTTTGGCATGACAGACTAGGACATCCATGTCCCAATGTTCTTGCTTGAGTCTTGAAGTATTGTGAAGTTCCATTCAAGCATAACAAGTTACATTCTGTATGTTCATCCTGTCAGATAAGTAAGGCTCATAAACTGCCGTTTAGTGCTTCTAGAACATTATATACAGCCCCGTTTGAATTAGTTGTTTCTGATGTTTGGGGACCTTCCCATGTACCTTCAAATGGCTTTACTTACTACGTGTCGTTTGTAGATATGTACAATCGGTTTACTTGGTTGTATTTTCTTAAGTCAAAGAATGAAGTGTTTCAATGTTTTCTTCTCTTTCACAAGATGATTCAAGTACAGTTTGGCACATCCATAAAAATGTTGCAGACAGATGGAGAAGGTGAATACAGGTCTTTGACTAACACTCTGGCTCGTTTGAGAATTCAACATCGGTTAACATACCCTCACACGTCAGAACAAAATGAGGTAGCAGAACGCCGACATCGTCATATAGTTGATATGGGACTAGCGTTACTTGCCCGTGCTTCAATGCCTCTGGAGTATTGGATGTCTACTTTCTCTCAAGCAGTTCATCTTATCAACAGGTTACCATCTCCTGTCTTGGAGCACAAATCCCCCTATGAAAAGTTGTTTAAAGCCAGACCAGATTATTCTCAGTTGAAGGTATTTGGGAGCGCTTGTTTTCCATGTCTACGCCCTTTCCAGAAACATAAGCTCCAATTTAGGTCTCAACAATGCGTTTTTCTTGGCTTGAGTTCCAACCAGAAATGGTACAGGTGTCTGGCTCCAGATGGCAGGGTTTATGTCTCACGACATGTTGTCTTCAATGAAATGCTGTTTCCTTTTCAAAATGGGTTCACTTCATCAAAAATCGACACTAGTGTGAGGTTTTGTCACCAACAGAATGCTGTCCCAGTAGTTCGCCCGACTGGTCAGTCAGCTTCAAGACCATCGTGTGCTCATCCACCTCCTTCTGGCTACATGCATGCTCATTCTTCAAGGTCTCGTCCATCCACCGGTTCCAGCTTGGTACCCAACAGTTTGGACAGTGCGGCCAATTCACCCACACACTGCACTTTAGAACCATCCTCACAGTGTCTCCACCTGTTGCACAGGTCGCTCCTATTGTTAACAGACACCCTATGTGTACTGAGTCAAAGAATGGAGTGTTTAAGCCAAGAGTGTTCTCTACCGTTCAAGAGGAGACAGAACCAGTCACTATTGCTGAAGCTTTCAAAAGCACTGCCTGGACTGCAGCTGCATAGGCAGAGTATCAAGCCTTGTTAGCAAACAGAACGTGGGATCTTGTCACATTACCTGTAGGGCGTCGAGCAGTGGGATGCAAATGGATTTTTAGGATAAAACGACATGCTGATGGAACAGTGGCTCGTTACAAGGGCCGATTGGTTGTTAAAGGCTACTTACAGGAAGCAGGTGTTGATTTTTTTGAAACCTTTAGTCCAGTGATCAAGCCAACAACGATTAGGGTGATCTTGTCTCTTGCAGTGTCTCGCGGCTGGCCTCTCCGACAAGTAGATGTCAACAACGCGTTCTTAAATGGGGACCTGAATGAAGAGATTTACATGGCTCAACCACCAGGTTTTGAACAATACTCAGCTAATGGTCGACCACTTGTTTGCAGATTGCGAAAGGCCCTCTACGGTTTGAAGTAGACCCCTCGTGCGTGGTTTCATAAACTTCGAGAGTTCTTAGTGGCTGAAAAATTTATTGCATCTAAGGCCGACAGTTTACTATTCATTTAACAAGACCAGTCTCAAAGTCTGTATGTCCTCGTCTACGTTGATGATATAATCATCACTGGCAACAACTCTCAGGCTATTGATGAATTTGTAAAATGCCTTGATGATAAGTTTTCTCTGAAAGATTTAGGTCCCTTGAACTATTTTCTTGGAATTGAAGTAACATACACTTCGAATGGCTTATTTCTCAGCCAAAAGAAGTATATTCTGGAGCTACTTCGACGAGCGTCTATGGAGAAGTCTAAACCCTCACCTACCCGATGGTCACTACGTGTAAGCTGTCTGCTCAAGAAGGTAATCCTATAGAAGATGAAGGTCTGTTCCGGAGTGTTGTGGGAGCTCTCCAATATGTGGTTATAACAAGACCAGACATTGCCTTCGCTGTCAATAAGGTATGTCAATACATGCACAAGCCTCTCGATACACACTCTAAAGCTGTTAAAAGAATTATGCGGTACCTACAAGGAACATTAGAGTTTGGATTACAGTTTACTCGCCACTCTAAACTCCTTCTCGAAGGTTATTCAGATGCTAGTTGGGGGTCTGACATTGATGACCGACGGTCGACATCGGGGTTTTGTATTTTCTTTGGTGGAAATCCAGTCTCTTGGAGCTCCAAGAAGCAACGTGTTGTATCAAGATCCACAACAGAGGCCGAGTATCGCAGTCTTACGCATGTCACTGCAGAAATAGAATGGATTCGATCATTGCTGATAGAACTTGGGGTGGAGGTGTACAACAAGACGCTGGTTTAGTGTGACAGTTTTGCTGCCATTGCCGTAGCTAACAACCCAGTCATGCATTCTAAATTCAAACACGTGGAGTTGGACCTATTTTTTGTAAGGGAAAAGGTGGTGAATGGGTCGCTGCAAGTAGGTCACATATCTGGACAAGAGCAAGTGGCTGATATTTTGACCAAACCATTGTCAGCAGAATTGTTTGACAAATTCAGACGAAAACTTAGGGTGATCTCTGTGGAAAGAAATGTTGTACAAAAGTAGGACAAATCTCTTCAGGAACGTAGGCAGTTAAGATGCATGGGCCATGTTAGGAATATGAAAGTAGTTAAAGAAAGGGAGTTAGTTGTTAGTCAGTTAATGAGCAGTTAATAACTGCTTCTCATGTATTGCTTATAAAATACCTCAGTGTATATTTCTTGATGATATATGGAAATGAGTATTATCTCAACACTTAGCAAATGAATCAAATAATATAACATAACATACAACTCGTAATCTTATTACAAATCATAATACTATATTCTTTGCCCTCAAAGGGATATCACGTTTTGATTTTAAATTTCCAAAATTCCTACATGTGATTATGCTTAATCAAGAGGTGTTTTAAATAAAAGACTAGTGTATCCTCCCTTGTTCCACTCTTATCTGAAATTCATAGACTAACATAAAATAGAATTTTGAAAGACTATGAAAACTTCAAGAGCTTATTTCGATCACTCTTCATCGAGTGAATATAGTAAAGGTTAGGACACAAGGTTACGGCTGAACACAATCTTTTTTCCTGCCAAAAATATTTTTGTCTACTCAAATAGGTGAGAGCATATTTCAAACTTTCATGATGCGAGTTATTCAAATTTTAATTTTATTTAATTATTTCAACTAATTGTCTGCCTAAAAACTTTTAATAAAATTAGAAAACTAATTAGAATGAAATAAAAACGAAAGTTTCTTTTCTTTAACATATTAGAACGGATGTTTTGACATATTTTTATCGTTGAAATAGTAATGAATTGAGTGAACAACAACACGCACACACAAAACAAAAAAGGGGAGGGGGAACAAAATGGAGAAAGGAACAGAAATAGAAATCCTATTCGACTGAGGAGTTGAAAATAGAGAGAGAGAGAGAGAGAGAGAGAGATCTGAATTCTGAAGGAATGGAAGGTATATTCTTTCTTCTTTTCTCTTTCTTCCTCCAAATTTAAACCCTAAATTCTCTCTTTGCTGTCTCCATTCCTCGCTTTTGACTCTGTTTACTTCCACCCCCACGTTTTTTACTCTCTCTCTTTTTTTTTCTCTTTCATTAATTGTTTGTTTATTTATGTATATATGTTTTTAATTATCTGCTCCTTTCCCTTAACATATACTGCTTTCTTGTTATCTTAATTATATTGAAATTTGCATTCTTTTAAAACAGAACTTTTTAAAATTTTGGTTAAAACCTTTTTAATCGTGGAAAGGAAAATTGGGGAAAGATAAGTAACTAAGTATAACAAAAATTGAGGTGTATTCTTTGACCTCCAGTTCTTAATTTTTTGTATCTAAGTTGATTATCGATCCATTTGATATAGTTTAGCCTTTTTAAGACAAATACACTAGTTGTCCATGGTCTGTCTGGAACTGCTCTGTGGCATTAGCACCATCAGCCAAGAAGGTGATATCGATAGCTGTAACTTCTGTTTTGCTGCATTTGTCTGTGCCTTGCAATGGACTTTTTAATACAATGGCTTCTCTTACTGTATAGAGTTTCCTTAATCCAACAATAGCAGCCTTATTTTGTGCAAGGTTGTTTCTGTGTGCTTAGATGCCACATAGGGGTTTCTCGTGTGTAGCTTTTCTTAAGGTAACATGGTAATGTGATTTTAACTCATTATGTCACTATATTAGCGTTTCAATGCTTTAGTTTCGCTTTGAAAAATGACCTAGAGGAATATATTTGGCATACAAGACTACACATGATGCATCTATTGGCCTAAAACTGTCTCACAAATACAGTGCAGAAGGCTATATAATCTCAGTTTCACATTTTGTTTCTGTTTTGTGGAAGATTTTTACTGTTCATGTTCCTTTTGTTCCTTCTCTTGAACACCATTGTTTTGGTTTCTGTGAATGTTTGAAGCCATTACATTGGTTAAACTTAGAATTTTTGCAGTATAAAGAGATCTGAGCTAAAATTTAAAACATGATGTAAGAAAAAAAGTGAAGTTACAATCCTGAGTGATGGTGGACATTATCGTAGTGTGATCAATTCTTCATACCCATCACTTCAAAATCTGGAAATTTTAGTCATAGATCAATGATAATAGAATCCTTCTTGATGGTAGACATCATTTTTGTTTCCATTTTTCTAATTATTATAATAATAAATATATAGGCTAGAATGATATAGAATCCTTCTTGTGGGATTTTTTCTTTCTTGAATATAGTTGTACCTGGTTCATTTGTGCATTAAGTTACAACCATAAGAATGGCTTTTGCTTTGTGTACTTCTATATGCTTTTACTTAAAGTGGTCAGCTTGAGAGGATATGATTTAGTGCAAGTATTCCAAATTCAAAGCACTCAAAATGTTATCTGAATTCTCAATCAAAAAGTCTAAATCAATAACCAAAATTTTAAAAATCCAATAAAATATCAGTATCTCAAACACATCATATTCCAAGCCTATGCATGATTAAGATAACAATAGGTATTTATAACTAAACCCTGGTAGAGATGCAAATTATAGCACTTAACCCTTCATACTTGGTAAGTAAAGAAAATTAATATAAACCAACTTACTAGTCTAGATAACTTAATTCCTCAACTAGCATGTTTCCATCATTAGGAAATCTTGTGGTATTTTCTACATATGAGTTGCATAATCATTGTTTGGTAACCATTTCTTCTGAAGTTGTGCTTTTGCATTGCCATGTTCTTGCCATACAATATATCTTTCTTTCAAGATTCTGTCAATTAATATAATTGAAATGGATTTTTGTTGGTGATGTCGCTAGGTTTATTGTAAACCTATGGCTTAGGTCTTTACAAGAACTTTGTGAAGCATCTTGCTCTTCTTCCCTGATAAATGAGAGAATAAACTAATATGTATATGAATAAATAGAATAGTGAAAGCAGATAATGACTTTCATAAGCTCCCATAATGCACATTTATTACATTAATACCTTGTTTTTATTATTCTACAACATCCTGACTGTCTATCTTGGATTAAACTCTATATCAATAGATTAACGTGACATGTTTCAAGTGAAGCAAAAATTACTGGAACTGTAATAAAGCATCTTTACAAAATATTAACAGGCAGAAAGTGGAACATTGATTGCCTTTGTCTTTATTTTTCTTTTCATTCTTTTCTTATTTATTTATTTTATTTTCCATATAAATTCATCTAACTTAGCAGTTGAGCCATTGTCTTGGAGGAGTACTCCTTTTGATGGTTATTAGAGGAAATGATCTTTTAATTCTGGACTTATATTATTATTTATGATATGGACTTTCTATGATATATTTGGGCTTAATTTTTATGTGAAGCTCAGTTAAATGGATATCTTTTCAGACATTTGGTTAGCTTTCAATGATTGAGATAATGAGTTTTAAGAAATGAATTTTGCGTTTTGACAATTTAAATTTCAAATAATTTCTGAAGTCTTTCTTTTAAGATTATGCGGGGAGTGGTGCTACTTGCTCCAAAACTTTTGTTACAACTTTTTATTCCACCTGATGCGCCAAATGTTTGTTGGACAACATCAAAGGTGACAGAAACATCTACCAAAGTGGATTAACTATTAATAATGCATGTTAAAAGTTGAAACAACAGATTTTTGCCACATCAGGTGGGGCAAATGGCTGGGATAAATTGTTGGGAGGCATGGTAAATCTTATTTTCCTCATTAGGGCTACATCAAATGGATAACCTGTAACATGGTATTTTTTTTTAAAAAATTTATTAAGGACTTTCTGGTCTGGTATTGGTTGATTTCTAGAGTTTGTATCATATCATCATCTTTACCTCAACATGAAGTGATTTGGTTTCTCTGTGTGTATTCTGTTTATGGAGTTAGTAACTTTTTAACTGAGGGTTAAATGCAAAAGATTCTGAACCGTTAACTACACTGTATTATATCTGTAATATAAGTCTTATTCTCTTTGGTTTAAACTATTTTGGTGCCTGGTATTGTAATATTCTTAATTGTCAGCTTATCTCAAATGCACATGATATTTGACAGGTGGGTCCCCAGACCAAGAATCAGTTGGGTCTGGTACAAAAAGGTCCAGTGTGTCCTCTGGCAGTAAATCTCGTAATCACAAGGAATTTTTATACAGACTTGTAGATTGTGAAACTTTTACTGCAAATCTTGAAGACTGGTTTCAATCATTATATGAGAAGTCAGCACAGATGAAGCCTGTCTTTGATGTACCTTTTGAGTTAATAGATCTTCAAAAATTTGACTATGCTTTGGAAGGAGTTTCGTTCCAACAGCTTATTCGGATGCCAAATGCTGTTTATGCTTCAACATCTGATTCTGCAGAAGCAACTGCATATCTTGCTGTTGAAGATTTTTTACATGCAACTGTGAAGGGCTTGTGGGAGGCATTTTGGAGTCAAGATGAGCCAATGCCTTTCTCTGTTGCCTGTCTTTACAAAGAAAATTTAAAATTTTACCAGGCAGAGAACGCGATAGCTAGTGGGAGACTTGGAAGTCTCTGTGCTTCTGGTGTATTGCTTAAGAACCCAAGACATCCTCATGGAAAGTGGGACAATCTTCTTGAACTGGCTCTTTTGAGGTCTGGTATTCAAAGCCTTGTTGGGGAAAGCGAACAACAGCCTTCTCTGCATGTCCTAGGTGAGGCTCTTTTCTATGCCTTGCGCATGCTCATATCAAGGAGCTTAAGCAGACAGAATCTTCCTCTCAGTTCAAATTCTGCCTTTGTTCTTCTTGTTGATTCTCAATATGGTGGCGTTGTTAAAGTTGAAGGAGATGTAAATAAAATGGATTTTGATGTGAATAATGTCTATAAGTGTGCTGCTGAGTGGATACAAAGGCATGCCAGAATTGCTGTATCTCCAGTTGATAGGATCTGGAACAAGCTTGGGAATGCCAACTGGGGAGATATTGGTGCTTTGCAAGTAACTTTTGCAACATTTTACTGTATTATGCAGTTTGCTGGTCTGCCTAAGCACTCCATTGAAGATTTAGCTGCCGACCATGGTTGTCGCCTCCAAACAAGGAGACTGGAGAGGCAGTTGGGGGATACCAGAGTGAATGGAAGTGGTTTATTTAGGTTCCAGCAGCATGGTGTCTCTCCCGAAATTGTTGAAGTTCAGGATGAATCTGTCAAGCTTGAGTCTGAGTCGCTGAAGCTGGAAGTAGGATCTGTATTATGGTTGGAGGATTCAAACTGGGAAAGAGGTTATCATATTAACCAAATCAGGAGTAATGGTGAGCTTCCTTATTACATTGCTTCACCAGTTGAAGACCCAGGAAAGTCTCTCTTTCTCTACGTGGGTTCTCATCCTTCTCAGCTGGAACCAGCATGGGAAGATATGAATTTGTGGTATCTAGTTCAGAGACAAACCAAGGTATTGACTATTATGAAACAGAAAGGCCTATCTGGCAAATATCTACCTCAATTGAGTGCATCTGGAAGGATTATTCATCCTGGTCAGTGCCGGAGACCCAGTTCAGGTGGAAACTGTGATCACCCTTGGTGTGGCACCCCGATTCTTGTGACCAGCCCAGTTGGTGAAACTGTTGCTGATATGGTTAGTGAAGGTCATTTTGGTGTGGATGAGGCTATCAGGTGCTGTCATGACTGTTTATCTGCTCTTTCTACTGCCTCATCAGAAGGCATTAGGCATGGAGACATTCGACCAGAAAATGTGATCTGTGTAAGATCTGGTGAAAGTCGTCCCTATTTTGTCCTTATTGGTTGGGGACATGCTATTTTAGAAGATAGGGACCGCCCTGCAATGAACCTTCATTTTTCATCTACTTATGCTTTACAGGAGGGAAAGTTGTGCTCAGCATCAGATGCTGAGAGCCTGGTTTACATGCTTTATTTTGCATGTGGAGGTGCTTTCCCTGATCTTGATTCTGTTGAAGGGGAACTACAGTGGAGAGAGACGTCATGGTCTAGGAGGTTGATTCAGCAGAAATTGGGTGATGTCTCTACTGTATTGAAAGCATTTGCCGATTATGTTGACAGCTTGTGCGGAACGCCTTATCCTATGGATTATGATATATGGTTAAGAAGGTTTAAGAGGAGTATTAGTGAGGAGGATCACGGAAAGGAAATTGCTGCATCTGTCTAGAATCATGTTTTGAAAGCCATTCTGGCCTGGATTAGCCAACTCTTGCAATCTTGCTGATTATTGCTTGCTAAGTATGACGATTTTTCTGGAAATCTCTGATTCTTGAAGGCCATTGTTGAACTCATGCGATGCTTGGACATTTATCTTCTGGGACTGGACTATTCAAAATTTTGGCAATGGCTGCAGTTCTCCCTTGACCAGGAGTTAATATATTCAGTTCTGTATGGAAGAGGCCTTCTGATGAGCCGTTATCCAAAATATCTTGTGTGCTCATGTACCAGGGTTTGGAGGATTTATCTGGATTTTGTTTGGAGGGGGTTACGACATGCTGTAGAGGAAATGGAGTATTATTTCTTGGCTTTTTGTTTTTACTTATTTTTATTTCCCTTTGTAAAGATACAAGCAATGTGGAGCCATCTCTTTTGGCCTTGTCATGGGTCTAATGTTGGAAAGTATTAAGGGGCATCTGTAAATGAACCGTGAGGTAGTTGCTACTTCGATTGCCGTAAGTATTTCTGTGTAACTCAATTTTTTACACTCCTTACAAAATTTATGACTAGTGGGGTCTTGAGCGATGCAAATCACCTCTTTTTCCTTCATATTTCGCTTCTCAAGATCACCGTTCTTTTTGAATTTACATATAATTTATGAACAGGAGGGAAAAACAAACCTTGCTTAAAGAGAGCAGAAGATTTAGATTTTTAGTCTGAGCTACCGATTGCTGCTTTATTAGGGTTAGTCCTAGTCCATTGAGCTCAACCCTAAATAATAAAAGTTCCAATAAATTTAATAGATTATAATAAAATGTACATCATTTGGCATCTCAGTTTGCCCAAATTTTAATTTATCAAATATAATTTGATGGATATGATTTAATTTGAGTTTTAGAATTGATTTGTTGAAAGTTATTTGTTAATATTATTAATTAATTATAAATTTTCATCAAATCATTTCTAAATTTGAATTAAGCACTAAAAAGTTAACATCCTTACTTTTAAGTACTTTATCAAATATTAAATTATGTATTAAACCTATTTTTCTATCATTTAACAAAATATACAATATATCTAAAGACTCGTGTAAAATATTTGTTAAAGCTTTGATAAATAAATAAATAAATAAATAAATAAATATATATATATATATATATATATGTTAAAGCTAATAATGAATTATTTTTGGAAATAACGAACTTCCTTAAAATAAGCGTAATATATTTTATTATAATAAAAATTTTAAACAAGATACCTTTACTTTTTAACAAAATATCTTACCGTAAGATATTTTGTAAAGTTAATAACATTTTTTTATGAAATAACAACTTATGCTACATTTTAACTAGACCGGTAGTAATCCGATTATTAATCAATTTTATTTTGTCATGATCATAAAATTGCTATCAATTGTTTGACTTTTTCTTTTTAGTCATCAAATTATTCAAAATTTTCTTTTGGTCATCCGCTATTAAATTATTAATGGAAAGATAATTTAGTAGTTTTAAAACTTGCATAATAACTTTAATCATTAACATTTATACATTGTGTTAATTTAGTCTTGAATCAAAAAATTAACCCTCAACATTTACATATCGTAATTTGGTGTGTGTATTTTTGCAGTTTTATTTTTATTTTTACATTGAGGGTTACTCGTAAAAGAATGAGAAAAGATGAAAACTATTATCTTGAATCTTTGAGTGTTTTTATTTTTGGTATATTTTCGATCAATTTTAGTTTATATTTTTTAAAATTTTTGGTGGAATAGTCACAAAAAAAAAGCAAAATTGAAGGAAAAAAGAGATCAAATTACACAATGTGTAAATGTTGAAAATTAAATTTTAGAATCAAAACTAAATTGACACAATTTATAAATGTTAGGGTTAAAGTTGCTATTATGTCAATTTTAAAACTATCATGTCACCTTTTCATTAGTCATTTAACGGCTAGTGACCAAAAAAAAAGAAAATGAATAGTTGAGAAACCATTTTATAACTTTTCATAATTGGGAGACCAAAAAGAAACTTATGAATAATTAGGTGACTATAAATGTAATTTATCCTATTTTATAAAGTTAATAATAAAATACCTTACAAAATAACAAAATATCTTACAACTCATCTAAGATATTTGGTAAAAGCTAATAACAAAATACAAAATTCTCAGAACATACCTAAGGCATTTTGTTACCGAATTCTGTGTTTTATAACAAATATCTTACATTTGTTCTAAGAACTTTTGTTAATTCTAAGGTATTTTGTTATTATCTTTACAAAATATCTTTGTAAATACCAATTTTATTTATCAAAATTTTGTTTTTAAAAAAAAAACAAAATTCCTTACCTTTAACAAAATATTTTACTACTTGTGTAAGATATTTGGTAAAGCGAATAACAAACCTAAGATTTTTGTTATAACAATATTTTATTTTATTTTTGTGATTAAAGACCTTACCTTTTAACAAAATATTTTACAACCCATGTGAGATATTTGTAACTAATAATAAAATACCTTATAAAATAACAAAATTTCTTAGAACAAACATAAGATATTTTGTTATAACCGAATTTTGTTTTCATAACAAAATACTTTCCTCATTACCAAATATTTTATAAGAATGTGTAAGATATTTTGCTAATCTAATTACAAAATATTTTACTCAATTACAAAATTTCTTACCACCAACTTAATATATTATATTATACCAAATTTTAGTGGTTTTTAAACCAAATATCTTGCCTCTATCAAATATTTTATAATCTTACTCAACTATAAAATTTATTACCACCAAATGTATTATACAGTGGCATATCTAGGGGCTGACAGGGGCTCGCCCTAAAATGGAAAATTGTCCATGTAGGTTATTTAGAAATTTTAAAATTTTAAGTTAATAAAGATAAAATTACACTTTGGTTGTCCTTAAAATGATAAAAAAATTAATATAATCCTTTAAAAATTATAAAATATAAACTATTAAAATTTAAAATTTAAAATTTAATTTCGCCTTCTAAAAATATTTTTCGACTTATTTGGTATTATATTATGTTATACTAAAATTTAGTGGTTTGTTAATAAAATATTTTACCTCATGGATGTAAGATATTTTGTTAAGTTAATAACAAAATGTAGACACGAATATTGTCCGGATGATTAAGAAAAAAATTTCTATTTCTTAATCAAAATCAATTGCTAGCCAAAAAAATATAAAAATCAGTTTGGTGTTAATAATTTTAACTTCGAATTGTTGTTTTGATCTAGTAACTTGATATGATATCACAATTTTAAATTTTAGGATTTCTTTAGAGTTTAACTTGGAAGAAATACAAGGAAATAATTTTTCCCTAGTGTGATTAACTTTTTTTTTTAGATAAAGGAAAACTATGGATCCTTTATTTTCCTTCAAAATGTTAATATTTAAATTACCCCAAATCAAAAGGAAAGTAAACAAATTTTAGATATGTAAAATATCATTTTACCCTCTTTACTTTTTACATAATTATATTATAAACAAAATTTATACTTATAAATACTCAATAATTATTTACTTTTTTAATTTTCACCGACTAACCAAACAAAAACATTTTATTCTATTTTTCTTTCCGTTATTAATTTTAACAATCCAAATAAAATAATACTTAACTTTTTATTCTTTTACAATTATTAGTCCAAAGGTAATTATGAATTAATGTTGAGTTGTTTTAATAATGGAGGATTTTGATTTGTTAAGTAAACAACTCATAATATTCATCCCACCCAACAAATTATTTAATGCATTAAACCAAAAATCCATAGGGAATTTGTTAAACAAAAAGGGCAATAGCGATCATAATAAAGATCATAAACAAACTAATAATGGGGTCCTACGCACATGTCTTTTCAAACTCAAAACTAGTCTTTATGAAAAAAGAATTATGGTAAAGGACCTTTGCGCTACCTTGGATTTGCGTATGAAACGAACAAACCCAAATTGCTCTGTAGTTATTCAATGCATTCTATAAATTATCAAGTGTATTTAAATAAACAACATTGACAATTACAATCAAACCTTTTTAAACCATCAATAGTTAATGATAGCATTTTGATTTGATGATCTTGAGTTTGACCAACTAACTTATGAAAGAAAAATGTTTTATCACATGACTGTACAATCAAACTACCACAACCAATATATCAACGATAGTGTAAGTGTCACGGGCCAAAGTGCAAAGCCCGTGACCATGGCACAAGATACGCTCCATGGAGGTCTATCGATTAGATGGGACCTACGAGAACTAGCCCGATTCAAAGAACTGTTGGAGAAGCCTATCAGATTGAAGCCTGGTTGGCCCGATAATGAATATATGACAACTTAGGCTAATTTGGTAACTAATCTTAGAAGATTGAGGGAATCATATCTTGTAAAGATTAGATTAGATTTGATGTGGCATATCTTGTAAATCCTTAAAATCAGGGGATATCATTAATCTCGTCTGTCGATGTAAATGTGTCTTGACCGTCGATTTTGGGAGAGCTCAATTATAAATAGAGAGCCTCCCCCTCATTTGTACTCATCCATTGTAAGTTGAATTCTTAAGAGTAATAGAATTCTTTCAACATTTACCCAAACACTTTGTATGCATTCTTTCTTTGGCTTTCTGTTGTTCATTTGTAGCTTCTTTTGGCACAATCGCTTCCGCTATACAAATTGGTGCCTTGGAAGAGTTCTAAAAGAATTCTCACTTTGGGCCTAAAGGCTGACTTAGGCAAGTTTGAAGCAAACAGATCGCCTAAGGTCATACGAATTGTGAGACGAAAGGTCTAGTCCCGTAACAAGTGGTATCAGAGCTGTTGGTTCGAACCAAGTGGTATTCGAGCTGTTGGTTTGAACCAAGTGATATCTAAGCTATTGGTTCGAAGGCACCATTGGGATGTCGAAAGAAGTTGTTGATCAGAATGAGCCAATAGAGACCCGTGGGAGGGCCAGAAAAGCAAGTCGCTCGAGGGACATGCTGACAGCTTTGGAAAATCGAGTGGTTAATCTTGAGAAATCTGTAGAGAACATGAAAGAGACGCTTGAATTGGTCGAGGGACACACGGATGGGTTTGACTTAATGGAAGAGCAACTCAAAGATTTTGTGTTGGATTCTCTCGGTGCCAATGCAGAAAAGATGAATGAATTAGTCAATTCTACTGCGAAAAAACTGGAGGAGAAGGATGAGAATCTCAAGGATATGATGTTAGCCATGAAGAACGAAATGGAAGAGCTCAAGAGGGAGCTCATGATTTATAAAGTTGCTTTGAGTAATGGGATGTTGTCTTCAAGGCCGAAGCAACAAGCAATGGATGTTCCCAAATCGAAGAAGTTCAAGGGTGCAAGGTTCGCAAGGGATGTGGATAACTTCTTGTGGGAAATAGAGCAATACTTTCGAGCGATGGGCATCGAGGATGATGCCATTAAGGTAAACATTGCTTCAATCTATTTTACTAATGTGGCTCTTTTGTAGTGGCGTCATAGGTCCACGAATGAGAAATGTAGTGGTAACGTAATTGGGACTTTGAAGGAGTTCAAAAGAGAGTTGAAGAAGCAGTTTTACCCACAGTATGTCGAGAAGGAGGCTCAGGCTAAGTTGCGTCGTCTCATGCAACAAGGTACTGTTCGAGAGTATGTTTGGGCATTTAGCGAGTTGATGCTTCAAATCTCCGACTTAGGCGAGAAAGCGTTCTATTAGTTTGAGGATGGGTTAAAGCCGTGGGCAAAGCATGAGTTACGAAGGCAAGAAATCACTGAACTTACTATAGCCATGGTCGAAGTAGAGTCCTTTGTTAAGATTGGTCTAACGAAAGACAAGTTTGAATCGTCTAAGCCTAATGGAAATGGCAATAGTGAGAGAAACCATGAGGAAGATGAAGAGAGACATAGCGATGATGGCAGAAGTACCGATAGCACAAGTGGTAATAGGAAACCACGAGATACGAAGCAAAGATCCAACAACCCAAGGGACAAGGGGAAGAGGATAAAATGCTTCATTTGTTAAGGACCACACATGGCACGAAAATGCCTGAATAAATCGATGATTTCGATAATCAAAAAGAAAGATGAGTCAAAAAAAGAGGCAAAGCCTATTGAGGGAAAAACATCGAGGTCAATTCGATGGTGCTCATTCTTAAGAAAAGGAATGGCGAAGAAGGGTTGATGTTTGTGGACATCAATATTGTGGGTCAAAAGCAGAGTGCTCTTATTGATACGAGAGCATCGGACTTGTTCATATAGAAAAAGGCTGCGAAGAAGCTTGGTCTGTCGATTAAGAAATCGAATAAGAAGATCAAAACAGTAAATTTCGAGGAGGCCCTAACTGTGGGAGTAGTTCACAATGTGGAGCTACAAATCAGCGAATGGAAGGTAAGGAAGACTTTGAGGTAATCCAATTAGATGATTACGATTATGTACTTGGCTTAAACTTCCTTGACAGGATTTAGACAGTTTTGTTTCCATGGGCCGATCAAATTCATATTGTCACAAGTTCGTTAACAAGAATTGTTATGCCGGTGCATCGGGATATGAAGGTTAGGACCAAGGTGTTGTCGTCAATCCAACTAGTCGAAAATGTTTTGTATGGAAGAAACATTAACTTGTTAGAACGGAATGCTACGAAAGCTCCTTCGGAAGTGTTAGTGGCGTAAAAGATCAATATGAAGCCTACAGATTCGACTGTGGAGCTGACACCTTTGGGAAATGTGGGTTGTACATCGGGATTTGAGGGAAAAAGAGCGATGCAAAAACAACCGGGATGAGTAAATGCTGCGAGTAAGGTACATTGCAAACACTCTGATAGTGTTTTGAATTCTGGCTTGTTGGCTTGGCAAGGTTGTAGGGACCCTTTCAAAGTTCTTAAGCAATGAAGCCGAAGGACTGTGGGCGGTACGAAGCCAAGATGTGAGAATCCAGGGGATTCTAATGAGAACAAGTCAAAATTGGGGCAAGTTAGAGCGAAGACTTCTTGCTAACGGGATGTACCAACGAGTGCAACGGTTCAAGTTAAGAGGGGACGAAAGTCGAGGCCAAAATTTCGAAGGAAGGGACAACCCAATTGAAAGACAAGTCGGGAAGAAGCCAAGACAACGAGAAAGTTCTAAGGTGAATCAAGTTAGTGTCATTCAGAAATCGCAACAAGGGCGTTGCGAGAATAGGTGGGGGAGAATGTCACGGGCCAAAGTGCAAATCCCGTGACCATGGCACAAGATACACCCCTTGGAGGTCTATCGATTAGATCGGGAACATTTAGCCCACGAAAACTGGTCCGATTCAATGAACTGTTGGAGAAGCCTATCAAATTGAAGCTTGGTTGGCCTGATAATGAAGATATGAAAACTTAGGCTAAATTGGTAACTAATATTAGAAGATTGAGGGAATCATATCTTGTAAAGATTAGATTAAATTTGATGTGACATATCTTGTAAATCCCTAAAATCAAGGGATATTGTTAATCTCGTCCGTCGATGCAAATGTATCTTGACCGTCGATTTTTGGGAGAGCTCAATTATAAATAGAGAGCCTCCATCTCATTTGTACTATCCATTGTAAGTTGAATTCTTAAGAGTAATAAAATTCTTTGAGCATTTACCCAAACACTTTGTGTGCATTCTTTCTTTGGCTTTTTGTTGTTCATTTGTAGCTTCTT
Organism: Gossypium raimondii; assembly: GCF_025698545.1. Lineage (NCBI taxonomy): Eukaryota > Viridiplantae > Streptophyta > Magnoliopsida > Malvales > Malvaceae > Gossypium > Gossypium raimondii. The sequence goes on along the minus strand of NC_068570.1, from coordinate 28,070,703 downwards.
TTGGCACAACCGCTTCCGCTATACAAATTGGTGCCTTGGAGGAGTTCTAAAAGGATCCTCACTTTTGGGCGTAAAGGTTGACTTAGGCGAGTTTGAAGCGAACGGATCGCCTAAGGCCGCACGAATTGCGAGACAAAAGGTCTAGCCCCGTGACATAAGTACAAACAATATCAATATTTTGTTATGCATAAAACATGCCAATGTTGTCAAGGACATCCAATGTTACAACCTCTTAGGCGTAAGGCACAAAAAAAAATTGATCATGATCACTCAAGTAAGTTAAGGTGCAATCATATAAATATAAATATATATTTAAAGTATACATAAAAACATATGTAATTAATACATATAATTAATAAGTATTAATTAATTAGCAAACGAAAGATATATTTTAATTTTATTTTATTATTATTTTTAAAAAACACTTTTGAGACAAAAGCATAAATAAACTAATTTTTTTAAAGTGTAGTGTTTGTCTCAAGAAAAAAATTGGCCCAAAAATAATTTTTCGAGAAGCTGAAAATTTAAACTTCTCTTCAAAAATTTTTTTTTTTTCAAAAGTACTTTCGAAAAACTTTAGTTATGATAGGCGCCAAACCCAAGTAAAGGAGGATGTTACACTAGGAGACTTCACGAAAGGTGCAGGAACTACAATTCTTACATATAATACGTATCTATAAGCAGCTCATCGAGGGCTTCTAGGGTGATCGAAAGGGCTTGAGCTGCTTTTGTCTTACCTTCTATTATATTCGTAAAGGGCGAAGGAGGAGCGCGTGAAGGAGCTCTTTTCAGTGTAGCAATTCACGGTCTTTGAACCAAGATCCAGGTTCCCAATGCTTTTTTTTAGCCATACTCGTGTCCTTGTGTTAATAAAAACTATCATATCATTGTGTACGTGTTGTATTGAACATTTCAGTGTTCATGCTTCATAGGTCAAAGGTGAATCACCATCATTGTTTTTCATGGCTGAACTTTGCAATTTATTAAGAGGCAAGTCCTTTATTAGTACTGAATAATAATAATAATAATAATAATAATAATAATAATAATAATAATAATGTGTTTCTGACCTATCCATAATTGTAAAGCGAGCAATGGAAATACTAGGCTCTCTTCGTTTACAAGGATTACCTCCCTTGCTTGTTATTTAGTAAACTGGAATTCCAAAGTAAAGAGCTTACACACGAACAACCTTCGTTTTGTAAAGGATTACCAACATGTCCTTTCTGTGAAACTCGACAACAAATTATATCTGGACCACTCACTTGGTGCTACTGCTTCCCCAGAGCTAAGGCTGCTGTTTCTCGACTCAACTGCCTTTCAGCTTCTCCAATGTGAGGATATGATCGTCCACTCCCTTGTATAAGATCTTTAATGGTCGTTTTTAACTCTTTATCCTTTATCAAGGACTCCATTGTAACATGAACACCTGAGTTAGAAGCAGGATAAAGTATTTAAGTGTACCACTTTCAAGTAAAGCATCATTATCAATATCAAAACAGGGATGCTACTTGAATGAAATAATACAGACAAATATCAGACCAATTTAGGGGAGGGCAAGAGTTACATACGGTATCTCCAATAGTGCTTTGGATTTGTTGGGTCATTTATCGTTTCCTCTGTTGCAGGGCGAGTCATGTACTCTTCCTTAAGAGCTAACAAATCCTGATCATCAAACCCACTGTTTCAAACACTTGTGTAATAGGTATTGTAAGGCTTACATGAAAAGGGACACCAGCCAACAGCAGTTCCAAGACAAAATCATTGTGTTTAAGTTGATATTGCTACCATGTTGTATCACGAACCTGAAGGGGGAAAATTGCCCACATTGATGGAGACTCTATATGTTGCCTTATGATCAAATGTGCCAAATCTGGGACACATTGACTCGGTGGTAGATCATCTGACCCAATCACAGACTTGAAAAACCGGTGTCGTCTCTCTTCATCTTCTTCCCACCAGGCACGCAGGGTGGAGCAGTCATGACATGATGGAGCACACACCTGAAACATATTGTTATAGCCAACTCCTCAATTAAGTTATTTCTTTTTATGGGAGCAACTCTAGTTAACAGTTCAGTGAAAGCTAGGGATCAGGAAAACTGAGGAACAAAAACTCCATTTAATTGCCAAAGACATTACATGATTTTGGGGTAAAAAACATTACCCATCCTTCCCACGGAAAAGAAGAAAATTTTGTAACTTCTGATGCGCACTGTTTAGCCAGTAATACTAAAACAACATGCATCTCAGAGTAACAAGGACATTTATATGCTCAATGACAAGCCACACATTCAATATACAGACAATGCCCTAGTGTCCAATGTCAAGTATTTTAAGGTAAAGGCACACTGACTTTCTAATCAATGGCCAGAAACGACTTTTCAGATTAGGACAAGAAGTTTTCATTTCCATAGAAGAATCTCTGACAACGTACTAAATACTAATTAAAATATACCAAAATTATATAAATAAATTGTCCTAGTATCTTCACCTACTACATGATGAAGCAAAAATGAAGCTGATTGACAAATAATATGTGCAATTGAAATCAATGTGATATTGGCTCTTACTGTCATGTAGCTGTACTGAGAAGGAATACCAAATTCAAGATCTGGTTCACTGGGCATACGTTGAATCCGCAAGCCAATTAGGCCAAGTTCTTGCATAACCTGTATATTTAGATGAAAGGAACAATTATGGATCATACAATATATGCTAATTGTAAGAAGAGAGGGAAGGTCAATCAGGTTTGGGAAGCTTCAAATAAACATACAGGATGAACACAAGCCGGAATAAGACCTAGATCCTCCCCACAAGCTAGCATATCTGATGAGTTTAAGAGCGCAGGGAGCGTCTTCAAAGCATTTTGCTGCCACAACTTGTCTTGCCGGTGGAAATAGTAATCATAGTACAATCTTTTCAGGACATTTTTGCTACATTATGCAACAAACATTTAGAGATCCATCAATTGTTGTGTTTCAAAATCAAAAGAAGGCTATGAACTGAATATTATGATTTTGAATTTGACATAGAATAAGAGTTAAAATTATCACACTACCTGTGATCATCCAGATCTCTAAAACTGGAAGTATCTTCCAGATTAAAACGGGGATAGAAACTTTTGTCATGTTCTGGATCTCTGATAAGAACTATGTTCTGCATAATGCGTTTGGGCAATGAAGTCTACTATTAGGGCTATGACATATTGAACGATCAAAAAAAAAAAGGAAAAGCACTCAAGTTTCCACATGCTTTTTATAAGATGACTATGAATGACTCTTTCTGACATATTAGCTTTTTACTTTAACATGCAATTTGCACGTGAACCATGATGTTTCATCTTAATTATTTAAATAAATGATAAAACTTGAAGAATCGAGATTAAAATTAGGATACAAAGTTTTTGCATGCTTTGGATCTCTTGATAACAACCACATTCAGCATTAAGAATTGATAGGACTATGAAGTCAAAGATCAGGACTGTAAAATATTGAACATCAAAAAAATTGAAAAGAAAAAAGCTATATCAATGAATCCAACATGCTAGCTCCTACTTGGCATGCAATTTGCACATCGACCATGATGTATTATCTTTATTATTCAAAGAAATAATATAATATACAAGTTATTCTAGTCAAATAAGCATTTTATCGACTTCAAATTTCAATAATTGTTTTCAACTAAAATTTTGTAACTAATTATTCTATAAATCTTTCTCCAAGTTAATTCCTTTTAACCAAGTAGTTTTACTAAGTTTTAGTATTTATCAGTTTGTTCAAGGTTGTTTGTTAATAAAGATTATAGAGATTACTTCTATTAATAACAAAATGACATGACTGGAATTTGATTAAAAGTTAAAGGGCAATAGTTTCACATCCTTTAAGCCACATTTATTTATAACATGGATATATATTAGCTACCTTTAGAAGATCAAATAGATCACAACGTATCTTGTCTTCGCTCTCTGGTAGCAAGGACTTCTCTGCACATGAGTGCACCTTGGCAGCAATTTTTTTCTCTGTGTTGCACTCCTCCTTGAACTAGAATTTCAGGGAAGAAGCAATGAAATGATTCAGTGTTGATTCTAGAATACCTGATCTTTGCTTTATAAAACAGTAATGCTAACAACCCATAAAAAACAAATGGTGAAAAAAACAACTAAATTAAGGATGCCGATTCACAATTCTTTCTAGTGATAGAAATTGATGTTTCATAGCCGCAAGGAAAGAAACAGCTAAAAGCATTGGTTAATAACAATAAGAATCCAAGGGCAAACATACATAAAGCTTCCGATTAAAATTAAGAGGACAAGATAGAGGTTTTTACATAAAAATAAGCTCACATTATATTTCTCTCTTTTATATTTAAATTTTTTAAAGATCTTTTACAGGATATACACCATAGATTAATAGTACCGTAGAAATTAAATTTTATTAAGTTCATTTAAAGAATGTGAAGAGAGAAAAGGCTAAGAGAACGTATTTTTTATTTCTCGATTTTCTGCTTAACCTGCTGCTACACAGTAGATGAAGACAAAATGCGGAGACAGAATCAGTGGTTACCAGATTCTCCTTAATTTTCAATTTAATTCTTGATTTTATTATATGAATTTTTGGGATTTGGAGATCCCCTACTATTCATAAAAACAACACGCCTTCTCAAGCTGGGCTGTAGATGTTGAACAAGCCAAGCTTGGAACTGAGAATCTTGAATGTGATTCTTGGAAGCGTCTTTGTTAAGATATCAGCAACCTGAGCTGATGTAGGCACATAGAGTAATTTGATCGACCTTTCTTTTATTTTCTCCTTTATAAAATAATGATTGACATCAACGTGCTTGGTCTTGTCATGTTGTAAAGGATTATTTTGCAATGTTTTACGGATGATAGATTGTCACAAAGCATCTTCATAGGACAGCTGATTTCAGCCTCTAGCCCCTTTAGTACTCTTTCAAGCCATATTCCTTCACATATACTATTGTGTCATTGATCTATATTCTGCCTTGGCACTACTTCTGGAAAGCACAACATGCTTTTTGCTTCTCTAGGTGACAAAATTCCCTCATGTTGAAGTACAATATCCAAAAGTTGATTATTGATCTTTTAGTGAGCCTACCCAGTCCACATCAATGAAACTTCAATACCTCAGCTGGTATTCCTCTTGAAGTAGAGACCTTTTCCAGGAGTCGTCTTTAATTATCTTAGAATTCTATAGATTGCTTTACCGTGTTTTCGCGGAACATTCATGAATTAGCTCACACCACAACTGAGAAACCAAATTCAGGCCCTGTGTGTGACAAATATATCAAATTTCAAACAAGCCTCTGATATCTGCCTTTGTCAACTAGATTGCTTTCATTAGACTGCAATTTTTGACTTGTATCCATTGGGGTACTTGAGAGTTTACATCCAAGCATCCCTAATTCTTTTAACAGATCAACAACATACATTCTTTGAGAAACAAAGATTGCATTCCTTGAATGCGCTATTTCCATCCCTAGAAAATATCTTAGTTGTCCAAGGTCCTTGATCTCGAATTCTTTTATCAATAACTTGTTTAAACTATTCATCAGCACGATATCATTCCCTGTTATGATTATATGATCTACAAGCACAATAAGAACAAAGAGTTTTCTTTCTAACGTATGTTTAAAGAATAACGTATGATCTATTCGACTTTGAATGTATCCTTTCAATTTGAACAAGTAGATTGCTTGAGCCCATATATTTGCATACCTTGTTTTTTGTGGAATGTTCATGTACCCTTCTCCCACTAAACCTCCATTCAAAAAAAGAATCTTAACATCAAGTTGATGTAAGGGCCAACAAGGTTTGCTGCTAAGGAGAGCAGGATTCTTACTTGTGGAAAACATTTATCTTTCGATTTATTGTATATATCTTGTAAATATCTTGTTCCTAAAAGTTTAGGGATTAGATCATTGATTTTTAGATAGATTTTATTCTTTCCTTTTACTCACTCTTAGCGCTCTTTTGGATGGGTAGTGCGTTTACCTATGGTTAATGTAAAAACAGCGGTGGCGATGAGATTAAATATTGTAGCAATACTGTAGCGTGAGACAAGAAAAAGCTAAACGCACCGCACTGGAGGTAAACGCCCATCTAAAGGAGCCCTAAGTCTATAAAATAGATGTGTAACTAAGGGAATATACAAGACAGAATTTCAATTTTACAACATGGTCTCAGCTTAATCAATTTTCCTAAATTTTTTTTGTTCTTCCTTCAAAATCCACTGCTGTGGCATCTTGCTTGAGGCCTTAATTACCTCACCTTTTCCTTATTCCATCAATTTTTTTCCTTGCGACAATAAACTTAACGTGGCCTTCATTGCCACAAACCTTTTCTTTGGCAACCAACAACAAATTGAAGGAAGAGAAGAGAGATCCAATGCTTCTTATATTGTGGTCCGCATAAGGTGCAAGACTACCCACAACGATTCAAGTTTATTGCAAACAACAAAAAAGAGGAAACGGAGCTTAAGAAGGGTAGACTATTGAAGCTTGGGTCAATGTTACTCAATTATGCTAAAGCGAGGAAGGATTGCAAGCAGAAATAGTTAATGTTTGTGGACATCAAAATCACAGGCCAAAAGAGGAGTGCTCTTGTTGATACAGGAGCATCTAATTTGTTTATATTGGAGAAAGTCGCAGATAAACTTAATCTCTTAGTTAGCAAATCGACTAAAAAGATCAAAATTGTAAATTACAAAGGGATCCCAATAGTGGGAGTAGCACAAGAAGTCAAGCTACAAATCGGTGAGTGGAAAGATAATTTATTTAGATAATTACAAACTCGTGCTTAATTCGAATTTCTTTAATTGGATTAATGCTCTATTGGTTCTTTTTCCGATTATCTATGTTTTTTGGATGCTCATCAACAATAATGCGTTGTTCTGATAAGTTGTGATAAGAAAAGCGGAACCAAAGTATTGTCAACAATCTAACGAACTAATAATGTTTATTGTGGAAAAAACATTGACTTGGTAGATTAGAGTGCTACGAAGACCCCCTTGGAAATGCTAAAGGTGCAGCAAATCGATATTAAGTCTGTTGAGTTATCAGTAAGGCTACCACCTATGAGAGGAGTTTGTGCATCAAACTCAGTGGGGGAAATGACTATGCAAACTGAACAGTCAAGAAAAGTAAAAGCTTCGAGTGAAGTAAATCTCGAACATTTTCCTAGTGTTTTACATTATAACTTACCGTTGATTTGGTAAAGAAATAGAGATCCTTTCAAAGTTCTAAAGTGGGTAAACCAAAAAGTTTACAAACTAGAGTTGGAAGCAACACGCGAGGTTAATCCATATTCAATGTTGATATGCCTAAGCTTGTTTGTGTGGATTAAAGGGATTTTAATTGAGACAAGTCAGAATGAGGGCAAGTAAGAGCAGAGGGCACTTGAGAAAAGATGTACAAAAGAGAGAAACAGTTCAAGTTAGGCGATGACGGAGACATAATGCAAGTCAAATGTTTCAAAGGGCAAAACTAACCAATAGAGAAATTAGTTGGAAATTAGCCAATGCATTGAAACAGTTTCGAGATGAAGCAAACCAATGTCATTTCGAGGACACGACGAAGGTGTCACAAAAATGGGTGGGGGAGGATGTCACGGGCCGCGAATCAAAACCCATGACGAATGCTAATAAAGCGTCCCATGGAGGTCAATTGATTAAATGACTCATTTGACCCATTTGAACTAGTTCGGCCCATAGAATATGTGGAAAAACCCATCTACTAAAAGCATTGATGACCTAGTAAAACATTTAGTAAAATTAGAGTTACCAGGGTAAATGTGTAAAATAATCTTAGAAGATTTTGTAATCTTAGGGGATCTTGGAAAATCCCTTAATCTAAATTTATAAATTAGTTTTAATCTCAATAGTTGATGTAATTTAAACGGTAACGTTCAATCTAGGGAGGTCAACTATAAATAGAGGTGTTTGCTCTCATTTGTAATCATCACATTCTTGAGTAATAGAATACTTTTAGGAACAATTGCTCAAACACTTGATTTGCTATTACTTTCTTGTGGTTTTTGTTTGGAATTCTTATGTCTTTTGAGTTTACTTCCAATTTATTTCGGTGTCTTGGAAATTTTTTTTTTTTGAGAATTCTCACTTTTTACGAGTTAGGCTGATTTAGGCGGATTTAAAAAAAAAAAAAAACCTAAAGCCACGCAATTTGTCAAACTAAAGTTTTAGTCTCGTGACATTTGGGTATGAATCATAATTAACTCCTATATTAGCTGGATGTAAAACAATACTTGAATGGAGATTAAAAGAAAGTGTTCATGAGCTTAACACCCAAGTTCAAACAAAAGCTTAGAAAAGAAAAGGTGTCCAAATTAAACATGTCTTTTATTGACTTAAACCACCTCCTTAAGCTTATTTGAACATTTTGGACAAGCTATAAGGAATCATAGCTATTCTTAGAGTCAAGCAAATCACATTGTATTTTATAAACACTCGAGGGAAAATAAAGTTGCTAATCTAATTATTTATATGTATGACATAATTTTTACAAGTGATGACAATGCAGGTTTCAAAGCATCGAACTTGAAACCAAAAGCTTGGGCATAGTGAAAAAGTTCTTTAGGATGGAGTTCACTAGGTTTAAGAAAGGTATATTTGTCAATCAGCGCAAGCATACACCTGACTTACTTGGTGAAACAAATATGCTTGGTCACAAGGCAATTGAAACATATAGAAAGAAGATACGATAAACAAGGAAAAAATATCAAAGGCTTGTTTGGAAATTGATACATTTATATCGTGCATGCCAGAACATAGCATTTGCAATGAGCCAGGTAAGTTAGTTCATGCACAAATTGGGAAGATACCACTTTGATATTGTATATCAAATCTTGGGAAGATATATAAAGGAGACTCCCAAAAAGGGATAGTTATTATTAATTTTTCTTCTTTTTCGATAAAAGATTGTTATTTAAAAGGTCTAGACATCTAGAAGTTGAGGCTTATACAAATTTTGACTAGGCTAGAAGTATAATTGATAGGTCAACTTCGGATTACTACACCTTTTTTGGTGGAAATATAGTTACTTGGTGTAGCAAGAAGCAATGCAAAGGCTAAATTTAATCCCTTACTCAGGATCTGTGAGGTAATGTGGCTAAAAGACTATTTGGAGATTTGAAGCTATTAAATTCTTTACCCATAAAGCTTTATTGTGACATCAAGCAGTTATCTCTATGGCACACAATCCAGTTTTACATGATAGAATAAAACATGTACAAGTAAACAAGAATTTTATCAAGGGAAAACTCGATAGAAGACAGATTTGCACGCATGCATTCCTACAACTACTAACATTGTTGATATACTTACAAAGGGACCTCATAAGAAGCAGTTTGATGGCCTAATTAGCAAGTTGTCTATGGAAGGTATCTTCAATCCAAGTTGAAAATAGATACCTTGAATGCAAGGGAATTTAATTCACTAATTTATGCTTGTAACTAGGGATTAGATTTGGGGAAATTTTATGAGAATTTATTATTATGTAAATATTTTGTTTCCTTAATTAGCCTAGGTTGTAACCTGTAAATATGTACTATTTTCACTCATTAGAAATATACAAAAGACTTTTCTCCTTTTAGCTTTTAGTTGTCTCCTTTCAGCTTTTCTCACAAGTGATATACAACGAGTAATTAAATCTCATGCAGGAAAATCAAACTGTGCATTAAATCTTAGGGCCCCTTTGAATGGGCGTTTACCACTAGTGTGGTGCGTTTAGTTTTCTTTTTGTCTCTCGCTACAATATCTAATCCACCGTTGTTTTTACACAAACCGCAGGTAAACGCACTGCCCATCCAAAGGGGCCCTTAGTATTTTGGAATACACCAAAGAAAATGCAGGTTCTAGCTACATTTGTATGCATCATTAACAAGCCTTCCATGATAAGATTTCCAAAGACAAGTTAATTGAATAGGTTACATTAATAATCTCATTTCCTTAGATCCTAATGAATTCCTTCTTCGCATTCATTTGAAAATTACTCCAAATGTATCTAGATAAATGACTCCACAATATAAAGTTACAAGTCAGTTCAATAGTAGTAGTTGTTAATTAGTTGAATTAGCATAGCCATCCAACATTTAAAATTGGCAAGAATTCACTAAACAGAAACTTCAGGAGTGGAATGAAATGGAAAACAAACTATAGAAAATGAAGTATGAACATCACCTCATAACGGTCTAGGTATTCCTTAAAAAAATTTGCCGCAATCAAAATCCAAGAATCTCCAAAATTTTCCTGAAATATGACAAGAAAAAAACAAAGGTAAATATGCATGAGAAAGTAATATCCAATATAGCTAGAAGGAACTTGAGTCTTAAGGGAACTTACAAATGTTAAATATTCATTTTGGAATCCAATATTTACCAAATTATTATTTCCAGGAGTTAACCTGTTATTTCATAACCACAATGTAACCTCATTTCTATCAATTTGAGGAAAATTGATTCATATCCATACATGTTGGTTACCTTCATGTGGCTACTATTAGTTGCATTATTAATAATAATCACCTATTATTCATCAATTTTTCTTCAATAGATAGAATTGAAAGGGTAGCATACTAATTTGAAAGAAAAATAGATTTTTTGAAATGAAAATTTTGATAAACATTAAATCTTAAAGCAAGTATTTAGCAGTTAGATTCAAAGAAGTCAATACTCTTCATGAGAAATCAGTAAATGACTTTCCCCTACCTGTAAAAACTCCTTTCGAACATATGGGCGAGTCAAGCGGTCAAAGTCCCAAATACCCTCTCTTTCAAGTTCTTCCTGAAATCAAAGCATTATTCAGTTACATCAAGAGCAAATTTTCATCCCCTTGATGTTATATACCAGCATATCCCTTGCATATTTCAAGGAATTTTATTTTCTATACCTGGCTTAGAGGGATAGAGGGTCGGAATTTTCCAATCAGACCCGTCATAGCATGGTCTGGTAGTTCCCAAATTCTAAAGAAGCCTAATATATGGTCTATTCTATAAGCCGTAAAGTACTTCCCCATCTGCATTAAAAACAAAGAACATTATCAAATTTTAGAACTGAAAGGGCCATGGTTTTCCTTCAAACTACTTGAACAAGCCAAACAGCTTATTACATGTAGGCTGAGAATTTAAAAGAAACCTGTATGAGAAAGAATAAAATAGAAAAACCTGTGTTAGGCGAGCACGCCACCAACCATAGTTATCTTTAGACATTTCCTCCCAATTATAAGTAGGAAATCCCCAATTCTGGCCATTTTTAGCAAAATAATCTGGAGGTGCTCCAGTAGAGGTGTTCATGCGGAACAAAGTTGGATAGACCCAAGTATCAACGCTGTTCCTGTCAACGCCAATAGGTAGGTCTCCTTTCAAAACCACCCCTTTAGCTCTTGCATATTCTGCAGCTTCTGATAACTGTCCAATAAATTACCCGGAAATAAACACCAAGAGACCAATTTGTTTAACAGCAAGAAAAATCATGCACCAATAGGCAGAGAGAATGAGCTACACAACATTTGGGAAATAAACTAATTTCTAATTACCTGCAAATGTAAGTGGAACTGGATGTAATAATGAAAGCAAATTGTATCATAGTGCAAAGCATCTTTAGAGACAAGTTTCTCAAGCTGTAAGAAAAGGAGAGTGAACATTTTGTTAAGACGAAGAAGCTTATCTATGCAAAAAAACCTAGGGCAAAACAGATATATAAAAGATAGGACAAAATAACTATATTCAACAACCTAACTCAACTTGGAGGTTCAAGTAAAAGTAGGAAGGATCAGTACCTTGTCCTTAGAATAATTAGAAAAACAACCCCACTGACTATGATCTGATGTTTCAAAAAAGTCCCGCAAAAAACAGAAAGCCGCATATGGTTTTAACCAATCCTTTTAACAATTAAAAGTACTGTCAGAAAAGTAGTCATGTATCGTAAAACAAAATATTAGAAAGAGAGATGGATATTGAACCATTATATGGAAGAAATGAAAATTTTAGAAGACCTCATTCTCAGAAAAAAAATTATGGAAGGAACTTGAGTTAAGTATTAAATCCTTTTCTTGCATGAAGACTTTCTTGGCAATTGAAAATTTGGTAGCCATTGTAGCCTCATAATCAACATCCTGGACATACCAAAAACATGTCATTAAAACCCTTATAATCATAAATATTAAGATAGGATACAAGAAATGCATATGCTAAAACTTACATCATCACTGAAGATATTGACTTTCATATGTACTCAACTTAAAGTTCTTTTCTCATTTTCTAACTTTCAATGTCTAGAGTTGGGTTTCATAAAACTAATAAGTTTTGAAAAATTAAGAGATTAAATTATCAAGGATTCTATTTTGAAAAATTACGTTATATGTGTTGACAAAAACAGAATCTGACAGCCAAATTAGTGATTTGGCAATGTTAACTAAATCATAATCTAACAGCCAAATTAGTGATTTGCAGGCTGATATGTTTGCTAATTGACAGTTTTTTTAGCTTGATTTTAGAATATCCTATTCATTGTAGTTTCCTAACTTAGGCTCATATGGTATATATAAGTACCCATGTAAATTGTTATTCTCAACACACAATAGAAGCAATTTCTTCTCTATTTCATGATTCTATTCTTTCTACAAGGCATCAAAGCCATAAATCTAGATTTACAGTTCACTTTCTCTTTTTTCCCCAATTTTGGCAAACCCTAGAAACCAAAATTTGATACTTACCCCCTATGAAGCACGAATACGAGCACATAATACAAGTACAATATGACTCAAACACGACACATTAATTTTGAAAATTTGATGACTTGGACATTGCATGACACAACAATAAAATAATTCTTTTATATATATATATTTATTTGTATTAATATTTAATAAATATATAAAATACTAATATTTTGGTAAACTACACTCTAGGTTATTAAACTATTAGTAAGTTTACATTTTGGTCGCTCAACTTCAAAAAGTTACAAAAATAATCATTGAACTATTTGAAAGTTTTTATTTAAATCACTGGCCTATTAAATCGTTGCTGTATGACCTTCTCTGTTCGCATTGCCTACACCAATCAAAAGCTCTCATTTCCCTTTCTTTTACAATTCAGTTTTTTTTTCATAAAACAGCTTTAAACGTCACAAATGAGCGAACCAAAATCGAAACAGCTTTCTTCTCCGATCTTTGACACTAACCTATGAGTTGGATTAGTCCAATACTCTTTCTCCTATGGCCAAACTATCTTTTGTTTGTCTATTTATTTCGTTAGCTAGTTCAAGGAGTTGGCCCCCACACCAGTTAGTTATCAAGAATGTCTTTTTTTCGTGGATACAAGAAAGAATGTCTTTCTTCATATAAAAAAGAATGTCTTTCTTCAAAGAAGAGGTATATATGGAGCAACCACCTAAGTTTGTTGCTCAAGAGGAGTATGGGCAGGTATGTCATCTGAAGAAATCTCTAAATAGGTTGAAGCAAAGTCCTCATACTTGGTTTGGCAAGTTCAATGATGTGGTTCAAGAATTTGGATTGAAAAGAGTAATTGTGACCAGTCATTTTCTATACACAATAGAAATTTGTATCATCCTTTTTGTGGTGTATGTAGATGATATTATTATTACAGGAGATGATAATGTGGGAGTCTCTTCTTTTAAGTCCTCCTTGCACACCAAATTTCACACAAAAGAGTTGGGGCAATTGAAGTACTTCTTAAGGGTAGAAGTAACAAGGAGCAAGAAGGTTACTTTTATATGAAGAAAAGTCACGAACGAACAGAAATGCTCTAGTAAATTATTAGCAATTTAATGGGTTGATTATTTCCTTGTAAATTGTTGTAACATTTGTATATATTTTCATACAAATCAATAGCAAAGACAGATGTAAATTCTTCTAATTCTCCACTATTATGTAACAAAATGCAAGTTACCTTTTAACCGAGTTGAGTTATATTATGTAACATACTCAATACTTGTTGGGTTCTCCATGGATGACATTCCTGCCAAAACCAAAATTCTCGATCTTTGCTCAGTTACTCAATCTCAAGGAGATGATTTACTCCTTTTACCATCCGCACTAGAAGCTAAGTCTGTTACCTTGATGGGAGCAGATTATGGCAAGTACCTGCAGAATCAAGCATTGAAAACAATCTTCTTCCTCCATAGCTTCAGTTGCACAACCTGGTAATTCCTTTGCTTGCCTAACAAAGTCTTCCTCAAATGGTACTTGGATATTTGATTCAATTGCTTCAAATCATATTTCTAGTAATAAACACATTTTCTCTACCCTCTCTTTTCCAATTACTTCTTCCACAGTCACATTAGCCAATGGTCCTCAAACTGTTGTTAAAGGAGTTGGAGAAATCCATCTTCTTCCATGCATTCCATTAAAGTCAACATTATATGCCCCAAAATGTTCAGACAATTTAATATTCATTAGTAAACTTTCTCGCCAATTAAATTGTAATGTCATTTTTTATTCCCATTGTGTTTGTGCAAGATCAAAGTACGAGGAATATGATTGGTGAAGGGTGTGAGTCACACGGATTATACTACCTCTACTGTGTTGCTCCAACCGCTTTGTCTTTTGATACCTCTGTTGATCTTCTTCATTGTCGCTTAAGGCGTCTTAGTCTCTCCAAACTCAAAAGAATGGTTCCTGGTTTTTCTGAGCTCTCATCATTAGAATACAAGTCTTGTCAACTTGGGAAACACACTCGTACTTCTTTTCCAAAACATTTGAATAATAAAACTTCTTTGTTTAATCTTGTTCACGCCGACATATGGGGTCCGAGTTGTGTTGACTCAACTTTGGGAATTTATTATTTTGTTACTTATGTTGATGACTATTCCTATTACACTTGGTTATTTTTAATGAAAAATAAGTCTAAATTGTTTGAAATTTTCAAAAAATTATACTGAGATCCTTAATCAGTTTGGTATTATTTCTTTTCAAATTTTGCGAAGTGTATAAAATATCTCAACCTCTAAAGGGATTTGATACGAGTCACAAAGGCTCAACCTAAGTTCTTGAAGGCAAGGCCCAATAAGAAGATTCCAAGCCCAATCAAGAAATCCACCCATACTTAGTTGAAAATCAGGCTAAATTGTCAAAGTGGCCCAAGTTGTAAAGTTTTATTTTTATTTATTTATTTATTTATTTACTTAGTTTAAATTTTTATGTAAATATTCAGTCCAAGAGTCCCAAATAAAGACCTTTGACCGAATTTCCATATTAAAATAATTAGGAGTTTTTTTATTTTAGTTTTCTAATTAGATTAGAACTAGTTATAAGGCTTATTTAAAGGCATGGCTGGCCACCTTGTAAACCACTTCTCAAATATATATTAAATTTCAGATTTGTTGAGTGCAGAATTTTCTTTGAGGTTTTCTCCAAGAATTCTCTCTTGAGCTTTCTTTAGAAGTTGTTTTAACAATCTTTTGATTGTGGGAGCCATCTTCAACCTTCTTCTTGCCATTGATATTCTTTGGAGGGGAGATTAGAGCTGTTTGAAGGGAGTTGTGAGATCTTTCGGGATTTCAAGGCTTCTTAGAACTTATCTTTTAATTTCTTACTGTCAATTCTCTCTTTATTTCTGCTTGTGCCGAATCTTTATCTAATTTATTTTCTGTTCTTATTGTGTTTTCAGCCTTTTTCTATCTTAAGGAATTAGCCCAAAAATTCCCAATTTCTAGGGTTCTTGCCGATTCATCCATACTCTTTTTGGGAGAAATTAGATTGCCGAAATTTGGGGAAAACTATCTTGGTGTTCAATTGGGTAGAATCGCAATCTCCTTTAGGATCTGATTGTTTAGAGCTTTCGTAGGAGTTTCCCGTGACTTGGCAACTCGATCTTGGTCCGCGCGCAACCCCTTATCATTTGGTATCAGATTTTGGGCGTTTTGGGTGTCCTCGGTTGATTTCTAAACTGATCTCAATTTTTTAAAGCACAAACAGCAGTTTTACCCAGAAAAATTGTTCGAAAAAAATTCATTTAAGTGGGTAAATGTTGTCCAATTGATCTGAAATTTTACATACATATTTGTGGCACTGTGATTGAATATAAAAAAATTAATCCCGCAAAAAAATCAGTCAAAAAAGTCAAAAATCAAAAAGACAAAATTCAATAAAATTTAAAAAAAGATTCATGGGTTGAATTTGGTGCCCAAACTTTCCAGATCAAAATTCAATATTTAAGGACATTCAGATTTAATTTCATGATTTTTTGAGATCGGGAACACCTCGAACGAAGTTGTCAAGTTACTCCGCAATTTTTCGGATTTTCTGTTTTCAGCAATTTTTATTGATTCTTAGCTGTAGGTTTTCATTTGTTTGCCTTTATTCTCCCTTTATAATATTTAACACCTTCTTGTTTCTTGTGTTAGTAAGATTTAAACGTGTGCACAATCCTTCCTCGGTGCAACACGAATCAATTGGTGTCTCGTCAGTTTTTGGCATCCTAGTGCAAATTAGGATTCTTTGGTAGTTTGGTTCACACTCTCTAATTGGTTGATATAAACTCTGAAAAAGAACTCACAAGATTGAATTCTACCTCATTAAGAATTTGAATTTTCTTTTTGAGTGATTAACGGTGAGGTTTGCTGACTTTTATTTTTGAGTGTTAAGTGTTTATTTTTTGCAGGTTTTTGAAAAATGTCTAAAGATGACCATAATGATACACTTATGGAAGTCCAACAACAGTTAGATGGACATGCTGCTGCAATCACACAAATAAATGCTACACTTCAAGCATTGAATACTACTTTGAATGAGGTACGATTGAATCAAGAACCTCAATATCGAGATCCAATCAAGGAAGATAGGGATAACCAGCCCTATAGGCGCGGCCCTCGACGTGTCCCTAGAATGGATGATGATTTTCATGATCGTGGGCAACCTTCTTTGGCAAAACCAAAGAGCGAGCAGCAACGAGAACATCTCTTTCATACTCACTGCCATGTACAAGGTAAGCTTTGTAGAGTTATTATTGATGGTGAAAGTTGCTTGAACGTAGCCAGCACGACGATGGTGGAAAAGCTTTGCTCATTTGGGGATTTTTAATTTCAGATCTGATTCGTTTTAATCTTATTCTGTGTTTTGATTTTCAAATCTGTTCGTTTAAAGTTTTCGTAGGAGTTTCTCGTGACTTGGCAACTCGATCTTGGTCCGCGCGCAAACCTCTATTAGGATTATTCATCACACTTCATGCTCTTATACCCCTCAACAAAATGGAGTAACCGAGCGCAAAAATAGCCACCTTATAGAAATTGCTCGCACAATGCTCATTCATAACAAAATAGCTCTTCGTTTTTAGAGGGATGTTCTTACTGCATGTTATTTAATTAACTGAAAGCCTTCTTTTGTCCTACAAAACCAAAGCCCTCATTTCATTGTCTTCCCTAGTTAGTCTTCTTATCCTCTTCCTTTTCGGGTGCACATGTTTTGTTCATAACCACACACCAGGAAACGATAAACTTCTTCCCAAATCCATTAAATGCATCTTTTTGGGGTACTCTCAGCATCAAAAGAGGTACAAATGCTATGATCCTTGCACTTAAAAATATTTTATTTCTGCAGAAGCCGATTTTTTCCAAGAGCTTGGTTTGGATGATTCAGTGTTGTTATTCAACAATTTGGGATGAAACAGAGTGAAACAAATCACTCAATCTTTTATCGTCATAACAACCATGACAAGTGTATCTATCTGATTGTCTATGTGGATGACATTGCTATCACCAGAGATGATCATGAGGGGATAGTGCAACTCAAGCAACATATTTTCAGTCTTTCATATAAAGACTTGGGAAAACTGAAATATTTTTTGGGTATTGAGGTGGCACAATCAAATACAGGCATTGTCATTTTTCAAAGGAAGTATGTGTTGGATATCTTGAAAGAAACAGGGATGCTGGATCGTAAACCTATCAATATGCCTATGAACCCTAATGTTAAACTTGTTCCAGGACAAGGGGAGTCGTTAAGCGATCCCAGTCAATATCGAAGGTTGGTTGGAAAATTAATCTTCCTATCACCCGATCAGACATCTATTTTCCAGTGAGTGTAATAAGTCAATTTATTCAAAATCCTTGTGACAATTATTGGGATGCAGTAATGCATATCCTTCAAAACATTAAGGGTACACCTGGACAAGGTCTGTTATACGAAGATAAAGGCAATACACAGATTGTTGGATGTTCTGATGCTGGTTGGGCAGAATCTCATTCTGATAGAAGATTTCAGGATCTTGTGTTTTCTTTGGAGGGAATCTAATATCATGGAAAAATAAAAAGCAAGATGTTGTAGCAAGGTCAAGCGCAGAAGCAGACTATCGAGCCATGGCCTTAGTCACTTGCAAACTTATCTGGTTGAAACAACTTCTTTAGGAATTAAAGAGTGAGATTGACAGTCCAATGCAATTGATATGTGATAATCAAGAAGTCTTACATATTGCAACAATCTGATGTTCCATGAGAGGACGAAACATATAGAGATTGATTGTCATTTGTTAGACAGAAGATTGAGGCAAAGTGTATTGCAACTAGATTTGTTAATTCTAATGATCAGTTAGCAGATATCCTCACTAAAGCTCTCAGGAAACCTCGGATTGGATATAAATATACAAGCTAGGAGCATATGATCTATACACTCTAGCTTGAGGGGGAGTGTCAAGATATGTATAAATCTTACACAATAATTTAGGGGATCACAATAGACTGAAATTTAGGAAATTAGAAAATTATCTTTCCTTTTTATGTATAGTTTCACTTGTATATATTTTCCCTATGTTTGATGATAATGAGAGGCACACAGATTTGAATATTTTCTCTTTTTTCTCCCTCTTTTTTTCTCACAGCAGCAGCCACCTATGTTCTACCATTTCTTTCTTCTCAAATTAACAAAGAAAATGTGTAGTTTTTCCACAATTCAAAAATGGGTATCAATAACAATAGAATGAGGAAAGGTCACATGATTGATGTCGTAAGAATAACTCAATAGCTGCAAAATAAACTTTTTTGAGTTTGACATTAGTTCGCACTAACTATTACCATTGCAACGGCTAATGACCTCTAACATCCATCATCCTATTTCCATAATTCTTTTTCCAGCAATCTAATTGTACGATTAATGCAACCAATATATCAACAAAAATATCTTACTAGCAATAAAACATTAGAAAATTGGAGAATCTACCTTTCCATCTAGGCGTTCTTTGGCATTTCTAATCTCACTCTGAAAGGAAAAAGGATTAACAAGATGATTAAATTTTTTTTTTTAAAAAGGCCTATCAGAAACATGAAATCAAAAAATAAGTAAAATTTAAGGTTGAACAGGCTATCAACCTACCTTGACATCCTCTGGCAAATTTTTCGAAAGGGCTTGCAGTCTCAGGTATAGTGGATGCAATGCAAATACGGACAATGAGCTTCCAAAAATAAGAGAGCACTATTAAAATTCAGCATTACAACTTTAAGTTTATGCATGTTGTATTCAATAATAAGCACTCTTAAAGGGGAATCTTAATGGTGTCAAATATTAGATAGCATACTTCCTTCTATTAGATAGTAAACAGAATCAGAAAAAAACTGTAACATGAAAATGCAGACATGCTGCAGCCAACAAGAGCTCTGGAAGGGGAGAAAACAAACAGCAGTCCATGAGTTCAAAATTGAAAACATCAGCTCCACCTTCCATAGAGTGAAGACAAACAGGCGGGGATAACTTTTAATGATGACATAATTTGAGCCATTTTATCTACTATCTTATTTATGGGCGTTACCTGTACGGATATGAATCCCACCACATCCTATGTACAGATGTATCATTGATTGGTAGAAGCTGAACTAAATGGAATCCAGACTCCACAGCCCAATCTACAAGTAGCTTTAGGTCAAGGAATTCACCAACACCAATATCATCTTCCGATCGCACAGAGAACATGGGAACAGCAACACCACAACCTCGCCAGGGCATTTCCTACAAACCCAGTTGACATATTAGTACCATGATCACTACACATAATGCACATTATACTATTCACTTAACTATTAAGAAATCTTCAGTGTTGTACCCTCAACATGCCATCTGAAAGGAAAATATATTGTGATTGACTTTTAGAGGAATTGACAGAGAGCTCCCTTGTTGAACCAACTTCCAAAGAGAAACATCCATTCTTGCCATATTTACAGTACTTATATGTGAAACAATTGTTAAGGAAGAGGAAAGAGATAGATAGCAATGAAATAAACAAATTCCAGATGAAAAAGTATATTTTTGAATTACAGAAACATATATAAGAAAGGATATCTTATTGGAAAATCACCCCTTGGAATTACACAGTATGCTTCCCAGATATATTCACCAGTATAATGTAGCTTAAGCCCATCCTGAACCTTCCAATTCCCCAACTTTGTAGAGCTACCAATCACATACACCTGCGTTGGTCAAACATCATAAATAGATGGAACATCCAGTGAACTTCTAAAATACCAATTAATGCACCGTAAAACTCCTTTGGGATAGGGAAGCCTACCGATGTGCCTTCTTGTACATTTGGACAACAGATTTTGAAACGTACAAGGATTGACTCTGTATCAATTCAAATTTCATGAACAGTAATTAATTAGCTAAACTTTTTTTTTAAAAGGACAAATGGTGAAATTACCTTGCTGAACCAATTCATCATGAAGGATTGCTTCAGGCCTATCAATGTTAAAGGTAGAATTTTTGCAAAATATGACATCTTTAAAGGCACTTCGGAAAAGAAGAGCATCAGCACCAGTCTGGATTTTAACAGAAAAATTTAGGTTCAGTTTCAAATGTCAATGTCAAGAAACTAGCACGCTTTACAATGGCCAAATATCACTCAACCACCAATCCAGCATCAATCACAAAGCTGAAAAAGCATCCATTTAAGAAAACCAGTTCTTTAAAGAATACCAACATTGTTCTAGAAACACCTTGAAGAAATTTGTTGACAGCAGATTTGGTGAGCCAGACACCCTAACTGAACCTTTTTGATACCTAACATTAGGATGAAGAAAGTAGGACCTGGAGGACAGGTAGGCTGATAGCAAAATATCAGAAGATGTGAAAGTTGATTCGTGAAAGTAGTTCAGCCGGGATGCTATAAAGCAGTATTTATTTGCAAAATGTGCCTACATTACTTCTGAGCATTGACGTTAGCAATGGTTTGCCAGGCAGCTAGGAAATGCCAAATGATCAAGAATTATGAAAACAAACAAGTAATTATAACTGGCCATTGGCAATTAGATTTTGTAATAAGTTTCATCTAACCTACAAGTCCTTTGCAGTTGTCTCAGAACTAATATGTCCATAGGAATTTGAACCATTAAAATCTTAAAGAATTTAAGCAGATTTGCTCATTTTAACCTTGCCAACAACAGTCAGAGACTAGTGTTGATAACCCCAACCCCTTTCCAGAAAGAATCTAAAGAATAGGTGGATAAAATGAATGCTTTGTGGCTTAACTTTTCAGTATTCAAATTCAGGGGAGAAAATCAATAATTTTCATCTGGAATGGATAAAAGATGCAAGGCTGTCAATTATGTAGGTAGATGATGGAAAAAAATACAGAATTGCCCAAGAAATACTGCATGAAAGAGAATAGTTTTACTATTAGTTCAACAAGAAAGTCAAGAGTAAGTTGCAAATTTTTTTTGGCAAAATCATCAACAAAAAGAACTCCACTCTGATTACTACAAGTTGTATCATTTAATTGTTCCCAGTTACCATATTCATTTCACAAGATACAGAGCAGTGCATGTTAATTGTAGAAGGAAAGGTTAATGCAGACTACTTTTTTCTCGTCTTAGATCCATTGATAAATAGCCATCAATGAAGATATTAGAAGTCCATCACAGCAAACAGAGTAAAAATGTAGAATTATGGAATAAAATACCATTGACCTTAGTTAAAAAATAGATATATCATTGACTTGAATAATTAACACGGTCCAATTCATAAGGAACTTGGAGCTGTCAATTAGTGATTTGGAGCTAGTTTAGTAAAATTTTTTTTTTTTGTTATGTAAAGTTTAATAAAGAGATCCCTTGAATCAAGGACCTATCAATTAAGGGAACTTCATACCATATTTAGTGGTATGCATTCTCTATAAATTATATTGAATTTACAGAATGTAGTACGCAGAAAATTAGTCTTTTGTTCCAAGTTTTTGCTTAGTTTTGCAAGAAGCAGCAAAGCAAATTGGAGGCTAACAGGAAAGTTGCCATTGAAATTAACTTCTGATGTCAAATTACAGATTAATTATTTGCTTCCTAAAGACTTCCAGACACGCACAAGTGCAGAACAGAAGACAACTTAGTACAGTATAAACGTAAAAGGTCATATCAATCTGCACTAGAAGAACGAGAATAAGCTTATCTGTCTATTGCTCAGCAGATCTAGAACTCAACAACAAAAATAAGAACAACAATAATAAACTATTATTCATATAGATACGGTAATATACGTACTTCCACAACAATGGGAGCAAAAACCGTGCTTAAGAAGAATATTGATCTGAAAAGCAATTGAATGAACGAAAAAAAAAAGGATGGACGAATCAACTGAAAGTAGCACCTGCCAAAGATCATGAAGCTCGAGAGTATGACCCTCCGGAAGCAGGTGAGGTATTGACAACCGACGCTCGTTTCCCATCTCCCATCTCAGTACATTTTTGGCATCATCCACCACATAATAACGGTAGCCGCAACTGAATTGACATGGCACTGCAATGGTTGCAGTCCATATGAGTTGATCATCTTGATGAACAGGGCTCAGCAACAACCCTTTCTTAACGTTCCATGAACCAAGCATTGGTTCGGAGCCGCATACCAGCAGGCTTTGGCCCCATTCCGTGAAATACGGTATTCTAAACTTGAGTTTCACAGATTTCATAGACTTCGCCGCTGAGAACAATCCCTGATTCGCCATTTCTTACTAAAACAGATTACAACCACGTTATTTCTGAAATTTAGGAATTGAAGAAATTCAACAACACGGGTTAAACTGAGACGTGGCCAATTGCAAATTCACACAATTGGGGGCAAACAGAAAGAGAGTCACCTTTACTTAGATTGAAAGTTGAAAGCTATCTACTCGTCCAGTATCCTCTTAAAGGAACGGTGAAGTTGTGTGTGTATATATAATTTTTATTTTATAAAAGAGAAACAAACGAAACAAGGCTGCGAAAGGAGTGGGTCTGTCCGCTTCTAACGTCCCCATGTGTAGCAAAAAATCTATTTTATCATTTTCTATAGATATTTTTATTTCGAACCAGAAGAAATAAAATCTGAAAAGACGGGTGTTATTTTTTTAGTATTATTCATTTCTATAGACTTTTTGTTTAAAAAAAAATATATGGGTGTTAGTCATTTTTTTTCCCTTTTTGCCAATATGAAAGTGTTGTCGGAAAGAGTGTGATGCAAACCTGAAAACTTCAAATCACGTTCAGCCGCACAGCTGGCTTGAAAGCTATTTAGTAATTATTTTATCTTTATTTCATAAAAGAGAAACAAACAAAAGAATGCTTACCGATGATTTTTTAAATTCCATTTCTTAATTGTTTATAAGATTGGACATGAGTTGACATTAACGATAGATGCCTGCACCGACTGTACCCTCGCTTATTTCAATTATTTGTTAGCATTTTTGCTTGGATGTATTAGTCCTTATTCAATGGGCTAATCATAAACAATTGTCGAATGGAATAAGTCTCTATTACGGCATGGCGTGTAATAGCAATTTAAGGACTTAGGGTCTAAATTAGCTATTCAATATCACCCGTAATTATATTTTTTCCTTTTTGGATCAAAATATCTTGGCTTCTCACCTACATTGTTTTCACTCTTCACTTCAAACCATTTCATTCTTCCTCGACTTTTTTTCCCAAAGTGAACCCTAGAAATTAGCTTATTAATCGACGACAAATCAAGCATTCACTCACCATCTTCATCTTTCTTCCAGTTGAACCTCCTTATTTATGGTAAGTGATGGTCTAATTTGGGTACTTAGAAGTATGAAATTGACCTGAACAAGCATAATCAGTACTATTCTTTTGTTTCTTTTGCTTCCCTTTTCTTAAGCTCCACCATGAAATTTGTTTCTGCCTCAACAAAATCTCTCCTTTTCCTTTTTACTTCTTATAGAGTTTTATTTTATTTATTTTTCCTTAAATTATATTTTGTTCAGATCGCATATCCTTCAATTTATTAACAACAATGAATCTTCGATTAATAAATAACAAAAGAAGCAAAAAGAACGAAAGTGATTAAAAAAACCTCTAATAAGAAGAAAAGAGACGATTAGATGAGTAGAGTTAGTAGTTATGAGATGAGAAAGCGTCGTTGAAAATACGTTTGGTCTATATCCAATCGTACTACAACTCTTGTGTATAAACACCAATTCCTGTTTCAAAAGCTTGATTGTGTGCTTTGAAGATATAGTTTTGCTCTGTAATTTTTGTAAGTTTATCATCTGGACATGTTGCATTCTTATGGTTTGTAATTTGTGCAAGGATTTTTGTTTATTCTTTTTAACTTTGCATTGTGTGCTTTGAAGATATAATTTTGCTTTATGTTATGGTTAGTCTTGTTATAAAGATTGGATATTGTAATGAATTATAGGGTAGTTAGGGGTATTTGGTTAGAGTAAGAGAGTGACTAAGACCGCGTTTAAGAGTTGCTTAAAAATGATGTTCAGCACAATTCTGGGGATTTTATTGCCTATTATGTCATGAAATTGAATAGGAAAAGTTACTGATCAAATATATGCATCACATTCTTATGTGGTTTTATTTCTCTTCCTTAATGGTTGGTTAACTATATGGTTACATTTTTCCCTTTCTTTATAATATTGGTAATGACTAATGAAAACTTATGCATCCTGAAGAATTCCTCTGTCAAGCCTAGATGTCATCTTGCCTTACCTATACTAACTATTGCTTTATAAATGATTATGTAGGTTCTGATTGGGGGTGTTTTCAAGGTAATGAGCATGCCATTCGTATTTTTCATGGAAATTAATTTGATTATAAATTATTAAGTTATTTGAATTAAGAAAACAGGATCATTTTTAGGTGATACATGTTTTATGTTTTGTGAGCTCGAAATTGTTAGTAATTATAATTTATTTTATACATGGTAGGTGTTTTCTTCATTTATCTATGTCATCTATTGTATCAAAGAATTTTGCACCATTTACCATATGTGTTGTAGTTTAGATGCTCCTTCAATTGTTACTATTTGAAATGGTAATAAATTAAGTTTTGCAATCATCATTCTTATCTGCCTCATTGAAATAGTTGTCCCATGTCCAGATATATATCATATCTTCATTTGGCACACATTTATGAACAAGGTTATCAGGTTGCTTTAGCATATTTCGGAGTTGCAATTGGATTCTACCAGGGGGTATGAGAGTAAACCTAAACACCTTCCCTCTTATATAAGATCTTTGGTTAGTTCTATGTTTTTCCTTAAATTGTTTTTGGTCCACTTTTGAATTGCATACTTCAAGCTGTCAAGTAAATGAAATCCTATACTTCTTGCTTAATATAAATTCTAGAAGTAAAAAATTTATCTACGATATTTTAGATGTTCATCATTAATTTTGTGAATCCTACTTTTTCCTGTTGGTAACTTTAAACTGGATGGGGGTCAACTTCTATTTAAGGGCTAACTAGTCTTAATAGAATCTATTGAAGCTTTTTCTTATTTCTTTTGTTGAAGATGTTATGTTGTTTATAAATCCACATTACTTTTACTTTTTTAATTTATCTAAGAACTTCATCTTATCAAGGGCATCAATCATACCATTTTTCTCCTCTCTTCTTCTTTGGCTGAATTTTTTTTACAGAGCACCCATTTTTCTCTTTGGTTGAAGTGCAATAAATTTTGAACTTAGAGATTAAGACATATTGCAGTCAATACCTTTTATTTATTTGTAGTCATGGAAGTAAAAAAGCGAAAATGGGGAGCTTGGATGAATTGATGTTGGATTATACAAACATACACTAGTTAATAGTTAAAAATCAGTAACTCTTTGTTGACATTTTTCTTTTCAGAGTCGAGGCTATGAACTTTTGGGTATTTAAGCTATGCCTACTTAATCTAGTTTTTTCTCTTTTAAGGGGTTATCTTGCTTATTTTTTGTAATGTGCAATGACCATTTTGTTTATTTTTCAAATAGAGGGATTGTAATGCAATTTAAGATATAAGACAATGACTTGTATAATATTTTTACCATTGGTAATTCATTTTACAACTAGTGGGATTAATTTATTAATTATATGGTAATTCTCTGAGCATATATTTTGTGAAAGAAATATTAATTTACATTTAGCTTGTCTTTTTTCTCCTTTTTATATAGTAATACGTTTCTTAGTTGCTAAGTTTTAAATCTTAAATAAAATTTGAATCTTTTAATTGGCCCCAAAATCGAAGGCCATCCTTGGTGTTGATAATGAACGTAACCCAATCAATTTCATGGGCTATTGGAACGTTGAATATTATAGTTTTTGGTTATTTTAATTTTATTTATTTACATTATCTTTAAATATTTTAAAATAATTTAGTTATCTTTAAATATCATTTTTAAAACAACTATAATTTTTGTTCAAGACGTTGTTATTTGCTAAATAAAGAGCCGGTTTCGTTGAATGAAATTTTATAAAGAAATAAATTTTAGGTTTTTTACTTGCAAAGAAAGTTGTAATTTCTATTTTGTGCTTTGCAAAGACTCTTAATATGTATTGTTCATTTTTCTTTGTCAGTGTGTTATTGCTTTCTCTTATTCTTTGGCTTGTTTGATTGCTTCCTCCACCCACACCTAAGCCTCTTGTATTCACTGAATCATTGTAAGTTCTTTTGCAATTAAATTCTTTGATTTTTTTTTTATTGTTATTGAGAGTAGTATTGAAGAAATGCGACCATTTTCCTATGATTTGAAGATATGTAACACTTACAGTAATGACTTGTCTGCCTTTAATAGTACAAGTGAGAGGTGTAAATGTAATACCCCTAACCCGAATCTATTGCCAGAACAGGGTTACGGAGCATTACCAGAGTTTACAGATCAAATAAATAAACATTTTATATCAGATAATATTCATGTCAGAAACCAATCAAAATCAAACATATTGTCCCTTATGTGAGCCCTCGAGGCCCAAAATACGCATTAGAAACAAGTCGGGACTAAATCGAATACTCAAAGAATTTTTCAAAAAACATTAAAAATTTTCAATACTGCAGGGGTCACACGGCCGGGTGACTAGGCCATGTGGAGACACACCCGTGTTTTAGACTGTGTGGACATTTGAAATAAGGACACACGCTCGTGTGCTAGGCCATGTGAGTATACTGACTTGCACCATTAAGAAGATACAAGGGACACACGGCTGTGTCACCTGACCGTGTGTTACACACGGCTGAGACACACATCCGTGTGGACGAAAAGAGGACATTTTTCAAGCCATATTTCTCACCCAATTTGACACCAACCTAACTCTAACATTTTTGCACATCAACAAGTCATAACAAGGCATTCAAACAAGTCAAAATCAAATCTTAAACATGAAATATCACCACATACAACTAATATGCCCTTAGGCACTTCGAATGACAACTTAAACACATGTCAACCAAGTATTCAAACTTACCTAAATTACCAAATACATATATGCATTTTCAAACCACATTTTACTTTCTTTCATTCTACCATATCAAACACACATCAAATATGATAAGGCATCATATATACACATCAAAATATACCAAACACAAGCCATATAAATGGCTAATCTCAACAAAACAATTATATGCCAACATTGGTAAAATTAACATATACATGCCATTATAATCGGAATTAATTAACCAAAAGTACCAAAAGAGCCGATGGATAGTGTGATATAGCTCCGACAAGCTTCCAACTCGTACGAGCTTCCAAATTACTATAAAACATAGAAAATAACACAGAGTAAGCATTTAAGCTTAGTAAGTTCGTATAAAACAGAATTTAACTTACCATATATCCGTAAAATAGGTAAGTAAACAAAGCATATCTCAACCAATTTGGCCAAAAGCCTAAACACATGATCACCAACATATTAGCCATGAAAATCACATATAAGATCCAACACACATGGTTG
Organism: Gossypium raimondii; assembly: GCF_025698545.1. NCBI lineage: Eukaryota > Viridiplantae > Streptophyta > Magnoliopsida > Malvales > Malvaceae > Gossypium > Gossypium raimondii. The sequence continues at coordinate 28,042,528 of NC_068570.1, read as the reverse complement.
AATTCATCAAATAATCATATTTCATGTATTTCATGTAAATACTAGTAATAGTTCATATCGAACTCATATAATCTCGTAACAGAACTGTACCCGTTGAACCATTTAGAATATCGTTGGATACACGGGTAGTACACATGAAGTGTACTTAACTGTAATTCGTCAATTCATATACATGTATACTCATACGAGCTGTAAATAGTAAGCTCCTCCGAGTTGTATAATGGGAAGCTCATGCGAGCTGAATAACGGGAAGCTTATGCGAGCTGAGTAACGGGAAGCTCATGCGAGCTATGGTGTGTCCGCAACACATGCATGACCCCAACCAAATCGGTAATCCTAATGACATGTCATTTGTATCCTGCGAATTCCTAAAATTCAAACGGGACTCGGTAATTATCGGATATGCGATTGGTATTTATACATAATAATTATACAAATCACATACAAATGATTCAATTAAAACACATAAATACTCAATTTAATTACACGAACTTACCTCAATAAGTGTATGTAAATACGGAGGCGTCTAATCAGATATTTTCTCTTTGCCTCGATCCAACTCTGTACGAAGTCTGACAGGATTTATATGAATGAATTTAACTCATTTCAATATAATTCTCATTCAATTTAATTCAACATGGAACTTTTGGAAAAATTACCATTTTGCCCTATACTTTTAAATTCCTTTGTAATTTAGTCACTAGGCTCGAAATTTTTTTTTATGCAATTTAATCCTTACTCAAGCCTAGTCAATTTTTACACATATTAATAGCAGCCCATATATTTCACAATTTCACAAAATTTACCATAAATTTATCACCTTTTTAATTTAGTCTCTAATTAATGATTTCATCAAAATTCTCTTTACAAAAGTTGTTTATGTAACAACAACCATTAATTTTCTATTATCAAACTTCAAAATTCAAGCATATTCATCAATGGCAAAACCCTAACACTTTAACAGTTTTGCAAATTAATCCTCGAGCTAGCTAGATTAAGCTACTACAATATCGGAAACATAGAAATCATAATAAACGGGACAAGAATACATACCTAATTAAGCAAAATAAGCTTGCCTAAATTTTCAAACTTCCATGGCTAGGTTTCTTTTCTTTTCTTTTTTTTTTTTGGTGAAAGATGATGATGATTGTCTTTTTTTTTTTATCTTAACTTTAATCACTAATTTCCAAAATTAACCTTAATAATTCATTCAATTTTAATGATGACTATTCATGCTTAACCATTAATCAACCTTAATGGATAATTATCATATAAAGACCTCCAATTTAAAATTTTATAGCTATTTAATCCCTTTAGGTATTAGAACTTAACTTTTGCCCTTTATACAATTTAGTCCTTTTTATCAAATTAGGCATGTAAACGGTAAAATTTCTTAACGAAATTTTTATACGAAATTTTTATCATACTGTAGACCATAAAATAATAAAATAAATTTTTTTCTCCAACTTCAGATTTGTGGTCCCGAAACCACTGTTCCGATTTCATTGAAAACGGGTTGTTACAGTAAAAGAATTGATCTTACATTGACAGTATGGTTGCAAATGTGTACAGTTGCGAGTTGTTTCTTAGTTACATTAGGTGTCGTCCATAACCTACATACTTATAGACCAAGGATTAGATCATATATTTTAGATTTTTATACAAAATGAGATTATGTGAAAAGACTTGTATATGCTAGTGACAAGAACAAGTTAGGATGAATAGAATTACTTTTTTAAACTATGTGAGATGTTCCAGACTTGTATATGCCATTAGTATTGTTTATCTATTTATTTTCTATTTAATTTATTTATTTTATATTTTTAATTACAAAGTAATAGAATTTTTTTGAATTCATATATGTTCTTTTTGAGAAGACAATGTTTAAAACTATACATAGTCTCTCTCCAACCTATAAATAAGAGGATAATGAGATTCAGTACACTCGAACCCATGTCCTCTTATATTGCTATAAAATTAAATAAAATAAATTAAGATAAACTACCTAGTTGGTTACCCAACTTTTAAGTGCTTTCATTTTAATCCCTCAAATAAAAAAAAACTTGTAATTTAGTCACTACCGTTAGAAAATTCTTTTTGAGAAGACAATGTTTAAAACTATACATAGTCCCTCTCCATAAATAAGAGGATAATGAGATTCAGTACAATCGAACCCATGTCCTCCTATATTGCTATAAAATTAAATAAAATAAATTAAGATAAACTACCTAGTTGATTACTCAACTTTTTAAGCCCTTTCATTTTGATCCCTCAAATAAAATAAATGTAATTTAGTTACTACCGTTAGAAAATTCTCACTAACCTAACTCTTTTCACCAATAAAAAATTTCTCTTCCTTTTTTTTTTCTTCTTTTTTGTCATATTTCATTCTTCTTCTTCCCCAACCCGACCCAACTTTGTTTCCCTCCCATGCTCCTACTTCCAACACCTGACTTGATCATATCATCCCACACCAACTTCTGAGAACCAAAGATGCCTTCCCCTGCTTCAGAACTACCCTCTGTTGTTATATGCATCTCATAGCTATCTTGATTATCTCTTTGAGGTTGTGTTGGTACTAGTTTAATTTCCATTTTTGGTCCCTGTTCTTGCTTGGAACTTTCATGGTAAACAATCTAATCGTATTCTCCCATCAAAACCTAAAATATAGGTCATCTGTTAATAGTTTGCAATGTTAATAATCCCACCTTGCTAACAAATATTAAATTCTTTACAATTTGGATAATTGAGAGTGTAGCCCATTAGTTAAGTGGGCTTACCTATTAGACTTTATGTACATATTTACAGGTCAAATGGTAGATTCTTGGGCTTTATGTACATATAGTTATTATTTTTATTTTCAAATAATTATAACAATTATTTTATTTGCGTTGAATAAATATATTTGAATACCAAACTTTCAGAAAATACATTAAATGAAAAAACATAGTTTTTCTGAAAAGTTACAATGTTAGAGAAAAACGTAACTTGTACCACAGGTTACGTAATAAGTGTCTATATGAAGCAAATTAAAGCCAAGTCAATGAATCACACTTCAAGCCTATTTGTTTCTTTCCTTAATTTTACTTTCTTACTTCATAAGTTTCTTTTGCGTACCACCTTTTCTAACATCATAAGGACAACAAATTATTGTACAACACAAAGCCCCAAGAACTCAATCCAAGGTGTAAATAATTTCAGTGGTGATCGTAGCCAAATACGCAAACGCCCATGAATAAGCAATCAAAGTAAAAGCGGAATCAGTAGCTACATACTCAACAGTACCACCCAAAATGATCAAAAGAGACATAAATGTGAGCTTTGAAGGACAAGGTTTGCCTCCTAAAGGTTGTATCAGCCAAGGCAACCCAAAAAGGGTGTCAGTGATCTAAACACTATCGAAGTATCCACATTCGCATGGTTCATGATGTAAAAATCCAAATTTTCCCAAAAGCCAGACCCCTAAAGCAGAAGTTAAGTAATGTAATGCAGTCAATAAACCTAGGTAATTGAATTTGGTTATAACAGCAAGTACGCTTGAACAAAGTGCATAACCAACTACTAAACTGCCAGTAGCATATTATTTTTTAGTGGATTCAAAGCTAATAGCTAACATTTTGGAAACCCACAAAAATTATAAATTTATTCTCAAAAAAATAACAAACACCCCAAGTTTAAAACAACAGATCTTAAACGAAATTGACAATGTCAGATACATTAATGGGAATTATAAGAGGATGTGGATAGTGAAGAAATTTATATGATTTGACAAGAAAATAAATACTTTGATTATGACAGAAAAAGAAAAAAGAAAAAACAAATTTAAAAGTATAATGATGAAATTAAAGGAGAGATATAATAGAAACAGAGTAGTTACCGATATGGAAACAGAGATCCCAAATGAATGGCTGTGGGAAGAGCTGAAACGAGATTTTATGGAGAGATGAAAGATATGGGGTTGGCCATTGAGGCGTAAAGGGTGTGTACTATAAGCAAAATCAGCGTGTTTGATTCGATAATACCGGTAAAAGGGACAGTTCCCCAAGTCCTACATCTCTTGCTAGGGAAGAATGATGAAATATGACCAAAAGAAAAAAATGAAAGAAAAATTCAATTGGTGGAAAAGTTATATTAGATTGGGATTTGCTGTGCCAAGACAGATGTCCTTTTATGGGATTACTGAGAGACTTAAATAAAAATTTCTAATGATAGTTAGACTAAATTATAAGTTTTTAAATTTGAGTAATTAAAATAAAAACGTCTAAAAGTTAGATGATTAATTAAGTAATTTACCCAATAGATTATTAATAAAATTGCATACTTAAATAGTGAAAAATAATTAATTTAAAATTTAATTAAATTTATAAAAATATTTATCATTTTCAATATAAATTAATACCTCTACTTTTAATTTTTATTACATATTTAAATAAATAAAATTATTAATTTTAAAATTTTAACAATTTATGCTAACTGAATCTTGACTTGATTGGCATCGACATTATTACCAACGCAAAAGGCATAAATTTGAACACACTGGAACATGCTTATCATTCTATTTAAGAATTGAAGAATGGACTATTTAAGAGTTGAAGAATGGATACAAGTAGTTCTAAATATTATATAAAAAATTAACAAATTATATTAAAAAAAAAGATGATATGGATAATAAATCATATTTTTGTGTGGGAGAGACAGAGAGCTTGCTTGGAAAGATGTTCGATATCAAACCTATCCGGTAAACTAGGGCGAGTTCAAAGATACAGTCAAAAACTCCCCATACACGCATAAATACACTATTATCATTGTTTCTCTTTCAGGCTGGCTGCACGTAAATTTTGCTAGCAAAGGTTTTGATATACATGAAGTCCACTTCTCTTCCAAAAAGAATTTTACAACATAGACATAGAAAGAATACTAAATGTTTACATATTCTAAGACACCATTGAACTTCCAGAATCAGTACTCCACCAATAGCTGACTGAAAAACTTGTCGTTAATGATCTCACATAATGCCACCATTTCGGTGGGATATAAAGCATTTCACCTTCCTCTAAAATGCAGTCTATGAATTCTAAGTCACGCACCTTTGGAAACTCTACCTCATCTATGTTGTCCAGATCAACCTTCATAACATACATCTTTGGTCAGTGTTTGTTGCTAAAGCTTTTCATATTAACTGATAAAAGACGCATAACAAAATAAACAGCTCTTATAAAAAACATCTCTATATGAAATTCATAAGTAGTTCAATGTTTTCTTTTTGTCCCAACACATCAGATTTTACCGCCCAACAGTTGGGAGAAATTTAATTTTTTTCTTAAGAAACAAACAATGTAGCACACCAATGAACAAAAATCTATTAAAGCAAGTGTTCCTTTAAAATCAATACAAGACATGCTGCTCCTTGCCTAACCAAAGTCTGATCAGCTGTAAATTAACAGAGCAAAACATATACTACAGCTAGAAGAAATCTAAAAAAGTACCAACCTTGCTGAAAATGGTTATAAATCAAACTAAAAATCATGACCAAGCCCTTAAATGAAAAAGTGGTCAATCTAATTCTAGATGTGCACATTGGATTCGCCAAGACAATAGAAAAAAAGGTGTTTCCATGTCCAAGTGAGTGTCTTTTTGTTCATGTCTTAAGAGTATACATGGATGGAACACTGTAATGCAAATTTTATCATGAAAAGTATTCAGGCAAGTCATTTACTTGTCCAAGTGAGAGAATGTGCATGTCTTAAAGAGTCTCCACGGATGAAACACTACAATATCAGTTTTATCTCTTACACAAAGTTCATCAATCCAAGAGAGGGGATCAAGTAAGTGGATACCTGGCTGGAATTGTAGAGCATGGTTTCGCTGTATGGGTAAAGCTCCTCAGAATATGTAGCAGAGTAGAGTCTCACATACTTCTTACCAACAACCTAAAATAAGGAGCAGAATATCCATTGAGTTAAATCCATGCAGAATTAAACTGGACCTGCTACCCACCAACAAGCGTTCATAGATAATGCAGCATAAGGGAAAAGAAAATTGCCTGAAAACCATTTCAAAAGCTTAAAAAAAAGTTTATACAAGAGTCATTGTAATTGAGCTGTTGAAAAGTGTAGAGCTAAAATAGCTAGTTGAACAATACTCATGAAGAGAAGCATAGGTCAACAATCATCAATGAAGAATTGATGCTCTTGAAAAACATAGCTCAAGAAATGCTACATGCTAACCTAACACTCACTATTACCCTTTTCCTACTGGAGATGCTAGACTGAAGGCCCCTTATCATTGCATGTAAGAAATATGGCCCTAGAGATGATTCGGTGCTTACCAGAAAGCACATTATGTTAAAACTTTGAAATTTATTCAAAAAGAAAAGTAGATGATTTAAAAGATTAGAACATTTCAAATTTCATGCAAACCATTCCAAGAAAATGCCATGGTTTTTATCCAATGACCCCAAATCATCTTTTAAACTAGTAGTCTGGATGTCTAATTTTGCACAAATCTGAAGCAAAAATAAAATGCATGATGACCTAAATGTATCAAAGAGCATAATGGAATATGCAACAATGTTGATTAAGATGTTTTCCCTGATTAAAGAATCCCCTTCATTCAATTCATTTCAAGGAGCCCTTGCATGCTGCTACTCATAATTTACTAAAAATAAGAAATTCTCTTTTGTGAACTAGTTGGATGGTAAATTACTCATTTACAAATCTAAACCAGTTGGACATATACCGATTTGGAGCCTACTTTAAACATGAGTCCATAATACTAAAATAATAGCACAAGATAGCATGTCAATAATGTAATGCAGCATGGGGAACATGAGTCAAGCTACCGCTACTTTATGATCTAAGCTCCAAAACTGAAAACAAACCTACCATCTCAAGACTCATGAGCGAGTATATTATGGTGTGGATCATGGTGCAAAGGTATTTGTCTTAAGACTCATGAGATATGAAAAAAGTTTCATCGGAGACCATGATTCACCTTACCATTTGTTAGGATTAATCAATGCATGACAGTACCTGAGCAAGGATATTATGGTGTGGATCATGGTGCAAAGGTGTAACCGTCCCAGCTGGACCAAACCATGCATTGAGAGATCTCAGCTCCCCACCACCAGCACAACAATAGTCAGGAATAGAAATGTCTTTCCGCAAATCATTTATCTGCATTATTGTAGTAGCATTAATGCAGCTTCAGTACATAACAGTGAAATTAAATCTCACAAAGAATAAAATAAGAGGATAATACTACCTGATCAAACAATTGGTGTTGTGCCAAATATGTAGGGGCCTTACTACTGCAGCCTGTAGATTGAACCCTCTCAAGAAACTCGGAAAATGTAACAAGCTCTTGCTTCCACTCTGAACACAAGTAGTTTTTTCCTACCTGAAAAGCATTCCAAGCTTTACCAGCTTTCAGTTTAATTATCTTCATAGTAATAACTTGCCAAAAATAAATAAAGGAAATAGAATTAAATAGCTTTCAATAATACAATCTCCATCCATAATAGGAATTCTTAGTGACAATAACTAGGTAGTTAAGTGAAGAATAACTTTACAATTTTAAAGACTTCAGCAAACCATTTTATTTCCGCTCCTAAGTCCAAAAGTGGGTGGCTGAACCATCTAGACCAATCCTTAAGTTCCTTCAGTTAACCATTTTTAGTATTGGGGCAGGTTAACCAATCATTTCTTACAGCAAGAATATTATGAAAAGATTCTAACTAGATTATGGCATTACCCATGATGTGGGTGGAACAAAAACTTATATAACAAATGTATTTATAAAAAAAGTAATAAAAAAAATAACTGAGACTTTGGTTGAAATAGTGAAGTTAAGTTATTAAAGTCAGATGTTTTAGGTTCAAACCTTATTTTGTGCATTTCTCTAGATTTTACATAAAACATAAAAATGGCAAAAATAGTCATATTAATGTTTGTTATTTTATTAAAGGAACAGGTTTCCGGTAATTTCCCAATTGAGTTGGGACTGGGTTAATGGGTGACACTGACCCAATCAGCCCTTTAAATAATAGTGTACGTACAAGAATTCCTTTTTGTTTTGTTGCTGAATAAATGATGAAAGCTTGTTTAATTCACCAAACACCCAACTACAACGTTCCCTGAAAGATTCATCCGTCAAAGGAAAGATCTGAAGCTTTTTTCCATTATGATCATTAAGAATCCTATTACCTGGAGAAGGATTCCATTGCTCAACTAAATTGCCTGAGAACTACACATGATCACATAATCATTAGTCAAGCAAAACAAAGTAAGCAAAACGATATGATAACTGACGGATTAAGAAGGGTTGGGTTTAGTGGAAAGCTTAAATATTTGCAAATACTGGGTGTGAGCCCACTTGATTGTCTGATTGTAACAAGGTAAGTACATTAATCTAGATGTAGAAGGATATCTGGGTTCAATTTTGGCAATAATGGCTCCATCCGCTAAGGAATAATAATTAGTTGGGATACACTAGAAGATCAACCATTTAGTAACCTTACAATCAAGAAAACACTCAGGTACGTGACTCTTTGCAAGTGCCTCAAGATTGAGTAAATTCATTACAATGCCCACAAAAAAAAAAAACTAAAGCATAAGGATCTTTAACCTAGCAATCGCTCATTGAGCATATGAAGACACAAATTGCCTTCGGAACCAAACTAAAACCATCAGGATCTATGTAAGAATACAAAAAAAGATGAGCCACAAACCCACATTAGATTATCAAGATCCACACAAGAATGCGCCTTAGCTTAAATGCTGTGAGAAAATAATTAAGATCGGTAACAGAGAAATATTCCCAGTTAAGTGACTTAATATGTAGAAAAGATCAAATAAATATGTTTAAAAGATCAAATTATGTAGAAAAGATCAGATAAATTACTGTTTAAAAGAGAAAATAGTATATATGCAGGTAGGAGAACATATGTGAGGAAGAGATAATGTACCAAAGCATTTGTTACAGATTTGATCTCTACTGAATTTTGAAAAAAAAAAAAAACAGGAAGATTAATCACCTCAACTGGGACAGTACGATCACCAGCAATCCTTCTTAAATAATCCATATCATTCCACCTTGTCCTAGCTGGCCAGTGAGCCATACAATCAGTAATTATAACTGGAGAACCTGAGAGGAAATATTCACATAGAAATGCCTCCAAAGATAGGGCGGACCTCTTCCCCACAATCTTGGAAGACAATGACCTTATTGGTAAAATTTGTAGCACCTATAGGATCAGAACGAAACAGAAACAGAGATTAAACTCAGATATCATGCTACCATACCAATTTCTCTTTATCAGAAATATTCAACCATCCTATTCAAAAAATAATAAATTACAGGAAAAAGGAGCTAGCCAACATGATAAAATGATGTAAACTATTATTTATGTATGTAAGTATATAAAAGAACTAAAGAAATGATAAATGGACAAGTTACCCTGTTTTTACTTTGAAGAATAAAATAATACACACAGCTACAACTTCTGAAAGTAGCATATCACGGTTATACCCCCTTTTCCTTGTGAGCATGTGTCTGTATGTGATGGTTATTGTTCATTTTTAACAAAATAAAAATAAGAAACACCGTTGTTAAACTACCTGGTGGATCCTTGTACTATAATTTTAGGAGCTAATATGTAAAATTATAAACGACAGTAAAGTTATGGTGTTAAAAGATGCTGACTTGTCATGTCTAAAGTAAGCAAAATTTAGTCCTTGTGGCGTTTTGAAAATGCTGAATTTTAGTTTTATATATTTTTCCAGATCACTTTAAAATACAAGTCAGAATTTTTTTTAACATTCAAGGTTACCTCATTGTTTCAGAATTAAATAGACCAGGACCAAAAAAAAAAAAAGAGAGAGAGAGAAAGACCAAGACAATATTACTCAGTTTTATAATAGAGAGCCTATTTACACTTCAATCTATAATCCAGGGACTTGTGGGGTAGTTTAACCAATAGAATCCACATAACAAGTCAGCGATAGATGGAAACCATGGTATTTATATTGTAAGCATCAAATCAAACTTAACCACAAAGAGAAGAAAAAGTAAAATTCTATTGATAATATCCTCAATGTTTTATTCATTTAAGGCACAAGCATAGATGAAGCAAGAATCAAACCATCAATACATACTCGGAAAAGAAAAATAAAATTGTTATAAATAGTATTTATTTATACTATATAGAATGTGTCTAATTGAGCTAGTGTCACTAGTTAAAAGCGCAAACTCGGTAAGAAAAGTACAAAAGAAGACCAAAAATTATGTTATAATAACAAAATGGAATTAGAGGAATTTAGGTCCTCTAACTTTAAAAAAGATGTCTACCCACTCTGTTTTTATAATTATACAACAAATCAGATGGACGCTGAACTCTCATAAGCATAAGAAACTCAAAGGGATTCTGCATTTGAGCATTTTCTTTTTCTTCCAATAATCTGATGAAGTAAAAGTTTGTTCTAACACATCCACAAGGGAATCAAACAACAGACACTATAATCAATTCACAGAAGAGAAAAACTAAAACTTCATATAGTTTTTGAGTTTTTATTGACATTAAATTTGTTCTGAAGTTGATAAAAAGCAAAAGAAACTAGTAAAACTCATAATCTCATTCAATTAGAAAATGTAACCCGAATTCATGTATAAGTATATCTTATTATTAAATACTAAAAGATCAAAAACTTTCATTGTCAACTATTAAAAAGTATATTCTAGCACGCATCCAAACATGCTTTTGGCTTCAATATCAAAAGCAATCTCCACAAGGAAACTACAATAAACCCTAAATTTAACCAATTAACATTATAACTATGTTTATACTATCATAAACATTATTACTAATCATGATTAGTTAAGATAATATTACAACAATTGGTTTTTCATTCCAAGGAAGAAGAACATTTTCAATGCATTTTTCTATCTATAAGTACAGTCTGTCTTTAACAATATCCAATTTCATTAGAACAAGCAAAAGATTTTTTTTTTAAATGTAGAAAACGAACCTTACCTCGGACTTATCGAACTCCTGTGGAGAAATCAGCAATCGGGACCCTGCCTCTCCGTGACCTTCTTTATCATCATCAGCTACTCCGTTATGATAGTGCCTGGACTTGGCGGCCAAAACGACTTCGATTGCGGAGTCCAAATCTTTCCTAAGCAAAGGACCGCCCATTATGATGCCCATGTCCAAAGACCTAAGAGCATCTCTGAACTCACCATTGGAGAAATGGAATTTGGCCACATGTAGGCAGGCCATGGAGTAAGCGTCACGCCAGACGGGGAGAACAGAGTGCCAAGGACCGGAGTGAAGTTGCTCCCAGGCCATCTCACATGCGGCCTCGGCAGCGCGTTGGTCGCCGGCAGCGGCTAAAGTGGCCATGCGGGTAAAAGCGTAGCCTCCATGGGAGGTGATGGATTGGAGGAGGGCAGGGGACTCGGAGTCTAGAGTTGGGGTTGAAATGGCGGTGGCGATGTTGGCGGCGGGGGAGGACATGGGTGAAGGATGGCAGTTAAAGTGTTGCAGTGGTATTTTTGGGGAAGATAGTTGGTGGTGAAGGACAGGTAGGTGCGGCAATGCCCTTTTTAATGATTAGTCAAGACTTTTGGGGCTTTGGAGGAAGATATTTGATGAGATATTTACATAATAGATTATGAAACTCAATCCTTTTTTTAAGTCTACAATTTTCCTTTTCTTTCCTTCTAGAAGCTACGGTTTCTCTTTTAACATTGAAAACGAAATGCAAGTAAATTATAGTATTACTAAATTTTATCATGCCTACAATAATTATTATAGGTTTTGATAAGAATTTTCATGTGTCTTTTAATTATTTTTATGACATTAACTAAGTCATTTATTTTGTACTTTTCTCTCTACCTTATGAATTTTTAAAATAAAATCTCGATTCGAGAATCTTAAATTAAAATTATAAATCAATTTAATTTGCTATAGAAAAAAATCAATAAAAGGAACTAAAACAACTCTTTTCATCTATTCTTCTAAAACCAACGTAAACTAATAACAACAAAGAAATTGATTCTTTAAAATATGTTTGAATTCAAGAATTTAATAGAAAATCCACTTCATCGAGATGTAGTCTTGAAGAGAATATCAAGTCGAGAGAAAATTAAGAGGATTTTAGAGTGTGAAAAAAAAGTGTTTCATGGAAATGAGAAAAACAACTTCCTCCAACTAATACTTCAAAATGAGAATTTTGCTAATATAGACTTAGTCTAATTGAAAACAACCTCTAATTCTTAAAATTATATTTTAATATTCACACATTAACACCATTAATTTTGCTAACTTTATAATCTAGTCCATAAGTCTTAATTATTAGGCTTTCTACTCAAACCCTTAATAAATCTAATTAATGCCTACACAGTAATCAATGAATCTCCATCACCTTATTGAATACATCCTCGAAATCTTCTCAGTTTAACTTCCCAAAATGACTCAGTTTAAGATATTCAGTCCAAAATTGAAATTTTTGACACCAACAAAATCGAGTCATTACAGTTTTTCTTTATAGAGTTTCAATTCAATACTTGTATTTGTTTGTGGAACAAAGTCTATTCATCATTTGATTCATGAGCTAGAGGATAGTGGAGAAGATTTGATCGGTTGAAAATAAAGTTGAAGTTATGTGAGAGTCCAAAACCAATCTTGTAGGATTCCACTAGGTAAACTTCGAATGAACTTTTGGATATGCTCCATCTATCTTTTGGGGTGATTCTCTAAATCCTAGAGCTTCAAGTTCTCTTTGAAATGATTTTTGAATCACTTGATTTTGTGGCTTGTAGACCATGTTATGATCATTTTCATAAAGGAGTGCAATTAAATGTGGGAAGTTCGAGATTACTCTATGGGTTTTACAATGGAAACATTGAATTGACTTTTCGAGACCTTTCAACTACCTTTTTGGGCTATTCTTCTGCCCAAACAATAGATCTTTGAGTCATGTTTGAACCAGTTTTTGAATCACCTGATTTTGAGGTTTGTAGCCCGTGATATGGTTGTTTACATAAAAGAATGTAGTTCATTGTGGCTAGTTCGAGTTCAATCGCAAAACAAATTATACAACTTATTATTTATAGTGACTTTGTTTAGTTGCCTGTAATCAATATACAACCTAAATGACCCATCTTTCTTTTTCACTAATAGAACTAGTGCACCCCAAGGTGACACACTTGACCGTATGAAACCTCTACCAATCAACTCTTGCAACTGTGTTTTAAGTTATTTTAATTCTATTGGTGCCATTTTGTATGGTGCAATAGATATTAGAGTAGGCCTTGGAATTAAATCAATCACGAATTCAACTTCCTATTTTGGAGATAACCTAGGCAATTCTTCTGGAAACACATCCATAAATTCATTAACAGTCGGTACCTGATCAATCTTCAATTCCAATTCTCGAGTATCAAGAATGTAAGCCAAAAATGCTTCACAACCCTTTCTGAATAATTTCTAAATAGAGATTACCGATATAATATTTGTAGCACAATCAGGTCTATTAGATTCGACAATAATCAACTCACCATTCTGACATCTTAAATCAAATTGTTTCAGCCTACAGTTTACCACAGCATCATGTAAAGTTCACCAGTCCATACCTAGAATAACATCAAATTCGTGAAATGGCAATAACATCAAATTAGCAAGAAAGTCACAACATTGAATTCTTAGTGGACACTTTTTACATATTAGATTGACTATAACACTTTGACCTAGACGATTTGTAACTCTAACATCAAATCTAGTTGTCTCAACAAGTATGTTCTTATCTGTTACTGATGCAGTGCAAATATATGAATGTGTTTGCCTAAGATCAATTAGTGCATATATAGTAACATTAAAGAAAAAGAAGGTACCAACAATAACGTTGGGTGAAGAAGGTTCTTTTCTAGCTCGAGTAGCATACGCTCGGGTAAGCACCCTAGCTTTAGACTTGACTATCGTATCTTTGGTTACACTACGATTTCCTCCAGGTGACACTGGTTTACTGTTCTGATCATTAGTAACACCAATCTTCCTCGGGTAGTTTCTCAAAAAATGCTTTGTTGAACCACATCGAAAACAGACATATGTTTTAATTCTGCATTCACTGGCATGTGATTTCCCGCAGTGCTCACAAATAGATCTAGAAACATTACGAACATTGCCAACATTGTCCACTAGAGTAGTCTGAAATATCAAATCACTCGACCTCGTCTTATTTTCCCTAAGAACCCTGATGGTGACGTGAGGCGACTAAAGGCTTCCCTCGATTTCTTTGGTGGTGGGGCTAAAAATAGTCTAGATACACTCCGTTTACTAGAGCCCCAAAATCTCATTTCTATTTGTCTCTTCTCATTACAAATTTCTTCCATCTTTTGAGCTCTTTTCGATAAAACTACAAATTCTCGTAGCTCCAGTGCCCCGACTAACATTCGAATTTTGTCATTCAACCCAAATTCAAAATGATCACATATTTCGCCCTCTGTCGATACGATTTCACGAGCATATTTACTTAGCTACACAAATTCTCGTTCATATTCGGACACAAATCGATTTCCCTGCTTTAGTTTGAAGAATTCTTTCTTTTTCTTGTTTAAGTACCGTTTGCTAATATATTTCTTTCAAAATTTAGATTGAAAAAAGTCCCAGTTAATTCTCTCATTCGGTACCATAATTGTCAATGTCGATCACTAATGATAAGCCTCATCTTTTAACAGTGATACAACACACCTCAAATAATCGTCTAGTGAACATGCCATCTTGTCGAAAACTTTCTAATTATTTTTAAGCCAATATTTAGCCCTAGTTGGATCGTTGTCTGTTTTACCTCTGAACTCTTCGGCCCCACATTTCTGAATCTTGTCTATTGGAGGTCTATGAACATGTATGTGAGTTTAACTTTGAGGACCAAGAGGTGCTGGGAAGAGCACAGTAGGGGGTGGAGGTTGTGAAGCCATAGGATTGACCCAGATAAACTCAGAGAACCATTGACTCGTCATGCTGAAGAGGACATTTTTCCAATCATTTTTGGGCATTTGCAGAACCGAAAAATAGTGACTCGCTTCCTGTTCAGAAGTCGGTACATTACTGGCTACCTCGTTAGTGACAACACGATTAAACTCTATTGACATCTTTAAATCTATAAGAAAACAAGGTTAGATCAAATCAAATAGCACCATACTATCACACGTTAATGTGGCATGTATTTTCTAAACTCAATACACGCTACGTTCAGTCCTAGAATCGACTAAACTGTAGCTTTGATACCATTAAATGTAACACCTCTCACCCGGTCCGGTCACCGGACTCAAGCTATAGGATGCTACAATAGTTAACGAAGCAAATCACATACAATTCCAACTTTAAACATTCAATTAAACAATAAAAACAGTTCATAATCCATGCATAATATGATTTACAAACAAATCCAAGTCTCAATTGGGCTTACGAAAGCTCTTAAGTAGACCCGAGTATAAATAAGGACTAAATTGAAATTTTTTCAATAAGTAGGGAAATTTTTCAAAACTGGGTCACACGGCTGTATGCCTAGACCGTGTTACAAACGGTGGTAATATAGAATTGGAGCCATACGACCATGTAACTCATTGAACCATGTGGACCTAAATGCAAAATTTCATCAATAGTTACACGGTCGTGTGGCTAGGTCGTGTAACAAATTGAGACCATGTGAAAAATTAAATGGTCAAATCTATAGTACTCACACAGGCGTGTGGCCAGCATGTGTGCCAGTCAGAAACCGTGTGATACAAAAGCTTCCTAATTACCGATGAGCACACGGCCGTATCACTTACTTGTGTTTGACATATGGTCATGTGTTAGCTCATATGGTGCAAAAATGTGCCTTTTAATGCAAGCTACCAAAACCAATCTCTCAAATAGGCCGTGCATATACAACTAACCACTTTTAGACTTGTCTAAATTGTATAGTATCATTTCAAAGCATATCACAAATCAACATCATTAGCATCTAAGCAATATGCCTTAATGGCACTATCACACAACATGAATCAACTTAAATAGTTAATCCCATCTCATGCCAATTTAGATTATGACCACATATATGCCCTATATGCAATTAAAACACCAATTTACAACCACCTGTAAATGACCATATTACCAAAATTAATAATGTACAAGTTTGGCACCAAAACCATTCCATGTATCATGCATATATCATCCAAATTAATCACCAAAATTACTATGTCTTATTTATCACTAAGACATAACCTATTTGTACATATCATGACACATTCAAAAATACCATTAACTCATATTGTTCCATTATATTTCCATATTAAATAACCACAAAATACCCATATATAAGTTTGGTTAACCACATTCAAAAGTTACCATTTAAAATTATAAGTTAACACACCAACTTGCCAACAAACACACATTGTATATTTCACCAATCAACATTCAGCTTCCAACAAAACATATATAGTTACATGCCATATAACCGAGTTTGAACTATTAAATTTCTACCAAGATTGAAGTGGAATAGTGTGAGCTCTGGGGTGATATGATAGACGCATTCCACTAAATGTCAACTATAGAAAATAGAAAACGAAACAGAGTAAGATTTAAATAAGCTTAGTAAGTTCACAAGTTTTAAAACATTAAAACTCACCTCCTATCATAGTAAGATATAAATTATCTAATATACAGATTCCTGCCAACATATTTCACATATAGAAGGTGAGTGTATCACATTCAATAATATAACATTTGAATTCGTTTCATACCATGAAATTCCATTTCATTCCATAATACACCTATGTTATATCACATTACATCTATTACCATTCAATCAACAGTTCATTTACAAAAACCATTTAGCCCAATGAACTGTAATAAATAGATGCGGATGCATGAGTAACCACCCAAAACACACATGATTGCTCAAACGAGCTATACTACCAATACACACCTAGGCACTGAGTGCCAAGCCCTTAGGCTACCACTCCAAAACACACCTGATCTTCGTAAAGATAATAAGTAACAGTGGTCTCCGTGGAGATAGTATCGATAATCTACAATAAATGTTAGATTTCGGTACAACCAGTGTATTCTTAGACCTCAATCATATCTCATATATAATCTCATACAACACACAAATAACCCTATTGGCATGCCAATTGTATCCTATCCTATGTACATCCAGGCTCAGTACACATATCAATATGACTATTTACAAATCAGTCTATTTTCCTCACCTTTTATACCAATTTGTAAACAATTTAAAATATATATTTTTTTACAAGTCAACCATAAACAATACATAAATATACAAAAATATACCGTATGAACTTACTAGTTACAAATAGCAATAGTAGAACTGTCAGGGACTAATATGTGATTTTTCATTTTTCTCGATTATCTACTGGTTGATTCGATTCTTGATACGGTAATTCATTTCAAATTATCAGTCCTAAATACCTTATAACATTTTGTTTAATGCATATGATATCCTATTATCACTTTACGCAATTTCCCTAAATTTTGCAATTTATTCAATTTAGTCTCGAAAACTAAAACAAGCAGATCTTTCACATTTAAACCCAACTTTTCAATTTGATTTCAATATCATCCCTATACATCTCTCAAGCATATATATTTATAGAAATTTCATGCTAATTTTGACATATTTTCAATTTAGCCCCTAAATTAAAAACTAACAAATTTCACTTCACAAAATAGTCCTATTCCATATCAAAGCTTCAAACTCTAACACTTAACATCCAAAAAGCTGCAAAAACAACAATGGTAACTTTTAAAATCTTTGACAATTTTACAATTTAGCACCTGAGTTAGCTAGATTTAGCTACAATGATCTAAAAAATATAAAATTTACGAAAGACAGACTTAAAATCAACTTACATGCAAGGGCTGAATGGTTTGAGCATTCAACAATGGTGGTTTGGTTATTTTCCCTTTAGAATTTTTGGTGGAAGAGAAACAAAAGAAGATGATGACTATTTCATGCTTATTTTTATGTTTTATCATATTTACCTTAATAAAATAATATAGTTTGTAATACTTAATTCATTAAAATCAATTACTAATTGTCCACAAATATGGAAAAATGTCTATTTGACATATTAACCTTTTAAAAATTACTAATTAAACATTTTAGCTAATAAAATTCAATAGGGATTAACTCTTACAATTTTTATGATTTAGTCCTTGTACTCTAATTAACCATCCAATCATTAAAATTACCGAACCAGAATTTAATATAACTCTATTGTAGACTTGTAAATACTAATATTTAATATTTAATGACTCAATTATTGGAAAATGGGGTTTTAAATCCACTATTTTTTATACCAAGAAAATGGGCTGTTACAACTCCCCTTAATAAAATTTCATCCTCAAAATTTCTTACCTGAAAATAGGTTCGAATCTTGAGATTTCATCAGCTCTTCTATTTCCCACGTAACTTCTTTAATACTATGATGGTGTCACAGAACTTTCACTAACCATACTCTTCTTGTTACGAAGTTCTTTTACCTCTCGTGCTAAAATCTTTACCGACTCTTCTGAATACGATAGATCAAACTGTAATTCAATCTCATTGAGAGTAATTATATGAGAAGTGTCCGATCTATATCGTATTAGCATAAAAAATGGAAAAAATTATGAATCTTTTAAAGATTTAGAGGTACTGCCAGGCTATAATCTATTGGACCAATTCTCTCGATAATTTCATACAGCCCAATAAATCTCAGACTAAGTTTCCCTTTTTTACCAAACCGTAACAATTTGTTCCACGAGGATACTTTTATAAATACCTTGTTGCCAGTCTGAAATTCAATATCTTTTCTTTTTAGATCAACATATGATTTCTGACATTTTGAAGCTATTTTTAGACAATCTCGGATCATACGGACTTTGTCTTCATTTCTCTAATCAAGTTTGTCCTGACTAGCTTTATTTCGCTCAATTATAACTAGTATAATGAAGTTCTACAGTTATGTCCATATAAAGCTTCAAAATGTGCCATTTTAATACTGGACTAATAGTTGTTATTATAGGTGAACTTGATTAATGGTAGATATTTTTCCCAGCTCTATGAAACTTGATAACACATCATCATAACATGTCTTCCAGGATTTGAATTACGCGTCCTGATTGTCCGTCTATCTATGGATGGGAAGCTGTACTAAATTTAAGTTCAGTACCCAGGGCATCATATAGTTTACCCCAAAACTTGGAGGTAAATCTCGTATCTCAAACAAAAATAATGGATAGTGGCACACCATGTAGTCTGGCAATCTCGAAGATGTACAACTCAGCTAGTCTCTCGAGTGAGTAGCCAGTCTTGAAAGGAATAAAATGTGTTGATTTCATCAGACTGTCAATAATTACCCAAACATAATCTTGCTTTCTTAGTGTCAGAGGCAAACTCGATACGAAATCCATCGTAACTCATTCCTTTTTCCACTCTGGAATCATAACATGTTGTAAGAAACTTGACAGAACTTGATATTTGACTTTCACTTGTTGACATACTAAACACCTCGATACAAATTTTGAGATCTCACATTTTATTCCTGGGCACCAATACATTTTTTTCAAGTCATAAAACATTTTAGCACTACCCGAATGAATTAAGTAAGTACTACAATGAGCCTCAGATAGAATGTCTCGTTTCAATCCTGAATCATTCGTACACACATTCAATTTTGAAAATATAGACTATCGTCATTACCAACACTGAATTTAGTGGTCTGACCATTCTGGATCTATTCTAGTTTAACTAACAAAATTGGATCGTCTTTTTGCAGCTCTCAAATTTTCTTACGGAATAATGGTTTAGCCCTCAACTTGGCTAAAATGATACCTTCTTTTCCAAACTCAACTGGGCATTCATCGACCTCAACGCGAACAGAGAGTTAGGGCTTAAGGTATCGACTACAACATGAACTTTATTCGAATGATAGTCAATTACATGCTTGTTCAAAAGTAGGCATTAAACTCAAACCCAATATGATTTAAACTCGAATTAAAGCCCGAAACTCATAATTTCCCATAATAATCTCGTCCAAAAATTTTGCTCAGATAGCCTTTAGTAAAATGGTCATAACTTGAGCTTCTAGACTCGAAACTGAGTGATTCAAAGTGAATTTCAAAGCTAAGAGATAGATCTTCAAATTTTATGTAGACATCTCAGCCTAGAAATGCTTAGATCCATCCAAAATTCATCACAAGTGAATTGATCTTCCAAACTTGAGAATTGATAGCTTGGTTGAATTAACTTTAATAAATTTCACTCAATCTGTGCATGTATCAGTGTTGTTCATAGATGTGTGAAAAAAGTTAAATTTCCTCTGTGCACACCCACTACATTTTCCCCACAATAAAAATAGACTTCTAAAGATTGTTTCAAACTGCCTTAGGCAATTTGAAGATAATATAGTAAAGTTTCCTTGATATGTTTATATCCAAAGAAATAGAAAGTATAATTAAACTCTTAAAAAGGATTTCTCAATTAAATTTAAAGGACCAAAGTTTAGTCATAGCCGAAGACATCATAAAAAAGGTAAAGGACCAAAGTTTAGTCATAGTCTTATAAATATTTTGATATTATAGTCAATCAAATTTTTTAAAATTTTTCTTTGATGAATTTCGAACTAAGATAGTTAAAGTGCTTATTTGTGCAATGAAGGCATTTTCCTTTATATTAACTAACTTCATGAATAAAACTACGTTATAGTTCTATTGAGTTTCCATTGTAATGATAGTTGAAAACTTTAATTGGTGTTAATAAAAGTTTTCATCCATTGATAAATGGTTTACATTTTAATAGCGTAGTAAATGGCTTAAAAGATTTTTAAAGATAGATAATGACTAATGCCATAGTTTGAAATTATGGATCAATGTTTAAATATTATACTTAAATGATGTATTTTGTTAATTCTTGTCATTTCTTAGTATATGGTATATTTAGTGCTTGTGTGAGAACCACTGAGCTTCGAGGAAAGCTCATTGTGTGTAATGTTTACTTTCAGTGTGTAGGTAGTTGATTACTGATAAGGAAGAGTTATACTGAATTACGTCATTGTTCAAGGATTCATTTCCTTTTGTAATACTTATCCTACCTTGAAAATTAATAGTGACATATATAGGATGTTTATTAGTGTATATTTTGGAAACATGATTGATTCTGTATTAATGGGGCAATAATGGCCATTGGTTTTGGGTTTGTATCTATATTTGGCCTTGTTGCTCAAGACTCATATTTTGGTCCTGTAGTTATGGTGAGTGTTCATAGGTTTAAAGTTTAAGTATTTGACATTTTGGAATGGCTTGTTGCTTACCCTTTTCAAATGGTCATTATGGTAGAAATTGTGTAGATGTGTTGGTAGTGCTTGATGCTAAAGTTAGGTTCATAGGAAAATGGTTTAGGTTTGACCTTGAAATAAGACTTTGATGTGTATTTGTTTGTTTAAGATAAATGTTAGCAATTGATACTAGCTGAGCCCTTAAAAAGGGGCCATATAAGTTATAGGAACCTTATAAACAAAGTTAGAGCAGTATCTATGGCATTATAAGCCTTTCTTGCAAGCAAAAAAACCTTAAGATGGTCTTTCTTGTACTATTACTATAACACCCCTTACTCGGTTTGGCGACAGTCTTTTGGTTAGGTAGCGTTACATTTGATGCTTGGAGTTATGCTCGATAACTCTATTCAATTATGTACTTTTTTTATTCTGCCTTTTGTATCAATGGCATGTATATCACATATAAGCATCATTCCTATGCACATCACATAATTAAACATTAATTCTATCATACCTTAACTCGTTTATAAATAATATGCCAACCAATAAGTCCCTTATGGATATTTATCATTAAAACAAAGTCATTTAGGAATATTCAATAATACTGTCTAAAACATTCATTTAAAATTTACAGTTAACAAATAATACCTTTATAAGCATATTAAATGTTATGCAATTCAATTTCCTTAAGTATGGACAATTATAGAGCTCATTTTAGCAATAATTTTGGACATATGTTAAAATTGAGTTCGATCACTTAGCAAATATCATTAAATAATATTCTCACATATTTTTCAATGTTCAATGACAACTTTTAACATTCTATTAATACCCTATTAAATTTTCACGTTCTTAACTATTTATATTGAGTAACCAATGTCATGATCAATCCTTCAATTATCAAGACTTGACTTAACTTCTTTCAAACTTTATTTAGCAACAATGTTTCTTATAAATCATATTTCATTACATTTTCATACCTCACTTAGTTCTATATGTCATTGCCATGCCACCTTTAACGAACCTTATACTCTAACTTATCAATCGAATAATTTAATTATTCAAATCTAATTTCTTCTTTGTTATCAATGTTACTTTATTTCATTTATATGTTTCTCGTTTATGTCACATAAATCATGCTTCCTTACTAATCCCATTTTACACTAGTAATTTATGCATATACTTACAATCATTTTAATATTATTCAATACATGAACACACACTACAATAATAAAGATTTTTGGTGACGATATAATGGTGACAATAAAGAATTTTGTTAGAAATAGTTGATTATTTGTAAAATTTTTGTATGTGATTCATTAATACTTGGTTACTATTTTAACAATAGTTGTGATGGTTTAAATTGTATCACAAGCTTTTTAACAATAGTTGTGATGGTTTAAATTGTATCACAAGTATTTTAAGAATAGTTGTGATGGCTTAAATTGTATCGCTAGTAAATTGTCACTATAGATGTATAATTATTACCAAATCCATTAATCATTGCCAATTCTTCACTAAAGAAATGTTAAAAATCAATGTGAAGTTTTCTTTCCTTGGGGAATGATGTAATAGTGGCAACATCTATATTAGACACTATTATTAATTATTATTGTGATAAAATTTTTTGTCACTAGAAAATTTAGTTTTATAATCATGTTATTATGATGATTTAAATTATGTCACAAGTAAATTGTCATTATAAGTGTACACTTTTGACCAAAGCCATTTGCCATTGGCAATTTATCATTGATGAAATGCTGAAATTGCCTCCAAATTCTTTTTTTGTCTTCGAGAATGATGTGATAGTGACAACATATCTAATAATCACTAGTAATGTGACCATGAAAATTTTGTCACTATATAATTTTACTTTTTATAATGATGTCACATGTAACGATTTAAATTACCTCTCAAGTAAATCACAACTATAAGTGTATAAATGTGATAAAATCCATTTGACAGTTACTAATAAAATGCTCAAATTAGCGTTGAGTTTTTTCTAGGAAATGATGTAATAGTGACAACATTAAATATAGTAGCTATTATTATTCATTATTGTGATGCTAAAATCAATTTCACTATAGATTGTACTTTTAGTTACAAATATTTTGTCACCATTAAACATTACAATTTGATGTCAATTACATGTAATCCCAATTATGAGTGTCTTTGTTATGACAATGAAACAATTATGAAAATTATAATGATTAAAAACTAATTTGTCTTCTAACATAGTAAAGAAACTAATTTGTTACTCTTTATACGAGAAATCAATAAATTGTCATTTATAGCAATGATAATTTATATATGAACAAATTATTGTATTTTCAATATAAATTATTTTTGTAAAATTTTATTAATATTTAAAATATTGAGAACTCATCAAAGTATTCATAGAAAATTTCTAATTGAAATGTATAATAATTACACTATTTTCACCAGGGTAATTTAGTTGTATGATGTCTGTTAACACACTAAAATTATCTAAGTCACATTTGTTGGGGCCTTATTTGTTATTGTATCTGAAGTTTCTCCTCAAATTTGAACAGTTCCTTAAATGATATGTTCTGTATCCCTTGTTCGAGCAATAGTATGGACATGACTTTATGACAACTAAATGCAATATAAAGTTGGCATTTTTTCCTTTGATTTTCATGATGTGTTGCACTATCAGAAAATAATCCTCAAGCCATGTTTTATTATATCTTGTTTTTTGTTGATTGAAATTGGGAAGAGTATAAGGAGGATGGATCAAAATTCCATGTTAAAGCCTTATCCTTATCTGAAGCCTTATCCTTTTACTTGGTGACTAAGTTAGTTGTTTTTTCTTAGAGATGAAGGAAATTTATGGGATAATTATTAAAGATAGTTCAAGAGATAAATTTAAATTTTAACTAAGAGTTTTATCTGATCTTACTTGGAGAAGCTATCATTCTTGGAATATAAATAGGTTGAATTGTTGCATATGTGGGTGTTCTTGTTGGAATGCTTTTGACTGGTTATTTGTGTATCTTATACTTAGTGTTTTTCACACTATTTTGTTATGCTTTTCTTGGAGAGTAAAATTTGTTGTAAGTGAGGTTGTTTGAGGTGAGTAATTTGTAACAATTGCAAGTCACTGTTGCGGTTGCAATAGCTTCTTTGTGTAAAGGTAGATTGGGGTTTAGCCAATAGGTGATCCAAATGATTGTTGAATGAAATCTTTCTTTGAGTGAGGATTCAAAGAGTAAGATTGGCGAATCCTAACTTTGTTAACAAGTATCACATGTTGATATGTAATTTCAAACATTTGTCCAAACAGTAGTTGGGACATCAATTTGAGTAGAAATTAAATTGATGTGTGCTCTTTCAATTGGTATTAGAGCAAACTTTGAAAGTTGTTTGAAAGTGATTCTGTGTTTGGTTTGCTACTATAGAATCCATGAAGAAAGGTAGTTCAATTACTTGACCCCCGTTGCTATTTGGTACAAAAATGATGCATATTGGAAGGCTCGTAAAGGACTTTCATCATGTCTAGGAATAAAACTACTTAGGTAGCTATTGAAGAAATGTGGACTTTGTTGGGTTTGGTTCCTTAAGTGTAGTATATTAATTTGTAAACTAGTAATTTTTTCAAACAGATTGATTAATAGAATAATTCATGGATTACATTAATATACTTTGTATAATTTCCTCATGTGGTTTTTGCATGCAAAGCAAAATAGAAGCAAATATTATTTCACTGTTTGTGTAATATTTAAACTAATACTAAGTGATATTAAATGGTTTGATCGTAATATAGAAAGACAACTTATATTAGTAGATGACCCTAAACATGTCCTTAGTCTAATCGGAAATAAGCAAACCGATTGAAGACTGATATGTCGTCTATCAAGTCTAATTGGGGAGATTCTTTGTCTTAGGCATTGAAGTAAATGACTCCCAGAAGATAGAGAGATGTAACTGACTAGACTAATATTGTTCCCTATTCGACCCCAATTTAATTGTAAAGCTTACCTCTTTATTTATGCTTCTCTCACCTTTCTTATCTCTCCTAAGATTTAAAAGACACTGTTTGACATTGACGCATACAAAAATCTATCAAACACTAACAAATTATGAATCAAAAGATTTGCTTTTAAGCTCGAATTTGATTTTTCCTTTGAGATATTTTTTCTACATGTTTCATTCTTTCACTCACAATGCTTTTAACTCATATTATTTTATTTCTTAATTTTTCATTTAATTTCACTTAGAAAGAGTCTATATACACTATATCAAACAACCTATTCTCTTTTCTCTCAAGAACAAAATGAAGCCACCAAAATGTCTTTACCTACCCTCAATATCCATTGCTCGACGTCCATTTCATAATGCGTTTAATGATTAGGGATAGAGAAGGGTTGAGTTTTTAACTCAATTTAGGCTCAAGTCTTCAAAAATAAGGCCTATTAAGAAAGGGATATTGAAGGCTTGAATTATGGGAACTAGGGGTCAATAGCATAAAGGTAAGTCTTTCTGACTCTAGGCTATTCAAACAATGCCTTAGGTCCTTCCTGAAAAATTCTACAAGACACGTTTCCTATCATGCATACATTTATTTGAATGAACAAAAATAATTTCAAGCTTCATTTATCTACAAGTATCCACACAATTCATTTATCCTATGACACCATTTGCACATTTTTTATTACAAGTATTTGCCTCTAGTTTATTAAGCAAATTACTTATTGAACTAATTAGTTTATTCCTAAGAATACCAAATTATCTAACATTAGTCAAATTTTATATTCTCAGTAGTCCAAAACACTTATTCAATATCTACATCCTGTGACCTATTTCTTAATTCTAAGCCAAACACCATGCAAACACGAGAAAATCAAAGAAACAAAATAAACATTTTGTTGATAAATTTTGAAATTTTTGAAAAATTATCTTAAAAGTTAAAAACATGCAATTAAACACACAAGAATAAAGAAAACAAATAAAACTAAAATGATGTACATCCCCCACACTTAAACTACGCACCTCATTGTGTATTCGATAAAAAAATAAAAAGGTGAGTGGGCTTCCTTGAATGGCGTGATAGTTCGTGATCTTATGCTAGGGTCATCCACCTTCATGTTTTCACTTGGTATTGTAGTGTAGTCACTGAGGGAGTGGCTTCATAGAAAAACAAACAAAAACACACAAGAAAAGCAAAAGAAAATAATAAAAGAAAAGAAAAAATAACAAACAAGCAAGTCCAAATCCGTCCCCAAAAAAATAAATTCAATAGTTTATAGTTACATGCTACAGAAAAAAATAAAAGAAAAGTATGCAAAGGCATGCACTAGTCATCATCTCCAGATTGGGGCTTTGGTTTGGCCCTCTCATTTCCTTTGCTCTTCATGACTGGCCTCTTGTAGCACTGATGAATAGGTCGGCTGTTGAGGCTTCGGAAGACTACCCCTTTAGTGGAGGGGCATTGGGTGTAAACACTTTCCCGTAGTCATCTATATAAGGTGTGGGGGCTTCATTTTCTGTTTCCTCATTGTCTTCTTCTTCTTGTATTTCCTCTTCTTGCTCTTCTTCACCTCTTACGGATGCACCTTCGGGCCTGTCGGGCCACTTTAGGTTGACCAACCTGAATTTTGGTCTTGTAATCTAACATATGACTTTACTGTTTCGAGTAGTCGGGTGTTATAGCACACCTCATCTAGAACCTCGAGTTGCCATTGTCACACCCTCATTTGGTGAGCTAGTACTGTTCGAGGGACCACATGGTGAAGACAGCCTAAGCCGCGAGGCTTAGACGGGATAAGGTTGGTAACTTCGTGGCGAAGTACTTCATAAAAGTATGCCGATACAACGGGGTTCTACTTCGCGGATTGACGAGTTCTTTGTTGTGGCAAGAACCTTATTAGGCAGATTTTCTCGCTAAGAAGTTTGCCACCTATGTTTTTCTGTCGCTAATAATGTAAGTGTAGTAGTTAGTGGGACACGTTTTAGTCATTTAGCATCCTAGTAGAGGTAACATGTTAGGAAATAGGACACTTGGAGACTTCGTAAGATGTGAATAATTGTGAAAGCGTGTTATAATGATTACTGATTGAATTTAACCTTGAGTGGGATTTGGATATGAGTTATCTATAAATAGGATAACCTAGTAGTAGAGAGAAGACTTCTATTTCATCTTCTTTGCTAGTCTTTTTTATCATCGAAGAAAACCAGAACAATTATTCATCGTTAATGAATTTGCTGTCTATGAAGCTTATAAGAGCTTCTATCTTAAGCTGTTTGTTGGTAAACTCTTAAACCTTTTAAGTTTTACTAGATGGAAAGAAGTTGTTTTAGAGTGGTTTAGTAGGATTTTCGTTTGTACTAGATAGGGAGGATACTTCTATCCATAAAATATTTGCATGTCTATAGATTTATGTTATTTTATAAAGTTTTGGTTGTTTTTGATGCTTAAAAAATTCCTTTTATTATTTTAGCCAAAGAAACGAGAGAAGGTCCTAGTACTAAAGGGAAGGAACCCATAGAGTAGATAAAGCTCTAAGTACAAAATTCTGACGAGTTCCTTCGTACTTTAAGTCTGTTATCTATGCTATTTTGTTTAAAATTTTATAACTGTATAGCTAGGTAAGTCTTTGTCTTTTGGTTCTAATACTTGTGTCTCAGGAAATGTGTTTGAGGAGTCGATGCATGCAATGGTATAAACGGCTAAGAAGACAGAAAAGTTTGGTATGTCCATGGTTTAAATACTCCTTCGTTGTTGCACAAGCTCCGTATCCAGATTGGTGTAAGGAGGTAGCAGAGTGATGTTGCGTATGATAATGAAAAAAAGACACATGATAATATGTTTTGCCTTCAGTATGGCATTTTGGTGTAAACCATGACAGATGAAAACTCGGCCTTGCGGGGGAACACCTATGTGTTCTATTACAAGGAAGGATGTTGGGGTATGGAGGTTATGACTAGTAAATAGCTTTGATGAGTGGTATGAAGATACATGCAAAATGGTTTGTTGGAACTAGGATTAGAAGCTAGGACAAGGAAGGGAGTATGTGGGTAAAATGGTGCATGTGTGTAAAATAAGGATTGCACATTGCATGAAATATAAGTACTATATCTGACAGTTATATCCGGGTAGTCGAAAAAAGTGGCGTGCCTGCAGAGCATTTGTGCCCGTGTCTGTCATATGTGAGTTTCCAAAAATAGATGGTGTCCGTTAGTAGGCTAAGTTTGATAGTGGGATTATTCGCCAATGGATACTTCAGATAAAGAAGAATTGCATCCATCAAATATGGTGTGCTAGTTGTCAATTTGAGTCTAATCTCTTAATGTCTGATGGTATTTTCTTTTGTGGGATTTTATTTCTCGGGAATTCACTAAGTTTTCTTGAACTTACCTAGTTTCTTCTTATATCCAAGTTTTTAGGTTGAACGTCGTGATACTAGGGAATCAACCAGATTAATGGCCCATTTGTAAGCCTTCTTTGTTTTTCTTCGTGTGACATGTATTTGCTGGGGGAATTAGGATGATTCTTAGATGCCACCATTTGAAAGTTTGTAACTTGTATATTGAGAAATGGTATTTTCTATTTACGAATGTTTATTTGTAGCCTTGTTGGCTTATTATTAAACATGGTTTATAGTGTTATCAGATTAAAATAAGTTGAGTTTTTAAATTATTGTTCTAGAGATAACTCGATAGGAAATTTTATTCGAGCTAGTGAATATTTTCTAAGCTTCTAGAAAACACAATTTACTTGAGTTTTTAATCTTTTGGAGTAGCGTGGTACTATTTTTAATTTGCTTTCAACCATATATATATTTTCAAAATAAAGGGACACCACCAATTTGGAAAGTTGGTTTTAAAAAGGTATGGTTATTTCAATGATTTTGGCTCATGACACTCTATACCCGGATCTGAGGGTTGGGTCAGATGTGGGGTGTTACTATTTTTTTTTCTATCAGAGCTTCAAATTAGACAATTCTCAGAAACCATCGTTAGTTAGAAATCCAGCAATGCATTTTACATAAACCTGGTTTGGCCCCTCATAGTATTGCTAACTAAGTTTGTGTTTTGTACCAAAGGAAGAAAGAAGAATGTCGATAAATTCTAGGAATGTTAAAGGAGAGGAGATAGAAAGCAATGGCCTTCCATCAGTTAGCAATCTTGTGCCTTCTGCGAGACAGGGAGTGTTGGGGAATGGGCCATGCCATAAGAGAATGGTTTGATAGGTGCATTAGAGCTACACCAACCTCCTCCTATAGGCGATGTGATGAAATAGTGAGACTTGAGGAGACTATGAGGATGGGAAAATTTACACCAACAATGAAACCTAGAACTCCAGTCCCAGTTGTAATATTGTCAAAAAGGGACCCTGTAGACGCCATTCATAAGTGAGGTGCAAATACTTCAGAGGTAGTAAAGTAGAAGATCCAATTGTGATAGAAAATTGGCTTTCCCGAGTCTGTCCAGTAATAGAGGAGCTGCAGTGCTCCCCAATCAAGAGTTTGGGATACGCCATCTCCCTGGTTAAAGATGAAGCGTATCAATGGTGAACCACTGTATCCAACATGGTTCCTAGAGAGCAAGTAAGCTATGATTCTTCCTAATAAAGTTTCGAGAGAAATTCATCAATAGAGTCTTCGTCGAGTAGATGAAAAAATAATTTTTGAAGCTCAAGGAAGAAAGTATGACAATATTTGAATACCAGAACGAGTTTACCAAGTTAAGTAAGTACGCCAAGGACTTGGTTCTAGACGAAGAAGGCCTGTGTATTAGGTTCGAAGGAGGATTGAATGAGGAACTTAGGGTGTTGTTGTCTGCCTTTTAGATAAGGGATTTTGTTGCACTTTCAGCGAGGAATCAAAGAATGGAGGTAGCCATTCAAGAGAGAAATAAGGTCTGGGGTAGGGAACAGAGCAAGCGCGGAGCTACCTGCACGATTTCTAACACTAGGTTTGAAAGACATAGAGACATAAAAGGTTACGTTGCTGTTCCAGCGCGGGAGTCATAGACTGCGGGTTTCCAACGAGAGCGAAAGGGGTGCCAAGACACTTCCATAGCCAACACGAAGGATCCGAATAATGAAGGTTCCTATTTATAATAATTGTGGGAAAAATCATACTGGTAACTGCTGGAGGCTACCGGGGATTGTTAGAACTGTGGAACCGAAGTACACTACAAGAAGGATTGATCATGAGAAGAGGAGGAAATAAAATTAAGCCTGACCTGAAAGCCTCAACTAGAGCTTATTTCATGTAGGCAAAGGAGGACGTTGCATCCCTCGACGCTATTACGAGTAAATTCTCTTATTTGAAACTAGAAAACATGCACTAATAGACCCTGGGTCTACTCATTCTTAAATTTGTGATAAGTTTATGGTTTGGAGGAGCCTTAGAGTTGTCCCCATTGAGGTTAGTATGATAGCCACTAATCCATTAGGCTAGAGTACTGTAATAAATAGGGTGGTAAATGACTATTTACTTATTTTTGGTGGACTTAATGCTTTTGGGTTTCTATAAATTTGATGCCATACTGGGATTAGATTGATTGGCGAGACATAGCACAATAGTTGGGTGCAAGTGCAGAGGGGTATGGTTACTATCCGTCGATGGCAATAAGGTGTTCGTTTCAGGGGTGAAGCGGGATATTAGAAACAATTTAGTGGCAACCGTTACAACTTAGAAAATGATTACAAAGGGAAGAGATTCTTACTTGGTGTATATCTTAGAATCTAATATGGTAAGGGAAGACTTTGACAAATACCAGTTGTAAATAAATTTCCATATGTTTTTCTAGAAGAACTACCGGGTATTCTGCCAAATAGAGACGTGGAGTTCTTTATTAATGTGACTTCGAGGACTGCTCCTATATCAAGTGCGCTGTATAGAATGGCTCTAGTAGAGCTGAAGGAGCTGAAAGCTCAACTATAAGAACTGTTAGATAAGGGTTTTATCAGACCAGGTGCTTCGTCTTAGGGTGTGCCAATATTATTTGTTAAGAAGAAGTATGATACCTTCCGATTGTGTATTGATTATAGGCAAGTGAACAAGGTGACCATTAAGAATAAGTTTTCGCTGCCCAGGATTGAGGACTTGTTTGATCAACTAAGTCGAACTAGAGTATTTTCAAAGAATAATTTACGGTTGGGGTATTATCAGTTTTAGATTAAAAAAGATGATATTCCTAAGATTGCATTTTGCACTTGTTACGGGCATTATGAATTTCTGGTGATGCCTTTTGGTTTGACGAATACTCCAATAGTGTTCATGGGTTTGATGATAGAGTATTCCAACCTTACCTCGATCATTGTGTGGTTTTCCTCATTGATGATATTTTGTTTTACTCGAAGAGTGAGGTAGAGCACAAAGAACACTTGTGGATAGTTTTGAATGTTCTTTGAGAAAACAAACTATTTGCCAAGTTCAATGAGTTTGGTTTTGGCCAAAGGAAGTTCACTTCTTTGGCCATGTTATCTCCACGGATGAGATTAAGGTAGATTTTGAAAAAATTCGAGTTGCACTAAAATGGAATCCACCAGAGAGTGTTACAGAGGTACGCAGTTTCCTTGGTTTGACGAGGTACAACAGAAGGTTTTCCCAAGGGTTCTCCATGATTGTGAAACCATTGAAGCAGTTGTTAAAGAAAGATGAGAAGTTTTACTAGTCTGAAGAATGTGAACACAGTTTTTATAAGATGAAGAAACCACTAACCAAAGCCCTAATGTTGAATCAACCAGAATAAAAAATAGAATACGCGGTGTTCACGAATGCATATTTGAATAGGTTAGAGCGTGTGCTCATTCAGAATGGAAAGGTGACTACTTATGCGCCATGCTAGTTCAAGCCCCATGAGAAGAATTACCCAACTCATGATTTGTGTCACGCCCCAATCTGGGGGTAAAATTTTTTGGAAGAATTGTTGTTTTGAAAATTTATTTACTGTTGTTTGGGCCATTGTCTGTAGTCTAGTTTATGTAGTGCTTTTGGAAACTCAAGGGTTGATAAAAAGCTTGAAGTGGAGTAGTTGGTTAAGAGACTTTTAATGCATAAAGGGCTCGTGAGTTTGATTCCCATTAGTGCTGCATATTTTATTAATACCTTTCTTTTCCTTCTGTCCAACTTGTACTTGCCCTGAATGTTAACTAATTGGAAATAAGTTTGGATGTAAGTGAGTTACTAGCCTAGTGATTAAGTGTTATTGAAATCATTCCTGTGACTTGAGTTTGATTCTACTTGCTCGCAAATTCTTTTTTAAAGCCTGTGCCGTCCACCGCTAGCAATTTTTCAGATTTTAGTTTGACTCAAATACTATAAAATCTAATTAACTTGAATATTCAAAGAATTTATCTGAATTATCAAAAGTCCATTAGTTTTTTAAAATATTAAACTAAATTTATGTTGATTTTTTCATCTTTTTCCTCTTCTTTCCCATATTTCTATCCCCTTCCCTTTTATTTTCTCTCAATATTCCTTCATTTTCTCCTTTTTTCTTCCCTTATTTCTCTTCACCCTTATGCCGCCCCTTTTTTTATTCTTCTTATTCTTTTATTCTTGTCGAATTACAGATTATTCTGGCTAAATTCATCTGTACTGCTTCGATTTTTACTTGGTGCTTCAAATTTGTCGTTTCGGTTGAATAAATAGTTTTTCTTTTGATCAAAATCTTATCTTGTTTCCTTCTTCCTTTATTTTCTGATTTGTCTAAAAGTTATTGGTGGCATAGCCGAATGTTCTATACTAACTTTTGAGTGTTATTTTGATTGAAGGACCTAATCCAAACGTCATGGATCAACAGTGACATCGAGACTCATTCGTGTCTTTGTTCTATATCGAAATATAGTAAGTGATTAAAAATTGAATCCGATTTGACACTGTTAGTCCTTGTTCTGGCCGAACCTTATAGGGGTTTCTAAAGGCTGGTTTTAATTAAGTTTCATTCATGTTGTGTACAGATCCGATCTAGAGCTGTCTAGATCTAAGTTGTAGAAGTTGCGATTATGTTAGTGCATCAGATTGACATAAATTAGGTGTGGGTCTAACATTTGTGTGTATTAGTGTTTAAAAAATGGTATATTTTATGCATGTGATTAATTATTCTACTCGAATTCATCGATATTGCTTAGATTTTTCATTGGTTCTTCGAATCTGTTGTTCTAGTAGAGTAAGTAATTTTTCTTTCGATCAGATCTGATCTCGGTTCCTTCTCCCTTGATTTTTTGCTTTGGGCAAATGTTACTGGTGGCATAGTCAAATATTCTTTACTAGCTTTTGATTGTTATTTTGATTGAAGGACCTAATCCGAACGTCATGGATCAACAGTGACATCTAAACTCATTTGTGTCTTTGGTATAAATAGAGATAGAGTAAGTAAGTGACGAAATATTGAATTCGATTTGACACTGTTAATCCTTGTTCTGGTCAAACCTTATAGGGGTTTCTAATGGCTGGTTTTAATTGAGTTTCATTCATGTTGTGTACAAATCCGGTCTAGAGCTGTCTAGATCTAAGTTGTAGAAGTTGCAATTGCGTTAGTGTATCGTATTCACATAAATTAGGTGTGGGTTTGACCTTTTTGTGTATTAGTGTTTAAAAAATGGTATATTTTATACATGTGATTAATTATTCTAGCTGAATTCATCTGTACTGCTTGGATTTTTGATTGGTTCTTCGAATCTGTCGTTCATGTGGAGTAAGTAGTTTTTCTTTCAATCAGATCTTATCTCGTTTCCTTCTTCCTTTCTTTTCTACTTTGGTTGAATGTTACTGGTGGCATAGTCAAATATTCTATACTAACTTTTGAGTGTTATTTTGATTGAAGGACCTAATCCGAATGTCATGGATCAGTAGTGACATCAAAACTCATTCATGTCTTCGTTATATATCAAAATACAGTAAGTAAGTGATCAAAAATTGAATTTGATTTGACATTGTTAATTCTTGTTCTGTTCGAACCTTATAGGGGTTTCTAAAGGCTTGTTTTAATCGAGTTTCATTCATGTTGTGTACAAATCTGGTCTAGAGCTGTCTATATTTAAGTTATAGAAGTTGCGATGACGTTAGTACATCAGATTCATGTAAATAAGGTGTGGATTTAACCTTTTGTGTGTATTAGTGTTTAAGAAATGGTATATTTTATGCATGTGATTAATTTTTCATACTGATTTTGGACCTTGCCGAATGGCATTGTGACAGTTAAGAGGTATACCAAGATTGGTAAGTAATAAGAGGCAATCATCGAACAGTTAAGAGGTATACCAAGATTGGTAAAATTGAATTTGATTTGACATTGTTAATCCTTGTTCTGTTTGAACCTTATAGGTGTTTCTAAAGGCTAGTTTTAATCGAGTTTCATTCATGTTGTGTACAGATCTGGTCTAGAGCTGTCTAGATTTAAGTTGTAGAAGTTGCGATGATTTTAGTGCATCAGATTCATGTAAATAAGGTGTGGGTCTAACCTTTTGTGTGTATTAGTGTTTAAGAAATGGTATATTTTATGCATGTGATTAATTGTGCATACTGATTTTGGACCTTGCCAAACGGCCTTGTGACAGTTAAGAGGTATACCAAGATTGGTAAGTAATAAGAGGCAATCGTCGAATGTTAGGGCCTAAATTTATGACTAATTGTGTGATATTTGAGTTGTATAATGTGTAGCTGGTCTGCCATGATAAACTAATCCAGACGTACCAGCTTCTAAAGTGTGAATACTGCAATTAAAGATATCGAAAGCCATGATTTATTAAATGTTTTGTAGATTTACTCAACTTATCAACTTTTTGGAAAATGAGGAACATGAAACAAACCCTAGGCCTGACAACCCCAGGAAGTCATCAAGGTGAGAATTAACCCAAAACTGGTATTGACCATCCGTGAAAACCTTTACCCCAAGCCAGTCTGGACTGTAAAGTCGGAAGATAAATAGTCTTTGTTGACTCTTTATGTTAGTGAAAGATCGGAAGATCCTACTAGGGTAGCGACTAGTTGATTGACGAAGAACCTGAAACTACAGTTGGTATGGATTACCGAAGCGAGCTAATCACCCATAATCAAGATTTGATTTATTCTACTCTTCTATGTCTTAAATTTTATTTTTTGTTATTTTATTTTATCATTATAGAATCCTTAAAAACCCTTTTATTATGTTCTCGTACTATAATTGATTTAGAGTACTAATTAGATCTTTTTGTGTTTAGGTTAGAATTGATCTAGCACTCACCTCCCTTGGGTACGATCCTCGGAGAACTCACCTACTTCATTGTAAAACTATATTACAACTAGACCCGTATACGTATAGATATTGCCTCGTATTTCTATATTTTATTGTAGTATTCACACTCTGGACGTTAGTACGTTTGGAGGCGATCAAGATGTTGGTGCCGTTTCTAGGGATTGTGACGGTCATAATTGTTATTGAATCAATTGCTTACAAATAATATTAGTCAAAAGACGAACGAGTTAGATAGAGTGCTAATTTTATTAATTTATTATTTCAGCTTAATTTTCATTTTTCATAATTTTTATTATTTTATTGTTTCTCTCGCTGATTAAGAAAATTTAATCATGAGTGCAATTAATAATGATTAATGTAACATCCTGAATTTTGGGCCTAGAAGAAATAGGTTTTGAACAAGGGAACAGTTAGAAGACTGCATATAAATATTTAGTTGTGCAAGGAAGTGACATAAATGAATGTCTACTTCAGTGGTTAAGTGATTTAGTGGTGTTTGAAAGTGTCTGAGAAGTCAGGGGTTCAAGTTTTAGCTTTTGCAAAATTTTTAGTTTTTCTCTTAATTGAATCTGGACACTGGCATATAGGCCTTATAAATAATAGTGTTTGTTTTATGATACAAAAAGAGCTTGTGGTCTAGTGGCAAGGTGGTGTGTTGTGTAACTGTGAGGTCTAACGTTCAAGTCCTAGGTTGCGCATGGGAGTATTATTTTGCTGCTTGAGCTGGGTAGGTGGTGGAGTTGGAATAGAACACTACTAAATAGAGTTCGAACTGGTCATAGTGGGAGTTGAGGAGAAATAGGTGGAGTGACTCAAGGAGGGGATAAAGGGAGAGGTTTGGGGAAGAAATCAAGGAATTTGATTTGGGAGGGTAGTTGTGCCAAATTTGATCATTTATCACTTAAGGTATTCGGTTTTGGTTTATTTTTGGAGTTTCTTTCTTAGTCTGCTTCGATTTCTGTGAGTTTTAGGTTTTACGTTTTAGTTTTGGTGCTGAATTTTGCCAAGTACTGGAAGTTACTCTCGGGTTTGCTCATTTATTTCATTTTCTTCTCTTTACTTTTCTTTTTTCCTTTTTGTTTGTTGGGGCCGAATCCCTTTTCTCTTCTCTTCTCTTCTCCGCCGGGCCGAATCACTTTTCTCTCCTCTTCTTTTTCTTTGGCCGAATGTCTTTCTCACTCTGTCTTTAATTTCCATCTTTTATTATTTTCTTTGTGATCGAGATCTATTTCTTTTCCCTTATTGATTGTGGTTCAGCTGATTTTCGCCATTACATTCTTTGACAATTCGAATCCCTTTAGGAGGGAAGGAATATTCAAGTGTTTCCAAGTCGTCGAAATCTTCCTCTCCTCTCTCGATTTAAGGCAAGTATGTGGGCTAGCATTCTTGGTGTAGGCCGAATGCTCGCTGTATTTCTGTAAGTTATCATGATTAAACAAGTTTGTTTAATAAATCCAATTCCAATGCAGATATCTGTCAAGAAGATTTTTGTCAACCTTCGTCAGTGGTATAAGTGGGCTAAGCCAAGCCATTTTTATTAGTCGAGATTTTGGGTGTTCGTGGGTCTAGATGCATCTTCACAATTAGGTGTGTAATCACCCACTACAACCGTAGATCGGTGAAAAGCCGAAAAGTCGATAACACGGTGTTTGAGTCCATACGAGCGTACGATCGCTTGAGTGGTAAGCCCAACATGTGAATTATGGGAAATTGACCGAATTACCCCCGTAGGATAAAATGACCGAATTACTCTTGAAGGGTAAAATAACCGAAATACCCTTAATGGGTAAAATGACCGAATTACCCCCGAAGGGTAAAATGATTGAAATACCCTTGAAGGGTAAAATGATCGAATTACCCCCGAAGGGTAAAATGATCGGATTACCCCAAAAGGTTAAAATGACTGAATCACTCACAAAGGGTAAAATGACCGAATTACCTCCGAAGGGTAAAATGATTAAAATACTCCCGAAGGATAAAATGATCGAAATACCCCCAAAAGGTAAGATCACCGAAATACCCTCGAAGGGTAAAATGACTGAAATCCCTCGAAGAGTAAAATGATCGAAATACCCCCAAAGGGTGAAATAACCGAAATACCCCCAAGGGGGAAATGAATGAAATACCCCCACAGGGAAAAATGACCGAATTACCCCCATAGGGTAAAATGACTGAAATACCTCGAAGGGTAATATGACCGAAATACCCTTGAAGGGTAAAATGATCAAAATACCCTCGAAGGGTAAAATGATCGAAATACCCTCGAAGGTAAAATAATTGAAATACCTTGAAGGGTAAAATGACTGAAATACCTAGGAGATGAAATGACTGTTATGGCCTTATGATATGTATGGCTATGATTAAGCATAACATTTTGCATACACGTATGATATTATGTGACGACATATTGCATGGGGTTGGGTTGTTATATTTGGAAGAAGTGTACTGTACTGATAAGGTTACACGGGTCGCCCAAGACGACTGTGGACCTACTGGTGGCTTTGCCACGTATACTGTTACTGGCAGCTTTGCTGTGATTCTAGCAGTTTTACTGCGATATTGGTGTGTTGGCCAGGTGGGTCGATTTTATCCCCCACGGTGTGTTGGTGGTACGGAGTAGTGTGTTGGCTGGATTGGGATGGGTTGCATTTTCTTTACTGTAATGTTACTGTATTACGCTAAGGTCCACACTGATACTGTGTTGGGCTAAGGCCCAGACTGCTATTGAATTGGGCTAAGGCCCTCATTGTACTGTCACTAAATAGGGCCCAGGCCCAGACCACTACTGTATGTTGTTTACTGTTTAACTGATAGAGGATTACACACTGAGTTTCGTAAACTCACCTTATCCTCTTAACTGTGTAGGTAATCCTCAGTCTTAGGCGATTCGGTGCTGCAAGGGACTTAGAGGTGGCCACACAACTGCTGCTGTTCACGCTTGTTTTTATTCTACTTTAAATTATAAGTTGGGTTTTGTTTTGTAATAAGGCCTTTAATTTGGTTTTAAATTTTTAATTGGGCTTTTACTTACATATTTTATACTGCTACTTAGGTAAAAATGAATTTTCAAAATAATTACTATTTTTAAAGATACGGACTTTAAACGTTAGAGTTTTCAATTGCTTCCGCGTTTAAAATCAACTTAATATAACAATAGCAGTTAACAAGGCAAACATTTGGTTAGATGTTCTATTAAACTTTAATAAAGAGGTTACCAAACTTAAGAAACGAGTTTTATCAACAAGTCTAAATTTTCAGAAGACACTTCGATGTGACACGCCAGATTCGACCATAACTCTTAGGTCAAGTCTGGGGTGTTACAATTACAGTTGGTATGAAGGCAAGATATGGGATAATTTATATTATGACGTGGAATTAAGTTGGTCGATGGAGATTCGATGGATTAATAGATTTTTTATAGCGAATATGGAAAAGAAAGGTATTCATATGAACCTCTGTATGAGTTAGATGATAAAAGGATTGATATGCCTGAATATCCAATAGAGTCTCTTTCTAATCCACCAGAGATATTGTCATGTGGAACAATTAAGCCTGACAAACCTTTAGCAAGTGTAAATTTGATTACTACGATAGTGGGTCTAAGTTAGATGAGTCATCCTTTTGGTATGATGAGTGGCACAGTAATGAAGGACAAATTAGGTTGAATGGAGCTTCGACAAACCGGTGGAGTGATAACAATGAATACAATATGTCTAAAAATCTGGACGAGTTACCTTACGATGCGTATGAGAGTTATGACCATAAAGGGAAAATCAAGTATCCAGAGGAAACCGTATGTGAGCCGAATAAACATTCATCTAAGTGTGATTATATCTACCAAGCTAATAATGAAACATCCAACATTTTATTAAGAATGTCAGATAAGATGACACAAATGATGGCAATGCTTCGAGAGATATCAGAGGCATTACCTCCACGAGAAGAGGTCGTACATGATGTTCTCAACTCTGACCATGATGACCACTGCCTTACCAACAGTTGTCCAGACTTAGATGATGGAAATCAACAAGAGTTTGGAATTAGGGACTGTGTTGATGAACTAAACATACTCGAAGGTGTCCCCGATCTAATTAACGTAGAAACAAATATAACAATAGATGTAGCTGCTGACGTAAAATTAGAAGTAACCACTAACATGGAGCATAAACCGATTCTGAATGAAAGTGTAGATGAGCCAATTCAATTTTTGGCCATAGTAGAGAAGGTTTCAGTCGAAGAGATCGATGAGTTTGACTCATTCTCATTTGACAAGGGTAAGAAAATTAGAGTGACCAAAACTTCATGTGACATTGAGAGAAGGAAGCTTGAGTCAATAATTCCCCAAAAAATGATTTGGGGTTGGCTCGGATTTGGTACCAAATGGCTTGTAATATAGAAGTCGTGTTAGTCGAAGATAAGGCAATATTATTGGAATATACCAAAATAGATGGTTCATATAAATCGATAGAGGAACAAACGTCAGATCAAAGTGTCGAGAATCAGATGGAAGTTCTTCCATGGTGGCGACACAGATTGTCTCGATTTTTAAAGAACTTCTATTTGCTGCTTCAAATTTTGATATTATTATTATTAATTTTAGTTGTGTTAGGTTTTTTTTCCATAGCAGGTGTAGATATCATGGAGTGATAGAACTGAAAAAAATTGAAGAAGCCAGAAACTGGGTCAATGTCACGACATCGCACCTTAATGTCGTGACATCCTAGATAAAACACAACCTCACAACATTGAAGGGCCAAGTTCATCTGAGACGTTCTGTCACCCATTATTAACACTTATCATTTTTCCTCTTTTTATCGTAGTATATTTTTAGGTACTCTTTTCATCTGCATGGAGCATACAAATTCTGAAATTATCATAACAAGAAGGATCCAACCTACTCAGGGAAGTTTTCTTATTTGCACTTTAATTATTTTTCGTTAAGGCCAATGCATTTTCTAAAGTGTGAGGGGAAGGGCACATGATTAGTTTGTGTGTTTTTTTTTTACTTTTTTTGTTAATTATTTATTTACTTTTAAAAAATATTATTATTGTTGCATGGTGCTTGGATTATATTAATACTATGAATAGTGGTTGAAGATAATAAAACATGTCATGGTTCTTGTCAAGCATAAAATTTTTTATTGCTATAAGATAATTTGATTATTTTTTATGAGAATTGATTAGGTTACTTAGTTAAATTGCATAATATATTAGAAGTACCTAAGTAAGAATTTTTATGATGCCATATGAGATAAAAGTCTTTTAGATAGTCGTAGAGACACGAATGCTTGAGTTGATTATTATTCATTCAGTTTAATTGGAAGTATGAAAGAAATTGTGTATGGTGGGATGCTTAGGGATGACCTAAGGTATTGTTTGAATAGCTAGTTCTCAAATGACCATACCTTAATGCTATGAATCCCTAGTCTCCTTAATTGAGCCTAATAACTCCTTTTTGATGAACCAAAAAAGTTGAAACCCAAAGACCACACATAAATTGAAAACTTGAACTCCTTCCTATCCTTTGTCCTTTAATACATTACGAAATACATGTTAGACCATAGATATTGAGGGTTTAGGTAGATACATCATAGTGGTTTCCAAAAAAGAAAAGCGAAAAAAGAAGATACAATGTAATACAATGATTATAGGTCGGGCACAAATGTGTGACAAGGAAGAATCGATAAAAAGTCAAAAGTAAAAATGAGAAGAAAAGTGCAAAATAGAAACACTGTGAGTGATAAATGAGTAAAAAGTCAAAATGACAAAACAAAGAGTCACAAAAGTAAGAAAACTCAGTCATTAAGAAAACTCAGTCATTAGAGCCCCAACACTTATTAAGTCGCTAGTATTATATTGTATCTTCCTAATGGAGAGATAAGGTAGGTGAGAGAGGGAGACAAAAGGCGGTGAGTTTGGATGGGACGTTAAGGGGGAAGAGAGGGAACAATGTCATGTGCCTAACTATTTCAAGTGTTTGAATCGTTTTGAGCCATAGAAGACCAATGTGACTTAAGCGTTCTCTGTGCATAATCTTCTAGAATTGTTAACAATTTTACTTAATGAATGTTTTTGATTCATATGATTGTGTCTACTACATATTTGTTTGATTTATGTTAATGGTGATTTTGTTAAACATTTGGTCATGGGAATTATTTCTAATTTGTTAGTAATGTAACTCTATAAACTAATACTGATTTACTTTAAAAATTTTCTTGGCACCGAACTATCAAGACTAAGATACATTTGAAATAAGATGAAGTTACACGGCCTGGCACAGGGCGTGTGAGGTTACTTCGAAGGGTACATTGCCTAGCACACGGGCGTGTGGCTTGGCCGTGTGACCAAGTCAGAGAGTTACACGGGCACGACTATGGCCTGGGACACGGCTGTGTGTCCCTATTTTGAATGCCCACACGGCCTGAGACACGGGCATGTCTCCTGAACGTGTAAGTCACAGGGCCTAGCCACACGGTCGTCTGGCCCCTGCATCTTTGAAATTTTTAAACATTTTTTGAAAAATTCTTTGAGTTTCTAATTTAGTCTCGACTTGTTTCTAATGCATATTTAGGGCCTTGAGGGCTCGTATAAAGGACAATATATATGATTTGATCTGTAAACTCCAGTAATGCTTCGTAACCCTGTTTTGGCGATGAATATGGGTCAGGAGTGTTACATTTATTGGTATCAGAACTACAGTTTAGTCGATTCTCGGACTGAACGTAGCGTGTACAAGTCTAGCTATACATGCCTTTATATAAGCTATGACATCCAATCGAGCTGATTCTGATGAAGTAGAGAGTAATGCTCAAGCCTCCATTCACGGAGTAGCTTCAAGCAGTTCGAGGCCCGTATCTGAGGGCCGGGGAGGAGAAGATAAGGAAGCATTCTTCCAGATGATGAATTAATGGTTCACCGAGTTTGTATGGATGAACCCGGTTGCTCAACAACCTCCACCCTCATGTTCCCCAATCGATTCCTATTATTCCTTAAGGTATGAAACGAATCCGAGTTAGTAAGCCGTTTGTTGATAAGATACATAAGTACGGGGTTGAAGAATTCTGAGCTACAACTGAGGATGATCCCGATAGAGCTGAATTCTGGTTAGAGAATACGATCAAGGTTTTTGATGAGCTATCTTTTACACCAGCTGAATGTGTTAAATGTGCGGTATTGTTACTAAAATATTCAGCGCATCAATGGTCGAATACGTTGATTTCAATTGTGTCAAGAGAGTGGATTACCTGTGAATTTCTCCAAATCGAGTTCCGAAAGAAATATATCAATCAGAGGTTTCTGGATCAGAAATGTAAAGAATTTCTAGAGCTCAAACAGGGCCGTCTGACTGCATCAGAATACAAGTGGGAATTTGTTAGATTGAACAAAAATGCTCAGAAATGTATTTTGAGTAAGACTGTTATGTGTAAAATATTCGAAGATGGATTAAACGAAGACATAAAGCTTTTAGTTGGAATTCTTGTGTTGAAATAATTCATTGTACTGGTTGACCGGGAATATAGGGCCGAAGAACTGAGTAAAGAGAAAAGACGTGCAAATTTTGAAGCTAGAGACTCGAGAAAGAGATAGAATGGGTAGTCCTATCAGTCAATATCAAAGAAACCAAAAGAACATCACCATCGTGCTACTGCTTTTGTGGGATATTCTAGTAGAGACTGAGGTACCCAACGATCCAATCTTAAACCTCATGCTACATCTGTAGCGAGTGTAAGTAGTGTCAGAGATGCCAGAACCAAGTGTAAGCACTGTAATAGACCACATTATGGTGAGTGTCGAGTGAAGAGCGGAGCGTGTTTCAGGTGTGGTTCTTTAGACCACTATCTTAGAGATTGTCCAGAGAAATTGAGACAGAGAAAGCTCAGACCACGAGGCTAAGCAATACTGCTGCGAGAGGTAGACCACTTAATCCCGAAAGTGTGAGTGGTAGCCGTGATGTGATGAAAAACTCTGCTATGAGATCCGAGGCATGAGCACCAGCTAGGGCTTATGCTATTCGCGCACACGAGGATACTTCTGCGCCAGATGTTATTACTGGTACTTTCTCTATTTATAATACTGATGTAACTGCTTTGATTGATCCGGGATCAACCCATTCATATGTTTGCACGAATTTAATGTCTAGTAAAAATTTACCTATTGAGTCCATTGAATTCGTGATTAAAGTATCGAACCCCCTAGGTTAGTATGTGCTAGTTGATAAAGTTTACAAGAATTATCTTTTGATGACTTGGAGTTACAGTTTTCTGACTGATTTGATGCTGTTATCGTTTGATGAATTTGATGTGCTTCTGGGTAAGGATTGGCTGACTCTACATGATGCTATT
This sequence comes from Gossypium raimondii, assembly GCF_025698545.1. Taxonomy (NCBI): domain Eukaryota; kingdom Viridiplantae; phylum Streptophyta; class Magnoliopsida; order Malvales; family Malvaceae; genus Gossypium; species Gossypium raimondii. Next base: position 27,998,651 of record NC_068570.1, on the reverse strand, counting down.
GTAAATTGTAGATGAAAGCTTATCGTATTAAAATGTCAAAACAGTTAGACGCTTTATATTGAATCAGATAATCCAAGTGGGTTGCCTATTGTGATATCAGCTATGTAAGGGTAGAAACATGTGAGAAAAGGTTACAATGCTTATCTTGCTTATGTTCTAGATTCTAAAGTTTCTAAATCAAAGCTTGAAATAGTGCTAGTGGTTTGTGAGTATCCCGATGTGTTTCCAGAGGAGTTACCTGGATTACCGCTGGTCAAAGAGGTTGAGTTTGCTATAAAACTTGTACCAAGAAGATCTCCGATATCGATAGAACCTTACAGAATGGCTCCTACCGAGTTAAAAGACTTGGAAGAATAGTTGCAAGAGTTGATAGATAGGGGTTTTGCTCGACCTAGCTTTTCACCTTGGGGTGCACCAGTTCTGTTTCTTAAGAAAAAGGACGGATCAATGAGATTGCGTATAGAATACCGTCATCTCAACAAAGTTACAATCAAGAATAAATACACACTGCCTCGTATTGACAGTCTATTTGATTAGTTGAAAGGTGCCACAATATTTTCGAAGATTGATCTTCGTTCTGGCTACTATTACGAGTGAAAGATTCGATTATGTCGAAAATTGCATTCAGAACTAGATACGAACATTATGAATTTCTTGTGATGCCATTTGGTTTAACTAATGCACCTGCAGTATTTATGGATTTGATTAATAGAATCTTTAGACCGTATCTAGAAAAATTTGTTTTGGTATTTATTGATGACATTCCGATCTATTCTCGAGACGAGTCCAAACATGCTGAACATTTGAGAATTCTTTTGCAAACTTTATGAGATAAAAAATTGTTCGCTAAATTTAGCAAATATGAGTTCTGGCTCTAAGAAGTCAGTTTTCTAGGACATATAATGTTGGCTGAAGGCATCAGAGTTGATCTGAGTAAAATTTTCACAGTTTTTGATTGGAAACCACTGAAAAATGTATCTGAAGTTAGAAGTTTTCTCGGATTTGCTGGTTATTACCAAATATTTTTTAAAGTGCTCTCAATGATAGTTACATCGGTGATGCAGTTATTATAGAAAGATGTGAAGTTTAAATGGTCTGATAAATATCAACAAAGTTTCAATCAGTTGAAAGCACTATTAACCGAAGCACCAGTTCTAGTTCAGCTTGAATCGGGTAAAAAATTTATGATTTTTAGCGATGCATCTTCAAATGGTTTAGGTTGTATTTTTATGCAAGAAGGAAAAGTAATAGCTTATGCTTCCAAACAGTTAAATCCGCACGAAAAGAACTATCCGACACATGACTTAGAGTTGGCAACTATTGTGTTTTCATTGAAAATTTGGTGACATCATTTGTTCGGTGAAAAATGTCACATATTTACCGATCACAAGAGTTTAAAGTATTTAATGTCGCAGAAATATCTAAATCTAATACAACACAGATGCCTCGAACTGTTGAAAGATTATGAATTGATCATATATTATCATCTGGGAAAAACAAATGTAGTTGCTAACGCTTTGAGTAGAAAGTCCTTGTTTGCACTGCACGCAATGAATACGCGACTGACATTATCTGATGATGGATCAATCTTAGTTGAGTTGAAAGCTAGACCGATGTTTTTACAGCAGATCTGTGAAGCTCAGAAATATGACAATGATTTGCCAGCTAAACGGGCACAATGTGAGTCGACTATTGATTTAGAATTTCAGATAAGACCCGATGATTTTTTACTATTCAGAGGTAGAGTTTGTGTTCCAAAGAATCCAGAGCTCATCCAGAGAATCTTACACGAAGCTCATAGTGGTAGCTTGTCTGTTCATCCGGGAAACAATAAAATTTACAGTGATTTGAGACAGATGTACTGGTGGCCGGGAAGGAAACGTGAGATATCTGATTTTATATTAAGATGTTTGGTATGTCAGCAAGTTAAAGCTGAACATCAGGTACCTTTAAGACTGTTATAGCCAGTGATGATGCCGGAGTGGAAATGAGATAGAGTTACTATGGATCCGTATCGGGTTTACCCCTATCTTTTAGACAAAAAGATGCTATTTAGGTTATCATTGACCGTTTGACGAGGTATGCATATTTTATTCCTGTACGTACGGATTAGCTGAGTTGTATGTTTATGAGATTGTTAGATTACACGGAGTGCCAGTCTCTATTATTTTGAGTATAGATCCGCGATTTACATCGAGATTCTGGAAAAAGTTATAGGAAACTCTTAGCACACGGTTGCATTTTAGCACTGCATTTCACCCCCAGACCGATGGTCAGTCAGAATGTGTGATTCAGATTCTCGAAGATATGCTTTGTTGCTATGCATTAGGGTTCAAAGGCAACTAGGAAAAATAATTACTGTTAGTCGAATTCGTGGAAAATAATAGTTTTCAGTCGAGTATAAAAATGACACCGTATGAGGCTTTGTATGGTCATAAATGCTGAACTCCATTATACTAGACTGAGCTTAGGGAGAAAAAGATACATGGGGTTATTTGATTTGTGAGACTAAGGAAAAAGTGAAAGTAATCCGAGATAGCTTGAAAGCATATTCAGATCGTCAGAAATTGTGTACGGATCTTAAGCGTAAAGATATAGAATTCCAAGTCGGCAATAGAGTATTCTTGAAAGTATCGCTAGGGAATAAAATTCTTTGGTTCAATCGCAAAGGAAAGTTGAGTTTGCGATTTATAGGGCTATATGAGATACTGAAAGAATCAAACCTGTTGCGTATCAATTAGTTTTACCGTCAGAACTAGAAAAGATTCATAATGTCTTTCACGTGTCTATGTTACGATGGTACCGATCTGACCCTTCACAGGTTATCTCCTTGACGGATGTTGAGATTCAACCTGATATGTCGTACAATTAAGAACCGACCAAAATTCTGGCACGAGAAGTGAAAGAATTGAGAAATAAGAACATAACTTTAGTTAAAGTTCTCAGGCAGGGACACACAATAGAAGAAGCCACCTGAGAACCCGAGGAAGCTATGAGAAAGCAATACCTGAACCTCTTTTCTAGTAAGATTTTTAGGGACGAAAATCCCTTTAGGGGAGAGAGTTGTAATAGACTGTTTTCAGTGGAATCAGAACAGTGGTTTCGGGACCACAAATTCAAAGTTAAAAAAATATTTTATTATTATTTTATGGTCTACAGCATGATAGAAATATTGTATAAAAATTTTGCTACGAAATTTTACCTTTTATGTGCTTAATTTGATAAAAAAGACTTAATCGCGTAAAGTGCAAAAGTTGAGTTCTTATATATAAAGGTATTAAATAGCTATAAGACTTTAAAGTGGAGGTCCTTATATGGTAATTTGATCATTAGTTTGTTAGTGGATGATAATGGCTTGGCATTTTGTGTAATTATTAAAGTTTATAAAGGTTAATTAGGTAATTAAGTAAATAAATGATAAGTAAAATAAAACCAAATTAGTATCATCTTTTCTTTTATCTTTCTGAATAGAATATCAAGGAGAAGAAACCATTTTTCTTGAAGCTAGGTTCGGCCAAGCTTATTTTGCTCAATTGGCAAGTGATTTTTTTCCTACTTTTAATGATTTATACATTTTCAAGATCGTTGTACCTTAATCTAGCTAGCCCGGGGATTAATTTGTGAAACTGTTAAACTGTTATGGTTTTACAATTGATGAGCATGCTTGAGTTTTGAAGCTTGATTATAGAAAATGAATGGTTGTTTTTAGATAAACAACTTTTGTAAAGGAATTTTTAGTAAAATTGTCAAATAGGGACTAAATTGAAAAGAAGGAAATATTACATGGTGAAATTTTGAAATAATTGAAGTATAGCACGTGCTAAGGACCTATTTGATATTCGACCATGTTGAGTTGTGGTGAAATTGTCTAAATTTCCATTTTTATGAACTAGAGACTTAATTGCAAAGAAATTAAAAGTATAATGGCAAAATGATAAATTTTCCAAAAATATTTTTAGAATAAATTGATTGATAAATATATTAAATTGATTTAAATTTATCCGTATAGATCTAATCAGACCTCGTACGGAGTTAGATCGAGGCAAAGAGAAAATCTTGAATTAATCACCTCCGTATCTACGTATACTCATCGAGGTAAGTTTGTATAATTAAATTGAGTATTTATATGTTTGAATTGAATTATATGTGTGTGAATTGTATAATTGCTATGTATAAATATCGATTGCATATCTGACGACGTACAACGATTACCAAGCCCCTTTTGAACCTTAGGAATTCGTAGGATACAAATGACATGTCATTAGGGTTACCAATTTGTTTTTGGTCTTACATGTGTTGCGGACACACCACAGCTCGTATGAGCTTATCGATTTCAGCTTGGGAGAGTTTACCGATTCTCAACTCATATAAGCTTATCGATTTCCAATTCATGAGAGCATACCGGTTCATAGCTTGTATGAGCATACATGTACAAGAATTGACGGATTACAGTTTAGCACACTATGTGTGAGTTATCCCGCATATCCAATGATATTCTAATTGGTTTAACGGGAAATGTTTTGATATGATAAGACATGAGTTCGATACGAACTATTACAGGTATACATATGAATTACATGGAAAATTATATTACATGGTATGTGGGTATATGAAATGGGTGATACATGTATATGCAATTTGATTAATTGTTGAGCTCATCAATGACTTGGTTTATGTATGTTTTTACATGACTAACATGGTTGATGTATACGTGCTTAGACATTTTACCAATATATGTTGGGATATGTTTTGTTTACTTACCTTATATGTGAATAAATGGTAAGTTAAATTACATGTTATACGAACTTACTAAGCTTAAATGCTTACTTTGTGTTATTTTCTGTGTTTTATAGTGAATCAGAAGCTCGTTCGGGTTGGAAGCTTGTTTGGGTTGGAAGCTTGTTAGAGCTATATCGCACTATCCACCGGCTCTTTTGGTACCTTCGGTTGGTTTAAGTTTGGTTGTAATGGCATGTACAGGTTATTTTGGCTAATGTTAGCCTATGTGTTTTGGTTGTGGATATGACCATTTGGTTGGTCTGCATCGTGGCCTTGTGTTGGTGAAATGGTATATTTTGATATGTATATAAGTTGCCTGATATGGTTGAGGTATGGCTTGATATGGTAGAATGATGGAAGGTAAAATGGTGGTTTGAATATGCATTTTTTGTAAGCCATGAATGGTTGTGAATTGGTGCTTGTTTGGATGACTTATTTGGTATTTTTAGTGCACAAGTTATAGGTGAATTATTTGACCATTTGGAGCTAGTTTTTGTATGTCATATATGGTACATTTTGGTATGTTTTTAAAGGGTAAATCAAGTGGCATAATATGGCTTAGTTTTGGTCAAGCCTTTGTTGGTTAAATGATCAAATTGTGTTTATATTTGCACATATTTATGAATTATTATTTGAGGTGCCTAAGGGCATATTGGTTGTATGTGAATATACTATATGTTTAAGGCTTGATTTTGCTTTTCTTGGATTCCTTAATATGGCTTGTTTATATGCACAATGTTGAGTGTAGGTTGATGCCAAATTGGGTGAGAAATATGGCTTGTAAAATGGCCTATTTTCTTCAACACGGCCGTTTGTCCCCTGTAGTTTTCAAAGGATTGCAAGTCAGGCTGTTACACGGCCTAGCACACGAGTACGTGCCTTGGCTGTGTGACCAAGTCAAAGAGTTACACGGGCATGGACACGGGTTGAGACGTGGCTGTGTGTCCCTAGTTCGAATGCCCAGATGGCCTGGCCATATGGCCGTGTGACCCTTCCAGCTTTGAAATTTTTCAATGTTTTTCAAAAAATGCTTTGAGTTTCCAATTTAGTCCCGACTTGTTTCTAATGCGTATTTAGGGCGTCGAGGGCTCGTATAAGGGACAATATATATGATTTTTTTGGTTTTATTGTGAATATTGATATGATATGAAATGTTTGAAATTTTTGTGTGTTTGATCTTTAAAGTCTGGTAATGCTCATAACCCTGTTCCAGCGACAGATACGGGTTAGGGGTGTTACAGTTCACAAGATTCAATAATTCACACTAAATCCCTCATGAACAAAATGTTTCTTAATTTGATACCTCTACTTACAGTGGAATTTAATTCAGAATAATTGTTTTAATCAATGTCTTGCCTACAATTAATACCAAACTTTAATTTAACAACTTCGGGTGTGATAAAGAAACACTAAAATACGAGCAAGAAATTAAACCTTAAACTATAGAGAAGAAAAATAAATTGTAAAAGATTAAGAGAACAATCCTAAAACTAAAAATGTGAAGTGTCTTCTTTGTCTCAGCCAATTTGACTTATTTTAACAGATTTCACATGCAAAAATATAAACGAAATTGCCCATAAACATCTAATTTTGGTTGGGGGACATGTTGGACAAGGATTGCCCCTGTGGTCATTTTTTGTCTCCCTCGACAATGATATTGCTGTACCCAGTGCCCAATATCAAGGTATCAGCATCAATCTTGAAATGGGGGTCCTTAGGAGTCTTAGATATCATGATACCTTATGGCCAGTATCGTGATACCACTATTGGTGGCTCGAGCTTCCTTATTTAAACACTGTCAGGTGTGTCATGACTTTCATGCTTCAATATCACGATACCTTTATTCCTGTTGATGTTCTTGCTCCATTTGGACCACTGTGGGCTTACTGCATCATCCACCAACCTCATTAGATGCCCTGAATTCCAATTGTTCATCTCTAGTTTCAAAATAACATAAAATGCACACTGATACATGTACGGATGGGGTGAAATTAATTAAATTCCTTTCACCGAAGTTGCTAATTTTCAAGTTTAGGAAACCATCAGACTTGAGACGATCTTTTAGATGGGATACATGCATTTTAAGGTTGAGATATCTTATGGAGTTTGAATATCTATCTCTTATCTTCGAAACGCACTTTGAATCACTCGATTTAGATTTCAGGAGCTCAAGTTATGACCATTTTAATAAAGACTTTGCGAGCAAAATTTCTGGACGTAACTATGATAGGAATTACAAATTTTGAGCTTTTAATTCGAGTTCAAATCTTCTTGGGTTTGGGTTTTGAGCTTAATTTTTATTAGATATGTGCCCAATATTGTATTTATCAGCTCTTATTATTTTATTATTTCGAATTTTTAATAATTATTAAGTATGTTAAGTTATTTAGGAGTTTGATGTCAACAAGAAAGTTTAGTTTCAAACTACTTCTTATTTAGATTAATTAGAGTTCTAGTATACTTAAGAGGTTTTTTTAGATTTATTTAGCTAGCATATGTATAGGCCTTTGCATTGTACACGAATCAATTCATTATTATTCAACTTCTCTTTTAAATTAATAAATCCTCTTTGAGTTTTTCTTTTCAAGAAATTCTCTTGAGTTTCTTTTAGAAGAGTTTTAACATAGTTTTCAGATTGTGGGGATCATCTTCACACTTTTTCTTGCCAAGGTTTCTATATTGGAGGGGAAATTAGAGCCACTTGAAGGAGGTTGTGGATTCTTCGTGTTTTCAAGGCTTCTTAGGACTTCAACATATCATGTTCTATAATTTTCATCTATCTTCTTTATTTTCTTCTTTATTGTTCCAATCTTTGATTTATTATTCTATTTAATTATCCTAGTTATTTATTTATTTTTATTTGTTTTGTTTGAATTGGATTTGATTGTGTTTCAAGTTGTGTCAAAATCCAAGTTTCTTACCGAACGTCTGGAGCCCTAAGTCAAATCTATAACTTGAACAAACTTTATGATCTACTTCCGCATTCATCCGCCTCATTCTGTATCACACACTAATCACTTATTTGTGCAAAGAACTAAACCTAAGTAAAAACATAACATAAACATATAAATTTCTCGGAAACAAGCTCTTTAAGAGTACTAGGGAGCCTAATTTGACATATCAAATCATGGCAGATCAATACTCCAACACTAGTAGTGTCAACCCCACAGCCTTTGGCCTTTTTGCACACAGGGCATCCTTCTTATCAAACTACTAAAAAGGGTTGTATCTGCTAAACACACCAGTTGCTATCTCTACGAAAAAAGTAAGTGATAAGTGCATTGAAGACAAAGCTTAATTAAGATCATAATAGTAATTACAATATTACTACACAATGGAATCTCTGTTCTTATAAGACTCTATAAAAAATGAAGGATCCATGCCCTCCACAACCACAAGAGTCATTGAATCAAGGTCCTTATAATTTTCAATGTCTATAGATCATCCTCCATCTCATTGGGAAGAATGTCAACAAGAACACTTGTTGGTGCTTGGAGAATCTCCTAACATTGGGCAATGCCTGTTACAATGTTGGGTAGCATAGGGAGAGCCACCTTTTATTTTCTAAAAGCTTGAGAGGAAGTAGGATCAACAACCTTACACTTTTTTAAGCCTAATTAGGTAAGGTTATAGCTTTCAGTCATTGCTTGGAAGCCTTTCTCTTGGCCCAACCACCAAGGAAGACTTTGTAGAATTCTTCAGGATCTTCCATCATGCTTGTAATCATTCGACTGATCTCATCTAAAGCTTATTGTGGCCAACAACATGTACTAATTATAGTGATAGTTTAGATACGTATCGACATTTAAGGAGTTTGTTTTCTTAATATTTTAGTATTTATTATTTCATTTTTTGTATTTAGTAGTTTAGTATTAAATATTAATAAAATAAGTGTTTTTACACAATTTTGAGCATTAGTGACCTATTAGGCTAACACAAGCCATAGGTAGTTTTCATTTGTGTAATTGAGTATGCATAATGCTTAATTTTAGTTTTCTTTTATTTTTCTAAAATTCTTTGTTATTTTCTCTTGAAATCGATTTCGATCCAAGATTTCTTTTATCTAATTGAAGCTATTCATTTATTTTCCTTTGCAAGCGACAATTTTCGCTATTCCAATCGAGAGATTTCCTACTCCATTCTTTCATCTACATCAACAAGATTATTCTATACGTCTTTTCTCTTTTGGTTTATTTGTGTTATTTACATGTTTATTTCAATTGAGATTGAGATTTTGAAAATCATGAGTAGCTAATTCCCTTAGGGGAGATTAATGAGTGGATGAAGGAGTGATTAACAAATGATTAGGGTTTTGTCAATTGGATTACTTGGTATGAATTATGCGTTTTTAAACCCTAGGCTTGACAACCCTTGGAAGTAATTAAAGGTTAAACAAGATCGGGAGATAAGTTTGCTGAGTAAATCGTAATTTATCCTGGTTGAGAAAGTGAGGTTAGAAGATAAGAGGGTATCAACCAATTAATTAATTAGTTAAAGGCTGGAAGGTAATAATTGGTTAGTTAATAGCTAATCCACCTTAAAATCCAAATCCAAAGTTAATTACAACCACTAAAATGAGTTAATCTTCGAGATTAGAATAATTGATTTAATCGTTTGTGTTTTAATTTTTGTTATTTATTTTAGTATTTAGTTTTTCTATTCATCTATTTTATGATTTATCGTAATATAGAATTTAATTATTACTATTTAGACTTATTATTGTAAAGAGATTTTCAATAGATGTAATTGATCCTCCTTTGGGTACGATTCTTAAAATATTTCCTTGTGTTCCTTTGTAACACATTACTATATTACAATTTGACTCGTAGTATATTTGGTGTAGTATTTTCCTGTCAAATGTTTGCACATTTAATTTGATATATATTTAATTTGATATATATTACTATATTACAATTTGACTCGTATACTTGTGGACATTGCTGATTTAATTTGATATATATTTGGTGTAGTATTTTCCAGTCAAATGTTTGCACATTTGGTGGTGGTCAGCCAACCATCAGACTGTGTAGGCCATGCCGAGGTATCCAGCCTATCTCTAAAGTTATTAGCATTGAATGGAGCCATGTAATTTGGGTTCCTCCTCTCTAGGTAAAGTACCTAGATGAGGTCTAACTTTAGTAGATTAGCAATGTGAATCATAATCACGATCATATTGGCCCTTAGTAAGGTCATCCTTTTATCTGGGAACCCCACTCAATTTTCCATTGTCAAGTTCCTTCCATGCCATAGTAAAAGAAAAAAATGCCCATTTTCTTTCCTTTGCATAGATGAATGAACCTTTATTTTGGTGCAAGTTATTAGGCTTATCAGAAATTGGGGAGCCCATATTCTTCAACTGTTGGAAATAATAAAGCCCTTATTAGCCCAATTTGTGAGAAAATTGGAGGAAGTACAAGTTGTAAAAGCTATTAAAATGAGGCTCTTCCCTCTTCTTGTGGGAATTTAGGAAGAATGAGCCAAGTGGAACCATGAACCCCCCAACCAATTGCCTTAGGGCCACACTGAAAGAATGGAGAACCTCTACGAACCATGAGTTTAGGGGCAAATGGAAACCTAATTAAAAAAATATACAAATGAAGAAAAATACGCTTCCTAATGTAAAAAAATCGTTCAATTGATAAACACCATCCCTAGCCAGGACCTAACCATGAACTTACCTATTATGGGGATCTTTAATTCCCCTAAATTGAAAATTTTGCAGCATATCCTCTATGGTACTTGCGCAAAGAAATTTGACCACTAGTAGTAGGGAAATATTCTTGGATTTTCTATTTTCCCTTATCAATTTTTTTAATGAATATGCCATTACCAATTATGAATTAAGATAAATAAGAAACAAACATACAAGCAAAAGACAGAAAACTTCCTAGAGGTAAGAAATCACAAAAGGCAACAATGCAACAAGAAAAAGGCTTACTAAGGAAGAATGAACAATTTCAAGAACTCTGAAAGAAGATAAAAAGAGCACTGAAAGAAAGAAACCCGAAGAACTGAGAGAGGTTACTAAAAAATCGTAGAAGTGAATCTGTTCTCAAAAGCATTAAGGCCCTTATTTATAGTGAAAGGTTTAAGTTTTGAAATGGCAACAAAGTGAAGAAAGAGGTATTCTCAAGCAGAGGTATTCTCAAGCTAAGTAACCAATGGCCAGTAAAGCAATGCCATGTAAAAAATAAACAATCATATTATTTAAAGATATCGTTTTAAGTCTTAAAATAGTTGTGGAGTAATCATGAACTCCATTATGGCTAGTCCAAACGGCAAAGACCTTACATTTACCTAGAAAAATGACACCCCATCACCCCAAAAATATGATATTAGAGAAACTCTCTTTATAATATTCTCTTTGACCACGGGCAATTATTATACCCTTAAAATTGAACACCCTTTCGCCATGGATAGACCTATCAATGGACCAAGCAACCCGCTCAGCCCAACTTGGGTCGGACTTGGATAATATTTTTTAGTCTTGAATCGAGTTGACAATATTAAAAAATATTTTTAAATTTAAATGTAATTATAAAAATATATAAAAAATAATATAAACATATATTTGCAAAATTTTATTAATTTTAAACAGTAAAAACATGCTTTCTACCCGGGATGGGCCAACCCCAAAAACGAGCCTGGACTTGAAATTGTTTTTGGAACAAGACACGATCCAACCTAGCTTGGTCCATGGGCAACTCTAGCTATGGAGAGAGAATCATAACAACACCATCAAGGACAACCATGACATCAAATCTAATTTCATTAATGCTTACAACTTTCCAAGTTCACTAAAGAGACAATAATGATATTGGAGACCTATTGCAAACCCTTGTTCTCCTATAAATTCCCCTCTTCTAAGGTCATGGGAGGACACGAACAAAGAGAGAACAAGACACTTACACAAGCCATCACTATGCCAAATCTCCATTCCTAAGTCTCCACACTAAGAGCCAGTTCTTCATTACTTAAAAAAAGCACTTTTGACTCCAAAAACACTTTTGAAAGAAAAGCTGTGAAGAACAAGCTGAAATTTTTAACTTTTCAGAATTGCTTTTGAAAAGCACTTCTAAAAAGGAGCTGAAAAGGAGAAGCTAAAAGTTTTAGCTTTTCCTCTCCCAAAAGCACTTTTGGTGCTTAATTACTTTTTCACCCCTCCAATAACATAGTATTTTCTTTTTTTTTTCTTGGTGCTTAATTACAAATGTGTTAAAATCATTAATTACAAATAAAAAATATTTTTTAAAATACTAATTATAAATATTTAATGATTATATTTAAATATTTAAAATATAGTTTATATATTCTAATTAAATTTTATAAATAATTAATATTTATTGCTTAAAAATATTTAAAATTTATATTTCATATATTAAAATATTAACAACAAGTTATAATAATTTTTTTATATTCTTACTAAAATATAATAATATTAACTAATTTAAATATTATTTAAATGCATATTTGTTACTTGATAATAACATGTCTAAAATAGACATTTTATTTCTCAAAAGCACTTTTCAAAAGCAATGAAGAACTGACACTAAGTACAGTGTGAACCACCCTCATCGACTATCTCAACACATTCTCTAACTCAATTATTTATTATAACAATTTTGAAATAAGCGTGTACACAAGAACATGAATTTCGCGTCGTAATCTTCAATACATGAAAGGAAATCCACCCGTGTGATAGTCACAAAGTTCCAACTTTCAGAACGTAATTGTTTCAATCAATGTCATTTAGAGCCCAACCAATCTCCAAATAAAGCCACAAAGCAAATATCTTAGCTCAACCGACTTTAGGAGGCAAAAATTCTAAACCACAAAAGCGGAAGAATAATGATAATAAATCTCATCATATGCAAATCTTAGGGCCCGGAAGCACTTCTTTTATCAAATGTCTCTCCAACTTCATGGAAGTCTTTTTCCAAACACATGTTGTGCATCTTCATCATTATTAAAGGCCCCTCCCTAATCAATGGGGTAGCACATCAACATTTCTTTCTTTTATTCCAAACAGCCTTACCATTCATTTATAGGACAGATCTTTTCTTGAAAACAACGTACTATGCATGAGTCAAATTATTAGAATCCCCAAAAAGCTTATGTCTGACATTCGTTCATGAATCGCTTTCCATTGGTTTCCCCTTGAATCTGGTTTGGCATTACTTATCTATTTTTTGCATCAGGACATCAAGCAGCATTGTGAAACATGTAGGAGTTATTAGTATTCATGATTGGCAGCATTGGTGTTTTAAGTAGTGGGCAAACTGAAGTTTAGATGTATATATCTCAGATGATATTTACGATATTTAGTTAGATATTTCACCCCTGATTTTTATCAGTATTCTTTCATGATTGGCAGCATTATATTTTATGAATGAACCGATATTATATCGAAAAGGGAACCGGCATTTGAGATATTTACCTATATTATTGTTGTATATAATAATATATATTATATAAAGTATTTTAAATAAAATTTCTACAATCTATCTATAATACATAAATATAATATATATAATATAAAAGCACGAGTTTAAAAAACTTTTAAAATGACGAGAATATCTTTATTTTTTTATCATATTATTAAATTCATATTTAAAATTAAAAATGTTGAATTAAAATAAAAGTTGTAATAATTAAACATTTAAAAATAATTATAACTTAATAAAAGTTGTGATAATTAAACATTTAAAAATAATTATAATTTAATTTATAATTATTAGTTAAAAATTTGTGATAATTTTAAAATATAGTTATTACTTGAATAGAACTCTAAAATATAATTATAACTATAACTATAATTATAATATTATAATTGTAATCACAATTACAATTATTAATTAAAAATTTATTATTTATTATATATATAAACACCGATTTATAAATATTTTTGGAGTGCCAATAATATATTTTATTTTTCATCATATTATTAAACTGACATTTAAAAATAATTATAATATTTAATTTAGAATTATTTGTTAAAAATGTTTATGTAAAATATAAGTTGTCATAATTATACATCTAAAATAATTATAATTTTAAAAATTGTGATAATTATTGACTGCAGTCAAATTTAGTAGTCATTTTGATATATTTCTACATTTAAGGACCTTGTTTTTAGCTAGTTTAGTATTAATTATTGCATTTTCAGTAGTTAGTAGTTATGTAGTAAAAGTTAATAAAATAAGTCTTTTTAACACATTTTTTAGTGTTAGTGACCTATTAGGTTGACACGGGTCCTAGGTAGTTATAATATGTTAATGTGAGTGTGTAGGACTTTGAATTTAAGGCATAATAGACGTAGGAACTTGGGATGAGTGTGGCACAAGCTTCCCGAGCCACTAAAGTACGACACAGACTCAAGAGTCCATAATTTTAGTGTTGTGTCATGCCACAATGTTTATGGCGCGATATAGGACCAACATGAAGCCCAAGCTTTTCAGGGATATTTTCGTCCGCACAATCAACCTTATACGAGGACCTAGGATGTGTTAAAGACTTAATTCGGGTTGCTAACACTTCTATAAATATGACCTTAGGGGTTTGATGTAACTAATTCATCTTATACGCCTCCAAAAAACCCTCGTAGTTTAGGAGTAGGATTTAGATTTAGTTTTCTTTTATTTTTTTAAACACTTTTATCTTTTCTCTTAGAATCAATTTCGATCCAAGATTTCTTCTATTTAATCGAAGTTATTCAGTTTACTTTCTTTTGCAAGTGACAAGCTTCGTTTTCTCAATCGAGAGATTTATTATTTAGCTCTTAATCTATACAAACCAGGATTGTTCTAAATCTCTTTTCTCTTTTAGTTTATTCATGTTATTTATATGTTTATATCAATTGCGTTTGAGATTATGAATACCATGAGTAGCTAATCCCATTAGAGGAGATTAACGAGCGGATAGAGGAGTGATTAATGGAGTATTAAGGGTTTCCTACATAATTAGTTGATATAAATTACACATTTTTTAAAACCTAGGCTTGACAATCCTAGGAAGTAATCAAATGTTAAACGAGGTTGGGATATAAGTTTGCCGATTAAATCGTAATTTATCCTGGTTGAGAAAGTGAGGTTGAGAGATAAGCGAGTATTAATTAATTGATCGTTAGAGGACCGGAGGTAATAATTAGTTAGTTAATAGCTAATTCACCCTAAAACTTGAATCTGAAGTTAATTACAACCTCTGAAACGAGTTGATCTTCTTGATTGGTTTAATTGGTTTAGTTGTTTGTTTATTTTATTTATTATTTATTTCAGTTATTTAGTTTATGATATTTATATATTTTATGATTTATCATAATATAGAATTTAATTTTTTACTATTTAGACTTATTATTGTAAAGAGGTTTTCAAAAGATTTAATTCATCCTCCCTTGGGTACGATTCTCTGAATACTTGGTTGTGTTCCGTTGTAACACATACTATATTACAATTTGACTCGTATAGTTGCGGACACTTCTGCTTTATTTCTTACAATTTTTGGTGTAGTATTTTCCTGTCAAACATTTGTACGCTTGGTGGCGGTCAAGCTATTGACACTGTTTCTAGGAAGGCTTCGACACTAAATCAAAAAATATCTTTACAATTAATAAAATAAATAGGAAAGTTAAATACTATAGATACGATATTTTTATTTATTTTATTTATTTTATTTTTAATTTTTAATTTTTTTATATGTTTAGTTCCTTTTTAATTTGTAGGTTGTATATGACTCGAAGAAAAAACACTTCAATCGAGCCCTAACTAGACCTTAAGTAGATTATTAGATGCCATCATCAGTTGATGAACACTGATCCACCCATGGCAGTTAATCGATCTCAGTAGAAACCATTGTTCGAAGATCCACAAGAGTTACAAGAGAATATCCGTATAGAAGTATCGATGGATCAAAGGACATTATGTGAGTACATTTTACCCACACTAGATGTCGTGCGAGGTTGCATCAAAATACCAACGATCAATGCAAATAATTTTGAGATAAAGACGACCACAATCCAGATGATTCAGAACCAACACTTGAAGCGGTTTCTACAACTATGTGACAACTTCAAATATAATGGAGTAACTAATACCGCTATACGTCTCCGGTTATTTCCATTCTCCTTGTGCGACAATGCAATTGATTGGTTGGATTCATTAGAACCAGGTTCCATCACCGCGTGGGACGATTTAACGAAAAATGTTCTTCATAAATTTTTCCTTATCAGTCAAACCATTCAGCTTAGGTAAGAAATCTCCAAATTCAAACAATATGAAGGTGAATCCCTATACGAAGCATGAGATTATTTTAAGTCAATGCTCAGGAAGTGCCCAAACCATGGACTGCAAGTGTAGCTCCAAATCCAGATATTTTACAATGGTATAGACAGTAGCATCAGATCCAGTCTAGACAGAGCAGCCGGAGGATTGATCATGTTCCACATGTACGAACGAGCCTAAAAAATCATAGACACCATGGCTATGAATTCGTATATGTGGCACAATGAAAGATTCACATACAAATGAAAGCCTCCAATGGTACACGCAATCAACGAAGATTATCGATATCAACAGATCCTAAAGAAGCTTAATCATTTAGAGTTGATTGTCAAGCCAATAAAATCAGAGGCAAGTTTTGAAAACCAGTCGGAGGAGGAAAGCTACATACGTAATAGGGGACGAGATCCATATTCAAATACCTACAACCCCAGTTGGAAGGATTATCCAAACCTTAGGTGGGGAGGCAACTAAGGAGGTGTAAACCAATTACAAAACTGATAAAACCCTCCTTACCAACCTCCACAAAATAGATCTGTGGGTAATGACCATGCTGCATATGGTCAACACTTCGAAAAAAATAGAATAGGAGATGTAGGTGATGAAATAGACATTTGAAAAGTCTAAGCTATATATGGATGAATCGAGTCCCAAATGGATAGCCTCTACAACAAGATGAGGCAGCTCATAATGATGTTTCAAAAGCAGAATGGCCAGAGTATCCCCAATAACAAGGAGAATAATCTTTGGAGAGATGGGAATGAGCGTGTAAATGCAATCGCTTTGCAGTTGGGAAAGACATTATTAAAGCTAAAGGCATCCATACATGAAGAGGAGGACGTTCCCCAAGCTATCGATGAACCCATGGAGGAGGAGGAACACAATGGGTTGATTGATGAGATAACCAAACCGGTGTCTGATGTAGTAACCGCAAAGTCGAGCACACTAAAGGTACCGTTTCCAATAAGATTATAGGACAAGCAAAAAAGAGACGAGGTAGATTTTAGAAATTTTCTCAATTTACTTAAATTCCTCAATGTCAATCTGCCACTCTTGGAGCTAATTGATAAAATACCGAAATATGCCAAGTACCTAAAAGAAATCATGGCACGGCATAAAAAATAAAAAAGGGTGAGCAAATTAACATTGATGCCTCTTGTAGCGCTTTAATTGCGAAAAAGATACCCCAAATTTGAAAGATTTTGGTAGTTTCACAATTCCAATAGAAATGGAGGATCGACAATTCAATAAGCCCTTTGCGGTTTAGGGGTCAGTATAAATTTAATGCCCCTTATCGATTTATCAGAAACTCAGACTTAGGGATCTTAAAAATACCTCTATAATACTACAGTTAGCTAATAGATCATTGGTACATTCGAAAGGTGTACTCGAGGATGTATTAGTGAAGGTATGGGGATTCACAGTCTTTGTCGACTTTGTTGTCCTCGATTTTGAGGAAGATCGAGATATCCTCATTCTGTTGGGTAGACCATTTCTTAACAAGTCTAAATCGACCATTGATCTTGAATAGAATGAGTTAATAATGAAAATATATGGCGAACTAGAAGTGTTCAAGTGTGGTCACGATTCCTAAAATGAGGGAACAGCTAGGGAAGAATGTTACACACTATGTGATTTAATCCCTAATTGCCTTGATCAAAGGTATGCTTCAAGTTGTGCAAGCGCAGGTAAAAGAAATGCAAGAGAACAGGAAAAATAGAGAGACTCTGACAGAATAAGGAGTGATTAGAAGGCCAACGATAGCCGTGCGGGATAGAGGAAGTCGATGGTTAAATTCGAGGAACTACCAGACAAGTCTGGTAGCGCAACATAATTTTTAAACCATTGAACTTTAATTAATTTGTAAAAGTTATAGATTAGTTTTCTTTTTATTTTTAGTGAGATTTTAGGATTATTATTCTCTTATTTGATGTTATAATTAGAAGAAAATAGGGTTTCAAGAGCAACATAAGAGCTAGATGTTAGTTGGGGGCAAGTATGGACAACCAATGGCCTTGGACAAGTCCCCGAAAGGCCAAACCGAAGCCATGTCATCATATAAAAATCCCATGGCGCGGCACACCCATCTCAAACCTAAAAATATGAGAATTTATTGTTGTGTCACACCATACACATTCTATGGTGCGACATAACCACTTTGAAGCAAAAATAAGTATAGAAATTCACTTCGTGCCACGCGATGCCTTCTTTATAACACAACATGTAGGCCATTTTTGGCAAGTATATATTCTCTAAGTTTGCAAGAAAAATCAAGCCCTAAACGACCTCTATATATTGACCTTAGCAGTAGCTGCATCCTCCAAGCCTTCACAAGCAACCACACAACCTTTTGCTACCCTATTCTTCGAGATTCCGCAAGTTCTCTTCCTTTCACTTGTTCCATAGTCTTAAAACAATAAGGAGAATCCTTTCAGATGCTGAATCGGGAACTGATAACTTCAAAGGAATTCAAGAAATGAGGCTTGAAATTTATCTACACACCATTCGAAGGAAATATCCTCCTCAAGAGAGAGGTTTTGATTCCCTGGCATCATTAACCAACAAAACGAGTGAGAGCATTCAATTCCACGAATAGGAAAAGTTCTGTGAGGTCCCCTAGGAACAAGCCTGTATTTCAGTAGTTTAGGAATTTTATGTTGCAGTAAGGGAGATTGAGACTAATTGACAACTAGACGTACCATGGCTGCGAGTAATTGTTCGAGGGAAAGGAATTTTTATCTCACCATTTAAGATAACGAGGTATTAGGAAACTCTTTTATCCATCTACGGCTTTGCGTAAAAAAACTAATCTAATGTATTTTCCAAGAGAGAATATGGAGGAGATAATCAATCTCCTAACGAATGGGCAAGGTGAGTGGAAACACCTTTTAAGGATGAATTTCCCAACATTATTTTCGTAGGAACAACTAACCCCAAGAGTGAGAATGTGGTTACAATTCAGCAGTACTTGAATCTTCCCAGCCTCAAACATGTCTAACATAGATACTTTCCAAGCTATGTTATTGTGCGCTATATTACAAAATAAAAACATATGTGTTGGGACATGGATATATAAGAGCATGTTTCATTGCGCAAGGAAAAGCAAGGTAGAATGGCTTTTTCAACATTTAGTAACTACTTTGTGTAGACAAACAAAAGTACCGATGGGACGATTTGAACACTACTTGCAACCGTCAAAGTATCAAATACAAGAATCTAGTATGAAACATTTGGTGGGAAATTAGAAATGAATGAGGGCTATCAAGACAAAGGCACATCTAGGTGAGAATGTGTTACCTGATTCAGAATGGATAATTCGATGAATGCAACATGTGAGACCAATCTACGAGGAAAATCGGTTTAAGGTTGTCGCAGTTTCCAACAACTAAATATGAAGTAAAGGAAGAGCCTAGTAAGAAAGAAATCGAATAGGACCCAAAGGAGGATCAGAAGGAAGATGTAGAAGAAGATTCAGTAGAAGACCCAGAAGAAGATCCCGAGGAAAATTTGGATTCAGAGGGTGACCCAGACAAGGCAAATTGAGGAGTCGGAGCCTGATTCTAACTATTCTAAACATTTTTCATTTTTATTTTGGATTTATATTTTTGAAACTTATTTTATTTTTGGATTATTTTTTTATTTAGTTTAATTAGGATTTAATTTATTTTATATATTTTTGTAGGTTTAGTTTATCTTTGTAGGAACTTCATAACTATAGAAAGAACTAAAATTTCGAGCTAAATCTACAAGGAGTCAGTCCCACAATTTGCGATGGACTTTTAAAGCTAATCAGGTAACATATTTCTTTTATCTTTTACTGCACATTAGGGACAATGCACCGAATAAAGTGTGGGGGTGACTTAGGAAAATTTTTAAAATTTTTCTATTTTGGTTTTAGTTGTTTTAAAATTTTTATTGTGTGTTTTCCATGTGCTTGAGCTTGTAGAAATATAAGTGATTGGTTAGAAGCATTTTAATAGGATTTTGTGAATAAACTATAAATTTAGTTTGATAATAATCGATTCTAAATTATCTAAATTTTAGACTAATTAGTTCAATTTATTACACTGTGAATAGATTTAAGATGTTAAGTATACCAAATGATAAATGGGTAAATAAATAACATGCATGTTTACTTGAATGTTAGGTTGTAGAAATTGATAGACTTGACTGATTTAGTCTGTGTATGGAATTACCTAGGGATGATCTAAGGCACTGTTTGGTAGACAATTTTTTAGCCAAAAAGTTATCCTCATAATATTTCCCTAGGACCTTACTTGAGCCTTAATCCATTTTCTTGATTAACCATGAATGAAACATTGAGCCTAATAAATAATTTATTTGATCCTTTATTTTTTAGTCCTTACACGGATTTAGATTTTTGATCATTGATATTTAGAGATTAGGTAGATACACCATGATGGTTTCAAAAGAGAAAAAAAGAGTGAATTAAGGAACTGTATGGTATAGTGAGCATAAGATTTTTGAGCTTGTAGAAAAAATATAAAAAATGAAAAATGTCAATTGAGAAAATCTCAAAAAAGAAAAAAAATCAAGCTCAGATGATTGTATTTATGAATATTATATTATACCTTAGTAAATGGAGAAGTAAGGAAGGTGAGAGAAGTGGATATAAGGTGGTGAGGTATATGTACATTTGGGGAAGTACAGGGGGCAATATAATGTGCCAAAATACTTTTGTGCTTAGATATTTTGTTGAGCCTGTTCTTGAATTCTACTAGATATTTTTTGTAACACCCAAGATCTGGCAGATCCAAAGTTTCGGCGTATAGTTGAAAATAGCATGTATGGCGTAGTGCTGTCTGCCCAAAAGATTATTTTGGGCATATACGTGTGGGCATGTAGTAACTGCTACAAGAGTAAGTACGAATTTAATTTTTCTAATATTTTACCATGTGCTAAAAAGACATTCGTGTTAAAGGATAAAAGAGAAATATTGGATGAGTATTCACCAAAGGTATAGTACATCTGGTTTGTATGGAATACTGTGCTAGCTAGACTTTAAGTAATCTGGTTAGAAACCAAATGTATAGTTTACTCTGATAAGTTTGTTGAAAGGAACTTATTTATATATTTTCTTGAAAACTGTAGGCCAATAAGAAGACAAGTTCTGGTACGTATGAAACTTGTTAAATTCCACTAAGCAAGATGAATCATATTTATATGTGAGAGTGTGTTCTAAAAGGGGGTTCTTCCTTCTTCTCTCTTTTCCTTCAGTGGTATATACTAAAACAATTTTAAATCTGAATGTATCTTACCTCGATGATCTAGAGACTAAGATTCTTTTATAATCAGTAGTTACTTCGCATCAGGGTAAGTATTTTAGCTCTGCATGTTAAGTTCCGAATAAGTAAATCCATATTTGGTAACTGAACAGTGAGACTGTAAGTATAATGTTACTGCATGGGCTTGTCATCGATTAAAATGATAAGTAATTTGTATGTACAAGAGTTTTAGTGGTGAAATTATGTTTCTAAGAAGTGGTTGTTAATGGTTCATGATGGATATTTGGATCTGGAGCTTTGAACTACAATAGTTGAGAATCATGTGAGTTTTATACTGACTCCCACATGTATACTATTCATATTGTGAGTCATCTATAGAAAATTTATTGAACTATGGATCCCAAGTAATGAAGAGTATAGTATGTAATGATTTTGCATACGAGTATTGGAACATTGAAGTATGGATGAGTATGTATAGGTCTGAAATGTATACTATGAGATGTGTGTTCTGTTTGGGTGTGTGTCAATAAAGTAAAAGTTTGAATTTATATTGTGTCAATGGATGAAGACTCTGTCAAAAGAGTTTGTGTCTGTTCATCACAGTGGTGTCTAATAGAGTCCGTCGGGACTAACAACACGAATTTTAATATGAACTATGAAGGAAAAGTCCATGGCCATGACATGCTTTAAATAAGAACTAAGGAATGGTGATTACCCGACAGGTTTCTCAGCGTGTCCCAAGATGATGAAGGGCAAACCTCATGTAATATGAGTTTAGGCAAATTCATATCGTAAACGCAAAAACTAAGAATAGCCTTTGTGGCGAACTCTAAAGGAATAGCCTTTGTGGAAATATCTGAAAAGAATGTCTTTGTGGTGAATTCAGAATGGATCGCCTTAATGGCGTGCTCTATTTAATTGCCTTTATGATGTATTCTACTAAGTTTATATGGCGTGGACTGTCAGGAATATTTGGTAAGCTATGAATCTGAATGTCTGTCTCTATGGTAATATATGAGTAAGTTCTAGTAGTTCTGTAATAAGTATAATGAAGATAAGGTATTGATATGCTTTGGAATAAGAGTTGAATAAAGTCTTAAGGGCTTTCCATGAAAAAGATATGTGTATTTGTATGTTGAGAAGGGTATCTGTTATGATGATCTATAAGTATGAAAAGTAAGGGGTATCACATCTTCTTCTAAATTTATTCTAAATCTGAGTCAATATTATTTTGAATTATGAGATTCTATTATAGCATGATATGGAGTTCATATAGATGTTATACACAGTGAATTATCAATATGGAGATGTGTAGAGAACTGGATCAGGGTATGTCTGAATGTGAACCAATAGTATGAAATTCTGTGTATCTGCCATATATATGTATTCACCCAAGATAATGTCAGTGAGCATTTTTTTGAAATAAGAACATGGGTTAAAATATGGATTGTTGGAAGTAGCCTATAAGGGTATGTTCTGTTAGGTAAGTATTAGAAATCATCCATATTTATAGAAAGTCAAAGATATGGGTATCAGAAATATATAGGTATCAGAAAGATATGGGTATCAAAATATGAGATTTAAGGCACCAAAAGTGGGATTGAGATTTGGCATAAGATAATTGCAATTTTGATCCCTGAACCTCAACTATAAATAGGCGTAACCATTTCTTTTCTTCATTATCCCAAATTTGCCATTCTCTACTTAAGGCATTTCTCTCTCTCTCTCTCTTTTTGTAAATTCTCACTTGTATTTTGGAGTGAAATATATTTGGTAGTGCCCGAGGGCGTAGGCAAAATTTGTTGAACCTCGTTAAATTCTTGTGTTCTTTATTGTATTATTTTGCATGGATTGTGAGTGTGATTGTAGTGATTTATTGTGCTATTAAATTACGATTGAGGGATATTCTGGCTAGGAAAGACCTGGTATTAAGCGATCCTTGTGATCCACCTCTCTTTCCTGGGAATTGAACTTAGTGTGATTTTTTAGTACAATAATTTTACTCTTTTACACGCTTCCACACAACAATTGGTATCAGAGCTAGATTCGTACTTGGGGAATACGATCGTTCACGACACTGTTCACGTACAATAGTTGGGATTGAGGAGAAAAATGGAAAAGGCATAGACATAAGAAAAGACTACTGTGACCAATGAAAAATTTGAAATAGAGAAATTTAATGGTACTAATAATTTTGGTATGTGGCAATGTGAGATCCTGGATCTCTTATGTCAGCAAGAGCTGGATATAGCCCTTGAAGAAAAACCTGACAAGATGGATGACAAGGAGTGGGCCAAGATCAATAGACATCATGTGGAACAATTTGCCTATGTGTGGCCAAAGAGCAGAAGTACTCTGCTATGAGGGAGACATCAGTGAAGAAGTTGTGGATACATTGGAAGAAAAGTTTCTAACAAAAAGTCTTGAAAATAGGCTTTATATGAAAAAGAAATTTTATCGATTCACTATGCACCCGGTATGTCGATGAATGACCATGTGAACTCATTCAATAAAATTTTAGCAGACTTGCTAAATTTGGATGAGAAATTTGAAGATAAAGACAAGGCATTACTGTTGTTGAATTCTCTTCCTGATGAATATGATCATCTTACCACCACATTACTTCATGGGAAGGATACAATCACATTTGATGCAGTCTATAGTGCGTTGTATAGATTTGAGACTCGAAAGAAAGATGAAAAAGATCATAGAGATACAACTACAGAAGTCTTAACAGTAAGAGGTAGTTCGCACAGCAACAAATCTGGTAGAAGGAGTAAGTCCAAAGGGAAAACTGCCAAAGATGAATGTGCTTTTTGTCGTGAGAAAGGGCATTGGAAAAAGAATTGTCCTAAGTTACAAAAGGGCAAGGCTATTTCTGATGCATGTGTAGCGGAGCATGATGATGAGTCAGACTTTAGCTTGATTGGCATGGCAATGGCATGTCATACAGATGAGTGGATTTTGGATTTGGGATGTACTTACCATATGTGTCCTAATAAGGACTGGTTTTCTATTCTTAAAGAACTAGAAGGTGAAGTTGTTTTTATGGGCAATGACAGCGCTTGTAAGATAATGGGAGTAGGTACAATCCAATTGAAGAATCACAACAGCTCAATTCAAGTCTTGACAGATGTTCGCTACATACCTAGCTTGAAGAAAAATCTCATCTCATTAAGGGTCCTAGAATCTAAAAGGCTCACAATCACTTTGAGAAATGGATTACTAAAGGTAGTAGCTGGGGTATTGACGGTGATGAAAGGCACAAGAATGAATAACCTATACTATTTAAATGGAAGTACAGTTATTGGATCAACATCAACAACATCTGCGAAAGATGCAGATTCAGAGGCTACCAGGTTATGGCATATGATATTGGGACATGCTGGTGAAAAAGCTTTGCAGAGTTTGGCGAAGCAAGGCTTGTTGAAAGGTGCAAATTCTTGCAAATTGGAATTCTGTGAACATTGTGTTCTGGGCAAGCAGACGAGGATAAAATTTGGTTCAGCAATTCACAATACAAAAGGAATTCGAGACTACGTTCACAGTGATGTGTGGGGACCTACTAAAGTGGCTTCTTTGGGAGGTATGCACTATTTTGTTACTTTTGTTGATGATTATTCAAGAAAAGTATAGGTGTATCTAATGAAAAGGAAAAATAAAGTTTTGGATGCATTTCTAAAATGGAAGAAGATTGTGGAGACCCAGACTGGTTGAAAGGTCAAACGACTTCGATCAGACAATGGTACTGAGTACAAGAATGATCTATTTCTACAAGTATGTCAAGATGAGAGCATTGTGCGACACTTCACTGTTCAAGATACACCACAACAGAATGGAGTGGTAGAATGTATGAATCGGACTATACTGGAGAAAGTTCGATGTATGTTGTCCAATGCTGGATTGGGCAAGGAATTTTGGGCTGACGCAGTTACATATGCGTGCCATCTAATTAACCGGTTGCCATCAGCTGCAATAAATAGAAAAAACTCCTATGGAGAGGTGGGATGGTAAACCTGCTACTGATTATGATTCTTTACATGTTTTTGGTTCCACTGCATATTATCATGTAAAAGAATCTAAGTTAGACCCAAGAGCAAAGAAAACATTATTCATGGGTATAACTGGTGGAGTAAAAGGATACCGCTTCTGGTGTCCTGATACAAGGAAGATTGTTTTCAGTAGAGATGTGACTTTTGATGAATCAACCATAATGAAGAGCAAGGATTCACAAAAGGATAACAAAACCAGTGGCACTTTGCAGTAGGTGGAGCTTGAAAATGTTAATGATGATCTAGCTAATATTGAAGGAACAAATGATGAAGAAGTTTTGACCCAAGAACTTCTACAGCAACATGATTCAATTGCATATAAGAGGGCAAGAAGAGAGATTTGTATGCCTGCTCGCTTTGATGATATGGTGGCCTATGCACTTCCAATTGCAGATGATGATATTCCTTCTACTTACACAGAAGAAAGAAGTAACCCTGATGGTGTAAAGTGGAAGCAAGCTATGAATGAAGAAATGCAGTCTCTTCATAAAAATAGGACTTAAGAGTTGGGACACTACCCAAAGGAAAGAAGGCAATTGGATGCAAATGGGTTTATGCAAAGAAGGAATGATTTCTTGGTAAAAATGAAGTTCGATACAAGGCTAGATTGGTAGCAAAGGGTTACACTCAGAAAGAAGGAATAGACTACAATGAAGTGTTTTCTCCAGTTGTGAAGCATTCGTTAATTCGGATTTTGCTAGCCTTGGTTGCGCAATATGATCTTGAACTAGTTCAGCTCGATGTGAAGACTACATTTTTACACGGTGATTTGGAAGAGGAAATCTATATGACTCAGCCAAATGGATTCAAGGTTGCTGATAAAGAAAATTGGGTTTGCAAACTGACAAAGTCGCTTTATGGATTGAAACAATCTCCGAGGCAGTGGTACAAGCGATTTGATCAGTTCATGAAAGGGCAAAGGTACACAAGAAGTAAATTTGATCATTGCGTGTATTTTTAGAAGCGACAAGAAGTTTTTTTTTCATATACTTGCTCTTATATGTTGATGATATGTTGATAGCATCTAAGAGTAAAGTTGAAATTGAGAGATTGAAGACTCAACTCAACCTTGAGTTTGAGATGAAAGACCTAGGTGAAACTAAGAAGATTCTTGGCATGGAAATATGTAGGGATAGAGCTCGTGGCAAAGTTAGTTTGTCTCAGAAGCAATATTTGAAGAAGGTACTACAGAAGTTTGGCATGAACGAGCAGACAAAAGCTGTAAGTACCCCGTTTGCTTCTCATTTCAAGCTTTCTGCACAACTATCTCCTTCGACGAATACGGAACGGAACAAGAATACATGTTACCAGTTCCGTATTCTAATGCAGTAGGTAGCTTGATGTATGCAATGGTGTGTACAAGACTTGACATTTCACAGGCAGTTAGTATAGTGAGCAGATATATACATAATCCTGGAAAAGGACATTGGCAAGCTGTGAAATGGATTCTACGGTATATTCAGAATACCATCGATATTGGATTACTGTTCAAACAAGATACTACACTTGGTAAAGGTGTTATTGGCTACGTTCATTCTGATTATGCCGGTGATTTGGACAAACGAAGATCAACCACTGGTTATGTGTTTACACTTGCTGGAGGACCAATAAGTTGGAAGTCTACACTGTAGTCTACAGTTGCGTTGTCAACCATAGAAGCTGAATACATGGCTGTAACAGAGGCTGTAAAGGAAGATATTTGGTTACAAGGTATGGTTAAAACCTTGGGATTGGTCCAAGAGCATAATAACGTGCATTATTATAGTCAAAGTGCTATTCATTTAGCAAAGAATCAAGTCTATCATGCACGTACAAAGCATATTGACGTACGTTTCCATTTTGTGCGGGAAATTATTTATGAGGGGAAAATTCACCTTCAGAAGATTAAGACTGCAGATAATCCCGCAGATATGATGACCAAGGTAGTAACAACAATCAAGTTCGAACATTGTTTGAACTTGATCAATATTCTGCATGTTTAACAGTTGAAGAAGGCACTATCAAGTGTTGTTGAAAAAGGCAGAGAGAATTGTATGAGGATAAGATTATTCGAATCAAATCTTCAAGGTGGAGATCATTGGAAATCATCCATATTTATAGAAAGTCAAAGATATGGGTATCAGAAAGATATAGGTATCAGAAAGATATGGGTATCAAAATCTGATATTTAAGGCACCAAAAGTGGGATTGAGATTTGGCATAAGATAATTGCAATTTTGATCCCTGAACCTCAACTATAAATAGGCCTAACCATTTCTCTTCTTCATCATCCCAAATTTGTCATTCTCTACTTAAGGCATTGTTTTTTTTCTCTCTCTCTCTCTCTCTTTGTAAATTCTCACTTGTATTTTGGAGTGAAATATATTCGGTAGTGCTCGAGAACGTAGGCAAAATTTGCTGAACCTCGTTAAATTCTTGTGTTCTTTATTGTATTATTCTGCATGAATTGTGAGTGTGATTGTAGTGATTTATTATGCTATTAAATTACGATTGAGGGATATTCTGGCTAGGAAAGACCTGGTACTTAAGCGATCTTTGTGATCCACCTCTCTTTCCTGGGAATTGAACTTAGTGTGATTTTTTAGTACAATAATTTTACTCTTTTACACGCTTCCGCACAACAGTAAGTATCATGGGATAAGATATTCATGAAATGATTACAAGGATACCTCAGTTAACAAAATATAGAAGATTAAGTAAGACAAGGCATGATAACTGGCATATAAAAGAATGATAAGACTTTAATGGTATCAATCGAAGTCAATGGTGCAGCTTATGGTTGACTCTTAGAAAATTCATACAAGATTGCAAAGTATCTATAAACGTATGGTTATTGAGGGATTCACTAAGTACTCTTGTACTTACAAGGATTGTTATTGCTTTTCAAAGTTGTTGTTGAAGAAGCTTCACTTGGAGGGACAGCACCAAGAGTACGCCAAAATGGTGGCAGTGTTGGCTATTATGCATACAATGGATATGTGGCGCAGTCTTGAATATGCCTTTGATTCTGTCTTAAAATAGTTTCTAAATTGTAAAGATCTGTATCAAATTTGATGTAATGAGTTATTCATCATATATTCTATTTTCAATCCCCAAATGTTAAGTTTTTCTTTTGGAACTTCTAATAATAGGTTTAAAATAAATGAGAAAACATCAATTGTTTTGTATTGTTCAGTAACACCCTAGATCCGAAACCGGTGAATTGAGTCGAGTTGAGGGCATTACATTTTTACCACTTATATTCATTTGAACATAATTGTATATTTATAAATTTGTTTTGATGGATACCTATACTTAATATTCTTTTATTTATTTGCTTTATAATTTATTGAACTAACCTATCTAATTTTAGAAATTGTGAGTCAACTGTGTATCATACTACAGTTACATATTTACTTACATTATCTTGTTAATATATTTCTATCTAATTTCATGTATCATACTAGTTCAAGTACATTTTTTCTTGCTTGTTTATTTCCTATTTGTTTTTTTTCTATTTTATTTTGTTTTGTTTTTGTTTTATTAGTTTGCTTTAGGGTAAGCAAAGACTTAAGTGTAGGGGTATTTGACCTGCGTAAAATGTAGTAGTCATTTTGGTATATTTTTGCATTTAAAGAGCTTTTTTTTCTAGCCAATTTAGTACAAATTATTTTATTTTCAGTAGTTAGGTAGTAAAAGTTCATAAAATAAGTATTTTTAAAATATTTTTTAGTGTTACTGAGCTATTAGGCTGACACGAGCCTTAAGTAGTTCTAATTTATTAATTTAAGTGTATAAGATGTTGAATTAAGGCCCCAATGGATATAGGAACTTGGAACAAGCGTGGCACAAGCTTCCTAAGCTGCTAAAGTACGACAAAGACTCAAGAGCCCATAATTTTAGTGTTGTGTCGTGCCATGCAATGTCTATGGTGCGACATAAGACCAACGTAGAGCCTAAGCTTTTCAGGGATATTTTCTTCTGCACAATTAACCTTATATGAAGACCTAGGATGTTCTGAAGACCTAATTCGGGCTGCTAACAATTCTATAAATAAAAACTTAGGGGTTTGATGTAACTAATTTGTCTTAGATGCATCCAAAAACCCTCATACTTTAGGAGAAGGATTTAGATTTAGATTTAGTTATCTTTTCTTTTATTCAATGATTTTTTCTTTTCTCTTGGAATCGATTTCGATCCAAGATTTCTTTTATTCAGTCAAATTTCTTCAGTTTACTTTCCTTTGCAAGCAACGAGATTAGTTTTCCCAATCGATAGATTCGTTGTTCCACTCTTAATCGATACAAATCGATAAATTCGTCGTTCCACTCTTAATCAATACAACGAGATTGGTTTAATTTAAACATATTTGCTAAGTGTTTATTGATCTTGCAATCAACAATGGTAGCTTAATTATGTTTAGCTAGGATGATTATGGTAATTCAATAATATTTGTTTGATTCAAGTTTTACGTGTTTGTGCCTCAGTTGATCATGTTTTTAATTAAAATCAAGATGTATTTCATTCCTACGTGATTGGATGAATTCAAATTAGTTGAGCGATCCTAACCAGACAACGACTAGTAGACACATAGTTAAAAAGTGCAATACTCAATTTAGATCATTAAACCCGACTAAATTATAGGTTCATAATATATTTAGTTAGCTCTATTATCTTTCATAGTTTTTAAGTTTATGTGATTAAACTGTTTCAAACGTAAATTTCCCTATTACCTCGTATAAATGCTAAAAAACCCTTAGTTTAATATGATATGTAAAATACATGTTTCACTAAGTAAAAGATTCCAAGAGGACTTAATTTGGTTTCCAAACTCATGAAAGATCGAGTTGCCATGGAATGTTTTCCAAACACTGTTAAGCATGATGATAGTGAATTGAGTTTATTAATATAATTATCCTAGCCTATTTTATGTTGATTGTTTTTGTTACTAAAGTCCATCCATTCATTCATTTAGATAGTTTGCATACTTAGATTAAAATTGCATTAGGGATCAATTTTGCGTCTAGATAATTTAATCATCACCATTCAATTTATTGTGTTTTTTACATCAAAATTGTTAAATATAATTTTACAAATAATCGATTAACATACACAGTCCCTATGGAGACGATAACCCATTTTACTTTCTTATTACTTGAACGACTATGTACACTTGCACAAAAATCTCGTTACAAGTTTTTAGCGTTATTTTCGGGGACTGTTGCCTTAATCATTCTTTGTGAAATTATTCTTTGCAATTTGGTTTTTATTTTTATTTAATTTCTAACTTCACTAATTAATTCTTTAATTTTTTTTCTCTATTCTTTAGTTTTTTGTGATTTTCTTTTCAGGTCTTCATGAGCATAGATTGAATCATCGATTTACTCCTTGTAGACCCTAAAATCGAGCGGGCATTTAGACAAAGAAGAAGAGAAAGACTGGCCTATAGACAAGCCGCAGAAATGGACCTTGAAAATCAAAATGATGTTCAAGGGAATAGAGCCGTTAATGCTCGAAATATAATCCTTATTGCTGATGATAGGGACCGACCCACAAGACAGTATGTTATGCCACTTCTTAACGAACTAAATCTGGGCATTAGCAGACTGGAGATTGAGGCACCGCTGTTTGAATTGAAGCTTGTGATGTTTTAGATGCTTCGAACAATAGGCCAATTCTGTGGAATGCCCATAGAAGATCCACATATTCACCTTTGATTGTTTATGGAGGTGAGTGATCCCTTCAAAATAGCCAATGTAACTGAAGAAGCACTGAGGTTGAAGTTGTTTTCAAACTCATTGCAAGATCGACCAAGTGTATGGCTTAATTCATTGCCATCCAACTCAATTTCTACTTGGTAAAAATTAGCTTAATGCTTTCTGGTAAAGCATTTCCCCCCAAGAAAAAATACTAAGTTGCGGAATGAGATCATCACTTTTCAAGAATTAGATGACGAGTCCTTATACGAGGCATGAGAAAGATTTAAGGAGTTATTACGTAGATTCCCTCATCACGAGATTCCATATTGTATCCAGTTGGAGACATTCTATAATGGTCTCAACGCACACACAAGGTTGGTGATAGATGCTTTTGCAATTGGTGCTCTCTTGTCGAAGTCTTATAATGAGGCTTACAAAACCATTAAGAGAACAGTCAGAAATAATTACCAGTGGTCGACAAATCAAGCAGCTTTACGAAGACGAGTAGCTAGAGTGCAGGAGGTTGACACCCTTACTTCACTCTCAGCTCAGGTATCGTCTATCTCTTCAATGTTGAAACAATTTACTACTAACGATTTAAATCATGTTGAAACACAGCCACCAATCCACTACCAAAGAGATGGACCGAACAAAATGTACATGCAGTATAGATCAAATCAATCTATTGGTTTCAATCAACAAGTTCAAAAACCATCGTAAGTTGAACCTTCAAATAATTTGGAGAACTTGCTGAAGGCATACATTGCTAAAAATGATGCATTGATTCAAGGCCAAGTAACAACATTGGAGAATCTGAAAAATCAAGTGGGACCATTAGCTGGTGAGTTTAGAAATGGACCCCAAAGTACTGTACCAAGCAACATAGAAAATATTCTATCAGTCGAGTCTTCTAATCTTGAGAACTTATTAAGAGCAGACATGGCGAAAAATATGCAACTTTAAGAAATTTGGAGAATCAGATGGAGCAGCTAGCCATCGAACTTCGAAATAGACCACAAAGAGCTTTGCCTAATGACATGGAGAACCTAAGAAAATCGAGCAAGGAGAATTGCAAAGTGGTCAATTACAAAGTGGAAGGAATTTTGAACCCAATGAGGTTGATGTTGAAGATAAACCTCCCTAGAAATAGGAAAATCAACCAACAATTGAAATTCCTGCACCAAAAAAGCCAAATTCTACAAATTCTAAAAAGGTAAAATCTAAACTAATGAATTCTGATAAGCTAACCTCTTCATTAGATGCAGATATATTACCTAGGAAGAGCTGTCCAATCCAAGCCAAAGTTCCACAACCTCTATATCCTCAAATACTCCAGCAACATAAATAGGATACTTAGTTTAAGAGAATGTTGGATGTGTTGAAACAGCTACGTATCAACATCCCGTTGGTAGAAGCTTTGGAGAAAATGTCGAACTATGCGAAAGCTATAAAGGAATTTCTGTCTAAGAAGAGAAGGTTTGGTGAACTTGAAACTGTAGCCCTGACTATAGAATGTAGCCTATTTTTTCGGAAGAAGTTGCCTCCTAAGTTCAAGGATCCAGGAAGTTTCATCATACCTTGCAATATTAGAGAATCCTATTGTGGTAAGGCTTTGTACGATTTGTGATCGAGTATCAACTTAATGCCTATGTCTGCGTTTAGATGATAAGGTATTGGTAAGGCCAAACCGACTACAATTACACTCCAATTGGCAGATCAATCTTTTGCATACCCAGAAGGAAAGATCGAGGATGTCTTGGAACGTGTTGATAAATTCATATTTCCTGTTGACTTTATTATATTAGATTTTGAAGCAGATAAAGAAGTATCAATCATCCTAGGAAGGTCTTTCCTCGAAACCAACAGGACGAGAATCAATGTACAGAAAGGTGAACCCACCATACAAGTTCAAGATGAACAAGTGACCTTTAATGTACTCAAGGCCCAAAGATCTCCTGATGCGGTTAAAGATTGTTTTACTATCTCCGAGAAAGTTCCGTTGGTTCCTGTAAAATTAGAATACAATGATCCATTGGAAGGTATTTCATCTGACTCTTCACATCAAGATAAGGATTATACATGTTTGGAAGCTAACTTGGAAGAAATGAATTCAAAATTTCAATTCGAGTCATTAGACCTAACATCACATAAGTACAAGCAAGCCAACCCATCAAGAGAAGAGCCATCCGAGTTAGACTTCACTATTTTGAAAAGGCTCGAGAAAGGAATTGAGTGGACTATTGCAAATACTGAAAAGGGATCTGCCAAGGGACAGAAGAGTTTGATTCATTCTCGAGTATTTGATCCTGGGAAAATCGAGTCTCAATGGTTAAAAGCAAGGATCATGGATCCAATCTATGACATTCAGTAGGCGGGACTTGTACCAGAGAAAGAAGGTATAATGGAAAATGAGCTAATTTCATTAATGACCATTACAGGTAGGTAGATTTGTATGAATGATAGAAAGTTGAGCAAAGTAAAACAGAAAGACCATTTCTTGCGCTATTTTTTGAGAAAATATTAAATATAATTGCTGGGCAACATGACTTGTTATTTCTAGATGGATACAGTCGGTATGATAAATGGTTGTTCAACATTGCCTTTGTCAGTAACAATCATCAACAACATTGAGGGAGTCCTCTTTATTCTCTCTGTCGTTAATTTATTTTCATTTTTTCTCTCTAATTTGAATAAATGACTTGCTTAGAAATTATTTTTCTTGAATTAGTACTTCAAATTAATTCTGTCCGAGGAGAACCTTTCCTAAGAATTTAATTTGATGTAATTTTTCGAGAAAAAAATTTCTAAATGGCCCAAAAGAAAATTTTCATTTTCATTATTATTATTATTATTATTATTATTATTATTATTATTATTATTTCCATTTTTATTTTTATTTTTATGTTCAATAAGAGGGTCAAGTTGGCCCAATATTTAATCAGTTTATTTCTGTTAAGCTTTATTTCAGTGCAAGTAATAAAAAGCTTGTAGTTTTGGGCTCGAGGCCCAAAACAGTGATGAGGACAAAAATGTCCAATACTTGCTACCCTTTTCCTTCGTTGCAGCATCATTTGCCTACACTGTAGTAATTTCGAAAAAAAAGGGGATGACACATTAATAAAAAAAGGGAAATTTCTTTTCTTAGGTATTTATATTTATCTTCTTAGTTAGTATTTTTCTTTCGCATAATAAAAAAATTGCAAGCATGAATAAATTAAGCTCAATGCCTCCTCTCTAATGAAAAGCTAAGTAGTGTGGTAATGTGAATGAACATGTCTAGGATTGAATTGTTGAGGAAGACTTGGTACTTCAGTAGTCTTCATGACTCACCTCTCTTTCTTGCTATCCTACATGGTGTTCAGTTCTCATTCATTACTTTGCTTACACAATGAGGACATTGCTTCTTTTTTAGGTGGGGGTAAGACAATATTTGCATGAATTTTAAACTTTTTTCTTAAGTATGGTTCAATGATTACACATAAGTATGCTAAAATAAAATGATGTTCAGAATAAATTTTTGTTTATAAGTTAGCTCATATGCAAGTATGATTTTTGATTTTATCCGAGTTTTTTATGTTATCTTGAGTTATGGAATGCTTGTATGTACTTAGGTCTTATGCAGCCTTTTCCCATGAAAATTGAATTTCCTTAGAAATAGACATGCATGAAGGTTTTAAGTTCTTAAAATTGACTTAGTAACTTTCTTGAGGAGAAATCCTAAGAGGCATAAGAATCTAAACATGATTGAGGCACATTTTCTTTGGATCGTTTGAGTCTTTCAAGTCTACCATATGAATTTGACCCTTGTAACCTTAATTTGAGCCTTTGAGCCTATTTTTGCTATTTACCTACATCATATGCCATGCTACCATCTTTTTAAAATTTTATCTTATTTTTGCAACTATCTTAACTATACTTGTCTTGGTAAGCAAAGATTGAGGAAAAATTTAGAAAGGTGTACATGTTCTTTGTAAATAAAAAAAAAAGCTCTGCTTAAATATCAAAGCAAAAAGAGCAAAATAAATACTCAACACATTGAGAAATCTTGTTGGGAATAAAACTTCAAATTAAGTTTGGGGGTGGTAAAAATCGTTAGTAGGAAGGATGTACCTCGAAAAGATTCAAGGCAAAACTAGGGTTAAGATTATTGAACCTAAAAGTTTACTTCTCCTTTATCCCTACCTTGAGCCTAGCCCCATTACAACTATATAAAATACCTATTGATTTGGATGATTGTGCTGACTACATTAGTGGAAAGGAATTGCTACGTTCAACTTATAAGGACCATTAATTAAACCTTGTGATTGTTTTGTTTGATCGATAAGGAGACTTTGATTGAATAGTGAATGGTATGTATGATCTTGAAAACCATGCACTCTATGACTTATGCTAGCATTTTTCCATGCTTAGAATTTTGAAATAATGTTTGCATATGAGCGACTTATCAATAAAAAGGGTTTGTGAGCATGATTTTGTTGATGTATGCTATTGTGCAAAAGTTGATGCTACTTAATGATGTTAATTAAACTTATTGCAAGAATGTTCCATCTAAATTTTTGCTTTGCATTACTTGGGACGAGCAATAGTTTAAGTTTTGGGGTGTGTAAACTCAAAATTATATAGCATTTTTTTATATATTTTTTACCACCTTTTGACTTAATAATTATATTAATGTTGAGTAATTGTTAATAAATTAAGTGGATTTTGCTTAAATGTTAATATTGGACATGAATTTATGAAGTATGCACAATTATGCTTTATTACAGGATTTTTATGCATAATTTATATTATTTTCATGTTAATTATTAATATGATAATTTTCACTCTATAGTGGGACCATGGAAGATGAGATTAATATAAATGTTGCATGGACATGCACACATCCAATCTGTTTGAATGGAAATACCATACAAAACTAGGTCATAAGGATGTTAATTTGACCTAGTAAAAGTATTGCTACATGATGGACATGTCTAATTAATTATTGGACTAAGAAACCATCCAACAAGGAGGAGTCAAGCCCAATTTCAACACAAGCATACGGCTGCCCAAAAGTTAGCTTTGGGATATTTTATTGAAGGTTCTTACAGTTGGAAAAATATTAGAAATCGACACACCAACTTTATCTTTGAAACCGTTCACTTCATGGCTAATAATAGCAAGGATTTGAATTCAAAATGAGCAACCAAACCACCTCTTTCTCCACAAATTGTGGCCAGCTAAGCATGAGAGAAAAGGAAGGATTTTCAAACTCTATTTTCAGTAAACTTTACCCTAACCTTCACCTATAAATACCACACACCTTTCACCTTTCAAAGCATCCCTTAATCCCTCATCACTCATCCATCATTCTCTCTTCATAACATCCTTTCATTCTCTCTTGTTCTTTTCATTTCCACTCCATTTCCCCTTCCATTTTAGCCAACAAAACCCTTGTCAAGATCATCTCTTGGCCAGCCACCTTGAGAAACTCCTAGCAAAGGAGCAACGAGCAGATCGGAGGAACACCTTAGTCAGAAAGATCTGAAAGGCTTCTAAATTGAATTACAGTTTACTCTTTCATCCTTGTTGTTTAATTTAAACATATTTTCTAAGTGTTTATTGATCTTGCAATCAATAATGACAGCTTAATTTTGTTTAGCTAGGATGATTATGTTAATTTAATAATATTTATTTGATTCATGTTTTAGATGTTTGTGCCTCAATCGATCATGTTTTCAATTAAAATCAAGATGTATTTCATTCATACGTGATTGGATGAATTCAGATTAGCTGAGCGATCCTAACCAGACGACAGCTAGTAGACACATAATTAAAAAGTGCAATACTCAATTTATATCATTAAACTAGACTAAATTATAGGTTCATAATATCTTTAGTTAGCTCTATTATCTTTCATAGTTTTTAGGTTTATGTAATTAAACTATTTCAAACGTAACTTTCCCTATTAACTTGTATAAATGCTAAGAAACCCTTAGTTTAATATGATCAGTAAAATACATGTTTCACTAAGTAAAAGATTCTGAGAGGACTTAATTTAGTTTCCAAACTAATGAAAGATAGAGTTGCCATGGAATGTTTTGCAAACACAGTTAAGCATGATGACAATGAATTGAGTTGATTAATATAATTATCCTAACCTATTTTATGTTGATTTTTTTTGTTTCTAAAGTCCATCCATTCATTCGGTTAGATAGTTTACATACTTAGATTAAAATTGAATTAGGGATCAATTTTGCATCTAGATAATTTAATCATCACCATTCAATTTATTGTGTTTTTTTACATCAAAATTTTTAACTATAATTTTACAAATAATTGATTAACATACACAGTCCCTGTGGAAAGTATAACTCATTTTACTTACTTATTACTTGAACGACTATGTACACTTGCACAAAAATCCTGTTACACCTACAAAATTAATGGGTATAAATTATGTGGTCTTAAACCCTAGGCTTGACAACCCTAGGAAGTAATCAAAGGTTAAATGAGGCTACGAGATGAGTTTGTCGAGAAAATCTTAATTTTTCCTGGTTGAGAAAGTAAGGTCAGGAGATAAGTGACTTGCTGTCAAATGTAGTAGTTAATTAGGGTCAATTCCACCCTTAAGGATCTTGTTCTCTATGTAAATTAATAGTTTATATTATGTTTTCAGTCAAGTGATGCCCAAGCTTCTCAAGACATCAAAGCACAAAAAGACTGACACAAGGCATATTTTGTGTGTCGTTTTGCGCCATAGACATGGTGTAGCGCGACACAGGTCAACTTTCTACCCAAGTATTTTGGGGTTATGTTCACCTGCACAATCAACTTTATATGAAGACCTAGGACATTTCGAAGACCTATTTTGGGCTATCAACACTTCTATAAATAATACATTAGGGGTTTGATGTAACAAATTCGTCCTAGACGCATTCAAAAACCCTAGTAGTTTAGGAGTAGATTAAATTTCTTTTGACTTTTCAATAACTTAGTAGTTTTTCCTCTTGGAATAAATTTTGACCTAAGAGTTTATTTATATTATTCAAGTATTTCAATTTTTTTTCTTTTACATTTGATTTAATTCTTTATTCCAATCAATCAATTTTCTAACTCTGTTCCCCGTTCGATATTCAATCCACGATTATTCAATTATTTTCTCTCTCTCAAATTAATCGTGTTCTTCATATGATTTTTTCAATTGAGATTGAGATTATGAATAACATGAGTGGCTAAATCCCTTAGGGGAGATTAACAAGTGGATGAGGAAGTGATATAATCAAGGATTTAGGGTTTCTCAAGAGGGGTTAGTTGGTATGAATTACGTATTCTTAAACCACTAGGATTGACAATCCAAGGAAGTTATCATAGACTAAACGAGGTCAAGAGATAAGTCGAACCGAGTAAATAAGAATCTATCCTAGTTGAGAAAGTGAGGTTAGGAGATAAGTGAGTATCAACCAATCAATTAGTTAATTAAAGGCCGGGAGGTTATAATTCGTTAATCGATAGCTATTCCACCATAAAACCCTAATCTAAAGTTAGTTACAAACCCTGAAGCGAGTTAATTTTTCTGATTGGTTTATTGATTTAGTTCATTTTTTTCTTGTTTATTTAGTTTAGTTATTTAATTTTCCCTTAATTCTGTATTTTATGGTTGATTGTAATATAGGAATAATTTACTACTATTTTTTCCCGATTAGTCAAACCATTTAGTTGAGATGAGAAATCGCCAACTTCAAACAATATAAAGGAGAATCATTATACGAGGCATAGGAATTATTCAAGGCGATGTTAAGAAAGTGCCTACATCATGGACTGTAAGCATGGCTCCAAATACAAATTTTCTATAACGGTGTTGACGGACACACGAAATCTAGCCTAGATAGAGCATCTAGTGAATCCCTCATGTTCCATGCGTATGAACGAGCCTACAAAATAATTGAGGACATGGCCATGAATTCATACATGTGGCCTAATGAGAGAATCATGTACCAATCCAAGCCTCCCACGGTAAAATTTATGAAGGAAGAGGACGATGATGATCAATTCCAATGAATCCTAGAGAAGCTTAATCGCTTAGAGAAATCCCATTCTATGGGGTAGGCCATTTCTAGACACTTCTAAATCAATTATCAATCTCGAGCGAAATGAGCTAATTATAAAGATCGATGACGAAACAGAAGTGTTCAAATGTGGTTGTGATTCCCAAAGTGAGGGATTAGTTAGGGAGGAATGTTATGTATTATTCAATTTAACCCCTAACAACCTCAATCGGAGGTATCTCTTTAGTTATGTTAGTGTAAGAAACCAGATTACGAAGGAACAAGACAAATGGCAAGACTTCAATGGAAGAAAGAGAAATTGCAAGGGCTGAGATGGGTGAGTGGAACGACGAAAATGTGCAAGTGTACACAATCGCAACAAGTAATAAAAAGACAAGTAAATGTCGAGTTATCATACCCACAGGGACTGTAAAAAGGAATATTTATGAAATTAATGTTAAAACACTTTGGTGAGGGAAAATATTTGGTTTAAAGATGATTAAAAACTAAGGGTTAAAAACTAAGTAAAAAAATTTAAAAATAAAAAGGTTCTAATGCACGATTTCAAATAAGGTTTAATCAAGATGATATAATTGTGTTGGATTAATTACATTCCTTTAACTTAGAATTATTAAACTTATGTTTATACTGCTACGAACAAATTCACGGCAACTCTGTAATTTGCTAACTACTGCTCATACATACTTATTAAATTAATCAATCTCTTGAACATTTTTCAATGTCAATCCAAGCGATTAATCAATCTTCACAAGAATATAAAAGATCAAGTGAGGTAATAGAGTATTTCTACCTTGAAACAGTTTAATCACAATAATCTTGCAAGTTATGCAAGGCATATGTATCGCCAAATACAATGCTAAATTAAATTCAGCTGCCTTAGAAGAATAAACATGCACTGATTAAGTATTGTGTTGATTAATTACAATTTCAATACGATTTAATAATTAATTCATTGGTTATCTAACAATTAATATTGCAAGAATAACTTAGGCATGGTTTTACTTAATCAAGCATCTTACCAAGGCCTATAACAGCACAATCACAATTTCAATCATTTAAGCAGGAAAAATATAATCAACGCAACACGGATTAAATTCAAGATAAATTGATTAAAATAACCATTTCAATAGAAAAAATATTCATAAACATGTTTTTCAAAACAACAACGGAATTTAAAGAGATAGGGAACAAGAAGCAAATCCGGTGTTTCTCCGTGGCTTGATTGATTGCTTTGTTCTTTGTTCTCTGTTGTCCTTGGATATCATGGTGGCTTATGAATACTTTAATTTCTGCTCAACAATGGCTGATGAGGACCTCTTTCCCAAGAGAAGAAATCGGCACTTGAACAAAAGGGGAAATGGAAAGGAAAAGTTGAGAAAAAGTGAGAGAGTAGAAGAGAGAATGAGAGTGTGAGGGATGATTTGAATGATCAGCAAAGGGTGGCTTTTATAGCTGATTGTGGCTGCTAAAAATAGAAAATCCCATCAGCCAAAGAGACCCCCCTTGGCTGGCCACACACATGGAAAAGTTGAGAGATTCAACTTTGCTAAAAATAGCCTGGGGCAAATCCATAAAGCCACATTTTTTGGAGGGGTTTGAATGCAAGGTTGAAAGTTCTTCAAGGGCTTCTTTGCAAGCTTATTTAGTCAGCTAAAATGCTGATTTGGGTCAGCATATGGACGGTTCTAGGCAGCCCAATTGGTGGCTGGTTCGGTTCAACAAATGCGGTTTAATGGACCCTTTTTTCCATAATTAATTAATAATAATTTATTTAGCCCAAATTAAATTGGGAATAAATTAAAATTAATTATATTATGAATTAACACACATTTTTGGACCATCTTAGGCTAGAAATAAATTTGCTTCGATGCTTCAAATTGCTTCTCGATTTTATTCTTCGAGCATTGTCTACCGAGCCAATTTTCGCCCTTTGTGCGAATTTGTCAAAAATAGTCAAAATTAATCAAAATTAACTATAAAATTAATTAAAATTCATCATGTTCGTATTTTTAACATAATTTAATTATTTTATAATATTTAATTATTTTTTGACAAGAATTTAACCGAAATAGCATGATTTTAAGTTAAAAGGGGCATGTAAAAACACATAAATTTTCGTGTTTCCAGTGAGACTGACATCTGAAGTTGATGGTAAATTTTAAGGAATTACCGGACAAGTCTGGTAGCATAGCATAAATTCTAACCATAGAACTTAATCAACTTGTAAATATTGTATATTACTTTGTTTTGATTCGTTAGATGTAGAAATTAGACTTGTTTTTTTGTGTTAGAATTAGAAAGAGATATGTTTCCGATGACAACAGATGAGCTAGACATTAGTAGGGTGTACATACGTGCAACCA
Organism: Gossypium raimondii; assembly: GCF_025698545.1. Classification (NCBI taxonomy): domain Eukaryota; kingdom Viridiplantae; phylum Streptophyta; class Magnoliopsida; order Malvales; family Malvaceae; genus Gossypium; species Gossypium raimondii. The sequence goes on along the minus strand of NC_068570.1, from coordinate 27,957,212 downwards.
AAGACCTTCTACAAGTCCTAGAGACACCAAATTGAAGCCATGTTGTCACATAACAATCCAATGGCACGACACAACCCCTGTAAGCCTAAGAATGTGAAATTTTATCATTGTGTCGCACCATATTATACCTATGGCGCCATATTATACAAACAAAGGAAAAATTAGCGTTGGGTCACGCCATGCAGTCCTTGTGGCACGACATGCAAGTCATTTTTGGAAACTTTCCATTCTTGATTCAACATGACCTTCAGAGATTTTCACCAAGTTTGGACGATAAGTAAAGCCCTAAATGGATTCTATATATTGCCCTTACCAGCTACTATACCCTTTAAGTTGTCATAGCCACATAAATCAACGTTTGCAACCCTTTTGTTCAAGATTTAACCAATCTCATGCCTCTTCTTTTCTTTTTAACCCCAAAACCATGATCAACAATTAGGACAACAAATAATCATTTGCTTATAATTTCTAAGATCTTTGAGAGAGGGAGAAGGAAAAGAACATGAGAAAGATTCAACAGAAAAATCCACTTCAAGAGAGAGGTTTCAAGCTCTTAGCATTTTTGACGAGTAAAACAAGAGACATAATCGAATCACTCGATTGGGAAAAAAATTTTATGACCTCCAAAGAACCCACATGTATCCCAGTTGTCCAAGCATTTTACGTCACTGTAAGAGAAATTGAGATGAAGCAAGAATGGGACATGCCATGGCATCGAGTAATTATTCGAGGCAAAGAAGTTTTGATATCACCATTGGAAATATCAAGGTACTATGCCACTCATATATCTCTTTATGATTCTGTACAAAGAATGGATCTCATGAAATTTCTGAGAGAGAGAAAAGGATGATAGTCAATCTCATAACGAATGGAAGAGGTGCACGGGAACTACATCCTAGAACAAATTTCCCAACATCAATCCCGTAAGATCAGCTAACTCCGAAAACAAGAATATGGCTACAGTTTATCAGTACTTGAGTTTTTCCATCCGCTAACATCTCCAACATTGATACATTTTGTCACATCCCAAAACCTGACCTAATAGTCTTGGGTTAGTAAAATCAGGGCATTACCGAATAGTGGAGTCAAATATCAAAAAATAAGGTCGTAAGTGAGTATTTAGGGATATGAATGTCTTAATCAAATTTTTATTTTATTTTTTGGCTAAAAGAATTTTCAATTTTGAGGTTTAATTTGAAAAAGGATGGATTTTAATTGATTTTGGACCTAATTGGAAAATGGAAAAATTAAGGGTGATCAAAAGGGTAAATTGCCCAATTTTTGAAAGTTGGTCTTCTACCTCAAGCCATTCACGTCTTTTTCTTGTTTAAAAACACCCAATCATCCAAAATTTACAAAAAAACTAAAATTAGATAGTTTCTTTAAAATTGATTCATTCCCTTAGATTTATTAACTCTCCAAACACCAAAACAACCCTCAATTTCAAACAGAAAACATGTTTTCTTCCCCAAATTCGTCATTGTTCTTCTTAATTTCATATCCCGAATTAGAGTTTTATATTTTATTTCATCAAATGAATATAATATTTTGACTTTATATGATTAAATAAAGTGTGTTGTTAATTTAAATCGAGTTTTAAACGATTATATTTAGATTTGGTGTTTTTAAAGTATGTTAAGATTCAAAAATAGAAAATCTCGAAATCGTGGGAAAACATGTGTTTTCAAAGTGATTTTTGATTCATTCTAACCTAATTAGAAGGTATTTCACTTCAATTTGATAGTTCATAACCAAATTTTTAAGAATCAAGTGCTTTCCCCTTTTTAATGTTCTTCAAAGCTTGAATTTTTTAGAAAATTTAGGACCATGGACTTAGGTAAAATTACTGCTTTATATAAGAAATTAAATTATATTTAGGATGTTTGAAATCAAAATTGAGGATTAGAAATGAGATTAGGATGTCGAAACTTCAATTTCGGCAAAACTAGCTAATTTTCAGTAGTGAAAAAGGAGAGGCTTGAATTGTGTATTTCTTGTTGTTTGGTTGTGCTCAAGGTTGTTTTTTATGAGTTTTGAATGTGTTTGTTATGCGTGTTTAGTGTCGGATCAATCGGGAGCCAATACAAGCAAGTCTAAAGGCAAGGAAAAGCTTGTTTAAGCTTTCGGCTTGTAAGCAGAAGCGTAATTGGTGAGTGTCCGAAGTCGCTACTAGTATGCACGATTCATAGCATTAAATGGGAGCTTAGGAATAGCCTAAACCTCTATCCTAAGTTCTGATTGTAAGCCTTTCTTATACTTTTTTCCTTATGTTAGCTTAGAATGGTCAACTCGAAATCGCCGATAGGGAGGTTGAATTGGCTTTTTAAAAAGTGTGGTGGAAGCAATGGAAAATATGTAACAAAAAACACAAGGATTTATAGTGTTTTGGCCCCAATTGCCTACTCCACTACCTTGGCTTACCACAACTAAGGATTTTCCCAAATTCACTAATTTGGCAACCTTTGAAGACAAGGTTTAACCTTACAATCTCTCTTAAGATTTAAGCTCCAAAATCTTAAGATACAACTCCCTTAAGGTTTCTACCCTGTTAGAATTAAGTGACCCAAATCCTTATTTAAATAAAATACTGTGGTAAAATAAAATAAAAGTAAAATCCCCATAGAATTATACTTCTTTTATTTTATTTTAGAATAAGGTTTTTTAAACCTTATTAAACTTCATCTATTTGATATTATTAGAATAAGGAGTTTCACTCCTATTAGAATAAGGTTTACAAGCCTATAAATAGGCCTAGTCTACTCCTCTTGTAATTAGAATTCGAATTAGACATAGTGAATTTTCTTCTCCTCTGCCCGTGGTTTTTTCCCGAAAGGGTTTCCACGTAAAATCTGTGTGTTCTTTATTTTTCTATTTCTATTTCTCTTTGCGAAATATTTTCATTACCGACATTATATTTTTACATACCCAAACCTTAAGAATTAGCCCTCTCTCAAAGAGAAACAAATAAGTAAACAAAGAAACAATCCTTACAAGATTAGGATGTTTGTCAATTAAGCACAAATACAAATAAGAAAACTTAAGCTAAATTGATACAATGAAAGCTCATAAGTGTTTACAAGAAAAAGGTATGAAAGAATTAAGCTCTAGATTTTTTCGATTGATCTTTAAGCTTTGCACATGTTTCTTGTTGCTTCTAAACCTTTGGAAGATAGTATTTATACCCTCTAATTTATTTTCAACCGTTGTGGTTGTTGTAGAAGTGAATGTAGCCTTTGGGATGAAATACTAGATCATTAACTTCACCTGTAGCAATGAGTATCGATAACAACTAAAAAGGTATCGATATTTTTTGTAAATAATGCTGATTTCAGTGACCGTTGAAGCAGGAATATCTATACCTTAGGAAATATATTGATACCTTAAGATGGTATTTATACCCTCTAATTGATTTTCAATTGTTGTGGTTGTTGTAGAAGTGAATGTAGCTGTTGGGATGAAATACTAGGTCATTAACTTCACCTGCAGCAACGAGTATCGATACCAACTAAAAGGGTATCGATATTTTTTGTAAATAATGTTGATTTCAGTGACCGTTGAAGCAGGAATATCTATAACTTAAGAAATATATTGATACCTTAAGAAAAGTATCGATACTGGATTGATACCTACTAGGGTTTGAAAATGGTAGAATGTCAATTTTGTATCGATTATCATCGGGGTATCGATATCTTGTAGAATATTGATACTTAGACAAAAAGTATTGATACTTTTTATCCTAAAGTAATTCTAACTTGTTTGAAAATGGTTAAATCATATTTGAAAATGTTTGACTCAATTGAAACCATTTCAACTTGATTTTATCAACTTGCTCAACTTTACTATTATTTAAAAACACTTTAATTTGTTATATCAAAACATATTATCTGATAAGGCTTAATTTAACACCTTGTTATGAAAATATGCTTAATGCATGACGAGTTATGGAATGTGATGACATTGTGACAGGTAATGTGTCTGTGAATACTTATATGTGATTTGTTATAATCTGATTTTTAATGCACACCTATGTGGTCGAATATGTGATGGCTCAATGAGCATAGTTGTGGCACTTAAAGTGCAATTTTATGTGAATCTAATAAGCATGTGTTGTGTACAAGTTGTAATGTGAATTGATATTTATGAATAAGAATTATTTGCATTAAAATAGTAATTAAATGTGTGAATTTTGTGGATATTTTGGCCATGTGATCTCTTGAAACCGTTGGATAGTTGGCATGCCATAGGATTGTAAGTACTCACCTTTCTGTTTTGTGAATTGGGCACTGAGGCCTCGGGATAGATTAGAGAGATAAGGGAATGTCGAGCTAGGCTCCATTCATCGGGATATGTTTGTGTGTTTAAGAGTGTTTAGCTTTATGCTAACACTTATGAGATATGTTATACTCTTTGAGTCATTGGTGTGACGAAAATCCGTGTATCCAATGTGTGGTGATAAAGCCCACTTTTATGTTTCATGTTTCCAAGTTGCCAAATTATCATTAATTGATTAATACATGCAAATTTTGTGTGTAAATGCGTGTGAATATATAAGCTAGACTTGTGGGTTATTAAAGCATGAATTCGTTGTTTTGTCTTAATAAATTATCGATAAATGAATTATATATATATATGAGTTGTATGTATTTGCATATGAGAGTATATGTTGGATTTATGAATTATATATATTGCAAACCAGACTGGCAGATCACGAGAAAATATGCTTGGTTGAACAGAAATGATATGATGAGTTAAAGGGGTGTATGTATATGAATACGACTGAATGATTTGCTTCTGATTCTAAATTCTGGGTATGAGGCTGGCATATGGATGGGTTGTGAGTAAGTTGTGGTTATGTTGGCAGATAGTAATCGCCCATGTGTTGTGTTAAGTTGGCATATTGAAACTGTCTGTATTCTATGAACGCATTGCACTTCTCTGAAAGGTTTGGTACCACCTTAGGTATCAATGCGTATGTTTTATATGAGATATCTTTATCATTGGAGGGACCAAGTTTTTGCTAGGGATTCATCAAACTAATTATAGTCAATTGTCAAGCCAAGGCAGCTTGGCCTCCGAACATGTCTTCTAGTATCTCTAGAATCGCTTTGGCAATCTTACAGCTTTCCAGTTGCTTATAAAAGGTGTTGACCACACTTGCCAACATGTAGCAACGAGTTATCTCATCAGAATCCTCCTAACATTTTCTAGCCTCAACTTGAGTGGTTGGTGGGCATTTATTATCAAGAACTATTTTAAGTTTCCCATAGCTTAGGACACTTATGACCTTCTTTTTCCATTCCTTATAGTTATTTTCATTTAGTTTATTTTTAGTAAGTATCTTTAGTAAGGGAGTAGGTGTCATTTTTTGAATTGAAAATAAAGCATCTATTCATTAATATATTTTTATTAAGCAAATATTAAAACCTATTGCAACAAACGATATGCATTAAGATAATTCATGTGTATTACATTAAACCTTGAAAACATTTGTAAGTTGATGCAACGATAATTCTTACACCCATTGAATTAAGTCGAGTTGCAATCTTAATCAACTAGTAAGAAAATGGATTTTCATCCATGTAATATGTGAACCTAACTCCTTAAATATTCATACGTACTAATAATCATTTCATGTTTGGCCATCATTCAAACTTAAGCATAGCTTCTTGGGAAGTTATTTAACTAGAATGATATTGAGTGTACAACCATCAACTCAACATCTTATCATTCTATGTAACATGAATGAGTCACCTCGGGGCAATTTCAACGAGTAACATGTATGACTAGTTGTCCACTATAAAAAAAAATTTCTTCAATGAATTCCACATGATAATACCTACCTTAGGGCCAATAAACTATCATATGCTATCACAAGATAGTTATCTCTTTTAAGGAAATCTCAGTAGTGAAATTGTAACACCCCTAACCCGTATTCATCGCTGAATTAGGGTTACAGAGCATTACCATAAAATCAAAAACATTTTAAATTAGTATCATACAATAATAAAATCACATCATAAACCAATCATATACACATATATCATCTCTAAATCGAAACCCTAAACATATCTTAAAAGTAAAGCAAGACTAATTTGAAACAGTTTGAAAAGCTTAGAAAATTATGCATAAATTTGCAAAACAGGAGTCAAACGGCCATGTGGCCTGGCCGTGTAACCTTTAAACTAGGGGCACACGATCGTGCCCTAGCCTATGTCTACACCTGTGTCACACGCTCGTGTGCCAGACCGTGTAACTCTTTGAGTTGCAACCTAAGAAAAAAATCACCAGATGGCACACAGCTATGTCGCCACGTCGTATGCCTTACACGACTGAGTCACACTCTCGTGTCTCAGGCCGTGTGGACCTAAATTTACCTAAAACAAAGCCATTTCAAATTCATTACATGTATAACCAAATATCCTACTTAAGGTCCCTTTAAAAGGGACCTAAACAACAACAAAACACAATTTAAACATGCTTAAAACATACCAAAACAACCATCTTAAGTGCCTAACCAATGTGCCCTCATTGACACCACATTTAATTCATCCATTTACAACCAATATACCATTCATAGATACCTCAAGTAAATTTCAAACATTCAAATAATTGAATATGGTAAATCTATAACCTATACCAATCATTTCCACCAATTGTCAACCAAAAATGCTCAATGAATAAGCTTTCTTCATTTACTAATCAAGCACCTCAAGTATAATACCAAAACAACCAAATCCTTGAAGCAAAAACTAAGGGAAAGCATTTACATAACAACTCCAAACATGTATTTACAATCATTTAAAGCTTATAGAACTATATTTTCTAGGATTTACTAAACAAAAGGACATTATCTTAATATTGACATCCTAGGTACATGCCAAGACTCAAAAAGAAATACATTACCAATTTTGAATATAGGATTTTTCGTGGATGCTGAGACGTGGAACAACAGTAATACCTAACCTGCAGTCAAATAAAAATTCAAGCAGTAAGTAACTAATGATCTCAATAGATCCCATTTTCAACTATTAACCAAAAGTTCACATTTCACAACATATAAGTCATCTCATGAATTTGGTTACCTTACCAAAATTTATAAACCATCAAATGGCACCTGGTGCCTAACGGTTAGACCGTAAATAAGGTTTTTGTACCTAGCGCTAGTCGTTTAACTCGACATGATCAATGGTGTGCCCAACACTAGTCAAACGAGTCGACAAATTATTACACCTAGCGCTAGCCGAATAACCGACAAGATCAACAGTGTGCCAGCACTAGTCGAACGAGTCGAAAAATTATTGCACCCGGCGCTAGTTGGATAACTGGCAATAGTTGTGTCCAGCACTAGTTGAACGAATCGACAAAAGATTTACGCCCAGTACTAGTCGAATAACCGACAATAATTCTCATCTGCAATTCCATAATTTTATTTTTCATCACTGACTATCACATTTTATATAAATACATATACTTCCATAACTTACATTCAATTGAATTAACTTATACATCCATAAACTTCCATTCAATTTAATTAACAATTACATTAGATATATAATAAGGCATCAAGTAGTAATTAGATTAATTAAAAAAATATAATAAGGCATCAAGTAGTAATTAGACTCATTAATAATTTAAATATGTAAATTTTAACCCCTAATTATTTTTCTCCAAATTTTGATGATTTTTCCAAAGTCAGAACAGGGGAACCCAGATTTAATCTGACCTTGTCTCACAAAGTTTATTATACATCATGATTTACAATTCCATTACTTACATCATTTCTTCTATGAGAAACTAGACTCGATAAGATTTAATTGCATATTTTGTTCATCCTCTAATTCAATTTCCACAATTTATGGCAATTTTTCACAATTAGCCTACTGCTTCTGTCCAAACAGCAAGCAATTTCAACTTTTCACTGAATCCTTTTTTTGCGTTTCTGGTACACACCTGGTTCTCTTTGATGCTAAAACAATCCCCGAGCACTCCAAAGCCTATAATCAAGATACTCAACATCAATTTAACAGATTTACAAGCAAATTGGCAACCAAGAATGAATAGAAACCCAACTTACTACTGCTGCTGTCCAAACAACAAGCAATTTTAGCTTTTCACCGAATCCCTTTTTCTTTGCGTTTCTGGTACTCACCTGGATCTCTTTGATGCTAAATCAGTCCCTGAGCACTCCAAAGCCTATAATCAAGATACTCAACATCAATTTAATTGATTTACAAGCAAATTGAAAACCAAGAACGAACAGAAACCCAACTTACCATCAACGATAACCCTCCGTTTAACTATTGTTAAGATGAGAACACTGAATTTACCAGTCCGAGCCTCCCCCTACACCCAAATCGTAGAGAAAAAAATTACCACTTCAGTCATTAAGAGATTCATTATAGAAATGAAGAGAAACAATTACTAAAACTAAGCGAGCACTAAGAACGTGCGAAAACAAAGGAAAATAAATGGATTAGGGAAAAATCAAGAAGAAGAAAAAGAAGAGAAAGATAGAAAAATTCAGAGAATTTCGGCAGGAGGAGAGGGAGAAAAATAGACGGGAGAATTTTTTTAGAAAAGAGAGTCAAAATTCGGTTATGGGAAAAAAATCCAGATAACCCCCAAAATCCCTTAATCTTCTTTCCTAATTCCCACTACACATCCACTACTCAGAATCCCCCTTTTACACAACCCTATCCCGAAATCTGAGCAAAAAAATAATAATACTCTTGCCTGCATAGGGATTCGAACACAAGACCTCTACTATAATAACACACCATTTAACCACCAGACCAGCAGACTCATTCTAATGTAATTTACCCAACAATCAAATAAAAGCCTACTAAACAAGAGTAAGGCCTAATTCATTCAAAATACCAAAATTTGCCCAAGCGAAGGCTTGAACTTGGGACCTCCCAAACACTTCCAGAACACATAACCACTAAAGCTGACAGATATTTTTGTCATATTTTCACAATAACAAAATTAGAAATTTTGGGGCGTTACAGTGTCTTACAGAAGACTTGATTGGCACATCATTCAAAATATAGCAAGCCGTTTGTATCGCATATCCCCAGAAGAAAGTAGGAAGTTGTGAATAGCTTAACATTGAACGAATCATGTCAAGCAAGGTTTTATTCCTTCTCTCAGCTGCGTCATTCTGCTGTGGAGTGCCCAACGTAGTTAATTGAGAAAAAATTTCATTCTCTATAAGGTATCCTAAGAACTCATAGGACAAATATTCCCCACCTCAGTCAGACCGAAGATTCTTTATGGATAAACCTAATTACTTTTCCACTTTCACATGAAACTCTCGAAATTTATCGAAGGTTTCGCTTTTATGGTGTATTAGATACACATATTCATATCAAGAATAGTCGTCGATAAAATTCTAGTAATAACCGTTACTTCCTCAGGTACTGATGCTCATAGGACCACATACATCAATGTGCACAAGTTCTAAAGGTTGGTTGGCCCTTGTACCTTTTTCATTAAAAGACCTCTTAGTCATTTTACCTTCCAAGAAAATTTCACATTATGGAAGATTAACTTCCTTAAACATACTTAAAGGACCATCTTTCACGAGTCTAGTGATTCTTTCTTGGTTAATATGACCAAGTCTTAAATATCATAAGTACCCCTCATTAGAGTGTGAAGCTTTTTATCAACTATTTCAGTTTGAAGTATCGAGTAGTTATTTGGTTTGATAAAATACAGATTATTTTCCATCCATCCATTACAGATTAAAGAATAATTTCTATGAATAGCAATCCCTTCATTGCATGTTGTCGAAACCATTTTTTTAATAAAGGGAGTCGACTTTAATTTTGAAAACGAAAATGAACATAGGAGTCGCCACCAATCTTATTTTGTGAGGTGTGATCGGGTCACCTTGTAAACGGTTGTTTTTAATAAACGATTTGGATTTATTAAAACAACGCTTTTGGTCTGAGAAATCCAAAAAAACGGGTTCGGGAGTCGGTTACGTATGAGGAATGATTAGCACCCACGTAACGCCCAAAATTAGTACCGAATTGATTGATTAACGTCCTAATGTCGAAAAATTTGAAAAGATTTTAAAATACGACCCTTTTAACTTGAATAAATTGAATTAAATGATAAGACACTCTTATTTAAAAGAAATAAAATGTCACACCCAGTGAGTTAGGGCACAACATTTTTAATCTTCAAAATTAAGTTTATCTTTTGACTTTTAAAACCCATGGATTTTGATAAGGATATATGGTTATTTGGGTCAAATGAAAAATCAAAACCCAGTAAGTTAGGGTTCAATTTCTCAAAATTCCTAAATACCGATTATTGCCTTTATTTTTAAAAATTCTTAATTTGAGGTAGCAAAATGTCATATCCAGTGAGTTAGGATCCAACAATTTGAGCTCTTGAGAATAAGCATTATTTGAAATTTGTACGATTTTATTGAAAAAAGATACTCGGCCACCTAAATTCAACAATGTAAATAAAACTATTTTAATAAAATAAAAAAGATAATCTTTGGATACCGGGTTTTTGAAACTTATAAATAAAACTATTTCGATATTTTAATAAAATGTAATCTTTTAAACAATGTAATGTGATTGAATGTATACATATAACGCAAAAAAGATAATTGAAAATAAAATGTACACCAATGAATAACAAACAATTAACAAGCAAATACAAACAAGCATAACAACAATAATTTCAATCATATATCATGTAAATACCAATATCAATAGTCAAACATCAAATGAATTATTAATCAAAATTTTAAAGATACACTAAAATAACAAAAGGAAAAAATTTTAATTTATAGATCCTATGTACAAAAGTTTTAAAATAAATTATATACATGAGTATAAAATAGATTCAAATAGAATAAAAACGTTGCATAATAGTATTTGAAATAAGTTTGAAGCAAATAATATACATATATTAATTTTACATAGGTAATACGTATAAAGTGAAACACGATAGTAATAATACATATTATAAAATATCAAAACTGTATACAAAATATATCAAATTTTCATAAAAAATATAAAATAATTAAGGATGAATTAAATAATAATATGTTAAGTTTAAAACCATAACGCATAATGAATTTGAAAAGTTAATGTATGTTTAAATTAAATAATGTTAATAATAATTTAAAATAATAACATGTTATATCTTAAAATAATACTAGTGATGAATTTTAAAACGATGTTAACTTTAAATATTAATTAATACTAGATTTAAAAATATATATTAAAAACAAGAACCAATTAAATTTAAAAAATACACTAATAAGAACTGAATTTAAATTAAAATAGAAGTAAAAAGAGGAGAGAGAGAGAGAAAAAGAAAAAGAAGAATGGTGGGTCAAAATGGAATTAAAATAAAATTAAAGAGCAACAAACAGAATTTAAATAAATAAAAAAACTAAAGTGCAGCGCGCGAATAATATGAGGGACCAAAAGAGGAATATTCCCAACACCTCAAAACGCTGCGCTATGATAAGGACCAAGGTGAGCAGAATTCAAAATACATTGGGTAAGATTAACAAATAACAAAAATAAAATTAGAAATAGGAACTAAAACAGAGGGACCAGTTGCACAAATATTCTCTCCGAGACCAAAACGCGCGGACCTGGCCATGCTCGGGTCGGGTCATCGGGTCAGTGCCAATACGGCACCATTTTAGAGCCATTGACATAGGCCCCAAACGGTGTCATTTTATGCCCTATATAAATGCCATTCAAAACCCTAAAAACAAAATACTTCAAAGCCTTTATTAAACTATCAGAGAAAAAAAACTAAACCTCTCTCATCCTCCACCGCCTCAAAACCCAAAAATCCGTCTAAATCCGATTTGGAAGGAGTAAACGGAGCTCCGACGGCGTGCTCACAGGTAAGATCCTCCCCCCTCTTCCTCTTTTTTTTCGTATGTATAGAAAAAAGAGCAAAAACAGAACGACAAAAGAAAAGAAAAAAAACTTTGAAAAATCACCTTCAAAAACTCAGTCTTTTTCTTTTGATTTTCTTTTCTTTGTATTTTCTTTTCACCGATTTTTTATCAATATCTGTGCAAAAAAATTACAATGGCCTTCTATCTGATTTTATAGCCAAATATGAAAAATTAAAAAAATACAATGTTTTTTCCTTCTCTGTTGCGTTGTTTTCGTCCTATTTACAGGTATAGCGTACGGAGGCTATGGACATGGCGTGTACGAAGGTGTGCGTGAAGAACGGCTCGGCTGTGGCGCAGAGGCTTGGCACGTACAGAGGAGAGCCCTGGTTGCTGCGGCGCTGGAAGCTTGCTGAAGGATAGGGTTTCCGTCTAATTAGGGTTAGGTTTTGGGACCCTGTAATTGGGTTTTGTAATCGGGTTTGGGTTTGGTTAGCTGGGCTAGGTATTTAATTGGACCATGTAAATGAACTGCCTAATATTTGGGCTTTATTTATATTTTGTTTTTTTATATTGGTTTCAGTTATTTATATGGGTAGGGCAATAATTGGGTCTTACACATGTCATGGTATAACCGTCATAAAATAAACAAGCTACAGAAATTAAATTGCTCTTAAAATGAGGCACATAAAACACGTTCTTTAAAATAATCTTCCTAAAATTATCAAAGTGTAAAATAAGTCTGCAACGAGAGGCTCTTGTCACATAGACTTCTCGTTTTGCTAAACCTCTATAAAAAACACACACATGGTTGTGGCTCTAGAATCAATAACCCAATTATCAATTGATTCTTCCACTAAGCAAGCTTCAACCATAAAGAGTTCTATACATTTACCCTTTTCGGCTAGGTAATCCAAATACTCCTTGTAGTTTGATATGAAATGGCCTTTTCTATGGCAGAAGAAACATTTGATCTTTTTTAGGATCTTTTGACTTCTTAGCCTTTTTCCTATCCACACGAGGTGGAACAGAAGACTTAGTCAGTTTCTTCTTTCCCTTAGGTTTCTGTTTCTCCCTTAAAGGACGAGGGGCCCACAGCTAAGTTTGCCTCAGGTTTCTCTTGTACCAGCTTACTACCATTCAGCATCAACTCATATGATTGTAATTCCTTCATGAGCTGACTCAAGGTAAGTGCCTTATTCCCCAAGTTGTAAGCGGCCCTAAAACCAGCAAACTCTTTGGTTAAGGATTTGAACACTATTTCAATTTGCGTATTCACATCTAGTTCAACCCCATTGTCCTCGGCTTCTGCAAAGAATCCCATAAGCTTAAGCATATGTTCTTTAACCGAAGTGCTAGTGTTCTGTTGAGAATTCATCAAATTTGTAATAGCAAATTGTTGAGCCAATGTGACTTGGCCTCTGAACAAATCCTCCAAATTTGTCAAGATCTATTTGGCAGTACATAAATTCTTGTGTTGCTTTTGCAACACACTACTCATGCTCGCTAAGATATAACTTCGAGCAATCAAGTCAGAATCTCTTTGGTGATTTCTCGCTTTGGACTGAGCTTCAAGAGGGCACTTTCATCAATAATGAATTTATGTTTCTCATAGCTGAGAACTATCAGCAAGTTCATTTCCATTCTCGAAAGTTATCCCCATTTAATTTATTCTTAGTAAAATGCTAATAAGAGAAGTAGGAGACATATTTGAACTGAAAAAAATAAATATTTCACTAATTACTATCTTTGTATTAAGCAAATATTTTTCATTTCAGCAACATACCAAGAATTCAGTATGATGCATCCGCTTGTATTAAAACCATGAAAAAGAAATCCGTTGCTACGTTCATTCTCACACCTATCAACCATGTCACCTTGGGGTCCCATGATTAACTAGCAAGAACATGGATTACATCCAATCAGTTTGTGAATCTTAACTCTCAAGACTCTACACGAACTAATAATCGTTTCATGTTTGGTCATCATCTCTAGCTTAAATATTGTTTCTTGGGAAACTATTTAATAAGAGATGATCTTGAGTGTGTAACCATTAACTCAACCCCTATCATGAACATGCTCTAATTTGTGAGTCATCTTGGAACAATCTCTCTGAAAGTTATGCATGACTAGCTGTCCTTAAAAGGAAAACCTATTTAGTGAACCCACATGACAAAATTTACCTTGGGGTGCAACCAGGGTAGGAACCGGCTCAAAACTTTATCATGCTATCACTTAGGGACCATCAATAGAGGTCGTGGGTCTTGTTCAATGACCTTCTCCCACTCAATATTTTAAAAACATGCAAGGTTTTTTATCCCAAATTTTAAGGATGATCATACAATAGTCCTAGTGGCATTCTCACCTAATCTAAATGACATGCTTCCAATATATGCATGTCATGCTATAGCAATAATATCCATTCATAAGAATCAATCAATCTTAAAACAAACAATTTTGATTCTCCATATTTTTTCTTTTAAGGGAAAAACCGAAGAAGTGAATGCGAACTGTGCACCAGGTAGGGTCCTAGGAAAGGGAGGTGAGCCAAATTTGACTACTTAAAAAACAAGTCTTTCCTATCCAGAGCCAATCCTAGACATGTACCTTCTCATTAGCACACTTCTCATAGTTACCGAATAACCTAAAGAAGTGAATAGAACAATACAACACATGTATTTTCTCATTATCACGCTTCTTATTTTTAATCGATCAACTGTGGATCATCTCATATGTAACAGCCCGGTTTAGACCCTAGTCGGATAGTGGTTTTGGGACCACGAATTCGAGTTAAAAAAATATTTTAATATTATTTTTGGTGTCTACAGCATGTTGGTTTATATGTGTGAAAATTTCGTGTGAAAATTTTATCATTTGTGTGCTCAATTTAAAAAAAATGACTTAATCACGTAAAGTGTAAAAGTTGTGTTCTTATAGTTAAAGGTGTCTATTAGCTATGGAACCTTAAAGTGAAGGTCCTTAACTGGTAATTATCCCATTTTTGAGATAGTGGATGATAGTGGGATAGCACATGGTGTAATTATTAATATTATTAATGGTTAGTTAGGTAAATTAGTAAATAATGTTAAATTAAAATAAAACAAAATGTATTGTCATCTTCCATTATTCATCTTCACCAAAAATTCAAGGAGAAGAAAGCCATTGTTGGCTTTAACATTCAGCCAAGCTCTCATTGCTCAAATAGGTATGGTTTTAGCTTCGTTTTTAATGATTTCTACGTTTTTGAGATCGTTGCAGCTTAATCTAGCTAGCCCGTATCTCCGGTTTCAAAATTGTTAAAGTATTTGAATGTTGCCATTGTTGAATGCATGAGTATTTTGATAGTTGATAATGGAAAATAAATATTTTTTGATAGATTAATATGTTTAATTAAATGATTTTTGATAAAAATGTGTAATAAGGATTAAATTGTGAAATTTGTAAATTGAAGGGTCAAATTGTGAAATAAATTGAATAACTGGGTTGCTAAGGAGCTAAGGTAAATTCGGCCTAACATGGGTTTGTTGAAATTTTAAGTAATTTGTGTTATTTTGAAATAGGGACTAAATTGTGAAAATGTGAAATATTAAGGGCTAAAATGCAAAATGCCCAATTTATGTATTTTTGGATAAAATTGAATGAATGTGTTATTAAACAAGCCAAATTTGAATTGATTAGATCAAGAAAAGAGGAGATCGGATTTGGATTGGGGAAAAATCAAAAATTTTCAAATAGTCGTCCGGTTCGTTCATGTCCATACGAGGTAAGTTCATAAGTGAATAATTGTTGTTCAATTCATATGAAAATGTATTTAATTGTGCCGAATTGAATTTTAGTAACTATATATGTGTATGCTGAATTAATGTAAGTATAGGAGAAGTAACTACGAGCTTGAAACGAACGAATTACAACATCTGAAAGCCCCGTACGAACCATATGAATAGTTAGGATACACATGTCATGACATAGGATTCTGATATGAGTTATCGTGTCAGACCATATTTGGGACGTTGGCGTCGATTTGAGATTTACGTTTAAGACCATGTTTGGGACATCAGCATCGTATACGATTTCGTGTAAGACCCTGTCTAAGACAATGGCATCAATATTTGATTACATGTAAAACCACGTTTGGGACGTTGACATTGTAAGAGCTTCTGAGCTATCTGAGTATCCTTATTAATTCCGAATGGTTCAACGGGCAATATCGAGAAATGAATGACTATGTGAAAGTATATCCGATTCAGGTACATACGAAGTGTATATGATATTCAAGAATGAAAAGTGAGTATGTTTCAAATGACGATATGTGAAATACATGACAATGAATGAAATGAATGTATATAAATGAATGTTGTGATACATATGCTCATTATATGAAATTGTAATGAAATAAGCTTAATTATATTCAAGAGTTCGAGTACCATGAAATTGTGGTCCTATGTTTCGAACATGGGATTTATGAAATATGAAACATGGTTTTGAGTATGCTAGTTTGATTTGAAAGATGATTAGATAAATGTTATTGATAGGTTTAAATTATTAAATATGTTATGTATATGTGAAAGAGTTAAATAAGCATGTTTTGATTTGTTAGTTATGTGTTTTGTATGACCGAATGTGATATATATTTGAATGAGGAGTATATATGGTTCGAACAGTGGAATTATGAAGCATGTGTAATATGACTTTGATGTATGGTAGTTAATTTGAATTTTGAATTGATAAATGAGATTGAAATGGTTGAGATTTGCTAAATTCGGTCTAGTTAAAGTGAATTATAAATATCATTGAGATGATTTATTTGCTTATGGCTTACTAAGCTTTCAACGCTTATTCTGTGTGTTTTTCCTATGTTTATAGAGTTTTGGAGACTTGCTTGGGTTGGAAGTCATATGAGACCTTATCACACTATCTGGTTATCGCTTTGGTAAATATAAGCTTTGAGTTTTTGGTTATGTGGCATGTATAGGCTAGTTTTGATATGCTTGGTTTTGAAATTTGTATATATGTATATAGCCATGCGAAAATGGCTTGATCATGATACTAATGTTGGTATATATATATTCGGTCATGTTATAAGCTTAATTTGGAGGTATGTTTCATGTTAAGTATGTTTGTGATGTTGGTTATAAGATTCGGCAATGAGAAGTGTTAATGATGATGTATAATCGGCCATGAAAATAGCTCATTTTTTATTTATAACTTGTCTTGTGTAAAGGTTTAAAAGTGGTAAATGATGTGTTTTTGACATAATACATATACTCACATAAGTTAAGTTATGTATGTGTGACAGCTTGCATATTGGTTGTTAAAGTACAGTTTGTGATGGTAAAATATGAACATATATTGTAATTTATTTGATGGTCATTTAGGTACAGTTATAAATGGTACAATTAGCTTTGATTCGAGATGTGAAATTGGTTGGATTATCGGAGGGTAAATTTTATGACCTAATATATGGTTAAAAGATCGATTATGTATATGTATTTTGGAAATTGTAAAGAGTGTGTTTTTTTATATTTGGCTAACAATAAGTAAAATATGCTTATACATGCCTATGATATGTTTTGTTCGTGATTTTGGTAATTAATGGTTAAGTTGTTAAGTTAAGTGCTTGAGTTTAAAATGTGCCATATATGTGATTTATGAATTTGGTAAATGATAGATAGGTATTTTGGATATTTATTAGTCAAGCGGTATTGTAATTATGATATGATTTGATTTGGCTCTTATGTATAAAAATGGTAGTTATTATTTTGGTAAAATGTGCATAATTTAGTAAAACCAAATTTCATACTTGACCATTATGTGAAGATGTTAATGTCGTATATATATATATATATATATATATATTAATGTTTAATAAATCATGTGGTTTGGCTTGACTTAGTAAAATGTGAAGAAGTGCATAATTATAAATAGTGTTTTTGGAAAGTATTTAATGAAATAGATTTATATGAATGGATGTCTTAATATATGATTGGTATATGAAATGAATTATACTTGGTTATAAGTTAAGTACTCGATTGCCATGATTCATTGGTTATAATGTTTGAATACTAATTTGGGTAGAGTATGAATTAAGTATCGAAGCATGTTAGTTTTAAAATTATACTGGATGAATAGTATTGAAATGATTATATTATTTGGTACTTGAATTGAAATGAATGTCTGTTCTAAGTTGTATTTTGATCGATCATTCCTCGTAACCCTAATCCGGCGACAGACACAGGTTAGGGGTGTTACATCATATATATATCACAATTATAACATTACATAATATAAATATTATAAACAATTATAAAATAGATATATAATGAGATAGGCAATTAAAATAAAATTGTCAGCCAAGGTTTCCATGGTTCTATTTCTAAAAATAAATGAAACAATAAAATTACATATTTTTTTGTCACAAGGCATTCCTTGAGTCTTCAACTGCCATCACATATTTTTCTCGCCATGGACTCCTACTGGAAAAATTACATTTAAGTCCTATGTCTATTTCCAGCTCACAAGAATTCTAAGCATTTTAAAAAGCATAGCCTTACGTGGAGATGATAGTCCACAGTCTATTTCCTAAGAACCACAACCTCGACAATAAAAAATAATAATTATATAACAAATATATAATATCACATCCATTCTCATATATAACTCAAAACATGCATAAGATCTAAAGAATGCCACTTTCTAAGTAATCAAATCATTCAAAAAGAAGATAAATTTATTTTAATATTAAATTAATAAAATACTATTAAGATAAGTATTAAATTAAATTTAATATTAAACTATTAAAATATTATTATTTTTGAAATAGTTAATCTGAAATCAAATTCTCTAGTAGAGTCCCAGTAGAGTCCCAGTAGGAGTGTAACTCTTCCTTTGCTCACCACCGGATGCCATCGTCATGACACAAGCACCGCCCGTGTCCAAAGGATGAGTGTGACAACCTTACAAGACCGAGCGAGTTTGGTTTGCTTTGCCGATTCGATCGAGGTCAATGACGACAAAACCGTTCCAGTCTAGCCATCGGATGGACTATCAACCCAGTTTCACATATCGAGCCTGGTACGACCAATTTTTGGGTCTTGATCTCAGTTTTGGGCTCCTGAATCAATTTTACGATCTCAGGTCCAATTTTTAAGTTTAATTTCCTATTGGGCCAATTGTCTGACATGAAAATTAACTTCCAAAAATATCATATTAATTTTAATTGATTCAAAATTAATTTTTCCAGAAATCACTTACATTTTCCAAATTAATTTTTCAAGAAAAATTTTTAATCAAATTTTCTACTTGAACAATTCTTACACCCATCTAATTTAATTCCACATCGAATTAATTGACTCAATTAAATTATTCCCAAAGTCGTAGAATTTTTTCTGATTCGAATGCAATCCAATCGAACATTTGTTGAGCTAGTGGAGGGACCAATCGGGCATATACAATTAGGCCTAGTAATTGCAATTATATCTAGAAGCATCGTTCCGACAATTCGCAATTACTTAAACATGTAGTCAGTCCACAAGAAGTACGATGATTGAAAACTCCTTATTGTATACTCTTTACGAAAGTAATTCATCCAACTGCTTTGTCCAATGACCTCATCATGTGTGTGTTACCTCGTATGATATCCTTTGAGTAAATCTGTTCACTCAATACAATCCTATTTTATCTCATTGTAACCATTGTGTCTTCTTCATAATTAATATCATCACTATCAACAAATGACTGTCATAAATTACTCATTCAAGAATAAGCAACCCGTGGCCATATTCCATATTTATCAATTTACATAATGCAAATAAGAGGATATCATTAACTCTTTAATTGAGCTATGAATTTCACTATTGCTAGTAAAGCCATGCCATATACAACTCATGTACCCAACATATCGGCAATGGGCTCGATCATCTTTAGAGCATAAGCCTCCATTTATGTCAAAGCACATGACTTGCATACACATGGTCAGTGACTAACTCAGGATTTAGGTAAATCACACCATGAACGTCAGAAGTGAATTAATTCACAAACGGATTCAAAATTAATTCATCTTGCGTCCAACCCAATGTATCATTCTACTAATGAATACATCTATGTCTACTCGTGGAGTTAACTGCTCCGATAGCCAAGACTAACCATCTTCCTAATTGGAATTGTAGATGACATAATAATCCTTCTCAGTATTTGAATCAAATGTACACTTTGATTCTTTTACGGGATTGCGGACTCATTTAGATTATCTACTGAAGTAAGTTGTCTTTCCCGCAATATAAACGTTCTTTACAATGCCATTTATCTTTAGTTTGAATTTTAGACAATCAATGAACTAATATTTGTTTGTCACAATTTCTCTATGCATGCAAAATATAAAAGACAGAAAATACAAAAGATATAGTACTGAGATGTGAAATTAACTTTATTTATTCATCATTCAAATAAGTAGAAAACAGTTACATATTTACTACAATATGGGCACATTTCCCAACATTTGAATGATTTCCAAATGTCTTTAAATGTTTTAAAATGAAGTGTTATATGTTGGTATTGTATGGATTAGAAATTGTAAATCCATTCAAATGGAAAAATGTATTTGTTTGGATGGATAACAAACTATCTTAGTATGTAATTTTTGATAGAATGCCATCTAGATGGCAGAAATATCTATTTGGATGGCATTGGGGTGAAAATGTAGAAGTGTGTTGGTTGCATTTTGGGTTATCGAAAGTTCATTTTATATATTTTCCACGTCCAAACACTAAATAATTTATTTAATATGATTTTTAAAATGTGTTTGAGCCTATGAAAATGTTGGAAATTATATTATTGGACTTTATTAAATTGTTTAAAGGATGATTCTATTGAAAGAAATTTAGAAAATGTAAGGAATAGGTCAATGTGACATCGCCTATCCGTACAGGACATCAGATCTAGTAAGGGAGTGTTACAGCATCAATTAAACCATATTTTCTAAATTGAAGTTTAATATAAAAAAATAATTCATCTCACCAAATTAGTGCATAATTGATAAATTCAACAATGATTTGTTTTAATTTTTTTTCTTCCTCGAAATACTTGTGGCATTTAAAAACAAACTCTACATGTCATTTCCATTCAAGGTAAGTCCCAAGATCATTTTTAACTAGAAACAAAGAATTTCTTCAATTTGATGAAGTTGACATTACTATCCCTTATCTCTTCTCTTGGTTGAGCTCTAGTATAAATGATGTTTCGTTCTTCAAACCCTTAATCATAGTCCACCTCTTTTTAAACGAATAATCTTTAGAAGCGGATTGATTCTCATTTTTAATAGTAAAACCCTTGGAATAGTTTTTGTAATTCCTCTTCTAGATTGATGTTTTATTTTTTTTAATCCAAAATTAGTATTGTGAAGTAGTCTTTTTGCATTTGCATTGCCCTTTCAAAGTGTTAGTACAAATCTCCGGTGAGGAAACTCTCGAACACACGAACGAAACTCGAATAGAAAATGAAGAAATAAGACAAGGCTCCAAGACGTGTTTCAAGACACTATCTTTAAGGTTATATCCGTCCTCACCTATCTCAAGTGAGCAAAAGAGTTTCAAGAAAATTAACCTCGAGGATACAATTAAGCCGATGATTTTTTGCGTTTTGCACTGACGAGAATAGTCCACTACGTACTAAACACTGTATAATAAGAAACTCAATTTCTACAAAGGATTTCTACAGTAATACTTTACAAAATAATCTAAAAATAATAGAAAATAGAGAAAGGAAAGAAAAAATTTTAGAATTTGTTGGTGTGATTTCCAAATGAAATCTCATTTCTATCTATAGGAATTTTCATGTCTCTTTATAGACACTTCTTTCAATAGGTGTTTTTTTAATAAAAAATATAATTATTCATCTAATTGTATAACTATTCAAGTAATATTGTTTGAATAGTTATAATTCTTTTCAAAAATCAAATGATATAACTTTTAACCAATGACCAAAATATTTATCTTTTGATTAATTACACTCATTCATTTATAGTTATTGGAACACTATAAATATGTGAAAATATTCAACAATCTCCCCCATTTTTAAAATATTTTAGATTTTGATATTTTTGGAAATCAATTTGCATAAATGAAAGTGTCTTACAATTGAACATTCACTTAGTGAAAACATGTTAAAGTTAATTGAAATTGTATGGTACACTAAGTTTTGAACCAGCTATTCCATTTGATTAACCGAACACATGTCACACAATTATTTCAACATCCGTCAATGCATAATATCCAATAACACTATTATGGCCATGTGTCTGTGTCCTCTTTTCATGGTTGTTGTCAAAGCTAAGCCTTTGAGCTCCTAGAAGCGGTCACACTTCCACTCACATAGGTAGATCCCATCAAGAGTATTCCCATAATTATAACACACTAACATATTTATGCTATGAGTACATTACTCATTCTTCCCTTATCATTACGGTACCTAGCACTTTAATCTTAGGGTGGATTTATTTATAGTGCTAACAGTCACATACTAATCATGTATTTTGTCTTATTGAACTCAAGACTTGACGTTATACCAAGCGTTGAGTCGGGTTTCCATCATGGGTGACTCTAATTAATGGGCTTGAGCCTCATCCTTTTGAGGTCTTGTTGACTATATCTCTAGAAATACTTTTTTTCAAAGGATCTGCCAAATTTTCACTTGACCTCACATAATTAAAAGTGATCACTCTATCAGTGATTAATTGTCGGGCATAGCTATGTCTTAATCCTATGTTTCTAGAGTATATGCCTTTGCTAGAGTAGCTCCATTATCACAACGGATAGAAATAGGTGAAATTGGCTTAGGCCATAGAGGTACATCATAAAGCAAATTTCTTAACCATTCTGCATCTTTAGATGCAATGGCTAATGCAATAAATTTTGTTGTCATAGTGGAATCAGTAATACATGTTTGTTTCTTGGAACCCCAAGAAATGGCTCCTCCACCAAGAATGAAGATTCATCCACTAGTATATGCATGATCTTTCACACTTGTAATCCAACTAGCATCCGAATACCTTTCTAAAACTGAAGGATATCCATTATATGCAATATCTAGTCTTGTAAATGTTATTATGTACATAAGATAACCAATTAGACTTGCATATTTCAATTGATTAATTTTCCTACTAGTATTAAATACTAATTTTATTTGAGGATCCATGGGTGTGGATACTAGTATACAGTTGAAAAAATCAAACTTTTTAAGCACATTTTTAATGTAATGTGATTGTGGTAAAGCTATAGTGCTTTCATCTTGGGTTATTTTAATCCCAAGAATAACATTTGCTACACTCATATCCTTCATAGCAAAGTTGTTTGACAAGAATTTCTTTGTGTTTTCTATTTGTTCCCAATCCGTGCCAAAAATGAGCATGTCATCTACATATAAGCAAATTATGACACATTTTCCATTTCCAAATTTGTTATATATGCACTTATCGGATTCATTTATTTTATAGCCATTAGCTAAAACAACATTGTCAAAATTTTGGTGTCATTGCTGTGGTGCTTATTTAAGTCCATATAGAGATTTAACAAGCTTACATACCTTATGCTCCTATCCTGGAACAACAAATCCTTTCGATTGTTCCATGTACACTTCCTCTTCCAATTCACCATTTAAAAATGCAGTTTTAACATCCATTTGGTGAACAATCAAATTATATATTGAGGTAAGTGATATGAAAATTCTAATTGTAGCAATTCTTGCTACTAGAGCATAGGTATCAAAGTAACAATACCTTATTTTTGTAAAAAACATTTGGCTACCAACGTTGCTTTAAATTTATCAATGGTTCCATCGACCTTCATTTTCTTTTTAAAGATCCATTTACAACCTATTGGTTTGGAACCCGGTGGAAGATTAACTAAGATCCAACTTTGATTTCTCATTATTGAATCCATCTCATCATTTATTTCTTCTTTCTAAAAAATAGTCTTGAGATTTCATTGCCTCTTCAAATGTAATAGGATCAAATCTCGTATTATAACAATAAGGTATCTTATTGCATATACTTTCACCTTTTCATTCTACAAGAAACATAATGAAATCTAGTCCAAAATCTTTGACCTTTTAATTATTTTACTTCTTCTTAATTATAGACAAGATTCATCATTATTATCAATTTGTTCCAATGTAATCTCATTCTCATTTGAAGAATGAATCAATTGTTGTGGCTGTAATTGTCTTGAAATAGAATTAAATCTATTTTCATCAAAAATAGCATCTCTTGATTCAATAACAGTATTAATTGAAATTGAATCATTTGGTTCAATTACTATGAAACTATATGCCTTGCTATGCATATCATATAAATATGCATTCAATTCCTCTTTCACCTAACTTTTTACGTTTAGGTGTTGGAACTTTGACAATAGCTCTACAGCCCCAAACCTTCAAATAATTAAGGTTTGGTTTCATTTTCTTCCACTGTTCATAAGGGGTCATTTTAGTCTCCTTATTAGGAACTCTATTCAATATATGACAAGCTGTTAGAGCAACTTCTCCCTAAAAACTTTATCCAAGACCTAAATATGATAACATTGAATCTACCATTTCAGTCAAGACTCTATTTTTCCTTTCAGCTACACCGTTTTGTTATGGTATGTAAAAGGTTGAAACTTGATGGACAATTCTAATGGTTCAAAATAACTTGGATTATAGTATTCTACACCTCTATCTTATCTTAAGCACTTGATAAATGATTCACACTAAAGTTCAACTTTAGATTTATAAACTTTAAATTTATCAAGTGTTTCATCTTTTGAATGCAATAAATATGCATAGGAATATCTAGAACAATCATCAATAAAAGTAACAAAATGTTTCTTTCCACTTAATGTAGGAGTATTATGTATGTCACAAAAATCACTATGTATCAAATCAAGCAACTTTGTTTTCCTTTTAACCTTAGGAAAGGGTTTCTTGTAATTTTAGTCAACATGCAAGTATTGCATTTTTAATATTATTATTAAAAATAAGAATTATATCTAACTTATGCATGTCATTCAATTTTCTATAATTCAAATGACCTAATCTATAATGCCATAAACAAAAGATTCAACCATATTAGCAGAAATAGTATTTTATTCTTATTAATAATATTGAGTTTGAACATGCTCTCATACATATATCATTTCCCTACAAAAATTCCACCCTTAGACAAAATAAACTTATCTACATCAAGAACAAGTTTGAAGCCAAACTTATTCAACAGACTTTCAGACACTAAATTCTTCCTAACTTCTGGTATATGAAGTACATCATTCAAGGTTAAAACCTTTCCAGAAGTAAATTGTAGTTCAACAGACCCTTTGCCTTTGATTGTCGCAGTGGAAGAATTTCCCATGTACAAGACATTGTGATTTTCACATTGTGTGAACTTTGTGAATATGTTTTTGTCTTTGCACACATGTTTGGTTGCTCCAATATCAATCCACCATGCATTATTATCTTGTGCCATATTAATTTTAGATATCATTGCAACGAACTTTTTATTATTATCAGCCTTAGAATATGATTTATTCTTTAAAAATCAACATTCATTCTTGAAATGTCTCGACTTACCACAATGATAGCATGAGCCCTTTTGTTTCTTTTTTAACTTAGGTGCTCTATCAGTCTGTTTGAACTTTCTCTTGAATGGTTTAGTAGTTTGTACTTCCTCCGTAACATGCACTTTGGCATTTTCAAAATTTAGGTTCTAATCTTGATTTCGATATTCTTATTCAATACAAAGATGATTTGTCAAAGCCTCAAGAGATATTTCCTTTTTTTATGTTTTAGACTTCTTCTAAAGCCTTTCCAAGATAGAGGAAGTTTGTCTATTATGAAGGATACAATAATCATTTCATCCATTTTCATATCATATTGCTTAAATTGATTTAGCATTTTTTCAATATCACGAAATTGTTCCATAACAGAATGACCATCAACCATTTGATAATTATTGAAATGACTAATAAGAAATTTCTTACTTGTAGCATCTTCAGTCATGTATCTTATCTCCAATTTGTCACATAATTCCTTAACAGTGACCTCGTTCTAGTAGGTGTCGAATAAACCATCAGATAAACCATTCAATATGTGGCCTATGCACATGTAATCAGCATTGTCTCATTTTTACCTTTCTCAGGTTGCAGCAATATATTCGTTTTCATTCTTTTCTGGTCTTGGAGTATCTAAAACATAGGCAATCTTAAAATTTGTTAATAAGAACTACATCTTTTTCTACCATTGTCGGAAATTTCCACCATCAAACCAATCAAGTTTGACAAAGTTAGAAGTCAACTCCTTTAGTGTTCCACTTTCATGTGTTGTAGTAGTCATCATGAATTATAACCTTCAAATTGTTAGTACAAATCTCCGGTGAGGAAACTCTCGAACGTACGAACGAAACTCAAATAGAAAATGAAGAAATAGGATAAGGCTCCAAGGCATGTATCAAGTCATTATCTTTAAGGTTATATTCGCCTGCACCTACCTTCGGTGTGCAAAAGAGTTTCAAGAAAATTAACTTCAAGGATACAATGAAGCCGATGACTATTTCCATTTTGCACTGACGAGAATAGCCCACTAAGCACTAAGCACTAAGCACTGTAAAACAAGAAACTCAATTTTTTCAAAAGATTTATGCAGTAATACTTTATAGAATAATCTAATAATATTAGAAAATGAAGGAAAGAAAAAAATTTAGAATTTATTGGTGTGACTTCCAAATGAAATCTCATTCCTATTTATAGGAATTTTCATGTCCTTTATAGAGACATCTTTCAATAGGTGTCTTCTGAATAATATATATAATTATTCATCTAATTTTATACCTATTCAAGTAATATTGTTTGAAAGTTATAATTCTTTTCAAAATCAAATGATATAACTTTTGACCAATGACCAAAAATTTATCTTTTGATTAATTACACACGTTCATTTATAGTTATTAGAACAATACAAATATTTGAAAATGTTCCAACACAAAATAATCTCTCATCTCTATGTTTTCTCTTCAAACATCCTCTAATTATCCCACCATAGCTTCAATGTACAAGGGAATGTGTTCCTTTTTTACCTTTCTCTATCTTACTTAGCCTAATTGTCATACTTCATTCTTACCATCAGAAAGAAAAAAAGAACAAAAAAATAAAGCATTCCTCACCGTTAACTTATTTTTCACTCAAATTAGCTTTTAACAAAAATATAAATCACTTTTACCTTTTTCCACTTAATAAGAATCCAAAACATATTTATTCTTCAATGTAGCAAACAAATAAATTGAGTTGTGGTATTTCAAATAACAATGAACCCTAAGACAATCTAAGAGAGTAATAAAGGCTGAGTAATTTGTAGCACAAGTCACGCAGAAGAAAAAATTGGGACAAACAAATGCAATCAATCAAAAATCAAGTAAAACAAATATAAAGTTTAAAGCAATCAAAAATAAAGATTCAAGAAAATGATAAATAAAATCATATTCGAAGTGTTCCTATGTCTCTTTGAATTCAACAAAGCAATCCAAAAACTCTAACCAATCCGATATCCTAAGAAAGTATAGTGTGAAGAAGAAACAATTGAAGTTGCTACAACTTTGTAGAAGAAACAAGAATTGAATCTTATAGATAACCTCACAAAAGAGTAAATTTTTATTACTTGCCAAAATTATGTTAAAGTACAAAGCATAATAACTTATATGTAGATTTTAACTACTTCAACAAACCTTCCTTTGCCTCCAAGAAAAGAATTTCTGTCTTGACTTAGTCAAAAGGCTTATTTCTTAAGTAAAAATATGATATGTTATGGTGATATTATGCTTAGGTCAATTAATGAAGTCACATAATAGTCGCATGTTGTCCCCACATAAATAATAAACATTCAATAATAAATTAAACACCTAACTTAGCTCATTAATAATACTAAGGCTGATCTATGTGTCTTCTCTCATGTTGTCGTTTCCATGCATGGTTTCTTAGACATTAAGTTTCAACTCAATTAATTAATTAATTAATGAAGGGTTGCCCAACTCCATTTAATTTGCACCTTATCTCCTTAGATTTGATTCTTGTAATTGATCCACCTGAAATCTTCAAGTCTTTTAAGTACATCCACTCATTGTCCATGAGCTTGATCCTTAAGTGTCTTGCTTGCTATTAGAACATGCATAAAAAAAGGGAGCACTAGTGTTTTAAGAACTAAGCTTCTTAGCAATCTCTGAATCTCAGCCTCCATGCTATAATCTTCAAGACATTTCAAGACTGGAACAAACTCAAGCAACTTGTTAACCTTTCGAAGTCAGCTCTACTCTACGCTCTACACGTAGCAGTGGATCTTTCTAACGTTGTTAGGACTTGCTGCTACTAGAAAGTGTTTTCAAGGAGTGCTAGACTAAGTGTCAAGGAGCACTGCACTGTGTGCCAAGGACCACTCCTACAGGCACTACTACTAGCCAGTATGTATCGTTGCTAACAAGCGTTGCCAGGAGGACAAAGTGCTCACAAGCATTCGTGCAAGATGTGTTAGTACAGGAGAGCGATATTTATAAAATTTATATTAGCTTGCTAGTTATTGACCAAAAACAAGGGTCTACAATAGGAAACTATTAATGATTTGTAAAACCAAAAAATCAACTAGCATTGGTATTTTGAGGAATATGTTTTAATCTTGTTATGTTTGGAAGAAGCATTTATAATTATAGCAGGAAGAGAAAAGCATTGTGTAACGAGGCATGACAGAAATCCCAATCAAACCTCCTATTTACAAATATACTACAATTGATTTGTGGTAGAAAGTATCCCTATTTAATCTGCCAACACGTCCTTCGATTGCCCCCTCATCCTGGTGTCCGAGTCATCCTCAATTGTTGTAAGAATAAAGGACTTGGTGAAGTGTATATCATTTGCAGGCAGGCAATGGCTACTTGTAGGAAAAGTGAGAAGAGGATTTGAAAGCCAGTGTTTTGGCTTACTGTCATTTTTTTTCTCGGCAATAGGTCAGGTTTTTTTTTTGTTTTTTTTTTACTCTCAAATTGTTTATTCTATAAGGATCCACTTTATCATGCATGAATTTTCCTAACAGTTATTTATGGACAAATTACTTACTCTGAGACCTAAAACAGTTGCAGAGCCCATTGATACACTCATTAATCATCTATTTTCAATATGATAAACATGAAAGTATGTGTATTTAATCAACTGGATCCCATCCTAAATTTGATATTACAGATAAGCCGATAATATCTGCTTGTTGCTCTGAATAACCTTGCTTTTTGAAGTTCATTGAGATCTTGTAGATTATCATTTTTCATTCATGGAGGTGTCTATATACTATACAATAATCCAAAGCTCAAAAAGCGTCAATCTTGTAATAAACCAGCCCTATACAAATGCAAAAGCATTGGATATAAAACATAATAATCAAAAGCAGCAGCTTATGTAGTAAGCGGAGTAGAGTAATGCAGGGGGTTCGGGGGGCAAAGCCTTGAGAAGTCTGAGGCTCTAAATATAATTAACTAAATACAGATGGAAATTCATTTATTGGGAAAGAAATCAATCGACTAATTAGTTTTTCCGTCCAAAGGAAACAAGGAAAATATCACTAGTTTGAGGAATGGACACTCCTAAAACCGAGACATTGACCACAACCCTTTCATGGCAATTACCATTGAGTGGTAGCTAGGAAAATGGCACAAAATGTTATGTTATGTTACCCTTTTCCTTCTTTGAAAGGAGAAGAGCATTGAGCAAAACTAAAATAGAAAATTTGACTTGACTCAGTCATAGCATGCTCAAATTATACCACCTGTACTAGAAAAACTAATGAATAAGAGAAACTCCTCCATCCAAATCAATGATGAATACATAAGTTTGCAGTTCCTGCAAAACTAACACCAAACAATGTTTATGAATCATTCGTAAATGAAACAGGAGTTGAAGAGAAAAGGTTTTACTTGCAATCTATTTTTCTAGCATCTCAATTTTTCCAACCTAAGCACCAAAGTACTGTATCAAGTCATCATCAAGTAGTTCATCTAGTGAAGTTGTACCATCAAATGGAAGTTCAAAGGGGCTGTGAAATCCACCAAAGAATGATGGATCACTTGTTGGAGAACTGAACGAATTATGGACAACTCTATCTTGCTCATTATGCAATAGGTCTTTCACATAATGATGCAATTCTCCCCCAGCAATTTCATGTCCATTTCCACCCAGTGCTGATGCATCAACACCATTTTCTGGCCTAACATGCAGGACATTCATGTCCATCAGAGTTTGTTGACTATCATGACCAGGCCTTAATTCAGCTGATTGATTATAAAATTCATATGCAGCACCTTGGTGCAGCTCATGTTGCTCTAATGTATAGAGCATAGGTCTATGTGTGGAAATTTCAGTGGCAGTAGGGGTGGCAGGATAATGGCAGTATTCACCCGCAGGTAGATGTGGCTGAACATCTAAACCGTCCTCCACATGTCTTAATTCTTTGCTTGCATCATTTTCCTGCTCAGTGACAGGCATATGATATTCCATAAAAGATAAATCAGTTTGGTTGATGTCAGGCAAAGTGCTTATTGACTCGGCATTTACATGTTCATAATGCCGTGGTCCAGGTTGTTGATCACCATAGCTTGGTACAGATTGTTGATCACTGTGGTTTGACATTGGTTGTTGATCACCATGGCTTAGTACAGATTGTTGATCACCATGGATCGGCAAAGGTTGTTGATGACCATGGCTTGATCTTAAACGAGGTCTCTTCCTCCTAGGTTGTTTTGCCACTCGCTCATTGATTTGTACTGGATGGGAATCATAGTTGGTAATATGGTTTGACGTAGGTTGTTGATCACCATGGCTTGGTACAGATTGTTGATCACCATGGATCTGCAAAGGTTGTTGATGACCATGGCTTGATCTTAAATGAGGTCTCTTCCTCCTAGGTTGTTTTGCCACTCGCTCATTGCTTTGTACTGGATGGGAATCATAGTTGGTAATATAAGCCACAGGCTCTGCATCTGTAGGTTGATTTCTCCTCTCATCTTTGGAAGAGACTGAAACAACTCCATCATCAACACCGTCGACATCATAATCACTGTCAGTACTGACAGCAGGTTGTTTCTTATCACTACATCCAAGTCGAGGCAATTCAGTTACACCAGATGTTCCATTATCACTGCTAGGTTGCCGAATCAGAGCTTCCTCACAGGCCAACACTCCCAACCAAATTGCACTCTCCTTTGCTGTCATCTTATCCTGTAAACATTTCGACTGGCGTACATGCCTCCGAATCTTTGCAGTATCAGGTGACATGTGCTTTATCACAGATGTTAATACTCCAACTTTCCACATCTTTTTAAGATCATGTGGCTTCTTATAAGGAGGACTTTGACCCTGTTGTAGCCCTAGTTTTACCCACCAATCCTCGTTACCAGTAGGCCACCAAGGTGGAGGAATTCTCTTTTCTAAAGGATACTTCCTCTGAGGAGGATCACAGTGCTGCATCAAAGAAGACAAGAGAGAACCAAGAGTAGCATCTTGCAGGTCTTTGAGACTGCTCTGCAGGTTTCCATTTCTACCGTTATCCGCCTCAATCATAGCTAAACAGTCTGCCTGATACTTAGCTATGGCAGCTGGCCCATTCTTATCAAATTTCACCTTTTCTTGCCACCAAGCTCTTATGTTATCTGATGAACCACTTACAGGCTTACCCTTTTCCGGAATGATGCCATAGACAAATCCCCGCGCTTTACAAACTTCCATTAGTTTCAACATATACTTAAGAATCCCGTCTTGAGCTCGGGACATTTTCTTCCTCTGAGCCTGATCAGAGGTCTTCTTCAACTTTTGCTTTTCCAAAGCCTGTTGGGCCGCAATCTTCTGTCTTTCCCTAATCCTTTTGAGTTTGATTCTATCTTTCCACATTCGTCTCTCCAATTCATCTGCTTCAATCTCTTCCTCACTCACATCTTTCTCGGCTATATTTTGACATCTCAAATCATCCACTTCAATGTCGGAACTGTCAACCAACATGCCTACAATCAATCTTTTGTAGGACGAAAAGGACATAAACCCTAAGCCAAATTTTGAAACTTACTTCTACCTTCTTTAATTTTTTTTTGGGGGGGGGGCGTTCTACCGTTAAAAAACCTTATCAGATATAAAACATGAATCTTTTTCCATTTAATTGGCCCCAGAAAAAAAAAGTATAACATCCATATTTAAATTTCATTCTTCTTCTACAATATTAAAATCAATAAACCAACAAGATCAAAATTTGAGAGCATTTTATCATATTATACAATCTGATCAATGAAATACCAATTACAAAATCCCATTTCTTATTCAGCAAACAGCCTGAATCGAATACTCCGAAATTCATCCAATATTGAAAAAAAACAAAAAAAAAAAGGAATAAAACAAACTTATGGGTTTAATTTTATTAGAAAAGGTATATATATATGAAGCTTTACCTAATATCAGCTCCAATATCTTCTAATTCAGCCATGAAACAAGGGGGTAAAAAGCTCAAAATCTTTTTTAACTTTGAATGGCAAGACAAAAGAACTAGGAATTGAATTGACTCTTAAGTCAAAGAAAACGATTCGGGAACTGAAATCAAGGAGAAAAGAGAAAAAAGAAATCAAAGTACAAATGGGGTTTTAATAGCTTCGGAAAAGATTGCGGATTTCAATGCAGAGAAGTTAGAGAGAGAGAGAGAAATGAGTAGGCGAAGGCAAGCGAGTCCAAGTGGAAGAGAACAGTTTGGAATGCCCATTTAGGGACAGATATCCTGCATTGCGTTATTTTATTTGCCTCCATCGATTCTTTATAGGAAAAAAAAAAACCTACCATCTTTTGACTTTTTTAAGAGGATAAATTATAAAATATCACTTGACTATTAATAAGTTTCTAGTTAGGTTATTCAACTTTAAAATGTTACAATATAGTCACTCAATTTATCGTTTTTCTTTTTTTTTCCAATTCTGTTAAATCCTTAATAGTTAGAGGTGGCAAATGGGTGAGCTTAGACTAGGCTTTCTTCGAACTAGGATTTTCTCGAGCTCAGATTTTCTCGAGCTCGGCCCTATTAAACTCAAAATTTTCAAGCTCAAATTTTTTCAGATTTGGGCTTAGATCAAGCTGAGTGAGCTTTGACGGATTCAAATAATTTTGAATTCTCTAAGATATAAATATTTTAATTTCGAATACAATAATTCATTTTACTTCTATACGATGACAACCACAATTCAATTTTACCTTATAAAAAGCATAAAGTATATATATTTAATAGGGTTCTTTTATATAAAATAATTAAATTTCTAATCTTATGTAAAATTATTATATGATATGTATATTAATTTATATTTTATTATGTATTATATTATATTGACAATTAGATCATTTCTATCTTTCTTATTAAATTTATAAATCTAATACTTATATTCAAAAATACTTATTTCGAGACCCCAAATATATTATACTAAGATCAAACCCAAATAAGATACCAATTACTATCCAAAGTCAAAATAAGCTAATTATAGCTCAAATCTCAAGTTCAAAATTTTAAAAAAATTGAACGTAAGTCTGATTTGATACTTCTGGCAGTAATGGTGATGCTACGTTCTAAGATAAGATGTTTTAGGACAATTGGAAATCAAATACTCTAAGCCCCCCACGAGGCCCTCATATGATTTTAGTGGAGATGCCTGATTTTAAAATTCGCTAGGCTAAGGTTTGCAAACTAACTCAAAGTCCGCTGGTTGGCAGGTCATTTATGCATAGTTTGTTGTGTCGTTAGTTCCATCAAAAGACACGTGTCAAACCCTCCAAGGGTACGCCATGAAGTTCATGAGGTCTTCTAGATAGGGTATAACAATTACCCCCAAGCGAGAGAAAGTTATAAAGTGACATTCACGAGCTTGTTGGGGAAGTTCGCACGATAGGTGTAGATGGTGAAAGTTTGGATAGTTGATTTGAAGTCCGCTTTGAAGTATTATGTATTTTGTGAATGTTTTTATTTTATTTTTAATGTGGCCATCTTTTAAATTTGAAATTTGAATTTAGAATGATTGAAGTTTTTAAGTTTGTTGGATTTATGGTGGGGTAAAAAGATTCATGTATGTACATTCATATATATTTAATGATGAAGTTTTTGAAACATGCGATATATTACAATATATTTATTGGGTTCCCAATGAAATTGCCATTGTTATTATTGTTTGGGTACACGTGACAAATTATGATTGGAGCAAGTTTTTTGTTTATAGGAAATAGTGTGCGCGTGATAACTTAGTAAGTTTCGTAGCAATTGAAGGGTTTTGTCTTAACTTATAAATAGGGATAAAGGTTTGCAATTTTTATCATTGTTTCCTTACTGAGTTTTCTACTTTCTGACCATTTTTGCCATTGTTGGTGCAATTATTTTTTTTCTCGTCTGTGTTTCTAGTGTGATTTTCATTGGTAGGTCTCAATTGTATTCGTTTTTCTTATTTTGTTCTTAATTTTTATTTTAAATGTACTAAATCAATGGCCCCAAGATCGTTTAGTGTTCCCACTAAGAGTGAAAAATTCAAGTGTTCTACATCATTAAGGGATATGTGGAAACTGTTAGAATGTAGAGGAGTCACATGTTTTGATAATTTCGTATATAAATTTGATATTGTAAAGGGGAAACATTGATTGAGTGAGATGAACAACCACAAAAGGGTAAATAGTTGTTTTACTTTACCTTTATACATATTTGAATTAGGTTTTCATCTACCTCTGCACCCATTTCTGTTGAAATGTTGAATTCATGTTAAATGGCTCATAATCAATTGATGGGTTCCTCGTGGTGGGCCTTAATGGCATATTTCTTAAATTGTCAACTACATAGAGAAGAATCTTATGTGAATGTATTAAAGAGGATATACATAGTATCTCTTGCCAGTGAAAATAAGCAGAAAGGGTTCGTAATGTTCACTACCTGGATAGAGGAAAAGCTATTATTGATAATACCACTAGCAACATGAATTTGACGAGAGATAAATACATAAAGATCGAGCAAACTTGTGGTTTGGAAATTTTTTCCTTTGGCTTGGGTTAAACCTTCTAGTGAAAGAAATACTTAGGATTCCCATTCATTGAGCGAAGTAGGGGAGGCTCAATTGGAGAGGTTGCAAAGAAGTCTGCCAATAAGATATGAGCAAGTCCTTAGCTTGAGGAATGTTTGGCGATTTTCTTTGATGGAAAAATTTCCTAATTGTTTGGACGAAACAAATTTTAACACTCTCGGCAAAGCTCAACTTGATGGAGTAAAGCATGTAATGAAGCTTGGCCATACGGAGATAATAGTATCATGGCAGAAATTCTTGTAGGGTTGTGTGAAGAATACAACACCCCTAACCCGTATCTGACGTCACCGGAACAGGGTTACAGAGCATTACCAGACTTATAACTTAAAAAATCATACTTTCCATAATCAATTATCATTCAAATAAAAAACCATTCAAATACATTCATATAGTCCTTAATAAGAGCCCTCGAGGCCCCAAATAGACATTAAAAGTGGTTCGGGACTAAATCGAGTACTCAAGGAATTTTTTCAAAGTGCAGGGGACACTCTCCCGGTGGCCAGGCCATGTCTTACATGGCCAAGAGACATGCATGTGTCTTAGGCCATGTGGGCATTCGAAATAGGGACACACAGCCATGTCTCAACCCGTGTTTGACCCCATGTAACTTACTGACTTGGGTTACATGGCCAACCACATGCCCGTATGCCAGGTCGTGTACCCTTCGAAATGGCCTCACACACCCGTGTGCCAGGCCGTGTGCTAGGTTGTTTGAAAACTGGAGGGTATACTGACTTATACCACACGGCCAAGCCACACGCCCGTGTGCTAGGCCATGTGAAGCTACTGACTTGATTTCTATAAAAGTATCAGGGGACACACGGCCGTGTCACCTGGACGTATGTCACACACGACTGAGACACATGCCCGTGTCTCTGCCCGTGTGGACAAAAATAGGCTATTTTCCAAGCCATATTCCTCACCCACATTGGTACCAACCTATACACATCACTTTGCACATAACCATGGCATAAATAAGCACTGAAAACCAACCAATATCAAGTTTATATCATGTACTATCCACACATACAACATGATATCCGTAAGCACATTCATATGACCACTTTAAAACATACCAAATATAGTTCCAAAGTCTACCTAAATGGTTAATCACATATATGAGACATTATGCCTAAAACTTAGCATACATGCATATCTAAAACATAACCATTTAGTGCCAACACATAATCTCACAAGCAAAGCATTCATATAGCAACCATACACCACATATCATAAGGTCATTTACACATCTTTACATATCAACACATATACCATTTTCAAGCCAAATCATTTGGCTAAATACACAACAAAACATATAGGCCACATTAGCCAAAATACCTATACTTGCCATTTAACCGAAAATATAAAGTCCAAAATACCAAAATAAGAGTTTGACAGTGTGACACGATCTCTGACAACTTCCAAATCGAGCAAGCTTCCGAATCACTATAAAACACGAAAATTAAAACGGAGAAAGCAATTAAGCTTAGTAAGTTTGTATTACTAATAAATACAACTTATCAAATCATCTACAATTTAGGTAAACAAAAATAAAAGCATAGATGCAACTTAATTTGGCCCAAAGCCTATCACAAAATCACAATCATGTTAGCCATGTATTTATATATCAAATATAAATCACTTCTCGTATTTCACATAAATACCTGTACTAGTTCGAACCAAACTCATATAACCTCAAATCATCACTGTGCCCGTTAAACCATTTGGAATACTATCGGATACTTGGGGTACCTCGCACACTAAGTGTCAATACGTGGTCGAAACCACCTCTATCTCATATCTCATATAGATGGTCACTCTCGAGCCATCACTGAGTCTCCTCACACAAGCTGTCAGTCAAGAAGTAGCTACACGGTGCTGTTCACACAAGGTGTAGAGTAACCGTAACACATGCCAAAAACTCAGCCACCAATACGACGTACGAAACCAGCACCCAAAACACGGTAACCCCTAATGACATGTCATTTGTATCCTATCTATTCCTAAGGTTCAACCGGGATCTAATCCATAAGTCGTCGAATCTTCATTGAGTATTTCCATAGAGTCATATCATTACAATTATAATAATAAAGCATTTAAAACAAGTATAATTTAATGCTTATTAACATACGAACTTACCTCGAATTAGTACGAAGAAAATCGATCGATCAATCCACTACTTTATCTTTGCCTCGATCTAATTCCAAACGTGGCTTTTCTTGATCTAAATAATCAAATTTAACTAATTTAATTCTCAATCCGTTCAATTTAATCAAAAATTCATGTTATGGCAAAATTATCATTTTGCCCCTATACTTTTAACTTCTTTACAATTTAGTCCATTGGCTCGTAAAATGAATTTTATGCAATTTTTCCCCTAGCCAAGCCTAGCCGAAATTTATATACATCCA
Organism: Gossypium raimondii; assembly: GCF_025698545.1. Lineage (NCBI taxonomy): Eukaryota > Viridiplantae > Streptophyta > Magnoliopsida > Malvales > Malvaceae > Gossypium > Gossypium raimondii. The sequence goes on along the minus strand of NC_068570.1, from coordinate 27,919,789 downwards.
TATCAGCCCATACATTTCACAATTTCAAACATTTAACACAAAATTTTCACCTTTCTCAATTAACCCCTAATTGGCAATTTCATTAAAAATCCCTTAACAAAAGTTGTTTAATTAACAACAAGGACTCATATTCTTCTATTAAAATTCAAAAACAACTAAAATGCTCTCATGGCAAAACCCTATACTTTTAATCATATTACAAATTAGTCCCCTATTTAGCTAAATTTAGCTACAACGATCCAGAAAACATAAAAATCAACAAAAATGGGACAAAGAATCACTTACATGCAAGAAAAAAGCTTAAGCAAAATTTCTCCCCTTCTCCTATGGTGAATTTGGTTATGGTGAGAAAATGGAAGAAGATGATGACTTTTTCTTTTATTAAATTAACCTTTAGTTACTTAATTACCTATTTACCCTTACCTAACTTTAAAATTACTCAATTACCAAGCCATGCACATCCACTAACTTATTCAATGGTCTAATTACCATGTAAGGACCTCCACTTTATAGTTATATAGCTATTTAACACCTTTAGTTAATAGAACATAACTTTCGCACTTTATACGATTTAGTCCTTTTTCACAAATTGAGCATACAAACGGTAAAATTTCTTAACAAATTTTTATACAATCATACTATCATGCTGTAGACCTCAAAATAACATTAAAATAAATTTACAACTTCAAATTTGTGGTCTCAAAACTACTATTCTGATTTTACTTTAAACGAGTCGTTATAAAGAGCCTAAAGATTGGATGTCTTGTTATACTCTTTGTCCCGAGTGAAGATGGGACTACTGAAATAACAAAGGAAAAAGTAGCAATGCTAGTCCAAAGAGTTAAAATTATTGACATTACTTAAAAACCTTTTGGAGAAGTGAAGGCCTACTTTAGAGGCTCGTGAAAAGAGGAAGAAAAATACTCGTTCTCTTCCTAGAATTAAAGAAGGTCCATTTGGCAGATATGCAATGAACAACGAATCTTGTGCAGGCTTTGATACACACTCTAATGCTAGAGGTATTATTTTGAACATTTTAATTTGTTGCATTTACTTTTGTATGTTTTTGTATTTTCTAAACGAGCGAACCATTATAGCCAAGTGAAGCACTCACATTAGAGATGAATTACAAGAGTAAGGAATCTAAGGCCAAGATTCATCATTTGAATGTTTCGTCAGGCTATGATATTTTTGATGAAATTGTTCTTGAAATTCTTACTTGGTCTTCTAGTAGTAATTTTGGTGTGTGTTGCTTTGTATTGTTTATTTACTTGTCAAATCTTTAATAATGATTGTTCGTTTGTTGTGTAGAGGACTTATGCGAAGATGAAAGTTTGCATGTAGGTGGTAACGAGGGTATTTCTACCAACCCTAATGTTGTTATTGCGAGTGATGTTTCTACCTCCACAACCATGTCACTCGTGCTTGCCTAAATTTCGCCTACAACTCACACTTATGTTTCCATTCTTACATCGAACATTCTTGCTTCAATTATTTCTACATCAGTTTCCCCAACCTTTTCAACTGTTAGTGTAACACCCCACACCCGACGCGATCATCGGAACCGGGTATAGAGTGTCAAAAGTTAAAACCATTGAATTGATGAACCCATTTGAAAACCAAACATTTTAGCTCGGTGGATACTCTACGTTCTAGAGCGATATCCCATTATTGAAAAACATATATTAAATTAAAAACGATTTAAAATAATATTACGGCACTTATAGTTAGGGAATAAGAAAACTGTTGGAAAAACGGGTTTGAAAAACGCAGCGAAAAAAAAATTTAGGGAAAAACCAGAATTTTAAAATTTTTCCAAAACAAGATCTTGGTTGTGATATCTAAAGTAATAAACACTCAATCAAAACTGTACCTTTTCGATTTGTCTAGGATGAGCGCTTCGACCGAGTAGTCTTCTCTACTATCCTCAAGCTCACGTCTGCCGAATGTGGGCTCGTTTCGAATCAGAATTTTTTTCACAAAAATTACTAATGTGGTAATTTTGCAATTTCTCTAAACTTTTGGGTCAAGTTATAAATCAGAAAAATATCTTTAGAAATTTTCTGGAATAATCTCTTCAGAGAATTTTTTCTTTACATTTTTCTCTTTAATTCAAGTGTGTGTAAATAATGACCCAAGGCTCTTTTCATATAGAGAGAGTTTAGAGAGTTCAACTATGATTAAACTTAATCATTTTAATATTAAATTAATATAATATTAAATCTTATTAAAATAATAGAAGGTTTATCTACAATATAAACATTAAATTTAATTTAATATTAAATTAATAAAATACTATTAAGATAAGTATTACATTTAATTTAATATTAAACTATTAAAATATTAAACTATTAAAATATTATTATTTTTGGAATAATGAATCTAAAATCAAATTTTCTAATAGAATTCCAGTAGGAGTGTAACTCTTCCACTGCTCAACCACCGATGACCAACCGCTGCTGGCAGTTGGGACACCTCCGTCGCAGCCACCGGCACCACCATGTCCGATGATGTAGGTGTGACACCCTTACGACACCCCAAGCTGGTTCGGCTACTGTCGATTTCGTCCAAGTTAATGATGACCTGACTGGTCCAGTCTAGCCATCGGTTAGATCGTCGGCCTGGTTTCACATATCGGACTCGGTTTAACAGTTTTTGGGTCTTGGTCTCTGTTTTTGGCTCCCGGGCTCAATTTACGATCTCAGGTCCAATTTTTAAGTTCAATTACCCATTAGGCCAATTGTCTGACTTGAAAATTAATTTTCAAAAATATCATATTAATTTTAATTGATTTAATTTTACTTCATCAAAATTAATTTTTACAAATTAATTTTTTAAGAAAATTCTTTAATCAAATTCTTTAGTTGAACAATTCTTACGACCACCTAATGTAATTTCACATCGAATAATTTGACTCAATTAAACTATTCTCAAAGTCGTAGAATTTTCTTCTGATTCAAATGCAGTCTAATCGAGCTTTTTTTGAGCTAGTGGAGGGACCAATCAGACATATACAATTAGGCTCTAGTAATTGCAATTATGTCTAAAAGCATTGTTCCGATAATTCGCAATTACTTAATCATGGAGTCAATCCACAAGAAGTACTATTACTAAAAACTCCTAATTGTATACTCTTTACGAAAGCAATTCGTCCATTTGCTTTGTCCGATGACTTCATCATGTGTATGTTACTCTTATATGATATCTTTAATTCCTTTGAGTTAAATCTGTTCACTTAATACAATCCTATTTTTTCTCATTGTCATCATTGTGTCTTCTTAATGATTAATATGATCACTGTCAATAAATAACTATGGTAAATTGCTCGTTTGAGAATTAGCAACCTATGGTCACATTCCATATTTATCAATCCACACAATGCTAATGAGAGGTTATTATTAACTCTTTAATTGAGCTATTAATTCCACTATTGCTAATAAACCCATGCCATACACAACTCATGTACCCAACATACCAGCTATGGGTTCGATCATCTTTAAAGCATAAGCCTCTACTTATATCAATGCACATAAGTTGCATACGCATGGTCAGTGACTAACTCAGGATTTAGGTAAATCACACCATGAACATCACAAGTGAATTAATTCACAAACAGATTCAGAATTAATTCATCTCGGGTCCAGTCCAATGTATCATTCTATCAATGAATACATCTATGTCTCTACTTGTGGAGTCAACTGCTCCAATAGCCAAGACTAGCCATCTCCCCAATTGGAATTGTAGACGACATAATAACCCTTCTCAGTATTTGAATCAAATGCTCACTTTGATTCTTTTACGGGATTGCGGACTCATTTAGATTATCTACTGAAGTAAGTTATCTTTCTCGCAATGTAAACGTTATCTACAATGCCACTTATATTCAGTTTGAACTTTAGACAACCAATGAGCTAATATTTGCTTGTTACAATTTCGCTATGCATGCAATATATATAAAAAGAAAATACAAAAGACATAGTAGTGAAATATGAAATTAACTTTACTTTTTTATTCATTGTTCAAATAAATAGAAAACAGTTACATGTTTACTACAAGATGGGCACATTTTCCAACAAAAACATCATTTGACAGAAGGCTTTTAAACAATCACAGATTTGACTAAATTCGTAAACAAATCATCACTTGAGCAGAAGTTAAAAAATTCATTTCTTATTGTCTAACAACATTAAAATAGTTTGGTATGCAGCCCAGCTAAACTACACATGAAAATCCAGAAATAGAAAACAACGTTATTAAATACAAGTTTGGTTCCAAGTTCAATATGGCGGAATTTAACAAACATCCTAATTCCCTAGAGATTTCATGTTACACCAAGACAAGATGTAACTGCCCAATTTTGACCCTAATAGGACAAAGTGGTTTTGGGACCACAAATCCGAGTCAAAAAAATATTTTAAAATTATTTTTGGCATTTAAAATATGTGAATTACTATGTGTGAAAATTTCGTAAGAAAATTTGATCGTTTGAGTGATAAATTTAATAAAAAGGGCTTAGGCTTCCTTTGGTTTGGCTTTGCATGCCAGTGAGGTGCAATTGGGGGGAAAATATGGTAACAACCTCACTGGTCAGCCCTTTGGTTCAGCATGCCAGTCCAGTGAGAAGCAATCTCCACCACGCTGGTCAGCCTCAAATCAACTAGAGATGAAAGCAACAATTGAAATTAACTGAGATGTTGGTATTTTTAACAAACAAAAATACCATTAGTTTTATTTATTATTTTACCATTTTATCCTTGAAAGTTAAACTAATTTCTTTCCCATTCTTATTTTTCTTCAGATTTGGCAGCCAAATTCTGCTGAAAACCTCATCCGCTCTTCAACTCCTGCTTTCCCACTTTCCTTCTTTCCCACTTCTCTCGAAAAAAACACACCACCAACAACAAGCAGACTCAAAGAAACTCTGTTTTTCGACTCATCCTATCAATCTTGTTCTCAACTTTGATCACTTGGTAAGTCAAAACCCTTCTTTTTCCAATCTATATATGTGTTTGAATTGTATCAAAGTAGTTTCTGTTTTTCCTTCTCATCTTGTTCTTAGCTAAGAAAATAATAACTATCTGGGTTCATTTGTTTGTACGTGAGGGTACTAGAAACTGTATGTAAACTCTTTGTGACCACATATAGACTAATCTCGAATAACTCCTTCGCTATTCCAAAATCACTTCCCTTGCAAAAAGCTTCTACTAACATCCTGAAGGTAGAAATATTAGAATTTATACCCATTTGCAGCATGTCATCCAAGATAGAAGTAGTGTCCTGAATTTTCCCATTTTTGCAAAGACTGAATAATGTTATTATATATGCAAACATTAGGAATAATCCCTCTTTCTCTCATCTCATCGACAAGTCCATAAATTTCAAATATTTGATTTTTACTTCCTAAGTCAAGTATTAGTGAATTATAAGTTTGTACGCTCTTATTACATCATTTTTTCTCCATGTCCTTGAGAACTTGAAATGCAGATGAAATCTTTCCTTCTTTACAGAAAATATGGATGAAAGTATAAAAAATAACGAATCGGGTTCCAAGTTTTTACCCATCATCTCTCTAAATTTCTTTTTAGCTTCATCTATCTTTCCTGCTTTGCATAGAGCACTAATTATGATAGAATATGTAACTATCAGGAATACATCTCATGCTACGACTAACATCATCAACTAGGCCAATAAATGAGTTTCCAAGGTTACCTAGAGCAGCACTTCCACGTGTCCACATCTCATGTGCAATTTCCATAGCTTTATCTAATTTCCCACTTTTACACAAACCATCAATTACAATATTGTAGGTCACAGTATCCACACCATAGCCTTTTTCATTCATCTTTTGCAATAACTCTTCTGCCTCCAATATTTTACCCTATTTCCATAGGCTATGCAGCAAAATATTACAAGTATAAGTATTAGGGACATAACCATTTCTCATCATCTCATTTAGAATATCATTTGCTTGAGATAACTTTCCTTTACTGACGATGGCAAGTGCGATAAAGTGCTATAAGTTCTTGTATCGGGAAATACCACTCCTTATAATAAAACCCATCACCATTCTCGCATCAGAAAGCATCTCATTCTTGCATAGACCATCCATCACAATGTTATACGAGTAAATATTAGGTTCTACACCTTTATCTACCATATCTTTAAGTACCAACTGAGCCTCTACTAACTTTGAATTTCTTAGCAACCCCAACAACCAAATATTATAACTATCTAAATTCATCAAATCACCATTTTTCTCCATGGACTCATCCAAGGCCTTTGCTTCCACCAACATCACTTACTTACAAAACCCTTCAAACATTAGATTATAGGTTATAACATTAGGCCGAGGTAGCCCCAATGCTTCATCTATTTGCATATCCCTAAAAATCCTTGATGCTTCAAGAACTTTACCGGCACTACAAAGAGCTGATATTCTAGCATTGAATGTCACAACATCAGGAAACAAACCATCCTCTCTCATTCTTTCCACCAAGTTTTCAACATCACCAGTTTTACCTTCCTCACAAAAACTTGAAATCAATGTATTATACACAACTCTGTTAGGAAAAATCTCAGAACTTCTCATCTCATCCAAAAGCTCCAACCCTTTATTACCAAGGCCAAACCTACAATACCCACGAACCAAAATCCCAAAACTAAACTCATTCGGCAAGCAACCTTTCTCAGGCATTTTATCAAACAACTCTTGAGCATCCTCCAAACAACACCTAAAACCCTTAATGCTAAATGTTTTCAGCACTACAATCCTGAAAAATGAATGCGTTTCATCATCAACGGTATGTATCCAAATCCTTCCACTGACAAAAACTCAATTCAATTGCCTAGGTTGACACTCAAAAGTCAAAACTACTAAAAGCTTCCTCTCCCCTTTCCACTGAATTATTAGTTTATTACCTAAAATGTACATTAGTGGGGAACAATGAATAATTATGAATAATACAAGGTTATGAACATAATTTAGAAGAATTTAACCTACTGTTTGTAAAAGGAAAGAAATGCCCCTGCATAAAATGTTTGGTAAAGCTCAATTAATTCAGTCCAAAACTAATGGGAACTTTAAAGACATACTATTATAAATATAATTATAATATATAAATATTAAAACTAGCATTCATGTTATTTTCTAATTAGTAAATAATATTTGGATGCTTCTTTTTGGTGTTTGGATGATACATTATAAATATTTTATATTTAAAATTTATTTAATTGATATTCATATATATTAAATACCAATTTAAAAAATTATCCATGCTACCTCATTTTAAAATGCAAAAAAGTCATCTGGGTAAACCATAAACATAAATAATAGATGTATTAATGATTTTGTGAATGTTATCTAACTCTCTTCTTAATAATGAAATATAACTTAACTGTTATTCATTATATTTGATTTCTTCTATCTCACTTTTCTTTTATAAATAGAAAAAGCTCTTCTATTTTAATTTTTCATAACTTAATCTTGAAAATTATTTGAATAATATTTTTAAACCTTATTGTAAAATTACTTACTTAAAATCAATAGTTTAAAGCAAAATTAACATTTCAAATTCATGTATTTATTATGAATTAGATGAATTTTGATAAATTTGAAGATGAGATTATTGTAATATTAATCTTTAAAAAGTAGTTTTGATGAAGAAGAGGTAGGAAGGCCACATATACTAATTATTATCTAGGATCTTTGAATTTTTCTTTAGTGTTCATATTATGGCTTTCATCCATTTGTGATGTGTTATTCTTATTTTTTTATGAAACTATATTATTATATCTAATTATATATTTATGGTTTTATGTCGGTTGACATTTAAAATCAAAATAATAATAATAGATGGTAAAGACACGAAATTTTGTAGAGTGAGATAGTACCTTAGCAACAAAAGCTATTTGGGATGATGAGCTGATGTTGATATTTTGTGAGCTTTGCGTGAATGAAGTCAATGCTAGTAATAGACCGACAACTCATCTAAACTCAAAAGGATGGGAAAATGTGGTTGCTCTTTTTCAAGCATAAACACAAAAAATTTATGGAAAACCTCAATTGAAAAATAAGTGAGATACATTAAAGAAAGAATGGAGGTTATGGAGGGAGTTGCTTAAGGAATCTACAGGTATTAGATGGTGTCTATCTAAAAAGACGGTCGATGCTACCGAAGAATGGTGGGCTGCAAAAATACAGGTTAGTGTTAACTTTATCATTATTTTAATGCATAAAGTTTATTGAAATTAATAATTTGCAATTATAAAAATCTTAGTATAACATTTAAATTTAACATGTTATGTAGGAAAATCCTGATTTTAAAGGATTTAAGAAGAAAGGAATTGAACCACGATTGAATGAGTTAATGTGGCAAATGTTTGGTGGCATTGTAGCCACTGGATAGAACGCATGGGCACCTTCGTCTTGTGTTCTTCCAAGTGGGGTTCCTATGGGAGATGATGCACCTAATGAGGGATTTGGTGATTCAGATGAACATAGTAACGAGAATGAAGGTATTCCTCCTGATGAGGTACCATCAAACCCTTCTCATGAAATTCTTAATCGAAGAAAGCAAACACTTGGGGTTGTACACGGTAAAGGAAAAAATCAAGTTCAAGTAGAAAATCATCAAGAAATACATTAACTACTGATATTGAGAATGAAATTATTTTTCCTCACTCTCAATATACTATTTCAAATGCAATGGATGCTTTGCGTGCTTTGGGAGATGAAATTCCAAAAAAAGATGAACTGTACTATTTTGCCAGCAAAATGTTCCAAATACCGGTGAAACGATAAGTGTTTTTGAACTTAGATCTAGATGATAGGGTTTGGTGGCTTCGATGTGAGTATGCTGAACAAAATCCAATTACATCATTTTCATACTTGGTAGCAACATCCTCATTCCCCTTCCAACCATACCATCAACCACCTCCACCATAAGCTCCTTAGAATTATTATTGTAATATAACTATACTACTTTTTTATATGTAAAACTAATATATGATACTTTTTATGTTTGGTATTTTTATGTTATGTTATTAATCAAGTTTCTGTGTTGTATAGAATGTCACGAAATATTAATTTATTTTCATTTGATTACTTTTTCAGGTTATGGATGAATTTAACAATATGTATAATAGTTTTGATATGAATTATGATACCCCTGAATTAAGTGAAGAAGCTCAACGAAGAATAGCCACAATTGTTACCCAAGTTGAGCACAACAATTATCATGAAGAGGAAGAATATGTGTTAAGCAGTGTATTGGTACACCATGAAACTTATTTCACTATGCAACCACGTATGGATTCAAATTATACATGTCAAATATGGGTGGACGAAGTATTAAATGGGCACGATGATCATTGCATGAATAGTTTTAGGATGCCAAAAAATATATTTCACAGCTTGTTGCATGATTTGCAAACAAATTATGGCTTAAAGAATGGGAAAGTATTAGCGATGGAGAAGTTAGCATTATCATTGTACATTCTTGGAATTAGAGAATCAAATTCAAATGCAACAGAGCGATTTCAGCGATCTGGGAAACTGTTAGTCGAATTTTTACTAATATGTTGCATATATTTGCTCGAATGGGAATAGACACGATTAAACCCACTGAAGGTCAATTCGAGGAAGTACCGAACCATATTCAACATGATACAAGATATTGGCATCACTTTAAGGTAAAATTTACACAATCTTTATATTTTTAAAATATAAATTATTTCTAACTTTTATCTCATTACTTGTATTTATTTTGAAGGATTGTATTAGGGCCATAGATGAAACACACATAAAAGCATACATTTCGCCTTCTTGTCAAATACCTTATATCGGACAGAAAGGTGAACCAACTCAAAATATTATGGTAGTTTGTGACTTCAACATGTGTTTTATTTTTGCATTTCCTGGTTGGGAAGGAACAACACATGATAGTAGAATTTTTTTGTAAGCACTTAGAAAACAAGAGTTAAAGTTTCCACACCCTCCACCAGGTTGAACTTTAATTTTTTAATTAATTTTTACATAAAAATTAAAAATTTTAATTTATTTTTAAACTTTATATTATGTTTTACTTTTTTGTAAGAAAATATTATCTTGTGGATTCAGGATATCCACAAATGGCAGGTTTTCTAAGTCCATATAGGGGGAACGATATCATTTACCTGATTTTCGTTGAGGTAATCATCAAGTATCTGGAAAAAAAGAAATCTTTGATCATGTTCATTCTTCATTACGCTCTGTGATTGAACAAACATTTGGAGTGTGGAAAAAAATGATCAATATTAAGAGATATTCCAAGTTATTCATTCAACAAGCAAGTTTTAATAGTTATTGCAACAATGGTTTTGCATAATTACATTCGAAGACATGCTTGGTCAAATGATGAGGATTTTCGAGAATTTGAGAATATACCTGACATGCCAGTCTCTTCAAGCCAGTTTGACAGAGGTGAATCGAGTTCTTCTAACAGAGAAAGTGACGTTGAAATCACGATGTTAAGGGAAACCATTGCAACTAGTTTAATGAATCCATATTTGTAAAAGCATTTTGTATCATAACCTAATTTTTAGTAATAATGAAACTTTTTATGTCTTATGTTACTATATTTTTTTTATTAAAAATCATCCGTTTAGATACTTCAAAATTTGATCCAAGTATAATGTTACTATTTGTGAAAATAATATTTATCATTGTTATAAAAATATTTAACTATAAAAAATTAAAAATAATTATCATTTTATCTAATAAATAATTTAAATTAATTATATAATTCATTAAAATATTGGAAGATACATTTTAATATTTTATTAAATGAATTTATAAATTCACATATTTTAATAATTTTAAAAAAGTAAAATAATTTAAAAAACTTCTATTAATATCAATTCTAATCTGATGTCCTTAATAGTCATTTTTTATTCTCACTTTACCGCTACAGCTGCGTTTGAATCCAAATACACATGCCACCATTGTTTCTAATCTCACTGCTACAGTATCCAATCTCACCGCTACAGTAACTAATCTCACCGCCACCGTTGTTTTTAACCTCACCGGAAGTAAACACACCGCCCATCCAAACTAACCCTTAATGGCGTAAAATAAAAAATTAGGGGTCAAATTTAAAAGCACCCAATTGTTGTTGTCTTTTAAAATGGGAGGAGTTAAGAAGCAATTAGCCCATAAATTATATAGTGGGTGACATATTACATTAGTGACCTTAGTATATGTGTTTTATAAATTTATATTAATAAGGTTAATTTGGTCATTTTGTAAATTAAACTTTATAATTAAAATTAAGTTAAAATTTCCTATTCATTCATCTTTCCCAAGCCGAATATTAGCTAGGAAGAACTCAACTATGGCTTTTAGGGTTTCAGCAATTGTTTAGCTTGATTAAGGTATGTTTTGGTCTCAATTTTTGATGAGTTTTACGTTTTTGTGATTGTTGCTTCATGTTCTATCTAGCCCATGCTTTAATTTTAGAATTTAATGGTGATTTTGAGATATGTCATTGATGAATGCTTGAGCTTTTTGTTAGTTGATGATGAAATATGAAAGATAGGTGAAAGATTAACATGTTTTGTCTTTGAATTTTTGGTGAAATTGAGTAATTAGGGCTAAATTGTGAAATTAAATTTTTGGGGGACTAAAATGTAAAATAAATGAAATGTGTGGACGACTTGTATGAGTACTAGGAATATTCGGCCCTTATATAGTGTGGGCAAATTTTGTGTATTTTGTGTTTTATGCAATAGGGACTAACTTGCAAAAAGTGTAAATGTCAGGGGAAAAACGATAATTTTCCCATTTATGTGTTTTTGGACTAAATTGAATGTAATTATATTTAAACTAGCTCATTTTGAATATATTTAGATCAAGAACCGAAGAAATCGGAGTTGGATCGGGGAAAAGCTAAAGTTGTCGATTAATCGTCTGGTTTTGACTTTTCACCGTCCGAGGTAAGTCTATTAGCTATTTAATTTTATTAAAACAGTTCATATGTATGAATTTCAATTATAATTATGTTGAGTTAAAATTAAAAGTATATAAATTGAATGGAAAGTATGAAAATTATGTAAATATATGTGTTAGGTTCGAATGAGTATGAAAATACATATATATATATATATATACATCAATGACCTTGTAAATAATTTAGGTAAGGAACTATACAGGTATGTGGTATCTTGAACCTAGGTATGTAAATATGTGAATAAAGTTTGAAGTCGATTAATGTTGTTTGTTATATATGTTTACATGATGTTGAATGAATATATAAAGATATATATATGAGTATCAAATATTTGTATAAGTTAGATGGAATAAGTATGTATATATATATATGAATAAATACTTATATTGAGTATAAATATGTAATTATATTTATATATATGTGTGTATTAATTTGAATATGTATGTGTATAATGTATAAAGGTACAAGTCCTTGTTTGAAATTAAGTATAGAATTATATATATTTGTTATATTGAAATTATATATATGTATATATATAAGATCTTGATTTGAATTAAGTATGGATTTATTTATGTATTTTATAAATTGAATATGTATATATATATGTACAAGTATAATTTCTTGTGTCGAAGTTAGGTTGGAATTATATATTTACATATGAGGTCAAATGTATATGTATATATATGTGTAAGATTTGCATTGAATCAAACGTATGAAATGGTTAGCTTAGTTTATTATAATATATTCAAATGTTAAATGTATATTATTTAAGTATAATATAAGTTGAATATTATGATAGTAATATTAGAAATCTATATTATAAATATATATAAATATATGTATTTGGTTGAATCATTGAAATAGTAAGTTGGAATTGATGATCGAGCTTATTATATATCCATGTGTATCAAAGAATATAAGTTATGAATTTTAAGCTGAATCTTTATGCTGTTCAGGCTTATTGCTAGTGAAACCATTCAGACTTTACATCTAGCAGGCTAAATGCCGGTGAAACAATTTAGACTATAAGTCTAGCAGGCTTAAAGCCGGTGTACTGAATCACGTTTTAACCTAGCAGGATAAGTGCCGGTGAATCTGCTAGATTATGTGCGTACATGCACTTGATATGTCTATGATTTTTTTTAATTATTGGAAATTGATGAAACATAATTATTCAGTTCTTATGTGTTTGGTGAGTATATACAAACATTCGGGTTTTGCATTGGTTAAATATAGTTGTATGCATTCGGTATATGCATTTAACAAAGGCATTAGACTGTCTATGGGCGGGCGGCAGGCGGCCCGACGACGGCCCGCCTTAGAAATATGGGAGGGTTCGGGTAAAAATATAGGCCCGAAATATGGGCTTGGGCAAAAAAATGAGGCTCGTTTAAAAAATGGGCCGGGCTCGGGCTCAACTTTTTTGGCCCGAGCACTTGATATAATAAATATATATTTTTATTTTATTTTTAATTTTAAAATACTTTAAAATATATTTTTATTTTTAAAATATTTTTTGTGTTTATTAAAAATCGGTAGGGCTCGGGCTTATTATTTTTTCGGTGGGCACTGGGAAAATTTTAGGCTCATATTTCGGGCCGGGCCGGGCTCGGGCCTAAGAGGCGGGCCGAAATTTTTTTCAGGCCCGGCCCGACCCATGGACAGGTCTAAAAGGCATATATATATAAATACGGTATATGCGATTGTTGAATTTATAAAATGTATATGGTAATATCGGTTGTTAAATATACATACAGTGAGCCTAGGTGTTTAATAATTATTTATGTATGAGATTGATGATTAAATATAAATGTATTCATTTATAAGTATCTGAAAAATATAATAGGTATACATATTCGATTATATGTATCACTATGTGTTTGGGTATAATTTCTAATGAGTATATATGTATATAAACAGATTTGAATTGTGTTTGAAATATATATACATGATCGATTTTATGTACATGTTAAGTACATATGTGCATTCGGATGTATGCATGGGACAAATGTGTATATACATTCGGTTTTATTTGTTGATTTATGTATGCATTTTTCTATAAGTATTTGTTAATATATATTGTGTTTATGAATTCACTAAGTGTACCAGAAATTTTATAAATCTTTATATATATATATATATATTTGTTATGCTATAGCCTTACTAAGCTATAAAAGCTTACTTTGTTTGTTTATTTCTTTCTGTTTTATAGTTTTAAAGATCAAGCTTCAAGCTCGGGGATAGTCGACAAGTTCATCACCCTATCTATTGTCTCGGTATTTTTAAGTGTTTAAATTTTAACTATGGCATATACAGACTAGATAAATATTTTGATGGTTGTACTTTGTTATTTTTGTATATGAATTTAATAGCCATACGAAAATGGTTTATTTCCTTATGGATTTGTTGGACCGTAATGTCTTTATTTTGTTTTGAATGATCTAAGTAAAGCTTATAGTATGTTATATATATTATTAAATTAAGTTTGTTAAATTTTAAATATTTATTTGTACACCATGTATATGCTTTGATTTTTAAATGGTTGGGTTTTATTTAGTAATGCCTCATAACCCTAATTCAATGACAGATTCGGGTTAGGGGTGTTACACAAGAAATGGCTCACAAATAAGCCACAAATTTGGTTGAATACTTGCAACGATATGTCCAATCTAAGAGCCTGAAAATAAGAAGGAAAAAAAAGTAAGTTCATAATAACTTAGTGAGTTCCAAGGAAAACACAACCTCACAATAGGGTTCAACAGACACAATTAGACCAAGACTTAGACTGACAAAATGGTACGCCACTTTCGGTGGATACAATTCTCCCTGTTTCTAAAGTACCTGTTGGCGGATACTTCTGCAAACAAACACAGCCCCATGGAGGACACTATTTGCTAATGGTGACTCATATATAATGGACCCAAAGCACAATTGCTCTATTGAATGCCACCTTTACGGACTACCCCTTTGACCGTTTCACGTACGTTCTACGCTTCATGTAATGTTTACACTTTGTCTAACACAACCTAGACAACATCAATCGACTCAACCTAAGTTTGTATAACCTTTTTCATTATGTTAATGGCATGTACTTAGGGATATTAGAAATGGTTAAAATGGTTGTTTAAAGGTTGTGATTTTTTGAATTTGGTTTTAGTCATGCATGGAAATGATATTAATAGCTTGATAACTATGTTTTAAACATGTTTTAATTTATGGAATGGTTGGTTTGGGGTTCGAGCCAAATAATGTTTTGCATGCTAGGTAGAAATCATTAGAAACAAGGACTTAGTGGTCTTTTTGCAATGTTGTAACTTCACACCCTGAATGTCGCGACATCAAGCCATCTCGTCACAACGTCCCTTACTCGAGGTTGCGGTGTCGACCTTGTTTTATTTTGACAACTTTGCAATTTTGTCCTTAGGTTGAGAAATTTGGCTACTATCTTCAATGTTGCGACACCAAGCCATGGAAGTCGCGGCATCCACTTAAGATGTTTTGAAAATATTATAGTTTAGTCCTCGTTTGATCTCAGGATGATATTAAGCTTTTGAAAATTCGCATTTGACCCGAAAATGATTATTTATCGTGTTTTAAGCATGGAATGCTCGTAGTGGGATATTTAATATTGGGATTTGATTATGGATGGTTGTAGTTGCTTCAACAACAAATGTGATATCTTGTAGATCAGACTGGGTGATCGGGTTGAGTGTAGGGTGTTACAAACTCAGTTAGGAAAATCCAAAAATGTCCTCTATATTTAAAACAAGTTATATTATTCTAGAGTACTTAGTTTTTTTATTTAAATAATATTAAATAATTTGCATATGATGGAATTTGAACCTATAATATTTGAATTGATAAAACTTTATCTTCAAATATTTTATATATTTTAGTTTTATTATACATACTTTATTATCTATATCAATCAATTATACATATTGATAATGTTATTGATTGAATTAACGTAAAAGTTAACTCGATATTAACTCAAGATTGATGAAAATATCATGATAAACAATTTTAGTGCATTTAATATTTTTAATATGATATATTTACATATTTAAATTTCATTTTACTTAATTTGATCTAATTTTCATTTTAATATCATATATATATTACATATGTATTATTAGTTAATTTCAAATAATATCTTTCATTATTTATTAGATGTTAATTTTAAGGGTAGGTCACCCAACTATGGTTTTTTTTCATTTTGGTCACCAACTATGAAAAGTTATAAAATAATCACCCAATAATTAGTAAATTTCTTTTTAGTCACCTAACTATGAAAAGTTACAAAATGATCATTCAATTATGTTATTTTATCTTTTAATTACCAACTTGACTAAGGCAAAAATAAAAATACCAAAAATCAAAGATGATTGGGTGATAAAAAATTACTAATAATTAAATAATTATTTTGTAACTTATTATAATTGAGTGAAAAAAAAGAAACAACATATAATTGGGTGACTACTAAGATTAGCCTTATTTTATTTAAAACATACGCATGTACTGAAAAAGAACTGAAATACTCTGTTACTCTAAGACCAAAGACTCTCACGCGCTGTGAAATTCAGTCGGACAGAAAAGCTTCTCTCTCATTCGAAACAAGGAAATAGAAATTTATACAAAAGAAAACTGCAATTGATTTTTATTGGAATAAATTTTCCTATTTCTTTAAATGAAGCAAATGATGAATATGCCTCAAAATCTATCGATGAACGCGCCTTTTGGGCTGCCCAGCACCTCGAATCCAACTTCCGCCGGAGTGCCGGCGACTAAGGATCGGAAGATGGCATCGGCGGAGCATTTGGTTCTCGACCTGAGCAATCCTGATCTCCGAGAAAACGCTCTTCTCGAACTATCGAAGGTAACAAAAAAAAATTATCCTTTTATAGTATTTTACTTGACTGAATAAAGGTTCTTTTTGGTCGTCTCTTTTAATTTTTTTATTTTTGTTTAAAAAGTGGGTTATCAATTGAAAAAAAAAAAAAACAGTGGGGGTATGGCTTAAAATGAAGTAGAAACTTGAGGGAAATTTGATCTTATATCGTTTATTTATTTATTTTAGTTGAGGTGCGATTTATTATAATTTTGTTGCTTTTAAGAGAACAAAATGTAAAAAAGAAAATCGGAATAGGAAAAGCACCATGTCTAATCTGAAAAGAAGAAATAAATTCCTGTAAATATGTTAACTTTTTTTTTTTTGTAGTAATTTTGGGTTTATACATGGTTATTTTTCCTGAAAGTAACATTCATCAAAATGGGTATGACATGCCTTTATGGGACTTACCGTCGTTTTGGCTAAGTAGCCATTGATACATTGCCGTAGTGAAAATGATACATACGAGAAAATGAGAGTTTTTTCGGGCTTTAAGATAAGGACTATTGAATTATGCTATCAATAATTTGGAGAAGAAGAGATCCTGGAGAATAGTTACTACTTGAAGTTTGGATTGAATTAGAAAAGGGTAGAATTAAGAATCTGTTGAAAATGTTCAGTCTAGAGCCTTAAAAATTTTAGACTATTCTTGCTATCTACTCTTTATATTGTATGATTTCAAGATTTAGGAATCCTCTAGTTTTAAACTGTAATCGTTGACCATATTTTTACTTATACGATTAGTTATTTGCATGAAGGTTTCACGCCATTTCTCATGTTTAGCTCCTTAAATATGTCATTGAAGCAGATCATATGTATTCTGTATTTGTTCTATTTTATAATTATCTCATATCTTTTCTCAAAGGAATGATAGGGCCTGGAATTGGAATTGCTTTGTCTCTTTATTTTTCTCCTTTCCTTGTGATGCATTATAAGTTTTCTCATGCACTGCCTTTGGTTTTGTTGTGAATCATTTGCTTTTCGTTTAGCTGCATTCGCATGCATTATCTTCATAATGATTCTGAATATTGAAGTTGAAATACATGCCCTAACTTGAGAGTAGTGAATTTGTCAACAGTTAACTATTCATCAAGCGAGTGATAGGGATATTTGGGCGGTTGATTGAATTGAATTCATCATCTAGGGCTGTCATCTTTAAAAAATAAAATATTTGGATTCAGTGTTATTTTATAAAGGTTTAGAAGGTAGTTAAATAGCCCCAGAAGTTTTGTGCACATCGCTGATTAGGTAATACCTACATCTCATATGTTCACTCTCTGTATGCGTTTATGCAATTTAGATGTTCAAGATTTGTCTGTTACTACTATAAACCAGTGTATACCCTTGGTACTATAAACAAGGAATTATTTCAAGATTTGGCTCCTTTATTGTGGAATTCATTTGGTAATGTAGCTGCACTCATAGAGATATGCCTAATAAACTTGTTTTTGTTTTTTATTTTTAGAAGAGGGAACTATTTCAAGATTTGGCTCCGTTGTTGTGGAATTCTTTTGGTACTATTGCTGCACTGCTACAGGTATGCTATTAACAATTGGCAGTTCGAAGTTTCTTCACTCTTTCCTCTCCCATCCATTATTTTTTCTGCAATTTTTGTGATTTCTTTTTCACTGTCTTCAATTGACTTGATAGATAACTTATCAGTTTAGATGCTGATCTTTCTTTAATTTATTGGTGTTGATATCCATGATTTAGTTATGGTGCATATCTTTCACCAAGTTGATATCTTTTTATGTTTCTTATGGTGCAAGTTGGTACTGTAAGTTTGGACATGAATGTCAACTAAAATGAGGATAGGCATATTATTTGAAGCTAATGTGAAATATAAGTGATATATTTTTTCTTCGAAATTAGAACGTGAAAGATGATAGTAGGCTTATGTTGTTAGTTAGGTAAAATTCCTCAGTAACATGCTTCATTTACCAGACCAATTGTGAATCTGCATGATTACTTCTGTCATGTCAGTATACTGCTGGAGTGTTTCTGTATTTGACTTGGTTTTTTTAAAGAGATTTTACAATGTTCAACAGCGTCTTTATTAACATAAAGTTATCAATTCTGTTCTTTATTCATTTCTTAGTTGTTCATAGTATGTCAAATTATTGCCTTGTTCAATTTCATTCAAATCTATCTTATTTGACATATAGCTCAATTTGTAATATTCCTTCTCTTAGTACCTAGTTAACTAGAAAGGGAATAGGAAGAGGTAAAAGAATTATTTGTACTAATAAGGGATATAGAAAGGCTAAGGTATATTACTTTTTGGCTAATGAGAAATGACTTATTGAGGAAAAAAACTGCTAGTCAATGTCAACAATCTTTACATCAAAATAAGGTCATATCTAAGGTATTTGAAATTTTGGTTTATTTTACATTCTTGTCATGCACATTGGAAATGTTATTTTAGATTGAACATTTTAAATCATGGATTTATTTTTTCAAAACAAGTGGGTTCTTTTTGTTTTCAGTCTAATTATCATTTGACTTGCTAGATGCCTCTTACATATTCTTTTATTAATTGAGTTGCCAATTGGAAATTGTAAAATTCTTCTGGTTTCAGATTTACTGTCTTAATTCCTTGATGCTAAACCATGTTTACTTTCAGGAGATAGTTTCTATTTACCCTGTTCTCTCCCCTCCAAATCTAACTCCCGTTCAATCAAATCGAGTTTGTAATGCCCTTGCTCTACTTCAGGTGATATGTTTTTTTGCCTTTTCTAGTTATTCTGTTATTTGAATATTTTCTTCACTAATGTAACTTATTACTCTGATATTACTTTTTATCTTTTAGTTTGGTTTGCAATTTTTCTCATATTGTTGTTGAAGAGAAATAAAAGATAAAGTTATGTGCAATTTGTTTATTATTGTATTTGTCTATTCAAAGGCTCTGCTAATGCATCATGATTTTAATCTTTTCTTACAGTGTGTAGCTTCTCACCCAGACACAAGGATGTTATTCCTAAATGGTATGTTCTCATGTGATGAGTTTGTCTGGTCTTGAGATTTGTACTTTGTTGCTTAATGCATGAAGGGGATAGTTTCTAGCTTCACTGTGCATTGCTTCTCTTTTTAATTGGTTCTTGACATCTATCAGAACATTGTGTCTTGAATTATTGATTATCCTCTAAATGTGAAGATTTTGAATTAATTAATCTTCTATATTAAATCAGAATAGGTACATGATGTATATATACACACCTCTACACAAATAAATAAGGAAACTACCTCCCATAAAATAGTAATACTAAAACAGAATAAAAATTAATTAGTTTCTTGATTTCCTAATATCTACAAAATAGGAAACTAACTCCTAACTTTGAGGACTAAATATTCGACACTCCCCCTCAAGTTGGGTTGTAGATGTATATGCCCAGCTTGCTACACAATCTCTAAAGGGTAGGTCCTTGAAGAGCCTTCATTAGGATATCTGCACACTGCTCTCGAGTTGGAGTGTATATTACTTGTACTTCAGAATTCTCTATCTTCTCTGCAATGAAGTGTCTATCAATCGTAACATGCTTGGTTTGATCATGATGAACTAGATCCTTTGCAATATTGATGATCGTTTGGTTATCACGTTTGAGCTTCATAGTCTTTCCAAATTTCATACCCAATTCTGCCATTATTTGCCTGATCCATATCCCTTCACAAATTCTAACTGCAAGTGCTCTTAGCTCTGATTCAACACTGTTCTTGGAAACAACAAACTGTTTTTTACTTTGCCAAGTCACAAGATTTCCCGATACAAAGGAACAATAACCTGTAGTTGATTTGCTATCTATCTGACTCCTTGCCCAGTCAGCATTAGAGTACAACATTATATCTCCGTAGTCAATCTTTCTAAATAGTAACTCATTTCCAGGAGTCCTCTTTAGATACCTGAGAATTTGGTATACTGCCTCCATATGTTCCTTTATTGGATTGTTCATGAATTGACTTACTGTGCTCATTGTAAAACCATTGTCTGGTCAACTATGGGAAAGATAGATAAGTTTCCCTACCAGACATTGGTATCTCCCTTTATCTATTAGAACTCATTTTTCACGATCGAGTTTTTTCTTGGAGTTCATTGGAGTGTTTGCTGGTCTACAACCAAGCATACCGGTTTCCTTTAGTAAGTCTAAGGTGTTTTTGAGTTGTGAAACAAATATACATTTTCTTGATCGAGCCACTTCCATTCCTAGAAAGTATCGAAGAGGACCAAGATTTTTGACTTCAAATTCTTCAGCTAATGCCTGTTTGATCCTCACGTTCTCTTCCATATAATTTCCAGTTAGAATGATATCATCCATGTAGAGAATAAGTACAGCCAACTTATTTACCAAGGAATGCTTCACAAACAATGTGTGATCAACTTGGCATTAGATAAAGCCGTGTCCTTTTACTGACTTTGAGAATTGACCAAACCATACTCGTGGAGATTGCTTCAGCCCATATAATGATTTCAATAGTTTACATCTTTCCGTTGCCATAGTTCTTCTGAATCCCAGATTGAATCTCTGTGTAGACCCCTTCGAGATTCTCATTTAGAAATGCATTCTTGATATCCAATTGATGAAGTGACCAGTCTAAGTTTGTAGCCAAGGATAGAAGTATTCGGATAGTATTAAGTTTCGCATCTGGAGCAAATGTCTCTTGATAATCAATTCCATAGGATTGGGTGAAACCCTTGGCTACCAACTGCACCTTAAGCCTCTCAATGCTTCCATCTGCCTTGTGCTTCATAGTGAATACTCATTTGCAACTTATTGCTTTCTTCCTTGGTGGAAGATTTGTAATAAACCATATGTCATTTCTTTTCAAAGCACTAATCTTTTCTTGAACTGCTTGTTTCCAACCTAGATGTCCAAGGGCTTCTTGAATATTAGCTGGAGTTCAAACTAAATCCAATTTTGTGAGAAATGCTCGATAAGTCCTGGACAAATTTCCATGGGAAAGAAAATATTTAATTAGATGTTGAGTACACGTCCGAGTACTGTAACACCCTATACTCGGCTTGGGAGCCAAGCTCGAATACGAGATGTCACACCATCATCTCAAGTCATATACATCAAGTAGAAAGCTCATTGTAAACAAAACGTCCATTTTATTGTTCGTATAGATTTTAAGTCATCCAATCAGTTAACTATCATTATTACATGCAAATTATTTGTTAATTGGTCTTACATACAGTTAGAAACATGCATAAGGGCCATTTAGCAAAAATTCAAAAAAATGTCTGTAGGTATCGATACTGACATTAAGGTATCGATATTTGATACCACTTGGAAAAAAAGATACCAAATGAGCTTACTGTTTTCAACCAAAAATCCCAATTATCGAAAATTATCAGCACTTGCTATAAATTATCGATACTTTAGTCCCGAGTATCGATACTCGAGATAAGTTATCGATACCAAATCCTTATTTTGTTTTCCTATACATTTTAATTCACGGAGGTATCGATTTTCAAAGCCAACTATCGATACCTCTACTTTTGAAGCTAAAAATGCAATATAGAAGAGCAAATAATTCATCTCAAATAGTTCCTAGGTAACATGCATCAAGTACTTTATTTATTTCATCATTCAACAGTTAAATTTAACAGTCCAAAATGTCAATCATCAAAACAAGAATTGTCATGCCAACATCAATGTCTATTATTCTAGCATAATAGTAACATGAAAATCTTATAAGCCAAATCAAAATGTTTAAAAGTCAATAACCAAAATAGTTCTACCACATTGCCTATTTCTCCAATACGAGTATAAATAATAGAGCACCTACGATAAACAACAGTCTTCCTTGGATCACTCTCGGTAACCACACCGCTCACATCGCGGTGTCACTAATTTGCATATATTGAAATGAGTGGGTGAGCTTCAACAAGCTCAGTGAATGCAAAGAATTTTCACAACGCAAATATAACATCATGCAACACAGCAAATCATTTACTTACAAATACCTTAATCTTAAGTCTAACATCATATAGTATTGAGTCATGCATCATCTAATAGTTCATTCTCACAATGCATACATACTCATTCAAGCATAGAACATATTTCATATGATTACATAAAATATGATAAATTGACACGAGTTATGAAACATATAGTGAGCTCTATCATTACACATCGGATACGCAGATCTTTTTTACACCACATAGACTCATAGAGTCAAATATGTTCCAAAATGTAAAGCATAAAGTTAACACTCTCCTTATTTCCCCTCACATGTCCCGTTGAATGGAGCTTAGTTCACATTCTCTTATTTCTCCAAATATGTCCCAGGGCCTTAACGCTTAAAATCACTATACATATAAGTGACTACTCACAATCTTATGGCATGCCAATTATATCTAATGATTCCAAAATCACAAGGCCAAAATATCCGAAAACAACAAATTACTTACCGATTATTCATGCACTATCACTGCCAATAGCATATTTTGCAAAACATTATCACAGTCATTTAGCATATAAATTGCATGTATATAAATGTACTTCATACAATAGTCACTATATCCACATATCACCTTTCATGCATAATACATAACCACAAAATCACAAAATAATTATGGATTCAAGGAAACTTACACTCGGAACATAGAGTAAGGGTTTAGGCTACAACTAAATTCCCAAATAACACATGACTCGTGTTTATGAGTAGCAATTCCATACACTCACCAGTTATGCTTTTGTCAAAAAGTTTAAAACTCAACTAACGCTTCCTTAGCTCGTAGCAAGCTCTAACGAATTCGAAGCTTTACACGCATAAATCATACAATAACCACAGTCACATAATAATTAAGAATTTACTCAATAGAACTCACACACAAGCTTTAAGCTGAGTTCCCGTGTAACTTAAACTATTAGCATAACGAACTTTAGATACTAATATCTCAATCTATACTCAACTTTTTTGCTTAAAATCAGTTTCGTTCATCTAATTATTTATATACGCTTAATTCGCAACCTTCAAACTAGACAAATCTACTCAATTATTAGTATCGACATTTTTTTATATCTTTTAGGCAATTTTCACAAAATTCATTTAAACATGAAAAATCTATAACGAAACTTAAAGATAAGTTTAAAAATCTTCTAATCATGCTAAAACAAGTTGAAAAACGCTTTGAAACTAAGTTTTGACTCAAAATCCTGAAATCCACCATTAATGGCTAGATTTTTGGTTTTTATTTAAAACATGCGATTTAAGGGCTAATAATTTAGGTTTAGAGTCTAAATAACATTAAAAAACAATGAATACATGAATAATTATTTTTTTTAAAAGAATTAATGAGTTTTGACGTAAATTCGAAAAATCCACATTTGGAGAAATGAAATCTATAGAGTTTTGGGTCTTTTTAGTGGGGATTTATAATGGTAAATGGCTTAGGAATGATAGGAAATTAAGGTATTGTGATTTGAGAATCAACAATTGATTGAAATAGCAAGGAAAAGCAAGGGGCAGCAAGCACAATGAAGGGGAAAAGAAACTGACTTCAAAACATGTTGATGGGAAAGAAATATGTTTAATTTTATAAACTGGTTAAATTGTCACATAAATGCTCACTGTTTTGACTCTATTATGAATCGGCCCTTTCTCTAAAATTAGAGATTTTTAGAACACTTTTTTAAAATTGATTTAACAGTTAAGATGTCATAGTTGAAAACATTATCGAGTGCCAATCTTACAAAATTTCGAGCTTATATAGGCCAAAATACTTAAATACTCCTAAAATCTAGGCTCTATTTTCGGGTGTTACAAGTACCTTTCCTTAGGGCAATGGGTAATTATAAATCTTCTATTTGATTCTCCTCTTGCTCTTGCTCATTCTTCCCTCCTATGTGAGTTTCTACAGTTGTTGGATCCGCTTCAGAATCTTGGACAAGTGTGAGATGTGTCATGGTTTCAACCTCTTGAGTTTGCCTCCCCTTTCTTGGATAAACCTGTAGTTCCTTAGTTGCTGATTGAGGCACATGTTTGTTAGGACACAATGGTGAAGTTGACAGATCAGGTATAGAAGGAATCGACTCACAACTTGGATTCAATGAGGGATGTTCAAACGTAGGCTGACTTGGAATAGGTTCAAAGCTTCGTGGTTGATAACTTGGAGCAAATAGGATTTTTGTTCAAGCAAGGAATCCCAACTCCAAGGTTGAAATTTTGCTGTGATCTCCCCTAAATTTTAGCCTTGGAAAAAAAATTGTTTTCAAAAAATGTAGCATCTATGGTTTCAAAAACTCCCTGAGTAGTGGGACAAAATCATTTATACCTTTTTTTTTGTTTGTGGAGTAACCAATGAAGATACACTTTGTGGATCGTAGATCAAGTTTGCTTTTATTGTGTGAATAGACATGGACAAAGGCTGAGCATCCAAATACCTTTGGAGGCAGGTTGGATGATAGGAACTGGGCATGTGGAAAGAGATTAATAAGGACTTGACGAGGAGTTTGAAATTGAAAGGACTCGAGATGGTAACCTATTGATAAGATATGCCAAAGTAAGGATAGCTTCCCCCCATAGGTATTTTGGTACGTTAGTGGAAAACGTAATGGAGCAGGCCACTTCCAACAAATATATATTTTCTCTTTCTGTAACCCCATTTTTCTTTCAACCACAAACTTTTCTTGAAGACTTGAAATATTCTTTCAACCACAAATTTTTCTTTCATAAGAAATACCCAAACCACAAATTTTTCTTTCATAAGAAATACCCAAGTCTTGTATGGTCATCAACAAAAATCACAAATCACTATGCTCATTAATGTTTTTGATTCATGAAGGTTTCCAAATGTCACTATGAACAAGGGAAAAAGGTTTTGATGGTTGGTAAGAAATCCCTGGATAGATAGATCTAGTATGTTTTACAAGTTGAGAGATTTCACAGTTGAAAAATTTTGGATTTTTATTGACAAACAAATGGGTAAATAACTTTCCAAGGTACAAGAAATTAGGATGTCCTAACCGATAGTGCCACATCATGATCTCACTATCCTTATTGACACTAGAACTAGCATTAAACTGATTTGAAACAGAAGCAGATAGCTTGTAGCAGCTACTACGGCTTGTCTAGATTCAGGTGGCTTAAGGAGGTATAATCTATTACACATCTCAGCACTGCCACTCTTTCTCTTCGAACCCAATATCCAAAAACCATGCACATTTGGAAAGAATGTTGTTAAACAATGGTTATCACGAGTCAAGTTGCTGATGAAAATCAGATTACAATCAAGATTCGGAACATAAAACATAGATTTGAGATTGATTCCAAGTGATTTTTGAATTGATTCGATCCCAGTCACTTTAGATAAAGTGCCATCAACAATCTTCACTGTGAGATGAGAGTGACATGATTGATAGTCAAAGAAAAGTGTCCCATCTCCTGTCATATGATCCGATGCTTCTGAGTCAATAATCCATTGTTTTGATTGTAATTTACCTGACTTAGCATATAAACTTGTGGCCGGTGCAGCGGTAGAGTTCTGTGTTAGAGTGTTGTTCAACAACAATTTTAGCATATCTAGCTGTTCCTTGGTGAAGGAGTTCGATTCATTTGTGCACTATTGTTCCCCCGTGACATTGGCTGAGTTTGCATGGCTATCTTGGGCTGATCAATTTGGCTTCCAATCCGCCGGTTTTGTATTGAGCTTCCAACATGTCTCCCTTGTATGGCTGGGTTTAAAGCAATGGTCACACCAAGGCCGCCTCTTTCTCGGCTGGCGATTATCTATTGGTGTTGGAGATCTTGAGCTACGAGCAACAAATATTCGACAAGTGTCATAATGCAATTGCGTCTAAGCACCTAATACAAGTCATTCATATTTGATTTACCAATGCTAAAATTGGGAATTAAATATTTTAAGTGATACTTGAAATATTATTTTCACTATAGGATTTCTTTTAAGGAAAATTATCCTGTGTATTGGTAGTGGAACTTTAAACTCCACAAGCAAGGTTAAATGGACATTTATGAAAATTAATATTAAATGGAGGATTATTACTTGAATGTTCATGAATTACAATCTAATGCATTTTCTTAGCCTTTGAGTTCGTTAAAAGAGAAGAATATTGATTGAGGGTGTAAGTTGGTTTCTTAATTGTTCTTACTTTTGAGGTTATAAGGCAGAAAGCTTGAGTTTATGTTGGACATTCATGTCATTGTCTCTTCTAAGTAACTTTGAACTAGAAGTCCTTTCCTCTGCCCATTCTATGCCCTTTAGGCTGTGTGCGGCCAAATTTTAAATGCTTATACATTCTTGATATTACTTGCTTCTTCTATAGTAAAGAATGACAGTCTTTTTGTCTCCAACATAAAATTGTGTGTGTTCTAACTGGTGCCTCTAATTATTTTTCATTTGCAGCTCATATACCCCTGTATCTGTATCCTTTCCTTAATACAACAAGTAAATCGAGGCCTTTTGAGTACTTGAGGCTTACTAGCTTAGGTGTCATCGGTGCCTTGGTGAAGGTAATTCTTTCTTTGATTTAAGTTGATTGAGTTGCCAGCAATGCGATCTTCTTGGATCATAATGCTATTGTACATTTTGCATGATCCAGGAAGATGTGAATGAATTCTAAAATCAAAGCGAATTATGGGGAGAATGGAAGTAGCCTTATATATGATCTACTATTAAAACTTATAGAAACGAAGATGCCATCTACCCACTGCTATAAATAGGACCAAGGAACTTTGCATGATCTGCGACAGATGATTATTAACTTGGATTGCAGCATTTTGGGACTTACTGTCAATTTGACTTGCACTAATTTTTCTATACGAAAAGCATCCATAGCTATCGTAGAAACCTTTTTGTTATTTGGTTGCCAAATATGTCTTACGTAAACTTTCTTCTATCTTTAGGAATTATGCATTTCTTGTTTATTAGGATCTAATTCTCTGAACTACTGGAAATCTGGAATTAGAGAATTGCACCATTGTTATGCGCTGCTTTGAGTTCAGACATCACAGGAATGTTCCCCTTTATTTTGTAGGTAGTTAGTAATGTCACCCAACTAGTAAACATAAAATGATGATGTATCAGAGAAGAAGATAAAAACGGAAAATAAATTACTTATCTTGCTTTTGCTTTTCCTGTTATAGTCCCCCTCTAATTTGAGAGCATGCAATAGATGCTCTAGAAAAAGGAAAAAAAAGGGGTGGGGGGGGGGGAGCGGGAGGAAAATAGATTACAACTTTTCTTTTGTTTCCCCTATTATAGTCCCTCAGAACTTGGGAGCATGCAATAGATGCTCTGTTTTTGGTTTTGTATAATATTAGGTACCTTTTGCTTATTACATGTACTGATATCTGCTTGCTTGCAACACTTAATTTAGAAAAGTTACAGCAGTCAAGTAGTCAATTTTGATCCAAGCTAGCATTTATATCTTTTTTATTTTTCATAAATGTTGTCTGCATAATGCTTCTAAATCTATAACTTAGTTTACTTTCTTTTATAGGTTGATGATACAGAAGTTATTAGCTTTCTTCTTTCAACAGAGATAATCCCACTATGCCTCCGAACAATGGAGATGGGTAGTGAACTATCGAAAACAGTTGAGTTTGTTAATTCTTAACTTCTCTTTATCAATTATGCTGAATTAGCAACTTTTTCTGTTTCCCTATGCATTCCATCTTAAATTATGTTTGTTATTCAAGTGGTGCAATTTGGTGGAATTGTTTGATAGCTGACATGCATGCCTGGAGGTATACATGGATGGGCAGCCTGCCCAGGCTTGCAATTGCAGTCCATATTTCGTGTGTGCGCACCATTTTCCTTATTTTTTTCTGGTAGACAAATACCATAAAATGGAAAAAACATTATCATGTAAATGCATATTTGATGTGTTTATATATGATATATTAAAACTTTTTTATAGTGACATATCTGTTTCTAATATAAGTTTTATTTTAAAATGGTTGGGTTTGTGTATCAAAATTTAGGCTCCACTAGCACTCCTAAGCCCTATTTTTAATTTTTTCTTGGACTTGGTCTGGACAAGGGCCCATATATGCACACCATAGTACGCAGATGCAAAGTTTCAACTTTGCCCATATTATATAGCTCAGAGTAATTTGAATCTATATTTTTGGCTTTTTCTATTTCTAGCTTATGCCCCCTTCTTTCTCCAAGTCCTCTGTTAAGTTGGCTAAGAACAAATTTTGCTGTACCTGCCAACTATCTTCACATTAAGAATTCGGGACAGTGAGAGTTTGTATCTTTTGCTTCTTAAATGGTTGTTGAGTTTTATCTTGCACGACTAGTTCATAAAGGGCTTTGAATGTTCTCTCTTCAAAGAACTAGTAATATACTGGCTAATAAATGTGGTAATGAGATACTCCCCAACCCCTTCTCAGACAATTTACCCTTTTTGCTGGCATCTCTGTTCACTTGAGCTGCTTACAAGGCAGCAGCTCTTGGTGAACCATGAAATCTGAAATTGATATACAGTTGACAACTGTTGTACCTCATTGCTGGAGTTGATATAATTCATTGGATTATATATAGGGAAAATATTGGCACATTGCTGGTGCAAATTTTAAACTCACAAACAAGGTTTGGGCAATGGCAAGTGTCCTATAGGTATAGTTAAATATTAAATATATATATATATATGCATATAAAAGAAATGGGACACATGGCAATCTTTTAACTCTGCTTGTTGAGTTAAAAAGTTACATTGCCAGTGTACCAAAATACTAACACTTATATGTAAGGTTCTTGCTTCCATGAAATGTGACAAATGATTATTTGGTAGCAGGTTGCCACTTTTATAGTTCAGAAGATTCTACTAGATGATGTTGGGTTGGACTATATTTGCACTACTGCAGAGCGATTTTTTGCAGTTGGTCGAGTTCTGAGAAATATGGTTGCTGCAATTGCTGAGCAACCCTCTTCACGACTTTTAAAACATATTATTCGATGTTATCTTAGATTGTCAGACAACCCAAGGTTTGTTAGTCAAGTTGATCATGCTGTCATTTGTCAAATTTTGGCTTTAAGCTCACCCTCTTTCTTGAGGTCTATGCTTAAATTTACAATTTCTTTTGCCTGCCTTTGTAATACAGAGCTTGTGATGCATTAAGAAGTTGCCTTCCTGATATGTTACGCGATGCCACTTTTAGTACTTGCCTTCGTGTAAGTACTGCATGTTTAATTCATATTTTTTTTTTTTAAAAATTGCTATTGTCAAACCCATGTTTTTTAAATTTCATTCTATTTTTCATGATAGTTGAAAGTTGTGTATTGATCAATTTGTTACATTTTTAATCTACTCAAAATTAGACATATATGAGGGTGGCTTGTTAAAATATTAACCACATAAAATGTTATTCACGTGCATAAAACTAATTTAGTTGTACACATATAGAAGTGAGTTTAGGGAACTGTGGAATTTAAATGCTTGTAGACATTAAATTGACTTTAATTGTCTTTGATACTAGAATATTTGTTTAAACATAGTTTAGTTAAATGGAAATTTGTTTTTTGGTGCGTCAAATGGTATTAATAATAATACTGAAGAAAAATACTACTACCTACGGAAGTTATTGATCTCTAGTATTTTATGCACTTAAGTTGATCCATCCTTGACATATCTGCTGAGTTTGGAGAGCAGATTTTTGTTGGTGCTATAGGTTTGATTGAGTTGTGGTCATTGATAACTGCTGGTTGTTGGCTTTCATGAGGTTATTTAAATCCATTCACTTTTGACAGTGCAGTGCTTCTTTATTAATATTATTATTTATCATGTTTGATGATGGTTATAGGAGGATCAAACCACTAGGAGGTGGCTGCAACAGTTGCTTCACAATGTTGGGGTGAGTCGGGTGCCATCACTTCAGGCTGGTGCAGGGTTTGATCACATGCTGGTTAGCTGAGAATCGTACCATCATCGCTCATTGTTTGGTTTCAGCAGGCAGGGAGGCATCCTTTTATGATTTATCTAACTAGTTTTTTTGTTTTTGTTTTGGTGTATGTTAATTTAATTAGATGTTGTAATTAACTATATGTCCATGAAATGGAAATCAAATCCAGCACTAGGAGAGTAAAGCATGGTCGCCAGTCGTTTGACTGTTTTGAATATAAGTTAAAAATGTAGAATGAAAGTAACGATGAGGCTGCTGCTGCTTCTGGCCAAGAAAAAAAAAATTGATCTGATTGGCATTACCACTTGCCTTATCATGTTTGTTTTTTCCGAGAAGAGATGACATGGGCTTTTATCAAATAAATATCGGTCTATATTAATTTAATCTCTTTAGTATTTAAAATGCTCAATTATGGTCGAATTCTATGAAACATTTATGGTTAAAAATTAACATGAAAATGTGTCTTTCCTTTGAATAATATTTTATTTGTAGAATTATAAAAATCTTTTAAAATATTGATTTTGTTAATAAATGATTTTTCTTAAATAATGAGTGTTAATTTTGTTAAAATTGATTCATTTAATAATGGAGATAAGTTGCACTAATGTTATTAAATTATTAGTAAGTTTATGTTTTGGTTGAATTATTTGAAAGTTTTTATTTAAGTTCTTGGGTCAATGTATTGATTCATCACTTAGAGCTTGTTAATTATTATTAACTTTTAAAATTAACATCTCAATGACTTGAATAGAAATTTTGAATAGTCTAATAACTTAAATGAAAATTTTGAATAATTCAGTGGTTATTTTATAATTTTTTAAATTAAGTGATTAAAACATAAATTTATTAATAATTTAGTGACCTTGAGTGTAACTTACTCTTAATAATAAAATGTTTTGATTAGTTCGTACATTCACCTATTCATTTCCCATGCTTTTTGATTCAAATACTAAAGGCTAAACTAAAAAAAAAATGGTCTCTTGAACTTTTAACGTATACTTAGCTTGGAACGATGGCTTATGCAGAATAATACAATGAAGCTTAGGTTTTTTTATTTATTATTAAACAAAGGCAGACACAAATTACATATTATCATGTAACAGGACCCTGCATTTGCCACCAACTAAAGAACCCTGCTTTGCTATTTTGCATAATTAGACATTGAATGATATGCTCATAACATGCTGTCCGATCTCGCAGGCAACCGTCTAAAGAAGTTAAGAGGTACTGACGGAAGTTTGTGGCGGAACCTAGGATGCCTTAAGGCATACAGTCCTATGAGAAGAGCCACAACTTGGAATGGTGTAACATAAAGAACTATGGCGGCGATCAAACAGAATGTCACGAATAAGGTGGTTGCTCTCGGGTCCCTCCAGCTTAGTAGAGACTGTAACCTTTCCCCTTGTGTTGCCAGATCACCAATCACAGTCTGAACTCTCCCTCCTATACTTCTGAGACGATCATATCTCATCCTGACGATATCAGATGGGCGGGAAGTGGGGAAGGTATCAAACTCTTCATCTAGTTCATCTGGATGGGCTGCATCGGCATGAGACAGACGCGTATCCATGTGAGGAGGGTGCAGTGGCCGCCAACGGTAGTTCCAGATTCCGATTAGGAAAAGGTAGAGAAAAACCGTGGGAAGTATTAGCTCAGGATAAAGAACCAATATAATGAAAAGGATATGAATCAAAATGGTTGTAATAGGGTTTCTCCAATTGCAGAGTTGATCAAACCATTTTCCAACTGCAATCAACCCACTTAGAACTCCCATAATTCGGAAAAAGTTTGCTTTACTTCTCCTCATGCTCCACATATGTGAATCAACATCCAGCATGTACTCCACAACTTCCTTCCTCAATGGTGGCTCAGCCCGGCTCAGTCTCACCGAGACAATCTGCATAGCTTGGTGCCTCAAGCTATCGAGCTGAATCACAGACAATGGGTGGATGTAGTGCATCTTAGGCAACAGTGGATGCGAATACATATGCAGCATGTTAATCAAAGTTGAGCAGGTGAACCTCACAGCCAATTGAACTTCACCAGTTTTTTTAACCCCTGAAGAATGTAGCACCAGTAGAGGATATGAATGCGTATAGACCCTGTCGGCTTCGAGTGTCGATAACCGAACCCTTACCTTCCCAATTCTTGCATCCTTTGCCCCTCCAGCTCCCCCGTGTATATGACCATTATCAAAAACCCCTATAGTGATGACAGTACAAGGATCGAAAACCTCCCAAGTGTACTGCTCATTCCACCTTGGCATGAAATTGTCAACGATTGTCCTTGTCCGGATCCATTTCTGCCCATACTTGGCCACACAATAAGCATCTGTGGTTCCTCGTCCATCTTTTGTTTTCATTGGCATCAGGCCGTGGGCACTTAGAATACCCAGTTCAAGAATTCCAATGTTCGGTCTCCATAGCTGTTTTGCAGTCGGCCTAAGATCACTGCTGCAGTGTGTAGATTCATCCAAAACATGATACCCTCCTTCTAAACAGATCCTTAAGTGAATCCGGCTGGCGAATTTCATTTCTTTTTTCTCTCCATCAACAATCACATGTTTCTCGAGATTGTGCCACCGACTATTTACAGGTTTATGGTCTAACCTTCTTTGAACCACCTGTAATGGAATCACACACTTCCCCAAGGTTTCATCCTTGTTCGATCCCACCCTATCTTCCACTGATAGAAACAATGGCTCCTCGAAAGGTTCAGCAACTACAAACATCAAGTCCTCATTCCACATTGGATTGATGGTCTTACTCGGAGATATTCTAGTTCTCAAAGCCTGATTTCCGAGAACAGCTTTCACAAATACTTCAGGGAACCTGCCTTTATCACTAGGTACCAAGTCTTGAGCTTCAATGACATTCACCCTCACATACCAAAGCTTGGGGGAAAGATACACTTTTGATCGAATGTTTGTAACACCATCTGGGCCAACTGATGCAGCATCTGAATGCCACGCATCCGGAAATGCCTCATCTGCTTGAGTTCCCATCCAAACAGCCAGCATGAGCTCTCCCTTTGCTTTATTACCCTTTCGATCTTCCAATCTATACCACTGTGGCGCCAATGGGCTGTCGGGAGGAACCCTCTTCGGAATTTCATTGACATCGAACACAACCCTGCCGATTAAATCATCTACAACAACATCCTTGTCCTTCACAAACACTTCCAAAATAGAAGCTTGAATTCTTTCTTTTGAGAATCCAAATACTTGGTTCCATTCAGGATTGCTCTTCTTCTCGAAATGCTTAGTTACTCCCTTGTAGTTCCCAAGTTTAACCTCCACATAAGGATCACAGCTACCAGTGACATCTTTTCCAGGTAAATCCTTAGCCTTCACAACTCGAACGTACAGGTATTGCATTTGCTCCACAAGGTCATAGGTGCACGAAAGCTTATCACCGGTGACTGCCCCGGCCCCGATGTTGGGTGAGGTCTGCTTTAGGGCAAAGTCTACTGATTGTGGCGGCGGCTTCTGCATCTTGCTTCTAAACAACACTCAACAGTTGTGCAAGCAGCAGCTATGGTTATCAGAAAAATTAGAATTTCGATAATAATAAACAAATTTACAACTTATAAGCTCCATTTGGTAGCCGAGCTAAAGGGAAGAAAACTTCGTATAATAATAGCGAAACAGTTCATACGTACTTGTCAATAATCATTAGTAAAGAAGCATTCAATGCAGTTAACAATCAAAGAAGCGAACTTGAAGGCTCTTTAAACAATTTTCCCGGTTACCAAACAGCATTAAAACTGAAACATTTATCAGAATATACAGCAAAACAACCAAAACTGCGTTTTATACAAGAAGAAACAGTAACAGATCTAAAGCAAGAAAACCCGTTATCCCAAACACAAGAAAAAAAAGGAGTTAACTACAAGCAAAAGAAATAAAATATGAACCATATATCACTGTCATGCATTATTGAAATTTTACATGACTTAAAAGAGTGAAAAAACATAGTGTCAAAGTTAGAACAACAACTCAAACCAAACCTACAAAGACAAACATTTGAAATCAAAGCAGTCATTTAAAAGGAAAAAGAAAAAGAGATGTACCTTTGTAAGAATGCAAGAAAAAGAACCAACTTTCTTTCTTCAAGGTGCAGAAATGGAAAATCTTTTATGTTTATATAACTTGAAGAAAAAAAATACGAAACTAGTAAGAATAAGAACGGGGAGGTGTGGGAAGTGAGACTCAAAGATCTATAAAGAAATAAAAGAACACATAAAAAGTACAAGTATCAACCTTTTCTATTTTCACCATTTATTTTTAATTCACCAAAAAGAAGAGCAAAGATGAAAACTAAAAAGATATATTAACAGGAGAGATTTTAGTTTGTATAAAAAACGTAGGGGTTGAAGCTCGAGAAAAAACAAAGAAAGTTACACGTGGGAAGACTGTTGTCGGTTCGGGCACATGCGAGATGAAGGGTTGTTTTGTTTGTTTGTGTTGATGTTGGTGGACCTCGGACTCAGTGTTGTTGGCTCGCTCTTTTCACTGTATTATTATATTATTATTATTGTGGTAAATCTACTACGTGAATGAAAAATCAACTTTTAAATTGATAAAAATATAAATAAAATTTTAGTTGAATGGTAAGTATAAATATGAAAATTAAAAAGGTATAAGTTTAAATTTTATCATATAATTTATTTTAGAAAATGATAATATTTTGTTTTATTGACATAATTGAAATGCAATTAACCCGTTACACTAATTCAATTAAGATTTTTATTGTAAATGCTCCAAGGATTGTCTCATGAGGTAGTGTTTCTATTTTGGAAGAGGATATTATTCACATTGGCATGGGTGGAAGCAGAATTTGAAGATTTAAATTGGACTTTTGATGATTGAATGAAATTGATAGCAATTAGAAAATAAAATATAAATAGAATGGATGAGAGAATAAAATTAAAGAAAAGGATTGGAGTGCAAATTTTACATATAAAGGTATTTTGCTCATTTTGCTAGAATTATTTTTTTGGGGAAATATTATATGATTGATATTGAATATGAGTCTTTGCATGAGAATATTTCGTGGAGATTAAACTTGGACTATACATTTTACATAGTTTCACTTGAACCTTTGACTTTTGGCTTGGATATTTTTTCTTTAGAAAAAGAAGAAGATGAAATGCACCCCCCGGTCAGCCCCTACTAGCGGACTCTCTCCAGCTTTTTCCATGGGGGGGCTTCTTTTCTTCATTTCCTTGTCTTTTTCTTCAAATCAATCATATTAAGATTTCACTAAAACCACTTAGGAAATCACCTCCTAAACTCATTTCCCACATAAATCTCTCCTTTTTTAATTTAGGATTTATGTGTGTTTAATGAAAAAAAATTGAAACTAGAGAGAGAAAATTTCAAATGAAGTAAGAAACAATGTTTCCATCATTCCTTTCTTTGATATCTATGATTGATGCTATTAGAAAGCTATGAGAGCTTGAATACTAATACTTTTGTTATATTTTGGATTTATGAGAAAAGGAGGAATGATGGAAATTGAACCCCCAAGCTTGTATGAGGGAGGAGCTAAGGTGTAGAAAACTTAGTTTTGAGAATAAGTATATCCAAGAGATAAGTACCATTGGATTTGTTATCTTTCCCATTAATGATGTGATTATGAAATATGATAATTAGTGAAATAAATGATTAAATAAATTATGTGTTAAAATATGTGAAAATATGATTTAATGTCTTGTGATAAATGGGAAAGAGAAATGGTAACACTAATAACCTTAGTTTAATTTGTATAAAAATAAGATTGGTATTATGTTTTGAGAAAATAAATGTCATGGCATAAGTTTGATGGTTGGAATGAACACACGTGTTAGTATGTTTAATAAAGCAAAATGGTGAAAATATAAGATTAAGATATGGCTAAGAGAAGTTTTTGTCTAATGTGATAAGTAAGAATTGTGAAAATGAGAACTCAAATGCTATGAAAATCATGAAATAATGAATTAATTAACAAGCACATATATGTAAAATGATCTGTCGGTAGTTTGGAAATACATGACATAAATTACCCGGAAAGTGTCACGGTGACATGGTCGCCTAATGATAAAATGAATAAGTAAGTTAAGGAATAATAATAACTTGTGTTATATGTGAAACGAGATAATTTTCTAAGCACTCACATAATAATATGGGGCATTGTATGGCAATACGAGTCATTTAGGTGACAATATGAATATGTATATGTGATAATTGGGTGCCATTATGCATCAAGGAGGTATATGTGTTATATGAGACCAATTATGTGAATTGTGAATCTTTTAATTGATTATAAAATGAATGTCCTTATGAGATTGGTAGATTAGTTAGGATACAATTGGCATGCCACAGGGATTAGATGGGTTCTTGTATAGGTATATGTGCGTGTGGAGATATGTTATGATGCCTTACAACATAGCACATTTATGCTCTTGGTTGTGTTTGGAGGGAATGCACTCATTGTCACATGTTCTTTTAGCCAACTAGTATTGTTGGGAGATTGTTCTGGCGAAACCACCTAAGTTGCGAGACTTAGACGAGTTAACGTTGGCAAACTTCCTGGCGAAGCATTTTGCTAAGCTTCATCGAGTTTGCAGAATCTTATTTTGCGGTTGGCGAGTTCCTTGTTTTGGTGAGATCCCTAATTAGTAGACTCTCCCACTAATCAGTCCGTCACCCGTGTTTTGTGTTGCTCCACAGGTAGTTGTAGTGGTTAGTGGGACACGTTTAAGTCATCTAGCATCCTCGTGGAGGTATCGTGTCAATAAAAAGGACACCTAAAGAGCCTCGTAGGATGTCATTAATTAGTGGAAGCTGACTACATTAGTGGAAAGGAAAGTATTGAACTCAACATATGAAGACATGTCTTAAATCTGAGAAATGATGATGAGTTAAATTAGGGAAGTTAAAGTCTTCTATGGGATTGAACTTATTCTACTTATAAAATTAACTGTTCAAATCTTAATTTGTTAGCATCTAGATACGCGAAGAAATACTGGGTGATATACTGAATACAAACTACAAACTTGTAGAATTAATTTGAGAGCATAACTTCTTTTACCTTTACATGACTATTTGGATGAATTAAATTCTGCAGATTATAACATGTTTTTAGCATTACTCGGGACAAGTAATGATTTAAGTTTGGGGGTTGTACATGCCATATTTTGCCCGGGTTTAAAAAAACCCGCATTACAAATAGGCCTATATGGCCCAAATAATAAAACAAACAGGGCCCAAAGTTACGGTGGCCCAAACTATAGACAGAAATTGCAAACTGAAACTAACACAGAAAATCAATCGAAAAGGCAAAAGGTTGATTATTTTCTGCTTCGTTTTATTGTTTTCTTTTTATTTTTTTTATTGAGATAAAATAGAGTAAAAGGTAAGGAAACTTACCAGGGTTCGTTTCTGAAACGCCGTGAGCGGCTGAGGTAACCGTCTCCGAGGACAGACGGTCGAAAGCCGAAAAGCTTCTCGAAAGTTAGGGCTTTTCTCGGTCATATTTTGAAAGGTTTTGGCACAGATTCTGGCTTAGAAGGCTAGTAGGGTCCAGATCTGAGTTTTCCTTTTTTTCGGCCACCGCAGGCGGCGGTGCCGGCGCCAGAGATCGGCGGCCGGCACGATGGCCGATGATCGGACGATGACCGGCCGATGACCGGACAAGCAGGGGGAAGAGCTTTTCAGAGATTTTTTTTGTTTTTTTAAAAAAAGTGTTTGGAATGATTTTTTGAAGGATTATTTGGCTTAAATAGCCTCTTCAAAACGACGTCGTTTTGAATCTGGGTTGACCCGAATCTGACCCGACTCAGCCTAGGATCCGCGTGTTTTTTAACGGAAGGGTAAATTGCGCTTTTAGCCCCTCCGCCTTTTAATGTCTTTTGCAATTAAGTTTTTATTTTATTAATTTACCCAGTAATTTATTATTGCTTTCAATTTTGTCCTAATGTGAACGATGTCGTTTAGAGAAGAAGGGAAAATTACCCTTTCAGCCCCTCTACATTGTCTGCGTGTTCAATGTGGTCCCTTTCGCTTTATTTATTTACGGATTTGCCCAAATTTTTTATTTGTAATTCAATTTAGTTCTCTTTT
Organism: Gossypium raimondii; assembly: GCF_025698545.1. Taxonomy (NCBI): domain Eukaryota; kingdom Viridiplantae; phylum Streptophyta; class Magnoliopsida; order Malvales; family Malvaceae; genus Gossypium; species Gossypium raimondii. The sequence continues at coordinate 27,880,947 of NC_068570.1, read as the reverse complement.
ATATCTTTCTTAAAATTGGTTATTTTTTAGGATGTAATTATTATTTTTATGTAATTATTATTTTAATTATTTATGTATATTTATTGTTTCCTTATGAACATATTTATTTTCTTTCAACTAATATTTTTTTATTTATTCATACTTTTTATGTAAATATTAATTAATCCTTTTAATATATTTTACATGTATACATATATATATTTTTGAATATTGTATTATATTTTCATATATTTACATACATATTTTTATTTTGAAAATACTAAAATACATACTTATTTTTTACATATATATTTTCTTAAAAATTGTTATAAGTTTTTTGTTGTTTTATATATTTCATTTTTTATATATGTATACTTGTATATCATTTATTTTAAACAAGAAGATATACTTGATTTCATCAAAACATAAAAATCGTTTTCTTTCAAAGGTTTTCAAGATCATGTAATGTTCGATATTTGGGATTTTCAAGAAAATTGAGCCCTAATGTATTGGGTTCCAATTTTCTTCGTTGAGCCTAATAATCGAGAATGCTCTTTAATCAAAAATAAAATAAGAACTCATTATTGGGAATTCAACACGTTGTGTCCTAACGTATTGGATGTGACGCACTGATTTCTCGAAATGAATATTTTTTCTAAAAAAATAATAAAGGAAGTATTCCGAGTTTGGAATTTTAAAGGAATTGTGCCCTAATGTATTGGGCCGCGATTTCTTAAATCTTGAATAAATGGATATTCTTTTAAATTTTTATTATGAGTATTCTGGCTTAATTCATTTTGGGGAAAATCAGAATGTCGTGCCCTAACGCATTGGGTGTGGTATTTTCTTTCTCTGAAATGATGAGGGTCTTAATACAAAACGTTTTTAAGTTTTTTTTGCTAAGGTTTACATTTTTTCAAATTTTCGACATTAAGACATTAATTAATTAACTAGGTACCAATTTTTGGGCGTAATGAGGGTGCTAATCCTTCCTCATACGTAACCGATTCCCGGACCCGTTTTTCTAAAATTCGTAGACCAAAGCCGTTTTTTTAGGTGATCCAATCACACCTCAATAAAAGATTGGTGGCAACTCTCAATTTTCATTTTTTTAAAGTCGACAACCCTAAATTTTTTATTTTTCAAAAAAGTGGTTTCGACAGCTTGGCGACTCCACTGGGGACTTTTGAGAGTCGAGTCGCAAAGTTGGTTAATTTTTGTCTTATAGTCGAAAAATGAAACTTGTTTTAAAAAGCTTGTTGCATTCATTATTTCTTGTTTAATGTATTTAAGTACTGTTTGCACTACACATTACATGGGTTGAATGATTTTACCCTTTAAGTGGGTGCGAGAAACTAGTCCTTCGTGAGGATTTCACCTCCGTGCAGGGTAGTGGACCGCTTCCGGGATACATCTGTACCTATTTCTTCGTGAGATTTTCATCTTCGTGCAGCCATAGGGAAATGTGTTCCCCTGAACTGAACTCGGTCCATATAAGCCTATAATGGGTGAGGATTGAGGAATCTGCTGGTTCGGGTACCTTTACTTTAGAACCTAACCGCATATAATGAGCCTTAGGAGCTTACCTTAGGTAGAACCGCACTAAACCCTGATAGATATCCGAATAGATGTTTTACTATTTCTTGATTATTTTCTATGTTTATATATGTTACTAACCTTTTGTGTTTTGTTTTGATTGCATGACATGACATTTCATTTCATCATAAAAAATAGGTGTTGATTCACGGTCAGTTGTTAAATAGAGAGCTTGTCATAAGAAAATGGGTTTCTTGATAAAGTGGATGACAATATGGTTGTCCGAATATTGTCCAAGAACACGAGAAGGATGATAACTTAATGGAGGACTACACGACTATGGCTCCGTTGCCCAATGATTCAAGATGGAGAAGATTATTCGAGAACTGATGAACCTTCTTAAAGAGAAGCTAATGAGCATCACGAGGATGAGTGAGCAACAAGTTACGGCCCGGATCGAGCAAAAAAGAGATAGAAGAGACGTTTTTGAAGAGTTCGTGAGATTTATATTAATGCTCGAATGAAGAAGAGGATTGAATGTCTTCGCCTATGAGGGCAATGCCGTATGAATATTTATTTTATGTAAAAAGATTTGTTTTCTAGTAAAGTTCTCTAAATGGAATTGAATCAGAATCAACGTCTCTTTATGCATTCATTTCATGCATTTGCATTACATGATATCATAGCATTAAAGTCTACTAAAAGACTCTAATTGATATAAATCATTTCTCAGTTAATCTGGAAACCAACCAACCCACCACACACCGCTACGGTACTCGATCAAAAACTAAGGATATGGTTCAAAAGATGGAAAGACTAGAACAATCTCAAAAGGAAATGCAGGAGCAACTTCAAAAGCAAATGAATGAGAAGCAAAAAATGATAGACAAAATGATAGAATCTCAAGAGAGTATGATGGCTCAGTTAACTCAATGGTTCAACAAAGGAACTGATAAATGAAAAGGCTCTGTGCTCAATATTGAAGAAGGAGACAATGAGGGACCTGTTTATCCTCCGGACTTTACCCCCCAACAAGTTGAGATATACCCGCGTAGGTCCTCTGTTACCATTAATCCTCTGGGTGACGCTGCAACGCTATTGAATATCCAAGCGGGATCAAGCTCTAACCCCAGAGCCAACTTTGATAATCCTACTATCCCTGATTTCGATGAGACGGATGGAAAGGAGAAAATGAGTGATGAATTGCCAAAACAGCTAGAGGAAAATTACAAATAGCTGGAAGAGAAATTTAGAGCGATGGAATGTGCAGAAGGCTACTATGGGATGAATGCTAAAGAATTGAGCCTGGTTCTGGATTTAGTACTCCCTTACAAATTCAAAATGCCAGAGTTTGAGAAGTACAATGGAACTAGTAGCCCCGAAGCTCATGTTACCATGTTTTGTAGGCATCTTGACTGGGTATGTTAATAATGACCAACTGCTGATACATTGTTTCCAGGATAGCCTCGTAGGGGCAGCATCTAAGTGGTACAATCAATTGAGCCGTACCCAGATTAATTCATGGAGAGATCTAGCACAGACGTTCTTAAAACAGTACAGCCATGTGACTGACATGGTACCTGATAGAATTACTCTTCAGAACATGGAGAAGAAGCCTGGTGAAAGTTTCAGGCAATACGCACAGAGATGGAGGGATGTTGCCGTCCAAGTTCAGCCATCTCTTCTAGAAAGAGAGATGACGATGTTTTTCGTTAGTACATTGAAGGCCCCATTCATCACACATATGTTAGAGAGTGCAAAAAAAAAAAGCTTTTCTGACATAATCATGAATGGTGAAATGATTGAAAGTGCCATAAGGAGCGGAAAGATTGATGCTGGAGGAAATAACAGAAGGCAAGCCTCAAAAGAAAAGGAAAATGAGGTGAACAACGTGAATACATACGGCAAGTTGATTGCTAATCAACAGAGTTCATCAAGACAAGAATTAGGTGTGAAGCCAGGTACTGAAAAGCTCCAGTTCACGCCAATTCCAATGGCATACAAAGAACTGTATCAAAGCTTATTTAATGTGCATGTTGTTTCTACTTTACATGTGAAGCCTCCACAGCCCCCGTATCCCAAATGGTATGATGCAAGTGCACAATGTGATTATCATGCAGGAATTACGGGGCATTCTATAGAAAATTGCATTACCTTTAAAAAAGTGGTTGAAAAGCTTATCGGTATGGGCGTTGTCAAATTTGGCGATTCATCCAGTGCAGAAAATCCGCTACCCAATCACATTTGATAATGGGGGTGAATGGGATGTATGAAGAAATGTTGAGAGGCGTTCACATCAATGCCATTTTTGAAGACACAATTTGCAAAGGTCCTTGAAGATTTTCTCCCTTATCAACTTAGAAGTGTTCTAAGTAATTGAACTGCGGAAGAAATATCTGTAGTTTTTTAGAGCTTATTTAGAGTAATGTTCAGAATAATTTTGTTATTTTTAGCCTAAAAATGATAAAAATTCCTTTGCGAAATAGGCTCATTTCTGAACGTCATTATTCTAATAAAATACATCTTTGCATTCATTTTTGAGCCAATATATTTTATAATCATTCTTTTGGATTTTCTTCCACATTCATAATTATATTGTACAAATAATCATTCTTAAATTCGTACATTCTTTGTATATTCTTTTGTACTTACTATAGGTCCCTGGATAACGACATGAATGACGCTGCTACAGACTCAGAATCTCCTTTTGAGCAAGACATGTGTTTAGAGGGATCTCATGACTTTGAAGATGACATAGATTGTAACCTATTTCCGGACCTATTAAGGATGGTAGAACAAGTCGAGAAACGGATCTTACTCTACAAAGAATCATTGGGATACTTGACTTCTCCATATGTGGGGCATAAAGGTCATTTGATCAATCTAGCCAAAAGAGTCTGACGATCATTGATTCATCTTTGTGGTCATCAATTACTTTACTAAATGGGTGGAAGCTGCTTCATATGTCAATGTCACAAAGTCGACAGTTAGCAAATTCGTGAAGAATCAGTATGGAATGCCAAAAGGATCATATCTGACAATGTACTAAACAACAACACAATATCAAAAGTTTGCAGTCTGTTCATGATTAATGCCATATCGCCAAAAAGGGGATGACAAAAAAAAAACAAAAAAAACAAAAAAAACAAAATCTACCAGGGCAATATCTTTCTCTTGGGTCCATTGCGGTTTTGCCTATTGAAGACAAGATTCTTTCTCTCTGAGTTTTTGGATTCAATACCGATTGAGGAAGAATATTCAAAGTTATCTGTCATGGTCAAATGCGCCAAAAGCGAATGATGCCAGTTTATAATAAGAAGGTTCGTCCCAGAGAATTTCATGAAGGGGATTTGGTTTTGAAAAAGATCCTCCCTTTACAAAAGGATTTTAGAGGGAAGTGGATGCCAAACTGGGAAGGACCTTATGTTGTGAAAAAGGCTTTTTCCGGAGGCGCTTTGATTTTGAGTGAAATGGATGGCAAAAATCTTTTGAATCCTGTAAAGTCAGACCCGGTTAAGAAATATTTTACTTGAAGAAAGGGAGGAATCAAAGTGAAAACCCGCAAAGGGCACTCTGATTTCCAAATAAAAAAAAAGGGAGAGGCCAAGGTGAAAACCCGAAAAGGGCGGCTCAAACATTGTCAGATTGGGGCATATGGTGATCTTGCTTCGCTAAAGTCAATAATAAAAGGATGTACGACGTCTTGGGGGCATTGACAAAGTACTGTAGATCCCCTAAACACATGTTAAATTCAGAATGGTTTTTGTCTTGCACGGAGAAGTTCAAGCGGCGATATCCAGAGCACCTAGTCTTCATAATATTTGTACTAAGTTTGTTGGTTCTTGTAAAAACTTCAATCTTTGCTGTTCTTGAATACTTTTCTTTTCAGGACACTTACTATCAATAAATTCTTGAATTAATTCATCTCTTACTCAGTATTTTTGTGCAAGCATGTCGTATTAGAATAATGATTGATGGACTAATAAACTTTCACAAAAGAAGTTTTGTATATTACTTTGGGGAATTTCTAAATAATTTAGTAACCTGAAACAGAGCTATTGTTTAAGAACACCCCAAGTTCAAAGATTCAAGAGCCTAAGAAGGAAAAATCCAAATTAAGACTGCTTTTTCAGATTGGGTTGTCTAAATATCGAATGAGACAGCAAGAAGTCTTGATGGGGTTGGAAGAAGTCCCCTATAGAAAGGAAGCTCCTCATTTGGGCATGAATATTTGGTAGGACACCCCGAGAGTGGTGTGAACAAATTTCATAATTCGTATCCTTGAATTACGACAGGAGAGGATTAAGAAGAGTCAAAATTTTCCTACTCTTAAGTCGCACTGGAAGGAATATGGTACAAATTCTGCGTCTTACAGGGGTGAGCTTTGAAGTGCACAATGGGGGGCAATTTGATTAAGTATTTCTTCGGAGATATCAGCCAAGCAAAAGGCGTCCGTAACAAAACCTTAATAAACTTTAAGAAATGATAATTCTTGAAAAATGACATTTTGCATTCATTCATGCATGCCTAGATAGGAGCATCGAATTTATTTTGATCATAAAATCCTAATCACTAGGCATAATTAAGTTCATAGATTTTTACAGGTCATGAGAACAGATTAGTGGCCGGGATCCTATCTCTCTGAAGTAGGTTGCAGTGAGGCAAAGTGAAGATGGCAAATCTTATCTTCCTGAAGTTGCAGTGAAGCAGATTAAAACCGACAATCCTATCTCTCTGAAGTTGCAGTGGAGCGAATTAAAATCTCAAGTCTTATCTTTCTGAAGTTGCAGAGAGCAGATCGCATCTAGTCTTATCTCTCTGAAGTTGCAGTGGGGCAGACTAAGTAAGCAAGTCTTATCCTCCTGAAGTTGCAGTGAGGCAGATTGAAGATGGCAAATCTTATCTCCCTGAAGTTGCAGTGGAGCAGATTAAAATCGACAATCCTATCTTCCTGAAGTTGCAGTGGAGAGGATTAAAATCTTAGATCTTATCTCTTTGAAGTTGCAGAGAGCATATCGTATCTAGCCTTATCTCTCTGAAGTTGCAGTCGAGCAGACTAAGTAAGCAGGTCTTATTTCCCTAAGCAGTAGTGGAGTAGATCGAATATGGCAGATTTTACCTCCCTGTGGTTACAGTGGAGTACATTGAAGCCAGTAATTCTACTTCCCTGGGCAACAGTGGAATAGATTGAAGATTGTAAGTCTTATCTCCCTGAAGTTGCAGTGGAGTAGACTAACCTGATCCTCCTGGAATTGCAGTGAGGTAGACTGAAGATGGCAAATCTTATCTCCCTGAAGATGTAGTGGAGTAAATTGAAGCACTAGTTCCTGTACCTCTGAAGATGCAGTAGGAAGGAATACCAAAACCCAGCACGACCGGGCAAAATTTGGCATTTTTAAAGTCTTTGCTTCGTTCTCGTTACACGATAACGAGCAAAGAGGGGCAGCTGTACATGCCATATTTTGCCCGGGTTTAAAAAAACCCCGCATTACAAATAGGCCTATATGGCCCAAATAATAAAACAAACAGGGCCCAAAGTTACGGTGGCCCAAACTACAGATAGAAATTGCAAACTGAAACTAACACAGAAAATCAATCGAAAAGGCAAAAGGTTGATTATTTTCTGCTTCGTTTTATTGTTTTCTTTTTATTTTTTTATTGAGATAAAATAGAGTAAAAGGTAAGGAAACTTACCAGGGTTCATTTCTGAAACACCGTGAGCGGCCGAGGTAACCGTCTTCGAGGACAGATGGTCGGAAGCCGAAAAGCTTCTTGAAAGTTAGGGCCTTTCTCGGTCATATTTTGAAAGGTTTGGGCACAGATTCGGGCTTAGAAGGCTAGGAGGGTCCAGATCTGAGTTTTCCTTTTTTTCGGCCACCGCAGGCGACAGTGCCGGCGCCGGAGATCAGCGGCCAGGCGGTGGCCGATGACCGGACGATGATCGGCCGATGACCGGACAAGCAGGGGGGAAGAGCTTTTCAGAGATTTTTTTGTTCTTTTTTTTAAATGGGTTTGAAATGATTTTTTTGAAGGATTATTTGGCTTAAATAGCCTCTTCAAAACGACGTCGTTTTGAATCTGGGTTGACCCGAATCCGACTCGACCCAGCCTAGGATCCGCGTGTTTTTTAGCGGAGGGGTAAATTGCGCTTTTAGACCCTCCGCCTTTTAATGTCTTTTGCAATTAAGTTTTTATTTTATTAATTTACCTAGTAATTTATTATTGCTTTCAATTTCGTCCTAATGTGAACGATGTCGTTTAGAGGAGAAGGGAAAATTGCCCTTACAGCCCTTCTACATTGTCTGCGCGTTCAATGTGGTCCCTTTGGCTTTATTTATTTGCGGATTTGCCCCAAATTTTTTATTTGTAATTCAATTTAGTTCTCTTTTATATCTTTCTTAAAATTGGTTGATTTTTTAGGATGTAATTATTATTTTTATGTAATTATTATTTTTTTATTTATTCATACTTTTTTATGTAAATATTAATTAATCCTTTTAATATATTTTACATGTATACATATATATATTTTTGAATATTCTATTCTATTTTCATATATTTACATACATATTTTTATTTTGAAAATACTAAAATACATACTTATTTTTTACATATATATTTTCTTAAAAATTGTTATAAGTTTTTTGTTGTTGTATATATTTCATTTTTTATATATGTATACTTATATATAATTTATTTTTAAACAAGAAGATATACTTGATTTCATCAAAACATAAAAATCGTTTTCGGTTAAAGGGTTTCAAGATCATATAATGTTCGATATTTGAGATTTTCAAGAAAATTGAGCCCTAATGTATTGGGTTCCAATTTTCTTCGTTGAGCCTAATAATTGAGAATGCTCTTTAATCAAAAATAAAATAAGAACTCATTATTGGGAATTCAACACGTTGTCTCCTAACGTATTGGATGTGACGCATTGATTTCTCGAAATGAATATTTTTTTCTAAAAAAATAATAAAGGAAGTATTCCGAGTTTGGGATTTTAGAGAAATTGTGCCCTAACGTATTGGGCTACGATTTCTTAAATCTTGAATAAATGGATATCCTTTTAAATTTTTATTACGAGTATTCTGGCTTAATTCATTTTGGGGAAAATCAGAATGTCGTGCCCTAACGCATTAGGTGTGGTATTTTCTTTCTCTGAAATGATGAGGGTCTTAATACAAAACGTTTTTAAGTTTTTTTTGGCTAAGGTTTACATTTTTTCAAATTTTTGACATTAAGACATTAATTAATTACTAGGTACAATTTTTGAGCGTAATGAGGGTGCTAATCCTTCCTCATACGTAACTGATTCCCGGACCCGTTTTTCTAAAATTCGTAGACCAAAGCCGTTTTTTTAGGTGATCCAATCACACCTCAATAAAAGATTGGTGGCGACTCCCAATTTTCATTTTTTTAAAGTCAACAACCCTAAATTTTTTATTTTTCAAAAAAATGGTTTCGACAGGGGTGTGTAAACTCTAAAATATATAGATATTTTAGCACTCTTTTATGTACATTTTATGCTAATTTCAAGTAAATAAATAACACTTTCTATGGTTTTCACTTAATTTCATGATATTTTATTATTTCCATGAGAATGTGTTAAGTTGTGAATTTTATGCTAAATACATGTTATTTTGTTTTTTTTTTTTTGGAATAATTGGGCTAAGCGAAAGGATGACAAAATTTTGGTTGTATTTGGGTCTTAGACAAGAATAGAATAAAAGATTCACAATGCAGTCTCATGGGCTTCAAAATGACGTTAATTCAGATTTAATTATATGGAGGCCCAATATTGTCTAAATTAGAGGCTCAAAACCAGCCACTTACCCACTTTACCATGAAATAAGACTGGCAACATCCACTGCTAAGATTAGCAGCCCATAACTGACCATTCATCTTCCAAATATAGTAGAATTAACTCCAATCTTAAGCAAATAAAAATCAGCACCTTATTCCCCTTGAACCAAGCTTCAACCGTCCACCTACGGTTGAAAATAGCAGTAAAAAACCATTACCTCTCTGGCACTCAATGGTCGACCATACATAAAGGAAGATAAGCTAACTTCCTTGCTAATTTTAGCAAGGAAACACTCATTCCTCCTCATATCAAAGGATGACATCAAGAGGGGAGAGAATCAAGCAAATCTTTTGCTACAATCAAGCAACATCTCTCCCACCATCCACATACCAAGGGATGACACCAAAGGGGGGTAAAAATCAAGGATTCCTTTGCTAAAAATAGCAAGGGACTTTGGAGGCTAGAAGGCTATAAAAGGATGCTTCATCTCATTCATCAACACACATCAGTCTTCAGAGAAAATTCCTTTGAGTGTTCTTGCCTTTCTCATGGCTTGCTAAACACTTGCCACAAAATAAAACATACACTTGTGGAAAATGAGAGCAACTAGGAAGTATGACTTGAGAGTATTTAGATGCTTTAGCATAAAGAAGAGAAATAAAGTCACCATGGGAAGCCGCAAGGAGTAGTCTCAGATAACCCATTGCAGTTCAACTGTTTTCTCTCCTTATTGTGAACTGGTCGTGGTAACCCCCATCGGCTACTCTTTCTTCCCTTTCTATTTATTGTTAATTATTGTTTTTTGTGTCAAAAGACAAGTTTGCATCTCATCTTTATGTTTTCAATTTAATATGAGATGACTTAATTTTGTTTATTCAAAGTAAATATGAATCATGATTTGAGTTATTTGGTTTTTGTATTTTGAATGTGTTGTGCAAATGATTATTTCATTAATTTAGATTTAATTCATGATTATAGTTGCAAATGTATGACCAACATTTGTAGGTTAATGAATTAATTTTTTAATCTAAGAAGAGGTAATGGTTAATTGACGAAAGACCTATGGTGCATATCATGTCGATATCGAAAGATGATTGTTGTATGCATAAACTGTGTAAATGCTCAATGTTGGACAAAACACGTTAGCGAATAAATATATAAATATAAATAAAAAAAATATTTATATATAAAATAAAATATAAATTGAATAATTTATATTTAAATGATCAGATATGAAAAAACCAATAAATAACATAACGAAAACCAGAAATCAAAAAGAAGAATTGAGTTTCACTAGATGTTGAGGCTTGTTTTACACAGTTTCCTTAAGACAGATTCGGCCACTTCTACGGTACTTGGAGAAACATTGGTCAACTGTATCCCAGGATACAACAACACGATGATCGAAGCAGTAGCACCTCTGTAGTGATCAACGAACAAACGTTGCCTTTTTCTATCACGGAAAAGTTAGAAAATATGGAGAGGAGAAGAGAAGAATTTTGGAGAGGAAAATAAACTCGGTGTGAGAGAGTGTGATTGTCCAAAAATTCTGAAGAAATCTTAGCCTTTTATATGCATTCAATATGGAGGAATTTTGGAAATGTCCATGAATAAGGATACAGAATTTGCATTAGGAGCAATTAAATCAATTTGATTAAAATCAAATCAAATTGATTGAAATCAAATAAAATCAGGATATATGTCCTTTTAAATCAGATTTTGTATATTTGCTAAGAGAAAAAATATTTTCGTGTTGGGTTAAAATATCTGCAGGCCCATTTTGGACCCATCTGGTCCAGACATTTCGCGTCGCCCATATTGTGCGAGTGTACCCTCCAACCCCAGCGGGTTTGGACTTGCAACCCCCTGCGCATGAGGTAAGGTTTCAAGCTTAGTCATTCAATCACCCTTCAAGTGGGTTCTCATATATATATACACATCTCACACTTGGTATTTAACCAATGTGTGATCCAAGCTTTTCTTTTCCTCAACAAATATTCATAAGCAACTTGCTTTGAATATCAATTTCTCATTCATCACTCAACCATTTTGAGCATATGATATACCGTTGTAAATGTCTCATGGAGTAGACTATAAAACCATAATTTTATGATTCAACTCTCCCCCTTTACCAATCGAGAATATGCCTCAAAGTTTCTAAAAATTACAAATTTTCCAACACTCTTCTAGGTTAGTTTTGACATAGACATATGCTTATTAACTTAGGAACATAATAGGAATTTCAAGAGAAGCCTATGCCTTAATTAAAATTGGTTTAATAAATTTTCATATTGTCACGATCTTTTCGTGATATTCTTTCCATAAATGTCAAAAACTCTTGTTAAGTGAAATATTTATTTTAGTCTACTCATGCCGCATTTTATTAAATTTTGTGTTTATCTTCTGTTGTGATTATTTTTCTACAAGATGTGTTGTTTTGTTTTGTGGGTATTTGACCTCGATTATGTTCATTACAAATTTAATTCTCAATAATTAAATCTTTCCTTTATTTTATTTAATCAAATTGTTTTATAATTAACTTTACGAATAATTTACACAATAGTCCCTTTGGAGACGATAACTCTATTCTTACTACTTATTACTTGTATGACCGTATACACTTGCACGTAATCACGCGACTCAGGTATTTCAGGATGGATGAGGGAAGTTACAGTTTTCCAAGTCCTTTGACTTGGACTATTGCACAATGCCACGTGGTAGCCCATGATTGGGTCACGTGTTCAATTATGGCAGTAATTATATACAAAAATTAAAGTTCAAGTTCACATTGGACATTTTGAAAAATTAAATTTGAAGTACCACATTGAACATTTTAACAGGTGTAGGATAATTTTTGCCATCATTCCTAAAATAAAGAAAATAAAAAGGAACAAGATATAGAAGTGTATGCTTACAATGTTTCTCAAAAGTTTATATTCATAAACATAAAAAGTACAAATGGTATAAAATTTTACTAATGGACAATACAATCCTAAAATATATCATTTTAAATCACTTCCATTTTATAAATTTATAAAAGATATATATCCATGGTTCATTGGTTTTAGGTTTATAACGTCATCTAATAAAAAGAATAAATTTATTTATGATTGCGGATGAAAAAGACTGAACAAAAGCATTACTTTTCTCAAAGATAACGAAGACCCTTCACGCATATGTATGTTAATAAAGGGCGTTAACTGTTGTTTTCAGATTTGAATTCTGGCCCTCATTGCCAATGCCATGACCAATAATAGAAAATTGATTTTCATGGGTTTGGACTTTGGATTTTGCATGCCCTCTATTATCATTTGCTTGACGCCTTTACACTGTTCAATGATGCATAACAACTTTTTTTCAAAAAATTTATTATAACAATTAAGCACACATTGTTGAAATAAATTATAATAGAAGTTTTATGGGGTGCAGAAAGTCACGAATGATTTCTCTTCTATTTATATGTCATTTCCCCTTAATCTTAGAAAAAATATGTGTTTGAAGTGGGCCTCTTATAACAGGTTTGTCTACCCAAGGTAGAAATGAACCATGCAGAGTCGGTGAGCTTGTAAGTCCATAAGTTCAATTTAAAGTTATTATTTAATTGCGATTTCTATTTAAATATTTTATGAATTATTATAACCGCAATGTTTGTAGCTTCTTTAAAAATCGTCTCCATTAGTATAAGTTTTTACAGTTTTCATATTTAGATATATTTTAAAAACCTAGTCTTTGCTCTTCCACTAGCTTTTCCACCCTTGTCGCTATTCATTTTTTGAAAAATAATTTGAAGCCAAGACTGAAATTTTTCTAAAAGTAAATACTTAGTTGTCCTGTTTGTAAGAGTTTCAAACCAAATACTATTAAAAGATTACCCTACAAATTAGAAATTAGATTCCAAACCATCAAATAAGAGAAATGGAAGAAAACACTAAAATTTTGTCATTACAAACTTTACTTTCAAAATATGATAATAACAATAATCATTACAAACCTTTTGCCTAGCAATGATTTTTTCTGTCATGTTGGTTGATAGTTTAAAATTTATACATATTTAATACATATTTATATGTTTGGTGGATTGGTTTTTGACCATTGTTTTTCTTTATTCCAATACAATATACTCCGCTCTACAGTATTATTATTTAGACTTAGCCATTGTTTGATAATTTATTGAGAAGATACAATTTATTGAAAATTAATACTTTTAGTAGCTTTATTTTTAAAAATATGTTTGATAATAAATATTCTGCAGAAGGTTTTTTAATGGAAAAAAAGGAATCACTGTAAATAAGGTAGTAGAATGTATCGAGAGAAGACATAGAGGAAGACATTAGCAAATTTTGCACACTGAAAGTAGCGATAAGTGGTGGTTTGTACGGCCAAGAATAATGTTGGGCAAGGGAATAGTATGAGAGAGTTTTAGGAAGAGTTTTGAAAGTTTGATTGCTAAAATGTCCAAAATCCTTTCACCATTTGTGAAGGGTTTTTATTTATAGTATTCATGAATGAGAGTTACAAATTTAAGCATTAAATAGGAGTAATGAAGAATATTATAAGTTACATATGGTATAAGTGTTTTGTGTGAGTTATTGGTGAATGTGAATAGTGAATTTTGTTCACTATGTTTCTAAAAGAAGGGAGAAGCACTTAATATTACAATAAAAGGTTAATAGGAAACATTTTAATTACCTCCATATATGATTTATCAAGTGAAGCTCTTCGAAACATCCCCATGATGAAGATAATATAAGAATCCTACCATATTTCGAGGTTATTTCCACTTTTTATACTTTGGTGAAGTAATACACTTTGAAACATCTCCTGGAACGCAAGCTATTCTTAAAGAAGAGTTGTTCTTAAATAAGGGGTTTCTTTAAAAAGTGAGAAGATAATACAATTGCATTTCCTAAAAACTTAGGGAGAGCATGCTATTGCTTTTCCATCAAAATTTGGGAACAATGATATTTTGCTTTTACCCAGAAGACTCAAAGAATGCATTGGGAAATTTATTGTAATTTTTAATTATTTTATTTTCCCTAAGATGGAACCAAGGAAATTTTAGCTGGTTAGAATAGATTTATTTATTTTTATTATGAATAATTGAATGTTGATAAATTGAAAAACATGATGATTAAGCATGTCATATAGTTTAGGGAGAATGTCACTTGTACTTATCTGCTTATTAAATCATTCATGCTTGAAATCAGATTTGAAATCTTCCATCATTTTTAAAATATTGAGTAGGAAAATGTCCCTAAGCAAGACCTGCAGCCCCTTTAATGGTCTTTGTGTGATAGCATGATAATACTTTAAGTCAGGTTTACCGTGACCACACCCTATGGTAAGTATTATCATGTGGGTTCACTGGGAGATTTCCTTTAATAGGATAACTAGTCATATATGTTACTCATTAAGATTATTTCACGATGACTCATAAAAGAGTACATGTTTATTATGGGTGTTAAGTTGATGGTTATACACTCAACATATTATAATTAAGTAACTTCCCACGAAGCTCTACTTAAATTAGAATAATGACCAAGCTTAAAAAATATTAATATGTGTGGTGTCTAATCCATGTTCATATTAACTATTTAAGATTACCCTATGGTAACTTAATCTAATGGGTGTAGGAAGTAACATTGCAATAGACTTACAATTTTTCCAAGGTTTAATGTAAGACATGCATTTTGATTAATGCATATCATATGTTGCAAAACAATATGATAATAATAATCATTACACACCATTGTTTAGACTTAGCGATTGTTTGATAATTTATTGAGAAGATACAATTTATTGAAAATTAATACTTTTAGTAGTTTATTTTTAAAAAAAATGTTTGATAATAAATATTTTGCAGAAGGTTTTTTAATGGAAAAAGAGGAATCACTGTAAATAAGGTAGTAGAATGTATCGAGAGAAGACATAGAGGAGGACATTAGCAAATTTTGCACACTGAAAGTAGCAATAAGTGGTGGTTTGTACGGCCAAGGATAATGTTGGGCAAGGGAATAGTATGAGAGAGTTTTAGGAAGAGTTTTGAAAGTTTGATTGCTAAAATGTCCAAAATCCTTTCACCATTTGTGAAGGGTTTTTATTTATAGTATTCATGAATGAGAGTTACAACACTACACCAAAAGAGGGCTTTAGCGTCATTTTTTGTGGCGTTTGTAGATAAAACGCCGCTAAAAATCAGGCATTCCCGGCGTTAATTCTAAAACACCGGTAAAGATCCAGCAATAGCGGCGCTTCCAGCAAAACGCCGCAAAAGAGCATCATTAGTGGCGTTTTTAAACAAAAACGCCGTAATAAATCTGAAAAAACGCATTGTTTAATATTCAGGAATAGTGGCAGTAGCGACGCATTACAAAAACGCCACTATAGAGCACAATTAGCGGCGTTTGTTTGTAAGCGCCACAAACAATGTTAAACAAAACGCATCGTACAATATTGACGTATAGTAGAACTAGTGGCGCTTCTGTAAAAACGCCGCTGAAGCACAGCATTAGCGGCGCTATAGTACAAGTGCCACAAAATATGTGAATCAAAACACAGCGTTTGGCAATGAGGCATAGAGCCAATAGTGGCGCTTGTGGAAAACACCGCTATATCCCGCTATTAGCGGCGCGTAATAGGAAAGCGCTGGAACTTTTGAAATCGAAACGCAACGTTTCGTCTTGAGCTATAGCGCCTTTAGCGGCGCTTAGCTGAAAACGCCGCTATATATAAGCTTTTCGTGGCGCTATCCTTGAATCGCCGCAAATGTTTTGAACAAAACGCATTGTTCGGGTTTGACGTATAAAGGCATTAGTGGCGCTTACCTGAAAACGCCGCTATATCCCATAAATAGTGGCGTTTAACTAAAAAACGCCGAAAAATTTTAAACCGAAACGCAACATTTCGTCTTGAGCTATAGCGCCTTTAGTGGCGCTTACCCATAAACGCTGCTATATATCAGCTTTTAGTGGCGTTTCTGCTCAAGCGCCGCAAAAAGTTTGACCAAAACGCATCGTTTCGGCTTCACGTATAGATTAATTAGCGGCGCTTATTTGGAAACGCTGCTATAGAGTAACTTTTAGTGGCACTTTAGATTAAAAACGCCGCAAGAAACTTAATTTATTTTTCCATTATTTTAGGATTTATTTTTCCATTATTTTTGCTACAGAGTTGTAGGGTTTATGGTATCTATACTATTTTTTATTTTGGGTTTGGGATTGAAGGTTTGATGTTCAAGGTTTAAAGATATATATATATATACTACTATTTGAAAACTAATTAAAGAATAACATTTTAATTTTACTGGTATCCATGCCACGTTGTAGCACACCTATATTAAATAATTAAATAATATAAAATATATGTTCTGTACTAAACTAACACATTGGCCACCCGAATTTCCAAAGATATGGTTTAGGATTATGGTTTATCACTTACGGTTTAGGCTTTAGGGGTTTGGCCAACTTTAAGGTTTAGAGTTTATGATTTGGTGGTTGTTGTTTGTGGTTTACGGGTTTGATGTTATGCACATTGAGAAAAATGTCTACGAGAACATTGTGGGTACAATTTTGAATGTCGACGGAAAATCAAAAGACAATCTTCAGAGTCGACTTGATTTAGTCCAAATGGGAATTCGGCCTGATCTTCATCCTAATCCACTTCCGAATGGGAAATATCGGTTGCCGCCTTCTATTTTCTCAATGTCCAAGACGGAGAAAGAACTGTTTTGAATGGTGCTGAAGGATATAAAGGTTCCAGATGCTTATGCATCAAATATATCTCGATGTGTTAGTGTTAAAGATCGAAGATTATATTCGCTAAAATCACATGACTATCACATCTTAATGCAAGATTTACTGCCAGTTGCTCTATGATGTTGTATGTCCAAGAAGGTGACGTCTTGTATAATTGAACTATCCAATATAATGAAAGCCATTTGTGGCAAAGTTTTGGATGTTCAAGAACTTCAGAAGGTACAAGATCGAGCCGTTTTAAATTTATGCAACATGGAGAAAATCTTCCACCTTCCTTCTTCACCATTATGGTTCACTTGATAATCCATCTCCCGCACGAAGTAATTCTTGGCGGACCCGTTTTCTATCGATGGATGTATCCCATAGAAAGGTGTTAATTAAAATTTTTAAAATTTTCCTTCATTCACCTCTATGCCTTTAGTTACAACTTTTGATAATGTTGTATATTGTGTTTAGGTTCCTATCCAAATTAAAGTCTTACTGCCGCAACAAGCGATATCCAGAAGGATCGATTACTGAAGGCTACTTGGCAGAGGAATGTATGACCTTCTGCTCAAGATATTTGGAAGATGTTGAAACAAGGTTGAACAGACCAAATAGGAATGCTGGACTCGCGGACCATAACTTAGCCGATACTTATTTGTTCCAAAGTTTTGGAGAACCAATAGGCAAAGTTGAAATTGCAGAATTAGATCATTTATCGTGGGTACAAGCACATTGATATGTTCAGTTTCACCACGAATCATTGGAACCTTTACGGAAGTAAGTTCTACGAATTTGATAAATATTTATCAAACTAATAATTGTTTATCTTCTAACAAAGTGAACATTTTTTTAACACAGTGAGTACAAACAAATATTGAGATCTCGTTCGCTCCGAAGAACACAACATCGAGATATCAATAAGTTGTTTACTGAATCTTTTATGAATGGTTAAGCCAAAGCGGTATGCGCTTGGAGCTTCCGCTTACAAATAATAATGTTTTTCATAACATTTTAATTACTCGATTTACTTTCCATTCAATAGGTTTGGAGTGGGAAGAACGAGCAGCGAAGTTAAATGGCTCTCCCAAGGTCCAAATCGAGTGGTTAAAAGATATAGGGCGTTCGTCATCAACGGATTCAGATTTCATACAAAATATCACGAGAGGTTGAGGAAAACGCAAAATTGTGGAATAGTTGTTAATTCTGCAATTACAACTTATGCTAGTGCTAGGGACAATAATCCTGTCGAGGGAAATGTAGAATATTTTGGACATCTTACTGACATAATTGAGTTGAATTACTACGGCAAATGGAAAGTTGTCTTATTTCGAGGTGATTGGGCCGATGTTAATACAACTCGTGGAATCAAGCAAGATCAATTTGGTTTTACAATGGTGAACTTTGACCGATTGATTCACACAGGACAACAACTGATAGATGAGCCATATGTATTCTCATCTCAAGTCAGACAAGTTTTTTACTCAAAAGATCTAACTGATGAGGGTTGGTACGTTGTACTCCATAACATCCCTAGAGACTTGTTTGACATGGCGGTGGAAGTAGAGATAACATCGACGATAGATCAGAAACTTTGCCATTTCCAGAACAAAACTTAAACGATAATATCCCTAGTACTAGTGCACAATTTCAATGGGTTCGTCAGGATACGGATGAAGATATTTACGAATAATGATGTAGTAAGAATTTATGATTGTTTTATTATATGTAATATCATAATTTAAATCTTGGCCTTATTATATATTTCAACTATTTTATATGTGCTGTTATTGTTGTAATTAGTTATTAAGTTTGCTTACATTTTATGTGTATTGCAAATAAAATGCCTAGAAGAAAAATTTTAAGGGAAAGCATTGTTCAAAATGATCCAAACTCGACAGAAACAAATAGTACTGAACAACAGACAGCATTGGATCTTCGAATGTTCCGATTACACATGTGGATCCTACGGAAGTTCAAAGTAATTTTACATTTAATTTACATGCGTGTTGACTTATAATTGATTTATTTTTCAAATTCTTATATTATAATATACCATTTGTAGCTGAAAATGGTGAGACGCGCAGAGGTCGAGGACGTACGCTACTTAAAGAGTTATACGAGTTTTGGTCGAGCGTGTCAAGGTATGCAGAAACAGTTTTGGTCAGCCTGTTAGATCAGAAGCTCGACTTTTAGCAGGATACATGGGGATTTAAGTACGAAATGCGAATATGTTGCCTATCAACTACGAGTCATGGCGTCAAATGCCCGATAGCAACAAAAACCAAGCCCTCGATAATATTAAGTTAACAAAATGTTAATGTCATCTGTAATGCTTGGGAAATAGTTTCATTTATATTTACTTTATTAACTTGTGTTTTTTGTAGGCGAGGTTTGCTTTAGAGGTCTCAGATGCTTATGTAAAGAAGGCATTGGGAAAAAGATGGGAAACAATAAAAGTACTTTGAAGAAAAATTATTATAAGACAAAAACAACCCTCGATGAGAAATTGCAAAATGTCCCGCCAGGTATGTTGAGGTACCAATAGGAAGATGCGGTTAGATTTTGGCATTCGAAGAAAGACGAGGTATGACGTACTTCCAAACTATTGTAATTATTTTGGTTTATAGTATTTACTATTTACGTACTAAAAATTTTATAACGTAGGATCGTGAACGAGTTGGAAAAAGCAGCCGGCAGCAACAAAAATCCACTCACACAGCCGGGTCGAGAAGTTTTGCATGTGTAGCTGAGGCGGAGGTATTTTTAATTTTTTAATATTCTCAAATATGTATAACTTTCTATTAAATAATATTTTTACTATTATATTGTAGGAACGGTCGTCCGGTCAAAAAGTTGGACGCCTTCAACTTTTTGAAATTACACATAAGAAGAAAGATGAATCTGCTATGACTCCTGAAGCTGGTGAAATTATGGTTTGTTTACTTAATACGATTTGACTTGTTTTAGTTATTTATAGTGTTTATTTTCTAATGGTTTAATTCATTGCTTGTAATGCGACTATTGTTATATTGCATTTGTTTTTTTTAATATATATTGTGTTCCTAACTATGTGATTTATTTATTAGGAAAAACTAAAGGATAAAAAGAAGGAGTACGAAACGATTGCTTCTAGTGATAGTTCTGTTCATCTTGAAGACATTGATAACCGGATTATTACTAAAGTTTTGGGTCCTGAAAGGTATGGTCGGGTTCGATTTCAAGGATCTTTTATCAGCCCAACCCAATATTTTGGATCCCGCTCGCACCAATACATGGCTTCGGGGAGTCAATCTCAAGCTGAAGTTCAGAGTTTAAAAGACCAGATGGCTCAGATGCAAGCGACCACATTTGAGGTTCAAAGGAAATATGAAGAACTTCAGCAACAACTTAAAGCAGAGGCGGCAGCGAGGGAAGCAGAGACTGCAACGAGAGAAGCAGAGGTCGTAGCGAGAGAAGCAGCGAGAGAAGTAGAGGTTCAAAAGAAATATGAAGAACTACAGCTACGACTTCAAGCAGATGTGGCATCGAGAGAAGCGAGCGAGCAAAAGTATGACGAACTTCAACAAAGACTTCAGATTATGATGAAGATGTTTCAAAGATCATAACTTCCGCCAATCATAGTGTATATTGCATAAATATTTTTATCATTTTAACTTTTAACGTTTTGTAAAGAAAAGTATGAATTCACTTTTATTTATTGATATTAATATTATTTTAGTAATTTAATTTGAAATATCATATAAATTTATTGTTTTTGGTTAGTTTAGATATGGTTGCTTTTGATTTGTTGCTGCAGGAGGGCTGAAAAAAACATAAAATTTTATTTTAAAAAAATCCCAAAATTAGTGGCATTTTTTAAAAAAGTGCCGCTAAAAGTCATATCACATAGTGGCGTTTGTGAAATAAGCGCCGCTAAAGAACACTACTTTTAGCGGCGTTTGTAGATGAAGCGCCGGTAAAGAACATTACTTTTAGCGGCGTTTTTTACCAAGCGCCGCTACAGAACATTTCTTTTAGCGGCGTTTTCTTCCTAAGCGCTGCTAAAGAACATGATCTTTAGCGGTGTTTTTTTCGTAGCGCCGCTAAAGAACATGAGCTTTAGCGGCGTTCTTTTCGGTAGTGCCGCTAAAGAACATGAGCTTTAGTAGTGTTTTTTTCTGTAAGCGCCGCAAAAAGTTAGCGACGTTGTCGTTAGCGGCGTTTTTTGTGGCGCTTCCTCAAGCGCCGCAAATGCCTTTAGTGGCGTTAAAAAGCACCGCTAAAGGCCTAAAAAAACGCCGCTAAAAACCTGTTCTGGTGTAGTGCAAATTTAAGCATTAAATAGGAGTAATGAAGAATATTATAAGTTACATATGGTATAAGTGTTTTCTTTTAATCTGTGTGTAAGTTATTGGTGAATGTGAATAGTGAATTTTGTTCACTATCTTTCTAAAAGAAGGGAGAAGCACTTAATATTAAAATAAAAGGTTAATAGGAAACATTTTAATTACCTCCATATATGATTCATCAAGTGAAGCTCTTCGAAACATCCCCATGATGAGGATAATATAAGAATCCTACCATATTTCGAGGTTATTTCCACTTTTTATACTTTGGTGAAGTAATACACTTTGAAACATCTCCTGGAACGCAAGCTATTCTTAAAGAAGAGTTGTTCTTAAATAAGGGTTTTCTTTAAAAAGTGAGAAGATAATACAATTGCATTTCCTAAAAACTTAGGGAGAGCATGCTATTGTTTTTCCATAAAAATTTGGGAACAATGATATTTTGCTTTTACCCAGAAGACTAAAAGAATGCATTGGGAAATTTATTGTAATTTTTAATTATTTTATTTTCCCTAAGATGGAACCATGGAAATTTTAGCTGAATAGAATAGATTTATTTATTTTTATTATGAACAATTGAATGTTGATAAATTGAAAAACATGATGATTAAGCATGTCATATAGTTTAGGGAGAATGTCACTTGTACTTATCTGTTTATTAAATCATTCATGCTTGAAATCGGATTTGAAATCTTCCATCATTTTTAAAATATTGAGTAGAAAATGTCCCTAAGCAAGACCTGCAGCCCCTATTAATGGTCTTTGTGTGATAGCATGATAATACTTTAAGTCAGGTTTACCGTGACCACACCCTATGGTAAGTATTATCATGTGGGTTCACTGGGAGATTTCCTTTAATAGGATAACTAGTCATATATGTTACTCATGAAGATTATTTCACGATGACTCATAAAAGAGTACATATTTATTATGGGTGTTAAGTTGATGGTTATACACTCAACATATTATAATTAAGTAACTTCCCACGAAGCTCTATTTAAATTAGAATAATGACCAAGCGTAAAAAAATATTAATATGTGTGGTGTCTAATCCATGTTCATACTAACTATTTAAGATTACCCTATGGTAACTTAATCTAATGGGTGTAGGAAGTAACATTGCAATAGACTTACAATTTTTCCAAGGTTTAATGTAAGACATGCATTTTGATTAATACATATCATATGTTGCAATACAATTTCTTGGATATTTGCTTAATAAAAAGATAATTGAAGGATGGGAAATTTTATTTACAGTTCAAAAATTCCACCCACTCATTTGATCAATATCCTAATTGAAAAGAAACTGAACGGAAAAAACTATAAGGAATGGAAACGAAGCATGAACATTGCTCAATGCTATGAAAAACAGAAGCTAGTTCTTGATACTAGCAGTCTTGCCACTAACCAACCAGAGGCTAGAGCCCGTTAGATGGATTTGAATGATATAACTTATTATTACATTCTAGCAAATGTAAGTAGTACACTTGCGAAACAACTAGAGAGCTATCTCATTGTGAAAGAGATGATGGACAAACTGAAGGATATATTTGGAGGCCAAGTTATTTTGGCTCGAAAATCTGTAATAACCATTTTGGTGAACTCTTAGTAGAAACCCGGTACTTCGGTTAAAAACCATATGCTTACGTTTATGGGTTAGTTTGTGAAAGTAGAGGATATGAGGTCGGACTTTATAGGGAATTTTATTCCTATGATTTGATGTTGAATGGTGGTCAACTAGTTTGGAAAGCAAAAACGAACTTAGAAATTTTCTCTTCCTTTAGAGGGGAGGGAAAGTAAACTAAGGGTAACAAGAAGGTTAAGACTTTGTGTCTATTCAAAAAAGAAGCAAAGAAGCTTAGGAAGCCTAATGACTTGTTTAAGTCTAAATATTTCTTTTACAATAAGAAAGGACACTTTAAGGCTAATTGTAAAGACTGGAAGAACTACCTCGCCTTTGACGGTAAAGGTATAAAACACTTGGTTATTGAAACTTTTTTAGTGAAAGATTCAATAGACCAATGAGTCATTGATTTTAGAGCAAATAGTCATGTTTGTGTTTCTTTGTAGAGGTTCAAGAAATCGAAAGATCTCTGAGATAAAAATCTATTGTTTCGAACTATAGATGACAACAATGTGTCGGCAGAAGTAGTGGGAGATGTACATTTTTATTTTGATAGTTTTAGGAAGATTATATTAAAATAAATTTTTGTTACATGTTTATTCAAATATGGTTATGCCTTTACTTTTAATAAAGGCATAGAAATTTATAGAAATCGATATCTTATTTATAATGGATGAGTACTAAATAATTTCCATTTTTTCAAACCAAATATGTACTCACTACTAAAAATTGAATTAGTGACTAAGAAACTTAAAGATTATTTGTAACACCCCTAACCTGTATCCGTCGCCGGAATAGGGTTACAGAGCATTACCTTAAAATCGTAACTTAAAACATTCATTTCCAAACATTTGATAAACCATAGCATAATTCATTCAAACACATGCATATCATCCCTTATTCGGGCCCTCGAGGCCTTAGACACACTTTAGAAATGCTTCGGGACTAAATTCAGAACATATGAAACCTTAAGGAAAAAGTTGGAAAAATTCACATTGCAGGGGTCACACGGCTGTATGACCAGGCTATGTGACTCACACGGTTGAGACACACACTCGTGTCTTAGCCCGTGTAACATTCGAAATAAGGACACAAGGCCGTGTCCTAGCCCGTGTCCGTACCTGTGTAACTCTTTGACTTGGACCACACGGCCAAGCCATACGCCTGTGTGCTAGGCCGTGCAACCTTCGAAATGCAACCATTAATACCTACAAGAGACAAAGGACTGTGTCGTATGGCCGTGTGTCACACACGACTGAGACACACACCCGTGTCTTAGGCCGTATGGACTAGAAATATGCTAAATTCAAGCCATTTCTTTCACCCAATTCAAGCACACCCTTACAAACCATTTGCACATATGACCGAGGTATCAAAACATATCAAAACATACATAATATGACCAATTCAAATGACCAATTTCATTCAACCAATATGCCATATATAGCATCTCAAAAGCAAGCATTCAACTTAACTACACATATGCATAATTGGTCACCTTGCTACCATTTTAAAACATACCATGCTTAACTTATACCATGTTAATATAACTTGCCATTTGAACTATTGTTCTCATACATCTCAAACACACATATACCTAAACTTATACATATTTGACCGTAACTCATCCATATATATTTAGCTTAATTCCATACCAATTTATACCATAATTGACCACATTGAACTACACCAACATATACCCATTTGGTCATTTTTATACAAACACACTTAACTAAATTCCATATTCAAGCATACCTTAATTAACCATATTGCAAACATGCCAAACTTACCTCTTTGGTCATAAAACCTTGTGTCAACTTAACCATATTAACACCAACCATCAAGATACCATAGGTACATTAATCGTAATGACACTTATACATACCAAAACAATAATTAGATCATTTATACACAAATCCACCTATACATGCCATTATAACCTTGATCAAGACATCAGAATCTATCAATATAATCACTGGATAGTGTGATAGATCTCCGATGAGTTTCTAAACCGATCGAGCTTTCGGTAATCTACAAAGTAAGAGAAAGATGACTACGTAAGCAATGAATGCTTAGTAAGTTCGTATAACTTGAAACACAACTTATCACTTCAATACTATCATACATAGATTAAATATGATTCAACACTGATACTTTAAACTTAGTATAAACCTATTTAACACCATTCAACTTACAATTGAGTATATTTATAAACATTACATACACCTTTCATTCATAACATAATAAGGTCTCATAGGTTGACTTACATAATTATCAACCTTTCCTTAAAACGATGAGCCATTTCATCTACTTACTTACCATTCCATTTACTTAGCATAAACTTAATTACATTATCAACTTACGAACTAGTGTATTTATTCACGACAGAAGTAAACTCACATATAGCATAAGTAAATTTCTTCCTTACAAGTAAGTCCTTTAACTCAACAATCATTTCTTTTCATCACATTACATCTCAACTATGAACTTATCATTTCATTACCTATTCTCACCCATTTCATTTGCATGACATACAAGGCATAAACATAACATTAACCATAGCCACAAGCTAGTGCATTTAAGCATAACTCTTTTAGAATTAACTACACAATAAACCATTTCATGAGAAATTACATACTTTGATTATTACCACTCTTTCATGAACATAAACAACTTTCTATTTGGTCAATTACCATTTCAATTCATTTCTTTAAAACCAACATAATACAATCCAACCAATAGCTTGGCACAAGCATAATCATCATCAACAACACATGTTAGTACATCAATTCATAATTCACTTGAATAACATAAGATCAGTCATTAAACATAAATAACCTCACTTGAAATCATCAATTCCATGAACATAGTCATACTTTCATTTAACATGTCCTTTTTATTCTTTTTCATAGTTTTCATAAAATAAGTCATTTGAATACTTACCGTTCCTTCCCTTTTCATGCCCGTTGAATCAAATGAAATAACATCAAATATTAGGCAAACACTCAAGTAACCATTTAATTCTTTAAACACTTTACAACATCACAATTTAATGTATTTATAGACATAATAATAATATATAATTACACCAAGGCATTAACATACGTTATAAGACTATACTAGTCAAACAGTCAACTCATATTCATACTTATGATACATACCTCACTTGAAACGTGTTACCTGAATATCAAATGATCGAAGTGTGCTATGGTGTCTTTTAACCATAGTATTATTTATTCACGTCTTGATGCCATAGTGTCTTTTAACCATGGTCTTATTCATTTTTCGTTGTGTTGCCATAGTGTCTTTCAACCATAGTCTTATTCATTTGTTTCATGATGTGTAATGCCCCAAAATTTCTAATTTCATTATTGTAAAAATATGACACAAATATTTGTCAGCTTTAGTGGTTATGTGTTCTGGGAGTGTTTGGGAGGTCCCAAGTTCAAGCCTTCGCTTGGGCAAATTTTGGTATTTTGAATGAATTAGGCCTTACTCTTATTCAGTAGGCTTTTATTTGATTGTTGGGTAAATTACGTTAGAATGAGCCTGCTGGTTTGGTGGTTAAATGGTGTGTTATTATTGTGGAGGTCTTGTGTTCGAATCCCTATGCAGGCAAGGGTTTTTTGCTTAGATTTCGAGATAAAGTTGTGTAATAGAGAGATTCTAAGTAGTGGATGAGAATTAGGGGAGAAGATTAAGAGATTTTGGGGTTATTGAGATTTTATTTTATTTTTTTCCCATAATTGAATTTTGACTCTCTTTTCCAAAAAAAATCTGCTATCTTTCTTTCTCCATCTCCTTTTGCCGAAATCCTTTGAGTTTTTCCATCTTTCTCTTCTTTTTCTTTTTCTTAATTTTTTCCTAATCCATTTATTTTCCTTCATTTTTGCACGCGGTTAGTGCTCGCTTAGATTCGGTAAGTGGTTCTCTTCGTGTCTGTCATGAATCTCTTAGCGACTGAAGTGGTAATGTTTTTTCTCTGCGATTTGGGTGTAGGGGGAGGCTCGAACCAGTGAATTCAGTGTTCTTGTCTTAATAATAGTTAAACGAAGGGTTATAGTTGGTGGTAATTTGGGTTTCTATCCGTTCTTGGTTGGCAATTCGCTTGTAAATCCATTAAATTGCTGTTGAGTATCTTGATTATAGACTTTGGAGTGCTCGAGGACTATTTTAGCATCAAACAAAACCAGGTGTGTACTCAAAACACAAAAAGGGATTCGACGAAAAGCTAAAATTGCTTGCTGTTTGGATAGCAGCATTAGGCTAAATTTTTAAAATCTCCATAAATTGTGGAAATCGAGTTAGAGGATGAAAAAATATGGAATTAAAGATTATTGAGTCTAGTTTCTCATAGAAGAAATGGTGTAAGTAATGAAATTGTAAATCGTGAGGTATAATAAAGTGTGTGAGACAAGGTCAGATTGAATTCGGGCTCCCCTTTTCTGTCTTTGGAAAATCATCAAAATTTGGAAAAAATTTATGTTTAAATTATTAATGAGTCTATTTTCAATAGAAACAAATGAAAATATCATCCAAATTTTGTACTAAGAGATAATTAATTTTTAGTAATGAAGGGACAAAGCTGTCAGACAGCAAAATAGGGGTAGATTTGAAGATTTTACTGTACTTATTGGATAAACCAAAAATTCTGAAAATTTTATGGTAGAAAGTTATTTGTGTCTAGTTTTGAAAACATGAAATGGTTCTTAATTCGAAATTCTTTAGCTCAAGATATAAATAATTTAGTAACAGTGACTCACGTAGACAATTTTGAAGGAACATATAAGTAAATAGTGAAAAATATATGAATAATTAACTAGCACGAGTTACATTAAAAATGGATCACGTGGCCAATGCCAATTTAGGTCGAGTGGGCCACATGGGCGTGTGAGCCAATTTTTCTGAAAAGTTCTGTAAGGTTGCACGGGTCACCCAAGTCGACTGTGGACTTACTTTAGGGTTGGTAAGCTTTACTTAGACCCCTATATGTGTGATCTGTCTGTTTGATTTCTATACCGAGCATGACTTATGATATCTGAATGCATGTACTATTAATTACATAATGGCATGACATATTTTGTATGTTGCATTGCATCGGGGTGGGTTGATGATATTTGGTGGAAGTGTCTGAAAGGCTATTAAGCCTGTTATCTGGCAGCTCAGCTGTAACTTTCTGATTATGTGCCGCATTTTGGTACAGCATGATGTGTAGTGATGGGTGGGTTGATTTAATCCCCACATGGTGTGTAGGGTTGAACGGAGATGGTGTGTAGAGGCTGGTGGGTAGGATTCTGATTTACTATATCTGATAGGAGCCAAGGCCCTAATGTATTTCTGAGACTGTATCTGAACGAGCTAAGGCCCAAATTGATTCTGTGATGGGCATGGACCCGCATCGTATCTAATCAATTACATTGATTATCTGTATGCATGTTTTCTGTGGGGATTACACACTGAGTTTGCGAAAACTTACTCTTTCTTTATTTAATCTGTACAGGTAATCCCCAAACTTGACGAGTCGGTGCAGCGGAGAACTCGACGGTGGCCACACGTAAATTTTAGACTATTTTTCGTTAATGTGTAGAATTTATTACTTACTTGGGGTTTTTGATGTAACTCTTAGACTTTGGACTAGTTGGCTTTAAATTTGAGATTTTATACTGTTTTTTTGGATTTTTTAAAAAACACTGCAACTAAACAAAACACGATTTTTCTAAAAACTAAGGTTTTCGTAAATAGAAACGATTTTCCCTAAATTAATTGGTTATAAAAGCTTCTGCTAAGAGACAAGTTTTAAAGTAAATCAACTAGTACTTATTTTTTCTGAATTAAATAAAAGCTAACTAAATGTAACGGTTTTAACTCGACAATCTTGTCTTCAAATCCCATTCTATGCGACATCGCCAGATTCAGCCATATGGTCTAGGCCGAGTTTAGGGTGTTACATTTAGTGGTATCAGGGTCAAGTTGCAAAACTCGACTGCGGATTATGGATTTTATAAAAATTGGGCTTTCGAAAAATTTATTGATTTCCAAATGATTTAAAATGTTTTTACTGAGTAAGTGGTACACCGAGTCTCCGGCGTCGATCCTGTAAGTATTTTGAAGTGTGATTTGTTTTAAACTGAAACTGTTATGGATAGTATATTCTAAAACTACTATAGGTAGTAAACTATACTGAAAACACTTTAGTTAGTGTATACTAAAAATTGTTGAGAAACTGGAAACTTTAGTGAGACTGCGATTTATGAAAACGAACTTTGAATAACCGATAATATTTTACATAAAATATTTGTTAATAAACACTGAAACTGTAACTGATTCATAAAACTTATAATACCAGATAAATCCAATTAGATATGAGCACACGAGGTACTAGAGGCCAAGGTAAAGGCTGTAGAGGGGCTCAAGCTGAATACTCGTTATCGGGAAGCCTGCCAAATTTGGATATGAGTGAGACACCAGTGTCTCCCGCTATTGAGGCTGGGTTTCAAGATCACATGGCTGGGAATGATGCATTGTCCTAGGCTATGCTAAAGATTTTGGAGAAGGTTGCTAGACCCAATACAGGATTTGGGGGCCGAGGGTCAGTTACGGAATGAATCCGATTCAATAGAGTTGAGCTCTTCAGGGGTGTTACTGGGGTCGCCCCTAATGTGGCCGAGTACTGGATTGGGGCCACAGAAAGGATCATGGATGATCTAGATTGCACCTCTAAGCAGAAATTAATAGGTGCAGTCTCGCTGCTGCGGGACGAGACTTATTAGTGGTGGCTGACCGTTAAGGAGAGTACTCAGCCCGAACATCTGACCTGGGAGTTTTTTAATACCGCTTTCTAGGGGAAATATGTCGGAGCTAGTTATGTAGATGCACGTAGGAGAGAGTTTCTGAATCTTACACAGGGGGATCAATCAGTGGCTGAGTACGAGGTCGAGTTTCTGAGATTGAGCCGTTATGCGCGAGGTATGGTGGCATCTGAGTATGAGCAATGTGTCCGCTTTGAGGATGGCTTGAGAGATAATTTAAGAGTTCTGATAGCCCCGTAGAGGGGGTGAGATCTTTCTGCCTTGGTCGAGAAGGTGAAAATTACCGAGGAAGATATGAAGGTAGTCATGATTGAAGAATGTCGAAACTACTTATCTAATGAGATTTCTGCACTGGAGGTAGAGAAGTTGGTTCGTAAGGGATGTAAGACATTCTTGGCCTGTGTATGTGTTTCGGATTCTGGGGACTCTACAGTTAAGGATATCAGAATGGTAAAGGATGTTTCGGACGTCTTTCCTGAGGAGCTACCAGGTTTACCTTTGAATTGTGAAGTGGAGTTTAGGATAGAGCTCCTTCCTAGTACAGCTCCGGTGTCTATTCCCCTTACCGAATGTCACCGAAAGAGCTTATGGAGCTTAAGTCTCAGATTTAGGTGTTATTTGATCGTGGGTTCATCCGTCCTAGTACATCTCCGTGGGAAGAACCAGTACTGTTTGTAAAGAAGAAGGATGGGTCGATGCGGATGTGCATCGACTACCGGCAACTGAACAAGATGACCATTAAGAACAAGTACCCTCTACCGAGGATAGATGATATTTTTGACCAGTTTTGAGGAGCTTCAGTTTTCTCCAAGATTGACCTTCAATCTGGATATCATCAATTAAGGCTTAAGGAGGCTGATGTTCATAAGACGACGTTTAGGACTTGTTATGGTCGCTACGAGTTCCAAGTGATGCCATTCGTACTGACTAACGCACCGACAACTTTCATGGATTTTATTAATCGAGTGTTCCAGCCTTATCTGGATCAGTTTGTGGTGGTATTCATCGATGATATACTGGTTTACTCGAGGACTGAGGATGTGGATGATGAGCACCTTCGAGTCGTTCTTCAGACTTTGAAAGAAAAATAGCTCTATGCTATGTTAGTAAGTGCAAGTTCTGGCTATGTGAGGAGACATTTCTTGTTCATGTAGTTTCGACTGAGGGGATTCAAGTTGATCCTCGAAAGATTGAGGCTGTGTTGGGGTGGAAGCAGCCTAGGAACGTGTCTGAGATCCACAGTTTTTTGGGACTGGCGGGATATTATCGACAATTTGTAGAGGGTTTTTCATTGATTGCAGCACCTTTGACTAAGCTGCTATGTAAGGGTGTGCCATTTAACTGGACTGATGCGCAGCAAGAGAGCGTTAAGAAGCTCAAGATTGTACTGACTGAGGCCCCTATTCTGATACAGCCGAAACCTAGAAAGGAGTTAACTATTTATAATGAACCATCACATGTCGGTTTGGGATGCGTGTTGATGCAGGATGGTAAGGTGGTAGCCTATGTGTTTCGTCAACTTAAGACCCATGAGGCGATTTATCCGACGCATAACTTGGAGTTGGCCGTTGTGGTATTCGCACTGAAAATCTGGAGGTATTATTTGTATGGTGAGAAGTGTATCATCGACATTGATCATAAGAGCCTCAAGTATCTCCTTACTCAGAAGGAACTTTATTTTAGGTAGCGCAGATAGATTGAGCTGCTTAAAGACTTTGACTGCACCATTGAGTACCACTCTGGTAAGGCCAATATGGTGGTGATGCACTGAGCCGTAGGGCTATGACTGATTTGAGGGCGATATTTTCTCGCCTAAGTTTATTTGATGATGGCAGTTTATTAGTCGAGCTTCATGTTAAGTCGTCATGGATTGAGCAGATTAAGGGTATGCAGTTGGAGGATGAGTCGTTGGGTCTTCGATTTCGGCAGATTAAGGGTGGTAGTACTACAGATTTTGGACTGAACAGTGATGGGGTACTCTATTTTTGTGGGAGAGTCTGTGTTCCGAATGATACTGATTTGAGACAGGCTATACTGAGAGAGGCGTATAGTAGCCCTTATGCTATGCATCCTGGCGGAAATAAGATGTACTGAGACCTTCGTGAGTTATATTGGTGGCCAGGGTTGAAACGTGCGGTTACTAATTTTGTGGGAATTAGATACCTTCGGGTTTGCTGCAGTCGATTAAGATTCCTCTTTGGAAATGGGAGCACGTAATTATGGATTTTGTTAATGGGTTGTCTCTAACACCCACTAAGAATGATTCAATATGGGTCATTGTGGATCGATTGACCAAGTCCGCCCACTTCATAACAGTTCGTATTGATTATTCTCTGCAGAAGTTGGCGAAGCTTTATATTTCTAAGATAGTGAGACTGCTTAGAGTACCAATTTCGATCACCCCTAATAGGGATCCTTGTTTCTCATCTCGGTTTTGGAGGAAGTTACATTAGGTTCTGGGTTTAAGGTTGGACTTCAGTACTGCATTCTATCCTTAGACTGATGGTCAGTGTGAGAGGGTGATTTAGATACTGGAGGACATTTTGAGGTGCTACCACTCTGATCCTACTCATATTGTCCCTGTTGAAGAGATCGAGGTTAGGCCAAATTTGACCTTTAAGGAAGAACCAATTTAGATTCTGGATCACAATGTTAAGGTTTTGAGAAGGAAATCTATTCCACTGGTAAAGGTTCTTTGGCGTAATCATAGCACTGAGGAGGCCACATGGGAGCCTGAGGATGCAATGTGTCAGCAGTGTCCTCATCTGTTTTGATCAGGTAAAATTTCGAGGACAAAATTTTCTTTTAAGGGGGTAGAGTTGTAACGCCCCAAAATTTCTAATTCTGTTATTGTGAAAATGTGACACAAATATTTGTCAGCTTTAGTGGTTATGTGTTCTGGGAGTGTTTGGGAGGTCCCAAGTTCAAGCCTTCGCTTGGGCAAATTTTGGTATTTTGAATGAATTAGACCTTACTCTTGTTCAGTAGGCTTTTATTTGATTGTTGGGTAAATTATATCAGAATGGGCCTGCTGGTTTGGGGTTAGATGGTGTGTCATTATGGTGGAGGTCTTGTGTTTGAATCCCTATATAGGCAAGGGTATTATTTTTTTGCTCAGATTTCAGGATAGAGTTGAGTAATAGGGGGATTCTGAGTAGTGTATGTGTAGTGGGAATTAAAGGAGAAGATTAAGAGATTTTGGGGGTTATCGGGATTTTATTTTATTTTTTCCCATAACTAAATTTTGACTCTCTTTTTAAAAAAAATTCTGTCGTCTATCCTTCTCCCTCTCCTCTTGCCGAAATCCTTTGAGTTTTTCCATCTTTCTCTTTTTTTTTCTTCTTGATTTTTTCCTAATCCATTTATTTTCCTTCGTTTTTGCTCGCGGTTAGTGCTCGCTTAGTTTCGATAAGTGTTTCTCTTCATTTCTGTCATGAACCTCTTAGCGACTGAATTGGTAATGTTTTTTCTCTGCGATTTGGGCATAGGGGAAGGCTCGAACTAGTGAATTCAGTGTTCTCATCTTAACAATAGTTAAATGGAGGGTTATTGCTGGTGGTAAGTTGGGTTTCTATTCGTTGTTGGTTGGAAATTCGCTTGTAAATCTGTTAAATTGATGTTGAGTATCTTGATTATAGGCTTTGGAGTGCTTGAATACTATTTTAGCATCAAACAGTGTAAGTAATGAAATTGTAAATTGTAAGGTATAATAAAGTTTGTGAGACAAGGTCAGATTGAATTTGGGTTCCCCTATTCTGACTTTGGAAAATCATCAAAAATTGGAGAAAAATAATTAGGGTTTAAAATTTACATGTTTAAATTATTAATGAGTCTTTTTTCAATAGAAATAAGTGGAAACATTATCCAAATTTTGTACTAACAGATAATTAAATTGTAGCAAAGAAGGGACGAAGCTGTCAGATAGTAGAAAGGTATTTGAGTCTAGTTTCAAAGACATCAAGCGGATCTTAATTCGGAATTTTGTAGCTCAAGATATAAATAATTTAGTAACAATGACTCAAGTAGACAGTTTTGAAGGAACATATAGTGAATAGTGAAATTATATATGAATAATTAACTAGCACGGGTTACATTAAAAATGGATCACGTGGCCAAGGCCAATTTAGGCAGAGTGGGCCACATGGGCGTGTGAGCCCATTTTTCTAAAATGTTCTATAAGGTTGCACGGGTCACCCAAGTCGACTGTGGACCTACTGTAGGGTTGATAAGCTTTACTTAGACCCTTATATGTGTGATCTGTATGTCTGATTTCTATACCGAGCATGACTTATGATATCTGAATGTATGTACTATTAATTGGATAATGACATGACATATTTGTATGTTGCATTGCATTGGGGTGGGTTGATGATATTTGGAGGAAGTGTTTGAAACGTTATTAAGCCTGTTATCTGGCAGCTCAGCTGCAACCTTCTGATTATGTGCCGCGTTTCGGTACAACATGGTGTGTAGGGATGGGTGGGTTGGTTTAATCTACACATTGTGTGTAGGGTTGGACGGAGATGGTGTGTAAAGGCTGGTGGGTAGGATTTTGATTTACTGTATCTGATATGGGCCAAGGCCCTAATGTATTTCTGAGACTGTATCTGAACGGACTAAGGCCCAAACTGATTCTGTGATGGGCACAGGCCCCAAACTGTATCTAACTGAATTCTGTTGATTATCTGTATGCATTTTTTCTGTGGGCATTGCACACTAAGTTTGCGAAAACTTACCCTTTCTCTGTTTAATCTGTACAGGTAATCCCCAAACTTGACAGGTCGGTGCAGCGAAAGACTCGACGGTGGCCACATGTAAATTTTAGACTGTTTTCCGTTAATGTCTAGAATTTATTACTTATTTGGGGTTTTTGATATAACTCTTGGACTATGGACTGGTTGGCTTTAAATTTGGGACTTTATACAATTTTTATGGATTTTTTTTAAAAACTGCAACTAAACAAAACATGATTTTTCTAAAAGCTAAGGCTTTCGTAAATGGAAATGATTTTCCCTAAATTAATTGGCTACAAGTTTTAAAGCAAATCAACTAGTACTTATTTTTTCCGAATTAAATAAAAGCTAACTAACCGTAACGGTTTTATCTCAACAATCTTGTCTTCAAATCCCATTCCATGTGACATTGCTAGATTCAGCCATAACGTCTAGGCCGGGTTTGGGGTGTTACATGATACTATAGTGTCTTTCAGCTATGGTCTTACTCGATAGAATCGTAATGCCATAATGTTTTTCAGTCATGGTCTTACTCGATAGAATCATGATGCCATAATGTCTTTCAGTCATGATCTTGCTCATTTTTGGTATGGTGCAATAGTGTCTTTCAGTCAAGATATTAAACAATCAAAACCAAAATTAATTGATTTAATCAAGTTAGGAGCTTACTTGACTAAATTGTAGAAATGTGAAAGTATATGGGCTTTTTTGTAATTTTCCATTCTCCTTGATTTTCCACTTGATATTGATTTAAATTAATTATTTAATTTAACTTATCAATTTAGATAGTAAAAAAAATTATTTTATGCAATTTAGTCTTTTGACATTTTACAAAATTACCCCTAACATTTACCTTTTATTCAATTGAGTCCCTGAGCGTAAAACATACAAATTAACCATTTTAATACAAACCCATGCCAACTGAATATTCATGGCATCCAAGAAAACGCACATTTGTAATAATTTCACATCAAATCCTTATATTTATACTATTTCAACAATTTAGTCCCTAATCGGTAAAGTTATCAAAATTACTTCATAAAATACTTATAAATAACAACTAATACTCCAAATTCATCATTTAATATCCAAAATCACATAGATTCATCAATGGCAACATTCAATATCTTTAACAATTTCAAAATTCAAGGTACGAGCTAATTGGACCTAGTTGTAATGATCTCAAAAACATAAAAATTATTAAAAACGGGCGAAAAATGGAGTCACCTGCATCCATTGAAGCTTGGCCGAAGCTTGAAGATTCTCCCCTTTTATTTTGACTAAAATGGTGAAGAAGATGAATGAAGAATCTTTTATTTTCTTTTTCTTATTATAATAACATTATAACATAATACAATGTCTTTATAATTTAATAAACATAATCATTTAAACTAAATAACCCCACTAACCATCCACCAACTTAAGAATGGGTAATTTATGCATTAAGGTCATCCAATCATAATTCTTTAATCAATTTAACACCTTTAAACTACTAGCGATTGTCTTTTTTAATTTTTATGATTTAGTCCTTTTAATTAATTAACTATCGAAACAATAAAATTTTTAACAAAACTTTAATACAACATTTATAATGATCGCAAATATTTATAAAAATATTTAAAGCTTGATTTATAGAAACGAGGTCCTAATACCTTATTTTTTAAAACCACTTCACTTTAGGGTCTTACCACTTAATTAATCGTTCATATAACATAAATCACCATATCAAAAACCTTTTTAAACTCATGTTTGACTCATAAATTTTAAATAATAATATTACGAACTTACTCGTCGGATTTGTGGTCCCGAAACTACTGTTTCGGACACCACTGAAAAATGGGCTATTACATTCTTACTCTAATGAGGTGTACTTGCATCATTTAAGACTTGACCATATTAACAAAGAAAGAATCACTAGAGTTGTGAAAGATGAGACTTTAAGTTCATTTAAAGAGGTACACCGTAACATCCCAAATGTCTTAAGTCTTGATTCGTTAATTTTATTCATAAATAAGTATATGCTTCAGTGGTTAAGTGATTTGGGGTGTGAGTTTGAGGTCTTGAGTTTGAGTATCGGTTTGAGTAGCTTGAATTATTTTATTTTATTAATAGTCTTGTTGGGCTGTGCTATAGTGGAAGTTGGGTTTGTTTTAAACTCTAAGAAGTGATGGGATAAATACGGGAGTTAGTGGGTAGTGGTTGGTTAGGATTTGTTTTTATTATTTTATTTTTATTTTTTGTTATTCTGTTATTTTTTTGTTTGAAAAAAAAAGGTGAAAGAGGAAATATACCAAAATCCCTCCCCTTTTTAACGTTTACTTTTTCCCCACGTTATTTTTTTCCCATAATATTGTTTCTTCCTTTTCACATGAGTTGGGTAGCAAAATTTTTCTTTTGCATTTTTGGTCTTTAGTGCTTTACTTTCGTTGCTCTTACTATTCAAGCGCGATAGTGGTGTTTTATTGTGTAAGCTTCGTTTCCTTCTCTTGTGTTGGAATTTTTGTTCTTTGGTTTTTAATTTTGTTGAGGCGTGGTGGGTTTTGTATCGATGATAACCCATTGATTGGTTTTAGGTGAAGTTCATGAAGCAAACAATTCATCGGTGAATTAAGATTCGTGTGGATGCTGCCTGCGCGCAAGGGTAAGTATTTGAAACGGTTATGAGTGTAACCTTTTAAGTGAATTTGCTTATGGTTGCATTATAGTCAAGTGGTTTACTCGATAAAAATTGAGGAATTAAGATTGATTTTGGGTTTTCTATTGTTGATTTTTAGGTTCTGGTTATCTCGTGGGAGCGTTAGCATCAAAATTGAGCCACGTGTGTAACGAGAAACTGGAAAAATGATGATCGGTGAAAGCCTAAATTGGGGATTGTCGATGCCACACGGCCATGTGGCTGGCCATGTGGGATACACGGGTAAGGCCATTTTGGGTGTGTTGGCCACATGGGTGTGTGAGACCATACGGTTAGCCCATTTTGGGCTGTGTGGGCATACGGGTGTGTGGGCTCAAATTTTAGAATTCTCTCCTAGGTTCGTACACATCGTTCTGATCAACTGTAGGCCTTCCTTGGGGTCGGTATGTGTTTAAATAAGCTAATAAGCATGAAATTTGATAGTCTGGTAGTGAGAAACAAGACGTAAATAATGTCTAACATGTATGATCTGTTACGTGCCAAGCATGTTCTATTTCTATTATACGAGTATGTCTGTTATTCACTGTTTATGTCTGATTATGGGGTGGGATATGTATTGTGTGGAGGAAGTGTTCTGTTTGAGGCAATATCTCACTATTATACTGGTAGCAAAGTTGCGATTGTTCTGAAAAGTGTTGTATGGATACTAAGTGGTGTGTAGGGCTGGGTGGGTGTTTTATACTCCACGTGGTGTGTTGGGATGGTTGGAGCTGGTTTGTAGAGGATGGGGTTAGGCTTATATATACATATCTGTTACTGTATTACTTTGATATGATTTTGATTCTGGTATAAAATAAGTCTATATCTGATATGCCATGTAACTGAATTTGAAATTATGTTTCTGTGAGTTTCACACTGAGTTATAAAAACTCAATCTCTATTTGTCTGATAATTTTAGGTAACCCTCAGACTTAGGCGGGTCAGTGTGACGAGAGGTCGGTTGTGTCTACGTTGCCGTAAAACTATATTTACTCAAATTTGGTTTATTTAACTTTCTATTTTGAAAGTTTTGTATAATTTAAACTCTTCGGACTGTTTTTGGTTTCATATTTTTATTTTGGTTTTCTAGCATGACGATTGATAAAACGAATTTTAAGAAAACGACAATTTTTCTGATAATAATTATTTTCAAGGAAACAAATCAATTTACTAAAATATAACGTTTTAAGAAACTCCGCTGCAAAATATTTGATTTAATTGAAAGGCGTAAACGAACAACCATTTTAAATTAAATAAGTATAACAACATGCTTTCCAAACAAATCGAGATTTCTAAGTGACAACAGTTTATGATGATTGCAAGAAAGAAGGAAAGTCAAATTTATAATTTTTTTTCGTAACACTTCCGGATTCGGCCGTAACGTCTAGGCCAGGTTTGGGGTGTTACATACATTTTCCACAATGTGAATCTTGCTTGGAAGGTAAAATGACCAAGATATCTTTTAATGTAAAAGGTACGAGGGTCATTCAACCTTTAAAACATGTACTAATGGATGCATGTGATTCCATTAACGTTAGTGTGAGAGGTGGTTATGACTATTATGTAACCTTTATAAATGACTATTTCATATAAGGGTTTGTATACCTAATGCACTAGAAGAGTGAAGCCTTTGAAAATTTTCAAGATTTCTGTGTGGTAGTGGATAAATAGTTAGGTTTATTTATAAAGGCACTTCGGTCTGACCGGTTTACCCATAAAGAATGGGATCCTATCTTAGTTAACCACACTGGGTACTCCATAACAGAATGACGTGGTAGAAAGAAGAAACATAACTTTACTTGACATTGTTTGTTCAATGTTTAGTTATCCACAACTGTCGATATCCTTTTTGTGATATGCATTACAAATGACTTTCTATATTCTAAATGATTTACCAAGGTAGCACCTAAGACTCTATACAAATTGTGGCATGGCAAAAAACCAAGCTTAAACCATTTTAGGATTTACGAATGCACAATTCACATATTACATAAAGATGTGAAGAAGTTGGAGTCATAGATAGAATTACGCATGTTTGTTGGCTACCTGAAAATAACATAGGGTTGATTGTTTTATAACCCAAAAATTAAACTCTTAAGGTGTCAACACATGCTACTTTTCTAGAGGAAAGTAAGATGAACGACTTTAAATCTCAAAGTAAATTGTTACTAGAGGAAATTTTAGAAATAAAAAAAAACCCTCAAGTTTCGATTTTAAATCCTATCCCTAAGAGTAGACTTGAAAATGATCAGCAATATAGGGAGCTTTGTTACAGTGGGAGGGTCTACAAAAGACTTGGTTTCTTCTAGTCCAGCTGATGTGTTTTTAACACTAAGTTTGGCGAACAAAAAGATGACAGCCTACTTACATTTGACGAAGCAATGCAGTGTGATGATTCCAAGCTCTAGGAAGTAGCTATGAATGTTGAGATGGATTCAATGAAGTCCAATTCTTTTTTTGAACTTGTAGACTTACTAGACGGGTAAAACCCATAGAATGTAAGTGGATCTACAAGAAGAAGATAAATGCAAAAGGAAAGTTTGAGACCTATAAAGCGAAACTTGTGTTAAAGGGCTACACACAGAAAGAATGTATCGTTTATGAGGAAAATTTTTTTCCAGCAACAATGCTCAAGTCAAACCACATTTTATTATCCATTGTAGCGACTTCAATTACGAGATTTGACAAATAGATGTCAAAACAACATTTATGAACAACTATCTTGAAGAAAACATTTATATGGTGCAACCCACTGGATATATAGTTAAGGAAAATGAGCATAAAGTTTGCAAGTTACTTAGGTTCATATACGAACTTAAGTAGGCATCTTACTTATGGAATCAAAGATTTGATCAAGCGGTCAAATTTTTTATTGAAGCAAAATGTTAATA
Source organism: Gossypium raimondii (assembly GCF_025698545.1). NCBI lineage: Eukaryota > Viridiplantae > Streptophyta > Magnoliopsida > Malvales > Malvaceae > Gossypium > Gossypium raimondii. Next base: position 27,840,830 of record NC_068570.1, on the reverse strand, counting down.
AACCTTGTGTTTATAAATGTGATGTGGATGGAAATATGGTCTTTCTAGTTCTTTATGTCGATGACATACTACTCATAGAAATGATATAGGGACATTGTCATCGATTAAATTGTGGTTACCTCAACAATTTTGCATGAAGATTGGGGTGAAGATAACTATGTTCTAGGGCTTTGAATCCTTAAGGATCGAAATAATAAAAGATAGCTTTATCGCAAGATTTATACATAGAAAAATATATTGGAACGTTTTGCTATGGTCGATTCAAAGAAAGGTACACAATCTTCTATGTCGGACTTTTATCTTTCTTTAAAGGATTATCGCAAGACAGTGAAAAAAAAGAGCATATGAGAAAGGTTTCTTATGATTCGACAGTAGGTAGTCTCATGTATGAAATGGTATACACACATCCAAATATATGTTTTTGTAGTAGGATTAATGAGTCAATATTAGGCAAATCCTAGTCCAAGACACTAACAAATCCTAGTCCAAGACACTAACAAGTAGTTAAACATATATTCAAGTATTTACTAAGAAAAAGGATTATATGCTAGAATATTTTGGAGAGGGTTAAATCCTATTAGATATATTGAATCTAACTTCCAAATGTGTTGGGATTTGAAAAATTCTACTTTAAATTGTATTTTTGTCCTAGGCAATGATGTTGGATCTAGTGTCCTAAGGATAGTATTTTAGTCTATGTACACTTGTATTTTTTGAACATTTTAGTTTAATAATAATATCCATGAATTAAATTAATAACCTTTGTATTTTTTCCTCTATGGTTTTTGTACACAAAGCAAAATGGAAACAAATATTGGCTCAATGGTTATTTAAGATTTAACTAATACTAAGCGGTATTACGTGATTGAATTGTAATAAAGAAAGACAACTTATATTAGTAGATGAACTTAAACATGTCTCTAGTCTAATAAAAAATGAGCAAACCGATTGAAAGACTAATATGTCGTCTATCAAGTCCAATTAGGGAGATGTTTTATCTTGAGCATTGAAGCGGATGACTCCTAGAAGATAGAGACATAGATGTGATTGGATTGGATTGATAGTACATCAAACAGGACCCAAGTAGAATAAATCCTAAATTCGTTTATGGATGTATTCACTTGTGATGTTCATATTTTGGGATACCTTAATCCTGAGAGGATGATAGACTATGTATGCGTGACTTGTATACTTTGAAGTAAGTAAAATCTTAAGTTTAAATAGATAAGGATCCGAAAGTTGGTGCATTGGGTATACGAGTTCTATCGTATATAACATCATTTACAATAGTGAAATTAATAACCCAAGAAATAGGTAAATGATATCCTCTCATTGGCGTTACATGATATATGAAAAGTAAATGTTGTCATGGGTTGTTTGTCTTTGTGATAAATGACTTAATTACTATTTGATAATAATTAACTTTTCATGAAGGAAGATGTAATGATTACCATGTGATAAAATAGGATCATATTGGGAGAATGGATTTATCCCAAAGAGATTAAAGATATCTTATGAGGGTAACACCCTTTTGACAAGGTCATTGGATGAGCACTAATTAAGTAGCTTTTTTAATGATATGTAATTAGGGAGAGCTCAGTCATGATACTATAGTAGAATGACTTCGCTACAAAATGAGTTTATAATTAATAGAAGAAAAGTTGGAACTTAATTATAAATCTTTTGAGCCTTAATTATATATGTTCAATCGGTCTCACCGCTAGCTTGTTGAAACTAGAAGTGAATTGCATAAAGAATTAAATGAACAGAAATGGATGAAAATGATAAAGTTAGATAAATGAGTCACATTAGGAAATGGCTATGTTTTCTCAGTAAGTATAGAAATGACTTGAGAATTAATTTAAGTTTTTCAAATTATTATTTAATTAAATAATTGAAGTTCAAAATGGAATTAAATTAATTAGTCATTGTGAATCCGTTGAATCTGGTAACTAAATATATCTTTTCATATATTCTTTTATGGTAAAGTTGTCATGACTTTATCGATATTAGAACTGGGTTGAGAAAATTGTTTAATTGGAAAATTAATTTATTTGATTAAATTAATTTATAGATAATATTTATTTAAGGAAATAGAAAAACATGTATAAGTTTAAATTAGATTATAAAATATTGGGTTAAAAGTCCAGGAATCACATATTTGGACCTAATACAGGAGAGGCTAAAGCCCCCTCATATTAAATTTGAGGAGTGGCATCCCTAATGTATTTAAGTAGGGAGTGCTGTACCTCTTCTAGTTAAACTAGAAGACCATTTTTTCTATTAAATGAGTATTATTTGTGTTCGACTAATTTAACCAGAATTATCCTATATCTCTATAAATAGATGTCACTGGTAAAGCTATTTACAAGAGTCAATACACGTTTTCGATATTTTTATTCTGCCAAAAAAGATTGAGAATTTATTTTACAAGTATAAATTTTTTTTTAGGAATAACAGTTTTGTCGGTTCCTATTGAGAGAGAGTTAATTTCCTATTGAAAGTAATAAATTATTTCTAATTCAATGTTTTGTTTGTGATTATTTGAGCCAGCACTTGAAGCAATTTGTTGTACGAGAATAGTAGAGAAGGTCGTTAAGTTTAGAGTTGGGAACGTCTAGGATCCGTCTTGTACAAAGCATAGATAATTTTTCGAGAAAATGTTTATTGCTATAAATATCAAAAACCAGCTTAGTTTTTCAATTTTAATTTTTCGCTCTGATAGAAAACCATTTTTAAATCGAATTTTTCCAATAATTGGTATCAAAGCCAAGTTACGCTATGTGTATAGTATAAATCAATACTACATTTTCTCTCTTCTTCATGATTGATTAATTTTTGATAATATGTGACATTCTTGTAAATATATGCATGTTTTGGGTTATCTATATGAATGAGTGTATTTTATTATTTTATTATATATTTATGATAAAGTAATTTTACCGATGTTGTGAATCCTAGAATTTAGATTGGTTCTAAATTTAGGTTTTACTAAATTTTTGGGATATGTAATTAGATCATTGACTATCATCTCCATGTAGGTTTTTTTTTAGTTTTTTAGAAAAATTCCTGTGAGTCAGAAACGAACTTAAGATTTTTATGTAACCAAATTATTTAGTAAATGTCGGAGCCTCGTGATGCTTAGACCGGTTCGACAAAAGATCCCTTGGTGTTTTTTTCATAGTTTTGGGTTTTCGAAACACTACACCAAAATAGGCTTTTAGCGGCGTTTGGATAAAAAATGCCGCTAAAGATCGATCATTAGCGGCGCTTTATGGAAGACGTTGCTGAAAATAAGCATTAGCGACGCTTTCCAGAAAGCGCCGCAAAAAACCTAAGCCCAATGACGCCGTTTTTAGAGCTTTCGGGGATTTAGCGGCGTTTATGAGAAAGCGCCGCAAAAAAAATAAGCCCAACGACGCAGTTTTCTGAGCTTTTGGGGATTTAGCGGTGTTTTTAAGAAAGCGCCGCTAATGCTCAGGTCTTTAATGGCGTTTTTTGAGAAAGCGCCCCAAAAAAATCTAAGCCCAACGATGCCGTTTTGTGAGTTTTCGGGGATTTAGCGGCATTTTTAGTAAAGCGCCGCTAATACTCAAGGCTTTAGCGCCGTTTTTGAGAAAGTGCCGCAAAAAACCTAAGCCCAACGATGAAGCTTTCGGAGATTTAGAGGCGTTTTTAAGAAAGCGCCGCCAATGCTCAGGGCTTTAGCGGCGTTTTTGAGAATGCGCGGCAAAAAAACCTAAGTCCAATGACGCAATGCTGGGGGATTTAGCATCCAAAAATTCTGGGGGCTTTGGCGGCGTTTTTGAAAAAGTGCCGCTAATGCTGGGGGCTTTAGCGGCGTTTTTGGAAAAGCGCCGCTAAAAATATTTTATCTTAATTGGTTTATTCATATTAAAGAAAATTCAATTTATTTCTAATTGAATATTTAAAATCTTGAGAAAAAAATAATGACACGCTTTTTATTTATGAAAAACTCTTCATATTAAATAATATTTTGTGGCATTTTTCATTTTTATAAAAACGCCGCAAAAAATAAATCAATTTATAAAAAATAAAATAGCAAAATAGTGTCATTTTGTTCAAAATGAAATAATATTTTGCGGCGTTTTTATGAAAAAGGCCGCAAAAGATAAGCAATAGCGGCGTTTTTAAAAAACGCCGCAAAAAATAAATCAATTTATAAAAAAATAAAATAAAAAATTTTTAGCATAGCAAAACTGTGTCATTTTGTTCAAAATGAAATAGCGTCATTTTTATAAAAAACGCCGCAAAAAATAAATCAATTTATAAAAAACAAAATAAAAAATTTTTAGCATAGCAAAACGGCGTCATTTTGTTCAAAATGAAATAGCGGCGTTTTTTTATTAAAATGACGCAAAAAATAAATCAATTTATAAATAAAAAATAAAAAAATTTTAGAATAGCAAAACGGCGTCATTTTGTTCAAAATGAAAAATTCTTTGTGGCGTTTTTATGAAAAACGCCGCCAAAGGTAAGCAATAGCGGCGTTTTTATAAAAAAACGCCGCCAAAGGTAAGCAATAGCGGCGTTTTTATAAAAAACGCCACAAAAATAATTTTACTTTAAAAAAATAGCCCCCTTTTAGCATAGCATAGCAAAACAGTGTCGTTTTATTCCAAATCAAATAATTTTTAAAAAACGCCGCAAAAGGTAAGCAATAGCATTTCACTTCAAAAAAATAGCGCCATTTTATAAATCCCCCCTGGCGAAATCCCTAACTTTCCCCCCTAAAATCCCTAATTTCCCAGATCCAAGAAAAAAACCCAAAAGCTTATTCAACTCTGTGTTTCTTCCCTACTGAAGCCAAGCCAGTTCTTGTTTGTTCTTCGTCTTAAAACTCTCAAATGGATAAAAGAGGTCCAAAATCAAAGAACCCATAACCAGGAAACCAAGGAAACGATGAGAAAAAGAGCAAAAAGGGATTGCGACTATTAGCTCGAGTTAAACCATCTGAGATTTTCTTGAAATCTATAACTAAGGATGTTACCAATGTTCAGATCACATACCCTTGTAGGTTCTTTTTCTTGTTCCTTACTAATGCAACATATTATGTTTTTTATATCTCACAAAAGTAACATTGCAGACACTATTTTACAGTTGTCTAGTGTCTGAAAATGTGAATATTTGCAGGGATTGAACTATGTTGGTTCAATGTGCTTTTCAGATTACGCATTTGTTCCTGTTGCTTCTAACGCCTCTCACAACACACACACAAACGCCTCTCACATTTCTGCTTATTTTTAGGGTTCATTTTTTCTTCTTTTATTAACCTAAATTTCATTTCTCCATCCTAAAAATCCTTGGATCAGGTAACTTTTCCAATAAAGCTCATTCAATTTTTTCCTTTAAATGTTTTTGCGGGTTAAAAATCAAAATTTTTTATCGTCCATTTGTTCATCTAAAACTTTTTTGATCCTCGGTTTTGTCTAATATTAATAAAAAATCTTTATATTTGCTTCAAGTTAAAAATCTCTTCTGCATGAAGAAAAGCAGCATAATTATGATTGTTATTTTTCCAGGAATCTTGTTGTTCATTCTTGTTTGAAGATTATATTAGATTGAAAATATTAATCTAAAATTCTGATTCTTTCCTTGTTTGGTTGGTTTGATAATGTGGTGCTTAGAATTAATAATAATGATGTTTTTGGAATGAAGTTGTAGCTAACGTTAATAGTTACAAGCCTTTGTGGGGGTAAAATATTCATCAGCCTTAAGGTAATCAATATTCAAGTTACATACATATGATTAGAAATATTCATAAGCTTATATAATTCATAAGCATACAATATTGGCATCTGCTCACCCATTGTTTTGGGTTTGTTGTTGTTGCAGGGAAGTGAGAAGCTCCTTCAGCTAGTCTCAAATTACTCCATGGTTTCAAACTTGAAGGAGAATGAATCTGAAGTATGGAACCAAGGATTCTTCATGTCACCAATAGGTAAGCTCATATATACAACCTTGAAAACAATGGACATAACATGGGCATGTTCGGTTATTCCAACTATGGGTACTTCCATGATGCTTTTATGGTTTGGCAGCTTCGCATGCATTAATATTTTTCTTTTTAGGCATAATTTGGAAATAACCCATCATTTTTTTCTTGGAAAACTGGAAAAAAAAAAGAAACAAATTGATAATTTTGTATGTTTTACATTTATGTTGTTCGATAGCTTGTTCTTATCAATAGTTTTTTTTGGGATGTTAACTTTCAAGAAAAATCAATTATTTGGTTTTTCATGCTTCATGTCTCGTTTTTGTTTGAGAGGAGTTAACGAAATCGAAAATACCCTGTAAATTGTATTTTATAAATATTCTTAACCATTATTGATTGTCTGGTCTCTTTGCTGTAATCTATGATGTTAGGGCCTTCACTAATTTTCTATTTGTCTATTAATGTGCAGGAGCTGCGTTAATATATTTTTTGATGCATTTAGTTGGCTTGCAGTTTATGGTTATATAGTAGAAGAGATAAGCATAGAGAAATGGTCGATCAGCCACACTAATTTCCAATCCTGAGCAGTCTTCTTCATCTGTTAGTAGCCATTGTTTTGACAATCATGGTATAAGAGGATCACCCACATCAACAGTCATTGGACCTTCCAAGCATCAGCATTCAACTCTTGGGGATCCCAATTTTGTGGAGAATTACTTCAAGGTATTGAATACATTAAAGATTTCCTTTTCTCACATTGTTGTGCGATATTTGGTTAGTTCTCTATAATCCTTTGCAATATTTGCTTCAAGCCAATTGTTTTGCCCCCCTCAATTATTAGGAATGTTAAACCTTTATGTGGCTAATTGTTTGAGTATGCCTTACTGAGTTAATTACCTTTATGTGGTGATAGTGGGTATGTTTTATTTTATTTTATTTTTGCAGTCTTGATTTGTTTGTAATTGTCGTATCCTTAATTCCTTTTGATATTTTTCTTGTATTTCAGAGTGGGAAAGACATCTTTGATGAATCAGTATCCTTTATTTTGAGATACATGCTTTGTTTTAGCACATTATATTTGATTGTTAGTTGCATTGAAAGACACACAATGAGAATTACTAATTTGTTAAGAAAGATGTGATTACTTTGCAAAATTTAATTGTTTAAATTATTTTCATAGCCTACTTTGATTCTTTGTTATTTGTGGGAAAATTAGTCTACATTCTTTAAGTGATCTTAAAGCGCTTCCTACATTGTTTCACCTTGGGAAGAAAGTTTGCGGGATGCACACGAGTTTGGAAAACTTGTTCTATTTCAAAACTTGGATCCAACTTACTCTTGATGAAGTGGAGGTAATATTTATTATGAATCACAATTAGGTTGTGTTTGAAGCATTTTGTATTTACACGCATAAATTTCTGTTTTCTTTCACTTTTCCTCTCCCTACATGTGTGGTTTGTACCTTTTATCTTTCTTATGAATAATGCATGTTTATATTGCAGGATATAGTTTGGAATGGCTTCAATGAAATTTGCAGAGCAAAGATGGTGCAGCAGACTGCATTGTATTTTTTATTACCTTGCAATGTGTATAGTCATAGGCAGGTTTAACTATCAGTCTGTTTCTCATATGTATTATTTAATTTAGTTTTGATTCTAAATTTTTATTTTTACTTTAATATTTACGACAACTTGAGTTCTAACTTTTGGATTTTAATTGTGTTATTAATTTATTATTTTAAATTCTAAAACTAAATTCATTAATTTTTATATTTAGTTTTAAAGTTAAAATTTTCATAGAAAATTTAATTTAAATAATATTTTTTTATTTATCCTTGAAAGTATATTTAAAGTTAAATTTTAAAAAATAAAATAAAATAAAATATTTATCATAAAAATAAATATTATTTGATTAAAATAATATTTTTAAATGTTAAGTTTTTAGTGGCGTTTTTGCAAGAAGCGTCGCTAAAGGTTTATTCTATAGCGGCGTTTTTTGATAAAAGCGCCGCTAAAGGTCTTGATCTATAGCGGCGTTTGTAGAAAAAGCGCCGCTAAAGGTCTTGATCTACAGCGGCGTTTGTGGGAAAATCGCCGCTAAAGATCCTGATCTATAGCGGCGTTTATGGAAAAACGCCCCTAATGGTCCTGATCTATAGCGGCGTTTGTGAGGAAAGTGCCGCTAAAGGTCATGGTCTATAGCAGCGTTTATTTCCAAAAACGCCGCAAACGTTTGCGACGTTGACGACAGCGGCATTTTTTGCGGCGCTTTCAAAAGCGCCGAAAATACTTTTTGTGGCGCTAAAAAGCGCTGCTAAAGGCATAAAAAAACGCCGCTAAAAACCTGTTTTTGTGTAGTGAAAACCCAAAACCAATATATTTGGCTTTCACCAAAAATACCCAAAGAATGCTTTGGGGTAATAAATGAAATTTTTTTGTTATATATTTTTCTAGGATAGAATCATGGAAAGTTTCACTGGTTAAAATCTTTTAATTTTATGCTTTTATGTGATAGCATGATAATATTCGAATTGACTGATAAGTATGCTCATACATATGTATGATAAGCATGTCATATAGTTTAGGAAAAAATGTCACATGACATTTTAATCATTCATGATTGAAACCGAAAATAAAAATCTTGCATGTTTTTTAAAAGATTGAGTGGGAGAAAGTCCCTAAACAAGACCTACGACCTCTATCAATGGTCTCTAGTGATAGAATGACAATTTGTTGACCCTAAGGTAGGTATTGTCATGTGGATTTCACTGAAGATATTTCCTTAAAAGAGATAACTATCTTGTGATAGCATATGATAATTTGTCGGCCCTGAGGTAGGTATTATCATGTAGAATTCATTGAAGAAATTTTTTTATAAAGGACAACCAGTCATACATGCTACTCATTAAGATTGTCACAAGATGACTCATTTATGATACATGGAATGATAGATTTTGAGTTGATGGTTCTACCTTCAAGATCATTCTAGTTAAGTAACTTCCCAAGATGCAATGCCTAAGTTAGAATGATGACAAAATATGAAGTGATTATTAGTACGTGTGAATACCTAAATAATCACGTTCACGTATTAATTGAATGAAAATTCATGTTCTTACTAGTTGATTAAGATTGCCACAAGGTGACCTAATTCAATGGGTGTAAGAATTATCGTTGCAACTACTTACAAATGTTTTCAAGGTTTAGTATAAGACGCATGCACCATTTTAATGCATATCATTTGTTGCAAAATGTTTTAATATTTTCTTAATACAAAGATATTAATAAATTGATTTTTTATTTTCAGTTCAAAAAATGACATCTACTCCCTTACTAAACATACTTTCTGAAAATAAACTGAACAGAATTAACTATTAGGAATGGAAAATAAACCTCATGATTGTCAAAAACTATAAGAAAATCAGAACAATTTTTTATAATAAATTCCTATCAGCCACTCAAGCCAAGGCTAGAAAATGCTAGAGGAGTTTAATGAGTTTGCTCATTGCTACATGCTAGAAAGCATGACTAGGACCCTTTAAAACCAACTAAAGAGCTGTAAGACTGCCAAAGCAATTCTAGAAAAACTAGAGGACATGTTTGGAGGCCAAGCTGCCTTGGCTCGATAGTCGGCTATAACTAGTTTGATGAATGCCCAGTAAAAACTCGGTACTCTGGTTAAAGACCATATGACCACTCTTATAGGTTACTTTGCCAAAGCCATAGATAATGAGTCCAATCTGGACAAAAACACGCAAATAGAGATGGTGTTCAAAAGTTTTTCCAAGTACTTTACAGGCTTTAGGGTCGCATATAAACTTAGGAACAAGAATATGACGCTTACACAACTCATGAAGAGTTACAATCCTATAACTTAATGTTGAATGGTGGTCAACCAGTCCGAAAAGTAGAAGCAAACTTGGCGGTTTCTTTTTTCTCTAAAGGAAAGGGAAAACATGCTAAGAGAAATAAGGCAAAATCCTCTGGGTCACCTAAAGTGGAAACGAAGATAACCAAGAAGCCTAAAGACTTATCTAAGTCTAAGTGTTTCTTCTGCAACAAGAAAAGACACTTCAAGGCCAATTGCAAAGAGTGGAAAGATTACCTAGCTACTAAGGGCAAAGAAATGAAAATCTTTATGATGGAAATCTGCTTAGTGGAAGATTCAATGGATGACTAGGTCATTGATTCTAGAGCCACTAACCATATGTGTGTTTCTCTATAGGGGTTCAAGTAAATGAAAGATCTTAGAGATAAAATTCTATCGTTGCGGACCAGAAATGAGACGTGTGTGGCAGCTGAAGTAGTGAAAGTTGTACATCTTCATTTTGATAATTCTAAAAAGAATATTTTAAAATTCATTTTCTATGTACCAAGTTCTGAAAGAAACTTAATTTATATTGCATATTTATTTAAAGATAGCATGATCGTGACTTTTAATAATAGTGCTGCATTATTTAGAAATTATACATTTATCTGTATTGGATGGATATCTAATAATCTCTATTTTATCAAACCAAAGATGTATACACTACTTGAAACTAAATTAGCGAATAAAAGACTTCAAACTTCTAAATATAATGATGCATACCTTTGACATTTGAGACTTTGTCATATTTACTAAGAAAGAATCAATAGACTTGTGAAAAATGACACTTTAAGTTCACTTAAGGAAGTTGATCTCTTACAATGTTAATCTTTTTAGGAAGGTAATATGACTATGTGATCTTCTAATGTAAAAGGAACGAGGGTCGTGAAACCCTTAGAAGTTGTGCACATTGACCTATGCGTCCCTATGAATGTCAGTGTAAAGCCCCGAATTTGGGATTAGATGGAAATAGGTCTTGAGTGTAGGAACACATAAAAATTTATGTGTGCAAGAAACTGTCATAAATGAACGTCTGCTTCAGTTTTTAAGTAATTTGGGTGTATTTAGGAGTGTCTGTGAAGTCATGGGATCAAACCTAAGCTCTAGAAAAAATTTTAGTTTTTTCCTCTTAAGTAAACCTTGACTCTGGACTGTAGGCCTTATAAACAAGTGTGGTAGATTTATGTCACAAATGAGCTTATGGCCTAGTGGTGGTGGCGTGATACGGCTATTGTGAGAGCTTGGGTTCGAATCTCTTGGAATGCAAAGGGATATTTATTTTATTTCGTTGTGGTAAGAGAGATGGAGTTTGACTGAAACTACGTAAGGTGAAGTTTGAATTGGTCTTGGAGGTAATTGTGGAGCAAATCAAGGAGGAGATTGGGGAGAAAATAAAGGAAATTTGAAAATAGGAGGTTGGCAGGGTGTTGTGGCTAATTGGGACTCTAAGGCTTAGTGAAATTCGGCTAAGGGGAAGGAAGAGAGCATTTTCGGCACAAGGCAAGTCTTTGTTTGGTTTTGAAAGGGTTGAAAGGAAGGTGCCGAATGTTCTTTGAGATTTTTCTACCATTCGGGATTCCTTTCGGGTTTACGTTTTAGCTATTGAAGTGATTAAATTTTCCACTATTTTTCCTCCCTCCTACAGTTGCCGATTAGGTAACCTTCTTTTTGGGTTCTTTTTTCTTTCTTTACTTTGCTGAAATCCCTTTCCTCTCTCACTCTTGGTTCTGCTTCTTCTTTCCCTTCTGAATCCTTTTCTCTCGACCTCCTTTTTAAATCGAACCTACTTTCCATCTTTTTCTTCTTTGCTTCCCACTCTCTTCCAATCATAGCCGAATTCTTCATAAGGCTTTTTGTGTACGTTCAGTTTATCATCTTTTCCTATTCTTTTTTTCCGAATATACCTGAACTATTCCAACCAATCCCATCATCATTAATTTTGGGTTCTAAAATTTCTAGAAGGGAAATGGAGGTTTCCAATAATTTGTTGCATAAAGAGTTATCAATGGTGGCGAGTTGTAGCCATTCTGAGGGAGGATCAAGAATGGTGCCAGCTGAGAATGGGCACATAGCCCCTGCCCCCAAATTTAAGCAGCATAAAGTGTCAGCTGTTCGGGATTTTCAGCCTGGGTGCGGCAAGGTGGCAGCACCATTCTCTGGATCAAGTGGGCAAACCACAACTGACTGATCTAGTCAATGGACTGCTAATCTGTTGGACAAGTATTTTTTGTAGAGGCTGTTTTTGATAAATTGATTGGGATTCGATTAACCTGATTGACAAGTGATTAATGGTTTGCCATGATTGAATCTAGGTTGGAGTTCTCGTGTGTCATTCACTTTTCACAATCAGGTTTGTATCTGTACACCGTAAATTATTACTGCCGTAAAGCCGAAAGAGTGTGTGTATTCACACTGTCTCTTCTATGAATCAGCAAAAGTTGAAAAGATGAAAGGCTGAAAATACGACGATTAAGGCCACATGGGCGTGTGAACACTCGTGTGGTGAACCGAACCCACAGAACATGGTGTTAGACTGTAGAGGCCACGACGAGTTTTCTCGTGCTCTTGGGCCGTGATGGGTTCGTTTGGCTAAAATGGGTCCTGTGGGCCCAATAGGCTATGTAGTGAAAAATACTGGACTGGGCTATGTAGTTCGCATAGTCGTGAATGAATTTGGGCTAAATGGGCCACACGAGAGTGGGGGTTCACTTGGGCCGAATATGGGCCTTGGGTTATGACCATTTAGGTTATATGTGTCGCTCGAGGCAATTGTAGGCCTTCGAAAAGGTTATCAAATGACTGAAATACCCTTGAAGGGTAAAATAACCAAAATACCCCAGGGTAAAATTACCATTTTACCTCTAACTGACAAAATGATCACTACACCCCTAGTGGTAGGTTGACTGATGTATGTATGAAAGTTTTATGACTGATACTAAGCATGACATCCTCCATTCACGTATGTTAATATGGCATTCCATCCTGCATGGGGTTGGGTTAATATTGACGGAGGAAGTGCATGGCTTGTAGCCATTCTGTTCAAGGCTTACTGCCTTTCTGCTTATGGCTTTTAGTCGTTCTGTTAACTGGCAGCGTTGCTGCGATACTTATGGCTTTTAGCTGTTCTGTCTATGGTGCCGAGCCGTTTTGTTGACTTAGTGCCGCAACCAGTGCTAAGCTTGGTGTGTTGGCTGGGTAGGTCGATTTTATCCCCACATGGAGTGCTGGTTGGTACGGGTGGTGTATTGGTTGGATTAGACTGGATTTCTGTCTGCATATCTGCATCTAATACTGATTCTGTAATGGGCTTAGGTCCACCTGGTTCTGTCAATGGGCTTTGGCCCAGTTTGTTTCTGCATACCGTATATCAGACTGTTTGTATTATAAGGGATTACACACTGAGTTTTCGCAAACTCACCTTTTGTCTACCTGTGCAGGTAATCCCTAACCTTAGGCAATTTAGAGCTGCGAGAGAGTCGGAGGTGGCCATACGACCGTTGACGCTCTGCTGTATCCTTTTTATTGGAATTCTATATTTTGAGTTTTAATTCTGTTATAAGGCCTTTGAGGGATTAAATTTTTAAAAGGGCTTAACTTTTCCTTATTTAAAACTGCTAAACACGAATTTTCAAAATTAACAACTCTTTTCCAAAAACACTTAAAAACAGACATTTTTACATTTCAAACTTTAGTAGTTTCCGCAATTGGAATAACCTAAAGTATCAATGCCAGAAATTAAGTAAACGTTTTTGACGAGATGATTTGCTAAACTCGAGAAAAAGGATTTAAACATAGAAATGAACCTTTAACGACAAACTTAGTTTTTGATCATCGTTTTGATGTGACACGCCAGATTAGGCTGTGGAATGGGTTTTCAAATTTTTGGATTTGAAAAGGTTGTTTTTGAATATGTGAAGTGTTTTGAGATACTTATTTTGAAAAGTGTGGCACACCGAGTCTTCGGCGCCGAATCTGTAAGTTTCCTGAATTCTTTTGTCTGTTTAGAAATTGAAATGCGGTAAGTTAGAAAATATTGTGACTACTTTAGAAATTAGACTATACCACTTCGGATAGAGCAAACTGAAACTATAGTGGACTGAAACTGTAGTGAAACTTCGATCTGCATAAAATAATTTGTGCTGATAAAACGTGAATAGACAATTGGCACAATAGATATGCGCAAATGTGGTTCAAGAGGTTATAGTAATGTTTCGAAACCAGAGTGCGCAGCGGGAGCGTAGTGGTGAATTCTGTGTGGTACGACTATCTTGTTAGTTGGAAATTTGGAGGATGAAATTTCTTTAAGGAGGGGTGAATTGTAACGCCCCGAATTTGGGCTTAGATGGAAATAGGTCTTGAGCGTGGGAACAGAAAAAAAATTATGTGTGAAAGAAAATGTCATAGATGAACTTCTGCTTCAGTGGTTAAGTAATTTGGGTGTGTTTAGGAGTGTCTGTAAAGTCCTGGGATCAAACCTAGGCTCTAGAAAAATTTTAGTTTTTTCCTCTTAAGTAAACCTTGACTTTGGACTGTAGGCCTTATAAATAAGTGTGGTATATTTACATCACAAATGAGCTTGTGGACCAGTGGTGGTGGCGTGACATGGCTATTGTGAGAGCTTGGGTTTGAATCTCTTGGAATGCAAAGGGATATTTATTTTATTTCTTTGTGGTGAGAGAGGTGGATGTTGACTGAAACTCTATAAGGTGAAGTTTGAATTGGTCTTGGAGGGAATGGTGAAGCAAATCAAGGAGGAGATTGGGGAGAAAATAAAGGAAATCGAGAATGGGAGATTGGCAGGGTGTTGTGGCTGATTGGGACTCTAAGGCTTAGAGAAATTCGGTTAAGGGGAAGGAAGAGAGCATTTCCGGCACAAGGCAAGTCTTTGTTTGGTTTTGAAAGGGTTGAAAGCAAGGTGCCGAATGTTCTTTGAGATTTTTCTACCTTTCGGGTTTGAGTTTTAGCAATTGAAGTGATCAAAATTTTCACTACTTTTCCTCCTTCCTATAGTTGCCGATTAGGTAACCTTCTTTTTGGGTTCTTTTTCTTTCTTTACTCTGCTAAAATCCCTTTCCTCTCTCACGCTTGGTTCTGCTTCTTCTTTCCCATCTGAATCCTTTTCTCTCGGCCTCCTTTTTAAATCGAACCTACTCTCCATCTTCTTCTTCTCTGCTTCCCACTCTTTTCCAATCATAGTCGAATTCTTCATAAGACTTTTTGTGTACGTTCACTTTATCATCTTTCCTTATTATGTTTGGCCGAATATACCTGAACTATTGCAACCGTTCCCATCATCATTAATTTTGGGTTCTAAAATTTCTAGAAAGGAAATGGAGGTTTCCAATAATTTGTTGATAAAGAGTTATCAATGGTGGCGAGTTGTCGCCATTCTAAGGGAGGATCAAGAATGGTGCCAGCTGAGAATGGGCACGTAGCCCCTGCCCCTAAATTTAAGCAGCGTAAAGTGTCAGCTATTCGGGATTTTCAGCTGGGGTGCGGCAAGGTGGTTGCACCAATCTCTGGATCAAGTGGCAAACCACAACTGACTGATCTAGTCAATGGAGTGGTAATCTGTTGGACAAGTATTTTTGGTAGAGGTTGTTTTTGATAAGTTGATTGGGGTTGGATTAACCCGATTGACAAGTGATTAATGGTTTGCCTTGATTAAATGTAGGTTGGAGTTCTCAGGGGTCATTCACTTTTCACAATCAGGTGTGTATCTGTACACCGTAAATCATTACTGTTGTAAAGCCAAAAGAGTGTGTGTATTCACACTATCTCTTCTGTGAATCGACAAAATTCAAAAAGCCGAAAGGTTGGAAACACAGCGATTGAGGCCACATGGGCGTGTGAACACTCGTATGGTGAACCGAGCCCACAAAACATGGTGTTAGATTGTAGAAGCCACCACGAGCGTTCTCGTGCTCTTGGGCTGTTATGGGCCTCGTTTGGCTAAAATGGGTTGTGTGGGCCCAATGGGCTCGTGGGCCTCACACAGATAAAATCCACGTTAAGTGACAAATACTAGACTGGGCTATGTAGTTCGCATATTCATGAATGAATTTGGGCAAAATGGGCCACACGAGTGTGTGGGCCCACTTGGGTCGAATATGGGCCATGGGCCCATTTGCACAGTTATGACCATTTAGGTTATCTATGTCACTCGAGGTGATTGTAGGCCTTTAGAAAGGTTATTAAATGATCGAAATACCCTCGTAGGGTAAAATGACCAAAATACCCCTGGGGTAAAATTACCATTTTACCACTAACTGACAAAATTACCGCTACACCCCTAGTGGTAGGTTGACTGATGTATGTATGAAGGTTATATGACTGATACTGAGCATGACATCCTGCATTCACGTATGTTACTATGGCATGTCATCCTGCATGGGGTTGGGTTAATATTTATAGAGGAAGTGTATGGCTTGTAGCCGTTCTGTTCAAGGCTTACTGCCTTTCTGCTTATGGCTTTTAGCCGTTCTATTAACTGGCAGTGTTGCTACGATACTTATGGCTTTTAGCCATTTTTTTACGGTGCCGAGTTGTTATGTTGACTTAGTGCTACAACCAGTGCTAAGCGTGGTTTGTTGGCTGGGTGGGTCAATTTTATCGCCACATGGTGTGTTGGTTTGTACAGGTGGTGTATTGGTTGGATTGGGCTGGATTTCTGTCTGCATATCTACATCTGATACTGATTCTGTAATGGCCTTAGGTCCACCTGGTTCTGTTAATGGGCTTTGGCCTAGTATGTTTCTGCATACCTATATCTGACTATTTGTATTATAAGGGATTACACATTGAGTTTTCGCAAACTCACCCTTCTGTCCAATTGTGCAGGTAGTCCCCAGCCTTTGGCGATTTGGAGCCGCGAGAGATTTGAAGGTGGCCACATGACTGTTGACGCTCTGCTGTAGCCTTTTTATTTGAATTTTATATTTTGGGTTTTAATTATGTTATAAGGCCTTTGAGGAATTAAATTTTTAAAAGGGCTTAAGTTTTCCTTATTTAAAACTGCTAAACACAAATTTTCAAATTTAACAACTATTTTCCAAAAACACTTAAAACAGACGTTTTTACATTTCAAACTTTAGTAGTTTTCGCGTTTGGAATAACCTAAAGTATCAATGCCAGACATCAAGTAAACGTTTTTGACGAGATGATTTGCTAAACTCGAGCAAAAGGATTTAAACATAGAAATAAACCTTTAATGACAAACTCAGTTTTTGATCGACGTTTTGATGTGACACACCAAATTCAGCCATAATGTTTGGGCCGGGTTTGGGGTGTTACAGTCAGTGCAATAGGCAGTTACGATTATTAAACAAGTTTTATAGATGATTATTCCATATATGGTTATCTGTACCTAATTCACCGTAAAAGTGAAACCTTCGATAAATTCAAAGAGTTTTGCACAGAAGTGGAGAAACAACTGGTTTACGCATAAAGATAATTCAATTTGATCGAGATAAGGAATATTTATCAAATAAGTTTTTATGGTATCTCATAGAGAATGAGATATTATCCCTATTAACCGTACAAGGAACTCCGCAACAAAATAGCATTGCAGAGAGAAAGAATCGAACTTTGTTAGACATGGTTTGATCAACGTTAAGTTATTCACAACTGCTAGTCTCCTTTTGGGGTATGCTTTACAAATGGCTTACAACATTCTGAATGATGTACCAACTAAGGTTGCACATAAAGCTCTATGCAAATTGTGGAACGATACGAAGCCAAGTCTTAAGCATTTAAATATTTGGGAATGTTCAGCCCACGTATTGGATAAAAATGCAAGGAAGTTGGACTCAAAAACAAAAATGTGCATGTTTGTGGGATATCCTAAAGGAACAAAGGGTGGTTTGTTTTATAACTTGAAAGAGAAAATAGTTATTGTGTTGACTCATTCTACCTACTTTGAGGAAAGTTACATGAACAAATTTAAACCTTAAAGTAAAAAGGTACTCGAGGAACTTTCAGAAAATACACAAAGCCCTACAGTACAGTTCCAAAACTAACTCCTAATAGTATACATGCAAACAATCAGCAGTATGAGAGCTTCGTCATAGTGGGAAGGTCTCTCGTAGGCCAGAGTTCTTTCAACCCAACGAAAGTGTTTTAAACACTGAGACTATCGAACAGGAAAATGATGACCCAGTCACATTTGATAAAGCGATGCAGAGTGCTGATTCCAAGCTCTAGGAAATAGCTATGAAAGCTTAGATGGATTATATGCAATCCAACTCAATGTGGGAGCTTGTATACTTACTGGAAGGGATAAAACTCATAGGTGTAAGTGGATCCATAAGAAGAAATGAAATACTGATGGAAAAGTGGAAACTTACAAGGACAAACTTGTAGCAAAAATTTATACTAAAAAATAAGGTACCGATTACGAAGAAACCTTCTCTTCAGTTTCCATGCTCAAGTCAATCCGCATAATTTTTCCAATGTGGCAATGCTCGAATACAAAATCTGGCAAATGAATGTCAAGGTAGGATTCTTGAACAACTATCTTCAAGAAAGCATTTGTATGATGCAACTCACCGAATATATAACTAAAGAAAATAAGCATAAAGTTTGCAAACTACTTAGATCTATATATGGACTTAAGCAAGCATCCCGCTCATGGAATCAAAGATTTGATTAAACGATCAAAACTATTGGATTTGAGAAAAATGTAGATGAACCTTGCATTTCTAAACGTATTTGGGATGAAAAGGTGGTCTTTCTCCTTTCTATATGTCGATGACTTTCTACTCATTGGAAATGATGTAGGGATGTTGTCATTGGTTAAACTATGGTTAACTCAATAATTTAGCATGAAGCATTTGAGATAAACTAATTTTGTTCTAGGTATTCAAACCCTAAGGGATCGAAAGAACAAAGTTGTAGCATTATCACAAGCTTTATACATAGACAATGTATTGAAACATTATAGAATGGTCGATTCAGAGAAAGAAGCTCAACCTTTTGTATCAGGATTTCATTTTTCTATGGAGGATTGTCCTAGAGCAATGGAAGAAAGAGAAAACATGGGAAAGGTTCCTTATGATTTTGTAGTAGGAATTTTCATGTATGTCATGTTATGCACACGTCCAGATATCTATTTCACAGTAGAGTTGGTGAGTCGATATCATTCGAATCCTTATCCAAGACACTTGCAAACAGTTATGCATATAGTCAAGTATTTATGGAGAACGACGGATTATATGCTTGTGCATTTTGGAGGAGATCTTACTCCTATTTACTATACCAATTCAGACTTCCAAATGTGTTAAGATTCAGCAAAATCGACATTGTGCAGTGACTTTTTCCTACGTGACGGGTCTATAGTGTGAATAAGTGTCAAGTAAGGTTGTACGACTAACTTCACTATGGAGGTTGCATTTGAGGTATGGAAAAAAGCTATGGCATTGTAATATTACAAATATGACTAAACACTAAAGAAACCACATGAGGACAAGAAATTATCATAAAAAGTATTAGAAGGGAACCGGTAGTGATTGACGGAATAGTGGATGTAGCTAAAGATCGCATCTAAGGGAAACCCTACGGATTTCTTTACCAAGACTCTACTGGCTAGAAATTTTGAAAAACATATAAAGGGCGAATAGATAAGGAAGCAAAAGTTGGTGTGTTTGGTAGACGACTTCTGCAGTATGTAGCATCATTCAGAATAGTGAATTTATAACCTAAGAAATGGGTAAATGATATCCTCTCATTGGCATTACATGATAGATGAAAAGTAAACGTTGTTACGAGTCATTTGTCTTTGTGATGAATGACTTAATTACTATATGATAGTAATTAACTTTTCATAAAGGAAGATGTATTGGTTACCATGAGATAAAATAAGATCATATTGGGAGAACGAGTTTATCCCAAATAGATTAAAGATATCTTATAAGGGTAACACACTTATGGCATGGTCATTGGATGATCACTAATTGAGTAGTTTTTGTAATGGTATGTAATTAGGGAGAGTTTAGTCACAATACTATAGTGGAATGACTTTGTGACTAAATGAGTTTATAATTAATAGACAAAAATATGAAATTTAATTTTAAATCATTTAGTCCCTAATTATATAGGTCCACCCGGCTCCTCCGCTAACTCGATGAAACCAAAAGTGAATTGCATAAAGAATCAAACGAACAGAAATGGATGGAAATAATACAATTAGATAAATAGGTCACATTAGGAAATGAATATATTTTCTCATTAAGTACATAAATGACTTGAGAAATTATTTAAGTTTTTCTAACTATTATTTAATTAAATAATTGAAGTTTAAGAATGGAATTAAATTAATTAGTCATTTTGAAATCATTGAATATGGAAATTAAATATTTTTCTCATAAATTATTTTACAATAAAGTTGTCAAGACTTTAAAGGTATTAAAATTTAGTTAAGAAAATTATGTAATTAGAAAATTAATTTATCTAATTAAATTAATTTATAAAAAATATTTATAAATAGAAAAACATGTATAAGGTTGAATTAAATTATAGAATGTTAGGTTAAAAGTTCAAGAAGTACATATAATTGGGCCCCAATAGAGGAGAGACTGAAACTCCCCCTATATTACATATAAAGGGCAGCATCCCAAGTGCATTTAACTAGGGAGTGTTGCCCCCTCTTCTAGTTAAACTAGAAGACCAAGTTTCTATTAAATAAGTTGTAACACCCCATCCCCGACCCGATTACTGGGTCTGAGCTACAAATTGTCATATTTGTTGTTGGAGCAAATAATATCAAATTTAAATAAAATTCACATCATTAGATATACAAATGCAAGTAATATAAGAAAGTGATACGATAAACAATAATTCTCGAGACTTATACTAGCTTACGAAAGCTCTAATTCTAAATTAAGATCAAATTAGGACTGAATTGTAAAGAATTCAAATTATAGGGTTGATGTCGTGACATGAGGAAGTTCTTCATTGTGTCATGACCTACTATTTTGCTTCGTCGAGACGATGGAGTCTCTCATCGTGCCTTGAAATTATAGGTTATTTCTCGTCGCAACGACATACGTTTGATGTCATGATGTCACATACTGTTTCTGTAATTCTTAATTGAACTTTATCCTTCAATTTTCCAACCAATTTTCTATACACATTCAAACGTTAGCCAGTTGCAACTAAATGGCACCAAATCCTGCAACTCAATACCTTATACAATATTTGGTCAATACCTTAACACCTACAATCCATTTACCTAATGCAAGCCATTTAAAATATTTACACACTTACCTATTTCACCAAGTTTATATATATATGTTTGCAACATTTCATACCATTTCAAACTACGTTTAACTCTATTACAAGCCATATACATTTAACCAAATTTTAGCACTAATCATTTAAACCATAAGTGGATACACACATACTTTATTTACTAAACTTGACTCAACCTAGGTACATGTGTTATGGCTGACAAAAGAGATTTATACAAACATTGTTGACTTCGAGATCTTGACTGAATGTTGAAGTTTTTGCCCGTGATCTCGTTTGAGACCTAACCTGCACATGGAAAAACAAACCATATATTGAGCGATAGAAATCAATGGTATTTCTATAATTCAAATCAATATAACATATATGTTATCCAAATGCAAATAATCAATTCAAATATATTATTTGACTAATTCGTAGACCAAATTACAACGTAGATTTAGTGATCATTTCATTTGGTTATTTCATATCTTACTTTCTAGCACCTATCTAACCATTTTCCATATATTAAACTTCAAACATACCTGATCATTTCATGTCACCATTTATAACATATACTCATATATATATACACATTCATCAATTCATATATTCAATTCCATTTCATTGATTCAATCATTTTCGAGTCTATTGGCTCATAAATACTCAGTCGCCCCCAGGGCTCATTTCCACCCAATTCACATGGTCTTTCACACGCTATCGAATATCACAATCATATAAGAGCAATTATACTAAATCAATTCATATTTCATTTCAATCTACCATATAACCTAGCCAAATCATGTATATATAATCCTATTGACTTTACTCAAATTTCAAGACGGATATACAAATTAACCAAGCTGCATCCCAATCTAGCACTATAGTGCGCCATCAGGTAAACCAAAGGAAATACACCGGAACACACAATGCATCATCGGACAACCAAAAGCAATTATACTGGCACGCGTAGTGCATCATCGGAAAAATCGGAGCAATTATGCTGACACGTAGCGCATCAACGGATGTACCAAAGAAAATATACTGGACCGTAAGTACATCATTGGATATACCGAAGCAATTATACTGGCACATATAGTGCATCATCAGAAAAGCGAAAGCAATTATACTGGCACACACAGTGCATCATTGGATAAATCAAAGTAAACTTGTACATTTAATAGGTAACCAATTTCCAATTCCATTATAAGTTCAATTCACATTCTAACAATCTCAATTTCATCATCAATTTACCATTCCATTACCATATATAACAAATATCAACTCAATTTCATATATCAAGTAAGCCATGTAACTTCTATTCTATTCAATGTAGTCCTCTATCTCGATATACCATATCAGTCATCTTGACTTAACTCATACAAGCTTTATATGCTTACCTCATAACTAAACCATGCAATTTAACATGAACAAGCAATAATTAAATTTAATTGGATGATAGAAATACAAACCAAAAGCTCATTTTACTCGTTGTCAGCTCTCGCCTTTCCTTTCACTTTCGATGGTCCTGTGTCATTTTTTTCTATAAATAACAATTCAACAATGATATAATATCATCTTCCATCAAAATCAAATTCGATTACAAAGTCATACATATTTTTCAATTTATTCAATTTAGTCCCTAAACTTGGGACAAGCATATCAACTGATTAAAATTAGATTTCACAATTACTGAACAAGGACCTCCTATTTCTTATTTCTACTATCAATTTTAAATTTTATTAAATTTGATACTTATGAACAAAACTAACAATTAAAATTTATAATATAGTCCTTTTTCACATCGAAGCTTAAAATCTATCAATTTAACACCAATTTCTTCAAGAAATCAATAATGGAAACTTTTAAAAACTTTAATAATTTTGCAAATTGGTACATAGGCTAGCTAAATCAAGCTTCCACGACCTCAAAAACATAAAAATTACAAGAAAAAGACTTGAATTACCTAAGAAATTTAAGGACCGAATGCTCAAACTCTTGGAAGTTTATCTTCCAAGTTGGTTTTGGTGGAGAAAGATAGAGATGAAAGCTTCATCTTTTTATTTCCACTACATGTTTCTTTTCTAGGTAAATTAATATTTTAATTATACTTAATTTAATCATATTTTAACTACACCATTTTTAATTACGTAAGTTAATTAATATATAATGCTACCGTCCACTTATAATCATATCAAGATGGTTTACTTGCCTAATTAGACCTTGGGTTAATTTCTATTTGAATCCCTAAACCTTTGGCCAATTAAAAACCTATAACGATAAACTTTTACAATTTAGTCATTGTACCTTAATTAACCATTAATTTGACAAAATTACTAAACCAAACTTTATATATATATATATATATATATATATCTATAGTAGTCTCTGTAATAGCTCGATTTTTAGCGGTTTCAAAAACAGTGGTTTGAGACCACCAAATCCGATGAGTAAGCTCGTAAATATTATTATTTAATATTTAAGAGTCAAATAGGGATTTTAAAAAGGTTATTGAATTGATAATTTGTGTTTTATAATAATAATTTAGGTCAAGTGGTTTTAGAAAATGAGGTATCGAAACCTTATTTCTATAACCCGAGCCGTAAATATTTTTATAAATATTTACGGAGTGGCATTAAGGTGGTATTAAAGTTTTGTTGAAAATTTTTAATGTTTCAATAGTTAATTAATTAAAAACGACTAAATTGTAAAAGATGTAAAATTTAATCACTATTTGACTAAATGGGTACTTGATAAAGGAAAAGGGACTTAAATGGTAATTAAACCATGGTCAAAGTTTCCAACCGGTGGTGTTATGATTGATTCCACTAGATTTTGGATTAATTGTTCTTTTAGTCCTAATAAGTTTGGGATTAAATTGTAAATAAGTTTATTTAGTTAGAATTTAATTAAATTGAAGGACCAATTGTGAAATTAAACCTTCCTTTGATGGTAATTGTGCCATATATTTATGTGATGGACAAAAATGGGTATAGATTTGGTGTTTTAAATTAACTAAGGGTAATAAGGTAATTTAATGGATTAAATTAAATTAAATTAAAAACATAAGGAAAAAGGTGTGGTTATCATCTTCTTCCCCAAAATTACACCTGAAAGCTTTCATGAAAATAAAGTTAGGGTTTGGCCAAGCTTTAAAATCCAATCAGCAAGTGATTTTCGTTCCGTTTTTAATAATTTTTATGTTTTTGAGATCATTGTAACTAGATCCAGCTAGCTTGTACCTTCGATTTTGAAACTGTTAAAGATTTTGAAAGTTACCATTGATGAACCTTGTGATTTTTTATATTAAATGATGAATTTAAGATATTAATTTTTATTTAAAAGTATTTTATTAAGTGATTTTTGATGAATTTTTTGATTAGGGACTAAATTATTAAAATAATATAAATACAAGGGTTTGTTGTGAAATTATTGTAAAAGTGGGCTGTATTGAATGCTATGAATATTCGGCTAGCTTGGATTTGTATTGAAAATGGTTAATTTGCATGTTTTGGGCTTAGGGGCTAAATTGAATAAAAATAAAACTTTAGAGGTAATTTTGTAAAAATGTAAAAAAACCAAATTGCAGGGAATGAATTGTTCTATTGTCTAAATTAATAAATTGAATGAAATTATTAATTTAGATCAAGATCGGGTGGAAAATCGAGGAAAATGAAAATTTACCAAAATGCCCTTGAATCTTAGTATTTCTGTAATTTAGTCAGATAAGTTCATGTAACTAAATTATGTATATTTAAATGTTTGAATTGAATGTTGTATATGTGAATTGTATAAATGTTATTTATATGAAATTGATTACATATCCGATAAAGCTCGATAAATGTTAAGTTCTGTTTAAATAAATAAAATTTCGATGGATACAGGGTTCCCGAATTGGTTGTGGTCCTGCATATGTTGTGGACACACCACAGCTCGAAAGAGAGTCCCATTATTAGCGCTCTCGAGCTTCCTGTTATATGGTTCTTGAGAGCTTTCCGTTAATAGCTCTTCGGAGCATCCCGATTGGTTGTGATCCTGCATGTGTTGTGGGCACACCACAGCTCTTATGAGCGTCTCGTTATATGGCTCTTCATGAGCTTCTCGATTAAAGGCTCTTTGTGAGCTTCCTGATTAATGGCTCTCCGGAGCTTCCCGATATATGGCTATCTAGAGCTTCACGTTAATGGCTCTTCGGAGCTACCCGTTATTGGCTCGCATGAGCTTCCCGATTATGGCTCTTATGAGCTTTTTATTATATAGCCCGGATAAGCTTCCCGTTAATGGATCACATGAGCTTCTTGTTATATGGCTCGAGAGAGGGCTTCATATGCTAAAATGAGCACCCCCGAATATGAATTGACGGATTTCAAATTCGTACACTTCATGTGTACTACCCTTGTATCCATCTATATTTTAATTGATTCAACGGCTAAAGTTCTGATATGAGATAACATGAGTTCAAAATGAACTGTTACTAGTATATACCTGAAATACATGGAAATGATATTTATTTGATATATTGAAACATGACATGGAAAATACATGTATATGAAACTTGCCTAATAATTATGTATAATCATGATTATGAACTATTATCGAAATAAATATACACGAAATTCATGAAAATGATGGTACATGAAATATTGATATAATGAAAGGAATGATATATGTTTATGAAGAACCAGCAAGAGAATGATATGTATCATGACATGTAAATATGCAACTACCTTTGATATGTTGATTCTTAAGACGAGTAATAAACTCAAGTGTGACATTTCGAGAAAATAAGTTTACCAATGTTGAATTTATATGTAATATGTGCAATTACGCTAACCAGTTTTATTGCTTGATGCTTAGGCAAGTGTCAAACTATTGGTTGAATGGTAATATGTTTATTTATATGATGCATTGAATTGGTTAGTATTTAAGTGAAAATATGCTAGTGCTCATGAAAGAGTGGTAAGGTTTAAATTATGCAATTTCTTATGAAATGACTTATCATGTGATTAATTCAAAAAAGGCTTTGGTTAAATGCACTAGCTTGTGACCATTGTTGAATGATATGTTTATGACTTGTGTGTCATGCATATGGAATAAGTGTGGAAAGTAAATAAATACAAATGTAAATAAAGAAATTTGGAATAGTTATATAAAATCTTACTAAGCTTGGGATAATATGTATAAGTGATCTGTTGATTTATTCATCTTATGAATTGATGAATTTAACTTTATGAGTATTGTGGTATCAATATTGGATTATTCTTTATATGTATAGATTTCATATTTGAAATGAATTGATATGATTAAAGATTACAAGAGCTTACTAAATATTCATTGCTTACGTATTTATTTTTATTTACCCTACAGATTATCGGAAGCTCGAACGGGTTGGAAGCTTTTCGGAGTTATATCACACTATCCATTGGTTCTATCGGTAATTTTGGATGACTTGATTCTGGTTATAATGGCATGTATAAGTTAATTTGGCCAATGTTGACTTATTAATGTCTTGTTATATCTAGCCATACGGATGGCTTATGATGAACATGTTTTGATGTGCATATATGAGGCTATATCATGTTAAATGTGAGTGTTTGATATAGTTGAATGATGATAATCTTATAGAGATGTTAATACTTAGTACAAGTATACATATATGTGAATTTGGTCATTTTGATAAGTTTGAATACTAGAGTATATGTGATGATAATATATGTATAAAACTTGGATTTAGCTTGATTTGAATGCTATATGCTATGAAATGTTTGCATTTTTTGTCTGTTTGATTTATAAACTTCAGTAATGCTCCGTAACCCTATTTTGGCTACAGATTCGGGTTAAGGGTGTTACAGTCTCAAATATTTACGAACTCAGTTTACGAAAATAGGGTTCTGAAATCGCATTTTCTGACATCACTGACTTTCGAGTTATTATATAAGTATTATTTTTGTTCTACTAATTCAACCAGAGTTCTCCTATCTCTCCCTATAAGCAGATGAAACTAGTAGAGCCATTTACAAGAGTTCATACAAGTTTTCAATATTGTTATTCTGTCCAAAAATAGTGAGAATTTATTTTTAAAGTATAAATTTTATTTTCTGGGAATAACAGTTCTGATAGTTCCTATTGAGAGAGAATTACTTTCTTACTGAAACTAATAAAGCATTTTTGGTTTTGTGTTTGGTTTGTAATTGTTCGAGCCCACTTTCAAAACAATTTATCGTACAGGAATAGCAGAGAAAGTTGTTTAGTTAAAAGTCGAGAACATTTCGGATCCATCTTGCAAAAATCACATGTACATTTTTGAAAAAATTTATTGCTATAAATTTCACAAATCGACTCGGTTTTCAAATTTAATTTTTCACTGTGACATAAAATTATTTTTTAAATCGGATTTTTCTAATAGGCGATGCCATAGTGCAGAAAAGTGTCAAGCAGAATCGTACTACTAACTCCACTGCAGAGGTTGAATATGTGATTGTTTCTAGGGTAACAAAAGAAGTTGTTTGGTTTCGAAAATTCCTTACAGATCTCGAATTCATTTCTTGAATGGGGAAAACTTTTACATTGTATTGTGATAACAGTGAAGCAATAGCTAATACTAAGAAAACAAAAAAATCAAAAACAGGAAAAACACATTTTTAGGAAATACCACATAATACGAGAGGTGGTGGTAAACAAAGTAGTGGATGTGATCAAAGTCACATCTTAGAAAAACCTTGCAGGTCAGTTTACCTAGACTCTGATGGCTAGGAGTTTTGAGAAAAATGTGGAGGGTATGGATATACAAAATATGACTCATCTACTTCAGTAGGGCAAGTCGGAAGCTATTAGGATCTAGTGCCCTTAGTGTAGTTTTTTGTTATGTAATTGTAATTTTTCAAACAAATTGGTTTAATAAAATTTCATCATTCACATTATTATCGTTTATATTTGTCCTCAACTATTTTTGCATACAAAGAAAAATGCACTAGCAAATATCAACTCACTGATTACCTAATGTTTAACTAATATGTGGTCAGATCATAATGCAAGAAGATAATGTATATCAATAGGTAATCTAAATGGTCCATATTTTGATTAAAATTGAGAAAATTGATTAATAGTCTATTATATTGTCTATCAAGTCCAAGTAAGAGATACCTTATCCTAGGTATTGAAGAGAATGACTCCTAGAAGAAAGAGACAAAGGTGTGGTTGTCTAGATTGATAATTCATCAAACAAGACCCAAGAAGAATAAATCCTAGACTTGTTTATGGATTTAATCACTTGCTACGTTCATAGTGTGGCTTACCTTAATATTGAGTAAGTGATGGACTATGTGTGTGACTCGTATATTTTGATGTATTGACAGCCTATGTAACACCCTAAACCCGACCTAGACGTTACGACCTGATTCTGGAGGTCACATTGACCATTGAAATGGCCAAGTAGAAACAATCAAACCTTAAGAAATTTATTTTTAAAGTGTTTGCTTATTTTTATAAAACCGTAATGCCTTTTATTTTATAAAAATGTTAATGTTACCGAGTTTAAAATAACATCCAATTAAACAAAAAGTCTCATTAATTTTGGAAACATATTTGACTTATAATTTACTTTTGAAAAATTCAAGTACGAATTTTGCAGCGAAAAAATACAATGACTTTAATCTAAGTCAAGTAACATGCATTTTCTGATTTCAAAATAAGTATCTAAATCCAATCAATGAGATGAGTATGCATGCAAAAAAAAACCCAAAACAAAGAGGAAAACTCAAACTACAGACCAAATAACTTTACAGTCCAAAAACCAAATAAATTTAGAAAAACATGAGTAAAATTTTTTATAAGTCTGAAGTCCGTCGTATGTCTGTATGCTATGTCCGATCCTAGTCTCAAGTATTACCTGAGATGGTTGAAAGTATTGGGTGAGCTAACTAGCTCAGTGTGAATATAAACAATAATAACATTCAATTATTCATTCAAATATCATTCACTGTTAATAACATTGTAGCACCAACATAGCATAAACATTACCGTTTGAAAGTGTCATGGACATAACATAATGCGTAATGAATTCCTAACCCAATCATCCACTACACACCAGGAGTTCCCCATAACTTGTCTGCCAAACTCCATACATTGCGAGCTGAGTTCGATGTGGTTAAACCACTATTATACGTAATGCATATTTATTTCCATTCAAAGCAAATGCGGTATAATCGTCATTCTCCCCATTACTTTCGGTGTAGTGCACTGACAACATATATGTAGACTTAATATGCCACCATTACTTCACGAAACTCCTCCATCATCCACATAATCCCACCCCATGCACATGCGATATGTCATACAAATTTCAATCAAAATCCTGTTTCCATTACACTCCCATTTCAATAGCATGTTTTACATGCTTTCATAATAGCATTCACTTCCGTTCAGTAATAACATTTGTCAATCATTCAGTTTCACCATCAATAAGGTGACATTCCAACATTTCATAGTTTCATTATCACTCATAAGTAATTTTCCAGTACATGTATAGCAGTCTTTCATTCAGTATATTTCACAGCATTTTACCCAAACATACATTTCATTTTCATTCTAATAAATGCTACTCATACAACCAACATACATTATATCACAAAACTATTTATATTAATTCATGCCAATACCAAACATTCAAACATTCAATCCCTCATGCATCATTGCAAACATGCCATTTAGCTAGGGCTCAAAATGTACCTGATTCGACCACCTTAAATGCACTTACTTAGCCATTTAACTAAGCTTGACCAGTAATCTTAATCGTCATTTTAAGTATTAAAAATATTATTAACATTTAAACTTTTATAGGATAGAACCTACACCTTATTTTCACACAACCGTAGCACTACTTGCAAAACCCGAGATTCCTCCTTTAGACTTAAACTGAACCTAAATTAAAATAAAATATTTATCAAGTTAAATCAATTCCAAATTATACCTAAAACACCCTCTTAAAGTTTCAATCAAATCAGCGTTACCAGAATAATTTTTAGATCCAAATCGACTAGGTTACTTACACTGATTTGATGCGAAACATATGCACGAACGAGATCTGTAGTCATTGTTGACCTGGGACGTTTAAATCAGAACCTAAACATAATTAATCCCAAAAAATTTGTAACCAAGTACCCCTATTCAGACTTTAAAGAAATCGGCCAAAATCAGTAACCAGTGCAAGATCTTGCACAAGTTTGCACTTTGCACTACCCATTACCCATATCTGAGTTGTCGGATGAACATTTTAGTTAATTAATCAATTAGGAACGACTAAATAAAATCCAAAGAGAGGAAAAAATCCAATAACTTACAATAGTAGGGGCAACAACTGAAGAGAAATAGCAGTCCCAAAACAATGGTGTTCTAAGGGGGTGGCAACACCATTTGAGGCGTCAAAAAAAGGTAGATTTGAGGCGACACAAGAAGGGATCTTTGGAAAACCAAAAAGAAAAATTTTAGGGGCTGGAGTGATGATTTATTGGATATAAAAATAGAATTAAAAAATTTGCACACAAAGCACAATAACAGAGAAAGAAAAATACGACTTACTAGCACCGATACGAACAAGGGAGAGTGGCAGCAATGGACAGTAAATGTGCTTGTTAGGAGCGAAAAAAAGAAAAGTTTAGGGAAGAAAATAAGGGTGGTTTAGGAGGTTTATACGTTCAATAGGGTGGTTGGAAAAACAAAAATAAAACTCTAACAATGGGATGGCATAACTATGATGAAATCTTAAAGAAAGGAAGAAACTTTGAGAGAGAAAAAAGAGAGTTAAAAAATAAGTGAAAAATTGATATTTATACCTAGGTTAACAGGCATAGTCATCATAAAATTAGGGGGAAGGGGAAAATTAGCAAAATTAAACTATTTTGCAAGGGAAGGGAATCAAACTCGGGTTTCTAAGCGAATTGCATTGTCTCCTTGTTTCCTTTTAACCACTAGGACAATTACTTATTATTGAAATAATTTCACCAACTTTAAACCAAAAGTTTGAGATGTTAAAGGTTGGAAGAAAAATTTGCAACATAATAAAAATGGTGCAAATGAATGAATTTGAACTTGGGTTTCAAGGACAAATTCAGCAACACTTAACCAACATACCAGTAACTCAATGCACACTATAATCTCAAAAATTAAGGTGTAACCTCTCTCTCTCAGTTCACAAACTAGATTCTACCAACCCCTAATTTTTGGGATGTGACAGCCTGGGTTTAATTAGTAATAGATCCAAAAGCTAGTATATTGGGTATGCAACTTCTGCATAGCATAGTTTCACTTACAGTAGTGGCATTCATAGCTTGATAAAAGGGTAAATGATATCCTCTCATTGGTATTACATGATAGATAGAAAAGTAACGTGGTAACAGTTCTTTTTTCTAGGAGAAATGATTTAATTATAAATGTTAGTAGTTTGACTTTTTCATGAAAGAAGATGTAATAGTTACCATAAGATAAAATAAGATCATATTAGGTGAACGAATTTAACCTAAAGAAATTAAGAGTATCCTATGAGGGTAACGTACATATGACAATGTTATTGGACAAGCAATTGATAAGTAGCTTTCATAATGTTATATAATGGGGAGAACTCAATCATGGTACTTTAGTGGAATGATTTTATGACTAGATAATGTTGCAATTAACAAACGAAGAGTTAGAATTTAGTTACAAATTAGTTGAGTCATAATTGTATATTCCGCAGTGAATGTGTTTTCTTGCTATGAGCAAGATATGACTTAATGATTAAATTAATTTCTTTGAATTATTATTTGACTTTTTAT
Source organism: Gossypium raimondii (assembly GCF_025698545.1). Taxonomy (NCBI): domain Eukaryota; kingdom Viridiplantae; phylum Streptophyta; class Magnoliopsida; order Malvales; family Malvaceae; genus Gossypium; species Gossypium raimondii. The sequence goes on along the minus strand of NC_068570.1, from coordinate 27,808,979 downwards.
AATTAAATAATTGAAGTTCGAAATGGAAATTAAATTAATTAGTTATCTAAGTCTTGTTGAATGAAGTAATTAAATTTATTTACTCATATATTCCGATTCGATAAAGTCGTCATGTCATGACTTTAATGAAATTAGAGTTGAATTGAAAAAATAATTTAATAAGGAAATTAATTAAATTTATTTTAATTGAATAAATAATATTGGGAATAGAAAGGTGTTTATTGGGTTGGTTAAATTATATGAGTTGGTTAAAGGTTTAGATAAGACATATAATTGTGTCCAATATACAAATGAGCACAAAAGGCATAATTAATACATGATGGGCAACAAACCCTAGTCGCACTAAGGGTCATTGCCCACCTTGTCTAGTCCTAGTAAAACTGCATATTTTCTATTAAAATATTATTACTTGACTTTTTTCTTGTTAAACTAATACTCTTGTGATTTTCACTATAAATAAAGGCCACTGGATGGGCAAAACACACACCATATCAAGCGTTCGTACTCTATCAAAATTCAGTGAGATTTATTCTTTCAAATAAATTCTAATTTTGAGAGAGTTTGTTTTTCAATTTCTAACCTTTGAGAGTTATTGATATTCCTATTGTGTATCAATAGAAAGTTTTCATAGTGTTCATCAAATCGTGAATTAAAGCCTACAGGCTAAGCGCGGAGGTTCGAGAATAGCGAAGATCATGTTGGTTGAAAATCAGGAAACATCTTATACCGCTTATTCCAAAACACAGGTACAAATTTACTAAAGCTTATTGCTATAAATAATACAACCTCTTAGGTCTTAAAAAAAATAATTTTCCGCTGGGCAATATAATTGTTTTCTAAACCGAATTTTTTCAACACATGGCACATCTAGAATTAGAAGACATTTTTCAATTTACGGTCAAAGGTAAGAAGGAAATGCATCACCAGAGTTTCACACAATTTAAAACACATTTAAAACAAATTAAGGCTTGTACTTTAGACCTTATACATACAAGTTCAGTTTAGACCAAAAATTGGCTAAACATGTGGATCTGATACCACAAAATGTAATACCCGATACTTGATTAAGAGTCTCGGTTCAAATACAAAGTATCGCAATGGTCACCAAAGTGACACAATTAACCAATCATACATTAATATTCATCGGATCACAACTTATAATCATGCATAGAGACATTTCATACATCCATGCATCAATAGAATCAAATTTTGCATGAAAAATAACTAAGAGACAAAAAATACTTATATGTCTCGAGACCTAGGTCCCTTGTAGCTAGGGATGGCAATTCATATTATAGATTTGAATATTTGCATATATTTTATCCGAATTCAGCGAATTCAGATGTTAAAATTATTATATGTTGTGGATTTAGAGCGGATGCAAATAGACCCCCTCGAATATCCATTATCCGAATCCACATTTCTATAATTATGGATTCGTAAACTTCTAACAAGGCTTGAACCCAATACCTCTTATATATAAAGTCATGTTTTAACCATCAATACTTTTCTTAAATATTGATATTATAATTTACACAAATTAATAAATAGTTATAAAAATATAATAAAAATATTTTCTAAAATTAATTATAATATTTAATAATAAAATTAGATATAATATTTTTATAAAAAAGATATTTTTGACATCTTATTCTTTTAAATCTCATTTAGCTTATCTTAAACCATATTCTTTTGTATCCAGTAAATCTAATGAACAATGAGATGAGACCATCAGCATCCCTAAATTTGTGTTATCTTGTTTATTATTTGATCAACTTAGTTAAATTACTTTAAACCAAAAATTAATTAATATTTTTAAGTAAAATAATATTATTTTAACACCGAAAATTTTCAATTTACCGTATACCAATATACTAAGAAAATTGAGTAGAATTTTGATATAAGAATATTTGAATTTTAGATGGATTAAATTAATTTTAAATTATTGGGAAGCCTTTAAAATGCACTCTTAGTTGATTTTATGGTTATTAGCCTAATCAAATAAAAATACAAGATTAGGAGCAAATTGGTAAATTTTGTCACTAGGAGTATTTTAGACATTTAGATCATAAATGAGATTAAATATTAGAGCATTTATGAAATTTTGGGTGATGAGATGACGATGGAGCTTTTAAATTCCATTTCAAGTGATTAAAGAGCATTTTTGTCACATCTAAATAGCCCTTGGACTTATTAACCAAATAAATAATATTTTAAGATAATAAAATATGTTAAAAGATGATAAAATATCTTATCTTTATCTTCATTATCAGCCAACCATGAGGGAGAAAAACCTTCTTCATTCTTCTCTATTTCTTCTCCTTTTTCTTCAACCCTTACTTATTTCTCTTTCAATTCTTCATCATCTTTATCATCCAAGTACTTAAGGTTTGAACCCTAGTGAGTGAAAGTGTATTAAGAGGAAGGAAGGTAAACAATATTTGGGTTTTGTAATTTTCATCTCATACTTACTTAATCTCATGTTTATTTTTAAGGTATTAAGTTGTTGAGCCATATTAATGGCTATTTATTGATTATGTGTTAATGAATATTTATTATTTATGAAAGAAATTGATGAATACTCATTTATGATCAAATAAGCCAGTTATAGTGGAAGATGCATACGACCACCAGCTCCACTTAGGTTTTAGCCTTACGATTTAGAGGAACTTGACTCTAGCCAACCGTCACTTTTGTGGGACTGTCTTACACTAGATCATCATTTCTCCATGGTGACTGTCACGCCATTTCATCTCTTGGGCTCGACAATCACTGACACAGTAAGTTACCGAACCAACTGTGCAACCTTCCCAAAACATACAAGCGGCCGCCTTTGCACAAGATGAAAAGATTACTTTTGGAAGGACATGGACGAAAGTGTCAATCCCATAATGCAGAGAAATGATAAATACTCATTGAGAAGGGTTAAGTGTGGGTTCTAAGCCTTATGAACTCTTTTGGAGGAGCCTTGATAACCTTTGGCTAGATGAGTTTAGTTACTCATGCTTTTGGGAAAAAAAACACAAGTGTAATGAAATGAAATTTTATTGGAAAGGAAAAGAAATAAAAAGGCTACAGCCTTAGGGGGAAAGAGTTTTTTTACAAAAGTGATGAATGAATATTCATGTTACTCCATCCCCAATTTATAGTACATAAAAAACCTAGTTTGTTCCTATTTAAACTCTAGAAGATAATAAAATATATAGTTTGAAATTAAATCTAAACAATATCATAATAATCCTAACAATAATCCTAAAAATAAAATTCAAATTTAAATAAAGTCTTATGTTCATAAATCTCTTCTTTGAATTTTTGCCTACAGCCTTTCACACTTTGTATTTTCGGCACTACTTCTTCCCTATTTCGCATGCTGACCCGTTTTGTCTTTAAATTCACACTTTTTGCCCCTAAATTTCCTTTTACCATCAATTTAGTCCTTACAAGATAAAAAACCATAAACAACCCAAATTAGTATGATCACACTCAATATATATATAATTAACACATAAAAGTATGTCATTTTACAGTATTATCATATTCCCCGTACTTAGCCCATGCCTGCCCTCAAATATGGTTCCTATTCCACTATGTAATTTAGATTTCACCATGAAAGAAGTATCACTCCAAAGTTTTATAAAAATTAGGCATGATGCATTTGAAAATAAAGAGAACCTTTAGCTTGCTTTAAGTAAAACCTAAAAGTACTCCAACTTAAACACACAAAAATTAAATCGACTTGGATTATTTCATGGAAATTAGGTAATTTACTAAACTTACCAAGACACCCTATTTGTTCCACCCTTAGTTCCCAAATGAAATTCTTTTCTTTTTTTAAGTATGTCTTGGCCCTTTTGACACGAAGAGGGATGACAACCCAAGCACCCCACCTCAGTTACTCAACCCAACATGCTCCTATATTATTATTATATTTTTTTTGGTTAAGAATGTTTTGGCCCTTTTGACGCGAAGTGGGATGACAACCCAAGCACCCCACTCCGGTTACTCAGCCCAACACACTCTTAATTCTTTTGTGTTTAATTCAGGCTAATACCACACAAACTTTTTACGCGAAGTAGGATGACAACCCAAGCACCCTACCCCGGTTACTCAGTCATTCACGTTTTAAGCTCTGCTCATAACCGCGGAATTATCATATTTTATTTTATTTTATTTTTTGATGAAACGGAACTTTAATTTTGGAGGATTAGGAAAAACAATCAAGTATCAAAAATTTTTTTTGGCAATTACCTATCAGTCATGAAAATAAATTCATCATACATTCGTATTAAGTGTCCTCTTTGCATTTAGACTTAATCAATTTTACTATAAATAAGATAGGATTAACTTCATTAATCATAATTATTTTAGCCTAATAGAAATAAAACAGTGGAGATGAAATCAATACAGTAAAATCATAACTAACTCAGTAGAAAAGAATCATGCTCGTAGGTCAAACAATGGGTAATTCTTAGTCAAAATCTTAGGCATAAAAAGGGGCAGGATATACTAAAATAAATAAATGTGGGCAAAAACAAGCACAAGGCAGCAACAATAATAACACAACAGAAGAAACAACAAATAAAATAGAAGAAATAATGAGAAATGTCTAACAAAATAAAAATCATATTGCCCTCAATGTGAAAAAATAATATTAACAAATATGATGAAAAAGAAAGGGTTTAGAACACTCCCTATGTCGTTTACGTTATTGTTTATGCCACCCATTTCAAAATTTAATTTTTCATTTCCTCGATTCTCCTAGATATAAGAAAAGATATAAAATTTATTAACATGCAAGAAAATAAAATAGAAAAAAGTAAAATATAAAACAAAATAAAAATAAAATTGGGTTGTCTCCCAATAAGCGCTTGTTTAACGTCGTTAGCTTGACAACCCAACAAGTATTGGGGCTGTTCCAGCTGAAGTTTTCCAATCTATGGGCTTGGAAATTCTCCTTTTTTACCACATCCAACATATTTGGGTTCAATCGTCTTTGCGCCTCATGCTTTGGTTTCGTATTTTTCTCCAAGAAAATCTTATGTGTGCATGTTAAGGGGCTAATCTCTTTTAAGTCTGCAATGGTCTCATCATTCTCCAAAAATGTGCAATTAAGATGTTCGCGAAGTGGTTTTAATTCCAGATATGGTGCCTGCACAACAAAAGGTAGAATTTTAGTGTTCATATGAGCCGATAATTCATTAACAGATTCGCAAATAGATCCTGAATCGAAATTATCATCAAACAGTGTTTCAAGTTTATCTTCATAAGGTGACTCAAAAGTTTCTTCTACCATGAGTCAATTATGTCGACAGGATTTACGTTCAAGATTTCACTCGGGTGACTAATAACGTCGTAAATATTAAACTTCACGATCACCCCGTCAAACTCCATCATGAGGGTTCTGCTACGCACGTCAATCTTAGTACTTGCGGTACTAAGGAAAGGTCGCCCCAACAAGTTGTCCAAAGACCTAGGAGCGTTATCCTTTTCTATTTTCACCACATAAAAGTCTGCAAGAAAGATAAGCCTATTGACTTTCACTAATACGTCTTCAAGGACTTTTTCGGGATGCACATTAGTCCTGTCTGCTAATTGAATGATAACACTCGTTTTCATCAAAAAACTCATGTTAAGTGTTTTAAAAATGGAAAAATGCATTACATTTATGAAGGCCCCTAAATAACACATAGCTTTTTTAATTCCTAAGTGGCCTATTTTGCATGGTATTGCAAACATGCCTCTGTCTTTACATTTTACTGGCATCCACAGCTGCAACACCACAGATACATTTTCACCAACACTTACTCTTTCATTTCTAGTTAATTTTCGCTTCTTGGTGCAAAGATCCTTAAAGAATTTGGCATATCACGGAATTTGTTTGATGTCATCCAACAACGGTATGTTGATCTCGACGTTTCTGAATGTTTCGAGGATCTCTTTTTTCTCTTTACCTTTCCGATGTTGGTTCAACCGTCCTAGAAATGGAGGTTTCTTTCGGACCTGTTCACCGTTGTCTTGCTTTTTCTAGGCCGAATCTTGATCAAGATTCCTGCCAAGATTCGGTTCCAGTTCTTTTCCACTTCATAACATCACTGCATTTACATTTTATCTTAGGTTAGGTTCCGTTTGTGATGGCAACTTTCCCCGTGAGTTGATTTTCTCAATTGATGTGGTCAGTTCATTTATAGATGCCTCTGTTTTCTTTTGAAAATCAACAGTTTTCCATTGTATTTGCTATTGGAAATCAAGCACATTAGCTGCCAATTTATTTACTATGGTTTTCAAAGAGGTGCCTGAATCTTGCGTTTGTTGTGGAAATCAGTTTTGGTAAGGCTGGTTATACTGCAGGTTTTCCCCATAACTCAAGTTAGGATGGTCTTTCTATCCTGGGTTATATGTACTGGTGTAAGGGTCATATCACCTTTGGGGCGGTCTAGAAAAGTTCCCCACAGCATCCAAATGGGCCATAGTATTGTCACACAAACTAGGGCATGCGTCAGTTGTATGTTCAGGTGTTGTACAAATTTCACACAGTCGGGCTTGTCCTATTTTTACTACAAAAAGAGAATTCATGATATTAGTAAGTTTTTTGATTTTCTCTTCTAAAGTGGAAATACTTAGCTGTAGGTTCAAGATTGGCTCAAAATTGCTGAGTATTTGCAGTCATCGTGGATATCAAGTCTCTTGCTTGTTAGGGGTCATGTTGACTAATGCTCCTCCACTGACGACATCTATCATGTTCATTTCCATGGGCTTCAAGCCCTCATAGAAGTATTAGAGAAGAGATTGTTCTGTTATCCCATATTGTGGCCAACTTGCACACAACTTCTTAAATCACTCCCAATAGTTGTAAAGAGACACCACTTCCTTTTGCCTTATCCCAACAATCTCCCTCTTTAATTCAGCTGTGCGTGATGCTGGAAAAAATTTGTTGCAAAAAAAATGGAAAGATCAGCCCACGTTCTGATAGATCCAGGAGGTAAATAAAATAACCATTCCCTAACAATCTCTGCTAGGGAAAAAGGAAAAACACGTAATTTGATTTGATCCTCAGTTACGCGTTAAGGTTTCATACTAAGACAAACCATATGAAACTTTTTTTTAAATGTTTGTGTGGATTTTCATTTTCTAATCCACGAAAAGTCGGCAGCAATTAGATTAATCTTGACTTAAGTTCAAAATTAGTATCCATAGTAGGATACGCAATGCATAACAGTTGTTTGGCAGGAGCTTCAGTCGTGCCCAAGAAAGACGTCTGACCTTGGAAAAAAATAAAAAAAAGAATTAAAAATATGGAAAAGTTGAAATTGAGTAAATTGAAATTGCAATTGTAAAAAGAAACAGAGTTGAGGGAAGGGGTTTTTCGATTTGAGGGATTCCAGCCTCCTTTTATCTCGATCCTCCTTGGATTCAATCATAGGATTTGAGGTGATCCTTCTCATGGTTAAATAAGCCAGTTATAGTGGAAGAGGACGCCTACGACCACCAGCTCCACTTAGGTTTTAACCTTACGATTTAAAGGAACCTGACTCTAGCCAACCGTCACTTTTGTGGGACCGTCTTACACTAGATCATCATTTCTCAATGGTGAATGCCACGCCATTTAATCTCTTGGGCTCGACAACCACTGACACAGTAAGTTAGCAAACCAACTATGCAACATTCCCAAAACATGCAAAGCGACCGCCTTTGCACAAGATGAAAAGATTACTTTTGGAAGGACATGGATGGAAGCGTCAGTCTCGTAATGCGGAGAAATGATGAATACTCATTGAGAAGGGTTAAGTGCGAGTTTTAAACCTCATGACCTTTGGCTAGATGAGTTTAGTTACTCCTGCTTTTGGAAAAAAAAACACAAGTGTAATGGAATGAAATTTTATTGGAAAGGAAAAGAAACAAAAAGGCTACAGCCTTAGGAGTAAGAAGCTTTTACAGAAGTGATGAGTGAATAATCATGTCACTTCATCCCCTATTTATAGTACATAAAAAATCTAGTTTGTTCCTATTTAAACTCTAGAAGATAATAAAATATATAATTCAAAATTAAATCTAAATAATATCATAATAATCCTAACAATAATTCTAAAAATAAAATTTAAATTTAAATAAAGTCTTATGTTCATAAATCTCTTTTTTGAATTTTTGCCACAAGCTTTTCACACTTTGTATTTTCGGTACCGCTTCTTCCCTATTTCGCATGCTGACTCATATTGTCTTTAAATTCATGCTTTTTGCCCTCAAATTTTCTTTTTCCGTCAATTTAGTCCCTACAAGATAAAAAAAACCATAAACAACCCAAATTAGTATGATCATACTCAAAATATATATAATTAACACATAAAAGCATGTCATTTTAGAGTATTATCAATGAAATTATCATGTTTTATTATAGTGATTATGGCCTTGGATATTGTTCTAAAGTTGTAAATGTCACACTTGGATTTCATTAAGGACCTGAACACAATAGAGAATTGGGAGCAATTTAAATAGAACGATAAGATGGACGGCTCTCCTGGAAATTTTTGAAATTTTGTGACTGATTATTAAATATTTAGGATTTCATTTTGGTTTAGTTAGAATAAAATCAGTTGGTTCCTTAATGGGAGACACAATAATTATCGTTGAGCGGTTAATTGGAACTTTGATGACCGTACGGGGAGGATTATATATATAAAGAAGAAGCCTTATTCAGGAGAAAATATACTTCTCAATTCTGTTTATATTTTCTTCTCATATGCATCGTCTTCTTCAATTGCTCAGAAGAAGAAAGAGAGAGAGCGAGAGACTTAGGGAAAATGCTGCATGGGGTAGAGATCATGAGGTTGTGGTCTAGAAGTAGAGAATCTAGTAAACTAGTAAGCTCCTAAGCCTTTCTGTGCCCATATTTAAAAGGAAGAGAAGTAAGGATCCCTAAAAAGTTCTTGTATAATAATTGATTCCAGGTTTAAGGTTTGAATACGTTTGATTTAACCTATATATGGTTGTCATGCTTAGCTGCCTGGACGATGGAGGCTCCGATAAGTGGGTAAAAACTAAGTTGACAAATATGAATGATTTGAGATGAGTTTTTGCACTTTACCGTTGGGTGATTGATAAAAATGTGTTGCTTGAATGATTTGTTTTATGACTATTTTGGGTTGTTTGAATCTGTGTTGCGTGTAAAAATGGTGACTGAACATGCTGTGGATGCATAATCTAGCAAAATGTGTGTGCATACTTATAAGTATGATCATTGAATGTTAAGTGGATATTTCACGGTGTTGAATAAGTGGTGTACTTTTGGAAACACGAAAATTTATGTGTTTTTACATGCCCTTTTTAACTTAAAATCATGTTATTTCGGTTAAATTCTTGTCAAAAAATAATTAAATATTATAAATAATTAAATTATGTAAAAAATATGAACATGATGAATTTTAATTAATTTTATAGTTAATTTTGATTAATTTTGACTATTTTCAACAGATTCGCACAAAGGGCGACAATTGGCTCGGCAGACAATATTGAAGAATAAAACTGAGAAGCAATTTGAAGCATCGAGGAAAATTTATTTCCAGCCTTATAATTCATAATATAATTAATTTTAATTTATTCCCAATTTAATTTGGGCTAAATAAATTATTATTAATTAATTATGGAAAAAAGAGTTCAGTTGAACCGCATTGGTTGAACCGAACCAGCCACCAATTGGGCTGCCAGAACCGTCCATATGTTGACCCAAATCAGCATTTTAGCTGACTAAATAAGCTTGCAAAGAAGCCCTTGAAGAACTTTCAACCTTGCATTCAAACCCCTCCAAAAAATGTGGCTTTATGGATTTGCCCCAGGCTATTTTTAGCAAAGTTGACTCTCTCAACTTTGCCATGTGTGTGGCCAGCCAAAGGGGGTCTCTTTGGCTGATGAAATTTTCTATTTTTAGCAGCCACAATCAGCTATAAAATCCACCCTTTGCTGATCATTCAACTCATCCCTCACACTCTCATTCTCTCTTCTCCTCTCTCACTTTCTCTCAACTTTTCCTTCCCATTTTCTCTTTTGTTCAAGTGAAGATTTCTTCTCTTGGGAAAGAGGTCCTCATCAGCCATTGTTGAGTAGCAATTAAAGTGTTCATAAGCCACCTTGATAGCCAAGGACAACAGAGAATAAAGAACGGAGAAATCAGTCAAGCTACGGAGAAACACCGGATTTGCTTCTTGTTCCCTATCTCTTTAAATTTCGTTGTTGTTTTGACAAACATGTTTATGAATATTTATGCTATTTAAATGGTTATTTTAATCAATCTAGCTTTAATTTAATCCGTTTTGGGTTGATTATATTTTGTCTGCTTGAATTATTAAAATTGTGCTTGTGCTGTTATATGCCTCGGTAAGATGTTTGATTAAGTAAAATCATGCCTAAGTTATTCTTGCAATATTAATTGTTAGATAACTAATGAATTAATTATTAAATTGTATTGAAATTGTAATTAGTCGACACAATACTTAATCAGTGCATGTTTATTCTTCTAAGGTAGCTGAAGTTAATTTACCATTGTATTTGGCGATACATATGCCTTGCATAACTTGCAAGATTATTGTGATTAAACTGTTTCAAGGTAGAAATACTCTGTTACCTCACTTGATCTTTTATATGCTTGTGAAGATTGATTAATCACTTGGATTAACATTGAAAAATGTTCAAGAAATTGATTAATTTAATAAGTATGTATGAGCAGTAGTTAGCAAATTACCGAGTTGCCGTGAATTTGTTCGTAGCAGTATAAACATAAGTTTAATAATTCTAAGTTAAAGGAATGTAACTAATCCAACACAATTATATTGTCTTGATTAAATCTTATTTGAAATCGTGCATTAGAACTAGAGGTGATCATGGGCCAGGCCGGACCCAAAAAAATTTTTTGACCTGCGTCCTAGGCCCGAGCCCAGTTCGGCCCAAAATATAGGCCTAAAATTTTATCCAGGCCTGGCTCGGGAAAAAATTCCTAAGCCCGAGCCCGACCCGGTCCCTTTTTTCCATTTGTATTCTTCAAATTACGAGCGTCGAAATTTCCAGTTCCTACCATTTGTATTCTTCAATTTTTTCTGCCAGAGAAAGTGTTGTTGCAAGAACTGAAAATTTTAACCACTAAAGAAAAAGTATACCAAGGGATTTAGAAATCTCATCCAGTACAAAATATAAAGAAATCTATCAATGAAAAAGAAAAAGTACTCAGAGAAAAGAGCTTGTTTTCATGAAATGTATGAGTATTTTGTTTTCATCGTTCCAACTTTGTGTTATGTAGCAAGTACCTTATTTTCATGAAATGTATGAGTATTTTGCATGTGGAGCACGGAGGTATTTACCTTGACGAGTAGATGAAGATAAGATAAATTGGCATAGTGGAGGAATGCGCAGACTAAAATGAGGACCTAAGGGAGTTTGGGTGGCAACGTGGAAAGGTATCGACTGACTCGTTAGAGCGACTCTATGACGACAACCTATTGACTCTATGGAGCAACACCATAATGGTAGCTATTGTTTGGCTTGTTGGATCGACACTGTGACGACGTTCAATTGACTCTATGGAGCAACACCACGATGGCGGTTATTAGGTCCTTCGGGGCAACACCTGAGAAGAGGTTTAGTGATTCATTGGAATCAAGAGCCCGTCAGGACATTAAACATGGGATATATACTATGTAAGAACATAGCTAGGCTATGGCAACAAAGGAAGTCCACCAGGACATTAAACATAGGGTATACTGTGTAAGACCATAGCTAGACTATGGCAACAAAAGAAGTCCGCCAAGACATTAAACATGGGGTATACTGTGTAAGACCATAGCTAGGCTATGATGTCAGGTAAATTCCGCCAGGATGATGAATCAAGAAGCTAGCAAGGCAAGAAAAGAGAGACCACTGTATGACTCGTACAAAAAGTAGTATAGTTGGATGAATTTTGCGCGTCTGTGAACGTGGGTAAACAAGATAGTAAGAGAATCCACCAAATTATGAACAGGAGAACAGCTGGTAGAAGTGCCCGAGGATGCGGGTAAGTCTGTTAATGAAGGAATATGCCAAATCGTGTCGAAAGGGGAATTTGGTATATGTGTGGTTTTAATAGTGTAAAGGAAATAGAAGGGGTACCATATTCACCGTATCGAGCATCCGTCCATTTTAGTTTGCCAACGGTTGGAAAATAATCTGACAATGGGTTTAGTGAATGAGTCAATGTAGCGGATTCTAAGCTAAATAGACTTATTGGAAGGTTCACCAAAAATACTTGGGCAAGAGACAACCCGCAAGGAACTATCCATTAATTGTATTACCTTAAAAGATATTGGGCTTAAGCGAGTAAGCTTGGGTCACACTGCGGGTATGAGTTCGTCAAGAAGAAAAAATGAGGGTGCTAATTTAGTTAGCCAAGTATCAATTTCAAGTCTGCGAGTGAGAATGATAGAAATAGACTTTACCTAGGGAAGGGACCAAGCATAGGTTAATTTAAAAGGCATATTACCATCGAAATAGTACTACAATTCCGTATGAAGATCAGTGTGGACTAAAGGGATCAATAGAAGGCTTTGTAGCTACAACGAGATCTCGACTAGATACTAGTAGAGGTTGCAAAATTCGAGGTGGCAAATACGGGTAATCAATGATGAGGCATATATTGTCAAGCTTAAGGAATGATTGGATTTACCGTTAAGTAAAGCCAAGACCCATAAGGAAGTAATGTTGTTAGAATACAGGTATGAAGAATGGTAACATTCACTAGCAGTTAACTCGGGAAAAACAAGACATCGTTACAACCAACGAAATTTTATGAATCTTCAGAGAGTTTTATATTTGTTCCTGAAGTCTCATTTTTCCTTAAAATTTAAGAAGTTTTCTATGATTATCAATGTGTAGGATCTCACTACGTTCTTTTGAGCTTATATAATATTTATTGCTTGTATGTAGGGTAGGCAATGACTCGGAGAATCGAGTGGAGGGACCAAGCCAGAAGCTACTAGAAATTAGTCATGGGTGGAATAAATGTTCATGTATTTAGAGGGGCATTCCCTAAGGCCACGCCTCAGGGTTTAAGTGATTACATTTGTACTCGAATCTTAAATTAAAATTTGTAAATAATTGACGGAATCAAAGTTGTAAGAATTTACCACCAGTTTCTGTACAAATATTAATAGTAGTTAGTTTTTGAAGTTTAAGTTATTTAATTATGTAACTAATTCAGAATAAAAAATTATTGTTAAGTTATTTGGGTTAGTGTATTATCCGGAACCGAGACAGGTAATCGGGTCGAGTAAAAGGTGTTACAGTAAACTTGATTCAAGATCTTAAGATTGACATTATGGAAATTCTAAAACAAGGCCCTAGTAGCTTAGTTATATGGTTAGGGTACAATTGGCATGCCAAATAGGGGACTCTTCTTTTATACTTTGGTGCTCTTGTTCCTGGCACTTTAGTGCAATCCTGATATAGTCTCCGGACACTTGCGCTTTAGCACTCCTATTAATATAGTTTTGGATAATTCGTCCCTAGTATCATATCTTTTTTTACTAGGTACACTAAGGGATGAATTTAACTAGCTACGATTCTTGAAAATAACTTGATTTTGGCATGATGGAAACTTATGTTTACAGTTTTTCGATACAAATACTAGTATGTGTTCTCAAGGTACTAAACTGCTTTTGATTTTCCTGGATTGACATATAGATGCCATTCATATAACTTATAAATGTATTATATAATTTTTTATATAATGGGAATCTGAATTTTGAAGGCAAGTATTTGAGGTTTTATCCATATTATCTTGCTAAGCTTTATGCTTAACACATCATTATGTCTATGCGTAGGTCTTTCAAATCAAGGCTCGTACACAATAGTGATCATTAAAGAGTATGAAATATTTGTATTGCATTTTTTACCTAATGGCATGTACTACAAAAGTCATTTAGGGGTGTATATATAATTGTTTCATATTATTGTAATGGTGATATCTATTATACTTATTTTGGTTTGCCTTAAGCCACATTCTATATTTATTTTGAATGTATGCATGCATGACTTAGTTTTCCACACTTTATTTTGGTTATTGAATGTTTTATATAACCTTAATATGCTAGCTTAACATCTTGAATGTTTTGACATGTTTTGCCACATTGTGATTATGTTTCATGAATAAGAATGTTGGTCTTTTGATTTCTTTTGAACATATTTTACAAAAGTCTAGTTTGGAGGTGTTTCAAAAGTTTTTTTTCGGCCAATAAAATGTGGTTTTTAAGTTATTAAAGTTAGATTTTTGATATGGTGAAGTTTGGGACTTAAAAATGAGAGTTTTGGGAAATTTTTGACCCGAAGAATAGAGATATCGATACTTGGCCCCAGAGGTACCGCACCCCAATCAAAAAAATGCCCCATAAATAGTAAAGGGACTAGGGTATTGGTGCCTTTGGCCCTAGGTACCGCAACCCCTGTGACTTTTTGGGTCACTGCACTATTTGTGCAAAAAGAGCCCTTTAAAGCTCATTTGGTTTCGGACACTTCTGAATACCCACGAATTGTTTTAAAATAATTTTAACAATATTTTGAAACTTTAAAACCTAGTTTATCCATTTTCTATGATTCTATAAATTCTTAAATAAAATATTGGTTTTACTCCGAAAAATATCTTGTTTGCATTTGTTGTTCGTATTAGCCATGGGATGGGCGAGGGACGATACAATTATAATATGAACTTATTTTAAAATGTGACATAATTATATTTAGTAAATATTATATTATATTATATTATATTATAAAATACCATACATACACATTTTACTACATATAATATATCAATTATTATATATAAGTAAAATAGGAATGCACAATGCTCATTATACACTTATGATATTGTAATTTGTATTCTTTAATTAATGATTTGTAACTAATTTTATGGTAGTTTATAATAAATAAAATTAATATTATATAATGAAGGTAGATTATTAATGATATATAACTACTCCATATACAACTTTTTTTTATTGTAGTGTATATTTTTACATTAATGATTTGTAAACTTAAATTATATGACTTTACCCAATTAAATACCTAAATTTTAAACTTTAAGCAAAGCATGTTTTGAAAATCATACTAATTATTGTTAGGCTTAATTACAAAATTAACTTAAATTATGACTTTCCTCAATTAAATACTTAGTTTTTTTATTAAAAGTAGCAACTAAACTATCAATTTTACTTCATTTACTCGAAGTATACGATATGCAATAAAAACATGCTACTTTTTATTAGCTAATATCATGTTTTGGGTAAAATAAAAGATAGTTACAAACTGAAAAACTCGGTATAGTTTGAAAACCAATTTTGCATTATTAATGTTATTATTATTAAAGTTTCAGCCTTTTCAAAAACAAAAAACTGTGTATATATAATACAAAATCAAATAGCAAAAATGAGAATAAGAATGAATAACCTAAAGTAGTTTAATCGGCTTTCTACATGGTTGACCTGGTTAGGTTAGCCACATTATTTCGCAGGGCCCATGTCTCAAGAAGACTGGACCATGGGTATTCCTCTAAAACCTCGTTCATTCCCCACTGGGGACACTCGAAAGCTGTAACGGAACTAAAAGTACAGACCTCTTCAATGCAATGCAGGCGGCCCCCTAGCGGGGAATGATTCACACGTTTAAAACCCTGAACTCACAATGTACAGCAGAGATGGATAAAACATTTGTAAATACCTTTATTCAATGAATGTGTTTGTAGGTTTTGCATAAGATTTTATTCTTTCAAGTTTCCTCTCTAACTTCTTCAATTTTATCATCTCTATTTTCCAAAATGTCTCAACCCAATGCTTACTGAGGAAACTCGTCATGGTCATACGCAATCCTAAAATTTCTTCACATTAACCAAGGTTCCACCCTTGGATCCGGATTCAAGCATTGCCTCCAAAACTGCAACGTCTCTGGCACCTTCCACGAAAGAGCTGCGTGGTTCAGCTTCATAGCCATTTCCCTGCTGCAAAACAGAGGATGAGGGGTATCTCTTAGAAGTGACAATTAGAAACTCATTTGAAGCATTCCAAGTACAAGCGCAAACAAGTTTAGCATTGCTTTTCAACATTCATAATTCTATTCAGTCCAGGAAGCCCCAATATGTCGTCTAGTTGTATAAAAAAGAAAAAGGAAAACAGCACTTAAGTATCTTGTTCAATGACAGGTGAATCTATCCTTTGCTTATAGCCCATGTTCAAACCTTTGCTTCCCCAAGCCCAAAAATAGTATCAGAACTGTTCTGGGAAAGAGAAATCACAAGAACCATGTAAAGATATGTGGGAATCTGTATTAAACTGCTGTCAAATTGAATCAACTCATAGGTTCATCCAATGCTAGTATAGGCTATCATCTAATAGAAAAACTTAGTTTTATGAGAATAATGAAACGTTTATAAATAAACACTACTGCCTGGTAAATGACCCAATTGTACTTTCTTGGGACATAGATACTGACCATCCTTTATAGCAACATAAACCAGCCAACAGATGGTGGAATGAATGATGCAACAGCCAAAATATTACATTAACCAACCTTCAGGTTTGCTTGCACAATGTCATGTATAAAAATTTTTAATTCTTCGTGCACTCCACAGAATGGATGGAAAGTGCTTTTGCATTGCCCATCTGCACTGTATAGTGAAACCTGAGATGGCATATAATAAGATTTCAAAAGAAGGATGTCATATGTCACACACTAATCAGAAGGAACTTCAAGAGATGATTAAACCTTATATCATAGAAAAACAGAAGTACAGAAGTTTCAGAATCTAATTAATCATAATTACAATAAAATGAAGTTAGTTTCCATTTTTACCAAGTAACCATGCTTTCCATCTACTTTTCCACGCTCAACTTGTACGGTTCCTTTTGACCCAACAACTCGCCAAATTATCTAAAACAATAAAAGAAATGAGCAAAACATAACAAATGCAAGCAAAAACGTTTAAAAGAGTATCACTTCAGCAGATACCTTAGGTGAACTAGAGGATACAACCATCACAAAGACTCCAGAGCATCCATTCTCCAGCTTACTGAGGAAAGCAATCCAAGTCTTAAGCCTTTCAGTTCTAAGATAAAATTCTATATAGAAAATCAACTTTTATTCTTAAATAACTTACAAATTAGAAGAAATAATGTCTGGCGGAGGTAAAGTTCTATCTATATGAGAGGTTATGGCCGAAACTGAGGTCACCTCACAACCAACTATCTGCTTGCAAGAACAGGAAACTCATCCCACGTTTCTTGATGACTAAATAAAAAAGAACTTTATAGAATAATAATGTCAAAGCTTAACTTCAATGGTGCCTTTTCCTACTATTCTATTTCTTCTTATCTATGTTGGATTGGGAAAGGAAACCAGGTGGAGGAATTGAAAGAGTTGAGGGGTTGATTTCTTCTGATATGTTAGTGTTCGTGCTCTTGAGTGTAGAGCTAATTGAAAAAATCTGGTTTTGTGTCTTAAAATTGTCAAGCCAACCATAAAATGTCGGACCACAAATCTGGTGAGTTAAATGTAATCTGAAAAACAGAAATTGAAGCTAATAATCCAGCTGGCCTTCAACATTAATTTATCGGACCATATAGAAATCTCGCCACAATGTTTACAATTTTCATACAAAATAGCAGCTGTAGCTTTACGTAGAAAGGAATAATCCTTGTCAGAAACACGGACCTTCTCTCTAAACTTTCCTTAAGAGTGGACCCTAGAGAGGATGTGACATCTAGATAGCATCCTAACAGTAATCTAGCCACTGTGATAATGTAATAGAGACGTACCATCCTCAAGCCAGCAATAAAATGCACTCCCATATCCAAGATAAAACCTCCCTGTCAAAAAGAAAGATTTGCTAGTCAAGCTAAAAGGTAAAGGTGTAGATAAAGTTAACAAGTCTGACACATTCAGATTCTTTATAGCTCTGTCTCTTTATTTTATTTGATGTGCTCATGTCTAATCCATATTCAGAAACGGATATACGGATATAACCCTCCAAAGCTCCTCTAAAGAAAAAAAACTATTAAAAAATCAAACATACTCTTGTTAGATGCATCTGTGTCCGACACTAAACCCATAGATTCTTATTGAAAAGAGCAGCAGCATTTATCTTTAAACGAATAAATACTAAGAATATATAAGTTCTTGAAAAGTGAGAAATAGAAACACTGAGCTTCGATTGATGAGGTTAATTATGTACATGTGATAGTTTTTTATCTTTAAAACACATTATGCAATGAAATATTAGAAAACATTTTATATTTATTATAACAAAACCCAATAAAAGCTTCTTAGATATGATGCATAGGAATTTCTTTGTTTGAAACATATCAATTATCTTTAAGAAGCCCACAAGCAACGGCAAGTTCGTGTTGGGACTAAAATCCTGAACTTATGCTAACTGACCTCCAAAGAGAGCTGGTGAACCATTTGGGCTAAGCCCCAAGTTCATGCAAGTACTCGTTTTGCACCACGTGCTCTAAAACAATGTAAGTGTCCTAGTATATATAGAAGTGTAGAATTCCAAAATTTATCCCCACACTTAGGGATTAGTTTCTCTACTTTGAATAAAGGGATTAGGTGGGTTTTTCCCTAGAATCTCTCTTGTTTTATTTTTCTTTTATTTCAGGATTTAATTTGAGGGATTTGATTAGTACTGGAATTAAGGAGTAAGCAATGGCAAACATGTTGTCGTGTTTCTCCTATAAATTCTAGCAACTTCATGTTTATGAAATAAGAAAAACTAACAGTTTTCCACTCTAAATTATTCATCTCTCAATTGTTTTCATCTTTGAAATCCAACATGGTAATAGAGCTTGAAAACTTCTTCTATGACAAAACACAACCTAGCCTTTGGAATGGCTACTGAACATGCTCTATTGCTCAAATAGGTAATTTCCCCATGGCTTCCAGCGCCCAAGTGCAGAAAAACAGCTCTAAAAAATGCTTTTCTCAACAATGACTAGGGAAAAGTGTATATGGAAATACCACCAAGCTTTCAGACATGAGCTAAAGAAAACAAGGTCTATTAACTTCGAAAGTCTCTATAGTCTCAAGCATCTCCTAAACATGGTTTGACAAGTTTACAAAGGTAATCAAGAATTATGAGTATAACTAAGGTCAAGCTGATCATACCCTATTCACAAAATTCTCTCCTAATGCGAAAGTTGCTATTCTCATTGTTTATGTTACGGTATTATACTGAAGAAATAGGCTACTTGAAAGTACTTGCTATGGAGTTTGAGATCAAAGACCTAGGACCATATTCCCTAGATATAGAGCATGGATTTAAATTGCGGTTGCGGACATAACGGATACTTTTGCGGTCACTGCGGGTATCGCGGTCGTGAATTTTTTTTAAATTCGCACAACTTATTGTAAAACATAATAATTATAATAAGTTACTTTTGATGATTTTTAGAGTGTTTTCTAACACTTATGAACTTTTATTAATATGATATGAGAACACAATTTTTATAATCATTAATTATTCTTACATTTATTTACGAATTTTCTAAGAATGTTATATTAACTAATAACAAAGTAAAAAGAAAAAGAAAATATTAAACATTTATCATATTTAATAAGTTGAAAGTTTTATAGATAAAATAATTAAAATTCATATCGAGAGATATCTTCAATATTTCTTATGACTTTGAAGATGGTGAAGATATAAACATTCTATCTTGCAAAAGGAAAAAGCAATTAATAAATGTATAGATTCTCATTAATTATTCCTATTTCCTACCACTTATTCTCACTCTACTTTCATATATAATTTAACATGCTTGATTCTAAATTATCTTTTTATAAAATATACTCCATTCATTTATTTAAAAATATATTTTAAATGTTTTAATATCATCAAAATTAATAACATTAACAAAAGTTTTCTTTAAAAAAAACATACCTTACAAATAATGGTAGTGGTACGGTTTAGTTTTCACCAATTAGTGGAATGACGAGGAAGATCAGATCCTTCACCTTCACTTTGAAAGCGTTCTTGACTTGATTCTCTTGGCCTTTGTCCAAAAATATATCCAAAAAAAGTAATATTTTCACCTTGGTTTTTATATAATTGATATAGAGGATACATGAGAGGTGGGTGATACATTGGTGGTGGAGGATGTATTTGAGGCTGGAATGGCACACCATAATTAGGAAATGGTGGATAATAACCATATGGTTGTGAATAACCATGTGAAGGTTGTTTTGGTGGATAAAAATCTTGAGTGCTAGTAGATGAATCACTATACCCAAGGTTACTAGAATTCGATCTCCTACCAGATAAAGAGCCTATAGAAGTATGCTTTTGGCCTTTTCCTTTTAATGGAGCTCTAGGTTCACTTCTATCTCTCATAAGTTCAGGAAACATATTTCCATCAAACTCTAATCTATCACGGAAATGTCCACTAGTGGTACCAACCCCATATTCTCCTCTATACTGGCTAGAAGACCTAATTTCACTTCTACCACCACTGTATCCATCATCCTCATGAATTGGACTTAAACCACCACCATCGGGTCCATCGCCACTCTAACTTGGCGTTGAACTAGAACTTGAATGAGAATTTTGTTGTTGAGATTGATCAACATCTATTTCATCATCATAAGTATCCACAAGCAACACACCGACATTTTCACCATCTAACAATGGATTCTCTTTCTCATGAAGCCATTCTGATAGTGGATCAACATCTTCAAAGATATGATCAAGGCTGATAGGATTAAAACTAGCATTTTTATCATCCGTGCTTATTCTTTTTTGATGCCTTATCTGAAGCCTCATACTATAATAGGTAAACACTAGTTTCTCAAGCTTTTTATACTTTAACCTATTTCTTGTCTTGGTGTGAATATAACTAAATGTACTCCAATTTCGTTCGCAATTTGATGCTGAAGTTGTTTGACTAAGCACTTTAATTGCTAATTTTTGTAATTCGAGAACACATGTGCCGTATATTATCCACCACTCAGCTGCATAATATTACTTAAATTTTAAAATAACTTCAAAATGTACAATATAAATAAATAATATAAATTAAATAAAATAATTTAATTAACTGTTTACCCGGATTCATTTGCTGGAGCTCTTTGTGCTTGTGAAGTACCAAATGTTTCATATTTATCTCTAAATAGTAACAATTGCATAAATAAAAGATAGAGTAAAAATAAATAAAAAATAATTTTATTTCAAATTATGTAACAAAGTTACAAATAATAGTACTTGAATCTAACCTGATTAATCATTCTGACTTGAGTATCAAGAGAAGGTTCGAATCTTTCAATTATTGATCGTGTACCTTCTAATGTTTTTATTAGTACATTCTCAGAATGTTCCACCCCAAATTTAAATTGAGGACTGAGAAAATAACCTAAGTATAATTTATAAGAATATCATCAAATAATAATAATCTAAAGCTTAAAATAATAAAATATAAAAATAGTTCTTAATTATATAAAACATTTTATCTTACCAGCTGAATGTAGGTCGGAATGCATAAAATTTCATCTATTGTCAATAATCTTTTTGTACTCGGTGAAATATCGACAATCTTGTTGAGTTGCTCGCTTAGCTCTATCAACCACCTCATAAATAAAGCCCATTGTTGGTTTTTCATCGCTATCCACAAGTCTCAATACTTTTACTAAGGGCTCGTAAACTTTTATAAGGTCATTGGCTTTTTTCCAAAGAATCAAAATGGGGACAGCAAAAGTCAGGACTTGCTTATGAAACCAAAAAAATTGTTTTGGAAAAAGATTTTTAGAAAAAAGCAAATAACCTCATAAAAGTTTACGACCCCTAGTAAAAGCATTGAGACTTGTGGATAGCGATAAAAACCAACAATGGGCTTTATTTATGAGGTTATTGATAGAGCTAAGCGAGCAACTCAACAAGATTGTCGATATTTCACCGAGTACGAAAAGATTATTGACAATAGATGGAATTTTATGCATTCCGACTTGCATTCAACTGGTAAGATAAAATGTTTCATATAATTAAGAACTATTTTTATATTTTATTATTTTAAGCTTTAGATTATTATTTGATGATATTTTTATAAATTATATTTAGATTATTTTCTCAATCCTCAATTTAAATTTGGGGTGGAGCATTCTGAGAATGTACTAATAGAAACATTAGAAGGTACACGATCAGTAATTGAAAGATTCAAACCTTCTCTTGATACTCAAGTCAGAATGGTTAATCAGATTAGATTCAAGTACTATTATTTGTAACTTTGTTACATAATTTGAAATCAAATTATTTTTTATTTATTTTTACTCTATCTTTTATCTATGCAGTTGTTACTATTTAGAGATAAACATGAGACATTCGGTACTCCACAAGTACAAAGAGCTTGGAAACAAATGAATCCGGGTAAACAGTTAATTAAATTATTTTATTTTATTTATATTATTTATTTATATTGTACATTTTGAAGTTATTTTAAAATTTAAATAATATTATGCAGCTGAGTGGTGGATAATATACGGTACATGTGTTCCCGAATTATAAAAATTAGCAATTAAAGTGCTTAGTCAAACAACTTCAGCATCAAATTGTGAACGAAATTGGAGTACATTTAGTTATATTCACACCAAGGCAAAAAATAGATTAAAGTTTAAAAAGCTTGAGAAACTAGTGTTTACATATTATAATATAAGGCTTCAGATAAGGCATCAAAAAAGAATGAGCACTGATAATATAAACGCTAGTTTTAATCCTATCAGCCTTGATCATATCTTTAAAGATGTTGATCCATTATCAGAATGGCTTCATGAGAAAGAGAATCCATTGTTAGATGGTGAAAATGCCGGTGTGTTGCCTGTGGATACCTCTGATGATGAAATAGATGTTGATCAATCTCAACAATAAAATTTATCTCATTCAAGTTCTAGTTCAACGCCAAGTCAGAGTGGCGGTGGACCTGATGGTGGTGGTTTGAGTCCAATTCATGAGGATGATGGATATAGTGGTGATAGAGGTAAAATTAGGTCTTCTAGTCAGTATAGAGGAAAATATGAAGTTGGTACCACTAATGGACATTTCCGTGATAGATCAGAGTTTGGTGAAAATATGTTTCCTGAACCTAAGAGAGATAGAAGTGAACCTAGAGCTTCGTCAAAAGGAAAAGGCAAAAAGCATAATTCTATAAGCTCTTCATCTGGTAGGAGATCGAGTTCTAGTAACCTTGGGTATAGTGATTCATCTACTAGCACTCAAGGTTTTTATCCACCAGAACAACCTTCATATTTTCAACCTTCACATGGTTATCCACAACTATATGGTTATTATCCACCATTTCCTAATTATGGTGTGCCATACCAGCCTCAAATGCATCCTCTACCACCAATGTATCACCCACCTCCACCTCTCATGTATCCTCCATATCAATTATATCAAAACCAAGGTGAAAATGTTACTTTTTTTGGATATATTTTTAGACAAAGGCCAAGAGAATCAAGTCAAGAACACTCTCAAAGTGAAGGTGAAGGATTTGATCTTCCTCATCATTCCACTAATTGGTGAAAACTAAATCGTACCACTACCATTATTTGTAAGGTATGTTTTTTTTAAAGAAAACTTTTGTTAATGTTCTTAATTTTGATGATATTAAAACATTTAAAATATATCTTTAGATAAATGAATGGAGTATATTTTATGAAAAGATAATTAAGAATCAAGCATGTTAAACTATATATAAAAGTAGAATGAGGGTGAAAATAAGTGGTAGGAAATAGGAATAATTAATGAGAATCTATACATTTATCTATTCCTTTTTCCTTTTGCAAAGATAGAATATTTATATCTTCACCATCTTCAAAGTGTCAAGAGATATTGAAGACATCTCTCAAGTATGAATTTTAATTATTTTATCTATAAAACTTTCAAATTTATTAAATATGATAAATGTCTAATATTTTCTTTTCTTTTTTACTTTGTTATTAGTTAATATAACATTATTAGAAAATTCATAAATAAATGTAAGAATAATTAATGATTATAAAAGTTGTGTTCTCATATCATATTAATAAAAGTTCATAAGTGTTAGAAAACACTCTAAAATCATTAAAAGTAACTTTTTTATAATTATAATTATAATTATTATGTTTTACAATAAGTTGTGTGAATTTTTTTAAAATTCACGACCGCGATACCTGCAGTGACCGCAATAGCATCCGTTATGTCTGCAACCGCGATAAACGCAACGCGACCGAAAATGCTCCCGCGACCGCGATTTAAATCCTTGGACCCACTAGTGTACAGGGAAGATATAAACGATTTGTTGGAAAGCTTATTTACCTGTCCCAAACAAGGCCGAACATAAGCTTCCCTATTAGTGTTGTAAGTCAATTTATGAACAAACCAAATGAAGAACATCTTGAAGCAGTTTATTGGATTCTTAGACACTTGAAAATGACTTTTCTTTTAGAAAGGAACAACTAAGGGGGTTGAAGTATACTCAGATGTTGATTGCACAATATCCCTTACAAATCAAAGATCAAGACCGGCTATTGCCCCTTTGTATGGGTAAACTTGGTAACTTAGCATGGCAAGAAACAGTCCATAGTCTCTAGGAGTAGTGTCGAGGCAAAGTACAAAGCTTTAGCTCAAAGTAAATGTGAAAGATTATGGTTGTAAAGGTTACTTGAAGAGTTAAAAGGATCTCAATAAGAGAGGCGATGAAGGTGGTTTGTAATAATTTGGCAAAAATAAGTATTTCTAAAAATCTTGCTCATCATGATAGAACCAAACATGTTGAACTAGATCGCCATTTTATCAAAAAAAAGGTTGAAGCTGGAATATTGAACCTAATTTACACACCTACTAACCACCAAATGCCAGATGTTAGAACAAAAGCTCTTTCAATAATAAAGTTTGGGGAATTGAATTCCACTATGAGAATGATCAACATCTAGCCTCTAGCTTAAGGGAGAGTTTAGAATTCCAAAATTAATCCCAACATAAGGGAGAGTTTAGAATTCCAAAATTAATCCCAACATAGGGATTAGTTTCTCTAGTTTCCTTGTTTGAATAAAGAGATAGGAAGGTTTTTCCTAGAATGTCTCTTGTTTTATTTTTCTTTTATTTCAAGATTTAATTTGATTGTATCTTAATATGAGGGATTTGAATACTACTAGAATTAAGGAGTAATTAATGGCGAACATGCCATTTTTCTCATATAAATTCTAGCAGCTTCATGCTTATGAAATAAGAAAAAGAAAATATTTTTCCCCTCTGGAATTACTCATCTCTCAAGCTCTTAAATTCTATAATTTATTCATCTGTAAGGGTAAGCGAAATTACCACAGATTTATTTAATTTTTCACACATGTATAGGGAACACCAACATGTACTTTTTACACCGTTAGCAAAGGCATGCTCTTTAAGGGTTTTTATGCAACTTTCTACCTTTTACTATAAATGTCAGACTATTTAAGAGTGCAGAAGACACATTTTACACACCCCTGTTAGAGTTATTGTTATGGAAGCCTTTGAGGGCAAGACAGGAAGTCAAAAGTGTCAAAGAAGGAAAGAAGATAAATAACTTATTTTACAAATATTCCTAATTAGAATAATTTATTTAGGAAGTACTTTATTGCAATTAAAAGAACTTAATTTTAGTTACCCTAATTATAGGTTCTTATTCTACAAGTTAATTTTAGTTTCTTAGTCTACAAGAATAAAACCCTATGTAACCTCTATTAAAGGGGAAAATTCTTAGTAATAAAATAAGATGGAAATTATTCTAATTTATAGATGTTTATGACTCCTTCAAACAAGTCTAAGTTTAGGAGCTCCCTTTGACAAATTCCATATATTATTCATCATAGGTTACTCCCATGGTAGAAATCCCAACAAGGGGAAGGGTCCTTCAATTGAAGCAAACTTTCCCGTGAGTCACTCAATGACTCAATCCATAACCCGTGACCTTAACAATTATTAAGCGAAAAAGAATTCAAGCATACAAGTAAAGGCAATATAGCTTATTAATATCCCTTTTTTAAGATGACACTTGAATTTTGAGATTCATGGAGCATATATTACCAAATCCAATTGAGTAAAATACTTTGATTTATGTTATTTTGAGAATTCACTTTTAACTTAGTGTACCCCTGTTAAACACATGTAAAGACCGCAAAAAGACACGAGTGCTTAGTTATGATCCCCTTAGATACGTTAAAAACGTACGAGAAAAGCAAAAGTGCGAAAGCAAAGTAGTCAGTATCGTACTAGTGGATGTACCATTTTTGTTCCGGTACTAATACATACAAATACTGGTGTGTTTCAATATACCATTTCGGGTTTATCAATATTTTTCAAATATTTTTAATATATATTATATGTACATGTAAATATATCACAATTACATAGTACATACATATAAATATTAATTTTGAAATTATTAGTTATGTTCAATAACTTAATTAAATGATTATATTTGTATATAAATATAATTACAAAAATAATAAAAATAGTTAAGATAAAAATATTAAAAATTAGTTTAAAATATTAAAATATTTTCCTAACTAGTATGGGTCGATACACACCAGCACAGACCAAAAACACACCGGTATGACCGGTATTGACCAAAATTTACACTAGAGCAGAAACTAAGGCTCCGTTTGTTTCACTGAAAATGGCTTACGGAAAATGATTTCTGAAAAATGACTTACTTTTCTGGAAAAATTAATATTTTCTGGTGTTTTGATGAATCTGTGTAAAATATTTTCTTCTGTTTGGCAGGTTCCATAAAAATATTTCATAAAAGTCATTTTCAATTAAACAAACATACATTTGAGATTTTTTTAATATTTTCATTGTTTAATTGAGTTTATTTTATATTTATAATTTTATATTTTACATTGTTTTTACATATATTAAAATATTTTATTAAATTTAGATTCATGCATCGTCATGTTTTAGTTACATGACTACCAAGTGAGTATTTTTTTATTTAAAATGTGACATTAACAAAATTGACAAAAAAATTAGCAATGTCAACAATTAGACTTGATTTTCAAATCTGGAAAATAGAGGACTAAATTCTTGAAAATAAAAGTCAGAGACTAAATTACAAATTTGTGAAGAGTACATAGACTTATGACATATTTTAACATTTATACTACAAAACATTTATTATTAATATATTTATAATTGTAATAAATATTTATTATTAAAATATTAATATTGATATTTTCAATATGTGAATAATATTATTTAAAATTATTATTTTAAAATTTACTATTCAAATAAAATTGAAATATCAAATAATTTATTAAAATAATAAATTATATTAAATAATTTATTATATTAATAATTTATTATATGACTAAATATAAATAATTAAATATATATGTTTAACAATATTAAAAATATTATATTTCATATTATATTTTAATAATTTTAAATATTTTAAAAATAAAAATAAAAATAAAATTTATTATTAATATAATAATATTAAACTTGATTTAAGTTAATTTTTATATAAAAATAAAATTATCTATGGAGGAGCTCTTTTCCAGAAAATGATTACGCTTTTCAAAAGGGTAAGTCATTTTACAAGAAAAAAAGCTTATTTTACGTTGACTTGTAAGTCATTTTCTGTTGACCAAGCTATTTTCTATGAAACAAACACAGGAAAATGCAAAAAATATTTTCTGTAAAATCTTTTACATGTAAACAAACGACCCTAAAATTTGTTGTTCTAGTTACAACCGAAGCAGGACGATCTGTTTGATATTGACAGTACCAATACAAAAATTGACTTCCTTGCGTGAAAGTCTAGCATCTATATTCTACTTGGCATCATGTATTCGTACCTTAACAAGGACTGGTTGATGAGTAAGATTTATTAATATCTCATTGGCTGAAGTATATTGTATATGCATTGAAAATAGTTACCACCGGTGTTGTAGAAGGTATACTTCGACATAACAGTTTGTGCACCAAGAAAAGAAACTTATATCATCAGATATTAGTGTGAAAGACATACCTCAAAATTTCGCCTCCAAGAGCTAGAAAAATAAGGGTTTGAACTGTTCATTGACCCTTCAATAATAACTTGGACATTCATCATATCCCCAACACCAGCCACTAGTTTCTTGCTCTGAGAAAGATAAATCAATAAGAAACTAGGTAATAGTACAGATTGAATAGTACAGGGAATATGAAAAAACAAACCTCTACAAAAGCAGGTTCAAATCGATAGTTTTCAGCTACAGCCCAAATTGGTTGACCAGGGTTGGTACTAACGGATTTGTAACTAGCCAGTGCAGTTTCTATCTCGGGTATACCTAAAAAATAAAAACATCCCACTTTCTTATTCATGCAGTTTTCTTTAAAACAATTTTTTCAAACGAAGATAAGGGCAGTTGTTGGAGGAAGATGGAAAAAATTAATTCTAAATGCTCAAAACTTGCAAAAAGTGATTTATCAATAAAATTTAATTAATGCCAAAAAGAATGAATGCTGATTTGAGATCCCTTTTTCCTTGTTATGCAAATAAGATAAGTAAGCTTGCAAGAAATCTTCAAGTTCACAAAAAAAGGGAAAAAATGAAATACTATATATTAAGTTAAAACTCAGTAGTCCAGAACAGATAGAAATCAGTGCATATAGACAAAAGAAATGGATTACCTTCAAAGAATTTGTTTTAATAGGGATAATATATAGAAGATTTTTGGAAATATTTTAAAGGCAACAGCAATGATTTCTTGACAACATTCAGGGATTAAACCAAAAGGTACGTTATTATGATTGAGATAAAACTCAATAATCAGGATCTATTTAGCCGACTGTTAATGCTTCAAAACCAGCCAAGATTTATTTTGTACTCAATCCGTGCCTAGCCATCCATTGAAGTGGATGCTTCAGCCTAAGCTGACTATCTTCAATAAGCATGCAGTAATATTTAGAAATAATTACTCTTCACAATGACTTTCTGAATATTAATATTTTACCCAAACGGTGTAAACGATAAAAGAAAACAAAAGATTAAATTTGGTTTATGCACATCTACTTAGTTCAAAAAATCATATTTAAAACAATTACTTCAAATGCTGAAGACATGTCACTTTGGAATCTTGAAAATTTTGTTCTTAAAGTATCAAAGAGAAAAAAATTGTTTCAGGAGGTAAAATGTTTTGCCTCTCTCAAAAGTGAAGTTTGCAAACAAAAAAGCTTATGGTAAGATTTGTCTTCTCAATGAGGCAAATTGCTTTTTGTCTTCATTATCAGAAAATAATAAACTTGAAGTTGAGAGAAGTGTCATCCTTGAGACTTATGGTAAGATGTGTCCTACTTCTGATCCTCATTTCCAACTTCAAGCATATTTTGCTTCTGTAAATTCTTCTTTATTTCATGTTCAAGTATGTTCATATGTTAGATCTGTAATAAGATTTATGTTCTAAAATTAGAAACTATATAAAAATTAACTGAAAAAGTATGGAACTTACTAGTTGCTGCAGGTTTCTCTAGAGATCCCCAAGTTAACCAGGTAAAACATATGGCACACCCAAAACAAAAAGAAAATTAGTAAATTGCACATGGAAGAATAAAATAATAAGACTACTATTCCAATCCCATAATGCAAAATATGCTTATCTAGCCATGATGTATTACAACAAGTCATAGATGCATCATCTATCTTCCTTTCCATTCAAGAAAAATGAAAAAAAAGGGGGACGAGGTAGTGAAATTTGTTGGATTTCTGTTCTTTGAAAGGAAAATGGTAGTCAAATTCAAGAGATTCTATACAAAATAAATCCAAACTGGGAAAAAAGTTTGAGAGCCTCATTAAAGGGATAACGAACTAACTCACTTGCCCTAATAGTTAGAGCATACCAATGTATCTCACCTTGAATGACATGCTTTCCTGCTTTTAGCAACTTTAGGGAGATATCTACCTGCATGGTTTAATTCATATGTAAGCAAATAACCAACAACAATAGACTAATGTTCGTAATATTAGTACCTTATAAAATTATCTCCCATTAGGAGTTGGAATCAAACCCTGGTCTCTTCCCTATTAATTTTCTAAGCCATCCTCTATATTGTAAAAATACAAGTTTCACATGAAAATTTACTTTAGACAGAGACAGACATATGTAAAGAGTTATACTATTGACTAAAATTTTAGATCAAAATGCAGATAAAGAATGAAGGTAGAAAACAATTATAGAACTTGAAAATAATGACTAGAAATTATGAACATTCAAAGTTTAGGCTAGAAGTTATGTTTTCATGATTTGATGTGATTTGTTATCTACCAAAGTACCAAAACCACAAGAACACTCACCTTAGGATGATTTTTTTAGTCATTTTACAGATTCATTAAGGGTACTTATGAAAGCAATACCAAAGAAATATTTTCATATTTTATGAAAGAACTGCTCATACATCGCTACATTTCATGAAGACATTTTTTAAAGAAAGAAATCAAAGCCAGTTCCCTCAAGGCATTGATTAGCAAGATCCACATCTAAATTCTACCATAAAAGATGGTTGATCTCTATGTTTTCTTTTCTTTTTTCTTTTTATTGTTACTTAGATGACTCGTATTACAATTTACATAAACGCAATGAAAGTTCAGGGATAAAATAATGCTGAAGAAATGGGAAAATAAAGAACCTGAACTTGACCAGCCAAAACGACAGCAGTACCAATAAGAGAAGAATCCTGCATGATGTCGTTTAGACCTTGGTCTCCCCATTTACATTCTACTCCAGGAAAATGCTGTTTGGCTATCTCAACAGCTCTTCTCGAAGATTCCTTCTCGGTATGAACCACAACATCATTACCATTTCAATATACAGCAAAAAGAATACAAATATATATACATTTTCAAAATATTGAGTAAGAAGAAAGGGGAAAAAGAAACCTCTGAACGGCTCCAGATATATTTGAGGCAGAAGAGATGTGAGATCTCGGCGAGTCTCGGGATGTATTGAGTTTTTACAAATATTCCAGCCCCCAGAACCGCGATTTGTGGAAGGGTAGCCATTTTTGAAGGATCTTACTTTTTTAGCAAAAATTTAGATAGATCGATCTTTTACGATTTTGTTATGTGGGGGTTTGGAGTTTGAAGTTTGAAGTCGACTGCAACTGCAATGTGGTCAGAGGAAAAGAATGCGTTTGGAAGTTGAGAGGGACGCAGAAAATTCTAACACGAGCTACCAAAAACGAGCCTTCAGTGGGATCACAAATATAATAACAGTTAGATTATCCCATAGAAAATCTGAACCACTAGAAAAAAAAAGGAAGAAAATTTTGAGCATAAACCGGTATTTGCCGGTTCTAAGTAAAGAAAAAAAAAGGAGGCTTTTTGTTCTTTCTTGTTTTTATTCGGGAAAGAAAGAGAAGCTTTCCGTTTCTATTCCACAACAAAAGTTTTCCCTTAGCTTATGTGAATTAAGGTTGCATTTGGGTTTTGTTTTTCGTACCCTTTTCTACGGATGTTTAAACTTCGATTAAAATTAAATTAATTGATTAAACTGATCTAATTTAGTTAATCAATGGTTAATCGATCTAGTTTGGTCAGAGATCGATAAGGATTTTTTGAAATTTCGATTAACAGTTAATTAACTGAATTAATTGAACTTAATAAATAACATTATATATTATATGTATTAAACTATTCTAATTCGATCAAATGAATATTGCCAATTTTTTTTTTGATATGTTTTATACCTTTTTAACCAAAAAAAAAACAAAATATATATTTCGGTTAATTTGGTCCAAATTAACCGAAATATTTCAGTTCACTTAATTTTTTTGAAAAGTTTTTGGTTCGGTTAACAATTAAAGGATTAAAAAGTTTGGTCAATTTGATTAATACTAGTTCGGTTCGGTTAATTGTTTGAACACCCCTACCCTCTTCTTCCTCTTCTTTAACAAAATCTAGGATTACATTCGATAGCGCAAAATTCTTCTTCACGACAAGTGTGAAGTTAAGAGCTAGGTTCTTGAAACTTGACCGAAAATCCTTTCAAAAAAACTTGTGATTTATAATTTAGTGAGTTCTAGGATTTGTAAAATAGGGGTTTTCTTGATTAAGTGATGGAATTA
Organism: Gossypium raimondii; assembly: GCF_025698545.1. NCBI lineage: Eukaryota > Viridiplantae > Streptophyta > Magnoliopsida > Malvales > Malvaceae > Gossypium > Gossypium raimondii. The sequence continues at coordinate 27,776,875 of NC_068570.1, read as the reverse complement.
GTTTGCTATGAGGTCTAACTACTCGTGCAAAAGCCAAGCCAAGATAAACTTGATCATACAAGACATTATGTGATGAGGACTTTAGCACCTTCAAGGAAGTGAAATTGAGGTTAAGGGTCTGTTTGTTTGATTGAAAATGGTTTCCAAAAAATAATTTCTGGAAAATAACTTATTTTTCTTGAAAAATTAATTTTTATAGTGTTTGGATAAATTTGTACAAAATATTTTCTGTTGTTTAGTAGATTTCTTGAAAATATTTCATAAAAGTTGTTTTAAATGAAACAAAAATACATTTGAGAATTTATTATCTTTTCATTGTTTAATTAAATTTATATTTACATTGTTTTTACATATATTGTAATGATTTATTTATAAATAAATACATCAAATTAAATATATAATAGTACTTAATTATTAACCTAGAATATTAATAGTCATAAATTGAAAACAACCAAAGTGGATAGATGATTCTTAATTATGTTATAAAAAATAAAAATAAAAACAAAGATTGAATAGTAATAAATTAGCTTCTAAATCACAATTAATACTACAAATTAATAATATTATCCAAGTGCATAATTAGTAATACACCACATGATAACTAAAATATTGCCCAAGTGCATAACTAGTATTACACCGCATTAAAGCATCAACATCTTTAACCTTGAGAAAATTTTTGAAATCAAATTTTTGTATGCTTCATACTTTCAACTAAGAAAGTTTTGGCCTCGGATTCATAACCCACAAGATAATCAAACACACTATGAAGAAAATCGTCATCAAATCCTTCCACTTCCATGGACATCACTTCTTATTAAAGAAGTGGTGTTTATCCGTAGTAAATTGTTCCAATGCATTAGCAATCTTACCAAATTGTTCACCTACAAATTTAATTTGTTCATCGACGACACTTTCTTAAGCATTTTTCTCTTTTACGTTTAGATGTGCCGGATGAACATACTTTTGTTCTTACCTCCTCAACTTTCTCATTGTCGTAGTCTACAGGCACTGAATCTTGGTTACCATTATCCAAGTCTATGTCAGCAAATGTTTTAGCAAAACTCCCTATCGTCATATCGTCATATCATTTCATCATAATGATCAACGCTTTTTCTCAAAAATGGTTCATACTTCTTGTATGCCTATTAGATATTATACACAACTAGAATACCAAGTAAAAACAACTAAAATATATTTAACATATATATACATATATTACCATCATTATTGTATCATATGTCGCTCTATCGCATATGATCATTTTCATGTTATCATCCCATCGAAAACCACATTTGCTCTATTAGATGATTTTTCACATGCTTATCATCATATTGAACTTGGAATCTTTCAGAAATAGTTGTAGCAACTCGATTAAAAGAAATTTCTTTGAAAGTGTTAGAAGACTTATTTCCTTTTTGGGCCTCCTCTACTAGAATTTCGAGAAAAAGATATCACATCGATTTTGTCCACCTAAATTACTTTATTGTCCCTTCTTTGTTACCCTTACCCATTCTACATTAATAATTGACATTGTCGATAATTTTAAAATCCAACAAGCTTAAAACATAATAATTTCAATATCCAACAATAATTTCAATGTCAATATCCAACAAACATTAAAAAAAATAACAATTTTAATACTAAAACATGCATAACATAGAAACATTAACCCTGAGCCCTAAACCTACCTAATGGTTCTAGCCATATAATCAGTCCACATAGTGTGTGCAATTTCCTTTCTTAGCAGACCATTCTCTTGCTTCTTCTCTTTCTTCTCGCTCCGTAAGAGTTTGTATTATCAAATCAGACACATGCTCCTCATATAATCCTTAATTAAGTAAATTATTAGAATCAAGTTCCATTATATGATTATGAATGGTATAACAAGCCAAAATTATATCTACTTGAGTATAAAAATTCCAAAATGGTTCAACATCTAACACATGAAACCATTTTTTCAAAATCCCAAAAACACATTCAATAGTGATTCACAATGATGAATCACGAAGATTAAAGAGTTCATTTGTATTTTATGTCCCCTGATCACTAAACTCTTTTAAATGATATCGAACACCACAATTTGTGGTAATATATTCATTTCGGATGCCATATCCAGTATCAACAAGATAATATTTACCTACAATTTTACCAAACATAATTATTACTAATAAATTATGAGTTTACTTGAACTATTTGGTATTTAATGTTAATTCTTACCTTCCGAAATTCTTAGTCCTCTTGGGCGTAAAAGTGCATCACTTAAAATACGAGAATCATGTGCACTACCTTCCTAACTAGCTAGAACATAGGAAAATTTCAAATAAAATGTAATGAAAACCAATACATTTTGTCTCATCCCCCTTTTACGGCTACGAAATCTTCCTTGAATGCTAAGTGGAACAAATGCACGAACATGAGTTTCATCTAATTCTCCAATACAATCTTTAAAATAAGGACAAAACCTTGGATTGTTTCTAATTTCACTAGGGGTTGACTCATCAGGTAATCTAATAACTAATTTATACAATTTCAAAATATCTATATTTTGATGTTTCTATTCATACTAAAAGCTCTATTAACATCTCTCAGAGATTTCTTAACAATTCCATTTAAAGTTTGCTTGTAAGTGCAACCTAACATTCATATGCCCTTTTTTTATATGCTCAATCAAGTTATGATCCCATCACATACCATGTGTTCTCATTAAGAGTAAAGAGAGTAATATTTCCTAAAAGAGCTAGATGATAATAAAGGAAAAGTCACTGGTAAGTGTTTATGGTTCCTAGGTAAATTTGAAGAAAATACATGCTTTAGTTATCACACTACGCCATGAAACACTTGGAAATAAATTTCCATCTTCAGTTTTCATAAAGTCGTAGGAAGTAAACTAATGAACCTAAAATTTCAGATCACACATAATAAGGGTTCATGTAACAAACCAACCACTCTTTTCAAATTGTTCATTCATTTGCTACATCAGAACATTAAGCAAACAAAAGAAGAAGTCCCTTAAACATGAAAAGATGTAAAGAAAGTAAAAGCATCCCTCATTCGAATTAAGCTTGACTATGGTTACTACATCAACCAATACAACCAATTATCTAAGTAATTGAATGAAGCATGCAACTTTGTTTATCTTCAATCTTTTACACTAAAATTTCCAAAATATTTGTGAACTATTTATGATAGTAGTAAAATAATATTCCATCCACCTGTCATATTTCAGAATTTACATCACAAAGTAAGCAAAATTTCAAAACCTAAAATTTCACAAAGCAAGCAACCAGCAAAAAACCAGCTTAGATCTTCCTGAAACATCACAAAGCAAGCAAAATTTGAAAACCACCCAGAAAAAAAGGAAACCCAAAATGAATTAAACATCCACAAAGCTAAAAATGAATAAAATCAAGTTCTATAAATTTGATTCAGCTTAAGAAATAAAACTAAACAAAAATCTAGCTTGCATAATTCAAGGAAGATAAAACATAAAAATAAAAAAACCCATAAAAAGAAAAAACAGGGATTAACCAACAACCGGTTGGGCCAAAACGACAAGTTGCTGCTAAAAAACAACCACATATTTCTTTTTTTTTATTATTACCTTCGAGAGAGGAAGATGAATGTCGTCGTGCACTGGTTTCAACAAAGAAAGGCGAAAATAGGGAAAATAAAATATGAACGCCGATGAGGTGCTAAGAAGTGTCGCTAACTGGTGACAAGCACTAGATCAGGATGGCAAGGAAGGGGAAAAGGGAATAGGCTTCAGGGAACTTTGCTAGTGAAGAGAAAAAAATTGGAAAATGTCTTACTGAAATGAAAAGGGTAAGACATTTTCTAGAAAAAAAACCCTTCTTTTCCCATGTTTTCGAGAATGATTTACGGTGCAAAATTATTTTCCACCAAACAAACAAGGGAAAATAGTGAAAATATTTTTCGTAAAAGGTTTTACAAGTAAAAAACACGCATTAAGATAAATAAAATTTTGAATATTTGGTCCAAGAAAATTAGGAAACTAAATCTTGGAAAAATATGGATGGATTTACATATTTGAAATTTCAAGAAAATTAAGATTTCTATTTTTAGAAATCTTGGTTTAAGAAGGTTTCATTGAGTTTAATCGAGTTGAAATCCTGAAGAAAAGAAACTTGGAAGACCAACTTGAACCTTATTGATATTTGACCCTCTCAAATAGTCCAATTAGTTCAATTTAGGCTTAGTTTTATTCAATTTTAATTTGGCTTATTGTCAATTTGACCTAATTAGGAAGTTTTATTTCAGCCTTAATTATTTTTATGTAATTTCAAACCAAGCCCAAATAGGCTAGTCAAATTTTCCCTTGTTATTTACTTAGATTTTTTTCAATTTCTTTAAGTTTCATAGTTGGCAAAAATGTTCAACTCATCTAGAATTTTTTGTTTAGTCCAATTAGTAGTTCTACTTCCAATAGGAGTTTGTTTTCAATACCATTAGTTTGCCTATAGCAAGGCCAGCCTCCCTTTGTATTTTTACCTTTGTTAGCTCGATAAATCAAACTGAAATTGCAAAGAGAAGGTGAATTCGATTTTTAAAAAAATGTGAAAGATAGAGAGAAAATTGAAAGATGAACACAATAATTTAGAGTGGTTCGGCCCCAATTGCCTACTCCACTACCTTAGCCTTCCACAACTAAAGATTTTCCCAAATTCACTAATTTGATAACCTTTGAGGACAAGGTGTAACCTTACAACTCCCTTAAGATTTCTACCCCAAATCTTAAGACACAAACTCTCTCAAGGAAATACAAATAAGTAAACAAAGAAATAATCTTTATAAGGTCAAAGTATTTGCAAATTAAGCTCAAATACAATGAAATATACTTAAGCAAAAGAATAGAAGTAAAACTCACAAGTGTATGTAAAAAATATCGAAATAGTAATCCCAAAGGTTGTTTGATTGATGATTTTTGCTTAGGACCTTTAGAAGTTTGGTATTTATACCCCCTAATTGATTTCCAACCTTTGAGGTTGTTGGTTTCATGAATAGAGCTGTTGGGGATGTAAAAACTAGAGCATTTAATTCACTTGCAACACTGAGTATCGATACCATATAAAAAGGTATCAATAATTTTTGCAATAAATTCTAAATTCAATGACCATTGGAGTTTTACTATTGATACCAAAACAATTTTATCGATACTTTATAAAAATGCATCAATGCTGTATCGATACTTTGTAGGTTTTGTGAGAAACAAAATGCTATTTGGTATCGCTTTAAGAGGGGGTATCGATAATTCAGAAAATATCGATACTTGACAAAAAGGTATCGGTACTTAGTAGGGTTTGTGAAACAAAATTCCATTTTGGCATCATTTTTAAGAGAGGGTATCGATAATTCAGAATATATCGATACTTGGCCAAAAATGTATCGATATTTTTTGGCTTGGAGCAATTTTGACTTGTTTGAAAATTATTTGATTTGTTAAAAGTCTTTTTACAAAGTGAAAATCATTTTGACTTGATTTTAAAGTTTTTTCAAAAACTTTCTAAGAGTTCAAAATAGATATTCAAAATTTTATCTCTTAGACTTCAATTTTAAACAATTCATTTGTTAATTTTGTTCAATTTTAACTTTTATTCAAAAATAATTCAATTTAATATATCAAAACATTTTATCAAATAAGCTTGATTTAACAATCTCCCCTTTTGACATAACAAAACATTTGGTAAATTTTTTTGAATAATTTGCTCCCTTAATAAAATTCATTCGAACATAAGGCTAAAATAAAATTTAACATACAATTTGGAATTCATTTTACTTTAAGGAAAATTGGTTACAAAATTTGCATATTTGCATATAGTTAGCATAAACAAATAATCAATCAATTAACATTTTCTTCTCCCTTTTTGTTATATCAAATTACAAATAAATCTTAAGGAGAAAAGAGGTTAATTCATCATAATAGATATATAAAAGTAAATGGGCAAGGAACTAAAACAATAATGTATCCCAAAATGTATAAGTAATAAAGTGCAAGAAAACATACACATAGGAATAAATAAAGAAATATAGGTGCAAATGTTATGAGTATGAAATGAATGACTTAAATCTACTCTAATAATCACTAGGAGAAAAAGGAGTAGTCGAAGGGAAGCAGGCTAGGAGAGACGCCATATATATCTCCAATATCGATAGTTAAGAGTTAACATCATCTTTCAATCCCCGGATATCATTGCTCAAGGAGTGTATAACTGATCAATCGTAATTTGGTGTAACAGATTCAACTAGTTTTCACATTTAAGGAGCTTGAATACAAACATTTTTGTTATGCTTCAATTCAGTTTCTTTAGTTTTTTTTAGATTCAATAAAATGTGCACATTGAGTCTTTTATACACCTTAAGGGCCGAATGAGGCCTAAGCGAGAGCTAATGTACTTTATGAGTGTGCAGGAGACCATTAGAGGGCATTTAGGGTTAATACCGGATGCTATATCGTAACATGGGGGATCCAATGTTGCAACATAGAGAGTAGAATAGAGAAAGTGAGAAACTACCTTCAATGTCGTGACATAGGCCGAAGGTGTCACGACTTACCCCTGAAGATAGTTACAGAGGAACATGCTAGTTGCTACATCGCGACAGAGGTCCTGATGTGTCGTAACATCGACTCTATGATGAGAATAAAATACGAAGCATGGGCGTTTTGGTTTGCACAATTGAACTTTAAGCTTGGAAGCGTCAACTAACCTATGGTTAAGGACAACGACCACTTGGAGGCTATAAATAGGCCCTTTTAGCACATGTTAAATTTAGACCTATAAATAGGCTATAAATAGACCACTTGAAGTGTTAAATTTAGTCTTGTTTTCTTTCCTTTTTTAGGTTTTCCTATTTTTATTTATTTGCTTTCTTCAAGAGATTTGATTATAAAGGAGATCAACTTATGTGGGTTCGTGCTTATTATCAATATAAATCAAACTTTTCTTAAACTCTCTATTTCAATCCATTCCCTATGATTAATTCTTCCATTTATTCCATATTGTTTATAAAAGCCATGAGGAACTAATCCTTCTATGGGGGATTAACGAGTGGAATCATGATATCTTAATTGTATTGTAGGGCTACTCAACAGATCAATTTTTTGGAAAAGGAATAAAGTCAAACAAACCTTAGGCCTGACAACCCCGGAAAGTCATCAAGGTGGGAATTAACCCAAAATTGGTATTGCCAATCCGTGAACACCTTGACCCCAAACCAGTCTGGACTGTGAGGTCGAAAGATAAGTAGTTCTTGCTGACTTGTTATGTTAGTGGAAGATCGGAAGATCTTGCTAGGGTAGCGACTAGTTAATTGACGAAAAACTCGAGACCATAATTGATTAAGATTGCTGAAGCAAGCTAATCAACCATCTTCAGATTTGATTCACTTTATTTCTCTCTATCTCTTGCAATTTTACTCTTTTATGTTATTTTATTTCCTTAGTTTAAAAAACCGTAAATTATCTCTTATTTTACTTTCGTACAATAACTGACTTAAAATATTAATTAGATATTTAATTATTTAGGCAACGTCACTAGATTGATTTTAATTATCACATTCCAAAAGATTAATTAGGAGAATTTTCAACTATAGATACGATTTTATTTTGTTTTAATATTACTAATCTTTCTTTCGGAGTTTGGTGTATGACTTGTAGTAGAGACACGCCTATTGTAGCAGCCATAGATCTAGAAAGAATAATCCGAAGGAATCACCGACAACAACAGTAGCAAATGCAAGATCCACCACCAGCACCAGCAATTAATGTACCACGTGACAATCCACTGTTCCGCAACGCTGACGATAACGCCCTAGGAGACCCATCAACACCACAGTTATATACAAATGTGCATATAGCTTGGAATGGGAGAACTTTACGGGACTATGCCCTACCAAGTTTAGATATGGTTCAGGAAAGTATAGTAAGGCCGACGATTACAACTAATAATTTTGAAATCAAATTGGCAATGATACAAATGATTCAAAATAATCTGCAGTTTAGGGGCATTATGATAGAGGATCCTAATCAACATTTTAAACGGTTTCTTCAACTCTGTGATCCTTTTAAGTATAATGAGGTCACTTATGACGCTATTCATCTTCGATTGTTCCCCTTTTCTCTAATTGATAACAACTTTTCTTGGTTAAACTCGCAGGCTTTAGGATCCATCATGACTTGGGACAAACTTGTTGGAAAATTCTTATAGAAGTTTTTCCCGATTAGTAAAGCAGTCCAATTAAGAAGAGAGATGGTTGTCTTTAAATAGGTAGAAGGAGAAAGCTTCAATAAGGTGTGGGAATGCTTCAAAACGTTGATTCAAAAATGCCCGCACAACGGATTTCCTGAGTGGATGAGATTGCAAATATTTTATAATGGTTAGATGCAAATTCAAGATCGGGATTAGACGGAGCAGTAAGAGGAGCCCTTATGAATAGGATGTACGAGGATGTGTATGAAATTATTGAAAATATGGAATTAAACTCCTGTCAATAGCCAACTGAACGATTCACATATGGCCAGAAACCTGCTATGGTCAAAGCTATTCAAGAGGATGATAAATATCAGCAACTAGTGGATAGACTCAACCGTATTGAATCTGCTTCTACACCATTTATGCATGGAAGAGACAAAACATTCTTCTATTATATCAATAATCCTACTAAGGATATGAATTACAATGGGAATAGGGGTGGAAATCCTTATTCAAACACATACAATCCTGGCTAGAGAGATCACTCGAACTTGAGATGGAGAGGAAACCAAGGAGGAGGTAACAATTCAAGTCAAGTTTAACATACTAATTACCAACCTCCTTACTTGCAAAAACCTTATGATAGAGCCAACCCAAGTGGCCATATAGCATGTGGTCAACGTCTTGATAAAATTGAGGGAGAGATGCAGTCAATGAGACAAGTAGGTGCAGTCTGAGTGCACCAACTCAACAAGAATATTGACTAAGCTCGAGGATCAAATGAGCCAATTGATGAGCATTATAGGCGATATCAAAAGATAAATTGGCTCAGGCATTCCCAATAACATGGAAGATAATCCACGGAGGGAAGGTAAAGAGCATGTGAAACCTATAGCACTCCAGTCAAGCAAGGTACTTAGTAGCCCAGAAATACATATCCTAGAGGTAACTAGGGATAATATTGATAAACTTCAAGAAAATTCCCTAGAAGTGGAAGACGAACCTGAACTAGATGAGGAGAATGCACTAGCGGTTGAGACGGGAAACGATATACCTAAATATGCCAAAGTTCCATTTTCATCAAGATTTGAAGAAAGACAAAAGCGGAATGAGGATGAATTTGTAAGTTTTTTTAATTTGTTTAAACATTTAAATGTTAACCTACCCTTGATCGAGTTAATTGAGAATGTTCCCAAATACGCCAAGTTTTTAAAGGAGATGATGGCAAAACATAAGAAAATCAAGGTAGGAGAACAAGTTAATTTAAGTTCTTCCTGTAGTGTAATTATTTCCAAACAAGTACTGCGAAAAGTGAAAGTCCCGACCAGTTTTACCATTTCCATAGAAATAGGGAGTATTCACTTTAATAGAGCCCTATGCGATTTAAGTGCTAGTATTAATTTAGTGCCCTTATCAATTTTTGAAAAACTCAGGTTAGGGAATCTTAAAGAAACTCAAATAACATTACAATTAGCTAACAGGTCTTCAGTACACCTGAAGGGGGTACTAGAAGATGTGTTAGTCAAGGTGTGAAGCTTTATTATTCCTACGGATTTTGTAGTACTTGACTTTGAAGAAGATCGCTAGATACCAATCTTACTAGGAAGACCATTCCTGGCCACTTCTAGATCCACCATTGATTTAGAGAAAAATGAGTTGACAATGAGAATTAATGGTGAGACTGAAACCTTCAAATGTGGCTATCAGCCGAACAAGGAAAGTAATAGGAAAGTAGGCAAGCATTACAAAAACTTATCTATTTCTGACAAGTAATAGGAAAGTAGGGGAGCATTACAAAAACTTATCTATTTCTGCGTTCCCAAATCAAGGTAAATGTTTCCTTTTATGAATACAAAAAGAATAAACATGTTCAAGGAACGAGACAAATGAGCAAGGGTGGAATGGCACAATAAACGGTGGACCAATATTAATAAAATAAAATAAATCATCCATGAATGAATTGACAATATTGTTGGATAAATCTGGCAGTATAACTTAAAATTTGTGAATTGCTACATGATATTTGTAAATTACTGTACACTTAACTAACCACATATTTTAGATTTTAACTTTTATTTCATATAGGTTTATCCTTGATCGAAAGATCCTTAAGATGGAGTTTTGGGTCGAAACAAAGCCGTCTTCGCAACATCATAACAACAAGTCACGACATAGCAGACAATCCCTAAGAATCTCCAAACTGGCAGATGTGTTGCGACACAGAACCCCTGTGTCGCGACATCAGTATCCTGCTGGGGATGTTGCGACACAGAACCCCTATAATGCTCTACAGGGTTCACCAGACCCATTACGCATCCCGACGACTTAAACACTAATTTTACCTAATTTTTAAACCTTTAAAACCCTATTTTACAACTTAAACTCTTACTTACACCTAATTAAAACACTCTTTAAACCTTTACCCCCTCAAACTCTCTCAAATCTATCAACATCCTTTAAATAATAAACCCCTAATTTCCCAAATTTCCTTTCACAAGCTTGGTGCAACAAGGAACGGGAACATCACAGGCAAGTAAGGAATTCAAATGAACTCCGACTATACATTCAAGGTTAAGGGTTCCTAAACTCAAAACTTTTTACTGTTCCATTTAATTATTTATTTAGCTGGTTTTTAGGATTGAAACATTATGCCTCCTAGAAAAGTTAGGAAAATAATGGAAGCAGAGCCATCGATAGTTCAAAGTCCCTTTACTTTTCCAAATCAGAATGTTGAAAAGAATTTTAATGAACTTCAAGGAAAAAAAATTATTCAAGAGAGGAGATTTGATCCATTGATGATTTTATGTAAAGAAATATGGCCTTTGATCAGATATCATCGATGAGAGAATTTTTAGACAATCCTGAAGGATAATGCCGTGGTCCCTATTGTTTAAGAATTCTACGCATCTTTACGAAACCACGAGTCTAGAAATATCAAAGGACATATATGAGATACGGTACTTGTACGATGGAAAGAGGTGAGAGTAACCCCTCGAATAATTTGTGAATTTTATAATGCTCCATATTATGAAAATGATTTCATCGATGAAACTGACTTAGAATATTTTAGAGTCATAGATATGGATAGTATTATGAACTTTTTAATTGAAGGAAGGGGTGAATGAAAGTATCACGCAGGTACTAAAATCTGAGTATCTTTTCATCAAGCCATTATGTTTCCTGATGCTAAGATGTAGATACAGTTCATTTGCACACGAATTGTACCTTCTTTAAATGTTTTTAACATTAATACCTTTAGAGCAGTTTTACTCTATGCTATTTTGCAGAAAAATCAGGTGTGTGTTGGCAAATGGGTCCAGCAAAACATGGGAAGATGCATTAGTAGCCAGAAGGTGGGAGTGTTTTTTCCCCATCTAGTAACAAATTTACGCAAAAAGGTAGGTGTACCTATGACATTAACTAAGCAGTCATTTAAACCATCAAAGCATTATCATAGACACCTTGTTCCAGCAATACATCGAGTTACGGGCCAAACAGATCAAAGATGGGAACAAGCGATAGCAAGAAATGATAGCTACACCCACCTTGTCACAAAGTTTGGCACAATCTCAACAAGACGTTGGTGAGAAAAATTAGCCAAAGTTAGATTAGATGATTTAGTGGATGCAAGAATCGGGACCAATCTTTTAAGAGTTTGCTAGGCAAAATAACATACGAGTCCCATATTATACACCTGATATGTTTGGTCCAACGAATATGGAACAAGACGAAGAAGCATAGGAAAGCAAAGAAGAAGGAAAGGATGAGGAGATGGAGATGAGAAGGATGATTGAACAGTTTTTTTTTAAAGATTTGTATTAATTTTTGGATGATTATAATTTAGACTTTGTAGGAGTAGGATTAATAAGTAGATTTTCTTTTAGTTTTGTCGCATTTTGTTTAATATTTTTATGTAGGAACCCGACACGAAGGAAACATAAATAAATTCGAACTTTCAACAATCAAAGGAGGAAGCACCCACCAATAGGAGTTTAAGTAATCACGATCAATCGGGTAAGTTCTTTCCTTATCTTTTAATGGGCTACACATTGCGGACAATGTGTCAACTAGAGTGTGGGGGGGTAACATAGAAAATTTTCTTCAAATTTTTGCATTTTCTTTCATTTTTCTTGTCTTTTGGTGTGCTTGAGTTTGTAGAAATACAAGTGATTGGTTAGGAGCATGTACATAGGTTGCTTGTGTTTATGAATAAGTTTGGCATGATATAGGTGATTTTAAATTTTTTATTATTAGATTACTAAATTTCAATATGTTGCACTGTAAATAGGTATTAGGGTGTCAAAACCATTTTTTTTATTTGAAAAATGGGAATCGATTTTGAAAATGGAGTCGCCACCAATCTTTTATTGAGGTGATCGGATCACCTTAAAAATTATTTTGGGTCTACGAATTTTGAGAAAACAAGTTCGGGAGTCAATTACGCACGAGGAAGGGTTAGCACCCTCATAACGCCCAAAATTGATACCGAATTGATTGTAATGTCTTAGTGTTGAAACTTAAAAAGATTTTTAAATATGATCCCATGAAATGAAAGCTTAAATAATTGAATTGGCTAAATAGACGAACCCTTTTCAAAGAAATAAACCGCCACACTCAGTGAGTTAGAGTGCAACAGTTCAATCTTCGAAGTTAGATTCGTCTTTTTAAAAAAAAAAATTTTAAAAAAACATATGTTTTAAGAAGGATATTTGATTGTTTAGGTCAATCGAGAAATCAGAATCCAGTAAGTTAGGGTTCAATTTCTTGAAATTCCTAAACATCAAATATTGACTTTTATTTTAAAATCGAGATAACAAAATGTCATATCCAGTAAGTTAGGATCCAACATTTTGAAATCTTAAGAGCTTTATTTTAACAATTTGTATGTTTTTAATAAGATGAACACTTGATTATCTAAATTCATCGAGAAGAATTGAAGCCCAGTAAGTTAGGGCACAATTCTCTTGAGAAATTATGATCACCAAACTTTTTAGGAATTATGAAATAAAACGATTATAGTGCCCTAATAAAATACAACTAAATAAAACATGATTGAATAACAATGCATATAAGGTAAAAGATAAATAACAATCTAAACTTAAGCTTGAAGCAATCATGCAAGTAATAGGCAAATACAAACATTGACTTTAATCACATTATACAAACATCCATATTAATAATTAAACAACCCATAAATTAATAATAAAATTTTTAAAAAAATCGAGACAATGAGAAAAAACAGTAATAACAATAAATAGTATGAATATTTAATACAATTTGGTAATAGAATTAAAAACAAATAAAAGGTTTGAACAAAATTTAATGAAAGATTTAAAAATAATTAAAAATTTAAAAATGAAATAAAATAAAAGTGAATAACTTAAAATTAATATCTATATTTTGATTTATATAAATAAAATCTAGTAAAAATAATAGTATATATATAGTAATAATATATAAAAGTTAAATAAATACAATAAAATAACAAATTTAAAAGGAATAAGGTTTCTATGTATAAAAAATATCATTTGAAATTAATAATATATTATTATATATATACACGTACGTACACTAAAAAGAATCATACTATATATACATATATATAAAAATATGAAGTATTATTATTAAAATTTTTTGAAGTTAATTATATATATATATATATACATGAACAAAAACAAACAAAGTATGTATAAATTATGTTAAGATAATATCTAAAGACATATATAAAAATATTTTATAAAATTAAGTAATGAGCATATAAAATAATATTATATAACAAAAGAATTTATAGAAAAATTAGGTTAACTAATATATATATATAAATATTAGATATAATAACAACAAATGAAATTAATGATAAAAAACCAATTAATTTAATGAAAGTGAATCTATTTTGAATTGAAACAAAATTCTAAAGGTTAATTTGAAATAAATGATCAAACGTCCGCATTGAAAATCACTAAAAATCATAGGGACTGTTATAGCAATTTAATGCAAAAATTTAGAATAATCAAAATATAACAAAGAAAACGGCACCGTTTAAGTTTGGATCTAAGTGAAAACAAAGTCAAATATGTGGTACAAATTTTAAAGGATAAAGGAAATCAGATTGAAACTATTTGAAACAAAGGAGGACCTATTGAATAAATAGACCCATCGATCTATAATGCATGGATCCTACCCGGATCTGGTCACCGTTCGGATCGGGTCTTCAAAATGATGTCGTTTCAGAGCCACTGCATTGACTCCAAATGACAGCGTTTTATTCCCCTGCTTTTAAAGACCTAAACCTAAAAAAATTTTCAATTTTTCTAAAAACCTAAAGAGCAACAGATTCACTTTGCGCCGCTCTGACGATTCGTCACCTTCGAAGACCTCTGATCTTTGCTTCAACTCCGATGACTGCAGAGAGAGCAAAAATTCGGCCTCCAGGTACGCTCATCCCTTTTAATCTCTCTTTTTTCTTATCATTTGTTGAACAATCATACTCGAAACGTAGAAAAAGATTAAAAGCAAAATAAAAACGAACGCAAAAGTTTGAATCACCTTGTGTATTTTTGAATTTCTCTCTGATTTTCGATTTCCAATTTCTGTAGAAAAATACAACACTCAAATGGCTTTTATTTATAGCCGGATTCGCAAAATAAAAATAAAAAAAAACTAATCCATTCCTCTTTTCCCCTTTTCTGTCATTTCCTTTTGGTACTGTTTTGTGTGTATTTTACAGGTACAGCCAGCCTGGAACAATCTGATGGAGGCGCACCCGTGTGGAGAAGATGCACGCGCCTGGTGGTGATGCACGCGGAAGTCTGTGGGCTCATCTACTGCAAGTGTACAGGAGTTCATTGCTACACAGAAAAATCGAGAAACCTCTACGGTTTCTGAATTTGGATCGTTCGGGCCATTATAATCGGGTTATTTTTTGGGTAAATAATTTGGGCTATGTATTTGGGTATGGTGGGTTGGGTTAGATTTTGGGTCTATAAATAGACTGTTATTGGACCTTTCATTTTTTATTTGGTTTTATTTTTATTTATTTATTTGTTTTTTCTTTTTGAAATGTATGTAGGCCGGGCTAAAATGGCTTGCTACAGCTGCCCCTCTTTGCTCATTGTCGTGTAATGGGAATGAAGCAAAGACTCTAAAAGGCCAATTTTTCCGGGTCTTGTTGAACCTTACGTTACTCCTCTTTAGGTAGTCTCGTCCCATCCAATTGTATCTTCAGCGGTATAGGAATTGGTATCTCGATCTACTCTACCACAACATCGGGGAAATAGGATTTGCCATCTTCAGTTTGCCCCACTGCAACTTTAGGGGGATAAAACTTGCTTCCTTGATCTGCTCCGCTGCAACCTTAGGGAGATAAGACCTGATGCGATCTACTCTACTGCCACTTCAGAGAGATAAGATCTTTTATTTTAATCCACTCCACTGCAACTTCAGGGAGATAGGATTACTGGTTTCAATCTGCTCTACTACTGCTTAGGGAGATAAGATCTGCCATCTTCAATCTGCTCCACTACTGCTTAAGGAGATAAGATCTCTAATTCTTCAGTCTGCTCCGCTGCAACTTCAGGGAGATAAGACCTGATGCGATCTACTCTACTGCAACTTCAGAGGGATAAGATCTTTTATTTTAATCCGCTCCACTGTAACTTCAGGGAGATAGGATTACTGGCTACAATCTGCTCCACTACTGCTTAGGGAGATTAGATCTGCCATCTTCGATCTGCTCCGCTACTGCTTAGGGAGATAAGATCTATAATTCTTCGGTCTGCTCTACTGTAACTTCAGGGAGATAAGACCTGATGTGATCTACTCTACTACAACTCTAGAGAGTTAAGATCTTTTATTTAATACGCTCCACTACAACTTCAGGGAGATAGGATTACTGGCTACAATCTGTTCCACTACTGCTTAGGGAGATAAGATCTGCCATCTTCGATCTGCTCTACTGCAACTTCAGTGAGATAAGACATGATGCGATCTACTCTACTACAACTCCAGAGAGATAATATCTTTTATTTTAATCCGCTCCACTGCAACTTCAGGGAGATAGGATTACTGGCTACAATTTGCTCCACTACTACTTAGGGAGATAAGATCTGCCATCTTTGATCTGCTCCGCTACTGCTTAGGGAGATAAGATCTGTAATTCTTCGATCAGCTCCGCTGCAACTTCAGGGAGATAAGACCTGATGCGATCTACTCTACTGTAACTTCAGAGAGATAAGATCTTTTATTTTAATCCGCTCCACTGCAACTTCAGGGAGATAAGACATGATGTGATCTACTCTACTGTAACTCTAGAGAGATAAGATCTTTTATTTTAATCCACTCCACTACAACTTCAGGGAGATAGGATTTGTAACTCGTAACTTTAATCTGTTTAACTGTGATGTCGGAGAAATAAGATTCGCTGTTGTAGCTTCAATCTGTTCCACTACACCGCTAGGGAAGTAAGATTTGCTATTCTCAGTCTACCCCACTGCAACTTCAGGGGGATAAGGCTTGCTTTCTCAGTCTGCTCCGCTGCAACCTCAGGGAGATAAGACTTGATGCGATCCACTCTACTGCAACTTCAGAGAGATAAGATCTATTATTTGAATCCGCTCCACTGAAAATTCAAGGAGATAGGATTATTGGCTTCGATCTGCTTCATTGCCAATACAGGAAGGCAAGATCTGGTGCTTTCAACCTGCTCCGCTGCAACCCAGGGAGGCAAGGCTGGTGTCTTCGATCTGATTCGCTGCCAGTGCAGGAAGGCAAGATCTGCTATCTTCAACCTGCTCTGCTGTAACCTAGGGAGGCAAGGCTAGTGTCTTCGATCTGCTTCGCTGTCGATGTAGGAAGGCAAGATCTGCTATTTTTAACCTGCTCCGCTGCAACCCAGGGAGGCAAGTCTAGTGTCTTTGATCTGTTTCATAGTCAGTACAGGAAGGCAAGATCTGCTATCTTCAACCTGCTCCACTGCAACCCAGGGAGGCAATGCTAGTGTCTTCGATCTACTCCACTACTGCTTAGGGAGATAAGATCTGTAATTTTTCAACCTACTACACTGCTTCTCCGGGAGATAAGTTTTGTAATTTCGTTAATCTGTTCTCCGAGGAACATGCTTGTATAATTAACCTAATTATGCCTAAGACTGGATGACATGATCAAAATGCATCAAATGCTCCTAATCTAGACATGTGTGAATGATTTTTGTATGAATGTAAGATGCTACTTTTTGAGAATGAACCCTTTTTGTCTCTTAGATTATCATTACTCAAAGTTTATTAAAGTTTTGTCATTTTTCGTGCTTCAACACCTTCCTCCTTGGCTGGCATCTTCAATGAAGCACTTAATTAAATTGCCCCCATTGTAAACCTCAAAGTTCAATGCACTAGGATGCAAGAAATCATACCTTCATTCTAAAGCTGTAACTCAAAAGTGAAGAAATCTGGCCTTTTCTCAATCCCTTCCTATCGCAATTTAAGTATACCAGCTGTGTAATTCTTTGGTCTTTTATACCATTCTCAAGGTGTCATACTAAATATGCATGAAGAATCCTATTCCAAGGAGACTTCTTCTTACTGCCTCATGATTATTGCTTATTTATCTTGTTATTTTGTTCAATCAATGTATTTGTCAACAAAATCCAAAAGGATGGTCTTAATTCAGACTTTTCCTTTTCAGGTTTCTGACCTTTAAACTTGGTGTGTTCTAAACAATAGTCCTGCTTCAGGTTACTGTGTTATTTAGAAACTTTTTAGAGTAATATACAAAACTTCCTTTGTGAAAGTTTTATTAGTCCATTAATCATTATTCCAATGCAACATGCTTGCAAAAGGATCATAACAATGGATAAGAATAAAGTCGATTTTGAACCTCGCTCAAGAAAAATAAAATAGCAAAAATAGTAAAAGGGAATAACAAAGAAATTGATTGAGAATATGTATCTTGGAAAAAGAAAACAGTATTCCAAGAATAACAAATTCATTATAAATAGTATGAGAACTAGGTGCCCCAGTTATTGCAGCCTGAATTTCTCTGTACAAACTTCCTGAAGACCATTCTGAGTTTGACATGTGTTTAGAAGATCAACAGTACTCTGTCAATGCTCTAAGATGTTGCATACCCTTTCCTGTTGATTCAGGTATAGCAAGATCGTCATATGCCCCAATCTGATCAAAATTTGAATTGCTCTGATCACCTCATGCCCCATTCAATATTTGAGCCGCCCTTTTTGGGTTTTCAGCTCAAATCCCCTTTTTTCTTAAGGGTCCCTTTGCGGGTTTTCACCTTGGCCTCTCTATTTTCTTTAGGAATCAAAGCACCCTTTGCGGGTTTTCACTTTGGTTCCCTTTCCTTCAAGTGAAGTATTTCTTGACTGAGTCTGCATTTACAGGATTCGGCAAATTTTTACCATCCATCTCACTTAGAATTAAAGCTCCATCGGAAAAGGCGTTCTTTACAACATAAGGACCCTCCCAATTTGGCAACCATTTTCCTCTAAAGTCTTTTTGTATAGGAAGAATTTTCTTCAACACCAGATCTCCTTCGTGGAATTCTCTGGGACGAACCTTTTTGTTATAGGCTCGCATCATTCGTTTTTGATACATATGACCATGCTGAATGGTTTTTAACCTTTCCCTTCTATTAAGTTCAACTGGTCGTATCCAGACTGAACCTATTCTGCTTCATCCAATTTTAATTCAGCTAATACCCAGAGGGAAGGAATTTCCACTTCAATGGGTAGAACAGCTTCCATCCCATAAACTAGAGAAAAAGATGTTGCCCCAGTAGAGGTTCTAACAGATGTTCGGTAGGCCAGGAGAGCAAATGGTAACTTCTCATGCTAATCATTGTAAGTTTCAGTCATTTTCCCCAGAATTCTCTTAATATTTTTATTGGCCACCTCTATTGCACCATTCATTTTTGGACGATATGGCGACGAATTATGATGTTTGATCTTAAATTGACCACAAACCTCCGTTATTGTGCTATTAGTCAAGTTCAACGCATTATCAGATATGATCCTTTCAGGCATTTCATATCGAAAAATGATCTCTTTTTTCAAGAATTTGCAAACCGTCGACTTCGTGACATTTGCATAAGAAATAGCTTCCACCCACTTGGTAAAGTAATTAATGACCATGAAGATGAAACGATGCCCATTTGAAGCCTTCGGCGATATTGGCCCAATAACATCCATGCCCCACATGGAGAATAACCACAGAGCAATCATAACGTGCAAAGGTGAGGGAGGTACATGTATCTTGTCTCCATAAATTTGACATTTATGACATTTCTGGGCATATTTGATGTAATCTCCTTCCATGGTAGACCAATAGTATCCAAATATCATGATCTGTCTGGTCATTGTGAAACCATTTGCATGAGTTCCGCAGATGCCCTCATGGACTTCTTCAAGGATCTTTCTAGCCTCCACTGCATCAACACACCTTAACAGCACTTGATCCTTCCCTCTTTTGTATAGTATTTCCCCATCTAAGACATATTCAATGGCTATTCTTCACAATGTTCTCTTGTCATTCTCTATCACTTGATCAGGGTACTCCCGATTCTTCACATATTGTAGGATATTCTGATACCAAGGATGATTGAAGGATAAAGGAAATCATATTGAAACTATTTGAAACAAAGGGAGACCTATTGAATAAATAGACCCATCGATCTATAATGCGCGGATCCTACCCGGATCGGGTCACCGTTCGGATTGGGTCTTCAAAACGATGCCATTTCAGAGCCACTGCATTGACTCCAAACGACGGCGTTTTATTCCCTTGCTTTTAAAGACCTAAACCTAAAAAGCTTTTCATTTTTTTCTAAAAACCTAAAGAGCAACAGATTCACTTTGCGCTGCTCTGACGATTCGTCACCTTCGAAGACCTCCGATCTTTGCTTTAATCCGATAACTGTAGAGAGAGCAAAAATCTGGCCTCCAGGTACGCTCATCCCCTTTAATCTATCTTTTTTCTTATCATTTGTTGAACAATCATACTCGAAACGCAGAAAAAGATTAGAAGCAAAATAAAAAACGAAGGCAAAAGTTTGAATCACCTTGTGTATTTTTGAATTTCTCTCTAATTTTCGATTTCCAATTTCTGTAAAAAAATACAACACTCGAATGGCTTTTATTTATAGCCGGAATTGCAAAATAAAAATAATTAATAAAAAAACTAATCCGTTCCTCTCGTCCCCTTTTCTGTTATTTCCTTTTGGTACTATTTTGTGTGCATTTTGTAGGTATAGCCAGCCTGGAACAATCTGATGGAGGCGCATCCGTGTGGAGAAGATGCACGCGCCTGGTGGTGATGCACGCGCGAAGTCTATGCTAGGCTCATCTACGGTGCAGAAGCAGGAGTTCACTGCTACACCAGAAAAATCGAGAAACCCCTAGGGTTTCTGAATTTGGGCCATTCGGGCCATTATAATCAGGTTATTTTTTGGGTAAATAATTTGGGCTATGCATTTGGGTATGGTGGTTGGGTTAGAATTTGGGTCTGTAAATGGACTGTTATTGGACCTTTAATTTTTTATTTGGTTTTATTTTTTATTTTTATTTATTTATTTGTTTTTTTTCTTTTTGAAATGTATGTGAGCCGGGCTAAAATGGCATGCTACGTAAGGTATCATTTGTAACAAGTGATATAGAAAATACAAGGAAATGAGCATGCTAGTATGAATGATAAATGGTTGAATTTGTGTTTTTTGGTTGATTAAATTTATGCATGTGGAGATATTTAGGGATGACCTAAGGCATTGTTTGGAACACATCCAGAGCCAAAAAGCTATCATTTTTATACTTCACATTTAGTACCAAATTTGAGACTTTGACACTTCTTAATCAACCGCAGTACAAACCCCAAGCCTGAAAATGTTAATTTGTATATGCCTTTTTCTTTGGTCCTATACCGCACGATTATAGATGTCTGGCCATACGTATTGAGGGTTAAGTAGATACATCATGGTGGAGTTTGTAAAACTACAGTGAACTAGTAAAGATTGGTGTGATATATTAACTATAAGTTAGCCTAATGTGCGAAACAAAAAGAAAAAAAGGAGAATTGGTACGAGTAGAAAATATCTTAAACTAGTAAAACAATATTCATGAGTGATATGTATTGAAAAAGAGAAAAGTCACAAAGTCACAAAAGAAAAAAAATCGTTCATTAGTGCACAAAAACTCATAAAGTTAACCATAGTTACTATGTCATGCTATGACTTCCTTTGTATGGAGAGACAAGGAAGGTGAGAGAAAAAGAAATAAGGTGGTGAGCGGGAAAGGGCCACTAAAGGGGAAGAATAGGGATCAATACAATGTGCCAAACTATTTTTGTGTTTGTAACCCTTTGATGCTTATTGTTTTTTAATTCCATACTTGTCCTAAGCCTTAGAATGTTACAAGTCGAAAAGCCCTATGTGACCTAAATATCCTTATATATGAATGAAAATCATACTAAACATTCACATAGGCGACTATTTGTATCATGCTCGGATAATCAAAGTACTTGTATGATTTGTTAATAGACTTTTATAGGTGAAAACCTTAATCCCTGTATATTTTGTAACATACTAAACTTAGATGTTTGTGAACAAAAGTGATAAGTCAACTACTCATCATGTTGAAATTGTTAGTAAACGTAAAATGCCTAAGTTATATGCTCCGAAATCAATACTTGTACCATAATTTCTCAAGGGTCGTCATTTCATTTTTTCATATTGTTTTATGTTGCTTGAGGACAAACAATGACTTAAGTGTGGGGGAGTTTGATCTGCCGTAATTTGGTGTAGCAGCTTAAACTAGTTTTCGCATTTAAGGTGCTTGAATACAAGCATTTTCGTTATGTTTTAATTTAGTTTCTTTATATTTGTTTACATTTAATAAAATGTGCACATCGAATCTTTTATTAACCTTAAGGGCTAAATGAGGCCTAAGGGAGAGCTAGCGTACTTTGTGAGTGTGCAATAGACAATTAGAGGGCATTTAGGGTCAATACTGGACGCTATGTCACAACATGGGGGATCCAATGTCACAACATAGAGAGCAGAATAAAGAAAGTGAGAAATTGCCTTCAATGTCGCGACGCAGGCTGAGGGTGTCATGACATACCCCTGAAGATGGCTACAGAGGAACATGTTGGTTGCTACGTGGAACGATGGAAATGTGCAAGTGTACATAATCACAACAAGTAATAAAGTGACAAGTAAATGTCGAGTTATCATACCCACAGGGACTGTGTAAGAAAATATTTATGAAATGCAATTAAAAACACTTTGGTGAAGGAAAATCGTTTGTTTTGAAAAAGGGTTTAATAAAACTAGATTTTAACTAAGTAATTAACTAAGAAAATTAAAAAGGTAAAAAGTCCAATGCACGATTTCTAAAAAAACAAGTTTAATCAATATGACATAATTGTGTTAGATCAATTACATTTCTTAACTTAATATTACTAAAACAATGTTCATGTTGTTACGAATAAATTCATGGCAACTTGGTAATTTTTAACTATAGCACATATAGACTTACAAAATTAACTAATCTCTTGAACATTTTACTATGTCAATTCAAACAATTAATAAATTTTAATAAGCAAGTAAAAGATTAAGTGAGGTAACAATACATCTCTATATTGAAATAATTTAATCATAAAATCTTGCAAGTTTTGTAAGCCTAATGTATTGTCTAATATCGTTACTAATTTAACCTTAAGTTACCTTAGAAGATTAAACATTTACCAATTAAATATTGTGTCCATTAATTACAATTTCAATCCGCTTAATAATTAATTAGGTTTTACCTTACAATTTAAATGCAAGCATAACATAAACATGATTTTATTTAATTAAACAAATCAACAAGGCCTATAACAACACAAACATAATTTTAATAAATAAAGCAATAGAACGCAATCAATCTAACAAAAATTAAATTTAATCCATTTTAATTAAACTTAGAATAACAACATAACAAATATTCATAGACATGTTCATAACAACAACAATAAAAGTTAAAGGATAGGAAACTAGAATCAAATCTGGTGTTTCTCCGAAGCCTGACTTGTTTGCTCTACTTCTTCTTCTCCAATCAATCTGTTGAATCGAGGCTTCTAAAAGAACTTGAATGTTGCTACCCAAGGTGGTTGAATGACTCTTTTCCAAGAGGGAAATCGACAAAGGGAAATAAAAGGGAAAATAGGAAACAAATGAGAGAAAGTGAGTGAAAGAGAGAGAGATGTGTGGAATGAGAGGTGTGTTGAAATGAATAGGTGAAGGGGGTATTTATAGTTGGGATTTGCTGCTAAAAATAGAAAAAAAAATTAGCAGCCATATACCCCCCTTGGCCGGCGACACATGTGACAGGTTTGAATGTTTCAAACTTGCTAAATTTAGCTTGGGGCAAATCTTTAAAAGCACAGAAAGTGGAGGGGTTTGAATTCGATTTCAAGGAGACTTCAAGGGCTAAATTTGAAGTCAATAAATCAACTATTTTGAGCTGATTGGGTTAGCATGTTGGAGGTTTTGGGCAGCGCGATTGTTTGGTTGGATCAGTCTCTTATATTAGCACAACTGTGCCTCTTTTTCATAATATAATTAAAAATAATTATTTAACCCAAAATAAATTGGATAAAAACTAAAATTAATTATATTATGTATTAATATTAATAATTTGGACCGTCTTTAGGCTAAAAATTATTTCACCTCGATGCTTCAAAAATCGCTTCCCAGTTTTGTTCTTCTAGCAATGTCTACTAAGCCAATTTTCACCATTTTTCTAAATTTGTCGAAAATAAATCAAAATTTATTATAAAATTAATTAAAATTTAATATTTTAATAATTTCAGTACAATTTAAATATTTTATAATTATATTATATTTGTCAATAAGAATTACTACGAAACTACATGAATTTGAGTTAAAAAAAGCATGAAAAAGTCTATATATTTTTGTGTTTCCACACCCTCAAACTTAATGCATTGCTCGTCCTGAGTAATGCACAAATTGAAAAGAATTTCTTGGAAACATCTTTGAAAAAAATCCTGCAGAAAATATTTTTCCCAAAATTATGAATTTAGTATACTTATGCTCAAGAACAAGAATTTTGAGATTTATGCTTCTTAAGTATACATATCATTCAAATTAATCCCAAATATTGTTAGCAAAAATAGACTAAATGATTTCTCAATAAAGACATGTTAAATCCCTACCAATTTGATTTTATTCCCTTATTTAAGATTAAGCTACAACCGTCAAGTTTAACTTATGCCTTCATATGTTGAACATAGCAATTTCTCTCCACTAATGTAGGTAGCATAGAAAACTTGAATCATTAGGTCTTTTAAATAGGTTGTAACGTGGCTGGGCTAGGGGTAGGTAAAAGATAGATAAATTTAGGCTAAAAAACCATAGACTCAGCTTGTATCGGACCTTCGGAATAATTACCTTCAATACACCAAGTTATTTTGTTTTGAGACGCCCTTTTGTACATCTATTTCTTTCGAATACATATGCTATTTCTTCCCTTCTCTTTTTTTTGCATGTTTGATATTTCTTTAACTCCCCCAAGCTTATTTTCAAAGAATATTCTGAATAGTACTGAGTCTAGTGTTTGGGACAATTTAAAGATAACTATGAGAGAAGTGATGGCTGAATATTGCAAAGGTTCAAATAAAATTAGGCCATATGGTCTCAAAGTTGGGTTTCAACGGGTAAAAATTCATCAAGGCTAGATTGAAAGGCTCAAACGACCCAAACAAAAGTTGCTTAAATCATTTTCAACATTCCATGCTTCCTAGGATTTTGCCTCAAGAAATTACTAAGTCAATTCTAGAGACTTAAACTTTCATGCATGCCTAGCTTTCCTAAGGAACTAAAAATTTTAAGGTATGATTTGCATACTTTATTAAGAGTACATTTATGTCATAATTCAGCTAACATAACAATTATTGAAATAATAGAACTTTATTCGTACTGAAGTTTAGCATACTTAACAAAATTTCAAGTTTTTGAACAAAATATAACCTAACCATAATTAAAAGAAAATTTTATTCTGAGGGGAAATAATTTCAATTTTTCGGTCCCCCTACTTAAAATGAACAATGTCCTCATTTTTAGAAGTGAATAGATACTATGCATTAGGTAGGATTCTAGAAAAGAGGAGGTGAGTCAATTTGACTTCTTAAGTACCAAGCTTTCTCTAGATCTAATCCTAGACATGTATATATCTATTGCCACACTTTGTACTTTGCAACTTGTTCATTTTTATTTATGATTTCCACCTCTTGTTTTGTTATGTGAGAAATAAAAATCCTAATAGAACCTAATCCTAAAACATTAAATAACCTAGGAAAGAAAATAAAATAAAGTAAAGATCCCCTCTTTTTATTTATTTGTAGATCCTTCAGAATCTGACTCATCTTTTGCTCCACCGTCTTTGTTTTTGCACGAATCACTTCGCTCCCTCTTCGATATTAGACTCCATGGTTCAAATATAAAACCTAGAAACTCAGACACAAAAATAAATGGGTCATTTAATATTTTCGTAAGAGTGCTTCTCATTGAGTCATCCCATGTTTTTGAATATCTCCAGTAAGCTTGTTGCTGCCACTGCATATGTTGCATTATGTCCATCAACTTCGACAGCTCATCTCGAAGATTTGGGTGAGATGATTGAGTTCTGAATGTTGAGGTTGCCATGTCAAGTTTGGTTATTTGTTCTATAGGTTCTGCCTTATCAGGGATTTTAGCTGACTACATTGGTTCGATCTCTGTGGGATCTTCTTCTTCGGGATCCTCGCTCACTTCAACTTGTTGTTGTAGAATAGAATCTCTGGCTATTCAGTAGAGGTCTCAGCCTGTGGTTGTGCCTTGGCTATAACCTATCATTTTTACATTTGCAAGAATTTTAGCTTTTAAGCACAAAATTGTTATCGTAAAGGGAAAGTAAGTTGGGCCAAAACATCTAGCGGCACAATTTTGAATTTCTCTCAGCATGATTTTTCCCACATCAATTGTCTTTGCTGTTAAAGTCGAGTGTAACAAGACCATTCGCTCTAATGAAATTGTGGTTCCATGTGAAATAGACATAAGACTGAACCGAATGAAATAGAAGCATACCTTCGCTAGTGGTATCAAATATTCTCTGCGACAAGTGTGAGTTCCATGCTTTGACCAGTCCACTAAGAACCAGAATTGTAAGTTCCTCGAGAATTTATTGCAGATTTTCAGCCTCAATATTTTTCATCAAGGAAGAATATCCATCATCTTGAAAATCAAGTAATTTAAAGAATTCATTAATAGCGTTTGAGCTTATTAGTACCTTGATTCCTCAGACAGAAACTTCTATGAATTCTCTTGAGGTCAAATTCACATAAAATTTATGAACTAACTCTTCATCTACACTAGGTCTTTTCTCACAAAACAACTCCCAATTGAGAGCTTCTGTAATTTGTCAAATGCACGCCATGAAATCGATATAGTTACTTTCTTTCAGAGTAAGGCCTTTTTCAGGGAGAATTTGTTGATTTTTGAAGATGCTATCGTATCTTGCTTTGGCTTCTTCATGGTGGAATTTGTTTTGTGATTCTTCAACTTGAGAAGAAGTACAAGTTCTTTTACGAGGCATGCTTAACCTGAACATAAGATGGAAACAAATAATTTCTCAAAAAATTAATTAACTGAAAAATTTAACAATTCATGAAATTTGAAATGGTAAATAATTAAATTAAATTTTAAGATAAAAATAATTTCTTACCACCTTTGTGCAAAGAAAAGTAAGAACCTAAGAATAAAAATTAAATTAGGAGCAAAATAATTCGAATGAGGGTTCGTTGAAAGGTGATTGTGATAATAGTAGCGAAAATTTTTTAATGGTGGTATGGTGTAAGGGTAACAAGGGCCTTGATTTTTATGGCTAAGGTGCGCACGAAACAAGGGAGAAATGACAGCAGCGTGTGGGAGCAGCAGCGTATGAGAGCAGGACTGGTGCACAAGCAAGGCGCGATCAGGGCAGGTTTGAGTAAACAGCAAGGCTGGTGTGCAAACAGGTACGTGAGCAGTAGGCAGTAGCATCGTGCAAGGCAGGGGCTATGCACGCCAGAGCTTTGCAGGAGTTACTGGGCAGGTGCACCAACTGCGCACGATGGGCGTGTGCAGTTGCTGGTCGAATGAGAGTTTCTAGGTGGTGTTGTTGGCGGTGGTTAAGAGCTGTGGCACTAGGTGGGTTTGGATGATAAGGCCAATGGTGGAACGGGTGTATGGGGAAGTTAGATGAAAGGTGTGAATAATGGATGAAGGATATGTGTTTAAAGTGATAGAGGGCAGGAGTTCAATTAGGATTCTTAGAACAAATTAATAATAAAATATTCTAAGTCCTAATGTAATATAAAGTTAATAACAATTAATAAATAATATAATGTATATTAAAATATTATTTGCTATTACTTTATTTATTAAGATAAATTTTATTAAAATATGATAAAATTTAAGCTAATCCTAATTCTATACAAATCGATAATAATTAATATAATTATATATTAATTACTATCACCTTATCTATTAAAAATTAAATTAAAACCTTTATTTAGCTAATTTTTAATATTTACAAAAGAACAACCAAATTTTTTCAAATAAGTTAATTAAGTACCTAAACTTAAAGAAAATTCAAAATTGAGTTGCAATTAAAATTTGGATCAAAATTGATCATTTTATTTAAAAAACTAAAAATTTATTTTTCCATTTAGGGAATAATTTCTCGGAAGATTATGTTAAAATCAATTCCCAAAAAAGATTGGAGGAGTCACAAGCGGTGCTTAAGTTCCAATCTCCTAGACAGAATTTATTTTAACATACTAATCCCGAAAATAAACCCTAAATCATTTATTTAAAAAGAAAACGAGAAAAATTAAGTATATGATAAAATGAACGGGACTTTATCTCGCTCAATTTTATCTCCTTAGTAATGTTTTAAGCATTGAGCATTAACTCAAAAATTACCTCCCTTACCTTGAAGTTTGACAATTCCAAATGGGAAAACTTGGTGAATCGTAAATGGAGCAGACCAACATGATTTCAATTTACTTGGAAAGAAACTTAATCTGGAATTGAATAACAAGACTTTCTAACCTGCTTCAAATTCTCAAATTCGAATGTGCTTGTCATGCCATCTTTTAAGTCTTTCCCTGAATAGTTTGGCATTCTCGTATGATAACATTGAAACTCTTCTAACTCGTTGAGTTGAAGCATCCGTTTCTCTTTAGCAAGCTTAAGATCCAAGTTGAGTTGTCAGAGAGCCTAGTAAGCTTTATGTTCTAACTTTAAGGGCAGATGACAGGCTTTCCCAAAAACCAACCTATAAGGTGACATCCCTAAAGGGGTTTTGTATGCTGTCCTGTAGGCCCATAAAGCATCGTCCAGTCTTTTGGACCAGTCTCGTCGGTTCAGACAAACTATCTTCTTGAGTATGCCTTTTGCCTCTTTGTTTGCCAGTTCAACTTGCCCATTCGTGTACGAATGGTAAGCTGTGGCACCTTGTGCTTCACTCCATGTTTTTCGATTAACAATTTCAACCATTTGTTCACAAAATGGGACCCCTCATCACTAATGATAGCCCTAGGAGTTCTAAACCTTGTGAATACATCTTTCTGCAAAAACTTCATCACAACATTGGTATCGTTCGTTGGATATGCCCCGGCCTGAACCCACTTAGACACGTAGTCTACTGCTACCAATATATACTTGTGACCAAAGGATGGAGGGAAAGGACTAAGGAAGTCAATACCCCAAACATCAATTAAATCTACCTCAATGATGCTTGTTCGAGGCATCTCATTTCTGTTGGTGATGTTTCCAACCTTTTGGAATCGATCACAACTCTTTACGTAAGCATACATGTCTTTAAATAGCATTGGCCAAAAGAATCCAACTTGCAATACTTTGGCTGCAGTACCTGTACCTTCGAAGTGTCTCCCACTCGGAGCTATGTGACAACGATATAAAATCTCGTGTACTTCATCTTCTGTTACGCATCTCCTAATCATTTGATCTGTACACTTTCTGAACAAGTATGCTTCTTGCCAGAAATAGTATTTCACATCGTGAAGAAACTTTTTCTTTTGTTGATATGACTTATCAAGAGGCATCAAACCACAAGCTAAATAGTTAGCAAAATCAACAAACCAAGGGGTATTATGGATATGGTTTACTTTAAGTATTTATTCATCTGGGAATGTCTCCTGAATAGGTATGAGTGGAGAAGTCTTTTCTTGTGGCTCCAATCTTCACAAGTGCTCTCCTACTTGGTTTTCTATTCCCTTTTGGTCATGAATTTCTAGATCGAATTCTTGGAGTAGAAGTACCCATCGGATCAATCTTGGTGTAGTGTCTTTCTTGGCAAGTAAGTACTTAATTGCCGAATGATCTGTATAAACCTTCACTTTGGTACCTACAAGATAAGATTGAAACTTGTTAAAAGCAAACACAATAGCAAGTAACTCTTTCTCTATTACCATATAGTTCAAGTGAGCTCTCGTCAGAATCTGACTTGCATAGTAGATGGGATGAAAAAAATTGTTCCTTCGCTGGCCCATCATAGCTCCTATCGCGAAGTCACTTGTGTCACACATCAATTCAAATGGAAATTCCCAATTCAGTGTGACGATGATGGGTGCTGAAACTAACCGATTATTTATATCATTGAAAGCTCTTAAACACTCTTCGTCAAATTTAAACACTGTGTCTCTCTCCAATAATTTGCATAAGGGTTTAGCAATTTTGAAAAAGTCCTTGATAAATGTCCGATAGAAATCAGCATGGCTTAAAAAGCTCATAATGCCCTTTATAGATGTTGGAGGTGGGATTTTCTCAATAACATCCACCTTTGCTTTATCTACTTTGATTTCATGTCTTGTTATTTGATGCCCAAGAATAATGCCTTCTCGTACCATGAAATGGTATTTTTCCTGGTTAAGTACGAGGTTTGTTTCTTTTCATCGCCTTAGTACCTTGGCTAGATTGGCTAGGCAATCATCATATGCATCTTTGAATACTAAAAAATAATCCATAAAAACTTCCAAATACTTTTCAACCATGTCAGTAAAAATAAGCATCATTCATATTTGAAATGTAGCAGGTGCATTACATAAACCAAATGGCATGCGTCTAAATGCAAGTGTATCGTATAGGCATGTGAATGTTGTTTTGTTTTGATCTTCTAGCGCTATTATAATCTGATTATATCCCAAGTATCCATTGAGAAAATAGTAATAGAAATGACATGCGTCTAAGTGCAAATGTATCGTATGGGCATGTGAATGTTGTTTTGTGTTGATCTTCTAGCGCTACTATAATCTGATTATACCACAAGTATCCATCGAGAAAACAATAATAGTCTCACCCTACGAATCTATCTAGCATCTGGTCCAAGAACAGTAAAGGAAAGTGGTCTTTCCCTTGTTCAACTTCTGGTAATCAATACAAATTCTTCATCCTGTAACAGTTCTGGTCAGTATTAGCTCGTTATTCTCATTCTCAACGACCGTAATACCTCATTTCTTTGGCACACACTAAATCAGACTTACCCACGAACTGTCCAAGATGGGGTAAATTATACCCGCATCTAACCATTTTATGATTTATTTCTTTACCACATCCTTCATGATGGGGTTCAGTCTTTGTTGTCTATCAATCGTCCCTTTCTCGCCATCTTTTAGCATGATCTTGTACATACATACAAATAGACTAATGCCACGAATATCGGTTATGGTCCATCTGATAGCCTTCTTGAATTGTTCAATACTAGGAAGAGTTTCTCTTCTTGGTCTTCGATTAACTCCTCTGAAGCAATTGACGCTTTTTTTCTAATTTAGGTGGCTCCTCAATTGACACTTTTGGTTGGATAGAATCTCTACTTTTCAACTCTAAAGATTCAAAGTAGGATTGCGGATTACATCCCCTTTGATTAGCTTCTAGCAAAGCTAAGTATTCCTCCACCTCTTCATCACTTGGAGGGTCTAATGTCAAAATTTGCTCCAATAGGTCCTCAACATAGTTGAGTTCCCTTTCCATGACTAATTCCTCTAACTTGGATACTATAGAACAACCATCAATTGCGTTAGGAAATCGCATAAACTTAAAAACACTAAATGTTACCTTATCGTCCTGAACATGCATAGTAAGCTCGCCCTTTTACACATCAATAAGGGTCCTTCCAGTTGCTAGGAAAGGCCTTCCTAAGATGATTGGCACCTCTTTATCTGCTTCAAAATATAGTATAACAAAGTCAACAAGAAAAATAAATTTGTCTACACATACCAATACATCCTCGATTTTTCCTTCTGGATGTACTAAGGATCAATCTACTAATTGAAGTGTAACCATAGTAGGTCTAACTTCACCTATCCCCAACTTCCTAAATATGGACATAGACATCAAGTTGATGCTTGCACCTAAATCACATAGTGTCTTACCACAACACATTGCTCCAATGTTGCAAGGTATGGTAAAACATCCAGAATCCTTCAACTTTGGGGTTAGTTTGTCTTAAAGATATGCACTACATTCTTTCGTCAAAATTATCGTATCAAATTCTCCAAGTCTTCGTTTCTTGAATAGGATATCCTTCATAAATTTGACGTAATTCAGCATTTTTCAATTGCTTCTACCAACGAAATGTTAATATGAAGTTGCTTGAGTACGTCTAAAATTTTTTTGAACTAGACTTCCTGTTCTGCTTCTGAAGTCTTTGAGGGTAGGGTGGTGGAAGATTCTTTAGTGGTACTGGTTGATTCATCTTTTGTGGCAATTCTGTATCTAACGAAGTTGTTATTTTATCAGAATTTTCTGGTTTGGAAATTACCTTATCGATTTTTACAGATTCTGGTTTTGGTGAAGCTGGAATTTTAACACTTGGTTGAACTTCCACTAAATCTTGAGCATCAGCTGGCTCCTCTTCAACTTTGACAGTGTTGGGCTCTAATATCTTTCCGCTCCTTAATGCCAATGCTTTACAATGCTCTTTCCCTGGATTTCTTGGGTTCTCCGTATCACTAGGCAAAGTTCCTTGTGGTCGGTTCCTAAGTTCAGTTGCAAGCTGGCCCATTTGGTTTTCTAGGTTTTTCAATATGGCTACTTGGCTTTGGATTAATACATCATTTTTTGCTATGTATGCCTTTAACAGGTTTTCTAAGCCATTGGAAGTTTCAGCTTGAGGTTGTTTCAAAAACTTGTTGGGTAAATACAGGTGGCTAGGTCAGTCTAGGTTAGGCATAAGTGTTACTAGGTCCAGCCCTTTGGTTACTCCAAGGGAAATTAGGGTGGTTTAACCAAGATAGGTTATAAAGATTGGATTGCAATCATTGCCTTCCTCGGTTCTGGTTCTAATTACCCATGTAATACACAGATTCTGGGTTACATTCTTCGAATAAGTGTCCTTCCCCATAATAAACACATGCTACATTTTCAAATTGATTAGGCGGTTATGCATTAGTGGTAAAATTTTTTAGCATTGAGGAAATCAAAGATACCTGAGGTGCTAGTGAAGTGAGAGCATCCACTTCATATACTCTAGCGACTCGTCTTCCTGACGCTACTCGATTGGTTGGCCATTTGTAATTGTTGCTGGCAATCCTTTCAATGATTTCATAAGCCTCATTATAAGACTTAGAAAGGAGAGCTCCATTAGCAGAAGCGTCTACTACCATTCTTGTGTGAGCATTGAGACCACTATAGAATGTCTCAAGTTGGATAATACAGGATTCCATGATGAGGGGGCACTTCCGTAGTAATTCTTTGTACCTTTCCCATGCCTTATACAAGGACTCGTCATCTATTTGTTGGAAAGTAATAATTTCATTCCGAAACTTAGCATTCTTGCTAGGTGGGAAGTACTTCATAAGGAATATTTCTACTAACTCTTGCCATGTGGTAATGGAATGTGGTGGAAAAGAGTTCAACCAGGCTTGAGCTCTGTCCCTTAGCGAATAATCGTACTACATTTTCGGGTACTCTGGCTAGCTTGAAAGAATCACTCATCTCCATAAAAAACCTTAAGTGAAGGTGAGGATCCTCGGTAGGCATTCCACTGAATTGGCCCACTTTTTGAAGCATTTGGAACATAACCAGCTTCAACTCAAACTATTGTGCCTCGATTTTGAGTCTCCTAATACCCGTATTAAAATCATGAAACACTGGCACGACAAACTGTCTTTGTAAAAGCCCACTTTCAGTGAAATCAGAACAGTGGTTTTGGGACCACAAATTCAAAATCAAAAAAATTATTTTATTATTATTTTATGGTTTACAGTATGATAGAAATACCGTATAAAAATTTCGTTAAGAAATTTTACTGTTTACATGCTTAATTTGATAAAAATGACTAAATCACGTAAAATGAAAAAGTTGAGTTCTAATAGCTAAAGGTATTAAATAGCTATAGAACTTGAAAGTGGAGGTCCTTACAAGGTAATTAGCCCATAATAGTGATAGTAGATTATAATGGCTTGGCATTTTGTGTAATTTGTAAAGTTAATAAAGGTTGATTAAATAATAAAGGTTAATAAAGTTAATAATAAATAAAACCACATTAAACACCATTTTGTATCATCTTTCTTCAACTGAATTTCTCAATGAAGGAAGCCATTTTTGTGCTTAACTTACGTCAATCTTAGCTCCTTCAATTAGGTATGTATTTTTAATCCGTTTTTGATGATTTCTATATTTTCAGAATCGTTGTAGCTTAACTAGCTAGCTCCGAGACTTATTTGTGAAATTATTAAACTATTAGGGTTTTACCATTGAAAATTATATATGAGTTTTGAAGTTTGATGATAGAAAATGAATGATTGTTGTTAGATAAACAACTTTTGTAAAGGAATTTTTAGTGGAATTGTCAAATAGAGACTAAATTATGAAATAATTGAAGTAGCATGCTAATGACCTATTTGATATTCAGCTATAGCGGGTTGTGATGAAATTGTGTAAATTTCCATTTTTATGAACTACAGACTAAATTGTAAAGAACTAAATATAGGGGCAAAATGATAATTTAGCCAAAATTATGTTTTGGACTAATTTGAATGAGAAATATATTAAATCGAATTAAATTTATCTGTATAGATCAAGTCAGACCTCGTACGGAGTTAGATTGAGGAAAAGGAAAAATTTTAAATTAATCACCTCTATATCTACATGAACTCATCGAGGTAAGTTCGTGTAATTAAATTGAGTATTTATATGTTGTAATTGAATTATATGTATGTGATTTGTATAATTTCCATGTATAAATATCGATCGCATATCCGACAATGTATGATGATTCCCATTTGAAACTTTGGAATTCGTTGGATACAAATGACATGTCGTTAGGATTACCGATTTGGTTGTGGTCCTACATTTGTTGCGGACACACCATAGCTCATATGAGCTTACCAATTTGTAGCTCATGAGAGCTTACCGATTCTTAGCTCGTATGAGCTTACTGATTTACAGCTTGTTAGAGCATACAAATTCATAGCTCGTATGAGCATACATGCACAAGAATTGATGGATTATAGTTTAGCACACTACGTGTGAGCTATCCCGAGTTTCCAACGATATTCTAAATGGTTCAACAGGCAATGTTCTGTTACAAGTTGATATGAGTTTGATAGGAACAATTGCAGGTATATATATACATGGAAACTATTATAGGTATATATATACATGAAATACATGGAAAGGCTATTACATGATATATAGTTAAATAAAATAGATGATACATGTATAATGGAAATTTGATTATTTGTTGAGCTCATCCTTGATTTGGTGTATATTTGATTTTACATGGCTAACATGTTGGTGAATATGTGTTTAGGCACTTGGCCAAGTTTTTTTGGGATATGTATTTTTTACTTACATAATATGTGTTTAAATGGTAAGTTAAATTCTATGTTATACGAACTTACTAAGCTTAAATGTTTACTCTGTGTTATTTTTTTGTGTTTTATAGTGAACCAGAAGTTCGTTCGGGTTGGAAGCTTGTTGGAGCTATATCACACTATCCATTGGCTTTTTTGGTACTTTCAGTTTGTTTAATTTTGGTTATAATGCCATGTATAGATTAATTTGGTTAATGTTGGTCGTGTGTCCCCATTTCGAATGCCCACATGGCCTAGGAAATGGGCGTGCCTCTTGGCCATGTGAGTCACAGGGCCTGGCCACACGGCTATGTGATCCTTGCAGCTTTAAAAATTTCCAATGTTTTTCAAAAAAAATTTCAAGTTTTCGATTTAGTCCAGACTTGTTTCTAATATATATTTTGTGCCTCGAGGACTTTTTTATGTGACAATATGAATCATGTCGTTTTGTTTTTGACATGAATATTGATATGTTTTGAAATGTTGGAAATTTCTATCTATTTGATCCATAAACTCTGCTAATGTTCTGTAACCCTGTTCCGGTGACGGATACGGGTTAAGGGTGTTACATTTATTGGTACCAGAGCTACGGTTTAGTCAATTCTAATATTGAACTTAATGTATATGAGTCTAACTATACATGTCATTATATAACCTGTGATATCTCCTGACTGTTTGAAACATGTTTTCATATAGCAATGACATCCAACTGAGCTAATTTCGATGAAGTAGAGAGCAACGCTCAAGCCTTCGTTCATGGAGTAGCTTCTAGTGGTACAAGGCCCGCATTTGAGGGCTAAGGAGGAGAGGCTACGGAAGCCTTCTTCCAAATTATGAATGAATGGATCACCGAGTTCATATGGCTAAACCCGACTATTCAACAACCTCCACCCCCTCCTGTTCCCCAACCAGTTCTCGTTATTTCCTCAAGGTATGGAATTGGTTCGAGTTAGTAAGACTGTTGTGATTAGATAAGTAAGTACGGGGCTGAAGAATTCTGAACTACAGTCGAGGATGATCCTGAGAGAGCTAAATTTTAGTTAGAGAATATGATCAGCTAAATCCTGCACACCAGCTAAATGTGTTAAATGCGCGGTATTGTTGTTGAAAGATTCATCTTACCAGTGGTGGAACACGTTGATTTCTATTGTGCCAAGAGAGCGGATCACTTGGGAATTCTTCCAAATAGAGTTCCGAAAGAAATAGATCAGTCAGAGGTATTTGGATCAGAAACGTAAAGAATTTCTAGAGCTTAAACAGGGTCGTATGACTGTATCAGAATAGGAGCGAGAATTTGTTAGATTGAGCAAATATGCTCGGGAGTGTATTTTGACCGAGACTGCTATGTGTAAGAGATTCAAAGATGGGTTAAACGAAGACATAAATCTTCTAGTTGGAATTCTTGAGTTGAAAGAATTTGTTGTACTAGTTGATCAGGCACATAAAGCGGAAGAACTAATTAAAGAGAAAAGACATGTTGATTTTGAAGCTAGAGACTCGAGAAAAAGATCAAGTGGGAAGTCCTATCAGTCAGTATCAAAGAAATCAAAAGAACATCACCACCGTTCTACTACTTCTGTGGGATATTCTAGTAGAGGAAGAGGTACCAGACCCGAGTATAAGCACTGTAACAGACCATATTATGGTGAGTGTCGAGTAAAGAATGGAGTGTGTTTCAGGTGTGGTTCTTTAGACCGCTATCTTAGAGATTGTCCAGAGAAATCCGAGAAAGAGAAAGCTTAGACTACAAGGCTGAGCAATACTGCTGCGAGAGGTAGACAACACCATAATCCTTGAAATATGAGTGGTAGCCATGGTATTACAAAAGATTCTGCTGTGAGATTCGAGGCACGGGCACCAGCTAGGGCTTATGCTATTCGTACTCGCGAGGATGCTTCTGCACCAGATGTTATTATCGATACTTTCTCTATTTATGATACTGATTTTACTGCTTTGATTTATCCTAGATCAACCCATTCATATGTTTGTGGTTAAAGTATTTAGTAAAATTTACCTGTTGAGTCCATTGAATTTGTGGTTAAAGTATCGAACCCCCTAAGTCAGTATGTATTAGTTGATAAAGTCTACAAGAATTGTCCTTTGATAACTCAGGGTTACAGTTTGTCGACTGATTTGATGCTGTTACCATTTAATGAATTCGATGTGATTTTGGGCATGGATTGACTAACTCTACATGATGCTATTGTACATTGTAGACGAAAGCTTATTGTATTCAAATGTCAGAACGGCGAGACGCTTCGTATGAAATTAGATAATTCGAGTGGGTTGCCTATTGTTATATCAACTATGTCGGTGCAAAATTATGTGAGAAAAGGTTGTAATGCTTATCTTGCTTATGTACTGGATACTAAAGTCTCTGAATTAAAGCTTGAACCAGTGTCAGTGGCTTGCGAGTATCTTGATGTGTTTCTAGAGGATTACCTGGATTACCGCCAGTCAGGGAGGTTGAGTTTGCTATAGAACTTGTACCGGGATCATCACCGATATCGATAGCACCTTATAGAATGGCTCCTAGCGAGTTAAAAAAGTTGAAAGCACATTTGCAAGAGTTGACAGATAGAGGTTTTGGTCGACCTAGTTTTTCACCTTAGGGTGCACCGGTTCTGTTTGTTAAGAAAAAGGACGGACCGATGAGATTGTGTATAGACAACTGTCAGATCAATAAAGTTACAATCAAGAACAAATATCCATTGCCTCGTATTGATGATATGTCAATTAGTTGAAAGGTGCCACAGTATTCTCGAAGATTGATCTTAGTTATGGTTATTTTCAACTACGAGTGAAAGATTTAGATGTGTCGAAAACTGCATTCAGAACCAGGTACGAACACTATGAATTTCTTGTGATGCCGTTTGGTTTAACTAATGCATCTGTAGTATTTATGGATTTAATGAATAGAATCTTCAGACCGTATCTAGACAGATTTGTTGTGGTCTTTATTGACGACATTTTGATCTATTCTTGAGATGAGTCTGAACATGTTGAACATTTGAGAATTGTTTTATAATCTCTACGAGATAAAAAATTGTTTGCTAAATTTAGCAAATGTGAGTTCTAGCTTCGTGAAGTCAATTTCCTAAGACATATAGTGTCGACTGAAGGCATCAGAGTTGATCCGAGTAAAATTTCCACAGTTGTTGATTGGAAACCACTAAAAAATATATCTGAACATAAGTTATCTTGGATTAGTTTGTTATTACCGAAGATTTGTCAAAGGGTTCTCAATGATAGCTACAATAATGACGCGACTATTACAGAAAGATGTGAAGTTTGAATGGTCTAATAAATGTTAGCAAAGTTTCAATAATTTGAAATTATTGTTGACCGAAGCACCAGTTCTAGTTCAACCTGAATCGGGTAAATAATTTGTGATTTTCAGTGATGCATCATTGAATAGTTTAGGTTGTGTTTTGATGAAAGAAGGAAAAGTAATAGCTTATGCTTTTAGACAGTTAAAGTCATATGAGAAGAATTATCCAACACATGAGCTAGAGTTGGCAGCAATTGTGTTTGCATTGAAAATTTGGCGACACCATTTGTTCGATGAAAAATGTCACATATTTACCGATCACAAGAGTTTAAAGTATTTAATGTCGCAAAAAGATTTGACTCTGAGACAACGCAGATGCTCGAACTGTTGAAAGATTATGAATTGATTATTGATTATTAGCTGGGAAAAGCAAACGTAGTTGTTGATGCCCTGAGTAGAAAGTCCTTGTTTACTCCGCGCGCGATTAATACGTGATTGGCATTATCTAATGATGGCTCGATCTTAGCCGAGTTAAAAGCTAAACCGATGTTTTTACAGCAGATCTGCGAAACTCAAAAATGTGATAGTGAGTTGCTGCTAAACGAGTACAGTGTGAATCAACTTCTTATTCAGAATTTCAGGTAGGATCTGATGATTTCTTACTATTTAAAGGTAGATTTTGTGTACCGAAGAATCTAGAGTTTATACAGAAAATTTTACATGAAGCTCATAGTGGTAAGTTGTCTATTCATCCAGGAAGTAATAAAATGTACAGTGATTTGAGACAAATGTACTAGTGGCTGGGAATGAAACGTGAGATTTCTGATTTTGTATCGAGATGTTTGGTATGTTATCAAGTTAAAGCTGAACATCAGGTACCTTCAGGACTGTTAGAGCCAGTGGTGATACTGGAGTGGAAATGAGATAGAGTTACTATGAATTTCGTATTGGGTTTACTCTTGTCACTGAAAAAGAAAGATGTCATCTGGGTTATCGTAGATCGTTTAACGAAGTCTGCATATTTTATTCCAGTACGTATGGATTTTTCCCATGACAAATTATCAGAGTTATATGTTTCTGATATTGTCAGATTACACGGAGTGCCAGTCTCCATTATTTCGAATAGTGATCGGCGGTTTACCTTGCGATTTTGGAGAAAGTTATAGGAAGCTCTTGATACATGGTTGCATTTTAGCACTGCATTTCACCCTCAGACCTATGGTCAGTCCGAACGTGTGATTCAGATTCTCAAAGATATGCTTCATTGTTGTGTAATAGAGTTCGAAGGCAGTTGGGAGAAATATCTATTGTTGGTCAACTTTGTGTATAATAATAGTTTCAATCGAGCATAAAGATGGCACCGTATGAGGCTCTAGATGGTCGTAAAGGCCGAACTCCATTATACTGGACCAAGCTCAGTGAGAAAAAGATGTACGGGGTTGATTTGAGTTGTGATACAGAAGAAAAAGTAAAAGTGATCCGAGACAGTTTGAAGGCAGCTTCAGATCGTCAAAAATCATACGCGGATCTTAAACATAAAGACATTGAATTCCAAGTTGGCAACATAGTATTCTTGAAAGTTTCACCCTGGAAGAAATTTCTTCGGTTCAGTCGCAAAGGAAAGCTGAGTCCGCGATTTATCAGGCCATACTAAATTACTGAAAGAATTGGACCTGTGGCATACCGACTAGCTTTACCGTTAGAACTAGAAAATATTCACAATTTCTTTCACATGTCTATGTTACGATGGTACCGATCTGACCCTTCACATGTTATCTCTCCGATGGATGTTGAGATTCAGCCTGATATGTCGTACAGTGAAGAACTAATCAGAATTCTAGCACGAGAGGTGAAAGAATTAAGAAATAAGAACATAGCTTTACCTAAAGTTCTCTGGTAGCGGCACGAAATAGAAGAAGCTACCTGAGAACCCGAAGAAGCTATGAGAAAGCAATATCTAAACCTCTTTTCTAGTAAGATTTTCGGAGACGAAGATTCCTTTAGGGGGAGAGTTGTAACAGCCCATTTTTAGTGAAATTAGAACAGTGGTTTTGGGACCACAAATTCGAATTCAAAAAATTTATTTTATTATTATTTTATGGTTTACAGTATGATAGAAATATCTTATAAAAATTTTTTTAAGAAATTTTACCGCTTACATGCTTAATTTGATAAAAATGACTAAATCGCGTAAAGTGAAAAAGTTGAGTTCTAATAGCTAAAGGTATTAAATAGCTATAGAACTTTAAAGTGGAGATCCTTACATGGTAATTAGCCCATAATAGTGATAGTGGATTATAATGGCTTGGCATTTTGTGTAATTTGTAAAGTTAGTAAAGGTTAATTAAATAATTAGGTAATTAAAGTTAATAATAAATAAAACCACATTAAACACCATTTTGTATTATCTTTCTTAAACCGAATTTCACAAAGAAGAAAGCCATTTTGTTCTTAACTTTTAACAATCTTATCTCCTTCAATTAGGTATGTATTTTTCATCCGTTTTTGATGAATTCTATGTTTTTGAAATCATTGTAGCTTAATCTAGCTAGTCCGAGGACTAATTTGTGAAACTGTTAAACTATTATGGTTTTACCATTGATGATTATACATGAGTTTTGAAGTTTAATGATAGGAAATGAATGGATGTTGTTAGATAAACAACTTTTGTAAAGGAATTTTTAGTGAAATTGTCAAATAGGGAGAAAATTAAAAATTAGGAAATATAACATGCTGAAATTGTGAAATAATTAAAGTATAGTGCATGCTAAGGACCTATTCGATATTCGGCTATAGTGGGTTGTGATGAAATTGCCTAAATTTCCTTTTTTTATAAACTAGAGACTAAATTGCAAAGAATTAAATGTATAGGGGCAAAATGGTAATTTTTCCAAAAATGCTTTGGTCTAATTTGAATGAGAAATATATTAAATCAAATTAAATTTACCTATATAGATCAAGACAGACCTCGTACGGAGTTAGATCAGGGTAAAGGAAAATTCTCAGATTAATCACCTTTATATCTACATATACTCGTTGAGGTAAGTTTCTGTAATTAAATTGAGTATTTATATGTTGTAATTGAACTATATGTATGTGATTTTTATGATTGCCATGTATAAATACTGATCATATATCCGACAACGTACGATGATTAACGAGTCCCTTTGAA
Organism: Gossypium raimondii; assembly: GCF_025698545.1. Lineage (NCBI taxonomy): Eukaryota > Viridiplantae > Streptophyta > Magnoliopsida > Malvales > Malvaceae > Gossypium > Gossypium raimondii. Next base: position 27,735,328 of record NC_068570.1, on the reverse strand, counting down.
CCTTAGGAATTCGTAGGATACAAATCACATGTCATTAGGGTTACCGATTTGATTGTGGTCCTACATATGTTGCAGACACACCACAGCTCGTATGAGCTTACCAATTTGCAGCTCATGAGAGCTTACCAATTCTCATCTCGTATGAGCTTACCGATTTACAGCTCGTGAGAGCATACCGATTCATAGCTCGTATGAGTATACATGTACAAGAATGGACGGATTATTGTTTAGCACACTACGTGTGAGCTATCCTAAGTATCTAACGATATTCTAAATGGTTCAATGGGGAATGTTCTGTTATGAGATGATATGAGTTTGATACGAACTATTACAGGTATATATATACATGAAATACATGGAAAGTCCATTACGTGATATATAGTGCTTAAATGGCACTTGGCCAAGTTGTGTTAGTGCTTAAATCACATATACGCCAATATGTTAGTGAATATGTGTTTAGGCACTTGGCCAAGTTGTGTTGGGATATGTATTGTTTACTTACCTAATATGTGCTTAAATGGTAAGTTAAATTCTATGTTATACGAACTTACTAAGCTTAAATGCTTACTATGTGTTATTTTTTCGTGTTTTATAGTGAATCGGAAGCTCATTCAGGTTGGAAGCTTGTCGGAGCTATATCACACTATCCATCGTCTTTTTTGGTACTTTCGGTTAGTTTAATTTTGGTTATAATGGCATGTATCGGTAAATTTGGTTAATGTTGGCCTATATGTTTTGTTGTGATTATAGCCATTTGAGCTGGCTTGTGTTTTGGTATATTTAGGAATGTATATATGTAGCCATAATTTGGTTGATGTGTGGCTTGATTGGTGGTTGAATGATGAAATGTAAAATGATAGTATATGTCCACTTTGTATAAGTGTTTTGTGAATTGATGAATTGGTTGTAAATTGGTAGCTTGTTATATAAGACATATATGTCTAATTATGTTAGAAATTGAAGGGCATGCTTAACATTAATTGGTATGTTTTGGTAAAGTGATCTACATGTTATGTAATGATGCAATTATGCATAAAATTTAGTTGAACACTTGGTTATATTGAATAATTGGTTAAACATGTTTATAATTGTCATTTGAGATGCCTAAAGGCATATTGGTTGAATGTGAATATACTACATGTTTAAGGCTTGATTTTTCTCCTTTTGGATACCTTAATATGGCTTATTTATATGCACAATGTTGAGTGTAGGTGGATGCCAAATTGGGTGAGAAATATGGCTTGTAAAATGATCTATTTTCATCCACACGAGTAGAGACACAGGTGTGTGTCTCAGCCGTGTGTGACACACGGCCAGGTGACATAGTCGTGTGTCCCCTGTAGCTTTCAAAAGGGTTGCAAGTTAGGCTGTTACACAGTGTAGCACATGGGCTTGTGAAGTTCCTTTGAAGGGTACATGGCCTAGCACACAGGCATGTGGCTTGGTTGTGTGACCAAGTCAGAGAGTTATACAGGCATGGAAACGGGCTGGTACACAACCGTGTGTCCCTATTTAAAATGCCCACGCGGCCTAAGACACGGACGTGTCTCTTGGGCGTGTGAGTCATAAGGCCTGGTCACACTATAACTTTGAAAATTTCTAATGTTTTCAAAAAAAAATTTTGAGTTTCTGATTTAGTCCCGACTTGTTTCTAATATGTATTTTGGGCCTCGAGGGCTTCTTTATGTAACTATATGAATGATTTCGTTTGGTTTTTTATATGAATATTAATATGTTTTGAAATGTTGAAATTTCTGTCTGTTTGATCTATAAACTCTGGTAATCTTCAGTAACCCTGTTTCGGTGACGGATACGGGTTAGGGATGTTACAATCTTAGATCTTTATCCCTATCATCAGCAATAAGGATAGGATTTTGAGTAGGGTTTGCTCCGTTTCCTTGATTCTAGTTTCAAGGTTCATCTCTTCGGTCATTTTTTTAGCTGCTTGTCTTCTTCATTGTCCAAAGGTTCTTTCAATCTCGAGATTTACAGAAAGTAAATCGATAATTCGATCAATACTCATAAACACCTGAAACAAACACAGAAAAATTAACTAATTTAAAATTGAACAGAAAAAATAAACCAAAATGCAAATTTAACAAATTCACAAATAATGACTTTTAAAATAGTCCCAAACAACAACGCCAAAAACTTGGAACAATGGAAATATGCAAGTATACAAATCACAACAACTAATAAAGTGATAAGTAAATATCAAGTTATCGTACCCACAAGGACTGTAAGAAAATATTTATGAAATGCAATTAAAAACACTTTGGTGAATGAAAATAGTTTGTTTTGAAAAGGGTTTAATAAAACTAGATTTTAACTAAGTAATTAACTAAGAAAATTAAAAGTTAAAAAGTCCAATGTGCAATTTTGAAAAACAAGTTTCATCAATATGACATAATTGTGTTAGATTAATTATATTTCTTAACTTAATATTACTAAAACAATGTTCATGTTGTTACGAATAAATTCACGGCAACTTGGTAATTTGTTAACTATAGCACATATGGACTTACAAAATTAACTAATCTCTTGAACATATTACTATGCCAATTCGAAAATTAATCAATTTTGATAAGAAAGTAAAAGATTAAGCGAGGTAACAATACATCTTTATATTGAAACAATTTAATCACAAAATCACGCAAGTTATGCAATGCTAATGTACTTTTAAATACCGTCGCTAATAAAACCTTCACTACCTTAGAATATTAAACATGCACCAATTAAATATTGTGTCCATTAATTATAATTTCAATCCGCTTAATAATTAATTCAGGTTGTTACCTTACAATTTAAATGCAATCATAACATAAACATGTTTTATTTAATTGAACAAATCAACAAGGCCTATAACAACACAAACATTATTTTTAATAAAAAAGAAATAGAACGCAATCAATCTAACAAGAATTAAATTTAATAAATTTTAATTAAATTTAGAATAACAACATAACAAATATTCATAGACATGTTCATAACAATAACAATAAAAGTTAAAGGATAGGAAACTAGAATCAAATCCGTTGTTTCTCCGAAGCTTGACTAATTTGTTCTGCTCCTCCTTCTTCGCTCATTCTGTTGAATCCAGGCTTCTACAAGCACTTTAATGCTGCTACCCAAGGTGGTCGAAGGGCTCTTTTCCAAGAGGGAAATAGGCAAAGGGAAGTAGAAGGGAAAATGGGAAACAAAGGAGAGAAAGTGAGTGAAAGAGAGAGAGAGAGGTGTGGAATGAGAGGTATGTTGAAATGAATAGGTGAATGGGTAGTTATAGGTGGGAATGGCTTCTAAAAATAAAAAAAAATCAGCAGCCATAAACCCCCCTTGGCTGACCTCACATGTGACAAGTTTGAATGTTTCAAACTTGCTAAATTTAGCTTGGGGCAAATATTTAAAAGCACAGAAAGTGGAGGGCTTTGAATGCGATTTCAAGGAGACTTCAAGAGCTGATTTGCAAGTCAATAAATAAACTATTTTGAGCTGATTGGGTCAGCTTATTGGATGGTTTTGGGCAGCCCGATTGCTCGGTTGGATCAGTTTCTCATATTAGCACAACTGGGCATCCTCTTCGTAATATAATTAACAATAATTATTTAACCCAAAATAAATTGGATAAAAATTAAAATTAATTATATTTTTTATTAATATTCTAAATTTGGACCCTCTTTAGGCTGAAAAATTAATTCGCCTCGATGCTTCAAAAATTGCTTCCCGATTTCTATTAGTGTCTGCCGAGCCAATTTTTACCATTTTTGCAAATCTGTCAAAAATAAATTAAAATTTATTATAAAATTAATTAAAATTTAATATTTTAATAATTTAAGTATAATTTAATTATTTTATAATTATATTATATTTTTTGACAAAAATTACTACAAAACTGCATGAATTTGAGTTAAAAAGAGCATGAAAAAGCCTATATACTTTTGTGTTTCCACTATGTTGTGACATAGGCCTTGATATGTGGCGATGTCAACTCTATGACAAGAATAAAACATGAAGTAGAGACGTTTTGGTCTGTACAATCAAACTTTAAGCTCAAGAACGTCAGCTAACCTAGGGTTAAGGACGGCGGCCACCTGAAGGCTATATATAGGCCCTTTTAGCACATATAAAGTACACATTAGTTTTGAACCTAGTTTTCTTCCATTAAATTTAGTCTTGTTTTCTTTCCTTCTTAGGTTTTCCTAGCTTTTTTTTCTTCAAGAGATCTAATTGTAAAGGAGATTAACTTTTGTGGATCCGTGCTTATTATTAATATCAATTAGGCTTTTCTTAAACTCTCTATTTCAATGCATTCCCTATGATTAATTCTTCCATTTATTCTATGTTTATGAAAGTCATGAGGAACTAATCCTTCTATAGGGGATTGGCTAGTTGAAGCATGATCTCTTAACTAATTCGTAAGGTTTCTCAACGGATCAATTTTTTGGGAAAGGAATAATGTGAAACAAACCTTAGGCCTAACAACCCCGGGAAGTCATCAAGGTTGGAATTAACCCAAAATTGGTATTGCCCATCCCTGAACACATTGACCCCAAACTAATCTAGACTGTGTGGTCAGAAGATAAGTAGTTCTTGCTGACTCGTTATGTTAGTGGAAGATCAAAAAGTCCATCTAGGGTAGCAACTAGTTGATTGACGAAGAACCCGAGATGACATTTGATTGAGATTGCTGAAGCAAGTTAATCACCAATCTTCATATTTGATTCACTTTATTTCTCTCTATCTATTGTAATTTTACTCGTTTTATGTTATGTTATTTTATTTCCTTAGTTTAAGAAACCCTAAAATTATCTCTTATTTTACTTTCGTACTATAACTGACTTAAAGTATTAATTAGATCTTTAATTTTTTAGGTTAAGATTGATTTAGTACTCACCTCTCTTGGGTACGATCCTTGGAGTACTCACCTACTTCATTGTAAAATCTATATTACAATTCGACCCATATACTTGCGAATACCACCTTGCAATTCTTCATTCTATTGTAGTATTCACACTCTGGACGTTAGTACATCCGGAGGCGGTCAATAGCATGGAGAATAGCACTATTAACCTCGGATGATGATTGAAAAACATGAGAGGAAGAAGCTGGTGGAGTAGTATGCTCGGGTGAAGGGACGTGTTCAAAAGTGCATTCATCATCGTCATCTTCTTTAGCAACCAGATGACCTCCCTTGATCTACTCACCAAAGTTAGCATCGTAATGATAGTCGGTATGGTGAAGTGCCCCGTAACTTATGGGTTGATTAGACATAATAGGGGAGTCTCCAAGAGTGTTAATTCCTAACTGTCTAAAGATGTATGACAAATACGTGCCATGAGGATAGGTGATATTTGCATTCATCCCCCTCCTGATAGACTTAGTAATTCCATTAAACATAATGAGAGCAAGGTCGTGAAGCCTATTAGTTTTGATAGAATCGATCCACCAATAATTGGTGTTTCCAAGCTTGGCATGTTTCATAATAGGACGTAAATTCCAAGTTAGGATTAAGTGGAAGACTTGATCATGAAGAGAAAGTTCAGAAGCTAAACCGGATTGAATGAAAAAAGCTTGATTAACAGGGCCTTTTTCATTAAAGTTACCTCCGAAAGGCAAGTGTAATAACTCTCCAAACTCTTTAACAATGAGGTGAATATGAGTGTTCATTAAAAATGAGGTGATGGAAACAACGAGGTCACTAGACTCATCATGTTCAAGTTTGACATTTGAATAAAAGGCTCGAACAATATTATAAAATGTTAGTGAAATTTTTTTAAAAAAAATCTATCCAACCCCAATTTTGAAAAAAAAAGATAGATAAATAAAATTTATGGCTTCAAGTATACCAAAATCTATTTTTCTAGATTCCCAAACCTTTTCAGAACCAAAATTTATATTAAAACGAGGTAGAAGTTTGAGGATTGAAAACGCTTGTTAAAAGACGACGCTAAGTCACTAGATAGATTAGATGAAGATGCACCAGTTCTAAAACATTTCTTAGGAGCCATTCTATCTATCAAAACACTTAGAAACACTAAGACTTTAAAAAAAATTCTTTGGGGAATTTTAACAAACACTTGGTAGGCAAGGGTTTTGGGTAAAAAATGGCAGGCAAGGATTGTTCAAAACAACCCAAGAAACCATCAAGAAGCACTATTTTAACCTACATTTTAGAAAATCATCAAGTTGAAAGTTTTAGGGTTTTACCTCAAAAATATTGAAATAGGCAAAATCTACAAGAAATGTTGAACAAATCTTGAGGAAATGATGTTTGAAGATGTTGAAAAGCCAAAATTTGACTAAGAAATCAAGAAAGTTTAAGAAATTTTGGAGAAAAGTTGAGAGGTTTTCGATGAAGGGAAGAAAAAGGTTTTAGGGCATTTGAAAATCTATTTTAGAAGCTATTGCAGGTACCTTTAAACACCCCATGGAATTGATAATTTCTCACGAGTATCGATATTTTTATAAAATTATCAATATTTTTAAATTGGTATCGATACCAAATTGCTATTCTGTTTTCCAAGTGTAGTGCAAATTGCAAAACTAAGATTTTTGAGTCTTTAAAGGTTTTAACGGTCCTAAAATGACACAAAGATCATTCCTAAATATTTTATTGCATGGAAATGCAAAATGTAAGCATGATTCTTATAATTCATAAAGCAAACTTAGATTTTAAAGAAAAATGACTAAATTAGTAAGAATGAGACTAATTTAATAAGTTCAAAAATATCACAAGTGTAAGTCATGTTAGATAAATAAGGTCAAAATAGATCAAATACGTACATAAACTCCCCCTATCTTTATGCATACAAGAGCCATGAAATTTTTACTTAACAAGCTTTTTGCAACAAAAATAATCAAAGAGCATAGAAAGATTCAACAGAAAGTTAATGTAAGGTGGTTAAATCTAGTTCTCTCCTAAAGGTACAAAATCTCTCTTTGTCTAATGGCTTTGTAAAAATGTCAGTTAATTGGTTCAAGGTGTCTATATACTCTAGAACTACTTCACCCTTTGGGGCATGATCTCTAATGAAATGATATCTAATTTCAATGTGTTTAGTCCTAGAATGTTAGATGTGATTTTTAGTGAGACAAATAACACTAGTATTGTCACACTTGATAGGAATGGTCTCTATATCAATTCCATAGTCCTTAAGTTGTTGTTTTATTCATAAAACTTGAGCACAACAACTACCAGTAGAAATATATTCTGCTTCGGTGGTAGACAATGCAACATTATTTTGTTTATTTGAAAACCATGATACTAGCATGTTGCCTAGGAATGAACAAGTACCGAAGGTGCTTTTCCTATCTAATTTGCAACCTTCAAAATTTGCATCCAAGAATTCATGCAAGTTAAATGATAAGTCTCTAGGATACCAAATGCCTAAATTGGGGGTGTCTCTAAGGTATCTAAAGATTCTCTTAAGGGCTTATAAATATGATTCCTTAAGGAAAGACTAATATCTAGCACACAAGTATACACTAAACATAATGTTGAGTCTACTTGTAATAAGATAAAATAATGAACCAATCATTGACCTATATAATTCTAAATTAACATATTTACCTTCGTCATCTTTATCAAGCTTTGTAGAATGGCTCATAGGAGTAGCTTGTGGTTTGAGATTACCCATCCCAAACTTCTTGAGTATTTCCTTTGTATACTTAGCTTAATTGATGAAGATGAAATCCTTTCTTTGCTTGATTTGGAGTCCCAAAAAGCAATTTAGTTCTCTCATCATGCTAATCTCAAATTCACCTTGCATTAACTTAAAAAATTCTTTACAAAGAAAATCATTATTAGAACAAAAAATAATATCATCAACATAAATTTGAACTACTAATAAATCTTTGTCTTTTCTTTTAGTAAAAAGTGTTTTGTCAACCTTTCCTTTACTAAAACCCTTTTCAATAAGAAAATTTAGTAACCTTTCATATCATGCTCTAAGAGCTTGTTTCAAACCATCTAAAGCTTTTGAAAGTTTAAAAACATGGTTTGAAATTTTTGAATCTTCAAAACCGGGTGGCTGTTCAACATACACTTCTTCATTTATAAAACCATATAGAATAGCACTTTTTACATCCATTTGATATAATTTAAAATCATTAAAGCATACAAAATCTAAAAGCATTCTAATGGCTTCCATCCTAGCTACGGGAGCATAAGTTTCATCATAATTTATTCCTTCCTCTTGAGTGTAACATTGAGCAACAAGTCTAGCCTTGCTCCTCTCTATGCTACCGTTCTCATCTAGCTTTTTACTAAAAACTCTTTTAGTACCTATAGTAGATTTATCATAATGTCTTTCACCTAGGGTCCTTAGTTTACTTCTTTCAAATTGATTTAACTCTTTTTACATAGCCAATATCCAATATTCATCATTTAATGCTTCTTTGATATTTTTAGGCTCAATGCATGAGATAAATGCAACAAAATTACAAGTATTTCTCAGAGAAGATCTAGTAGTTACCCCTTTCGATGGATCTCCCAATATCTTACCATCCTTCACATAGTTGAATTCTCTTGGATGAGTGACTTCCCTTTCCTCTATTGTAAGCTCTTCTAGAGCTTCTTGTGTTTGTTCTTGAATTTTCTCACTTGATGATTGATCCCCTTCCTTATTTTTATTAAAAATTTATGCATAATCATCATCAACATAAGAATCCTTTCTAGGAGTAGGGTTAGAGTCAACAAAAACATGTATAGACTCTTCTACAACTAAAGTTCTTTTATTAAACACTCGAAAAACTTTAGAATTTAAAGAATAATCAAGAAAAATTCCTTCACCACTCTTTACATCATATTTACCAAGATTATCTTTGTCATTGTTTAAAACAATACACTTGAATCCAAAATGATAAAAATAGCTAATGTTAGACTTTTATTTTTGAAATGTTCATTAGTCTATTAACAACATAGCAAGCAGTGTTTATGGCTTCCGCCCAAAAATATTTTGGTAAATTATTTTCACAAAGCATGGTTCTAACTATTTCTTCTAAAATTCTATTTTTTCTCTCAACAACTCCATTTTGTTGAGATGTTCTAGGTGTAGAAAACTATGGCTAATTCCATTTGAGTAGCAAAAAGTTTCAAAACCAAGATTTTGAAATTCAATTCCATTGTCACTTCTAACACTACTGATAGAGTAACCTTTTTCATTTTGGTTCATTTTTGAAAATGTGATGAATTTTTCTAAAGCTTCATCTTTAGTACTTAAGAAAAGAACCCCAAATATATCTAGAATAGTCATCAACAAACACAAGCTAATTGTCCTAATAGGACAAATAAGTCTATATGAATTAGTTGAAGAGCTCTAATAGTTGATACATCTTTAATAGGTTTAAAGGAAACTCTTTTATGTTTACCCTTAATACATACATCACAAACTTTATCTAGTTCAAAATCAATTTTAGGTAATCCTTTTACTATGTCATTTTTAACCAGTTTATGCAATATGCTCATGCTAACACGTCCTAGTTTTTTTATGCCATAATAAAGAACTATTTTCATTTTTAGCAACAAGGCATATGTTAGATTCATGTAAATCATCAAAATGCATTATGTATGTATTTCCTATCCTATGCCCTACAAGCATAATCTTATTAGAAATAATGACAATAACTGTAAAACTATTAGACTCAAATATAACATTGAGACCTTTGTCACATAATTGACTAATACTTAGTAGATTGTGCTTAAGACCGTTGGCATATTAGACATTTTCAATAAAAGTTGAAGAGTTTTTACCAATAGAGCCTATTCCTTCAAATTTTCCTTTGGAGTTGTCACCAAATGTAACTTCTCCTCCATTTTTTGGCTTTAATTTGATAAAGTGACTCTTGTCACCGGTCATATGTCTTGACCATCCACTATCAAGGTACCATGAGTTTTGCTTAACTTATCCACCTTAAAACAATGCTTCTCTTCCTACAAAGACAGAATTAAGCTTTGATTTTTTGTACCCAAATTCTTTAGGGTCTATAAGCATCAGTACCAATAACTTTGTTCCCTTTAGGTATCCATTTAGAAATTAAGTTCTTATCTTGAGAAGTTATGAGTCATTTAGGGACCCATACACTTTTAATAATTTTCTTTTATAAACTTTTGGGGACCTCTATGTTTATAGAAATTAATGTTATTTTTAACAAATTTTTGTTTTGAATTTTCTCCTTTTTCAAAACCTTTGTTTGAATGAGATTTTTCACTCTTAAGCAAATCAAGTTGCTTTTGATGATCATCATGTACTTTAGAAAGCAAATTATGCAAGTCAAAATTCTTTTTCTCAAAATCTTTTATATTAGCTTGCATATCATTTATTTTATTTTTCAAGTTCATGCTTTACTTTGGAGAGTAAATTGTTTTCATCTTTAAGTTTTGAAATAGTCTCTTTATATTTTGAAACCATTAATTCAAAATCTAAACCCAACTCATCATAGGCACCTTGTAACTCATCAAAAGAATAAGAATTTGAATTGGATGAGTTAGAAGCTACCTTAGAGTCATCGATGGCCATAAGGCAAAGGTTGGCTACTTCTTGATCTTCATTGTCGGATAAGTCCTCATCACTCCAAGTAGCAACATGAGCAAGATCATAGGCTTGTATGAACTCCATTCTAGTCTTCCAGTATGAATAATTTGCACCATTGAAGTAAGGAGGTTTATTAACGACTTGAGATTGACCAACCATAATAGAGCTGGAAGTAGATGTCATCTTGTGTGGTTTGAATAGATGAGATTTGAGCTACTTCAGTGATCTTCTCTTGGTCATTAGACTGTCTTTTAGAGACTAGTTCTGATACCAATTTTTAGCTCGATAAATCAAACCAAAATTGCCAAGAGGGGAATGAATTGGCTTTTTAAAAAAAAGTGAAAGCTAGAGAGAAAATTGAAAGATGAACACGATAATTTAGAGTGGTTCGGCCCCAATTGCCTACTCCACTACCTTAGCTTTCCACAAGTAAGGATTTTTCTAAATTCACTAATTTGATAACCTTTGGGGACAAGGTTTAACCTTACAATTCCCTTAAGATTTCTACTCCAAATCTTAAGACACAAACTCTCTCAAGGAAATACAAATAAGCAAATAAAAAAATAATCATTACAAGATCAAATTGTTTGCAAATTAAGCTCAAATAAAATGAAATACACTTGAGCAAAAGAATAGAACTAAAGCTCACAATTGTATGTAAAAAATATGGAAATAGTAAGCTCAAAGGTTGTTTGATTGATGGTTTTCTTGAAAGTGTTTTTTTGTTGTTGTAGGAACTTTAGAAGTTGGTATTTAAACCCCTTAATTGATTTCCAACTATTGAGGTTGTTGGTGTCATGAATAGACCAGTGGGGGATGTAAAAACCAGAACATTTAATTCACCTGCAACACCGAGTATCGATACCATAAAAAGGTATCAACAATTTTTACAAAAAAATGATAAATTCAGTGACCATTTGAGTTTTACTATTGATACCAAAACACTTTTATAGATACTTTGTAGGTTTGTGAGAAACAAAATGCTATTTTGGTATTGCTTAAGAGGGGGTCTCGATAATTTAGAAAATACTAATACTTGGCCAAAAAGGTATCGATACTTTTTGGCTTAGAGCAAATTTGACTTGTCTGAAAATTATTTGATTTGTTAAAGGTCTTTTTACAAAGTGAAAATCATTTTGACATGATTTTAAAGTTATTTCAAAAATTTCTAAGACTTCAAAGTAGATATTCAAAATTTTATCTCTTATCTTGCAATTTTAAATAAATCATTTTGTTAATTTCTTTCAATTTTGACTTTTATTCAAAAACACTTCAATTTGTTATATCAAAACATTTTATCAAATAAAGCTTGGTTTAACAACCTTCTTTTTATTTCCATTCAATAAAACCACTCTTAAGAGTTGTTTATTTGCAAGATTCAATTCATGTAGTTTTCAAAAGTTTTTCACCTTAATTTTATTTTAAGATTTTAAAAGAAGTCTTCATACTCCAATTTGTCAAGAAACCACTCTTGAAGGGTTGGTTAGAGCTTTTGATTTAGTTTGTTAGAATCTTTATTCCAAAAGTTTCAATCGAATAACATCTTTTCAATAATCCAACTCCTATTTTATTCTTTCCCATAATTCCATCCTTTCTTTAATATTCTTGTTTGTTTTATGTTCTTGAATATTTACTAATTTGATTTTAGTTTTTAAGATTCATGAACACCTTTTCCTTAAGAGATTTGAAAACATTCTTGGTGTTCAAGAAAGTTTTTTCATGTTTAAGGAGTCCTCTTCTTAGCTAATTTTGCCAATTTTTATATTTTGCCAATTTTTATAAGCTTTCTTGTTTTCAATTTGTTTTTGTTTTCTGTAATAATGTTTAACCTCTTCTTGTCTATTCTTTTCAGATTCAAGCTAGGCTTCTCAAATCACAATTTGGCAACTTATTGCTTACCAAGAAAGCCTTATTCTTTGTAACGCCCTGATTTATTAAAGTTTGTTTTAGAAATTTTGTCAGAATTAAGTATCTATATTAGTGGTTAAGTGTCTTAATTCTGTGTCTGAGGTATTGGGTTTGAGTCTCAGTTTAATCATTTTTGTTCCTAAGCCTATCTGATTTTAAATAAAATATGTTTTGTTGTCAAAATAATTTTGGAGATGATTTTAAATGAGTTTTTTGATAATAATAATAATAATAATAATAATAATAATATACTTATAATAAATCAAGTAGTAATTTTAAAATGCTTTAACTTTTGGGCTTGTTTTGAAATAAATAAAACAAGTGTCTCATTTAGGTTTAATTTCATTTTAAGTTTGACCTTTTACTTTATTTATTTTTGCAAAAAAAAAAGAGAAAAAAAAGACCACAAACCCACATTTCCCTTTGTTATTCCCCAAGCCACGCCGCAATTTCAAATTGTAAAATATTGTTTTTCTTGTTTCATCTGTTTATCGGTTCTTTCAATTTTGTTTTGGGAATGTTCTTTAAACATTGGATTGTTATTCTTTACGTCTTCAATTTCGCTCCTCTTAGGTAACGTTTTGGTTAGTTCTTGATTGGTTAATTTGAGGGTTTTGGGATGCAATTGGTGCTGCAAAATTTTGTTATTATTTAATTAATTGGGTCATTACATTTAGGTGAGAGTCGTGAGATGTTTGGCGCTCCTTCAAGATCGTAATTTCGTGTGGTTGCGGTTTGATAATCGGTAAGAGTTTGGAGGAGTTTAGGTGTTTTTAAAGAGTTCAATTTTTGGCTATCTCGTGACTAAATACTGCAATTAACCGTTTTATTGGTCGTACTTAGGTCTCGGGAGTCCTGTGGTTGCCTTCTTGTCAAAATCGAACTAGGTGTATAACAGGAAACTTGAAAAACAACGAACAACAAAAGCCAAAATTAGGGCCTATCGACGCCACAGGACCGTGTAACGAGAAACTCGAAAAACAACGAATGACAAAAGCCAAAATTGGGGCCTATCGATGCCACACGGCCGTGTGCTAGGCCATGTGCGACACACGACAGTGTGACAAGTCATGTATGACACACAGTCTAGGCCATTTTGGGCCTTGTGGGCCACACGGGTGTGTGTGAGCTGTGTAGGCCACACCGGTAAGCCATTTTGGGCTGTGTGGGCCCAAATTTTAGAATTTTTCCTTAGGGTCGTCCATGTCATCTCGATTGACTGTGGGCCTTCCGTAGGGTCGGTATGTGTTATATAAGCCTTAAAATTTGAAGTTCGCTAATCTGTTCGTATGAATTTGACGTAAATAATGCCTAAATGCATGTAATGAGATGCGATATGTTTCATTTGTTATGTATAAGCATGTTCAATACCTGTTATACGAGCATGCATGATGTATATACATTCTGGTATCTGTTATTCTATTATATCCTGTATTCTATTTGTGTCTAGCTATGGGGCGGGTTATGTATCATGTGGAGGAAGTGTTCTGTGTGAGGCGTTAATTCGCGATTATACCGGCAGCACTATTGCGATTTTTCTGAAAAGTGTCGTAATGACACTAAGTGGTGTGTAGGGTTGGGTGGGTGTTTTATACCCCACATGGTGTGTTGGGATAGTCAGAGATGGTGTGTAGTGGATAGTGGTAGGTTTGTAATTTGCATGTGGCTCTAATTTTGCAGGAGACATTCGTTAGTATCTATTCTGTTACGTACTCAATCTGTGATTCTGTTTCTGTTAAGTTACACCCTGAGTCATAAAACTCACTTTCTGTTTGTCTGTTACTTTCAAGTAAGCCTCAGACTTAGGCAGGTCGGTGTAATGGGGGCTCGAATATGACCACTTTTTCGTAAAACTTTATTTACATAAATTTGGTTTATTTAAAATTTTGCTTTGAGAGTTTTGTAATTTTTGGACTCTCTGAACATTTGGGTTCATTTTTGGATTTGGATTTTTATTTTGAATTTTAGCTTAATATTCGATAATACGAATCTTCAAAAAATAATTAACAGTTTCAACAACTAAGTATGAAAAATGTTTTCATATAAAACGGATTTTTAATTAGCAAAGATACACGAAGTTTTTCAATAAGAGAAAGTCATATTTATAACCTTCTTACGTAACATTTCCAGATTCAGTCATAACATCTGGGTTAGGTTTGGGGCATTACATTTAGTGGTATCAGAGCCAGGTTACAAAACTTAGGCTGTGAAAATTTTGGGTTCAAAATTGTATTTGTAAAAATTATTTTTCCAAATAAAGTTTATTTTTGAATTTGAAAAGAAAGTTGCGGAACATCGAGTCTCCGACGTCGATCTTGTATGTACTTCTAAGTTAGAAATACTTTAGTTAGAAAACTCTAAAATTATTAAAACTATACTGAGTTAGTTAGAGACTGAAAGTTTTTGAAATTTGTGAAACTCTTTCTGATACTTATTTGAAGCATAAAACACTGGCTAATAAACACTGAAACTGATACATCAAACTTTGTAATATAGATAAATCTATGAATACGATGAGCGCTCGTAGAACTCGTAGTCGTTGTATTTGTGGGTGCGACGGGCGCCGTAGAGGGACTCGAGTTGAGTCTTCCTCGATGGATAATATGTCTAATCTGAATATGAATGAGACACTAGCTACACCTACTACTGAGACTGGGTTTCAAGGTCACTCGACTGGGGATGACGCATTGTCCCAAGCCCTTCTTAGAGTGTTGAAGAGCATCGTTGGGCCCCATTCTGGTTCTAGGAGCCGTGGGTCGATAACTAAATGACTCTAGTCTATCGGTGCTGAGCTGTTTAGGGGCGTCACTAGAGCCGCCCCGACGGAGGCCAAATATTGGTTGAAGGCCACCGGGAGGATCCTGAATGATATTGACTACACCCCTAAGCAGAAATTGAATGGTGCAATATCTCTGCTTTGCGATGAGGCGTATCAGTGGTGGTTAACAGTTGAGGAGGGTACTCAATATTTTAAGACTGCCTTCTAGATTAAATATGTGAGGGCGAGTAATATGGATGCTTGTAGACGTGAGTTTATGAACCTCACTTAGGGGGATAATGGTGTGGTCGAGTATGAGGCTGAATTTTTGAGATTAAGTTATTACGCTCGTGGGATGGTGGCGAATAAGTATGAGAAATGTGTCCACTTTGAGGATGGTTTAAGAGACAATCTAAGAGATCTGATAGCTCCACATAGGGAGTGAAAACTCACTGTCTTGGTGGACAAGGTGAAGATTGCTAAGGAGGTTAAGTGCGGTGAGCGCGAGAATAGGGACCGAGAGAGGGATAAGAATAAGAGGGATTTAGAGACCTTTAGTTCTATTTAGATGCTTAAAAAATGGGCTAGGTCTGATGGGTCTTCGAGAGTTGGGGTTCCAACTGCACCTACTGTGGCTCAGCCGTGTAGAGACTATGGTAGACACCATCCGGACGAGTGTTGGAGGAGATTGGGAGTGTATCTATGATGTGGGCCAATAGAGCACCATATTATAGATTACCTGCAACATTCCAATCAGATGCAAGCTTCAACTTTGAGTTTTGTTCAGTCTCAGTCGGCAGTGTAGCGCCCGCCTAAAGGCCGTGGTCCAGCCAGGGGTGATAATGGTATGGGTAGAGGGCAAAGAGCACCGAGCAAAGGTGCTAATCAGACTGAGGCAAAGCAACTTGCGTTGGTTTATACTGCTAGACATTGTAAGGACAAAGACGTCGCTAATATGATTATCGATACGTTCTTTATTTATGATGCTCCTTATTTTGCATTGATAGACATAAGGTCAACACATTCCTATGTAGATAGCTATGTTTTTGTGAACTTGGAGATTTTTGTTGAGAGCACATCTGGTGAGATTACTATACTTAGTTCACTGGGTCAATCGGTTTGGGTTAATAGATTGTATAGGAATGTCCGTTAGAGGCGTAAGGTGTTGCATTTCTGGGTAATTTGATAGAGCTACCGTTTGGGGAATTTGATCTGATTCTAGGGATAGACTAGCCTGTGAAGCATCGAGTCAGTTTGGATTGTGCTTCTGAGAGGTTGGTTCTGAGATCTGAAGATGATGTGGAAGATGTGGCTGAAAAACTGGTTCGAAAAGGGTGAGAAACGTACTTGGCCTTTGTGAGTGATTCGACTTTTATGGGTTCATTAGTTGGGGACAACCAAATGGTTAAGGAATTTCTAGATGTTTTTCCTGAGGAATTACTGAGTTTGCCTCCAAATCAGGAGGTCGAGTTTGGTATTGAGCTTCTGCTGGGTACAGCACTAGTATCCATCGCTCCTTATCGTATGACACTAAAGGAGCCTATAGAGCTAAAGGCTCAGTTTCAAGAGATCTTAGATTTTGGGTTCATCCATCCTAGTTTGTCTCCATGGGGGGCACCGGTGTTATTTGTAAAGAAAAAGGATGGAACTATGAGGATGTGTATCGACTACCGTCAATTGAATAAGTGAACGATGAAGAATAAGTACACACTTTGAAGGATCGACGAACTATTTGATCAGTTTCGTGGGGCTTCTGTATTTTCCAAGATAGATCTTCGTTCTGGGTATCATCAGCTTAAAGCTAAGGAAGTTAATGTTCACAAGACTACTTTTAGGACACGTTATGGGCACTACGAGTTACTAGTCATGCCCTTTGGTTTGACGAATACTCCGGCTGCTTTCATGGATCTGATGAATTGGGTTTTCCAACCATACTTGGATCAGTTCATTGTGGTCTTCATCGACAACACTCTGGTATACTCTAAGACCAAAGATGATCATGATGAGCATCTTAGAATAGTCCTTAAGATACTTCGAGAGAAACAACTCTACTCTAAGTTGAGCAAGTGTGAATTTTGGTTAAGGGAAGTAACTTTTTTGGGGCATGTGGTTTTTGCAGAGGAGATCTTAGTTAATCATAGGAAGATTGAGGTTGTGCTTGATTGGAAACAGCCTAGGAATGTTTTTGAGATTCACAGTTTTCTAGGTCTTGTGGGCTATTATCGGAGATTTGTTGAGGGGTCCTCGTTAATCGCAGCTCCTCTGACTAAGTTGTTGCATAAGACTGGCCCTTTTTGTCTGGACTGATGAGAAGCAACCGAGTTTTGAAAAACTCAAATCTGTTTTGACTCAGGCTCCTATTCTAATATAGCCTGAATCTGGTAAGGAGTTCATGGTATACAGTGAAGCGTTGCACGTCATTTTGGGATGTGTTCTGATGCAAGACGGTAAGGTAGTGGCTTTTGCGTCCCGAGAGTTCAAGTTACATGAAGGGAATTATCTAACGCACAATCTCAAGTTAGCTGTTGTTGTCTTTGCCTTAAAGATTTGAAGGCACTATCTGTATGGTAGGAGGTGTATCATCTACACCAATCACAAAAGCCTCAAGTATCTTTTTACCCAAAAGGAGTTAAACCTTAGGCAGCGTAGGTGGATTGAACTACTTAAGGATTACGACTGTACAATTAAGTATCATCCTGGTAAGGCCAATGTGGTGGCCAATGCTTTTAGTCATAGGGCATTGTCTGATTTGAGGGCAATGTTTGCTTGCCTAAGTCTGTTTAATGATGGGGGTCCGTTAACCAAGTTGCAAGTTAAATCGACTTTAATCGATCAGATTTGGGATAAGCAGTTGGGGGATGATTATCTGGTTCTATGATTCTATTAGGTAGAGGATTGTGGTACGTCTGATTTTGAGTTGAATAGTGATGAGGTCTTGTATTTCTGAGGACGGGTTTGTGTACCTAGTTATTCTGATTTGATGCAGTCTATTCTTAGGGAAGCGCATAATATCCCTTATGCTATGCATCCCTGTGGAAATAAGATGTATCGGGATCTTCGTGAACTGTACTAGTGTCCTAGTTTGAAACGGGAGGTGACAAACTTTGTTTCTCATTTTCTAACATGCCAGCAACTTAAGGCTGAGCAGCAGTTGCCTTTGGATTTGTTTCAACCCGTTAAGATTCTCATGTGAAAATAGGAGCGTGAGACTATAGATTTCCTTAGTGGGTTGCCCCTAACACCTACCAAGAAGGATTCTATGTGGGTCATCGTAGATCGGTTGACCAAGTCTGCCCATTTCATTCATGTTCAGACAGATTATCCTATTTAAAAGTTGGCCAAATTATATGTTTCTACGATCGTGAAACTCTATGAGATACAGGTCTCGATTATTTCTTATAGAGATCCTCGATTTTAGAGAAAACTTCATGAGGCTCTAGGTTTGAGGTTGGACTTCAATACTACTTTTCATCCTCAAACAGATGGTCAATCTGAAAGGGTGATTCAGATACTAGAAGATATGCTTCGGAGTTGTGTGATCGATTTCTGAGGTAGTTGGGAGGATTTTCTACTATTAGTTGAGTTCACCTATAATAACAGTTTTCATTCTAGTTTTCAGATGGCACCTTACGAGGCTCTGTATGGTTGCAAGTGTCGTACTCCATTGTGTTGGACAAAGTTGGGTGAGCGACGGGTTTTGGGTCCTAAGTTGGTTTATGAGACGGAGGATAAAGTTTGACTAATTCGGGATCGTCTTAAAGCGGCTTTTGATAGACAAAATTCCTATGTGAATCTGAAGAAGAGGGACATTTAGTATTCCGTGGTTGATTATGTGTTCCTTAAGGTATCTCTATGGAAGAAGGTTCTACGGTTTGGACGTAAGGGTAAGTTAAGCCCTAGGTTCATTAGGTCGTATCAGATTCTGAACCGTGTGGGACCAGTTGTGAGCTACCTCCGAAGTTAGACCGTATCCATATGTGTTGCATGTCTCCATGTTAAGGCGGTATCGGTTGGACCCATCTTATATTGTTTCAATTGAGGAGATTGGGGTTAGACCAGATTTGAAATTTGAGGAAGAGTCGGTTCAGATTCTAGATCAACACATTAATGTGTTGAGGAGGAAATCGGTTCAGATTCTAGATCAACACGTTAATGTGTTGAGGAGGAAATCTATTCTGTTAGTTAAGGTTCTGTGGCAAAATCATGGCACTTAAGAAGCCTCGTAGGAACCTGAGAACTTGATTCATCAGCAATATCCGCATCTTTTTAAGTTAGGTAAATTTTAGATTCGAAATTCTTTTTAGGGGGTAGAGTTGTAACGCCTGATTTATTAAAATCTGTTTAACGAATTCCGTCATAATTAAGTATTTGTATCAGTGGTTAAGTGTCTTAATTTTGTGTCTGAGGTCTTGGGTTCGAGTATCAGTTCGATCCTTTTTGTTACTAAGCCTATCTGATTTTAAATAAAATATATTTTGTTGTCAAAATAATTTTGGAGATGATTTTAAATGAGTTTATTGATAATAATAATAAAAATAATATATACTTATAATAAATCAAGTAGTAATTTTAAAATGCTTTAACTTTTGGGCTTGTTTTGAAATAAATATAACAAGTGACTCATTTAGGTTTTATTTCATTTTTAGTTTGGCCTTTTATTTTATTTATTTTTAAAAAAGAAAAAGAAAAAAAGACCCTAAAACCCACGATTCACTTTGCTATTCCCCAAGCCATGCCGCAATTTCAAATTGTAAAATCTTGTTTTTCTTGTTTCATCTATTCATTAGTTCTTTCAATTTTGTTTTGGGAATCTTCTTTAAACGTTGGATTTCTGTTCGTTGGGTCTTCAATTCTGCTCCTCTTAGGTAATGTTTTGGTTACTTCTTCATTGGTTAATTTAGAGGTTTTCGGATGCAACCGGTATTGTGAAATTATGTTATTATTTGATTAATTGGGTCGTTGCATTTAGGTGAGAGTCGTGAGACGTTTGGTGCTCCTTCAACATTGTAATTTCGTGTGGTTACGGTTTGATAATTGGTAAGAGTTTGGAGGAGTTTTGGCATTTTTAAAGAGTTTGATTTTTAGCTATCACGTGCTTAGATACTGCAATTAACCGTTTTATTGGTCATATTTAGGTCTCAAAAGCCCTGTGATTACATTCTTTTCGAAATCGAACTAGGTGTGTAACGAAAAACTAGAAAAATAACGAATGGCGAAAGCTGAAATTAGGGCCTATCGACGCCACACGACCGTGTGACATGCCATGTGTGACACACGGTCTAGGCCATTTTGGGTCATGTGGGCCACACGAGCGTGTAGGCCACACAGGCGTGTATGGGCCGTGTACCAAGCCGTGTGGGCCACACGGCCGTGTGAGCCCAAATTTTAGATTTTTTCCTTATGGTCGTACATGTCATCCCGGTCGACAGTGGGCCTTTCGTGGGATCAGTATGTGTTATATAAGACTTAAAGTATGAAGTCTGCTAATTTGTTCGTATGAATTTGACATAAATAATGCCTAAATGCATGTAATGAGATGCGATATGTTTGATCTATTATGTATAAGCATGTTCAATACATGTTATACGAGCATGCATGATGTATACAAATTCTGGCATCTGCTATTCAGTTATATTTGGTATTCTGTTTGTATCTGGTTATGGGGCGGTTTATGTATTATGTGGAGGAAGTGTTTTGTGTGAGGCGTTAATTCGCGATTATACTGGCAGCACTGTTGCTATTTTTCTAAAAAAGTGTCGTAATGACACTGAATGGTGTGTAGGGCTGGGTGGGTGTTTTATACCCCACATAGTGTGTTAGGATGGTCAGAGATGGTGTGTAGCGGATGGGGGTAGGATTGTAAATTACATGTAGCTCTGATTCTACATGAGACATTCGTCAGTATCTGTTCTGTTATGTATTTAATCTGTGATTCTGTTTTTGTTAAGTTACACCCTGAGTCATAAAACTCACTTTCTATTTGTCTGTTATTTTTAGGTAACCCTCAAACTTAGGTGAGTCGGTGCGACGAGAGCTCAGATATGACCACTTTTCCGTAAAACTTTATTTACATAAATTTGGTTTATTTAAAATTTCATTTTGAGAGTTTTGTAACTTTTGGACTCTTTAGACGTTTGGGTTTATTTTTTGATTTGTACTTTTATTTTGTGTTTTAGCTTCAGATTCGATAGAACGAATCTTCGAAAAACAATTAACGGTTTCAACGAGTAAGTATGACAAATGTTTTCATATAAAACAGGTTTTTAATTAGCAAAGATACACGAAGTTTTCCAATAAGAGAAAGTCAGATTTATAACTATCTTACGTAACATTTTCAGATTCAGCCATAACATTTGGGCCAGGTTTGGGGTGTTACATTCTTACTCGGACTTGGTTGTTCCTATTTGGTCGATCCTTTTCTTTTTTTTTCTCTCAACTTTTCCTCTCTCTTGTGTTGAAAAAATTAGTTTGGAAAACAATGTTTTTAGGCATAGCAGAAGTTTAATTTTTTTCTTGAAATTGAGTCTTGTGATATTTATATTAATAAACCCTTAACTGATTTACTACATGTTCTTTGTGCAAGGCGATCTAATTTCTTTTCTGGCTTTCAACCAAACGATCTTCTCCAGTATCCTCAAAATCCAAATTTCTTTCAGTGTGGGCTCAATCAAAATGAATTGAACGCACAGAATGAAAACTTCTATTAACTTTTAGTGGGAAAGTTAATTTCTCTCTACGAGAACTGGAAATATTGAGCCTTTAGAAAGTTAAATTTATTCTAAAAATAAATTACCACTATTTTCTGACAGAAACAACGCTTAACCACTTGGTCTAATTAGGTCATCCCATGGATACTATTTATAGAAAAATGGTACAAGAGTTTTACTTGAACAATGAGTAATTAAATAATAATATTTAAATAGAAAAATACAGTAGTCCATTGTAATTGGAATACAATGGGCGATGACATAGCCTTGTTGGGACTAGGGTTTGTCGTGCTTCTCACATGGGATGGGCTCTCGAGCCCATCTCATTTATTAGGTACAATTATATGTGTTAGCTAGACTTTTATCTAATAGTTATAATTTATCCAACCTAATAATTATTTTTACAATTACCCGAAATATTAAATATTAAATTAAATTAATCCAATTAAATAATTTTCTCAACCCAATTCTAATTTTGTTAAAGTCATGACAACTTTATCGTATTAGAATATATGAGAAAATATATTTAATTTCCCCATCCAATAAAATTATGATGACTTAATTAATTTAATTCTTGCTTGAACTTCAATTATTTAATTACAATCAATTATTCAATTAAATAATAATTCAAGAAATTAATTTAATTTCTATGCCATCTTTTGTACTTAGCAAATGTTGGAAAAAAATCTAATTCGAAAACGGTTTTCTTGCACAAAAGAAAAATAAAATTTTGAAAACCGAGCCGGTTTGTTATATTTATAGTAATAAACTTTTTCCCGAAATAATACTTGATCGGGTCATGAACTGCTTTGAGTATGGGGTGGAACAATTTCAACCGAACAACATTCTCTACTATTCTCGTATCACGAATTGTTTCGAGTGTGGGCTTGAACAATTTCGAATCAAACACAAACCCAGAAATAATTTTCTTACTTTTAGTAGGAAAGTAATTCTCTTTCTCTTATAGAAGCCAGTAGAATTGTTATTCTCGGAAAATGGAATTTATACTTATAAATAAATTTTGTCTATTTTTTGGTAGAATAACAATATCTCAAAATTGTATATAATTTATTGTGTTTTAACCCTACTGGTGCCATCTATTTATTGCCTATTTAATGTGAAACCCTAGTTGAATTAGTATAATGTATTTAATGCCTATTTAATAGAAAAACAATCCCTTAGTTGAATTAGGAGAGAGAGGGGCTAATAGGGTGTGTTTTCCCTCATATGTATTATGATGGGAAATCGGGCCCCTCCTGTATTTGGTCCAATTATACGTGCTTCGTGGACTTTTAACCCAACATTTTATAATTTAATCCAGCCTAGTACATGTTTTTCTATTTCTCAAAATAGACATTATTTTTTAAATTAATTTAAATAAAAACCTTTCCTAATTAAATAATTTTCTCAACCTAATTCTAATTCTATTAAAATCATGACAACTTTACCGTAAAAGAATCTATGAGAAAATATATTTAATTTCTACATTCAACAGAATTCATAACGACCAATTAATTTAATTCAATTTTTGAATTTCAATTATTTAATTAAATAATAATTGAAAAATTAATTCTCAAGTCATTTCCATACTAAGTGGTAAACCAGTTTCATTTCCAAGATTATGAACGCCACAAGTGAATAAATATGATGTATTGTCAGTCTAGTAAGTCACATCTATGTCTATATCTTCTGGGAGTCATCCACTCTGATGGCCAAGACAAAGCATCTTCCTAATTGGACTTGATAGACAACAAATTAGTCTTTCAATCTATAACACTCCTTACTCGACCCGATCGCTGGATCCGAATAATGGAATGTCACATTCATTGCAAAAGCAACCCACATCAAATAAATTCAAACTTAAATACAATTTATATAATTACAAATCTCAAATCATACATACATAGTAAATTGAGATCATTAATGACGTAATTAACAAAATCTAGACATGAAATGGGATTAGATTGTAAAATTTCAATGTTTTAAAGTTAGTATCAAAAGTTCATAGTTATTAAAAATCGATACCAATTTACGAATATGTTTTCTTTGCAAATCAATGTATCAATATTTATCAACTAGTATCAATATTTTATGAAAAATTATTGATACTCATATAAACATCGATACCATTTTGGCATTATGTTTGTTTTAAAACTATTCGTATAGTCAAGTATGGATACCAAATGCCAAAATATCGATACTTGAGCTTAGAAATGGTAAAATCCTATCTTTAAAATACCATCAAGATAATGTCAATTTGACCAGTTCCATCAACCACATATATAAACACTTATACACATAACATTCAAATACCATCAAGATACAAAATGACCATATTAACCAAAAGACTTCCTAAGTACATGCCAATACAAAAATTTAAAACATCACCAACACTTGAGTTCGGGATTGCCCTCTGGATGTTGCGTCAACGATCAAATTGTAAAGTACCTAACCTACAACCGAAAAGTAAAATCATACGCTAAGTATAACTTAGTGGTATTTCTATAATCCAAATGTTAAACAAATCACAGATCATTTTAAACACATAAACTACATGTAAATGTTAATATGCAATTAACACGCCATTAATGCAAATTCACATTTATTCTATGTTCAATCTAACATAGATTGACAATATATTTACATGACAATCCAATTCACATATCATTTGATACCTCAATTCCTAAATCCATAATTTCAATAAACATTTCCATTAAGGTTCCAACTCATTTCACAATTGAATAACCCATTTCACATTTTAGTTTTGTTTCTATTCTTTTTGCCATTTCAATAACAACAATTACATTTCATATAGTTTCTTTCTTATCATATGGATTTTGAGAACTTATTCAATATCACCATTTCAATCATAACCTTTCATTTTTTATCTTTTAACTCCCTAGTAACACACCTCGGACTCAGACAGATACACAGATCCAACTAACACACCAATTTGGCACCTAGTGCCTCATCGGATAAATCTAAAGCAATTAGTTGCGCCCAGTGTTATAATTAAGTTGACACCTAGTTTCTCATCGGTTAAACCGAAACAAATTGGCACCCAGTGCCTTATCGACTCATGGTCGAAGTAACCCTGAACTCTTTTTATCCTATGGCATGCCAACTATATTTGACTCTGCCCGAACAGTTAATAAGTATTCAATTCATTTTTCAATATCATTAAATAACTCAATTCACATCAATTTTATCATGAACTCATTCATTCAAACATATGGCAGCATCAAATATCTCATTTTGTATTCAATTTTCATTTTTATATAAATATATGCATGTTTTTCACATATAATAAATTTAGTCCCTATAATCATCAATCAATTCAAATCATCTCATTAAACAAGGAACCTCACCTTACATTCTTACCATGCATAACCAAATCAAAATACAGCAATTACAAGTTAGTTCGGATTATAGAAACACAAACCGTAAACTTCAAGCTATTCGTCGACAACTGTCTTTTCCTTTCTTTTTTTGAGGAATCCGGGTCGACATTAGCTATGAATTAAAAACAACACATAAAATCATCAATGTACAACCATTTTCACATTCAATTTCTAAATTATACAACTTTTGCATATTATTCAATTTAGTCCCTAAAACTAAAACCTAGACTAACATAACTTTCACTTTTAATCTCCAATTTTTATATCGTTTTCACTCTAGGCCTAATTTAACTTCTTATTTCAAATTTCTACCACTAAGGGTCTGTTTGATTGACGGAATTGATTTTTCGGAAAATCATTTCCAACTTTTCCAGCGTTTGATTGGCGGAAAACATTTTCCATTTGGAAAATGAACTCCAAAACAAGAGAAAATGGGTTACATTTTAAGGAAAATGTCTTACCCTTTCAATTTCCGTAAGACATTTTCCGTGCTCTCCTCTCTATCCCCTCCTTCATTCCTTCCTTCATTTTAGGAGAAAATTGCTTCATTTATCGATTTTCCAAGAACTTGTTTTTTAATTATTCAATACTTGTTTTTTAACACAATTACAAATAATTTATTTGATATTAGTTTTTTCAATTTATAACGATTAATATTGTAGCTTAATAATTGAGTATTATTATAAATAAATCATTGCAATATATGTAAAAATAATTTAAAATATAAAATTTATTAATATATATTAATATATGTAAAATAACTTTTAGGAAAATATTTTCAGAAATCATAAAACAAAGAAAATATTTTCTAGTAAATCATTTTACAGAAAAGTAAAATATTTTCCAGAAATCATTTTACGGAAAACATTTTACTGGCAATCAAACAGACCCTAAATTCAAAATTTATGCATTATCGTCCCTAATGCACAAAATCATCAATTGACTTTACAATTTAGTCATTTTTCAATTCTAAACTCAAACTCCAAATATTCAACAATGGTCACATCCTACATCTTTAACAATTCCAAAAATTATGACATGGGTCAGCTAGTCTGGAGTAATGAAATTCTGAAACCATAAAAAATACAAGAAAATGATTAAATTGAACTAACCAAATTGAAGCTTGAAAGTTAAGAACCCTAGCCCTGCGTTGAGCTCTTCTCCTTATTTATATTCGGTTTTTGCAAATAATATGGATGAAAATGTTTTTTTTTTTCACTAAATATATTTTATTCTAATGGTTTACTTTTAATTATTAACTTATTATAATTTTATCTAATTTTTTGACATACACATACATATATACTATCATTAACCGTCCACTATATAACTTAGTGTATTAATTGCTATTTTAACCCCTTTATTTAAGTTCTACTTATAATTCCTTAATGAATTGCACTTTGTTACCGCTTATGCAATTTAGTCCCTATACTTAAATTGAGCACTAATTAGACACAATTTCCTAACTGAAATTCAATTCACGTCTAATATGACTCCGTAAATATTTAATAAAAATATTTACGATTCCGGTTTACGAAAATAAGGTTCCAAAATCACACATTCTGACACCACTAACTTTCGGGTCGTTATACAATCGATTTGCTCATTTTTTATTAAACTAAGGACATGTTTAGGTTCGTCTACTAATATAAGTTGTCTTTTCATATTATGATCCGACCATGTAATATCGCTTAGTATTAGTTAAAGATTAGACAACCAGTAAGCTAATATTTGCTTTGCATGCAAAAACCATTGAAGATAATATACAAAATATATTAATGTAATTCATGAATAATTTTATTAACCAATTTGTTTGAAAAAAATTACAAGTGTAAATAGACGAAAATACTACACATAGGGAACTAGATCCAATAACAAGGACATGTGTTCACTGTAGATAGTTATACAAATGATCTATTTCTCTTAGTCATCATTTTCATTCATTACATAATATCGGTTCTATATGCAATTTGTTTTGGGTTATCTAGAGATAGTGGAGAGACCGGTTGAACATATATAATTAGGGCTCAAATAATTTGCAATTAAGTTCTGGCTTTTTGCCTATTAATTAAAGCATTACTTAATCATGGAGTTTTTCCACTAAAATACCATTGATTGAACTCTCCCTTATTATATATCTTTACCAGATCAACTTAATAAGTGCTTATCCAATGACTTTGTCATATGTGTGTTACCCACATAGAATAGCCTTAATCTATTTGGGTTAAATCAATTCACCAATATAATCTTATTTTATCTCACGATAACCATTACATCTTCCTCCATGAAAAATTCAATTAATAACAAATAATAATTAAATCATTTGTCTAGTGGTCATGTTACTTTTTCATCTTTCATGTAATGCTAATGAAAGTAAATCATTTACCCTCTATTAGGCTATGAATTCCAGTATTGTAAATGAAGCTAAGTCATGCAGAAGTTGTATACTCAATGTGCTAGTTTTTTGCTCTTTAGTTATTTGAACTTAGGCTTTTAATACATCAAAGTATACGAGTCATGCATATATACTCAGTTCGAGATTGACGTAAGTCACACTATGGACGTCATAAGTGAATTAATCTATAAACAAGTTTAGAGAGAGTTTAGAGTTTAGAGAGTTTAGAGAGCTCTCTTATATAGGGAGAGTTTAGAGAGCTCAATTATGATTAAACTTAATCACTTTAATATTAAATTAAGTTTAATGTTAAACTATTAAAATAATATTATTTTTGGAATAATTAATCTAGAATAAAATTCTCTGGTAGAGTCCTAATAGGAATGTAACTCTTCCACTGCTGAACCACCGATAACCAACCGCCACTGGCCACTAGGATACCACCATCACATCCACTGGCACCATCGTGTCCGCTAATACAGGTACGACATCCTTACGACACCCCGAGCTAGTTCGACTGTTGTCGGTCCAGTCCGGGTCAATGACGACCCGATCGGTTCGATCTAGCCATTGATTAAACCAGGCCCGATTCGACCAGTTTTTGGGTCTTGGTCTCGATTTTGGGCTCCCGAGCGTAATTTACAATCTTAGGTCAAATTTGTAAGTTCAGTTACCCATTGGGCAAATTGTCTGACTTGGAAATTAACTTCCAAAAATATCATATTAATTTTAATTGATTTGATTAATTTAATTTAATTTTACTTGATCAAAATTAAGTTTTCCAAAAATCACCTAGATTTTCCAAATTAATTTTTCAAGAAAATTATTTAACCAAATTCTCTAGTTGAATAATTCTTACGACCACCTAATTTAATTCCACATCAAATAAATCGACTCAATTAAATTATTCCCAAAATCATAAAATTTTCTTCTGATTCAAATGCAGCCCGGTCGAGCTTTTGCTGAGTTAGCAGAGGGACCAATCAAACATATACAATTAGGCTCTAGTGACTACAATTATATCCGAAAGTATCGTTCCAATAGTTCACAATTACTTAATCATGGAGTTAGTCCACAAGATGTATCATGATTGAAAACTCCTTATTGTATACTCTTTACGAAAGCAATTCATCCAATTGCTTTATCCAATGACCTCGTTATGTGTGTGTTACCCTCATATGATATCCTTAATTCCTTTGAGTTAAATCCATTCACTCAATACAATACTATTTTATCTCATTGTCACTATTGTGTCTTCTTAATGATTAATATGATCACTATCAATAAATGACTGTGATAAATTACTCGTTCGAGAACAAGCAACCCGTGGTCACGTTCCATATTTATCAATCCAGACAATGTCAATGAGAGGATATCATTAACTCTTTAATTGAGCTGTGAATTCCACTATTACTAATAAAGTCATATCATACACAACTCATGTATCTAACATAACAGCTATTGGCTCGATCATCTTTACAGCATAAGCCTCCACTTATATCAAAGCACATGAGTTGCATATGCATGGTCAGTGACTAACTCAAGATTTAGGTAAATCACACCATTAACGTCACAAGTGAATTAATTCACAAACGGATTTAGAATTAATTCATCTTGGGTCCAGTCCAATGTATCATTCTACCAATGAATACATCTATGTCTCTACTCATGGAGTCAACTACTTTGATAGCCAAGATTAGCCATCTCCCCAATTGGAATTGTAGATGACATAATAATCCTTCTTAGTATTTGAATCAAATGCTCACTTTGATTCTTTTATGGGATTACAGACTCATTTAGATTATCTACTGAAGTAAGTTATTTTTCTCGCCATGTAAATGTTCTTACAATGCCACTTATCTTAGACAATCAATAAGCTAATATTTGCTTGTCACAATTTTTCTATGCAAAAAAAATATTAAAGACATAAATACAAAAGACATAACAGTAAAATGTGAATTTAACTCTTATTTATTTATTCATTGTTCAAATAAATAGAAAACAATTACATGTTTACTACAATATAGGCACATTTCCCAACACTGTCTTTTAGGGGTAAACCACTCTAATACCCAAGATAAGGTATTTTCTCAGTTGGACTTGATAAATGACATAATAGTCATTTAACAAATTTGCTCAATTTCGATTCATCAGACTAAGAACCTTTTAGATTACCTACTAATACAGGTTGTCTTCTTGCATTACAATCCAACCATGTTATTCAACTTAGCATTAGTTAAACATTAGGTAATCAGTAAGCTAATACGTGCTTACATATTTCTTTGCATGCAAAAATCGTTGAGGACAAATACAAATGATATTAATGTGAATAATGAAATTTTATCTAAATCAACGTGTTCAAAAAATTACATATACAAATGATGAATAAACTACACTTAGGGCACTAGATCTTAATAATCTCCCACTTGCCTTAGTGGAGTGGATGAGTCATATTTCACATTTTCATATCATCTACATGTTTCTCAAAACTCCTAACTACCAAAGTCTCAGTAAACAGATCTGCAAGGTTGTACTCAAATGTGATTTTGACTACATCTACTATTCCGTTAGCCATCGCCTCTCAAATAATGTGATATTTTCGATCAATGTGTTTTGTCCATTTATGATTTCATGTTTCCTTAGTACTAGCTAGTGTCACACTATTATCGCAATACAATGTAATAACTTTATCCATATTGAGAATGACTTCGAGATTAGTAAAGAACAATTGAAGTCAAAATACTTTTGTTTCCTTAAAAATAGCCACATATTCAGCCTCCATACTGGACTCAACAGTACAACTCTGCTTGACACTTCTCCACACTATGGGCCCGCAGCTTAGGAAAAAAGACACAGCTCGAAGCCAATTTTCTCAAATCCTAAATTTTTCGTTCTAATAAGTGGTATTATTCAGGGACATGGTATAGTGGAAAATGGAAGAGAATTTAAATATAAGCATTATAGATTAAGTCTTAAAGAATTATTTTAATTTTTAGAAGAGGAAATTTGAGAGAATAATTGCAAATATGAGATCTTAGTATAAAAAGACTAAATTGAAAATCAAAAAGTTATGGAAAAAAGTGTAATTTGCTAAAATTAAGGGAAATAAAAGTTTATAATGATTGTGGAGCATACGAATGACATAGATTGAATATAAATTTGATGGAAGTCACTTCAAAGACTAAATTGGAAAAAAAATAAAAGTATAAGGACCTATAGTGCTAATTTCCCAACAATGAAGAATAAGTTGAAAAGCCTTTGATTAAGTATTATATGAAAATAGTATATGAGTGCAATAAAAGGATTTTGGGACTGAATTGGATGAAAATAAGAGTTCAATGACTAAATTGCAAATTTTTCATTTTATCGAAAAAGGTCCTAAATGCAAATTCATGCATGGATAATTAATAATTATAGTTTAAAAGTATAAATTAAAGGAATTTTGAAGGGTAAAGTGTCATGCATGAAATAAAGAATAGTGATGAGATAAAAAGAGGCTAAAGGCGAACTTTACCACATAAAGGGGCATTTTGGTCATTTTACATGGAATCTATGTTAAGAATATTATATTATGAGATATTTATATATGGGATAAATTGTGAGCCAATGGATTGAATAAAATGGTTAGATGAAATATGGACCACATTAGACCTGTTAATGAGTCGGGCTATCTATCTAGGCCTGAAGGCCCGCCCGAAATTAGGGAGGGTTTAGATAAAAATATTAGGCTTGAAAAAAGGGCTTGGGAAAAAATAGGCCCGTTTAAAATATGAGTCGGGATCGTGCTTGAATATTCCCGGCCCGACCCATTTTTAAGTTTTTAATATTTTATATTATGTTAGTTTTATATATTATGTAATTTACAACACATAAAAATTAAATCTATAGTAATATATAATACTATTATAATGTAAACATTAAAAAAAATGTTAAGATTAGTATATATATAAAATTTTAATAAATAAAAATTATATAAAGTTATTAAATATTAAATTAAAATAATATAAATATATTTTTTAATTTTTTTAAAAATAATACGAGTGAGTCTAAATTGGATTTGGGTTAGCCATTTGCATATATAGACGAGCTTTGGCAAAATTTTAGGCCCGTATTTTGGATCAGGTCAAACTTGAGCAAGCATAAAGTGTGTTAATATTATATTTAACCCCGCCTAGCCCATGAACACCTCTAGACCACACATGGGATGATTTTTTTTAAAAGCTTTGACTTGTTTACTTGAATAAAAGAGAGAAAAGATGACATTTCATCATCTTCTACCCCTACATGGCTGACTGCCTCAACTAGAGCAGAAAAATTTCCCTTTTCCATTCTCTCTTCATTTCTCATCAAATCTAACCAAAACCTCACGTTCAAACTTAGATTTCTCACTAAAATCAAGTAGAAAATCAACTTCTAAGCTTATTTCCATCTTTCATCTCATGCTTCAAAACTTAGGGTTTATAATTTTAGTGAGAGAAAGCACAAAAAAGAGAGAGTAAGAAAGTGGATTTCTATCATCTTCATCTTTTATATTTGGAATTATTTGAAAGAATATATATATATATATATATATATATTACTGTTTTGCTTATGTTGTTGGTGTTGAGAAATGTTGGAGGATGGAAAAGATGATTTTGAATGGATTGTTGGGTGGAATAAAGTGTTGGAATTGCATGAGCTATCATTAAAAGGTAAGAATCACGGATTTTGTTATGAAAAATTGTTATAATGGTGGAATAAATATAGTTATTGACCATGAACAATTAAAATGAGATTATGAGTAAATATACAAAATTTGGTAATCTGATGGAAATATGTGAAATTTGGCTTAGTTGGTAGAGAATTAACATGAAATATGATGCGATTTCTTAGTATGGAAAAATGGAATTAGAGTGCTATAATAAACTAAAATGGCAATTTGATACAAAGAAATGGCAAACATGTGTTGGGACATTAAGTTGGTACAAAGGGCAAACAAAATACTTTTTCAACATTAAATTTTGTTATTTCAAAATTATGATGAATTTAAAACTACAATATTTTTCAATAATTGTATACATCAAACATAGTGTTGAATTTATTGAAAGAGTAAGGGAAATCCCATCATGTTTGATTCTTGAGAAAATTTTTCAACCATTGGGCGGAGAGTTTTGGGTATCTTTTCAACCCATTTTTGTAGTCTACAAAGTTGAAGCCGAATCTTA
This sequence comes from Gossypium raimondii, assembly GCF_025698545.1. Classification (NCBI taxonomy): domain Eukaryota; kingdom Viridiplantae; phylum Streptophyta; class Magnoliopsida; order Malvales; family Malvaceae; genus Gossypium; species Gossypium raimondii. The sequence goes on along the minus strand of NC_068570.1, from coordinate 27,702,426 downwards.
CGGTATAACCACTTGCCCATTCGAAGTTATCCAATAGTGACCATGCAAAGTACCCTTTCACATTCACACCATCCCTAACCATCAACACAAATTTTCATATTAATTAATTATATTTTACTATATAAAAATATAGACTTTTATGAAGAAAAAAACAATTCATATAGCCCTAATAATTCCTTTTATTTTAAGAAAAAATAAATATAAATTGATGTTGTTATTTTTATAATTAAATTTAAATAAAAATATTTTTATTATTAACATATTAATTCAAATTGATGAGAAAATGGGATATTTAATCTTTTAATACCATATTTATACTTACTTTAGTATTTCAAATTTCATTTCATTTAATATTTGACTCTAATAATATTGATTTTTTGATGATATGACATATTAACTAAAGTATTTTGACCCTTCAGTAAAATCTTATTTATGTTTATCAGATAAACTATTTATTGTTAACCAAAATAAATTTTAAAAATTACTTATGGGAAACCAAAACTGTGTTTCTTCTTTCTATTATTTTCTTTTGTAAAAGGAAATAAAAACTAAAATTTTCAAATTTATTTATATTTTATATTGGGTTAATGTAATTTTTTTACCTTAAATTTGATAATTAAACCTATTTTAGTATCTATTTTTAAAAAAATTGTCAAATCTCATGAAACCAATATCGAAGTTAGTTTAAAATTTTTCTTTCCTTCTTTCCATAATCTTCGTTTGCATGCATCAATTCTGGTTTTTTTGAATTTTTTTTAAAAAAAAGAGAGGATAAATTATTTATTCGAAAAGCTGAGAAAGCTGATGAAATCCCGAAAACAAGAAAACAAAAGAAAATGTCGCCAACAACTTCCAAAATCTGTCAGGTTTCAAGGTAAAAAGCGAACCTCTCTTTTTTTTTCACTGTTCAATCTTGGGAAAGGCTTTGCATGTTGGCTTTGAAAGTTTTGGTAAAAAACCTTTCAGTTCTTCCAAAAAACGAATGAGCAGATCAATTATTATTAATTTCAAAAGTCAACAGTTAAGAATAATTAATTAAATGTTAATTTTTTTATCAATTTTATGTAAATTTGATTGGTATAATAATAATTTTAATTTTTATAATTTAACCATTTTTCTAATTTGGTCATGATTTTATAAAAATATTGCTGGTTAGATTTGTTTAATCATGATCAAATTGATAGAATATTTAAATTATGAGGACTAAATTTATTATTATACTAATTAAAGTTATGTACATTAATCTTATGATTAATTGTTCTTAATTGCTCAGTTTTAAAATTAACAGTGACTAAATTGCTTTAATTTTTTGAGAGAAACTAATTTACTCAATTTTGAAATTAAGAGAAATTGAAAAGATGTTTTTCAGGAAGGTTTTGATTTTTTTTTTTTTGATTATGTAAGTTTTGAAAGTTTTGAATTTCTAATCCTCGGCCATTGTTGACAGGAAACATACGAAAAAGGAAAGTTGAGATTTATAATTGTTTTTGAATTTTTTAAATGAAATTAGATAAAGTCTTGCATAAATGATAAGACAAAAAGGTGATATAAATTAATTTAGATGATGTGGAAGGAATAAAATTTAAGATGAAAATGATAGAATGTGTAAATATTAGAGGGTTAAATTTGTTATTAGATTAATAAAAAAGGTCATGTCATCTTTCAATCACTCATCTAATGGAAAGTACGGGAGAATGACTAAAATATTTAATTTCAAAAGTTTAATGATTAAATCGAATAAATTTAATAGTTTAGCTACTGTTTTTGTACTTTAGCCAAAAAAATTAATGATGTTAAATACCAAGATGAAAGTAGAAGGATGATACTAAAACTGAACCTAAAGTATAAGAGGCGTAGATTATTCCAGAAAGAGGAAGACACATACTTGATTGCAGTTTGAAGAGAAGAAAGATGTCGACGGTGGTACTCGATCCTTCCTTTGTCATTAAGGGCTTCCTTTGATGGAAATGAGGCATTCTCAGTATCACCAACCCCTACATTTCATTCATCTTTATTTTTCATTTACCTTTTATGTATGATACAAAGTGAACGAAGGAGATGTAGGTACCGTTCTCAGTGATATAAATTAAGGGATTGCCATACTTTTCCTTTGTGTAAAGTAGAAGATCACGAATGCCTCTTGGGTACATATAGATCCATTTTGTACCTGTCTGCAACATTTGAAATTGAAATAGATTTAACACATGGTGGATGTGCCATAAAAAAGAAGAAAGTTGCACAAGTTCTCACCATAGGACCAATTGGAATACCATTGTGGTAAGCTGCCATATTAAGAAAAGAAAATATGGTTTGATTAGTAAATGAGTTAGGCATAGATATAGTTAGCATATTGAAGCGATGACTGACATGAAAGACTAGTACGAGCATCTGTCAAGTAGCTTGGCTTCCCAACATTAGGTTTAGGAGCATAAGCTGCATAAATTGCAGTATAGTAGTTTAATCCCAGGAAATCAAATGAGCCTTTAAGAATCTTAGATTGCATTTTGTTGAATTTAGGCAAACGATTTCCAAGTAGAGATCGCATGGTGTGTGGATAATTTCCAATGGTTATCGGCTTCATAAACCTGCAAAACATATTCCTCCATCAACATCAATGAAAACGAAATTCTACAATGATTAACAAGTAAAACTGACCATCCAAACATAAAGTCCAAGGCTCTTGAAGCAGCATTTTGCTGGTGCTTTGCATTTGAAACTGGAACGAACCAGTATGAAACTAATGTCATCCCAATCACACCCTTCTGACTTGCCTGTTAAAATTTCCATTTTTACTAATCTACAATTATTATTAATATTAACACACAAATATATTAACCTCAATAAATAAGAGGTTTAAACTTGATTGAATTTTTTAAAATATTAATTTCTTTTATTTTATATATTAATATTAATATTAGAGTGTAAATATTAAAAAATATGTTATGTTTAATATATATAATTTCTAAATATTAAATAAAAACAATATTTTTATATAATATTCTTGGATTTGGGTTAAATACGGACAGATTTAAATAAAATTTAATACTCATAGTTGAGATTGAGTGGTCCGGTTAAAAACGGATTTTAACTCATCAACACTTTTAGATATGTGTTGAAGTATATATTGGTAATGGAAGTTCCATGACCTGATATTTTTGGCGATAGAGTTTTACAGAAACAGCATGAGCAAGAAGTAGATGGTGAGCCACCAAATAAGGTTCAACCGCGGAGTCACCACCGGTGCAGTTCAGGTTTTGCCAATCCGAACAACGACCTGGTGCTAGAAATCCAGCTACGTATCCACCGTAAGTATAGCTCCATGGCTCATTCAATGTCATCCAATGATTTACTCTATCGCCAAATTCCTTGAAGCAAACCTCAGCATAATCTCGAAAGTCATCCCTAACATAAAAGAAGAAGGTCGATTTGCTTATGAATGAATACATTCACTTTAATTTATCCCTAATATGGTAATCCTATTGGACTTAGGGGAGACAAAGATATGCAGGTCAACAGTAGCAACACCAGTTAAGATCCTGAGATTTGTTGAGAGTAAAAAGTGTGGTTAATAAGGATGTTATGCAGAGAGATTTGCTGTAAGGGCAAATGTATTGTCAAGGGAATGAAGCTCCATTGGACCCAACACACAATGTACCATGATATTAAATTGAAAAAAAGTAACTTAAGCTTATGTTGTGGATTCTAGGTTACAGTAGCACACAACTAGAACGGCTAGAAAGGTGCTTATAGCTCCGGATTGAGTTAGTATTTGGCGTCACTCTTGATAAATTACTAAAAACATATTCCTAAAAAACAAAAAAAATATTAATGTATTTTTCTTTTTTTATATAAAATTTAAAATAAATATTTGAATCTAAAACACTATAATTTTTAATATCTTAATTTTATCATTTCAACCAAAACTCTATTTGTATTGTATATTTTTATAAATATATTTATTGTATAATTTTTTACGTAAATTATGAATGTGTTATAATCTAGTTTATTATTAGTTGGTTGTTAGTTACATTGAAAAATTTGTTACATTAACGACTATACCCACATAATTAATGATTTTTAATGTAATATTGAATATTAATGGAGATAAAATGCTACTGTAAGTGCTAATTACTTACACGATACGAGGGCTTAAGAAACCACCATATTCATCTTCTAAGGCTTGAGGAAGATCCCAATGGAAGAGAGTCACAAATGGTTGTATACCTGAATACTTTCATAATAAAAATCATTTTGTAATTCCAATTAATAATAACCTTTTGCAATAAAATAAAATAATCTTGTTGATACAAAGGACCAATAAAAGAGGAGTCAAGAAAGAGAGAGTAGTGGATATTTAGAACGATTCATTTTATAGGGCGAAAAGCCAGTAATGGAAGAGACGAGGAGGAGAAAACCCTTTTGATGGTTCTAAAGTAGAAGAGAGGAAGAACCCTCAAAATGATACCTCTAAATCCCAAGAAGGATATATATCTATATTTGGTCACAATGTAGGTTCCACCAAAGATCCTTATATATACCTTTATTGAGATTAGATCGTAAGAGGGGTCTCATTTTAAGCGTTGTTTTTCTTTTCTACTTTACAACCACCAAAAGCTTATCTCCATATTTTCTTCTCCTAATCTCCTTTGTTGACTATTCTCTGTTGTAAGCCATTCTAAACCCCACTATCTTCTCCTCCATTGATTCCTCATATCAACAAATCACAATTAAAATACAAAATTGATCGATTCAAACCATTAGCTAGGAGCTCATTTATGAGATTGCTATAATAGTTGATTCCTTCATCGTTTACACCCCCACTTAATTTTCCATCTGCAACAACAAATATACCACATTTAATAGCCTTTTAAAGACTTAACACAACTAATTTCCAATATGAACCAACCTAAATCAACTTATTAAGGTTTAGGGTTTAATTAAATATTAGTATGGTTTATATCAACCAGTGGTACTGTTTCAAGTTTATATTAATAAAAAATTTATACTATAAATATATCAAAAACATTTTAAAATATCAATAAATTTAAAATGATGCGATATCAGAATTAATGATGGTCATGGAACAGGGTGAGGGTGAAAGTTACTAGATCCACTCCCACTCTATAATTGGCATGATCTGCTCCATCGCCCACTCTGTTCCACTATGGATGTATAATATTGAAAATTACTACTACTTTCATAAATGTTGGATACATTTATCCCAACCCCTACCCCATTCCCCTTTAATTTATTTTTTTGCTTCTTAACTTAATATTTTTAATCTTTTTAAAGGCAAGTAATATTTAAACATGATTTCAAAAAAATTAAACATGAAAGATATAGGTTTTTGTAAAACACATTATTACATTATCCAAAAAAAAAAAACTACCCTATCCTACTTTACCTCACATCCACTTGCCAAAAGAAAAAAATCTACTCCATCAGAAACAGATCAATTTGAAATCCATTGAGAGGTTGGAATTTTTCATCCTTAATTAGAACACAGTTATATATATATCGATACATAAAAAATAATATTTCATTGACACGATCTGATTACCTTGTTAAAATGTAAGTAACTCGATTACCTTGTTAAAATGTAAGTAACTTATTAAAGATATGTAAAACCATAAATTTTGAAAAAGTGTTCATAAAATATATTATTTGTGAGTTTGACACTTTTTCAATTGTGGTATTTTTTTTGTTTTATTATCTAATTTAATATTTGTATTTGACAAAAGTTACATATTTTGGTACCCAAAAGTTACAATGTTAACTTTTAAGTATTTAATTCAAGTTTTAGCGTTGATTTAATTAAATTTACTATCATTAGGTTTGATTTTTCATGATGTTATTGATAGGATAAATTTAGTGTTAACTATGAATTTGGTTAATTTTTGTTTAATTTGTTAAATACAAATTGATGGATGTGATTTAATTGAGTTTTAGGGTTAATTTGATGAAACTTACTTTCATCAAATCAACCCTAATACTCAAATTAAATACTAAAAAACTAACACTGATACTTTTGTCAAATACGCGTACCACATTGGACAAAAAAATTTAACACAAATACCATATTAGAAAAAAAATTGTCAAATTCAAGTATCAAATTATATATTAAACCTGCTAGTAATTGAATTATTATCCATTTTAAATCAATCATGATTAGAGGTGTTTATGGGTCGGGTCCAAGCATGATATTAACATATTTTGTGCTTGCCCAAACCTGGTTCGACCCAAAATATGGGTCTAAAATTTTCTCCAAGCCCAATCATATTTGTAAAAGACTAACCCTAAGCCCATTTTATGCCCGCAAATATTTTTTTATTTTATTTTTAATAATTTTATATAATTTTTTATTTATTGCAATTTTTTATATAGTTATCTTACCATTATTTTAATATTTACATCAGAGTAGTATTATATATTTAGAATAAGTTTTATTTTTTTAATGTGTTATAAATTACATAATGTATATAAATAACATAATACAAAGTATTATAAACTTAAAAACGGGTCGGGTTGGGCCGGGCTTGAGCCTTAAATATTCAAGCCTGAGCCCAACTCATATTTTAAACGGGTCTAATTTTTTTACCCAAGTTTATTTTCTAGGCCCAATATTTTTGCCTAAATCTTGTCAAATTTCGAACAGGCCTTCAAACTTGGACGAGTAACCCGACCCATGAAACAAGTATAATCATAATATTGTTTCTCATTTTTCTTATAATAATTAATCTAAAAATAATTAAATCTGTGGCATTATAATTAGTTTGAACAAAGCAATTCACATGCAATTTGTTTTAGTATGATTACAAACTATGGTTGAAAAAAAAGTAGTAATTTTACATGATATTGGACGTATCCTTATTAACATGTTATAGTTTTTCCATGTGTCTTTTCTTTTATTTATTTTAATAAAAATTGTTTTGAGTTTTGTTTTTAATCATCACAATTTGTTATTACATATAATCTTATGCCACAAAACGCTCGCCCTCTCCAAAAGAAAGTTGTTAAATGATGACATCCACTTATCACTTGTCACGTTACAAAAGGATAATCTCTAAGGCCACTAAACATGTACTATGTACAATTTATGAACTAAAAACTCTCTTCTTCTTCTTCTTCTTTTTTATACTGGTGTGTATTTATTAATTAATTGATTAAATATGAGTTAATCTTTACACATGTTAATTTTAGTTCTTTTATTTAAAGACTATATAAAATTATGAAAAACAAAAAGCTATCAAAATAATAATAGTAGTCATTTAATAAAATAGTAAATTAGTCATTTTTAACCAAGTTGGTACTTGGTTAACCCGTGACATCAACTCAGTCAAGAGTTTTATTAATAGTATAGATATATATACAAATTTAATGAGAGAAAACATTTTATGTCAAAAGTTTTTATTAAAGCGTACTTAAGAATTAATATTAGTGTGGTGGTAAAGTTTTTATGGTTAACCCATTATATCTTGTTCAATTATTAGACATGTTAATTTTAGTTCTTTTATTTAAAAATTATATAAAAGTATGAAAAGACTAAAAGGTCATCAAAATAATAATTGTAGTAATTTAATAAAGGGGTATATTAGTCATTTCTTAATCGAGTTGGTACCCGATTAACCCGCAACACTAACTCGGTAAGGGCTTTATTAATAACATAGATACATAAATTTGGTGAGAGAAAACATTTCATGTTAAAAGTTATTCTTTTTGTATGTTTACTCAAGAATTAATATTGGTGTGGTGGTAAGGAGTTTGTTGATTAACCCATTAAACATGGGTTTAATCTTCCTATATGTTAATTTTAATTATTTTACTTAAAAACTATATAAAAGTATGGAAAGAATAATCATTTAATAAATGAGTATATTAATCATTACTTAACCGAGTTGGTATTCGGTTAATTTATGTCACCCACTCAATTAGAAATTTTATTAATAGTATAGATGAATTATATTTATTTAATTAAAAACAATAAATTTTTATTATTTTTATTTTATCAAATTATAATATAATTTTATTATGTTTTCTTTAAGTAGAACTTTTAAAAGATATGAATAAATTAATTAATATTAACTAAATATTATGTCTAGAATCATGTTTATATATGTTATAGATAAATATATCTTACTTGGCAAAATTCTAGACCATGAGATTGAGAATCTGTAAGCATCTAATCCCATTTCTTTCATAATCCCAATGTCTTCCTGTCATGAGTATTCACTTCAGAAACATGAGTAAATAAGAAAAAAAAGTAAAAATAAAATAAAATTACAGCCCATTATAAATTTTAACTGCATTCAAATAACTTTCTCACAACTTTTAAATTTTAGCTTCAAAGTAAAACTGATAATTATAGTTCTTAAATTGAATATTATTTTCAATAATTATATCTTAAATGATATAGTCTGAATATATTATTAAAATGGGTTTTGAATATTTATTGTTATTCAAAATTAATTCATTTAAATAATAAAATATTAAAATTTAAAATCAAACTTCATTATCTACCTAATAACGCATATATTAGAATTTATTTAAAATTTATTCAATTAAACTATAAACTTTTAGAAATACCTCAAACTCAAGTGTTTCTAAATATTATCCACCAAAATTAAATTCTATTATTAAATATCTTACACGAAACCAAAATCCTTTAATATTCGATAATTACTATAATTTTAATAATATCAATACATATTATTGACTCAACACTCATAGATGTCCAAATAACTTTTAAGAAAATGTATTATGATAAATAACTTTAAACCAAGTAAAAACCGACCACAAATTTTCTTTTTATATAAATAAGAACAAGGAAGAAAGTAGGGATTTTTTTTGTAAATTATTTAAACTATAAGATGAAAATTAACAATTTCTTTATATACGTTTTTAAAGAATTATCTTTAAATCTATCTATTCAATTTTCAAAAGAGAAATATTTTACGTTAGAAAATTTCGGCCACTTACTTAACTTTTAAATATATTCAATTTAAAATTTGAAAAATAAATTACTTTAAAACTAAATATAATTGCTTGTCTAAAAATGCACCATCAAATTTAAAATTATTTATTATATATCCTAAACAACCAACCAATATTATTCATTTTACATTACTTGATAATATCTTTAATTTTTTAGATTCCAAAATAATTTCTCCTATTATTCATAAAATTTAGATACAATTATTCTATTTATATCACGGCTAAGCAATTAGTTAATAATAACATGGGTGGCAAGGAAAGCACAAAATTTTGGATTTATAATAATGGTGTTGATGGGTTCAACTTGAGCTGGGTTTATATATGATATAAACACATTTGATATGTATCTAAATTTAGCTCGGTTTAAATTTTATAAATAAAATTTTGAAATAAATAAATATTTTTAGTGTTTATATTAGAGTATTATATATTTAATTTTTTGTGAAAAATTAGACCTTTAATTTCTTTTTATTAAATTTCAAGCAGATCGCGGAACTAAAACAAATTGGAAGGTGTAGTACAACATAGAACGTACCTTATAGCGATGGTAGGAATCAATTGCCACATCTCCATTGCTTCCATCTGCTATCTTATCTGCAATCTCCATCCGCATACAATTATTGTTACACTCCAAAAATCTCTGTTTTATTTTTATAAATATATATTTCTTTTAATATTCTAAACAATAACAAGTTCTTAAACATACGAATATATCTATGTACCTTAATTTATTTATTTTTAAAAGTTGTAATTAAATGCGGTTTGATCAAATTGAGTAAAAATCATCTTAATTCAATTTTAATTTTTTAATAGAGTTGAATAATTGTTTGAGTTAAATTTTTAAAATAAATGTTTAAAATCAAATTACAATTTTGTTGACAATATGATTAATTCCAAGTTTGAGATCATATATATTTGAAGAATCTTTTAGACCAAGATAAAGAGAAATAAAACAACTTAATTTAGTACGATAAACTTGATTTGGTCATTTATTTGTTTAAGATCTCAAAATTTATCATTTCGAATTTTTAAAAATATGTTTATAATTTAACATTTTATATAAGAATTTAAAATAATTTTTAAAATTTTAAGTTTTATAAAATTTTGAATTTTAATACATATTTTCAGAATTTGAAGTTTATTTATTTTGTAATTTTGTTTGAGAGGGTCAAATTGCTCTTTTTTTAAAGTGATAGGGAACCAATGTGTATTTACAGAAATTTTTATTCGAGTTATTCAAATTATTTGACTTATTCTAGTTGTAAAATTCAACTTGAGTTGAATAAAAAAATTACTTGTTTGAGTTTATTCATAAAACTAAAAATTTCAATAACTCAATTTAGTTAATTCAAAATTAAATTTTTAGTCAAATCGGGTTTTGCTCATCCTTAATTATAGGTGCTAATAGCTTATAATAAAAATATTTTATCATATAAAAAATTGGTAAACTATAATTATTGATCAAATAATTGTGTTGTAAAGATATAAGACAATGATATGAATTGTATTAAATAAGTAAAGTTGTGAATAAATAAATAAAAATAAAAGGTGATAGTTTTAACAGAAGGAAACAAATTGTATTAATTAGTAAAAGAAATTGAAGTGGCATTGGGAGACTCTTTTCTTCATTTCCCTTAATGATTTTTAGTTAGTGCCATAATTTTAATATAGATATATATTTTAGAGATGTCTCGTCAAAACTTTATAGGTTAACAAATTCATGTAGGAGAGATGATTAAAATAGATTATGCCTACGGCTGTTTGTAGTGGACCAAATTAAAAGTTCAAAGTAACAATAAAACTTTTGACTTATCAAAATCAATATATTTTTAAATGAATAGAAGATAATCTTAGATTCATAATAACTAGATTTTACAACTCATTTTGCTTCACACACCAGCCATTAATTATAACTAAATTTATCTTATCATTATTTTAATATTTATGCAAACAAAAAGGAAATATATTACAATAAACTGAGAAATCAAAACCTAAAATAATTATATAATTTAAAAAATTAATAATACCAATAAATTCTCATACAATAACAAAATCTACTCCACGTGATAGTACAAGTATACTATATAATAAACATTAATTAACATATACGGGTATGTGATTCTTATAAAAATTAGTATAATAATATTAAAATATAAATTTAATATTATATAATGTTGATAATATTAATGAAAGACTTTCTATTTATTAATCAATACTATACGTAAAATTTATTAATTTCAACTACTTATTAAATAAATTCAAATTAATGATGAGTAATTATATTAAAATATGATTTTTCTTTTTAAATTACCATACTATTTTAAATAAAGCTAATTTTTTTACCAAATTATCTAAAAATATTAAAATTATGTTTGCTAAAAATTTAAAACAACTGGCTCGATAGTTATGTGTTAAAATACTATTAATTTTTTTTACCATACTATTTTAAATAATTAAAATATTGCTATTGCAAATTCATCATTAGATAAATATCAAAATTCTGCAATTATATTTTATTTTTATTGATATTTGCTGTTGGTTTTTCTTTAAATATGAGTAAATTCGACACTTAATTTTTATATTATTGAATTATATTACTAAATTTTAAAGTTTTATTATTTTTTCCACCAACTTTCATTGTTGTTAATTAAATTCTATTACTCAATATTAATTTTGAATATTTGAAAACAAATTTAATGATAAAACCTCTTTCAAATATTGTATTTCAATAGTTAATAATAAGTTAATTTATAAAACATCAAAATTAATAAATTAGCTTAGAATTTTAAATTAATGAAACATATACTTGAAAAATAAAATATATATAAAGTAAGTTTTGTTTTATAAAATAATCATTTTATTAATTTTGACATTATATTGATGTTAAATATTAAGATAAAATACAAAAAAAAAGTCATTAAATTATATTCGAGTTACTTTAACTTAAAATTGAGTTTAGGGATAAAATTCAATCAAATAAATGTAAAGCTATAAATTTTAATGTAAAATTAAATCATAGTTGTAAATTTACCTTTAATTTTATAAACATAAAAATAAAAATCAATTAAAGTAAAATATAATGACAAATTTTAATTCCACGTTACGATTTTACAGTAAAAAAGATCATAATATGTTTTATTACTAATGGGAGAAAAAAAACAAAAATTTTCAAGTTGTGATTTGATTATTGAAAGGATTTGTGTAAAGAGTGTAGCTGGTGACTACCGTCGAAGTTAGGAGGGAAGAAGAAGAAGTGTGCAAAGTAGGGGTGATCCGCATCAGAAACCAACCATATGTGGGGTAGAGATTAAAATTGAATTTTACTAGCACCGGGAAATGTAAGAAAGTTTTCAAGGCAATAATAGGATTACCCGGATACTTATGACTGAAAGTATCCCATATGCTTGGATCTCTACCTCCTTCTTTAGCTGCACCTTCATACTGCTTTTTCACCACTCAAAACCAACCAATTAATATCTCCAGAATTCAAATCTTATTCCTACCAACTCACACAGATATTTACCTGGTAAGATGATGATGCTGTTCCAAAGATGAAACCAAGGGGAAAACTTGCACGACTAAGCGAACATACACCACTAACCCAGCCAAACAAAATCCAAACTAAAACTAGATGCCACCTTTGAATTCCCATTTCAATTTCCCTTCTTTCTTTTCATGCCAGCACTTGCCTTTTAAAGAGGAATGAATGGTAAAAATGCCACATCAGCTATATTGTTTTTCTCACATTTAGGAAAAGAGTTACTGTATAAAATACTTCAATTTAATATTGTGGGGTAAATTTGATTATGTAACAAATATATTCAGTTATTACTCAACACTAACTCAATCAACTTTTAAGTCTTAAATATAGTATTCATATAGATAATAATTAATTGAAAAATAAAAATAAGAAATATATTTTCATAAATGTTAAATATTAAAAGTCAATCGATAGAAGGAAATAAAGTAAAAAATAATTTGAAGGAGACACTCCTTTTCTCTTTTCCCTCTTCGGTTTTTACTTTTCCCTTTTATACAGTTTTTAGTTAGTGCCATAATTTTAAAATAGATGCATTATTTTTATCTATTTATAGAGATGTCTCGTCAAAACTTTATAGCTTCTATAATTTTCTCAATATATAATCATTATTTGCATGTAGGGACACATTTAATTACCTTTTTTATTTTATCCTAAAAATATTTTTTTATAAAATTGTTGGTAAATTTTAATTCTAAATTTGATTAAAAATAAATATATAGATTATGCTGTTTTTCTCCTATTGCAACCCATAGATAAGCTAATGATAATTAAATCATGGATAAAACTAGTGGACCGAATTAAAACTTCTCCTTTTACGACAACAGTACAAAATAACATATATAAAAGTAACTGTTTAAAATTAAAACTAACCCCAATTAATTACTTTATAAAAGTAATGACGGATATTTGACTTACGAAGTGTAATAATATCTTTAATAATAGGCTTATCATATGCAAGATTACTTAACATATACATTCTCCTATTTGATTGAAATGTAAGATTTTTTGTTTAGTTGCCTAAAACACATTTACTAAATTGTCACTGTTATAAGATCCATTCTTTTCTTCTTCTTTTTTAACATGGGTAAGTAAAAAGTAGAAACAATTTTATAAATTACTAGTTCCAATGTGACATGCATTGCACACAATTTTATAGATTTATTTTTAATTCATTAAATAATATATTTTATAAATTTTAAAATCTATATTTACTAATCAAATGAAAATTGATATTGTTATAACAAAATTCTATTACTTTTGAAAAATAATTAAAATAAAAAATGGGATCAAATAAAATAATTTTGTTATTTGAATACGAGTCAAAATTTCACCTACAAATAACTCATTACTTTAATATTTTATTACTTTTGCCATTTGAATATCGTCAAAATTTTACCTACAAATAACCGTTACTTTAATATTTTAAGGAATAAATTATTCGAGAATCATCCTAAAACTAAAGTTTTTAGACACCAATGATATAAAGCAACGTCCTTAATTTTTAAGGACATAAAATTTTATCATACCACAAAATTTTATCATACATTCAACTCTATATAATCATTACCCTAACTTAATTTTAAGCACATAAATAAACTTAGGGTTTATTGGAAAAATCAACAGTCAAATTTTCTATTTTATACTATTGGTCTATAGCTTTAATCTCTTTTCTTGTTATGATTTTCTTGATATATGATTTATACATTGTTGAAAGCATACATTGGTTTTCTTTTTTCTTATTACTTTTTGGTTTAATCAATTTCCTTTATAATAGAATTTTCTCTAAAATTTCATGTGAAGAAAAGAAGAAAACCAATATATATTGCGAAGCTTATACCTAGTTTAATCTCTCATTGTTTAGTTCTCTCATTGTTTTGAAGACATTGTAATTTACGGACTTTTAATTTTCTATTAATTCTTTCTCGATAAATTTTTTGAACTATATTTTTATTGAAATTTAATATTTGTGATCTCTTGTTCTAAAATATATTTATATAATAATCAATCAAAGGTTTATAATATGTATTTCCACCTTGAGTTTAGTTTAGCATTGCAAGAGAGTTCCAAAATTTTGGTCTGGGAAATTACAGTAAAAGACTAATAACTTTTAAAATCAATTCATATTACAATTACAAATAAAATAAATTTTTATGTACTAATAATATTTTTATAAACCACTCAATCACCGATAGTCATTCAATATGTACTAATAATATTTTTATTCATAATTTTTGTTTAAATTATCAATATGCGTTGTATATATTTTATTTTCAATCTTATATTAGTAATTGATCACATAAAAAATACAGAGTTATGGTAGGAGATACATTCATAGGAAGTGACATTATTATTGATAACAATTTCCTTGAAGATGAAGTAAACATTAGGATTGAACAACAAGATGAGATCGATGTTGATTCCATTGAAGACACTAACGGGCAACTGACTCAAAAATTTTGTGCCTGTAGTGGATCATTAGAACCATGCACAAGAACGCAATTTGATGACCTAGAAGGCATCAAGACATGTTATAAGGCATATTCGAGACAAAATGGTTTTAGTATTGAAAGAGCCATACTCAATTGTCTCGCATTGATAAATATTTAATTGAAGTAGATTACACTTGTTCTAGAGAAGGATTTCGACAAAAAAATTGTCAAAAAAGTGATGCAAAATGTATGGAACGTGTTGAAACAAGAATTGGTTGCAAAGCGGTGATGGGTTTGAAGAATGTTGAAGCCATATGGATTGTAAGTAAGTTTGTAGATAAACACAATCACGAACTTCTTACACCAAGAAGTACAAATTTTCTTCGTGGACATAAAAAAATAACAACCACCTAAAAGAATCTAATCAATACATTGAATGAAGCTGGTGTACCACCTTGAAAAATTGTATCAGTTTTAAGTCAAGAATCTGGTGGTTATTACAATAATGGTTGTACGTCTAATGATATCCAAAATTATTTAGGAAATAAAGAAAGAAGCTTTTGAAAAAGGGCATGCACAGAAGTTGTACAAGTATTTCAAAGAATATCAGACAAAAAATCCTGGTTTCATTTATGCAATTCAAGTTGATGAAAGTGGTCACATGGGGAATTGTTTTTGGGCTGATGGGAGATCAAGAATGGCATACCAATATTTTGGAGATGTTGTCACTTTTGATGCTAAATATCTTACAAATCAGTATGTATGTCTTTTGTACCATTCACTGGTGTCAACCATCATCATCAATCAAGAATGTTTAGATGTGCCTTATTAGTTAATCAAATTGTAGAATCTTATATATGGTTGCTAATCACTTGGCTTGAGGCAATGCTTGGTCATGCGCCAACTACTATTAACACTGATGATGACAATGTTGGAAAAAATCTGGTTTGAAAAAGGTTTTCTTGCATAGCGGAAAATAAAAAATTTACAAACCAACATGGTTTGTGATATTTATAGCAATAAACCCTAGGCCGAAATCGTATCTGTGTTTCAGATAGATGGATCCATGTCGTTCCCAACTTTCAACCAAACGATCTTCTCTGCTATTCTCGTACCATGAACTGCTTCGAGTGTGGGCTCGAACCAATTGAATCAAAACACATAACTAGAAATTATTTTCTCTTATGGGGTGAAAATGAAAACTCTCTCTTTAAAATAGAAACCGACAAAATTGTTATTCTGAAAAAATATATTTAACAGTTGAGAATAAATTCTCTCTATTTTTCAGAAGAGTAATAATATCTTAAAGTTGTGTGTAAATAGCTCTACCGATGCCATCTATTTATAGGAAGAGAAAGTAGAACCCTTGTTGAATTAGAGAAGTTTATTTCAACTAGAAAAACGAACTCATTGTCTAATTAGTAGTATAGGTGGCAACAACCCTAGTTAATATTAACTAGGGTTAGTCGTCCACCCTATTTACTTAAGTGGCTTTTGGGCCTCTACCATATTGGGTCTGATTATAAGTATTTTTCGAGATTTTAACCTAATACTTTATAATTTAATCCAACCTAATATTTATTTTTTACTTCCCAAAATAAACTTTAATATTTATATTAAATAATTTTTTATCCCAATTTTACCTGGTAAAATTATAACTATTTTACCCATGATAAAATTTTGGAGAAAATATATTTAATATTTTATCATTCAACTTGTTCACTATGATCAAATGGTTTATTTTCATTTTTGGCTTTAAAATAGCTCAAAATATAAACTCATTCTTCTTATTATTTTGAGCAATCAATGTTCATTTACAAATGAATCATTTCTCATTTTCATTTCCATTTCCATATTGAGAAAAACTACATTCATTTTCAAATGATTCCATTTCTCAATTTCTGAGAAAACCATAATCATTTCTGAATGTTTCCATATCTCCATTTCTATTCATTCTGTTCATTTTAATTTAAACATGTAATTCATTTCTGGTTTCAATGAGTTAGCGAAGGAACTGATTGACGTATGCAATTGAGGCTCAAATTATTTATAATTAAGTTCCAAATTTTCACCTATTAATTATAAGCTCATTTAGTCATGAAGTTATTCTACTATAGTATTGTGACTAAGCTATCCCCAACAACATACCATTACGAAAGCAACTCGATTAGTGCTCGTCCAATGACTTTGTCATAAGTGTGTTACTTTCATAGGATATCCTTAATATCTTTGGGATAATATTCGTTCTCCTAATATGATCCTATTTTATCTCATGGTAACCATTATATATTCCTTCATGAAAATTCAATTACTATCAAATAGTAATCAAGTCATTCATCACAAAGACGAACGACCCATGACCACGTTTACTTTTCATCAATCATGTAATGCCAATGAGATAATATCATTTACCCATGTCATAGGCTATGAATTCCACTATTGTGAATGACGTTACATACTGAAAAAGTCATACACCCAACATACCAGCGTTCAATTCCTTATCTATTCAAACTTAGGCTTTTACTTACATCAAAGTGTACAAGTCACACATACATAGTTTGTTATCAACTCAGGATTTAAGTATGCCACACTATGAATATCACAAGTGAATAAATCCATAGACGATTTTAAGATCTATTCTTCTTGGGTTCAGTTCAATGTACTGTCAGTCCAGTCAATCACATCTGTGTCTCTATCTTTTGGGAGTCATCCGCTCCGATGCCCAAGACAAAGCATCTTCCCAATTGGACTAGATAGACGACATATTAGTTTTCAATAGGTTTGCTCATTCCAATTATACTAAAGACATGCTTAGGTTTGCCTAGTAATATAAGTTGTCTTTTTATATTACGATCCGACCACGTAATACTGCTTAATATTAGTTAAACATTAGACAATCGGTGAGCAACATTTGCTTCCATTTTTCTTTGCGTGTAAAACCATGTGAGGACAATATACAAAGTATCAATGTAATTCATGAATAATTTTATTAACCAATCTATTAGAAAAATTATAAGTGTACTTAGATGAAAATACTACACTTAGGGCACCAGATCCAATAGACAAATATATGAGTAAGGAAACTTCTTAGGTATTACCTAATGGTTCTCATAGGTCATGCATGTGGCATATCTAAAAAAAAACATCTAGAACATTTGAGACATATATATAATAAATACCTTTTGTTTCATGATGAGCTTCACCATTGTATTCATGATACGCTTCACCATTGTATTCGTGATACAATTACAACGAAAGAGTTTGACCTAGAATGGAATGAGATTATTTGTAAGTATGACTTGACAAAAAATAATTGGTTGGAAGATTTATATATTCATCATTAAAAGTGGGTGCCTTTATATTTGAGAAAATCTTTTTGTGCCAGAATGTCAACAACACAATGGAATGAGTGTATGAATAAAATTTTTTTAAAGGTTTTGTTCGTTCTAGCACATTACTAAGTGATTTCATTAATCAATATGAATAGGCTTTGAATGTGCGATATGTTAAAGAGAAACAAAAGGATGTGAAAATAATGAACTCTAAAGGAATTTTGAGGACATGTTACAATGTTGAGGCATAACTGCAAACACTTACACTAGAAGAATATTTCTGAAATTTTAGAAAGAAATTTTTTCTATTCAAAGTTTAAAGGTAGTTAAACTTGATGAAAATGGAGGTGAAAATATATAGAGAGTGATTCCTTTTGGAAAGGAAGGTTCAACATATGCAGTAGCTTTCACAAAATCTAACAAGAAAGCCATATGTTCAGGCCTCAAGTTTGACTTTGTTAGGATTTTATGTAGTCGTATTTGGGTGGTGTTTATGAAAAAGTCTTTAGTTAAGGCACTTGATCCCCAATATATCTTAGAGAGATGGACAATGAATTCTAAAAAATGAGTAATTGATGGAAAGTTTTGAGATGTTATATAAGTTGAAAGACAACCTTCTAAAATTTCTATGCGAAATAATTTAATGGTGCAATTTTTAGAAATCGCTAAGCTTGGATCAAAATCGTGTAAGAAATATGAACATCTTTCTATGAATTTGAAAAAATTTCATGAAGAGCTTTTGTCCATGTTTGATGGTGAAAATGGCATAACTTTAGAGGATGGCAATTTAGAAGGCACAACTCAATTTCAAGATAATCAAAATTTGTCAAATATCACTTTAAAAGATCTATTGCATGTCCCAACTAAAGGAAAACCAAAATCCATGAAACAAAAAAATCCAAGAGAAAATCATTTGACAGGAAAAAAAGTGTAGTGTGTGCAAGTAACTTGGACATAGAATGACATGTCTTATTAACAAACGATTAAGGTATGTATGAATTTATTTTGAGTATATATTTCAAATTTGAATCGTTTAATTAGATTATATTAACTTCTTTTATGTTTCTTTTTGTTAATAGGGAGGATATGATTTTTACATCAATAATGATAGATCCAATACCATTCAATCAAGGAGATAATAGTTTAAAGGTAAATTAATTAGGCAATTATGTATTGATTGAATAAAACATTAAGGATTAACTTTTCTTTTCGTATATGTTATGTATGAATATTACAGAATCTCACCTAATAAATTTCTCTCATTCGATACCATCATTCAATATGTCTCATAATTTCAATCTTCAATCATATATGGTAAAAATACTATTGAATTTTTTATTTTTCTTAAAGAAGATCTTCAAATTCATAATATGTTATGTTACTAGTTTTTCCATGCTATTGTGTTATATTGTAAGAGCTAATGAAGGAGCAACACTTGAATCCATACAACCAAGACTAAATTTAAGCTTGTCAAGTTAAATTTTTATTTGGATAGAAGGGAGTAACACTTAAATGCATATGGCTAGAACTAAATATTTTTTATCAAATTAAATTTTAATTAGATTCTTTATATTATATTATATTATATTATGTGTTAAATAGACCATAATTTGAGATTTATAATTTTTAAATAAATTGATTTTAGTAGAAATAAGAGTTAATGCTCCTCCATTTGTTAGTATTTGCCTCATGATCTATAGTTTCACATATAACAATAAACATGGAGAAATTTAAATTGAAGTCCAATTTTGATTATTAAAGTAGTTAATAGGAAATATCTGTATTAAAATACCAATAAATTTTAAAATAGTTTGCACATTATTCAGTTGTACAAATATACATCAAAAACCTAAATGATAATATCGTTTCCCTAGTTGTTTGCTACGTTGTCTAATCACCAAGTTTCTCAGCTTAAGTAGATTGACCATTCTATCCATCACTTAACCATTCTTATCATTAGTCAATGGTGTTCCATGGTATACATAAATGTGAACATTGTCTAGGCCTATAGCTTCCAATATCTAAACTAGCAATGCACTAGTATCCAAGGCCATTAACTCATCAAAACAAAGTCGGAAAACATGCCCAAACTTTATCACAAATAAGCTATTGGTTTTGTATTACAACTTGCTTCCAAGCTCCAACACCTTCCTAAGTGTTTAATGAAGAAAAAATAGTGAGCAAATGCTAAAGAAAAAAGTAGGAACATAATTTATAATAGTGATGCACACAAATACATAATTTCAATGGGACTTAATGGCGTTTGCTGGGATTTAAGACCCTCAAACCCATGCAAATAAGTTAACATTTTAGTATACAAAATAAAGAAATTTAGACATATAACAATGCATGCAAAACAAATATATAATTTCAATGGAAGGAACATGAAAATCTATTTTATTTATAATTGTAATATGAATTGATTTTAAAAGTTATTAGTCTTTTCTTGTAATTTCCTAGACCAAAATTTTGGAACTCTTTAGCAATGCTATGCTAAGCTCTATAAACCTTTGATTGATTATTATATAAACATATTTTATAGGAAGAGTTCCCAAATATTAAATTTTAATAAAAATATAGTTTTAAAAATTCATTGAGAAAGAATGAATAGAAAATTAACATCCATAAATTACTATATCTTCAAAGCAATGAGAGGATGAAATACTACTCTAACGGTAAATAACTCCTTTAACCCAATAGATGTCTCTTACATAATAATGTAATAATTAAAATTCTCAAGAAAAAAAACTCACAATAAGCATGAGTTTTGATAACTCAAAATTATATAGACATTTATAGCACCTTTTGACTAGTAATTCATGCAAATTCGAGTGCTTGATAGCAAATTCTGTAGTTTTTATTACAAAATTTTCAATTTGGATAAAGTTAAAATAAAATTCTATTTTTACTTAATTACATGCTAATTTTACATACTTTTGCCAATTCGAATCAATTTGGAGCACTAGAAAAGAATATAGTCTTAAAGCTCACTTATTGATGCTCAATGCTGTAGCATTTCTATAGCATAAGCCATAAAGACATGAGTTGATAAATAATCAACATATTAAACCCCAAATGAAGTATTGGACTCTCAAATTCACCTTGACCCAACTCTTAAATGGGTCACTAAAGCTGGACAAGTGTAACAGCCCGATTTTGACCTTAATCGGATTCGTGGTTTCGGGACCACAAATCTTAGTCTGAAAAATATTTTAATATTATTTTCTGTGTTATATATGTGTGGAATTATATGTGTGAAATTTTCGTGAAATAATTTTATTGTTTGTGTGATTAATTTGAGAAAATGGCTTAATCGCGTAAAATGAAAATTTGAGGGTTAAATATGAAAGTGTTTAATTGTTGTTGTATTTTTAAATTGGAGGTTTAAAGATGCAATTAGGCCATAAATAAGATAGTTAGCGGCAAAGGACAAGTATAACCTTGTTATATATATGTTAGTTTATTATTATAAAGGGTAAATAGGTAAACTAATTAATAAAGCAAATATATGTTAAATTAAAACATAAAAAATGGCCATTATCATCTTCCTTGGCCGAATATAGCAAAGAATGAAAACCATCCATGCTTTTTAAGATTTCGGCATTAAACAAATTTGATTAAAGGTATGTTTTACTTCGATTTTTGATAACTTTTACGTTTTTGAGATCGTTGCTTCAAATACTTCAAAACCCATGTTTTAATTTTGTGAATTGATGATGATTTTGAAATGTTCCATTGATGAATGTTTTATTTTTATGATGTTAGTTGATGAAATATGAAATATATGTATTAGATTAATATGTTTTGTCTTTGAACTTTTGGTGAATTTGAGTAATTAGGGCTAAATTGTGAAAATAAAATTTTGAGGGACTAAAATGTAAAATAAATGAAATGTGTGGGTTTTTATAAAGGCAAGGAACATTCGGGCCTAGCATGGTGTGTGCAAATTTTGTGTATTTTGTGTTTTATCCAATAGGGACTAAATTGCAAAAAGTGTAAAATGTTAGGGAAAACTGGTAATTTGCCCATTTATGTGTTTTTAGACTAAATTGAATGGAATTATATTTAAATTAGTTTATTTTGAATACATTTAGATCAAGAACCAAAAAAATCGAAGTTGGATCGAGGGAAAACCAAAGTCGTCGATTAATCGTCCTGTTCCGATTTTCATCATCCGAGGTAAGTCTTTTAGCAAATAAACGTCATTTAATTAGAATGTATACTAATTTTATATGCTGAATTTTAATTGTATGAATTTTTCATGCTAATAGCCAAATATATAAATGTTGGGAGATTTGGTTATAAGTTCATTTTTACTGAGATACGAGGCTTGAAAAGATTAGTATGAATTTTAAAGAATAAGAAGGATTCTTATATATATATGAATTATGTGTTAGACCGAATTTATATTAATGCATCAGGCTTTATGCCTAGCAGGCTTTATGCCGGTGAAATGTATCAAGCTTTATGCCTAGCAGGCTTCATGCCAGTGTACCCTATCAGGCTTTATGCCTAGTAGGCTTGGTGCCGTGTATCATTTTTGGATTTATGACTAGTAGGCTTTATGCCGATATGGTATCGAATGAGATTATCGAGTTAAATTGACCATGTATGTAATGTTTAATTACCTATTTAATAATTAGGTAAGTAAGTTGGTTGATTATAAAATAAATATATATATATAATGATATTATAACTTTATATATGTATATGATAGGTATGTTCGACCTTATGTAAAATACAGGGATATGAATGGAAGATTGTGTATAAATGAATAACCATGACAAGAATGATTTGAAATTTGAAATTTTATTATTAATGATTATATATGTGTGTATTCGGCTTTGATAAAATTTCTTATGAAATTATATGTTATATATACATTTGCTTAAGGCTTACTAAGCTAAGTTAGCTTATTTTGTTTTTTTTTATTTTTTTATTTGTCATTGTTTTATAGATTTGGAGGTCGTTACGTGCTCGGGGATCGTTAGTGAAGTCAATCACACTGTCGTCTACTTTCAGTACTTTTAAAAGTTTTATTTTGAACTTATGGCATGTATAGACTAGTATGTATTTTGGTTTAATTTTGGTGATGTGTATAAAAAGCAATGCGAAAATGGCTTATCTCTTTTTGTTTGACTTTGGTATTGATATTTGGTAAAATGATGAAAAATGGAGGTTTTTACTTATTTATATTTGAGCGTGGTATAAGTTTATGCTAGGTATATATATAATTTTTATGCATTTGTATTTGATTGTTATGAGATGAGCTAAATGTCGAATGTACATGTATTGGAGGATATTAAGTTGAAAGTGTGTGTGTGGATTGGTGTTGACACCTTTTTTTTGTGAAAACGGGGTCGACTTGGGTTTTGAAAAATGAAAACAAATGTGGGAGTCGCCACCAATCCTTTTTGATAAGGTGTGATCAGGTCACCTTGAAAAGTGGTTGTTTTTAATAAACAATTTGATTTTATTAAAACAACAATTTTGATCCATGAAATTCAGAAAAACAGGTTCAGGAGTCGGTTACGCACGAGGAAGGATTAACACCCTCGATACGCCCAAAATTGGTACCTAGTTGATTAGTTAAAGTCTTAATGTCGAAAATTGAAAATTTTGAATAGATTTGAAATACGATCCTTTATTTTAAAAACTTATATAAATCAAGTTACTCATGAAGACCCTCTCATTTCAGAAAGAGAAAATGTCACACCCAATGAGTTAGGGCACGATATTTTACCTCTTGAGAAATGAGCTTGTCTAAAAACTCGTGCAATAAAATTTAAAAGGATATTCAATTTAAATCAAATAAATAAATAAAAATGGCAACCCAATACGTTAGGGCACAATTTCTCACAATTCTAAACATCGAATATTCCCTTTATTATTTTTTAGAAAAAAATCCTCATCTCGAGAAAACAACGTGTCATATCCAATGCGTTAGGACACAACGTATTGAATTCCCAACAATGAACTTTTTATTTATGTTTTTTTTAGAAGAATAGTCTCGATTATTTAGATTCAAAGAAAAAAATCGGAACCCAATACGTTAGGGCTCGATTCTCTCGAAGATCTCAAATACCGAGTATTACTCATATTTTAAAATTTCTTTTTGAATCTAGATAAAAATAGATGTAATGGAATGACAATTATGATGATGTAAATAAAATAATACAAGCAGGGGCTACAAAATAAAATAAATACAAGGACAAACTAATATAGTACACAATAGCAAGCGTATAAGTAATAAAATTAAAACATTCATTCTAAACAACGTGAATACGAATAAAGAAATAAACAAAGAAAATGAATAAAATTATGGAAATGTAAAAGATATATGTGTGTATATACACAAAATCATAGAAATGTAAAATATATATATATATATATATGTATATCTTTTAAAATTATTATATAAAAAAATTAAGTAAGCAAATGCATACATATACGTGCGTAGAAATATGCATACATACATATATATATATAAATTATAAAAGGTACACAAAAGTATGTTTTATATACATGTATTTAAAAATAAGTATGCGTATATTTCTTATATATATATATATATATGAATGTGCATACATAAATTACAAGCTATATATAAATATGCACGTAGACATATATGTATATAAAAATATCGAATACAAAAAATATATATATATATATAAATATAGATGAGTTATAAAACGAAAGAAAAAAATATCTACAAGAAAATATATATTTTAAAAGCATAAAGAATATATATAAGTATATATTTATGGAAATGGGGCATGGGTGTAGATATATAAGTATATAAGTTATGAAATATGAAGAGTATATAAGTATATACATGTATATAGATATGTGCGTGAAAATTATAAAATCTAAAAACAAAACAACAAAGTTATACGTAAATATACCAATAAACATCAAGTAAAAAATATAAAATTACGTGTGTATATATATATATACATTGAAAAATTATAAAATATAACAAAAACATATGTATATATATAAATTATAAAATATATGTACATATATGTATTATCAAAATGTATGTATGTATACATAGATATATATAAAAAGAATATATGTATATATATAGGGGTTATAAAATATACGTATGCACTACACCAAAACAGGATTTTAGTGGCGTTTTTAGCGGCGGTTGGAACAAAAACGCCGCCAAATATCGATCATTAGCAGCGCTAGATGGAAAACGCCGCTGAAAATAACCATTAGCGGCTTTTTCCATAAAGCGCCGCAAAATACCTAATCCCAACGACGCCGTTTTCCGAGTTTTCGGGGATTTAGCGGCGTTTTTTAAGAAAGCGCTGCGAAAGCTCAAGGCTTTAGCGGTGTTTTTGAAAAAGCGCCATAGAAAAACGTAAGCCCAACGATGTCGTTTCTAAGCTTTCGGGGATTTAGTGGCGTTTTTAAGTAAGCGCCGCTAATGCTCAGGGCTTTAGCGGCGTTTATGGTAAAGCACCGCAAAAAAAACCTAAGCCCAGCGATGCCATTTTCTGAGCTTTTCAGGGATCTGGCGGCGTTTTTAGTCAAGTGCTGCTAATGCTCAGGGCTTTAGCGGCGTTTTTGTGAATGCACCGCGAAAATACCTAAGCCTAACGACGCTTTTTTTTGAGCTTTTGGCGATTTAACGGCGTTTTTAAGTAAGCGCCGCAAAAATACCTAAGCCTAACGACACCGTTTGCTGAGCTTTCGGGGATTTAGTGACATTTTTAAGTAAGCGCCGCTAATGCCCAGGGCTTTAGCGGCATTTTTGAGACAGCGCTGCAAAAATACTTAAGCCCAACGACGCCATTTTTTGAGCTTTTGGGATTTAGCGGCATTTTTAGTCAAGCGCCGCTAATGCTCAAGGCTTTAGCGGCGTTTTTGGGAATGCGCCGCAAAAATACCTAAGCCTAACGACGCCGTTTTCTGAGCTTTCGGGGATTTAGTGGCGTTTTTAAGTAAACGCCGCTAATGCCCAAGGCTTTAGCGGCGATTTTGAGAAGGCGGCGCAAAAATCCTAAGCCTAACGACGCCGTTTTCTGAGCTTTCGGGGGATTTAGTGGCGTTTATGGGTAAGTGTCGCTATTGTTCTGGTTTTTAGCGGCGTTTTTTACAATTCGCCACAAAAATCATTTTATCTTAATTTGTTTATTATTTATATTTATTAAATAAAATTGAACTTATTTCTAATTGAATATTTAAAATCTTGAGAAAAAAATAACACGTAGAAAGAATTTGAAATAAAAACACATGGAAAAATTAAAATGCTATTTTTAAAAGAAGTTTAAAGTTTTTAGGTACATGATTCTTGATTATTTTTAATTTATAATCATAAAAAATTCTTATATAATCATAAAAGAGAAAGTATTAATTTAAATTTAAAATATTGAATTAATTAATTCTCACTATAGTTAATTTAAGGTTTTAGGTTTAGGGTATAATATATATATGATTATTAATTTAAGATTTTAGCTAGGTCAGATTAGGGCCGAGTTACTTTTTTAAGGTTATTGTAATTGATCAGGAGTGTATATATATGGATTTAGGGATTATGGTTTAAGAGCTGATCAAATTTAATGTTTAGGGGTCAGGGGATGGGTTAGACGTTAGGGGTTAGGTGTTAGGGATTTATGGTTTAGCCAGGGATTTAAGCGGGTCGGTTTAGGGTATTGGGTTTAGATCTTACATATGTAAATGGAATAACAAAGCTTGGTGGACACTTGTATGGATTTAGGGTTTGGGATTTAAGGTTTAGGGGTTAGGGGTTAGAAGTTAACAGTTAGGGACTTAGGGTTTAGATCTTAATTAGTTTTTTAATTTATATTTTAAATATGTTCTTATATTTTTGAACATAAATAAAAATTATTAACCAACCAAATCTGAAATAATTAATAAAACACCACATTAAAGCACGATAAAACAATAATTCTTAAAGAAATAGAAAAAAATCAATAAATAGAATAAAAAACAGAGTTTGGTGGACACACTTACATATGTTAATGGAATAACAATGCTTGGTGAACACTTGTATGGATTTAGGGTTTGAGATTTAAGGTTTAGGGGTCAGGGGTTAGAAGTTGAGAGTTAGGGATTTAAGGTTTATAGATTTTGGGGTTAGATCAGGGTTTTGGGTTTAAAGTAATTAGTTTTTTTAAATATATTTTAAAAATTTAATCTAAACCAATTGATGTATTTAATTAATATTAGTTTAAATAGAATTAATAAATAAGTTAAAAAAATTATTGATATATATATGGATGGATATATATATAGGTATAATTAATTATTTTGGATATATATATATATATATATATATGACCAAATTATAAGAAATGAAATAAAAATACAAACAAAAAAGATAAGAAAACCTAAACTTTATAGTTTTATATAATTCTTATAAATATTACTTAAAAAGTTTAGAATTAATTATTTAAAATGTCACCGTTTGGTTTAAGGAAAATAATTACTTTGTGGCGTTTTTAAAAAAAACGCTAGAACTGTACATTGAAGCTTAATAAAACGGCGCAGTTTTCGATTAGAACTTTAACAATTAGCGGCGTTTTTAATAAAAACGCCACTAATGATTAAGCACTAGCGGCGTTTGTACAAGAAACGCCGCAAAAGTGACTTAAAATTTTGGTTGAACGACGCCGTTTCTATCCACGATTTTTAACTTAGCATTTTCTCTATATTAATTAAATGACACCGTTTATGTTAATTTTTAGTGGCGTTTGTTCAGGAAACGTCGCAAAAGTGACTTGAAATATTGGCTAAACGTCGACGTCTAACTTAAGCAAATTAATTTCTAGTGGCGTTTTAAAGGAAAACGACAGAAATGTGCATGAAATCTTAACAAAACGGCGCCGTTTCAGATTAGAACCTTCATTCTTTGTGGCGCTTCTCTAGAAATGCCGTAAATGCACAAGCTATAGCGGCGTTTGTTCAATAAACGCCGCCAAAGTGTCTTAAAATTTTTGCTAAATGACGTCGTCTCTGTACACGCTTTTATACTTAGCATTTTCTCTATATTAATCCAACGGCGCCGTTTTTGTTAATTTTTTGTGGCGTTTTTACACCAAACGCCGCAAAAGTGACATAAAATATTGCTGAAACAGCTTCGTTTAGCTTAAGCAAATTAATTTTTACTGGCGTTTTTACAGAAAACGCCAAAATTGTGCATTAAAGCTTAATTAAACGGCGCCGTTTCGGTTTGAACATTAATTTTTAGTGGCTTTTTTGCAAAAAAACGCCGCAAATGTTTCTTAAACTTATGGCGAAACGACGTCGTTTCTGTACCGTGTTTTAACTTATAATTTTCTCTATATCTCAGCAGGCAGAAAGACAAACAGAAACAGAATAGAGGAGAAAACGAAAGGGGTAAAAATGAAAGAGAAAAATCGAAGGAAAAAAGGGAGAGGAGAACTCAGAAATCATCAGAAATGAAGCATAACATACGAGTTAATCTTGAGAGGATACTATCAAAGCTACAGAATTTGTGGTTAAAAGGTAAGCTTTTTTTCTTTGGAAATACTGTATCTTGATTAAGGGTTTTGGTTCAGTGTAATTTGGGAATTTGGGGTTTAGGGTCCAAGTTCAATCACCAAGCTTGTACCAGTTTGTTCGGGAATTTGGGAATTTTTGCGTGTCTAGGGTTTGGG
Source organism: Gossypium raimondii (assembly GCF_025698545.1). Lineage (NCBI taxonomy): Eukaryota > Viridiplantae > Streptophyta > Magnoliopsida > Malvales > Malvaceae > Gossypium > Gossypium raimondii. The sequence goes on along the minus strand of NC_068570.1, from coordinate 27,673,478 downwards.
AAGAAGTTCCGATCTTGTGTGTTTGTTTTCTAGTTTGTTCTTCTAATTGTTGAAGGGCCCCCAAAAATATTTATAGTGTTCTTATGTTCATGTTTTGTTCCCCAAGAGTAACACTGCATTTGCCCAACTGTTAAAGAAAGGAGAACTGAAAATTGTGGATTAACTATTTGTTACTGCTTGTATTTAGGTAAGTTTGCTAATTTTATTTTTATCAACATTTGAATGGCTTGGAATTTTTGGTGCATTTGTTACTGCTCGTATTTAGGTAAGCTGCTCTTTATTCGTTATACATTTTTAAATTTTTCGGAATGTTGCAGTAAAAATTGTTGAAAGTAATTTTCTTAGAATGTAATCGATTTTCTAGCACTCTGTAATTAGCTCTGTAGTTGTTAAACAATGTTAAACTATGTTACACGATTTCTTCATTCTCCGATTGTTCCTAAAGTATCCGTTTGACAGCTATATCTAGATTCTTGACACATATTCAAACATTGATATAGAACACATGGAGAACAAAAAGTTCCTTTCACACCGAGTTCCTACATGTCTGTTCTGCTTTGTTCAATGAGTTTGTTATTTCTCTGCTGTTTGTTTCTTAGACACGAGATTTCGATATTGAATATACATTGTAAAAATGGGCTACCCGATTTAACAAAATGTTTTATTTAATTTTTTGTAAGTTTGCTGATTTTCTGATTGCTTAGTAATTAATGTTTTAAAATCTCCAAGACCAGAGGTGTAATTATCGATGTTAGATGTGATTAATTGATTGAATGCTAATGTTTTGCATTTCAATGAATGTCAATGAACAGATAATATAAAGGTTTTAAAATTTATAACGTACATTACTTAAATATATATTTTCCGCTATATATTACATTACTTACGAAATATATTACATAACTTAAATATATAAATACATTACTTGCGAAATACATTACTTATAATAACTTACATATTTATATACATTTTAATGTATATATTTTAAAATCTATATTTTTTCAAAATTTTTCAATCATATCGTAACTTACATAACTCAAATTTATCAATAATAACTAACATACAATATATAAATATCTATAGAAACTTGCATAACTTATATAATAACATAATAACTAACATAATACATAACCTACATAACTTACATAACTTACATAAATTAAATAACTTACATAACTTACATAACTTACATAACTTACATAACTTAAATAACTTACATAATACATAACCTTTCTAACTTACATTATTTACATAATACATTGCCTACATAACTTACATTTATAACTTACACAAATTAAATAACTTACATAACTTAGATAACTTACATAAATTAAATAATTTACATAACTTACATAAATTAAATAACTTACATAACTTACATAAATTAAATAACTTACATAACTTACATAACTTACATAACTTAAATAACTTACATAATACATAACCTTTCTAACTTACATCATTTACATAATACGTTGCCTACATAACTTACATAGATAACTTACATAACTTACATAGATAACTTAATTTACATAACTTACATAACTTACATAAATTAAATAACTTACATAACTTACATAAATTAAATAACTTACGTAACTTAGATAACTTACATAACTTAAATAACTTACATAACTTACATAACTTAAATAACTTACATAATACATAACCTTCTTAACTTACATTATACCCAACTTACATAATTAATATTATACACAACTTACATAATACATTACTTACATAACTTACATTACTTACAGTACTTACATAATACATAATACATAATACATAACTTACATAACTTACATAATACATAAAAATATATCATATCATAACTTACATAACTCATTTATGGTTATAACTGGTGTTTTAACTTACCCGTGCAAATTATTGTCAACGTCAGACTCCAAGAATTAAGAAATGGACCAGTCTTGGATGAATTTGTCAAGGATTAGCAACGGTTATCGAAATAGAGTACAAACTTTTCTAAATTTTGCATTTCAATATGCAAGCCAAGAGAACATGATTCTTTGCCCGTGTAAGAAGTGTGTCAACATAAACTGGCATTATCGTGAGGTTGTATACGAGCATCTAATTGTTGATGGGTTTGCTCGGGGTTATAAATAATGGTTATTTCATGAAGAATGCCCGCCTAGTATCTTATCCTGGTACTGCTTACCATCAGTCTGATAGAGGGGATGACATGGAAGGTATGTTGCGGGATGCATTTAATATGCACAATCATGGTGTGCAGTCGTTCCCAGCGGATTTTGTGGCATATGATGATTGTAATATTGGTGGAACTACTTTTACCGAATAGGGAAGTAGTTTACCTCATGAAGAGCCGAATGGAGAAGCGCCAAAGTTCTACGCCCTACTTAATGACATGAACGAAGAACTGTATGAGGGATCAAAATTTTCAAAAATGTCCTTCTGTGTTCGTCTTTTTCAGTTAAAATGTTTGGGAGGGTGGACCGGAAACTCGTTGACAATGCTGTTAGAGTTTTTGAGAGAAATGTTTCCGTTTGCAAAAATCCCTCAGTCATGAAAATATATTAAGAAAATGATAAAAGATTTAGGCCTTGGGTACAGCAAAATCCATAGTTTCCCAAATGACTGCATGTTGTATTGGGGCGATCGGAAAAAGCAACAGTGCTGTCATGTATGCGGCCAATCCCGTTGGATAAATAGAAACACAGAGGATGAGAACGACGATGAAAATGATGCATAGTTGAGGAAGAAGCCAGTCAAGATTTTGCGGTATTTTACCCTAATACCAAGGCTTCAAAGGCTTTTCATGTCGTCGAAGACAGCGGAGTCTATGACGTGGCACCATGATGGACGAACTGATGATGTATTATTAAGGCATCCGGCAGATTCTTTAGCTTGGAAATCATTTGAAAATAAATTTCCAAGCTTTGCAAGTGATCCTAGGAGTGTGAGGCTTGGGCTAGCATCTGATGGATTTAATCCTTTCAAGATCATGAGCACTGCGTACAGTACTTGGCCAGTAGTGCTTGTTCCTTACAATCTACCTCCGTGGATTTGTATGAAGCAGTCTTCCCTTATCTTATCTATGATTATTCGTGGAGAGAAAGGGCTCGGGAATGATATCGACATTTATTTACAGCCACTTATTGAAGAGTTAAAACAATTATGGGCTGCTGTCGAGACATACGATGTGCTGAGAAAGGAGAACTTTAATTTACGTGCAGCTTTGATGTGGACCATTAATGACTTCCCCACTTATGCCAATTTATCCGGTTGGAGTACCAAGGGTCGTTATGCGTGTCCTTGTTGTGCTGCACAAACATGTTCGCAATGGTTGTACAATGGGAAGAAGTTCTCTTACATGGGGAATCGTCGGTGGTTACCGAAAAATCATAGATTTAGATTTCAGAGTTCTGTATTTGACGGTACTGAAGAGTTTAGAGAAGCTCCTTCGCAGACCAGTGACTCTGAAATCTTGTTCATGTTGGAAGATATGAATTTCATTTATGGGAAGATGAACCAACCGCCAAACACGCGAAGAAATAGAAGATCAAATGATGAAGCTGATGATGACTCTGATGAAGAGGATGATCCTAATGAGGTGGACTTGTGGAAAAAAAGAAGTATTTTTTTTTAGTTGCCTTATTGGGAGCATCACCTTTTACGACACAATCTTGATGTTATGCACATTGAGAAAAATGTCTGCGAGAACATTGTGGGTACAATTTTGAATGTTGACGGAAAAGCAAAAGATAATCTTTAGAGTCGACTTGATTTAGTCCAAATGGGAATTCGGCCTGATCTTCATCCCAATCCACTTCTGAATGGGAAATATCGGTTGTCGCCTTCTATTTTTTCAATGTCAAAGACGGAAAAAGAAGTGTTCTGCATGGTGTTGAAGGATATAAAGGTTCCAGATGCGTATGCATCAAATATATCTCGATGTGTTAGCGTTAAAGATCGAAGATTATATTCACTAAAATCACATGACTATCACATCTTGATGCAAGATTTACTGCCAGTTGCTCTACGATGTTGTATGTCCAAGAAGGTGACGTCTTGTATAATTGAACTATCCAATATAATGAAAGCCATTTGTGGCAAAGTTTTGGATGTTCAAGAACTTCAGAAGGTACAGGAACGAGCCGCTTTGACTTTATGCAACATGGAGAAAATCTTCCCACCTTCCTTCTTCACTATTATGGTTCACTTGATAATCCATCTCCCGCATGAAATAATTCTTGGCGGACCCGTTTTCTATCAATGGATGTATCCCATAGAAAGGTGTTAATTAAAATTTTTAAAATTTCCCTTCATTCACCTCTATGCCTTTAGTTACAACTTTTGATAATGTTGTATATTGTGTTTAGGTTCCTATCCAAATTAAAATCTTACTGCCGCAACAAGCGATATCCAGAAGGATCGATTGCTAAAGGCTACTTGGCAGAGGAATGTATGACCTTCTGCTTAAGATATTTGGAAGATGTTGAAACAAGGTTGAACAGACCAAATAGGAATGCTGGACTCACGGACCATAACTTTGCCGATACTTATTTGTTCCAAAGTTTTGGAGAACCAATCGTCAAAGTTGAAATTGCAGAATTAGATCAATTATTGTGGGTACAAGCACATCGATATGTTCTGTTTCACCGCGAATCAATGGAACCTTTATGGAAGTAAGTTCTACAAATTTGATAAATATTTATCAAATTAAAAATTGTTTATCTTCTAACAAGGTGAACATTTTTTAACATAGTGAGTACAAACAAATATTGAGATCTCATTCGCGCTCCCGAAGAACACAACATCAAGATATCAATAAGGTGTTCACAGAATCTTTTCATGAATGGTTAAGCCAAACGGTATGTAGTTGGAGCTTTCGCTTACAAATAATAATGTTTTCTCATAACATTTTTAATTACTCAGTTTACTTTACATTCAGTAGGTTTGGAGTGGGAAGAACGTAAACGACGAAGTTAGATGACTCTCCCAAGGTTCAAATCGAGTGGTTAAAAGATATAGTGCGTTCCTCATCAACGGATTCAGATTTCATACAAAATATCGTGAGAGGTTGAGGAGAACGCAAAATTGTGGAATAGTTGTTAATTCCTCAATTAAAAGTTATGCTAGTGCTAGGGACAATAATCCAGTCGAGGGAAATGTGGAATATTTCAGACTTCTTACTGACATAATTGAGTTGGAGTACTATGGCAAATGGTAAGTTGTCTTATTTCGAGGTGATTGGGCTGATGTTAATACTGCTCGTGGAATTAAGCAAGATCAATTTGGTTTTACAATGGTGAACTTCGCTCGATTGATTCACACAGGACAACAACTGATAGATGACCCGTATGTATTCTCATCTCAAGTCAAACAAGTTTTTTACTCAAAAGATCCAACTGATGAGGTTTGGTATGTTGTATTCCATAACATCCCTAGAGACTTGTTTGACATGGGCAGTAGAAATAGAGATAACATCGGTGACAGATCAGAAACTTTGCCCTTTCCAGAACAAAAATTAAACGATAATATCCCTAGTACTAGTACACAATTTCAATGGGTTCGTCAGGATACGGATGAAGATATTTACGAATAATGACGTAGTAAGATTTTACGATTGTTTAATTATATGTAATATCATAATTTAAATCTTGGTCTTATTATATATTTCAACTATTTTATATGTGTTGTTATTATTGTAATTAGTTACTAAGTTTTCAACTATTTTATGTGTATTGCAGATAAAATGCCTAGAAGAAAAATTCCAAGGGGAAGCATTGTTCAAAATGATCCAAACTCGACAGCCACAAATAGTAATGAACAACAAATAGTAATTGGATCTTCGAATATTCCGATTACACCTGAGGATCCTACAGAAGTTCAAAGTAATTTTACATTTAATTTACATACGTGTTGACTTATACTTGATTTATTTTTCAAATTCTTATATTATAATATACCATTTGCAACTGAAAATGGTGGGATGCGCAGGGGTCGAGGACGTACGCTACTTAGAGATTTATACGAGTTAGATCCAGTCGAGCGTGTTAAGGTATGCAGAAATAGTTTTGGTCAGCCTATTAGATCTGAAGCTCGACTTTTAGCAGGATACATGGGCATTTTAGCATGAAATGTGAATATGTTGCCTATCAACTACGAGTCATGGCATCAAATGCCCGATAGAAACAAAAACCAAGGCCTCGATAATATTAAGGTAACAAAATGTTAATGTCATCTATAATGCTTAAGAAATAGTTTCATTTATATTTACTTTATTAACTTGTGTTTTTTGTAGGCAAAGTTTGCTAACAGTAGACTAAAAAAATGGTGAAAAAGAGTAAAGTAGAAATGGATATAAACCTTAAGTTTTTCTATTAATTTTCTCGAATATCCCTTTTTTTCTTTTCAATCGATCCCCCTCTTTGTTTTTACAATAATCGGCTTTATAGCCGAAAGTAAAGAAAAATAATAAAAATAGAAAAAGAATAAAAATCCCATATTTGCTACTGTTGTTGTTGTCTCTCTTTATTGTTTGCAGGTGTAGGGCGGTGGAGGAGACGTGATGCGGACAGGGTAGCCTGCAGACGGCATCGGCAGAGGGTCAGAAGGCGCACCTAGGGTTTGAAAATTCTTTGTTTTTTTTTCTGATATGGGTTTGGGCCATTAGGGTTCGTAATTTGGGCTTGTTGTGTGGGTTTTGGGCCTATTGGGCCCGGGTAAATTTGGGTTGTACAATTGGTATTAGTAAGTATGCCATATATGTGCATGATTTGTTTGATTTTGATAGGATATGATTTCGGTTATGGATTGTAGTTGAAAGTTTAATTTTTGGTCTTTATATTTTTGAGAAATTAGCTTGAAAAGATGTTGTTACCTATGTATATTTGGCTATGATATGAACTCTTAATTACGTGCCTATTGAAATTGGTTTCAAATATGTTGGCCTTAGCTTATTATATAGGAAACATAGTTGTTAAGTTTATATTTGATTTGGTGGACACGTTTTTTAATGAATATTAAATTAGGTCATGGTTTATGTTAGACATTGGAGTATTAAAATATGTACGATTTGAAGTTGTAAGTACATATAATATTCGGTCTTGATATTTGCATTATATTGATGATTAGGTTTGTAAATCAATTGATAGAATGGTATTTATGGCTAAAATTATAGTATAACATATTATATATATTTGAATATGCTTAGATTATTTAAGTTCGGTTATGGTGGTAGGTTTGCAACATTGTTTGTTTTGAATGGTTTGTATATGTCAGTAGAATTAATTATTAAACATGGAACATGTTCTATTGTTTATACGTGTAAGTTCGATTTCGAAATTTTTGAATAGTGTTGATTCGTAAATTATGATTAGTCTTTTAATTTATCTGTGAATATTTTAACTCTGACAATGAAATAAAAGTATAGTTATTCCTTGGTGAGTTAATGATTGTGATAAATCACGCTTTGTTCTGTAATGCCCTTTAACCCTAATCTGGTGACAAATAGGGGTTAGGGGTGTTACAACAAGCCTGCTACCAAGAATGAAGCCCAAACCATCCACTAAGGGAGGAAAGAGCCCAATCTGGTCATAGAGATGTCAAACTGTCCAATGGGGACTTGGTAAACCACCAAATCAGCTTCTAAAATCAGCAACCAACCTCCCTTTCCACAAAATATTCAAATTGTCCACTCCCTCCTACTTTTCTCCCTTAAACCAAGTATGGATCAAGCTAACATCCTTCCCAAAACATCAAACCATCCACCTACCTTCCTAAACTCAAGGGTCGGCCACTTTTAAGAGAAATTCAAGCGATGCCAAATGATAAAGTTAGAAAAGACTCAAGGGGACTTTCAAGCATAAATAGAGGAGTTACATTCACTTCCCACCATCAACTCAATCTCCATCTTTCATGTCCTTTACACACATCCATCTTTCTTTCTTTTCTCTCATTTTCCATTCATCCATTCCCACTTGAAAGAGTGTTTGCAAGGTTTTGAGAGCAGACACTTTTGGAAATATTGAGAGCTTTTAAGCTTGGTAGTCATGGAAAGAAGAGAAAAATGAATGAGAAGCAAAGTGAGTAGTGCCACAGAGATCTACCAGAAAAAACTTAGCAATTCTTTTTCCCTTCAATATTTTATTTTTGTTCAATTCAAGAAACATGATTGCAACTAAGTTTTCTGTTTTGAATATAATCATGATTGCTTAAATTTTTTGGTGTTAGAATGATTTAAATTCCTTTTATTAGATTATTTAGCTTTGTGAAAGATGTTCTCTGCATTTGATCTGTTTATTCATTCAAGTAAAATTATGAACATATTTCTCATGCATTATGAATGAAGGGAAGCAACTGAATTAATTAGTTAATCCGACCAAAATTATAATTAATTGATACAATACTTGGATGGTTTATATTTGATAATTTAGTGATTGAATTAGTAATAATATTAAAAATATTGTTACCTTAGATAACCTTTGTATGATGTTTGCTTATGAAATTGTGAGTTGGTTGAACATAGAAATATGCTAGATGAACTTAGTAATTAAATAAGTACAACATTACCACTTAATTTAATAAGGGTTAATAAATTTTCAATTTACCACAGAATCTTTGTAACATCTTTTAACATTGTTTAAATAATTCTTAGTTAGGAAGGATGATTTGTAACACCTCAAACCCGGTCTGGACGTTATGGCTGAATATAGGAATGTTACGAAAAAGGGCTTTGAAACCAATTTTAACATGTTAAAAACCTCGTGTAGTATGTTGCTAAAAAGGAGTCCATATCTTATCAAAAATATCCATTTAACATATTCATTACTAAAACCGTCGATAGTTTATTCTTTTAGAAAAACTTATTCGTAGCGAAAATCTTAAGTGTTATCATATGTCGAAAACCAAGTTTGTATTTTCCAAAACGTTTGTTTGTGTGGAACCGTTATTTACGAAAATCGTTTGTTGTGCATCACAAAAAAAACAAAATCAGACCAAAATTAACATAAAAAAAAGAAATCAATAAGTCCGGATAGTCCCAAAATCACAAAACTCTTAAGGAAAACCAGAGATTAAGATAAAACCAATAATTAAAAGATAGTATCCGGACTAATGGTCACCGTTGAGCTTCCGTCGCACTGACCCGACTATGTATGAGGATTACCTGAACAAAACAGACAACAGATATGAGTTTTCATAAACTCAGTGTGTAACTTAATAGAGACATACATACGCATAACTCAAATTTCTCATGTAATAGATCAGATGTAGACGTAAGTCCTTAATAGATTCAAATAATATCAGAATCAAATTATCAAATACATACAGATATGTATGTCCTACCCCCATCCTCTACACACCATCTCCGACCATCCCAACACACCATCTGGGGTATAAAACACCCACCATCCCTACACAACACATATTGTCTTTACGACACATATTAGAATAGATTGCAACCAAGCTGTCAGTAAATCGGTGAAAGGTTGCCTCACAAAACACTTCCTCCACATATACAAATCCCACCCCATATACAAATACAGATTACATATATACAGATATAACTAAATTAACATGACCCGCATGCACGTATACAAATATCATACATGTTTATACAAAACAATCAACATACATTTCGGTTTGCCAAAACTTAATTCAGTCTATCAGTATAAAAGATCTCATGCATTAAGGTTTGTTTTTCCCTTACCGACCCTACGGAAGGCTCACAGCCAATCGGATCGATATATGTGAGCTTAGGGAAAATTTTAAAATTTTGATCCCACATGTCCAAATTGTCCTTGCCCATGTGGCCCACACGGCCTAGCCCATGTCCCGCACACCCCTATGACCCACACAGCCACACACTTACCCATCACACGGCTGTGTGTCGCACATGGCTGGGCACACGGCTGGGCACACGCCTGTTTGGCGTCAACAGGCCACTTTTTCAGCTTTCGTCGAACCTCATTTTCTAGTGTTTTTGTTACACACCTGATTCAGATTTGACGTATAGCATTTTCGAGACCTCTGAAGCCCTAAAAATAGTATACCAAATGCTGATTTAGCAATTATTTTACGAATCTAACACGATTAAACAAACTACCCATACAGACTTACTGCTGACAAATACAAACACAACCCTGAAACAAACTGTTGAAGCAAATTCCACTACTTCACCGCCTTCACCTACGCCACAGATTCGCAGAAAATTAACTTCCCTATCTATACCATTATGCTAATTCGAAAAGAAAAGAAAAGCAACCAAAACGAATCTTCAAAACTTACCCAAACAAATGAGGGGCCATCGGAAAACGAAAACAAAACAATTGGAACAATCGATTGTTGAACGGAGTGGAGAAAAAAAAGAAAAAGAAAACGCAAAGGAAAGGAAGAGGGGAGAAAACTAACGTCAGAAAAAATTGAGTAAAGGGAAAAAATAAAATAAAATAAAAACAAAACAAAATATAAATTCCACAATATCTCAATCCCCAATTATCCCACTAACTAAAAAATCCCACTAAACTGACCCACTAACTCTCAACTACCTTAGAATTTTACTTCCACCAAACCTCTACCACACAACCGAAGCAAAAATTATCATCCACGCTCACACAAGGATTCGGACACGAGACCTCAAGGCAACCTAACACCTTACCACCCAAACTAGCAAGCTCATTCTGATATGATTTGACTAGCAATAGAATATAAGTCAAACCGCCAAGGAATAGGCTAGAATAAAAAGTAGCAAAAATATCCAAAAGTGAGACTTGAACCCAATACCTCAAACACACACCCAAAACACTTAACCACTAAAGCAGATACTCATTTATGATAAAATTCACAAAAGCAAAATTAAGAAAATTAGGGAGTTACATAATTATTCTAACGCACAAATGCTATTATAATTAACTCTTAAAAGCTTGCATAATTATGTGTTTATTTTATTTGTGAGCACACTTAGATTAAATTTTAGGGTAATTAGGAAATTCATCACACTTTTATTTATCCCATTACCAACCAACTTGATAAGTGTTAATTTTGCAACTCTTTAATTTTGCAACTCTTGATTTACATTTATAGTCCTTGTGGAGACAATAACTCTTAATACTTTATTATTTGTCAAAGATTGTGTACACTTACACACCATTCGAATATTTTGAGACAGTTTTTAGCTTTTCATTTCAAGCAAGAATTTTAATTACTTTAAGACCTTCTCAATCAACTTTTTCAAAAGAATTGTGAGTAATACAACTTTCATTCGAAACCCTAATTTCATTGGAAACCAATACAACTTTTACAGATATTATAAGCAATAGAACTCTAATTTAATTTGAAACCATCATATAATTCAAAGAAAAAGAAAATTTATAGAGGTTCAAGAGAAAACATACAAAGATTTGTTGAAACCCAACCAAATCAGTTACAATTCTTGTCCAATCGAGCAAAACGCAGTGAGAATTTTCGATTTCTCCCAATTCAAACTTGCGTTAATCCCCAAGGGAAAAGTAGAAATGAAAATGTGTTGACTGCCCAAAGGTTTCAGTGTATAAATCATATATCAAGAACATCATAACAAAGAAAAGAGATTAAAGCTATAAATCAATAGTGTAAAAATAGAATTGTACCTTTTTTAAATTGAAATATGTTTGCTACTAATTTTTCCAATAAACTCTAAGAGAGTTGTTCAACCTTACTATTTTTTAATTCAAAATTTTAGTTATTTAATCAACGTTAAATTAAGTTGGGGTAGACAATAAAAAAATTTGAGTTACGATAAGGATTGTATAGAGTTGAGGGTATGATAAAATTTTTATGTGCTTAGAAATTAATGACATGGCTTTACTTCATTATTGCCTAAAAACCTTAGTTTTTAGGATGATCCTAATATAATTTATTATCATATTTTAAAACACAATGGTAACAACATTTTGGAATTGCCAAGGTGTAGCAATAAGCAGGTTCTTTCATTATTTAAACATGTGCAGGCTAGTCTCTGATCAAGAAGTAAAGAAAGTGATATTTAATAAGGCCCCCTAAAAGAACCAGGAGTTGATGGTCTACGTGTTGTATTTTATTAGGAAAATTGAGCTATTGTAGAAAGTGGTGTGTGTGATTTTGTTAAAAGTATTATGGCTGGAAACAATTTTGAAGGGTGGGTCAATAAAACTCTACTTGTCCTTATCCCAAAAAAGGAGAAATCGAAATTCATTCATCAAATTTGACCAATTAGTATGTGCACAGTGCTCTATAAAGTTATGTCCAAGGTAATTGTGAATCGGCTGAAGCCTTATATGACGGATTGGGTGCTCCCAAATCAATCAAGTTTTGTCGTAGAGCATTGTATCACAAATAATATTATTATTGGGCAAGAGATTATCCACTCTATGCACAATAAATCTGGGAGGCAAGGTTGGATAATAGTTAAAATTGATATGGAAAAAGCCTAAGACAAGATTGATTTGGGTTTTAGTGACGATACTCTTATTGATATAGGTATAACAGACCAACTTCGACAGGTTATCATGCATTGTGTTAATTCAACGTCCATGTAAATTTTATGGAATGGTAGCCTTACAGATGAGTTTAGGTTGGAAGCTTGGGAAAGTTTTTGCACCTTTCTGGGCACAAAGTTAGTTTCCAAAAAAACACAAATATTCTTCTCAAAAAATGTCCCTCCCGAGATGAAAATTGAAATAAGCATGGGCATGGGTTTCTCTTTTGTGACTGATCTTGGAAATACTTAGATGTTCTACTATTCCATAATAGGGTCAAAAAACCACCTTTTGTTACCTAGTCTCTAAAATGAGGCATAAGTTGTTTGGATGAAAAGTGAAATCACTTTTACTAGTTGGAAGAATAACGCTTGCTAAAGTCGTCCTTGCGGCCATACCTATCTACACTATGCAATCCACTATTGTACCTAAATGAGTGTGTATAGAGATAGAGAAAATTATAAGGAATTTTGTTTGGGGACATACAGATGACAAAAGGAAGGTTAGCCTTATGAAATGGGAAGATTTATGTAAACCCGTTGATGATGGAGGACTTGGGTTCAAGAGTATATGGCAGCAAAATATGGCTTTCTTAATGAAGATCAGTTTTTAAATTATTCAAAGATCAGATTATCTTTAGGTGCAAGTGCTTCGATATAAATATAAATGGGAATGAGTAATCCCTCGTGATGTACGTACTACTCGTTGCTCCTGTATTTGGAAAGGTATTAGTAATATATGGGATGAGATTCAAAAATGTGTGATTTGGAATGTTAGCAATAGTGGTAATGCTGACTTTTGGCATGACTGTTGGTTACCAAAATGTGGAACACTTACTATTTCTCTATAGGAATGTGTCAATGCATGTATCGATGGCTGAGATGACAACAGATGAGGGTCAGTGGGCTTGGGAACAATTTGCTCCTTTATTTCCAAACAACATTATGCAATATATAGTGTCTAAAACACCACCAATGGCTCTTAATGTTGAGGATTCCTCGGGATGGAAATGGGATAAAAATTACAAATTCACTACCAAATTTGCCTATCATTCTTTACGGCCTGCAGCTTCTACAAATGATGGGAAAAATGGAAAAATATTTGGAGTAGCAAATGCCCTCAACGAGTAAAGGTATTTCTTTGGTTAACCACATATAATAAAATTTTTACGAACGAGGTAAGAGCCAACAAACATATGACTATTAATAGTAAATGTAAGTCTTTGTGGGAATCATATTGAAACTATCAGTCATGTACTTTGTGAATGTTTCTTGGTCACTTCAGTTTGGACTCTCCTCGTTAGATCTTATATGTTATTGGAGTTCATGCACCTTCCAATGGAAGAATGGATATTTGCATGCATGTTTGGGTCTTCTAAGTTTGATGTAATGATTATAGTTAGGGTAGCACGTTCGGAGCCATTTGCTGGTGCTTGTGGAAGAATCACAATGATGTTTTCTTTAATAGCTCCTATCTAAACGTTAAAGGTATTATATAAAAAGCACTCCATTTTTTTGAGAAGGTGATGGAGATGCAACAACATATAAATGGCATTGATAAACAATTCATTAAACATAGTAAGGAAACTTGTTGGAGGTTACCGAAGGTGGAATGGTACAAAGTGAACACAGATGGTGCAAGGATGTTAGAGACTGGTCAAATGTCATCTGGTAGTGTTATTAGGGATGATCATGGAAAACGGAAGATGGGATTTTCCCGAAAGATTGGAATCTGTTCAACTGCTGAATTTAAGCTATGGGGAGCATACGATGGATTATGACAAGCCTGTCATATGGGAGCAAGGAAGGTGATTCTTGAATTGGACAACTTAGAGGTTGTTTATATGTTGTTGCAACCTATGTCAAAGTTTCGTCATTTTGCAGTGGCTCGGGATGTCAAGTGTTTGATTCAAAACCAATAGAAAGTAAAGATACAATATATCTACATAGAAGAAAACAAAGCTGTAGATGCATTAAGCTAGATAAGCCTTTGGTTGGGGGATAGGATTCTACATTTTCAAACAACCACCTGATTGTGTTTTAAATCCAATTTATGATGATTTAGATGGTTTGACTAGGCTAGAATGATTTGGGCGTAAAAGTTTCTTGTCTTCTTTTACAAAAAAAAAAATATTAGTTTTAATTAAGTGGTAATTAACATAAAATAATAAGTGTAACTTAATATGGACTAAAGTTTAATTAAGTGATAATAAATATTAATTATAATTATTTATATTAAAAAATTTGTTATGAATGTTAAAAATTATCTATTAGCTTTATCTATCAGTTGACGGATTTGGAAGAATAGAAATCTCTTCATCTTTTAGAATGTTACTTAGTCAGCCTACGAAACAGTCAAAGTTTCCTTTAGTTGGGCACAACAATTTGAATCAAGTCAAAACATTTTTAAACCCAATTCCCTAAATGTGTGCTACCAAACGCATACTGAAGGAATGTGGGTTTACCTATTCTTTGATGGTGTTGTGGAGCGAGCCACTGGGAATGCTTCTACTGGTGGTGTGCTACGAGATCAAGCAGACAACTGGATTTTGGGATATAATCGCTATCTGGGTAGTTGTACTCATTTTGAGGTGGAACTCTGGGGTATTCTAGATGGGATCCTTATTCTGTTAAATAAAGAATACAAATGGGCCACAGTTCAGACAGATTATTCAGATGTGGCTAAGGCCTTGACAGATAAGGGGTTAGAAGATTTAGGCATCACAGTATTTAGATGAGCTCAAAAGATTATGTGTTT
This sequence comes from Gossypium raimondii, assembly GCF_025698545.1. Lineage (NCBI taxonomy): Eukaryota > Viridiplantae > Streptophyta > Magnoliopsida > Malvales > Malvaceae > Gossypium > Gossypium raimondii. The sequence continues at coordinate 27,658,242 of NC_068570.1, read as the reverse complement.
TGAAGGATAGTGGTGAGTCAGATATGTGCCCAAATAGAGAAATCTAATTGCGGACCGTTTGACTAAGCTCTACCTAGACTAGAAGTCAAGCTTACAAATTTTCGATGTGTCACCTAATGAAGTGTTGGGAGCTCTTCAACAAGATAAAGCTTGTGGTGCTTTTGAACAATTGATTTGATGTAATTATTTTATTTTTCACCAAAAAAAAATAGAAAGATTAATAGTAAAATAATTATATTATATTATTAATTTTATAGATTTAAAAAATATGAGAAACATAAATAATACAAAATACTAATTCTTAATTGATCGGTTTTTTTCAAATATATACGATAAAATTATAAAATTAATTCTTAATTGTCATACTATTTGTTGAGTTGAGATTTATGTTCGATAAAATCGATTTCAATTAGATGCAATTAATATTTATATAAAATATTTTAATTAAATTATAAAATATATTTATTTTCAATTTTGATAAATAAATAAATTTATACATTAAAGATACCAATATACTATCTTTCTCCTCTCAATACATAACATTTTAATTTCAAACATTTGATTTCTATTAATTATAAAAATTTGATTTTAACATGATTAATTATTATCATATTTAAAATAAAATCATATTTATAGAAAAACATTATATTTATTTAATTAAAATATTTAATTAAAAACTTAAATTTTATTTATTTTAATTTATCCAATTATATTCAATGATTTTATTGGTTTACAATTTTATTAGTTAATAATATATTATGTTATTTTTAAATATAATTTTAAAATATATGACCTAGTTAATTAATTTTTCATTAATATACTATCATATTAATTAATATTAATTTTATTATTATCACATAATAATAAAAATTATTTTTAATGTTAGTTTAGTAATATAATTAATAATAAAGTTATTCTCGTTAGTTTAAAAATTTCTCTAAATTTGTGCTTTTATATATATATAATATATATATATATATATTATAGATTGGCATGAAAATGATTTCTTTCACCAACTATGAATTTTAAGTTTACAATAAAATTAAAAATAGCATATATATATCTCAAATAATATTAACTTTTATTTTCTAAAAAATTAATTGTACTTATTAAATGCATACCTGTTTTAAATTCAAATGTAAAATAGATGTATTAAAAGGTGGAGTGTTGAGTAAAATTTTGTGTAATTAAAGCAAATCCAATTCAAGTCGTTCCATTTTGATAAAAGCAAATAAGCTTTTCATCTAGTTGCCACAAATGATAGCAAAAACAAGTTGAAAAGAATAAGCTATAAAGGACCAAAATTATAAAAGGAAAGATATTTGGTATTGAATTATCCTTTTATTATCAAATTTTAGGATTATAAGAAATGTAAGATTACTTGCTTAAGATAATCTTCAAATTCTAAAAAATAAAATGTCATTATTATCGCTTAAAATATAAGATTTCATGAAGCAATCGTCTTTTAGAAACTTAGCCGCTATTATAAGCGAATCTAGGGGGCTGGTCGGGGCCCTGCCCCCCCTAAAATGGAAAATTGCTATTTAGTCTCTTTAGAAATTTTTAAAATTTTAAATTAGTAAAGGTAAAATTACACTTTGGTCCCCTAAAATTATAAAAATTTGATTTAATCTTTTAAAAGTTACAAACATATAGACTATTAAAAACTAAAATTCATTTCGATCCCCTAAAAATTTTTGACTTCACCCTTAGCCACTATAAAAAAAATCATTGCTTCATGCATTAATAAAACTTTAACCGTACATTATGTTTGCTAGGATAAAATAAAGCTATAATGTAATAACGATTTGGTAGGAATAGAATAGATAAGTAATATGTATTATGCAATTTGGTTGACTGAATGGAATAAATAAGTAATAGTATTACATTGTTTGATTTATTAGAATGATGTTAAGGAATATATTAAGGATAAGTGTGAAATGATATTATTATCCTTAAATTAAATAAATAATATTTAATTGTTGTTACACTATTAAATATTTATATAAATTTAGATTGATTAATAATAAGTAAAAAAATGTTTAGAAACTTCTAATATTATCATTAAAATAGTATTAATTAATATATAGTATATAATATTTTAAAGTAATTAACAATATAATAGTGTAATATATTTTTTATAAAAATTATGTTCTATTGTTTTATAACTTATAAATATTATATCAAAAAATAATATTTGAAAACAAATAATTTAACAATTGATAACGATAAGTATAAATTTTATTTGTAAAAATAAATTTGAAAATAGTATTTAAAATTATTTTTATATATTTAGAAATATTATGAAAAACCTATATCTAAAAGCTCAAAATTTTATGGGTAAACAACCTAGTTGGTCTCCTAACTTTTAGGATGCTTTCATTTTGGTCACCCAAAATGAAATCCATGCAATTTGGTCACTTAACTTTAGGGCGCTTTCATTTTAGTCGCCCAAATATTAAATCTTTAACAACCGTTAACTGTAAACACCACATCATGTCTACAGTTTCATTTTGGTCACCTAACTTTTAGGTCGCTTTCATTTTTGTCACCCAAAAAATAATTTCTTAAAGTATTGATTGGGGTAAAAGAAAATCAATGATTAAAGTGAAAAACAATAGAAACTAAAATAAAAAACAAAAATTGTCAAATTGTACTTGTTTATCTCATTGCTGAAATTCTAAATTTATTTTTTAATATTGAAAATTTAAAATTCAAAATATCAAAATAAATTGAATAAATTGTTGAACTTGTTTTATTTGTTGATAATATCAACTGATTTGTTACTATAATATTAAAATTAATTAATTAAATATCATTTTACATTTTTAAGTTTTATTTATTTTATGTTTCAGATTATCTTTGATTATATAATCTTGAATATTTCATATTAAGCTAAAAGTAAAGGGAAAAATACTTGTAGCTAATTAATTTAATTGCATGTTCTTCATTTGGGTAAAGAAGTGATGAAAAAATTATGAGTTTTGTTTAGAATGAAGATAAAATTAATTAATTTAATTAATTGCAAGACTATTTTTCTTTGCTTTTAGTGAGCATGGAAGATTCAAGATTATAAAATAAAAGAAATTTGAGTTTCATATACAACTATTAAAGACAATAATTTTCGTTGATAATTTTTGAAAATATTTTAAAACATCAAAATAATTAAATAAATTGTTGAAAATTTTTATCTATTGATAATGTCAACCGATTTGTTTCTATAATTTTGAATCTTAATATTTAAAATTTTATATTTCAAAACTCAAATTTATAATTTTTGGCAAATGACTAAACAAGTACAATTTGACAGTTTTTGTGTATTATTTTAGTTGCTGCCCTTTTTTCACTCTAATCTTTTAACTTTTTTTACCCCAATCAATACTTAATTAAAAAGATATTTTTTGGGTGATCAAAGGGAAAGCGATCTAAAAGTTGGGTGGCCAAAATGAAAGTACAAACATGATGTGGCGTGTACAGTTAACCGCCGTTAGAGATAGAATGTTTGGGTGACTAAAATGAAAGCACCCTAAAAATTAAGTGACCAAATTGCAAGAATTTTATTTTCGATGACAAAAATAAAAGTACCCTAAAAGTTGGATGAGAAAATAGATAGTTTACCCAAATTTTATTCCAATGTAATTATATCTGCCACCCAACCATTCTTCTTCATGAACAAAAACTTCAAAATTTTCAGATTTTTAACATTGCCACCCACTTTTGTTTTTCCTAAGGAGTTAACAATAAACGTAGATCTACAAAAAATTATTATGTTTTTAATCATTTTTGTTGAAATATAAGATAAGAGAAATATAAATATATAGTGGAGCCAATTATAATCACTCAAAAACAAAAAATTCAAGTTGAGGATTTGTGAAACATAAAACAAGATGTGCAAAAGGATAGGATAGGGTTGGGTGATCCACTCTCTGCCGCAATCCTATTATTTATCACAAACCAAACATTTTTTATTTCTTTTTTTTACTCAATTCCCAATCTAATATATTTGTTGAATAGGAATGCTCTACCAAAATATGTGTGTGAGGTGAGAAGAACGGTAAATAAAAACTAATTTTGGAATTAAATAAAGTAAACCCAATGGATGCATGTTTCAGTCTCGGGTACGATGTCGTTCTCGATTCCAAAATTGATCACGGACTATAGATGTCTTCTTATTCACTGGTAAGCCAATTATAGTGATTGAGGACGCCTCAACCACTAATTCTTCCTTAATCGTAAGTTAATCGAGGGAACCACTCGAGGATTAGCCTTCACTGAACGAAACAACCCGAAAGACGCTTCCACAATTTAATCCGTTGACAACCTTATGAACTAGAAGAATCCGACTCTAATTAACGATCTCAATTGCATTGATCATTTAAATTAAATCACTTAATTCTATGGCGTTACCCAACTGCACTCTCATTTGAACCACGCCAAATTATTTTTTTGGTAAAGTAATTCAACACCAAATTAATTGTACCAACTATGTATGATACATGCATGGATGGGGTGAAATTTATTAAATTTCATTCACCGAAGCTACCAATTTTCAAGTTTAGGAAGTCAGTATGCTTGTGACGTCTTTTTGGATGGGATCCAAGAATTTCAAGGTTGAGATGTCTGTATGGAATTCAAAGATCTATCTCTTAGCTTTGAAATGCACTTTCAATCACTCGATTTCAAGTTTGGGAGCTTTAGTTATGATCATTTTAGTGAAGCCTGCGCGACCAGAATTTCTGGACGGGATTATGACGGAAATTACGAGTTTCGGGCTTTTAATTCGAGTTTAAATCATATTGGGTTCAAGTTTTGGGCTTAATTTTATTGTATATGAGCCTAATATTGTATTTATCAGCTCTTATTATTTTATTATTTCGAACTTTTAATAATTATTAAGTAGTTTAAGTTATTTAAGAGTTTTATGTCAATAAGAAAATTTAGTTTAAAACCGCTTCTCGTTTAGATTAATTAGAGTTCTAGTATACTAAAGAGTTTTATTTAGATCTATTTAGCTAGCCTATATATAGGCATTTGCATTGTACACAATTAAAACAATTCATTATTATTTAACTTCTCTTTTGAGTTAATAAATTCTTTTTGAGTTTTCTTTTCAATAATTTCTCTTGAGTTTTTTTTTTCAAGAATTTCTCTTGAGTTTCTTTTAGAAAAGTTTTAGCAATATTTTTAGATTATGGGGATCATCTTCAAACTTTTTCTTGCCAAATTTTCTTTCTTGGAGGGGAAGTTAGAGTCGTTTAAAAGGGGTTGTGAATTTTTCGTGTTTCCAGGGCTTCTTAGGACTTCTACATACCAAATTCTATGTTTTCATCTATCTTATTTATTTTCTTCATTACTGTTTTAATCGTAGATTTATTATTCTATTTTAATTATCTTAGTTATTTATTTTAATTGTTTAATTTGACTTGGATTTGATTGTGTTTTAGGTTGTATCAAAATCTAAGTTTTTTCCCAACGTCTAGAGCCCTAAGTTAAATTCGCAACTTGAACAAACTTTACGATCCGCTTCCGCATTCACACTCATTCCTTATCATTTGGTATCAGAGTTGGGTGTTTTAGGTGTTCTTATAAAATTGATTTCTAGCAAACAGCCTCAAAACAAATTTTTTCATGTAGACAGTTTTTGGAAAAAAAATATTTTTCAGTGGGTAAACGTTTTTCAAACGAGCTAAAATTTTACATAATATTTCTTGGCACTATTTTAGAATATAAAAAAATATTTCCCACAAAAAAATGATTGAAAAAAATACATAAAAAGAAAATACGAAAAAAAGTGTAACTCCCTGAAATTTTGAATGTTTGTCATCCAATTCTGTCAATAATTAAGTATCTGCTTTAGTGGTTAAGTGTTCTACTTGTACATTTGAGATCGGGGGTTTCGAGTCTTTCTTTTTGAAATTTGCTATTTATTTTGGTTTAACCCCAATTCTTGCTTTCTCGACTTAAGTTTAGTTCGGTGCGATTCTATGTCAAGAATGAGCTTGTAGGTTCAATGGTTAAGCATCTGATTCTTTCAAGTTATGAGTTTGAGTCTCTGTGTATGCGTTGAAATAGTATTGTTGCACTTTGTGGTAATCATTTTTATTTTTAAAGTAATTTAGTTTTTCTCAAAATTTGTTTTTCTTTTACGTTCTTCTTCTCTAGGTTCTGGTTACTGCTTTTATTTTTTTCGCTTTTGCTTTTCTTTTGACTTGTCGCCATGATTTTTCTATCGAATTAAATTGAAGGTTCTGCGTTTTTCATTGTTCAATTGAAGGGGTTCTGTGTAAGTTATTCTTGTTGTCTACTTCTAAGTCGTGAGATTTCGTCTGTTCTCTTTGAGATTGAGTACTCTTGTCTGTTACTTCGAATTTCTTAAATTACTTCAGTTGTTTCCTTTAAGGCGAAGGTATCGAGAGAAGTGTTCCTCCAGCGATTTAGTTCTAGTTTGTGGTAGTTTGTTTGTCGGTAAGCATTAATTTGTTTTGGGGAAGTTCTGTGTCGAAGTTTTTGACATAGTTAATTGAACGCTATTTTGTATGATTTGTCTTGGTGAAAGTTGTGAATTGAACAATTGGTTGTCGATTCTAGGTTTTGGGATCACTTCTATCACTTTTGCATCGAAACTCTATCAGATGTGTAACGAAAATCTCATATTTTTGCAAATTTCACTCACCAGATAACATGGCTGTCAACGACACACGGCCGTGTTGTAAGCTGTGTGACCGTGTAACTCACTATTTGTGAATTAGGGTCACATGGGCCAGGGATATAAGCATGTGTCTAGGCTATGTAACTCACTGTTTGTGAATTAGAGTTAAACGGGCCATATATACGAGCATGTGTCCAGGCTGCATGAGACATATAACTATCAATTTTGAGCCACACGGCCGTATGCCAGCTGTGTGTGACATAAAAAGGACCACACAGGCATGTGCCAAGTTGTGTGGACCACACGAGCCAGACACCAGGCCGTGTTAATCCACACGGGCGTGTAGGACAAAGTACTAAAATTTTTTGCTATGCCCATAAGCGTTGTTCGACTTGAACGTAGGCCTTCTGTAGGGTTCGCATGATCTAAATTAGACCGTTAAGTTGCTAACCAATGATCTAAGACTGAGTAATTGGTTATCTGAAAGTATACTGAATGCGATGACTGTTAATGATATTGATTTGTACTGTCTGATTATGAATTGTATCTGATAACTCTGTGTACGTCCTTGATGTTTGACATTTGTAATCTGTATCTACATTAGGTGGAAATTGTGTAAAAGAGGAAGTGATCTATTCTGGTTCAGTGGCTAAGCCACAATCTATATTTGAATCTGGTGTTTTATCACAATCTGATCTGGCAGCTAGTCTGCAATCGTGTTGAACGTGTCGAGCCGACACTATATGGTGTGTAGGGATAGATGGGTATTAAATACCCTTTATGGCATGTTGTGTTTGTCGAAGATGGTGTGTAGTGGATGGGGGTAGGAAAATTGCATTTATTTCTGATCTATTCTGTATCTGAATTCGAATTGTTCTACCTTTCGTCTGATCTGTTAAGACTGTACTAAATATCCTCTAATTCTGATTTTGAACACGGATATGAGAATTTACTATTATATTCATGATCCTGTTTGAATTTATATCTGTTACACACATTAAGTTATCAACTCATTTTGTCTGTTGACTGAATTAAAGGTATCTCACAATCTTGATTGGGTCGACGTAGTGGAAGCTCAGTCATTCTGCTTTATCATCTTTTATGTTATCAATATGTTTAGTATTTTTTTGTATTATGAGTTTCGAAGATTGTTGTTTTATTGACTGGTTTTTTATGATTGTTTATAATCTGTTAGACGATTTTGAACTATTTCAAACTACGTTTATAACAGTTGGTTTTTCCTAGAAATGTTTAATGTAACTCTTCAGACTTGGTCTTAACGTCTAGGCTGGGTATGGGGTGTTACATTTAGTGGTATTAAAGCCAGGTTTACAACACTCGAGCTATGTTTTTGGGCTCCTATTTTGTGTTAAAATAAGTTTAAAATGAAAAAATTATATGACTAACTCTAAAAATTAATTTTTTAAAAGACCGAGTCTCTAGCGCCGAATCTGTAAGTACTTCTGCTTTAGCTATAGTATTTAGGTAAAAAATATTGTAGTAATTGAATTTGTTGGTTTTAGATAAAGACTATGCTATGAATTGTGAAATAAGACATCTGATGAGAACTCTGAACTAATCTATGAACTTTTGGTATTGTAGATAAGTTTGATAATGAGTTTGTGAGGTAGTCATGGATGTGGTTCTCGTGGGTGCCGTGGGCATCGAGGAGGAACTCGTGAAGAGTCATCCTCTATGGGTAATATTTCCAATATGAAGACCAGCGAGACCGTTGGTACTCCTACTGCCGAGACTGGGTCTCAGAATCCGATAGTCAGGGATGACGTACTGTTCCAGGCTATGTTGCGTGTGTTAAAGAGGGTTGCTAGTACCCATTCTGGATCTGGAGGCCAAGGCTTGGTTACTGAATGACTCTGGTCGAATGGTGCTGAATTGTTTAGGGGTGTCATTAGAGTCATGATTACGGTGGGTGAGTACTGGTTGAAGGTTACTAAGCTCATTATGAATGACATTGACTGCACTCCTACTTAGAAATTGAGGGGTGTCGTATCTTTGCTCCGGGATGAGGCCTATTAGTGGTGGCTGATGATTGAACAGGACGCTCAGCCCAAACAGATTAACTGAGATTTATTTAAGAATGTTTTCTAAAGTAAGCATGTGGGGGCGAGCTATGTAGAGACTTGTAGGCGTGAGTTTACGAGTTTGGTTTAGGGTGAGGTCTATGGCCGAGTCTGAAATCGATTTTCTGAGATTGAGCAGATATGATCGAGCTTTGGTATCGACAAATTGTGATAAGAGAGTATAGTTTGAGGAAGGTTTGCGATATGACCTGCAAGTTCTGATAGCTCTTTAGAGGGAATGAGTGTTTGTAGCCTTGGTTGACAAGATGAAGATAGCAGAAGAGTTGAAGCGCATTGAGCACAAAAGGAAAGACCGTGAAAGAGGTCAAGGTAAGGTTAAGAGGGATTTAGATCCCTCTAGTTCTCTTCAACGCTCTAAGAAATGGGCAAGGTTTGATGGGTCTCTGAGGACCGAGGCACCAGCTACAGCAACTGAGATTCAAACTTATGGTGACTGTGGAAGGTGCCATCGAAGCGAATACTGGAGGAAATTAGGAGTTTGCCTTCGATGTGGGTCAATGGAGCACCGTATTTGAGATTGTCTTTATCAATCTGATCAGGTGCTCGCTTTTACACAGGCTCTAGCTTCGGGTCTCGTTCAGCCTCCGAGAGTAGCTCAGTAGCCACCTAGGGGCCATGGTATGGCTAGGGGTGGTAACCATTTTGGTAGAGGTCAAAGAGCATCGGGTAGAGATGCAATTCTAACTGAGGTACGACAGCCTACTCTGGTGTATGCGGTGAGATGTCGAGAGGATAGAGGCGACACTGATGTTATAGCAGGTACATTCTTTGTTTATAGTATTTCATAGTTTGCTCTGATTGATATTGGGTTTACACATTTATATGTATCTAGTAATGGATCTGTGAAATTGGGTAGTTCTTCTGAGTGTACTATTAGAGATATTTCTATAATTAGTCATTTGGGTCAGTCTGTTCGAGTTGATAAGATATATAGACAAGTTCTGTTAGAGATTCATGGTATTGTGTTTTTGGCTAAACTGATGGAATTATTGTTTGGTGAGTTTGATCTAATTCTGGGAATGGATTGACTCGTGGAACACTAGGTCAGTTTAGGCTGTTCCTGTAAGAGGGTTACTTTGAGAACTGATGAGGATAGTAAGATTATTATGATCTGTGAGCGTTGAGATTACCTCTCTAATGTAGTCTCTGCCATTGTAGCTAAAAAGCTACTTCGAAAAGTTTGCGAGGCATACATTGCCTTTGTATCATATTCTGTTTCTGTAAAGTTTTCTGTTAGAGATATCCGTAATGTGAGGGACTTTTCGAATGTATTTCTTGAGGAGTTGCCAGGTGTATTTCTGGATAGAAAGATTGAGTTCGGCATTGAACTGTTACTAGGTATCGCTTCAGTGTCTCTTGCACCTTATTGCATGGCACCTAAGGAGCTTTTGGAGCTAAAATCTCAATTCCAAGAACTTCTCGACCGAGGGTTCATTAGACCGAGTGTGTCTCTATAGGGATCACATGTTCTGTCTGTTAAGAAGAAAGATAAATCAATGATAATGTGTATAGATTATCGTCAGTTGAATAAGTTGACGGTAAATAATAAATATCTATTTCTGAGGATTGATGACTTGTTCGATCAGTTTCGTGGGGCGTCTATATTCTTTAAAATTGATCTCCGTTCTAGTTACCATCAACTCAAGGTTAAGGAAATCATTTTTGTATAAGACTGCTTTTAGAACTTGTTTTGGGCATTACGAGTTTTTGGTCATGCCTTTTGGTTTGACGAATGCTCCAGCTGTGTTTATGGATTTGATGAACCGGTTATTTCAGCCATATCTCGATCGATTTGTAATAGTTTTTATTGATGACATTCTTATTTATTCAAAGACTGAGAATGAGCATGACGAGCATATTCAAATAGTTATGTACGTACTCTGCGAGAAACAACTGTATACTACGTTTAACAAGTGTGAATTCTAGTTGTAAGAGGTTACTTTTCTAGGGCATGTTGTGACTGCTGAAGGGATCCGGGTTAGTCTCAAGAAAACTGAGGCTATGATTGAGTGGAAATAGCCGAAGAATGTGTTTGAGCTTCAGAGTTTCTTGGGGTTGGTAGTTTACGTAAGAACACCGATTTAGGGTGTGTTCTAATGCAGGATGGTAAAGTTGTAGCTTATGGGTCTCGACAGCTTAAGTCACACGAGGGCAATAATCCTTCACACGACCTTGAGTTGGCTGTAATTGTCTTCGCTCTAAAAATTTAGAGGCACTATCTATATGGTGAGAGGTGTATCATCTACACGACCACAAGAGTTTCAAGTATCTACTAACTCAAAAAGAGTTAAACCTTAGGCAATGTAGATGAGTTGAGTTGCTTAAGGATTATGACTGCACGATAAAGTACCATCCCGGTACGGCTAATGTTGTGACCGATGCTCTTAGTCATAGAGCGATGATCGATTTGAGTGCGATGTTCACTAGTCTGAGTTTGTTCAATGATGGAAGTCTACTAGCTGAGTTATAGGTTAAACTAACCTGGGTTGATCATGTTCAAGCTAAATAGCTGACTGATGAGTCTCTGGTTTTGCATTTGCGTCAGACTGAATCAGGTGAAACTTTTAATTTTGGATTGAACAGCGATGGTGTTTTGTGTTTCAAGGGTCGGATCTATGTGCTTAACGATGTGGAGTTAAGAAAGTCAATTCTACTGAAAGCTCATAGTAGTCCTTATACTATGCAACCTAGTGGGAATAAAAGGTATCGAGATCTCCAAGAACTCTTTTGGTGACCTAATTTGAAGCGAGAGGTGGCTAGCTTCGTCTCTCACTGTCTAACATGTCAGAAGGATAAGGCTGAGCATCAATTACCTTTTAGTCTGCTACAACCAATTAAGATTCCCTATGAAAGTGAGAGTGTGTGAAGATGGATTTTGTTAGTGGGTTTCCTTTGACACCTACTAAGAAGGATTTAGTTTTGGTAATCGTCGATCGATTGACCAAGTCCGCTAATTTCTACCTGTTAGGACAGATTACTCGCTACAGAAGCTAGCTAAGCTATATGTTTCTGAAATTGTTAGACTGCATGGAGTTCCAATGTCGATCATCTTAGACAGGGATCCGTATTTTACTTATTGGTTATGGAAGAAGCTTAATAAGGAATTAGGAACCTGATTGGATTTCAGTACTGTGTATCATCCTCAGACCGATGGATAGTCTGAGCGACTTATTCAGATTCTGGAGGATATGTTATGAAGCTGTGTGATCGATTTCTAGGAAAGTTGGGAGGATTATTTGCCGCTGGCTGAGTTTGCATATAACAATAGCTTTCAGTCTAGTATTTAGATGGCACCTTTCAAGGCTCTATATGGTCGTAAGTGTCGTACCCTTCTGTGTTGGAATGAGCTAAGTGAGCGTCGAGTTTTGGGTCTTGAGCTAGTTTCTGAGATCGAAAATACAGTTAAATTGATCCGATATCGTCTTAAGGCTGCTTCTAACCAACAGAAATCATATACATATTTAAAGAGAAAAGATACCAAGTATTCTGTAAATGATTAGGTGTTTCTGAAAGTTTCTCCATGGAAAAAGGTTATTCAATTTGGATGTAAGGACAAGTTAATCCCGATGTTCATTGAACCTTACTGTATTTTGAAACGTGTCAGATCTGTCACATATCAGCTAGAGTTACCTTCTGAGCTAGAATGGATTCATGACATGTTCCACGTCTTGATGTTGACACAATATTGGTCTGACCTTTCTCACATCGTCCCTGTTAAGGAGATTGAAGTGAAACCTGATCTGACCTTCGAGGAGGAGCCTGCTCAGATTCTGGAGCGAAATGTTAAAGTCTTGCGAAGGAAAATTGTACTTCTGGTTACGGTCTTATGGCGAAATCACAACACTGAGGAAACTACGTGAGAACTTGAAGATTCGATTCGTCAGCAATACCCACATCTGTTTAAGTAAGGTAAATTTTGAGGCCGAAATTTCTTTGAGGGGGAGAGAGTTATAACACCTTGAAATTTTTATTGTCTATCATTAAATTCTATTAATAATTAAGCATCTACTTCAGTGGTTAAGTGTTTTTCTTGTACGTTTGAGATCAGGGGTTCGAGTCTTTTTGAATTTTTCTATTTATTTTGTTTAACCATAATTCTTGTTTTCTAGACTTAAGTTTAATTCGGTGTGATTCTGTGTCAAGAATGAGCTTGCTAGTTCAATGGTTAAGCATCTGAATCTTTCTGGTCATGAGTTTAAGTCTCTGCGTACGCATTGAAATAGTAATTAATTTTATTTTTAAAGTAATTTAGTTTTTCTCAAAATCTGTTTTTCTTCTACGTTCTTTTCTAGGTTCTGGTTACTATTTTTTTTTCGCTTTTGGTTTTCTTTTTACTTGTCCCCGTGATTATACTATTGAATTAAATTGAAGGTTCAGCGTTGTTCATTATTCAATTGAAGAGGTTCTGCGTAAGTTGTTTTTGTTGTCTACTTCTAATTCGTGAGATTTCATCTGTTCTTTTCTAGGTTCTGGTTACTATTTTTTTTTTCACTTTTGGTTTTCTTTTTACTTGTCCCCGTGATTTTACTATTGAATTAAATTGAAGGTTAGCATTGTTCATTGTTCAATTGAAGGGGTTCTGCGTAAGTTGTTCTTGTTGTCTACTTCTAATTCGTGATATTTCATATGTTCTTTTTTAGATTGAGTATTCCTATCTGTTACTTCAAATTTCATGACAATTGCTTCAGTTGTTTCCTTTTAGGCGTAGGTAACGAGAGGAGTGTTCCTCCAATGATTTAGTTCCGGTTTGTGGCCGTTTATTTTTCAGTAAGCATTAGTTTGTTTTAGGGAAGTTTTGCGTCAAAATTTTTGACATAGTTAATGGAATACAATTTTGTGTGATTTGTATCGGTTAAATTTGTGAATTGAACAATTGGTTTTCAATTCTATTGCTTTTGTATCGAAACTCTATTAGGCGTGTAACAGAAAACCTGTATTTCTACAAATTTCAGTCGTCCAAAAACATGGCTGTCAACTCTATATAGTCATGTGTCAGGCCGTGTGGTAGGCTGCGTGGGTCATACTGCCATGTGTTAGGCCTTGTAACTCACTATTTGTGAATTAGGGTCACAAGGACACGGGTATGTGTCCAGATTGTGTAACTCATTGTTTGTGAATTAGAGTCATACAGCCAGAGACACGGACGTGTGCCAGGCCGTGTGGATTACAAGGGCTAGACACCCAGGCCGTGTGAATCCACACCAAAATGTGGGCCAAAGTATTGAAATTTTTCCCTAAGGTCGTAAGTGTCATTCAGCTCAAACATAGGCCTTCTGTAGGGTTCATATGATCTAAATTAGACTGTATAAGTTGCCATCCAATGATCTGAGATTGAGTAATTAATTATTTGAACGTATACTGAATGCGATGACTGTTAATAATATTGATCTGTATTGTTTGATTATGAACTGTATTTGGATAACTGTGTGTACCTCCTTGATATCTGACATTTATAATCTGCATTTGCATTATGTGGAAATTGTGTAAAGGTGGAAGTAATCTATTTTGGTTCAGTGGCTAAGCTAGAATCTATATCTGAATTTGGTGTTTTATCCCAATATGATATGGCAGCTAATCTGCAATCATGTTGAACGTGTCGAATCGACACTATGTGCTGTGTAGGGCTGGATGAGTATTAAATACCATGTATGGTGTGTTGGGTTGGTCGGAGATGGTGTGTAGTGGATGGTGGTAGGAAAGTTGCATATGTTTCTAATATGTTCTGTATCTGAATTCAAATTGTTCCGTCTTTCGTCTGATTTGTTAAGACTGTACTGAATATCCTTTGATTATGATTTTGAACACGAATTTGGGAATTTACTATTATATTCATGATTCTGTTTGAATTTATATATGTTACACACATTAAGTTATCAACTCATTTTGTCTGTTGATTGAATTTAAGGTAACTCATAGTCTTGATCGGGTATGCGTAGTGGAAGCTCAGTCATTTTGCTTTATCATCTTTTATGTTATCAGTAATTTTAGTATTTTCTTCATATTATGAATTTCTAATATTGTTGTTGTATCGACTGGGTTTTGATGATTGTTTATAATATGTTAGACGATTTCGAACTGTTTCAAACTGCGATTATAAAAGTTGGTTTTTCCTAAAAACATTTAATGTAACTCTTCAGACTTGTTCTTAACGTCTAGGCCGAGTATGAGGTGTTACAAAAAGAAAAAAAAGAAAAAATATTCTATGGGTTAAATTTTGTGTTGAAACTTTCCATATCAGATCTATATTATTTGAGGAGGCTCTAGTTTAAATGTCATGATTTTTGGAAATTGGGAACACCTCGAACAACGTTTGTCAAGTTGCTCTGCAATTTTTTAGGTTTTGAGTTTTAGCAACTTTCATTGACTCTTGGTCTTAGGTTTTCCTTTGTTTTTGCTTTTTATTGTTTCTTTACGCATTCTAACACTTTATTGTTTCTTATGTTAGTAGGTTAAAGCACATTGCACATTCCTTCCTCCGTACAACATAATTCTTTGGTATCTAGTCGATTTTGAGCTCCTAGTGCTACTAGGTTTGCTTTGTTAGTTTGATTCTAATACATTCTGATTGATTGACATAAACAATTTTAAAAGTCTCACAAGATTGGTTCTTATTTCATTGAGAATTTTATTTTATTTCTTAGTGCATAAGGTGATATTTGCTTAATTTTCTTTTGAGTGTTGTGTTTTTTTCAGGCTTTCACAATGACTCGTGATACTCGTAACCGTAAAAACCATGATGAGATACCATATGATGAAAAAGAACAAGATGTTACATTTGAGAATATTGTAGGGATGGTAAAATTTCAACATCAACAATTGAACGAGGTACGTGATATATTTGAGGCCAATTTGACTAAATGTGGAATGGAACTACAGGCCAATTTGAATAAGTATCAAATAGAACAAAAAGAAAACATTAATCAACTTACCAATCGAATTCAAATGCTAACTCAAGCTGTTGCTCGTTTGGAGGCTTCTTCAAACCAATGGTCTCGTGCTCGTGATAGTGATGATGATAGGGGTAATGAACAACTTTGTATTCGTTCTAATATTGGTAGACGTGGGTATCGTCACATTGATGAAACTTTGGATATTCCTAATCGAGACCAGCCTTCTATAGCTAAACCAAAGTTTAACATTCCACCATTTTCAGGAAAGTATGATCCAGATGCATATTGTGACTGGGAGGCTAAAATTGAGATCATGTTTTGTTGTTATAGATGTCCGGCGGAGGAGAAAGTTCCATTGGCTACATTGGCATTTTTAGATTATGCATTGAGTTGGTGGACTCAACTTGTGTTGAACCGCCAGAGGAATCATGAACGAGATGTTGATTTGTGAAAAGAGTTGACACAAATTATGAGAAAATGTTTTATCCCACCTCGATATTATCGGGTTATGAAACAAAGACTTCAACGCCTTGTTCAAGATAATCGATTTCTTGATGAGTACTTTAAGGAGATGGAGATGCTTATGCACAGAGCAAATGTCCGAGAAGATGAATAAACTACTATGGTACGATTTGTGGATGGCTTGAACATTTCAATAACCAATGCTCTTAATCTTCAAACCTACATTGATCTTGATGACGCGATACACAAGGCAATTTAGATTGAGCAGCAGTTTCAACAACGTCAATCTCGTCCATTTTGTGCATCACACTATTATCGAGGTACAAGTTCTACCTCTACTTTCAAGAATTTGAAACCTTCTTATGCTACTAATATGTTGTTTCCAAAATATGATGACACTAAACCTTTTGAGTGGAAAAGTGGGGCTCCGACAGAACCTTTTTCTACATCTTCTAAGCAACCCACTTCTACTAATTCTTCACCAAAACAACAAAGATCTCATGAAATTGAATGTTTTAAGTGCAAAGGGCGTGGGCACTATAGTCATGATTGTGCCAACACGAAAATTTTTTTGATAAAAGAAGATGGTGAGTATACCTGTAACACCCCTAACCCGTCTCGGTCGTCGGAGTAGGGTTACGGAGTATTACTGTACAATAAAAAACATTAAAACATTATAAGGTTGAATAATTTAATCACATCATAAATCATTCGTAAACAAGCATATTATCCTTAAATCGAGCCCTCGAGACCCTAAAAATAGCTTAGAAGCAATTTGGGACTAATTTGAAACAAGACATGAAGTTTAGGAAAAAGATGTAAAACAGGGGCTATAGGCCGTGTAACTTTCAAAATAGGGACACACAGCCATGTCCTGGCCCGTGTCCTCACCTGTGTAACTTACTGAGTAGGGTCACCGGCCATGTCACATGCCCGTGTGCTATGCCGTGTGTTAGGCCATGTAACTCACTGACTTAAACCTTAAAAATGCCCAGATGACACAAGGCCAAGTCGCCAGGCCGTGTGCCTCACATTGCTGAGTCACATGCCCGTGTCTTAGACCGTGTGAACCCAAAATTTACCTAAAATCAAGCCATTTTAAAAACATTTCATGCATAACTATTCTAACCATTTAAATGCACATTCATGAGTTTCAAACACCATTCAAACATGCATAAATAAGTCATTCAAACAACCTAAATTACCTAACCAAAATGCCGTTCAAAGGCACCACAAATATACCAAAACATAATATGCCAAATCAAGTCAACATTACCTTATTTCAAGCATCATAACCTAATTCAACTACTTACCAAAACATACCAAAAATTGACCATTTCTAAGCCAACATCATCATACCGAAAGGCTGCACACATCCATTACCAAAAGTGACCAAAAGGACTTACATAACAAGCATTATAAGTCCATCAACCATACTTAAACATCAAGGCACGAACATACCAAATTATCTTTTACATATTCATCAAGCACCATTATAAACCACCCTATACATTCTGTTATAAACCTTGGATGAAGTGATAAATAACTATCAAATTGTTTGTTGGATAGTGTGATAGATCTTCGACGAGCTTTTAACAAAATCGAGCTTCCAATAATTTATACAACAAAGGGAAACAACTACTTAAGCAATGAATGCTTAGTAAGCTCGTATAAACCACAACATAACTTACCATTTTATTTGCATAATATAAAGCATAAGTATAAAATCAACCAAAACCATAAGCTTGGCATAAGCCTATACAACATCATCAAAATCACAAATTAGTACTCTTGTACATGGTTCAAATGAATTCTTCCATAAACAAGTATATTTGAACATATAATCTCATCATTTAGTTTATAATTCCTTTTCATAAGTTCATGATACATTCCATTTGAACACTTACCATTTCTTTCCTTTTCATACCCGTTGAACTATCTAGAATTACTATTGATACTCGAAAAAGCTCTCACGAAGTGTGCCTTTACATATAATTGTAACCTTTCCTTTACATCATTGCTTACACGACCTGAGAAGTAAGCAAGTTCACACGAGCTGTGGGTCAGATCGTAAGCTAGACGATGCTACTCACACAAGTTGTGGAGAATCTGCAACAAATACAGGACCTTAGCCATCAGTAGGACATTCAAGACCAACACCCGAAACATGAAATCCCTAATGACATGTCATTTGTATCCGAAGAATTCCTAAGGTTCAACCGGGACTCAATATCTGTCAATTCGTCAAAGCATTGATACATTTATATATCGATCCATTTACATTAAAAGTAACATATTAAACATTCAATTTAAATAAAATTAACACTGTAGCTGTTCTTACGAACTTACCTCAATTACTAGGGGTGTAGAAGTTAGGTCGAACTAATCCGAAGCTTTAGCCTTTCCTTGATCAAAGTCCGAACGTGGTTTATCTTGATCTAAATAGGTAATTTCAATAAATTAAATACTTCTAGTATTCAATTTAATACACATTTCATATTTATATAAAATTACAAATTTACGCCTAACATTTTAACTTTTCACAATTTAGTCCCCAAGCTCATAAATTGAAATCTAACCATTTTAACCATCCATTCAAGCTAGCCAAATTTATTAGGGACTTATACTAACCCATTTAAGCCATCATTTCTTAAATTTAACATGAAATTTTACTATTTTCACAAATAGATCCCTAAATCCAATTTCATCAAAAATCACTTAACAAACTTGTTTCTGTCTCAAAAAAGATTCATAATCTATCAATTAATATAAAAAAAAATTCAAGAAAATTCATGGCATAACCTTTAACCTTTAATAGTTTTACAAATTAATCCCCGAGCTAGCTAGACTAAGCTAAAACGATCATAAAAACATAAAAATCATTAAAAATGGAGCTCAGAATCACTTACATGCTCACACTTGAAGTAGCCAAACCTAAGAACACTAAAAATGGATTTTCTTTCTTCAAAATTTGATGGAAAGATCATTTGAATAAGATGAACAATTTTTTTATTTACTTTAAGTTTAATTGTTCAATTACCATTATAACCTTTAAAATCTTTCATAATTTCGGTTCAAACCATGCCATGCACATCCCTAAGTCATTAATTGGTATAATTACCATTAAAGTCCTTTAATTTAAGATTTCATCACCATTAGACTCCTTTAGCTATTAGAACTCAAGTTTTACACTTTTTACGATTTAGTCCTTTTCACCTAATTAACCATTTAAACGATGAAATTTCTTAACGAAATTTTAATAATACCTTACTATAATCTAATAAACCTTAAATAAATAATAAAATAATAACTTTCTCATCAAAATTATGGTCTTAAAACCACTTTTTTGATATCACTAAAAACGGGCTGTTAAAATACCTCTGATTCAAACAAAATAGAACCAGATATGCACAAATTAATTGATGATGTCAACAATGGAGGTGAGTTTTATAGTGAAAAAGAGTTGGTGGAACCACTAAATGATATTCATTGTCTAGTTGTGAGGCACACCCTCAACATCCAATTGAGGGATGATCATGATCTTTAAAGGACTAATGTATTCCATTCAAGATGTTTGATTAAAGATAAAGTTTGCTCACTTATCATTGATAGTGGCGGTTGTGCTAACATTGTGAGCAGCTACCTTGTGGACTCTTTTACTTTTCCATGTAGCAAACATCCTACACCATACCATCTTTAATGGCTTAATGAAGGTTCGAAGGTTCGTGTGGTAAAACAGTGCTTGATCACTTTTAAACTTGGGGCTTACATTAATGATGTTTGGTATGATGTCGTTCCCATGCATGCCGCCCACTTGTTACTTGGTAGACCATGACAATATGATCGTGATGTTATTCATCATGGTAAATTAAATCGATATTCCCTTATTTTCCCTGGGAAGAAGTACATTTTAGCCCTTTTGGATCCGAAAATATGTTCACAATGATCAAATCAAGATGATGAAGTTCTATAAGAAGGTTGTCGAAACCATTTTTTTGAAAAATCAAAATTTAGTTATCTACTTACATAAAATGAAAATTTGGAGGAGTTGCCACCGATCTTTTATTGAGGTATGATCGGATCACCTTGAAAATAATTTTAGGTCTACGAATTTGAGAAAACAAGTTCGGGAGTCGGTTACGTACAAGGAAGGGTTAACACCCTCGTGACGCCCCAAAATTGGTACCGAATCGAATGTTTAATATTTTAATATTGATATTTTGAAAATATTTTAAAATACAATCCTTATTATTTTTATTAATTTTTGCAAAAGATGCTTGGATAAATCGATATGAATGCTAAAGACCATCTTATCTCGGAGTAATAAAATGTCATACCCAATGCATTAGGACACGACATTTTTAGTCCTCGAGAAAGAGCTTGCCTTTTGGTTTTCAAAATTTTTGAAGTTTAGAAGGGATATTCAATTGCTTGAAATCAGGTAAAAAGTCGAAACCCAATACGTTAGAGCACGATTCCTCAAGATTTCTAGCATTGCATATAACCCCTATTATTATTATTATTATTATTTTAAAAACCTCCTTTTGAGAAAATGACATGTCGCATCCAATACATTAGGACATGTAGTGTCAAATTCTGAGAATGAGTTTTTATTTACGCGTCTTGGTTATATAAAATTTTTGATTATTTAGATTCAACGAGAAAAATTGGAACCTAATGCGTTAGGGCCCCGTTTTCTCGAGAATTCCAAATGTCGAGGGTTGCGTTATTTTGAAAGCTTTTGCGTGAAATGACTTTGGCATTCGTAATCTTTCGAATGTATGATAAAAAAATGATTACACGATGCGAAATGATAATCCAAAAATTAAAACATGTGCTAATACGTAACCTAACTTCGAAATATGAATAATCAATATTGCATACATAAGAACCTCTAATTTATATCCTATTGTGCAAACATTCAAAGAATGACAAATATAAAACAATCAAAACGAAATAAACCAACTCATTTAATCATACACCTTTTGAAATAACCTAATAAACATGAAAGAAGGAAAATCAAAAGCTAAAGAAGTGTACATATGAAGGTTTTTTAACGATGAATTTTGCAAATAAGATAGGTTGTATCGAATAAATGAATCACATATATGATTTTTAAAACAACAGAGAAAACAAATCTAACAATGTAACATACAATAAACTTAAACTATCAACAAAATACATTAAATTTCCAAAACAACGACACCTAAAATTTACAAGTTAGAACCATGATGCGTATGCAGTAAAAATATGAGAGAAAATAATTCAACCACCAAATAACATTAGATATAAATAGATGTATCAAAAAAATATTAAATAATTAAGTAAATTCAAATGCCTTTAAAATAATAGGGATTAAAATGAGCTAGGAGCGTAATCGAAGGAACAAAATAAAAAATGTAGTAAACAGAGGGATCAAATGATGCACGCGAATGACTTGGAGGGATCAGGTGGGAAATAATTCCCGTACCTCCAAAACGCGGCGTTTAATATGGACCCAGATGAAACAAAGGCGAAAAAAATCTGAAATTTACTAATAAAAAAACGATTTGAAAGCGTTGTGACATAAGGGGGACTGATTGCTCAAATAACCCTACTGAAGCCTCAACGCGCGGATCTCAGCCGCGTCCGGGCCGGGTCATCGGGTTAAGCAGTCAGACGGCGCCATTTTGAAACATTTTATTAAAATAAAACAGAGTAAAAAAAGGGGAACCCTAACAGCACCTTAAAACAATTTCTTAAAAGCTAAGACTCTCCTCTCCCTCGGCGCCGCTCAGCTCAGCCGTTCATCGCCCCACCAGAGGCTCTCCAGACCGTGCCCTAAGCTCCGATGACCACGGAGGAAGAGCAATCAGCCCAACATGAGGTACGCCCTCCTACAGTTATTTCTTTTAAAGATGCCCGATAAAATCCCAAAATAAAAACGAAACTTAGAGAAAGTGTTGAACTACAAACAAAATAAAAAATGAACTCGAAAATCACCTTTTGGTGCTTTTTTGATTTTTTTTGTATTCTGATCTTTGTATATTTTTTGTTTTTTTTTTCGTATCGTTACAACATGGTCTTGGTCCCCTTTTTTATAGAGCCTATTTACAGAATAGAATAAAAATAAAATAAAATAAAAGAAATCCAAACAAATCCCCCTTGCTCTATCGTCCTTGCTTTTTCTCTCTGCCCATTTCTCTTGGTGTCTGTTTTTGCTGCTTTTTGTGTGCGTCTCTTGCAGGTACAGAGCGCACGGTCTGGACGCGGCACGTACGGAGGCTAAGGCGCGCGTACGAGGTAGCAGACGTGGCACCACGCACATGGGGAGAGGTGCGAGTGGCAACGGCGCAGGAGGCTTCTGCTGCTAGGGTTTTCGGCGCTTGAGGCTAGGTAAGGTTTTCGGCTTCTGTAATCGGGCTAGGGACTTGGGCCTTTGTAATTAGAAATTGGGCTTATTATATTGGGTTGTAACCGGACTGTAGACCTTTAATTTTTAATTTTGTTTTATTTTATTTATTTGTTTATTTGGTTTATTTCACTAATGGGCCGGGCAAATTGGGCCTATTACAGCTGCCCCTCTTTGCTCATTGTCGTGGAACGAGAATAGGGCAAAGACAAAAGAGGACCAATTTTGCCCGGTCATACTGGACCTTGGTGCTCCTCTTCTTCTAGTAGTCTCATTCCCTCCCACTGCATCTTCAGAGATATAGGAATTGCTTCGATCCAATCCACCACAACGTCGGGGAGATAAAATTTGTAACTTGTAGTTTCTCAAAGAACAAAATTTTCTATATTTGGTCTACCCCACTGCAATTTCAGGGGGATAAGACTTGTAGCTTCAACTTGTTCTGCTGCGACTTCAAAGATAAGACTGATGTGATCTACTCTGCTACGACTTCAGAGAGATGAGACCCATCTTTTTGATCCGCTCCGCTGCAACTTCAGGGAGATAGGATTTATTTCTTGTGTCTGCTCCACTGCGACTTTAGGGAGATGAGACTGGTTGCGATCTGCTCTACTTCAGAGAGATAAGATCTGATGTTTTAATCTGTTCCACTGTAACTTCAGGGAGATAGGATTATCGGCTTCAATCTGTTCCACTGCAATCTCAGGGAAATAAGATTTGCCATCTTAGATCTGCCCCACTGCAACTTCAGGGGGATAAGATCTGCTTACTTAGTCTGCTCCGCTGTAACTACAGGGAGATAAGACCTGATGCAATCCACTCTACTGCAACTTCAGTTAGATAAGATCTGTTACTTTAATCCGCTCCACTGTAACTTCAGGGAGATAGGATTAGTTGCTTCACCAACCTGTTCTCTGGGGAACATGACTTGTATGATGAACTTAATTATGCCTAATGATTAGGATGGCATGATTAAAATGAATCAAATTCTCCTAATTAGGCATGAGTGATGTTTGCATGAATGCACGATGCTCCTGTATTACTCAAAATCTATTAAGGCTTTTGTGACGACCGTGCTTTAACACCTTCCTTCCTGGTTGGTGCCTTCAATGAAACACTTGATTAAATTGCCCCACTGTAAACTTCCAAGTTTAATCCTCCTGGATGCAAAAGTTGTATCTTCATTCTCCAGATGTGACTCAAAAATGAGGAGATCTAGCTTTTCAACCCTTTCCCATCGCAATTTGAAGGATACCAAACGTGTAATTCTTTGGTTTTTATATACCATTTTCAGAGTGCCACATCAAATATGTGCGAAGAAATTTCCTTTAGAGAGATCCCTTCTTACCAACTCACGATTATTGTTAACATTTTGTTCAATCACTGCTTCTGTTAACAAAATCTGAAGGGGTTGTTTAAAATCAGACCTTTTCTTAGATTTCTGACCTTTAAACCTAGTTCGTTCTAAACAATAGTTCTATTTCAGATTACCGTATTATTTAGAAACTTTTCAGACTAATGTGAAAAACTTACTTTGAAAGTTTAGTAGTCCATTAATCTTTATTCCAATGCAACATGTTTGCTGAAAGATTATGACTATGGATGAATGTTGGTTCTGAGCATAGCTCAAAAGAGATAAAATATCAACAATAGCGAAGGAAGAATAACAAAGAAGTTGATTGAGAATGTGTATATTAATAAAAAGGAAAAAGGTATTAATACATTTAATATAATAAGAACTAGGTGCCCCAATTATCGCAGCTTGAATTTCTCTGTACAAACTTCTGAAGACTATTCTGAGTTTAACATGTGTTTAGGAGATCTGCAGTACTCTGTCAATGCTCCAAGATGTCGTATGCCCTTTCTTGTTGGTTCAGGTATAGCAAGATCATCGTGTGCCCAGGTCAAAATTTGAACAGTTCCAATCTTCTCATGCCCCTTTCTGACCAATATTTGAGCCGCCCTTTTCGGGTTTTCGACTCAAATCCCCTTTGATCTTAAGGCGCCCTTTGCGGGTTTTCACCTTGGCCTCTCCAAATTTTTTTTAAGGAAGCAAAGTGCCCTTTGCGGGTTTTCACTTTGGTCCCCTCCAAATATTTTTTTTAAGAAGCAAAGCGTCCTTTGCGGGTTTTCACTTTGGTCCCCTTCCATCAAATGAAGTATCTTTTAACGGAGTCTGCGTTTACGGGGTTTGGCAAACTTTTACCATCCATCTCACTTAGGATCAAAGCTCCACCAGAAAAGACCCTCTTTACGACATAAGGACCCTCCTAATTTGGCATCCATTTTCCTCTAAAGTCCTTTTGCATAGGAAGAATCTTTTTTAGCACCAAGTCTCCTTCACTAAATTCTCTGGGGCGAACCTTTTTATCATAGGCTCGCATCATTCGTTTCTGGTACATTTTCCCATGATGAATAGCTCTTAACCTCCTTTCTTCTATTAGGTTCAACTGATCATATCGAGATTGGACCCATTCGGCTTCGTCCAACTGGAGTTCAGATAATACTCGTAGAGAGGGGATCTCAACTTCAATGGGTAATACTGCCTCCATTCCATAAACTAGAGAAAAAGGTGTTGCCCCGGTAGAAGTTCTAACAGATGTTAGATAGGCAAGGAGAGCAAATGATAACTTCTCATGCCAATCTTTGTAAGTCTCAATCATTTTCCCTACAATTCTTTTAATATTCTTATTGGCCGCCTCCACTGCGCCATTCATTTTTGGACGATACAGCGATGAGTTATGATGTTTGATCTTGAAGTGGCTGCAAACCTCAGCTATTGTGCTATTGTTCAAATTCAATGCATTGCCGGATATGATTTTCTCAGGCATTCCATATCGACAAATGATCTCTTTTTTCAAGAATTTACTGACGCTGACTTCGTGACATTTGCGTATGAAGCAGCTTCTACCCACTTGGTGAAGTAATCAATGACTACAAAGATGAAACGATGCCTATTAGAAGCCTTCGGTGATATCAGCCCAATAACATCCATACCCCACATGGAGAACGGCCATGGAGAGGTCATAACGTGAAGTGGCGAAGGGGGTGCATGCATCTTGTCTCCATAAATCTGACATTTATGGCATTTCTTGGCATAATCAATGCAATCCCTTTCCATAGTAGACCAATATTATCTAAATCTCATGATCTGTCTGGCCATGGTGAAACTGTTGGCGTGCGTTTCACAGATACCCTCATGAACTTCCTCCAAGATTTTCGTAGCTTCCACGCCATCCACACATCTTAACAGTACTTGATCTTTCATTCTTTTGTATAGTACTTCCCCATCTAAGACATATTCAATGGCTAATCTTCTTAGAGTTATCTTGTCGTTCTCCGTTGCTTGACTAGGGTACTCCTGATTCTTCACATACTGTAGGATACTCTGATACCAAGGGTGATCATCTTTTCCCTCCTCCTCAATATTGTAGCAATAAGCCGGGGTTTCATAGATACTCATCTGAATAGGCCTCATTACTTCAAGTCTGTTCACCTGAATCATCGAAGCTAGAGTAGCCAATGCACCAACCATTTGGTTTTCCTCTCGTGGGAGATAACTGAAAGTGATATCGTCAAACTCATCAACCAACTCGAGGACTAGCCTTCTATAACTGATTAACTTAGGGTCTTTAGTTTCCCATTCCCCTTTAAGTCGGTATATCACCAACGCGGAATCCCCATATACTCTTAGCACTTTGATGTTCCGCTCGATGGCTGCATGAATGCCCATAATACACGCTTCATATTCTGCCATATTGTTTGTGCAATCAAAGTCCAACTTGCTAGCTACAGGGTAATGATCTCCACTCGGGGATACCAAGACTGCCCCAATTCCATTACCTATAGCATTTGAAGCTCCGTCGAAATTTAACCTCCACTCGTGATCTCTTTGAGGATTTTCTTCAGTGCTTGCCACATACATCAAATCCTCATTTGAAAAGTCGAAGTTCAAAGGCTCATAATCCTCCAAGGCTCTGCTAGCCAGGAAATCAGCTATTGCACTCCCCTTTATGGCCTTCTGACTTACGTATACTATGTCAAATTCAGAGAGCAGGTTTTGCCATCTAGCCGTCCTCCCATTTAAAGCAGTTGATTCCATCATATATTTTAAAGGATCCAACCTTCAAATCAACCATGTCGTATGATACAACATATACTGCCTTAGTCTTCGTGTTGCCCAGATTAAAGCACAACACAATTTCTCGATTGATGAATATCTCATGTCACAGCCAGTGAATTTCTTGCTGAGATAATGTATCGCCCTTTCTTTCGTTCCCGTTTCATCATGTTGGCCCAATACAGATCCCATGGAATTCTCGAACACCGTTAGATACAATATCAATGGCCTATCCGAACCTGGCGGTGATAATACGGGAGTATTAGCCAAATATTACTTTATCTTGTTAAAAGCCTACTGACATTCCTCATCCCAATCACCCAGGTTATGTTTTTTATGCATCATAGACTTCGACCTCCTTATGCATCATGTCATGAAACAAGGTCACCATAGACCTTTGATATGTTGCTCCCGCATTCTTCAATCCGAAAGGCATTACTTTGTAACAAAATGTTCCCCATAAAGTAATAAATGTTGTTTTTCCCATATCCTCAGAGTGCATCTTTATTTGATTGTATCCAGAAAAGCCATCCATGAAAGAGAATAGTGAGTATCCTACCGTATTATCTACCAAAGTATCAATGTGAGGCAACGGAAAATTGTCTTTTGGACTAGCCTTATTCAAATCCCTATAATCCACGCACATCCGTACCTTTCCATCTTTCTTGGGAATGAGGACGATGTTAGCTACCCAATCTGAATATTTGACCTCTTGTAAGAATCCAGCATTAAATTGGCTTTTGACCTATTCTTTTATTTTTAGCACAACATCAGGTCTCATCCTCCTGAGCTTCTGCTAAACTGGTTTACAATCTTTTTTTATGGGCAGACGATGTACCGCAATGCTAGTACTTAGCCCGGGCATATCCTGGTATGACCATGCAAAAACATCTTTGAATTCTCGGAGCAATTCAATGAGGTCTTGTCTTGTCCTTGTGGTGATTTCAGTTCCAATTTTCACCTCATTTCCCTCCTCTAGGCTCACGATTTCTAATGATTCCCTATAAGGTAGGATCTGCTCATCCTCTTGTTCTACCATTCTCGACAAGTGTGGAGATATAACACAGTCTTCGTCATTTTCAAAGTCGTGAGATCCCTCTAAACACATGTCTTGCTCAAAAAGGAGCTTCGTGTTTGAGACAGCGTCACTCATGTCATTGATATCTGAGAACCTATGAGGGCATATCAAAGAATATACCAAGAATATATAAATTTATGAATAACTATTTGTACAATAAGGTTATAAATGAAAGAATAATTTGTAGGACAATCAATTAATATTTACTTGTATGAAAGGTAAAATGAAAAAAGAATAATTGTTTGAAATGAATGTAAAGATGTATTTCATTAGAATAATGATGTTCAGGCTCAAGCCTTTTTCACAAAGGATTTTCTTATCATTTCCAAGCTAAAACAACAAGAATGTTCCGAGCATCACTCTGAATAAGCCCTAAAGACTACAGGGATTTCCTCCATGATCCAGCTTGTTTAGCTCGCTTGTGTTCGTGAGGCGGATCTCCAAGAATGCCCTTTTCTCAGATGTTTCTACAGCATTGATATGGACATCTTTCAA
This sequence comes from Gossypium raimondii, assembly GCF_025698545.1. Taxonomy (NCBI): domain Eukaryota; kingdom Viridiplantae; phylum Streptophyta; class Magnoliopsida; order Malvales; family Malvaceae; genus Gossypium; species Gossypium raimondii. The sequence continues at coordinate 27,630,055 of NC_068570.1, read as the reverse complement.
CATTTCTCCAATGTCTTCGCTTTTGGGCACCCCACGTTCAGGATGAATAAATCCACCCGATACAAAAGATGTAAATATGTGGGCAAAGGACATAGGCTCCCACTTGACCTCTTTTCCGCTCAAACGTGCCCTTCTTCTCTCTTGTCTTTTTTCTATCTCTTTCTTCTTCTGCTTCATGTCTGGCTTGTATCCTAAGCCATAACTGTCAAACTTTTCCTTCAGCATCGGTGCTTCAATCTTTCCTTGAAGGTACTTTCCCAATCCTCTCCCGGGTGAAGCTTCTCTTCCAATCATCAATTGTAGCCCCATCTCCGTGGTCCTGGATATTTTCGGTACTGGAACTCTGTTTCCTTCAGCAACGAACATCGCATTCACAAATTCTAAAGACCGAAAAGAGCATTCCACAGCCTCATCATCAATCTCCACGTAAGGTGCATCGCCAGTTACTGTTACGATGATATCTTCCTCCGTATTTATAGTTATCACCCGACCCTCTGATACTATCTTCACCTTCTGGTGTAGCGATGAAGGTATTGCCCCAGCTGAGTGTATCCATGGCCTTCCAATAAATAGTTGTAGGAAGGCTTAATATCCATCACCAAGAAGTCCACATCATAAGTAATTGGACCAATCCTTAATGGTACCTCAATTCTCCCCATAACCCTATTTTACGTTCCATCAAATGCCCTTACTATGCTCTGGCTCACTTTCATGTGGGAACTGTCCATCGGTAACTGACTAAGAGTAGATAAAGACAATACGTTCAGTGCAGATCCGTTATCAATCAGGATCCCCGGGAGTATGTACCCTTTGCATTGGGCAGTGACGTGCAGGGCTTTAGTGGAACCTCTTCCTCCAGATGGTATTTCGTCATCACTGAAGAAGATAAAATTGTCAGCATTTATATTGTTGGCCAACCGATCCAGCCTGTTCACCGAAATATCATCTGCCACATATGTTTCATTTAGTACTTTTAATAGTGCATTTCGATGCGCTTCTGAACTTAAGAGCAAAGCTAATATAGAAATACGGGCCGGTTGTTTGCGTAGCTGTTCCACAACGCTATACTCGCTGTGTTTCAAAAACTTCAAAAATTCCTTTGCCTCTTCCTCTTTTACTGGTTCATTAACCAATTGCTCAACTTCCACAGCCTTCCATTTCTTCTGCTCCTTCTTCCAATTCTTTTCTCTTGACGATTCTGCCTGAACGTCATATCGCTTCCCGTTGCGTGTGTAACAACCTATTTCCTGACTTTTTTCTACTTCTTTTCCTAAAATTGTCACGTTACAACCATAATTCCATGGCACCATTTTGTTATCCTTATATGGAAATTTTGATGGTTTCTAGATTATAATTTTTGGTGTCATCTGGACCCTAGACTTATTGTTCCGAGGGCATGAAATGATGACCACAGGATGACTCGTTTCCGTAGTCTTCATTGCCAACTCTGATGCGCAAATATTTCTTTTATCCCCTACTCCTTCATAAAACCTCATCTCCTTATTATCCATCATGCTTTGATCCAGAGCCTTAAATCCCTCACATTCTTGAATCTCATGTCCTACCTCACGGTGGAATTCACAATAGCTTTCGGTCTCATACCTTTCTTCAGAACCTGAAATAACTAGTCCCCTCTTCGCCATCTCTCTCCAAACCCATTTCAACGGGGTTTTTACTTCAGCAATGTCATTTTTGACTTCTTCTCCTCTCTTTCACTTATCATATTCACTCCATTATCAGCATGATTAGGCAACAAATTTTCTGCGTTAGGTGAGTCGTCAAATTTGACAACATCCATGCTGATGAGTCTCTCTGTTCGATCGCCGGCACCCCTACGGCGCAGCGGAAAAATTTAATAATCGGTGACCCTAACCACGGATCCATGTGTGAGGAACAAATCGGGGTGAAAAGGGTTACGAAATTACCTAATCTTGTTCGAGTAGACAAGAACTTCTCAACAACGTGTAGTCGATCTACAATCGAACTAAGCGCAATCTATCGAGACTCAACCTCACGTGATCCACCCAGTTGACTACTGAACGGAAGAAATTCCCAAAGCAGTTTTGAGAGTGAATTTTCTTTGACGGTACGCTAGACCAAAACAAAGAAAAGCGGGATACTTATATCCTTATTATTTATTTTTAGGGTTTTTATTTATGAATTAAAATAAATATAATAATATTTTAAACCGAAAATTATAATTACATTAATTATAATATAATTTGGTAAACCATATATTTATTTGAATTCATACGCTAACCTCATTATGTGTACAACAACCTTGTACATAATGTGTTGAAATCAAATTAAATTAATTCTATAATTAATTTAATTCAAGTGACACCTAAAAACAATACCAACTATGGTTTATTCCGTTCATTTTAACTATAGGGTGTGACCTCAGAGGTTCTTGTAACGTTAGCGATAATACTAGAACGATTCCAATGTTACAAACAATGAGTGGCATCTAGCAATGCATCATTGCTACCTAAGTCCAAGCGATCATGATTCGACATAACCTTTTATGATTAACCTTTTATACAATAATCCTTAAGTCCTTTATCTCGGATTGGACACAAGTCATGGAATAGTCACACTTGTATAGTCCATTCCATGTTCCTTGATATTTTAAGCAGACTACGATATACAAATAAGTATGACATCTCATATCAACTTATTTGAGCATGGCCATGCATTTCTAGTCTCACTTAATCAAGTGGCCTAAGATATTACTCCCATTATGTAGGAGGGACTTATTCTATATCGACCAACCATATCCCTCTACATCGATTGTGGTATATCCAACACCAGCCTTTATAGAACAACCAGTTACGATGTACGTTTGACTGTATCAAAATATACTACTCACAATGTTGGGATTATGATAATCTCAAGTCTGAGGATCATATACATATTAATCACTATGAGTAATGTCGTGACAATTACATAATAATCCAAGAAACATACTCATAATGAGTCAGTCCAATATGTTGTTCTCTAACACACATATTCATGCATCGATTCTGATATTCCATATCAATGATAACTCTTTATCATCAATCAACTACATGTTAGTCTTAATGCATTATTGTTGTCCTATCCAACAATAATACTTGACTAAGGATCTTTTAAGAATAATCATATCATTCTTAGGACATTATTAGAAAACAGTTTATTTATACACACAGAAAAGAAACTGAAATAATAATGGTAACGCCTTATATTAATAAACATGATAAATCAAGTATGTTATTACAACCATCTCATGATTGATCTTTGGGCATACTCTAACATCTCTCAACTACCTTCTTGAAAGCCGTGCAATTCTCTATTGAATGCCCTGTAATTCCCGCATGGTAATCACACTGTGCAGTCGTATCATACCATTTAGGATACGGGGGTTGCAAAAGGCTTAAGTAAAAGGGAGAGACACCGTGTGCATTGAACAACTTCTGATACAGCTTCTTGTATGACATCGGAATCGACATGAACTGGGGCTTCTCAGTACCCTGTCTTATGCCAAATTCTTGTCTTGCTGAACCCTGTTGACTGGCAGCCACCTTTCTTGGTTGACTCACTGTAACCGACTTGTTGTATGCTTTTACGTTGTTTACTTCATTTTCCTTTCTTCTCGAGGCCGACCTTTTGTTGCTCTCTCCCGCTTCTATCTTCCCATTTCTTATGGCATTCTCAATCATTTCGCCATTCATCACTATATCTGAGAAACTTTTGGTTGCACTTCCCAGCATGTGCGTGATGAACGGGGCTTTTAAGGTATTGATAAAGAGCATTGTAGTTTCTCTTTCTAGGAGCGGTGGTTGGACTTGAATAGCAATTTCCCTCCATCTTTGTGCTTACTGCCTGAAACTCTCACTTGGTTTCTTCTCCATGTTCTGTAATGTAATTCTACCGAGGGTCATATCCGCTACATGGCTGTACTGCTTCATGAATGCCTGTGCTAGGTGCCTCCACGAACCGATTTTGGTACGACTCAACTAATTGTACCATTTAGATGCTGCCCCTACCAAACTGTCTTGAAAACAGTGGATTAACAACTGATCGTTATTAACGTAGCCAGTCATCCTTCTACAGAACATAGTGATGTGGGCATCGGGACAGCTAGTTCCATTATATTTCTTGAATTCAGACATTTTGAATTTGGGAGGCAGTACCAAATCGGGGACTAAGCTTAGATCTTTAGCGTCGATTCCCTGATTACTATCAGCGCTTTCCAAGGCTTTGAATTTTTCCTCCAACCACCTATACCTATCCTCCCATTGTTTTGGCAATTCTGCGCTTGTTCTTCCTTCTTCAACTGTTTCATTTAAATCCGGAATAGTAGGATTGATTGGGTTTTCTCCCGGGTTTAAACTCGATCATTCTTGAAATATTGTGGCACCAGTTTGTAATTGTTGCGGCCTAATTGTGACAGACTGTCCTCTCGGGTATATTTCAGTTTGGGTCCGTACATTTGGTGGAGTGAAACCCAGAGGATATAATGGATCCTCACTACCCTCTCCATGATCGGCCATAGGGCCCTTTCTTTTATCTACTCCTCCCGTCAATAGATAGGTCAATTCAGCCATGGCATCTTTTTGAGCTTTGATCATTTTTTTGTCATGTCCTCTTGAATTTTATCTAGTCGCTCTTGCATTTGTGCTTGCAAGCGTTCTTGCATATCCCTTTGCATTTGCTCCAATTTCTCTAATCTTTGGTCTATTTCCTTAGTTTTCCGTCGAGTACCGTATTGATGCTTAATTGGTGAGCCTTTGTCGGTTTCCAGGTTAACTGTAATGATTTTAACCAATTAGGGTCGTTTGGTGGACTTTAATGCATATGATGCAGTGTAATGCAATGCATGAATGCAAAAAGGCATCGATTTTGATTCAATTCTTTACATTTAGGAAACTTTACTAGAGAACAAAATTCTTTACATAAAACAGGTTACATATATGCTCTTGCCCTAATGCTCAGAACTTTAATTTTCCTAAGTAATGAGGCTAATTCCTGTCCTCGACTTGATTCCAGCTCATATTTTATGCTCAGTGAGTTGGCTTGTACCGCCAAAGTCTGCAGGTGATCAGCTACCTCCTGGATTTGAACCACGGCCTCTCCCATGATACGATCCCTATTCTCAACTTGACTCTGAAGGTGATAAAGCTACTCACTCTGACGACTTTCATTGGTTTTCAAGTACTCAGTCCGGATCTCGCAACTTCGCAATGCCGATTCCAACTCCTCTATTCTTCCTTTCATTTCTTCGATCTTGTTCAAGCTCACCCTCAACTCCACTGCCGAATTTTGACTTTGATACTGATGAAGAGATCTTTCTAACTCAGTCACCTTGTCTTTTAGTTCGCATTTTTCCTTTCAGTTTTCTGATAAACTCTTTTCTAAAGCTCCATTTCGCGTTTGGACTTCTCAGAATTTCTTTTCCCATCCATCAGCCTTGACCTTTTCTTCCCGAATCTCTTGACGCCATTGTTCTGAAGTTTTCCCTAACCCAGCAGTTCTTATTGACAACCTCAACTTCTTATAGTCCGTCTTCAAACTGTCCAGGTCCTCATCGGCCTTGTTCTCACCTTTTCTTAATTTCTCAGTCTCTAACTTTTGAACATCCACATCTAATCCCAAGTGCGTTTTCCCTAACCCAGCAGTTCTTATTGACAACCTCAACTTCTTATAGTCCGTCTTCAAACTGTCCAGGTCCTCATCGGCCTTGTTCTCACCTTTTCTTAATTTCTCAGTCTCTAACTTTTGAACATCCACATCTAATCCCAAGTGCATCTTTTCTTCTTCCAACTGCTAAATCTTCTTTTCAAGCTCTGGATTCCTCTTTTCAAAATCTTGTTTCATAATTTCCAATTCGGAGGGAACAACTCGCAAATGTTCCTCTATCGATTGACTATCTCCTTGACCTAACTTTGGGATGTTATCATTGATCCTTCTAACCCACCATTCATTACATTCAGGAGTCGTGGTTGGGCTTACGGCTAATCTCTTCATCCGTCGGGTTTGGTCCCATGCCCTGGTTACCTCTCGGATCTTCTTTTTATAACCATCGTCTTTATATGAGAATTCAAACTCAGCTAGGCCTTGGTTGCAGGTATAAACTGTCTTGACCTATACTGCCTTAGCACCATCAATGGAGTATAACCAACAGCTCCTCAAATTCCAAGTAATGGGACCCAATCAAAATTACCACATCGATACAAGATCTCATCCAGAAGCAACCACGGGGCCCTCCACTCAACGTCCTCCTCCTGAAGATTCTGAAGAATGGCCAACCATTTCTCTTCTGAGATATCATCTCTCCTTGGTGTAGCTGCTATCTCTCTTAATGGCAAATAGTTTTTGAAGAAGACTCGATAGGAAACCTTATCAACCTTCCAAAAATGGTTGTGGAACCATGCAAGAAGAAGCTGCGCACATCCGATGAATCTGCCTTCACCTGTCCTTCTACACGCATTTAGTGACCTGAAGGTTTCTGCCAGAATGGCCGGGACTGGTGTAACCATCTTTTCAAGTCGGTCGAGGTCTGAGGCGGCTTCATCTACGTGCCCTAGTGCCTTAGGAAAAATTACTAGCCCATAAATGCTTAGAGCAAAAACGTCAACCTTTTTTCTTGTATCAAGGTGTGCCAAAATCAGCTCTTGTAGGCTTTTGCAAGGGATGCATCTGCTTTTCCCCTACTGCTTGATCCGTGCCGTGACCCACTGCTCCCCCATTCCAGTGATGTTCATCAACTTCTTCACAAAGGTTGGGACATTTACGGCTCTAGAGTAGACTTTATCCTGGATCCTCGGGCAGCGAAGAAAAGCTGTATACTCTTCTATAGTGGGTACTAAATCAACCCTTCTAAAGGTAAAGCAACTATATGCGGGGTTCCAATATTGAACAAAAGCCCAAAACAAATACTCATCTACCTTAATGTCGAGTAGATATGGCAAATCCCCGTAACTAGAGTTGAATAGCTACTTAGTTTCATCATTCCAATGATCCCATATTATCTTTAATTCCTGAAGGTTATTTTGCGTCACACTGATGCAGGTGTAGTCCCATAACCCGGATGTATATGATACGAGCTCGATTCGGATGATGTGACGAGTCGTATTATGTTCCTGATCGAATTTAGGTAGTGTCGATTTAGTTCAAATTCAATAAGATGAGTTATATTGGTTTTAAATGATTTAGGAAGCAAAATGGGGATAAATGGTTTCCAATGAAACAAGAACGAACCCTTATTAACAAATAAGGACCCGGGCTTAAAGGTTTCAAAGAAAAGGAAAGAAATGGTAGATAAAACTAAGACCCTCTATTTAGCAAAATAGGAACCTTCGGTATAGTTGGAACGCCACACCTTATGGTGATAAGTTCGAAAACAAAGTCAGATTGACGCCACTCGTAAAGATAAGTCAATTGAGCTTTGAAGAATAAAGAGAGTGAATTGCCTCACTAAAATGATATTTCATTCAAAAATTCGTCAAAAGTCCTTTTACAAGAAAAAAAGAAACTATTTATAGACTTTCAACTAGTAGCCGAATAGACAAGTTCAAGACTTAATTTCTAAGTAAACATTCAACTAAAATTCAGCTTAACTTCATGAATATGGGGCAATGTAGATTCGGCTGAATTGTGACCAACTATGAAGCTTCCACCTTAAGCAAATGGATCTTGGAGATGCATGTAGCACTACATTCGCTAATGGGTTTAAATGAGCATTCAAGAGGCAACTCTTGCTGAAAAATTACCAATAATAAAGAGAGTACTTGAGCTTCCATATCGTGTGAATGGACGGTTTTGAAGAGCCTTAAAGTGTGAACACCTTGAACCGAATGGCCAAAAGATTTCCAACAATGTGAAGGAAATAAATGGCACTTTGGATAATGAACAATCATCTCTTTTGGCGAATGGACATATAGAAAACTTAAAATCAGCACACCAATTTTAATGCATTCCATGCATGTATCGTTAGGTGCATGAACCCAATATGCATGCATCTTCTCATCCATTGAATCTTCATGCATGAATCATCCAATTCACCTTCAAATTAATTTGCACCTAAAACACACATAAACTTAATTAATTTCAAGCAAATTCAATTGAACTAAATTAAAGTATAATGTGAACATCCTAAATAACATTGAGACAACTTAAATATTAACAAATCATAACACATAAATTAATTTGATGATTTAAAACATGTAATAATTTAGACAAACTAAATGTAATCAAGACATCTTTAATTTGACTAAATCAAGACATATTAAACACTTATATTAATTAAAGACATATTTCTAAGTCAGTAGTAAAACTAAATTAAAGGTTATTTAAATGGTCCAAAAAATTCCAGCAATTATTAACTAGTTGGAGCGAAATTCAACTTCAAAGAAGTTGAAAATGTTCACTCATCTTTAAGCTCCTTGTTTTCTTTTTCCTCAATTCGCTCCACAAGTCTTTGAAATAGCATCTTTGAATCGTTTAGCTCTAGCTCGTTATCGGACCAATAGGTAGCTTAATGTCTTCTTGTTCATTCTCTACTAGGTTCGTAGGCAAGCTCACATCATTCCCCTACTCTTCAGAACGATTTGTCCTCAAATCGAATTCTGCATCAAACGGAGACAAATCAGAAACGTTAAAAGTCGCACTAACATTATATTCACCAGGCAAGTCCAATTTATAAGAATTATCGTTAATTCGTTCAAGGACTTGAAACGGTCCATCCCCTCTCGGAAGTAGTTTGGATCGTCGTTGCATAGGAAATCTTTCCTTGCGCATATGCAACCACACCCAATCTCCCGGCTCAAACACAACTCATTTACGACCTTTGTTAGCATGTTGTTCATAGTTCTTGGTCTTTGCCTCAATGTTTTCTCGAACTCGTTGGTGCAATTGCTTGACGAAATCAGCTTTACGCTTTCCATCTACATGCACAAATTGGTTAGAGGGCAATGGCATTAAGTCAAGTGGTGTTAAAGGATTGAAACCATAAACGATTTCAAAAGGAGAAAATTTGGTAGCTGAATGAACGGCTCGATTATACGCAAACTCCACATGCGGTAGACATTCTTCCCAAGCCTTCAAATTTTTCCTAATGATAGCTCGAAGCAATGTGGACAAAATTCGGTTGACCACTTCGGTTTGGCCGTCCGTTTGCGGATGGCAAGTGGTTGAAAACAACAGCTTGGTTCCAAGACGCCCCCATAGTGTTCGCCAAAAATGGCTAAGAAATTTCGCGTCTCGGTCGGACACGATCGTCCTAGGCATGCCATGCAACCTGACCACCTCTTTGAAAAATAAGTTAGCAATATTAACGGCATCATCAGTTTTATGACATGCTATAAAATGGGCCATTTTTGAGAACCTATCTACAACCACAAATATTGAATCTCGGCCATTTTTACTCCTTGGTAAACCTAGCACGAAATCCATGGAAATATCAGACCAAGGGGTTTCGGGAATAGGTAATGGTTTATACAAACCGTGGGGCTTAATTCATGACTTATCCCGTTTGCACGCAATGCACCTATTACAAAATCGTTCGACATCTCGTCGCATCTTGGGCCAAAAGAAATGTTCGTGCAATGTAGCTAATGTCTTAGCAACACCAAAGTGCCCCATTAATCCTCCGCTATGGCTTCTTCAATCAACACTTCTCGTACGGAACCTTGGGGTATGCAAAGCTTTCCTTCTCGGAACAAGTACCCATCATGTCGATAGTACTTCTCGTAAGCTCCTTTTGCGCATAACCTAAAGAATTCACCAAAGTCAGCATCGTTGACATATAAATCTTTAAGGAATACAAACCCCATCAATTTTGCATCCAAAATATTTAGCAACACATACCTTCGAGATAGTGCATCAGCCACTACGTTTTCCTTACCTTTTTTATATTTAATAACATATAGAAAAGATTCGAGAAATTCTACCCACTTAGCATGCCTCTTATTCAACTTGTGTTGCCCTTTTAAATACTTCAAGGACTCGTGGTGGTGTGTATTACAAATTCTTTGGGCCAAAGATAGTCTCGCCACGCGTTTCTAAGGCTCGAACCAACGAGTAGAGCTCCTTGTCGTCGTCGGGTAGTTTAAAACGGCACCGTTGAGTTTCTCGCTAAAATACGCGATAGGGCGTCCATCTTGCATCAACACGGCTCCAATACCTAAACCTGATGCATCACACTCTAACTCGAAAGTTTTATCAAAATTAGGCAAAGCCAATAATGGTGCATGAGTTAAACAATCTTTAGTTTTCAGAAATGATTTTTCTTGCTCCTCTCCCCATACAAAATTAGAATTCTTACGAATAACTCCAGTCAAGGGCGCGGCTAAGGAGCTAAAGTTCGGCACGAATCGGCGGTAAAAACTTGCTAATCCATGGAAGCTTCGAACTTGGGAGACATTCGTCGGACGGGGCCATTCTTGGATCGCCTTGATCTTCTCTTGATCGACTTCAAGACCCTCCGAGCTAACAACAAAACCTAAAAACACAACTTTGTTAGTGCAAAAATCACATTTCTTAAAATTAGCATACAAGGTTTCTTTTCTCAATACTTCCAAAATGACCTTTAGATGTAAAACATGTTCATCCAAATTTTTACTATAAATCAATATATCATCAAGTATACTACATAAAATCTACCAATAAAGGTCTTAGAACATGATTCATAAGCCTCATGAACGTGCTTGGGGCATTCGTTAAGCCAAATGGCATAACGAGCCATTCGTAAAGCCCATGCTTTGTTTTGAAAGCAGTCTTCCACTCGTCTCCCTCACGCATCCGTATTTGGTGATAACCACTTTTAAGATCGATTTTTGAAAACAAACTTGCGCCACTTAGTTCATCAAGCATATCATCCAATCGCGGTATAGGATGGCGATACTTAATGGTTATCTTATTAATTGCACGGCGGCGATTCACACACATCCTCCACGTTCCATCCTTCTTCGGAACGAGAAAAACAGGCATGGCGCATGGACTAAGGCTTTCACGCACATAGCCTTTTTCAAGAAGTTCGTTCACTTGCTTTTGTAGTTCTTTCGTCTCTTCGGGATTGCTTCGATAAGGGGACGGTTCGAATAGCGACCCCGGCACCAAGTCTATTTGGTGTTCAATTCCACGAATAGGTGGCAACCCACTCGGGATTTCTTCCGGGAAAACATCTTTAAAATCCTGCAACACAGACAAAATAGAAGAGGGCAACTTGTCATCAAATTCGTTAGTGCCAAGCAAGCTCTCCTTGTACAAAAGAACCAACAATGGTTGTTTCAATAACATCGATTTTCGAACTTCCCTCTCTTTTATAAACAAATTCTTTTTTTCAATCTCATCACTCATTTCTTTTTCTTTTGAATCACTCTCTCTTTTTTTATCACTCATCTTTTTGTTTTTCTTCTTTTCTTCACTCTTTTCTTTATTCTTTTCATTTTTTTGCTCTCTCTCGATTTCTTTTGATTTTTCAATCGAACTCCTCATTTTGAGTTGATCTTCGTACACTTGTTTCGGTGATAACGGAGCTAGTGTCACCATTCGTCCCATATGCTTAAAAGAGAATCGATTTGTGTAACCATCATGAATTGCTCGCTTGTCGAATTGCCACGGACGTCCCAAAAGAAGATGCCCCGCATGCATCGGTACAACGTCGCACATCACTTCATCTTGATATTTTCCGATTGTGAATGAAATGAGCACTTGTTTTGTTACCTTCAATTCTCCACCATCGTTAAGCCATTGGAGTTTATACGGATGGGGATGTTTGGTGGTGGCCAATCCGAGTTTCTCCACCATCAACGTACTAGCCACATTTGTACAACTTCCCCCATCGATTATCATGCAACAAATCTTACCTTGCACTTGACATCGCGTATGGAAGATGTTTTCGCGTTGTTGATCATTTTCGGCACCTTGCAAAGTAAGGCTTCTTTTCACAACCAAGATTTCTCCATTCTCGACTTGTTCGATGTCTTCCTCTTCTTCGAGTTGTTCAACAGCCTCGTTCTCTTGTTCACTTTCGGATTCAATTTCACCATCATCTCGAACAAACATCGCATTCCGGTTCGGGCATTGGCTTGCGATGTGGCCCCTTCCAAGACATTTGAAGCATTTGATGTCTCGGGATCTATTTGGTTGGGCATCCATCTTTCGTTTACTCGATTCGGCCATTGGTTTGTTGAATTTGGTAGCTCCACTTACTTCTTTATTTCGACTCGGCAAGTCTCGTTTGTTGGACCCTTGCCCCCACCTAGTCGTAGAAGAAGTATTAGGGAAAGAACGGAACGTACCTTTTCTCTTTAATTGTTTTTCAACCTTTATGGCCATATGGACCATATCAATGACCTCGACATAATGGTGTAGCTCCACAATATTTGCAATATCTCGGTTAAGGCCGGTGAGAAATCGAGCCATAGTGGCTTCTCGATCTTCCTCCACATCGGCGCGGATCATGGCCACTTCCATTTCCTTGTAGTAATCCTCCACGCTTCGTTGGCCTTGAGTTAAGCTTTGGAGCTTTTGATACAACTCCGTGATAGTAGCGAGAATGAATCGCTTTCTCATTATGGCTTTCATTTTCACCCATGTAGACACGGACGTTCGCCATTGCGTCTTGACTCATCGTGAGTTGATCCCACCATATTATGGCGTAGTCGGAGAATTCTATAGCAGCTAACTTCACCTTCTTGCTTTCCGAGTAATTGTGGCACTCGAAAACTAACTCCACCTTCTTCTCCCATTCAAGATAGGCCTCGGGATCCGACCTTCCTTGAAAAGCAGGAATCGCCATTTTAATGTTTTTTAAATCATCATCGGTCCTCTCTCGATCTCTTGGTCCCGTGCTCGTTGGCCTTGTCGCCTTGCACTTTGTCGGCTCGATCACTTTCAATGTCACTTGCTTCATATAGATCATTTGCATGTTGCCATAGACGTTCTCGCTCTCTTCTCGGAATAGGAGGGTGTTCACCGTTGGCCGTTCCTCCATTTGTTCCATTCGTTCATGAAGGAATCGAATTGAGGTTGGAACAAACGAGAAATTTCTCGCACGATTGCTTGAACTTGTAGATCGGCACTCCGCCTCCGGAACGCGTTTCTCCTTGGTTGAAGATTAACTCCTCCACCGGTGAGCATTGAGGCTCCTCCACTCGTTGCTCGTCGTTCCGGGCTCCTAGACATGATGATTAAAATTAAGAAATTATCCTCACCACAAAAACCTCACAATTTCTCTCACAAGAAAAGAATTCACTCCTCTCGTGTTTCACTCTATTTCCGGCTTTTTTTTTTTACTCTCTTGCCTTTTACCTCTCAAATCCAACTCTCGATATTCTAAAAAGCCACTTAGATTTATCCACACTTGTGGGTCGGCTTCAAGGGATTTGCAAAGGAAAGTCGTATAGTTTAGGGTAGGCTCGGAAGAAAGAAAGGTTTAATGATGTGGCGTATAAAATGGATTCACTAATTGGAAAAGAAGAATCACTTGAATTTTTTTTTTAATAGCGTGAAATTTCACTAAGATGGATATAAAGGAGTATAGAATGTGATTTTGGAAAAATTTTTGTTGAAGTGTCTCCAGACTCTTTTTTTTTTTACGGATCTTTCACGTCTTTTCGTCCGCACCTAGACCGTATGCAAATTTTTTTCCAATTTTTTTTTCTTTTCGATTTTTTTTATTTTTTTTCGATTTTTTTTCTAAGCTACAATTTACGTACCTAAATTAACCAGCTCTGATACCAACTGATACGAGCTCGATTCGGATGATGTGACGAGTCGTATTCTGTTCCCGATCGAATTTAGGTAGTGTCGATTTAGTTCAAATTCAATAAGATGAGTTATATTGGTTTTAAATGATTTAGGAAGCAAAATGGGGATAAATGGTTTCCAATGAAACAAGAACGAACCCTAATTAGCAAATAAGGACCCGGGCTTAAAGGTTTCAAAGAAAAGGAAACAAATGGTAGATAAAACTGAGACCCTCTATTTAGCAAAATAGGAACCTTCGGTATAGTTGGAACGCCACACCTTATGGTGATAAGTTCGAAAACAAAGTCAGATTGATGCCACTCGTAAAGATAAGTCAATTGAGCTTTGAAGAATAAAGAGAGTGAATTGCCTCACTAAAATGATATTTCATTCGAAATTGTCAAAAGTCCTTTTACAAGAAAAAAGAAACTATTTATAGACTTTCAACTAGTAGCCGAATAGACAAGTTCAAGACTTAATTTCTAAGCAAACATTCAACTAAAATTCGACTTAACTTCATGAATATGGGGCAATGTAGATTCGGCTGAATTGTGACCAACTATGAAGCTTCCACCTTAAGTAAATGGATCTTGGAGATGCATGTAGCAGCTACATTCGGCTAATGGGTTTAAATGAGCATTCAAGAGGCAACTCTTGCTGAAAAATTACCAATAATAAAGAGAGTACTTGAGCTTCCATATCAGGTGTGAATGGACGGTTTTGAAGAGCCTTAAAGTGTGAACACCTTGAACCGAATGGCCAAAAGATTTCCAGCAATGTGAAGGAAATAAATGGCAGCTTTGGATAATGAACAATCATCTCTTTTGGCCGAATGGACACATAGAAAACTTAAAAATCAGCACACCAATTTTAATGCATTTCATGCATGTATCGTTAGGTGCATGAACCCAATATGCATGCATCTTCTCATCCATTGAATCTTCATGCATGAATCATCCAATTCACCTTCAAATTAATTTGCACCTAAAAACACACATAAACTTAATTAATTTCAAGCAAATTCAATTGAACTAAATTAAAGTATAATGTGAACATCCTAAATAACATTGAGACAACTTAAATATTAACAAATCATAACACATAAATTAATTTGGATGATTTAAAACATGTAATAATTTAGACAAACTAAATGTAATCAAGACATCTTTAATTTGACTAAATCAAGACATATTAAACACTTATATTAATTAAAGACATATTTATAAGTCGTAGTAAAACTAAATTAAAGGTTATTTAAATGGTCCAAAAAATTCCAGCAATTATTA
Source organism: Gossypium raimondii (assembly GCF_025698545.1). Lineage (NCBI taxonomy): Eukaryota > Viridiplantae > Streptophyta > Magnoliopsida > Malvales > Malvaceae > Gossypium > Gossypium raimondii. Next base: position 27,615,038 of record NC_068570.1, on the reverse strand, counting down.
ACTAGTTGAACGAAATTCAACTTCAAAGAAGTTGAAAATGTTCAGCTCATCTTTAAGCTCCTTGTTTTCTTTTTCCTCAATTCGTTCCACAAGTGCTGAAATAGCATCTTTGAATCGTTTAGCTCTAGCTCGCATTATCAGACCAATAGGTAGCTTAATGTCTTCTTGTTCGTTCTCTACTAGGTTCGTAGGCAAGCTCACATCAGTATACCCCTCGGCTAGACTATCTCCTTTCTCTGATTGTGCTTTCTCTGACCACACATGGACAGCAGCATTGTCCTCTACTTTATCAAGAAATCCGTTCTCCATGCCAAGCTTTCTAATTTAGTACTCGAACCTGAATCAACACTCTTTTGTATATGGAATGACATGCAATCAAAGCAAACGAAACTACACGTTAGCACAACATAGAAACTCAACTTTGAGCAAGTAAAAAGCATTAAACATCTATCTGGGTAACCGCTAGGGTTTCTGCAATATAATCAAAGGTGAGCTCTTAGGGTTTTCTATATGCGGTTTGGTTCTAGGGTTAACGTACCCGAACCAGCATATTCCTCGATCCTCACCCATTATAGACTCATACGGACTGAGTTCGGTTCAGGGGAACACATTTCCCTATGGTTGTACAGAGATGAAAATCTCACGAAGACATAGGTACGGATGTATCCCGGAAGCGATCCACTATCCTGCACGGAGGTGAAAACCTCACGAAGGACTAGTTTCTCACTCCCACTGAAGAGGGCAAGACTAACAGTCTTATGCAATATGATGTCAAAGTATAAAACAACAATTATACAAATAAATGCAAAGAGAGGATCATAATTTTTCCAAATCAAATTTTCAATTTTTGATAATAAGACAAGAAACAATCAATTTTATGGCTTGACTCTCTAAATGGTCCCCAGTGGAGTCGCCAAGCTGTCGAAACCATTTTTTTGAAAAATGAAAATTTAGTTATCGACTTATTTAAAATGAAAATTTGGGGGAGTCGCCACCGATCTTTTATTGAGGTATGATCGGATCACCTTGAAAATAATTTTAGGTCTGCGAATTTGAGAAAACAAGTTCGGGGTCGGTTACGCACAAGGAAGGGTTAACACCCTCGTGACGCCCCAAAATTGGTACCGAATCGAATGTTTAATATCTTAAATTTGAGATTTTGAAAAGATTTTAAAATACAATCCTTATTATTTTTATTAATTTTTGCAAAAGATGCTTGGATAAATCGATATGAATGCTAAAGACCATCTTATCTTGGAGTAAAAAAATGTCTTACCCAATGCGTTAGGACATGACATTTTTAGTCCTCGAGAAAGAGCTTGCCTTTTGCTTTTCAAAATTTTTAAAGTTTAGAAGGGATATTCAATTGCTTGAAATCAGGTAAAAAGTCGAAACCCAATACGTTAGAGCACGATTCCTCAAGATTTCTAGCATTGAATATAATCCCTATTATTATTTTTTAAAAACCTCCTTTCGAGAAAATGACATGTCGCATCCAATACATTAGGACACGTAATGTCAAATTCTGAGAATGAGTTTTTATTTACGCGTCTTGGTTATAGAAAATTTTTGATTATTTAGATTCAACGAGAAAAATTGGAACCCAATATATATGAATAATCAATATAATCAATATTGCATACATAAGAACCTCTAATTTATATCCTATTGTGCAAACATTCAAAGAATGACGAATATAAAACAATCAAAATGAAATAAACCAACGCATGTAATCATACACCTTTTGAAATAACCTAATAAACATGAAAGAAGGAAAATCAAAAGCTAAAGAAGTGTACATATGAAGGATTTTTAACGATGAATTTTGCAAATAAGATAGGTTGTATCGAATAAATGAATCACATATATGACTTTTAAAACAACAATACAAAACAAATCTAACAATGTAACATACAATAAACTTAAACTATCAACAAAATACATTAAATTTCCAAAACAACGACACCTAAAATTTACAACTTAGAACCATGATGCGCATGCAATAAAAAATATGAGAGAAAAAATTCAATCACCAAATAACATTAGATATAAATAGATGTATCAAAAAAATATTAAATAATTAAGTAAATTCAAATGCCTTTAAAATAATAGGGATTAAAACGAGCTAGGAGCATAATCGAAGGAACAAAATAAAAAATGTAGTAAACAGAGGGATCAAATGACGCACGCAAATGACTTGGAGGGATCAGGTGGGAAATAATTCCCATACCTCCAAAACGCGGCGTTTAATATGGACCCAGATGAAACAAAGGTGAAATAAAATGCAAAATTTACTAATAAAAAACGATTTGCAAGCGCTGTGACATAAGGGGGACTGATTGCGCAAATAACCCTACCGAAGGCTCAACGCGCGGATCTCAGCCGCGTCCGAGCCGGGTCATCAGGTTAAGCAGTCAGACAGCGCCGTTTTGAAACGTTTTATTAAAACAAAACAGAGTAAAAAAAGGGGAACCCTAACACCACCTTAAAACAATTTCTTAAAAGCTAAGACTCTCTCTCTCCCTCGGCCCCGCTCAGCCGTTCATCGCCCCACCAGAGGCTCTCCAGACCGTGCCCTAAGCTCCGATGACCACGGAGGAAGAGCAATCGGTCGAACATGAGGTACGCCCTCCCACAGTTATTTCTTTTAAAGATGCCCGATAAAATCCCAAAATAAAAACGAGACTTAGAGAAAGTGTTGAACTACAAACAAAATAAAAAATGAACTCGGAAATCACCTTTTGGTGCTTTTTTTATTTTTTTTGTATTCTGATCTTTGTATATTTTTTGTTTTTTTTTCCGTATCGTTACAGCATGGTCTTGGTCCCCTTTTTTATAGCGTCTATTTCCAGAATAGAATAAAAATAAAATAAAATAAATCCAAAAAAATCCTCCTTGCTCTGTCATCCTTGCTTTTTCTCTCTGCCCCCTCTCGCTTGGTGTCTGTTTCTGCTGCTTTTTGTGTGCGTCTCTTGCAGGTACGGAGCGCAGGATCTGGACGCGGCACGTACGGAGGCTAAGGCGCGCGTACGAGGTAGCAGACGTGGCACCACGCACATGGGGAGAGGCGCGAGTGGCAACGGCGCAGGAGGCTTCTGCTGCTAGGGTTTTCGACGCTTGAGGCTGGGTCAGGTTTTGGGCTTCTGTAATCGGGCTAGGGACTTGGGCCTTTGTAATTAGAAATTGGGCTTATTATATTGGGTTGTAACTGGACTGTGGACCTTTAATTTTTAATTTGGTTTTATTTTATTTATTTTTTTATTTGGTTTATTTCATTAATGGGTCGGGCAAATTGGGCCTATTACAAAAGTTATGGGAAGTGAGGAAGAATCATGTGAAAAGATAGAGAAAAGAGACCTTGAGTGATAAAATTTTATTTGATGGTCCAAATTTGGTGAGAGAAAATCCATATAAGGTAAAATTGGAGAGTTCGCAAGCGAAAAAATTAAATGAAAAACAAGAAAATACCCATACAAAAGTGATGAGTGATTATTTTTTAACTAACCTTAACTCAAATTTGTTTAGTGGTGTTTTTTCATTATAGGATTTTAAGGATCCATTGATGGACTTCCAATTATATTACTCTACCATTGATAGATGATTTTACTTTTGGAAAAATGCAAGTTAAATATTGATAATTTCCATAAGTGCTACAAGGTAACGAAAGTAAGGAGACAATAGAAATAAATTTAAGAAGACAATGCTTTTGATAAAGAATGCTATTGATTTTTTGTAAAATATTTCCTTACAACATGTTTTTTGTTGGCCAAATTTCATTATACCTTGGTGCGAGAGTTCAACTAATTTTATAGGTTTATCTAAATTTGTAAATGTTAAAAATAGTAATTTTGTTGCATTGAATAGGTTTTAAAGAATTTTATAGATTTTCTCTTGCAATAAAATTTCCTATCTTAACCTTTAACGATGACTTTTCACATAATAATATTAAAGTTCTTGATTTTTATAATTATGTGAAATTCTTGACCCATCGTTGGAAATTCTTATGAATGACCATGCATATTAAAATAAAGTTATAGGTTATTTTTACTTGAAGACTCATATACCTAACACTTCCTTTTTTAATGTTGATACCTAGTTTTTAAAGGAGACATACATAATCGAAGCTGATTTGAAGGATCAAAATAATGTCTTTGATCCTGGAGATAGTTTTAGCGCACAAGAAAACTTAAGTAAGTATCTTTTTCATTTTATTGTTATTTATTCTAAGCCTTTTTCTTTTTTGTGCAACTAAAGATTCGGGGACAAATCTTCGTGAGGAAGGGGGGATGATGCGAGTCTTATGGCCCAATTTCAAACTCATAGATGTGATAGGCTTACAGTACCTCAAGGCCTAGCAACAATGTCAGAGGCCAAACAAATCAAACCAAGATTCAATCAAATACAAGATTTGAGGACAAATCTTTTCGAGGAAAAAAGGAATGATACATGCATGGATGGGGTGAAATTTATTAAATTCCATTCACTGAAGCTGCCAATTTTCAAGTTTAGGAAATTAGCAGACTTGCGACATCTTTTTGGATGGGATCCAGGCATTTCTAGGTTGATATGTCTCAAGGCATTCGAAGATCTATCCCTTAGCTTCAAAACGCACTTTGAATCACTCAATTTTAAGTTCGGAAGCTTAAGTTATGACCGTTTTAGTGAAGATCGCATGAGCAGAATTTCTGGACGGGGTTAACAGAAATTACGAGTTTCGGGCTTTTAATTCGAGTTTAAATCATATTGGCTTCGAGTTTTGGGTTTAATTTTTATTATATATGAGTCCAATATTGCATTTATTAGCTCTTATTATTTCATTATTCTGAACTTTTAATAATTATTAAGTAGCTTAATTTATTTAAGAGTTTTATGTCAACAAGAAAGTTTAGTTTAAAACTACTTCTTGTTTAGATTAATTAGAGTTCTAGTATACTTAAGAGTTTTATTTAGATTTATTTAGCTAGCATATATATAGGCATTTGCATTGTACATAATTAAAACAATTCATTATTATTCAACTTCTTTTTGAGTTAATAAATTCTCTTTGAGTTTCTTTTAAAGAATTTCTCTTGAGTTTCTTTTAAAAGAGTTTTAACAATATTTTCAGATTATGGGGATTATTTTCAAACTTTTTCTTGCCAAGTTTTCTTTCTTAGAGGGGAAATTAGAGCCACTTGAAGGGGGGTATGAATTCTTCATGTTTCCAAGGCTTCTTAGGACTTCTACATACCACGTCTTATCTTTCCATCTATCTTATTTATTTTCTTCCTTATTTTTCTATTTTAATTATCTTAGTTATTTATTTTAATTGTTTTATCTGACTTGAATTTGATTGCATTTCAGGTTGTGTCAAAATCCAAATTTCTTTCCCAATATCTAGAGCCCTAAGTCAAATCTGTGACTTGAACAAACTTTACGATTCGCTTCCGCAGTCACACTCATTTCGTATCAGTGTATCATTCCCAACACCGTACAAAGGATCCTTCTTAAAAAAAGATGCTAAAAACAATACTATGAAACGATTCTATCTCTTAAAAAGCGAATACCGAAGCAAAAATTACAACTTAAACCTTTCGCTAGAATATTATTTAGTTACTCATAATTCCTATCTAAGCAATCAATAAAATTTAATGAAAAAAAAAAGGAATGGAACCAACTGTTGGCGTCAAATCCAAAATTAAAAGGAAAAAATGAACTTTTCAATACTTCCTAAAGCCAAAGAAGTCTGTGTGTTTTAATTTCAGCTTTTAGTCTGAAATTTTTCCAATATTTTACTCCAAAATAAACTCTAAGACATAAAATTAAATATTTATTTAAATAAAGTATAATTTAATTCTTAATAATATCTTTACAAAATAATATTTAAATAAAATAATAAAAATAAAATAAATCTAAAATGCCTTATATGTCGGATTATTATTCTCATGCTCAAATCTTTTATGTGATTCCATATTTTTACTTATACTTCACATTTTAGACAATAAACAACCAAATTAATAATATGGTGTCAAAAATTTATCAAACACATAAATTTATGAATTTGGAAGAAGACGAAGCACTAACCGATAATAACAAGCTAAGGAAAATCCAAAGAAATAGTAGACAGCAGCTTTGAATTGCCATTTTAAATTTCTAATTAGCTATTTCTTTAAAAGAGAAAGGAAGGGTAAAAAATTTAATTCTCAATTTGGTTTATGAAGTATATCATTTTCTTACACTCGTATCAAAATATTAAGGTTTTAGTCCAATTAGAAACGGATATTGAAAAAAATGTAGGGACAATCACATGATCTTTCATATTTAACCAATAGAAATTTTCAAAATTATTATTAAATATATATTATCTGAAATTTGTTTTATTTTAATTAAATAATTTGGTAAAAATATTTGGGTAAATTATATAATTAGTCACTCAACTATTAGCTTATTTGTATTCAGGTTATCAAATTATAATAATTTTCAATTTCATCACTAAAGTTTTCGATTGATTTTATTTTGGTCACCATTAAATTATCCACAAAAGGATGACATGACTTTTTTAGATTGGTACAATAACATTTTAATTCTTAATACTTATACATTCTATCAATTAGATTTTAATTCTAAAAGTTTAACAAATTTAAACCTCCACAACTACAAAATTTATTTAATTATTTTATAACTTTTTACACGTAGACAAAATTGCTATTTGGGTTTCTCATATTCTTCGTTGTTTTCACCAAAATTTTCCATCTCCTTCGTTAGTTTCAACATCATCATTTATCTTTTTTTTTTACATCTAACCCTAACCCTAACACTAACCCTTTTTCTTTCTTTTATTAAAAGCCATCATTTTTCTCTTTTCTTTCAAAGCTAAAGTCAAAAGCCTTCATTCTTCTAATGTTTTTTTTAATAATTATTATTAGAAGAGGCTTTTCCTAAATCGTTTGAATGTTTCAAAGTATAAATGAAGGCTCCTTATATCTTTCAAACCTATTACTGAATTGTTCTAATATTTCGATTATGACTTCTCAATCTGCCCGCCACCATCCCTGTTTGGAAAAGAATGCTTCAAGCCCAAGTATTTGATTTGACCCAAAGCCTTTAGGGTTTCTTTAGTTTCTTCTTCTTCTTTTTCTCTAGTTTGGGTTGGTTAGGAAATATGGAGGGTTTAAGATAGTGGCTACGGGGTTTTGGGTCAATAAAGTTGGCTTCACCTTGTTATTAATGATTTCTGATTTTTTTTATACCGGAAAAAAAAAGCAATTGATAATGGCGATTGGCAACAGTACCATCACATATTTTTGGAAAATAATTACCACATTCTTTTTGGGTTAAAGGAAATTAAAGAAATAATAACAATTTATTTGATGAAAATTCAAATAAAAATATAAAAGGTTAAATTTATTGAATTATTTTAAATTTAAATCAAATTGATAGAACGTATAAATGCTGAGGACTTAAAGTGTTGTTGTACCAATTAAAAAAAGGCCATGTTATCTTTTTTGTTAACAATTAAATGGAGGGTGACCAATTGATATGTTTTACTAGCACGTTTTTCTCTGTTTTACTAGCATGCTTAGGGCTTTTTCTTATAATTTTTTTTTCAATCTTTCAAGGTTGACAATACTTGTTTATGTAACAGAAGCGAGTTAGATCTAGTTGTTTTCTATAAGAAGTGAGTTAGATTTGGTTTTGGGTAAGTTGTTCCAAGCATGGAAGATGAGTTGGCAGATTTATCTTTGGATGATGGTGAGGACGAAATTCTGGTAGTTAAAAAGGATCCAAAATCCCAATCCGGAGTGACTAATCTCTACTTGGTTGGATGCTTTTTAACGGCTAGCATTGTTCATTTTTTGGCAATGAAAAGCACTATGGAAAATGTTTGGCATCCAATTCGAGGAGTTTAGATCTTGGATATAAGAGATAAAAGGTTTCTTTTCCCCTTTTTTCACAAAATGGATCTGGAGCAAATTATTAATGGGGCACCTTGGACTTTTAAGAACCATTTATTGATGTTCCATCGATTGGAGGTTGGGGAAGACTCGGTGAATGTTCCTTTAACCTTAGTTAATTTTTGGGTCCAAGTCCATAAATTACCAATGGGGGTGTTCTCGGAGATGATTGGAAGATAATTGGGAGACTTTATGGGCAATTTTTTGGAGTACAATTCGAAGAGTCTTAACAGGGGTTTGAGGAATTTCCTTCGAATCAGAGTCCGGTTGGATGTTTCGCGGCCTCTGAAGAGAAAGAAACAAATTATGGTTGCTTCAGGGGGTTGTACTTATGTGAGTTTTAAATTTGAGAAGTTAAATCTGTTTTGCTTCTATTATGGTCGCTTAGACCATAGTGACTCTTTCTGTCAAATCCGAATGTCAAAAGGGGAGGAGTCTTTTGATATGGGTTGGGATCTTACGATTTGTGCACCTTCTAGACATGTTGCAACAAAGAGTAGTGTTTGGTTAGTTGAAGATGGGGATGGGGAGGGAAGTGGGAGCAACATGAGGCAATCAAATGTAGGAAGTAGAAGGGAAGGTGATCGAAGGGGTTTTAGGATGAATTTGGATCTAGTGCTTGGAGTTAATCTAGTGGGGGACGAAAATAACTTTTTTGGGGATAAAGGGAAAGAGACGTAGGTACGAGGCAAAAACAATATGGATCATATGGCGAGGAGACACCGATTGAAAGCGGAGATGGAAAGAAAATGCCTCGTAAGGAGATCTGTCACATCTCAAAAACCAGGTTAGTAGAAATTAGGTTAATGAACCGAGAGTGGTCATGACCGAATTTTTATTTAGATAATCTTTTACTTATTTGATATTAGATAAATATCAATTATAGTTATTGAGTACTGGTGGAGGTGTCCTTGATGATCTGAGTTCGAATCCCTTCCCTCTCATTAATTTTTTTTTATGCAAATTTGTTTTAAACCCTTAGCAAAGGTCATCCCATGTTTTTAATATTTTCTATTAAAATAAAAACAAAGAAGTGAAGTGGTCAAGTGATTAAGTGATTAAGTGCTCCTAAGCTATCCTAGATGTCCTAAGTTCAAGTCCCCGTTGTTCTCATCTTTTTATTTAATTTTTAACACAAAAATCCATGTGATTATTAAGCTTGTCGTCCACGCCATAGCTTCCATGAATAGGAGGATTCATTTCTTCCATTTTGGGTCAAACTTACCATAAGTTGAGGGAGCATGATTCTCTTTTTTACTCTATATCTCCCTTTCTTACAATTTCATCTCACCCTTGCCATAGAAGAGGTTCATTGAACCTAGACTAAGTTGACCAACCTCTCCTCTCACACACTCGCCTTTCATTGTTGTCCCGTCCTCTCTCTCTCCTATTTTTTTCCTCTTCTATTCTCACCATTTTCTATTTTCATTTTTGCTTCCTTCCTCCACTGTGATCGAACCCTCTACCACTAACCACCGTGCCTCGTAGCCACTGTTTCTCATCCTCCTCTTTCTTTTCCCCGTCGCCGTCCATCACCACCATGAATTATTTTCTCCTCCATCCCTCTTCCTTTCATTGCAATATTTCACCTTTGTTTTGCTGAACCTCCACTATTGCTTTTTACTACACCCATCATCAGATCGCCGCTTCACTTGTCATTGGACTATCGCCACTGTCAGTGGTTGAGTTTCTCCTCTTTTTCTCCTCATTTCTTTACCACTCTTTTTATTTTGATTAATCTTATACCCTTTTCATTTTAATAACTCTTTTAGATCAAATAACTCTTCGATCTCATGTCTATATCGATCCATCGTTCATCTCAAATTGGTCAAGTGTGTCCAATTGATAATAATAGGAGAAATCCTTAACTTTGGTTCAGAGATCGTAGATTCGAGTGCAAAAATCGTGGGGTAAGTGTTATTGTGAGATTTTTAGTTATCAATCTATTAATACTAAATATTTTTCGATGGATTCTAACCAATAAAGATCATTTGTGTGTTTAGATACATCTTTCGAGTTTAGATCCAAGTAGAATCAATACTAAGAGATTGTGGCATTTTGGATCTACAAAAAGGTGTAGGTTCAATACGATTAGTTGTGTGTGATGTGTTTGATTTTGCTATATCAATAATTTAATTATAATTAACTATGAGTACATTAAGTATTCAAAGAAGAGTTGAAAAAATCATCAAAAGGTATCTAAGTAAGTGACTCTAACCGAGTACATTTTATGAAATGTATGATATATAATGTGATTATTGCTATGATAATGATGTATATGTAGATCTTTTCCTCATGATATGTGATGCATGACTTATGTGATACGTTTGATGATTTAAACATGTGAAATTTACAAATGAGTATGCTAATATTGAGATCTATGATCTAATGTAAAAAGCATGATAAACATGTTAATGTGATTACACTAAGTGATATGTGATTATGTGAGCATGTCTACATGCGTAAGTGTAAAAGTGATTCATATGTGTTAAAAAGTGAAATTGCCATATCACATACATGGGGTGAGATTTTATGAAAGGTGGAAGTAAGTGGCAGTTTATCTGCAAATCAGTAGTGGGTTGTCCATAAGGTGTTTCAGTGGCAATATATCTGCATATCAGTGGTGGCTTAGCCACAAATGGTGTTTTGGATGGACGAGTTCTGGGGAACTCGATACTAGTGTGTAGCAGAGATGGGTAGAAAATTTTATAAAATATGCATCGTTTTAAAATATACATCGACATGTTCATGCATAAGTATCAGTGTTAGAACTTGTGATTATTATGATGATTGATATATTGAGATTGATATTTTGATATGTATGCAATTATATTTGTGTTAATCTCACATTGGGCTTTTTAAAAGCTCACCCACTTTACTTATGCGTTTTAGATAATCCTCGTGGTTAGGACTCGGATGCGGTCGTCGGTGATACTCTAGGAAATAGTTTTTAAATATATATGGACTTTTATTTATGATTTGGATTTTTATGGACTTTATTTTCATTTAGGAATTTTTATGTTAAATTATGGTACTGTGGCATGACACTTTGCTTTGAGGATTTTATTCTGATTTGCATGACTTCATTTCATGACACTAGGTTTTACAAACTGCATAAGTTAGTATTTGATAAAATTTCATATGAAACTCGATTTTAAAATAAAATCTATCAATAATATATTTTTCCATTGCATTTATGAAAATGAGTTTCTAATAAAATTAGACTTAGTTTTCAAAATTATTAATGTTTACAAATGAGTTTTCTAAACACATTTGATTTATGAAGTTAATATGTTTTTATTTCGATATAATGATGAATAACCAAGTTCTCCAATTTTGAATAAAAAGACAAATGATTTAGAAGTATGATTGAAAATCCAAAATAGTTTTGAATAAATTATTGAATGTTTACAATTGAGATATTATTTATTATATTCTGAAATTTACGGTTTTATGAAATTAAAATAAACTTTTTATTTAATTTGTTTTGAATTGATAAGCCAATAGTTTTAAAATATTATTTTCAAAATTCTAAAAGTTTACTTTGGCCATTTTCGTGGAGAAATGGTTTTTGAAATGAGATTGAAAATAAAGTTGAACATTCGATTTTACTAGTTTTGAAGGAACTGCACAAATCGTTTAAAAAAAGTACTTTTGAAATCAAGAAAGTTTTGCTAGGCTATTCCGGTAGCCAATGTAGCTTTCTGAATTATGCCATAACGTCTAGGCCTAATTTGGGGTGTTATAAGATTGGTGATTATGATATTTTGGGGATGGAAAACTCAATTGTGATTAAAGAGGACAGACCTGTGGAAAAAACCCATTTTATAGTCCGTGGATTGGGGAGTCCACGGGCTATGAGGAGAATTTAACATCTGTTGGAAATGTATAATCCCTAGATTGTCTCCTTCATGGAGACTAAATTAAATAACAAGAGAATGAAGTATGTTCGTTGGAGGTGCGATTTTTTAAATGATATAGAGGTTTTAGATGAAGGGTCAAGAGGAGGGTTATGTCTGGCTTGCATAGGGAATATTACGGTTGAGCTTAAGAGTTATTCAATTCATCATGTTGATGTGGTCGCTTGGGAATTAGACTATAACAGCCAATGGAGATTCACTAGGTTCAATAGGGCTCGTTATGCTAAAGGGCGAGATGATGCTTGGAATTTGCTTACAACTTTGGGAAGTACACAAAATCTCCCATGGATGGTTTGTGGGGACTTCAATAAAATTATGTATTCTTTTGAGAACAAGGGTGGTGTACCAAGTAATGAGAGGAGAATGGAATTGTTTTGGGAAGACTTACATGTTTGTCATTTGGTGGATGCGAGATATATTGGGCCTTCATTTACTTGGGAGAGGGGTTATCTTCTGGAAACAAACAGTAAAGAAATGATAGCTAGGGGAGTGGTCAATGAGGGAATGATGACTTTGTTTCCAAATATGGAGGTTAGGCATTTACCACACTCGTACTCTAATCATTGTCCCTTTCTTGTTCTGTTGGAGCAGGAAGCGACAAGCCAAAAGTCGAAAATATTTCAATTTAAAGCTTAATGGGCTATGGAAGAATCATTCAAATGGGAGGTTAAAAGTTTATGGGGAGAGGGTGGTAGAGATGTATGGAGCAAATTGGATAGATTAAAGGAGGGGTTAGCTGAATGGGTGAAATTAATTCAGAGAAAAAGGGTGGGAATCAAACAAGATTTGACATATAAATTGGGGGAGCTATTAGAAGGAACGCGATGATGATAACTTGGAGGAGTTGATAGACACAAAAATCCAATTAAATTTGAAAAATAAGAAAGACAAAATATTTTGTGATTAAAAGGCAAAAGCTAATTCGTTGCGGCTGGGGTATAAGAATACAATCTTTTTCCACAAATTTGCCTCGCAACGTCTAAAAACAAATAAAATTAGGGATGGAAAACTCAATTGTGATTAGAGAGGACGGACCTATGGGGAAAACCCATTTTATATCAGCGACTGTCCGTGGATTGGGGAGTCCACGGGCTATGTAACGCCTTGATTAATTAAATTCTATTTTTTTATGAATTTTGTCATAATTAAGTATTTGCTGAAATGGTTAAGTGAGGTAGGTGTGTGTTTGAGGTCTTGGGTTCAAGTCCCACTTTTGGAAATTCTGCTATTTTTTTTCCTAGCCTTATCCTTAATTGTTTGACTTATATTATATTTTCGGTCAACTCATATCAGAATGAGCCTGCTAGTTCAAGTGGTAAGTATTCTGATACGACTTTGTATTAAATGTATGCTTCTGTCTATTTTGCCATGTGATTAAATCCGAATTTCTGTATACGTAACACACTGAGTTTTAAAAGAAAACTCACTTTTTGCATGTCTGATAATTTTAGGTAACCCTTAGACTTAGGCCGGTTGGTGCAACGGGAGCTCAGTTGTGTCCACGTTGCTGTAAAACTTAATTACTTAAATTTGGCTTATCTAAATTTCTGCTTTGAGATTTTTGTGTAACTTGAACTCTCTGGACTTTTGGGACTATTTTTGGTTTCAAATTTTCATTTTGGTTTTCTAGCATGAAGATCGATAAAAACGGTTTTTATTAAAACAACTGTTTTTCTAAAATTAACTGTTTTTAAGAAAACACACCCGGTTTACCAAAATACAACGGCTTTAATTAAATAAGTACGACAACACGCTTTCCAAACAAAAATGGGCTTACTAAGTAGCAACGATTTACGATGATTTTAAAAAGAAAGATGTCGGATTTAAAACCTTCCTTCATAACACAACTGAATTCGGCCATGACGTCTAGGCCGGGTTTGGGGTGTTACAGGCTATAAGGTGACTTTGACATTTGCTGAAAATGTATAATCCCCAGATTGTCTCCTTCATGAAGACTAAATTAAATAACAAGAGAATGGAGTATGTTCGCTGGAGGTGTGGTTTTTTAAATGGTATAGAGGTTTCAGATGAAAGCTCAATAGGAGGGATATGTCTGGCTTGGAAAGGGAATATTACGGTTGAGCTTAAGAGCTATTCAGTTTATCATGTTGATGTGGTCGTTGGGGAATTATACTATAACAGACAATAGAGATTTATTGTGTTCAATGGGGCTCGTTATGCTTGAGAGCGTGATGATGCTTGAAATTTGCTTAAAACTTTGGGAAGTACACAAGAAATTCTAAAGTAGTAAGGTGGTCGATGTAATTGACAGTAGAAGCAAAACATGAAAAATTGCAGTTGTGCAGGATACCTTTTCCGAGATGGATGCCAAATGAATTTTGAGAATTCCTTTAGCCTCAGAAGAACATGATGATATGGTGGGATAGAGCAGGGAGGTCTCAGGTGAGTATTCAGTGAGGAATGGGTTCAAACATCTGCTTAATTTTACAACTGATCCAACTACTACTGAATTACAAAAAGAAATTATTGACTTTTACAAAAAAAAAAAAACTGGAACCCTAAGCTTACAACAAAACAGAAAATTACAGTTTGGAAAGGATCCTGGAACTTTCTACGCACCCTAGTAAATCTACATCACCGAAGGCTTCGAACGACCATAATCTGTCCAAGGTGTGAATAGCGGATGGAGACCACAACCCATGTGTTTAGAGAGTGCCCTGCGCCAATTAAAGCATGAAGGTTTTTAAATATTGAATGGGTCATGTCGGAAGCAAATCTAAGTAATTGGGAGTGGCTTACCTTGGTATTCCATAGAGGATAGAGTCGCCAATGTCATCTTTTCTGCTGCGCGTTATGGGTCATCTAGACTGAACGGAACAAAAAAGTCCAAAAAGAAAAAAAATCTCAGGCAGAGGCATAGCTGAATAGACTATTAAACACATACAGGAAATTGAAGCGGTAGAAGTCAGAAACATTACCAAATCGAGTGTGCCCGTGAAATGCATGTTTGAAAAACGGATTTGGAAAATGCGGCGGAAAATAAATTTAAGGAAAAACCAGAGTTTTAAAATTTTTCCTAAACAAGATCTTGGTTGTGATATCTAAAGTAATAAACACTTAATCAAAATTGTACATTTTCGATTAATCTAGGATGAGTGCTTTGACTGAGTAGTCTTCTCCGCTATCCTTAAGCTCACATCTACCGAGTGTGGGATCGTTTCGAATCAGAAAATTTTTCACAAAAATTACCAATGGGGTAATTTTGTAATTTCTCTAAACTTTTGGGTCAATTTGTAAATCAAAAAAATATATCTAGAAATTTTCTAGAATAATCTCTTTAGTAAATTTTCTCTCTACAACTTTCTTTTCAATTCAAGTGTGTATAAATAATGACCCAACTATAATTAAACTTAATCACTTTAATATTCAATTAATAAAATACTATAAAAATAAGTATTACATTAAATTTAATATTAAAAGATTAAAATAATATTATTTCTGTAATAGTTAATCTGAAATCAAATTCCCTAGTAGAGTCCCAATAGGAGTTTAAATCTTCCACTACTCAACCACCGATGACCAACCGCTACAAGCCACAAGGACGACGCCATCGCAGCCACTAGCACCACCGTGTCCGGTGATGCAGGCATGGCACCCTTACGGCACCCTAAGCCGGTTCGGTCTGGGTCAATAACGACTCGACTAGTCCGATCTAGCCACCTATTGGATCGTCGGCCCGATTTCACATACCGGGCCTGGTTCGACAAATTTTTGGGTCTTGGTTTGATTAATTTAATTTTACTTGATCAAAATTAATAAAATTCTTTAATCAAATTTTGTAGTTGAACAATTGTTACGTCTACCTAATTTAATTCCACATCAAATAAATCGACTCAATTAAATTATTCCCAAAGTCGTAGAATTTACTTATGATTCAAATGCATTTCAATCAAGCTTTTGTTGAGCTAGCGGAGGGACCAATCGAACATATACAATTAGGCTCTAGTAATTGCAATTATGTCCAGAAGCATCGTTCCAATAATTCGCAATTACTTAATCATGGAGTTAGTCCACAAAAAGTACCATGATTGAAAACTCCTTATTGTATGCTCTTTACGAAAGCAATTCATCAAACTGTTTTGTCTAATGACCTCGTCATGTATGTGTTACCCTCATATGATATCCTTGATTCCTTTAAATTAAATCCGCTCACTCAATACAATCCTATTTTATCTCATTGTCACCATTCTGTCTTCTTAATGATTAATATGATCATTGTCAACAAATGACTGTGATAAATTGCTCGTTCGGGAAGGAGCAACCCGTGGTCACGTTCCATATTTATCAGTCTACAAAATTCCAATGAGAGGATATAATTAACTCTTTAATTGAGCTATAAATTTCACTATTGCTAGTAAACCCATGCCATACACAAGTCATGTACCCAACATACCGACTATTGGCTCACCATCTTTAGAGCATAAGCCTCTACTTATATCAAACCACATGAGTTGCATACGAATGATTAGTGGCTAACTCAGGATTTAGGTAAATCACACCATGAACATTTCAAGTGAATTAATTTACAAACGGATTAAGACTTAATTCATCTTGGGTCTAGTCCAATGTATCATTCTACCAATGAATACATCTGTCTCTACTCGTGGAGTCAATTGCTTCGATAGCCAAGACTAGCCATCACCCCAATTGGAATTGTAAATGACATAATAATCAATATCAATATTTAAGTCAAATGCTCACTTTGGTTCTTTCATGAGATTATGGACTCATTTAGATTATCTACTGAAGTAAGTTGTCTTTCTCGCAATGTAAATGTTCTTTACAATGCCACTTATCTTTTGTTTGAACTTTAGACAATCAATGAGCTAATATTTGCTTATCACAATTTCGCTATGTATGTAAAATATAAAAGACAAAAAATACAAAAGACATAATAGTGAAATGTGAAATTAACTTTTTTTATTTATTCATAGTTCAAATAAATAGAAAACATTTACATGTTTATTACAATATGGACACATTTCCCAACAATCTCCCACTTGCCCTAGTGAAGTAAATGTGTTATGTTTCGCATTCCTATATCCTCGACATCTTTGTTAAAATTCTTAGTTACAAGAGTCTTAGTAAATGGATCCACAAGGTTATCTTCAGAAGCCACTTTCATCACATCTACAATTCCTTCAGCTACTGCCTCTCGTATCAAGTAATACTTCCGATCAATGTGTTTCGTCCTCTTGTGACTTCTTATTTCCTTAGTATTAACTATTGCAACACTGTTATGACAATACAATGTTATATCTTTTTTCATACAAGGAATAACTTCAAGTTCATGTAAGAACTTTCGAAGCCATATTGCTTTTTTTTTGCCTTAGAAGCAACTACATACTCGGCCTCCATAGTAGAGTCAACAGTGCAAGTTTGTTTTACACTTCTCCATACTATGGCTCCACAACCTAGAATGAATACATTTTCCAACGTCAATTTCCTCAAATCTTTACGAGTTTGGAAGTCTGATTCTGTGTATCCATCAAGAGTAAGGTCCTCCCCAGAATACACAAGCATATAATCCCTAGTTCTTTTAAGATACCTTAATATATGCTTTACAGCTTGCCAATGCCTGAGACCTGGATTCACCTGATATTGACTAACCATTCCTACTGCGAAGCAAATATCTGAACGTATGCAAAGCATCGCATACATAAGGCTTCCAACTACCGAAGCATATGGAACCTTACTCATACGCTCTCTTTCCTCTGCTTTCTTAGGACAATCATCTAAAGAAAGATGAAAACCTAATATTGAATGCCTAGCTTCGCATCGGTCATTACAAAATGTTACAATACCTTATCGATGTATGAAGCTTAAGAGAGTGCTATCGTTTTATTCTTTCGATCCATAAGGATTCGAATTTTGAGAATATAACTAGCTTTACCCAATTCCTTCATGCTAAACTATTGAGCTAACCATAGTTTAATCAATGACAATTCTCCTACATCGTTTTCGATAAGTAGAATATCATCAATATACAAAACGAGGAAGACCACCTTTTTATCCTTTTATACGCTTATAAGCACAAGGTTCATCAACATTTTTCTCAAATCCAAAAGTCTTAATCAATTGATCAAATCTTTTATTCCATGAGAGGGACGCTTGTTTAAGTCCACAAATGGATCTTAGCAGTTTTGCAAACTTTCTACTCATTTCCTTTGATAACATAGCCAATGGGTTGAGCCATGTAAATGGTCTCATCAAGATAGCCATTCAAGAATGTTGTCTTCACATTCATTTTCTAGATCTCATAATTGAGAGCAGCAACAATAGATAAGAGTATGCGAATAGACTTGAGCATGACTACCAGATAGAAGGTCTCATCGTAATCGATACCTTCTTTCTATGTGTAGCCTTTCCTATAAGTCTAGATTTATGTGTTTCCACTTTCCCTTTTGTATTTATCTTCTTCTTGTAGATCCACTTACACTCTATGGGTTTAATCTCAATTGATAAGCCTACAAGTTCCCACACCATATTGGATTTCATAGAATCCATCTCGGCATTCATGGCTAGTTTCTAGAGCTTGGAATTAACATCCTGAATAGCCTCCTCGTAAGTGAGTGGATCGTCATTCTCATGATTGACTTTCTTATTATAAATACTACCATCATAGATGAAGAAGTCTGGTTTTGTAGAAACTCTCCTGCTACGACGAATTCCCCTATACTGTTGCTCGTTTGTAGGTTTTTCTACAACTTTCTCGAGAATTGAACTTGGTGATTGTTCTACCACTCCCGAAAGTTTCTCGAGTACCACTTTACTTTGAGACTTAAAGTTATCCATGTAGCTTTCCTCGAGGAAAGTAGCATGAGTAGAAACTTTAATCGTATTAGCTTTTGGATTGTAGAATAATCCCCCTTTTGTTCCTTTTGGATATCTTACAAACATACACAATCCTGTCTATGCATCCAACTTCTTTGCATCCTTATCAGAACATCTGCTGGACAACCCCAAATTCTAAATTGATTTAGAGTGGGTTTCTTTCCATGCCAGAATTCATAAGGTGTCTTACAAGAAGACTTGGTTGGCACATCATTCAGAATATAGCAAGTCGTTTGTATCGCATATCCCTAGAAGGAAATAGGAAGTTGTGAATAACTTAACATTGAACGAACCATGTCAAGCAAGGTTCTATTCCCTCTCTCAGCTACGCCATTCTATTGTGGAGTGACCGGCACAGTCAATTAGGATAAAATCTCATTCTCTATGAGGTATCCTAAGAACTCATCGGACAAATACTCTCTACCTCGGTCAGACCGAAGATTCTATATGGATAAATCTAATTGCTTTTCCACTTTTGCACGAAACTCTTGAAATTTATCAAATGTTTTTCTTTTGCAATGCATTAGATATAGATATCCATATTGAGAATAGTCGTCGATAAAAGTCACGTAATAATCATAACTTCCTCAAGCTTTGATGCTCATGGGACCACATACATCAATGTACACAAGTTCTAAAGGTTGGTTTGCCCTTGTACATTTCGCATTAAAAAACCTCTTAGTCATTTTATCTTCCAAGCAAGATTGACATTGTGGAAGACTAAGGGCTAGTTTAGGAATGCTTTTGAAAAGTGCTTTTGAAAGGTGATGTGGAAAAGTGCTTTTGAAAAGTGCTTTTGAAATGTTTGTTTTAATATTTAAGTATTTAGCATTGTTGTCAAAAAATGCTTTTGAGAAATAAAATGTCCATTTTAGACATGTTATTATCAAGTAACAAATATTTATTTAAATAATGTTCAAATTAGTTAATATTATTATATTTTAGTAAGAATATAAAAAATATTATAACTTGTTAATATTTTAATATATGAAATATAAATTTTAAATATTTTAAGCAATAAATATTAATTATTTATAAAATTTAATTAGAATATATAAACTATATTTTAAATATTTAAATATAACCACTAAATAATTGTAATTAGATATTAACACATTTGTATTATTTTCAAAAAAATATTTTTTTATTTTTAATTAATGATTTTAACACATTTGTAATTAAACACTAAGAAAAAAGAAGAAGGGAAAGTACTATGTTACTGGAGGGGTGAATAAGTAATTAAGCACCAAAAGAGCTTTTGGGAGAGAAAAAGCTAAAATTTTTACTTCTCCTTTTCATAAGTGCTTTTCAAAAGTGCTTTTGAAAAGCCAAAAATTTCAGCCAAAAGCAACTTGTTTAGCACAACTTTTCTTCCAAAAGTACTTTTGGAGCCAAAAGTGCTTTTTTAAGCACTACTAAACAAGCCCTAACTTCCTTAAGCATACTTAAGGGACCATCTTTCATGAGTCTATTGAATCTTTCTTGGTTAATATGACCAAGTCTTAAATGTCATAGGTACCCCTTATTAGAGTGAGAAGTTTGAAGCTTTTTATTCACCATTTCAGTTTGAAGCATTTAATAGTTATTTGGTTTGATAAAGTAGAGATTGTTTTCCATCCATCCATTACAGATTAAAGAATAATTTCTGTGAATAGCAATCCCGTTATTGAATGTCACAGTATAACCTTCGTAAAATAAACATGCTACAGAAATTAAATTCCTCTTAAAATGAGATACATAAAACACGTTCTTTAAAACAACATTCCTAAAATTATCAAAGTGTAAAATAACTTCTCCCACTGCTTCGGTTGAAACATAACTCCCATCTCCGATCCACAACAAGAGGCTCCTGTCACGTAGACTTCTCGTTTCACTGAACCCCTATAAAGAAACACACACATGGTTAGTGGATCTAGAATCAATAACCCAGTTGTCAATTGATTCTTCCGCTAAGCAAGCTTCAACCACAAAGAGTTCCATACCTTTTCCCTGTTGGACTAGGTAATCCAAATATTCCTTGTAATTTGATTTGAAATGTTATTTCCTATTGCAGAAGAAACATTTGATCTTAACCAGTTTCTTCTGTCCTTTACCTTTCTATTTTCTGTTATAGTAGGATGAGAGGCCCATAGCTAAGTTTGCCTCAGGTTTCTCCTGAACCGGCTTACCAGCATTCTGCATTAACTCATAAGATTGTAATTCCCTCATGAGTTGAGTTAAGGTAAACGCCTTATTCCCAAGTTGTAAACAGCCCTAAAACCAACGAACTCCTTGGTTAAGGATTTGAACACTATTTCAATTTGCGTGTTCACGTCTAGTTTTGCCCCATTGTCCTTCTCTTCTGCAAAGAATCCCATAAGCATAAGCATATGTTCTTTTATTGGAGTATCGATTTTTGGCTAAAAATTCATCAAATTTGTAATAGCAGATTGTCGAGCCAATGCGACTTGGCCTCCGAGCAAATCCTCTAAAATCTGCATGATCTCTTTGGCAGTATCGAAATTCTCGTGTTGCTTTTACAACACACTACTCATGCTCGTTAACATATAACATCAAGCAATTGAGTCAGAATCTCTCCAGCAATTTCTCGCTTTAAGCTAAGCTTCAGAAGGGCATGTTTTGTTAAGAACGAATTTGTATTTCTCACAGTTGAAAACTATCAGCAAGTTCCATTTTCATTCTCAAAAGTTATCCCTATTTAATTTATAATTAGTAAGAATTCTTATAAGAAGAGTAGGAGACATATTTGAACTGAAAAAATAAATATTTCACTAATTACTATCTTTGTATTAAGCAAATATTTTTCAATTCAGCAACATACCAAGAATGCAGTATGATGCATGCGTCTTGCATTAAAACCTTGAAAAAAATATATTTTCGTTGTTACGATCATTCTGACACCCATCAACCATGTCAACTTGGGGTCCCATGATTAACTAGCAAGAACATGAATTACATCTAATCAATTCATGAATCTAATTCTTAAGACTCCACACGAACTAACGATCGTTTAACATTTGGCCATCATCTCTAGCTTAAATATCACTTCTTGGGAAACTATTTAATAAGAGATGATCTTAAGTGTGTAACCATTGACTCAACACCCATCATAAACATGCTTTCATTTGTGAGTCATCTTCGGACAATCTCTCTGAAAGTCATTCATGACTAGTTGTCCTTAAAAGAAAATCCATCTAGTGAAGCAACATGAAAAAGTTTACCTTCGAGTGCGGCTAGGGTAGGAACTGACTCAAAACTTCATCATGCTATCACATAAAGGCCATCAATAGAGGCTTTAGGTCTTGTTCAAGGATCTTCTCCCACTCAATATTTTAAAAACATGCCAGGTTTTTCATTCCAAACTTCAAGAATGATCATACAATACTCCTAGTGGCATTCTTACTTGATCTAAATGACATGCTTCCAATATATGCATGGCAAACTATGACAATAATATCCATTCACAAGAATCAATCTTAAAACAAAAAATTTTGATTCTCCATAGTTTTTCTTTTTAAGGGAAAAATCGAAGAAGTGAATGCGAATTGTGTAGCATTTTTGGGTCTTGCCCCTATTTTTTCAACATTAAATTGTTTTCTTAAATCCTCCTAATTATCCTTTAATCACATGTTAATTAGGGAGAGATATTCTTGATCAATTAGCCAATCGGATCCAACAAATCATGAAGCGTAAGTGCAATTAAGGATAACTAGTTTGTTATTTCGACATAGTTGTTGAGAAAAGGTTATGAATTGATTAAACGAAGGAATTTAATCATTAATTAGCTATTTATTTTCCAATATGTTATTGAATTAGGTTCTAACCCAAACGCCCCAAATCATCCGTAAAGGCGAAGAATGATTGTATGTACGGTTCGCATTGATATAGTGTAATGAATCTAACTAGTTTGGATTCATAAAATAGTTATAATTTCAACAATTGGATTGAAATCATAAGTTGGTGTTTGGGGGCTAATTTAATGGTAAATTTATTGAATTTATACTAAATTTTTTTTTAGGTTTGTTTAAGGAATTATTAAGGAAAATTGGAAGATTCACTAGTGTGTTGCGAGGAAGTGAAAAATAAGGTATGGGTCCTAAACTCATAAAATTATTTGAAAACGTTAAATATCATGTTATATTTGATAAATTAGCTTACTGATTGGATTGACTTAATAGTCAAATTATTGATTTTGTGAGTGGCCGAACCAGGTATGTTTCGGGCCTTAAAAGATTGACATGTTAGCAAAATTGCTAGTTTGATAGTATGAATGTTTGATTGAGTTTATAATTGCATATTTGAGTTATAAGATATGAGAATGTTTGATTGAATGATATAATGTGTTGAGATATTAAGCTTATGTATGATTTAAAGGCATAAGATATTTGTTATATTGTGTACTGAAAAGGGTGCTATTTATGCACAATGAAAATTAATAAAGTATGTGAAATTGAACGATATTGATTGATATCAACACAATGGTAATTTGAAATATTGGAACACTATTTCCATTTACTGAAGTATGTGATTATTGAGGACATACTGAGCATGTCAAATAAATGTGAAAAGTATTGAGATATGATTATATATGAGATTGTGTGACATATTGCACATACATTGGGATGGAATTTTGTGGTTGACGAAGGAGCTCCGTAGAGTACCGGTGGCATGTTAAGTTTGCATTATTTGTAGTCAGTGCATTGCACCTGGAGTACTGAAGGGAATGACGATTTATCACATTTTCTTGGCGACTTATGCGCATTTTCTTGGCGAATTTTCGCATCTTTGGTATTAGTGGTTTTAACCACAACGGGTTTAAGCCCATAATATTTTGGAGTTCGGATGACGGGTTCTGGTGAACTCATGGTGTGTAGTGGATGGTATGGGTAGGAACCTTTCTGCATTACATTATGCTCACGAAATATTTGAATGTTATTGATTTATGCTATGTATTGTGTTGTGTTGTGTTGTATTGAATGGTATTTAAATTAATGATTGTTACTCAAATGAATGATGACCCATGATCATACACCATTTGAGATCAATTTGATAAAGGTTATGTAATGATATGAAATTCCTATGATGGTTCTGTTTTCTTCTATTAAAGTTAATTTGTTTCACTGTATTCAATATTTATGTTTGTTTAAATAATTGTTCAACTCACACTGAGCTTTTCATAAGCTCACATCCCAATAGTATTTAACTTTTCAAGTAAACCTCAAAACTAAGACCGGACCCAACATTCGGAGAATCACCTTGGACCTCAGATTATTTTTTTAATAAGTATTAATCAGTCTCTATTGGTTTTGGTTTGTAATTTTTAATGACTTATGGTCTGTGGCTTGACAACTTTTCATTTGGGGATTTTTGCATGCATGGATTACTCAAGCATAATAACTGGGAAATGCATGATATCTGACTTAAGCAAAACTTGACATTGTTCCCTAATTTCCGCTGCATTGCAAATGAATCATTTTTGAAAAACAAATCGATAAGGCAACTAAGTTTCCAAAATGACTTGAAAAATAATTTTTTCCGCTGCATTAGTTTAACTTTGATTTTTTACAAAGAAGAGTGACAAGCAAACAATTTTTTTGTCTTAAACAACACTATCAATAATAAAATGAGTCTTAAGTATAGATTATCTAATAAATGAACTCTTTTAAACTAACTCAAAATGCAAATACGATTTTTCTCTAAAATAAGTTTATTTAAAGTCTTCAAAAGTAACGTAAGTTAGCTTAGCCATTTCGGTGACTAATGTAGCCTTCTCAATCTAGCCATAACGTCTAGGCTGGGTTAGGGAGGTTACACTAACAGATAAGTGATTAATGGATAGTTTAACCAAAAATTTTTATCGTTCCTCTCTTTTAGTATACCATTCACTAAACCTCTTTAAGTAGTAAGAACCTTCATAAAATTTTATGGTTTGAAATTAGGTGAATCCCTTCATATGTAGTGTAACACCCTTGACTCGGCTTAGGAGTTGAGACTAAGTCAAAGGCGTTACATTGATCACCAAAGTGATCCAGTAAAGCCATTCTTATGCTTGAGTTGAATTGTATGAAAATCACTATTTTGTTTTTAAGAAAAACATTCAATAATCAAACCGACTGTACTTAGTAATAAGTAATCCAATTGCAATATTATTAATGTGAAGTTTTGAGAAAAACGATTAAGGTCTAAAAAGACTTATCAAAACTTTAACATGACGTTTGGTTGGGGTGAATGAAATAGGGCTATAACGGAATAGAGTTGTAATCAGTAATTCAATTGTTTGCTTCAATGGAATGGTATAAAGTTGTAATAGTATTCTTGTGTTTGGTTGAATGGAATAGATGTAATAGTATAAGGAAAAAGGCTTAAATGACCAAAGTACCCTTAGTAGAATTTTTTTAGGTAGATGATTATTGTTATTAAATTTTAATAAAATTATTATTAAATATAATTTAATTAAATAAAATTTAATAAAATAATATATAATTTAATAACATTCTTAATATAATTATTAATAAAATATGAATTAATAAAAATTATAATATATAATATTATAAAAATAATATATAACCTACTTTATAATTAAGTGATAACAATATTGCATCCTGATCTGCTGTAGCTTATTGTTGGAAAAACAAGTTTGGAAAACACAACAGAAAATAAATTTAGGGAAAAAAAGAGTATTAAATTTTTTTTCCAAAACAAGATCTTGGTTGTGATATTTAAAGTAATAAACACTTAATCAAAATTGTACCTTTTCGATTCGTTTAGGATGAGCGCTTCGACCAAGTAGTCTTCTCTACTATCCTCAAGCTCACGTCTATCGAGTGTGGGCTCGGTTTGAATCAGAAATTTTTTCACAAAAATTACCGATGGGTTAATTTTATAATTTTCTAAACTTTTGGGTCAAGTTGTAAATCAAAAAAATATATCTAGAAATTTTCTGAAATAATCTCTTCAAAGAATTTTCTCTCTACAATTTTCTTTTGAATTCAAGTGTGTATAAATAATAACTCAAAGCTCTTTTTATATAGGGAGAGTTTAGAGAGCTCAACTATAATTAAACTTAATCACTTTAATAATAAATTAATATAATATTTATCAAGATAAATATTAGATTAAATTTAATATTAAGATAATCACTTTAATTTTAAATTAATAAAATATTATTAATATAAGTATTAAATTTAATTTAATATTAAACTATTAAAATAATATTATTTCTGGAATAGTTAATCTGAAATCAAATTCCCTGGTAGAGTCCTAATAGGAGTGTAACTCTTTCACTGCTTAACCACCGAAGACCAACTGTCGTCATCACATTCGTCGAAACCGCCGTGTCCGGTGATGCAAGTGCGACACCTTTACGATAACCAAAGCTGGTTCGGTTCAGGTCAATGACGACTCGACCGGTCCGGTCTAGCCGCCTATTGGACCGTCAGCCAGATTTCACATACCGGGCCCGGTTCGACCAATTTTTGGGTCTTAGTCTCGATTTTGGGCTCTCGGGCCTAATTTATGATCTCAGGTCCAATTTTCAAGTTCAATTACCCGTTGGGCTAATTATTTGACTCAAAAATTAATTTCCAAAATTATGATATTAATTTTAATTAATTTGATTAATTTAATTTTACTTCATCAAAATTTATTTTTCCAAAAATCACTTAGATTTTCCAAATTAATTTTTTAAGAATATTCTTTTATCAAATTCTCTAGTTGAACAATTCTTATGACCACCTAATTTAATTCTACATCGAATAAATCGACTCAACTAAATTATTTTCAAAGTCATATAATTTTCTTCAAATTCAAATGCAGTCCAATCGAGCTTTTGTTGAGGTAGTGAAGGGACCAATTGGACATATACAATTAGGCTCTAGTAATTGCAATTATATCCGTAAGCATCGTTACGATAATTCGCAATTACTTAATCATGGAGCCAGCCCATAAGAAGTACTATGATTGAAAACTCCTTATTATATACTCTTTACAAAAGCAATTCATCAAACTGCTTTATCCAATGACCTCGTTATGTGTGTGTTACCCTCATATGATGTCATTGATTCCTTTGAGTTAATTCCGTTCACTCAATACAATCATATTTTATCTCATTGTCACCATTATGTCTTCTTAATGATTAATATGATCACTATCAACAAATGACTATGATAAATTGCTCGTTCGAGAACGAGTAACCCGTGGCAATATTTCATATTTATCAATCAATACAATGCCAATGAGAGGATATCATTAGCTCTTTAATTGAGCTATGAATTCCACTGTTACTAGTAAAGTTATGCTAGTAAAGCCATGTCATACACAAGTCATGTACCCAACATACTGGCTATGAGCTCGATCATCTTTAGAGCATGGGCCTCCACTTATATCAAAGCACATGAGTTACATACGCATGGTCAATGACTAACTCAGGATTTAGGTAAATCACACCATGAACGTCACAAGTGAATTAATTCACAAACGGATTGAAAATTAATTCATCTTGAGTCCAGTCCAATGTATCATTCTACCAATTAATACATCTGCCTTTACCCGTGGAGTCAATTGCTCCTATAGCCAAGACTAATCATCTCCCCAATTGAAATTGTAGATTACATAATAATCCTTCACATTATTTGAATCAAATGCTCACTTTGATTCTTTTACGAGATTACAGACTTATTAAGATTATCTACTGAAGTAAGTTGTCTTTTTCGCAATGTAAACGTTCTTACAATGTCACTTATCTTCAGTTTGAACTTAGACAACCAATGAGTTAATATTTACTAGTCACAATTTTGCTATGCATGCAAAATATAAAAGATAGAAATACAAAAGACAATAGTGAAATGTGAAATTAAAAGTTAAAAACAAAATTTGAATATTTAAATTTTTAACAATATGAGGAAATAGTTTATTTCAAAAATAAGATTTTGAAAAAATAAAATCAACTTAATATTTTCCATAGTATTTAATAATAGTTCAAAAGTATAAAAAATTATTGTAATTCATTAGTAATATTTGATATATATTATATTTTAAATATTAAAATATAATCATTACAAATTTAAATATGTAATCTATCTTTGAAATAAATTTTAATAAGAAAATAATTTTGAATCTGTTAAAATGGATTGTATTATAAATGAGGATTAAAAATAGCATTTTGACTTGAAAAATGATTTTCCCAAAACACAACCGTTTGTTTAGCATTTGTTTATTTTAGACTAATCTTAAAACTAAAATTTTATTAGTATTTTTATTAAAATATTTTATTATTTTTATAGCTCGAAAGAACTAGAAGAATAGAATATCTCAAAACCCAACCCAGTCATGGACGACTCTATTATTTTTATCAAATAAACCAAACTCCATTCAACAGAAAAGAATGAATTACAAGAAGAAAATCATGGCCTTACAAGGAGAGGAAGAAACCCTACAAAAAAAAAAAAAGGGGTAGTCAAGCTCCGTCACTGCCAGATCAAGGAACACCTGTTCTAGATCAATACTAGCGATGGCTGACGTTGACTAGCAGCACCACGACCAATGAAGGAATCAAATGAAAGCTCCATTGGGATGCGAGTTGATCCCCACGGCAAAAGTCGCACACTCCATAGGATCCAAGACTCGAGCACCAGGGGAGTCAAAATCAGTGTCAACGAACCCCGTCCCATTTTGCCAATTGCATCGAGAATGGTGGAGGCTTTATTTTTCTGATAGGGGAAAGGATGTTGGTAGAAAATAGGAGGGGAAGGAGGGAAAGGGTGATGACTTGCAACAGAGAGCGGCTAAGCCTGCTACTTCAATTCCAACACAAAACTCTTGTCTTAATGCAACCTAATTTGAACATCTATTGGTTCAAAACAATGTTCACATTGCAATTATGTTTATAGTTGCAGAAACAATACCTACTACCCAACTCATGTAAGCCAATTTTTATTTAGACATTGATGAAATGCAACACACCCAACGTCATATATTTAGTAGAATGCAAGCGATATAAACCTCTTATACTTACAGTGTAGCTTCAATAACTTATGATAAGCCACTAAAACAAGAGGTCATTTCTAGTCTCAGTCCATCATTCCCTATCTTTCAGAAACCCAAATTAATTGAACAACATCAACTGTTTTCACATCTTCTAAAACTATCCCTTATTTCACAACCTACCACTCCGAATTTGCTAAAATCTGGTTCCAACTGAAGCATTTAGGAGAATACAAGATAAGATACAAGTTTAACATAAATATATCATAATTATTTCTAATATCTATCTAAACAAACATAAATAGCGATAGAGTAGATTCTAACATCATTGGAGAAAGAAAGCATAAAAGTCATTCATTAGTAGAACTAAATACTATGTACCTACATGGTGTTGTACCAGCCACCAAATCTGTGAAAACAAGAGCTTGGCATTGTAATCCAGATGATATAGTACATGAATCCCGTGATGCTATGGAATATAATAGCATTATAAAAAATTACAACCAACAGAATCAGTTCCAAAACCAAATAAAATAGAAACAAAAATCACCAAAACTGAAAGGAAACAATTACCTAGAGATTTAACTAGGCCTCGCTTCCTACCTTATCATGTATCTGGCAATGTGAAAAAGAAGAACCACCAAAATCTCACTTGCATTCCACAACTGCTTCAGCTGCTCTACGTGGCTTACTTTTCCTCCTACTCCCATTCTGCCGAAAACCATTAGCCTTTGACGAGTCATCCGTGTTTGATATAGACCCAAACCCATTCTCTTCTTTCACTGAATCAGGCTTCCCTTTTACTTGTGAGTTACGTTTTCTCTTATTTCCATTTGTAGCAGCAATGCTACTCTTTCTCTCATTGGTTTTGATATCAGGTTTTCCATTCTCACCACCCCCCTCTTCTAAGTTTTCAACTTCGTCATTCATGTTATCTTTAATTGGTTTTTGTGGCCTTCCTCTTCTCTTTTGTGAAGGAATTTTCTCTTCTTCACCATTTCCAGCGTCGTTGTGGTTGCTAACAGCCAACTTCTTTCCCTTTCCTCTACCTCTACCCATACTCTAAAACCCAACTAATGGAAATCTATCATAAAAATCAAGTTGCAATCTGCCAAACCATAAATCCACAGATAAGAGAGTTTGGTTAAAGAAACAAAATAGATTTCGCAGCTTAATCTATTAAAGAAAAGGCAATATTATGGCACTCTGAACAGCAAAGGAGAAGTGGACAGAGGAATATAACCAGATGACATGGATGAATTTACTGATACAAACTTTCTCTTTAAATTGAGAAACTTGGAAGACAGTAAACCTTAAGAATTATGGCACCTAAACTTCTCTCTGGCACACATAAATGGACATTATAAATTCTCAAATACTTACAAAGCTAGCCAAATTATAATATAATTAAACTAATGTGAGGGCTGATTCAATGTTGAGAATACATCAAAACAATCTAAAAGCTGGAAATAGGTCATCTAAAGATGCATAATCCTGGTTTAATTGCCAACAAAAGTTTAAGTTTCCACCTTCTATGGATTGAGTGAAGTTTTGCAATCTATTAGAGATGAGAAAAGGTTTTTTTTTTTTGTTTAAAGTTGAAAGTCATATAATACCCAGGACTGAAAATTGAAATATACCCTTTTCTTTCAAACATATTCAATTGGGAATAAAATGAATCTACAACGGCAAATATCCATCAAACAGAAGAAACGTAAAAACTAGTAATGAAGTAAGAAAGAATCAGAAAGCAAACATAATTAAAACAAAAAAAAGAAGTAAACACTAAACTATGAAAACAAATCACAATATTTAATAGCTCATTCAATCAATATCAAACCCAAAAGCATTTAGACTTTAAGATTGATGAATATCAAGAGAAGGAAAATAACTTAAGAAATAAACAACACGAAAGAAATTCAAAGTTCCAGAGAGAAGGGGAACCAACCTGAAATAAACCAAAGTTAATTTCTGTCTTAAAGAAGAAACCCATCACTTCGAATCTGCTAAAACAACACAATCATACCATAAAGAAGAGGAAAAAAAGAGCAAAGCGCTGAGTTTTGTTTCTCCCTCGTTTAAGTTGAGAAAGGTGAATACTTGGAATAACCAAAAGGAAAGTTCCAAAGTTAGAAAAGAACAAAAAAAACTATGATCTAGAGAAGGAAAGTGTTAAAACCCAGATCAGAAAATACAGAGATATGAAGAAATTAAAGACATGTTCCTTCTCAATGACATGGTTAAGAGTAAGAGACGAAGAGAGAGAAAAGCTTAGAAGAGATATTTGTTGATTGGCTTTGGCTTTGGCTTTGGCTCTTCTTTAGTCTCTGCGTTTGCTGTAATCCGTTATCTAACAAAATTGAATTGAAAAGGTTATTTTGGTAATTGAAAAAACTCAAAGCCAGCAAACACATTTTTAAAAAAATACTCATTTTTTTTTAAAAATTATTGGATTAAACTTTTTTTTTAATTACGGGAATGGGCCGAAATAACGAAAATATTTCCTGCTGAAAGCGTTTTCAACTAACGTTTTTAGTTGTAATCCTTTTTTACCACATCAGCTGAAAATTTTTCCAACTGAAAGCGTTTTTCCCAACAGTCACCCCTTAACAGCTACCCCACTCAATGGCTACTCCTCCCCCTTAACAGCTTCTTTTTCTTATATATATAAACCCATAAAAAATTTCTTATTTTTTCAATTCAATCTCAACTATTTCTCTCTCACATTCTCAAATCTCTCTCAAATTTCGATCAATTCCCTCTTAATTTCTCACTCAAATTTTATTGCTCTCTCAACTATCTTTTTCTATTAAAATTGTATTAAGATCTTCTTAAATTATTTTTCTATTACAATTAATTTCGTGTTTTTCAAAATTAGCAATGATAAAATCTCTAATTCGTTTGGATGGCAAGCACATTTCGGTCAATCAATTACAAATGGTAAGAATTTTTTTGTTATATTTAATCTATCTTAATTTAAATATTTTCTTTTTATATTGAAATTTAATATTTTGTATTTTTTATATATAGTCGGAAGATCAAATTTTGGAGACGTATATTCGTAATTTGTTCACTCCTCTTTCACCCTTAATCGAACCCTACTTTAGAGATGTGAGATTTTTGCACGTGGCCCTTATGGATAATGGTGTAAATTGGACCCCCACACTTGTAAGCACGTTGGTGGAAAGGTGGAAACCCAAGATGCACACTTTTTGGGAGGATTCTGGGAACGATTTATGGAGCCCAGATAGATATGAATTGGTTAAGAAGAAACTTTTGTGGGCTCGATGCGGATTTGAGTGAAGTCCAAAGAGAACAACATGCTGGAACGTACATTCTTATGATCATCGGGGGTTTCCTAATGCCAAATAAGTTACGAAATCTTGTCAATTTAAGATGGTTGCTAAAACTCGTCGACTTTAGAGAAGTGGCCGAACTCAGTTGGGGTTCAACTGTGTTGGCGACATTGTATCGAGAGATGTGTCTGACGACAAAACCACAGAAAATTAAAATTGGTGGTTGCATGCTACTACTGCAATCATGACCGTGGTATCGACTGCCATTTTTACGTTTTCAAGCGGACTACCCTTAAACATTCTCACTCGTAACAAAGTAAAATCCATTAGTTAATATATTTACCATAATAAAATTATTTAAATTTTAAATTATTGTGTTAACATATTTTTTCAATAGATGGAACCATGGGCCGAGTTACATGGGACTACCGGATAAGCTTCGAGATATACGACTTCTATTAGACCAACGATCGGAAGCAGATGTATGTATTTTTTAAATTTGAATTATAATAATAACATAGTTGATTTAAAAATTAATAGTATATATAACTAAAATTATTATTTTAATATAACTTGAATGGACGCCAAAATCTGATCTAGGAATTCAAGAATGCATCTCGTTTGAATTATTGGTGAATCCCAACATATGGCACGTAAAGGTGCCATTGGTAGTGTACGCTACGGTGGAGATGCACGAGTCAGATAGAGTGTTGCGGCAGCTCGTGTTTCGGCAAATGATTCTGCCGGCACCCCAAGACTTCAAAGATCTGCACTATATCGACTTGCGAGGAAGAACGGATAAGCATTGGCCTACATTCCATACGGAATATATCAACATTTAGAACAATAGGTATGAGATTTTACCTACTCGCGAGGCCATTATTGCTTTGGAATTAGCCAGCGATCTGGAGTACAAGCCATGGTTTAGGGCCCACGGTAAGCCATATCTGCTAACGAAAGAGGCGAGGCGTAGGCAACTGCATACGAGGAGGCCATGAATGGCGTCTAGGCATCCGAGGTCTGGAGCAACTGTCGAGATGGATCCATCGTCTAAACCTACACAAGAACTGACACAGGTGGCCGCACCACCCTTCGGTCAGTATGACTCAATTTATTTCGGTGCTTTCACTAACCTTGTCATTTTTACACAAACACCAAATCTTGCACCACATTTGTCTGTTTCTACATCAATGTCAGGTTTTATATTAGGACCTCCATCCCCAACATATTACATGCTGATGCCATCGACGTTTCAGATGACAACGTATAGGTCGTTTATGTTTGGGGTACCGATAGGAAGTCCGATCATTATGCCATCGGTGTATGGGACATAATATAGTTATACGCTATATCGATGGTGTCGCAAACACCTCCAAGATCATTGTTCTACCAATGTAGACCATCTTCGCAACCACCTATTCCTAGAACGGAGGATACACAATGGCAACCGATTGCAATCAACCACGAACGAAGGTGAAAAAGATGGGAGGCTAAGACCACAACCTGTACCCGAACGTAGATGTAATGATGAAGGCGAGGAGGCCGACATACAACTTGGACCTAGAAGAAATCCAACTCGTAACCAATGACCACCCCAATGTGGCACACATTCTAATTGAGGATATGAATGCTTTTTTTTCTTTTTTGTACTTCTCATGTAAATTTTAATTATTTAGCTAAGTTATAGTTGATAAGATTGTATCGATATTGGATATGGAATGTTTTCAAATAAATATTGTTTTTGCATCAAAATTGGTTGTTGTTATCATTTCATATTATTAAATCAAGTCTGCACGGGAAAAATGGAACAAAGTTGTATATTGTATTGTTTTCTATAGTATAATAAAAACACATGTCTACAAATTACAAAAAATTGAGTATGAATGAAAAAATCAACAAATAGATTTCGGTTAAAAAAATTAATAAATCGGTTAATATGGTTTTGCCCTTATATTATCCCGTCGGTGTGGAGATGACAACATTGTATGCCCTAGGTTTCTACACCACCCGCATAACCTTAGTTGGTTTGTCTTCTTTGAATTTCCATGTTGTCGCGTATTTGAGTAGATGTAGGTCGAGCTTTTGGTTTGTGACACAATGGTTTATTGGGTAACAACTTGAATAGAGTGCTCGATACCGGCGACCACATACTTTCATCTGGAACACAGGTGTGGAAGACGAAGTGCGTCGAATCTCCCACAGTCGTAGGATCGTTATCTCAGGTGTACATGGTACGCTCCCTCGGTAATACCTTGGCCGGGTGTGTCCAACTCCATAGCCCGAAACAATAGGTCTTTGTGCAAGTGACAAACTAGATGCATACAGTTCGTCTGTGCTGTAGTCTTCCTAATTTCTTTCCATACATCTTCGCTCCAAACGTGGCCGCCTTTCATTTGTCCAACATATTTTTCTGCTTACTTTGGAAAAAGTTCAGCCAAACAGAAATATGTTTCTTTGAGAACCAAGGTTATCGACAAATCACACGTTCCCTTCAATACGAAATTCATGCATTCCGCCAGGTTTGTCGTCATGTGCCCATATCGTAGACCCTCGTTATACAATTGTGTCCACCGATTGAAGGGTATGCTAGAAAGGTACCCCGCCCCGACATTGTTTATGACCTATAAAGTTTCGAACATTTCATTGAAATGGTGTTTGACGAGCTCGTACCCTATCGAGAAAAGTAAATTGTTTATCCACAATGCCCAATATCTGCTGACTGGTTAAATATCAAACAATTCAAATAGTGGCGAATACATACCCATGTTCATCACTTGTGTGTGTTGAGCTATAGAATCGTGCTGTCCGTGCTAGTTTGTCGCAACATGTCTTAGACAATACATATGGTACGTGCGGTCCCAAAGGCTTCCCTGACATTCAATTGCAGCCAGTATTCCAGGTTCCCTATTGGAGATAACACATATATTGGGTTGGGGGCAAACATGCCTCCTCAACCTAGACAGAAAGAAATATCAATCATCTGTTGACTCCCCCAGTGTTATTGCAAATGCAATTGGTATTATTTTCCAATTGCCATCCTATGCAACAGCCAACAACAACTGCTAAGTATATCTCATGTACATAAAGGTATCGTCAATTTTTACCAGTGGCTTACAGTACTAGAATACTTGTCGACATTGCTTAAAAGTCCAGAAGAAATGATGGAACACTCGACATCAATGGAACAACTGATCATTGTAGTACGCAAACATCGTTTCCATATTGGTTACACAACCTACCATAAATCATTGTACGGGGCGTCCCACCCATTATGCATCTTCTCAAATTCCTTCTAATTTGTGATCCACACCTTATGGTATGACGATATGTAATCGAACTAGCTATGGATATTTACAATTAAAAGTGGCACAACAACATTGAGACTCGCTTTCACCATAGGTAGTATTATGTTTGCGATCATATCTGAGTCCAATTTTAGATGATCCCATGAAATACCTACAACAACACGAGTATGTTAAAATTATGAATTCAACACTCCAAATATAAGACAATCTTGATGCAGTACCCGTGAAAACACATGTATGCAAAGCAGTATATTTCTTTATGGTCTACAACGTCGTCTTCTTCTTAACAAAAGCCATGATTTTCTATGCACAACTACTGTCCCGCATTGTGCATTTTGCCTCGAACTTCTCAGATCAGGATTTAACAACGTGGAAGTTTACCCTGTTCTTAATGTTGTAGCTCTTCACTACAAGGACAAAACCATCTTTAGAGGATTTATCACTTTTTATGTATTTGTCTATCATCGTAATCTGTCCAATGGAGGTTTATCACTTTTGGACGAAAATAGCTTGAATTTCTATTAATTATTTCACTATTTCAAGTATCTATCATTGTACATAAAATCATTACTTGTTGAATAGTATCCGTCCATTCCCAATGAAAATCAATCCTATAATTAACTTACAATTATAATTTAATTCCCTATTAACTTACAATTACTTGCTGAATAATATTCTCGTTTTATGTATCTATTTGGATCTCTAAAAGTAGTGATGTTATGCAAAATGGTGATGGACAAATATTATTCGTTGTCCCCGGCTTTCAACTAAATGATCTTCTTCGCTATTCTCATATCATAAAGTGCTTCGAGTGTGGGCTCGAACGAATTGAATCCAAACATAGAACTAGAAAAAGTTCTCTTTTATTGAGGTGAAAACAAAAATTTTCTCTTTTTTATAGAAACCGATAGAATTGTTATTCTGGAAAATATATTTGATAGTTGAGAATTAATTCTCTCTATTTTTTGATAGAGTAACAATCTCTTAAAGTTGTATTAATAAATCTACCGGTGTCATTTATTTATAGGAAGAGAAGGTAGAATCATTGTTGAGTTGTAGTGGTTTATTTCAAATAGAAAAATAACTTTCTACTTAGAGTAGGAATGGGGTGGATGTCTCACCCTAGTATTCCTACTAGGGGTGTCGCCCCCTTCATGTTATATGAATGCTTTTGGGCCTCTCTCAAAAGGCGCAGGAAGTACTCTTAATTGGACCCAGTACTCTGTAATGTGAACCAACTCGTTTCGATTTTTCTATTTCCCAAAACAAACTTTAGTAGTCTATATTAAACAAGTTTATCATCCCTATTTTACCTCCAGTAATTTTTTGATGATTTTACACTTGGTAAAATTTTGAGAAAATATATTCAATATTTCATAACTCAACATGTTTATTGTGACCAAATGGTTTATTTTCATTTTTAGGCTTCAAAATAGCTCAAAAACATAAACTCATTCTTCAGATAATTTTTAAATAGTCCATATAGAATTGCAAATGGATCATTTCCATTTCCATTTTTGGAAACCTGCATTCATTTCCAAATGGTTCCATTTTTCCATTTTGAAAAAAAACCATAATCATTCCTGATTTTTTTCAATTTCTCTTTTTTATTCATTCTGTTCAATTCTATTCATTTTTTGTTTCAACAAGCTAGTGGAATGACCGATTGGACCTATGTAATTAGGGTTCAAATGATTTATAATTAAGTTTTAGCTTTTCACCTATTAATTATAAACTAATTTAGTCACAAAGTCATTCCACTATAGTATCATTACTAAGCCCTCCCCAACGACATACCATAACGAAAGTAACTACTCAATGCTCGTCCAATGACCTTGTCATAAATGTGTTACCCTGATATGATATCCTTGATTATCTTTGGGATAAAATTCGTTCTCCCAATATGATCCTATTTTATATCATAATTACATCTTCCTACAAGAAAAATCAATCAATATCAAATAGTGATCAAGTTATTCATCACAAAAACGAACTACTCGTGGCTACATTTACTTTTCATCAACCATGTAATGCCAATAAGATGATATCATTTACTCCTATATCGAGATATGAATTCCACTATTTTGAATGATGCTACATACTGCAGAAGTCACACACCTAACGCACCAGCTTTTAGTTCCTTTTTCTATTCGAACTCAGGATTTTACTTACATCAAAGTGTACGAGCCACACATACATAGCCTGTCATCCACTCAGTATTTAGGTATGCCACACTATGAACATCACAAGTGAATAAATCCATAAACGGATTCAAGATCTATTCTTCTTGGGTCCAGTCCAATGTATTGTCAGTCCAGTCAGTAACATCTATGTCTCTATCTTATGGGAGTCATTCGTTCTTATGCCTAAGAAAAAACATCTCCTTAATTGGACTTGATAGATGACATATTAGTCTTTTAATTGGTTTGCTTAGTTTTGACTAGACTAAGTACATGTTTAGGTTCGTCTACTATTATAAGTTGTCTTTTTGTATTACGATCTGACAACATAATACCGGTTGGTATTAGTTTAAACATTAGACAACCATTAAGCAACATTTGCTTCTATTTTTTTTGTGCGCAAAAAACCATGTAAGGACAATATACAAAGTATTAATATAATTCGTGAATAATTTATTAACCAATCTATTTGAAAAATTACAAGTGTACTTAGAAGAAAACACTACACTTAAGGTATCAAATGCAACAGTCTCCCACTTTCCATGTGAAGTAGATAAGTCATGTTTCGCATTCTTGTGCCCTTCCATATGTTTCCCAAATAAGTCTCTAGCTAGTAGAGTCTTGGCAAAACAAATCCAAGGGTTTGTCCCTATATGTGATCTTTGACTACAGTCACTAGTTCGCTAAACACTACCGTCTCCCTTATGATACTTTGTATCAATGTCTTTTGTCCTCATGTGGTTTCTTTGAGCCTTAGCTATATCCGCACTATTACAGTATCATAGCTTTTCTATACCTCATATTCAGCCCTCCATTGTGAAGTTAGTTGTAACACCCCAAACCCGATCCAATAAACTGAATCTGAATCCTAGGTGTTACCACTCTAATATAGATGAAACTTAACTTTACTTACACAAATTACAATTGATTTGAACTACTTAATTACAAGACTTCATAATACAATACATAAATATAAACATTGAAGAATTTTGGTTATAATACATAGGGAATTTGACCACAAGTATTACTAAAATGATGTCCTATTTTAATGTAGTTATCCTGAATCAATGGTTTCTATGTGCCAAATAGACTCAATCACACCATCAAAGCTTACTCTATATGCATAATAATCTAATACGTTGCTCCTTGGGATTAGTCTTGCCGTCATTCCCCCAAGCGCAACCTCACATTCAACCTAAAACAAAAAGCACAATCCATGTAAGTTCATGAGAACTTAGTGAGAAATAATCATTTATACCTTAATCATTGATTTCCAAAAATGGGCGGATAGTCCATCACCATTAGCTCATTTTCTTAAATATTCAGTTGTTTGTCACCATGAATAGTTTACCATTAATGAAACATAGTCCTTCCTTTTATTTACTATATCATGGTCAATTCCCTTTAACATTGTTTCATCAGTAGTTTCATCCTTTCAAAACTTCCCTTCATGCTCATTTTAATCATGATTCCCTTACCCAATGCTATTCGCAAAATGATGTTTGAAGTCACTTTTCTTACCTTATCTTTCTTCAACCACCCTTTCTTTTTATTGTTCACTGATAGATGACCTTCATCCAACAATCAGACGTAGCCTTTACTCAGGTTTGTTCTTTAAAATTTACTTATTTCTTTATTCATATTCATTAGATACTCTAGCTTATTTTAATCTTTCTAATCTTGACTTAAAGCCATGAAGAATACAACATGCCATTTCATACGGAACTCGTCACAAAGAAATTCATCAGTTCATTATCTTCAATCATATCTTAATCTTGTATGATACTTTCTATACAACTGATAAATACTTGATCCCGTACTAATCTTATAGAGCCTTTTACAAAATTATACTGAACACTCCATGTAGCTTTGAACAGAACATGCCACAAGGGAATCTATTAGAATATGCCACAAAGGCTTTCTATCCAGAATAAGTGACAAAGGTGGTCCTTAAGGGTGCACCACGAAGGCGTTCCTTACGGGGTTTTCCACAAAGGCTTCATTTTCATAGACCGCCACAAAGGTTTATTTTTAATAGATCGCCATAAATTCTTTATTTTTTCATAGATCGCCACAAATGCTTCCTTTTAATAGATCGCCACAAAGACTTCCTTTTCATAGATCGCCACAACAACTTCCTTTTCATAGATCGCCTCAAAGGCTTCCTTTTTCTGGAGTGTTTACGATAGGGATTCACCTAGACTCATATTTTGTGAGGTTTTCCCCTCATCGTCTTGGGTCACACAGATAACCCCCTATGAGTAATCACCTTCCTTTAGTTCTTTTTCATATGATGTCATATCCCAGCTGCAATCTTACATAA
Source organism: Gossypium raimondii (assembly GCF_025698545.1). Taxonomy (NCBI): domain Eukaryota; kingdom Viridiplantae; phylum Streptophyta; class Magnoliopsida; order Malvales; family Malvaceae; genus Gossypium; species Gossypium raimondii. The sequence continues at coordinate 27,575,244 of NC_068570.1, read as the reverse complement.
TATGGTGCCATGTCCATGGACTTTTCCTTTTAGAGATTGTGTTTAAAGTCCCAACGGACCCTTTTTAGACTCCACCATGGTGAACAGACACAAACTCACATAACAAACTGACCGTCTCCGGATGTACCAACGTTTGAAATAGAAATCTTGCACAAAATATGTTAAATAGGTGGTGTCCACAAGTATACAAGTCAGATTGTAATATAGTTACAACGAAGTAGGTGAGTATTCCGATGATCATACCCAAGGGAGGCAAGCACTAAATTAATCTTAACCTAAGCACAAGTAGAGCTAATTAGTACTTTAAGTAAATTATATTACGACTAAAAATAAAGAAATATTTTTGGTATTTCTATAGCTAAAGAATAAAATAATATAAATGGAAATACTTTAGGAAATTTGCTATTGAAAATGAATCAGATCTAAGCATGAATGACTAGCTCGCTTCGGTAATTATGACTAATTGTTGCTTTAGGTTCCTTGTTCAATCAACTAGTCATTACCCTAGTAGAATCTCTCAATCTTCCATTATAGTAATGAGACAGCAAGAACTACTTTTCTCTCGACTTCATAGTTTAGGCTAGTTCGGGGTTAAGGTGTTCACGAATAGGTCATACCAATTTTGGGTTAATTCCTACCTAGATGACTTCCTAGGGTCATTAAACCTAGGGTTTAAGTACTTCCTTTCCTAAACAGCTGATCCGCTTAAGGAAACCCTTTACAACAATCAATTAATCATACCTCCACTCGCTAATCCCCCACAAAAGGATTAGTTCTTCATGGATATCAAAAACATAATAAACTCGATATAAAAGATGAACATTAATAGTAAATCAAGATACAAAGGTTTAAGATAAGCTTGAATTGTATTCAGTTGAAGCACGAAATCCACAAAGAGTTTATTGAGTTCCATAAATTAAATCTCCCGACAAATGCAAAATTGAAAATAACCTAAAGCTTAAGAAAAGGGAAATACTAAAAATTGAAACTATAGAGAAAATTATACAGTATCAAAAGATATCCAAAAAAAGTGTTAAATTAGCCTATTTATAGAGTTAGGGTTGCCGTCATCCTTAACCCTAGGTTAGTTGATGCTCTCGTGTTTAATATTTGATTGTGCAGACAAAAATGCCACTGGCTCATAAGTATTTCTCATAAAAGACCAGTGTCACGACACCCTAGTGCCTGCGTCGTAACATCAGATGTAGTATACTCGTACTCAGGGTAGCTTCATGGGTGTGTTGCGACATCCCTTGGTTGTGTCGCGACACTAAAGGCAGGCTTTAAATTCTTGCTTTTTGCTCCTTATGTTATGACCTCAAAGTCCTCGTGTTGCAACACAGTAACCAGTATTGAGTTGGTACTCCTTCTAATGGTCTCCTGCACACTCACAAAGTATATTAGCTCACCCTTAGGTCTCATTTGACCACTAAGGTCAATAAAAGACTCAAATCACACTTTTTATTGAATGTAAATAAATCTAAGAAAACTTAATTAAAACATAATAAAAATGCTTGTATTCAAGCTCTTTCAAGTGTAAAAACTAGTTTAACCTACTACATTGAATTAAGGCAAATCAAACTCCCCCACATTTAAGTCATTGCTTACCTTCAAGAAAAGCAAACAAAAACAACAATACAACCCTTAAGCAAATATGGTATAAATGTTAGTTTTGGAGCACATGACTAGGCATTTCATATTTACATATAATCTAGGCATGATATATAGCTGGCTTACCACTTTTGGTATAAAACACCTAAGTTTAGTATATTACAAAATATATAAACATTAAGGGTTTCAATTGTAGGGATCCATCAATAAGTTATATAGGTAAATTTATTATCCTAGCAAAATACAAGCAGTTGTAAATGCAATTATTTAGTATGATGTCAATTCGTAAATAAGTCTACCTGGATCACATAAGACTTTTGTAACGCTAGGGTTTGTGCAAGTGTACACAGTCGTTATCAAGTAATAAGTAAGTATTGATTTATCATCTCCATAGAGATTGTATTTGTGCTAAGTCACTTAATTTGTAAAATTATATTAACAATTTGGTAAATAAAAACACAGTATAGTTGAGAAGTGGTGATTAAAATATATTAAACTAAATGCAATGATCCCTAATGCTAACTATCCTAAGTATGCAAACTATATGATTGAAATAGATTTTAGTAAAATTAAACACAATTTGCAACAATTACAACATAAATAAATTAGGACAATTACTTTAATTAAACTCAATTTATTATCAACATGCTTAATAACATTCAGAAAAATATTCCATGGCAACTCGATCTTTCATGAGTTTGGAAACCACATTAGGTCCTTTCGGAATCCTTTACTTAGTAAATACTCATTTTACCGATCCTTAATTACTAAAGGTTTCTTAGCATTCGTGTGAGGTAATAGGGACGTGTTAGGTTTGAAACAATTTAATCACACAAATCTAAAAACTATGTAGATAACAGAGCTTGGTTAGAGTTGTTATGCAACCTACAATTTAAGCATGTTAGGATCTAAATTGAGCATACACATTTCAATTATACATCCATTAGCCGTCGTCTGGTTAGGATCGCTCAGCTAATTCAGGTGCATTTCAATCATGTATGAACGAAATACAAACTTGATTTTAATTGAAAACATGATCGATTGAGGCACAAACATTATAAGCATGAATCAAACAAATATTATTTAATCAAAGCAATTATCCTAGCTTAAATAAAATTAAGCTAACATTATTGTAAACAAGAACAAAGAACACATAGCAAACATTTTTATATTAAGTTAAAGAAAAGAAAGATGAAACCCAATTCAGAGTAGCTATCACCTAAGACTCTGACTGACGAGGCTCATTCGTTCCTTTGCGTTGCTCCTTTGCTGATGGTTCTCCAAGGTGGTCGACCAAGGGTTCTTTAAGAGGCTTAATTGCTAAAATCTTTATGAAGAGATTATGCTAGGCGTAGGAATGGAAAAGGCTAAGAGAAAAAAAGAGAATGATGCTTGATGGATGCTTGAGGGATGATGAATGAAGGAATGAGAGGGTCTTATTTATAGGTGAGGAGAGAGAGATAGTTTGCTAAAAATAGGAGTTTTCATCTTTTCAAGCATCTTCCATGGGTGGTCGGCCATAATTTTAGTAAGTTGAGCTGATTTTTCATTGACTTTTGGTCAATTTGAGTGCCACAACAACTCAGGACTGAGACTCGGTCAAGTGCAAATCTTTAGGTAAATCTCTAATTTCTTCAACTCTTCAAGGACCTTGTGCAATTAAACCAAAAAGTGGTTTATGCACAGCCATGTACAGCCGAATTTTGGGTTGACTTGGTCTCCAATTTGGATGGTTTTGTAATCCGATAAAACTATCAGACCTGTCCAGAATAAATCAACAAGTTAGAGGACCAAAGAATTAAATTTATCCAATTTAATTAAGTAATTAAAAATCAATTTATTAATAAAATATTTTAAAATGAATTATTAAATATAATTTCATACTTTATTATTTAACTTAATCATGCATGACCCACTTTACGTTTTAAAAAATATAATATATTCAAATTAATATAAAATAAGCCATTTATTGCATGAAAACTATATAATAAAGCATAAAATCACATTTTAATAATTTCTATGTCCTAATTTCATATTTTCACATATTTCATTATTTTATTAAACAATTACTTAGTTTTAACAACGGATTTAAGTAAAGAGGTGATAAATTACATAGGAAAATTCCTATATATTTTTCTGTTTACACACTCCCAAACTTAAATCATTGCTCGTCCCGAGTAATGTTTATGCACAGGAAAAGGTCTTACTAAGGCAAAATTGCTAATTGTGTAAGCAACATCAATCTTTGTCCCATAATCATGCACTAATAACTTCATGCTTATGGATCCTCTTTATTAACAAGTAATTCATATGCAAACATTCATTAAGATTATACTAAGCTTCAAAATATGTCAACACGAATCATAGTTTGCATGTATGTCACAGCCATAGATAACATTCTTCATTCAACATAATTTCCTATCAATCAAGCAAACAATCACAAGGCTTATTTATGATCTTCATATGTTAAACTTAGAACTTCCTCTCCCCTAATGTAGGTGACATAATCATCAAATCAACAGGTCTTTTATAAGGTTGTAATGGGGCTTGGTTAAAGGTAGGGATTTTAATAGATGAGACATTTCAGTTTAAAAATCTTATCCTTTAACTTTGTCTTAGTTTTCTCGTAATACAACCTTTTTCTTTGAGTGAACCTTTGGAACACCCCCAAACTTATTTTGAACTCGAACTCATACATTTTTCCTTTTTTTTCGAAGACTGAGCGAACTTTTCTTCACTTTTTTTTAAGTATGAGCACATACATCTTTATGAAAATTTCCTCAAATGTTGATTCCCAAGACAACTTTAGTTAAGATAGGTGCACAAATTTAGAATAGCTTTAAAAAGATGATAATTAGCTTATAATGTTGGCTCATTGCACAAAAAAAAGGCCTTTAAGCTCAAAATTACAGTTTCAAGGGTCTAATATCATAGGGTTGGCTTGAAAAGGCTCAAACGATCCAAAGAAATAGTGCCTATATCATTTAAGATTTTTATGTCCCCTAGGATTTTGCCTCAAGAAAGTTACTAAGTCAATTCTAAAGATATAAACCTTCATGCATGTTTAATCTCAAAAGAACTAAGTTTTCATGGCAAACATTACTAATGCTAAGATCATACAAGCATTCCATTCTTCATGATAACATACTTTCACTTAGATAAAATCATCATTCATACTTGCATACAAACTATCTCAGTAACAAGAAAATATCTCTAAACATTCATTTATTAAAACATACTTATGAAAGAAATAATTGAAGCACTTGAAAAAGGTTTAAAAGTTTGAGCAATTTATTTGCCTTACCCCTTTTAAAAAGAAGCAATGTCTTCATTGCAAGAACAAAGTAATGAGTGAAAACTGAACACCAGGTAGGGTTGTAAAGAAAGAGAGGTGAGTCATTAAGACTGTTTAAATACCAAGTCTTTGCTAATAACCCAATCCTAGACATGTTCATTCCCATTATTACATCACTTAGCCTTATTCTTTCTAAAGAAGTGTTAAGTTTGTTCATGCTTGCTATGTTTTATTCTGCAAAAATTAAATCCTAATTACAAAAGAAATAAATTCCTAAAGACCAAAAAATAATTAAATAAATAACAGGATAGGAATCCCCTATTTTATTTTTCTGACTTATTATCGTCAGTATCTTCCGTCCATGTCTCAAAGATAGCATCTGGGATCTCAGGAACAAAATTATTAGAGATATTCTTAAAAGTATTTTGAATTGAGTCATCTCTAATTTTTGCATATTTCCAGCAAGTTTGTTGTTGATTGTGCATGAACTTACACATATCCATCAAAATTGACAACTCCGATTTCCTTGAAGTACTTGCAGAAGTCTGCATGACAGTCGTATATTCAAGTCAACACTTAGCTTGACTGGTTCTTCTTCTGGCTCAACCCTTGGTTCAGAAATGTTCAGTTCCTTATCAGATTCTTCCTCTTTAGTGTCTGTGATTGAATTAGCTTCAGTTTCAGTTCCATCTGTTGACTCCTCTGTATCCGACTCAGTTGGCTCTTCTTGCTCGCCTTGATTTAGTTCATGCACCCTCTCTACTATTCTTTCAAGATCATAATTTGTAATGCATCCTTAAACATATTGCCCCTTCAAATTTGCTTGTGTTTTAACATGGGCCTTTAAGCAAAGTGAAGTGATTAATGATGGGAAATAAGCACTTCCTGCCTTCTTTTTACCATAATCGTGAATCTCCTTGAGGATAATTTTCCCAACATTAATGGAGTTTTCTGTCAAAATTGCATATAACAAAAGCATCCGTTCCATCGAGATGGTGGAACTATGTGAGATAGGCATAAAACTGTAGCAAACGAAATAAAACCATACCTTTGCTACTGGTTTTAAGTATTCTCTTCGACAAGAATAGCTCTCATACTTTCTTATAATCTATTGGGATCCCGGATTTGTCAAAACATCAAGTACTTGTTGAAAAAAATCCCAATTGATATTGTTTATCATTGGGTAGTACTCATCTTCTTCAACATCAAGTAAATTAAATAAATAATTGATGGACTTAGAAGTAAGAGGTACCTTTTTCTTTCGAACGATGACTTCAATAGCATCTTGCGTAGTCAAACTAGCAGAGAATTCTCAAACTAGCTCATCATTGGGAAGTGAGCGAGCATCACAAAATTGTTCACACTTGAGAGCATTGATTTTCTTTCTAATCGGTATAGGAACAACCATCAAATCATTACTCTTCAAGTCAAAACCTTTTTTCGGCATCATAGGTTGATGCTTGAAGATTGAATCAAATCTCTCTTTCACTTCTTCATCGATCAAAATCGGGTTTTCAAGAGTAATCTTTGAAGATCTAGTTCTTTTGCGAGACATGGTATCTTTTCTCGAAAATTCGGAAAAGTTTCTACACAAAAAAGAAAAGTGAAATCGACAAAGTGGGTAGAACTTACTACAGCAAAAATCTTGTGACAGCAAGGATGGTGCGGCGGTGACGACGACATGTGACAGCAATGGCGGTGCTTCGGCAATCTCTTTGTGGCAGTAATAGGAAATTTTGGCAAAAAGGGAATAGAACTAGGGTTTCTTTCGGGATTTGAGGTTGATGGCACAAAAGGGAGATTTAGGGATTTTTTAGGGTGTAAGCAAATTACTTTGAGGGTTATGAAAATTAGTAAAATGGAAAGGGGTTTATATAAGGAAAAATTAAGGCAATATGTAGCAAAAATTTAGCTACATTAGGGTTACTTGGCCGGCAAGCAATAGGTGTAACGGTAAGGCATGGATTTCTCCCTCTTTTTTGCTGTCTTGTGCCTCAAACTCAGACTGTATTTTACTAAAAAAACTGATTACTACTTGGGTCAAATTTCACCCCCTTTATTAACATAAAATTTAAACAGAACAAATGAAATTAAAAAAACTTTAAGTCTTAATTAGAAAATTTCTTCTTAACAAATTACATTAAATTAATTTCCAAGAAAGGTTGGAGGGGTCACAGCGGTCCCGCTTAAGTTCCAATCTCCTTAGACAGAATTAATTAAATGTAATAAGTTAAGAAAATAAATTCTAATTATTTATTTATTTACAAAATGAGTTAAAGAAAAATTAACGGTCTCCTAATTGGAGCGAAGATTCAATTTGCTCAACTTCACCATCCCAGTAGTGTTTGAGACATTGACCATTAACTTTAAATGTACCTCCGTAATTGTCATATAATTCAATAGCTCCATAAGGATAAACTTGGTAGATGGTATAAGGTCCTTTCCATCGAGATTTAAGCTTCCCAAGAAATAACTTCAACCTTGAATTAAACAACAAAACCTTCTAACCTTCTTTAAACTCGCGAGGTTGTATATGACTATCATGCCATCTTTTTTTTATCTTTCTTTACACATTTTGGCATTCTCATAGGAAAACAACCTCAGCTCTTCAAACTCATCAAGTTGTAACATCCTTCTCTCACTGGCTTACTTAAGATCAAAGTTCAACTGCTTCAAAGCCCAGTGAACTTTATTCTCCAACTTTAATGGAAAATGACATGCCTTCCCAAAGACTAACCGATAAGGAGTTATTCCTAACGGAGTCTCAAATGTTGTTCGATAGGCCCATAATATATCATTGAGCCTTCGAGACCAATCTTTTTTGCTAGGGTGTACTACCTTTTCAAGGATACCTTTGATTTCATGATTCACTTTTTCAACTTGCCCATTAGACTGGGGGTGATAGGTAGTAGCAATCTTGTGCTTCACATCATATTTGTTAAGCAACCACTTAAGCCATTTGTTCACAAAGTGAGACCCTTCATCACTAATAATAACTCTTGGTGTCCCAAATCGTGTAAACACATGTTTATGTAGGAATCGCATGACTACCTTAGCATCATTTGTAGGGTATGATTCAGCTTCAACCCACTTGGATACATACTCCATAGCAATATTTGTTCCCATACGAAGAAGGAAACAGGCCTAAGAAATCAATACCCCATCCGTTGAACAATTCAATCTCCAAAATATTTGTCAAGGGCATCTCATTCCTCATTGATATATTTCCAGTCCTTTGGCATTTATCACAGTTCTTCACATAAGCATACGTATCTTTAAATAGTGTAGGCCAAAACAAACCTGGTTGCAAAATCATTACTGCAGTACGTGAACCACCAAAGTGTCCCCTACTTGGAGATGAATGGCAATGATACAAGATCTCAGAATCTCGCTTTTAGCTACACACACTTTCAGATTATATTGTTTGCACATTGTTTAAATAAAAATGGATCCTCCCAAAGATAATATTGACTATCATGAAGGAATCTTTTCCTTTTTTGGCATGTCATTTCTCGAGGAATTATTCCACATGCAAGATAATTGGCAAAATTAGCAAACCAGGGTATTTCATGAATTTGATTTACCTCAAATAAGTGTTCATCTGGGAAATTCTCGTTGATAGGAACACATGACTGAGTTATCTCATCTTGCTCCAACCTCGACAGATGATCAGCTATTTGATTTTCGACACCTTTTCTGTCTTGGATCTCAAGGTCAAATTCTTGGAGTAAAAGTATCCAACGAATTAGCCTTGGTTTTGTATCTTTCTTCGTGAGCAAGAATTTAATGGCCGCATGGTTAGTAAATATTGTAACTTTGGCACCTAAAAGATATTAGCAGAATTTTTCAAAAGAAAAAATTATAGCGAAGAGTTCCTTTTCGATTATCGTATAATTGCGTTGGGCTCCTGTCAAAGTTCTACTTGCATAATAAATAGGGTGAAGCACTTTATTTCTTCTTTGACCCATCACAGCTCCAACGACATAATCACTTGCATCGCACATCAACTCAAAAGGTGAGTTCTAATCAGGTGTAACAATTATTGGGGCTGAGATTAATCGCTTCTTTAGCTCTTCAAAACCTTCCAAACATGCTTTGTTGAAATCAAACACTGTATCTTTCTCTATCAACAAACACAACGGTTTAGAAATTTTTGAGAAATCTTTGATAAACCTTCGATAAAAATCGGCATGGTCTAAGAAAATTTTGACTCCTTTCACATTCATTGGTGCCGGTAATCTTTCAATTACGTCCACCTTTGCTTTATTGACTTCATTTCCTTTTTTGAGATTTTATGACCTAAGATAATCCATTCCTTGACCATAAAATGACATTTTTCCCAATTAAGGACAAGATCGTCTCTTCGTATCTCTTCAGTACCTTAGCCAAATTACTCAAACAGGTATCATAAGTGTTACCAAAAACAAAAAAAAAATCATCCATGAAAACCTCAAAAAAAAATTCAACCATATCAGTAAATATTGCCATCATGCATCATTGAAAAGTTGCAGGTGCATTGCATAAACCAAAAGGCATTCACCTAAAAGCAAACATATCGTATGGACAAGTAAAGGTTGTTTTATGTTGGTCCTCTAGGGCTACAACTATTTGGTTATATCCCAAATAGCCATCTAAAAAACAATAGAATTCATTACCTACTAGTCAATCTAACATCTGATTCATAGAAGGCAACGAAAAATGGTCCTTCCGAGTGGCTTTGTTCAACTTTCTATAATCAGTACAGATTCTACAACCGGTAACAGTTCTCGTTGGAATTAACTCGTTACACTCATTTTCAACAATCGTGATTCCACCTTTCTTCGGCACACACTGCACCAGACTTACCCACAAACTATCTAAAATAGGATAGATGATTCCTGCATCTAACCATTTGATCACTTCTTTTCTCACAACTTCTTTCATAATAGGATTGAGCCTCCTTTGCCCATCAATTCTAGCTTTTTCACCTTCTTCTAAAATGATTTTATGCATGCAAAAAGAAGGGTTTATACCTTGAATATCAACTATGGTCCAACCAATTACTTTCTTAAATTTCTTTAGAACAGCAATTAGTTGCTCCTCTTGATCTTTCGTCAGTTTCACTGTTTTAATCACAGGAAAAGTAAAACAATCACCTAAATAAACGTATATCAAATGGGAAGAAAGTACCTCTAGTTTGAGTTTAGGTGGTTCTTCAATTGACAACTTGGGTTGCACAAATTCTCTGACTTCCAACTTCAACTGTTCAAACCGTGTGGATTGAATAAAATTTCCTGAATTGGCTTCCATCAAAGCCATGTTTTTTCCACCTTCTTCATCCTCCAGAGGGTCAAGATCTAAGGCTTTCTCCAATGGATATTCTTCGAAATTGCTTTCCATAGAAACCAATGTTTCTATCTCTTCCATAACTGAACACTCCTCTGCCGGATCGACAAATTTCATCGCTTTAAGAGTGTTAAAGGTTACCTGATCGTTTTGAACTCACATGGTGAGTTCTCCTTTCTGCACATCAATTAACGTTCTTCCCGTGGCTAAGAAAGGTCTCCCAAGGATGATCGACACTTCCTTGTCTGCTTCAAAATCTAAGACAATAAAATTAGTAGGAAAAATAAATTTATCAACTCTTACCAAAACATCCTCGATCTTTCCTTTGGGATATGCTAAAGATCGATCCACTAGCTGAAGCGTCACTGTTGTAGGTCTTACTTCACCTATCCCTAACATCTTAAAAATAGACTTAGGCGTCAAGTTGATACTCGCTCCTAAGTCACACAAAGCTTTACCATAGTAAGATTCACCAATGTTACAGGGTATAGTAAAGCTTCCTGGGTCTTTCAATTTTGGTGGCAGTTTGTTCTGTAGGAACGCACTGCACTCCTTTGTTAAGGCAACAGTCTCATACTCACTCAGTCATTTCTTCTTGAATAGTATATCCTTCAAAAAATTCACATAATTCGGCATTTTTTCTAAAGCCTCCACCAACGAAATATTGATGTGTAACTGCTTCAGAACATCCCAAAACTTCTTGAATTGCACCTCCTATTTTTGCTTGTTTTGCTGCAATCTTTGCGGATATGGAGGTGATGGAACTTTCGGTTGAACTAGAAAAATTTCTGAGTAGGTAAATCTGTATCCAAAGAAGATGTTAAAATATCTTAATTCACTAAGTCAGGGTTTACCTTGTCAGACTTTACAGTTTTTGATTCCTTTGGTGTAGGAACTTCAACAGCTGGTTGATTCTTCTCAACGGGATTATCTTCGACATCAATCAATCGGGGTTCTAGAATTTTACCACTTTGCAATGCCACTACCTTGATATGTTCTTTACCAAAATTTCTTGGATTCTCAGTATCGCTCGGTAAGGTTCCTTGCGGTCTATTATGTAGCTCCGTAGCTAACTAATCCATTTGGTTTTCCAAATTTTTCAGTGTTGCTGCTTGGCTTTGGATCAAAGCGTCATTCTTTACCATGTACGCTTTCAACAAGTTCTCCAAATTGTTTGATGCCTTAGCTTGAGGTGGTTTTGAAGCTTGCTAATTATACCCTTGAAATTGGTTGGGTCTTTGTTGTAATAAGTTGTTGTTCTGTTCATTTCCTTGGTTGTTGAAAAGTTAAGATGATTATGCCATAAAGGATTGTAGAAGTTGGACTAGGTTCCTTGTCCACTCCTATTTTGATATTGGTTCCCCACATAGTACACTAACTCGTGGTTTGATGGACAATTCTCAAAAGAATGACCTTCCCCACAATACACATAGGAAACTGTTTCAAACAGACTTGGTGGCTGAGCTGCAAAATTATTAATACTATTAGCGGTTTACTGATCCTTATTTACTAAGGTTTTCTTAGCATTCGTCTGAGGTAACAGGGACGTGTTAGGTTTGAAACAATTTAATCACACAAATCTAAAAACTATGCAGATAATAGAGTTTGGTTAGAATTATTATACAACCTACAATTTAATCGTGTTAGGATCTAAATTGAGCATGCACATTCCAATTATGCGTCCATTAGCCGTCGTCTGGTTAGGATCGCTCAGCTAATTCAGGTGCATTTCAATCACGTATGAATGAAATACAGACTTGATTTTAATTGAAAACATGATTGATTGAGACACAAACATTATAAGCATTAATCAAATAAATATTATTTAATCAAAGCAATCATCCTAGCTTAAATAAAATTAAGCTAACATTGTTGTAAACAAGAACAAAGAACACATAGCAAACATCTTTATATTAAGTTAAAGAAAAGAAAGATTAAACCTAATTTAGAGTGGCTGTCACCCAAGACTCTGATTAACGAGACTCCTTTGTTCCTTTGCGTTGCTCCTTTGCTGATGGTTCTCCAAGGTGGCCGACCAAGGGTTCTTTAAGAGATTTAATTGCTAAAATCTCTATGAAGAGATGATGCTAGTCATGGGATGTAACACCCCTTACCCGTATTCGACACCGAAATAGGGTACGAGGCATTACCGGAGTTTGCTAATTAATTTTCAGACATTTCATTTTTTATCTAACTTTCATATTTATAACCAATCAAAATCAAAACATTAGTGAGCTAACGTTAACCAATTTAACTTATACACGCCATTATAACCAGAATCAAATCATCCAACAAGCTTCCGATAATCATTTCAAAGCATCTAATAATTATACATATTACCAATAATAATTCGGTTCCAATATAAAACACACATATATATAATATTCATTACCAAATAGCATTCACTTTAATTGAAATTAAACAAAATATAGTTCATACGAACTTACCCGGCTAAATTGCAGAAATACCAAAATTCAGGGACGTTTTGGAAATTTTCTATTTTTCTCGAATTTCCACCTAATCTTGATCTAAATTAATATTCCATTCAATTTACTAATTTAAATAATAAAAAAATTCATTTTATGCAATTTGGTCACTTTTTTGATATTTTTACAAATTTACCCTTAAATTTTTACATTTGTTCAATTTAGTCCCTGAAACATATAAATTGGTCATTTTAATGAAAACTCATGCTAGTTGAATAATCATATATTTTCCTCCTCCTCTTCTCCATTCCACATCCTTAATGTACATAACATGCTTATAGGTAATATTATCTATAATTTCACCATTTACTTATATATATTCATTCAAAGTCATCAACTTAAGTCAAGTCACTAAATTATTTATATCTTGAGATACAGAACTCCAAATTAAGATACCTAAATTTTATCTGAAACTAGACTCACATATGTTCTTACCATAAAATTTTAAGAATTTTTGGTTTAGCCAATAAGAACAATTTATTCTTTAAAGTCATTCATATTCTGCTGTCTAACAGTTCCGACCCCTCTTCACTAAAAATTAATTATATCCTCGTACAGAATTATAATGATGTTTCTGTTTGTTTCTATTGAAAATAGACTCATTAAGGATTTAAAAATATAAATTTAAGCCTCTAATTATTTTTCTCCAATTTTTGATGATTTTCCAAAGTCAGTATAGGGGAACCCGAAATCATTTTGACCTTATCTCACAAAACGTACTATATATCATAATTTACAATTCCATTGCTTACACCGTTTCTTCTATGAGAAACTAGACCCAATAATATTTAATTTCATATTTTTTTAATCCTCTAATTCAATTGATATAATTTTGGTAGATTTTCAAAGTCAAACTCTCTGCTTATCTCGAAATTGTTTTAGTGTAAAATGTTGATAACTAAATTTTATACACTTTCCTTTCCTTTCTCTTCAACATTTTCCATCACTTTCTTTTATTTCCTTTTTTCGCATAACAATAATATAGAACCTTATATAATGAAACTCTACCTTAACATAAATTTCCTACTTTTTCAATAATATCAAACTCAAAAGTATATAAAAATCTTGATGTTCTTACCTTATGCCATTGATTTCAATCTTTAACTTGATTTTCTCCCTCCTCCAGCTTCTATTTCTTGAATCTAACTTGATATTCTAGCTCCCCCTAGTCTCCTTATCAATTTTCTCTCTTGGTGGCTATGAAAATTTCTTTGATTTCTAAGTGAAAATGGTGAATTTTTTGTGGGAGGACCAAATTGTAAAGAAAGAAAAACTTCTTTCTTTTTCCTTTCTTCTCACGTTAGTTTCATGGAGAAGAGATGATTTCTCATCATCTTTCCTTCCTTTTATATTAATCATTTATTGATAAAATAATACTAAAAATCTTAATAAAATAATAATTAAATAACATTTATCTAATTAATTAATTAAAATATCACCAACATCATCATTACCTTCTAGAATTCTCTCTCCTTCTAATTGACTATTTTGCCCTTCATAATCTTTTGAAATTCCATCCTTGAGTCATCACTTAATTTGGTAAAATTACAATTTAGTCCCTCAAAATTCTTCACCTTTTCAATTTGGTCCTAATTCATCCATTTTCCTTAGTTTCTAGATTATTCCACCCTTAAAATATTTACACTATTGGTCCTTCACCTTTTTCATATTTATACTTTAACCCCTCAAGTTTTGAGTATTTACTCTTGGGCAACAAAACTTTTCTCACTTCTGCGATTTAGTCCTTTCTTGAATTAATATGTCATAATATACCTTCCATTGTTGACATAACTCAATTTCCCTTTTTATCACTTTATTTCCTTATTTTACCATATCAGGGATATTATCTTACTTTTTTTTTACTGTAGTAATTTTCGGGGTATTACAATATCATAGCTAGTTAACCCTTCTAGCTTCTAGAATTCAAATTCTACATTTTATACAAATAGGTCCTTTCCTTAATTAATCACTAAATCGATAAAATTTTCATATCAATATTTTCATGGAACCTTCCTATCATAATGCAACCCATGTCATAATTTTAAAATAAATTTTTCCTCGTCGGATTTGTGGTCCCGAAACCACTGTTCCAACTAGACCCAAAATCGGGCTATTACATGGGAATGGAAAAGGCTAAGAGAAAAAATGAGAATGATGTTTGATGGATGCTTAAGGGATGATTGAGAGATGATGAATGAAGGAATGAGATGGTCTTATTTATAGAAAAGGAAAGAGAGATAATTTGCTAAAAATAGGAGTTTTCATCTTTTGAAGCATCTTCCATAGTTGGTTGGCCATACTTTTAGTAAGTTGAGCTAATTTTTCCTTGATTTTTGATCAATTTGAGTGCCACAACAACTCAGGACTGAGACTCGGTCAAGTGCAAATCTTTAGGTAAATCTCTAATTTCTTCAACTCTTCAAGGACCTTGTGCAATTAAACCAAAAAGTTGTTTATGCACAGCCATGTGCAGCCAAATTTTGGGTTGACTTTGTCTCTAATTTGGACAGTTTTGTAATCCGACAAAGCTATCAGACCTGTCCAGAATAAATCAACAAGTTAGAGGACCAAAGAATTAAATTTATCAAATTTAATTAATTAATTAAAAGCCAATTTATTAATGAAATATTTTAAAATGAATTATTAAATATAATTTCATACTTTATTATTTAATTTTATCATGCATGGCCCAATTTACATCTTAAAAAATATAATATATTCAAATTAATATAAAATAAGCCATTTATTGCATGAAAACTATATAATAAAGCATAAAATCACATTTTAATAATTTCTATGTCCTAATTTCATATTTTCACATATTTCATTAATTGATTAAACAATTACTTAGTTTTAACAACGAATTTAAGTAAAAAGGTGATAAATTACATAGGAAAAATCCTATATATTTTTTTGTTTACAACTTTTCGGCTTGTAACATTCTGAGGCTTAGTAAGTGTATGAAATTCAAGAACAGTAAGCTGACTTGCCACTTTTGATATCAAACACCTAAGTTTGGCAAACTTAGTACAGTTATGGAATTCAAGAACAATAAGCCTTATTTCTCCTTCCCTCACCTTCCTTATTTCTCCATAGGAAATCACTGTATAATACAACCACTATGGCTAGGTCACGAGTTTGAGTGCACTAATGGACGTATCTCTCTATTTTTGGTGACTTTGTCACTTTTCTTTCTTCTTTTTTTAATACAATTCTCATTCACAAATGCTTTTACTATCAAGAATTTTTTCTACTTGTTTTTTATTTTTATTTTTTTCTTTTGTTGAACATATTGGCTAGCTTATAATCACTCTATCATGCTGATTCTTCCTATTTCACTCTATTTTTACAAAATTTGTTCATAATGTATCTACTTAACCCTCAATGTGTATGGCCAAACGTTTATAGTTGTGAAGTTCAAGACCAAAGAAAAAGGGCAAATACAAAGTAACATTTTTTTTTTTGCTTAGATTTTGTGTGAAGGTTCATCAAGAAGTGTTTTCTGGCTCAAATATAGGTGTTAAGGATGAAATAAATAGGGTTAGATTTTTTTCTTTGGATGTATAGCAAACAATACTTTAGGTCATCCCTAGGTATCTTAGTATTCACAAATTTAATCACCCAAACAATCATAATTTTAATAATTTATCACACATATTAGCATGCTCGTTTCCCTATATCTCCTAATGGCACATTCAATTGCTCAATGCCTATTTACAGTGTAATATATAGAATTTAGTAGTCTAATAATAAAAAATTTAAAATAATTTACTATGATGCCAACTTTATTATAAATACAATCAACCTATAAACATGCCCCTAACCATTCACTTGTATTTCTACCAGCTCAAGCACACAATTAACAATAAAAATTAAAACAGAAACATAAAAATTAAAAAAAAT
Source organism: Gossypium raimondii (assembly GCF_025698545.1). Classification (NCBI taxonomy): domain Eukaryota; kingdom Viridiplantae; phylum Streptophyta; class Magnoliopsida; order Malvales; family Malvaceae; genus Gossypium; species Gossypium raimondii. The sequence continues at coordinate 27,558,624 of NC_068570.1, read as the reverse complement.
TCTATGTTACCCCCCACACTTTAGATAACACATTTTCTTCAATGTGTAGCTCTGAAAAGATAAGGAAAGAAGTTACCCGATTGATCGTGGTAGTTCAGTAAGCTGTTAGTGGGTGCTTCCTCTTTTGGTCGCTGTGAGTTCTAAATTGTTGTACTTGATCCATGTGGGGTTCCAACATAGGAAACTTTAATACAGAAGAATAAAGTAAATAACATTCTACTCCTACAAATAAAATTTAACACAAGTTATCCCAATAGTTACAATCTTTTAAAAATAAAAGTTTAATCATCTTCGTCAAAGTCCATCTCCTCACTGTCCTCTATTTCTTCATCTTTGCTTTCTTCTTCACTTTCATGCTCCTCTTCTTCCTGGTCAAGATATGTTGGCCCGAACATATCCTGCGTATAATTAGGTACTTTAATGTTGTTTTGTTGTGCAAATTCTTGAAAAATTGGATCTGATTCTTGCATCCAATGTATCACCCAATCTAGCTTTGGATGACTGCTCTCGCCAATTTCCTATCAGGTTGTCAATTTTGCATTCCTTTGAGAAGAGGCTGGAATAGTTGCCTTATCTTGTTGGCGTTAGTTCCACTACTTTATTTGTTTCACTCGAAGCTTTATGTACTGCGTATACAGTGTGTCTCAAATTATGCTTTGGGATAGCTTCATGGACTGCTCAGTGGACACCATCGAAATGCCTGTTCTTTTTATATAAGGTTGTAACCAAGTGGGGAAAGAAAACTCTCACTTTCTGGCCGTTAACACACCATTTCATATTTTGTCATATCCATGTTCCAATGCATATATGTTTCTTTTGCAAAACAGCGTAAAGCAAAATCGCTCGAAAAGTATTGACATTGGAAACATTCAACGCAGAAGCAATTCAAGTGCACAGAAATTGAATCCACATTTTTGCTTCAAGAATCATTATTGCTTGATTAAACGAAGTTGGGATATCAGTACTTGGGCGACATGTCCATTCGCCCCTTCCTTTCGTCAGATAGTTCAGAACATTGTCCATATTCATGTCTCTAAAGTAATCTAAATTAGTTTCTTCTACAAAGTCTTCTCATAAAATGGAGCATTATAAAATTCACAAATAATTCTAGGGGTAATTTGTACTTCCTTCCCTCGCACTGGTACTGTTTCCCATGAGCCTTCAGTCCTCTTAGATTCTTGGTCCCACAAAGACTCGTAAAATTCTTGAACTATCGGGACCATAGCAGAGTCTTTTGGGATCACACAAAAATGTTCCCATCTATGGTATCGGACCAAAGGCCATACTTCTTGGCAGAGAACCATCGACGGTTCAAATCCCCTCTCTTGAATAAATGTTTTCCCCTAAAGTTCTAGAAAATATTTCTCAACATTTTGATTCGAGAAATTAGAGGGATTTGGAACCGTTTATAGTTTTGATTCAATAGTCTCTTAACCTTCTTTGGAGGCATGTTCAATGGTGTTTTTAGTTTATACTTAACAGCAAGGTTTTAAATGGAAAAGTAAAAAGATGAGTTTAGAACCTTTAACCTTGGATAATATCTTGAGGATTCCTTAAAAAGTTTGATTGTTGTCATTCCCTTGATTGTTTTCCACTTGCTTCTGCACCAAATCAGTTTAAATGAAGTAAGAATTTGCAATAAAACAATTATGAAAAGTGAAAAAAAAGTTTAAGGTTTAAGAGGTTTTAAGTAAATTTGAAGGATTTGGGAGAGTTTAATTGCTAAGAGAGGTTTAGTCTTAGGTTAAAATAGTTTTTAGGTTTTTAAAATGGTGTTTTAAAGCTAAAAATTGGGTTAAAACATGGTTTATGCCGTCGGGTTGCGTAATCGGGTCGGGTTAACCCTATAAAAAATTACAGTAATGTCACGACATAAGGATTCCGTGTTGCAACATCCATGGCAATTTGCCATTGTCATGACATTGCGGTTCAATGTCGCGACGCATTCTAAAATTTTGGAAACCTAGGTAGACTGTCTTTTATGCTATGTCACGAGATCAAGATGATTTTCTTGATTCGTTGCTACTAGACGCAGTGTTGTGACATGAAAATTCTGAGTTGCGACACTGACTTTGTTTGGAGCCAATTTTCTGCTCCCAAAGTCTTCTTGGTTCCTATAAAACACAATGTTAGTAAAAATTAAAGTGTAAGCTAAGTAGTTAGTTAAAAATACAAAAATGTACATAAAATTAGAGTTTAGTTAAATCTGTCAAGTTTTGCTGCTGGATTTATCTGCCAGCTCAATCAGTGTTCCCGAGGATACTTTCTTTGTCTTATCTCTATCAGTGTTCGTCAATAATCCCATTCCACCTTGTTGTATTGGTCCCACTCTTTGAATTTACTTTTTTGGCCTATACAATTCACAGAAAATACTTCCCCTAGCTTACGACTGTTAGAGATTTTCACAGATATTTCATAACATCGTCTCTCTAAACTCTTTTTGTCTACATCGTCTTGTTGGTGACCACATTTAAAATTTTCAATTTCAAAAATGATCTTCAAGGTTAATTCATTATTTTCCAAATCAATGGTGGATTTTGACATTGTTATGAATGGTCTGCCTAACAAGATTAGTATCTCAAGGTCTTCTTCGAAATTGAGTATTACAAAATCTGCTTGGATGATGAAGCTGTGCACTTTGACTAACACATCTTCCAATACTTCTTTTGGATGTACTGAAGTTTTATCAACCAATTGAAGTGTGATTTGAGTGTTCTTGAGGTCCCCTAGCCTGAGTTTTTTGTATATAGATAGAGGCATTAGATTTATACTAGCTCCTAAATCACATAAAGTTTTACTAAAATGAATATTCCCTATCTCCATGGGGATTGTAAAACTTCCCAGGTCTTTTAGTTTTTTGGGAACCTTCCTAGATATGATTGCACTACATGGCACTTTTATGTTAATTTGCTCTCCTATTTTAATTTTCCTACGCCTAGACATAATTTCTTTGAGGAAATTGGTGTACTTAGGGAATAATTCAATTAAATCAATAAAAGGTAAATTAACATTTAATGTTTTAAATAAATTCAGAAAACTTACAAATTCATCTTCATCCCACCTTTGTTTTTCTTTTAACCATGAAGGGGATGATACTTTTGCAAGTGCGGGTTCTTTAACTGGTCCATCTCCCGACTCAGCTGTCGGCTTGGCTATCTCATCTGGTTCCGATTCTTTGTCAACTTCTTAGAGGTCTTCTCAAAGATCTTCAGCATTCTATTTGGTTCCCTCGTGTGTCAAGGTCTTTGGGTTACTCAATACTTTGCCCGAACAAAGTGCAATTGCGTTCACATCCTCTTTCCCTTTCTTTTTAGGATTATCTTCAGTATTACTAGGAATGCTAATGCCAATTTGTCGCTTAATGTCTCCCATAATACTCATCAATTACCTTATATGATCTTCTATTTTTGTCAATGCTTTTGTGGCGTTGGTGCACTCAGATTGCACTTGCTTCACATCTATCCTCATTGATTGTATTTCCCCTTCAATTTGATCCAAGCGTTGACCACATACAGTATGGTTATTTTGATTGGCCCTTTCTTAAGGCTTTTGTAAATAAGGAGGTTGATAATTAGCATTTTAAACTTGGTCAGGATTATTACCTCCTCCTTGGTTTCCACCCTATTTCAAGTTTGGGTGATATCTCCATATGAGATTATAAGTATTTGAATAGGGATTTGCACCCCTATTCCTGATGTAATTCACATCCTCGATAAGATTATTGATGTAATGGAAGAGAGGTTTGTCTCTTCCATATATAGATGATGTACTAGATGAAGATTCTATACGGTTTAACCTATCCACTATCTCTTGGTATTTATCATCCTCTTGAACAACTTTGGTTATGGGTGGATTCTGGCCATATGTGTAACATTCTATTGGCCACTAACAAGAATTCAATGCCATACTCTCTATCAGTTCATCCACATCATCGTATGTTCTGTTCATTAAGACTTCTGCTACAGCTCCATCTAGTCTTGATCATACGTGTTCATCTAACCCATTAGAAAATTTCCAGTCTTAACCATTTGAGTAATCCATGGTGTGGAGATCTCTAAATTAGCTTCTTAAAATGTTCCAAAGTTTCATGAAAACTTTCTCCTTCCCAGTGTTTAAACATTTCAATCTCTCTCCTCAGTTGGATCGTTTTGCTGATAGGGAAAAAATTTTGTACCAATTTTCCTGTGAGTTCGTCCCATGTCATAATAGATCCTAGTTCCTACGAATCTAACCAAGATAAAGTGTTATCTATTAAGGAGAAGGGGAACAGCCGGAAACAAATAGCATCATCCGTGACCCCTTTGTATTTAAAAGTATCACAAAGATGAAGGAACTGTATTAAATGTTGGTTTGGGTCTTCTACCATTGTGCCTCTAAACTAAAAATTGTTCTAGATCATTGCTGGTTTGATCTTAGAATTATTAGTTGTGATGGTTGGCCTTGTTATACTTCCTTGAACCATCTCTAGACTTGGTAACGCATAGTTCCTGAGGGTTATTTCATTGTGTGCCTTATGTATATTTGTGGGAAGTTATGGTGGTGGTGGTAGATCTTATGGGATATTATTCTTAACTTCGTCGAACAGCGGATTGTCTCGTGGTGGTAAATTTCCTAAAGTAGACGGCTGGTTCTGCATCTGTTGTTGATGTAATTGTTGTTGACGATTACTACGAATTATTCTTTTTGGATTTATGGCTGGCTCTATAGGCATTCCCCTGCTATGAGTCATACACTAAACCCGAAAAGAGAATACAAGATGTTAGCAAAAATAAGGAAAATAAAATCGTATCTATAATTTAAGAATTTCCTAATTATTTTATTAGTTTCAAAAATTAAAATCAATCTAGTGACATTGCCTCCCCAGCAATGGCACCAACAACTTGACGCCTTTGGACATACCACAGTCCGAAGTAGAAATCCTGCGCAAAATATGTTAAATAGGTAGTGTCCGCAAGTATACAGGTCAGGTTTTAATTTAGTTACAACAAAGTAGGTAAGTATTTCGAGGATCGTACCCAAGGTAGACAAGCACTAAATTAAATTTAACCGCAGCACAAATAGAGTTAATTAGTAATTTAAATAAATTATATTACAACTAAATAAAAAGAAAGATTTTTGGTATTTCTATAGCTAAAGAATAAAATAATATAACTGGAAAAACGTTAAGAAATTTGCTATGGAAACTGAATCATATTTGAGCATGGGTGACTAGCTTACTTCAATAATCATGACTAACTATTGTTTCGGGTTTCTTGTTCAATAAACTAGTCGTTACCCTAACAACATCTCTCGATCTTCGACTAGAATTATGAGTCAGCAAGAACTACTTATCTCTCGACCTCACGATCCAGACCAGTTCGAGGTTAATTCCCACCTAGATGACTTCCTAGGGTCATCAAGCTTAAGGTTTAAGTTCTTGCCTTCCTAAATAGCTGGTCCGCTAAAGGAAAACCTGCACAACAATCAATTAATCATACCTCCACTTGCTAATCCCCCACAAAAGGATTAGTTCCTCATAGATCTCAAAAACATAAATATAAAAGATGAACATTAATAGTAAATCAAGATACGAAGGTTTAAGAGAAGCCTCAATTGTATTCAATTGAAGCACGAAATCCACAAAGAGTTGATTGAGTTCCACAAATCAAATCTCCCGACAAATGAAAAATTGAAAATAACCTAAAGCCTAAGAAAAGAGAAAAACTAAAACTTGAAACTATAAAGAAAAGTATACAGCATCAAAAGATGTCCATAAAAAATGTTAAATGAGCCTATTTATAGAGTTAGGGTTGTCGTTGTCCTCAACCCTAGGTCAGATGACACTTTCGTGTTTAATATTTGATTGTGCTGACCAAAACGCCCATGGCTCATAAGTATTTCTTGTACAGGATTGGTGTCAGGACAACTTAGTGCATGTGTCGCGACATCGAAGGCAATATAGTTGTATTCAGGGTAGCTTTAGGGGTGTGTCGCGGCATTCCTTGGTTGTGTCACGGCACTGAAGGCAGTCTTGAAATTCTTGCTCTCTACTCCCTATGTTGTGACCTCAAACTCCCCGTGTTGCAACACAATGACTATTATTGAGTTGGTACTCCTAATGGTCTCCTGCGCACTCACAAAGTATATTAGCTCACTCTTAGGCTTCTTTCGGACCCTAAGGTCAATAAAATACTCAAATTACACTTTTTTGTTGAATGTATATGAAACTAAGAAAACTTAATTAAAACATAATAAAAATGCTTGTAATCAAGCTCTTCAACTGCAAAAACTAGTTTAATCTTCTAGACTGAATTATAGTAGATCACAAACCTTTCATGCATTAACACTAAACTTAACATACATCTCAAACATGCTCTTATCGTCATATTTTCAACTCCATATTTCTTATCACATACTCTATACTTGTCAGATTCATACAAACTATAATAAAAATCCTATCCAACATTCATATATCAATATACTCATAGTATCATCCTTTTCTAATCTCAGTTCATAGTTCATATGATTCTTCGTAGAAGTATCTAGAATAAACCTATATACATATAGAAGAGTCAGCTTAGGGATTCACCTAACAACCAGCAATAACATCTTGAACCTTAGATCCAACATCCAATTAGGGATTGTAGTAACCACTACCTTATAAAGCAGAAAATCACCATTAAAACTCATTTCAAATAATCTTTTCATTATCTCTAACCCAGATAACACACATAAAAAGCCTTACTTCTTCATCTTACGGTTCATACATTCTTAAAGGTCTAATCTTTCATAACACACGAAGCCATAAAACTTACCTCGACATGGAGAATCATCTGTATAATCCAGGATTTCATCTTCAACTCAAATAAATGCCTTTTTTGCCTTTTTAGCCTCATATAACAATATTCTAGTAGAAGGAAGAAGAGAACTCCTTTATCCAAATCTTGAATATTGATTAATATAATCTAAGTCCCTATTGGAGCTTGACAAGTGTCACATTTTACCATATTACCTTATCTAAAAGTCCACAACTTCCGAGAAACCTATTTTAGTACCCTTTTATCTTTTAACTATTTCAGTTCACATTTAGTTTATTCCTAACCCCCTCACCTTGCAACATAACTTGCACAGCACAACGATTAAAGGCACACTATTCTTCTGGTGTGAATTCACACTCTCAATACCCTTCCACTTGGTCACTACCTTATTCCAATTGACATAGCCATCTGACATAGTGTCTTCATTAACTAAAACACATAACTGTATCCACCTACTCTATACGACCAAAATGTACCTGGGCAAATAACACTTCGCCAATCATAATACCTTAGGACTATTCATCAAACCTTGTACCTCACCAGAACTGGGGCGTTACATTAGTAGTGTAACCCTGCTTGACAGTTATTCACACTATGGACCCACCGTCTGGGACAAAACACAGCCCAGTGTATATTTTCTCGAATCTCGACATGTTTGGAAGTTAGAATTAGTATATCCGAGAGGAATGGGATCTCCTCTAGAGTACACAAGCATATAATCTCTCGTTCTTTGTAAATACTTGAGTATATGCGTAACTACTTGCCAATGTCTTGGTCTTGGATTAACCTGATATCAATTCACCAACCCCACTACAAAACAAATATCTGGGCGCGTGCATAACAAAATATACATGAGACTTCCTACTATCGAAGCATAAGGAACCTTTCTTATCTCTCTCTTTCTTCCACTATCTTAGAATAATCCTCTAAAGAGAGATGAAATCTCGATATGGAGGGTTGATTTCCTTTCTTCAAATCGATCATTGAATAACGATGCAATATGTTGTCTATGTATAAAGCCTGAAATAGTTCTATCACTTTGTTCTTTCAATCCCTTAGGATTCAAATGCTTAGAACAAAATTAACTTCTCCTAAGTCCTTCATTCTAAATTGTTGTGTTAACCACAGTTTAACTGATGACAATGTCCCACCATCATTCCCAATTAGTAGAATGTCATTGACATATAAAACGAGAAAGATCACCTTTCCATCCTCTAAATGTTTCTAAACACAAGGTTCATCTATGTTTTGCCCAAATCCAAAAGTCTTAATTGTTTGATCTTATCTTTGATTCCATGAGCGGGATGCTTTCTTAAATCTGTATATGGATCTAAGTAGTTTGCAAACTTTATGCTCATTTCCTTTTACTATATATCCAGTGGGTTGCATCTTATAGATGGTCTCTTAAAGATAGTTATTCAAAAATACTGTCTTGACAACCATTTACTATATCTCGTAATCGAGAGCCATCACAATCGATAATTGACTCAAGTATAGCTATCAGAGAAAAGGTCTTATCATAATTGATACCTTCTTTCTAAGTATAACATTTTGCTACAAGCCTGGAATTATAAGTTTCCACTTTTCCATCTGTATTTCTTTTCCTCGTGAAGATCCACTTACACCCTATGGGTTTTATCCCCTCCAGTAAGTTTACAAGTTCTCACACTAAGTTGGAATACATAAAGTCCATCTTAGCTTTCATAACTATTTCCCAAAGCTTGGAATCAGCACTCTGCATCGCTTCGTCATATGTGAGTTCATCATCTTTCTATTCGACAGACTCAGTGTTAAAAACACTTCTGCCAGATTGGAAGATATTAGGCCTACAAAAGACCCTCCCATTGCTATGAAGCAACTAATGTTGTTGATCGTTTGCAGGCCTACTATTAGGAGTTGGTTCTTAAACCGTTTTAGTAGGGTTTTATATATTTCCAAAAATTTCCTGGAATACCTATTTACTCTGAGGTTTAAAGTCATTCATGTAACTTTCTTCAAGAAAAGTAGCATGAGTTGACACTATAACAGTTTCCTATTTTGATTTATAAAACAAACCACCCTTTGTTCCCTTTGGATATACTACAAACATGCACGAATCTACTCGTGAGTCCAACTTTCTCACATCTTAGTCCAATACGTAGGTCGAGCATCCCCAAATCCTAAAATGATTAAGATTCAACTTCCTGCCATGGCACAATTCGTATGGGGTTTTTGATGCTGCCTTAGTTGGCAGACCATAGAGAATATAGTAAGTTATTTGTACAACATATCCCCAAAAATAGATTGGCAAATTCAAATAACTTGACATCGAACGTACCATATATAACAACGTTCGATTACTTGTTTTTGCCATGTCATTCTGTTGTGGAGTGCTTGGCACTGTTAACTAGATAGAATCACATTCTCTATGAGGTAACTGAAGAAATCATCAGATAAATATTCCCCACCTTGATTAGATTGAATTGCCTTTATGGGAAAACCTAGTCATTTCTCCACTTCTGCAGGAAACTCTTTAAATTTATCAAAGGTTTCACTCTTGTGCTGCATTAGGTATACATACCCATATCTGTAACAGTTATAAATAAAGTTACATAATAATCATGACCACCTCATTCACTAACGTTGATGGGGCCACATACGTTATTGTGCACAAGTTCTAGGGGTTTTTCGGTCCTCGTTCCTTTTTTATTAAAAGATCACTTAGTCATCTTACCTTCCAAACAAGATTCACATTGTGGAAGATCAATTTCTTTAAGTGAACTTAAGATGTCATCTTTTACAAGTCTAGTGATTCTTTCTCGGTTAATATGAACAAGTCTCAAACCTAAAGGTATGCCTCATTAGAGTGAGAAGTTTTAAGTCTTTTATTCTATCTTTTAATCTCAAAAAATGTGTACATCTTTGGTTTGATAAAATATAGGTTGTTTGACATCCATCCATTATAGATAAATTGTGATTTCTAAATATGTCAACTCCATTATTAAAAGTCACGGTCAAGCCATCTTTATAAAAACATGCAACAGAAATTAAGTTTCTTTTGAAACTTGGTACATAGAAAACGTCTCTTAAAATAATATTCCTAACATTATCAAAATAAAAATGTGCATCTCCCACTTTTTCAACTACCACGCTTGTCTGGTTCTGGGTCCACAATGATAAGCTCTTATATCTAAGATCTTTTGTCTTCTTGAACCCTTGTAGAGAAACACAAACATGATTTGTGGCTCCCGAATCAATGACTCAGTAGTCTATTTTATCCTCCACTAAACAATCTTCTATCATAAAGAGTTTCATAAATTTGCCTTTGGTAGCTAGGTATTTTTTCCACTCTTTGCAGTTTGCCTTGAAGTGCCCTTTCTTACTGCAAAAGAAGCATTTAGACTTAGATAAGTCTTTAGGCTTCCTCGTTCTCTTCTTTCAACTTGTGGTCGCCTAGAGACCTTAGCCTTGCCCTTTTTAGTGTGATTTCCCTTCCCTTTTGACGAAAAAGAAACAATTATATTTGCTTATACTCTCAAATCAACTAACCGTTATTCAACATCAACTCATAGGACTACAGTTCCTTCATGAGTTAAGCGTTAGATTCTTGTTCCTAAGGTTATAAGAGGCCCAAAAACCAGAAAAATCCTTAGACAGGCTTTTGAACACCATTTCTATTTGGGTGTTCAGTTCCAAATTGCCCTCATTGTCCACGACCTAGGTAAAGTAGCCCATATGAGTGCTCATATGGTCTTTAATCAAAATGTCGAGCTTTTGTTGGCATTCATTAAGCTAGTTATGGCAGACTATTGAGCCAAGGCAGCTTGCCCTCTGAATTTGTCTTCTAGCATATCTAGAATTGATTTAGCAGTCTTATAACTCTCTAGTTGCCTATATAAAGTGTTGATTATGCTTGCTAGCATATAGCAATGAGTTATCTCATCAGACACTTCCCAACATTTTCTAGCCTCGACTTGAGTGGTCGGAGGGCACTTAGTATCAAAAATAGATTTAAGTTTCTCATAGCTCAAGATAATTATCAAGTTCCTTTTCCATTCCTTATAGTTATTTCCGTTCAGTTTATTTTCAGAGAGTATGTTCAATAATAGAGTATGTGTCATTTTCAAACTGAAAATAAAATATTCATCTATTAATATCTTTTTATAAGAAAATGTTTGAAAAATTTTGCAACTTTATGATATGCATTAAGATGATGCATGCATCTAACATTAAACCTTGAAAAACATTTGTAAGTCGTTGCAACGATAATTCCCACACACATTGAATCAAGCCACCATGGAGTGGTCATGGTCAACTAGTAAGAACATGGATTTCCATCCAATTAGTACATCAACCTAATTCCTTAGACACTCACACATACTAATAATCGTGCAACGTTTGGCCATCATTCTAACTTAAGTACAGCTCCCTAGAAAGTTACTTAACTAGAATATAATGAGTATATAACCATTAACTCAACATTTATCACATCATGCACCACAAGTGAGTCATCGTGGGACAATCTCACCGAGTAGCATGCATTGACTAGTTGTCCTCTTTTAAAGATAGAATTTCTTAACCTATCACATGATAATGCCTACCACAAGGGTCGGTCTAATTATCATTTGATCACAAGAGAATTCTTCTCCCTTTTAGAAAATCTCCTTAGTGAAATTCACATAGCAATCCTATCGTGAGGTAGTGCACTTGGGATTTCATCACAAGAGACCACTGATAGAGGTCGTAGGTCTTGTTTAGGGACGTTCTCCCACTCAATATTTTAAAAACTTGCAAAGTTTTTTTTTAAATTTTCAGTTTCAATAATGAATGATTAATATATGCGTCACAAGTCCATGTGGTATTCTTTCCTAAACCATATGGCATGCCTATCTTATATATGCATGACATGCTATGGCAATTTTATAATATTTACATTCATCTATTCATAAAATAGACATGCACCAAGTCGGGTCCCATGAAAGAGAAAAATCGAAGAAGTGAATGTGAACTGTGCACCAGGTAGGGTCCTAGGAAAGGGAGGTTTGTTATATTTGACCGCTTAAAAACTAAGTCTTTTCTAGTGAGAGTCAATCCTAGAAATGCACCTTCTCAATACCACACTTGTCACGGTAATCAAATAACCTAAAGAAGTGAATGGAACACATGTATTTTCTTATTATCACACTTCTTATCTTTAATCGATCAACTGCGGATCATCTCATACATATATATCACAATTATATATTTAAAAATTACTAAGTAGATATGCCACACCCCAAAAACGAAGGTTCCAAAAAGGTGAGTAAAGTATGTCAACTATTTGGCACACTATGGTAGCATAATCTGCCACCATATTAGCTTGATGACTAGTTAGAGTATTGGCACATACTAGCATTAAAGTATCAACTTGTTAGCGGTATTTAAGGATTTAATTACAGGGTATTTTCAAGAAAGAGTACGCCCTAGAGTATTAGTTGAGCATAAAGAGCCTATCAAGTGTCTGAGGAAGTTGTAGGAGACATAATTGTCTTTAAGACCACGCCATATGTGAGTCACTATCAAAGTATAGTACACTCGGTTGGCTTAACAACTGTTCAAGTTGGTTATCGTGACGAGATTAGTTGGCAGTCAGTTGAATTGATTTGACCCTCCCCATGATTGGTCCACCAGTAATGAAGATATTCGTCAGATTCTATTTACCTTATCTCGAATTTTGTGAGAAATTAGGAAATTTGGGTTAGGTAAGCATCATCACTTGTTAAAGTCCACAGTAGGGGGACAATGAGGTTATATCTAGTAAGGGAGAACATATTCCAGATGACTTTGCTTTCTACTTTACATGTTTGTTCTTCTTTCTAACCTAAATGTTCTTTTCTTCTTCATTAAGATAGAGCTAAAACCTCGTTTAATCAATTGATGGTTCAATTTTTGGTAAGTCTTATAACCCTATATGTTATGATTATTGTTGAATAAGGATGTTAAAAGGTGTAAGAATAGTAGGCTGTGAGTGAAAGGCCTGCATGGAAGTTCTACGTAGTTAAAAGTTAGTAAACTATCTATAAATGGGGATTCTACTAGAAATTCCATGATCTTGTAAGCAATTACTGCTATTAGATTAGGAAGGACAATTGTAACAAAAACTCCAAGTTGAGGTAAAGGTAAGTCTCTGGTGAGTCTCCAGACCGACTTTTGCACAATATATTATAATGATTCTTTTTACGTCGATGTTCATATAGATGCGGATATCTCCTTGAAAAGTTGTTGTATGTATGTATGGTTGTGTGTGTTCTCTGTGAAGCATTTGTATTTGTGTGTTGAAGTGTATGATATGTTGCATGAATATGACGATGTATGATAAGCATACATGGAAAATTATGCATTGGGAAGTATGATTCTATTAAGATTATGAGTGAAATTTCTATAGATGTGTCCATTATATCAATTAAGTAATGCTCGACCAAGTATGGTAGACGATAAGGGGGTTCGGGCAGAGTGTTGGAAAATATGTGATACGATGATGGATCCCGTAGTGGTGCTTTGATGACATCCACTGGGACAGTAAATATGAAGACTAGTATGACAGAATGTAGTCCATCAGGACCATAAACACAAGGCCTATTGGGATAGTAAAAATGAGAAAAGGTCAGTGTGGCAAATATGTGAAAAGGCCATGGCCATGGCACATTCTGGGAATGTCGAATAAGCCGCATTTGTCTACTAGGGTTTCTGTGTATCCTGGGGTTGATGATAGGCAAACCTCAAGATATTCTGAGTTTAGGTAAATTCATATCGTCAAACACGATAGTTTATGTGGTGCCTTGGTGGCAAACCCAACCAAGCCTTTGTAGCAAATTGTTTGGGAAGCCTTTATGGAGATTTAGTTGGGAAGCCTTTATGACGATTTATTTGGGAAGCTTTTTTGGTAAGTTACTTGTAAAGCCTATATGGCGTAATGTTTGGAAAATCTGTTAGGTGAATTATGTAACACCTAAGTGGCGAATTGTTAGTTCGCCTTTATGGAAAGATCTGGGTATGCCTTTGAGGAATTTCCTAAAAGAGTCTTCGGTAGTATACTCGACTGATGAATCCGCCATAGTAACTCACTAGATCAGAAAGAGAACTTAGCATACATGAAATTATGAGTGGTATAAGTGTTCGCAAAATCTGAAAGTTTTCCCATTTTTTATTGAAGTTATTTCTATTGAGTGATCTAAATTATTTCCTTCATCGAATCAAGTTATTGTCTAGATCAACATGAAGTTACGGCATGACTGGTATTTCAACAGCCACCAGATCCAATATAAGAATCCTCTGAGAGTCGTGTTCGTAGGTATATCATTCTGAGAAATGTATCCTGTTTCTATCTTCAAGCAATTACAGAATGGGATCTGCTATAAGGTGGTAAGTCTGTAATCTGCTAATCGTGTGGAACGTGTACAAGGTGGTCAAGTTTGAGGTTGGCGTATAGTTATCTTCTAGGAATTAGAAAAGTATACTCCAAAATCTAAAAAAAGGTCCATAATTCTTGAGTCGAGGAATTCAACATCATCGTTTAAAGGTAAAACTGGTTGAGACCCATTAAGATCCATTGAACTTATGGGTGTTTATTTGTAATTCAAGTTCTTGAGTTGAACCAGTTCGCCAAAATGGACCAAGCCAAGAATGCACCAAGGTGGTTGATCATAGTGTGGTGTTATAGATACAAAAGGACAAATTTAGGAATATATTTTCAAATGGTGAATAATATTATACGTCAAGACTATATTTGTCTTATCAAATATTTAAGTTGTAATGTTTTATACTGCTTTTATGAGCCTGTTGTAAATGATAATCGTTTCATTCAAATCTTTTGACTTAGAAAAGATTTTTAAATAAATAAGAAGTACATCCAGTATGGTTTTCGCCAGCTGAAAATTTGTATTAAGTATGAAAGTATTGTGACATCCTACATTCAGATCTGGTAAATTGGGTCGAGTATAGGGTGTTACAAGTTAATTGATATCAAAACTTCTGGTTTAGTCGATTATCTAGAAGTTGAGTTAGAGTCAGCCCTATATGCATAATACGCCAGACCTAGCTTAGTCCCTTGAGTAAGTTAAAGACTTCTGTTAGATGAATACTCTGGCACACTATTAGTATTGTGGTAAGTGAGACAGTTGGAAAGAAATATGATAGCTTCATTGGTAAAAGAAGGAAAATAATACAAACTGAACAAAGAAATTAAATACAAGAAAAGAAAAAGGTCTTCAGTTTCCCTCCTCTGCAGGTTGATCGGTTGGATCAGTAGAGGTTTCTTTTATCCGAGGCATTCTTTGGGGAATTTTTAAAGATCAATTGAATCTTTCAAATTCTCTTCCTCTATTTCTAGCTCACTAGGAATGGAAAAGTTGGTCGATTGTTTCCATTTCCTCTAGAACTTCTCCCAATCTTCACCCTTAGGATTGTAAACATTAAAGTTCAAGGATTCAGTGGTGACCTTTTATAGTCAGTTAATGTTGGTGTCAAGAAAGAAGGGATATTGCCCTAGCCTTATTAGATCATGCCATGGGAAGAGTCTACCCACTTCGCCAGAGGGAGTAGTAATAGGTAAAGAACCAAGAAGGGCCTTTGGCTGGCCTTAATGTATTTTCTCTTGAGTAAATGTATCCACATAAGGAACTGGGATGTGGATTAGAGAGTCTACAGAATTGGTAGACTCTAGTGGTGAAACTAGTATAGAAGGAAGGGTAGGAATTGGAGGCAACAAAGGAGTAGAAACAGTGATGACTCTTATGGGAGCAAGTCATCTCCTAATCCTATGATGAGTCAATAGTGGGTGGTCACTACCCTCGATATCTTGGGTGCTTCCCTCCACCCTTGGCCTTTTTTGAGACCAATCAGTCGTTGTTCTTGGTGGGGCAGCAGTAACTCCTTCATTTTCACAAACTAATTCTAACAAGGCTAAGGCGTCCATATTGACTACTAGAGTCAGTGGATAAGTACTAGATGTACGAGAAGAAAAAGACCCTAAAATAGTAACAGGAAAGTTAGCCCAGTCAGGATAAGGAGTGGTAGATATACCATAACTAATAATATTCCAGTGGCGTGGACGTAGTCTACATGTTTTATAGAAATAGAATAAAGGTTCCCTAATCATTCCCACTAAAATCCGAGCCAAATCATTATTGGCGTTGTAAGGCCAGACCACCTTAGCAAAAGAGATATTGTGAGAACCCACCCAAAGTAAAAGATCATTCGCCTAGTGACCGTTTGTAGTCAGCCCTTTTAGGCAGTATTGGGAGACATTCCGGAAAGTAACAATCTCTCTTAATTCCAAGCAATTTCAAAATCAACATTTTGGCTTTGTAAGAATACATTCTCCTAGGGTATGGACCATAAAGTGGGAAAGCCAAAACCAGTTTTGAGATTGCACGTGACCCTAACGAACTTTTCTTTTATGATATGGAGGTTTACAGCCCAATTCTGAATTATGGGCTCATAACTCTGGCAAGTACTAAAGTGGGCCATCCCAGCTAAGGCTGTAACAGCCCGATTTTGACCCTAGTCGGAATAGTGATTTCGGGACCATGAATCTGAGTTAGAAAAATATTTTAAAATTATTTTCTGTGTTTATTATGTATGAATTTACTTGTGTGAAAATTTCGTGCTTTAATTTTGTCGTTTGAGTGTCCGATTAAATAAAAGGATTAAATTGCGTAAAATGAAAATTTAGTGGTTATTTCAAAAAGGGCCGAATAGTGGTTGTTCTATAATTATGGGGGTTTTATGTTGCAATTTGACCATTAAAAAGATAGTGGACGGCATTATGTTTAAAATATATAGTTTTTATATTATTTATAAAGGTTATAATAATAATTTATATATTATAATGTTATTATAATAAAAACAAAACATAAGAAAGTGGCCATATTCATTATCTTTGTGCCGAATGAAAAGAGAAAGAAAATAAGAAAACCAAGCTAGGTATTCGGCCCTTGCTCAAGCAAATTAAGGTATGTTTCGGTTTCGGTTTTTGATGATTTTTATGTTTTTGAGATCGTTGTTTCGAATACTACTTGACCCATGCTTAAATTTTTGAATTTGATGATGATTTTGTGTTTTGCCATTGTTGAAAGCTTGTAATTTTGTTGTTTAATGATAGAAAATAAAATATATGAAATGGATATATATATATATATATATATGTTGAAATTGAATTTTTGATGATTTTGAGTAATTAAGGCTAAATTGCAAAAATAAAAAATTGAGGGACTAAAATGTGAAATAAATGACATGCATGGATTTATATGAGCTTAGTGCATATTCGGCCAAGCTATTGTGCAAGGAAAGTTTGTTTATTTTGTATTTTTGTGAAATAGGGACTAATTTGTGAAAAATGTGAAATATTAAGGGCAAAAGTGTAATTTTCCCATTTATGTGTTTTTGGATTTAATTAAATGAATAAGTGGTTAAATTAGTTAAATTTGAACTTATTTAGATCAAGAACAGAAGAAAAGGGAATTAGATCGGGGAAAGTCGAAAGTAGTCGACTATGTCCGTCGAGTAAGTCTATTAGCAATTTAAAAGTTAATAAATCAATATTTATACATGTATATCGATTGTATACTTGATGAGCTGTAATTAAATGTTTATAATTTGAAGTATAAGTATAAATTTTATATAAGTATTTGATAGTTTCGAATATACAAGTATAATCTTGTATAAGTTCATGAGTAAAATTATAGGTTTAAATTTTATATAAGTAAAGGTGAGATTAGGATAGGCATGTATATATATGAAAATCTATTGTAATGAAATTAGGTAAGAAATTATACTTGTATATGATAGATTCAAAAATATATGTAATAGCATGAATAAACCTTGAATTTAGATAAAGGTATGAAAATGTATATATATTTTTTAATTATATACATAATGATCGAATATATATATACATATGTATATATATATATATATATTTTGAATTTAGTGGAAGTATGAATGTTGTATATGTATAAATTCTTGGTTTTAATCCAAGGTAAGTATGATATATACATATATATGTATATTAGGTCCGAATATATGTATATAAATATATATATGTATAAACTCTTAGATTTGATTAAGATATGTAACTTATATTTGTATATGTGAGTTGGTAATTATATATATATATATATATATATATATATTATATTTGAATGATCGGTATACATACACGTATATGATTTATAGTGAATTTAGGTATGACAATTATACAAGGTTACATGAGGTTCGATTATGCTAATATACAAGTATATATTCATGTAAAGTTCTTGAATAGCATTGAAAGTATGAAATTATTAGTTGGATTATTAAAAGATGATCGAATATATGATATTAGTAGTAGATTAATGCATTAAGTTATATATATATATATATATAGGTTTGGATGTATAATTAAATTATTGAGCTGGAATTGATGTTTGAACTTTATACATCTATGTTATTTAAAGATATAGTTTATAAATTATTGAGCTGAATTTTATGTGGATTCTATATACAAATATGAGATACAACTTCTGTGAATTGAGATTTTTTTTAAAGCTTAGTACCAATCAGATTAATTACCGGTGAAATGTTTCGGACTTTACGTCTAGCAGGCTAAGTGTCGGTGATCTGAATCAGGCATAAGCCTAGCAGGCTAAGTGCCGGTGAACTGAATCAGGCTATAAGCCTAGCAGGCTAAGTGCCGGTGAACTGAATCAGGCTATAAGCCTAGCAGTTGAAGTGCCAGTGAATCTGTTTAAATTAAGTGATTATATGCATTGGGTATATATATATATGATTTTGGTTATATGTAATGGATAAATATATGAACATTTGTTTCAATGTATTTGATGAGCATATAAACGTTCGAATCTTTGTGATTAGTGAGTATGTACATATATTGGTTGTCATGAAATTGTTGGATATATATATATACATTCGGCCAATTGTTAAACTTATGTGTATTTGGTTAAATATGGATTTGATGTATAGTACGTGTTTGATAAATGTATTTTTCGATTATGGAAATGTATATGAATATTGAAAACATGGTTTGATTTTGTTGTAACTAATTAAATGTTGTTAAGTTATCTATTTGCTTATGACTTACTAAGCTGTAATAGCTTACTCTGTGTGTTTTTCTTATGTTTTTAGAGTTCTAAAGACTTGCTCGAGTTGGAAGATGTTGGAGTCGTGATCACACTATCCGGTTATGGCTTCGGTAAATTAAAGCTTTGAGTTTTTGGTTATGTGGCATGTATAGGCTAGTTTTAATTTAGTTTTTTTATATATATTTAGCCATGCGAAAATGGCTTGATCTAATGCTAATGATCCAAGGTTTAAGTAATTTTGGTCATAGTAAAGGCGTGGGGTATGCTTGGTATATGAATTTGATAAGAAGTAATGATATATATATGTGTGTCTTTGATAAGTTATTTGATAATTCGGTATGTAAAGGACTAATGGTTTTAATGCTTGAATTACAAAATGTGTTATATGTATACATAGTGGTATGATCGATTATGGTAATTGACTTATTATTGTAAGTATGAAATATTTGCATTGGGTGTGTATATGAAATTTTGATATGATTTATACTGTATGGAATTGGCATGTTTTGAATGGCTAAAGTACTTGGAAAATGGCTAATGTTAGTCAAGTGAATAAAGTATGTATTGGTTTTATATGTATTTTAGGCTTAATAATTAGCATGCGAATTGTGTGTAAATTGTATGGTTTGTTTGCTAGCCAAATAGAAGATAAGATGAATGACAAAGCATACACATGTTTTGTACTTAAATGGGAAGTTAGGCATGTATGACTTATTAGTTGAGTTAAAAAAAAAGTGGTGCATAGTTGATAAGGTTAAATGCATTAGTGACTAAGATGTTTATATGCTAAACTTGACTATTGGGTGAAATTGATTATGTTGCATTTTCTAATGGACAATAAGCCGAGCGATATGGATTGTTTGGTTTTATGCACATGAACAGAAGTATGAATTGATATATTTGATATTCAGCTTAAGAAGTAAAATATGCTTGGATGTCTTAATGTATGTGCATGGAATTTGTAATGTGATGAGTCATCTTATAATTTGATTTTGAATGATATGAGTAAAAGGTATATATGTTTCGAATGATAGGATTTTAAAGCATGTGTAATATGACTATTTTGAGTCGTGTTTTATATGGTAATGCCTTGTAACCTTATTCCGGCGACGGATACAGGTTATGGGTGTTACAAAGGCACCCTTCCTTTTAATCTTCAGTTGATAGATCTTCTGGAAAACATCAAGAATAGGCTACTCATTGTACAAACAATAGTCGATAAAATAAGCCACCAATGTCCACTAGGAAAGGGCGAAGAGTTGCCCTAGTGCAATATCATATTCATTGAGCACCGAGCAGAAGAAAATGTAAAGTGGTAAGTGAAAGCCAGCCTCGAGTAGGAAGAGGGGAAGAATAAAGCCCTTGGTGTTGTCACTCTGGTGACACTCCCTTTGGACTAAATGAAAGTTGTAAGCAAATTTTGGATGGAAGACAACTTTGGCCACTAGATATTAAGTTAGTTCCTCCTTAGTAGTGTTGAATTTGTACATGGGAGCAAGTACGCATGAGTACCATCGAGACCTCTGGGTCCGATCAGAGTAGCATTTCTGAGACTGTCACTTCTGCTACTTTGGGTAGGACCACAATGGCCTCTTCCACTGGTAGTTGTTTTGACCATTTTGTATAATAGTAAAGAAAACTGAAAGGGGGATTACCTCTAAAGAAAGTGTGAACTGAAGGTGAAAGGAAGCAAAAGGAATTTGACAAAGGCAGAAATTAGGATTCCAATGATATAGTGAAAAAAATTTTGCGGGGGCAGTGTTAAACACCTAGTATTTATAAAGAACCAAACGTCCATGAGAAGTTTCAAATTTAAAACCAACTGTTCGAGTTCTTGAATCACAGCTCGAAACTTGTCAAGGCTAAGGCTATAGGATGTTGAAAAACACGGGAGTACCTACCAACTATGCCCACTAACTTGAAATTAACCAATCAAGATTGTTTATCTACATTCACACTAGTTAGAATCTTCTTAGTGTTGTAACTATATGTTGGCGTTTCACCAACTCATGAGTAATGGGGTTTCTGAGATTGATAAAAATTGTCTACGCGTCATGAGTAATGGGGTTTACGAGATTGATAAAAATTTCGATGATGAAATTTCCTTGATGAAGGGGAGAGTTGTCACACCCCAAAAACGATGAATCCAAAAAGATGAGTAAAGTATATAAACTATTTGGCAAATAGTGGTAGCATAATCCGCCACCCTATTGGCCTGATGACGAGTTAGAGTATTGGCATATACTAGCATTAAAGTATCCACCTACTAGCGGTATCTAAGGATTTAATTACAGGGTATCTTCAAGCAAAGAAAGATTACGCCCAAGAAGGAGTACACCTAAGGAAGAGTACGCCCCTGAGTATTGGCTGAGAACGAATAGCCTATCAAGTGTTTATGGAAGTTGTAGGAGACATAATTGTCTTTAAGACCACACCATACGTGAGTGACTACAAAGTATAGTACACTCAGTTCACTTGAGCACTATTCAAGTTGGTTCTGGTGATGAGATTAGTTGGGAGTCAGTTGAATTGATTTGACCCTCCCCATGATTGGTCAAAATAATAACAAAGATCTTCGCCAGATTCTATTTACCTTCCCCTGAATTTTTGTGGGAAATCAGGAGATTTGGGTTAGGTAAGCATCGCCACTTGTCAAAGTCTACAGTAGGGGGACAATGAGGTTATATCTAGTAAAGGAGAAGACATTCCAAATGACTTTTATTTCTACTTGACATTCTAGTTCTTTTTTCTGACCTAAATGTTCTCTTCTTCTTCGTTAAGATAGATCTAAGACCTCATTTAATCAATGGATGATTTAACCTTCTGGTAAGTCTTATAAGCCTATATGTTATGATTGTTGTTGAGTAAGGATGTTAAAATGTGCCAGGACAGTAGGGTGTGAGTGAAAGGCCCTGCAAGAGGGTCGTACGTAGTTGAAACATTAGTAAACAATCTGTAAATGGGAATTCTAATGAAAATTCCATGATCTTGTAAGCAACTGCTGCAACTAGATTTGGAAGGACAATTATAACAAAAACTCTAGGTTGAGAAGTTGTTAATATAGACCCGACTTCTGCATAACATATTATGATGATTCCTTGTACGGTCGTTGTTAATATATATGTTCATACCTCCTTGAAAAGTTGTATGTATGTATGGTTGTGTGTGTTCTCTATGAGGTACTTGTATGTATATACTGAAGTGTACAATTCGTTGCATGAATATGATGATATGTGGTAAACATGCATGGGAAATTATGTGTTAGGAAGTATGATTCTATTAAGATTATGAATGAAACCGGTGTAGATGCGTCCATTATGTTATTTAAGTGATGCATGACCAAGTATGGTTGGCAATAAGGGGGTTCGGGCGAAATGCTGGGAAAGCATGTAATACGATGACAAACCCCGTAGTGGTGCTTTGATGATGTCCATCGAGACAATAAATATGAAGGCTAGTATAGTGAAATGTAGTTTATCGGGACCGTAAACTCGAGGTCCACCGAGATAGTAAAAATGAGAAAAGGCTAGTGTGGCAAATATATGAAAAGACCATGGCCATGACACATTCTAGTTTGCGTGTCTCGGGGGCGATGATGGACAAACTTTAAGTGATGATGAGTTTAGGCAATTT
Organism: Gossypium raimondii; assembly: GCF_025698545.1. NCBI lineage: Eukaryota > Viridiplantae > Streptophyta > Magnoliopsida > Malvales > Malvaceae > Gossypium > Gossypium raimondii. The sequence continues at coordinate 27,536,096 of NC_068570.1, read as the reverse complement.
CGTATTGTCGAACACAACAATTTATGTGGTGCATTGGTGGCAAACCAAACCAAGCTTTTGTGGTGAACTATTTGGGAAGTCTTTGTGGTGATTTACTTGGAAGCCTTTGTGGCGAATTGTTTGGGAAACCTTTGTGGCGATTTATTTGGAAAGCTTTTGTGGCTAGTTACTTGTAAAGCCTATGTGGCGTAATGCCTAGAAAACTTGTCAAACGAATTCTCTAACACTTAAGTGGCGAATTGTTAGTCTGCCTTTATGGAGAGATTTGGGTATGCTTTTGACACATTTTCTGAAAGAGTCCTCGGCATTGTACTCGACTGATGAATCTACCACAGTAACTCACTAGATCAGAAAGAGAACTTGGCATATATGAAATTATGGGTGGTGTAAGTGTCCGCCAAATCTGAAAGTTTTCCCATTTGTATTGAAGTTATTTCTATTAGGTGATCTAAAATATTTCCTTCATCGAACCAATTTCATTGTTTGGATCAACGTGAAGTTACAACATGACTGTTATTCTGATAGTCGCCGAAGCTAGTATATGACTCCACCGAAAATAGTGCCCATAGGTATATAATTCTGATAAATGTATCTAGTTTCTATCTTCAAGCGATTGCGAAATGTAATCCTCTATAAGATGGGAAGATTGTAATCCGCCAATCAAATGGAACATGTACAAGGTGGTCAAGTTAGAGGTTGGTGCATAGTTATCCTCTAGGAATAATAAAAGAAGTCCAAAATTCTTAAGTCCGGGAATTCAATATCATCGTTTAAAAGTAAAAATGGTTGAGACTCATTAAGTTTTATTGAACTTAAGGTTGTTTATTTGTAATGCAGGTTCTTGAGTTGAACCAATTCACCAGAAGGAACCACGCCAAGAATGCACCAAGGTGGTTAATCATAGTGCAATGTTATGCATATAGAGGGAAAATTTTGGGAATATGTTTTCAAATGGAAAATATTATTATACACCACAAATATATTTGTCTTATCAAAGATTTAACTTGTAATGTTTTATGCTACTTTTAAAAGTCTGTTATAAATGACAATTTTTTTCATTCGAATCTTTTAACTTAGAAAAGATTTTAAATAAATAAAAAGTAAATCCAGTATGGTTTTTCCCAGCTAAAAAAATTTGCTATGTAAGTATTGTAACATCCTACATTCGAATCTGGTAAATCAAGTCGAGTATAGGGTGTTACAAGATATATAAGAAGATGGGTAATTAAAATAAAATTGCTAAATAAGGTTTTCATGGTTTTATTTATAGAAAATAAATGAAAAACCAAAATTACATAGTTTTTTTTACCACAAGGCATTCCTTGTGTCTTCAACTGTCATCGCTCCATCTTCTCCTCGTCATGGACTCCTTTTCGGGAAAAAAATACATTTAAGTCCTATTTTTGTTTCCAGCTCATAAGAATTATCTAAAAAAGTATTTCTACGTGGAAATGATAGTCCACAGTCTCTTTCCTGAGAACCACAACTTTGGCAAAAATAACAATTATATAATAAATATGTAATATCACATTCATTCTCATATATTCCCCTAATGGAAATAATTACATGAATGTCACATCTTATCAAATATTAATCAAACAAGATGAAAAGAGAGATTCAATCTCGATTTACACTATAAACATAGCACAACCTGACTCTGATACCAATTGTTGGAAAATTTTGGTTTGAAAATAATTTTCTTGTACAACGAAAAATTAAAATTTTGAAAAATCGACTCGGTTTGTGATATTTATAACAATAAACCCTAACTAAATTCACATATATTTTCGGCTTAATGGGTTCTTATTGTCCCCAACTTTCAACCAAACGATCTCCTCCACTCTTCTTGTACCACGAACTGCTTCGAGTGTGGGCTCAAACCAATTGAATCGAAATGTATAACTAGAAAAAGTTTTCTCTCTTTTATTTAAGGTGAAAACGAAAATTCTCTCTTCTTAATAGAAACCAGTATAATTGTTATTTTGGAAAAATATATTTGATAGTTGATAATAAATTCTCTGTATTTTTCGACAAAGTAATAATCTCTTAAAGTTATATTAATAGCTCTACTGGTACCATCTATTTATAGGAAGAGAATGTAGAACTCTTGTTTAGTTCTAGTGGTTTATTTCAAATAGAAAAACAACTTTCTACTTAGAGTATGAGTGGGGGGGATGACACACCCTAGTATTCTGCTTGGGTCTTGTCCGGTGTACTGTCAATAAAATTAGTCACATTTATATCTCTATCTTCTAGAAGTCATCCGTTCTAATGCCCAAGACAAGGCATCTCTCCAATTGGACTTGATAGATGACATATTAGTTTTTCAATCGGTTTCCTCATTTTCGATTAGACTAAGGACATGTTTAGGTCCGTTTACTAATACAATTTGTCTTTTCGTATTACGATCCGACCACATTATACCGGTTAATATTAGTTAAACAATAGACAACCAATGAGTAACATTTGCTTCCATTTTTCTTTGCGTGCAAAAATCACGTGAGGACAATATACAAAGTATTAATATAATTCATGAATAATTTTATTAACCAATATGTTTGAAAAATTACATATTTACTTAGACGAAAACACTACACTTAGGGCACCAGATCCAATATAAATGATATTCTACCATTAGCATTACATGATAGATGAAAAGTAAATATGGTCATAGGTTGTTAGTCTTTGTGATAAATGACTTAATTATTATTTGATAGTAACTGAATTTTCATGAAGGAAGATATAATGGTTACCATGAGATAAAATAGGATCATATTGGGAGCAGAAATTTATCCCAAAATAATTAAGCATACCCTGTGAGGGTAATAGACTTATGAAAAGGTCATTAAACGAGCACTGATCGAGTAGATTTCGTAATGGTATGTAATTAGGTAGAGCTCAGTCACGATACTATAATGGAATGACTTCATGACTAAATGAGTTTGTAATTAATAGGCGAAAAGTAAGAACTTAATTTTAAATCATTTGAGCCCTAATGATATATGTCCAATCAGTCCCACCGCTAGCTATTTGAAACTAGAAATGAATTCAATATAGATTCAAATGAACAAAAATGGATGGAAATGATAAAATTAAAGAAATGGGTCAGATTCGAAAATGAATGTGTTTTCTCACTAAGTATGGAAATATCTTTAGAATTAATTTAAGTTTTTTGAATTATTATTTAATCAAATAATTGAAGTTCGAAAATAAATTTAAATTAATTGGTCATTTTGGATCCGTTGAATATGGAATTAAATATATTTTCTCTTATGGTAAAGTTGTCATTATTTTAACGAATTAGAATTTGGTTGAGAAAATATTTAATTGGAAAATTAATTAATTTAAATTAATTTAATAAATAATATTTATTTTGGGAAATTGAAAGGCATGTATTGGGTTGAATTAAATTATAAAATGTTAGATTTAAAGTCCAATAAGCACATATAATTAGACCCAGTATAAGAGAGGCCCAAAGTCCCTCATAATATGTTTGAGGGGCGACAACCTTAGTATATTTAACTAAGGTTTGCCGCCTCTCTCTTTTGTTAGAGAGATTTTGGGGACTAGTTTTTCTATCAAATAAGTATCATTTATACTCTACTAATTCAACAAGGATTCTCCTATCTCTCCTTATAAATAGATGGCTCTAGTAGGGCTAAAAACAACAAGATATACACAATTTTGAGATATTATTATCCTGCCAGTAAATAGTGAGAATTTATTTCTAAAGTACAAATTCTACCTAGGAATAACAATTCTACCAGTTTCTATTAAAAGATAGATTTACTTTCCTACTAAAAGTAAGAAAATTATTTCTGGTTTTGTATTTGATTCTTGATTGTTCGAGCTCACACTCGTAGCGATTCGTGGTATGAGAATAGTGGAGAAGGTTGTTCGATTGAAAGTCGAAATGTCTAGGATCAGTCTTGCACAAAGCAAAACTACCTTTTGGAAAAAGTTTATTGCTATAAATATCATAAATCAACTCAATTTTCAAAATTTTAGTTTTTCGCTGTGACAAAAAACCGTTTTATTAAACCATATTTTTCCAACACTTTGACCCCTTGTCAGTGCAACTATTTCTTGGCCCAAGGCTTCAACCCATCACTAAAGCCTTTTTCTCACTCATATTAGGGATTTGGGGCATCAACTCACTAAAGTGTCACACATATTCCTGAAGTATGCCTTATTGCGTAAGTTGATGCAACTTAGCTTGAGCTTTATCTTTAGCATACTCAGGGTAAAGCTGCTCATTGATTTCTTTCTGTGGACCTACAATGCCACCACAAAGGAGTAACATCAGTAAAATACATAGAAGCAATATCTACCTTAGTAGCATCATCCTTGGTGTCCACAACAAGGAACTATTACTCCATCTCCCATAAAAAGTTGCCAACATCCCTCATGGATATGTTCCCTTTGAACTCTTTCGGCTTAAGATCATCAATCTTGGGCTTGGTTCTCATAACCAACACCTTTTTTTCCCACAGTAGCTTTACAAATAGTGAGCTCCCCATTAAACTATTCAAATTCCTTTTTCAAATTTTTCACCAGGGCTCTAAAAGCATCATCCTTCTAAGTCAGCTTGTCTATAGTGGAGTTGAGTGCCCCTTAGATCTCCTCTACATTGGCATTGAGAGCATCCAACACCTGTCCTTTGAGCTTATCTCTCTCTGAGTCTAGCTCTACGGTGTGACCCTCAACAACCTCGAGGCCTTCCTTCACATCACCCATGGAATCCTTAAGTTTTGCATCCCTATCTTCCAACGCTGATAGCATATCCCTTTATTTGTTCGCTTTCCTTGCCCTCCCATGAGTCTCTGGTAGGACATTTTGGTCATCTACTTCTTTCACCATCACCAACTCAACACATTAACAAACCTTGGCTTGCATACCAACTATCACGGGGTTGGACCTTAGCCTAGAAAATCAAGCGACCTTAGGCAATAACTTTGCTTCAAATGTGCTTAAGCCAACCTTAACTCTTTTGAAAAGGCATCGAAGCTTCACAAAAGCAAGCAAGCGAAACAAGCAAAGAATGTAAAGAAAAAGGCATGAGAAAGTATGCACACTAAGTGTTTGAGTAAATACTCTCAATTAACACTAAGATTGAGTGAATGCAATTTAGGTGATTACAAATGAGAGGGAAATGTATCTATTTATAGTAAAGCTCCTCCAGATCCTATGGTGCAATTTGAATTACATCAATGGTTGATATTAATACCTATCTATTGGATGAGAGTCCTAAGGAATTTAAACATTATACAATAATATTACAATATTTACCCTAATAGCTCTAAATACTTGAGTGTTTCACTAGGCCACCAAGCTTCAAGTAGATGGGCTTCCCTCTATGTCCCATGAATCGAGCTAGTTTTGGTGGGTTAAGAACCCAATGTAATCCATTAACCTCTTTGGGCAGTTATGTATGCTTTGGTCATGAGCTTTCGCGGCTCGTGACAAACAGATGGGCTTAATTGATTAATTTTTTTTTATCTTTAAGAGCTCAATTGGGTTCTAAAATTTATTAGGGGCTTAATTAATTTTTTTATTCACCGTGTGTAACACCCCAAACCCGGCCTAAACATTAGGGTCGAATCTGGTGATGTCACATTGTAACACCCCTTACCCGTATTCTACGCTGGAATAGGGTACGAGGCATTACCAGAATAAATACACTTATAAACATATTAAACCGAGTTATAAAATTTCATCCAAATTAAAAACTTCCAAATTATTATCTTCGAGTCGCTAATTAGGGTTTACGAGGCCCAATACATACCTATTCATATACTCAATATATTTGTTAAATCAATCCAATATTGAAGAATCCACTTTAAGTCAGAATCAATATTAATCATAATCATAAATCTTTTCATGTTATTTTCATATATCACTAACTGAACTTTGAATGTCAATTTATGAATATGTAATTCACTAACACATTCTGGTATACACAATGTTTAATTGATGAAATCATTTAATTGAGCTAAATTTAATATTCACTCCAAATTTTCTTCTATATCCATAAATGCTTTCACTTACCATTTACCTAACAAATTTCTCGAACCAAGCTATCACACAACAATAATACATCACCTGTGCTTCATGAATTCAATGTTCGAATCTTATCACCATCAAATCCATGTCATTCGAATACTTAAAGTTTATTCAAGCATATATTATTACGTTTCATATACCAAGGATATGTCAAAATTACGAATACGTAATCAATTCATTTGTCATTTATTTGACTAGAAAATTAGTCTCAAAATTCATAACATTCCATTACTTAAGATATGTCATAAAAAACTCCTTTAACATAAACTAGCACCATGGCCGAATTTTCAGTATGTTATTTATTCCCCTTTTTTCCCAATCACATAGCAAAATATTACAAATATGTATATATTTGAATACTATAATTATGCATCAACTTACCATCATGAGTTAATTCATGAGCCACTCATGACATCATTTCATGCCAAATATACCACACGCATATGCTATGAAACTTTATTTTCTCTCATGAGCTTACCATAACCAATAATGCACCAATATAAGCATCACTCCTATTTCAACATTTATCGATTATAATCAGACATTTAACCAATTATACACAATTCATTCATATACTTTATTATCCTCCTCCTCCTCTCCATCCCACATCTTTATGTATATAACATGCTTAAATAGCATTATACATAATTTTACTATTCACTTATATTTAAATTCAAAGTTGTTTATTCGAGTTATAGTCACTAAATTATTTTTATCTGGAGCTACAGAGCTCCAAATTAAGTTCCGTTAATTTTTCTCGAAACTAGCTCACATATCTTCTTACCATAAAATTTTCAGAATTTTTTGCTTAGCCAATTAGTACAGTTTATTCTTTAAATTCACCCCTTTTTCACTGCTCAACATCTCTCATCTCTCTTCACTAAAAATGAATTATCTCATTGTACAGAATTCAGATGATATTTCCGTTTATTTCCTTTGAAAATAGACTCATTAAGGATTCTAAGCATATAAATTATAACTCATTATTATTTTTTTACAATTTTTAATTATTTTCCAAAGTCAAAATAGGGGATTCCGAAATCAATCCGACCCTGCCTCACTAAAATTCAAATATCTCAAAATATATAACTCTTTTGTTGATCTGTTTCTTTTATGTAAAAATAGACTCATTAAGATTTCATTTTATATCTTATTCACTCTCTAATTCAATTTTCACTATTTTTGGTGATTTTTCAAAGTCACACTATTGTTCTTGTCCAAAACTGTTTTGTTGCTAATTTTACTTTTCATAATTTCACTTTTCACTTTCAATCATTATTCAATTCAATTCCACACATATATTCATCATTCAATCACACTTAATCGTTACATGATCTCATGTATTTTCACTTAGTCAATTTCCCGATGAACACTTCGGAATAATAACAGATACACGATGGATTCAGCACACAGCAACCACCCTTTGTAATCAATGATATCCGGTGGGATTAGCACATAGCAACCACCTTATAATTAATGATACCGGTTCACATAGTAGCCTGCACATAGTACTACACATGTGACCATCACTATCCGATACAAGTAGTAGCCTGCACATAGTACTACACACGTGATCAAAGCTATCTGGTACGCATAGTAGCCTGCACATAGTACTACACATGCGACCTATCATTTTGGTACACGTAGTAGCCTGCACATAGTACTACACACGTGACCATCACTTTCACTTTCACATAGTGGCCTACACACAGTCCATGCCACACATGTGATCATTTCTGTCACTTCATTCGTATCCCTTTTTATTCCGAATGTTCAATCGGGAAATTTCTCACTTTTTCTCATTTTTTCATTTTTCACTAATCAAAGTCAATTCCTTGTCTTTCTTGACTTATAATAACACATTTAACTTATTTAACACTCACATTATTCAATCCAGTCCAAAAATCACATTTTGGAAAATTACATTTTTGCCCCTAAAGTTTCACAAAATTACTATTTTGCCCCTAGGCTTGGAAATTAAACTTTATTCCTTTTTCTTATGTTTTATGACATGCTGAACATTTTTCCCTTCTATGGAAACATCAAATTCTCACTCTAACACTTACTTATGAACATTAGGTATTTTTACCTATTATGTCAATTTACTCGTTTTCACTTAAAATCAGCTAGCAAAAGTTATTTTACATAATTTCAAGCTTCATATTCTACCCTAAAACATAAAAATAAACATATTTCACCTATGGGTATTTTTTCCAAATATGAACCCTAGATTAAATTATTGCTAGAATAAGCTAAATTAAGTTATCGGGACTCTAAAAACATAAAGAACATTAAAAACGGGGCTTGGAATCACTTACTATAGAGCTTGGAAGCTTGAAAACTCTAAATATGGCTTCCCCCTTGCTGATTTCGTTCACCATGGAGAAGATGGAAAATTTTTTGGCTATTTTGGCCTTTTTAATTCTTTTAATTACTAAATGACCAAAATGCCCCCAACTTAAAAATTTCCTATTTCACTTATCTCTTATCCATTTTTGTCCAAAAAGTTAACTAATGGTCTAATTACCATTTAAGGATCTCCAATTTAAAATTCCATAACACTTGGACACTTATAACATGTAGAACTCAACTTTTGCACTTTTTACAATTTAGTCCTTCTGACTAAATTGAGTGCCCAAACGTCAAAATTTTCGAATGAAATTTTCACGAAATCATTTTGAGAAATTGTAGACCATAAAAATATAATGAAAATATTTTTTTTCTTGTCGAATTTGTGGTCTCGAAACTACTATTCCGACTAGCCCAAAATTCGGGCTGTTACACCGTGAGTGTTTTTTTTTTTACTAATTAGCCTAAAAAAATTGTTACTGTTCAAAAAGAAAGAAAGAAAGAGATCAACACAGGTAAAGAAGAACCAATAAAGCACTGAAGCAACAACCAAATGTTTTTTTGGTTTAAAAGACGAGGGTACCTTGCTCAAGATTAAGGCAATTTGGGTTTTTGTTATTTTTTAGGGTAAACTAAACCTAAAGTCACTAAATTATTAGTAAGTTTACATTTTGATCACTCAATTTCAAAAGTTACAAAATGGTCACTAAATTATTTGAAAGTTTTCATTTGAATCACTAGGCTGTTAAAATTGTTGTTGTATGGCCTTTTCTATTTGCACCATCTGCACCAACTAAAAGGTTTTCTTCCCCTTCTCTTTTACAATTCAGTTTTTTTTCATAAAACAACTTTGAATGTCAGGAATCTATGAACCAAAATCCAAACAACTTTTTTCTTTGAATTCTGACATTGATTGTCAGATCGACTTGAATCTAAGTTATGTTATTCTACTCGTTGATAGACTACTCATTGATGGGTATTGATCCATCATATCGATTGTCGAATCGTCACTTGAAACTCGCTAGCTGAACTTAAAAGAAAATAACAACCCAATGACTTAAATAATAATTTTCAAATAATTTAATAACTATTTTATAACTTTTTAAAATTGACTAACCAAAACATAAATTTAATAATAATTTTGTGAATAGATTAGTTTATTTAACTTTTTCTTTTTGGTTTTTGTATTCACTTGGACCACTAGATTTTCTTAGGCTGGAATAAGCCAATGGGCTGGTTTCAATTTATTCTTTTTTTATTTTTGGGTTTTGATGTAGGATAATTAACTCATTGGTTCATGAATCAAACATATTTTTAACTTATTTCAGAATAGATTTTTAATTCAACCGTTTAATCGATTCTCAAATCAATTTTAATTTAGCCGTTGAATCAATTCTCAACTTAATTATTGTATCTGATTGTTTTTAAAAAAAATTTAAAACAGTTAGAAAGTAAAATACCAATAGCAAAAGCAGAAGAAAAACATCAATTACTATACTATATATATACATTATACAGCACTATCATTTATCACCAATCACCTTCTACCTCGTTTCCTAGCCCTTCCCGTACCTCCCAATCCCACCTCATTCTCAACGTTCTCCCTCCCTCTCTTTCCCGTCGACTCCGCCACCACCTTCGGTGGCCTCCCAACCCCTCTCTTCGCCCTTGCCCCTCTTCCTCCTGAACTCCGGGTAACCCTCTCCACCCTGCCCTTCTCTTTTTCATCTTTACTATGATCCTCCGAATCATCATCTTCATCATCATCCTCGTCTTTCTCCGTCACTTCACTTGGTGAATTTTGCTTCATTCTTTTCAAGAAACTTGCTGCTCCTTGTTTCTTTCTTGCCTTATTATTATTGTTGTGATTATTATTTTCTTTCTTAATATCCACCTTCATCTCCAAAGCGTCATGAGAACTAAGCTCATTACCACCATACTCATGCTTTGTTTCCTCACTGGTGCTGCTTGTTCTTAATGAGTTTCGACGGCCTGAAACCACTCTTTCTTTACTTCGTTTCTTCCTTATGCCCATGTCATCAGTCGCAATAGGACAACTACCATCAACCTTCTTCTCTTCAACGCCTCTTTCTTTTTCATCTCCTCTCCTAGTACTCGTAGAAGTATTCTTGGTTACTGCCTTGGAAAATCTGCGTTTGCCACATGCGACTATAGTAGAAGATTTGTTGGGTTTCGCAACATCATCGGTTTCGGATTGTTTTGGAAGCATATGGGTCATTTCCTTCAACACCAATGCCCGGAGTTGTTGAGCAGCAATACGTTCGGGGGAACTTTTGTGGTGAAATACGATGAGATTGTTGAATAAAAGGAGGAGATCCCTCAAGAACTTTGTGCTGCATTCAGAGTAGACACCTTTATCAAGCCTGGTTTGAATTCTTTGGAGATCCATGTGTTGCCTTATCAGGTTTTTGTATCTTGCAGATTCCTGCAAATTACACTTGTAATATTATTATAATTATTAATTAATAACAATTATACTGTTATGTTAAAACCATTTTTTTTATTTAAGAATAGTCATAGAAGTTGTGTTAAAACTTCAGAATTACAGAGGGATTGAGGCGAAGACCTCTCTCTGTATCTGTTCTCCTACTGGTATTAACTCTATTTTATGGGGTTTTTTTAATTTTCAATTCATTTTTATTGAAAAATCTAGATGGTGGAAAGTATAGCACCAACAATTTAAGATTGAAAATCATCAAAACGTTTAATTAATTTTATTTTTACATATTAAACTTAAAAGTTTAATTTTAGTATGCATTTGGAACAAGGAAAAGCCCTTGGATCTGAACTTTCAACAAGTTGCTATTACATCTTGCGCTAAGCGAAGTATTTAAAAATAGATTTCAAAAGATGAAATAAATCAATAGTGAAAATTATGGTAATACAGATTAATAAGTAAAGAAGCGTTTTTATTGAACTGATCAATACCTTCAAAATAAAATTATATAAGTACTCGAGTGGAGCCAGCCAACACCATAATAAGCAGGCCGACATCACCCAACTTTAAAATTTTGGGGGAAAAAAAGAAAAATATTAAATTAAAATTAAAATTCCACTTTCTGAAACAACAATAAGATGCAGAAATTTAAAATTATAAAATAAAATTGCTCAAAAAAATCCAGGGGAGAGATAATTTTATTAAAACTTAAACAACCTTTTATTAAATATATACTAAAAAATGATTGAAGAAAAAATGATGTCAAAAGGTTTTTAGAAAGGATAAAAATTTGGAGAAAGGGAAAAACTTCAAATACGCTTATATATGATCATCAGGATAATTTGTTTAGGAAAAGTGCATAATTTTTAGAGATATATGTTAGTATTTTTAATATAAAATTAATATTTTTATTTTACTTAACTTTTAAATAGAGATAACTTTATGGTTTTAATAATCGAATCAATAATCAAATGTCGATCCAATAATAACTACATAAATAATTAAAATAAAAATATATATTAAAAATTATAAAACTGATTCAGTTATTAATTTTCTATAGATTCTAAACGATTTTAGTTCATACAGTTCAACCCTTTATCCGAACTAATAAATTAATTAATCTTACTTCTATTCCATTCGATCTAATTCCGGTAATAATGAATAATATCAAATAATTCAATATTTTTAATAGCAATAGGTTAACTGCACGATAATTATGTGTAGTTGAAGAAAACATGAAAAAAAATGATTAGCCATACTGCTATAGTTTTTAATATAAAAATACATTAATATATTATTAAATTCTATAACTTTTAAGATTTTTCAATAAATTTCTTTATTAAATTAGTATTTGATTATGATCACATAGATATAGTTTAATTGTTAATAATAATAAATTAAAACAAAACAAAATTAAAAAAGAAGAAATCAGAACCTAAAATTATCTCAAAAGAATTTTAGCCCAAAAGAAAAATCAAAATTAGTTATGTTTCTGCTCCTATATCATTTTATGATTATTTTATTAAAATGATGGTCAAAGTTGAATTCTTCTAATAAAAGACCATAATAGACAAAATTATTGATACAAGGAAGTATTTAGGATTGAGGTTTAAGTTTAGATAAAGAAAAAAAGAAAATTCTAGTCCAAAATTTATTTAGACAGTGGTGAAAATTTTTTTAACTTATCGCAGGCGAATTAAAAATGGTCTCAGTTTTTTAATCAGATTCAAGGAGGCTTCCTCCAAAATGTCAGTAGACGATAATGCTTAGTTGATGTTCTATAACCGTCCACAAAGCGCCACGTCAATCCAAAGACTGGTCTAAAATTATGGAAACCCCAATATTTTGTCATTCTATCAAGTGACGTGGCAGGCTAATTGGCTCCAAGGCCTAAGATCCCTAGCCTTATTTCCGGCACCTTAAAAGAGTAGATGTACGTTGTTTTCCCTTGACCGCCTTGTCAAATGTTCTTAGTTTAATTTTATTTGTTTTATTTTTCAATCATATATGTTTTTTCAAGATAGAACATATTCCTTACTCGTTATTAATTAGTAATATTTATATTTTTAAAAAAATTACCTGGCTCCGTTGGCGGCGATCCAAAGCCGAGCCGAGCCGATTAGAGCGGATGATCCCTAGAAGCCTAACCATGGACTCGGGCTTCACCGCCGGGGCTCGCTTCATGGCGGGAGAAACCTCATCTCCCTCACGTTCCTCTCTGCTGCTGCTTCCGCCCTTACTACTACCATTACATCTTTTCTTCTTCGATAAACTAGCCGAACTTTGTACGTCACTCACCTGCTTCTTATTATCATGTTCTTCACCATTTAATCGTTCATTAACTGGCCCTTCCCCGGTTCGAACCGGATCAATCTCATTTTCACCTCTCGGTTCGATCGGCTCTGTTATAACTTGTGCGTTCCTTTCTCCTACCACTTCTCCGGCATTGTTTTGCTCGTCTTTAACAATAATAGTGGCCGACGTGGTCAGCTCGGGTTTTTGACTGGTGGAGTTGGACTCGTTGAATGATCGGTCATCGAGATCACCGGAGCCATCACCGCCGGCGGGTGTGCCGGCGACGGTATCCGGTGATAAAATATTCTGTCGGTCATCCAGATCTGTCTCCTCTTTAGAACTCCTCTCTCTTTCCTCCTCCAATCTCTTGACCTTCAATTCCAACGACCTGTAATCACCAAAAAAAAAGCAACCTCTCAGATCTCACCACAAGGCGAGTAAACGACGCAATCAGTCGGAAAGGAAATCGTCATTTGATTTCATTTATTACACGATTGAAACGTCACGTTCTTGAACCTCTCGACGGAGCTCTTCTACGCGAATCCTTCGAAGCTGGTCAACCAAACTAGAGGAAGAAGAGGCGCCATTTGTGGATATGAAGCGTCGTTTAAGATCAAAAAACTTGTCTTTACAGAGTTGTGGAGTGAAGGAAGGAAGAAAGGAAGAAGTGAGTCTCCGATTCTGAAGTTCCGAGGCGATAGAATCCCAGCTTTTAGTGCCGTGGCGGTTGACGGCACATACAAGGAGGAGTTCCTCTAATGTACCCCAAGGTCGCGCGCTTGATTTGTTTTCCCCAGCCATGATACGCTTATGCCATTATCATCATCAATATAATTTTGCTTTTAAAACCTAGGGTTCCATCTTCATTTGTTTCGATTCTCTACTTTGCCGTTTTGATTGGGTTCCTTTTATATTCTCCTCCTCCACACCTATTAATTTGTAGTCTTATATGAAAGATAAATAATGTATCCAACCTTTCAAAAAAATTAAAAATAATGTATAAAAAATATTATATTTATAGGGTTTTAAAACGAAAATTTTATTTGAATTTTACTTGTTATATAAAAATAATCAATTAGTTGGGTTTAATCTAACAAGAGTCTGATATACAACAATTTGGTGAAAACAAATGTAGAAAAATATATTTATAAAAATTTATATTAAAACAAACGACAGCTTATTAGTTCAATCAGTAAATTTGAGTCTTTAGAAATGTGTTCAAATATCATTATGTATTAATTTAATTTAAGTTTTTTTTATATAAAATATAAAAAGATAAAACACACTCAAAATAATATTCAATACTTCGTGAACAGAGGAAGTATTTTGTGTCATTTCCCAACTGAGTTGACATCTGGTTATCTTATGGCACTAACTCAAACAAACACATTATATATATACATACACATTTGAAAAATATAAAAAAAATTGTCATATTCCTAAATTCCTTAAAAATTTTAAAAATAATATTAAATATGATTCAATAAATCCATAAATTTAATAAATAATCAAATATATTATATTTCAATTGTATTATAATTTAATTTATGTCTTAAATTGTAGATTTCAAGTTGTGGAAAATTACCTCGTTAAGGTAGTATTTGGAAAGCCACATAATAATTGAATTTGAGTGATTGATTGTAATTACATAGGGTGGTATGTTTGGGTAACTATTATAATTAGCGAGTCCCACTGTATTTGGTATAATTTGAGTACCTTAATTACTCTTTCCAATTCTTAGAGGAGGGTGAGAATTGGAATAATTATGTTGTAACAACTTGCTTTTCAATGGTGTTGGAAAAAGGTGGTTTCAGAATCTCATTTCTGTAAATATTAAATATGAATATTTACGGAGTTGGTATAATAGTATATTAGAGTTTGGTCCATCAATTTTGTTTATTAATTATTTAATTTAGGTACAAGAACTAAATTATAAAAGTGTAATCTCTATAGATTTTTAATTGGCCAAAGACTTAGGGACTTAAATTACAATTAGTCAAAGGTCCAAAATGACAAGTTAAACTATTTGGGAGTAAGGGTTAGTGCACGATGGTGATTATCCCACTAATTAAGTTTAAAGATTAACTTTTTTTAATTAATTAAACTTAAGTTAATAAAATCTTAATTAAGAATTAATCTAACTATATAAGTTAAATTAAAGAAAGGAAAAAAGTCATCTTCTTCATCTATTCATTCTTGTCAACCAAAGAAGAGAAGAAAACCTTAGAAATTCTTAAAAGTTCCAGCCATCAATTGGTAAGTGTTTTTAAGTCCTTTTCTTGTAATTTTTATGTTTTTTGAGGTCATAGGAGCTTGATTTAGCTAGCACATGTACCAATTTGTAAAAATGTTAAAGTTTTTTAAAGTTATCATTATTTATTTCTCTAAGAAATTGGTCTTAAATTGATAGATTTTAAGCTTAGATTATAAAAGGATTAAATTGTAATGTTTAATTGTTAGTTTTGTACATAAGGACTAATGTAAATAAAATGTGAAATTTTAGTAATAATAGATAGTAGAGGGTTTATAATGAATGTAATTGAGGTCGGTTTTCAAACTAAAGCTCAAAATTTAAAGTTATGACTATTCCCATTTTAGGGACTAAATTGAATAAAATGTAAAACTTTAGGGCATTAAAAAATAAAATTTCATAGGTTCATTCATATCATGATATAATGTATAAATGTTTAATACTGATGAATTGAATGGAATAATTGTATAGATCAAGAATTGGATCAAACCGGAGATAATCGGGGAAACACAAAATGTAGATTAGTCCCTAAAGATTCAACTTGTTTGTTGTTTTAACCAGGTAAGTTCATATGGTATTTATTTACATAAGTTGTTGTGCACTTGAATTGTAATTATATATGTTTGGTTTTGAATTGGTTCAAAAGGTGATATTTGGACTAAATTGAAGAGTAATGTTAAATTGCGTAATAAATGCCTATTTGAACTTAGTAAAGGTTAGGATACGATTGACATGCCAATAGGGTTTTGTGCGCGCTAGTATGGGATTGATTATAGATGATTACTGAGGTCTAGCATTTGCTGTGAATACTCAAATACATGTGACACAGGTTTAGCTCGCACGAGTAACCTGATGTTGTTTTAAAGGTTTAGCCCAGACGGGTAACCTAGCATGTTTATATTCAGCTTGGATAAGCAATTGAATATGTAGTTATAAAGGTTTTGCCCAAATGGGTAACCTGATACGAAAATACTTAGCTTGGAAAAACAACGGGTGTGACGTATATACTTGTGTATTCGAGTTCGTTTATTAGGGTTCATTGGGAGATATAGTTCATATGAAATGAGAAATTGAAATGAGATATAATGATCTTGATGTTCAGTTAGAGAAATGTTGAATTGAGCTTGAATAATGTATTGGAATAATGTCATTAACATGTATGTAATTACATTATCCCTTGATTGAATGAAATTGAAAATTGGTTGTACAAAATGACAAGAATTGGTATAAGTGATTGAATTTTTATATGGTTTGATTACATGTTAAAGCTCACCTTATTGATGTTTTGCTTTGGCATGTCTAGCCAAATTATGTCAAGTTAAGGTTATTTTTTGTTTATAAATAAAAGTTGAGTTAAGTTTTGTTTATTACCTATGAGCTTACTAAGCATCTTATATACTTACCCCATTTATTTTCCCTTTTCCTTGTAGATCATCACCTTGCAGAACACGTCAAGTCAGATCATCTTGAAGCTTAAACTATCCTTAATTTGGTAGTTATTTGATCATTTTGAGTCAAGGATTGTGGCATGTATATAAGTGTTTTGGTGTAATCCTTGCTGTTTATAAGTCTTTATGAGTTGAAAATGGTATTGAACTTGGTTTATGGTGATTTGGATGTTGGTCTTGGTATGCGATTTAGAAATGCATGAACTGGCATCGTGATGCCTAATTAAATCGGTATATTTTGATTGATATGTTAGGAATAAGTATGGCATATAAATTGGAATGTTTCAAGGTAGTCTGGTATAGGTAAAGACTTGGTATTTAGATAATTTGGTTGATATGTATGCCATGACAATGGAATGTTAAGTCTAATGGTTGAATAGGTAATGAATATTGTTAAGAGGTTGAATGTGATTATTTGAACTTGATTGACATGTTCTTGGAGTGTTTTGATTCAAATGAAATTAGTATTACAATGATCATATGAATAGGTTAGTTGGAATCTATGAAATAGGTACCAAATGGTTCGTTTTTACTAAAAATAGAGTCCATGCCTGACAACCAACCTCTCTTGTTGCAACACCGGCCGACAATGAGTCACGTCACGACGTCAAGTGGCCTGAGGTCACAACATGACAAACTATTTGGCGACGTCACGACGTCGGCCTTAAATTTCTAAAACTTTGCAATTTGGTCCTGTTTCATGCTCGGGTTGACAAAAGAGCTTTTGTAAGCTCGAATAAGACCCAAAAATGATCTATTATTGTAATTTAATCATGATTGATGTTTGAATGCACATGAAAATGATTATTTTATTGTGAATTTGATTGTAGTTGCTTCGACAACGAATGTAACAACCTGATACTCGGACCTGACGATCCGGTCGGTCAAGAGATGTTACCTATACAAGTAATTACACTCAAATTTAATTTTAAAAAATTATTTTTCATACAAATTTAAGTTATAAATTTTTTATATCATAATCATAAACATGCAAGAGTGCTTGGGATGGTTATGACAAAGATTTACTATATTTTAAATCCTAAAGATTATATAATAAAAATAGTTTAGGTGTATTTCATAAAATTATAACAAAAAATATATTATTTAAATCCTAATGTTTTTACAGTTATAACAAAAAGCTATTAGAAAAAGATAATTAAATGTTATAAAAGTATTATAATATATTTATTTATAAAAAATTATTATCAAGAAATATGAACATACCTTATTTATATGTCCATGTTATATGTTAAAAGAATAATATGCTTATTTTTAAAAAAAAGTATTATAGTTTTCTTTATCATAACTTATTTATAAAAAAATAGCTTTTTAAAATTATGACAAAAATTATATTATTTATAAGAAATGTTATGCATGTTATTGGACACTACATAAAAACTTTTTATAAAGGTTATATATATTTTAATATATTATTTTTACTTAATTTACATATTATAAAAAGGGTTTTAACCTAACATAAGTTTTTCTCCAAATTAAGTTTATATAATTAAAGCTATAAACTATTTGCACTGTGAATGCAAATATTATATGGTAGATGTTAATTATTCAAATATAAAAGGTGTTGGGGTGTTTGCTACTGCTTGTTCCATGTCCTATTAGAACGAGATTAATATTCTGCATGGGCCATTGAAATGGGCCTTGGAAAGGTTTCGATCAGCTGAGTCTGGTCTACAAGAGTGTGTCATATTTGACAAAACAATTACTATGGTTTGGGTAGGGTGTCAAGACCTTCAACCAATTCTTTGATGTGTTTAAGGTTATTGGATAAGTATTGAATTCCTATCATTATCTTTTTGGTGATTAAAGAATTAATTTAGAGATAATTATCAGATTTTCACAATGGATTTTTTCTAAAGGTTTATCTTCTGATTTAAGGAGTTTATCTTGCTGCTATTTCAGCCAATAATTAGGCATCATTCTCCATTGGGTGACATAACTTGGAGACTTGAAGTACATCCTAAAGCATGAGTATCTTGCACTAACCTTTGTTTTCTTCTTGAGTTGAGTATTAGTTTGTCTTGTTGTAGTATTAGTGATAACACCTGGGTGAAGTCTAGATTTGATTCTAATGTATGTTGAGAAACCAAGTGATCTATCTGAGGCTATATAAACTTGCCTTATAAAGGAGCTATGAGATTTAGCCAATGAAGACAAAAGTATACAATTGATTTAATTTGGAGATTAAATAAGATAAATCTTGAGCGAGGCTCCGCAGACGTAGGACCATTGTGTCTGAACTACGTAAACAAAGATCAGTTGTATCATTTCATTTCTTTTGCTAATTTTTGTATGTTTCCTTTTTTCGTTCTATTTTCCAATACAACAAACGTTAAGCAAAGTTATAAGCTTTAAACATCTTAATATATTACCTTGGGGAGCTCTAGTATTATTTATTAAAAAGAAAGATAGGTCGATGTGGCTTTGCATTGATTATCGATAGTTGAATAAGTTGACAATCAAGAATAGATATTTATTGTAGCGTGTTGACGATCCATTTGATTAATTGAAAGGTGCAATAGTATTCTCCACTATTGATTTGAAATCCAGATATTATCAGTTGAAAGTGAAAGATAGTGACATGCCAAAAATAATGTTCTGTAAGCAATATGGTCACCAAGAATTTCTAATGATGTTATTTGGGTTGATGAATTGATACGACCTCAGTCCAGGATGTTTCTATTGAATCCATTAAGCTGCCATAAGGGCCTATAACTAGGTTACGAGCTAAGAACTTTAAAGATGCATTGACAAGCTATGTGGATCGAGTTTGGGATGAACAAGAAGCCGGATCTATTCGTCATGAAAGGATTAACCCAATAGGCGTCATTTGCAATTTATTGCAAGTTGAACTGAAATTTTAATAAACTTATCTTTGGTTTAATAATTGAGTTGCTGGATATTTATTCAACTCATCTTAGTTTAATTAATAAGTGTTTTTATTGTTGAACTTTTTAAAGTGTTGCTCTTAATTAATCTAGTTTCTAGAGTTATTTATTGAGGCCTGAGTTAAGTTTATTTATTCTTGCTTCTTTAATTAGCTAGTTGCTGGAATAGTTGTCGAAACCATTTTTATTTTGAAAAATGGGGATCGACTTTTAAAAATGAGAATTGGAGTCGCCACCGATCTTTTATTGAGGTGTGATCGGATCACCTTGAAAATAATTTTAGGTCTGCGAATTTTGAGAAAAACAGGTTCGGGAGTCGGTTATGCACGAGGAAGGGTTAGCACCCTCGTGACGCCCAAAATTGGTACCGAATTGATTGTTTAATGTCTTAGTGTCGAGATTTTGAAAAGATTTTAAAATACGATCCATTGAAATGAAAATTTGAATGAAATAAATTGGATAATGAGACTTACTTATTTCAAAGAAATAAATTGTCGCACTCAGTAAGTTAGAGTGCAACATTTTAAATCCTCAAAATTAAGTCTATCTTTTGATTTTCAAAACCTATGCATTTTAAGAAGGGTATTTGGTTAATTGGGTCAAATGAGAAAATCAAGACCCAGTAAGCTAGGTTTGATTTCACAAAATTCCTAAACATATCGAATATTGCCTTTATTTTAAAAATCCTTAATTCGAGGTAGCAAAACATCAGATCCAATAAGTTAGGATCCAACATTTTGAAATCCCGAAGAGCCTTGCTTAGAAGTTTTAGGGTTTAAAAAACACTTAGCTATTTGAGTTCTACGAGAAGAATCGAAGCCCAATAAGTTAAGGCACAATTATCTCGAGAATCACGAACACAAAGCCTTTTTTGAAAATTTGTGAAATAAAATGATTCTAATGCTTTAATGAAACATTAGTTTTAGAACGAATATGATACAATTGAACACAAATGTACAATGTAATAGAATAACTTGCAATCCAATCGTACACAAAAACATTAAGCAAGCAATAGGTAAATTCAAATAAAAATAACAATAATAATTTTAAGCACATTAAGCAAATACCAACATTAACAATTGAAAATTAAAAGAATCAATAATCAATTTCATGTGGCACATTAAGGTAAGGAATATATCATCTCAACAATGATTTTAAAAAAACAACGATACATTTGAGTTTGGAAGTAGATTTAAAAGAAAATTGAGAATGATGTTAAATAAAATAACTTTATTTGAATGAATTTGGAAGTGAATATTATAAGACATACAAGCGTGGATTTAGAATGAATATTTCATAAGCATATTGTAAATAATAATATATAATAACATACATTGGAATATTTTACATAAGAAAAATATATAGAAATTGGTATAAAAGAATATAATTTGAAATCATTGATCGATTATACAAAATAAATTATTATATAAATAACATTAAATAATAAAAAATGCGTGATAAAATACTAATGTATCGTAATAAGACAACATTTTAAAAATGATATGACAAATTTTTAAAAACAAATTTATGATAATAAATCTAAAATACTAAAACAATGAATTTAATTCACAAATAAAAAAACATAAACAAAATTGAATATCATTATTTACAAAAGATTTAAAATCATAAAATATAAAAATAAATAAATAAAAGGTATAAACAAATAAAATGTAAGAATAGTAGCAAAAATAAGGAAAAATATTAAAAAGAACAATAAAAATAATAGTAAACATAACTAAAAAACGATTAAATCAAAATTAAAACATTTGAAGGATTAAAATTGCAATCGATTCAAAATTAGGGGACTAAAATAGCAAATAAACGCACGAATTTGGATATTCAAAATCAAGCATGGAAAACGACACCGTTTGGCCATGTACCAAATTGAAACCAGAATAAACTATATAGCATAAATCGAAAACGGCAGAAAAGTCGAATTAAAATCATGCGAAACTAAAGAGGACCAGTTGTGCAAATAAACCAACGAACTAAAATGCGCGGATCTTTCCCGGGTCGGGTCACCGCGCGGGTCGAGGGCTATCAGACGACGCCGTTTTAAAGCCACCATATTGGCTCTAAACGACAACGTTTTAACTCACTCAGAAACAAACAAAAACCTAAAACCTAAATCATTTTTCAAAACCTAAAGAAACTCTAAAGTTTCCACCGCTTTGGTGAATCGTCACTCTCAAGACCCTCCGATTCTCACTTCCACTCCGATGATGGCGGAGAGAGCAAGAATCCGGCCTCCAGGTACGCTCACTCTCTCTGATCTCCCCTCTTTTCTTTTTATCCTGTATATATGCCTCTATGTATATGGTGAATAAAAAAACCAGAAAAAGAAAGAAAGGCCGTCGGAAAAGAAAATAGAACGGTAAAGAAGAAAACCTTCTCTTGATTTCTTTATATTGATTTCGTGTATAGAGGAAAGAGAACCCTTTTACAGATTCAAAAACGGCTTTATATAGCCGGATCCAAAAAAAATCAAAATACAATCATCAAATTCCAATTTATCCTCGCTGTTATTTTCCTTTTTTGCGTGGTTGTTCTGTTGTTTGTTTGTGTCTGCTGCAGGTATTCGGCCAGCTAGTGTACGGAGTCGTACGGTGACGTGTTGCGCGCAAGTGCAAGCGTGGCGATGGCACGCGTCGAGGTGAGGGGGGTGATTGCGGCGCGATGGCTCGTTGCAAGCTATTAGGGTTTTCTGATTTGTGGTTGCGTTTGGGCCAATTAGGTTTAGTGTTTGGGCTTGGGGTTATGTTAAATTTGGATAGTTTAGGTTAAAATGGTTTGGGCCATATTGTAGTTAGGTTTTGGGCTAAACGAGTTAGTTATTATTGGGCTGGATGTAAATGGACCTTAAAAATGGACTGCTATTGGATTCTTTTTTAATTTGGTTTATTTTATTGGTTTATGGGCCGGGCAAAAATGGGCTCTTACAATAGTTATTGCATGTGTTTAGTTTATTTACTTAAGTTAAGTATTTATTTTTGATATGTTTAATTAGTGTTTAAATATGTTTAACAAGTTCATTTTAATGTGTTTATTGCAGGTGTCTCTTCAGCTTATAACTGTTACAATTCAAGGCTGTTACAAATTAAATAAAGTGGCTGTTCAAGTCCTTTTCAGTTACAAAGTAAAGGGGCTGTTACAAAGGAGGTTTATACATCATTTAAGGAGGTTTTAAGGAGCATTATATCATCTATTTAATTTTGGCAGTAACCTTTTAAACTACCAGCTCGTTTTTGTCATTTCAAAGGTTAATTTAAGCATTCAGATACCATTAAGGAGCTGGTTAATAAGTTGGTGTCTATTCGGCTGGCCAAGGGCTAACTCAAGAGTCATTTTTCAAGCAATTAAAGACATTCATTCAGTTGAATTGAAGAGAATTCAATGAAGGGTTATTTGTTTCAAGAATGCCAAGAGATTTGAACTTTCATTCAGCTTTTAATTAGCACATTAAGATGAATGCTTGTGACTATTTGGCTAGCCTATTTTAGCACTATAAATAGGTGAAATCAGATTTTGTAATGGACTTTTGATCATTTTGAATGAAACTCTGTTCATTTGGTGAGAAGGCGTTCGAACCCTATACCGAGGTTCCTATCTTTCTAGATAGCGGGTCGAGGTTTTGATTGAATTTTTTGTCCATCTCATTAAACGTATAAGTGTTGGGTCGACACTTACTAGTGTTGGTTCTTACTTGTTTCTTGAGCCATTTTTCTTTCCTTCATTTTATCATAACCGAATACATCCATTCTTAGCCATTTTTCCTGAACCTTTGTTGTTATAAAACAATATTGAGCCTATTTTATCAATTTTATTTGTTAGCTATACATTTGTTCCTTACTTCATCGTAGACAATCGGGCAACACAAATACGACTCAACTCAACACCGAGGCGGATCGTATCATGAATGCTCTTGCAACATTCATGAATCTCATTAACCATATTTTCCAGTTGTATTTGGATCAATTTATTGATGATATCCTGAAACATTCGAAATCAGAGGAGGAGCATGATAAGCATCTGAGAATTGTGTTACGAGTGTTTCGGGAAAAGCAACTTGTATGAAAAGTTAAGTAAACGTGAATTTTGGTTGACAAAAGTTATCTTTCTTGGACATGTTATATCAGTCGAGGGAGTCTGTGGATCCTAAGAAATAAAATATTTTAGTTTTAGATTAATTTACACCCTAATATATATTGTTTAAATATAAATGGGTTTCTGTCACCAGACCAATTGGTGAACAAAATGAGTAAATAAAAATTCTCTATTACGTAGGAATTGGGGATGTAAGTAAAAATTTCCTTAATGCTCTTTTTTTTTTTTTAAATACAAAGGCTTAAAAAAATTATTCAACATAATTTGAGAAGCATCCCTAACTACAAAAAGAATGAAGTTCGCTTGGATAGTCCAAGTCAAATAAAAAATCATTTAACTTAGCTAAGCCTATATGTCACAAAGCATCGACCAAACAATTTGCGGATCTAAACTATACTTAAGAAAACTTCGGGCCTCATAAAACACATGACCCAATAAAGTTAAATCATCATGAGCAAACTTAGAAATTACATGAAAATTATTTGACTCTAGTAAAGACAATTTAGGCCCATTTCGCAAGCAAACTCCAAGCCTAGCAAGATTACATGCGCTTCAACCCACTCTAATTGTGCAGACTCTGTCACTCTCTAGCACATGCGACAAGCACTAACAATTCTGACATCTCCCAAATGCTAGTGTATTATCTTAATTTATTTTAAAATACAATTATTGATAATAAATAATATCATCCAACCGTTATTTAATATATTAATACTGATGATGTGTCAAATAACACTTGTTGCAATTTTAAGCTTTCAGATAGGATTGTTTCTTAATTAGAATTATTTTATACTTTACTTTATATAATATATATTACTTTGCATACTCAGTAAATTAAAATTATTTCTTTAGGGTGTATTTAACAAATTGTAACGTTTGGGAAATGAGAGTATACGTCAGAAAAAATTCTAAAAAGTGTAATAATATATATACATGTGTGATAGCAATAGTGAAATTTAGTAGCGAATATCAATATATTTTGGAAAACTGACGTAAGAAAGAGGGATTGTGACTTATAAAATGAAAATACTAACCAAGATTTCCTGGAAGAAAGGACGTAATATATGTTGCATGCGTTGACGCCGTTTAAACCAAACTTCTCTTCTATATTCCACCAATATTTCTATCCACTTTTTCCTTACGATATTTTTTCTTGTACCGAAACATGAACTCAATTCCTCTATTAGGTATACACATAATGTAGTCTTTCCTCATATTCTTTTCATATCATCCTCTCATCTCTTCTCTCCTAATAAGGAAACTTCCTTTTCTTTCAGTTGTTTGCTTCCCTTCCGTTCAAGTCTAAGCTATCTTTTTTTGTTCTTTGAAGAATAAGTCCAAGTTTTCTATAAAAGGTCTCAACTCAAGGTTAGTAGTACGGTGAATTATCTCTTCCTTCCTACACTTGTTTGGAACTAATTTCATACGTCTCAACCTTGCCTTCCGTTTTTTTCGTTTTTTCACGATCTTCATTGGAAATACTCTGTCTCACCTCTATCCATTCACATTAATTAACAAAGGATTCGTTTCCGTTCCTCTCTATTATAAGGTTTTTGTCCTCGTTTGTACTGTTTTCTGCTGAAGAAGCTATCAATGGCTGTCATTGAGTATCTATCCACCAATGAGACTGAAATAAAGGTTAGCGAACTAAACTAGTACTGCAGCTACGACTTTCTTCTTCCTTTCCTCTTGTTAATATTAACATCCCAACTATTATAATATGACAGACTAATGAAGAAATTATTAAGAAGTCAGGAGGATGGAAATTTACAAGTCTCTTGCTGGGTATTTCTCGAATAACCTTAAATCGTTTGTATTATACATGAAGTACTGCTTTATATGTTAGGAACCTGTGAAATAATTGTTGTTCAATTTGGGTGCAGTGAATCAAGGTCTAGCAACCTTAGCTTTCTTTGGAGTAAGTGTGAACTTGGTGTTGTTCTTAACCAGGGTTCTAGACCAAGATAATAGCGATGCTGCAAATAATGTGAGCAAGTGGACTGGAACTGTTTACCTCTGCTCTCTGATGGGAGCATTCCTTAGCGATTCCTACTGGGGTCGTTACTTGACATGTGCTGTCTTTCAGCTGATACTGGTTTTGGTAAATACATAAAAACCATACAAAATCACCCTCCTTGTTCTTGAGTTTTATCATTTATGCACTTAATTGAAACGTTGTTTGCAGGGTCTGGGGCTACTATCCTTTGCTTCATGGCTTTTCTTGATAAACCCTGCGGATTGTGGTGATGGAACGAAGATGTGCAGGCACTCATCATCAGTAGGCGTCGGTACTTTTTACTTATCAATATATCTGATTGCCTTTGGATACGGGGGGCATCAACCGACGATAGCCACTTTTGGAGCAGACCAGTTCGATGATTCGAATCCCAAAGCAGCAGATTCCAAAGCTGCATTCTTTTGTTACTTCTACTTTGCACTTAATGTGGGATCTTTATTTTCAAACACCATACTGGTTTACTATGAAGATTCAGGAAAATGGACGCTAGGCTTCTTGGTTTCCTTAGGTTGTGCTATTATAGCGTTACTATTGTATTTGTTGGGGACATCAAGATATAAGTATATAAAACCATGTGGCAACCCACTAACACGCGTCGCTCAAGTATTCGTGGCTGCTTATAGGAAGTGGAATGTCGCCCCAGCTACTGCCGATGCGTTGTATGAGGTAGAAGGACCCGAATCCGCAATCAAAGGCAGCAGAAAAATCCCCCACAGTGATGATTTCAAGTATTAACTATTGTCTTAAATAAGCTCCATAGATTTGCTCATGTTTTTTATTTAGGTTGTTAATTTAGTTACTTGAAATTGAAATGCAGGTTCCTGGACAAGGCGGCTACAATAACTCAATATGATTTGTGTGGAAGAAAAGATCCATGGAGGCTTTGCACTGTAACTCAGGTTGAAGAAGTCAAATGTGTACTGAAAATGTTACCCATTTGGCTTTGTACCATAATTTACTCTGTCATCTTCACGCAAATGGTATCCCTTTTTGTGGAGCAAGGAGATGTAATGACCTCAAAACTGGGAGATTTCCACCTTCCAGCAGCCAGCATGTCGGCTTTCGACATTTGCAGCGTTCTCATTTGCACCGGAATCTATCGTCAAATTCTCGTCCCCTTGGCCAGAAGATTGAGTGGTAGCCCCAAGGGATTGACAGAGCTTCAAAGAATGGGGATCGGACTTGTGATGGGAATGATGGCAATGATTGCAGCGGGTGTGACCGAGATACAAAGACTCAAATTGGTGAGGCCGGGTGAGAAAAAAAGTCGTTTAAGCATATTTTGGCAAGTTCCACAATACATATTAGTTGGTGCATCTGAAGTTTTCATGTACGTTGGTCAATTGGAGTTCTTCAATGGACAAGCTCCGGATGGTATTAAAAGCTTTGGAAGCTCCCTTTGCATGGCTTCCATTTCTCTTGGAAACTACGTTAGCAGTTTATTAGTTAGCATGGTTATGGGGACTACAGCAAGGGATGATAGTCCGGGTTGGATCCCAGCTGACCTGAACCAAGGCCATATGGACCGGTTCTTCTTCCTTATCGCTGCTCAAACTGCTCTCGATTTTATAATTTACGTGTTTTGTGCTAAATGGTACAAATGTATCAACCTTTACACCAACGGCAACCGCAAGGAGATTCAATTGGAAGAGCAACAAAATTAAGGATACTTTTAAACAGTAAAATAAAGGGGCCTAGCTTGTGTAATAACATTTTGGGAAGTATCTGTCCAATTATGCCTGGGAGGCATGACGCATGATTGCCTCCATTAGCTATTTGGAGTTGCTTAATTATGTTTGTTGAAGCCTGAAGGTTTTAGGATTTGTGAGTCTTGTTCCTAAAAAAATATTAATTTTTAGGCACTAATTAAATAAAATTATAACACAAAAATTTTATTATATACATCCATATAGAATCTTCGCTCTAACTCAATTTTACTTTTATTAAAATACTTATAAATCAAATAATTAAAATATTTTAAATATTTTTTTGACCAAAAAATTTAAATATTTTAAAAATTAAATTACTTCCAATTTGCTCCGGGAGAAAGATTTCAGCCTTCCAATTTTTACAAAAGGCATAGGAAGCTTAGATGTATGATCCCTTCTTTTTGGAGTCAAGGTCAACAATGGGGATTTACAAACACTATTGCCATCTCGATGGTTGTAAATTCTATTCATTTACCCCTCCTCATATATATGATACATATTTGCATACATCGTTCTCCTATTGTGACATATTTCTATTGATTTATTGTTTTCTGACATTCAAACTGTAAAAGCTAATTTTATTTCGGATTTGTTTGGTTGATTTGGGCTGTTTTTTTATGTTAATATTGGTTTATTCTTTTGCCATGATGGGGCAATTTCTTTTTAAGTTGGAAGGTAAGGTGTAATGAATAGTGTCATTATAGATGATGGTTGAGATATGGATCCCAACCCCTGCTTTTGTTGTAAAAGAAAAAAAAAGTATGGAGATATATATATATATATATATATAGTTGAAAAAAAACCCTAGAATATAATTTATATTTTCTTATTTTTGGTCTTTGCCTTCTTGTTTGTTATTGATTTATGATAAAGATTGTAGTTACGATTATGCTCAAGTGTGATTCAATCAAAATTCAAAACCTCCTGACAAATTTATTTTAGTAGTTTGTTATTCTCTTCGTCTCAGTTTGTTGGTTTTAGTATAGATTGTATTAGGTATTAATATGTTTATATTAGTTTGTTGATTTTAGTTTAGATTGTATTAGATATTAATTTGTTTGTATTGTAATAGTTTAGTTCTACTTAGTGGTTATTCAAATAGTCCGTTTATAATAGTTTGATACTTATAGTTATTCGAACTTGTATTTATAATTGTATGGTACTTATTACACTTCAAAAAATATTGATAATATGTTAAATAAATTTACACCATTTTTTACATAAATAAGATAATTGATAACTAAATTATTAATTACTAATAAGAAGTTGGAAGAAGTGGAAGCGGACTTCTTTTGAAAGCATTTAAACTAAGTTTAAATCTTGGAGTTGACTTTATTGGGAGGGCTTTACTTAAATATTACCATTGCCCGAATAATTAACCCTCCAAAAGAAAATTAGAAACATACACTAAAATTCAAAAATCCGATTTTAGCTTTACTTGTAATATATTAGGATTTTTATGCAAAATTAATTTTTATTGATTGAATGATTTTAAGATATTAATTTGGTATGAGATTACTATTGATAGGGTATTTCTTTTAAATAACATTAATACAAATTCTTGGTGAAATTATGATTGACTGTCTTCATAATTTTGTATTTCTTGAATATATATATATACATTAGCAATTAGCATTTCTGTTTTGATGTTGTCAGTGTGATTATTATGTATATTATGTTTTACATATATTACATTCTCACAGCACTAAAAAACACTTGATCATTAGCAAGAATTGTAAATTATAATTTTTTAATTTAATTAATAAAATGGTATACATACAAAATCAAATATATTTTAAATAATATAGAAAACTGGTCAAGTTTTGACTGAAAAATAAACATATTGATAATAAAAATAATTAAATTAAGGTTTTTATCCAATTATCAATTAGAAGATTTAGTTTGTATAAATCCTCGTTATTTTAATATTTATAACATGATTGACTCTCTCTAAACTTTTATGTGTTTAACCTTTAGATTTATTTAATTACCATTTTAATAGTTTTGTAATTAGTGCTAGATTATATCATATTATATATTAATTTCTTGAGTTTTAATATTATACATTAATTTATATTAATTTTTAACATTTTACTTTTTTTTAAATTTAACTTCGATCACAATTAAAGTTTTTTGGTTTCGTCCTGGTAGAAGATTATATTAACTTATAATCCTTAATACCTATTTTTATATATATAACTCGTATATTTTTCTTAATATATCGATATAATTTCAGTTACTTCTCCTACCCATTTTATTATTATAGAAATAAATTCTTCTGGACTTTTCTCCATCAAGACTTTATATTGTTGAGTGATAGTGCATTCCTTCAAATATAGCTTTTTGTAAAATGCTAACTTTGCAGTTAGACCTTCAATTCTTTTATATAGAGTACACATCTAAATCTTGTTAATAATGATTTGTTAAGAAATAAATTTAAAGAAGCTAGTTAAAAACATTTTTAATGATATAGCATTATTAAAATAATTTTATTATTAAGTATATGTGTAACGATTCGAAAGTCGATGATATTCGAAAATATGGTTGTGAGACTTTGTTTCGTAAACCGAGCTTGTAAATATTTTTATTAAATATTTATGGAGTTTCTATATAATTGAATTGAATATTGGATAGTTAATTTTGTCGAATTAGTGTATGACTAGGGCTTAGGGACTAAGTTGTAAAAATGATAAAATTTCAATTGATATAGAAATTTTTATTAGAAATTGGTATAAGGATTAAAGTGACAATTTTACGTCTTTAGGAATGTTGGTGGAAGATAGCTTAGTGGTGTATAGGAATTATATTATAAAATTTAATTAATTTATTATACATATATAATAAAAATAAAACAAGTTATATGTTAAGCATATTGGAGAGAAAGAGAAATTATTTCTCTTCATTATCTCCATGCAGCCGAACTCTTCATTGTTATGGAGAAGAAAGTTTAGGCCATAGGGATTTAAAGTTTGAAGTTTCAATTGGTTAGTTCGGCCTATGTATACAATTGATTTTGATTTTGATTGAGTATTGATTGTATTGTATTTGTATGTTAATCTGTAGCTAACTTCGACCCATAATCCTCAAAAGAAAAAGGAAAAGCTAAAGTTATCAACAAATAACTCGGAGTTTTCGGTTTGTTTTTCTATAATTTGAACTACTTTGATTGTTGCATTTTTATATTGTTTTGCATGGTAAGATTATGAGGTAAGCTGAATTTGATAAATTGAGTGGAATTGATACGATTTTGATTTGGTTAGCGATATAGAGGACTAAATGGAAAGGAATTGAAAATATTGAATCTTGATGAAAATATGAAATTTATCTTGAATTGGGCTGATCCGTGATATTATATATATACAATGATGATTGGTTGATGAATCGAAAGTGATGATTTATAAATTGAACTTTATTCGAAATTAGATAAATTTTTACCTTAATAATTGTTTGGGCAGAGTCAGATATAGTTACTAGGGTATGGTTTTATTTTCCATGCCTAGGTTAGGTTTTGATCATGATCCACTTATCAACACTAGCATCCAACTGTAATCCTAGACTCAATAATGTTGGTGAATCTTTCCTTTGTCTTTGTTGGCGTATACCCATTAGGA
This sequence comes from Gossypium raimondii, assembly GCF_025698545.1. Classification (NCBI taxonomy): domain Eukaryota; kingdom Viridiplantae; phylum Streptophyta; class Magnoliopsida; order Malvales; family Malvaceae; genus Gossypium; species Gossypium raimondii. The sequence goes on along the minus strand of NC_068570.1, from coordinate 27,504,885 downwards.
ACACCTTGTTATAGGCTATGCTTTTATGTTTGAGAATAAGTTACACTAAGAATGTATTTTTTGATCAAATGAAAGCAATTTGGTAAGTAAGCTTATATGTTGTATGTGGTTGATATGGTATGGAAGATTAATGCTTGTTGGTATGTTTTGAATATGTGTTAGGTGTTTATAAATAATAACTTGGTACATAGCATAAGATGGCATATTTTGGGTAATGGCTTGGATGCATATTAGTGCATATGTTTGGTATATTGAAGTTGAAGTAGGTAAATGAAATGCTTATAATTGATAGTAGGTGAGTTGAGCATGAAATTGGTATGTTTATGTTAGATTGAATATGGTTTTTAGGCACGATTGACATAAATTAGTCATGTTTTGGATGAGATTTTGTGTGGATTGTTGATGGTTGGATGGATGATATGTTTGAGTAAGGATTTGTGAGTTATTTTGTAGGATCTAATGGTGCCAAGGTCACCATTTGGGTAAGGAAGGATTTGGGCATGGAATAGGTACCTAAAAGAGAGTTTTTGACATTTTAGGCATTAAGGTATCGATACTCTGGCATAAATATCGATACTTAACAATTTCAATTAGTTTTCAAACAAACAAATGTCAAAATGGTATCAATACCAAACTAAAGTATCGACACCCTACATCAAGGTATCAATACACTTGAAATTTGTCTAATTTTTACAAAACAAACAAAATTGAAAAACGGTATTGATACTAGAATTCGATATCGATACTTATAAAGAAGTATTGGTACCATAAGATAAGTATCGGTACATGTGATTTAAAGATGACTTTTCTAAATATTGAAGCCAAATGTGGTATCGATACCTAATTGGAAAATTTGGAAGCTTTGTAATTTGGTCCCAAATCATGCTCAGATCAACAAAAGAACTTTCGCAAGCTCGATTAAAGTTCAAATTTAAATGTGTATGGTTATGTGATTATGTTTATAACATGTTTGAATGTTTATATGATTTATTTACTAGGTTAATGACAATAGTTGCTCTGGTAACGAATGTGATGTTTAGTAACTCGGACCTAGCGATTTGGTTCGGTAGCGGGGTGTTACAACTTGGTTAAAAATATTAGTTAATGCAATAATTTCTAATAAAAACATCTAATGACTATTGATACATAGAAGAGTAGGTGGTGGAGATGGATGGTTCACCTTATGTAAGATAGGGCGAAGAGCCGTCTACTAGGGTGGTCGGAACAGAAGATAGGGAGGAGCAAGTGGAACTTGGAGTAAGGAAGTAGGAGAGGAAATAGAGGTTGCTTGCCTTGCGAAGAGCCATCTACTAGGGTGGTTGAAGTAGAAGATAGGGAGGAGAAAGTGGAACTTGGGGTAAGGAAGTAGGAAAGGCAATATAGGTTTCCTGCCTTTGACCTTAGGCCCCGAGCCTTGTATACATGTCATCCTCTGTCCCAAGGTGCTACAACACCCCAAACTTGACCAAACCATGGGGTTCAAATGTGAGACATCACATTTATTGCCAAAGCAAGTTAAATCAACTTCATTCTTTAATTACATTGAGGAAACAACATAAGACCAATTGAATCAACCCATTTCATGTATTTCAATTAATTATAAAATCATATTAAAAGTGCTTTAAAATGATTTCTAGGTGTTTAAAGGTGATCGAAATCGAGTACAAGTTCTTAAAGGTCAAAACAACTTAAAACAAGGGAAAGAAAACTATTTGCCATAGTTGTTTTGGTACAAGTAGGGATTTATATTGATACAAGTCCTTGCTACTTTAGCAAGTTGCTCATTGACTTACTTGTGCCAGTACATCTGACCCCAAGTACTGATACAAGTTTGCTTAGACCTAAAAACCACCTCAAAACTTATTTAAAATTACCCTTAATTATACCAAACCAAAACCATGACTTAATACACTTAAAAACCAAGTTCAAAACATCATTTACACACATACTAACACCTCCAAATCAAAGTATACACACAACTGTAAACACCACCATACTTAATCATCATATAATCTTACTTGGAAATCAAGCAACCAACTATTAATGAGAATATTCATTGCATATCTAATCCATGCTTCATCTGAGGCATTAATCATGACTTAGCACATGCATACAAGCTATGAACATAGTCTAACATAAGTTATACATTCATCCATATACCAAAATGACTAATATAACTTAAAAGACCTCAACAAAAAACCATTAACTTAGGTACATACTAAGACACTACTAGTACTCAAAATGAGCACTACAACCTTAGGTGATCTAAGATGGAGATCTTTTATGCTGCTGAGGTTCATGAACTAAGGTTACCTATTCGTCACTTCTGCACGAAAAAAAAAATCCACATGTTGAGCATAGGGAGCTCAATGGTGATAACATAATATGAAATTAAACATTAAAGCATAAAACAATGAAACATATCAACAAATGTCAAGTTTTAAACATCAAATGTTATTCAACATCATATATACCAATTGATTACATTGACCATGTTGTCTTAAAACATTTTCCCTTATCAATGTCCACTTTTCTACATAACTCAATCATTAATAATCCAATTCTTGGATAAATACTTATACAATCATATACATACATCATAATCTTAAATCATAATCTCGTTTATCATTTTTAATGTCAACTTATAACATTGAAATCATAGTTCTTTACCAATTATTCTCACATTTCATAATGATTGTAACACTTCTAACCCATTTTCGTTACTGCATTAAGGTTACAAAGTGTTACCAAGCAAAACAAGACATTTTACATCATTTTAGAACAATTATTCAAATAATTAAAACATACAATAAATAGTTCCATTCATAATACAAATACTCTTAATGCCTTAAATTGGGCTTACGAGGCCCTAAAAATGGATTAAAAATAAATCGAGATTAAATTGAAACAAAACATTAAGTTTTAAAGCTAAAATGAAAGTTCCGTAGTTGGTATCGATACCTAATCGATACCTTTCAGGAAAATCGATACCAAAATTCAATTCTGTTTTCTTTACAAAATAATGGTATTGATAACTAGTTGATGGTATCAATATTTTATGAAAAATTATCGATACTCAATTGAAAATCAATACTATTTTGGCATTCTGTTTTGTTTGGATATTGTTCATTTGGTTAAGTATTGATACCAAATGCCAAAGTATCAATACTTATCTCAATAATGGTAAAAATCTCATCTAGCAAATTCAATTCATGCCAAAAAATTACCTAACCACAAAAGACAATAATTTTATCCATTTAAACACCCAAATAACTAACCAATATGTCATTCAAAGACACCATAATCAAGTTCACTCATTTAAGTAGCCTAATTTAAAATTCACATAACAATAATCATCAATTCAAGTCCCATTCACCAACCATAATAGCCATAATAAAACATGCATAAAAACTTGCCATACCAAAGCATTATAACCAACCTTAACTTTCGTGTGTGAATACACTAAGCGAATTGTGCAAGTGTACACATCAGATCAAGTAATAAAGTGATAAGTGAGATTGTCTCCACAGGGATCGGTTAGGTATAAATTGGTCAAGTTATTATAAATGAGTGTTTTAATGCTATGGCAAAAATAATAATAAGAATGCAAAGATAATTAAGGAACACTGATTTTTGTAATATGTGAATTCTAACAAATAAATGAAAATGCTATGGCAAGAAAAGAGTAAGTATGCATTGGCAATTACGAGAATGATTATGTGAATAATATGTAAACAAGTAACAACTAAGGATGTGAAAATAGAGATGCTACAACAAAGGTTAAAGGATCTATGATGTTGAATCGTAAGGTTGGGATTACCAATAATCTACCCTCATTAACCAATAATGCCTCAACAAGTTCAGTCTTATTCTACTGTTCAGAATAGTTCTACCGTGTCTGCTTCTTTCAAGAGCTAGGCCTTGAGTTACCTCACCTAAGGTACTATATGTCTATAGGCTTTGAGTTTGGATCCTACTACTATTCTTCTCCTTTCCGTATAGAACGCTGCTCTATGTTTAGAGTATGCTACGAGTATTCCTTTGAGAACTCACTCATATAATTCAATTTCGATCTAACTAACCTAACCTTGTTAGAATTAGATTAATTTTATAAACATGCTGCATATTCACCTATGACTAGAGATTACACGCACGCTATTCATAAATATCATTGAATGAAACAGTAAATTAAAACTAATCTAAGCCGTGACCAATAATGAAAATAAAAGTTTCATCAAGTAATCCCAACCCTATGAGATTTAGCTTATGGGTTGGTGAATAGAATCTAGATTCAAAATAGTAATCAACATTGTTTCCTTAAATCAGGTTACACAACAGAAAATAAAGAATTAAGTGGATAGAATCTAGATTCAAAATAGTAATCAACATTGTTTCCTTAAATCAGGTTACGCAACAGAAAATAAAGAATTAAAGGTAAAACACAGGAAGATAGCTTTCGCCTATCCAGCCTACAACTCTAGCTACGAAATATCTTCCGGTGACCAGGAGGGACTGCCTTCGTCTTCCTCTTTGCTTCTCCGTCCTTGTTGCAACCGCTACCCTCTATTTTCGTCTAAGGGGTTTCTCTTTCCAAAAATGATAACCGTCTCTCCCCTTTCCAGTTTTTATTTTTGGGTTTTATATCTTCTCATTTAGGGTAGACCCATGATCCCATGATCTCATGATCTTTTTTTCTCCTTTTAGGTTAATTTTTTTGGTACACGTACAATAGGGCTGATAACGGTTAAATGTTGACTAGGTCACTTCCTGGCACTGCCATGGCATTCGTATTGGCAAACTGTCCAACCTTTTGCCACGACAAACCTTCACTTCTTTACTTCATTTTCTCATTTCGCACCTACCACTTAACAAACAAATCCTTCCCGCAAACAATTAGAAGTAACATGTAATAACATTTAGGCACAATCCAAACCTTTTAATTCAATTTCCTAAAAACAGTAATGGAAAATCCTAAAATGCAACTAAACTTACCTAAGCATAGGCAATTAACCAAGTATAAATGCATAAAATATAACTCTTTTCAAGAGTTATCACACCCCAAATCTGAGTTATTTCTTGTCCTCAAGCAAGATATGCATGAATGCATATATGCAAGAATTTGCCATCGCACATTACCATCTTGAACTGCCAGTCTACTCAAATAATAATATATACATCAGGTCTCAGCAATCTTCTTTCTCTACAAACTCGTTCAGGTGTTAAGGGTTTGCTCAACAAAGGTAGTGCAAAAATTTTTTATCTTAAAAAAAAATTTCCTAAGTGCTCATGTGTGCTTTCTGGCCATAGCAAGCATCTCCTAATTCACTTAGTTCCTTTCTTACCTAAATCAAGTTGCTCTGAGCCTACTCAAAATGTATAAATATTATTCATATTTTTTTCTTTTTTTTCTCTTTTCTTTTTCAAATTAATGTAGGGGATTTAGCATATCACAAAATTCTTTGACTTGATAATCACAATGGAGCAAACATTGAATTACCGAGTACTCAATCATGTCACAATTTAAATAATAATACTCTTGAAGCTAAGGCTTTTAACTTAGAAGATGGATGAAGCAAACAACTACCTTCTTAGCTACTCAGTCTGTTACTACAGCGGAGCGCCCCTAATTTTTTTCCTTTATTACACACTTTTACTTGGACTCACCTTTCTAGTCAATAACATGATGAAGCAAATAAAGTGGTGTTGACTTACTTGGCAATTCTAAGCATTGGAGTGTTTACTGTCCTTTATTTATTTAAGTAATGATGTGGCAATGTGACTGAGTTTGGCTTCAAAAGTCTCTAAGTTCATTAAAAGACACTCGCTGTAGTTCAAAAATAACTGAGGCTAGGACATCTTAAGTTTAGGGGGTAATCTTCAAGCAACCTAACCTAAGCTAAATTCGCCTAATCCATGTCACATTTTTCTAGATTTATTGAAGAATTTATCTCCTCATCAAACATCATAAGTAAAGATTGAACTTTGTATAGGCAAAACAATACTTAGTAGTTATGTGACAGTTGCAAAACAAATTTAATAAGACTAGAATAAGCATTCATACTAGATATATAATGCAACCTAAATGCACAATACACCCTCCAAACCTAAGGGCTGCATTGTCCTCAATACATGTACAGATATGTAACAGAAAAACAAAAATATAGATATGTATAAAAAATGTCATGGCAAAAGAAATAAAATGCATGAGGTAGGAAAAATCTTCCATGGCTTGGGCTGAAATGTAGTTACTTCATTCGGCCCTGAGAGTGGAGTTACGTGCACTGTATTTATAGCGCATTTTCCTTTTCAATAATTGGAGTGGCACGTCTTCTTGTTCATCATCGAATTTTGTGAATTCATCAATAATTCGATTGATCTCATGATCCAGTTCAGTCATAGGTTGAGTAAAGGGAGGTGGAACAACTGCAGTGCTATCCATTGGTGGTGTAGGTGTGCGATTTGCTTCTTCTCCTTCCTTACAATTAGTTGCAATACTGACTAATTTCTTTTTCTCTATTTCTTTCTCTGGTTCTTTGGTTTCTTTCTCGATAGTGGCAGGGTCTGTCTCAGTTAGCTGGGCTTCACCAACCTCTTCTGCTACAGCTACCTACAATTCTTTAGGAAAGTCAAGAAATACAGGAATTGGCTTGGTGAAATTATTTTGACGGGACCTTTTCTGAGCAGTGTCTTTCCTCTCCACATAGGCCTAATAAAAAGCCAGTTTGTAACACCCTAAAATTTTGAGCATTTAATTGTGAGAATCTATAGTAATTAATCTTTGTGTCTGTGGTTCTGTGTTCTGCTATTGTGTTTAAGGTTTGGAGTTCGAGCTGTATCGTTAAAAGTTTTATTCTTTTAGAATAACCCTTACTCATACAGTACATAGTTAAATAGAATTCTGTGCGAATCTATATCAAGAATGAGCCTGCTGGTTCACTAGGTAAGTATCTATTTTCTTTTTGGTCCCGAGTTCAAATGCCATCGTATGCGTTAGGAAATATTTTTGCTAAATGCCGGAAGGCGGGATGGTGATTAACTTAAAACATTTTGAAAGAAATTCTATCGTTCTTTACTTTTTATTTTTTTCTAAGTTCTTAGTTCTTCCTTTTCTTCCATTCTTTTATTTTTGCTTGTTGCTACTTGATTATGCGTTAATTGGGAATTCTTCGTTTCTTGTTACGCCGATTGTGCGATAGTTGAGTAAGTTCCATCGTTACCTCTTTTCATTCCGCGAGTTTCGTCTTGTTAACTTTTATTCAGTCAAAATAGGGTTTTACTCATTTTAGTTAAACACTCTATTAAAACGATTGATTGGTATTTTTTAGGCGAGGATCTTACGAGAGACGCTCCTTTGCCTCGTTAGTATCATTCGTTACGTTCAAGGTAAGTATGCGAAACTGAATTAGGATTGTGTCGAAAATTTTGACATAGTTTTGATGTTAGGCTGGTCTTAGTGATCTATTGAGAATGATGACGTAATTGATTATCGGATGGTCGTGTTAGGTCCTGGAATCCTCTTACATCATTTTTGCATCAAAAGTACTTCAAGTGCATGCCGAAAACCTTAATTTTTTAAGTTTCGATTGCTAGAAATGGTGGCTGCCGACGCCACACGGCCTAGCTCCATGTAACTCACTATTCATCGATTTGGTGCCACACGGGCAAGGACACGGGCGTGTGTCCAAGCTATGTATGGCTGTATTAGTGTAGAGTTCATACGGGTAGGGGATAAGGGTGTGTGTCTAGGCCATGTAACTCACTGTTTATTGTCTTGGTGCCACACAGGCAAGGACACGGACATGTGTCTAGGTCATGTAACTCTCTGTTTGTGACTTAAGACCACACGGCCAGGGACATAGGCGTGTGCCTAGGCTGTTTAACTCACTGTTTATGTTTTAGAACCTTATGGGTAGAGGACACAGACACATGTTTAGGCTATCTGAACCACACGGGCGTGTGTCCAGGCCCTATGGCATATAAATCGGGTCTAAATCTCAATTTTTTGAGGCCATGTGTGTGGCCAACACTAATTTTTACCTCCTAAATGAATTAACAATCTGAATTCAATTGTATGAAGGCTTTATAATGTTCTATGATTGACATATGTATAACATAATTGTATGTGTACCATGATAACTAATTCTGATGTTGAAATATACTCTATAAATGTGGATATTTGTACACTATATATACATTGGTTGGGAAACTGTGAAGAAGAAAGTATTCTGATCTGAACTAGTGGCGAAGCCACAATGTGGATAGCTCTGAATCTGGCACTTTGATGCATTTTGATTTAGCAGGTAAGTTGTGACTCTGTAAATGTGTCAAACTGACACTTTATCGTATGTAGGGTTGGATGGGGCATTGAGTGCCCTTAATGGTGTGATGGGATGGCTGAAGATGGTGTGTAGCGGTTGGGGGTAGGAAAAATTTACATATGAAACTGATCTATTCTGTAATGAAACCTAAACTGTTTATGCTTCTGTAACTGAATTGTACTGTATCTGAACTAAGATGAATTCTGTTTCCTAATTGAATCTCGAGATTCGAGAAGAATTTTTCAATTGTATTACACTTGAATGAACCCCTTTTATGCACTGAGTTCACAACTCATTTATTTTCTGATTGAATTGCAAGTGGTTCACAAACTTGAATGGGTTGGCACTGCGGAAGCTTGGTTAAGCTTTAACCTTTCATATAATAATTACTATTAGGGTTTTCAGTAATTTTATGATAATGTGATATTTTAGGAAATTGCATACTTAATTAATTGTGTACTGGATATTATGTGATGAATGGTTTAATTTTATTACGTTATAATAGTGAGATTTTGTGATCAAAGATGTAATTCTCTAGACTTGACCTAGATGTCTAGGTTGGGTTCCAAGTGTTACATTTTATGGTATCAGAGCCAGGTTTGACAACACTCGAATTATGTTTGGGCTCATAATGTGTGGTATAAAGTAATTAGGTGATAATTTAGTATTTGAGTTAATCTAGAAATTGAAACATTAGTAAGCGACCGAGCCTCCGACGCCAACCCTGTAAGTATTTCTGTTCTGTTATAATGATTCTGTTACCTGAACCGTTATCTGGTTGAATGTTTTAATGTGAATTGGTGAAATTATCCTGTTGAATGTCTGAACTAATTTGTACACTCTGACATTGTGGCTAGATTGCTAAAATGAGTTTGCGCGGTAGTCGTAGACGGGGAACTCACGTGCATCGAGGACGTCGGGAAGGAGCTCGAGTAGAGTCATCCTCTATGGGTAGTATGCCTAACTTGGAAACCAGCGAGATAGTTGGTACTCCCACTGTTGAGACGGGGTCCCAAATTTCGATGGCTGGGGACGACGCACTATTTTTGGCCATGATTTGAGCATTGAAAAGGGTCGTAGGGACCCATTCTGGATCGGGAGGCTGAGGGTCGGTTACTGAATAACTTCGGTCAAATGGAGTCAAACAATTTAGGGGCGTCATAGGAGTCGCTCCTACTATTGTTGAGTATTGGCTCGAAGCTACTGAGTGTATTATGACTGATCCGGATTGTACCCCTACTAAATAATTAAGGGGTGTAGTGTCTCTACTCCGGGACGAAGCCTATCAGTGGTGGCTGACAATTGAGCAAGGTGCTTAGTTCGAGCAGGTTAACTGGGATTATTTCAAGAATGCCTTCCAGGGTAAGTACGCGGGTTTATTTGTCGAGGCTCACCAACGCGAGTTTATGAGCTTAGTTCAAGACGGTTGATCTGTGGCCGAATATGAAGCTGAGTTTCTGCGACTGAGTAGGTATGCATGAACACTGTAGCGTCTAACTATGATAAGTGCATGAGGTTTGAGGCAGATTTGAGATACGATCTACAGGTTCTGATAGCTCCTCAAAGGGAGCGAGTTTTTACAGTTCTGTTTGATAAAGCAAAAATAGTGGACGAGGTGAAGCGCAATGAGCGTGAGGAGCGTGATTGTGAGAGAGATCAGAGTAAAATTAAGAGGGATTTAGGTCCCTCTGGTTTTGGACGAGGCACTTGTTGTAACGACTGAGATTTAATTGTGCAATAATTACAGGAAACGCCATCTGAATGAGTGCTAAAGGAAGTTAGGAGCTTGCTTCCGTTACGAGTCAATGGAGCATCGGGTTAGGGACTGCCCCCATCGACTAGATCAGGTGCTAGCTGTGGTACAGACGCCGACTCTGGGTTCTATCCAGCCTTCGAGAGTGGATTGGCAACCATCTAGAGGTTGTAGTACTGGTAAAGGTGGTAATGGGTATGTGAGAGGACAGAGAGCATCGGGTAGAGGTGTAGGTAGACTAAGGCTCGTCAACTGGCTTTGGTTTATGCGACGAGATGCCACGAGGATAGCGATGATGCTGGTGTCATTGTAGGTAACTTTTTATTCATTTTTTACCGTACTATGCTCCCATTGGTATTAGATCTACTCACGTGTATATAGTTAGTGTTGTTTCTGCAAATCTGGTTGAACTGTTGAAAATACTATTAGAGAGTTCTCTATGATTAGTCCTTTGGGTCAATCAGTTCAGGTTGATAGAGTATATAGACGGGTACCTTAGGGTATTGTATTTCCAGCTAATCTGATGGAATTACCTTTTAATGAGTTTGATATGATTCTGGGAATGGATTGACTCGTAGAATATCGGGTCAATCTAGATTGTGCAATTAAGAGAGTTACTCTGAGAACGAATGAGAATGACGAGGTTGTCATGGTTGGTGAGCATCAAGATTACCTTTCTAATGTAATCTCCGCTATTGTAGCGGACAAGTTGGTCCGAAAGGGGTACGAGGCATACCTTGCCTATGTATTAGAGTCTGTTCCCATAAAACTTTTCGTGGGGGATATCCGCACTGTGAGGGAATTCTCAGACGTTTTTCTTGAGGAATTTCCTAGAGTACCTTCGGATCGGGAGGTAGAATTTGGTATTGATCTGTTACCAAGTACGGCTCCAGTATCCATTTCACACTATCACATGGCAACGAAGGAGTTGACCGAGCTAAAATTGCAACTTCAGGAACTTCTTGATAAGGGGTTCATCCAATCAAGCTTGTCTCCGTGGGGGGACCAGTGTTGTGTGTTAAAAAGAAAGATAGATCGGTAAGGATGTGCATAGATTATAGACAACTGAACAAGTTCACAATCAATAATAAGTACCCGTTACTGAGGATTGATGACTTGTTCGACCAGTTTCGAGGAGCGTCTATTTTCTCTAAAATAATCTACGCTCTGGTTACCATTATCTCAAATTCAAGGATACTGATGTGTACAAAACCACCTTCAGGACTCGTTACGGACATTATGAGTTCCTGGTAATGCCTTTCGGTTTGACGAATGCCCCGGTGACATTTATGGATATAATGAATCAAGTATTCTAATCGTATTTGGACCAATTTGTAGTGGTTTTTATCGATAACATCCTGATTTATTCTAAAATCGAGTTTGAGCATGATACATACCTTCACATTATACTTCAGATACTCCAAGAAAAATAGTTGTATGCCAAGTTCAGTATGTACGAGTTTTGGTTATAGAAAGTCATTTTTCTGGGTCTTGTCGTAACTGTGGAAGGGATCCAAGTCGATTCCAAGAAAATAGAAGCTATAGTTGAGTGGAAGCAATTGAAAAATGTAACTAAGCTTCGTAGTTTTCTAGGTTTAGATAGTTATTACTGAAGATTCGTTGATGGATTTTCTCTGATTGCGTCACCTCTGACGAAGCTGCTGCATAAGAATGCTCCATTTGTGTGGTCTGAAGCACAGCAGTCCAATTTTGATAAGCTCAAGTCTGTTCTGACACATGCTCTTATTTTATTTCAACCAGAATCAGGTTAAGAATTTATGGTATACAGTGATGCATCGCATGTTGGGTTAGGATGTGTACTTATGCAAGACGGTAAGATGGTGGCTTACTTGTCGCAACAACTTAAGACACATGAGGGTAACTACCCTACGCACGATCTTAAGCTGGCTGTGGTTGTGTTTGCTCTGAAGATCTGGAGACACTATTTGTATGGTGAAAGGTGTATCATTTACATCGATCACAAGAGTTTCAAATATTTGTTAACTCAAAAAGAGTTAAATCTTCGGCGGCACAGGTGGGTTGAATTACTTAAGGATTATGACTACACGATAGAATACTATCCAGGTAAGGCTAATGTGGTAGCTGATGCCCTTAGCCGTAGAGCGATGACTGATTTGAGAGCTATGTTCGACCGTCTGAGTTTGGTTGAAGATGGTGGGCTGTTAGCGGAGTTGTACGTTAAACCGACTTGGGTTGAGTAGATTCGAGCTAAATAGTTGAGCGATGAGTTTTTAGTTCAATGATTGCAACATGTTGGTTCGAACGAGACTTTCGATTTTAGCTTGAATAGTGACAATGTGTTGTGTTTCAAAGGTCAAATTTGCGTACCTAATGATAAAGATTTGAGATAGTCGATCCTTCAGAAGGCGCATAATAGTCCCTATGCTATGTGCATCATGGTGGGAACAAAATGTATCTTAAACTCTGAAAACTCTATTGGTGGCCCGGACTTAAACGGGAAGTAGTCACTTTGTATCCCATTGTCTGATGCGCCAAAAGGTTAAGGCTAAACATCATTTGCCCTCTAGTTTGCTTCAACCAGTTAAGATTCCCCAAGAGAAGTGGGAGCGGGTAATGATGGATTTTGTTAGTGGGTTACCTATAACTCCCACTAAGAAAGATTTAGTTTGGGTCATCGTTGATCAGTTGACCAAATCAGCTCACTTCATTCCTATCCAAATAGATTACTCTCTACAGAAGTTAGCTAAACTGGATATTGCTAAAATTGTGAGATTACATGGGATCTTAGTCTCGATTATCTTTGATAGAGATCTGCGATTCACATCTCAGTTTTGGAAGAAAATTCATAAGGCCTTAGGCACCCGACTTAATTTCAGTACTGTGTATCACCCTCAAACTGATAGACAGTCTGAGCAAGTCATTCAGATTTTATGCTTTGAATTTGTGTGATAGACTTCTAGGGTAGTTGGGAGGAGTATGTACCATTTTCTAAGTTTACAAACAATAACAGTTTTCAGTCTAGTATTCAGATGGCACCCTACAAGGTCTTGTATGGTCGTAGGTGCCGCAGTCCGTTATGTTGGACAGAATACGACGCCTATGACCATAAAGCCCTCATAGGGTGCCATCTGAATACTAGACTGGAAGCTGTTGTTATATGCAAACTCAGCCAACAGTAAATACTCCTCCCAACTGCCCCAGAAGTCTATCACGCAACCCTGAAGCATATCCTCTAGAATCTGAATGACCTGCTCGGACTATCTATCAATCTAAGGATGATACACGGTATTGAAATTTAGTCGGGTGCCTAAAGCCTCATAAAGTTTCTTCCAGAACCAAGACATGAATCGCAGATCTCTATCAGAGATCATTGAGACTGGAATCCCGTGTAACCTTACAATCTCAGTAATATACAACTTGACTAACTTTGTAGGGAGTAACTTGTTCTGATAGGAATGAAGTGGGCAAATTTGTTCAATCGATCAACAATAACCCAAACTGAATCTTTCTTAGTGGGGGTCAAAGGCAACCCACTAACAAAATCCATCATTACCCGTTCCCACTTCCACTGGGAAATCTTAACTGGTTGAAGCAAACCGGAGGGCAACTGATGTTCGACCTTAACCTTTTGGCATGTTAGACAATGGGACACAAAAATGGCTACTTCTTATTTTAATTCGGGTCACCAATAGAGTTCTCAGAGGTCCCGATACATTTTGTTCCCACCAAGGTGCATAGCATAAGGACTACTATATGCCTTCTGTAAGATCAATTGTCTCAAATCTTTATCATTAGGTACGCAGATTCAACCTTTGAAACACAACACCTGATCACTATTGAAGTTGAAATCGAAATTCTCGTTTGGATTAACATATTACATTCCCTGAACTAATGACTCATTAGTAAATCTTTAGCTCAAATCTGTTCAACCTAAGTCAGCTTAACCTGTAATTTCGCTAACAGCCCACCATCCTCAACCAAACTTAAACGAGTGAACAATACTCTCATATCAGTTATCGCTCTACAGGTAAGGGCATCGACTACCACATTAGCCTTACCCGGGTGATACTCTATCATGCAGTCATAATATTTAAGTAATTCAACCCACCTGCATTGCCGAAGATTTAACTCTTTTTAAGTTAAAAAATATTTGAGACTCTTGTGATCAGTGTAAATGATACATTTTTCACCATACAGATAGTGTCTCCAGATCTTCAAAGCAAACACGACACCACCAGCTCAAGATCATGTGTAGGGTAGTTACCCTTGTGTGTCTTAAGCCGTCATGACGCGTAAGCGACCACCTTACCGTCTTACATCAGAACACATCCTAGCTCGACGTGTGACGCATCACTATATACCATAAACTCCCGACCCAATTCCTATTGAACTAAAATAGGAGTTTGTGTCAGAATGAACTTGAGTTTATCAAAACTAGACTATTGTGCCTCAGACCACACATGTAACGACCTATTTTTAGTGAAATCAGAGCAGTGGTTTCGGGACAATGAATCCAAATTCATAAAATTTATTTATATATTATTTTAAGGTCTACAACATGATAGTATGATTACATAAAAATTTTGTTAAGAAATTTTACCGTTTGTATGCACAATTTGTGAAAAAAACTAAATCACGTAAAGTGCGAAAGTTGTGTTCTATTAGCTAAAGGTGTTAAATAGCTATAGAACCTTAAAGTGGAAGTCCTTATATGGTAATTAAACAATTTAATGAGTTAGTGGATGTGCATGGCTTGGTAATTGAGTAAATTTTAAAGTTAGGTAAGGGTAAAATAGTAAAAAGGCTTTTAATGATAAAATTAATAAAACAAAATTTATCAACCCATTTGCTTCATCTTCTCTACCAAAATTTTCAGCAAAATAGGGGTTTTTGAAGCTTAAAATTTCAGTCACTTAATTCCTTTGCATGTAAGTGATTCTTTGTCCTGTTTTTGTTGATTTTTATGTTTTCGGGACCGTTGTAGCTTAATCTATCTAAAAGAGGGATAAATTTGCAATATGGTTGAAAGTCTAGGGTTTTTACATAGGAGTATTTTTGTTGTTCTTGGAGTTTAATGGAAGAACATGAACCCTTATTGTTAGTTAAAGAACTTTTGTAAAGGGATTTTTAGTGAAATAGTCAATTACGGGCTAAGTTGAAAAATGTGAAAATTATGCGTTAAATGTATGAATTTGAGGAATGAATGAGCTGCTATGAACATGTAGTAAGTTCGGCTAGGCTTAAGTGTGGATGAAATTGCATGAATTTCATTTTCACGAGCTTAGGGACTAAATTATAAAGAAGTCAAAAGTATAGGGGCAAAATGGTAATTTTTCCATAATATGAATTTTGGATTGAATTGAGTAAAATATGAAATAAAGTAGTTAAATTTGATTATATAGATCAAGAAAAGCAACCTCCGGATTTAAATCAAGGAAAAGACAAAATAGTGGACTAATCGATCAATTTCCTCCGTATTAATTCGAGGTAAGTTCGTATGTTTAATAAGCATTAAATTATTTGTGTTTAAATGCTTAATTGATATAGTTGTGATAATACAACACCACAAAACTCTTGACGAGGTATCGACAATGTATGGATCCCAGTTGAACCTTGGTAATAGATAGGATACAAATGACATGTCATTAGGGGTTACCGTGTTTGGGTGGTGGTCTCGTACGTCCTACTAGTGGCTGAGTTTTTGGCATGTGTTGCGGTTACTTTACAGCTTGTGTGAGGAGCACCGTGTAGCTACATCTTGATTGACAACTTGTGTGAACAGACCCAGTGATAGCTCGAGAGCGAGCATCTATATGAGATATGAGATAGTGCTGGTTTTGACCACGTATTGGCACTTAGTGTGCGAGATACCTGAGTATCCGATAGTATTTCGAATGGTTCAACAACCACAGTGATAATACGAGGTGATACGAGTTCGATACGAAGTAGTACATGTATTCATGTGAAATACTGAAGGTGATTTAAATTGATATATTTATACATGGCTAGCATGATTGTGGATTATGTGTTAGCCTTTGAGCCAATTGGAGTTAATCTATGATTTAATATTGCTTATCTAAATTATGGATGAAAGGTAAGTTGTATTTTAGTTAAACAAACTTACAAAGCTTAATTGCTTACTCTGTTTATGTTTCTATGTTTTATAGTATTTCGGAAGCTCGCTCGGTTTGGAAGTTGTCGAAGATCGTGTCGCACTATCAAACTCTTATTTTGGTACTTTGGACTTTATATTTTGGTTAAATAACATGTATAGGTGTTTTGGCTAATGTGGCCTATATGTCTTGTTATGTTTTTGCCATTTGAGATGGCTTGTAAGGTGGTCACATATTTTGATATGTATATATGTTCACATGGCCCTTTGATATATTGTGTATGGTTGCTATATGAATGCCCTGCTTGTGAAATCGTGTTTGGCATTAATTGGTTATAATGGTGATGGTTATGTATGCTAAGTTTTAGGCACAATTTCTTATATATGTAATTGACGATTTAGGTAACCTTTGAAGTTTGGTATGTTTTAAAGTGGTCAAATGAATGTGTTTATGGATATCATGTTATGGTGTGAATGTACATGTTATAAACTTGATATTGGTTGGACTTGGGTGCCTATTTATGCCATGGTGTTATGTATTTTGATGTGTATAGGTTGTCACCAATTTGGGTGAGAAATATGGCTTGAAAAATGTCCTATTTTTGTCCACACGAGTAGAGACACGAGCGTGTGTCTTAGTCGTGTGTGACACACGGCCCGGTGACACGACCATGTGTCCCCTGTAATTTCCTTAGAAAGCAAGTCTGTAGCTTCATAAGACCAAGCACACGGGCGTGTGGCTTGGCCGTGTGGCACAAGTCAGTATACCCTCCAATTTTCACAGGAGCTAACACACGGCCTAGCACACGGGCGTGTGAGGCCATTTCGAAGGGTATATGGCCTGACACACGGGCGTGTGGTTTGGCCCTGTGACCTAAGTGAATGAGTTACATGGGGTCAGAGACGAGCTAAAAAAATGACCATATGATCCCTTTTCAAATGCCCACACAGCTTGAGACACGGGCGTGTCTCTTGGTCGTGTGAAACACATGGCCTGGCCATACGGGCGTGTGTCCCCTACACTTTGAAAAAAATTTCAATGTTTATTTAAAAATTTCTTGAATACTCGGTTTAGTCTTAAACCAATTTTAATGTTTATTTGGGGCCTCGAGGGCTCGTAACAGGGATTGTATGAATGTATTTGAATGGATTTTGATTTGAATGATAATTGATCATGAAATGTATGATGTTTAAATCATAAGTCTGGTAATGCTTCAAAACCCTGTTTCAGCGTCGGATACGGGGTAGGGGTGTTACATTTATCGGTATCAGAGCTATGGTTTAGTTGATTCTTGGACTAACATAGCGTATGTGAGTCTAGCTATACATGTCATTTTATAACCTATGATTGTGTGATATCTCCTGAAAATTAAAAATCATGTTTTTCATATAGAAATGGATCCAAATCGAGCACACTTTGATGATGTTAAAAGTAACGTGCCGACCTCCGTTCGTGGGGTAGCATCGTCTGGATCTAGACCCGTGTGTGAGGGTGCATGGAGGAGAGGCTAAGGAAGCCTTCTTCCAGATGATGAATGAGTGATTCATTGAGTATGTCCAAACGAATCCAGCTGCTCAACAACCTCCACCCCCACCTTTTCCCAACCAATTCCCATAGCTCATCAAGTCTTAGAACCGGTACATATAAGTAAATTCCCTGTTGATAAAATTTGAAAATATGGGGCTGAAGAGATTTTAGAGCTACAGTTGATGATGACCCTGAGAGAGTCGATTTTTGTCTTGAGAATACGATTCGGGTGTTTGATGAATTGTCCTGTACGCCAACTGAATGTGTTAAATGTGCTGTGTCTCTTATGAAAGATTCTGCTTACCAGTGGTGGACTACCTTGATTTTAGTAGTACCGAGAGAGAGGATCACTTGGGAATTCTTCCAATCTGAGTTTCATAAGAAGTATATCAATTAGCGATTTCTTGATAATAAACATAGAATTTCTAGAGTTGAAACAAGGTCGTATGACCATAGCCGAGTATGAAAGAGAATTCGTGAGACTGAGTAAGTATGCTCGTGAGTGTATTCCAACAGAGATGGTTATGTGTAAACGATTCAAAGATGGGTTGAATGAAGACATCAAGCTTTTAGTAGGGATTCTCGAATTGAAAGAATTTTTTATGTTAGTTGATAGAGCACACAAAGCTGAGGAGGTTAGCAAAGAAAAGAGAAGAGTCAATTCTAAGGCTAGAAATTCAAGAAAGAGGTCAACGGGTAAAACATATCATTCTTCGTCAAAGAAATCAAAGGATTTTCACAACCATTCGACTGCCTCAGTGGGGTATTCTAACAGAGATCGTGGAAAGCAACATATAAGTCCGAAAGCTCAAGCTACATCAGTAGCGAGCGTTGGTAGTGTCAAGGCCAAACAAACTGAGTGTAAACGATGTGGTAGACGACATTTTGGAGAATGTTGGATGAATGATAGAGCCTGTTTTAGATGTGGCTTGCAAGAGCATTTCATTATGGATTGTCCTGAGCTACCTGAAAAAGAAAAACTTCTGACTGCCCGACCGAGCAATACAGCTGCAAGAGGGAGACCACCCTAAAATACTGGAAATGTGAGTGGTAGTAGAGGTGCAACAAAAGATTCTACTGTGAGATCTGAGGCACGGGCGCCAGCCAGAGCTTACGCTATTCGCACTTGTGAAGATACATCGGCGCCAAATATTATCACTAGTACTTTTTCTCTTTATAACCCTGATGTAACTGCTTTGATTGATCCCGGATCAACTCATTCTTATGTATGTACGAATTTTGTGTCTAGTAAGAGTTTATCAATTGAGTCCACTGAATTTGTGGTTAAGGTATTGAACCCCTTAGGTCAGTATGTTCTAATTGATAAAGTATTTAAGAATTGTCTTTTGATGACTCGAGGTTACAGTTTTTTGACCGATTTGATGCTTTTACCGTTTGATGAGTTTGATGTAATTTTGGGTATGGATTGGCTGACTTTGCATGATGCGGTTGTGAACTATAGATGAAAGATTATTGAGTTGAAATGTCAGAATAATGAGATTCTTTGTATTGAATCCGATGATTTGAGTGGTTTACCTATTGTTATATCGACTATGCTACCTCAGAAATATGTGAGAAAGGGTTGCAATGCTTACCTTGCTTATGTTCTTGATACGAAAGTTTAAGAATCGAAGATTGAATCAGTGTCAGTGGTTTGTGAATATTCAGATGTTTTTCCAGATGAATTACCCGGGTTACCACAGATCAGAGAGGTTGAATTTGCTATTGAGTTAGTACCGGGAACATGATCAATATCGATAGCTCCTTACAGAATGACTCTGACAGAATTGAAAGAGTTGAAAGCTCAGTTGCAAGAGTTAACAGATAGAGGTTTTGCATGACCGAGTTTCTCACCTTGGGGTGCATCAATTTTATTCGTAAAGAAGAAAAATAGATTTATGAGACTGTGTATCGATTATCGACAACTTAACAAGGTTACTATTAAGAATAAGTATCCATTATCAAGAATTGATGATTTGTGTGATCAATTGAAAGGCACAACAGTATTCTCAAATATTGATTTACGTTCGGGTTATTATCAATTATGAGTTAAAGATTCGAATGTGACGAAAACTGCATTCAGAACCAGGTATGGACATTATGAATTTCTTGTTATGCCGTTTGGGTTAACTAATGCTCCTGTAGTATTCATGGATTTGATGAATCGAATCTTTAGACCGTATTTGGACCGATTTGTTGTTGTGTTTATTGATGATATTCTAATATATTCTCGGGACGAATCTAAGCATGCCGAGCATTTGAGAATTGTATTACAGACTCTACGTGATAAAAAACTATTTGCTAAATTCAACAAATGTGAGTTTTGTCTCCATGAAGTTGGATTTTTGGGACACATTGTTTCGGTATGGGGCATCAGAGTTGATCCGAGCAAGATTTCAACGGTTGTTGACTGGAAACCACTAAAAAACATTTTCGAGGTTTGAAGTTTCTTGGGGTTAGCAGGCTATTATCAGAGATTTGTTAAAGGTTTTTCAATGATAGCTACACCAATGACTAGGTTATTGCAAAAAGACGTAAAGTTTGAGTGGTCTGAGAAATGTCAACATAGTTTTAATCAGCTGTAAGCACTGTTAACTGAAGCACCAGTTTTAGTTCAGTCTGAGTCGGGTAAAGAATTTGTGATTTTCAGTGATGCGTCATTAAACAGGTTGGGATGTGTTCTAATGCAAGAAGGCAAAGTAATAGTGTATGCTTCCAGACAATTAAAGATGCACGAGAAGAATTATCCAGCACATGACTTGGAACTAGTCGCTATTGTGTTTGCATTAAAAATTTGGTGACACCACTTGTTTGGTGAGAAGTGCCACATATTTACCGATCACAAGAGTTTGAAGTATTTGATGTCACAGAAAGATTTGAATTTGAGATAACGGAGATGGCTCGAATTGTTGAAAGATTATGAGTTAGTGATTGATTATCATCTGGGGAAAGCGAACGTAGTCGCGGATGCTTTGAATAGAAAATATTTGTTTGCTTTGAGAGTAATGAATACGAAATTGGCATTGTCTGATGATGGATCATTTTTAGCTGATTTAAAAGGTAAACCGTTGTTTCTTCAGCAGATTTGTGAAGCTCAGAAATGTGATCATGCATTGCAAACTAAACAAGTAGAGTGTGAGTCAACTTCTGATTCTGAATTTAAGATTAGACCTGATGGTTGTTTATTGTTTTGAGATTGAGTTTGTGTGCCGAAGAATCCAGAGCTTATATAGAAAATTTTGCATGAAGCTCACAGTGGTAGCTTATCTGTTCATCCGGGAAGTAATAAGAAGTACAATGATTTGAGGCAAATGTATTGGTGGTTGGATATGAAACGCGACATTTCTGACTTTGTGTCCATATGTTTGATTTCTCAACAGGTTAAAGCCAAACATCAAGTACCTTCAGGACTGTTACAGCCAGTGATGATACCAGAGTGGAAATGGGGTAGAGTTGCAATAGATTTCGTATCGGGACTAACTTTATCCCCGAAAAAGAAAGATGCTATCTGGGTTGTCGTTGATCGGTTGACAAAGTCTAGACATTTGCTAGATTAGCTGAGTTGTATATCTGTGAGATTGTCAGATTGTACGGAGTGCCAGTTTCTATTATTTCGGATAGAGATCTGCGATTTACATCACGATTTTGGAAGAAGTTACAGGAAACTTTGGGTACACGGTTTCAGTTTAGCACTGCATTTCATCCTCAAACTGATGGTAGTCTGAGAGAGTGATTCAGATTCTCGAAGATATGCTTCGCTGTTGTGTTTTGGAGTTTGAAGGTAATTAGGAAAAATATTTACCTTTGGTTGAATTTACATATAATAATAGTTTTCAATCAAGCATTAAGATGGCACCGTACGAAGCTTTGTATGATCGTAAATGCTGAACTCTATTATATTAGACTGAACTTAGTGAGAAAAAGATACACGGGGTTGATTTGGTCCGAAAGATTGAAGAGAAAGTGAAAGTGAAAGTGATTCGTGACAGTCTGAAAGCCGCTTTAGATCGACAGAAATCGTACGTGGATTTGAAGCGTAAGGATATTGAATTTTAGATCAGAGATAAAGTGTTTCTAAAAGTATCACCTTGGAAAAGAATTCTCCGATTTGGTCGCAAAGGAATGCTGAGTCCGCGATTTATCGGACCGTATGAACTTATCGAGAGAATAGGGCCAGTGGCATATCGAGTTGCCGTCAGAGTTAGAAAAGATTCATAATGTATTCCATGTGTCTATGTTAAGACGGTACCGATCGGACCCTTCACATGTGATTTCTCGGACAGAGGTTGAGATTCAGCTCGACATGTCGTATACTGAAGAACCGATCTGAATTTTGGCACGAGAGATCAAAGAATTGAGAAACAAAAGAATAGCCATAGTAAAAGTTCTTTGGCAACGTCACGGGATTGAGGAGGCTACTTGGGAACCCAAGGAAACCATGACAAAAAAATACCTTAAGCTATTTTCTGGTAAGATTTTTGAAGACGAAAAGTCCTAAGGGGGGAGAGTTGTAACAACCCGTTTTCAGTGAAATCAGAACAGTGGTTTTGGGACCACAAATCTGAAGTCATAAAATTTATTTATATATTATTTTGAGGTCTACAACATGATAGTATGATTGTATAAAAATTTCGTTAAGAAATTTTACTGTTTGTATGCTCAATTTGTGAAAAAGGACTAAATCGCGTAGAGTGCGAAAGTTGTGTTCTATTAGCGAAAGGTGTTAAATAGCTATAGAACCTTAAAGTGGAAGTTCTTATGTGGTAATTATACCATTTAATGAGTTAGTGGATGTGCATGGCTTGGTAATTGAGTAAATTTTAAAGTTAGGTAAGGGTAAAATAGTAAAAATGTTTTTAATGATAAAATTAATAAAACGAAATTTACCAACCCATTTGCTTCATCTTCTCCCCAAAAATTTTAAGCAAAATAGGGGTTTTTGAAGCTTAAAATTTTAGCCACTTAATTCCTTTGCATGTAAGTGATTCCTTGTCCTGTTTTTGTTGATTTTTATGTTTTCGGGACCGTTGTAGCTTAATCTAGCTAAATGGGGGATTAATTTGCAATATGGTTGAAAGCCTAGGGTTTTTCCACAAAATTATTTTTGTTGTTCATGGAGTTTAATGGAAGAAAATGAATCCTTGTTGTTAGCTAAACAACTTTTGTAAAGGGAAAATTATGTGTTAAATGTATGAATTTGAGGAATGAATGGGCTGCTATGAACATGTAGTAAATTTGTCTAGGCTTAAGTGTGGATGAAATTGCATGAATTTAATTTTTACGAGCCTAGGGACTAAATTGTAAAGAAGTTAAAAGTATAGAGGTAAAATGATAATTTTTCCATAATATGAATTTTGGATTGAATTGAGAAAGATATGAATTAAAGTAGTTAAATTTGATTATATAGATCAAGAAAAGTAATCTCTGAATTTAAATCGAGGAAAAGACAAAGTAGTGGACTAATCGATCAATTTTCTCCGTATTAATATGAGGTAAGTTTGTATGTTTAATAAGCATTAAGTTATACGTGTTTAAATGCTTAGTTGATATATTTGGGATGATATGACACCACAAAAATTCTCGACGAGGTATCGGTAATATATGGATCCTGAATGAACCTTAGGAATAAATAGGATATAAATGGCATGTCATTAGGGGTTACTGTGTTTGGGAGGTGGTCTCGTACGTCCTACCGGTGGCTGAGTTTCCAGCATGTGTTGCAGTTACTTTACAGCTTGTGTGAGCAGCACTGTGTAGCTAAATCTTGATTGACAACTTGTGTGAGTAGACCCAGTGATGGCTCGAGAGCGAGCATCTATATGAGATATGAGATAGTGCTGGTTTTGACCACGTATTGGCATTTAGTGTGCGAGATCCCTGAGTATCCGATAGTATTCCAAATGGTTCAATGACCACAATGATAATACGAGGTGATACGAGTTCAATACGAAGTAGTACAGGTATTCATGTGAAATACTGAAGATGATTTAAATTGATATATTTATACATGGCTAACATGATTGTGGATTATGTGTTAGGCTTTGAGCCAATTGGAGTTAATCTATGATTTAATATTGATTATCTAAATTATGGATGAATGGTAAGTTGTATTTTAGTTAAACAAACTTACTAAGCTGAATTGCTTACTCTGTTTATGTTTCCATGTTTTATAGTATTTTGGAAGCTCGCTTGGTTTGGAAGTTGTCGGAGATCGCGTCGCACTATCAAACTCTTATTTTGGTACTTTAGACTTTATATTTTGGTTAAATGGCATGTATAGGTGTTTTGGCTAATGTGGGCTATATGTCTTGTTGTGTTTTGGCCATTTGAGATGACTTGTAAGGTAGTCACATATTTTGATATGTATATATGTTCACATGGCCCTTTGATATGTGGTGTATGATTGCTATATGAATGTCTTGCTTGTGAAATTGTGTGTCGCATTAATTAGTTGAAATGAAGATGATTATGTATGCTGTGTTTTAGGCACAATGTCTCATATATGTAATTGACCATTTTGGTAACCTTTGAAGTATGTTTGGTATGTTTTAAAGTGGTCAAATGAATGTGTTTATGGATATCATGTTATGGTGTGAATGTACATGTTATAAACTTGATATTGGTTGGACTTGAGTGCCTATTTTAACCATGGTTTTATGTATTTTGATGTGTATAGGTTGTCACCAATTTGGGTACGAAATATGGCTTGGAAAATGACCTATTTTGTCCACACGGGCAGAGACACGGGCGTGTGTCTCATCCGTGTGTGACACACGGCCCAGTGACACGGTCTCGTGTCCCCTGTAATTTCCTTAGAAAGCAAGTTAGTAGCTTCACATGGCCTAGCACACGAGAGTGTGGCTTGGCTGTATGGCACAAGTCATTATACTCTCTAGTTTTCACACGGTCTAACACACGGCCTGGCACACGGGCGTGTGGTTTGGCCGTGTGACCCAAGTCAGTATCAAAATTTACATCCATAGCTCAATTGTACCTTCCATTAACATTTATTCTAATGAACTAAGTAACTCGACTCGGATACTTGGGTAACTACACCACACCAGAGGCATCATTAATGCAATACAGAGGCACAAATGTGCAAGTAGAGGCATCGTTGTGCGAATCAGAGACACTGAAGTGTAACAGAGGCACCAAAGTGCAAATCCTATACAAGTTCGCATTCTAAACCTATTGGCATGCCAATCTTATCCCAACGATTACTATGTTCAACCGGGCATTACATGTAATTTCATTTCATTTAAATATATTCATTGTTCAGAGGCATTTCATTAATTCCATAAACACACTATACTCAATATATCATCTTCAAATAAATAAAATTTCAAGTATTGTAACCATCAAATATTTGCTTTCGTTCGTACTCATTTGCAATAATAAATGTCACATATATCTAATAAATTACTCACTTATGAATACTAATAACTAGAAACTAATAGCATAATATCTATAAGTTCACATGTACAATTTAAAGCACTATGAACTTACCTATAATTATTTCGATTAAAAGAAAGGACAACTCCACGATTTTTTCCTCGGTTATTGTCTTTTCATTCAATTCTTGATCTATATAATAATTATAAAATCTATTAATTACACAAACATTTCACATCAATTCAATACATATGACCCTTTTTATTAATTACACATTTTCCCTAAACTTTCACATTCTTTACAATTTAGTCCCCACCTTCAACATTCTACAACTAACAAAACTTTGTAACAAAACATGCTTGCGGAATTTTTACCCTACTATATTCAACCCCCATTTATACTAATTTCACAAAATCCCCTATCAATTATAACATTTAATCAATTTAATCCTTTACTAAAAAATGAACAAAAACTATTGTATAATTTACTCATAACCAATAACTAATAACTCTAATTCATCCTTTAACATCATAATATCAAGAATTCATCAATGGTACATTTCAAAATTCTTAACAGTTTGAAAAAGAAAGCTATGGGTTAGCTGGACCTAGTTGCAATGATATCAAAAATACAAAAATTACAAGAAACAAGTTAAAAACAAGTTTACATGCAAAGACTTGAGCTAGTCGAACATAAAGCTCCAAAAATGGAGTTTTTTTCCTTCTTCAATTTTCAGTGGAACACTTTGTAAAGATGATAACTAATTTTTGTATTTTATTTTACTTTAGTTAAATTTTATAATTACCATTTTACCTTTAGTTCTAATCTTACAATTTTAACAATTAAAAGGCCCATAACCATCCATCTTTAAACCTTATAGACTTTTTGTTTCATAAGTCCTCCTCTATTTAGTAATTAAACTATCAAGTCAATACAATTCAATATTTACTAAGTTTTGTGTCTTCGACCATTTTTATTGAATTAACTAACTAAACATTGAAATTTCTTCACCAAACTTAATACTGAATCTAATGTAACTCCATAAATACTAATTAACCCATAAAACACAACCTCACATATAGAAATTGTGGTCCCAAAATCATTATTTCCGGCACCACTAAAAATGGGATATGGCAACTCTTCCCCTAAAGAAATTTTCGTTCTCGAAAATCTTACCAAAGAAAAGGTTTAGATACTGAGAATTCATGTTTTCTTCTGTTTTCCACGTCGCTTTTTATATTTCATGTCGATGCCATCGGACTTTAACTAATGGTACAGATTTATTTCTCAACTCTTTTTTTTCCCGAGCTAAAATTTTCACCTGCTCCTCATCATAAGTCAAATCAGGTTGTAACTCAATTTCATCTATAGATAAAACATGCAACGGGTCAGAATGATAACGTCAAACCATCAAAATGTGAAAAATGTTATGAATTCAGTCAAGTTCCGAGGGTTATGCCAAGTGATATGCTACAAGTTCGATTCTTTTTAGAACTTCATATTACCCGATAAACCTGGGACTGAGTTTTCCTTTTCTATCGAAATGCAATACTTTCTTCTAGGGTGAAAATTTTAGAAATAATTTTTCACCAACAAAAAACTCGATATCTTTACGTTTCATCTTAGCATACGATTTCTGACGATCAAATGTAGCTTTCAAATTATCTTAGATAACTTGAACTTTTTCTTCTGTTTCATGAACTAGATCAACCTGAACTATCTTTCTTTCATTCAATTTAGATCTATACAACGGGCTTGTACAGTTAAGCCTGTATAAAGCCTTGTACGGAGCCATTTTTATGCTTGACTGATAACTGTTATTATACGTAAATTCATCCAACAACAAATATTTCTCTCAGCTACCTTCGAACTCAATACTACAACACCGCAACACATCCTCCAAAACTTTAATTATTCGCTCCGACTGTCCATCTGTTTGCGGATGAAAGACGGTATCGAAATTCAATTTAGAGCCTAAAGCATCATGTAATTTACTCCAAAATCTAGATGTAAACCGTGGATCACAATCAGATATAATCGATAGTGGTACACCGTGTAATCTTACAATTTCTAAAACATACAATTTTGTCAATTTCTCAAGTGAATAATCTGTTCAAACATGTATAAAATGAGTTGTTTTCATTAATCTATCCACGATAACCCAGATCGAGTCTTTTCTTTTTAGAGTTATATGTAACCTTAAACAAAATCCATCGTGATTTGTTCACACTTCCATTCAGGAATCATCACTGTTTGTAACAAATCTGACGGAATATGATGTTCGGCTTTAACATACTGGCAAACTAGGCATTTGGACACAAACCCCATTATTTCACATTTCATACCAGACCACCAGTAATGTTGTTTCAAATCATTATACATTTTCGTACCCCCAAGATGAATTGAGTAAACACTACTGTGAGCTTCATTCAACAATTCTCTTTTTAACTCATAATTGTTTGGTATACAAATTCGATCCCGAAATTATAAACAATCATCATTCCCGATATGAAAATCAGATTTCTAGCCACTTTTTACTAGACTGAGCCTCGACAACAATTCTGAATCATCTTTTTAAAGTTTGTGAATCTTTGATAATAATATCGGCTTTACTATCAACTCAGCTAAAATAGAACCAACACGTTCCAACATCAAATTTGTGACCATAGCTCTCAGAGCAAACAAAGACTTCTGGCCCAAAGCGTCTACAACAAAATTTGTTTTCCAAGGGTGATAATCAATTACTAAATCATAATATTTTAGTAATTCAAGCCACCTACTGATGCGATCTCGGCCAAGGGCTCAACTAAAACAACTTGTGGTCCAATTGAGATGCCAACGGGACCAATCACTCGTGCTTTAGCCAAGAGAATCAAGGAAGCTATCCGGGCCTTATTGATCAAGTTTGGGGAGAAGCTGTAGTGGGATTCATTGATCGAGTTTGGGAATGCCCTCCATGCGACCCCTGCAACTTGTTTCAAGCCGATTTTAATTTTAGTTAGCTTAACTCAGTTGCTGGAATAAGGACTTAATTTATTTTAGTTAATTAGTTACTTAAGTTAAACATTATTAATAGTTCGAACATCATTAATTTTTGTCTTTCATTAAGTACTAGTTTGGACATCATTAATATATGTTTTACATTCGTTCTTAAGTCAGACATTATAATGATGTGTCTAAGTTTAATACAAATTAAGTTATGTTTTCAATTCGTCTTAATAATGCATTTAATCAAGTTTTCAATTTGTCTTTCAAGATGTTCACATTGGCGGCTGGACATGCATGTATAGTTTCAGATACATTGGACCAAATTTATGAAGGAACATGCAATCAGACTTTCATATATATGGGAGCTACTAGGTACACTTCCAAGTGACTATTCGTGAAAAGCTATGGCATCAATTGAGTCCATACTTGAACTGATCAACCAGCTGCCTGTTCACACCCAAAGGGACTATCCAAATCCTGGTGTTCACACCAAGGACTTTTCAGGTGCCTCAAGAAGTATTTAAAAGCTACATGCGCATTTGGTTAACCAATGAGGCATTTTCTCATGTTCATAACTATTCTTGACCGATCAAGCTCCTTACTTATTCAACTTAACTTCTAAGTCCACTGAATTGACTACTTGGGAATTTCAATTGACAAAGCTGGTGGCAACTCTCACATCTAGAAGTCTTCAAGGAATTAATTAAATAAATCAATAGACTTCCAGTTCCATTTAATCTGATTGTATCTTGACTATTCGGCTGGTCACTTTGCAGCCTATAAATAGTTTACTTGTAACTTATAGAAAGGACTTTTGATCCTTTTATGAATTTTAATCTAATTGTGAGTTGTTCAACTCTCATTGTTCTTTTGTGACTCAAATTGACTTATCTAACTAAGTCTAGTGGTGTTAATTTGTTTCATTTGTGAACTTATCACTTTTATAAGTGTGACATTCATTTATACCATTTGGTTCCTATCTCCAATAGATAGTGGGTCACGGTTCAATCTGTCCACCGTTTCCACCTTAAGAGCTCATCTAAGAATTGGGTTGATATTCTTTAATATTGGTTCGTTCTTCAGCTGTTAAGTTCATCTTCAATTCATCCATATACCATAACAACTATGCACTTCTTTTCGTTAAGCATATTTTTCTTTGAAATAAGCCTATTGTTAAAAGGAACCCTTACTACTTAATTTTACGATAGAGAACACAAGTGAGTCAAAAAAATAGATAAAATTAAGTAAGCACTATCGTTATAACTCTTGGGTTTAAAGTTTACAAAAAAATAGATAAAAAATATTCAAGTAAAAAAAGAAAACGAAGAAGCCTGTTGCAAATACAAAATTGGAATTATAAAAGAGGAGTTTCGGATTTGCAAGTTTTAAAAAAAGAAGAAGCTAGCTTGAGGGTGTTATTTCTCGATTTCAAATTTTTCTTTACCCAAAATGTTTTCAGCCACACTTCCATTAATCTTGTTTTCTTTCAAACCTACCCTGTTACCCAACATTAAATCCTACCTTTACATCAATTTTGAAGCTGACTCCACAAATATTTGTTGTTAAGCCTAAGGTAGTCACCAAAGAACTTGGAGAAACGGACAAGAGTGGTAAAAGGAAAGAGAGGTGAGACTATCAAAGTGATAAAAGCCAAGCATGAGTGTAAACACGAGCCGAGTGCACAACTTTATTTATTTTTGAGGGAATTGGTGAGATTTGTGGTAAGGATAAAACATTATGTCACGTAGCCCTGAAAGGAATGCCGTCGGTGGTGGTGTGTCAAACATTGCCGATGGTGGTGGTTTTTGTCCCATGAGGAATTTCGCTGGTGGCGGTGGTGGTGTGCCCAATTTAGCATACCAAGCTCTCATTCGAGAAATGGATTGGTTCTACAATGATTATTAGAGTCGATGCAAGAGCAATTGGACCAACTCGAGGAAATAACCCAACGTGAACGAACTCCTCCAAACCCAAGGAGAGAGCGAGGCTGACCTTGGCAAAACCAAGACGATCTCTATGAGCCTAGTAAAGTGGAGAACGATCAAGCCTCCAATTAAAGTGAGAGGCGGCGAGGCCAAAGGAATCGAGGGCTAAGGGAGCGAGATTGAGTGGATGACGACCTCAAAAACATTAAGATGGCAATTCCACCATTCTAAGGGAAAACTGACCCCGAGGCGTACTTGGAGTGGGAGAAGAAAATCAAACTTGTGTTCGAATGCCATAGCTATTTAGAAGGTAAAAAGGTTAAGCTTACAGTTATAGAGTTCTCTGATTATGCCATCATTTGGTGGGATCAGCTTACCATGAGTCAGAGACGAAGTGGTGAACGACTGGTGTCAACTTAGGCCAAAATAAAGGCCATCATGAGGAAAAGATTCATTCCAGCCTATTACCACCGCGAGTTGTACCAAAAATTACAAAACCTTAACCAAGGAAACTAGAGTGTAGAAGATTACTATAAAGAAATGGAAGTATCCCTAATCCGAGCTGATGTCGAGGAGGACCGAAAGGCTACCATGGCAAGATTCCTTGTTGGATTAAATCGAGACATTGCCACTATAGTGGAGTTACAACATTATGTTGAGATCATTGACATGGTGCACATGGTGATTAAAGTGGAAAAGCAACTAAAAAGAAAAGGTGCCACCAGATCTTATTCTAACTCTGATTCTGCCTCAAAGTAGGGACAATGTGCCAGCAAGAAGGAAGCCTCCTTTTGAAATAAGGAGACTATTGGAGACACCAAGCCTAACAAGCTGAATGGGGAATCCAGCAAAGGTAAAAATAAGGCTGTACCAAATCAAACCCGAGATATCAAGTGCTTTAGATGCGTTGGGAGGGGTCATATTGCCAGCCAATGTCCCAACCGAAGCCTGATGATTCTAAGGGACGATGGAGAGATCGAGTCTAAAATGGAACAAGAAAAAGAGCCCGATGCATCAACTGATAAAGAGAAAAACTTGGAGTATGCTGTAGAAGGAGAAGCACTAGTCATCAAGTGGAGTTTGAGCCTCTAAAGCACTGAAAATGATCAACAACATGGAAACATTTTCCATACGCGATGCCATGTCCAAGGCAAGGTTTGTAGCCTAATAATTGATGGAGGTAGCTGCACGACCGTTGCTAGCAGCATGACGGTGGAAAAACTTGGTCTCACAACCACCAAGCATCCGCATCTTTACAAGTTGCAATGGCTCAACGATGGAGGAGAACTTAAAGTTACCAAGCAAGTTGTTTTTGCCTTCTTCATTGGAAAATATAGTGATGAAGTGGTGTGTGATGTGGTGCCAATGCAAGTGTACACAGTCGTTATCAAGTAATAAGTAAGTATCGAGTTATCGTCTCCACAGGGATTGTATTTGTGTTAAGTCACTTAATTTGTAAAATTATTTTAACAATTTGGTAAATAAAAACAAAATATAGTTGAAAAGTGGTGATTAAAATATATTAAACTAAATACAATGATCCCTAATGCACATTATCCTAAGTATGCAAACTAAATGAAATAGATTTTAGTAAAATTAAACACAATCTTGCAACAATTATAACACAAATAAACTAGGACAATCACTTTAATTAAACTCAATTTATTATCAACTTTCTTAATAACATTTGGAAAAACATTCCATGGAAACTCGATCTTTCATGAATTTGGAAATCACATTAGGTCCTTTCGAAATCCTTTACTTAGTAAGTACGCATTTTACTGATCCTTATTTACTAAGGGTTTCTTAGTATTCGTGTGAAGTAACAGGGACATGTCAGGTTTGAAACAATTTAATCACACAAATCTAAAAACTCTAAAGATAACAGAGCTTGTTCAGAGTTGTTATGCAACCTACAATTTAATCGGGTTAGGATCTAAATTGAGCATGCACATTTCAATTATGTGTCCATTAGCCATTGTCTGGTTAGGATCGCTCAGCTAATTCAGGTGCATTTCAATCACGTATGAATGAAATACAGACTTGATTTTAATTGAAAACATGATCGATTGAGGCACAAACATTATAATCATGAATCAAAATTAAGCTAACATTGTTGTAAAAAAGAACAAAGAACACATAGCAAACATCTTTAGATTAAATTAAAGAAAAGAAAGATTAAACTCAATTCAGAGTGGCTGTCACCCAAAACTCTGACTGACGAGACTCCTTCGCTTCTTTGCTTTGCTCCTTTGCTGATGGTTCTCCAAGGTGGCAGACCAAGGGGTTCTTTAAGAGGCTAATTTTTCTAAAAATCCTTATGCAAGGATAATGATAGGCGTGAGGGGGAAAGATAACTAAGAGAGTTGAAGGAGGAGAGAATGATGAACGAGTGAGGGATGATTGAAAAAGTGAGAATTGAGCTCTTATTTATAGGTGAGGCAAGGGAACTAGTTTGCTAAAAATAGGAGTGTCCATCTTTTAAAACTTCTTCCAAGGACGGTCGGCCATAAATTGAGGAAATGTGTCCGATTCTGCTTGATTCTTGGTCAATTTGAGTGCCACCACAACTCAGGACTAAGACTTGGTCACCAACAAATCTTCGGGAAAATCTCTAATTTCTTTAACTCTTCAAGGACCTTGTGTAATTAAACCAAAAATTGATTTATGATCAGCCATGTGCAGTCGAAATTTGGGTTGACTTGGTCCCCAATTTGGACGATTTTGCAATTAGAAGAAAACTCTCAGACCTGTCCAAAAATAGTAGATAGTTTAGAGGACCAAATAATATAATTTTAACTATTTTAATTAATTAATTTACTTAATTAATTAAAAACTAATTTATTAATGAAATATTTAAAATGAATTATTAAATATAAATTTATATTTTATTATTTAATTTAATCATACATGCCCACTTTATAGCTTAAAAATATAATATGCTCAAACTAATATAAAATAAGCCATTTTATGCATGAAAACTATATAATAAAGGATAAAATCACATTTTAATAATTTCCATGTCCTAATTTCATATTTTTGCATATTTCATTAATTCATTAAACAATTACTTGGTTTTAACAATGAATTTAATTAAAATGTGATGAATTATATAGGAAAAATCCTATATATTTTTCAATTTATAAAATGATCATGAGAAAAAAGTGAGAAAGAAAAATAAAGAAAATTAGAAAAAAAAAGGAAAGGAAGAGGTAAAAATGAGTGAGCAAAATAAAGAGTGTGAGATGCAAACACGAGAAGAAAAGGAAAGAAAAAGAGAGAGTGATTCTAGAAAATGGAATTTCTATGCAAAAGAGAGAGAGATATTTGAAAATCCTTGGTGCTGAAACAACCCATGTTTGTACTCACTCATGTACAAGGAAAGTTTGATGGGAACTAATGATTTAATTGACACCCTGCCTTCTTCTATTGTGACTTTATTGTAAGAATTTGAAGATGTGTTTTCGGAGAACATTTTGAATGGTTTACTACCTATTCGAGGAATCGAGCATCAAATCAATTTTGTACCCGGAGCTGCGATTCCAAATCGACCAGCCTATCGAAGTAACCTTGAAGAACCCAAGGAGCTTCAAAGGTAAGTGACTGAATTGCTAGAAAAGGGGTACGTTCGAGAGAGCCTAAGGCCGTGTGCTGTGCCTGTACTTTTGGTGCCTAAAAAGAATGGCTCTTGGCGCCTGTGTGTGGATTGCCGAGCCATTAACAAGATCAACATCAAATATAGGCATCTGATTCCGCGTCTAGATGATATGTTGGATGAGCTAAGTGGAGCTTAACTATTCTCCAAGATAGACCTCAAGAGCAACTATCATCAGATCCAAATGAGGGAAGGAGATGAATGGAAAACCACCTTCAAAACCAAACATGGTTTGTACGAATGGTTGGTTATGCCTTTTGGCCTAACTATCGCACCAAGTACCTTCATGCATTTGATGAATCATATCCTTCGATCTTTTATTGGTAATTTGAATGTGGTTTACTTTGATGATATCTTGGTTTATAGTAAGTCTTTGGAAGATCATGTACATCACTTGAAATCTGTTTTAGAAGTGTTGCAAAAGGAAACTTTGTTTGCTAATCTTAAAAAGTGTTCATTTTGTACTAACAAAGTCGCCTTTCTAGGATTCGTGGTTAGCTCTGAAGGTCTTGAAGTCGACCAAGAAAAGGTAAAGGCAATTCGAGAATGGCCACAACCTACAAGCATTAGCCAAGTAAGAAGTTTCCATGGCTTAGCTAGTTTCTATAGAAGGTTTGTTCCTAATTTTAGTACCTTGGCTGCTCCTTTGACTAGGATTATTAAGAAAAACTTTAATTTTCAATGGGGTGAGGAACAAGAGAAAGCCTTCATGTTGATTAAATATTATTTGACGAATGCTCCTTTATTATCTTTACCTGATTTTAACAAAACTTTTGAGATTGAATGTGATGCCTCGGGAATAGGAATTGGAGCTATGTTAACTCAAAATGGGCGTCCCATATCATATTTCAGTGAGAAACTTAATGGAGCCACCCTCAACTATCCAACGTATGACAAGGAAATGTATGCGTTGATTCGGGCATTGGAAACATGGCAACAATACCTGTGGCCTAAGGAGTTTGTTATTCACACAGATCACGAAGCTTTAAAACACCTTAAGAGGCAAAACAAACTGAACAAGAGGCATGCCAAATGGGTAGAGTTTCTTGAGTCATTTCCCTATGTGATCAAGTACAAGAAAGGTAAGGAGAATATTGTAGCTGATGCCTTGTCGAGAAGGTACGCGCTTCTTAATAATTTAGACTCTAAATTGCTTGGGTTTGCGTATCTAAAAGAATTATATGAAATTGATGTTGATTTCGACGAAGTGTATAAAGCTTGCGAAAAGGGAGCTTTTGAGAAATTTTATAGGCACGATGGAGATCTATTTCGCGAAGGCAAGTTATGCATACCTCAAGGATCCGTTCGGGAAATACTAGTGAACGAGGCGCATAGTGGAGGCCTCACGGGTTATTTTGGAGTGACCAAGACCTTGGCTATGCTCCATGAGCATTTCTTTTAGCCAAAGATGAAACGCAATGTGGAAAGAGTATGTGAACAATGTATTGCTTGCAGGAAGGCCAAATCACGCATCAAGCCCCATGGATTGTACAAGCCCCTGCCCATTCCCGAAGAACCTTGGGTTGACATTTCCATGGATTTTTTATTAGGTCTCCCTAGAACTAAGAGCGGGAAGGATTCAATCTTTGTAGTGACTATTCGTGAAAATCAATAGCATTAATTGAGTCCACACTTGAACTGATCAGCCAGCTGCTTGTTCACACCCAATGGGACTGTCCAAATCATGGTGTTCACACCAAGGACTCTTCAGGCGCCTCAAGAAGTATTTAAAAGCTGCATGCACATTCAGTGAACGAAGGAGGCATTTACTCATGTTCATAAATGTTCTTGACCGATCAAGCTCCTTACTTATTCAGCTCAACTTCTAAGTCCACTGAATTGACTACATGGGAATTTCAATTAACAAAGCTGGTGGAAACTCTCATATCTAGAAGTCTTCAAGGAATCAATTAGCTAAATCAATAGGCTTCCAGTTCCATTTAATCTGATTGTATCTTGACTATTCGGCTGGTCACTTTGCAGCCTATAAATAGTTGACTTGTAACTTGTAGAAAGGACTTTTGATCCTTTTATGAATTTTAATCTAATTGTGAGTTGTTCAACTCTCATTGTTCTTTTGTGACTCAAATTGACTTATCTAGCTAAGTCTAGTGGCGTCAACCTGTTTCATTTGTGAACTTATCACTTTTATAAGGGTGGCGTTCATATATACTGTTTGGTTCCTATCTCCAATAGATAGTGGGTCATGGTTCAATCTATCCACTATTTCCACCTTAAGAGCTAATCTAAGAATTGGGTCGATATTCTTTGATATTGGTTTGTTCTTCAGCTGTTAAGTTCATCTTACCATAACAATTGTCCACTTCTTTTTGTTAAGCCTATTTTTCTTTGAAATCAGCCTATTGTTAAACGAAACCCTTACTACTTAATTTTACGATCGGAAATACAAGCGACTCGAATCAACCAACGAGTTAGAGATCGCATCACCTAATTTGACACAAATTCAATTCTTCCTGAGTCGTCAGGTATTTCAAGCTTTTATTATCAGTAAAAATATGGCATCTCTCACCATATAAATAATGTTGCCAGATCTTCAAAGCAGAAACCACTGCGGCCAACTCTAAGTCTTTTTTCAGATAGTTTCGCTTGTGAGGCTTCAACTGCCTTATGGCGTAAGCGACTACTCTTCCATTATACATTAGAACACAACCTAAACCACAAAGAGACGCATCACTGTACACAATAAATTCTTTCCTAGTTTCAGATTGAGTTAAAACTGGAGCTTCAGTTAACATATTCTTCAATTGATTGAAACTTGTCTAGCATTTCTTAGTCCAAACAAAATTAACATCTTTTTGCAACAATTTAGTCATCGGAGATTCTATAATGGAGAACTTTTTAACAAAACATCAGTAATATCCTGCCAAACCCAGAAAACTACAAACCTCAACAACATTCTTTGGTATTTTTCAATCAACGATCACCGATATTTTATTTTAATCAACACAGATACCATCAGCAGAAATAACATGACCCAGAAATCCAACCTCCCATAACCAAAATTTTCATTTACTAAATTTTGCATAAAGTTGTTTTTTTACGCAAAGTTTGCAACATAATTCTTAAATGCTCGACATGATCTGACTCATCCAGCGAATAAATCAAGATATCATCAATGAACACCACAAAAACTGATCTAAATATAGCTGAAATACTCAATTCATCAAGTCCATAAATGCAACAGGAGCATTCAAACCAAACGACATTACCAAAAATTTATAATGAAAGCATCAAGTTTTGAATGCAATCTTTCGTACATTAGGCTCTTTAACTCGCAACTGGTAATATCCAAATCGTAGATCAATATTTGAAAACATTGTTACTTCCTTTAATTTGTCGAATAAATCATCAATACGAGGTAACGAATATTTTTTCTTGATGGTAACCCAATTTACCTGTTGATAATCTATACACAATCTCATCGACCGATCTTTTCTTTTCACAAACAAAATCGGAGAACCTCAAGGTGACACACTCGGTCGAATAAATCCATGATCTATCAATTATTACAACTGTACTTTCAAATCTTTCAATTTAGTAGGAGCCATTTTGTAAGGAGCTATTGAAATTGGAGCTATTCCCAATACAAGTTCAATTACAAATTTAATTTCTCTATTCGGTGGTAACCTAGGTAATTCCTTGGGAAAAACATTAGCATATTCTTTAACTATCGGTACTTGATTGATTTTTTATTCTACCACTTTCGAATCGAGAATATAAGTTAAATAAGTTTCGCACCCTTTCCTGATCAACTTATGAGCTGACAATGCCGAAATCACAATTGTAGTACATTCAACTCCATCTACTTTAACACAAATAAATTCGCCACTCAGACATTTCAAACTAATTTTTTTTCCTTTAAAAACTTTAATAGTTGATGGCTTCATGTTATATGAGATTCATTTATTGGGCCACACGTACGAGTTCATAGTCATGTCGTTAATTAATTAACAGGCTCACTTGTAAGTGTTGTTTATGAAGACCCCTTCAGATGCGCCATCTAATTGAATCTCAAATTGCCATCTAAACCATTGTAAAATATTTGTAATTGTAGCCACTCTTATATTCCATGATGGGGGAATTTCCTTGGTGATAGTTTAAAACATTCCCATGCCTCGTATAGGTCCTCACCCTTGATTTGCTTGAAATTGGTGATGTCATTCCTTAGCTGGATAGTTCTACTAATGGGAAAGAATTTCTATAAAAATTTTCTTGCTAGTTGTCCCATGTAGTAATGGAACCTGGGTCCTGCGAATTAAGCCAATTATACGCGTTATCACATAATGAAAAAGGGAACAACCAAATACGAATAGCATCATCGATGACCCCATTATACTTAAACATGTCACAGAATTAAAGGAATCATGTTAAGTGCTGATTAGGATCCTCCATCATATTTCCCTGGAACTACAAAGTGTTCTGAATCATTTGTATGGTAGTCATCTTGATTTCAAAATTATTGGTGTTATTTGTTGGCCTCTCGATTCTGCCTCGGACCATATCTAAAGTGAGTAGTGCATATTCACACAATGTCATTTCTGGTCGAGCCATCAATGGTTCACTTTGGATTTGTGCTGGTGGTTCAAATGGGTTGTCAAACAAAGGATTTTCCCAAGGTAAATTAGCTACCACATGTTGGTTCTTTTGTATTTGTTGACGGGTTCGTCTCAGAAATCATTCTGGTTCAGATTTGGTTCGATTAAGATGGTTCCACTTTGAGTCATACACTAAAATAAGAGGAAATAAAACTAAAATTAATAACCTGAATCATAGTAAAATAACACGAAATAAAAAAAATATATCTATAATTCAAAATATTCTTATTTATCCTATTAATTGTAGAAAATAAAAATTCAATTTAATGCTGAAACCTCCCCAGAAAGGGCACCAACTTGTTGTCGCCAGACGTGTGAACATCTAGACTGAAAATATTGAAAAAAATACATCGAATAAAGCAACGATGTCTGCAAGTATAGAGGTCAAATTGTAATATAGTAAAGTGTTACAATGAAACACTCCGAGAAGTATTTCGAGGACCATACCCAAGGGAGGTTGAATTAAACTAAAATTCAATTTTCCACATTAACAAGGTTAAACAGTAATAATCTAAAATTATAGTGCAAAAAAATAAAATTAAATAAAAAATAGCCTAAAATAAATAAAATTAAAGAAGACAAATTAACAATCAAAATTAATTCAAATAAACAAGTAGAAGATTAACTCACGTCAATGTTCATAATTAACTTCAGAACTCGGGTTTTATTGAATTAGCTAATAACTAACCAGTTATTACCTCTCGACCTCAAACTAATTAATTAATAAAAAAATAACTTATCTCTCGACCTCGTCGTTTAAACTAGGATAAATTATAAAGTACTTGGTAACCTATTCTCTCGACCTCGTTTACCTAGATTTGAAATACCCTCAACCCGATCCGATTAATCAGATTTAGATCTTGGGTATTACCACACAAATACAAACACAATTTTAATATACTTATATAATTTTACAGATAATTACAACTTACTTAATTAAAAATTTTCAAATTAAATTACATAAGTATATACAATTACAACATGTGGTAATTAATTTACAATAATGTTTAAATCGAAATCCTAATCAGTTATAGATACCCCAAAGTGTGGATCTCTAAGTAACATTTCAGTATTTGGACACGCCACCAAACTCGCTCTGTATGCATAATAGCCCAATACGCCACTTCTTGGCATAGTTCTGGCATCATCCCTCCAACTGGAGACTCACATCAACCCACCTGTAGCATAACAAAAACAAATAATTTTATAAGAACTTAGTGAGGAGAACATCATTTACCTGAGTCACATTTGCACATTTCAATTGATAATTTATATAGACGGTTTTATTATCTTTAACCTTCAACCTTATCTATGGCGAATGCTTCCTCAAGTTCTATTCTTTTACACTTATCCATTACTATAACTTACCCTGAGACTATTTCCTTTTCTCAACAAAACATCTTCGTTACATCGCTTACATCCTTCAATCATTGTTATCACCTCATCTCGATTCAAGACGAAACACGTACACAAATCACAAATCTTGCCTTTGAACATATAGATTCATGTTCTTGATTAGAATACATTTTCAATATTAACTCATTACTTCTTTATATCTCGTCAATTCATTATTAGCGACCGAGTCTTAGTCTTGTATAGTACTTTACCATATATTCCACAGATAAATTTTGTCCTTACTAGTTCCTCTGATTTTGTTTAAGAGCCATACAGAATTTTCCACTAGGGAAATTCATTACGATACGCCACAAAGGTCCTATCGTGATATGCCACAAAGAACATCATTCAAAGTTCTTCATTAAGAGTCCTATTAAGACATATCATAAGGGCATTCTATCTGGAGTATGCCACAAAAGGCTATCCCTTCATAATTCACCACTAAAGCTATTTTCTCAGAGTTCGCCGCTACAAAAGGTATTCTTT
Organism: Gossypium raimondii; assembly: GCF_025698545.1. Classification (NCBI taxonomy): domain Eukaryota; kingdom Viridiplantae; phylum Streptophyta; class Magnoliopsida; order Malvales; family Malvaceae; genus Gossypium; species Gossypium raimondii. Next base: position 27,464,735 of record NC_068570.1, on the reverse strand, counting down.
TAGAGTTTGTCACAAGGCTATTCTTTCCTAACTAGTTTATGATATAGATTTGCCTAAACTCATGTTTTGTGAGGTTTTCCGATCATTGTCCTAGGACACGCAGAGAACCCCATTGGGTAAGCATTTCTCTTTAGTTCTTTTTTAGAAAGTGTCATTTTCATGGCTTAATATACATGTAAGGTTACTAGTTTAGGCTAAACCTTTAAAGCAACAACAGATTACCAGTCCAAACTAAATTTGTCTCACATGTATCTTCGAGTTAGCAACAAATGCTGGAGATCGATATCAAAACATATTTACTTGCAGACATTTTATACATCGAAACAAACTAAGCTCAATCTTCTTAATCCACAATAAGCAACCAATATAACACACATCTCATAACATACATTTGAAACATTAAGGTACAACCATGCTTTACCTTGCATAACTCATGCATCATTCAACACATGCTTGAACTTATCGGACACTATACTAGATTTACACTTTATTCTCAACAATATTCACTAAATCATAAATATCCTTTAGGAATTACTTTCCTTATCTACTATAACTTTCATGATTTCGACATCACCTTTCGACTTGTTCCACAAACATCAAGGTATGAATAGTTTTACGCAAGAGCCAGTTTAAAAACTCACCTGCCAACCACAGGTAGCAGCTTGAACTCTTGATCCAACATCTAATAGGGAAATCCAACACTACTTGACATGGAGCGATCATTGATAAATATCCAAAAGTTTTTCTTCATCTTGAAGGAGAAAGAAGTACTATTTTTTTATTCCTTAATATTCAAATAGCAACACTTTTTAAAGAAAGAAGAACCAGAAAATAAAGTAAAAGTAAAGTAAATGTCATCTTGAGAGTCTTCTCCCTCATTAGAAATAAACTCCTTATCCTCCTTACTGTAGACTTTGACAAGTGGCGATACTTACCTAACCTAAATCTCTCAATTTTCCCAAAAATTTGAGACATGTGAAGAGAATCCAATGAAGATCTTTGTTACTTTCTAACCAGACATGGGGAGGGTCTAGTTAATCCTATTGACTCCCAATCATTCTCATTATGAGAACCAACTAAAACGGTGCTCGTATAACTGAACATAATATACCTAGGTGGTGACATGCTTATGGTGTGGGCTTAAAGGTAGTTAAGCCTTCTACAGCATTTTCGTGCACCTGGTATGCTCCTTTATGCCTAATCCAAAACTTTGAGGTGTACTTTTATTGCGCGTATTCCTTTTTTACTGGAAATATATTGTTATATAATTTCTTAGATACCGCCAACAGACATATACTTTAGTGTTAATACTCTAACTTGCCAACAAATCAGCCTGGTGGTGGATTACTATCACAGTGCCCAAACAGTTTGCATACATACCCTATTCATCTAAAAAATATTTTGGTGAATACCACTTTACCGCAATGACCATATTAAGACTATGCACCATAACTTATAATCCGCCAGAATTGGGGCATTACAAGATTACTTCCTAAGGTCATCAATTTTAGGGTGTAAGCACACATAATTTAACCCAACTAATTCAAAAACAAACCTTAATTCTTTCATTAATTATTTCCACATCCAGTCATTATTCTCTCTAAAAAAATTAGCCACTTATGGATCTAGATGCAATTTTCCCTAAATTAAAATTAGACATGCAAAGTAAATATTCAAGTAAATTTTCCCTAAGAGCAGAGAAATTGATTTGTTTTGATATCAAGTTGTGCACGAAAGCCAAAATTTCTTTGACAATTACAAAGATAATGTCGATTACAATTGAAAACCAAAATTTTTTTTATAAAGAACTGAATAAACAAAAGCTTGGATCCAAATTGAATCCAAGTTAGAACAAAAAGAAAAATTATATTTTTCAAATAAAAGACTAAATTAAAGATAAATTGAAACTAATATTAAATCCTAAAAATCTACTCTAAAAATGGATCTCTAAAACAACATCCTTTACTTAGCCTAAGTATGAATATGTATGGTAATGTTTTCTACCCGAACTAGGTCAATTACAAGCCATAAGGCCGAATAAAATGTGTTGTGTAAACGAAAACACCCTTAGCTTATTTTTACCTTCTATTACTCTGGTGTCGTGACACCACAGGACCGGTGTCATGACACTAACTTTGCAGGGAACTTCTTTGGTTTTGAATTGCGGTGTTACAACACCACATGTTGGTGTCATGACGTTGGCATCGTCCCTGATGTTCTTGGCCTAAAAATAGTGTGTTGCACTCTAAATCAAATTACGAGTAATTTTCTGGGCCCGTATTGGCCCATTAGGTCATTAAATTACCAAAATATACATAAAAACTCTTATTTTACTAAAATTAAACATAAACTACTAAAAATGGAAAACATAACAAAATAAGAAAAAAACTATTTGAAAGCAAGCTCATTAAGTACCGAAAAGACTTTAATTTGCCACAACAAACTGTGACAGATCAAATAGGGAAGTAGGCATCTTTTGTATTGTCCTTAGTTGCACAAAATTATGCAATTAGCTTCTCATTATGACTGTTTTGCAAGTCTAGCTGATGCTAGTGCTCCTGCTGCTCCTGAAATTGTTGTTGTCGGGCCAAGAGTTGCTTCTCCTTGAGATTTATTGCATCTTAGTAACATGATGTTGGGAACTAGGAAGTTGCTGCTGGGAAGCTTGATTTGGAGGAATAGGCACAGTAGCGAGCTGAGGTTGGGAGGCCAAAAAAAAGAGGATTTGTTTTAAAAGGTCATCTTTGGGATCTTGTGGGGTATTAGGAGATGATGGGGTATTGATTATTTAAGGAGAGGCCACAGTGACAGAGGTAAACGAGGGAGTGTTTAGGATATTCAAGGGTTAGGTAAGGGCGTCCATAATGTTAATGAATAGGCAAGTTAATGTTTTGGTTTGGGTTGAAGAGAGTTTAGTATTGACGGAATCATTGTCTATCACAGACCAAATTCTCGAAATTGTAAATTAGGTGGGTGACCAAGTGGACTTAGTGGAACAACGAAAATGTGAAAGTGTACACAATCGCAACAAGTAAATGACGAGTTATCGTACCCACAAGGACTGTAAAAAAGAATATTTATGAAATTAATGTTAAAACACTTTGGTAATGGAAAATATTTTGGTTTAAAGAAGATTAAAAACTAAGAGAGCGTTTGGTTCAGTGTATTACCCAATCCATTACACCCCGATTACGCGTGTAATACATTACGCCCCTATTCTGGTGTTTGGTTCGCTGTAATAGGTATTACGCGCGTATTACATTACGCCCCTAATCCCCAAATTGCCGTGTTTTCTAATCCTTCCCAATTATTTGTAATAGCTATTGCGTCCGGCCTCCCCATCTCTCTGCTTTTACCCTCCTCCCTACCCGACCCTCTCCTCTGCTTGTCCTCGAAATTTCTCCTCCCATTTCCCACTGCCTGTTGATTATCTGTCCTCATCATTTCTTCTCGTCTGGTGACTAATTTCTCTTCCCATTTCCTCCCAATCAGATGTCTGCGCCACACACCAAAACTCCCATTTAGTTCTTGAATTCATTGGATTGACTAGAAATGGAGATTTCTATGTGAAAGGAGCTTTGAGTGGGTGATATTAGATGGAAAATTTAGATATGTTTGGTGGTATGCAAACTTTATTGGCTATTTGGTTCCTTTAACGGTGTGATTTAATTTGGAAAGGAGTGAACGATCTTCTTCGGGAGATGATGTTGCTAGATATTAAACATGGAAATCGGTTTATGGGTTTGCATTGCTTTTATGTTAGCTTAGATGAAATCGATTGGATTAGATCTTCTTTGTTAGTCTTGTTCGTCTTGATACTTTATAGTTAATTACCATTACATTGCCACTATGTTACAACGATTATGCTTAAATTTTTCTATGTTTTTTCAAGGACTGTATGCCAATACCATATCTGAATATGTGTTGAGTACATTTACTTTTGTAAAAAGTAAAGAATCTGGATAACCAAGAATTGCTAGTTTAACTCGGTAAATTGGTCTTCATTGGCTAGCAATTAAGGTTTCATCATTTTCATTTAGCCTTAAGTGAATATTTTACCGTCTGGTGCAAGAAGCTATCACCATGCCAAAGGGAGAAATGATGGATTTGTTTGTTCATACCTCTAGGAATTATGATTGATGTCTTGAATGACCTTTTGTGCATGTTTCTTATCCGTTGAAGAAACTTCGTTTAGCTACTCCTTAAATAAACTAATGGTGTATAGGTTTCTAATAGATTTTCGTGATATTCTGCACTATGACTATTCGGATACGGACAATCTTCCGGAATGGTATATAAAATAAACATATTGTTTTGAAAGGAAAGGAAAATTAAAGTTATCTCTCGTAAAAGATATGGTTATTATCTCTAAGGTGATAGGATTATATAAAGCTCTTTCTTACTTTTATCTTTTACGACCAAGTGAGCAGAGCACATATGCAGATATTGAAGTCGCATATAAATGTCTTGAAGAGAGCTATGGTACAAAACAGAAGATATCATCCTCTATGGTCAATCATTGGTAGTGGCCCCACTTTGGATCTAGCATTTCATCGCCTCGGTTAAGAGTCGTTGTTTTGCACATCCCATACTTTCGGTTTAAGAGTAATGTATCCTGTAAAGCGTATATATTGGTTTGACATTTATAAGGTAATGTAAAGTCGTATAAGTTTGCTTCTCAGATTATTCGCTAATAAGGATTTATTTATGTGAATATTACAAAAATAATGTGTTCTTTTTCAATGTTTGTTTGCGAATATTGATAAAATTCCACTTGTCAATTGTCCGGTTCTTATCATTCATGTAAGTATTCAGTAATCCTGATATCTATAAGACTTCATATATTATAAATTTCATAAGCCTACCACATGCGACATATCTCTTTATGTTTGAGCCATTATGTTACTTATATTGTTCTTATCTTTTTACATTGAATTCTTCATAATTATAATGGAACTTAAAGAATTCTCATTTTCTTTTATTTCTTCAAAGTCCAAAATTACTTTTGAACTTTTGAACTTTCATTGGATGATGAATTGATGATCGAGCTTTTGGCTGCAATTCGAATGAAAATATTGGCGGGGGAGGTGCGGGGCTATCAATGAATTTTGTAGACCTTTCTACGCTTTTGATTCACATAAAGTCATATCGATCATTGATTTTGTCATGTTTAGTGCTACGGTGTTTCTCTTGAAGGTCCAATTCTTTCAGTCAAGTCGACAAAATATAGATCTGCATTGAACTTTGGCCCATGCAAAGGTCTCAAGTACAAACAAAAGATAGCTGTCTTGGCAATGGGTAAATAATTGCAAGTTTTGGAGGATTGGCATTAGGACAAAGTAAATTAATTGGAGTCCATAGAATTAAGAGTTCTTGCAACTTAAACACCCTTTCATCTTCTCTACTGAGGTGTAAATTAAGAAGTAAGAGGATCATGATTGAACCATTGTTTTCTTTATGATTTACCATCATTTTGTTATTAGTTTATTCTTCAGATAGTCAACAAATAACTATAGGAAACGATGAAGATTCCACACCCTTGTTTTGCTACCTAGAAAGAATTAAAAATATCAATCTCGTTAATTTACTTTTATGAGGACAAATAAATTGGCTCCGTTAGGAGGACAGATTATCCATATCTAGGGAGGATTGTTGAGCAAGTATCTTGAAGTGAAAAGAATGGTCTGTATGGACCCCATTGATGGCTAACCTGATTACTATGCCTGAATTTTGGTTTGGAAACCTTGCCTTAAGTTGACATTGTTGAAAATTTTCGCGTCTCGCCATATATGGATAATTCCATTAGACAGTCTATTTGAAATTTAGTTTTCTTGGCTCCTTTTGCTTAGTCAAGTAAATCTTACGTAGGTTGTATTTAAGGTTAGTTATCCTCATCCTTATATTCAATTTAATGCATGATTCGGATTATGATCAAAATTTTCAATTTGTTGGCTTCCTTATACTTTCATAGTGCATAAAAATATTTGATCTATTTTACTCAAACTCCGAGTAAATCCAATACGAGTACGTGTGCTATATTGCTTTTCCATATATAGAGAGAGACATATTCTCATACCGTGTCAAGATAGTTTATAAGATTTGATGTCAAGGTTTCCTTTGTATTTGTCTTCATTTATTGAACTAGTAAATGACTACCACATAGAATATTGTTTGCAAATTACCTCATAGAAGGTGAAAATGATTTCATAGGCCACCGTTATGGCTTTTGAGACCATCTGTTTATATCAATGTGCAGGAACTTGGATGAAGTTGTTGATTGCTCCATGGAAAGCAACTCTGGGAACTATGCAAAGAGAAGTATGAACCTCTATGGCTTAAAGGAGAGAACCACTGTGATTTAGAGCAGTACCCTGAGTATATAAGACATCTCAAGAAGTTCATATCAACTGTTGAGAAATCTCCTTCTCAAAGGTACAGTTCTAGGAGAAGCACAGACCAATTTGAGCAGTCTCGCAAAAGTGTTGATCTGTTGGATAGAATACGAACAGGGTGATGATACTACTTTCGTGTAAAGAAAAAAAAACTCCATGCAAGTGTTTGACATTTCATGTTGTGATGAACTAAATCTGGTTTTGTTCTTTATTAATTCTTATGGCGTCTGAGGCTTTGTATTTGGTTTTCCCAATATCTTTTGATTATACTATGGCATGAAATATGAGTTTGGTATTTTGCTTGACCTGTGTTTCGGCCGTTGAGATCTCTCTTGCAAACATAAGCTAGTTTTCCTTGGGCTAAAAAATTGGGAATCAAACTGGTAAAAGCTTTGGTTTTCGATTCAACAAGAAGTGATTATTATGCGAGCTACATGGCATTAATCATCTTAAGAGAACAAGCAAAGAAAAACAGATTTGCAACCCTTCGCAAGTGTCAAAAAGTCTTTAATTTTTAAGAGTTTTATTAAATTATATATTTTAATTAAAATATATTTAATAATAATTATGTTTAAATATGATTAAATTATTTATTATTGATAATAATAATCTTATTAAAATTTAAATAACAATAACAATAATCATTTACCAAAACAAATTTCTGCAAAGGGTATTCTAGTCATTTTAGTTTTTTCATTATGCTATTACACCTCTATTACACTCAACCAAACACAGGATTACTATTACGCCTCTATTCCATTACATTCAACCAAACAGTTGATTTGCTATTACACAGTTTTTCCATTACACCTCTATTCCATTACACCTCTAATCCAATACACCTCTAATCCAATACAGCGAACCAAACGTGCTGTAAGGGTTGAAAACTAAGTAAAAGAATTTTGAAATAAAAAGGTTCTAATGCACGATTTCAAATAAGGTTTAATCAAGATGATATAATTGTTTTGGATTAATTCTATTCCTTTAACTTAGAATTATTAAACTTATGATTATACTGCTACGAACAAATTCACGGCAACTCGATAATTTGCTAACTACTGCTCATGCATACTTATTAAATTAATCAATCTCTTGAAAATTTTTCAATGTCAATCCAAACGATTAATCAATCTTCACAAGCATATAAAAGACTATGTGATGTAACAAAGTATTTCTACCTTGAAACATTTTAATCACAATAATCTTGCAAGTTATGCAAGGCATATGTATCGCCAAATACAATGCTAAATTAACTTCAGCTACCTTAGAAGAATAAACATGCACTGATCGAGTATTATGTCGACTAATTACAATTTCAATATGATTTAATAATTAATTCATTAGTTATCTAACAATTAATATTGCAAGAATAACTTAGGCATGATTTTACTTAATCAAGCATCTTACCGAGGCCTATAACAGCACAAACACAATTTTAATAATTCAAGCAAGCAAAATATAATCAACCCAACACGGATTAAATTCAACCTAGATTGATTAAAATAACCATTTAAATAGCATAAATATTCATAAACATGTTTGTCAAAACAAAAACAAAATTTAAAGAGATAGGGAACAATAAGCAAATCCGGTGTTTCTCCGTGGCTTGACTGATTTCTCCATTCTTCATTCTCCGTTATCCTCAGCTATCAAGGTGGCTTATGAACACTTTAATTGCTAATAAAAAATGGCTGGTGAGGACCTCTTTCCCAAGAGAAGAAATCGACACTTGAACAAAAGGGAAAATGGGAAGGAAAAGTTGAGAGAAAGTGAGAGAGCAGAAGAGAGAATGAGAGTGTAAGGGATCAGTTGAATGATTAGCAAGGGGTAGATTTTATAGCTGATTGTGGCTGCTAAAAATAGAAAATTCCATCAGCCAAAGAGATCCCCCTTGGCTGGCCACACACATGGCAAAGTTGAAAGATTCAACTTTGCTAAAAATAGCCTGGGGCAAATCCATAAAGCCACATTTTTTGGAAGGGTTTGAATGCAAGGTGGAAAGTTCTTCAAGGGATTTTTTGCTACCTTATTTAGTCAGCTAAAATTCTGATTTGGGTCAGCATATGGACGGTTCTGGGCAGCCCAATTGGTGGTTGGTTCAGTTCACTAGATTCGGTTCAACCAATGCGGTTCAACTGGACCCTTTTTTCCCATAATTAATTAATAATAATTTATTTAGCCCAAATTAAATTGGGAATAAATTAAAATTAATTATATTATGAATTAACACACATTTTTGGACCATCTTAGGCTGGAAATAAATTTTCTTCGATGCTTTAAATTGTTTCTCGATTTTATTCTTCGAGCATTGTCTATCGAGCTAATTTTCACCCTTTGTGCGAATCTATCGAAAATAGTCAAAATTAATCAAAATTAACTATAAAATTAATTAAAATTCTTCATGTTCATATTTTTAACATAATTTAATTATTTTATAATATTTAATTATTTTTCGGCAAGAATTTAACTAAAATATCATGATTTTAAGTTAAAAATGGCATGTAAAAACACAAATTTTTGTGTTTCCACTTAGTAGGAATTTGTGTTAGCCCACCCAATTGGCAAGGAAAGGCTGAATTTATTTTGGCGAGCCATCTGGCGAACTGTTTCTCGGAGTTTCGTCGTCTTGCGGACTCCCACTTTGCGTTTGGCAAGCTTGCTCGCGCGAGAACATACAAAGGCGAGTTCATTTGTTACAAGGTTAATTGTTCGATTATTAACTGTGGTTAATGGGATAAGTACCTGTAACATGTCAAACCTTAGGAATGAAACGTGTCACTATGCATAACACTTGGAGAGTCTTTATGGTTGTGCTTATTTAATGGAATTGTGTGTGCATAAAGAGGGATCTTGTTTAGTACGGAAATTATTAAATTTTGTGAATAAAATGACAACCAAGTTGAATTACAATTTTAGTTTCATTATATTTAAGCTAAATAGAATGAGTGGGGAACAACATGATTATAGATTTAATATTTTATATTGAATGTTAGAATTGGAGAACATAAGGGAGAGGGGTATAAATAGGAGAACTGATGTTGCTATGGGGGCATTCTTTCTTATTTTGGTAATTATTTTCTTTAGTTTCCTCTTCTTTTCTAGAATAGTGAGAAATTAACGATCAATCTGCAATAAGTGAAAATAGATGCATTAATTTGAGAAAGTAAGAAGCTGGTGAGTTGGTAATCTCTCTAACCCTTCTTATACCTTTTGATTGAAGGAAAGTGGCAAGAAGCTTGTGAGTTATGATATAGTTCATGGTTGTGAGCATAAAATCTTAGATAACCTATAAAAATGTTCTGCATGTTAAATAATTTTGCTTGTTTCACTTAGTAAAGTTTTCGTTTTGTTTGATGAATGGTTATTTGGTTTAGTTAACCAAGGAAGAGGTCAGAGTGACAAAGGAATGACTAGGTGGGTGTAGAATTCTAGCCTTTGGGTGTTTTGCGGGTGAGTTTCTGAACTCTAACTTTCATTTTTCATTACACATGTTATAAGGTATTGTTATTTGGATTATATCTTGCTGGAAAAGTTTGCTACATAATCTAAAGATGTTTAAACTTATTAGTTGCTATGTAAACGTGCTGTTGTTGCTATTCTACTGTGAGCATGAATATGTGGTCCAAATTGTAAGGATTTCTTGCATAAATATCATTGTCCGCCTAAGTTGTTAAAGTATAAATTGATAATGAACTATCATTTTTCTGTGAGTATTTCGTTAATGAATGTATGTGGTTAAATGGTATATGGAATGCTCTTGTGTTGGTGAACTGTAAAATATGAAATGGGATGCATATTAATATAGAAGTGTGTATGCCTTTTTGATATGAGTTGTTATGTCCAAAGTTGAGGATGTGTTATGAAAGAAGTGTGATGGATGAAGTATTGATGTTGTGGCAAGATGTGTGATAAGTGAAGTATCAGTGTTGTGGTGGGATGTATGATAAATGAAGTATTAATGTTGTGGTGGCATGTGTTATGAAAGAAGTATTGGTGTTGTGGTGGGATTTGTCCTCAAATAAATAACAAGATATGACAACTGTAGGGACTTGTCCTTACGAGTGCAGAGATAAGATAGTCCACAAGACTTGTTTTCAAGTGCACAAGTTTGTGTCCGTTCTATAAGGAGTCTACACATGTGGTAATCAGCCAAGGATGGGTCCTCGAAATGTAGATTAGTAGTAGTAAGTCCACCAAATACAAGACTACGTGAAAAAATTTGCACAGTAAGAGTCGTCATGTCAAAGTTCAAGCATGATTGCATTATTAATTAATGCGAGTCTACTAAAACTATCTCTAAGTACATATTTGCATATACAAAACTAGGTATGAATTCGAAAACTATTGGATCATCGGTATGCCTTGTGACGTAGTGAAAAAATTATTCCAACGATCATCAACCACGGATCCATGTACGAAGAACGAGTTAGGTTGGAAAAAGGGTTGAAGATATACCTTTTAAAACTGAAGAATGGTGAATAACATTGTTGGTTGGATCCCTTTGAATGATGTCAAACCAAGCCACAACAAAAATGTCTAGGCCTCTACGTAGTCCACCCAGTTAAGCACGAACAACAAAACTCTTTGAACTTTTTCAGAGAGAATACAAACTCTTAGATGTTAAACCTAGTTTTATTTTTTCTCACACTCTTACTCAATCAGGGATTTTATTCATTTTATTAATATCATATATTAAAAAAGAATAATTCTCCTTTTACCTTTTAAAGAAAATCATGGAAGATATTAAAGATTATATTTTTCCAAAAGAATATTAACTTCCATAAATATCAATTCTGGAAAGTAATTGCGAATCATGTCCACCAAGCAATAGTATCCGCCAAGTAATACTATCCGCCAGGCAATGCTGTCCACTAGGTGATACTGTCCGCCAAGCAATATTGTTCACGAGGCAATACCGTCCGTCGGGCGACAATATTCGCCAGGCGATACTGTCCGCCAAATATATATATAAGAAGGTATACGCCCAAAATTTTTGCATGAAGTCTGTTTGCTTTAACCATAGGGTGTGACCCTGTTGGTTCTTATAATGTTAGTAGTAATACTAGAACATTTCTAATGTTACAAGCAATGAGTGACATCTAACAATACATTACTGCTACCCAAGTTACAAGAAGTCGTGATTCGACATAACCTTTCTGTGATAAACTTTTCATGTATTATATCCTTTTATCCTTTATATCTAGATTGGATACAAGTCATGGTATAGTCACACTTGTATAGTCCAATCTCATATTTCTTGATATTCTGAGTAGACTACAATAAACAAATAAGTGTGATATCTTATATCAACTTATTTGAGCATGGTCATGCATTTCTAGTCTCACTCCGTCAAGTGGCCCAAGATATTACTCCGATTATGTAGGAGGGATAAATCCTATCTTAATCAATCATATCCCACTACATAGATTGTGACATACCCAACATCAGTCTTTATAATATAACCTATTACAGTAGACGTTTGACTACATCAAAATAAACGAATCACGATGTTTGGAACAATGATGATCTCAAGTAAGAGAATCATATACATAGTTATCACTATGAGTAATGTTTATGATTATTACATAATAATCCAAGAAACATACTTATGGCGGGTTAGTCTAATATGTTGCTTTCTAACAGATACTCATGTTATTAATTTTGACATCCCCATGTCAATGACAATAATTTGTCATCAATCAACTACATATTAGTCTCAATGCATTATTGTTGTCCAAACCCACAATAATACTTTACTAAGTACCTTTTAAGAATAATCATATCATTTTCAGGACTTTGTTATTAATCAGTTTATTTATACACACAGAAAAAGAAACTGAAATAACAATCGTATTGCCTTATATTATCAATCAAAGTAAAACAAGTATGTAATTACAATCATCTCATGATTGGTTTTTGGGCATACTTTAACAAAAACATGAATCTGCAGGTATGTGTCCATAGACATAAAGTTACGAATGCATTTCCACAAGCATGTGTCAGGAACGCATAGGTCAAGTATGACTTCGCTAAAATAATTAACTTTGTATAAGTTGCTATGGGTAAATTTATCTAAACTTGTCGTAACAAGCATGTTCACAAGGAGTGAAGACGAATTGCATAATTGAACGAAGTGTATTGTATGCGTCTTGTTTACATTAACAAGTGAACTGTGTGACGTGTTAGTTTCTTTATATGTGAATTATTCCCCATGCGAGTTGTATGCATGGGCGAATAAACATTTGCGAACTCACTTAGTTCATCATGTTTCTCAATTTAGTGCTTTCAGGTATTAAAAGCCATTTTGAACTTCAAGGAATGGACTAAGCCAGAAGCTACAGTTGTTAATTGTGAGTCTCTTAATCGTATTTAGTAACATGTGTGTATCAGGGTAGTTCGTAGGCCAATAAATTAAGAATTCGGTTTTATTGTAATTAGCCGAAACTCTTTCGAATTCAAGACAATATGTAAGATTGGATAAGATATCTATTATGCAAACTTTGAGAGTGGCCAAAAACGGAACAAGTTGTCAAGTCTTGCTCTTGTATATTACATACATTACTGGTTTCTAATGGTTTGAGCTTTGACAGTAACATAACCAAGCAAGGGGTGTTACATTGTCATTTGTTGGAGTGGAGGAATTGGCGAGGTCAGTGTCATTGTTTCTGGGGTTGTGGGTAGAATTATTCTAATTCTGAGACATTGTTAAGTTCACATACAGTGCACCAATTGTTGATACAACAGTCAACAATAAAGGAAAACAATGAGGAGATTAAGGAGGTGCAACGGTAGTCGTTTCACCTAAAGAGGTTGAGAGCTGGAATAAGAACAAGAGGATAAGCAGATCAAGAAGAAAATTGCTTAGAGTGACTTTAGGGTGCTAAAAGATTGATCCTGACTTCATATTTTCTCAGGGTATTTATAGGAAAGGTCCTTTTATCTGTTAGTATGACGTGGCAAGATATACATTTAGTGGGACTAAATGTGTAAGAGATAATTATGATCGTATATCATGAGTCTCTATCAGTATAAGGTTGTTATTCAAAAATAAATTCCTTATTTTCTTGGAAATGCATTCACACTAGGAGAGTATTCACTCTTAAAAAGCGGATGCCTTGGGACCTTTAAGGCAACGGAGGGTAAGAAGCCTTCTTATTGCAGTGGATGGTTGAAAGTGTGGAAGGGCAATGCCTTCCGTTTCAAGGCGGGAAGTTTAGAGAAGCATTTTTTTAGGCACGATCAATGGGAGGTCAACCCTCCTTGGTCTACCAATACGTGTCTTAAGGGTGAAGGGATATGTAATGTTTTAGGATTTATAATATAATAAATCTTTGGTCATAATCATCCTTAACATCCATACGTGTTCATGCTTATAATATAAAAATTTATAACTCAAACTTGTATAAAAAATAATTATATAAAATTAAACTTGAGTGTAATTACCTGTATTATTACTCCAATTCTCACTCTCCTTTTAAAAATTGGCAAGTATAACTAGATTCAATTACACCAAAATCAACTAGACCCACCAATTACAATGCTTACCCGAACATGTCACCCTGTATAATTACAAGCAATTACATCCAAATCCAATTAGTAGATGACTTTCCAAACACTACCAAAATAATTTAAATATATTGTTTTTAATTTTTGGTGTAATGCCTTTTTTTTTTCCTTATTGTTTTGCTCAACAGCTTTTCCTTTTGATGTATACGCTAATTTTAATACATTATAATTCACCAATTTATCAGCCACTCCATTTTAATTATACTAATATATTCAATAAATTCTACTTTGTCCCTTTGCTTTAAATTTCTTAGCATTTCACTTTTTAAACCACTAATTGTTTTAAATTAATTTTAGATATTGAATGATTAAATTCACACAAATTCATACCTAACAGTCGTAATAATTCTGATAGAAACCGAATGGTTGTTTTTATTCGAATTCCCAAATGTATTTAAATTTATATAACTTTTAGTTTATCTAATTAATACTTAAATATTTACATTTATATAAAAGACATTCACGGGTAAAAAATTAGTTCAATATATATTCAAAGATTTAAATTTCTAAATCTCGTCACAGACAATAACATTTAGAAAAAGAAATCAAAAATAAGTTTAAAATCGAATTTCCCCTTCTTAACAAGTTGGAAGGATTCTCGATTGAAATGTGCATTTTGAACCAAATGGATCACAAGTCAGCCACCAATCCTGCCCAATATTTACAGCACTACATATATGAGGTGGGGAGGGGGGAGTCATTAGGGCAAAAAATTTCGACATCAACGCATCATCACAATGAAAATCTGTGACGTGTACCGTGCATGCAACAAAAACTATATCAGGCAACAGATCATATTCTATTTTATTATTTTTTTGGTCTTGTATCAGGTAACCACATTGGACCCGGATTATATCCAACGTTGAGCTGTGTCCAACCCCTTAATGGGAAAATCAATCCTAGCACGATTTTATCCATCCACAAAACTCAGACCAGAGACCTTGCTTACGGGACAAAAGGTCTTCCCCCACTTAATCTAACAAGCATTGGTTTATTCTATTTTATTATTATACTGTACAAAAGATAACTAGCTTTCACAGAGGAGAGCAAAAAGGGACTTAAACCAGACTACAAACCCCTGCAACAAGAAATGGGGCTACGGAATTCCATGCTTATCCCAGTCTCGGGTTGATAAAGTGAAAGTCCCGGGCTATGAAAAGTCATGCCTATTGTAGGAATCTAATCTTGATGCGGCTATGGGCCCAATCCATATCATGTAGCAACCTAATATGCCTTTCTGAGTCTTGTCAAACTTTCCACACATTATAGGCCATAATCTCTAGAATAATATAGAATAGTGCTCCAACGGCCAGTGTCTCTACGAAAATCCACTCGCACTTTTCACAAGTGTCTATTCTAATTCAGGTTATGCAGATGAACAGAAATCGACATCCTCATTAGTCATGACACGAACAATATATTTTCACACTTCAATTCTATCCATTTGCAACTGGTTTTATGGCCTACATGCATCTAACTACCTCTACACTGGAAAGAAATAGGGATGAAAGGTAGCACAAGGCTGAAAAGAAATGAGTGCCGTCAGATGTGCAAACCTTGTAATTAGTAAAACACCAAATATATATGTGCACTTAGTGAACGAACCTTCAGATAGGTCTCTTAGGAACTTTGTCATTCTATAACCTTCTCTGATATTGCAAAGCCTGACTGGTCCAGATTCTTTTCTCTCTCATAACTATCCTAGCTGCAAGCCGCCAAAATAACCAACAGATAACTTGCTTGTTTAACTGATTGATCGTCTTTTTATCACTAAGACACGGACAGGTTCATAGCTTTTGTTTCCTTTGTTCTGGACAATGTAATTGATCCATTAAGCTTTAAAATGCTACATCTACAAGTATTCTTCTATTTGCAATCTTTCATATCTTTCTTCTTTTCTGTTTCAATTGAAGTGATTTGTGTGTCTGGAAACGAAATCTAAACACATCTATAATAGGATAAAAGTGCATATACCTGTCTCAACAAGTTCACCAACAAACATTTTTGCCACCCCACACAAAAAAAGGTCATCGGTAAGGAAATATTCTGGCTTTCAGTGAAGCTTACCAACAACTGTATTTACATTAGTACAACTAGAAGCCAGTATACTATCAAATCATGTTTTGCAATATTGAAATGCATAAATGAACCACTGAGCTATAGCAGTTAGTACATGAACCCCAAGGAATCTCGTACACATTTATTGGTAATGGCAAAATTTTCAGCTAATGCTCACTCCAGAGTTTAATGCGTAACCTATATATTTTGCTAGACACATAAAATAAGTTCAGAATGCGAAGCATGTAAAAAATTAAATGTATAATTATAAATCCACCATCTACAAAGAAAAGTAAAAATAAGTAAATAAATAACCAAAAAATTCTGCTCAGATGCCTACCCTTCTCATGTAGACTTGTGAAGTAAAGATCTCCTTGAGGATTCATATCAACTCATCTGACTCTCTGTGAACAGTGAAAAAATGTTCCTGAAAAGAAGCATAAGTTTAACATGTTCTGGCAGATGCCCCCTTAATTATTAGAGAAAGGCAACAGAAGTATGGAGCACAAGAGTTTTAATTGTGAAATAGTTATACTTGATAATGTAAAACACTAAAAACATGCCATTCTGATACATAAATGTTTGAAACTTGGGAGAGAAATAACCAGGCATGAAAAAAAAAGAAGGAAACTCACTGCATCTTGGCCATTTAAGCAAGGTTGGCTCTAGAAGGGGACTTCACCAGTTGAACATCTGCGTTTTCCTCCTCTCATAGTCATCATATTATTTTCTAAATGATATTTCAGAATTAAAATAAAATAAAAATATGTTACTAATTAATGATTATAACTTGATCAAGCCAACCGGGTCTAAAGCTATTTCGCTCTATCTTTTCATTTTACTTAAAGCATCCATGTTTGTATCTAAATCCAAAACATATTCAGACATGAAACAAATAGCATAGCAAGATGTAGTCAATGCCACTTAGCTAAGCTCACCAGGTATGCGGGATTGAGTACTAGGAGAGACACCTTAGGTTCAAGCCATAGAATTTTCCTTGAATACCAAGGTAGTGAAACTTTAAGAATCAAAATAACATAATGTTATCCAACCACCAGAGGAATCATATCCTAACACAATTTGCATACCACTATTTAGTAATTCCAAAAGATTTGATTCCTTCGGAACTGTTTTTTGAGATAAACTGCAATTAGCTGCCTATAAGTCCATTTCTTTTGACTCTTTAACTCCATAAAGGCTTCTGAACTTGACTGGAAATCCCCTTTACCCAAAGCCTCAAACACAAGTGGATCTGTTAATATTATTGGAGATTCATCAGCATTCATATTGCTCAAAATGAAATCCAAATTTCTTCCAAGCCTTCTGTCCAAGTATGCATCTACTACACATCCATAAGTTGCCAAATCGGGAACAATGCTTTCGTGTTTCATGTGTTCAAGGCTGAGATGGAGATCCCAGAACATAGACATTCTTGAGAAGGCTAATGCTCTTATATTGAAAGTAGTCAAATCAGGAAAGAAACCAGAATTCAACATTTTCAGAAATTGTCTCTGCATGGTTTTCATCTTGAAATTGGCAGCATAAGATAATAGCAAGAGATTCCATAAGAGATTGCCTAAATCTGTCCTCCCAAGACCCACGTCAGTTAAAAATTCACCCAACTTGTAGAATTTACCCTCCTTGATGTAGGCAAATGACATTGCTCTGATTCCTTCTTCATCTATCAGATGTCTGGACCTTTTAAAGCGAGC
This sequence comes from Gossypium raimondii, assembly GCF_025698545.1. Taxonomy (NCBI): domain Eukaryota; kingdom Viridiplantae; phylum Streptophyta; class Magnoliopsida; order Malvales; family Malvaceae; genus Gossypium; species Gossypium raimondii. The sequence goes on along the minus strand of NC_068570.1, from coordinate 27,447,007 downwards.
ATAAGCAGACTCCATCTCAGTTAAGGAACCAAAAATGCTATAATATCTAACAAAAGCATTTCCAGTGGCAGAATCTATGGACAAGCCCTTTGAAACCATCTCCTTCAATGTATTCTCCATTAGATCAAGCTGCCCATGCTTTCCAAAGCAAGAGATAGCCACTGGGTACACTCGGGGTAACAAGTTAAACCTGTGCAGAATTACATGATCCAAAATTTTCTGTACTCGGTGAAATTGCCCCATATTTCCGTAAGCATCCAAAAATTTTGAAACCAGAGGAATAGCAGGCATAAAAGATGATATATTTAGCATTTCCTCCCATATTGCCTCAGCCTGGGTAAAAAGTCCATTATCTGCATAACAAAGCATGAGAGCAGAAAGGGTAGCAGTGTTGGGTATCAAACCTTGAGAATTTAACTCAAGTAAAAGCTGATGAGCAATGTGAGGCATCCTTTTTCTAGCTAAGGTTTGAACCAATGAAGCACAATCTACCAAGTTGTCCCTCCTAAGGATACGTCCTTCCCTCTTCCATCGCCAAATGATCTTCAAGATAAATCCCACAACCAAGTAAACCGAGCAAAGAGATAAAATCAGTTGAATGGAAGTTAAAAGAACAGTAACTCTTGAGAATGAAGAGGGCAGAATTCGGCATTACCTTCCGGGATAAAGGTTGGTTATTGTTGAAGTTCGGTGATGAAGGGTTTGATTTGAGAGAGGTAATAGAGAAGGCAAGAGGTGTTCTCCTAAGCAGCGACTGAGTTTCCATTTTGGTCCTAAACTCAAGTCTGAGAGAGAAAACAAAAATTGGTCAATGAGTGGCTACTTCTTACCACATGTACTTAATTGTTGATGCCGCCAAAGGGCTAATTAGCCGATCTATTTCTTGATAAAATAAGAGATCAATAATGAAAGAAGAAATGAAGTTTCTTAGAGGAATATGGACAACAACTCATCGGACAGTTAGTATTTTTAAGGTATTTGAATCGAATTTGAGAAATTTATATGATATTTAAATTCGTATATTATCTAATAATTACCAAAACATTATCATCCAACTTCACATCCAAATAAAATAACAATACCCATCGAATACCCAAATATGTTAAATATTAGAATTCAAGTTGGCATGCCTATGATTTTTCATTTCTATACAAGGATAGTTTTATGAACTCATTCCGTTTGCATTTTTTGTTTCAGGATGCAAATGTAAGAAGCCAAAATAACACTAAACAGTATTTTGCCAATACAGAAAATTTTGTTCCATGAAAAAGCGTAATCATGCATTTATGATATTGACTTAATTCGTCACAAATGTTATTAGCTTTTGCATCTTAACAGAACTCATGCTTCCAATTTTCCATAAAGACTAATATAATCCTTAAAAACAACCTTCAATTGCCAAAACATAAACGGAACCACAGCTCATTTTCTCCCAAAAGCCAATCAAGAGTCGAATTTTTTGTGAATTCTATCAGCTTTTGGCACCAGAAGCACTCATTTTCCAATAAAAGTAACAAGAATCTCAATAGTTTGTATAAAATGATAGTGAAATCATATCAACCACCACAAACACAATTCAAAAATATCAAGTCCAATTTCACCACAAAAAGACAGCGAATTGGTCAAACTCCAGACCTGCAAGAGTGAAAGGGCCGACAAGTAACCATCGAAAGGGCCAAACATCGGCAACCACAGCCTTCGTTACCCGGACTCGGCAATTTGGGTTGCAGTACCCGTGTCAACACGATCCAACACGGAATACGAGTCAGATCCGGAAAAGAAACAGCGGACACGGCAGTGGGTGAGAACTGTGATGAAAAGAGAAGAGAAAAAAAACTTACTGCAGGGACGAGACAGAAGAGGGACGATGGTAGGAGGAAGTTGATGATAGAAAATATAAAAAAAAAATTCAAATAAACTACCATGTAAAATGTGTTCCACGTAATTTGATGGATTTAATTTTTAATTAGTTTTTAAATATGATATTTTAATTATTGTTACTTATTATTAATAAATTTTTATATAAAAATGTAAATGATAATAATAATTTAAAAATATTAAAAATACACAAAAGAACATGCATCAATTATAATAACAATTCAAGATAAATAAGAATGATATTTAAATTAAATTAATTAAAAATTCATATTAAGAGTGTTTATTTCACACGGCATAATTTTATAAAAAATTAAAAATAATATGATTTATAATACCTCACCATCAATTAAAATAATATTTGATCACTTTCTCATGTCATTATTATTTGAACATAATCAAATGTTGCCTCTTAAAGAATCATTCTTAGAATTCTTCATTCCTTTTATATAATTATAACTTATTAATACAAAAATATTCATTTTTATCGATAATTCTTTTAGATGCTATTTAATTGAATATGTCTAACAATTGACTAATTTAACATTTAGTTGGCATATAACGTTAATATTAATTAAGTGATAATTAAAATTCTTAGAATTCTATTCAAATAATTATTCTATTTTACATCAATAAAATTAGGACAATCCTTTTAAAAATATTACCATAACTTTTTTAGTTCAATAAATTTTAACTAATAATTGAAAATTAAATTATAATTATCACATTTTTTTAGTAATTTTTAACTAATAACTATAAATTAAATTTAATTATAATTATAATTATAATTGTAATTGTAATGGCCCAATATTGTCTGGCCCAAATCAGAAATAAATAAACAAAAATATAAAAAAATAAAATAAACCAAACCAAAATCTAAAAGTCCACAGTCCAAATACATGGGCCCAACGTGGCCCAAATCATTTTAACCCACTAGCCTAGCCCAATAACCCCAAATCATTTAACCTAAACTACCCAAACCGTTAGCCCAATACAAGCCCAAAACAATTTCAAAGAAACCCTAGCAAAGAAAGACTTCGGTAAGACCACCAAGGCCATCCTTCAGCGTCTTGAGCCACTCTCCACACATGCGGTGCCTCCACGCGCCTCCGGTGGCCTCCGACTGTGCAGACTGCAAAGAAACAAACAAACAACCAAAGAACGAAAAGAAAACAAAAAAAAGAGCAAAAAGAAAAAAAGAACAGAGAGGAGAAGGGATTTTTTTTTATTATGTATTTTTTTCTTTTGGCTTTGGCTATAAAAAGCCGATTCATTTTCTGTAACGGGGGTTTCTTCTTCCTTTTTTACACGGATTGAATACATAAACAAGAAAAAAGATTCAAAGAAAACTAAGTTTCGCAAGGTTTTTTTTTTAAGTTTCTCTTCATTTTTTTTCTATTTTCCTTTTATTCTTTTGTTTATAGCTAGTGTAAAATAAAAGAGAAAGTAAAATCAGCGAAAGGAGTTACCTGGTGGCGCGATCCTGGTTCTCTCCGTCGTCATCAGAGAAGGGGCTGAGATCAGAGACCGTTCGAATGCTCTCAGAACGCAGAGCGGCGCACAGAGGAGGGTTGTTTAGGTTTAGCAAATCTGTCAAAATGGCTTAATGCCTTAGTTTTAGGTTATATATGCGTTGCAAAACGACGCTGTTTGGAAGCTCAGACCTGCGTGGTGACCCGACCCGGGGCAGGATCCGCGTGCTTCTGTTCATTGGTCTATTTGCACGACGAGTCCTTCTTGTTTTGTGGTGTTTCGATTTGATTTTCTTCAATTTTTTAATTTGAATCGCATATTTTATTTTGTTTTCAATTTGATCCACAGTTATGCGGTGTCGTTTTCATTATTAGGATTGAATGCCTAGGTCCTGCGTTTAATTACTTTTTTAGTCCCTCCTTTTTTTTAAGTCGATTACCAATTTGGTTTATCTTTATTTTCCCTTTTATTTATACTTGTAGTGTTTTATTTTTTATTTTATTTAAATTCCAATTTCATTTTTAACTTTATTATTATTATTATTATTATTATTATTATTATTATTAAGGTTTGTTTATTTACTTACTTTTTTCTTTTTACAGTATTTCATTCTATACATTATTAGTTTTAAGTTTCTTCTAAAATTATATATATATATATATATATATTTAAAAATCAATGTATCATCATTAGTACTGCTTAATTTGTTTTATATAATATAATACTATTTTATATACATATGTATATATAATTTATATCAAATTATGTTTATTTTATATATAAATGTATATTATTGATCTCATATTATTGTATTTTTCCACTTATTTTAATACATACGTAATTTATTTCATTTTAAAATTACTTTGTTATATTTCACTTATTTCATTTTTATGTATTATTATATGTTACTATCCCTTTTGAATTTTTATTATTATTTCTACAAGTATTATTTATTTAAATTAATAAATATATGTTATTTTCTTTAATTATAATATTTATTTTTAAATTTATTTGGATACTATTATTTCATTTGATATTTATTTTAACTATAATTTTGATTTATTTCAAATTCTTATATATGTATATATTATTTCTTTTAAATTTATTTGAATTATAATTTCCTTTCTTTCATACATCTTAAGTTATTTTAAAACTTGTACATTTTCATGTGTGTTAATTTATTTGGTGTTTTGATTGACTTTAGATTCATTAGCTTTTAAATGTTAACATAATATATGATGTGAGAATTGCTCTTAGGTGTATTGTATTGCTTGTTTGTATTTGCTAATCATTTGTAGTTCATTAGAATGCATTTTGGTTACAAATTATCGCTTAGTATTGTACATTATTCCACTGTGTTTCATTCGCTAAAAAAATTTGCATTTAATATGGTTTAAGTTTCGAAATCTTTTTCTAGATATTACAATACTCAATATTCATAATTCATGAGAAGATTGTGCCCTAACTTACTGGGCTTCAATTCTTCTCAGTGAATTTAAATAGCCGAGTGCTTATTTTGTTAAAACCTTATAATTTCAAAATAAAACTTTGTAGATTTCAAGATGTCGGATCCTAACTTACTGGATATGACATTTAGTTGTCTTGATTTTACAATAAAGGTAATATTTGGTGTTTAGGAATTTTGAGAAATTGAACCCTAACTTACTGGATTTTGATTTCTCGATTGACCTAAATGACTAAACACATGAATTTTAAAATTTAAAAAATTAAAAAGACATACTTAATTTTGATGATTGAATTGTTGCACTCTAGCTCACTGAGTGTGGTAATTTATTTCTTCAAAATGAGTGTGTCTTATTTGGTTTATTCAAATTTAAACTTCAAAGAATCATATTTTAAAATCTTTTCAAAATTTCGATAATAAGACCTTGAACAATCAATTTGGTACCAATTTTGGGCGTTACGAGGGTGCTAACCCTTCCTCGTGTGTAACTGACTCCCGAACTTGTTTTCTCAAATTTCGCAGACCAAAACCATTTTAATGGTGAACTGGTCACACCTCAATAAAATATCGGTGGCGACTCCCCTTTTCATTTTCAAAGTCGATCCCCCTTTTTTCTAATTTAAAAATGGTTTCGACAATAATTATTAGAATTTTTTTCTATGTTTTATACTTAGAGTTCTATTCATTTTTTTACCGTTAATTTTTTGTAGATGTTACTTGATTGAATATGTTCAACTATTGAAAGTTATTTATGAAGCTAACTTAAAATTTATTTGGTATATAACACTACTATTAATTAAGTGATAATTAAAATGTTTAGAATTCTATTTAAGTAATTACTTTATTTTACATCAATAAAATTAGCACAAATTTTTTAAAAAAATTTAACACAACTTTCTTAACGCCAAATTTTTAATTAATAACGGTAAATTAAATTATGATTATCACAACTTTTGCTATGCTTTTTTTATGTTTAGAGTTCTATTCATTTTTATCGGTAATTTTTTTAAAATGCTACTTGATTGAATATGCTAACTATTGAATACTATTTATAAAGCTAACTTGAAATTTATTTGGTCTATCACACTATTATTAATTAAGTAATAATTAAAAACTTAGAATTCTATTTAATAATTACTCTATTTTACATCAATAAAATTAGCACAATTTAAAAAAATAATACAACCTTTTTCAGGTCAAATTTTTTTACTAATCATTGTAAATTAAATTATAATTATAATTATCACAACTATTTTTCTATTTTTTATCTTAGATCTACACTAAAATCATTAAAAACATAATTTGGTTCATTTTTCATTAAAAAGTTGTTATCATTAAAAATCCACACTAAGATCCAAGTACTTGTGTCCAAATTTTGGAAAGCATCCCCGTATCCATTGTTTCGTGACTTAACGAGACCGACACTTGGATCCTTAGCCATGTCTGACCCATGAGTCTAGGCAACATAGATTGTAATAAAATCTTTTTGCGAGCATGGTAAAAGCCTTTTATTTCTCAGTCAAAAGATAATTTTATTCATATCAAAGTCATTAGTCAACCAACTTAGATCCTTTATCAACATCTATGAAAACAAGCTCCAACATAATACATAAAAAAAAAAACAAATTCAATGAATGTTTAAAAGGACTCAAACACCTTAGATTTTGAAGTAGATAAGGAAGTGTCAATCATCCTGGGACGACCTTTTCTAGCCACGGGAAGAACTCACCATGAGAGTTCAAGACGATCAGGTAACATTTAATGTTCTTAAAGCAATGAAGTTACCCGATTCGGCAGAAGAATGTTCAGTGATGGAAGAGTTAGAAACTTTAGTTTTTATGGAATGAGAGAATAATTTTGAAGAAGACCCATTGGAGAACACCTTAGGGTCTGAACTATTGGAAGATGAAAAAAGTAATGAAAATATGGCTTTGATGGAAGCCAATCCAAGGAACTATGTTCAACCAGCACAGTTTGAACCATTAGAGTTAGAAGTTTGGAAATTTACACAACCGAAGTTGTCAATTAAGGAACCACCCAAACTTGAATTTAAGGTACTTCCTTCCCATTTGAAATACGTTTATTTAGGTAACAATTCTACTTTGCCTGTGATTATTTCAGCAGAACTGACAGAACACCAAGAGGAGCAACTAATTGAAGTTTTACTGAAATTTAAAAGGGCAGTCGGTTGGACCATAATTGATATTCGAGGAATAAGCCCTTCCTTTTGTATGCACAAGATTATCCTAGAAGAGGGTGAAAGAGGTAGAATAGATGGGCAACAGAGACTTAATCCAATAATGAAAAAGGTAGTTCGAAAGGAAGTTATCAAATGGTTAGATGTGGGAGTTATCTACCCCATCTCAGATAGTTCATGGGCAAGACCGGTACAATGAGTACGCAAGAAGGGTGAAATCACGATTGTTGAGAATGAAAGGAATGAGTTAATCTCGACAAGAATTGTCATGGGTTGGAGAATCTGTATAGACTACAGAAAATTGAACAAAGCTACCTAGAATGACCATTTCCCGTTGCCTTTTTTGGGTTAGATGTTAGACTGACTGGCAGGTAATGGATATTATTGTTTCTTAGATGGATGTTCGGGATATAATCAAATAGTTGTAGCCTTGAAAGACCAACACAAAATTACATTTACTTTCCTGTATAATACATTTGCTTTTAGGCGAATGCCTTTCGGTTTATGTAATGCACCTGCCACATTTCAGCGATGCATGATAGCAATATTTACTGATATGGTAGAAAATTTTGTTAAGGCTTTCATGGGTGATTTTTTTTTGTTTTTGGTAATACTTACGAAGTTTGTTTAAGTAATTTGGCTAAGGTACTGAAAAGATATGAAGAAACAAATCTTATCCTAAATTGGGAAAAATGCCACTTTATAGTTAAGGAAGGAATTGTCTTAGGACACAAAATTTCTAGAAACGAGATTGAAGTTGATAAAACGAAGATGGATGTAATTGAAAAATTACCACCTCCAGTCAGTGTTAAAGGAGTTCGAAGTTTCTTAGGCCATGCCGATTTTTACCGAAGGTTTATTAAAGTTTTTTAAAAAATTTGCAAGCCTTTGTGCAGGGTTTTAAAGAAAGACGCCATTTTTGAGTTTAACAAAGCATGTTTGGAAGATTTTGAAGAATTAAAAAGGCGGCTAATCTTAGCCACAATAATTGTTACACCTGATTGGAACTCACATTTTGAGTTTATGTGTGACGCAAACGATTTTGCTGTTGGAGCTATGATGGGTCAAAGAAGAAACAAAGTATTTCACCTTATCTAATATGCAAACAGAACTTTTATAGGAGCCCAACTCATTTACACGGTAACTGAAAAAGACCTCTTTGCTATAGTTTTTTCTTTTGACAAGTTTCGTTCTTATCTCATAGGTATGACAGTCACTGTGTTTATTGACCATGCAACCATAAAAAAATTACTCACGAAGAAAGATGCTAAACCAAGGCTAATTCAATGGATACTTTTACTCCAAGAATTTGACCCTGAGATACAAGAAAAAAAAGGTGTTGAAAGTCAAGTAGTCAATCATCTGTTAAGGTTGGAACAAAACAAGGTAACTCATTCACTTGTTCCTATTAATGAAAACTTTCCAGATGAGCATATCTTCAATGTAAGTCGAATTCATGAAATACCTTGGTTTGCTGATTATGCAAATTATTTAACATGTGAAATAATTCCTCGAGAAATGACATATCAACAAAGGAAGAAATTCCTTTATTATAGTCAGTATTATTTTATGGAGGATTCATTTTTGTTTAAACAATATGTAGATAACATAATCAGGAAATGTGTAGCAGGAAGTGAAATTGATGAAATCTTATACCACTGCCATTCATCTCCAAGTGGGGGGCGCTTTGATGGTTCTCGCACTACAGTGAAGATTTTACAAGCAGGATTCTTTTGGCCTACATTGTTTAAGGATGCGTATGCATATGTGAAAATTTGTGATAGATGCCAAAGGACCGGAAACATATCAAGGAGGAACGAGATGCCCTTAACAAATATTTTAGAGGTAGAATTATTTGACGTATGGGCATTAAGTTTTTAGGCCCATTTCCTTCTTCTTATGGTAACAGGTATATCTTAGTAGTTGTGGATTATGTATCCAAGTGGGTTAAAGCTAAAGCATACCCAATGAATGATGCTAAGGTAGTCATGCAATTCCTACATAAGCATGTGTTTACACAGTTTAGGACTCCTATAGCTATAATTAGCGATGAAGGATCTCACTTTGTTCACAAATGGCTTAAGTGGTTGCTTGACAAGTATGATGTGAAACATAAAATTGCTATTGCCTATCATCCATAATGAAATGGGTAATTTGAAAGGGTTAACCGTGGGATTAGAGGAATCCTTTAGAAGGTGGTGTGACCTAATAGAAAATATTTGTCTCAAAGGCTCGATGATGTTCTATGAGCCTATCAAACTACTTTTAAGACACCGTTATGAATGACTCCTTATCAATTAGTCTTCGAAAAGAGATGTCATTTGCCACTGGAGTTGGAAAATAAAGCTCACTGGGCTTTGAAACAATTAAATTTGGATTTTAAGCAAGTCGGTGAGAGAAGAATGTTATAGCTTGTTGAGCTTGAAGAGTTCAGGTTATTTTCATATGAGAATGCCAGGATGTACAAAGAAAAGATTAAGATATGTCATGACAGTCGTATACAACCTTGTAAATTCAAAGAAGATTAGAAAGTGTTGTTGTTTAATTCAAGGCTAAGGTTATTTCCGGGAAAGCTCAAGTCGCGATGGAAATGACCTTATACCATCTACAAAGTTTATCCATATGAAACTATAAAATTGTACGACAACAATGAAGGTATATTTAAAGTTAATGGCCAATGTCTCAAGCACTATTGGGATGGTGAAATTGAGCGAATTGAAACATCGTTCAATTTAATAGACCCTTAATTTTTCATATTTTTGTTTTTAATCAATGGCATACTTCAAAATTAATTTCTTGAATTAATACATTAAATTAAGTCTGTCTAAGGAGATTGAAACTTAAGTGGGACTGAAACTTAAGTGGGACCATTTGTGACCCCTCCAACATTTCCTGTGATATTAATTTAATGTAATCTTCTGAGAAGAAATTTTCTAAGTAAGCCAAAAGAAATTTTTAATTTTTAATTGTAAATATTTATTTATTTGTTTATGGTTAATAAAAGGGTCAATTTGGCCCAAGTACTAATTAGTTTAGTTTTCTAGTTTAGTTTAATTTTTCAGAACAATAAAAATAATTGCAGTTTAGGCTTCAGACTCAGAATAGTGAATAGCAGAAATTTACCCATGCAATTGTCGTCCAAAGGGTTCCCCAAAACCCTAATTTTTCTGCCACATATATTTCTCTCCATGCTTTTCGCCCAAGTATTTCCTTGTAGCTAATTTTTTTCCATAAATTTGCCTTAATCCATCACTATATAAAGCCCTCCACACCTTCATAAAATTCACAACACCTAAACAATTAGTTTTCGCCCTAATTTTCTTCTCTTAGCTGTCAACTTCAAGTCCCAAAAGCCTCTCCTCAATTTTCTTTCTTTGCCGCAAGTCCTTCTTTCTACCACCGCGAGTCTTTTTTCGGAGCAACCCTATCACCGCTACAAGCCTATCTTTGCCGCAAATTCTTTTTCCACAACACCTTGTCGATTTCTTTCTCCCTTTGCAAAAAATTTGCCTATTTTTCGAGAAAAATACAATGTCTCGAAAAAGAACTAGATCCTCAAAGTCTTCTGCCAAAAATCCGGTTGTGATTCAAGATGATGAAGCAAGGGAAAAATTTGATTCTATCTTCAAGAATCAACTTATGATGTCAGAGAGCAATGATAAGATGGTCATGCCTTTGTTGATTTGAAAGACGATTAATGCTTTAAATTGGAATCAATTCTGTGATGCACGATCAATGCCTAATGAGGATTTAGTGCAAGAGTTCTATGCCAACTTGATCACACCAGATGTTAATGAAGTTATTGTTCGTAAGAAGAAAGTACCTCTTACTTCTAAGACCATTAATGATTCGTTTAACTTACCTGATGTTGAAGAAGATGAATACTCTGCCATGATGACAAATATCAATTGGAATTTTCTGCAACAAGTTCTTAATGTGGTTACAAATCCGGGATCCCAATGGATTATAAGAAAGTATGGTAGTCATTCTTGTAGAAGGGAATATTTAAATCTAGTGAACCAGGTATGGTTCTACTTTATTTGATATAGTTTCATGCCTATCTCACATAGTTCCATCATCTCAATGGAACAAATGCTTTTTTAATATGTGATTGTTGTGACACCCTAAACCCGACTGGGACGAACCGGCCTAAATCTAAAGTGTTACATTAGCCACCTAAGTGACTCTCCGGCTAACGACCTCCCAAGACACACCCCGACTTTATAACACCTCAATCTTATCCATTTACTAGTTTTTTATTAATGCGGAAGCAATTTGTGAAACAATTTTAAACTTTTTATAAGTAATTTAACCTAAAAGCATTTTTGTCATTTTACCACCTATGGTTAAACTAACCCGAATTTAGATCTATATATTTACCAACCCTTTTTTAGTCCATTTATGTAATCCCTAAAAATTTCAGCTTAGTCCAAGTTTATTTTCTATATCTAATTCAAGTTTTATCATTAAGGACTAAATCGTAACTATTTCAAACTATCAATACTATACCCGAATATTAAATTGAGTGTGATTCTAACAAATTTTATCAATTACAAGTCTAATCCTAAAATTTTATCAAGTTTCCTTATAATTTAAGGCTTTAATTAGACTTATCAAGTTATAGGACTAATTTGTAATTTAAACGGACTAGAGAACCAATTTAAAAAGACCAAAATTCAAACCCCAACAGTCCACTGTAGTTTTTTTTGTGCAAAAAAATTGGTTTTAAACCCGATTTTGAGTATTTTAATGGCCAATTAAACCCGATTCAACTACAATTAAATATCATACATATTCATACACCTTCAATTGAATTTATTAACACCAATTAAGTCTCAATTAGATAGAATTAAACATTTAATTTCATGCATATCACCCACCGATTAATTCAAACAAGTGGCGTACCTTAGTCGCTAGTAAACCACTCCATGGAAGCTTCATTTAAACAATGGTTAGTGTAAAAATCAAGCCTTACACACCGTGTTATCAATCACCGTGTTATCAAACAACAATACATTGTAAATTATTCAATAATCAAACTCAAACATGCATATAGGGGTGAGCAAAACTCGATTCGACTCGAAAAAATTGAAAAAAAATTCAAATTTTGAGTTAAACGAATCGAGTTATTCGAGTTAATCGAGTTATTCAAATCAACTTGAATTTTTTTTTGAATTTCAAGTTGGAATCGGGTTGAGTTTTCGAATTCGAATAACTCGAATAATTCGAATATCAAACTATAATATTTTACATTTTTACCCCAAACTCCCAAACCTTTTTACTTTTCCCTCAAAACTTTTACTCCTTCCCAATTTCCCTCCAAAACTTTTACTCCCCTCCCCTCCCAACCCCCCAATCTACCCAAAATCCATTTCCCACCAAAATTTTACTCTCCCATTTATTTTTTCTCAAAATTTTACTCCCAAAAACCCTCAAAACCATTTATTTTCCCCCAAAATTTTTACTCCCTCCCACTTTTCCCCTAAAAATTTTATTCCCTTCCCATCCCACCTCCCATCTATCCCAAACCCTCCCCCTCCAATTTTTTTAATATTTTCCTCCAAAATTTTACTCCCCTATTTACTTTCCTCAAACTTTTATTCCGAAAACTTTTTATTTTTCCCTAAACTTTTACTTCTCACCCTCTACTCTCAAATAAAAATCAAAATTATCCAAAAAAATCACTAAACATAAATAGTAATAATTTTATTTATATCTACTATTTATATTATTAAATTAAATTTCACATTTTATATTATTTATATTATTGAATTGTTTAGTCATATTGAATTTTTATATTAAAATTGAATTATTAATTATGCCATAAAATATTCGTGTTAAAATTTTATATTGGTATCAATTTCACATTTTATTTTTAAAATAACTTTTATTAAAAATCATATTTTTACATTTAATATATTTTTAATTCTAAAATACATAGTGACAAGAATCTGAAGATAATTGAAACAACTAAGCAAGCAAAGAAGCTAACCAGTATATAAAAAATTAATAAATAAATTATGAAGTGATGAAAGTTAATAAAATATTTGATTAAGATGGACAAATTTTATTATGATGGGTGACAATGGTTACAAGGACCCAAAATTATTTTTTAAAATTTAACTCGAACAAATATATTCGATTCGATTCGATTCGAATTCCATCTCACTCGACTCGATTCGAGAAAACTTCAAATAAAGTTAGGATGATAAAATGAGATTCGAAAACTCGATTAACTCGAAAATTTTCGATTCGATTCGATCGAATGCTCACCCTTACATGCATATATAATATTATAAAACCATCCAAAATTAAAAATGTCCAATGTCCAAGTCGAATTACAACCAAAATTCGAATTACAACCAAAATTAAACTAAGTCCCAAAAGTTCCACAATGCTCAATTAACATCTCAAAACATGTAACTAAATCTCCTGAACCTTAATCTCTTGGAACTCTCTTGCTCGACTCCTCAGCTCCTCAATCCCGTCAGTTAACTTCACGAATGTGAGGGTGTGAGCTTAAAAATCTTAGTGAATGTTAATAAAACAATGAGTAAATTAACACCCAAATCATGCTTAAATCGAAACCAATCAAATACAAATTTTCAGTCACAATATCAATCCATAATAGTTCAATGTCATATGCTCAACCATGTATCAAAAATCATAATTAATCATGGCATATAATCATCAATTTAGCATATAACATTTCATACATTTATATTGGCATAAGCAATTATGGCTTAATCGGGTGATCATACATCGGATAAACGAATCTCCTTACTCCCAATTAGAATCAATCCCAGATTGAGCGGGCCGAGGCCACACGCTCACTTATATCGCCTCAAACCTGTCCCGTTGAGTGGAGACACAAGCTCAACACTCCCTTATCTACTCCAAATTAGTTTACCTAGAGCCCCATTTCTCACAAATAACATATTAATATGGTGAGTACTCACAAATCCTATGGCATGCCAACTATTCCAATGGATCCACCATGCTATAATGGCAATATAATCAATCAATCATCACATAACTTCGGTCAATAATGTGTTCAATTTAAAGTGCCAAAATGCATATGTGAATCATGTAGCATAGCCATTTTAACATCAAATTAAATCTAGCTACCAATTACCTATTATCAATGTTCATTTATCAATTGAAATATCAACATACCATGAACTAAAAACCCCAACATACTTGCTTAGTTCACCATTATAATCAATCAAATCAAGCACATAAAATCACTAGATTCTCACTTAACAACACTTAACAAAAATTTTATCACTTAAACATATATCAATAATCTTACAAAATTAACCAACCAAAACTCAATTAAATATTTGTAATCAGTAATTAATCATTGAATTAAGCATAAGTGAGGGTCAATTTACCAAATTGCCCTTTAGTAACACTCACCACACAACTAACTCAACCACAAGCAAGTGATCAACCAAGCAAATCCAAGCTTCAATTTCGATTAGCTTGATCCTCTTCAAGATTCAGAGCTTCAATAGAGATAAAATAGATATTACCACCTTTCAAGAGATATAATAAACACAAATTTTCATCAACTAGGCTATACGAAATTCTCACTCGAAGTTACCTTACCGAATTTGTATCATCAAGTTGAAAAATTGATTCATCACAAAATCGATTACTCCAACCCTCTTAATCAATTCCAAACATCAATACTAGACCAAATAAATATATACTAAGTATCAATTTCACATTTAAATCAATTTCAAAAAAATCCAGAAAATCAGTTTATGAAGATGATGAAATTCAAATTTCTTTAAATTACCTTACAAAACATGTTTAATCTTGATAAATAAGATACAAAACCTTCTAGTAGATCCATTTTGGGTTGGAACATCCATTGATTTGTGGATTTCCTCTCAAAATTCAAGATCCACCATTAAAGCAACTTAAGCTTTTGAAGAAGATGACATTAATAAAAAATCATGTAATTATCACTCAAATCATGTAAATATGCTTCTAGTCATCATAAAAATAAGTTTAGAAATAATAATTACCTTTGATTCGTTCTAAATCCTTTGATTGAAAATCTTGATTCAAGAATCTTGAGAAATTTTAAAATATTTTCGGCTACTTTTGTGAATAATTTCGGATAAAAAGAGAGAGTATTTTGAGAAGGAAATTTGTTGAATCTATTCTCTGATGATAGATCTTTAAAACCATGCAAAGAAAATGAATTTTATAGCTGTCTAATCTGATATAAATGGTATGAAAAGTAGGCTAGATGCATTATGTTTAAAATTGAAACAACCCACCAAAAATTTAAAAATTAGAAAATTTGCCCAATGGCCACTCCTACATTTCCCTTACTTTATCAATTGATCATTTCCCTCCAAAATTCTGAATTTAAAGGTTTATTTACCAAATAAATACTCCAAAATTTCTCTTATTTTATAATTAAATTAAATTTAATTAATATTTAAATTTAACTCAAATTAACTCCCAATAATAATCATTTTAAAATTCTTTTTCAACCTAAATTAATTATTTTCACTAATAATTATTTAATTACTTTAAAATTAATTATTTAATTATTTAATTACTTTAAAATTTAAGGACTGTTATGTTTAAGGTTGCATAACAAGGCATGACCTTGAAAGGTTAGTGGAGAATGTTAAACTATTGAACAAAGTTGAAACAAATGAATTGAACGAACCAGAATCTGATGAGTCATCATCTAATTTTGAACCAGAAGCTGACTCAAGAAATGACACAGAAGAAGGAAAAATTGAAGAGGAACCAAACAACCTTGAACCGATGGTGGAACCAAATGTTGTTGAACCATTTAAGTCAAGTGTTAATCCTAAGTTGACTATTCCAATACCTACCTCGTCAAATGCTATGAATAAATCAAAATTTTCAACTATGATGAATATGTGGAAATTCATGCACAACCAACAACAAGCTTACTGGAGATATGCAAAAATTAGAGATGATTCCATACGAAATACTTTTAAGAATATCTCTAACACTTCTGATCCTGAGTTCCCAAATCATATCTTTGAAACATGGCAAGAGGAGATTGTGGGAACAAGTGCGATAAAGAAGGGAAAAGGAAAAAGACATGGAGGATGACACGAATTGAAAGGGGAGAAATTTATTTTTCTTAGCATTTATTTATTTTTAGGCATTTATATTTCTTTCAGAGTTAGTATTTTTCTTTCGCAGAATAAAATTACAAACATGAATAAAATAAGCTTAATGCCTCTTCTCTAATTAAAAAAAAGTAATGTGGTAATGTGAACAGACATGTTTAAGATTGGATTTTTGAGAAAGACTTGGTACTTAAGTAGCCTCCATGGCTCACATCTCTTTCTTGCTATCTTACCTAGTGTTCAGTTCTCATTCATTACTTTACTTACAGAATGAGGACATTGCTTCTTTTTAAAAGGGGGCAAGACAATATTAGCATGATTTTTGAAATTTTTTTAAATATGTTTCAATGCTTCCACATGAGGATGCTGAAATAAAATGATCAAAGAAATTTTTGTTCAAAAGTTAGCTCAAATGTAAGTATGATTTTTGATTTTATCAGAGTTTTTTTATGTTATCCTAAGTTATGGAATGCTTGTATATTCTTAGGTCTTATGTAGCCTTTTCCATGAAAATTGAACTTCTTTTGAGATAGACATGCATGAATATTTAAGTCCTTAGAATTGACTTAGTAACTTTCTTGAGGCGAAATCCTAGGAGGCATAAGAATCTGAACATTATTTAGGCACATTTTCTTTGGATTATTTGAGCCTTTCAAGTCTACCATATGAATTTAACCATTGAAACCTTAATTTGAGCCTTAAAGCCTATTTTATTGCTATTTACCTACATCAAAAGCCATGCTACCATCTTTTTTAAAATTTTATCTTATTGTTGCACCTATCTTAACTATACTTGTCTTGGTGAGCAAAGATCGAGGAAAAAAATTAAAAGGATGTACATGTTATTAGTATGTTAAGAAAAAGTTCTATTCAAATGTCAAGCAAAAAGAGCAAAAATAAATACTCAAAGTATTGAGAAATATTGGGCATATGCTACAAAATTAAGTTTAGGGGGTGAAGAACCCATTAGTAGGAAGTATGTACCTCGAAAAGATCTAAGACAAGGTTAGGGTTATGATTACTAAACCTAAAAATTCACTTCTCTTTATCCCCACCTTAAGCCTAGCCCCATTACAACCTTATAAAAGACCTATTGATTTGGATGATTATGCCCACTACATTAGTGGAGAGGAATTGCTAAGTTCAACATATGAACCATTAATTAGACCTTGTGATTGCTTTGTTTGATTGATAAGGAAACTTTGATCGAATGGTGAATGTTATTTATGATCTAGAAAAGCATGCACTCTATGACTTATGCTAGCATTTTTCTGCACTTAGAATAAAATTTTGAAATAATGTTTGCATATGAGCAACTTATCAATAAAAGGAGTTTGCGAGCATGATTTTGTTGACGAATGGTTATGTTCAAAGATTGATGCTGCTTAAACTTATTGCAAAATTTGCCTTAGCAAAAGTTGTGCTTTACATGCAATGGATTAAGTTTAGGGGTGTGTAAACTCTAATTTATATAGGTATTTTTAGTAGTTTATAACTCATTTTAACTTAAAAATATTATTAATTCTGAGTATTTTTTAATTAATTAGGTAAATATTTTTATATTCCGATGATGGGCATGAATTTATAAAAAAAATGCAAATATGTGCTTTATTGTATTAATTTTCTGCACAAATTAAATTATTTCATGTTATTTATTAATGTGTTATATTTTACTATGTAGGGGGACCATGAAGTTGATACAATATGAAGCTTATTATAATTCTTGTATGGACATGAGCAATTCTACCCTACTTGGATGACAATTGCATGCAAATTGGGTTATGGAGATGTTATTTTGACCCAGTTAAAAATGATGTTACATGGTGGACAACTTTGATTATTTAATGGGTCACAAAATAGTCCAAACAAGGAGACGACAAGTCCAATAAATTTCAACTTTGATTATTTAATGGGTCAAATCAGTTTTGGGATATTTATTGGAGGTCTCTATAGTATAGAAAAGAGCCCATGAAGTTTTCCCTTGAAATCATCCAACGCTTGCTTGATTCTAGCATGATTTCATGCTTGAATCAAGCAACTCTCATCCACCCTTTTCCACAATGTGTGGCCGGCCAAGTAAAGGAGTAAATGGGGGGATATTTTTCACTATTTTTAGTAAACTCTCCCACCAACCTCAAGTATAAATACCCACTCCAATCTCACATATCTCTCATCCCTTACTCAATCTCGCATCTCTCATTTCATATCATTCTTCCATTCTCTCATTTCCTCTCTTTATTCCCACGCATAACAACCTATAGTTCTTTCTTTTCTTAGCAAGCAAAACCTTGATAAGATCATCTCTTGTCCAGCGACCTTAATGAGCCATTAGCAAAGGAGCCGTACGAGGATCGGAGGAAAAAAATCTTCAATTAGAGTTCACTAGACTGCTGATTCGACAAGTTTATTCTTTCTTACTTTCTTACTTTCATTTTAATCATGTTTGCAATGTGCTTTGCTATCTTGTCATAAAAAATGGTAGCTGAAATCTATTTAGCTAGGATGATTAAATTAATTCAATGAAGTTTGTTTAAATCATGTTTGTAGTGTTTGTGCCTCAGTCGATCATGTTTTCAATTAAACTCAAGTATGTATTTCATTCATACGTGATTGGATGCATTAGAATTAGCTAAACGATCCTAACTAGACGACGACTAATGGACACAATAGTTGAAAAGTGCATTCTTAATTTGGATCCTAACTCGACTAAATTGAAGGTTCATAATAACTTTAACAAGATCTATTATATTGCATAGTTTTTAGGTTTATGTGATTAAATTGATTCAAACCTAACCCGTCCCTGTTACTTCACATGAATTCTAAGAAACCCTTAGTTTAATATGATCAGTAAAATGCATGTTTTACTAAGTAAAAGATTCCAAAACGACTTAATTTGGTTTCAAAACTCATGAAAGATTGAGTTGCCATGGAATATTTTCTGAACACTATTAAGCATGAGAAAAATGAATTAAGTTGAATGATGTAATTATCCTAGCCTATTCATGTTATTGATTGTTGAATTTTGTGTTTTTGTTGCTAAACTCATTTCATACATTTCACTTCATACTTTGCATTTAGATTAAAATTGCATTAGGGATCATCTTACATTTAGTAATTATTTTTACATCACACCACTCAAAAATATTGTATTTTTATCACCAGATTGTTAACTCTAATTTTACAATTGATTGATTAACATATACAATCCCTATGGAGATGATAAATTTTTTACTTACTTATTACTTGATAACGACTATGTACAGTTGCACAAACCTACTCGTTACAGTATACAGTGATGCTTCACATGTTGGGTTTGGGTGTGTTCTGAGCAGGACGGCAAAATGGTAGTTTATTCGTTGAGATAGCTTAAGCCACATGAGTGCAATCATCTGACCCATGATTTGGAGTTGGCGACTATTGTTTTCACTCTTAAGATTTGGAGACATTATTTGTATAGTGAGATGTGTATTATTTACACATATCACAATAATCTCAAATATCTCCTCACATATAAAAAAACTTAATTTGAGGTAGCGTAGATGGATTGAGCTGCTAAAGGATTATGATTACACGATTGAGTATCATCTTGGGAAGGCTAATGTAGTAGTTGATACCTTGAGAAGAAGGGCAATGTTTGAGTTGAGGGCTATGTTCGCCCGTTTCAGTCTGTTTGATGATCGGGGTATTCTTGTTGAGTTGCAAGTAAAGCCTATTTGGGTTTAGGAAATCAGGGATAAACAACGATTAAAGGATTATTTAGTGCCTCAATTTAAGTAAGTTAAGGACAGTTCGACTGAATACTTTGGGATTAATTCTGATGGTATTATGTATTTCAAAGGCAAATATTGTGTATCAAATGATCAGAGTTTACAATAGTCTATACTATAGGAAGCGTACAATAGCTCTTATGCCATGTATCCTGGCAGTAATAAGATGTATCATGACGTAAGGGAATCGTATAGGTGGTCGGGTCTTAAGCATGAGGTAATAGAATTTGTGTCAAAGTGTTTGACTTGTCGGTAGGTATGGATGAGCATTAGTTTTCTTCGGATTACTGCAGCTGATCTGAAATCCGTAGTGGAAATGGGAGAGATTGACCATAGATTTTGTTACTGGGTTACATTTAACACCTACTAAGAAAGACTCAGTTTGGGTCATTGTGTATAGATTGACCAAGTCTTCCCATTTCATATTGGTCTGCATCAATTATTCTCTTTAGAGGCTGGCTATGCTCTAGATTTTTGAGATAGTGAAACTGTTTGGGTATCAGTGTTAATTATTTCAGATCGGGATCCCTATTTTATGTCACAGTTTTGGAAAAATTTGTATGAGGCTTTGGGTACACGTTTGGACATTAGTACGACATTTCATTCATAGTGAGATGGTCAGTCTAATAGAGTCATTCAGATTTTAGATGATATGATGAGGAGTTGTGTGGTTGATTTTCAAGGTAGTTGGGAGGAGCATCTACTGTTGGCTGAGTTTGCCTATAATAATAACTTCCACTCAAGTATCCAGATTGCACTGTATGAGGCTCTTTCTAGTAGTAAGTTTCGCTCACCCTTATGTTGGACTGAATCGGGTGAGAGGGAGATCTTAGGTTTGGATTTGGTTTTGGAGACTAAGGATAAGGTTCATTTAATTTAGGATAAATTAAAGGCGGTTTCGGATAGACAAAAGTCCTATGCTAATTTAAAATGGAAGGACATAGAATTCAATGAGGGAGATTAGGTCTTTATTAAGGTTTCTCCACGAAAGAAAGTTCTAAGGTTTGGTTGGAAGGGCAACTTGAGCCCTAGGTTTATTGGACCCTATTGGATACTTCAGAGAATTGGTTAGTGGCATACCAGCTCAAGTTGTCTCCAAAGTTGGATCAAATTCATAATGTTTTCCATGTCTCGATGATGAGATGGTATCAATCTGACCCCTCTCACATTATTCCAATTGAGGAAATCGAAGTTAGACTTAATCTATCTTTTAAGGAAAAGCCTGTCCAGATTTTAGATCATGACATTAAGGTTTTTAGGAGGAAACATGCTTTTTTGGTTAAGATGATTTGGAGGAATCTTGGCATTGAAAAGGCTACTTGGGAGCCAAAGGACTTGATTCGGCTCCAATATCCTCATCTCTTTATATTAGGTAAATTTTGAGGTCGAAATTTCTTTAAAGGGGAGAGTTGTATCATCCAAAATTTTTGGTTTCAAGTTTTTTAAATTACTTTAAGAATTAAATATTGACTTAATGGTTAAGAGAAAATAAGGAGAGAGTGCAATTGATGTAGAGACCCAAGTTTGATTCCTTTCCCTTGCAAAATGACTAAATTTTTGCTATTTTTCCCATTCTCTTATTTTTGTGCCACCCAGCCTAGTTAACGTAGGTATAAATGCAACATTTTCAACTATTTTTCAGCCTTTTTTCATATTTTCTTTCTTTGTAGCCGTCCAACCCTTTTCCTCCTCTCAAATTCTCTCATTTTTTCTTCCTTTCTCCTTCACTGTGCCGCCCACAACAACCTCTGTTGTGTCGCTCTTTCTCCTTTTAGTGCAAGTGTTGTTCTTCCTCTCATTTCTCTTATTTCTTTTGTTGTCAATTTTAAGTGATTTTTTTACTAAGATCTCATTTTTTTATGTTATTCAAAAATCATCCCCATTCAACCCCTAAACACCTCTTATAAACTGCCTAAAGCAGCCCTAGAGCTGTCGCTGTTGGTGGTGTCAGTTGCCCCTTCGATCTTCTTTGTTGGTTTCCATTTTGAGCCATTAATTTTTATTTTTTTCGTGCTATATCCAGTCTTCTTTTCCTTTTTTTTCAAGACTAAAAATAGTCCCTAACCAGCACTTAAATTCCCCTTTTGGTGCCAAACAAAAATAGCCCCTTGTTGTGCCAATTGTGGCGGTGTGCCGCCCCTTGTATCACTATTATGGGGTTGTAGTTTTTCATCATTTTTCTGCCCCTCTCCATCATGGTTAATTTCATTATTCCTCTATCCTAATTAGCCTTCAATCTTTTCTATTATAGGTGTGCCCAATCCCATTTGTTCGACAACTCGGATATTAGAAAATGGAAAGCATAAGTGCAGTTGTTGCGAATAACTACATAGTATTGTTTTCGTTAAGAAGGGATGCTATGGATGATTGTTTTAGGGATTGTAATTGATTTTAAGGTACTGGTTTTCAATAATATTTTGGCTGTAGAAGGTGATTTGAACATCCTAGATCAACAGTGAAGTCGGATTCTGTTTGCGCCCTCGTTTCACATCAAATCAGTGTAAGTTTCCTTATAGAATTGACTTTGAAAATTTGTTGCTGTAACACTGATTGGTTGAACCCTTAGGATTTTGTTTCAAGGTTTTTTTAACAGTATTTTAACACGTTAAATTCTATAATTTGGTTTTAGGCATGTTTAAAGTTTAAGGGTGGAATTGCGGGCTTTGCGAATTAGTGCTGCAGACTTGGTATTTTAAGGTTTGGGTTCAACTTTGTTTCATCAATTGTTAATTCTTAGTATAATACACAAATCGGTATTAAACACTTCTTGGTTGGGCATGGCTAAATGGACTAATGTGAAATGAAAGGTGTCGAGCAAGGCACGTTACGAGCCTTATTAAGTTTGCATGGATGCCAAGTCGACATGTTTGATTGATTGACTGCATGCTTCATATTATTATGCTCTATAATGACATGATATGGATTTTTAATGTTTGATTAAGTGCTTGTATTGCATGTGACTCATTAAGTTATTGTTTGATGGTATAAAAAGTATGTTTGCTTGTGATGCCATTATATCGACTGACTTTATGCTTGTAATCCATGTACTGAATATGTTACCGTAAGCATGTTAAACATGATGTTGAAATGATTATGTTACCATAAGCATGTTAAGCATGCCATTGAATTGAATATGTTACCATAAGCATGTTAAGCATGTTAAGCATGCCATTGAATTGATTATATTACCATAAGCATGTAAGACATGCCATTGTACTAAAACTGAACTGAAAGCTTGAGTTTGCTCAATGATTGTATGTCATATTGCATGTGCATAGGGTGGGTTATTGTGGTTGACAAGAAAGTTTTGTGGAGTACCGACTGCATTTAAAGTTTGCATTATTGTTGTCAGTACACTGCACTGGGAGTATTGTAAACTCTAAAATATATAGATATCTTAGCACTATTTTATTTACAAATTATGTTAAATCTGAGTAAATAAATAGCATTTTCTATGGTTTCATACTCAATTTTACGATATTTTATTATTTCCATAGGAATGTGTTAAGTTTATGAATTTTATGTTAAATACATGTTATTTTGTTTTTTTAAGTAATAATTGGGCTAAAGGAAAGGATGGTAGAATTTTGGGTGTACTTGGGTCTTAGACAAGTATAGGTTGAAAGACTCACAATGCAGTCACATGGACTTCAAAATGGTGTTGATCCATAATTAATTCTAAGGAGGCTTAGTTTTGCCTAAAATGGAAGCCCAAAACCAATTCCACTTACCCATCTTACCATGAAATAAATTGGCAAATATATACTGCTAAATTTAGTAGTCCTTAACCGCCCATTCAACTCCCAAATCTAACAGATTTGAACTCAACATTCACCAAATAAAATCAACACAATTTTCTCCTTGAAACAAGCTTTAATCGCCTACATTATTGGTAAAAATATAAGAAAAAACCATCACCTTTTGACTACTTATTTGTCGGCCATACATGGAGGGAACAAAGCTAACTACCTTACTAAAATAGAAAGGAAAGACACATTCTTCCTCACATCAAGGGACGACATGAAGGGGGAGGAAATCAAGTTAACTTCCTTGCTAAAATTAACAAGGATGTAACATCCCGATTTAGGGCTTAGTCGAAACAGTGGTTTCAGGACCACAAATTCGATGAGGAAAAATTTATTTTTACTATATTTTTATGGCCTACAATTTCACGGAATGATTTCGTGAAAATTTCGTTCAAAAATTTTGACATTTGGGCACTCAATTTAGTCAAAAGGACTAAATTGTAAAAAGTGCAAAAGTTGAGTTTTATATGTTTAAGGTATTTAATTGTTATGGAACTATAAATTAGGGGTCCTTATATGGTAATTATACCATTAGTTTGTGATGGAAAAAAATTGACATGAGATAAGTGAAATAGGATTTTTTTAAGTAAGGGCATTTTAGTCATTTAGGAAATAAATGAATTAAAAAGGGAAAAAGATGTGAAAATTTTGTGTCCATCATCTTTGCTTGCTGAAAAATTTGAAAGAAGCCATAGCTAGGGTTTCTTCACTTTCTCAAGCTCATAGTAAGTGATTCCAAGCCCCGTTTTTAATGATCTTTACGTTTTTGAAGCCCCGGTAACTTGATTTAGCTTATTCTAGCAATAATTTAACCTAGGGTTCATATTTGGAAAAATACCCATAGGTGATATGTGTTTATTTTTATGTTTTATGGTAGAATATGAAGCTTGGAATTATGTTAAACAACTTTTGCTAAGCGATTTAAGTGAAAACGAGTAAAATGACATAATCGGTCAAAATACCTAATGTTCATAAGTAAGTGTTAGAGTGGGAATTTGATGTTTCTATAGAAGAGAAAAATGTCCAGCATGTCATAAAACATAAGAATAAGGGATGAAGTTTAATTTTGCGAGCTTTGGGGCAAAAGTGTAATTATGCAAAATTTAGGGGCAAAATCGTAATTTTTCCAAAGTTCGAGTCAAGGATTGTTTTGATGAATGTGAGTATTAAATAAGATAAATTTGCTATTATAGATCAAGAAGAATGAAATCCGAAGTTAGACCGAGGAAAGAAAAAGGTTGAAGACTAAGTTGATAGATTTAGCCATATTTTGTACCGAGGTAAGTTTATGGTAAATAAATGCAATATTTTAAAAATAATTATTAATTTTTTATTTTCAAGTAATTATATATTTAGTTCATGAATTTATTTAATGTACACTCAAGTATGAGATGACAGAGAATCAGTGTTAAAAAGTCCCGTTGAAACATAATGAATGTATCAGATACAAATGTCATGACATTTGGGTAAAGAGGTCCCATGTAAGATCATGTCTGGGACATGACGTTGGCACCGAGATAAGAGGTCCCATGTAATACCATGTTTGGGACATGGCGTTGGCACCGAGATGAGAAGTCCCCCGTAAGACCATGTCTAGGACATGGCATGGGCACCAATATGAGAACTCCCATGTAAGACCATATCTGGGATATGGCATTGGTAGTACAGGAAACATCCCATGTAAGACCATGTCTAGGACATGGCTTTGGCATGTTATTATCAGATATGAGACCCAAGTATCCTTATTATTCCAATGTGGCTCAACAGGCTAGAAAACAGATTATGTTCTATGGAAGTTCAAGTAAAAGTATAATTAGCAACTTCAGGTGAGTTATAAGAGTTAAGAATATGTTATGATATCAGTGAGAACCAATATTTCAACAACAGAGGAGTAAGTTGTAATCTTAAGTTATCTAAATAGGTAAGTAAATAAACAAGTAAATGAGAGTAAGTAAAGAGGAAACTTAAGAACATGATACTTGCATATCATTATTTGTGTTAAATGTTGTTATTTATTTACTTGTAAACTTACTAAGCTTTATGCTTACTTATTTTATTTCTTTTTCTTTCATATAGTATTATCAAGCATAGTCGGGATCTCGAAGACATCGGAGAGCGTTCACACTATCAACCACCGCAACTCAGTATTTTAAGACGATAAATGTTTCGAGCTATGGCATGTATAGGGACTTAGTCATTTCGATTGTATATTCTTAAATTATGACCAAAAGATGATATGTAAATATTTGATGATGAATAGTTATTAAAATGGCTAAGTATGAAGGTATTTGTTGTTATAAAAGTCTAGGTGATAAATTATGCATAGAAATCATGAAAACGTAAAAATTGGTAGTGAATCAGTTTTGAGACAGCAGTAGTGACGTGAATTTGAAAAATCACCAAGGATAATAGAAAATGAATTAGAGGGTGGATGAGATTTAGAATTAAAGCTTATTGAGTCTATTTTTGTAGAAAAATAATAGTGTAGAGAAAGGAATTATGTATTCTGAGATATTTTCATTTTAGTTAGACAAGGTCAAAGTGGTTTTCAGAATCCCCTATTCTGACTTTGGAAAATCATTAAAAATTGTAAAATATATTTATGAGTTGTAACTCATATGTATAGATTCCTTATTGATTATATTTTCTTTAGAAACAAGTGATAACACCATATGAAGTCTGTACAATAAGATAATTAAATTTTAGTGACGAGAGGTCAGGACAGTCAAACAGTGAAACAATGGAGACTTTAAATAATAAACTGTACTAATTGGATGAATAAAAAAATTCTAAAAAATTTATGGTAAAAAGATGTATGAGTCTAGTTTCAGGGAAAATTTCCAGATCTAAATTTTAAGTTTTGTATCTCGTTTTATAATTAATTTAGTAACTGCTACGTGATTGGAAAACTTTGTTGTAAATAGTGAAATTAATTTTAAAAGCAAATTTTTATGCCTCAAACTAGTAAGTTAAGTCAAGTAATGCCTCGTGCTCAACTCTGGCAATGGTATCGGGTAAGGGGTGTTACAAAGGAAGCAACCACTCCACCACCATACAAGGGATGACACAAGTAGAGGAGAAAATCAAGGATTCACCTTGCCATTATTAGCAAGAGACGTTGGGGGCAAGAGGCTATAAAAGGAGACCTCATTTTCATTCATGAACACAGCATCACATACCAAGTTTTCAGAGAAAAATATTGAGTGTTCTTGCCTTTCACATGGCTTGCTAAATACTTGAATTCCACAAAGTAAGGCAACCACTTACTAAAATTAGAGCACCCCTCGACTACTCTTTCTTACCTTCTGTTTACTATTAAGTATTATTTTCTATGTCAAGAGACAATATTACATCTCATTTTCATGTTTTCAATTTAATATAACGTAACTTAGTTTTTAATATTTTGTGCAAATGATTATTTCATTCATTTAGATTTAATTCATGAATATACTCATAAATGTTTGGCCAACATTTGTAGATTACTGAATGGACAAAAGACCTAAGTGATGCATATCATGTCGATATCGAAATATAATTGTTGTATGCATAAACTGTGTAAATGGCTGAAAGGGTGATTTCTAAGTTAGTTTTTAACATAGGCATATGCTAATTAACTTACGAACATAATAGGACTTCAAGAGAAGCCTATACCTTAATTAAAATTGGTTTAATGAATGTTCATATTGCCACATTCTTTTCGTGATTTTCTTTCTATAAGTGCCAATAAATTCTTGTTAAGTGAAATATTATTTTAGTCTATTCATGTTGAGTTATACTAAATCTTGTGTATAATTTCTGTTGTAATTATTTTTTTCCAAGGTATGTTGTTCAATTTTGTGGGTATTTGACTACTGATTACAACCAGAGCTTAAATTGTGACTTTCATTGACAATATTATCTTTTATTTGTTCTTTTCGAAATCGATTAAAATTAGCTTTGCAAATAATTCAGACAACAATCCCTATAGAGACAATACTCTTTTACTTACTACTTATTATTTGTACGACCATGTACACTTGCACATAATCAGCAACATATGGTTTTGGCATCGTTTCCGGGGACTGTATTTTGTTGTTATTTATGAAGATAATTGTTTCTTAGTTTTTTTTATTTTTTCTATTATTAATTATAACATTATAATTTTTGTGATTTTTTAGGGTTTATAAGGGTAGACTAAATTATCAATCTATTGCCAATTGACCCAAAAATCGAACATGCTTTTAGGCAAGGAAGAAGGGAATGATTGACCTAAAGAAAAGTCGAAGAAATGAATCAAAATCCAAGAGAAGACACAACATGTAATAATCAGAATCTAATCATTATTGCTGATGACAGAGATCGAGTAATTAGGCAATATGTGGTGCCCTTGTTTAGTGAACTCAATCCAAGGATTGTATGACCCAATATTGAGGCCCCTTAGTTCAAGTTAAAACTTGTGATGTTCTAGATGTTGCAAACAATGGAATAGTTCAGTGGATGCCTGCTGAAGATCTACATTTGCACCTCTACTTATTTATGGAAGTAAGTGACTCATTCAAGTTACCAAGAGTATCTAAAGATGCCTTAAGATTGAAGCTTTTCCCATATTCATTGTAAGATCGCGCACGAGCATGGTTGAATTCCTTACCGTCTAGTTCTGTTTCCACATGGCAATAACTGGCGAAACATTTTCTGATGAAGTATTTTCCACCAAGTAAGAAGGCTAAGCTCAAAAATGAAAATTTCACATTTTAGCAATCCGATGATGAGTCCTTATATGAGGCATGAGAATGATTTAAGGAGTTATTACAAAAAGGCCCTCATCCTAGAATTTCTCATTGCATTCAACTTGAGACCTTTTATAATGTTTTCAACGCCCACACAAGAATGGTGGTAGACACTCCAGCTAATAGAGCTCTTATGTCAAAGTCATAAAATGAAGCGTATGAGATTCTTGAAAGAATTTCAAGTAATAATTACCAGTGGTTGACCCATCGAGTAGCCACAAGGAGAATAGTGGCAAGTGCTCATGAAGTTGATGCTCTTACGACTTTAACAACTCAGGTATCTACTATGACTTCTATGCTTAAGAATATTTCTATTAATGGTTGTAACACTAGCATGGTAGGTCAACAACCAAGTCAGTTCAAGAACGCCTCATGTGTTTACTACGGTGATGGTCACGCATTTGAAGAATGCCTATCAAACCCAAAATCTATCTATTATGTGGGAAACCAACATCAAAATAGGAATGTCTTAGGTCCATAATTGAATCCTTATAACCCTTCATGGTGAAATCATCCCAATTTCTCTTGGAGTAATCAAGGGATTGGCCTAGGTAATTCCTATATGCATTATCGTTCAAATCATTTGTAAGGTTTTTCTCTATAGATGCAGAAACCTCAGCTAGCCAAGTATTTAAATAGTTTAGGGAACCTACTGAAAGCATATATGGCTAAAAATGATGTGACTCTAAGGAATCTAGAGAACCAGATGGGACAATTAGCAAATGAGCTAAGAAATAGATTTCAGGGTGCTTTGTCGAGTGATACAGAGAATCCCAGAAGCATAGAAAAAGAATATTTTAAAGTTGTTACTTTGATAAGTGGAGAGGTGTTGGAGCCAATAGTTGTTGAATCCAAAGATGAACTTTTTGTTGACCACTATCAGAAGGAAGTTCAACTAAAAGTTGAATCTCCCACAGTGCAGAATTATGTTCATGTGATCCCTACTAAGGCACAACCGTAACAGAGTAGTCCTAAAGAATTAATACCTAAAGTGAATCTAGAACCAGCAATACCTCCTAAAAGCTATCCAGTTAAGGTTAAAACTCCACCACCTCCTTACCAATAGAGATTCCAGAAGCAACAACAAGAGGTACAATTTAAGAAATTCTTAGATGTACTTAAACAGTTACATATCAACATTCTATTGGTAGAGGCTTTGGAACATATACTGAATTATGTAAAATTCATGAAAGATATTGTCTCTAAGAAGAGATGGTTAAGAGAGTTTGAGACAGTGACTTTGACCAAGGAGTGCAGTGCATTCCTGCAAAATAAGTTGCCACCAAAGATGAAAGATCCTGGAAGCTTTACCATATTGTGTAACATTGGTAATTCCTATTGCGGTATGTCTCTATTTGATTTGGGAGCGAGCATAAATTTGATGCCCATGTTTATGTTTAGACAATTGGGAATTGATGAAGTTAGACTGACAATAGTGACACTTCAATTAGAAGATAGATGAATAGCACGTCTTGAAGGAAAGATTCAAGACATTCTAGTACATGTTGATAAATTTATTTCTCCCGCTGACTTTCTTATTTTAGATTTTGAATTAGATAGATAAGTCCCTATCATCTTGGGAAGACATTTCTTAGCAACCAGAAGAACATTAATTGATGTTCAAAAGGGAGAACTTACCATGAGAGTCCAAGACAATAAGGTAACCTTTAATGTTTTCAAAGCTATGAGATACACTATTGCAAGAGAAAAATGTTCTGCTATGGATGAGACATAATCGTTAGTTCCTACGGATGATTTTTTGGAAGAACTCTTACACCAGAGATGCTAAGTGACGATGAAGAAGATGGAGATCAAGCTGAATTGGAAGTCGAATTGAAGGGATTCACTTTTCAGCCCCATTTCGAATCTTTGGTTTTTAAACCCTATGACTATAAGCAGTTGAAAGCTTCAAATGAGGAACCGCCCCAACCAGTGTTAAAGGTAATTCCTTCTCACGTTAAATATGTTTTTTTGGTTAACTTTTCTACTCTACCTGTGATCATTTCAACTAAATTAACTGAAAGTCAATAAGCGAAGCTAATTAGTGTCTTGAAGAAATTCAAGAAGGTAATCGATTGGACAATAGCTGATATCAAAGGTATAAGCCCATCTTTTTTCATCCATAAAATCATCTTAGAAGATGGTGAAAGAGGTGTTATTGATGGTCAAAGAAGGTTAAACCCATCATAAAAGGGATGGTCAAGAAGGAAATCATCCAATGGTTAGATGCAAGAATCATTTACCCTATTTCAAATAGCTCTTTGATGAGTCTAGCCCAATGTGTACTGAAGAAGGGTGGCATCACAGTTGTAAAATATAAAAATAATGAGCAAATTCCAACTAGGGCAGTTACAGGTTGGAGGATTTGTATTGATTACCGTAAGTTGAATAAGGCAACTCGGAAGGATCATTTCCCATTGCCATATTTGGATCAAATGTTAGATAGACTTGTAGGGCAGAATTACTATTTTTTTCCTTAGAGGATACTCATGATACAACTACATCCTTGTAGCCCTAGAAGATTAGCATAAGACAACCTTCACATGCCCATACGGTACGTTTACTTTTAAGAGTATGCCTTTTGGTTTGTGTAGTGCACCCGCAACTTTTCAGTGGTGAATGATGGCTATATTCACTAACATGGTTGGAAAATTCTTGAAAGTGTTTATGGATGACTTTTCTATGTTTGGAGACTCTTATGATAATTGTTTAGGTAATTTGGCCAAAGTACTCGGATGATATGAAAAGACAAACCTCGTTCTGAACTGGGAGAAATGCCATTTCATGGTAAGAGAGGGCATCGTCTTGGGACACAGAATTACAAGACAAGGAATAGAAGTTGACAAAGCAAAAATATATGTTATTGAGAAATTCCCACCTCCATTGTCTGTAAAGGGCATTAGGAGTTTCCTAGGGCATACTGGGTTTTACAAGAGATTCATTAAAGATTTCTCCAAAATCTCCAAACCACTTAGTAAACCTTTGGAGAAAGAATCCATATTTAATTTTGATGATGATTGTTTGCCAGTTTTTGAGGAGTTGAAGAAACGATTAATTTCAGCACCCATCATCATTACCCTAAATTGAAGTTCATTTGAACTATTGTGCGACGTAAGTGACTAAGTAGTAGAAGCCATGTTGGGACAACGGAGGAATAAGATTTTCCATCGTATCTACTATGCTAGCCTAACCTTGATGGGAGCACAATTAAACTATACGATAACAGAAAAAATTACTTGTTGTAGTTTTTGCCTTTGACATATTTCGTTCCTATGTTGTAGGTACAAAGGTGACAGTTTTCACAGATCACGTGGCCATTAAATATTTATTTTCAAAGAGAGATGCAAAACCACGATTAATTCGTTGGGTTTTGTTACTCCAAGATTTTGATTTGGTTATACAGGATAGGAAGGGAGTAGAGAACCAAGTGGCAGACCATTTGTCCATACTTGAACAAGAAGACGATACCCACTCCTCAGTTCCTATTAACAAGTACTTTCTAGATGAACACATTTTTTAGGTAAGTCATTTCCATAAAGCTCATTGGTTTGCAGATTATGCTAATTTTTTAGCTAGTGGTTTAATTCTGCCCAAATTGACATATTAACAAAAGGAGGAAATTCCTTCATGGTGTTAGATATTATTTTTGGGAGGAACCATATTTGTTTAAGTAATGTGTAGACCAGATAATTAAAGGGTGTGTAGTCGAGAGCAAAGTAGCCAATATTTTGTACCACTACCATTCATCCCCATGTGGGGGACATTTTGGAGAGTCACGAACTGCAGCCAAAGTATTGCAAGTTGTTTTCTTTTAGCCGAATCTATTTAAAGATGAATTTGCCTACGTTAAAGATTGCGATGGATGCTGAAGATTCGAAAATGTGTCCAGAAGGAATGAGATGCTAGTAACTAACATTCTGGAGGTAGATTTATTTAACGTTTAAGGTATTAACTTTCTAAGTCCCTTTCCCTATTCTTATGGTAATAGGTACATCTTAGTAGCATTTGATTATATGTCCAAATGGGTGCAGGTCGAGCCATAACCGACTAATGAAGCCAAGGTGGTGATGCGATTCCTTCAAAAACATATATTCACGAGATTTGGGACTCCCAGAGCTATAATTAGCGATGAAGGTTCCCATTTCATGAATAAATGGCTAAAATGGTTGCTAGATAAATACAATGTGAAGCATAAAGTTGCTACAGCTTACCATCCTTAGACAGATGGCCAAGCTGAGTTTGCAAATAAAGAAATAAAGGGCATACTTGAGAAACTAGTGCGCCCAACTCAACGACATTTAAGACTCATTTAGGGATGTCTCCTTACAGGTTAATGTATGGAAAAGCTTTCCATATACCATTGGAACTTGAACATAAGGCCTATTGGCTTTTTAAGCAGCTCAATCTAGACTTGAAATCCACCAGAGAGAAACAAATGTTACAACTCAATGAGTTGGAAGAGATAAGAAAGTTCTCTTACGGGAACTCCAAACTTTTAAAAGAAAAATAAAAAAAGATGGCATGATAAGCACATTGGTCCCTGTGTGTTCGAAGTTGGTCAATAGGTCATTCTGTTCAACTCGAGATTGAAGTTCTTCCCAGGTAAACATAAATCCTGATGGTCAGGACCTTTTACAATTAATTAGGTTTTCCTTTATGGAGTAATTGAGCTTCAAAACAATAAAGGAGATACGTTTAAGGTTATTGGTCAATGGCTAAAACATTACTGGACCGATGAAGTCAAGCGAAAAAACACCACGCTCATTTTAACTGATCCATGAAATTTTATTTCTGTTGGAAGATTGTTATTTTCTTCGTAAATAAATAAAATTTATCCTTATTTTTAAATTTTAATTTCTTTAATTTTAATTTCATTTTATTTTTAGTTGTAGCTAAAATAAATAAGTTTTGTAAATAAATAAACGGTAAACATAAATAATACTAATAAAAATCTTAATTAAAATTAGGTTAATTTTTAACTTAAATGAGATTAGGGTTAATTTCTTATTATTTTCTTTTCCCCTATTTTTCTTTTCGTTTTTTCTTTTTAGCCGTCGCCCTATTTTCTTCTACCACCGTCCATGTCGTTTTCGGCCAATGCCCCTTGCCACATTGGCACCAACACCAGTAGCACGCCTTTGATGTCCCTTAACAGCCAACCTTGTACAGTCCATCACCCAGCAGCATCAGCCGCATCCCCCGCACAACAACAGCCTCTTGTGTGCTCTAGTGCTAAGCACCATCAACCCTTATCGAGTGAGATTAGGTGCCATTAGTCTCTGTCGAGTGAAATGGAGTACCATCTATTGCTTGCGGCAACAGTTGGGCCTAGTTGAACCTTGTATGCCACCAGCCGACTACAACAGCAGTGTCCGTTGACATTCCTCTTGGCGATTTATGGCTGAACCCTCAACATTCGACAATCCCTATTTGCCGCCCCTAGCCCATCTTTGAGGTATTTTTAGGATTTATTTTTTATTAAAGTGGTTTTTTATCTCATTTATTTTTTGAAGATGAATCGAAGAAAGAAGAATTTGGAGAATTAAGATGATGAGTTTCAATCTTGGTTTCGAACCCAGGGAATAAAAGCAAGATACATTAGAATTTTTAGGAGAAAACCCTTACTCCCAGAAAAGGGTTTTTGACTTGATAGTAAGTATGATTGTAATAGCCCGTTTTTAGTGAAATCAGAAAAGTGGTTTTGGGACCACAAATTTGACAAGTAAATATTTATTTTATTATTATTTTAAGGACTACGAAATATTAGAAAAGTCGTATAAAAATTTCGTTAAGAAATTTTAATGTTGCATGCTTAATTAAGTAAAAAGGACTAAATCGTAGAAGGTGCAAAACTAGAGTTCTAGTACTTAAAGGTATCAAATAGCTCTGAAACTTTAATTTGAAAGGACTTAGATGGTAATTAGACCATTAATGAAGTTAGTGGATGTATATGTCTATGTATTAATGAAATTTTGGTGTTAAGTAAATTTTAATTAAGTGATTTGATAAATAAATAAAGTAAATTATGTAAAAGACAAGGTATCATCTTCTTCAAGTGGATTTTCCACCAAAAATTTGAGGAGAAAAGGCTATAGCTAGGGTTCTTGGTTCAGCAACTTCTAATGCTTGCATGTAAGTAAAATTTGTCCTTTTTTAATGATTTCTATGTTTTCGGGATCGTTGTAGCTTAATCTAGCTAGCCTAGGGACAAATTTGTAGAATTTTTAAAGGTTTAGAGTTTTACCATGAACATGCTTGCATGCTTCTTGATTTTTTAATGAAAGATTATCAGTCCTTGTTGTTAAAAAAGTAAGTTTTGTAAAGGGATTTTTGATGAAAATGTCATTTAGGGACTTATTTGTAAAAGTGATAAAAGTACATGGTAAACTTGTGAAATTTTGATTTGTATGAGATTTTATAGGTCCCTAGTGAATACGAATAGCATAAAATGTGGATGAAATTGCATAAATTTCAATTTACGAGTTTAAGGACTAAATTATAAAGAAGTTAAAATATTAGGGAAAAAACTGTAATTATTCATAAATGTGAATTATGGATTGAATTTAATGTTGAGATTGATAAAAATACTTAATTTAATATAAATATTTATTTATATCAAGATAAATCTAAGCTGGATCTAAATCGAAGAAAGGCGAAAATCATGGATTAGCTCAATCGCATTTCTAGCGAAAATCATGGATTAGCTCGATCGCATTTCTACGCTTCAGTTGTCAATGGATTAAGGTTGTAAGTAGATAAATTTTTGGCACAATTAGAATGGTATGAAATTGCACACTTGTGATTTGTTTTGGCTTGAGAGTAAATTAGGTGCTATGCTAGAAATGGATCAATATTACATGTTTAGTTGTTGATGTTGGATATATTTGTGGTATGAAAGGCACATTGGTTGTTGTTTTTAGGACATTAAAACGATATGTTATGTTGATTTACTTGTGGCCTTAATTATGATATACCTTAAGATGAAGTTGAATTAGTTGTGAATGTTTTAAGTGTACTAATGTATACGATTAGGTAAGGTTGTTTGATTGTGATTGAGGTGCCTATATGGCATATTTGTTGAATCAGATTTGGTCATTTGAATTGGTCATTTTATGATGCCTTGGTTAAGGGAGCAAATGTCTTGTAGGTACATGCTTGATGTGGGTAAAGGACATGGCTTGGTTTTGGCAAATTTCTTGTCCACAAGGCCTAAGACACAGGCATAAGTCTCAGCCATGTGTCACACACAGCGATACGACACGGCCGTGTGTCCCCTGTAATTTTTAAAGGTTTCAAGTCAGGCAATTACACAGCCTAGCACACGGGCATGTGAGGCCATTTCGAGTGTTAAACAACCTGACACACAGACATGTGGCTTGGCTGTGTGACCCAAATTCGAGAATTACACGGACATGGACACGGGCTTGGACATGGTCGTGTGTCCCTAATTCAATTGTTACATGGCTTGAGACATGGGCTTGTGTTCCAACCATGTAAGTCACACAGCCTAGCCACACGGCCATGTGACCCCTGCTGTAACACCTCTAACCCGTATCTATCACCGAATAGGGTTACGGAGCATGACCAGAGTTTACGTTTTAAAACTATATAAAAGTTTAAAACATTTAATTTATATCATCAATCACAACAAAACCAATCAATAACATTTGCATTGTCCCTTAAATGAGCCCTGGAGGCTCTAAAAGCATAATAGAAACAAGTCGGGACTAAGTCGAAAACATATAGCATTTTTCAGAAAAAGATGAAAATTTACAAAATGCAGGAGTCACACAACCGTCTGGCTAGGCTGTGTGCTAGGACGTGTAACAGCCTAACTTGCAACCCTTTGAAAGCTACAAGGGACACACGGCCGTGTGTCACACACGATTGAGACAAACGTCTGTGCCTCTTTCCTGTGGAATAAAAATAGGCCATTTTCAAGCCAATTTTCTCACCCAACCTAGCATGTACCTACTAGCATTTTTGCACATATTACAAGCCTTCAAAATGCACCAAAACCAAGCATAATCAAACCATTCAAATAAGGTATAACAACATACAACCAATATGCCCAATGACACCTCAAACTCATCATCTAAACATGTACCATTACATATTCAAATTAGCCAAAATGTTCCATTAAATTTTGATTAAGCTTGCATCAACAACAAATAGTTTACTTTACCTAACAAAACATACCAAATATACCATTCAAAAATTTGCACCAAAGATCACATGTAATTTATAGCAAATGTACCAAATTACCTCAATCATACCAACTACAAGACATTTATAATATGCATACCTAATCAATCATTCTAATTTAAACATTTTTAGCATAATAAGCTATGATATCTACCAAGTTAAGGCCATTATATACATGCCAAAAACCAAACCTTTGTCAACATTCAAAATACCATAATCACAACCAAGATACCATAACACAAGCCAAACCATATAGCTATTTCAACAACCCCAACACATAGGACAAACATTAGCCAAAAATGCCTATACATGCCATTATAACCAATTTCAAAACATCTGAAAGTACCGATTTAGCCGATGGATAGTGTGATCGATCTCCGACTAGCTTCCAACCCGATCGAGCTTTGGATAATCTGAAAAGTAAGGAAAAAATCATGTAAGCAACGAATGCTTAGTAAGCTTGTATAAACTTTAGTCATATCAACCCATTACAAATATGAAATTTATACATATTAAGAATAATCCTATACCGATATCGCAAGTTTCATGAAGCCATATTCAACAACTCACAAAGTGAATAAATCCACAGCATCACTTTTACATATCATCCTTAATATAGTAGGATTTTAAATAACTTTAAACCCTTTTAAATTTTCTTATTTTCATTTGCATTGCATTTCTTCCCATTGCATTTACTATCTTTAACTTAAATAGCAACATCAATTCAACTCATCATTCCCTTTTTCTATCATTTTAAACTTCAAGTATGAATTTACTATTTCATTACCTTTCCATACCCATTTCATATGCATATCACACGAAACATAAGCTTATCATTCAACCATAGCCACAAGCTAGTGCATTTAAACATAATTCTTTTTGGAACTAACCAAATGATAATCCATTTCAATAGAAATTACATATTTTAAACCTTACCATCCTTTCATGATCACAAGCATAGTTCCATTTAGGCATTTACCTTTTCAATGCATAACTTATAAGTTTAACGTGGCATAATCCAACCACAACTTAGCCAAAGCCTAAGCATGTACACCAAACATATTAGCCAAATAAACATATAAAATAAGCATTATAAACATGGATGAGCACAACATTTATTCACGTATCATATACATATATCATCCATTTCCACTTTCAATAAACCATGTAATACCATTTCAATGAAGTTCATATGTATCTATATCTTAGTCCATATCGAACTCTTACCATTTTGTATCCGTATAATGCCCGTTGAACCATGTAAAATACCATTGGATACCCGAGATAGCTCACACATAGTGTGCTAACTCATAAAACTATAATCTGTCAAATACTGTACATGTATGATCATACGAGCTGTGAACCGGTATGCTCACTCGAGTTGTAAATTGGTATGCTCACATGAGCTGTAGATTGATATGCTCTCGCAAGCTGTAAATCAATATGCTCACATGAGTTGTAGATCGGTATGCTCTTACGAGCTATAAATCAGTATGCTCACACGAGCTGTGGGTCGGAACGTAGCTAGCTGCTCACACGAGCTGTGGAGTATTCGTAACACATGCAGGAGCTTAGCCATCGGTAGGACGTTTAGGACCAGTACCTGAATCATGTAAACCTTAATGACATGTCATTTATATCCCATGAATTCCTAAGGTTCAAACGGGGCTTGATAGTCGTCAAACGTCGTTGAATTTCCATCGTCTCATGACATGATAGATTGCATAATAATATATATATTGATTCAATCACAATAAAATCACACAGTATCATTCAATTTAATCAACATTATACAAAATTCAGTTCATACGAACTTACCTGGCTAAATTGCAGAAGTACCAAAGTTTAGGGACATTTGGGTAATTTTCTGTTATCCTTGATTTTCCACCTGGTCTTGATCTAAATGAATAATTTCATTCAATTTATCAATTTAGTCAGTAAAAAATGTGTTTCATGCATTTGGTCTTTTTGAGATTTTTAAAAAATTTTCCCTAAAGTTTTAGTTTTATTCAATTTAGTCCCTGAGCCCAAAACATGCAAATTAACCCTTTTTAATGTCAATTCACATCAGCCAAATATTCATGGCACAAAAAATAGCTCACATTTGCAAAAATTTCATATTAAATTTTTGTTCTTTTATTAATTTAACAATTTAGTCCTTAATCGGTAAATTCATCAAAAATCACTTAATAAAATACTTTTAATTATCAGTGAATATTCCAAATTCATCATTTAACATAAAAAATCACAAGATTAATCAATGGAAACATTCAAAATCTTTAACAAATTCAAAATTAGAGGTACGGGCTAACTAGACCTAGTTGCAACGATCTCAAAAACATAAAAATTATTGAAAACGGGGCTAAAACGGACTTGCATGCATCGTCCAAAGATAGGTCGAAGCTTTAAGCTTCTCCATTTATTTCTTTCCATGGCCATATGGTATTAAAGAAGATGATGGCTTATGTTTTAATTTTATTAACCTTTTTTTATTCATTATTTTATCTTTATCATATAATAATAACATATAAAACATTATAATAAAAATAAATTTAAGCATACAACCATCCCATTATCTTTAGGATGGATAATTTACTCAATAAGGCCATCCAATTTTAATTCTTTAATCAATTAACACCTTTAAATTAATAGCAATTGACTTTTTTCAAATTTTACGATTTAGTCCTTTTTACTTAATTAACTATCGAAGCGTTAAAATTTTTCAATGAAACTTTAATAACACCTTAATGACACTCTGTAAATATTTATAAAAATATTTACAGCTCGGTTTATAGAAACGAGGTCTCGATACCTTATTTTCTAAAACCACTTAACTTTAGGGTTTTACCACTTGAACTTAATAAACCGCTTATAAAATAAAAATCACTATATCAAAAACCTTTTTAAAGTCGCAATTAATTTGTAAATATTAAATATAATATTTAAAAACTTACTTGTTAGATTTGGTGGCCCTGAAACCACTATTTCCGATACCCCTGAAAAATGGGCTGTTACAACTCTTCTCCCCTTACGAAAATTTCGTCTTCGAAATTTTTCACCTGATACAAACCATCAAGTCGAATCTTTTTGTCATCTTCTTAATGGTAATCCACATATAAACCATTTATAACTAACCTTGATTTAGAACTCGCATCAAAACTAATAATAAAACTTGATACTATATCTGAACTTAACTAAGCAGCTATGGTGTTCTCCTGTCATCATTTATCATTAGTAGTATAACTACTGAGAAATTCCCAGTAATCGTCTACCGAATCATAATCAAGAAACCCAGATTATCGAACTCTGATTGCTGCTTTTGACATGTTTGCATCTGTAACTTTCAACTGATATTGTTTTCCCCTTTTCCTGGAAAATGTCAAGTAATATCATTTTACACAAGTGCGATAGCTTCAACAATCGGTAAAAATTTAACCCATAATAACATTTCTCGATTAGAACTGATCTGATAGATATGTTTTTGTATTATGTCTTCTAGAATATGAATGCTTCATTCAGACTGTCTATTTATTTAATCGTGAATGCACAAAATTTATTCCCAAACCTGAGGTTAAACGCAAATGAATATAACTCAATTAACTTTTCAAATGAATAACCCGCTCTGATTAAAACAACTGAGTTTATTTTATCAATCGAATAATAACACTTTAGAAAAACTCTTTCTTTTTATTGTCGAGATAATCAAGATATACCGTATATCAGAATTACCTCAGAATACCAATCAAAGATCTCTATAAACTGTATTAACTCAAACGAAATATAACATCCTGTTTTAAATCGTTGACAACGAGATTGCCTGAGGAATGAGATCCAATATACAAGTTTAAGCTTGATCTTCCATCGCCTATATATAATGAAAGAATTTCAATTATTAACATAAAAAATTTAGATCATACCAGAGCCACCACCATCAGATGAATTAAAACCATAGAGCTTTAATAAGACCAATGTTACAATCGTATAGATAAAACAATACCTCAACCATCAATAATATACTCTGAAACAAAAGAGGGAACCCGAATGTAGTTTCTGTAACAACCTGTGCAATAATACAACCTCTATAAATCTGAGATCTATTTCACCGTGCTCTCATGATCCCACGAAGAATTATATCTATAATAGATGTAATTACCTCCGGCCAATGAACATCCTTTACAGATGAACCATGTTTGATAAATTAAACAATAAGAATGATAAGAAAATCGAGATAATGAAATCCAAGATGTGAAGCTATATTGAATTTTGGAAAATAAAACCCATATTGAATGATAAAGAGCTCGACGATTCCTTGGAGAAAATCCAGAAGAAAAACACCGCTCATACGCACTGAAATCAGTTGTGACAGAGACAACATAATTTGCATATATATAAAGCAGAGCAACAACTAGTAGGAATAGAATAATAGCATCATATGAGTTTTATCGTCAAATTTTCTACCAAACATAATGGAATAGAATGCCAAGGAAAGATAGAGTAATGCCTATCATAAACCAACCAGCCTAATAATACTTCCGTCTAACATTATGATTAGCTAGCGTCCTCATATGATAAGAATAACATCTAAAGATGATCAATTGAATATATATGTGAAAATAAAATAACATACAGAATATCCTGAAGAGTCCGTCATAAGATACTAGACTATAACCGCTGCATTCAAATATCTTTTCAATTCAAACATTATTCCACTGACTACTAAAATCATCAATAATATCTTATTATCCCATTCACTAAAGAAATCCATTCAGAAAAAATTCCAGTTAACCCGTTCTTTAGATACCATACCTGAATAAGTCGATTAGTCGAGATTAACTTCTTCTTTAACAGCGACATTGCATAATCCGGATGATCTTCAGAAAAATTTGATATCTCTTCTAGAACCATTTTTACTTGCTAACTCATTCTCAGCTCTGACCGCATTATTAATCATTCAGCCACTGAACTATTCGGTTTCACACTTGTAAACTTAATCAATCTAAATCTTGTGAATTTTGTTGTATAAGACTGTACGAGTGGGGGGTGAAGGTTGTAAAGCCTCTAAATTTGACTCTCATATATACACACATATATAACATTTATCATCAATATACATTATAAACATTTATTCATACCTTCATGAGTTTCAACTCATTCAAAGAAACTTTTTAATCAGATACTTGAGTATTGCTTTCAACATTATCAAAATTAGCTCGGTTGGAAAACATCTCTGCCTAAAATAAACAAATCTCATCAGCGTCAGGAGATATCACACTATCATAGTTTATATAATGGCATGTATTTCTAGACTTCATACATGTTACGTTCAGTTCGAGAACCGACTAAACTGTACCTCTGATACCAGTAAATGTAACACCCCTAACCTGTATCTGTCGCCGAAATAGGGTTACGGAGCATTACCAGAGTTTATGTTTCAAAACTATAAAAAAATTTAAAACATTTAATTCATATAATCAATCACAGCAGAAAAAATCAATAACATATGCATTGTCCCTTATACGAGCCCTCGAGGCTCTAAAAACACATTAGAAACATGTCGGGACTAAGTCGAAAACATATAGAATTTTTTGGAAAAAGATGAAAATTTATAAACTATAGGGATCACATGGCCATGTGGCCAGGCCGTGTGCTAGGTCATCTAACAGCCTGACTTGCAACCTTTTGAAAGCTATAGGGGACACACAACCGTGTCCCCTAGCCGTGTGTCACACACAACTGAGACACACGCCCGTGTCTCTTCTCGTGTGGACAAAAAATAGGTCATTTTCAAGCTATTTTTCTCACCCAACCTAACATGTACCTACTAGCATTTTTGCACATATTACAAGCCTTTAAAATACACCAAAACCATGCATAATCAAACCATTCAAATAAGGTATAACAACATACAACCAATATGCCCAATGACACCTCAAACTCATCATCTAAACATGTACCATTACATATTCAAATTAGCCAAAATGTTCCACTAACTTTTGATTAAGCTTACATCAACAACAAACAATTTACTTTACCTAACAAAACATACCAAATATACCATTCAAAAATTTGCACCAAAGATCACATGTAATTTATAGCAACTGTACCAAATTACCTCAATCATACCAACTACAAAAAATTTATAATATGCATACCTAATCAATTATTCTAATTTAAACATTTTTAGCATAATAAGATATGATATCTACCAAGTTAAGGCCATTATATACATGCCAAAAACCAAACCTTTGTCAACATTCAAAATACCATAATCACAACCAAGATACCATAACACAAGCCAAACCATATGGCTATTTCAACAACCAAAACACATAGGCCAAACATTAGCAAAAAATGCCTATACATGCCATTGTAACCAATATCAGAACATCTGAAAGTACCGATAGAACCGATGGATAGTGTGATCGATCTCCGACTAGCTTCCAACTCGATCGAGCTTCGGATAATCTGAAAAGTAAGGAAAAAACCATGTAAGCAATGAATGCTTAGTAAGCTTGTATAAACTTTAGTCATATCAACCCATTACAAATATGAAATTTATACATATTAAGAATAATCCTATACCGATATCGCGAGTTTCATGAAGCCATATTCAACAACTCACAAAGTGAATAAATCCACAGCATCACTTTTACATATCATCTCTAATATAGTAGGATTTTAAATAACTTTAAACCCTTTTAAATTTTCTTATTTTCATTTGCACTTCATTTCTTTCCAATGCATTTACTATCTTTAGCTTAAATAGCAACATCAATTCAACTCATCATTCCCTTTTTCAATCATTTTACACTTCAAGTATGAATTTACTATTTCATTACCTTTCCATACCCATTTCATATGCATATCACACGAGACATAAGCATATCATTCAACCATAGCCACAAGCTAGTGCATTTAAACATAATTCTTTTTGGAACTAACCAAATGATAATCCATTTCAATAGAAATTACATATTTTAAACCTTACCACCCTTTCATGATCACAAGCGTATTTCCATTTAGGCATTTACCATTTCAACGCATAACTTATAAGTTTAATGTGGCATAATCCAACCACAACTTAGCCAAAGCCTAAGCATGTACACCAAACATATTAGCCAAATAAACATATAACATAAGCAGTATAAACATGGATGAGCACAACATTTATTCATGTATCATATACATATATCATCCATTTCCACTTTCAATAAACCATGTAATACCATTTC
This sequence comes from Gossypium raimondii, assembly GCF_025698545.1. Classification (NCBI taxonomy): domain Eukaryota; kingdom Viridiplantae; phylum Streptophyta; class Magnoliopsida; order Malvales; family Malvaceae; genus Gossypium; species Gossypium raimondii. Next base: position 27,403,087 of record NC_068570.1, on the reverse strand, counting down.
AATGAAATTCACATGTATCTATATCTTAGTTCATATCAAACTCTTACCACTTCATATATGAATAATGCTCATTGAACCATTTAGAATACCATTGGATACTCGGGATTGCTCACATTTAGTGTGCTAACTCATAGTACTATAATCCGTCAAATCCTGTACATATATGCTCATACGAGCTGTGAATCGGTATGCTCATTCGAGTTTTAGATCGATATGATCTCAAGAGCTGTAAATCAGTATGTTCACACGAGCTGTAGATCGGTATGCTCTCACGAGCTGTAGATCGGTATAATCTAATGAGTTGTAAATTAGTATGCTCACACGAGCTTTGGGTCTAAACACAGCTATACGATGTTGCTCACAGGAGCTGTGGAGTATCCGCAACACATGCAGGTCCTCAGCCATCGATAGGACGTTCAGCACCAGTGCACGAATCATGTAAACCCTAATGACATGTCATTTGTATCCTACGAATTCCTAAGGTTGAAATGGGGTTTGATAGTCGTAATACGTCGTTGAATTTTCGTTGTCTCATGACATGATAGATTGCATAATAACATATATATTGATTCAATCACAATAAAATCACACAATATCATTCAATTTAATCAACATTATACAGAATTTAGTTCATACGAACTTACCTGGCTAAATGCATAAATACCAAAGTTCAGGGGCATTTTGGTAATTTTTTATTTTCATCTATTTTCCACCCGGTCTTGATCTAAATTAATAGTTTCATTCAATTTATCAATTCAGGCAGTAAAACAATTTATTTCATGCAATTTGGTTTTTTTACATTTTTACAAAAATTTCCCTAAAGTTTTACTTTGATTCAATTTAGTCATTGAGCCCAAAACATGCAAATTAACCCTTTTTAATGCCAATTCACATCAGCAAAATATTAATGGCACACAAAGTAGCCGACATTTGCAACAATTTCACATTAAATCTTTGTTCTTTTATTAATTTATAATTTAGTCCTTAATCGGTAAATTCATCAAAAATCACTTAACAAAATACTTTTAATTATCAATCAACATTCCAAATTCATAATTTAACATAGAAAATCACAAGATTCATCAATGGAAACATTCAAAATCTTTAACAATTTCAAAATCAAAGGTACGGGCTAATTGGACCTAGTTGCAACGATCTCAAAAACATAAAAATTATTGAAAACGAGACTAAAACGGATTTACATGCATCGTCCAAAGCTAGGTCGAAGCTTGAAGCTTCTCCATTTCTTTCTTTCCATGGCCATTCAGTGTCAAAGAAGATGATGGCTTATGTTTTAATTTTATTAACATTTTATATTCATTATTTTATCTTTATCATATAATAATAACATATAAAAAATTATAATAAAAAGAAATTTAAGCATCCAACCTTCCCATTAACTTTAGGATGGATAATTTACTCAGTAAGTCCATCCAATTTTAATTCTTTAATCAATTAACACATTTAAATTAATAGCGATTGACTTTTTTCAACTTTTACGATTTAGTCCTTTTCGCTTAATTAACTATCGAAACGTTAAAATTTTTCAACGAAACTTTAGTACCACCGTAATGACACTCCGTAATTTTTTATAAAAATATATACGGCTCAGTTTATAGAAATGAGGTCCCGATTCCTTATTTTCTAAAACCATGTGACCTTAGGGTCTTACCACTTGAATTAATAAATCGCTTATAAAACAAAAATCGCTATATCAAAAACCTTTTCAAAGTCACAATTAACTTGTAAATATTAAATATAATATTTATGAGCTTACTCATCGAATTTGGTGTCCCCCAAACCACTGTTTTCAATACCACTGAAAATGGGTTGTTACACCTACAATTCAAATTTTCTAATTTTTTCCTTAATGTTTCAAATGTTCTCGATTTAGTCTTGAATCATTTTTAAAGTGTTTCTAAGCCTCGAGGGATTGATTAAGGCACGATATGCATGTATATGAATGGATTATGGTAATTTTATATTAATGTTCGGAAATGTATGTTTTTATGTTACGTTTTTACGGTAATGCTTCGTAACTCGATTCCAGTGATGGATATGGGTTAGGGGTGTTATAATGATGTACCAACACTCATTTGGGAAAATATTGAGAAACAAGGGTGGAAACTTTTGTGTCATATCCGACCTTCTCTTGATGAAGACATTGTCAGAGAGTTTTATGGTCACTTGAATTCATCGACATTAACAACGATCCAAGTGCGAAGAAAATAATTATCTTTGTCATAAACAATGACCAATGCATTATTCAGTTTACGGATATTGATAATGATGATTACTCTGCCATGATAACCAATGCCAGTGAGTAGAAGATTCAAGATATTCTGAGAATTTTCATGATCCAAGGAGCCAAATGGACAATTTCGAGACAAGGTACTCATTATTGCCATAGGGAATTTCTAACTCGAAAGGCAAAGGTATGGTTGTACTTCATCCAAACAAGTATTATTCCTGCATTTTTCAGTTACATTGTTTCGATACTCAAATGATTCTCCTATATTGTTTATTTTCTCGAAAGTTAATTAATGTGGGGAGAATAATACTTAATGAAATTCGAGAATGTGCAGTAGGAAAGACAGATTATTGCTATTTACCATCACTCATCACTCTGATGTGTCACCAAAATAAAGATACCGATGTAAGACATTGAGGAACCTTACAATAGAGGTATGATTACTGCCTATGATATCTCTAGGGTAGAAGGTGACATCACTAGAAAAACACAGATAATACAGATTGATGAGGATGAAATGGTAGAACCAAAGCTGATTCAAGCAGTACCAACCCAATAGATGTTCTCGCACCTACTTTCATGTCTACTCAGCTTTCTGCCAATTTGGTAACACAAGTAGATACTATGGATTTACTACAACATATGAATAAGCAGCAAGTTTACTAGAAGTATGCTAAGATTCGAGACGAATCAAATCAAACTGCTTTTTAGAACTTAGTTAAATCTCTTGATGTTCTTCCCGAGTTTCCTTAGTTAAATCTCTTGATGTTCTTCCCGAGTTTCCAGATTCTATATTCAAGCCATGGAACCTAACTTACAGAACTGGTCTTGAGGATTCCGTCACACCTAAGAAAGATATTAATAACGTGGAAGAGGAGACAAACATAGACAGTGATGGATCAATAAATAAATGAGGGGGTTTTTCTTTATTTAAAAACATTTATTTTCTAGTTAGTTTCTTTCTTTCTTTTTATTTTAAAGACATTGCCTTTTAATTTAATTTAATTTTGCAAAATAAATTCTAGTAGCACTTAAGAATTTTTTTTTAGTGTTTCTCTTATTTCTTCTCTAATGAATGATTTGAACAATGAAGACACTATTATTCTTAAGTTTGGGGCGGATTGTGCCTCAATTGTTTTTGATTTTTTTCCTCAATTTTTGTGGAAGATGACTTCGGACAAGAAACCAGGCAAGCAGAAAATATGCTCAATATCAATTTTGTATGGTATGTTAGTCCAAATTCAGGTATGATCTCTTATTTATTTCAAGTATTTTTATGTTAAGCAAATTATGAGATGAAATTTGATTTTATTGAGTATGTGTAGATTCACCATAATTGTTTTATATTCTTTAGAAATTAAGCATGCATGAGAATTTAGTCTTTAGCATTGGTTTGGTACTTTCCTTGAGGCGAAATCCTAGGTAGCATAGCAGGTTTAAACATGAGTTAGGCATATTTACTTTGAATCGATTGAGCATTTCAAGCCTACCCTATTAATTGAATCCCTTGAACACCACTTTTGAGCTATATGGCATATAGTTCTTTTGGAGATAACCCATGAAATAAGTAACTTTTATTAAATAATTATTATTTTTACCTCTTAAACCTCTAGATCTTAGCCTAGCTTACTTTGGAAGTATAAGAAGTTCAAGTTTGGGGGAGTCCAAAAGGAATATGATAAAACCCTCAAGGTTGAGTTACATATAAAGACATGCTCTAAAAGGTACTCTGAAAAAAGAAAAAAAGAATACCATTGGGCACATGCAATGAAAAATTTTGGTTATTTGGTGGGCAGCTACAATTTTTGAAGGCCACGATAAGCTAAGTTTAAGGTTATTGAACCTAAAATATCTATTTTCTCCATACCTTAACCCTATCCCCGTTACAACCCTTATGACCTATTGATTTAAATCGTTAAGCTAACTACATTAGTGGAGTGGGAAGTATTGAACTCAACATATGAAGACATATGTTAAATCTGAGGAATTGTGCTTAGTTAAATTAGGGAAGTAATCTTTTATGGAATTGAACTTAATCTACTTTTAAAATTAGTTGTTCAATTCATGATTTTGTTAGCATTTAGACACTTGAAAAAATATTGGATGATATGCTGTATATGAACTACATATTAGCATAATTAATTTGAAACTATAATTTTGCTTTTCCATGACAACTTAGATAAATTAAATTCCATATTATGACATGATTTTAGCATTACTCGTGATGAGAAATGATTTAAGTTTGGGGTGTACAAACTCCAAAATATATAGATATTTTAGCATTCTTTTATTTACAAATTATGCTAATTTCGAGTAAATAAATAGCACTTCTGTGGTTTTATACTCAATTTCATGATATTTTATTAATTTCATTGGAATGTGTTAAGTTTATGGATTTTATGTTAAATACGTGTTATTTTGTTATTTTTCTGGTAATAATTGGGCAAAGGGAAAGGATGGTAGAATTTTGGGTGTATTTGGGTCTTAGACAGGTATAGGTTGAAAGATTCACAATTTAATCACATGGACTTCAAAATGGTGTTGATCCAAAATTAATTCTAAGGAGGCCTAGTATTGCCAAAAATGGAGGCCAAAAAATAATTCCACTTACCCATCACACCATGAAATAAATTGGAAAATATCCACTACTAAAATTACCAGTCCTTAACTACTTATTCAAATCCCAAATCTAACAGATTTTACCCCATCATTCACCAAATAAAATCAACAAATTTTATTCTAGAAACAAGCCTTAACTGTCCACCTTACTACTAAAAATAGCAATAAAAAACCATCACCTTTTCACCAATTATTGGTCGGCCACAGATGGAGGGAACAAAGCTAACTACCTTGCTAAAAAATAGTAAGGAAAGACTCATTCTTCCTCATATAAAGGGATGGAATCAAGGGGGAGGAAATGAAGCTAACTTCCTTGCTAAAATTATCAAGGAAGGAACTACTCCAACACCATACAAGGGACGACACAAGTAGAGGAGGAAAGCCTCCATGGAAGCCGTAAGGAATAGTTGCGGAAAATCCCATGTAGTCAACTATTTATTATGAAATGGCCATGGATAGCCCCCCTTGGCTACTGTTTCCTACCTTTCTCTTTGCACAAGATTGCATCTCATCTTCATGTTTTCAGTTTAATATGACATAACTTAATTTTGTTTATTCAAAATGGATATGAATATTGATTTGAATCAATTGGTTTTTTAAAAATATTTTGTGCAAATGATTATTTCATTCATTTAGGTTTAATTCATGAATACACTTATAAATGTATGGCAAACATTTGTAGGTTAATGAATTAACTTAATCTTGAAAGAGGTAACAGTTAATGGACAAAAGACCTAAGTGGTGCATATCATGTCAATATCGGAAGATAATTACTGTATGCATAAACTGTGTAAATTCCCAAAAGGATGATTTCTAAATTAGTTTTTGACATAGGCAAATGTTAATTAACTTTCACTACAACAAAACAAGCCTATCGCGACACTTTTTTTTCGACACTTTCCTAAGTGTCGGGATAGACTTGTCAACTCTTGTGTAAGGGTCGAGATATGCATACCTAGGTAAAGCTTAAAAAAGTGTCTGGTTTGCCCAAAACTATGCCGACATTTGTTATACCTTTCCCAACTATATAAAATTGTTGCCATATGAAAAGCCTAAAACGACTCTTTTTGGACTACGTCGACCCTTTTTTGGGTTGTTTAAAATTGTATCTTTAAGCAACTTTTTGGGTTTTGCAAAAATCTGATTATATCCCGACTTTTTAAAAAGAGTTTTAAAAAGAGTTGGGAAAATATAACCTATCCCAACCTTTTTTATATGTTAGCAAATATTTTAGCTAACTCAACCCTCCCATCCTTTTTGAAATATGTTGTTTAAGATTTCCACTCTCAAACCCTAAAAATCAAATCCCTACAACTTCCTCTTACTCTTTTTTTCTTGTTTAGTTCTTTTCCTTGTATATATCGTATAAAAAAATCATAATCATCAATAATTTTCACTCAAACCATTGATTTCATAATGGATGTTGATTTGATTTTATTAATTTGGTTTCCTTTTAAAGTAATCGAGGAACCCCAGTTTCCCCAACTTGAAAGGTAATAAGGCAACTGTATTTGATTTCCCTTTTTTTTTCTAATTTCTATAATTTTATTCTGATATTTTTCATATAAAATCTCGAATTTTGAGACTTATTTGCAATGATGGCCTTCTGCTTCTTTTAGTTCAAGCTGCAAGTTTATTTTTTTTCATATAAAATAATCCATTTTAAGAGAGTTTCCCTATTCTGGTTCTCAATAAAAGCAAAAGCAAAACAAAAATGCACCATAATTAAAGTCGTTGTTATACCTCCACTGTTAAAGCATACAAATGATTCTGAGAATTTAGAAGTCGTTTTTAATTATATATTGCAATATTTTTCTTGTTAGTAAATATAGTGTTTTTTCACCATTTAACTTCTGTAGTCCGAATTTATTTTTCCATGAAACTTAATGAAAAGTTCAAGCTTGTGGACAAGCTGATTTTCCAATCAGTAGATTTTGAATTGAACTCGTGGCCTGAAACACCTGAAACTCAATAAATTTTCCAATCAGTAGATTTTGCTTGTGGTATTTTTTTTCATTCCTCAAATTTCTTATCTGTTTGTCGATATAATTGTGGAGAAAGTATGGATTTAATTTCGGCATTTTGTGAAGATAATTTTGGCTTTTGTTGTGCTTAGTTAAAATGCAATAGGAAATTTCAAATTTAGGAAATTACAGAAGCTAGTTATGATTTGAGTTGTAACCTCTCTTTTTCACTCGTTTTATTTAGTTGATCAAGTTTCTTAGTTTTTATATTTGTGTGATTAATGAGCTGCATTTTTTTGGAAATATTCCCCAAATTGACCATAAAATCAAGTCATTTCAAGGCCAAAACATACCTATTCAACCACTCTATTCATGCACACATTCAATAGACCTAAGCATCAATCAGACACATCTAAACATACCAATTCAATCAACCTATTTCATCTAACCAATATGCCATTCAAGGGCACCACATTTATACCAAAACATCATTAACCAAAGCAATGCAACATAGAATATTTCAAACACAAAACCTAGTTCCTTTAACTACCAAATGATATCACATATAACCATTTACATACCATCACAAACATATCGAAAAGAATCTTATACATAAGCACTTAAGAGTGGCCAAAATGACCTAACTTGACAAGGCATTAAAATCCATTAAACCAAACATAAACTCCGAAAGCATACACATACCAAATTGACCATTAATACATTCAAGAACTATAATTATAAAAGGTCCTATACATGACATTTATAAACTTGGCCAAAGTAACTCAAAAACTACCGAAATAGTTGTTGGATAGTGTGATAGATCTCCCTCAAACTTCCAACTGATCGAGCTTCCGATAATTTACGAAAGAAAGGAAAATAACTATGTAAGCAAATAGTGCTTAGTAAGCTCGTATAAAATCAAACATAACTTACCATTTCTTTAGCACAATTTATAGAATAAGCATAATATCATTATCAAGACTATAAGCTTAGTAAAATCTTATACAAGCACCATCAAACTCACATGTTAGTAATTTCATCCATGATACATATGAGTTCAATCATATCATAGGTAGATTTCATATACACTTCATTTAACTCATCAACCTTTTAATAAGATCATGAACCATTTCAATTTTATACATAGCATGCCTTTCCTTTACTTGCCCGTTGAACCATCTAGAATTGCATTGGATACTCGGGAATGCTCACACATAGTGTCTTCCCATATGACCGTAACATTTCCTATTCAATAGTGCTCACACGAGCTGTGGAATGGGTCTGCTCACACGAGCTATGGGTTAGAATGATAGCTCCACGATAATGCTTAGACAAGCTATGGAGAATCCGTGACAAATGTTGGACCTCAACCATTAGTAGAACATTCAAAACCAACACTCGAAACAAGAAATCCCTAATGACATGTCATTTTTATCCGAAGAATTTTTAAGGTTCAAACAGGATCATTTATACGTCAATTACTCAAAGCATCAATACATGTATATTGAAGTCCAATTATAATTAACATAATAAAACCGATAATAAAATCAAAATATCATTAATAAGATTATAATTTATACGAACTTACCTCGATAACTATAGTCGTAGAATTAGAGTTGAAAACTAATCTAAAGCTTTTGCCTTTTCTCGATTTAAATCAAGTTGTTGTTTATCTTGATCTAAATAGATAATCTCATTCCATTAAGTACTTCAAGTATTCAATTCAATCAATAATTCATATTTATGTAAAATTATGAAATTACCCCTAATATTTTAACTTTTCACAATTTAGTCCTTAAGCTCATAACTTGAAATTTAACTATTTTAACCTAAATCCATGTTAATCAATTCAACTAGGGACCTTGAAACAACCCATAATTACCAACATTTCACAATAAAACCCATGGATTTACAATTTCAACAATTTAATCATTGATCCAAAATTCATCAAAAATCACTTAACAAAACAAGTTTGTTTAACAACTAAGATTGATAATCTATCAACTAACATCAAAACACATTCAAAATCAACCATGGCAAGTCCCTCAACCTTTAACAATTTTGAAAATTAACCCCTAGGCTAGCTAGATTAAGCAAATACGAGCTCAAAAACATAAAATCATTAAAAACAGGGCTTGAAAACAACCATGCAAGGTGAAATGAAGCTTGACCGAACCCTAGCTAAGTATTCATGGTATAATCAATTTTGGAGACAACCAAATGAGGAAGATGATGATTTTAGCTTATTTAATTTTATGTTTATTTACTAATTTACCATTTTACCCTTATTATTAATTAAAAAATTCAAAAAAACCTTGCCCATAACTATTTATTAACTTAATTATGGTTTATTTACCATCTAAATACATTAACTTTCCTTTCCATATCCATTTAGCCCTTTTTAACTAATAGAAACCCACTTTTACAACCTTTACGATTTAGTCTTTTTTACCTCATTAACCATTTAAACCTCAAAGTTTCTTAACGAAACTTTAATACCACCCTAATATAATCCTATAGAATTTTTATTCCTTAACTATTTAACTTCCAGAGCTAAAATTTTGAATGGTTCTTCACTGTATGATATATCTGGCTGAATCTCAACATCAATAGGCGAAATCACATGTAAAGGATCAGATCGATACTACCATAACATCGATACATGAAACACGTTGTGAATTTTTTCTAATTTAGACAGTAAGGCTAAATGGTAAGCTACTGGCCCAATTCTCTAAATGATCTCATATGGCCCGATGAATCGTAGACTAAGCTTTCTCTTTCGGCCAAAACGAAGAATTTTTCTCTAAGGTAATACTTTTAAGAACACTCTGTCGCCAACTTCAAATTCAATTTCTTTTCTTTTCAAATTTGCATATGATTTATGATGATCAGAAGCAGCTTTCAAACAATCACGAATTACTTTAACTCTTTCTTCAGTTTCTCGGATCAAATCAACATCGAATAGCTTTCTTTCACATAGTTCAATCCAGTATAATGGAGTTCTACATTTTTGGCCATACAAAGCTTCATACGACGCCATTTTAATACTCTCTTGATAACTATTATTATATGAAAATTCAACCAACGAAAGAAATTTCTCTCAACTACCCTTAAACTCTAAAATACAACAACGGAGCATATCTTGGAGTACCTGTATCAATCGCTCAGACTAACCATCAATCTGTGGATGGAATGCTATATTGAAATGTAGTCAAGTACCTAGAGCTTCGTGCAATTTACTCCAAAATCGAGAAGTAAATCATGGGTCCCTATCGAAAATAACAGAAACTGGCACACCATGCAGTCTAACAATCTCAGAAATGTATAGTTATGTCAACTTCTCAAGTGAATAATTCGTATGTATCGGAATGAAATGTGTCGATTTAGTCAATCGATCAACAATAACCCAAATAACATCTTTCTTCCATAGAGATAAAGGTAACCCTGATGCAAAATCCATTGCAACCCTTTCCCATTTCCACTCAGGAATCATAACAGGTTGTAGTAGCCCAGAAGGTACCTGATGCTTGGCTTTGACTTGCTGACAAATCAAACATTTCGATAGAAACTCTAAAATTTCTCATCTCATACCTAGCCACCAGTACATTTGTTTCAGGTCGCCATTAATTTTATTACTACCAGACTGTATCGAATAAATACTACTATGAGCTTCCTGTAAAATCTTTTATATAATATCAGAATTCCTCGGAACACATATTTTGTTTTGGAAATACAAACTACCATCAGAACTAACATAAAATTATAAATCAAGTGTCTTTTTAATCTGCTCCAGTTTGGTAATAAACTCGGAACCACTCTTCTGGGCTTCACAAATTTGTTGCAGAAATATCAATCTAGCTTTTAATTCCGTTATAATGGAACCATCATCAATTAAGTGTTCAGAGCTCGCAAAGAAAATAAATATTTTCTTCTTAAAGTATCAACAACAACTTTAGCTTTTCCTGGATGATAATCGATGGTCAAATCATAATCTTTTAGTAGCTCTAACCGTCCACATTATTTCAAATTTAATTCTTTTTGTGACATAAAATACTTTAGGCTTTTTTGATCTGTGAAGATATGACATTTTTCTCCGTACAAATAGTGTCGACAGATCTTTAAAGTAAACACAATAGTTGCAAGCTCTAAATCATGACTCAGGTAATTTTTCTCATGTGGTTTCAGCTGACGAGAAGCATAAGCTACTGCTTTGCCTTTTTGCATCAAAACGTAGCCTAAACCATTCAGCGAGGCATCACTATAGATCACAAATTCCTTGCCAGACTCTGGCTTAATCAACACAGTGGCTTCGGTCAACAACACTTTAAACTAATCAAAGCTTTGCTGACACTTTTCGGACCATTCAAACTTGACATCTTTCTGAAGTAGCTTCGTCAATGGTGTAGAAATCATTAAAAACCCTTTTACAAGTCTCTAATAATACCCAGCTAAACCCAAGAAACTTCTGATCTCTGAAATATTTCTTGGGGGCTTCTAGTCTATAATTGGTGATATTTTACTCAGATCAACTCTAATATTGTCTGCGGATACAACATGTCCCAAAAATCCAACTTCTCGAAGCGAGAACTCATATTTGCTAAATTTAGCAAATAATTGTTTCTCGCGCGAAGTCGAAAAAATTACTCTCAAATGTTGTGCATGCTCAATTTCATCCTAGGAATAGATCAAAATATCATCAATGAATACCACCACAAATCTGTCTAGATACGGTCGAAATATTCTGTTCGTCAAATCCATAAACATAGTAGGTGCATTAATTAAACCAAATGGCGTAACTAAAAATTCGTAATGTTTGTACCAGGACCTAAAAGCAATTTTTGGCACATTCGAATCTTTACCCCGTAACTTATAAGATCTAAAACGGAGATCAATCTTTGAAAACACTATTGCACTTTTCAGTTGATCAAACAAATCATCGATACAAAGTAATGGATTTTTTTTATCATGACTTTATTAAGCTGCCTATAGTCGATACATAACCCGTAACACCCCTAACCCGTATTCGTCCCCAGATTAGGGTTACAAAGCATGTAACAGCTCATTTTCAGTGAAAAATTAGAACAGTGGTTTCGAGACCACAAATCTGACGTCGCAAATATTTATTTTATTATTATTTTACTTTTTACAACATGATAGTTGTTCCGTATAAAAAGTTCGTTAGGAAATTTTACTGTTTACATGCTCGATTGAATAAAAAGGACTAAATCAGATAAAGTGCAAAAGTGGAATTCTAGAAACTAAATGTATTAAATAGCTATAGAACCTTAAAGTATGAGTCCCTATATGGTAATTAGACCATTCATGTTGATAGTGGAATGTGATGGCTTGGTATTTGTGAAAATTTTAATGTTTTAATGGTTAAAAAGGAAAATTGGTAAATAAATGATAAATTAAATAAAACAAAACCAAGTTATCATCTTTTTACACTTCCTTCAACCGAAAATCAAGAGGAAAAGAAGCCATGGAAGCTTGAACTTTTAGCCAACCCTATTTTGCTTGCATCTGAGTATCATTTGTCCCATTTTTAATGATTTTTATGTTTTCGGGATCGTTGTAGCTTAATCTAGCTAGCTCGGGGACTAATTTGTAAAATTATTAAAAGTTTAGGGTTTTTCCATGAATGAATGTGTATGAGTTTTGATTATTTATGGAACAAAATGGTTATTTATTGATAGATAAACAACTTTTATTAAATGATTTTTGATGAAATTGTCAAATAGGGATTAAATTGAAAAATAAAAAATATACATGGTGAAATTGTTAAATAAATGAAATATGGGGCTTGCTAGGGACCTATATGAAATTCAGTTATGATGGGTTTTGGGAAAATTGCATGAATTGAGTTGAATTTACTTGTTTAGATCAAGTTTTGGATTAGTCGCCTCCGTATCTACGATTAATCGTCGAGGTAAGTTCATGTGATTATATAGTATTTATATGTTTTTAATTGAATTATACATGTATTATGAATTCCTATATATATATATATATATCGATCGCATATCCAATGATGTTACGTCGACTGCCGAGCCCCATTTGAACCTTAGGAATTTGTAGGATACAAATGACTTGTCATTAGGGTTTACATGATTTGAGTGCTGGTCCTAAACGTCCTACCGATGGCTGAGGTCCGGCATGTGTTACGGATACTCCACAGATCGTGTGAGCAGCATTGTGTAGCTACGTTCTGACCCACAACTTGCGTGAGTAAGCCCATTTTCAAAACTTGTGTGAGCATTCTGATTAACAGGTCGTGTGAGCATACATGTACAGGAATTGACGAATTACATTTATATGATTTAGCACACTATGTATGAGCTATCTCAGCTATCCAACGATATTCTAAATGGTTCAACGGGCATGATTTGAAAGAGTTCAATACGAACTAAGACATGGACACATGTGAATTTCGTTGAAATGGTGATACATGGTATATTGAGAGTTGAAATAGATGATATATGAAATGGTACATGACTAAATGTTGTGCTCATCCATGATTAAATTACCTATGTTATTTGATTAAATGGCTAACATTTTTGGTGTACATGCTTAGGCTTTGGCCAAGTTGTGGTTGGATTATGACATGTTTAACTTACTTATTATGTATTGAAATGATAAGTTGTGTTTTACATTATACGAACTTACTAAGCATTTATGCTTACTCTATGTTATTTTTTGTGTTTTATAGTGAATCGAAAGCTCGTTCGGGTTGGAAGCTTGTCGGAGTTATATCACACTATCCATCGGCTATATCGATAGTTTTGGTGTTTCTAAGTTTGGTTATAATGACATGTATAGGTATTTTGGTTGTTAAAGTAGCCATTTGTTTTGACTTGTGCTTATGGCTTTTTGGGTGATGATATGGAATTAGTTTTCGTATGTAAATATTTGGCCTTAAAGTGATGATATTTTGGCACACGGGCATGTGAGGCAATTTCGAGGGGTACATGGCTTAGCACACGAGCGTGTGGCTTGGCCGTGTGACCCAAGTCAATGAGTTACACAGGCATGGGCACGGGCTGAGACACGACTGTGTACCTACTTCGAATGTCCACACGGCTTGGGGCACGGGCGTGTCTCTTGGCCGTGTGAGTCACATGGCCTGGCCACATGGCCATGTGACCCTTACAGTTTTGAAAATTTTCATTATTTTTTGAAAAATTATATAAATTTTCGATTTAGTCCCGACTTGTTTCTAATGTGTTTTTAGGGCCTCGAAGGGCTTGTGTAAGCGAAGATGTGCATGTTATGGATAATGATATGAATTAAATTGTTTTTGAATTTTTTGTTCGTTTTGAAATGAAAACTTTGGTAATGCTCCTTAACCCTATTTTGGCGACGGATACAGGTTAGGGTGTTACAGAGCATTACTGCACAAATGGAACATTTAAACATAAATTTCATACACTATCATAAACATATCATATATCAATCATACATACACAATTCGTCCCTAAATTGAGCCCTCGGGGCAATAGAAATAATTTGGGACCAATTTGAAAAAGTTTAGGAAAAAGTTGTAAAAATTGGGATACAGGGGTCACACAGCAGTGTGGTCAAGCCGTGTGCCTTACACGGCTGAGACACAAGCCCGTGTCTTAGGCCATGTAACCTTTGAAATAGGGACAAACGGCCATGTCCCAGCCCGTGTCCTCACCCATGTAACTCTTTGAATAGGGTCTCATGGTCGTGTCACACGCCCATGTGCTAGGTTGTGTCACACGCTCTTGTGCCAGGCCGTGTGCTAGGCCGTGTAACTCACTTACTTGCATACAATGGAACCCTTAGATGACACACGGTTGTGTGGCCAAGCTATGTGTCGCCAGGCCGTGTGAGTCACACACTCGTCTCTTAGGCCGTGTGGACCTAAAATTCACCTAGAATCAAACCATTTCAATACCGTATCATGCTTAACTCCTCAAACCATTCATGCACACATTAAAGGAACCTAAACATCACTTAAACATACATCAAAATGCCATTTCAAACATCTTAAGTCAACTAAACAATGTGTCATTCAAAGACACCACATTTGCATCCAAACATCATCTATCAAACATGTCAATATTGTCTTATTACAAGCTTGAATACCTAATTTCATGATGTAACTAGAATTCATTACGAATGACCATTTCCAAGCCATCATTATCTTACCATATGACTATTCACACCCATTACCTAAACATGCTCATAAGCGACATTTCATGCTTACTAAATTAGTCCATATATGTACTAAGACATACCACATTTCACCACCATCAAACATTCAAAACATGTCAATAGATCATGTTCACCAATCACTAGAAGTGATCAAGTTGACCTTACTTATCAAGCCATACAAGTCCACCATAGAAACATAAACTTCAAGACATAAACATAATAATTTGACCATTTAATATGTCTATGAGCCATCAATACAAAAGGCCTATGCATGCCATTATAAACCTAAGTCATAATACCCATAAACTACCGATTTGGTTGTTGGATAGTGTGATATATCTCCGACGAGTTTCCAATAAATTTGAGATTTCGATGACCTATAAAACATAGTAAAAAATACGTAAGCAACGAATGCTTGGAAAGCTCGTATAAACTTACCACATCACTAAGATAATTCATAGAATAGGTATAAATCAAACCAAGTCATAAGCTTAATATAAGCCTATTGAAAGATCAACAATACACAAATTGGTAAGTTCATCAACATCACATAATCATCAACCTTTACATAAAATTATGAACCATTCCATTTAATTTTCTTACTATTTCATTCCAAATGCTTTACATAAGCCTAAACAACATCATCAATTCACAAGTTAGTGCACTTATCCATGATATAAGTGAGTTCATCCATAAGATATATGATTTACCATGTATAAACATATCATTTTGCATCATCAATATTACCATAATGTCATAATTCCTTGCAATTTCATACTTACCATTTCATTTTTGTAACAATAAGTATAAGCATAAGTACAACCCAAACCACAAGCTTGGCACAAGCCTATTCATCATCATCAATACACAAGTTAGTGCATATATACCTAACTCATTTGAATTAACCATCTGGTAAGTCATTTTCATATGAAAATACATAATTTGATTAATATATTCTTTTCATGAACATATGTGTAATTACACATGAGAACTTATCGTTTCAATCCCTTTTCTTACTCGTTGAACCATCTAGAATATCATCAAATACTCAAGAAAGTTCACATAAAGTGTACTTAAAGATATAACTGTAAACTTTCCTTTACATCATTGCTCGCATGAGCTATGAAATGGGCTTGCTCACACGAGTCGTGGGCCGGAATGTAAGCTACACGATGTTGTTCACACGAGCTGTGGAGTATCCGCAACAAATGTAGGACCTCAGCCATCAATAGGATATTCAAGACCAACACTCGAAACATGAAATCCTTAATGACATGTCATTTGCATCCTAAGAATTCCTAAGGTTCAACGGAGACTCGATATTTGGTAAATGTAGCAATGACTAAGTACATGGGCTATTTCGTAAATTTCTCTTCTCCTCGATTTTACACTTGTGCTTGATCTAAAATAATAATTCCATTCAATTTACTAATTCAAAGAGTAAAACCAAATCATTTTATGCAATTAAGTCATTTTGAAAAATTTACAAAATTACCCTCAAAGTTTACCCTTTTACAATTTAGTCCCTAAACCCAAAACTTCCAATTTCATAATTTCTAAATAAAATTCATGCAAACTAATTTTACCTATTTTATAACACCCATATTTATCATCCATTTTCGATTTTTCCTTTAATTTTATCATTTTCATAAATAAGTCATTATACTTAAAATCATCAAAATTTACATAATAAAACATGTATATTTAACAACTAAACTTAACAATCTATCATAAAACTTCAAAAACATATCAAATCCGTTCATGGTATAATTTACAACATTTAAAAATTTTACAAATTGACCCTCGGGTTAGCTGGACCTAGTTGCAACGATCTCAAAAACACAAAATTTACAAGAAATAAATAAAATATGGACTTACATGAATCAACCATAGAATGACCGAAGCTATGAGCTTTTCTTTTTCTTTTTCCATGGTGACTTTCACTAGTTTAAAGAACAAAACAAAGAGATGATGCCTTTTGTTTTATTTCATTTCCTTTTAATTATTATTTTAATTAATAAAACATATATATACATAACAAAACAATGTCAATCGTACCACCTTTTTAACAATGGTATATTTGCCTCATAAACCCTTGTACTTTGTCCATTAATCTTATTAACTAATAGAAACTTACTTTTGTAACTTTTTATAATTTAGTCCTTTTAATTAATTAACTATCTAAACATTAAAATTTCTTAATGAAACTTTAATACAACATTAATAACATTCCGTAAATATTTAATAAATTATTTACGGTTCAGTTTATAGAAACGAGGTCCCGATACCTCATTTTCTAAAACACTTGACTTTAGAGTCATACCACTTGAACTTAATTATTCATTCAAACAACATAAATTGCCCATTCAAAATTGATTTTAATACCTTACTTGTCTCATAAATATTAAATAATAGCATTTATGAACTTACTCGTCGGATTTGTGGCCCTGAAACCACAGTTTTTGACACCACTAAAAAAACGGGTTGTTACATAATCGCATTGATCTGTCCTTTTTCTTAACAAACAGTAGAGGAGCAGCCCAGGGTGAAAAACTAGGCCGAACAAATCCTCTGTCTGTCAATTCTTGCAATTGTGCTTTCAACTCTTTCAACTCTGTGGGTTTCATTCTATACGGAGCTATCGATATTGGAGAAGTTCCCAGTATTAACTCAATAGTAAATTCAACCTCTCTGATTGGCGGTAACATTGGTAACTCTTCCGAAAATACATATGAGAACTCACAAACAGTCAGAATTGACTCTAATTTTAATTCTGAAGCCTTGGAATATAAGCTAAATACGCTTCATAACCCTTTCTAACATATTTCTAAGCTGACATAGTTGAAATAATATTAGTTGTAATATCAAATCTATCAAATTCAACCCGGACCATTTCACTATTCTGACATTTCAACAAAATTTACTTTCGTCTACTATTCACAATAGCATCATGAAGAGTCAATTAATCCATACCAAGAATCACATCAAACTCATCAAATGGTAATAACATCAAATCAACTGGAAAGTTACAATCCGGAATCATCAAACTTTATCAACTAACACATACTGACCTAAAGGATTCATTACTTTGATCACAAATTTAGTTGACTCATAAGGTATTTTCTTATTCGACACTAAGGTTGTGCATATATATGAGTGTGTTGACCCAGGGTCAATCAAATCATTAACATTAGTATCAAAGATAGAAAATGTACTGGTAATCACATTAGGTGCCAAAGCTTCCTCACGAGCTCAAATTGCATAAGCCCTGACTGGTGCCCAAGCCTCAGATCTAACTGTAGAATCTTTCCTTCCCTTTGATGAGCCATAGGAACTCCCTCTAGCAACTGTGTTACTTGAACGAGTGTTCTGAGCTTTCTCTCTATCGAATCTTTCAAGAAAGTCTCAAAGAAAATGATCATAGGAACTACATTTGAAGCACGATCCATCTCTCAATCTGTACTCCTCGAAATGTCATCTATTGCATTGTTGACATTCAGGTTTATTATTTCAAGCACTCCCCACACTCACTACAGAAGTAGCCAGAGGCCTCGAACTTGAATGTTGCTTCCCTTTATCTCTTCCCGAAAATCCTACTGAAGCTGATGTACAACTTTGAAATTCTTTCGATTTCTTTGATGGAGATGAAAAGGATTTTCCCATAGGTTGTTTACCAATGTCACGAGCTTCAAAATCTGCCTTTCTTTTAGCTGTACTAAGTTCTTCGGCTTTATGTGCTCGATCCACCAATAACATAATTCAATTCCAAAATCCCTACTAACAGTTATATATCTTCGTTTAAATTCAAACCGAGTGCACATAATAGCTTCTACTGGTATACATTCCTGAGCATACTTGTTAAGTCCCACGAACTCCCTTTCATACTCTGCTACAGCCATACAACTCAATTTTAACTCAAGGAACCCTTTTTGCTTTTTGTCGAGATACTGCTGACAAACATATTTCTTTCTGAAAGAAATCCCAATTTATACGCTCTTTTGGTACCACCACAATCAAAGTATTCCACCACTGATGTGTTGAGTCTTTTAGTCACGATATTGCACATTTTAAACATTCATCTAGAGAACAAGAAAATTCATCAAAAACCCTCACAGTGTTCTTTAACCAAAATTTAGCTTTTTCAAGGTCGTCTTCAGCTATTCCACGAAACTCTTCAGCCCCATACTTACGAATTTTATCAACTGGAGGTCTATCCACTCGTACCTGCTCTAAACCTTGAGGAATAATGGGGACAAGTTGAGGTACGGGAAGGGGTGGAGGTCGTTGAGCCATAGGATTTGTTCTAACAAATTCTAAAAACCATTCGTACATCATATGGAAAAAGGCTTCTTTCACCTTATTTGCCCGGCCCTCAAATACGGGCCCCACTATTAGTTGCTCCATGAATGGAGGCTTGTGCATTACTTTCAACTTCATTAGAATCAACTCGGTTGGATGACATCTTTTATCTATATGAAAACATAATTGAATTTGAGTCAGGAGATACACACTACCACAGGTTATATAATGGCATGTATTTCTAAACTCCATGCATGCTACATTTAGTCTGAGAACTGACTAAACCGTAGCTCTGATACCCTTAAATGTAACACCCTTAACCCATCTTTGTCACCAAATTAGGGTTACGAGCATTACCGAATAATCTAAACAATGTTTAACATCAAAACAACTTAATAAAATCATTTAACATTAATTAAATAAATCTTATTAAAAACCTATCGAACATATGCATTTGGGCCTTAAATCGAGCCTTTGAGGCCCTAAAAATAGTTTAGAAACAATTCAGGACTAATTTGAAACAAATAAAAAGATTTGGGAAAAAGTTACAAAATTTGAAAACAAGGGTCACACGACTGTGTGACATAACCCAGGCCGTGTAACAATCGAACAAAGGGACACACGACTGTGTCCCAGCCAATTTCTCAAACCGTGTAACTCACTAAGTTGGGTCACACGGTCGTGTCGCAGGCAATGTGATAGACGTGTAACTCTCTAACATGTGACACACTGTCGTGTGCTAGGCCGTGTAACATACTAACTCGATACATACAACATTAACAAGTGACACACGGCCGTGTGCTCCACAAGTTGACCCTAAAATCAAGTCATTTCAAGGCCAAAACATACCTATTGAACCACTCCATTCATGCACACATTCAATAGACCTAAGCATCATTCACATACATCTAAACATACCAATTCAATCAACCTGTTTCATCTAACCAGTATGCCATTCAAAGGCACCACATTTATACCAAAACATCATTAACCAAAGCAATGCAACATAGCCACATTTCAAACACAAAACCTAGTTCCTTTAACTATCAAATGATATCACATATAACCATTTACATACCATCACAAACATACCAAAAACAATCTTATATACAAGTACTTAAGAATGGCCAAAATAGCCTAACTTGACAAGACATTAAAATCCATTAAACCAAACATAAAATCCAAAAGCATACATATGCCAAATTGACCATTAACACATTCAAGAACTATCATTATAAAAGGTCCTATACATGCCATTAATAACCTTGGCCAAAATAACTCAAAAACTACCGAAATGGTTGCTGGATAGTGTGATAAATCTCCGTCAAACTTCAAACCAATCGAGCTTTTGATAATCTACAAACATATTTACCATTTCTTTAGCACAATTTATAGAATAAGCATAATATCATTACCAAGACCATAAGCTTAGCAAAATCCTATACAAGCACCATCAAACTCACAAGTTAGTAAGTTCATCCATGATACATATGAGTTCAATCATATCATAAGTAGATTTCATATACACTTCATTTAACTCATCAACCTTTTCATAAGATCATGAACCATTTCAATTGTATACATACCATGCATTTCCTTTACTTGCTCGTTGAACCATTTAGAATTGCATTGGATACTCTAGAATGCTCACACGAGCTGTGGAGAATTTGCAAAAAATGCTAAACCTTAGCCATCGATAGAACATTCAAGACCAGCACCCAAAACATGAAATCCCTAATGACATGTCATTTGTATCCTAAGAATTCTTAAGGTTCAAACGGGATCATTTATCCATCAATTACTCAAAGCATCAATACATGTATATTCAAGTCCATTTATAATTAACACAATATAACTGATAATAAAATCAAACTATCATTAATAAGATTATAATTTATACGAACTTACCTCGATAACTATAATCGTAGAATTAGAGTTGAAAACTAATCAAGCCATATGGCTTTTTTATCTTGATCTACATAGATAATTTTATTCAATCAAGTATTTCAAGTATTCAATTCAATCAATAATCCATATTTATGTAAAATTATGAAATTACCCTAATATTTTAACTTTTAACAATTTAGTCCTTAAGCTTATAACTTGAAATTTAACAATTTTAACCTAAATACATTTTGACCAATTCTACTAGGGACCTTGAAACAGCCCATAATTACCAACATTTCACAATAAAACTCATGGATTTACACTTTTAACAATTTAATCCCTAATCCAAAATTCATCAAAAATCACTTAACAAAACAAGTTTGTTTAACAACTAAGATTGATAATATATAAAATAACATCCAAAAACATTCAAACTCAACCATGGAAAGTCCCTTAACCTTTAACATTTTTACAAATTAACCCCCGGGCTAGCTAGATTAAGCTAATACGAGTTCAAAAACATAAAAATCATTAAAAATGGGGCTTGAAAACATACCATGCAAGGTAAAATGAAGCTTGACCGAAACCTAGCTAAGTATTCATGGTAGAATCAGTTTTGAAGATAACCAAATGAAGAAGATGATGATTTTAGCTTATTTAATTTTATGTTTATTTACTAATTTACTATTTTACCCTTATTATTAATAAAATATTTCAATAAAACCTTGTCCATAACTATCCACTAACTTAATTATGGTATATTTACCATCTAAAATACATTAAATTTCCTTTCCATAGCCATTTAGGCCTTTTTAACTAATAGAAACCCACTTTTATAACCTTTACGATTTACTCCTTTTTATCTAATTAACCATTTAAACCTTAAAAATTCTTAACAAAACTTTAATACAGCCTTAAATAATCTCGTAGACTTTAAATAAATATTAAATTATTTATTCTCTTGTCAAAATCGTGGTTCCAAAACCACTGTTTTTGACGCCACTAAAATTAGGTTGTTACTCTTACCATGAGTAAGGAGGGAGTTAATTTATGTTTAGTTTATGTTACATTCGTTACCCTTGTGTGATAGGGTTATTTATGGATAGTAAAGAAACTCACTAAGTTCATTTGAACTTAAAAAGTGGTTGGCATATGTTCGTAGGATTTGCGAGGTTGATTGATTGTTCAAAGGAGGGACCAAGCCAGATGGACTGGAGATCAGGAATCCCTGTTGGATCAAAGTCATGCATATAGGAATGGGGTACCATTGGAGGCTTTGCCTCAAGATCAATCATGGTGTAACTAGATGACGTCCTTAGGGTCAGGGTTCTGAAGTAGTTAACCCTAAGTTAAATGAACCTTAAGGGTGTCATTGTAAACAAACAGTCTGATGAGAGATAGAAATAAATTGAAGGATTAAACATTCAGTGGCTTGGATCCTTAGTTATAAGAATTATTATTTTTAATTTCATGACTGAATAGTTTTATTTTCAAACTGTTTATTGATAGTTAAGTTAGCAAAAATTAAGTGTAGGTCCATTTGTGACACTCCATACCCAGATCTGGTGGACGAGTTGGGCGTGGGGTGTTACATTATTTATGTTTAGTCATAGGAATACTAATTTTGGTGGATTTGACACCCATAAAAATATGGCACCGTTGCCAAGGACTGCTAATAATCTAACTTTATTTGTGTCTTAATGACTAGGTCATGACTAAGAGAAACCACTAGAGTTCGATCTCGAAATCAAGCAAATCGCTCGAGCATTACAAAGAGAAGTAATAAGATACGGTAAGTGACCAAAAGGGTCTAAAATGATAGACAACGAAATTAGAGACAGACGTACAAAAATGAAAAAAGTTAACGATGAACTACGTCGTGATAAAAGAGTCAACGAAGATGACCTCCTAAACCTGAAGTCATGGTTGATCGTACCATTAGGAAACTTGTTGAGGCACTAAATGAACATAAACCATTATGTTTTGCCTATCTGACGGTAGATGCACCATTTGAACTCAAATCAGGCTTGATACACTTGTTGCCCACTCTTCATGATTTGCAGAATGAGAAATTCCATAAACATCTCAAGGAATTCCACATGGTTTGCTTGAGTATGAAATCACAGGGAGTTACAAAGACCAAATTAAACTTCGAACTTTTCATTTTTCTTTAGCTAACTTCACTAGAGAATGATTATTTTTCCTCCTGGTTCGGTTAACACATGGGCTTACATGTATCATTTATTCATTGACAAGTTTTTCCTAGTATCCTAAGTAGTTAAGTTGAGAAGGGAAATCGTTGGTGTTCGAAAAAGGGATGCGGAATCACTATACGATTAGAAGGACCATTTTAAGAAGTTATGTGTGAGTTGCCCATAATACGGTATTAGTGAAAAATCTTTTCTTCAACATTTCTATGAAGGTTTGATTCTATAAAGAAGAAAATTATTATGTTGGATTTGATGCCTTAAGTGTAGTATTTTCGTCTTATGTACACTTGTATTTTTTCAAATAGATTGGTTTAATAAAATTATTCATGAATTACATTAATACCCTTTGTATATTGTCCTTAATGGTTTTTGCAGGAAAAGAAAAATGGAAGCAAATATTAGCTCACTAGTTGTCTAATGTTTAACTAATACTAAGTAGTATTACGTGGTTAGATTGTAATACAAGAAGACAACTTATATTAGTAGATAAACATAAACATGTCCTTATTCTAATTAGAAATGAACAAAACAGGTGAAAAACTAATATGTCAATAATTAACTCCAACTGGGGAGATGCTTTCTCTTGAGCATCAAAGTGGATGACTCCAAGAAGATAGAGACGTGGATGAGACTGCTAACTAGATCTTGAATCTATGACCAGCTACACATGTGCGAATTAAAATAACTAATTTATGAAACAATTTTTAAAGCTCGGTTTTACTGCAAGCATATGGTCAATTGCAATATTTATAATGTTACAATAAAACAACAAAGTATTCCAAGGATTGAACCCAAAGGAAGAGGTGATTGAGCAATAAATAGCATACACAATAGAGACTAAGTGGGTACTAATATGATTTTATATTACGGTGATTCATAAAAGATAAGTTTGCAAGAAAATTAAATATTCTACTATAGGGACTAAATTTTAAGAAATGTAAACTAGAGGGACTACCTAGCAAATGACTAATAGGGGTTGGTTGACTTAGATGTGGTTCACCAAATCTTGGATTAGGGACATAAATCATGTAAACTACCAAGTGGCTCCATTGTATCTTCCGATCTTAATTTTATCTACTTAGACAGATTAGGTCTAGTTTATCTTCCGATCTCATCGGTTAATCCAGGACTAACAAACGGGTGCACGACAAGATTACCTTCCACTCTCACTTTATCTTAATATTCCCTTTGGGGCGTCACTACCAAAATCCTTAATTCTATTCAAATTAGACCCATTTGTTACGATTTAGTCCTTTTTCTAGAGATTTTAGTTTATCCACACCTCCATCAACCTACCTCCTTAAGGATTTAGCTACACATGCTCAAAGTTAAGAAAATAAACATAACAATGGAAAACAAAGTAGCCATAAAAGTAAAACTTGAGAAAAATGTGAAAGTTGAGATTTTTATGCAATAAAACTTAAGTAACATGAAACCAAAAGCATTTAACAAAGAAATCTAAAGTAAGAAACATAAAAGGAACAAGCTTTAATAGATTTGAAGTAAAGTAAACTAAAATACATTAAAATAAAGCTTAAAGAGTCTTGAAAGCAATGTACATGGACTGAAATGTAAATAAACCTTAGCTACAATTTTAACTAACTTGACTAACATAAAGAACATTAAGAACAAGAAATAAATGCAGAAAAATAAACTCTAATCCAAGGTAGAAGAAAAGAAAAATAAAAACCCTAGAAAAGTGCAAAGAAAAACTAAAGATAACCTAGAGAAAACTGAACCTAAAACTAAGCTAAATGT
Source organism: Gossypium raimondii (assembly GCF_025698545.1). Taxonomy (NCBI): domain Eukaryota; kingdom Viridiplantae; phylum Streptophyta; class Magnoliopsida; order Malvales; family Malvaceae; genus Gossypium; species Gossypium raimondii. Next base: position 27,377,918 of record NC_068570.1, on the reverse strand, counting down.
TTATCTCTTCTCCTCATCAATTTTTGGATGTTTTGACATGTATTCTAATGACTTTTTGATGCCAAAATTTCCCCTACATGAGCCTTGTGTGATTAGTGGGTCGGGTAGACAAAGGTTTTCCTTTTTGTCCAAGTTTGTGCCTCTGACGAAGGCGATATTGCGATACCCAAAAGAGGATATTGTGATATCTCGAAAAGTATTGAACTTGGGGGGTCTTTCTTGAGAGGTGGATATTACGATACCATTGAAGGGTCTCCTTGGTCATCTATACTACAGGAGGTATCACAATTCCAAGGGTTGGATATCATGATAACCTTGCCCTAGATGTCATTCTAGCTTGTTTTCAACCTCCGACACGCCCCTACATCACTTTAACACATGTTAGACCTCTTAATGGCACTATCGGTCAAAAACGAGAGATTTTCACTTAATACTTGAAAAATATAAAATTACAAAAAAATGAAAAACTAAGCTAAAAAATCTATTTTGCTCGAGAAATATCTCCTTAAGTGTGTTAGAAAAGCCTAATTTGCCACATCGATTCATGGCAGATTAATACGCTTATAGATTTATCCAGTTATAATTTTCATAGTGTGACATACCTTAATCTTGAGTGGATGGTGGACTATGTATGCGTCACTCGTATGCTTTAATGTACATAAAAGTCTGTGTTTGAATAGAAAAGGAACTGAAAGTTGGTGTCCTGACGATATGACTTCTGCAATATGTAGCATCATTCACAATAGTGGAATTCATAACCCAAGTCATGGGTAAATGATATCCTCTCATTGGAATTACATGATAGATGAAAATTAAACATGGCTACGAGTTGTTTGTCTTTGTGATGAATGACATAATTATTATATGATAGTAATTGAATTTTCATGAAAATATAATAATTATCATGAGATAAAATAGGATCATATTGGGAGGACAAATTTATCCCAAAGAGATTAAGGATATCCTATGAGGATAACACATTTATGACAAGGTCATTGGACGAGCACTGATTGAGTAACTTTCACAATGGAATGTTACTATAGTGGAATGACTTATAACTAAATAAGCTTATAATTAATAGGCAAAAATTTGAAACTTAATTATAAATCATTTGATCCCTAATTACATGTCTTATCCATCCCTCCGCTAGCTCATTGAAACAATAAAAGAATTGCATATTGAATCAAATGAATAGAAATGATAAAGTTAGAGAAATGGGTTGCATTCAAAAATGGATGTGGTTTTTTACTAAGTATGGAAATGACCTTAGAATTAATTAATTTTTTTCAAATTATTATTTAATTAAATAATTGAAGTTTGAAAATAGAATTAAATTATTCAGTCATTATGAAATTAGTTGAATGTAGAAATTAAATATATTTTGTCATAGATTCTTTTACATCAAAGTTGTCATGATTTTAACAAAATTAGAATTGGATGAGAAAATTATTTAATTGGAAACTTTAATTTATTTAAATTAATTTAATAAATAATAATTATTTTAGGAAATAGAAAAACATGTCTTGGGTTGGATTAAATTATAGAGTTTTGTGTTAAAAGTTCAAGAAGCACATATAATTGGACTCGATACAAAAGAGGCCCTAAAACCCCCTCATAACAAGTACGAGGAGTGCCAAAACTAGTAAAATAACTAGGGTTGGCTGCCCTACTCTCCTAAATCCACTAGGGGATTGCTTTTCTATTAAATAAATATTATTTGTATTATACTAATTCAACTAGGGTTGCACTATCTCTCACTATAAATAGATGACACTAGTAGAGCTAAAAAAAATAAGTTACACACAACTTTAAGATATTGTTATTTTTCCTGAAAATAAAGTCAGGATTTATTTCTAAGTATAAATTATCTTTTTCGAATAACAATTCTACCAGTTTCAATAAGAGGAAGAAATTTACTTTCCTATTGAAAGTAAGAAAATTATTTCTAATTTTGTGATTGAATTAAAATTGTTCAGCCCACATTTGAGGTAGTTCATGGTACGAGAATAGCAAAGAAGGTCATTCGGTTAAGAGTTGAAAATGTCTAAGATCTGTCTCGCTTAAAACCCAGGTACTATCTGGGGAAAAATTATTTCTATAAGTATAACAAATTGGCTCGATTTTCAAAATTTTTTATTTTCCACCGTGCAAGAAAATCGTTTTCAAATTTGATTTTTTTAACAGCGGGTCCTGTGAAAGAAACAAGTGTTATAATTCAATTGGCGGACAGGTTGGTTGTCTATCTAAAAGAAGCCTTGGAAGACGTCCTTGCTAAAGTTAATCAACTAATATTTCCTGTAGATTTCCACATCATAAACATGGAGGATTATAGCTTAACGAGTTCTTCCAATATCCTACTCTGGAGACCATTCTTGAGTACCGTGAGCATAAAGATTGATGTTCAAAATGGAACATTCAATATGGAATTTGATGGTGAAATCATCAAATTTAATGTTTATGAGGTCATGACCCATCCTAGTAAAGTGTTAAATGTTTCTAGTGTTGACATCATTGAACCTTTAACTCAACAGTGTATTGATTTTTATGATATTTATGAGTTCAAAATTTGGTTTATAGGAGTATTGGTAGTGACACTATTAACCAACTTGAGAAACATTTGACAATTGAGGCGGCGTTACGTAAAATTGTTAACGGCGTGAAGGCACTGCAACCTATCACAGACCAAGGTAGCAACCTTGAGTTATCTTCTTCTCAAACTAAACTTTTACCTTCTATTATGCAAACACTGTTTTGCAGTTAAAACCGTTACTAGAACACCTCAAGTATGTCTTTTTGGGATAAAAAGACATACCAGTTATAGTCTCGAGTAAGATTTTAGAAGTGGAGAAGGAAAATTTAGTTCCTGTTCTAAAGGACTATAAAGAGGCGATCGAATGGTCAATAGTTGACATAAAAGGCTTAAGTCCCTCTACTTGTATGCATAGGATCCTTGTAAAGGAAAATGAAAAATCGTAAAGAGAAGCCTGAAGAAGACTTAATCCGTCGATGATGGAGGTCGTAAAGAAGGAAATCCTTAAGGTACTAGACACCGAGATGATTTGTGCGATTTGGTATAGTAATTAGGTCAACTCGATACACGTCGTGCCCAAGAAAATTGGTGTGACAGTAGTGAAGAACTTGGCAAGCGAACTAGTTCCCACCTGAGTCCAAAAATGGGTGGCGAGTTTGTATAGATAACAGGATGTTGAACTCATCTACTCGAAAACATTACTTTCCACTCCTTTGATTAACCTAATGCTTAAACGTTTAGCTAGTAAAACTCATTATTGTTGTCTTTATGGATATTTAGGCCATTTTCAAGATTCCATTAGCCCAAGAGGACCAAGAAAATATGACTTTCATGTGCCCTTTTCGCATGTTAACTTATAGGTAGATGCCATTCGGACTTCAAATGCACCGACTACTTTTCAAAGATGTATGGTAAACATATTTTTCAACTACGTTGAGAAAATCATTGAGGTTTTCATGGATGAATTCACTGTCTACAGTAATTCTTTGATGAATGTATGGTCAATCTTACTAAGATATTATAAAGATGCTTAGAATTTAACCTTGTTTTGAATTACAAAAAATGACACTTTATAGTAGATAGAGGTTTAATTTTAGGTCATATTGTTTCTTCTAAAGAAATTGAGGTCGATAAGGCCAAAACTGATGTGGTTAACTCACTACCATACCCCATGATTATGAGGGAGATTCATTCTTTCCTTGGACATGCAAGTTTCTACATAGGCTTCATTATGGGCTTCTCAAAGATTTCATAGGCTTCATTATTTGATACTTTGAAGCAAAAATTAGTTTTTGATCCCATAATGTAATCACCGAATTGGGAATTTTCATTCAAAATAAAGTATGACATGAGTGATCACAATGTGGGAGCCATCCTTGGGCAAAGAACCATTAAAGAGCCACGTGTCATTTATTATGCCTTGAAAACTTTAGATGTCGCCCAAATAAACTACTTGACTATTGAAAAAGAACTTATAGCTATTGTAATTGCTTAGGATAAATTTAGATCTTATTTATTAGGAACTAAAGTAATTATTTTTTTCCAACCATGCAGCTTTGAAATTCTTGATTGGAAAGAAGGAGGTGAAACTGAAATTGATCAGATGGATCCAATTTTTACAAGAATTCAACCTTAAAATTAGAGAAAAGAAAGGGTGTGAAAATTTGGTGGCCGACCATTTATGTCGCTTGTCGATTTTGAATGACAAGACACCACTAAAAGATGAATTCCAGAACGAGAATATTTTTTAGGCACAAGCAGTTTATCCTTGGTTTATAAACATGGTAAATTACCTCATTACTGGTACTATTCCTTCTGATTTACCATGTTCTGAGAAAGACAAAACTAAACAAAATTTTTGGCATTACATTTGGGATGACCCTTGTCTATTTAAGCACTACTCTAATAAGGTAATTAAAATGTGTACCAAAAGCTGAGGTACAAGCCATTCTCACCTTTTTCCATTCTTATGCTTGTGGAGCTCATTTTGACAGTAAATTTACTGCTTACAAGGTACTCGAATGTGGATTATTTTGTCCAAAAATATTTCATGACACATATTTCCTGTAAAACCTATGAAAAATTTCAATAGGTGGGTAACTTGAGCCATCCAAATCAGATGCCTCTTACACTCATACATGTATGCCAGATTTCTTATCTATGGGGCATAAATTTCATGGAGCTATTCATCTCTTCGTTTGGTAATCTCTCTATACTCTTAGTTATAGATTATATTTCTAAATGGGTAAAAGTTAAAGCTACTCGTAATGATTATGCTAAAACTGTTGTAGATTTTCTAAAAGCTTTCTATTTTTCCCAAGTTTGGCACATCAAAATAAGTGATTAGAGATTGACGAACACACTTCTCCAACAAGGTAGTCAACACACTTATGAAGAAGTATGGGGTGAAGCAACAGATCACCACCGCTAACCATCTTTAAACTAGCAGTCAAGCTAAAGTTTCAAACTGAGAGATCGAATTGATCTTGGAAATGATCGTTAAGCTGAATAGGAAGTACTAGAGTCTACGATTAAATGATGCACTTTGGGTATATCGGACGGCTAATAGGGGACCTATTGACATGTCACCTTACTGACTAGTTTTCAATAAACCGTGCTATCTCCCAGTCAAACTGGAACACAAAGCCTTCTAGGATATAAAATAATGCAATATGGAGTTGGAAGCCACATGTGAGTCTTGAAAATTTAATATATAAGAGCTCGAGGAAATCCGATAGGACACATATGAGAATGCTTGAATTTACAAGGACAAAACCAAAGCATTTCATGACCGAATGATAGACAGTAAACAATTTTTAATGGGACAAAAAGTCTTACTTTACGACTCAACACTAAAAATATTTTTTGGTAAGTTTTGAACTAAACTGTTAGGTCATTTCATTATAACTCAATTGTTTCCTCATGGTGAAGTGGAAATCAAAAGCAAAGAAATAGGGAATTTCTTCAAGGTCAATGGTCAAAGATTGAAACCTTTCTATGAACAATTCCAAATGCACAAAGTGGATGAGTTCATTCTTGAAGAACCAAGTATTTAAATTCAAAGGTCGGCAAGCTAACGATGTTAAACAAAAGCATTCGTAGGAGGCAACCCACAAAAATTTATTTATTTTATCGTCATTTTATTTCATTAAAAATGAAAATTTCTTTTTCCATTCATTTTAATTTTTAATTTTCTATATATATATATATATATTTGCAAAAAATTATGCCAAATCCATAACCAAACTTCAAACCCACCACCCAAAAACCTTTAACCCAAAACCAAGCCCAACAACTAAACACCACCACCACCCGTACCCGTCGTCAGATTAAGGTTACAGAGCATTACCATGCAATCAAAGACATTTAAACTTAAATTCATTCAATAACATAGCCAATTTATAAACGAATCATGTACATACATATTGTCCCTAAATCGAGCCCTCGAGGCCCTAAAAATATCATAGGAAAAAGTCATAAAATTTTGGAAACAGGAGTCACATGGTCGTGTGGCTAGGCCCGTGTCCTCACCCGTGTAACTCTCTGAGTTGGGTCACACGACCGTGTGTCACCCCCGTGTGTTAGGCCATGTAACTCACTGACTTGCATACAAAGTAACTTTAAGATAACATACGGCTGTGTCGCCAGGCCGTGTGTCACACACGACTGAGTCACATGCCCGTGTGGACCCAAAATTCACCTAGAATCAAACCATTCCCAATACCATTTCATGCATAAACTTTTAGGTTTTTTGTGCACATATTCAAGGCATCAAAACATACATATAATGGCCATCTCAAGAGTCCTAAATCAACTAACCAATATGCCATTCAAGGCACCTCAAATGCATTCAACAACACTTACCTAAACATGTCAATTTTACCTAATTGTAATCACCAAATTCTAGTTCAAAAACTTACCAAATCATGCCACAAACTCGACTATTATCTTACCATTCCAAACATAACACAAAATTCATTCAAACATGCATCATAAGAGAACCAAAATAACAAAAATTATTATGGCATCAAATGGTATCAACCAAGTTAACTTCCACAACTTATACAAGTCAAACACCAACTAAACATCCAACAAAATGAAATTACAAGTCATCCTATACATGTCATTATAACCTTGGCCAAATCATTCAAAAACTATCGATATTTATGTTGGACAGTGTGATCTTCCAAACCGATCGAGCTTCCAATAATCTATAAAATATAGGAAAAAAACTACGTAAGCAATTAATGTTTAGTAAGCTCGTATAAATTAAACACAACTTACCATTTTGTTTCCTTTTCATACCTATTGAACCATCTAAAATTACATTGGATACTCGAGAAAGCTCACACGAAGTGTGTTTTTACATAATCGTAACATTTCCTTTACATCATTGCTCACATGAGCTGTGAAATGGGCATGCTCACACGAGCTGTGGGTTGGAATGTAAGCTACACGATGCTACTCACACGAGCTGTGGAGTATCTGCAACAAATGCAGGACCTCAGCCATTGGTAGGACATTCAAGACCCGCACCCAAAACATGAAATCCCTAATGACATGTCATTTGTATCCTACGAATTCCTAAGGTTCAACCAGGACTCGGTAACTGTCATAACATTAATTTGCTTATACATTGTTCAATTAACATTATAAGTAACATAATAACACACAATTTAAATAGCATTAATACCATAACTGTTCATACGAACTTACCTCGACAACTAGGGGCATAAAGGTTATATCGAGCTAATTCGAAGCTTTTGCTTTGCCTCGATCTAGGTCCATACGTGGTTTATCTTGAAATAAATTGACAATTTCAATCAATTTAATACTTCTAGTATTCAATTTAGTCCACAATTCATATTTATTCAAAATTACTATCTTGCACCTAACATTTTAACTTTTCACAATTTAGTCCTTAAGCTCATAAATTGAAATCTAAGCATTTTAATCCCTCTCATAGGCTAACCAAATTCTTTAGGGACTTAAACCAACCCAAAAAAAATCATCATTTCATAAATTTAACATGAATTTTTACTATTTTTATAAAGCAATCCCTAAATGTAAATTTCATAAAAAATCACTTTATAAAACTTGTTTATTTCTCAACAAAGGTTCATAATCTATCATTTAACATAAAGAACCATTCAAGAAAATTCATGGCAAGTTCCTCAACCTTTAGAATTTTTGCAAATTAATCCCTAGGCTAGCTAGTTTAAGCTAAAACGACCTTAAAAACATAGAAATCATTAAAAATGGGGCTCGAAATCACTTACATGCACACACCCAAGCTTTTCGAACTCAAGAACCATAAAAATGGTTTTCCTTCCTTCCAATTTTGGTCGAAACAAATATTAAAGAAGACGAAGTAACATTTGTTTTATTTAATTTATGCTTAATTTACCAATTACCAAATTAACCTTTAAACAATTTAATAATTTAAACAAAACCAAGTCCATAAACATCCACTATCAACTCAATTGGTCTATTTACCATCCAAGTCCTTTAGTTTAACGTTTCAAAACCATTTGACATTTTTAACTAATAGAACTCTACTGTTACACTTTTTACGATTTAGTCCTTTTCACATAATTAATCATGCAAACATTAAATTTTTTTAACAAAATTTTAATACAACCCTAATATAATCTAATAAACATTAAAATAATAATAAAATAATAATTTACTCATCATATTTGTGGTCTCAAAATCACCGTTCTAATTTCACAGAAAACGGGCTGTTACAAATCCACAACCAAAGCCCAATCCTTTCAAAACCCAACAAACCCACCAACCAAATCCAACACCCTTAATAAATATAAAAACCCAACTCGCCTCACTATCCAAAACTTCCCCACAACTCAACTTGACCAACCCCTCTCTCCACTAACCTAAATCCAAAACCCTAACACAACAAAACAACCCCAACCCTTCAAAAAACACACACACCCGTGACACCATCCACAAAACCCATCTAACCCATAACCCATTTTCCAGATTTTGACCGACCTCTCCTCAACGTGACCGCCCCATGATCCTACTCTATCCTTAATGAATCTATCACCATCACGACCTCTAAACCCCTTTACACAATCTCAAATCCACCACTCTCAATTCCACCGTATCTCCCATCAACCCTAATTCTTTCGTCCCTCACTACTACTTTTTCAAAAACCAAAAACCACCAAGCTCGACTCCTTAACCCTTCAAAAACCAGTGTTGTCATTACCCCTAAATCGATCCACCCTTCACTAATACAAAAGAAAATGCAACCTCACCATTCTAAAACCTAGGTACACCACAACCCAAAACCTGGCATTGTTTCATCCTCCTTTGAACACCCATTTGACCCTCGCCATTGCAACCCCAAACACCCTTAAATCACCACCTCCACCCATTTAACAACTCTGAAATAGCACCTATAAAACCATCTCTCACCATGGTATAGACATGAAATCGAGTCAAATAAAAGCCGCCAACCACTATTAACCGCCACCACCACCACCACTGTTTCTCAACAACTCCAGACATCGACATAAATGATGGCGACTAACCACCACCTCCTCAAACCCACCAGAAAATGGACCCTAGTCGACACTGCCACTCACCACCCTAAGACATAAGTCCAACACAACTTAGTGTCATTCCACTATTCAGTAAACCCATTGACTTGAATGACAGAGACCATTACACACTGGAGATGCCACCCTCCCCACTTTTCCTTACGTTAAATGTCGAACCATCTAACTAACCCAGCCCGTCAGAAATGCATGACACAACCTTGTTTAGTATTAGCGAGCCACCTTACACGTAATAACATGAACGAATAACACATTTTGAAGGAGAAAATCTGCTTCAAAAATAGTTTTCTTACACAAAAAAATTTAAAAGTCGAGTCGGTTTGTGATATTTATAGCGAAAAAAATCTTAATTTTTTGCCTATTAATTATAAACTGATCTAATCACGAAGTCATTTGACTATGGTATCATGACTGAGCTCTCCACAATTACATATCATTACGAAAGCTACTCAATCAGTACTTGTCCAATGACCATATCATAAGCGTATTTCCCTCATAGGATATTCTTAATCTCTTTGGGATAAATTCATTCTCCCAGTATGATCCTATTTTATGTTATTGTAATCATTATATATTCATTTATGAAATGTCAATTACTATCATATAGCAATTAAGTCATTCATCACAAAGAAAAATGATACGTGACCACGTTTACTTTTCATCTATTATATAATGCCAATGAGAGGATATCATTTACCCATGTCTTGGGCTATGAATTCCACTATGATGAATGATGCTACAAACTGCAGAAGTCATATATCCAATACACCAGCTTTCGGTTCCTTATCTATTTAAACTGAGGCTTTTACTTAAATCAAAGTATACAAGTCACACATGCATAGCCTACCATCCACTCAGGATTAAGGTATGCCGCACTATGAATGTCACAAGTGAATAAATCCACTGTCAATTCAGTCAGTCATATCTATGTCTTTATCTACTGGGAGTCATTCGCTCTAATGCCCAAGACAAAACATCTCCCCAACTGGACTTGATAGATGGCATATTAGTCTTTCATTCAATTTGCTCATTTTTAATTAGACTAAGGGCATGTTTAGGTTCATCTATTAATATAATTTGTCTTTTAGTATTACAATCAAACCATGTAATACCACTTAGTATTAGTTAAACATTAAACAACCAGTGAGCTAATATTTGTTTCCATTTTGCTTTGCATGCAAAAACCATTAAGGACAATATACAAAGGATATTAATGTCATTCATGAATAATTTTATTAAACCAATTTGTTCAAAAAAATACAAGTGTACATAAAGAAAAATACTGCACTTAGGGCACTAGATCCAATAGTCTCCCATTTGCCCTAGTGAAATAGATGAGTCATGTTTGGCATTTTTATGGCCTCTATCTGTTTCCCAAACACTCTCTAGCTAGAAAAGCCTTGGTAAATATATCCATAGGGTTTCTCCTCATACTTGATCGTTGACTATATCCACAATTCTTTCAATCACTTTCGTCTCTCTTATGATACTTTCTATTTTTGTTCTCCTGTGGTTTCTTTGGTGTTTAGCTATATCTGCATTGTTATAGTGTTATAGCATTTTCCATACCTCATATTTGGCCCTACGTAATAAAGTTAGTAGTGTAACCTTGCTTGACACTTAGTCACATTATGGACCCTCTGCATAGGACAAAGACATAGCCTGATGTCGATTTCCTCGTATCTTGACATATTTGGAATTTAGAATCAGTATATCTGATAGGAGAAAAATCTCTTCCAATATAAACAAGCATATAATCTCTCATTCTCCGTAAATACTTGAGTATATGCTTAATTGCTTGCTAGTGTCTTGGACCAGGATTCTCTTGATATCGACTAATCAACCCCACTTCGAAAAAGATATCTAGATGTTTGCTCAACATAGCATACATGAGACTTCTTACTATAGAAGCATAAGGAATGTTTCTCGTGCTTTGTCTTCCTTTCATTGTACTTAATGTCTTAGTATCAAAAATTAAGAATTTGAAGAGAATTTAAAATGCGATCCCCTTTTACGTGATGTTATTTGATGACTTCAAAATTAAATTTTACGGAGGAGGCTTTCTTATTTCGGGTCGATCAAGATGAAAAGTCATGTCCTATAACTTGGGGCACAAGATCTCAAATTCTTGAAAGAAGGCTTATAGTTTAATTATTACCTAAATCTTATACGTTTTTAATTTTAAAAAGATATTCGATTATTTTGGTTTAAAGAGAAATTTGTACCCCATAAGTTAGGGGCACAACTTCTCAGATCTCTAAATAAAGAACATTGTCTCGGTTTTAATTATTTCTTATGCGTTTGCGTAGAAAAATGGATAATGTATGTAGCAATATTTAGAATATACGATGATGGAAAAATTATGACATTAACAAAATAACAACATAAATAATGAAATAAAATGACAATAATATAATGAATATAACAATAAGAAATAATAATAATTCAATTAATAATACTATATAATAATGATAATAATAGTGAAATGATATAAAAGGTATGATAATAATATAATTATATCCAAAATAAAATAGTACTAATAGTATTAATAGTATTAATAGTATCAACATTTAAAAATAAAGGAATAAAATAAAATAATCAAGAAATTTGAGGGCAAAAATGTAAATTATGCAACTTAAAGGGTAAAAATTAAAAAAAAAGTATAAGGACTTAATTAAATAAATAGAGGACTAAATTGAAGCTATGATAAAATTTAAGGTATAAATAAATAAGAATAGAAAATAAAAGGGTTAAATTAAAATACAATAAAAATAAAGGGACCAAAAGGGCAAATAACCCCAACCCTAGTACACATGTCACTACCCAAAGGGTCGATAGTCTGGGGACTAAAATTACAACAAGTTAAAATTAAATAGTGTAATTTAAAAAGAAGAAAAAATCAAAATTAGGAGTAAATTATGTAGTGCTTAAAAGCGGAGGGACCTGGGTAGCAAATATCTCAACCTTTCAAAAACATGCGAATCCTAAGGGGGTCTAGGTCGTGTTGTAGGATCATGCCTAAAACAACGTCGTTTTTGGAGGTTTGAAGCCAAGCCAAAACGATGCCGTACCAGTGCCCTATTTAAGTCAAATATTTTTGAAAAAAAAAACATATCTCCCCTTGCTTCAGAAAAAATCTTTCTTTCTTTCTTTTTTCTCAAACATCCTCTCCCACTCCGATCCCAAGGCCACCACTACTCCGTTTAGGCCACCGGTCATCGACAACGGCAACCGCCGCCTCCAGTGGCTGAAAAATAAAAAAAGGCCATTTTCACCTTTTCGAGACCGTAGAGATATATCCAGAGTTAAAACGCCCAAAAAGGCCAAGGTTGGAGAAAAAAGAAGAAGAAACCTTTCGGTTTTACCTTCTTCGACAAGGCCCTTAATGGAACCCTAAAGGGTTTTGAAGCTTCTCGAGTCGAATATGGTTTTTGGTGATGGCACAAATAGGTAAAAACTTTCTTTTGTTTATTTTATATATATATATATATATTTTCTTCGAAAATAAAAGATAAAAGAACTACCATTTTTAAGAACTTCGTTGTTGGTTTTTTTTTGTATTCTCTATTTTTGTTACAATCCATTTTCGGCTTTTATAGCTGAAATATATTACAAAATATTAATTTTTTTGTCTTTCTTTTCTCTACTTCTCTGCCTCTGTTTCTTTGTTTCTGTTTCTCTATTTTTTACAGGTGGTGGTGGCAATGAAGGGTGTGGGTAATAGCTGAAGGCGGGTCTACCGATGTGACAGAGGCAGGGGCACTGATGGAGTTTAGGAATTAGGGTTTTCTGTTTAGTTTTTTTAGCTTTTGGGCTTTTGGGCTTTGGGCTCTTCGGTTAGTATTTGGGTCTGGGTAATTTGGGCTTCTAGGTAGTTTAGGTAATCAAGCTAGGGTCAGTATTTGGGTGTTGGGCTTGTATATTTGTAAACAGACCCTTTTTCTTAATGGACTTTTATTAATTTATTATTTTTTTGGTTTCTGATTTGGTTTGTTTCAGCCGGATAAAAATGGGCCTCGACAGTTGCTCCTCTTTGCCCATTGTCGTATAATAGGAAGGGAGCAAAGACTTTAAAGGATGACAAATTTTGTTCAGTCCTGCTGTATCTCAACTTCTCCGGTGCTTCTCTTTTTCAAGTAACCCACTTTTTCAATTCATTTATTACTTTACTCCTCCACTATATCCACTTTGCCACAACTTTAGGAAGGCAAGATTTAATGTCATAGTTTCATCTTGCTCAATTGCAATTTCTAGGAGATAATATTTGCTATTGTAGTTTCATTCCAACCTACTGCAACTTCAGGGGTATAGGATTTGTAGCTTCATCTTACTCCACTGCAACTTCAAGGAGATAAGATTCACTATTGTAGTTTCATTCCAACCCACTACAATTCTAGGGGTATAAGATTTGTAGCTTCATCTTGCTCCATTACAACTTCAGAGAGATAAGATTCGCTATGGTAGCTTCATTTTGACCTACTGCAACTTTAGGGGTATAGGATTTGTAGCTTCATCTTGCTCCACTACAACTTCTAGGAGAGAAGATTCACTATGGTAGCTTTATTCCGACCCACTGTAACTTCAGGAGTTTGTAGCTTCATCTTGCTCCACTGCATCTTCAGGGAGATAAGATTTTTCGTTGTAGTTTTATTCCAACATATTGTAACTTCAAGGGTATAGGATTTGTAGCTTCATCTTGCTCCACTGCAACTTAAGGGAGATAAGATTCACCAATGTAGTTTCATTCCAACCCATTGTAACTTCAGGGGTATAGGATTTGTAGCTTTATCTTGCTCCACTGCAACTTTAGGGAGATAAGATTCGCTATGGTAGCTTTATTCTGACCCACTACAACTTTAGGGGGATTGGAAATGCTTCTCTATCTATTTCACTGCAACTTCATGAATATAGGATTTGTGGCTTTATCTTGCTCCACTGAATCTTCGTGGAAATGAGATTTACTACTGTAGTTTTGATCCAATCCACTGCATCTTTAGGGATACAGGATTTAAGGTTGTAACGTCATCTTGGCCCACTACATCTTCAGGGATATAGGAGTCACTGTTTCACTAATTTGTTACATCGTTCTTTGGGGAACAAGACCTATAGAATCTATTTCATGGGCCTCTATTTTTCCAAGAAATTAGGATGCTATGATTGGAATGAATCAAATGCTCCTAGCTAGATGTATATGAATGATGAATGCAACATGTCATTTTTTGAATGGTTTTGTCTTTTAATGTTTAGGTCAATAATGCTCGTGGTTCATCCAGGTTCTATCACTGATGTGTTACCATGCCTTCTATTCAGGTCTGGTATCTTTGATAGGAAGCCCGAAGAGGTAATCACAATTTGAGCTACTCATTCTAAGATCTTTCCAACTTTCAAATTTGGTTATTTCCAGCTAGTGGTCCTGTTTTAGGTCCCTGTACTATTTAGAAATCTTTTAGAGTGATATACAGAAATCCTTTTACTTTAATAATGTTAGTCTATTAATAGTTATTTCAATTCAAAAAATGCTTGAACATGGTTGCGACATGGATAAGGCTGAAATTTATTAAGTACAAAAACCTTAATGAAAGGATTAACAAAAATGGCAAACATTGCTAGAACACAAATTGAGTGAAAATGAAATTAGGTGCCTCAAATATTGTAGTATGAGCTTCTCTGAACAAACTTGTTGAGGATCAATCTGAGCCTGATATGTGTTTGGGAGATCTAGAGTACTTCGTCGATGTCCCGAGATGTAAAGCTTTTCCTCATTACTACCTTTGAGGGGAGACGACTATTACATTCCCATTCTTTAGTTCAAATTTGAGCCGCCCTTTTCAGGTTTTCAACTCAAGACTCTTTTGGTCTCAAGATGCCCTATGCCCTTTTTTTTATAGGTGAAATACCTCTTAATTGAATCTAAATTCACAAGGTTGGCCAAATCTCTGTCATCCATTTCGGTCAAAATCAGTGTTCCTCCAGAAAAGGTTTTCTTCACCACATAAGGTCCTTCCCAATTCAGCATCCATTTTCCTCTGAAGTCTTTTTATATGGGAAGAATCTTTTTCAACACCAGGTCCCCCTTATAGAATTCTTTGGGGCGGACATTTTTGTCATAAGCTCGCATCATTCATTTTTGGTACATCTGACCATGACAAATAGCTTTCAGCCTCTTTTCTTCGATCAAATTCAACTGATCATATCTAGATTGGATTCATTCTTCTTCATCTAATTTCAATTCTAATAAAACTCGAAAAGAAGGAATCTCAACTTCAAGACTTCCTCTATTCCATAAACCAATGAAAAGGTGTTGCCTCAGTGGAGGTTCTAACAGATGTTCGATAAGCGTAGAGGGCAAATGGTAATCTATCATGCCAATCATTATAACTCTCTGTCATTTTCTCCACGATCTTCTTAGTGTTCTTATTGGTTGCCTCCACTATGCCATTCATTTACGGGCAATATGGTGATGAGTTGTGATATTTGATATTGAATTGACTGCAGACCTCTACTATTGTGTTATTGTTTAGGTTCAATGCCTTGTCAGATATGATCCTTTCTGGCATTCCATACCGACATTTAATATCTTTCTTCAAGAATTTACTAACTGCTGATTTCGTGACATTAGCATAAGAAACGGCTTCTACCCACTTGGTGAAGTAATCAATGACCACGAAGATGAATCGATGTCCATTGGAAGCCTTTGGCGGGACCGTCTCAATGACATCCCTACCCCACATAGAGAAAGGTCATGGAGAAGTCATAACATGAAGAGGTGAAAGAGGCACATGAATTTTGTCCCCATAAATTTGGCATTTATGAAACTTTTAGGCATAATTGACACAATCCCCATCCATGGTAGACCAATAATATTCGAATCTCATGATTTGTTTGGCCATTGTCAAACTATTGGTATTTGTTCCACAAGTGCCCTTATAGACTTCTCCAGTATTTTCTTGGGCTCGACATACACATTAGCCAGCCTTCTTAGCGTCCTTTTATCATTCTCGATTGCTTGCTTAGGGTACTTACAGTTATTTACATATTGCAATATGTCATGGTACCAAGGCTAATCAGCCCTTTCTTCCTCGTCAATATTGTAACAATGGGCTGAGCCTCATAAATGCTCATCTGGATGGGTTTTACATCCTCTTGTTCTTTCACTTTGATCATTGAGGCTAAGGTAGCCAAGCCATCAGTCATCTTATTTTTCTCTTACATAAGGTAGTAGAATGTGATGTTATCAAACTCTTTAATTAACTCGAGAATCAACTTTCGATAATCAATCAACTTGGAATCTCTTGTCTCTCATTCACCTCTGAATTGATAGATTACTAGTGTTGAATCTGCATATAGTTCCAACACTTTGATCTTGCATTCTATAGCCACATGAATACCCACGATACAAGCTTTGTATTCTACCATGTTATTTATACAATCAAAATCAAGTTTACTGGTGAAAGTATAGTGATCTCCGTCTAGAGGTACTTGATAGCACTAGAAAGAACATAAGTTTTCCCCTTACTTATTGGTTAAATTGTTCCCATTTAGTTATCCTTAGCATACATTTTAGCATTTTCAGTTTAGTAAATTCCATTTTATAACTCAATGATTCCTAGCCTATTTTATACTTAATTTTTCTATCTTATTGCATTAATGTCACTGCATGAGTTAATCCCAGATTGCATCCAGAATTGTCACCGCGCCTGATAGATGTCCATATGTCACTACATGGGTTAATTCCAGTTTACGTTCAGAATTATCGTCGCACCTAAAAACTATCCAGATAAGAACAAGAATTACGTGAGCTATCCAGTCTGGTATAACCAACCTGTACGAACAAGGACAGAATAATTTTAGGGAAAGGACACCTGCACTACGGGGGAAGGACATAAAAGGTAAACATAAGAAGAAAAAGGGGCCTTCTTGAGTGGTTTTTCTCCATTATCATCTTCATCACCTGACCTTGAAGCTTGCAGCCATGGCAGCTTAAACCTTTCACAGGTGAGCCAACATGAAAACTAGATGCAGACTAGCTCTTGACGAGGAGACCTAAGTGCGCAACAAGAGGGAATAGAGAGATTCAGTCAAGTTGTCTAGGGATAGTATTATGCATTCAAGTCTTTCTTATTTCTTTCTAAATGTTGGTGATTAGTCTCTCATTTCTGGTTGTATGGAAGTACTGATGAATTCTTGGTAAAATGTTATCTTATTTAATCTTGCTTTTATTGTTTAATCTTGGGGTTTGAATTTTTTTACACAGAAGTGTTATTGCAGTCACTGACACTCGAAGGTGCAACAACAGTTTGAGCCAACAAGCATTACAACGAAAGTTGAGTGAGGATTATAGGAATTTAGCCCACTTGTTCTTAATAGTGCCATTCTGCCATCATCGGAAGGTGAGGTTAATATGCGTAGTTAAGTCTGAGATTAAATGGAGGAGTAACACTGAGTAAGATATACATTGAATTTTATTGCATCGACAATCACATATACTTTTATATTTTGTAAGCACTTAGTATTCTGCTGAAGATTCATGTTGGGGATTCCAATTTATCACCATCATATTTTATTTTGTTGCCTTTAAAGTTATTGCATCGACCACTATCCTCACAATTCATCTCATTTATATCCAGTTATTGTACCGACATTAATAGACAAAAGACACCCATCCCTGTGGGATCGATATCCGACAGACTCACGTCTTTCTACTATACTTGCATCGACAGTTTATGCTTACACAATATTGCTGTGACGTTAAATAGTCGGTCAGTACCAAGACTACCCCAACTCTGTTGCCCATGGCATTTGAGGCACCATCAAAATTTAGTTTCCAAGGATATTCTCTTGGAGCACCTTCTTCAGTGGTTGCAACATACATCAGATCTTCATTCAAGAAATTAAAATTTAAAGGCTCGTAATCCTCTAGAGCTCTGCTAGCTAGGAAATCTACTATTGCGCTCCCCTTTATTGCCTTCTAGTTTACATAGATTATATCAAATTCAGAGAGAAAAATTCACCGTCGAGCCATTCTTCCATTCAATGCAGTCGAATCCATCATGAACTTTAGAGGATCTTTTTTTGAAATAAGCCTAATCGTATGATACAACATATATTGTCTTAGCCTCTAAGTGGTCTAGACCAAGGAGCAACATAGCTTCTCGATTGGCGAATATCTTGTCTTGCATTTGGTGAACTTCTTGCTGAGGTAATAGATTGCTCTTTATTTCCTCCTCAACTCATAATGTTGGCCTAATACACATCTCATAGAATGTCCAAATATTGCCAAGTATAGTATCAGTGGTTTATTTGGGCTAGATGGCATCAGTACTGGGGCATTGGACAAGTAATGTTTAACCTTGTCGAAGGTCTTCTGGCATTCCTCATCCCATACACCTGGATTATATTTCTTAAGGAGACGGAATATGGGGTCACATTTCTTGGTTAGTTGTGAAATGAACCGGGCAATGTAATTTAATCTTCTTAAAAAACCCCGAACTTTCTTTTGGGTATGTGACAGTGGTAAATCCTGTATGGCCTTAACTTTATCTAGGTCAATATCAATCCCTTCCTCACTAACTACAAATCCCAGCAATTTACCCGATGTGGCCCCAAAAGTACATTTTGATGGGTTCAGCTTTAGCTGGAATTTCCTCAACCTTAAGAATAGTGTTCTTAAGACTTTCACATGCCCACTCTCTGTTCAGGATTTAGCAATCATATCATCAACATAAACCTCAATTTCTTTGTACATTATATCATGAAACAAAGTCACCATGGATCTTTGATATGTTGCTCCCACATTTTTCAGTCCAAACGACATCACTTTATAACAAAACATTCCCCACATTGTTACGAATGTGGTCTTCTCCATATCTTTCAGATGCATCTTTATCTAGTTATATCTGGAAAAACCATCCGTGAAAGAGAATAGTGAATGACCTACCGTGATGTCCACTAAAGTATCGATGTAAGGCAACAGGAAATTGTCCTTCGAGCTAGCCTTGTTTAAATCCTTGTAATCTACACACATTTGTACTTTCCCATCTTTCTCAAGGATGGGGACTATATTGGCTACCCACTCCGAATATTTGACCACTTGTAGGAAACCAACATCGAACTATTTCTTGACCTCTTCTTTTATCTTCAACAGTACGTAAGGCCTCATCCTTCAAAGTTTCTACTGAACCGGCTTGCATTATTCCTTTATGGGAAGCTTGTGTCCCACGACATCAATACTTAAACTAGGCATGTCTTGATAGGACCATGCGAATAAATATTTGAATTCTTAGAGTAACTCAACAAGATCTCATCTTGTTTCTGTAGTGATGCAAATTCTGATCTTCACCTCTTTCTTTTCTTGTTCATCCCCTAAGCTCACAATTTCTACTGATTCTTTGTGAGGTAAGAACTATTTCTCATCTTGCTCTACCATTCTCAGCAGATGAGGAGAAAAGTTACAATCTTAATCATTTTTGAAGTCCTGAGGTTATTTTAAACACATATCCTGCTTAAAAGGAGACTCTAAGTCAGCAGTAGCATCACTCATATCATTGATATCCAGAGACCTGTTATTGGAACAAAAGGAGACCCAATGAACAAATGAATTTATGAATGATTAACTGTGTGGTATAAGTATGAATGAAATGAAAAAAGAATAGAATATTTGTCGAGTGGGACACAAAGATGCATTGTTTTCATTAAAATAAAAATAGTGGACATGCGCCTTTTCACAAAAGGATCTCTATTTCTCCCAAGCTTTAGAGCAACAGGTGTGTTTTGAACATTACTCTAAAATATTCCTAAAAACTACAGGGATCTCCTCCACAATCTAGTTGTTCAGAACACTTTCGGGGGTGTAGGGATAAATTCTTATTAGGTTCCCTTCCTCAACTTCCTTTTTAGATATAGTTTTGACGCTTAAACTTTCCAACATTCTTCCTACATTTTTAGTTATCTGGTTTTCTTTCTCTACCATTTTTCATTCAAGATAGATGACTTCTTCTGACACGAATGTTTCAGATATATGAGGAAAGATCATTGGTTCCCACTTGATCTCTTCCCCACTCAGTCGCGCCTTCTGTTTCTACTATTTCTTTTCCAGTTCCTTCCTCTTCTGTCTTACATTTGGCCTGTACCCTAGGCCTGTAATGGCCTAAATTTAAGGTTATCGGAATAGTGGTTTCGGGACCACAAATTCGATGAGGAAAAATTTATTTTTATTATATTTCTATGGCCTACAATTTCACAGAAAGATTTCGTGAAAATTTCGTTCAAAAATTTTGACGTTTGCGCACTCAATTTAGTCAAAAGGACTAAATTGTAAAAAGTGAAAAAGTTGAGTTCTATATGTTAGAGGTTTCCAATTGTTATGAAATTTTAAATTGGAGGTCTTTATATGGTAATTAGACCATTGGTTAAGTTTGTGGACAAAAATGGACATGTTTAGGCATGTTTTTAAAGTTTTTCATTAAGGACATTTTAGTCATTTAGTTATTAAAATGAATTAAAAACAAAATTAAAAGCCAATTTTTTATCATCTTCTTCATTAGGCTGAATTTAGCAAGGAAAGAAGCCATATTTAGGGTTTTCAAGCTTCCAAGCTCCATAGTAAGTGATCCCAAGCCCCATCTTTAATGCTCTTTACGTTTTTGAGATCCCGGTAGCTTAATTTAGCCTATTCTAGTAATAATTTAACCTAGGGTTCATATTTGGAAAAATACTCATAGGTGAAATGTGTTTATTTTGATGTTTTATGGTGGAATATGAAGTTAGAAATTATGTTAAACAACTTTTCCTAAGCGATTTTAAGTGAAAACGAGTAAGTTGACAGAATCGGTAAAAATACCTAATGTTTATAAGTAAGTGTTAGAGTGGGAATTTGATGTTTCCATAGAAGGGAAAAATGTTCAGCAGGTCATAAAACATAATAATATGAGATGAAGTTTAATTTCCGAGCCTTGGGGCAAAAATGTAATTTTCCAAAGTTAGAGTTGAGGGCTGTTTTGATAAATGTGAGTATTAAATGAATTAAATTTGCTATTTCAGATCAAGAAGAACGAAACTTGAGGTTAGACAAAGGAAAGAATAAAGTTGAAGGCTAAGTTGGTGAATTTGGCTATATTTTGTACCGAGGTAAGTTTACGGTAAATAAATACAACATTTCAATAATTATTAATATTGTTATTTCCAGCAATTTGCATTTATTTTATGAATTTATTTAATGTTGACTCAAGTATGAGATGACAGAGAATCGGTGTTAAAAATCCCCGTTGAAACATGAGGAATGTATCGGAGACAAATGTCATGACATTTGGGTAAAGAGGTCCCATGTAAGACCATGTCTGGGACATAGCGTTGGCACCGAGATGAGATGTCACATGTAAGACCATGTCTGGGACATGGCGTTGGCACCGAGATGAGAGGTCCCCCGCAAGACCATGTCTGGGACATGGCATGGGCACCGATATGAGAACATCCCATGTAAGACCATGTCTGGGACATGGCTTTGGCATGTTATTATCAGAAAAGACCCAAGTATCCTTATTATTCCAATGTGGCTCAACGGGCTAGTAAACGAATCATGTTAATAAAAGTTCATTTAAAAGTATAAATGGCAAGCTCAGATGAGTTATAAGAGTTAAGAACTTACTATATTATCAATTGATACTCAATGTTTTAGCAAGATAAGAATAAGTTACGATCATGAGTTAACTAAGTAAACCAGTAAGAGAACGAGAATGAGATTAAATAAAGAGTAAACTAGAGATCTTGACATTTGAGTTTAATTATTTGTGTTAAATGTTGTTATTTATTTGCTAGTAAACTTACTAAGCTTTATGATTACTTCTCTTATAGTATTGTAAACCTACTTTTGGGAACTTAAAGACGTTGGAGATCGTCCACACTATCAACGACAACAACTCGGTATTTTATGATGAACCATGTTTGGGTTATGGCATGTATACGGACTTAGTTATTTTGAATGTTTGTATTTATGATTTTGCTAAAGAATGATATGTAAGTATTTGATGATGAATGGTTGTTAAAATGGCTAAGGATGAAGGTGTTTTATGTTACAAATGTTTAGGTGATAAATCATGCATAGAAATGATGAAAGAGTAAAATTTGCAAAGAAACAGATTTCAAGCAGCAACAGTGTCGTGACTTTGAAAAATCACCTAGGATAGTATAAGATTAATTTGAAGATGAATGATATATATAATTAAATCTTATTGAGTCTACTTTCATAGAAAAATAATGGTGTAGAAAAATGAATTTTATATTTTAAGATATGTGAATTTTAGTGAGACAGGGTCAGAACTATTTTTGGAGTCCTCTGTTTTGAGTTTAGAAAATCATTAAAAATTTTAAAAAAATGGTTATGAGTTGTATTTTATATTTATAGATTCCTTATTGAGTCTATTTTTTGTAGAAATAAGTGATAACACCATATGAAAATCCTACAATCAGAAAGCTTATTTTTAGTGACAAGAGGTCAGGATAATCGAGTGGTGAAACATGGGAGACTTTAACTAATAAACTGTACTAATTGGCTGAACCAAAAATTCTGAAAAATTTTATGGTAAGAATACATATGAGTCTAGTTTCAGGGAAAATTTACGAATTTAAATTTTGAATTTCGTAGCTCGAGTTATATCTAAATTAGTAACTTCTGCGCAGGTGGACAGCTTTGTTGTGAATAGTGAAATTAATTTCAAAAGTAAAATTTTATGCCCTGAATTTTTAAGTTAAGTAAAGTAATGCCTCGAGCTCGACTCCGGAAACGGTCTCGGGTAAGGGGTGTTACAAGGCCAAAGCGATCCTGTTTATCCATCAACATTGGTGCATTAACCCTTCCTTGGAGATATTTTCCAAGTCCTCTCCCTGACAAAGCTCCCTTCCTGACTATCAATTGCAAACCCATCCTTGTGGTTTTAGATACTTTTGGTGTGGGGATCTTGCTTCCTTTAGCAATAAAAGTTGCATTAGTGAATTCCAAAGATCGGAAGGAGCATTCTACAGCATCTTCATCTACCCCTATGTAGGGCACGTCACTAGTCACAGATGCAATGATGTCTTCCTTGACATTTATCGTGACTAACCAACCTTCTGTCACCAACTTCAACTTTTGATACAGTGATGATGACATTGCCCCTGCTAAATGAATCTAAGGCCTTAGTTTTACCATGAGTATTGTAGCGATGTTGGGTTTACAGATTCTCTTTAGTTTCTAAGGTAATTGCCGTAATTTTTGGTTAATTAGAGGATTTTTCATGAAATTTAATGCATTTAATGAAATGTAATGCTAATAAATGGAAACATTGATTCTAGTTCAATTCTATTAGAACAACTTTACTAGAAAACAAGTTTCTTTACATAAAGCAGATACATGTACGGCCTCTCCTTAATACTCAAAACCTTAACTTTCCTAATAAGCCAAGTAACTCTCGGCCCCAATCCAACTCCAATTCATATTTTAGTCTTTGGACGACTAGGGTTTGCAAGTGGGCAGCCACTTCTCGTACTTAAGCCAAAACTTCCCTCATAAAATGGTCCCTATCTTTGACCTGCATCTCCAGCAGGATGTCACCTTCCTCTTGTTGCCTTTTCTCTAACCATATCCGCACTGTCGTATTGTCTTCCACTTTGTCAAGAAACCTCTTTTCCATGACAAGCTCTCTATTTAGAAATTGAACACAAATCAACACCTTTCCTCTAAGATGAAAATGCAATGCAACCACAGCCAAAACAAAACGAAACTAGTCAGCACATTTTGTATAAAGCTTGAATACAAAGCAAAGAATAACAATTAAAATGTTTCTTCTTTGTAATATATTTTGGTAACCACTAAAGGTTTGACATGGTTCTACCTAGGGCAGGCTTTTAGGTTTCATTACATACGGTTTGGTTCTAAAGTAAAGGTAATTGGATTGGTAGATTCCTCAATCCTCACCCATTATAGACTCGTATGGACTGAGTTTAGTTTAGGGGAACACATTTCCCTACGGCTACACGAAGGTGAAGACCTCATGAAGACATAGGTATGGATGTATCCTGAAAGTGATCCACTATCCTACATGGAGGTGAATACCTCACAAAGGAGTAACTTCTCACTCCCACTTAAGAAGGGCGAAAGACAACGATTATGTCATGCAATATGTGAAACTATAAAGAAGAATTCTTAAACCTCAACAAAAAATAAGAACATACGTCTAAATCACTATGTAACCCGAGATTATTAACAAAGACATTCATACATTTCAACACCAAAGCAAGACACGAACAATGAAATGCAAGAAAAGGATCGCCAATTTAAACCAAATTCTCGATTTTTGACAAAAAGACCAAAAAGTAATGAACTCGCGGCTTGACTCTTTTATGTCCCCAGCGAAGTCGCCAAGCTATCGAAACCTTTTTGGAAATTGACTTTTTATTTTAAAAACGAAGACGGAGTCGCCACCAATCTTTTATTAGGTATGATTGGCCACATCGAAACTTAATCATTTTAATAAAGGGGTAGATTTACCAAAATGATAATTTTCGGTCTACAAAATCCTGGAAATGGGTTCAGCAGTCGGTTACATACAAGGAAGGAATAGCACTCTCATAACGCCCAAAATTAGTACCTAATTGATTACTTGATGTCTTAGAGGTCAAAAATTGAGAATTTAAAGAGAATTTAAAATGCAATCCCCTTTTACATGATGTTATTTGATGACGTCTAAAATAAATTTTATGGAGGAGGCTTTCTTATTTCGGGTCGACCAAGACGAAAAGTCATGTCCCGAAAGTTGGGGCACAAGATCTTGAATTCTCGAAAATAAGAACGCTTATCGATTAATTATTACCTAAATCTTATATGTTTTTAATTTTAAAAGGATGTTCGATTATTTTGGTTCAAGGAGAAAGTTGTACCCCGTAAGCTAGAGGCACAACTTCTCAGATCTCTAAATAAAGAACATTGCCTCGTTTTTAATTATTTCTTATGCGTTTGCACAAAAAAACAGATGAATGTATGTAGCAGTATTTACAATATACGATGATGGCAAAATTATGACATTAACAAAATAACAACATAAATAATGAAATAAAATAAATATAATATAATGAATATAACAATAAGAAATAATAATAATGATAATAGTTATTCAATTAATAATACTATATAATAATGATAATAGTAGTGAAATAATATAAAAGGTATGATTATAATATAATTATATCCAAAATAAAATAGTACTAATAGTATTAATAGTATCAACATTTAAAAATAAAGGATCAAAATAAAATAATCGGAAATTTGAGGGCAAAATGTAAATTATGTAACTTAAAGGTTAAAAATTAAAAAAAGTACAAGGACTTAATTAAATAAACAGAGGACTAAATTGAAGCTATGATAAAACTTAAGGTATAAATAAATAAGAATAGAAAATAAAAGGGTTAAATTAAAATACAATAAAAATGCACGGACCAAAAGGACAAATAACCCCAACCTCAATACACATGTCACTCCCTAAAGGGTTGATAGTCTAAGGACTAAAATGAAAACAAGTTAAAATTAAATGGTGTAATTTAAAAAGAAGAAAAACATCAAGACTACATTATGTAGTGCTTAAAAGAGGAGGGACCTGGGTAGCAAATATCCCAACCTTTCAAAAGGATCTTGAGGGGATCTGGGTCAAGTTGTCGGATCATGCCTAAAACAACGTCGTTTTGAGGCTTCTGAAGCTAGGACAAAACGATGTCGTACCAGTGCCCTATTTAAGTCAAATATTTTTGAAAAAAAGTCATATCTCCCATTGTTTAAAAAAAATCTTTCTTTCTCTTTTTTTTCATGGACATCCTCTCCCCCTCTGATCCCAAGGCCATCACTACTCCGTCGAGGCTAACAGTCATCGGCGATAGCAAACGTCACCTCCAGTGGCCGAAAAATAAAAAAGGGCCCTTTTCACCCTGTCAAGTCCCTGGAGATATATCCAGAGTTAAAACACCCAAAAAGGTTAAGATCGGAGGAAAAAGAAGAAGAAACATTTCGATTTCTACCCTCTCCGACGAGGCCCTCAGTGGAACCCTAAGGGGTTCTGAGGCTTCTCGAGTCAGAGATGGTTTTCAATGATGGTACAAATAGGTAAAAACTTCCTTTTGTTTATTTTTTATATATATTTGCTTGGAAAATAAAAGATAAAAGTACATTTTTTAAGAACTTCGTTGTTGTTTTTTTTGTATTCTCTTTTTTTTTGTTACAATCCATTTTTTGCTTTTATAGCCGAAATATATTACAAAATGTTTTTTTTTTGTCTTTCTTTTCTCTACTTCTTGCCTCTATTTCTGTTTCTTTGTTTTTGCAGGTGGTGGTGGCAAGGAGGGGTGCGGGTAACAACTAGAGGCGTGCCTATTGACGTGATAGAGGCAACGGCGCTGATAGAGTTTAGGAATTAGGGTTTTTTTTTTAGTTTTTTTTTAGGTTTTGGGCTATTAGGCTTTGGGCTGTCGGGTTAGTATTTGGGTCTGGATAATTTGGGCTTCTGGGTAGTTTAGGTAATCGGGCTAAGGTTAGTATTTGGGTCTTGGGCTTGTATATTTGTAAATGGACCCCTCTTTTTTTTAATGGACTTTTATTAATTTATGATTTTTTGGTTTCTGATTTGGTTTATTTGGGCTGGATAAAAATGAGCTTCTACAAAAATCATAACTTTTTTTATGGAAATATAACCCTAAAATATATTTTTTTTCCTGTAATTCTTTAGATGTTATGAAAATGACTTGCTAATGCTTATCTTTTAGTGCTAAATATTAGTTTTAATTGGTATATAAATATCACACTAATTAAGTAATAAATAATCTAAAAAATAAGTATAGTTTAATATGGATTCAAAGTATAATGAAGTGATAATAACTATTATACTAATAATGAAAACAATATTAATAAAATAATTATAATTTATTTTGAACGTAAAACCTATCTATTAGTTTTATATTTAAGATTTAAGAGAAATTATTAATAAAATAATAATTATCATATTTAAAAATATTTTTATATTTATAAAATTGATTTTAACATGATTAGTTATTAAGATATTTAAAATAAAAAATTTTTATATATAAAATTATATTTATTTAATTAAAAACTTGGATTTTATTTTTTAATTTATGTAATTATATTAAGTGATTTTATATATTTGCAATTTTAATAATTAATAATATATTATGTTTTTTATGTAGAACTTTTAAAAGATATGATCAAATCAATTAATTTCACATTAACATACTATTATACTAATTTATATTATTTTTTATTATTGCATAATAATACTAATAATTTATTTTAATGTTACTTGAGTAATATAATTAATAATAAAATTATACTCATCAATTAAAATATTTTTTAAACTCATGCTTTTATATATATAGATGGATTATAGATTATACGTAACACATGGTAAGCTAATAAAAGTTACATAATTGTAAAAAGTGTGAACAAGTATTGCTCGAAAACATAATTGTACTGTTGAGAAGAAAAACAAAAGACATCACCAGAAAGTCTTTCTATTGCTTTTGACAATGTCGTGATGACAATACTATCAATAGTTGATTGTACGAATCACTTAGAAAACTAAAACTTTCTCTACATCTTTACAGCAACATATGGTATTTATCAAACTGGAATATTTTATATAGTAACATATTATATGCCTGCATTTAGAGGTCTGCTCCAGAAATTATGCCGTGTAGCTCCTTTGCTGTCCATGTTATATCAGCAAGGCTTCTTAAAGGAACCAGCATCTCTTCTGCAATTGCCATTAGCAAGACCCTGCATTCTGCCAAAATAAGGGGAGAGGTCATTTTATAGTTTAAAGCATAATATGAACTTCATTCTGAGAAAAGTAGCTAACCTGAAATTTTACTCAAGTTTAGCAAGGACATTGAAGCAAGAATCTTATGTTGAAGTCGTGCACCATTTTCCAGGCTTTGTTTCAGGTGGGAGATAAGTGAGCATAAGGTCCGCTGCAACTCAGCATCAGTTTGTAAGGGAAGTGCACTGGTCAACCACGCAACACTAGTTAGGCAGGCAGTCACCAGATCCCGGTTTCCTGACCCTAAACACTTTGAGATTGCCTCTAAAAATGATACTTTGCCACTTCCAACTAGTGATGCTGACAAATTCCTCAACCACTCTGCAATGGCACATTCTTCATCTTCCTGCTTGGATGCAAACCTCAATAAAAATGAATCAGGACTTGAGGAGCAGTGCTCCTATAGCTAATATGATTGTTATAGAAGAAAGGAAAAAGAATGGTGAACGCAACCTAGAGAATAAACTTACCAATATAATACTGTCACCAATATCTAAATCCTCTTCCTTTTCAATAGAGTTCACTTCTGGACCATCATTGAACCCAGCTATCTTCAGAATCCAATCCTCTATCAATAACTTTCCTGACAAAGAAAAACGTCCACCCAACATAAGTAGTGCTTTGCAACATTTTTCTCCAACCTCCCCATCAATCAAGCTGCTATCTAATGCTTCTGTAATGGCATCAACAGCCTCTTGTCTGTATAAGCCATATTTTCGAGGATCTACCTGCAGTATGCATTAATCTCAGTCTTGAAACAGGCTTTGTTCAATATTAACAAATGACAACAGAATAAAAGATCTAGAAACAATCACAACATTCATTTCCAAAAGAAACTATAATATGAATCTATTACTAAACCCAAGAAGCTTACCAGCAGATCTATGTTCAACAAAAGTGTGGCAACCAAGGGTCTTTGGATAGGAGGAGAATTTAGGAGATGATCATGAAGAGCATGCATAATATTCATTATCTCTTCACTCTGTAACTCACTTAGAAGTAGTGGGACATATTTCCTCCTGTTATGACGAAGATGAGACTTGGAATCAGTGATAGCTGGAACCGGGTGATGCTCAACCGAGTCAAATATCAAATGAAATCTCACATTTTCACTCTTATATACGTTTGCTCAAGTGTTATTATTATATTTTTCTTTAATGTCATTTCCACAATAGGGGAACTTTATTGACAAGCTCCCTACACTTCTCACACTATCTAAAAGTAATATTGGTAGATTTCATAATTTTTATTTCCAATTATTTTATAACATGTTAAAACACAACAAAATGACAAGATAGACGGAGAATCTTTCAAAAAATATTGGACAAGTCATCAATAGTAATAATAATACTAGTTAGGAAAGAAAATCATAACATGATTAAGGGGAGTGTGAGTTCTAAGTAAGAAAATGGAACAGGAATTTCTGAAACTCCTGCTAGATCTCTCCAACCTCACTAGGAATAGGATATATACGCATGCTTTCATTCCTCATTTGACAATGCACACACTGACAACGTGAGGAGAGTGAAGTAGAGTGGAAAGATTAGCAGGAACTTTTGTGAGAGTTGAATCGAACACTTGCATTACAATTTTTTTCCTATCTACCCTATCAGTGCTGCACAGAATGGGAAGGAAGCAATCATGTCGAAACTGTCATAGATAGATTAAATATCACAAACCTGCTCAAGCATATCAGTTCTGTAAGTAACAATACCGCATTTGTTCTCAAGTTAACTTGATTGCTGCAAACCAGCTCAAATAGACATCTTATGTTAACGTCTCTTGCTATGTGATATCTGCAAACTGAATCTGCTTCAATGCAGCAGGAAAGAACTGCTGCAATACGTATTTTCTCTTCCACATTTCCAGCTTTAAACCTTTGAAGAAGAAATGGTAAACCCCCAAGAGAAATTAGGTGTTTGGTATTCCTTGTTCTTTCTTCTTTGCTTAAAGTAGTAAGAAATTGGTCTAACATGAATATAGCTGCTTCCTCTCTCCCTGGTAAGCCATTTTCCCTTGAGTTACCAACTATCAGAAAGGCCAATGCCAAGTTTTTCCTACAAATTTCCAATTTCCAACTATCGATTACATGTTTCAAAATAATGTTGGTTAGTGGAACAGACAGATATTCCAACAATTTTCCTGTTACTGGACAAGTTCTGTTTCCCTGATCAAACCACTCCTTGATGGCTACTCTCTCAAAGGTTTGACCCGTCTCCAGGGTCACTGGGTCTTCGAAAAACTTTCCTGTCAGAGGGCAAATAAAGTCATTGTGTATGCTTGAGAATGAGGATTCTTCATGAAAACGTCTGTAAGTTTCATGCAACTCTGCACCAAGACAAGATCGATATGAGCAATCAATTCAAAACCTTGAATATAAAGCAAAAGCATTCATAACGTATTCCCCTCAACTTACCTTCAAAAGTAGGCCTGACTGTAGTTGGCTGCTCCAGTGAAATAAAATAGCTTAGTAGTAAATAAAACACAGCAAGTATACTAAAGATAAAAATGGAACAGGGTTAAAAAAATAGAAGAGTTACATTTGCAATAGAATTGTGATGCGGATCCTCACTAAGATTTGGAGGACCAGAGAGAGTAAGATCATATGTGATCCTAGTTTGTTGCAACTCAAATGCAGGTTGTGCTAGCCTCTTGAGCATGAGTTCATTGGCAGTTAAAAGAACAGGTGCATGCAGCTTATCGTAATCTTGTGCAGTTGACTGCAATGTATTATAAGCTTCTTTTACTTGCAATATACTTGGTCCTGGCAGTCTCCATTCTTCCTCAGCTGTTGAGGAGCTGCCATCTTCCTGCAGCATATTTAAATTCTGAAAAGGGTTGCTTAAAAACAATTGTCTGACATTTCTTTTTTTATTATATTTGACTTTGTCCTCTTTTGCTCAATCAATAATGGACACTGCAAATATGTCAAATACAGCATGCAACAGAATACACTATAGTCCTGGACATTACGAAATGCAAAGATATATGTATTAGGGAACAAGGCTTGACCATGTAGTGTATTGGACCTTTGTGAAAAAGGAGAAACAATAAACTGTAAGTGAAAGGAAGGAAAAAAGGGCCACACGAATTTGCAAAGAAAAAAAAATGAAGGTTGAAGTTTGTTGAAAGTTACTTACAAGAAAGGATGCATCATCCTGCGGACTTTTGGAGGAAGCTTCACCATTATTTTGGTATGGATATTTAACTGTCTCTGAAGAGCATGTTAATGTTTGTTTAACATAAATAGTAGAGCCATCTGAGCTTCTCCCACATGTATCATAGTAATGTGACTCATTATCTTCGGTTTCCTCTAGTCCAGGTTTACTGGATCGTCCAAATACAGCATCATATAACTTTTTACTCACCATTGGCTGCGCTGAACAAGGACTAGTTGGACTAGCTAGATCTGGAGAATGAGCAAGTGAATCCTCATGCTGAATGTTTCCAACTGATATGGATGGAACATGGATGGAAGGAAAAGGAGGAGCTTCAACCCCCTCTGAGAGCCAATCCTTGTAATAAGCAGCTATTTGGTAAGTGCTAGAATCCATAATTTCATTGTACACTTTCTCAAGAAGCTTCAGTTTCCTCTCCCTGTTTGGTGCATCTGATAGAGAACTAGCTTCTTGATTGTACCAACCCTTAAGATGTGAAAGATGTGGAAAAAATACATCTTCCCACAGTTCAGGCAACAGATTCATCCGTGCCTGAGTAGGTGAATCACAAAACACTTGCAAAAGATGCCTTGCAGAAATCCTGTCTTTCTTCTGTAGCTTATATCTCACACTGAGGTAAAGATGAGCACATGAGGACAGCATAGCATAAGGAGCCCCGTGCACGAAGCCATCCTTCAGATCATTTGAGTTCAAACCAGTTATCACACTAAGCTGCAATGAAGCTTTTTTCAATTCCCTTGCACTTACAGACTCTCTAACAGCTTTTTCTACAATCTGAATTGCTTGTTCAAGGTTGACAATGACTTTTTCTTCAATGTCATAGTCTTGTAATCTGATAAAGTTGAAGGAAGAAAAACATTTGAGATGAAGGGCAGTCTGATATTCCTCATCTTGGAGAAAGCGTTCAATATAGACACTTAAGATGGATACAATAGCTTGAACAGCAACTTCATCGAGTGCAGGTTGAGGAACTGTTGGTACCAAATCATCACACTTTTCGGGCTGGCCATCTTTATAGCTTTTTCTATTTTGTGAGCCTCTATTAGATATGCCATAAGCAGCACCCTGCTGCTTCAGGCTGTTTTGTTGCTTATCACTATAGCTTCTTCGGCTAAGTAGATGTTTAGTAGAAGCATTATCATTCCTCTTATCTCTTCTCCCTAAGCTATGTCGCCCTACCTTGGCAAATACATCCTTTACTCTCTCAGTTTCTTCCTCAACAATCTCAAAATCTCTTCCTTCAAGTCTGCCTTTATTTTCTTTCTTCAATTCAGCATTCAGTTTCTCTCTTCTAACAAGATAATCTCTTGGCCTCCTATGTGTAGTACTATCACTTGTTGACAATTCACCTTTCAAGCTATACCGAGATGCATCGGACCTTGTTCTCTCAGTCTTAACTCGGTAGCTAAATGGAGAATCTGTCTTGCTCGAAGATTCTAATCTGTTGGATGATCTGGATTTCGTGACTGATTTTCTTCCTCTAAACCCTTCCTCTGCAAGAAGTTCCTCCAAAGATGATGCCATATCTTTATGCTATTAGAGTTCCCCACTGTATGCTGAGTACTGTTGCAAAGATAAATTTGAGGAGACCAGAAATATAGTACTCGTTGAAATCAATTGTCTTCTATCAAGTGTCCATTAAAAGACAAGATGATTCAAAGAAGGCCAACAACATGCAACCAATAACATCAAGTTGGAAAGAAAATTGAGTTGATTTAGGCCATATAATAGTAGTCTAAATAGCCACAAAATTACTTCATCTGAATGAGATTTGATTAGAATACATTCATTTTTACCATTCAAGGGAAAACTCCATAGAAATTTCACTACTAAATGCTTGCATTTGGGCCAAAAGAAAAACTCTACTCTAGCAATGCTTGACCAGAACGTCTTGTAGACCTACCTTTTGAGAAACAGAAAGATAAATATGGTGAAACTACCTAAATTACCTTACTAAAGTAAACATTCAACAATAAAATGACAGTATTTTCCATCAAAATAATGAAAAAGAAAACCCCTTTTTTCTATCTACTTCAAACTTACTTTCAATCAATTAAAAAGAAAAACATAAACAGGAAATAAAAAAAGTACAGACACTTACTTTTCACTCATAAAATCCACTTTTCAATCTCATCCAACAAGTTGGAAACAGAATTCAACAGAAACTGGAAACTCAAAACCTGCTAATGGACAGTATAAACCGAGTAGAGGAGGCTTAGTGGGTGGAAAGCAAATATGAAGAATAATGAAGAGTCGTAGGATGTTAAAAGAATGGAATATATAAGCAGAAGATGCTGAGAGAGGAAAAGCCAAGGGGTTATGTATGAGTTGTTTCTGTCTATTAAAAAAGATGGGGACTGCAAAAGAACAGACGGAAAAGAAAAGCCAAAAGGGAAGGGCGGATATGAAGGGACATACCACTGGGCAATAAGGCAAGAGCTTTGGCTTCGTGACTGACAAATGAAAGCAGACAAAATGGAGGCAAATTCTCTCCACCTTTGTAATGTAGACAATATACGTGTTTCGTATTTCCAACTTTTCTTTTGTTTATTAATCAATTTACGATTTCAACAGTCTTAACTGCCGCCTTTGAGTCGCTATCTTTTCTTGCATTGTATCCTTTCCCTGGGAATTAGCCGGTTGCTAACCAAAAATAATCCTTACATTCCCTTTGACCCACATCAACAATTATAATATTATAATAATAACTGGATCCCATTGTTAATAACTTATGTTTAATATTGATTTACAATAATATAATTTTAGAATCAAAGGAATTTATATGGTAACATTAAATTTGTTAAATTCATTTTAATCCTTATTTTTTAAGAAATTCTAATAAAATATCAATTTTTTCTAAAAATGTTAATTCTTTTTAATAGATTTATTAACTTTCTGTCACAATTTTATAAAAATCGTATTAAAATTTATACTTTTTAAAAATCATAATACAATATTTTTTTAAAAAATTGGTAATTCCTTTTCACTTTATAAATCTATAAGCTTTTTTATTATTTTATAAAATAATACTTTTCATTTTAACATTTTAATACAATCACTTAAAACTCAATTAATTAAATATTGAATTAAAAAACATAAATTCAAAAGAGTCATTAAACAAATA
The DNA here is from genome assembly GCF_025698545.1 of Gossypium raimondii. Classification (NCBI taxonomy): domain Eukaryota; kingdom Viridiplantae; phylum Streptophyta; class Magnoliopsida; order Malvales; family Malvaceae; genus Gossypium; species Gossypium raimondii. The sequence goes on along the minus strand of NC_068570.1, from coordinate 27,343,653 downwards.
ACCAACATTTGTTTTACAAATACCATTTCTAAAATAGAAAATGCAAGTATTAAATTATAAAATGACTTAATATACGGCTCACCTCAAAATATATAGGGTTGGATGAAATAAATAATTAAAAAAATGATTAGGCTTGATGGTTAATGCTTAGTGCACTCTTTAGAAGTCTTTGGTTCTATTCACTCTTCTTCCATTTCTTCAATTTTTATTTTCATCAAATTAGGATAAAAAATCACTTAAAAACAAATATTATTTGGAGTAAAAACCTATTAAGAGTGGGCAGCAGCCCGGTGGTTAAACATCTACATATTTCCCTTGCGATATACTTTAGACTTTAAATTTTCGCAAGATTAACTATAAACACCTAAAGTAGACGTGATAGGGGTAGGGTCACTCACTGTTCAAGGCGAGAACTCGATTCTTTAGGAGGAGTATGTTGAAAATACTACCCTAATGGTGGTAGAGGCTATGAGAACGGCGATGATGTCGTGACACAAGCAATGTTGAGAGTGTTGTAAAGGGTTCCTAGAGCCCAAACTGGAACGGGGAATCGTGGATCCGTTGTGCAGAGACTCCAATTGAATGGGGTCAAACCATTTAATGGAGTTTCTAGGACAACTTTTACTATGGTTGAATATTGGATGGAATCAACGGAGAGGATTTTAGATGATCTAGATTGTACTCCAGAACAAAAACTAAAGGGCACCATGTCATTAAGGAAGAAGCCTATTGTTGGCGGCAGTCTGTGATAAGAGGTATGCAGGCTAAACGTATAACCTATGAATATTTCCAAGAGGCCTTCCAAAAGAAATATATTGGTACTAGGTATGTGGAAGCCCGCAGACTCGAATTTATTGAGTTAAAATAAAGAGATAAGACTGTGTCAAAATATGAGGTTGAATTTTTTAGGCTCAGCCACTATGCCCAAGGAATGGTCGCCACGGAGCAGGATAAGTGCATAAGGTTCGAAAATGGGCTATGATACGATCTCAAAATACATGTTTCTCCACACTAGGAACGGGTGTTTGAGACCTTAGTGGAAAAAGATAAAATCATAGAAGAGATCAAACAAGTGGAATGCGAAAAATGAGAGAAGAGTAAGGCCCCGGTAAAGAGAGATTCTAGTTCAACTGGTTCGAATACTCGTCCCATCAAATGAATCAGGGACGGTAGTCCGCGATAAGGGGTTGCTACAACTAATCCTATGAGTAAGACTCCTAACTGTACGTATTGTAGAAAACATCATTTGGGTGAGTGTTGGAGGAAATTGGGTGTCTGCTTGAAATGTGGATCGATAGAGCCTAGGTATAAGAATTGTCCTCGTCAGATCGAGCAAACGCAACCTCTGGCTCAAAATCAAACCTAAAACTAGAGATCAGGTCAGTTACCTCCAAGTGGTCGAGGTTAAAATAGGGTAGCAAATACCGTAGCAAATGGTGTAAACTAAACTGAGGCTAGACAACCCACCCTTGTTTATTCCGTCAGAGGTCATGAGGATAGATAGGTGTCTGATACCATCATATGTATTTTGCCCTAATAGACATAGGACCCACCCATCCATAAGTTATTCGTAATATGTCTGATAAATTAAATAACGAAGTAGAGAGAACCACTACCAATATTACCGTAGTAAGGCCATAGGAAGTTTAGGGAGAATTATTATATGGAATTGCATAAGAATCAGAGTTGCGCAGCAAAAGCGTGGAGGTTGGTATGAAAGGAGGAATAACGGATTTTGTGATAAAACAATTGTTGTGTCAGTAGGAAAATTTCGAGGACGAAATTTCTTTAAGGAAGGGAAAATTGCCACACCCGAAAATGACCAAGAAAATGATTAAACTTGATGGTTAAGTGCTTAGTGCACTCCCTAGAAGTCTTAGGTTCTATCCACTCTTCTTCTATTTCTTTGATTTTTATTTTTAGTAGACTAGGATGAAAAATCACTTTAAAAAAAATTATTTGGAGTAAAAACCTATCAAGAGTGGGCAGCAGTCCAATGGTTAAACATCTACTCTTTTCCCTTGCTTACTTATGTTTGAGTCAAGACATTCTCCTCCATTTCATTTTAAATTTCAACTAAATTTGAGTAATTTACCATGTAGGCCCTTAAGATTTGAAAACCCTAAGTATTTAATTCTTCTTTTCCTAATTACCCTAGGATTTTGATTTCTTTTCTATTTCAACTTGAGTTCTCCCTCTTTTCCCTTTATATTCTTCTTCTTTTTTCTCCCCATTTTCTTTTCATCAAATTTGTCATTCCAATACTGAATTATTTTTGTTTCCTGAATCAAAATCTATTCCCAATTTCAACTTATTTTTTTAACCGGATCCGTAATCTCTATTAGAAACATTCTTTGATCGTTGCCAAGAATCAATAAGTATGTTTCAATTCCGATGGTTGATCTCGAATCTTTATAGAAACTCTATCTAATGATAATCTTGTGGTCGATTAAACAATCTTTCTCAATTTTTCATCGAATCTTTTGACAATTTTGTTTTATCTTGAAATCAACCATTAATCCTTGTTTAAATCTCATTTGAATAATCTATTTTAGGTGCATTGGATCAAATTTGACCAAGAAGGACATTGATCGAGATCCAGGTGAAAGGTGTGTGTTCTTTTACGAGCGAATCATGGCAAACCATGCTTAGGATTAAGACCACACGGTCTGCCATACGGAAGTGTGGACCACACGACCATGTCCCCTTGAAACCCTAGGATATTCAATTCTCACACGGCCTAAGACCCTCCACACGGCCTGCCACATGGCCGTGTATCCCTTATACCTTAATTTTGCAATTATCACACAACCTTAATCTATTACACGGCCATGTGCCCCTATTTTTTAGATTTTACAGTTTTACCTAGAATTTTATGTTTTGATCAGTTTAGTCCTTAAATGATCCTCAAACTATTTTAATGTTTATTCTATTCAATTAAGTCCCTGATAATATGAATAATGTTAGAACCCATGACTTGATTGGCTGAATTAATGTTATATATATAATTGCATGAATTGAGAATAATATATATGTCTATCGTATACGTATTTGTGATTGTACATACAACCTAACTTATGTTATCGTTAAACTGAACTCATGATAAGCATGCCTTTTGCTACTAAATCAATCTGTTATAGGCGTAATATTTGCCACCGAATCGAACTTTTATAAGCATAATGGTTCTATTGCAATGTTCTGTTAAAAACATATTAAATGCTACTGTATTGATCTATTTTAAACATGTCATATTGCATTGCATGGGATGGGACGATATGAAGACCGTTCATTGGTTTATCCACACCATTGGAGCAGCTTTTATGTGCACCATTTGAGTGGTTTAACCACATCATACTAGCAACTTTAATCTGCAAAAATGTTGGGTATCCACAACCTACTGATAGCTTGTCTACAAAAACTTTTTATCAAAAACCCCGGTGGTTCATTCATCTTTTTTTTTATTGCTAGTGGTTTATCCACAACAAGTGGTTCGTCCACAATGATAAGTGATTTATCCACAAAGTGGTGTAAAGGTAGAGGAGTTCTAGGGAACTCCTACTGTGGTGTGTAGTGGTGGGGTAGGACCCTTTTCTGATAATTGAAATTCCATTTCATTCATAAGCATATGCATAGTGGTGAACATTGAGATATTGTGATGATGACATGAACTGAAAAATCGATATTCTGAAATTACTGTTGTAAATTTTGTGATACTATTGATTTGAAAATTTGATTCTTTGATTTTTCCATTTGATTGCGATTATACTATACATTATTATTTAATATGAGTTATCGACTATTTGCACTAATCCTCTTATGATTGAACTGACACTGAGCGTCATAGCTCACTCCCCTTTATTCTCCATCTTTACAGATAACCCACCAGGTTAGGACATGAACATGACATCCAGAGAGACTCGTTTCGGTTTTGTCTATAATAATATTTTAGATTTATTATTTGAAATTTTCCATTATTCAGAAACCGTAATGTTTTATTTAAACTGTGGTATAGGACTTAAAATTTTTTTTAGGGATTATCCAGTATGCAAGACCTTTAAATTCTGATTAGGTTATTAAAATTAGGGAATTTAATTATATATGCATAAAATACAACTTCTAGTAAAACTAAGATTAGGTAACAATTTATCTGCTGCTAGATCATAAAATTTGAAGTATTAAATAAACCGAAAATTAATTAAGTTTTCAAAAGTAGACACCATTATGTAGGAAAATTAAGCTAAATCGGTTTTTGTTAAATTTTTATACTTTTTCTGAAAATAGAATAAAGATTTTTACCAAAATAAACAATTTTTTTAAAATGACTATTTTATAAACTTCAATCGCTACTAAGCCATTCCGGTGACCGATATAAATTTTTTGAATTCGGGCTTAACATCTAGGTCGAATTAGTGAGGTTACAATATAATTTAGTTAATATATACAACTAAACTTGTGCCTCGCATATGTACGCAAGCTAATATGTATCACTAATTTTAATGTGACATGCTACACGTGACTATTGTTATATTTTAGCATAATAAATTAATTTAATAATTTACATACAAATATTTATAAGAAAAAGAATTTAAAAATATTTTAAATTTGAATTCAAAATATAAATACATAAAATAATGAAATAAAAATAAAATATGATTCAAATGTAAATCTAGCAATATAATAAGCGATTAATTACTATAGAAAATAAAAATTTTATCATTGTATCTTAATTTTACTATTCACATATCTTCTTTTAAAATGGTTCAGCTTTAAATCATTGTCATCAAATCACAATATATTTTATTTAATAGTTTTTTATAAATATATAATTAAAACAATTGGTTATATTAAATCAATATTAATTTTAATTTTAATTTTAATTTTAATTTTAAAATATAAATAAATATAATAAAAATTTAAAGCATAATATCAATTAAATAAATATGTAATGATTCTTTATTTTATATTTTTTCTATACGTATTAACACGTGAATTATTTAAAATACAAATATTACATGTTTTACAAAAATTAACTAATTAATTTTGTTTAGTAATTTTAAAATATTTAATTATTAATTTAATTGTAAGTTAAACTTTTAAATTATATATTTTCAATTTGGTATTAAAATATTATAATATTTATATAAATATATATTTTACTTTGTTATTAAGTTATACAAATTTGAGAATTGTAGTAATAAATTCACAATTACTTTTTATTATCATTTTTTATTTTTATGTTTTATATAATTTATTATTTTCTGAATAATGTTTTTATATTGTATTATAAATTATTTAGTACTCCTTTTATATTTATGTTATTAATTGCTTATAAAATATTGTTATGTACTGTTATGTTGTACATAAGTTGAAAATCAATTATAATTAGAGTTGTACATTGCCCGAGTCGAGTCCGCCCAAAAAATAAGAGAGTTTGGGAAAAAATATATATCCGAAAAATAGGTTTGGACAAAAAAACAAGGCTCGTATAGAAAACGGGTCAGGCCTCGAGTAATTTTTTTTAGTCCCGGGTCCGACCCAACTCAAATTTTCAATAAAAGAACCCTGTTGTTTTTGTTGTTATTTTCCCACTTTTTGCCACTATTTTGCTACCATTCATTTCACTATTATGTTGCTACTATTTTGTTGTTAATGTTTGGATATTGTATAACACTTGTTTTATTGTTAATTTTGCTACTATTTTAGAGGTATTTACCTATTAAGTTGCACTTATCTTAGTGTTATTTAATTATAAACACTTTTTAAATTTATTTTTCATTTGTTGGGAAACATTTATTTTAATATTTTAAGTATATTTAGTGTATTATATTTTTTACATAAAAATAAAATTAAAAAATTAATACGGACCAGGTCAATTTGGCCCAAATTTTAGCATTTTTATTCGAGCTAGACTTGGACAAATATTTAAGCCCATTTTTCAGGTTAGACTAGACCCAAAACTAACAATCGGACCTAAAAAATTTTATTAGGACCCGACGCAATCCATGTTATAACTTAACATATTAGTAATTTTTTAAATTTAAAACATGCAACTTAACCAAATAATGTAATAAATATTATATAACAAAGCTTAAATTATAATTCCACTTAGATATAATAAAAGTTATAATGCAGTTAGTAATTTGATCTCCTGATATCAATCATGTACCATTGTTGTATTTGTCTACAATTTTGTTAGCTACTATTAATATTATTACTATTTATATATAATTTATTATCATGTTATTTATCATATAATACTTTTTTTTATAAAATTTATCAAATATTATTAATAAATTACACATCTTTCGACCATTTGAGAGATTTAAGATTAGTTATCAAACTATTAAAATTTATTAATTTAAACACTACAATTAATAAAATAAAACCGTTAGAGATTAGCAATTTAATAAGTGTTAGTATTATGCCATATATTAGATAATATATAGTATTACCAATTCTTTAATGTACCACACAATATTTCTCACACTCTATTATAATTTTAAATCAAAAGAATAAAAGCTTGATTACCATTTTAAAAAAATTATAATTATTTGTTTTGTTATTTTTATTAATAAATTGCACAATTAACCACCTACTATTTGAAATTTTTGGACTCCATTACCCAACAATTAAAATGATAAATTTGAAACTAACATTAATGACATACAAATTGTTAGAACCGAAAATACCAAGAGGTGAGGTAAATTGGTATTTTAAAATTTCAACAAACTTTTCTACAATAAATGAGTTAAGAAAAGAAAAGTTTCAGCAATTGATTTATAGTGGTTCGTCCCCAATTGTTTATGTCTATTACCTTGGTATACCATAACCAAAGGTTTCTTAATTAAGTACACTTGAATTGTTACCTTTTAAGAAAAACTGTATAACATTTACAATCATATCTTTTGAACAAGGCTAAGATAGAACACTAGTTTTTATGGCTTAACTAAAACCTGTCACACCCCAAAATTGAGTCTAGAAGTTTTGAGGATAAATGGGGATTTTAGCTCTAGTGAACTTGAGAATTTCGTTAGCATGGTATTCAAAAATGTATTTGTCTATGACATTTTAGAAGTTAAAACAATTTTTGAAAATAATGTTCAAAAGACTTTCAATTTTGAAATTATGAGTTTTTAAAAGGCAATTAAACCAAAATTTAATTTTCACCCTATTTTCCCCATTCATCTTTATAAAACTCACGTTAGTCTCTTCTCCATATTATTGTTTTGTAGTCCATTGCATTCCAAAGCTCCTCTCATCCAATTTTGATTCTCAAACTCGATTCCTTTGATTTCTATAATCACCCAATCAATAAACTTCCATAATATTTCAAGAAAAACACTCAAAACACCATAGATTTTGTCATCTCTCAAGCTTGTGGATTTTTCGAGTTTTCGATCAAACGTTCAGTTTTTCATCAACTAAGGTAACGATTCGATTCATTATTATTTTTTGATGTTATTTTATCCTTTAAATTGAGATTTTAGCCGTTAAATAGCATGTTTCAAATAAAAGTCAAAAATTGGGTCGTTAATGGTGGATTTCGGGATTTTGAATAAAAACGTGATTTCTAAGTGTTTTTCAATTAGTTTTGAGGAGATTAAAAGTATTCTAAACTTAATTTGAAGTTTCGTTAAGTATTTTTTGGGTTTTAAAAGAATTTCGTGAAAATTGCCATGAACATGTTGAAAATTTTGGTACCATGAATTGAGTAGTTTTGTGTAGTTTAAAGGTTAAGAATATATCATAGGTGAATAATTAGATGAACGGAATCGGTTTTAAATGAAAATATTAAGTATAGATTGAGATATTTGGAATTTAAGTTTGTTATGTCGAAGGTTTCGGTTACTTTAGAACTTAGCTTAGGCTTATTTTTTATAATTACTTTACTAGAGTCCTTAGCTAATTTTTGAATGTGCTGTTGTGTGATTTTTTTTGTTAAACCTTTGGATTCATTAAGACCATCTACGAGTTAAGGAAATGCTAATTTGGGCTTTCGACGAAAGTATATTCGGTGAGTGTTTAGAATAGTTGCTTGTTGACACGATTTAATGCGTTAATTGAGAATTTAGAAGTAGCCTAAACCCCTACTATAAATTCTAAGTGTAAGCTTTCTCATAATCATGAATTTATATGTGAAAATATGTTTTGAATTTTTGGATTATAATGTGACATTATGATATGTGTAATAAGCTTATGATGGTTATTATGAAAGATTTAATTGTGGGCATGATATACGTGTCATATAACGATGAATATATTGTGCTTATAATGGGATTATGCAGAGATAAAGTGCAGTGAAGGGTAAGTAAATGTGTGTGTTAATAACAAATATTTTGGCCTTATGAATCTTGAGGCCATTGGATATAGTTGGCACGCCATAAGATTGTGAGTATTCACCTTTATGTTTTATGTGATTTGGGCGTTGAGGCCTTGGGACATGTTGGAGAGATAAGGGAATGTGAGATAAGCTCTATTCAATGAGACATGTTTGATGTGATGGAAAGTGTTAGCTATATGCTTCACTTTTTTAGGATGTGCTCGACTCTATGAGTATTTTGGTGTGTTAGAGATTGGTGTATCCAATGATTGGTGATAGAGCTCACTTTTACATTTCATAGCTCAAGTGCCAAATTATCTACAAATATGTTTATGAGTATTGTGATATATGCTTCAATGTTATGTGATTATATGTGTAATGTGAGATATGCTTAAAAGTAAATGTGATTACAATGTAAATGAACTAGTAAATAATGCATGAGTGAAGTATAATATGACAATAGAGATGGAACTGTTGAGGTTGTTTATATGGTTGTTTCGTTAATGCTTGATGAAATTTTTTCATGGTATTTGTTCTAGGCATTCACTGAGCTTGTTAAGCTTACCCATTCCTTTTAATCCATTGCAGATTAGTAGTGTTTACATGTGAGCGGTGTGGTTCCAAGGGGTGGTCCAAACAAGTCTTTTATGTTAATTCGTTGGTGTTTATTATCCGTTTATGATTTGGGAAATAAAGGCAATGTGGTAGAACTATTTCATAAATGTTTCCATGACATTTTGGTTATTTTCATAGCTTATTAATTCTTAAGATTTATGGATACTATTCTTATATATCGCTTGGTTACTCGGACATGTTTTCGATGATTGAACTGTTATTGTGGTCATTCTGATGTTTATTTGGCGAGGTGTTAGTTACATGTTAAATGGTTTATGATTAAGATAGCTTATTAGCCTTATGTTGTATTTTTGGTGTTTGGAGTAGAGGTATCGATATTCAGGTTTTAAAAACGATACCTCTGTGATATTTCGTTGTGTAAGAAGTTAGTATTGTAATCTAGTATCGAAACCTTATCACGAGTATCGGTACTCATGGTAAAATAATCGATACTTTAATAAATGTATCGATATTTTTTGGGATTTGATTGTTAGACGAGAAATAGAATGTTGTTTTGGTATCGATTTTTCAATTGGTATCAATACCGTGTAAGAGAAATATTGATACCTATGTGTTAGTATCGATGCCTACGTGATTTTTTTTTGGAAATTTTGTTAAGTAGACCTAACGCTAGTTCAACTGTTATTATACGATCATTAAAGTGTGGCATGCCTGAATGATAATTAGGAGTATGTTTAACTTAATACTCGTGTAAATGCTAAAATGGAAGACGTTTCTTTAATAAAGAGATCGTTTGTATTGTGTATGATTTGAGACAGTGGTGTGACATCTTGATATTCAGGCTCAGTGACCGGGCTGGATATAGGGTGTTACAAAACGCTTCTTAGTTTTTGTGGCTTTACTAAAACCCTTAAAATCCCATAGAATCATAAGATACCATAATTACAAATCTTAAAATGGTATATGTCCTTACGTACATGCCATTTCACTAACATATTCTAGTATAATACCATAACTTTAACCCTATCCAATCTTCAAGTGACGATACGATTCTTCCAAGTCACAAGTTCAATCTTCTTAGAAGGTTTTCACCTATGCGTTTAAACAATTAACGTGTTAAGCTCAAAGAGAATAGTTAGTACAGATGGAAATTTCTAAATTAAAGAGAATAGTAAGTTATATCTTCTTCCCTTATTAGTGTCGAGTCCTTTGCAAAAATTTACTTAAGTACAATATGACCACTTATTAATGAAAATTTAAATTAAAAAATTTACTCAAGTACAATATGGCCACTAATTAACGAATTAGGTCAAAGTCCCAAAACAAAAACATGAACCTTAAAAACCACATATGCTTACCATCGCCAATTTCCATTGTTGTTGCTATTCCACTATTTTTGACTTTGGTCGTCACTTTATGCTACTTGGCCTTACTGCAACTGGCTCAAGAGCGAGGTGTGCACCTCCTGGTTGCATGCATCGGTGCTATTTGGCACATACAAACTAGTTGGGGAGCGAGACCCTAGCCCTATTTTGTTCAATCATTTGTTATTGTCGATCCTACACCCAACATAGGGCACGAGGCCCTTACTGCCTTCCACAAAGTCTACTACTAAGCCTAGTCGGTCGTCCGGCTAACCAAGTTTCCAAAGGACGCCATGCACCCATATTGCTACATTCGGTGCGTGCTGTACGCTCACACTGGAGCACGATGCCTTGACGCTTTCGCGTGCGACCTCTATGTTAGGGCGCGATGCCTTGGCTCTCCAGCCCTGTTGTTGACCACCTATAAACATGTTATTGTTTAGAGTATAAATATCACATAAAAAAATATAAGAAATAAAATCAGCAGTGTCTGCAAGTGTACGGGTCAAATTGTAATATAAATGTGTTACAACGGAACACCGATAAGTATTCCAAGGATTGTACCCAAGGGATTGCATATTGGAGATATTATTATTAAATTAATTACAGAAAATAATTAATAATCTAGTCAAGTCACGAATTATTAGTGCTATTCCAAATTAAAATATTAATTAAACTAATTAAATTAATTAACTTAACTAACCTACTGAAATTTCCTATTCCTAGTGTTAATAATGCAAGCCTTTAACCTATAACCAATTAAATCTCTATTTATCTAATTAAATAATTAATTATCCTCGATCGAGTTATTCACCACTCTTAGTTAAGAATACCTTCCCCTCTCATCTTCACTAAGGATTACCACCTAAGTCACCCTTCCAGTCTCTTCTTAGGCATATGAATACCCTCTCAGTCATAGCGCTCGACACAAGTTATACACGACAGTATACCCTTTCGATCTCACCTATCTCGATATTCTACTAAGGTCATCTCCCTAATATATTAATCACTCTTGAATAAATAACCAATTTCAGATAAATAATCACTTAACAAATAAATGAGTTTATTAATCGAATCATGCAAGATATGAAATAAGCACAATAATTTATTCAATTATTCATACAAATGCTAATTGATAAGGTTAATGAAAATATAAATAAAAGAATAAGAGATAGGAGCAAGCTCATGAATATATATTGAAGTGCGGAGCCGGAGCAGTCTCTGCTCACAATTGTCTTCATGTCGAAATAGAGAAGTTCCGACTAAGCGAACATAGAAATAAAATACAAAGAAAACTGAATAGGAAAAATTGATTGTCTAAGTCTACACACCAATTTTGGTGACCCTAGGGTTGCTTATATAGGCAACGAGCTACTTGGTGACCATTTAACCTTAGATACCAATTAATATAATATTCTGATCAATGTTAGGGTCTAAATAAGAAAAATATCCTAAAAGTGTCATCCAAGGAATCAAACATATTTTGGCCTGCCATCGTCGTGACATGGGAAGACTCCTCGTCACGACGTTGTCACCATGAATGCCTTCCTATTTCTATCGCGTCGTCGTGACAGGAGGAAACTCTTCACCATGCATCGAGTGCTTTCCCAGCCTTGTTAGCTTCGTTGTTCTATTGGGATCCTTTGTCTCACGATACAATCTTCATTCCATGTATTATTGGACCTGAATTGGCATCCTACACACTTAAATAGCCCATTAATCACTCACAAGGCCCAAATCGACCTTAAGGGTCATTGAAATAGCAAAAAAACATAAAATGCTTATTTTATTAATATTTAGTTCCTAACCATCTAATACTGAAAATGTAATAATTAAATATAAAAGCCAAGAAAATAAACTCATTAAGTGCCAAAATGTACTTAAACTACCACTACGATTGGTGGCTGGTCAAATACCCCCACACTTAACTAAACGAAAAATAAACACACAAGGAAAACAAAATACTCAAACATGCTTTGTACAGAAGACCGGATCAAAACCATATAAATAAGATAATGTATCTAAATATGTAATTCTAGTGCAATAGATAAATGATTCATGATTTCTAAAATTAGGTAGATTAGTTTAATAAATTACAGGGAAAACAAATAAAAGAATGTTAAACATAGTTATCCATCAAAACGAATACAAAAAAGTACATTTATGTTCAAAGGATCTAGGAAGTAAGAAATTTTAATTTTCAATTTAATTTTCATCCATACAATGTATCGCCTAGGTCAAATAAGGCTTTTTGGCTTGTAACCTTCTGTGGTTTAGGTTGGTTTAGAATTCAAGAACAGGCTCGACAAAACGGGTTCAGCACGAAAATAGTTTGACGCATTATATTGTTCCCAATACTCCCCCAAGTGTACATTTAGCTCACCACCTTATATTCACTTCTCTCACCTTCCTTATTTCTATATCATTAAGGCCTAGTAAAGTATTCATGAGTACAATAATGCGAGCTTAATTTTTTTTCTTCGATCAAATGTTAGCGTACTTCTTTTCCAACTCACTTTGTCTTTATTTTTTTATATTTTTTTCTTTTTCGAGATTTTCTCGATTTGACATTTTGCCTTTTTTCTACAAGCTCAAAAATCTTATACTGACTATACCATACAATTTCCTAGTTCATTCATTTTTTCTCTTTTTGAAGCCATCATGATGTCTCTACCTAATCCCTCAATATCGATGGTCGGACGTCTAAATCCGTGAAAGGACCAAGAAATAAAAGATCAAATAAAATATTCTTTAAGCTTAGGTTTTCATTCATGATTCATCAAGAAAATGGATTCAGGCTCAAAATACGTACTAGGGAAAATCTTTACAAGATAGCTTTTGGCTCGAAAAATGGTTTATCAAACAATGTCTTAGGTCATCCCTAAGTATTTCAATACATAGATTCAATTAACTCACTTTATCAATTTTTACAACCTACAATTCAATTAACATACATGCTTTTTGTGTACTTATTTATCATTTGTCATGTTTAACACACTTTTACTCATTCACAGTGTAATAAATTGAACTAACTAGTCTAAAATTAGACAACCTAGAATTAGTTATTATCGAATTCAATTTACAATTTATGCACATAGTCTTATTTACATGCTCCTAACCAATCACTTATATTTCTACAAGTTCGAGCACAAACAAAACACAAAAAAATTAAAATTTAAAAATGACTAAAAACATATAAAAACAAAAACGAAATAACAAAAAAAATTTAAAAAATTTCTCTGTCACCCCCACACTTTATTTGACACATTGTCTCTAATGTGCACCAAAAATAATAAGGAGATGACATTAGCCGATTAGCTTGATAAGTGCAACGAAATTGGTGGGACTAGATCCTCTTTACGGTTTTAGCTCGAAATTGTAGTGCCTTAAAAAATATGGGGTTCCTACACAAAAAACAAACACAACAAATTTTTTTCAATAAATTAGATAAAATAAATAAAACACACAAATTGAAAAAAAATAAATCTTATGTACTTCCCCCACACTTTATAACAAATATTGTCCCGATATAAAAGAATTAAAGTGCGAACAAGAAAACTTCCTTGAATAGGTTGAATTCTTGTTGTCTTGGAACTCTCGAGATTCGTGTGCTCTAAGTGAACGTAAAATAATTACAAATAAAATATAAACTTAAATAAATAAATAAATAAAAACTATATTCGCTGAGTTTGTGGAGAGCGAAGAATGGCGAGAATTGCATGGGTCGACTAGATAGTTAAGGCACTGAAACGTTGCATAGCAGTCGGCTCACCGCAATGGAGTTCTCTCCTCCTCGCAATGTTGTGATACCTTTTGTGCTCCCCTAAGTCGTTTCAGCAAGGTATGTCGCGACACCCTATAGTAGTATCACGATTTCGATCAACTTTGTTGTGACTTGGAATCTCAGCTCGTCACTACTAATGATGATGGCTTGTCACGATTTCAGATTACGGCTTAGCCCTTTCACATTTTGAGGCATTGTGGCTCGTCATGATGTACGCATGGTGGTCGTTGAGACGTAAGAGCTCACCGAGATGACGTGTTTTCCTTCAGCACAAGGACGCGATTCATTGATGGACTTGTTGGGTTGGCTCGTCATAGCATGTCGCGCCATGACTTGGAAGTAACCTAAACTCATTTTTTCCATCTTTTTAGAGCATATCAGACTCCTTGGTTTGTGCTTAATCGCCTTAATCCATCTCACGAACTTCGTAACTACTATGAAAAGAAAAAAACACAAATAATTAAATACTTACAATATAATAAAAGCTAAACAATGAAAAATAAAATTTAAAACCAAACAAAATTTTTTAAAAAAAAGATGTCATTTTTCAGAGCCAGGTCATTCGTATCACCCCTAAAGAAGAACTTTTAGCTAGTATTTGACACTTTGATCCGTCGTTTGTTCTTCCATCGAGAGATATAAACCAGCGCCACTCATGTACCTTCGAATGTCCCTTAAGGTCACTCAAGTATCTCTTCCATTGTTTTGTTTCTTCGTTAAAGCAGTTCTTGCATAAGTGATCTTTAGTTCTCCATGATCTCCCATTGATCGTATACTCCTTCCTCGTATACTTCTTCTTTATCCCAAAGGTTCATCGAATATCCATTATTCTTGTACATATACTTGCTCGATTTAGGTGGGAGTTTGTTCGAACACTCAGGCTGCTCGTCTTTGTAATCATGACTCTATTGGTTTGTCGAAGCTCCGTACAACCAACTTAATTTGGATAGTTGGTACATCGACCTATAAAAATCAACATTCATTATTAAATCTCATAATCAACAAGGAAAATAAATAAAAAAATAAAAAATTTAATTAATTAAAATTTTAAAATAAAAATATTTAATTATGTACAAAAAAATTAGAACACTATTTAGCTCATTTTTCTTTCGATTAGTATATTTTACAGTGACAAATCTAATAAAAATTTTACCGTCGCAATCCACAGCAATAGTGCAAAAAACTTGACCACCTATAAATGTGTAATCGTTTGTAGTATAAATATCACACCAGATATATAAGAAATTAAATTGATGGTGACCACAAGCGTACGGGTCAAATTATAATATAGAAGTGTTACAACGGGACACCGGTAAGTATTCTGAGGATCATACCCAAAGGATTGCGTATTGGAGAAATTATTATTAAAATAAATATAGAAAATAATTAATAATCTAGTCGATTCACGAATTAGTAGTGCTACTAAAAATTAAAATAATGATTAAACTAATTAAATTAACTAACTTAACTAACCTATTAGAATTAGTTAGTTCGCAAAGCGATAAGATTGCTTTATATGGAAATGATAGCTCGGTGAGCATCGTTAGAGTTCAGTTTAAACCTAGTTGGAATTGAACTAGAGTATTGTAGATGACATGTCAATATGTTTAGGCAATCGAATGACTTGTTTAGTTGGTTGCTTAAGTGTAAAAATAATGTTTTACCACTCTGATTAGTGGTAGTAGTTAAATTTCGTAAGGTTTAGAATTCAAATCTTATTAGCCAATCTTAGTCACTGGATTCAAGGTCAATAGTGGGGTCACAGGCCTTCAAACTAAGCTTATTTTCGTTGTTTGTGCTATAAAAAGGTGTTTATAACCAGCATATTATACTTTTGCTTTTCTCTTTGTGTTCTCTCCTACGTACATAAGAGAGACGAGGAAATTTTCTAGAAGCTTGTTCAAACACCATTGATAAGTACCAGTTGATTGATAATTTCTGGGAAACCCCTAGGATGTTGTCGAGGAAATTTCCATCTTTGCTCTAGTACAAACGTGATCAATTTGTAGTAGATAAATGGTCTGATAATTATGGTTGTTTCTTATTTAGCTCAATACGCTAGAGAAGGTCCAAGCAATCAAGGGAAATGACAAATAAAGTAGATTCTATCCTGAAGGTTCTGGTGAGTTCGTTTTTACTTCCTTTAGGTTTTGAAACTCTATGATATGAAGTTCTGTAAGGTAAGTTGTCTTTGCTGAAAATATGTCGATGTGTTCTCAGTGTTGTGTGTACATGGCCATGGTCATAGTTAATACCCACCTTGTGTGCTATCCCAATACCAAACTATTTGTGATATGTGAAAATATGGAAAGAAACTTATTTGTACCGCCTGTAACAGCCCGATTTTGGTCCCAGTCGGAACAGTGGTTTTGGGACCACAAATCCGACGAGGAAAATTTTAATTTTCTTATATTTTTATGGTCTACGATTTCACGGAATGATTTTGTGAAAATTTCGTTCGAAAATTTCGACGTTTGGGCACTCAATTTAGTCAAAAGGACTAAATTGTAAAAAGTGCAAACATTGAGTTCTACATGTTAGAGGTGTTCAATTATTATGAAACTTTAAATTGGAGGTCCTTATATGGTAATTAGACCATTGGTTAAGTTGGTAGACAAAAATGGGCATGAGTTAAGTGAAATAGGAAATTTTTAAGTTAGGGGCAATTTGGTAATCTAGTAATTAAAATGAATTAAAACGGAAAAATATGGCAAATTGGGCTCATCTTCTTCATTGGGACAAAATCAGCAAGGGGTGAGCCATTGTTAGGGTTTTCAAGCTTCCAAGCTCCATAGTAAGTGATTCTAAGCCCCGTTTTTAATATTCTTTACGTTTTTAGAGTCCCGGTAACTTGATTTTGCTTATTCTAGCAATAATTTAATCTAGGGTTTATATTTGGAAAATTACCCATATGTGAAATGTGTTTATTTTGATGTTTCATGGTAGAATATGAAGCTAGAAATTATGTTAAGCAACTTTTGCTAAGCGATTTTGAGTGAAAACGAGTAAAACGACAATCGATAAAAATACTAAATGTTCATAAGTAAGTGTTAGAGTGGGAATTTGTTGTGGCCATAGAAGGAAAAAATGTTCATCATGTCATAATACATAAGAATAAGGGATAAAGTTTAATTTCCGAGCCTAGGGGCAAAATTGTAATTTTGTGAAACTTTAGGGGCAAAAATGTAATTTTGCTAAAATGTGATTTTTGGACTGGATTGAATAATGTGAGTGTTAAATAAGTTAAATGTGTTATTATAAGTCAAGAAAGACAAGGAATTGACTTTGATTAGTGAAAAAAATGAGAAAAAGTGAGAAATTTCTCGATTGAACATTCGGAATAAAAAGGGATACGAATGATGTGACAGAAATGATCACATATGTGGCATGGACTGTGTGTAGTCCACTATGTGAAAGTGAAAGAAATGGTCATGTGTGTAGTACTATGTGTAGGCTACTAAGTGTACCAGAATGATAGGTCGCATGTGTAGTACTATATGCAGGCCACTATGCGTACCGGATAGATTCGATCACGTGTGTAGTACTATGTGTAGGCTCCTACGTGTACCAGAATGATAGGTCGTATGTGTAGTACTATGTGCAGGCTACTATGCGTACCGGATAGCTTCGATCACGTGTGTAGTACTATGTGCAGGCTACTACGTGTATCGAATAGTGATGGTCACATGTGTAGTACTATGTGCATACAACTATGTGAATCCGCGTCATTGAATATAAAGGTGGTTGCTAAGTGCTGATTCCACCGTATCCTTGACTGTGAAAGGGGTTGCTATGTGCTGATTCCCCGTATCATTGATTATAAGGTAGTTGCTAAGTGCTGATTCCACCGTGTAACGGTTAATATTCCGAAGTGTTCATCGGGGAAATTAGATAAGTGAAAATATATGTGAATCGAATAAGGTTACGTGATGAATATTGGGTTCGATATTTAATTGACCCTTAAGTAGGATGAAAAGAAGTAATGAAATTATGAAAAAGTAAAATGTGCAACAAAACAGTTTTAGACAGTAACAATAGTGTGACTTTGAAAAATCACCAAAAATGGTAGAAATTGAATTACAGAGTGAATAAGATATGAAATGAAAGCTTAAGGAGTCTATTTTTACATGAAAGAAACAAGGGAAGAAAAGAGTTACACATTTTTAGATATTTAAATTTTAGTGAGGCAGGGTCGGATTGATTTCGGAATCCCCTGTTCTGACTTTGGAAAATATTTAAAAATTGTACAAAAATAATTATGAGTTATAATATTATATACTTAGAATCCTTAATGAGTCTATTTTCAAAGAAAATAAACATAAATATCATCCAAATTCTGTACAATGAGATAATTCATTTTTAGTGAAGAGAGGTCAGTGATGTTGAGCAGTGAAACAGGGGTGAACTTAAAGAATAAAATGTACTAATTGGCCAAGTAAAAAATTCTTAAAATTTTATGGTAAGAATACATGAGAGTATATTTTCAGGAAAAATTAATGGATCTTAATTTGGAGCTCTGTAGCTTCAGATAAAAATGATTTAGTGACTCTGACTCAAATATACAGCTTTGAATTTAAATATAAGTGAATAGTGAAATTATGTATAATGCTATTTAAGCATGTTTTATACATAAAGAATGTGGAATGCAGAGGAGGAGGAGGACAATAAAATGTATGAAATAATTTTGTATAATGGTCATATGCCCGATTATAATTGGTAAATGTTAAATTGAATGGTAAATACGTATTGGTACCGAAGGAACTATTGCGGTGTTGAAAAGTAATTGATCAAATATATAAGAAATTTAGTCATGATATATATATATGATAATAATGATATATGATGATTATATCATTGACTTGCATTGATTAATTCGGTTTATGTGATGGAAATGTCAAGAACATTTGTCTTTGATATGTGATGATCATGGTTTAAGCTCATATGGGAAAATAAAGTTTCATAGTATGAGAGTGTGGTATTGAAATATATATATTGGACTGAGAAATTAATTTGAATTGTGAACACGAAATATTGTGAATTGAATAAAATGGAAATGGAGCTTTGAATTACATGAGTAAGTATCGGGTCTCGTAGGCCCTATTTGTTATGAATATAATATTTTGAGGATATGTTATAAAGAATTATAAAAGCATGTTAAAATTTTGAAGAGTTTAAATTTGAATGAAATTTTGTAACCCGGTTTAATACGTTTACATGTGTAAGTGTTCTAGTAATGCCTCACACCCTATTCCGGAGTTGAATACGGGTAAGGGGTGTTACACCGCCAGCGCAAGGACAAGGTCCTACAAATAATTTTGGCTCGATTGAAAATTCTTTTCATACCGCTTTTGTCACAATGATGATTCAAATGTGTAACTAGTTCATGGGGATAACCTAAGCACCCTAACCACAACAACCTCAACCTAAAATGGTACAACCAATACCTCCAGCACCACCCGCCAACCAATTTAAAGGAGATCCTGTGAGAGAAATCTGTAAGTATTGTGCTAAAGAATTCTTGGGGGATAAGGGTGATGGCCCTACTGCAGCAGAGCAGTGGCTATCACACGTAGGCAGAATGATTGTAGAACTAAAATGTACACCAACGAATAGTCTTTTATGTGTTTTTTCCTTATTGGAGGGAGAAATGTATCAATGGTGGGAAACATTAGTAAGCGTAACCCCGAAAGAAAATATAGATTGGGAGTTCTTGTTGATGAAGTTTAGAGAGAAGTATGTCAACCCAATGTATGTGGACTAGATGAAGAAAGAGTTTCTGTATCTCAAGCAGGGACTAATGTTGGTAATAGAACATGAACCAGAATTGGTCAGACTAAACCGTTATGTAATGGACATGTTTCAGACTAAAAAGGCCTTATGCGATAAGTTTGAGTGGGGCTTAAGGGATGCAATCCGTACCCTGGTAGTAGCATCAGAATTCCTGAGTCTAGCAGCCATGACAGCCAAAGCTCAAAATAAGGAAATGATTATTCAATAAAGAAGTAGAGGGCAGGATAGGGAAAGAATGAAGCGGGGATTCTTTAGTCCACCGACCTAAAAAAATTTCAAGAGACCGAAAGATAAAAGCTTCTCTGCTTCAATGAGAGATTTTCCACCCTTAAGTTTTCAACGGGAAGGAGGCGCACGACATGACACCTCAATGACGAGTATTGGAGGATCCAGGGTGATGAGGGATCCAATATGTGAGCATTTTGGAAGAAATCATCAAGGCAATTCCTGGAATCAAAAAAGGGCCTATTTTGCTTGTTGATCAATGGATCATCATATTAAAGACTACCCTCAAAGGCTGATACCATCTCAGAACAATCTGTATCTGGGACTCCAAGTACTCAGCATGAGATAATATTCAAATAGTTGGAAAATCAGGATCAGTTCAGGGAATTTCAAGGAAGAGCTACATTAAACACACTTCAAGGGTGGGGTGTCCGCCAGAGCGTATGTGATGAAAGCTAAGGAAGATGCAGACCTACCAGATGTTATCACGGGTAAATTTTCCTTCTTAGGACATGATATTCATGCATTTCTAGACCCTGGGTCAGCGCATTCATATATCTGTACAAAGGTCGCAAAGGGTAAAAGTCTAGAAGTTGTTCCTTCTAAGACAAACGTGTTGGTGTCTAACCCCCCTTGGTCAAAGTACCGTAGTTAACAGAGTAATCAGAGATTGTCTATTGATTTTTGGTGAACACATCTGTTGAGAATCTTTGATCTATTTGATAGCATTGAATAGTATAACTTTAGATATTACAGCTGATTTTTAGGGATTTTATTTAGAGATATTCTTTCCTTAATTAATTCAATACTTCATGTATATACAGCTCTACATATTTCTAAGAAATACATACTTTTCAATGAGTTTTTCCTTAATACATTAGAGTATTCATCTTTAATTTCATCATGGTATCAGTTTTTTATACAATTTTTTGGACTTTCTTCTGATTATAAATTTTTGTTCCAAAGAAAAACCCTAGAAACACAAAATTGGCACTTTCCACCCTAGCCTTATTTTTTTCTCTCACCGGTGAAACCCAAAAATATAGTGACTAGAAGACCTGTGTGCGAGCCTCACACGCTGTCACAAGCTTCTGGATCCTTGTTTCATGCACCGCGCGTGGCCTTCACTACTGTCGCCATGCTTTTTTTCGACGTCGTCTCTATGCTCTTTACTCCCTTCTGGCCATTCTCCTTTAAGTGTTTGTTTTTTTTGGCTAAGTTTTTTTGGGATATCTTTTGTATTCTTTTTGGGTGATTTTTCCCTTAATTTTCCAAGCAAGTTTTTTGGGTATTAGTTTTTTTTCCAACATTTCCAACCGATAATCCTCATCGCAAATTAGTCCTGTGAAGCTTGACGGACATGATTACCCTCCTTGGACGAGGTCCTGCTTGTTGTTTATCAAGGCTCGTGGCTTGTAGGGATACATCACCAGTACAACGTCGAAACCTAAACTCACTGATTCAATGTTTAGTCTGTGGAATTCAATGATTTCTCTTGTTATGGCATGGCTTATCAACTTTATGCAACCTAATATTTCCAATACTTATTTGCTGCTTGATACTATGAAAAAATTTAGATTGTTGTTGCTCTCACCTATTATCGTGTTGGGAATTATGCACAAATTTTTTAGAGTTTTAAAAAAGTCCATAGTACAAAATAGGGGGAGCTAACAATCTCTCAATATTTTGTTGAATTAAGTAGGTTGTGGCAGGAATTTGATTATTATCAAGATTTTCAAGCATCTTGTACTAATAATGCCAAAAAATTTCAGAAGATGGTGGAAAAGGAGCATGTTTTTTATTTCTTAGTTGGGTTGAATATTGAGTATGATCAGATTCGGGTCCAAGTTCTTGGCAAAACTTTATTCCCTTCTCTCCATAAGGTATACTTCTATGTACAACAAGAGGAGAATTGTCATGTTGTTATGCTCTATAATCCACCTAGTGAGAAAGCTAGTTTTATTGCTAACCAGTTTGCTCTATCAGGTGGTAAGTCTTACAAGGATCACTTGATGTGTGACTATTGTTGTAGGCCTCGACACACTAAAGATTCATGATGAAAGTTGCATGGTTTCCCTACTCGAGGTCGTGGTGGAAAACGAAGGGGTAATTCTTGGCCTTTGGCAAATTTGTCAGACTCTATGACAACAAAGGACAAATCCACTCTGTTGAGAGCTTTACCTCAGATGAGATTTAACATCTCCGATAACTCTTCTCTCAATTGGACTCTACCTCGATTGCCAAGTCTAATTATGCGAAAGTAGGTACTATTTTAAATGCTCAATCTACTTTTGAATCATGTATTATTATTCCAATGTGAATAAACATATGACAAGGTCAAATAAAAGGTTATTTAACTATACTACTTGTCCATCTAAAGATAGTGTACGAATAGTTGATGGCTCCCTTACCTTCGTCTCAGGAACAGGTTCTGTTGTTTATACTCCCAATCTCACTTTATCCCCTGTCCTCCATGTTCTTAAATTCTCGATTAACCTTTTATATGTTAGTACTATCACTAAAGCCTTAAATTATAAACTTGAATTCTTTCCCGATCACTGTGTCTTTCAGGACCTCCAAACAGGGAAGACGATTGGCAGTGGTAGATTGTGTGATGGCTTATATCTTCTGGATCGATCACCCAATATGTTTCAAGCATTATTTAGAGACAATAAAGATGTCAACTGGGAGATAATTTAGAAGCATAGGCGGTTAGGACATCCATCATTTATTATTCTTACCAAGATGTTTCCTACTTTGTTTTCAAGTTTGTGATGCCTATGAGTTTGCTAAGCATATAAGAAACAATTATCCTTTATGTAATAATAGAAGTACTGCTCTTTTTTGCGATTATTCATTTGAAAGTTTGGGGCCCTACTTTCCTTACTTCTTTATCTGGTAATCGTTGGTTTGTTACATTTATTGACTATTGCACTTAGATGACATGGTTATTTTTATTAAAGTCCAAAAGTGATGTTTTCTCGTGTTTCCGTTCTTTCATAAATTTATTACTACTCAGTTTGATGCTAAGGTTAAGATTTTATGAACTAATAGTGGAACCGAGTATAAAGTTAATGATTATTTAGAATCATATGAGATTTTGCATCAGACCAATTGTCTAGGTATAAGTGCTCAGAATGGTGTTGCCAAAAGAAAAAATTGACATCTTTTGGAGGTTTTTAGATCACTTATGTTCACTATGAACCTCCCAAAGCCTTATTGAGGGGATACGATTTTGGTTGTGGCTTATCTCATTAATCGGATGCCTTTTCGGGTCCTTGATTTAAAAGTCCCATAGAAACCTTACAGGGCAAAACTAATTATCCAGTTTCATAGAAGGTCTTTGGTTGTGTTTACTTTGTTCATCTTTGACATGGGATCAAACTGGATCTTCGAGCAATCAAATGTGTTTTCATTGGATACTCTCCCACACAAAACGGTTACAAATGTTATTATTCGCCATCTAGAAAGTATTATGTAAGTATGGATGTAACATTTTGTGAGGATGAACCCTACTTTTCTTCATCACAACCATCTCTTTAGGGGGAGGTTATTGAAAATGAAGAGATGACACCCTATTCTATTACCCTTCCGAGGGAGAATTTAGTTCCAATAGAGACTTTGGTTTAAGATAAGACTAGTGGACAGTTGTTGGATAGGCCTAATTTAAGGATATACACTAGGAAAGCCAAGAAAGAAAACACGATCATACAATTTACTTTATGCCCTGACTCTTCACTGTCAGGTGAGTCTTCTTTTTCTTAGTTTGCTATTGATTTAGAATCACCAATAGCCCAACGAAAAGGTGTTAGAACTTGCACTTTACATCCTATTTCTAACTTTTTCTCTTATGATTCCTTTTTCCCATCCTATAAAGCTTTTGTTTTGTCTTTGTTCTTAATGTCTATTCCATAGGATTAGAGAGAAGTTATCACTAATCTAAGATGGAAAAAGGCTATGATTAAATAAATGAGGGCTTTAGCAAAAAATGAGATGTGGGAACTAGTTAATCCTCCTAAGGGGTAGAAAATGGTTGGTTGCAAATGGGTGTTTACTATCAAGCATAAGGCTGATGGTTCAATTGAAAGACACAAAGCCAGATTAGTAGCGCAAGAATTCGCTCAGACATATGGAGTGGATTATCAAGAAACATTTGCTCCAGCTGCTAAATTGAACACGATTAAGGTCCTTCTATCATACCCAGCAAATCTCAAATGGGACTTACAGAAATTTAATGTAAAGAATGCCTTCTTACATAGAGAACTAGAAGAAGAAGTGTATATAAAATCTCCTCTAGGATTCGACGATAAAGATACTCAAGGGAAGGTACGTAGAATGAACAAGGCCCTATATGGACTAAAGCAATCTCCTAGAGCTTGGTTTGACAGGTTTAGTAAGGCCATGGTGTCATTTGGCTATCAACAAACTAATGCTAATCATACCCTCTTTTTAAATCATACAAAGGGTAAAATTACTCTCCTAATAGTTTATGTTGATGACATAATTATGATAGGTGATGACAGAGAAGAAATGGCCTGACTTAAGAAACAATTGGCTCAAGAATTCGAAATCAAAGACTTAGGAAAGTTACAATATTTCTACGAAATAGAAGTGTTTAGATCAAAAGAGGGAATCTTTATTTCCCAAAGAAAGTATGTATTAGATCTTCTAACAGAGACTGGCATGTTAGGTTGCAAACTAACAGAATCACCTATTGAGAGTAATCACAAGTTACAAGCAGGGATTGGTGAAATGGTGGATAAAAGGAGATATCAAAGACTCATCAAGCGATTAATTTATCTCATTCATACTCGACTTGATATAGCTTATGCGGCTAGTTTGGTAAGCTAGTTTATGCATGATCCTTGCGAAGCCCATATGCAGACAGTATTGCAAATTTTGTGCTATTTGAAGTCTACACTGAACAAAGGTATTCTCTTTTCCAAAATTAGTCATCTCAAGATAGAAGTATTTACATATGCAAATTAGGCTGCCTTTCTTGATAACAGAAGGTCTACAACAAGTTAATGTATTCTTGTGGGAGGAAACTTAGTCACTTAAATGAGCAAGAAATAAAGTGTTGTGGCTCGATCAAGTACAGAAGTTGAATATAGGGTCATGGCTCAAAGTGTTTGTAAGCTTTTATGGTTGCAAAAGGTATTGGAAGAGCTAAAGTTGTTGAACGAAAATGGATCAACCTTGTACTATGACAAAAAAAATGGCCATTAGCATAACTCAAAATCTAGTGCAGCACGATAGAACCAAGCACATCAAAATAAATCATCATTTTATCAAGGAAAAAGTAACCAATGCTGCCTTAAGTCTATCATATCTAGCATTTAAAAATAGTTGGCTGATGTTTTTACTAAAGGGCTCAATTGTAAGACTTATCATAATCATCTTTCCAAGTTGGACATGTGAGAAATCTATGCACCAAGTTTAAGGATTTTATTTAGATATATTTCTAAGAAATACATGCTTTTGAGTGAGTTTTTCCTTAATACATTAGAGTATTCATCTCCAAATTCATCAACATCTTTTTGATGGATTTATTGCTGCTAAGATTTCACGAGTTCGATGTTATCCTTAGGTTGGACTGGCTAACTAGACACAACACTATAGTAGACTATCGAACCAGAGGTGTATGTTTTTTAACTGCGGAAGGGAAAGAAGTGTTACTGCCTGGCATGAAAACTAGTTTGACGGGTAGCATAATTTTAATAGTATCCTTCGGGAAGCTTATAGCTCAAGGCGCAAATGCATACCTGGCGTATATTATGGATTTGATTGAGGCGAGAAAAAACATTGGTCGATTACCAATTGTGAAGGAGTTCTTCGATGTGTTTTCAGAGGAATTCCCAAGCATGCTGCCAAACCAAGAGGTAAAGTTCTCGATTGAAATAGCACCTAGTACTGTGCCCATATTTTGTACGCCATACATAATGGGGCCATTAGAGTTAAATAAGCTAAAGAAGTAACTACAAGACCTTTTTGATAAAGGCTTTATTCGACCAAGTGTCTCACCATGGAGAACACCAACCTTTTTCATAAAGAAGGATGAGACTCTTTACTTGTGCACTGATTACCGCCAACTAAACAAGGAAACTGTGAAGAACAAGTATACGCTACCTCGGATAAAAGACTTGTTCGATCAATTGAGCGGAGCTACTATTTTCTCCAAAATTGATTTGCGATTTGGCAATAACCAAGTGAAGATTAAAGGTGACAACGTTCTAAAGACTACATTTCATTTACGCTATGGACATTATTAATTCAGTGATGTCGTTTGGATTAACGAATGTGCCAACAATACTCATAGATCTAATGAATAGAGTCTTCCAACCCTATTTGGGCTATCTTGGAGTTGTCATTATTGACGATATTTTTGTTACTCTAAAAGTGTGGCGAATCACTAAGAATATTTGGAGATTGTACTAAGGACTCTACAAGAAAATAAGTTATACGCCAAATTCAGTAAGTTAGAATTTTGGCTGAGAGAAGCTAATTTCATGGGTCACTTTATTTCTACAAAAGGTATCAAGGTAAAACCTGATAAGATCAAAGTTGTGCTTGATCGGAATCTGCCAAAGAATGTCATTGAGGTACGTAGTTTCCTAGGTTTCGTGAGTTACAATAAGCGATTTGTAAATGAATTCGCCATGTTGGAAACACCTCTCACGTGTTTGCTAAGAAAGAAGGAAAAGTTCGAGTTGATAAAGGTGTGTCAGAAGATCTTTGACAAGATGAAAGTAATTCTAACGAAGACCCTAATTTTGGCCTAGCTAGAGTCTAGCATAGAGTACACCTTGTACATTGACGAATCCCTAAACAAGCTGGGATATCTGCTCATGCAAAAAGGAAAGGTCATGGTATATGCATCTCGCCAGCTCAAGCCGTATGAAAAGAACTATCCAACGTATGACTTAGAGCTAACAGCTGTAGTACTAGCACTAAAGATCTAGAGATATTCTCTCTAAGGAGAAGTGTCGCATGTTCTCAGACCATAAGAGCTTCAAGTACTTGATGACACAAAAGGATTTAAATTTACGCCAACGACGTTGGATGAAGCTACTTAAAAACTATGACCTAGTTATCGAGTACCACCATGGGAAGGTTAATGTAGTGGCAGATGCTTTAAGCAGGAAGACTGTGGCAGCATTGGCATCCCTTCAAGCGAGTGTTCACGTGTTAGACGATGGGTTGCTACTTGTAAAATTGACTACCTGGCCTACTTTTCTTTCTCAAATTTTGGAGGAACAACTAAAAGATACTAAATGTAAAGGGTACAAGAAGTAGCTAGCGTCTGACGATACTACGAACTTTACCTTGGGAAAGGATGACGAACTTTGGTATATGGGAAGGATGTATGTACCATTAAGAAATGACTTGAGACAAGTATTGTTAAGGGAGGCTTATCAAAGACCCTTTTCGCTTCATCTAAGAAGTGTTATAATGTATTGTGACTTAAAAGGCTTATATTAGTAGCCTGGAATGAAGAAGGAGATATCAAAATATGTTTCGAGCTGTTTGACATGACAATGAGTGAAGGCAGAGCATCAAGTTCCCTCGGGGAAGCTATATCCTTTAGAGACTCCAAAGTAGAAGAGGGACAAGATCACCATGGACTTCGTTTTGGGTTTTCCTCTTAGTCCTACCAAGAAGAAAATAGTTTGGGTAATTGTAAATTGGCTTACTAAGTCAGCCCATTTCCTGTCTATGCGTATTGGCTACTCGCTAGAAAAGTTGGAGGAGTTTTACATATTAGAAATTATGCAACTACATGGGATACCAAAATCCATAGTATCTGATCAAAATCCAAAGCTCACATCAAGGTTTTGGAAACATCTAAGAGTTTTTGAGAACCAAGATATGATTCAATACCACCTTCCATCCTCAGACAGATGGGCAACCAGAAAAAGTGATTTAAGTTCTTGAGGATTTGCTCAGAAGTTGTGTAATAGATTTTGGAATTAACAGGGAAAAATACCTTCCATTGGCAGAGTTCACATATAACAACAATTATCATGCCAGTTAAGAATGTTGCCTTTCGAAGCACTGTACAGAAGGTGTAGATCTTCCACCTTTTGGCTGGAACTCAATGAGAAAAAGATAATCGGTCTTGACTTGGTACGAGAAATAGAAGAAAAGGTTATGATTATTCGAACTCATTTAAAAGCTACTCAAAACTAATAGAAAGCTTACGCTAATAGGAAGAGGAAAGATATTCTATTTGAGGTTGGAGACAAGGTATTTTTGAAGTTGTCTCCTTGGAAGAAGGCAATAAGATTTGGACAAAAGCGAAACTAAGCTCGCGTTATATAGGACCATACAAAATATTGGAACGAGTTGGTATAGTAGCATATAGATTGGTGCTACCACCGAAACTGTCAAAGATTCATAACGTGTTCCATTTATACATGCTGAGGAGATATTGATCAAATCCAAACCATATTTTTTAAGTAGAAACTCTAGAAGTGGAGCCTAACCTATCTTATGAGAAAGATTCAGATTAAATTTTGGCCTGAGAAGTGAATGAATTGAGAAATAAAAGAATTCCACTTGTAAAAGTGTTGTGGAGGAATCGCAATATAGAGGAAGCCATCTGGGGGAGATTTTAATGAACGAACAATACCCACAACTTTTCACAGGTTAAAATTTTGAGGACGAAATTTCCCAAGTGGGGAGAGTTGTAACTGCCCGCTCGGCGTAGATCATATCAATTTTCTTTTGGCGTATAATTGAGTAAGCTAAAGTAGTAATAGGGCGAATTATCAAGTTAAGTGTTGAGTTGGTGTGTTTCATGAATTCTTCAGTATGCCATTATGAGTTACGCCTTGGTGGAAATCACCATTTGGCAAACTCTAAGGCTGGCGAACTCTAGGGCTTGGCAGACTCTTTTATGAGATGATATGCAAACCCCAGATATTCTAGGGAGCGATAAGATTACTTTATATAGAAACGATAGCTAGGTGAGCATCGTTAGAGTTCATTTTAGACGTAGTTAGAATTAAACTAGAGTACTATAGATGACAACTCGATATGTTTTCGTAATTGAATGACCTGTTTAGTTGGTTGCTTAAGTGTACAAACAATGTTTTACCACTATGATTAGTGGTAGTAGTTACGTTTGGTAAGGTTTAGATTTCAAATCTTCTTAGGCAAGCTTAGTCATTGAATTCAAGGTCGATAGTGGGGTCTCAGGCCTTCCCACTAAGCTTATTTTCGTTGTTTGTGCTATAAAAAGGTGTCTATAACCAGCATGTTATACTTTTTCTTTTCTCTCTGTGTTCTCTCCTACGTACTTAAGAAATTTCTTTTAACTTATATTCTTTAGAAGAGACAGGGAAAATTTCCAGAAGCTTGTCAAACGGCATTAATAAGTACCAGCTGACTAGTAATTTTTGGGAAACCTTTAAGATGTTTTCAAGGAAATTTAAGTCTTTACTCTAGCATATGCATGATCAATTTATAGTAGATAAATGGTCTAATAATTATAGTTGTTTCTTATTTAGCTCAATAAGCTAGAGAAGGTCCAAGCGATCAAGGGAAATGACCAATAGAGTAGATTCTATCCTGAAGGTTCTGGTGAGTTCGTTTTTACTTCCTTTAGGTTTTGAAACTCTATGATATGAAGTTGTGCAAGGTAAGTTGTCTTTCCTAAAAATATGTCGATGTGTTGTCAGTGTTGTGTGTACATAGGCCATGGTCACGGTTAATACCCACATTGTGTGCTATCCCAGTACCAAACTATTTGTGATATGTGAAAATGTGGAAAGAAGCTTATTTGTAATGCCTCTAGTAGGACAACTTTATTGCAAACTAGACTGGAAGATCACGACCCGACTTTGTGAGAGAACACGTGTTCAATATGACAAGGAATATGAATAATGATATGATTGTGACTGATATGCGGTTCTGATTTCTAAATTATAGGTCTGAGGTTGGCACAAGGTTGGGCCATAAATGAACATACATGATTGAGAGAAGTATGCATGAATTACTAGCATGTGCCTACTAAGGATTTTGAGTGTTATAATTGTGATGTGTGCGCCAGTGAACTGTACAGGAAAATTAGTGTAGTGCTACTGTAGGGCAAAGTCCAAAAGATATCTTTATCTTTGATTCGATTAAGGGTAACCTGATAATCATGTTGTGCCTATTGGGAACTTACTAAGTTCATATGAACTTACTCCATTACCTTTCTTTCTCAGACAATTGAGTAGTAAAAGAAGATCTGTAAAGGGGGATTGCGCCAGAGTTGCACCTACAAGTGAACCACTTGTCTATTTTTATTATGCATGGTTGTTCGGCGAAGGGGGTTTACACACATTTTGTGTTTAACTTTTGTTTTTACTTCACAAATGTATTTTTTTATCTTATAAAGTGTAATTAACCTTGTTTATATTTATGATCTCCAAATCCCCTTGATTTGTAGCTTTCTTCTTAAAGGTGTAATACCAAGTGAGAAAGGAATAACAATTTTAACGTAAAAGAAAATCCTTATAACTGCTTTTCTCAAAGTTTGAAATAAGTCTAAGGTTTTGATTCTGTTAATAATGCCCCAGTCTGTTAGGTGAACTGTTTGGCTGTTTGAAATACTCCACATCTTCTTAATGGGCTAATGGGTATTATAAAAATTGCCTGTCTAAGTCTACACACCAATTCCGGTGACCCTAAGCTTGCTTATATTGGCAATGGGCTACTTGGTGACCACTCAACCCTAGATACACCTAGATACCAATTACTACAATATTCTAATAAATGTTAGGGTCCAAATAAGGAAATATCCCAAAAATGTCGTCCAAGGAATCAACCATATTTTGGTCTGCCATCATCACGTTGTCGTGATGTGGGAAGACTCATCGTTACGACATCACCACCGTGAATGCCTTCCTATTTCCATCGCGTTGTCATGACGAGAGGAAACTCCTCGTCACAATGTCGATTGCTTTCCCAGCGTTGGCAGTTTTGTTGTTATATCGGGCTCCTTATCTAGCGACCCAATCATCATCCCATGTATTATTGGACCTGAATTGGCATCCTACATATTTAAATATCCCATTAGTCACTCACGAGGCCCAGAATCGACCTTACGGGTTATTGAAACAGAAAAAAATGCGTAAAAATGCTTATTTTATTAATATTTAGTTTATAACCTACTAATACTGAAAATGCGATAATTAATTCTAAAATGCCAAGAAAACAAGAACGTTAAGTGTCGTAATGTACTTAAACTACCACTACGATTGATGACAGGTCAGTCATGCATTCGGTTGGGGCACGATGCCTTGACCTCCTGCGTAGCTTTCTCGATTTCGTTCATTTGTTTGTTTCGATCATCTTAGGTTCTGCGTTCATTACACTTTCCCAGGTTTCGTTGAAAAACTTCCGATTACAAAATTCCTAGTATATTTTTGGCTCACAGTTTTCTTTCTAATTTTATAAATAAAATAAGCTTGCGGAGATGATAGTTTGCAATCTAATTACAAAACCCAAAAATTAACCTAAAATACAACCAATTTAAATCTACGAACCACAATTTTTGGCAAAATCACTTTAAGAAAATTTATAAAATAAAAATATCCATACAATCATACATGCAACCTAAAACATGCTTATATGCAAATAATGTCACATCTTACCAAAAT
The DNA here is from genome assembly GCF_025698545.1 of Gossypium raimondii. Classification (NCBI taxonomy): domain Eukaryota; kingdom Viridiplantae; phylum Streptophyta; class Magnoliopsida; order Malvales; family Malvaceae; genus Gossypium; species Gossypium raimondii. Next base: position 27,311,946 of record NC_068570.1, on the reverse strand, counting down.
TTAATTAAACAAAAAGAAAGTTTTAGAAATCCAGTAAACCGATTTACACTATAAATAGAGCACAATCTTATTTTGACACCAATTTCTGGAAAAATCAGTTTGAAATTAGTGTTTTAAGGGACAACAAAAGTTTAATTTTTTTTATAAATTGACCGATTGTGACATTTATAGTAATAAACTCTTTTATCGAGATTATACATGTGTTTTTTGCTATGAAAGACTTTATCGTTCCTATCTTTCGAGCTCACAATCTTCTTCTCTATACTAAACCTCGATTTGCTAAAGTTTCGGCTCTATTCGCAAATCAATGAAAACTTTAGTAAACTAATAATAGTTAGAAACCGAAGACAAACTCTGTAAAAAGATAAAATTTATATGGAAAATAACTTGATTATATTTTGGTAGAATATTGGTGTAGAGAAGTTTGTATTTTGACCTAGCCTTTTGTCTCTATTTATAGAGAAAATAACAAGAGTTTAAGTAGAACAAGATTTAATCGAATAATATATTTTAATAGGAAAATTTGACTTCTACTAGAGGAACATGTGAGGTGCGGCAACAAATGGTACACCTTCTCTGAGAATAAGGTTTGTTTCCCTTCCTATTAAATCGGGCCTAGTTGAGCTTCATTATTTATCAAGTCGATTATATGTGTTAAACCAACTCATATATTTTTCCCATCCCAATAAGTATTTCTTGTGCACAAAACTATTATTTATTTCGTTAAAGTCATGACGATTTTACCGTACTAGAATCTATGAGTAAATTAATTTTATTAACTTGTTCTTAACTATGATGACTTAATTAATTCAATTTCCACTTTGAACTTCAATTATTTAATAATATGAATAAATTAATTAATTTTTGAGTCATCTCTTGTTAATAGTAATAAAATACATTCACTGCGGATAGTGATCTATTTCTCTAGTTCATCGTTTAACAGTTTTCCAAATCATCAATTAATGCAAGCCATCAAGGTTATATCTTGGACATATATGATTAGGGCTTAAATAATTTGTAATTAAGTTTTGACTCTTTGTCTATTAATTACAATATTATTTAGTTATGGACTGTCACTCTACTAAAATATCATGACTAAGCTCTCCTTATTATATACCATTAAGAAAACAACTTATCACGTGCTTGTCCAATGACCTTATCAAATGTGTGTTACCATCATAAGGCATCCTTAATCTTTTTGGGATAAATTCATTCTCCTGATATGATTCTATTTTATCTCATAGTAACTATTACATCTTCCTTCATGAAAATCAATTACTAACAAATAGTAATTAAATCTTTCATCTTAGGACAAATGATCCGTAGCCACGTTACTTTTCATCTACCATGTAATGCCAATGAGAGGATATCATATACCTTTTATTGGGTTATGAATTTCACGTATTTCATGCAAAAGTCGTATACTCAATCTAATAGCTTTCGACTCTATTACCAATTAAACCCAGGCTATCAATACATCAAAGCATATGAGTAACATACACATAATCCGTCACTTACTCAGAGTTGAGGTAAGTCACACTATGAAAGTCACAAGTAAATAAATCCATAAACGAATCTTGGATTTATTCTACTTAGGTCATCTCTAATGTACTGCAAGTCCAAAAAGTCTTATCTATGTCTCTATCTTCTGGAAGTCATCCACTCCAATACCCAAGACAAGGTATCTTCCCCTCTAGACTTGATAGACGGCATATTAGTCTTTCAATCAATTTGCTTGATAGATGGCATATTAGCCTTTCAATAAATTTGATTACTTTCGATTAGACTAAAGACTTGTTTAGATTATATATTAATACAAGTTGTCTTCTCACATTACGAGCTAATCACATATTGCAACTTAGTATTAGTTAAACGTTAGATAATCAACGAGTTAATATTTATTTTCATTTTTCTTTGCATGCAAAAACCGTTGAAGACAATATACAAAATATATTAAAAATAACAATGAAATTTTATTAAACCAATTTGTTTGAAAAATTATAAGTACATAGACATAACCACTGCGCTAAGGGCACTAAATCCCAACTGATCTTAGAGACTTAAGGGACTTGGTCCTAGGGGTTGTTGATGAAGAGCCTTGAGGGCTTGAGGAGCCTACACTCGAAGTTACTTTGGAGGCTTACAGTTTTCCTTAACTACTTGAACTCCCCTTAAATATGAAGTACTAGCTTTCAAGAATACACGACAAGGAGCCTTGGGGCTTGAGGAGCCTACACTCGAAGTTACTTTGGAGGCTTATAGTTTTCGTTAACTAATTGAACTCCCTTTAAATATGAAGTATTGGTTTTCAAGAATACACGACGAGGAGCCTTAGGGCTTGAGGTGTTTAGGTTGGGATGTGACTTATAGATCTCTTGGATAGCTTAAACTCCTCAAGCTCCTCTTGAAGCGACTTGAGAGAAGAGGTACGAGGTTATTGTGCCTTGTCAAGTCGTCTAGGTGACAAAACTGATGAAAATTTTCACACACACATAGATAAAGAGACTTGTCTTAGAAACCTAATGATTTGGTGACTTTTGGATAAATAAAAATAACATTGGTGCTTGCTTCTATAAGGGAATTTAAGGCACCTTTGGCATCAGGTGTCACGCCCCTATTATGGGCTTGTGAGGTGACTCCAGTTGTTGGACCTTTGCCTCCCTATGACCTATGTAGGGGATTTCAGCTCCTAATGTTGGCTTCTTTCCTTCGTCTTTTTAACCTAGCTTTTCCCGAGTTTGTGAACATAAAATTTGGCGAGTAAATTATGAATTTTAAAAGTTTAATAACTTAAATAAAACTTATCAAAAAGTTAAATTATCAAAATTATAATTTATCATCATTTAGTTTCGAAATTGTAATAGCACACGAGGAATGTTGTGTGATATGTTGGATAATACCTCATGTCATCTAAAATGTATTATGTCACTATGGTCTCCAACTGTTAGGTAACCAAAAATTTTATATATACAATGAAAATGATAAAATTAAAAAAGAAATTACAAGCAAGGAAGGTAATGATAGGACTTGTGCTCGAGACTTGTTTTTGGGGGGCGTTTCTTTCAGAGTGATAGGTTCAAGTTATGCGTTTTTCTTGGTATGATTGACTTTCAGTAAGACATAGATACCATTTTTTTATAGATGATTTTTCTTTTTTTTGCTATAAAATGGAGCTTTTATGCTTTTTTTTTCCTTTTAATTCTAAAATTTACATATTAATAAACTACCATTTTGGAGCAAATAAAAAGAAAACAGCATCTGTATTGTTCCACACTTAAAAATACTTTCAGAATCACAATTTAAATATTTGGTGAATATATGTTTTCAAAAGTCAAAAGTTGATAGTAAAACCAAAAACTAAAAATGACGGAAAAGAATAACATTACCGTATATAGTAAGTAACGTGTAACTCAAATCATCAAATTAACTAGGCAATCTCTAAGAAATGATTAACATCGTTTTTGGATTCTGTGAGGATTAGCCTTTTACCTGATTGCCACCATTGCTGAAAAGCTAAGATGTTTGAAACGAAGAAGGAAAACTTTTACATTCTTAGAACCATGGAGCCCATTTTCTATCTGAGCATCACATTCCCTATAAGATAAGGACTGCAATATTCCCACCGACAAGCTAAGTTACCAAAAACCAAATATAACCGTCTTTCAAAGTAAATAGACTCTTTTGGAAAGCCTTTAAGCCATTATGGCTACTTCTTATAGGGTTTTGCAAATCAAACCATGAAAATAAAGAGAAATCTGAAATCTCGACTGTAAAGCTAGCCATAGGTCTGGCTGAACTTGAAAGCTAGAGACAACAAAGTTGGATCTATTGTTCAAAATTATGGGTCTAGATGAACTTGAATAGAAACAAAGACGTTGAGATAAGAGAAAAAGAAATGTGAAGAAAGATTAGTTATTTAGAAATGATGGAACAGGAGACGAATTATGTTGAAGGTTTTCAAGCTATCAAACTACCACACAGTGTTTAAGTAAATCATCTTACTTATTTTATAATCAAATAAACTCATAATCTATGAATTTTATCCATTTAAATATTTAATTTTAATTGAATTAGGAGTTATATTGTTGTTTGATAAATTGAGAAAATATGTGTTAAAAATTTAAGTTATAAAATTTGTTTAGTATATTACTTAAAATTAATTATGGAATATAATTAAATCATTTATAAAAAATTATATTTTACATTCTATCCTTAATTTTAAATATTTCACCTTATTCTAAACACAAATCATATTTTTAAATGTAAAATTTTATATGATAATATAATATTAAAATAAACAAAATGGAATAAAATAGAATTAATTAAAATATTTTCATTAATTGATAAGTTTGTAGGAGGATTTTATTGAACTCTTTTTATTTTGGATTATCAAACATGTGTAAAAAAATAAATTATTGAAATTTTAATTTTCTATTGATTTATTTTTCAACAAACTTTAGTTTTACATGTTTTTAATATTTTATGCTTATGTAGAGAATCAAATAGCAACATGACATGACAAACTTTTATTTAATACAGATGCATTCCGATAGTTAGACATAAAATAAAATATACTTAGTATAAATTTAAACTTGAAATTATAAAGATAAGTAAAATATGTTGTAAAAAAAGATCTCTTCAAAATAAGCAAAAATTTCATTCTCTTTTCCAAAAATAAGTCATGTGAGTGGCTAAAAAATACGATTGAAATTAATTTATTGCTAGCTCAAATACTAAAATATGGTGGAAAAATAATATTTTTGCCAAACGTAGTATAATTTAATTAAAATTAAGGGTTTAGATGAATAAATTTATACCAATTAAGTAAAAACATATCTAAATGATGAAATTAAAAATTTGTAATTTAATGATCAAAATAGAAATATGCTAATAATTGAATAGCTCATTGTATAAACATTACCATTTGAAATTAATTTTCTCCGGTTGCATGAATCAGGTATATATGGAACTTAATTTGGCCCTTTAAATAGTCTCAAATAGCAGGCCCCGGTACTCAAATATTTAGCGGTCTACAGGGGAAATGACCGAGGAAATGCCTTCTCTCCGATGTATAATAGCAACCCTTTTCTTCGCCCTTTTGCTCCCACCAGGATCCTTTCCAGCCACCACATTGAGTCCATCATTTTATGATGAAACATGCCCCACGGTATTTAGCATCATTCGAGGAATCATCGAACAAGCTTTGCTCTCTGATCCTAGGATTGGTGCCAGCCTTCTTAGGCTTCACTTCCATGACTGCTTTGTTAATGTAATAACCAAAACGTTTGTTTTCCTTTTACCAAATCTCTTTCTCTTCCTTCCGTTTACCTTTTCAGCCATTTCACGTATTTAGCTTAGTTATAGCTTTATAGTTGGTAAATGTTGTGAACATCATATCTACTTTCAATTTGTTTCTTTTCTGAATATAAGGACTGAAACAAATTCTTTTACAGGGCTGTGATGCATCGATTTTATTGGACAACAGCGCTACCATAGAAAGCGAGAAAGAAGCTGCGCCGAATAATAACTCAGCAAGAGGATTTGAGGTTGTCGATGCCATGAAGATCGCACTAGAATTTGAGTGTCCAGGCATCGTTTCCTGTGCTGATATTCTTGCTATTGCAGCTCAAGAGGCTGTCAATCTGGTACTTATCTTAGCCAATTTTTTCAAACTTTTCTTGTTTTTACCATAGATAGGTAGAGTACCATAAAATTATCTTCCATATTGAACAATATCACTTCAGGCGGGAGGTCCTTCATGGCTAGTTCTATTGGGAAGAAGGGATAGCACAACAGCAAATCGAACACTGGCCAATTTAGCTATTCCAGCTGCCTTTGAAACTCTTGATATTCTCAAGTCCAAGTTTGCAGCCGTGGGGCTCAATACCAGTACCGATCTGGTTGCACTTTCAGGTAGGTCTTATAATGGATTTGATGGTTAAAAGATATATGTATGATATGTAATAGGGATTTTACGCAAAAATATTTTCAGGTGCTCACACATTTGGACGGGCTCAATGTACGATTGTCATTGAACGATTATATAATTTCAATGGTACCGGAAAAGCAGACCCGACATTGAACGCAACATACTTAGAGACGCTACGCAAAGTATGCCCTCAAGGCGGAAATGGTAGTGTTTTGGTGAATTTAGATCCTACAACACCTAATACATTCGACAGTAACTACTACACTAACCTTCAAGCTCAAGAAGGACTGCTCCAAAGTGATCAAGAGCTGTTTTCTACTAGTGGAGCTGATACCATTGAAATTGTGGAGAGGTTCAGCAGCAATCAAATTGCTTTCTTTGAAAGCTTTGTGGTTTCCATGCTAAAAATGGGAAATATCAGTCCAGTAACAGGTACGGAAGGAGAGATTAGATTGAGTTGTAGAAGGGTTCATATGGATTACACAAGTTCAAACAAATGGAGCTCTAGCTAAGGTGTGTCTGTTGGAGACTGTAATTTGAATTGTTCCAGATTCATGCTTGTTGGGTTTCTAGATATTTCAGTTCAAGGTCTATCTAAAAGTCCATATAATATTTTAGTCAATGTGTAGTGTGTTAACTAGGATTCGCTAAATAGTCAACTATTGTGCCTATATATTCCCTCTGTACTTGGTGAAAGTAAGTCGGAAAAATTACAGATACAACAGAGTTCAAGGAAACTCATCTTTGAAAATTGATTCTGCCTCTTCCTTTCCTGTAAAATGATATCGGAGTTTACTTCTAAAGTTCCAGAGATGTCATCAACCTCACAAAATGTTAATGAATCAATTGATACAACTTCCGCTTTACCCATCTATTAGTTATAGTTATATTTGATAATCAAATTAAAATATCTGGATTTTTTTTAAGAAATTTAAATGAACAAAATATAGACAAGAGATTCTAAATTTGTTCTCACACAACTCAAATTAACGTGTAATTAAACTCCTAAATTCCCTTATGGTTTTACAATCTAAAACAAATCAAGGGTTAAATTAGAAAACTGACAAAAGTTAAGAGACATTTTGCAAAAATATCAAGAAAAAAAATATCAAAACAATTCTCACGTGAACAGATGGACTGAATTTCTTTAAAATACTGATTTTTTTTAAAATTACCAGATTAGGCCATTTTTTTAAAAAATTTACGAGACTAGGCTGAAATAACGAAAAAGAAGCATTTTCCCTATGTTCCTTTTTTTTAGGATTAGGTTTTGCTTTTTAAAGTACACTTAGAATTTTGTGGATTTTAGGGTTTAGGATTTTGTAGGATTTTTTTTATATTTTGTAAGTTACATATATTTTTATAATTTGTTGAGATGTAAAGTTAACAATTATTTAATTTCATATTTAGAAGCATCATATTTACACCAATCGTATATTCGAATTGCAAAATTCAATTTGATTCATAACCGAAACTCGAACTACTCGGTTTGATTAAATCTTAGCTTTTAATTTTTTTAAAATTTTTTTGAATGCAACTGAGTTTTGATCATTATTTACAATGCATTATTTTCAAACATTCAGATAGGTTTAGTGCATTATTTTTTCCAATGCATTATTTTCAAACATTGAGATAGGTTCAGAAAATATATCCTGGGAATCTCGGGATATTTGATGGGTGAGTGGGAAAAAGTCTGGAGTTAGCTAGACGCACTTTCAGTGCTTTTTCTGACATTGCACTGAAAACACGTCCTACGATAAGCATTTTCTCTCTAGTAATTTCAACTCCCCACTAGCCCAGGAAATTTTTTTGAATCAATTGTCAATCACCCCAGGTCTATAAAAGTAATCTATTTCAGCATTGAGTGGCATTAGACATTTATGAGCAAAGAAAATTGTAAGAAGATCAGAAGAAGAGAAGTTCGCACATAAGGCATAATTTGGAGTTACTACGCAATTGGTATAAAGTAAGGATTGATTTTTGTTGTTCATATTTAATTACAACACTATTTTTCTGCATAATGTTTTTGTTTCGAACATGTGGAATAGGTTATTTCGTTGAAAATGAGTGGACAGATTAATGTTATTATTTATTACGATGGTGAAGTGCGTGACACCGAGAACGGGGTCTTTTTTTTATTAAAGAACACAACGTGGTTGACTTTTAACCCAAACATACAATTTCCAGAATTGTGTGGAAGAATTAGGTGAAAAATCGTCAGATCCAACTAGATGAGAGTATCGTCACTTAAATATCGATTTTGTGCTTCGGTCAACCCCATCAATTATGACGCTTTCGATATCAGAGGTGCAAGAGGGTAGGAGGTGATGGTGCAGACGCATATTGACAGTGGATCACCATTTCTCAAGTTATATGCGGAGTTTGCAAGGATAGATGAAGGCCCTTAGAGGTTGACGTATGTTCTAGTTCGAGAGGTCAGAATGGAAGAACAAGTAGAGTCCAACGACACAGTTGTGTGGTGGGTTCATTGCTTTGTTAGAAAGTTCTCAATATGATATCCTAGAATATATCAATGGGAAAAAACTCATTTGTTTTGGCCCTAGATTTCAACCGCGGTAGGTAGAACACCGAACAATCAGGGTTTGGTGGTAACATAGAATATTGGACCCCTGCACGACACTCACTTAGTGGTTTTGATTTAAAATTTAAATAATTTTATTATGGTAAATACATTATCTAATAAATTTTACCTTGTTACGAGTAAGAATGTATAAGGGTAGTCCGCTCGAGGACGTAAAAATGACAGTCAATACTGCGCCCATGATTGTAGTAGTAGCATGCAACCACCAATTTTGATTTTTTATGGTTTCGTCGCCCGACAAATCTCCTGCTACAACGTCGCCAACACAGCTAACCCCCAACTGAGTTCACCTTCTTTTCTAAAGTCGACGAGTTTTAGAAGCCACCTTTTATGGAAAAGATTTCGTGACTTATCGAGTATTAGGAGACCCCTGATAATCATAAGGATATACACCCGAGTGTATTGTTCTCTTTGGACTTCAGCCGAATCCTCATCGAGCCTACCGAAAGTTTTTCTTAACCAATTCATATCTATCTGGGCTCCATAAACTGTTTCCGAAATCTTCCCCAAAAGTTGCTCGCATACGTCTCTCCAATCAACTGCGTGAACTGACCCAATCACTACCAGCCCATCCACAGGTAACTCGAGCTGTAACTGCACGTCCTCCAGAGTGATAGTACACTCACCGCATGGAAGATGAAATGTGTGTGTCTCAGGTCTCCACCTTTTCGCTTACAAGTGTGGGGTCTAATTTACACCTCCGACCCATAAAGGCCACGTGCAAAAATTCTGCATCTCTCAAGTAGAGTTTGATTAAGGGTGATGGAGGAGTGGGTAGATTACGAATATACGTCTCCAAAATTCGATCTTCTGCCTTTATATAAAAAAACATACAAAATATTAAATTCCAATATAACAAGAAAATATTTAAATTAAATTACATTAAATAAAAAAAATTTATTACCATTTGCAATTGATTGACAGAAATATGCTTTTCATACAAACGGGAGTAATTGTTAATTTTGGAAAACACAAAATAAAGTGTAATAGAAAAAATAATTTACGGAAACCTTAAGACAATTTTAATAAAAAGAGAGAGAGTTGAGAGAGAAATAAAATTTGAGTGAGAAATAAAGAGGGAATTGAGAGAAATTTAAGAATATGTGAGAGAACTGAGATTAAATTGAAAAAAAATGAAATAATGAGGGGGTTATATAGAAAAAAGTTATCGTTGGTTTGAGGGGGAGACCCATTGGGGAGGGAAAGCTAGAAGCATTTTCGGCTTATGTGGCGAAAGTGCTTCCAGTTAGAAGCATTTTTCTACAAATACGCTGAAAACACTTGTTGGGATTGACCCGATTAAGCAACAAGTAAAAAAAATAGCAAAATAAATTGAGAAATTGAACACACAAATTTAACGTGGAAAAACACCTCCAAAGAGGATAAAAAACCACAGGTAAAGATAATTTTACTATAATGGCAAAAGAACGAATAGTACAAAAGATGGAGATAAAAACTAAACCCCGAAAATCCGAAAACAAAGAACCCTCAAAACGTAAACACAAAATTCTCTAAATGTGTTATGAGTTCTAGTCTCTAATGGGTGTATTTTCTAAGGTTGTAAAAGAGCCTATTTATAGGCTAAATTCATAGGTCAAATAATAATAAAATAATCTAGACTAATCAGAGTTTGATTGAAACAAATAAATAGAGTTTAACTGAAAGATTATTTTTCAAATTTGACTAAAATAAAAGTCATACTCAACAACACTTTTAGCTGGAAGCGTTTTTCTGCAAATCATCTGAAAGCACTTCCAGCTAGAAGTGTTTTCGTTATTTTGACCTAATCTCGTAAATTTTCGAAAAATATTTATTCTAGTAATTTTTTAAAAAAAATTGATACTTTTATATAATTAAGTTGACTGAATTAAGCTGTAAATTTACATTTTCAATAAAAGTTTAATATATCTTATTAATTACTTTTTTTTTACTTTCACTTTCTTTCTTTTTTTTTTAATAACATTTTACTTTCTTTTTTCATTCTCAATAAATTTATCAAACCCCATTCCTCGTTCTCCACCCTTCCTTATTTTATTTTACTTGCCCTTTGAAAACACTTCATCAATAAGAAAGGTTAACACAAACGACAAATATAAATAAGAAAAATCTAGAACCATTGATAACTCAACCAATCGTTTATTTAACTTCGAAGGTATATTATTAAGTATTTTAGATTAGTATTTAATAATAAAATAAAACTAAAATTGTGGCTGAATCAAGGATTGAATTCAATAAATTATAGTGATTAAATTAAATACGTAACAATTTTTGAAGGCCAAAACCGTACATATCTCAGAAAATTCATTTTAGTTTATATTGTGTGACCTAAATTCTAAGAGATTGCTTGCAAGTCAAGTTAAACAAAATATATTTTCTTTCTAGAAAATTTACTATTTATTAGTATAATATATTTAACATTTATTAGCATAGTTTATTTGACTTACTAATTTAGCCTATAAATAGGTTCTTTTACAACCTTAGAAAATACACCCATTAGAGATTAGAACTCATAACACATTTAGAGAATTTTGTGTTTATGTTTTGAGGGTTCTTTATTTTCGGGTTTTTCGGGTTTAGTTTTTATCTTCATCTTTTGTACTCTTCGTTCTTTTTCCATTATAGTAAAATTATTTTTGCCTGTGGTTTTTTATCCTTTTTGGAGGGGTTTTTCCATATTAAATTTGTGTGTTCAATTTCTCAATTTATTCCGCTGTTTTTTTTATTTTTTGCTTAATCGGGTCGATCCTAACAAGTTGTATCAGAGCTAGTTTAATTTTCATAGATCAGCCCGTTTAAAAATGGTAGCAACAAGGTTTGAAATTGAAAAGTTCGATGGTGAGACAAATTTCAATCTGTGGCAAGTTCGGATGATGGCAATTCTAGTTCAAGCTGGCTTGAAAACAGTTGTTATCGGGAAAAAGCCTGAGAATCTAAATCAAACAGAATGGGAAGAGCTTGATGAAAATATCTTGTCTACAATCCAGTTGTGCCTCGCGAATACGATATTGCAGGAGGTATTGATGGAGAAGACCTCATCTGCCTTGTGGAAAATGTTAGAAAGTCTTTATGCGACTAAGTCTCTGACTAATCGTTTAGTGTTGAAACAACGTCTATTTATATTTTGCATGAATGAAGGTGAGCTTCTTAGAGATCACACCATTTAATTCATTACTCTTTTAAATGATTTAAAAAACTTTGAGGTTCATATTGATGATGAAGATTAGGCTATGCTATTATTGTGCTATTTACCCCATTCATACAAGTGTTTCATGGAGACCCTGATTTATGGTAGAGACAAACTCTCGCTCGAAGATGTGAATGGTCATTTGTTGAGTAGAGACAAACTCGACAATGAGTTTGGTTTGGATAGCAAGGTAGATAGGCAAGCTTCCGTTTTGGTAGCATCAAAGAAATGAGACAAAAGGTGTCGATATTGTAAAAAGTTAGGTCACGTCAAAGCAGATTGTTATAAACTACGAAATAAAAGAGTTGCTGAGAGTAACGAGGAAGATGTAGCTAGTGATAATTTGGCCGACGAAAGCGGTGATGATTTCTTGTTAGTTTCAACGAGTGATAACTCCAAGCTCACGTCCAAGTGGATCTTAGATTCGGGATGTTCTTTCCACATGTGTCCCATTAGAGAATAGTTCTCCACATATAGTTCGGTTGAAGGTGGAGTTGTGCGCATGGGAAACGATTCATCTAGTAAGGTAATTGGTATTGGTACTGTTAAAATTAGGATATAGGATGGGACAATAAGAACACTCTCAGATGTCAGGTATGTACCGGATTTATGAAAGAATCTCATATCATTGAGTATTTTAGATTTGAAAGGATGCAGAATCAACATCGAGTCGAGCGACATTAAAGTATCTTGTCGAGCTCTTGTTTTGTTAAAAGGTAAAAGAACCGGCAATCTTTATATTCTGTAAAGTTCTACAGTGACCGGTGAAATCAGACGTCCCTCGTCCATTACAGAGTCGAAGTCAACTCGTTTGGAGCAGAGACAATTTGGTCATATGAGGGAAAAAATGTATGACCGTTTCGTTGAAGAGAGATTCTCTTTTGGATGTAGGTTTTGAAAAGTTAGGGCACCGTGTTCGTGAAAATCAGACCCATGTTAGTTTTGATTTGGCAGTGCACAAGTCGAAGGCTAGATGTCTTCTAGCTTCTAAGCACAGATTTGACTCAGTTAGTTCCCTGCATAGTTCAAGATAGGCCCGTGGCGGGCTTTGGCAAATATGGCGATGTAAGAATTCGTGCTAAGGTGGAAATTGTTAGAGTTGTGTGAAACAAATTCTAAGAGATTGCTTGCAAGTCAAGTTAAACAAAATATATTTTCTTTCTACAATATTTAATATTTATTTGTATAATATATTTAGCATTTATTAGCATAGTTTATTTGACTTACTAATTTAGCCTATAAATAGGTTCTTTTAAAACCTTAGAAAATACACTCATTAGAGATTAGAACTCATAACACATTTAGAGAATTTTGTGTTTACGTTTTGAGGGTTCTTTGTTTTCGGGTTTTTGGGGTTTAGTTTTTATCTCCATCTTTTGTACTCTTCGTTCTTTTGCCATTATAGTAAAATTATCTTTGCCCGTGATTTTTTATCCTCTTTGGAGGGGTTTTTCCACGTTAAAATTGTGTGTTCAATTTCTCAATTTATTCCGCTATTTTTTTTACTTGTTGCTTAATCGGGTTGATCCAAACAATACTGTATTGCACTACTAACCTATCATTTTTAGTTTCTACCGCAAGACCACTTCCCCCGTCTCCCACTCTCCAATTTTTAATTTTGAGTAAAAATTGAAAAAAAAATTCGAGTTAATCAAATCGAATTATTCTAGTTATTTGAGTCAACTCGAATAAGTAATTCAAGTTTCAAGTTCGAATTAAGTTGAATTTTACAATTCGAATAGAAAATTGGTATAAATACCCTTTTAGTCCTTGTCAAGTTTGAAAATGAACAAATTAGTCTCTCGCTTAACAAAATTACAAAATAATTTTTAAAAATTTAAAATACTTTTAAAATTTAAAATATTTATAAATATTTCAAAATTTATATATTTTTAAATTATAAAATTTCAAAAAATTCTAAAATATATATAAAGTTAAAAAATTAAAAGAGGTATGGAATAATAATTTTGGGACCTAAATAAGTTAATTAATTACTCAAGTTTATCATATTAAATTTTTTTTAAATTTCAAATATATATGATTTCAAATTTATGTGCTCTAACATGGAATTAATTATACTGTAATAAGATTTTAATTTGACATGTTTAATTTTTTAATTTAACTCAAATAATTTCACCCGATTCAACTTGAATCAATTTTCATTTCACTCAACTCGATTTGAAAAATTTTCAAATTGAGTTAAAATGATAAAATAGAACTCTCAACTCGATTAAATCAAAAAAATTTCACTCGATTCAGTCGAATGCTAACCCCTACCCTCAAGCTATTCACACTCTTGTAAGCCATATATATTCATCCTCTCATCCACTATGGTCGATAAGCTAGTACCACCACTTCCACCATACAAATCGATATCCCTCCTAAAACTTTCCGATCCAAACCCCGACATCTATTTAAAAAAAAAAAAACATTTCTCCAAAATTCTTTATTTGCTTTTCTAAATTGAAAATCCATGGATCAGTTTATATTTATTTGCTTTTCTTTTTCTCTTTAATGGGTTTATTACCATCTTCCTCTAGGATATTGAGATCCAATAATGTAGTGGTCCTTCGAAAGGATGTTTCTTTAAAATCAATTTTTAAATAAATTTATTTACTCACTACAAAATATTTCACTTTTACCAACATTTATAAGCACAGGTAAAAGTAAAAACAATGATATTGACTTTACCGTAGTTCTTTGACCGTTGGCTAGGCTTCGACTGTGTAATAGAGGTGTCCATGGGCCGGGCCGGGCCTGGTTCGGGCCGGGCCCATAAAAAAATTTCAACCCGCATACCAGGCCCGGGCCAGGCCCGACCTAAGATTTTGCCCAGGCCCGGCCCGAGGAAAAAATAAGAGGCCCGAGCCCGGCCCGGCCCGTTTTTAATTAAAATTAAAATTAAAATTAAAATTATTTTTTTAATAAAATTAAAACTAATTGTTATTAAAATTAGTTGTTACTTGTTAGTTAAATTAGGGGTGAGCATTCGATCGAATCGAATCGAAAATTTTCGAGTTAATCGAGTTTTCGAATCTCATTTTATCATCCTAACTTTATTTGAAGTTTTCTCGAATCGAGTCGAGTGAGATGGAATTCGAATCGAATCGAATCGAATATATTTGTTCGAGTTAAATTTTAAAAAATAATTTTGGGTCCTTGTAACCATTGTCACCCATCGTAATAAAATTTGTCCACCTTAATCAAATTTTTTATTAACTTTCATCACTTCATAATTTATTTATTAATTTTTTATATATTGGTTAGCTTCTTTGCTTGCTTAGTTATTTCAATTATCTTGATTCTTGTCACTATGTATTTTAGAATTAAAAATATATTAAATGTAAAAATATGATTTTTAATAAAATTATTTTAAAAATAAAATGTGAAATTGATACCAATATAAAATTTTAATGAGAATATTTTATGGCGTAATTAATAATTCAGTTTTAATATAAATATTCAATATGACTAAACAATTCAATAATATAAATAATATAAAATGTGAAATTTAATTTAATAATATAAATAGTAGATATAAATAAAATTATTACTATTTATGTTTAGTGATTTTTTTTGGATAATTTTGATTTTTTATTTGAGAGTAAAGGGTGAGAAGTAAAAAGTTTAGGGGAAAAATAAAAAAGTTTTGGGAATAAAAGTTTGAGGAAAAGTAAATAGGGGGAGTACAATTTTGGAGGGAAAATATTTAAAAAAAATTGGAGGGGGGAGTGTTTGGGATAGATTAGAGGTGAGATGGGAAGGGAATAAAAGTTTTAGGGGAAAAATGGGAGGGAGTAAAAATTTTGGGGGAAAATAAAAGGTTTTGAGGGTTTTGGGGAGTAAAATTTTGAGAAAAAATAAATGGGAGAGTAAAATTTTGGTAGGAAATGGATTTTGGGTAGATTGGGGGGTTGGGAGGGGAGGGGAGGGGAGTAAAAGTTTTGGGGGAAAGTGGGAAGGAGTAAAAATTCTGAGGGAAAAGTAAAAATGTTTGGGAGTTTGGGGTAAAAATGTAAAATATTATAGTTTGATATTCGAATTATTCGAGTTATTCGAATTCGAAAAAAATTCGAGTTGATTCGAATAACTCGATTAACCCGAATAACTCGATTCGTTTAACTCGAAATTCGAATTTTTTTTTCGATTTTTTCGAGTCGAATCGAGTTTTGCTCACCCCTAAGTAAAATTATCAAATTATTAATTGTTAATTGTATTAATTGTTGTAATAAAATCTAACATTTGATTAATAAAATTATCAAATTATTAATTGTATTAATTGTTAATTGTATTAATTGTTGTAACAAAATCTAACTAGTAAATCTAATATTTGATTAGTAAAACAAACTTGATGTTTTATTATTTTTATTTTATATGATTTACATTAAAATAATAACTAATGAAAATCTGTTAAACAGATTTCTTTTATAATGAATTGACATTTAATATGTATTATTAAACATATACAATACATGGGTTTATTTATTCCATTTCTATTTCTATTTTGATATTTCTATCCAAGGTTGATAATTGATCCTCGAAACTAATGGCCCAAAATGTCTATATCACACTTTTAAGATATATATGCTAAGAGCACGTTTGGTTCGCTGTATTGGATTAGAGGTGTATTGGATTAGAGGTGTAATGGAATAGAGGTGTAATGGAATAGAGGTGTAATAACAAATCAACTGTTTGGTTGAATGTAATGGAATAGAGGCATAATAGTAATCTTGTGTTTGGTTGAATGGAATAGAGGTGTAATAGCATAATGGAAAAAACTAAAATGACTAGAATACCCTTAGCATAAATTTGTTTTGGTAAATGATTATTGTTATTGTTATTTAAATTTTAATAAGATTATTATTATCAATAATAAATAATTTAATCATATTTAAACATAATTATTATTAAATATATTATAATTAAAATATATAATTTAATAAAATTCTTAATAATTAATATTACGATATGAATTTACTCAAATAATAATATATGATACTATAAAATATAAATTAACATAATTATTATTAAATATATTATAATTAAAATATATAATTTAATAAAATTCTTAATAATTAATATTCTTATATGAATTTACTCAAATCATAATATATGATACTATAAAAGAAAATTTAACATAATTATTATTAAATATATCTTAATTAAAATATATAATTTAATAAAATTCTTAATAATTAATATTCTTATATGAATTTACTCAAATCATAATATATTATACTATAAAAGATAATTTGAAATAATTAATATTAAATATATTTTAATAAAATATATGATTTAATAAAATTTAAAATAATTATAACTAATAAAATTTAATAAGTGAGTAAGAATTGAACTCTAAAAAAAAACATAACCATATAGAATTGAACTCTAAAAATAAAAAAAAAAAACATAACCATATCGAATTATCATCAACAACTCGATTGAATTTACAACAATTCTGAATTAAATGGAAGTACTACCTCAATATCTCACTTCAACTAAAAATATAAAGTAAGAATTCAATAGAAGAAATTCAAGCCGATACAATATCTCTTTCACCCTGCTCTCAACTCCAATTGGCCTTCCATGAAACCAATTCTTCACTTCAAACAAAATAGCTCACCAATTTAGCAGGAAAACGAATACTGTCCAAAGTTGCCATTGAAAATAACCTTCAACTTCATGTGTCCATTCCACAAGTTAAGGGAAAAAGCAATCTCTGCCAATTCTGGATTTATATGATGCATTGATAAATCAGGAAAAACAATCTTTCTGACTCCTACTCACACCAAAAGGAGAAGGGGAGAGTAGCTACTTGAAATGGTACATTTTAAAGTTGCAGTAACAAGGAAATAAGATTTGTCACTTTAACTTACAAGGAAATTAACAAGTATGACAGATAATATTCCCAAGTAAACACATATAAAAGTGAACATGCTAGTGTGGCATAGGCAAACACGAAAAACCAGAGAGGAAGTCAATGATTATATACTTACAGTAGATAAAGATTGATTCAATCAATTCAGGAGAGAAAAAGAGTGCAGTGGCTTATGTATTAAGAGTTTTTCAAGCAACCAGATGAACCTGAAATTAGCATTTCTTTCAGGATACAGAGTGAAAAAATTAAGAGATGGTTAAGAAAATGTCAACCACATAGATTTGCATAAGCAAGCGCGATGTGCAATCCTCCCAATGGAGGCTGAGCTCCCCTTTGAAATTTCTTCCTTGGGTTCGATTGCAATTTAAAATGACAACAAAATCATCATCAATCACTATCCTAAATATCACAGGACACAAAATAAACCTTTGCAATTATCATCGAGTCAATGTATGTAATTGCGAGACGTTTGTCATTGGGTTGAATGGAAGAAAGTGAACCTCTTTGATGTTTGCACGAGCTGAATATGCAAGGTTTCTTTCATTATTTGACATGAACATCTAAAAGAATCAAATGAAAAGAGAACCTTGAAATTGAACATTTTGTTGTTGTATTACCTCCTTGGTGCGCAAGCATGTTAATGATGGTTGCATCAATAGCATCCTGATTTTCCGATCTGGAGGCTCTTCGCTAGCAGAACAACCAAGTCTTTGTCCATATTTTTGCTAAAACCTTAAGAAAAAGGTGAACATGGCTATTTAACCTTTATCCGAAAATTGAGCCATTGCAAGAACTAGGAGTTTCAAATTTTTGAAGTCCACTATTGTACCTCAACAAGGTTCCGATCAGCGGTTAGGCGATTCAAGGTCGAGTTCGGTTTGTCCTTTGCATAGAACATCCATTCCACCATTTCTTCAATTACGGTCATCCTTTTAGTAATGGCACCTACAAAAACAAACCAAACAATAGATTTGTAAACAACGTAGAATAAGTATTTCAGTTTGTCATTGTCTTTGTTTTGGATGTTTTAGCTTATTTTCTTTGGAAAATGATGTGCATTGAATAAGAGTTGTACTGTTGAGACGATCGATGAGAACCGATTGCAAGAGTAACAGATAATACAGAGAATTTTACATGATATATCTTGAGTTATTTAATTGACTTTTATCACTATCAAGTAGAGCACTTGCACGATCAATTTTAAGTGGATCGCCTTCAAGAAGGCGAGCATCTGCGAGGATGATATCTCCAAGTTTTATGCTAATTATATCTCCGGTACTAAAATAGCGACATCATCTCTTGCCATGACCATCTCGAGAACACGCATAAAAGAAAAATGATTATGAAAATTTAGACATTATTGTATTTGCAAAGGCATTAAAGAAACTTGAAGAGAGTTGCGGACCTTTGTTTTAGAAGCCAGACGAGCCATGAGTGCGGTACGCAACATTTCAACATTGTTTTCCTCAATGAAACTGATTGTTGAATTGATAATCGAAGGCATATAATCCTACAAAGTCACGCCGATCGGGACCCTCACCTGAAACAAAACAAACCGCAGAAAGCTATCGGGTGACCATTCAAGCTTTGAAAAGTATATGGGGAAAGATATATAACTTACTCCACCATTGGCAAGGACAATGGCGATCACTGTTGCAGCTTCCATAACCCATGATAATGGGTTCCACATAAAACTTAGAAACTTCAAAAACTTATTTTCCTGGAGTATGATAAAAAAGCTAGCATTGTCACAGTGCTTCAAACCAAACCAGATAAATTACAGCTAGCTTAGCTAATAGGCTGCAAGGTATTACTCTATTGCAATTTTATAACTAGAACTACAGATAAATAATGATGATTTAACTGAAAATTTGAAACTCTATATATATATATCCGAAATTACGGGTGCTTACGGGCTTCTCCTCGAGCTTATTCTGACCAAAGCATCTTCAGATGTAAGTCCTGCACGGGATGTTCTCAGTAAAATAAATGATCGTAAAACTGAATTTAAATCACCAAAAACGTTAAATAAAATAATCGACATTTCTTTTACCTTCTGAATTTCCATTGAGCAGCAGAAGGAACTTCAACAGGAGGCAAACCTTCATGCTTCCAATCGGAAAAAGCATCTAATGCATTGAAACGAATATCGTTGCCGCTTGCGACGTCTTTAAGAGAATCAAACAACTTTCACCGAATATCATTTCCGGTAAAGTGGCGAAGTTTGGAGTCTTTGTTCCCATTGTTGGAGAGCCAATAAGTTGAGAATCAAGCGGTTACCACCATGAAACAGCAACAGGGTCGAGCGGATGAAGAAGAAGAAGCAGTCTGCTAATGAGTGATGAAGAAGAAGCAGATGTGGCGGCCGAAAGGAAGGAAAAAGTTATGGAATCAGAAAAATCAGAAGAAGCAATTAGGAGGGTAAAACAGAGTAGAAAAATGGGGAGAACTTAATATGCAGCAAAACAGAGCTTTTCATCCGGAATAGAAATCGGTGGATTTTGGGGATTAGGTCTGTAATGGATTAGACCTGTAATAACAATACACTGAACCAAACAATGGATTAAAGGAGTATTAAGTGGGGCCCACTGATTAGGGGTGTATTGGCTATGCCAATACACCCAACCAAACATGCTCTAAATTTTAAATTTTATAAGCACAGACAAAAGTAAAAACAATGATATTGACTTTACCGTAGTTCTTTGACCGTTGGCTAGGCTTCGACTGTGTAACCACAAGTGCTAATAAAAATTACAAACATTTTTCGGGTAATGACTTGATTTTCTTTAGTGTTGGTAAATTCGATTTTGAGACTAAATTTCTTAAATTGAGCTAGTTTGAAAATTTTAATTGAATAATTTACGAGATGAATAGAGAATTATATAATAGAATTTCTTAGTAACTAGTTAAATAATTTAGTAATTAATGCATAAGAACTAAATTCCAAGGTAACTAAAATTTAAGAAACTAGATGGGAGATTAAGCAAGTTCTTAGTGTGTTATTACACCAAAGATTTGTGAGAAATTAAACTATCATTAAGATTAAGATAATGTAGAGAGTTGATCCTTACCATTAAAATCTACTAAGCATTTTCTAATTAAATGATAGCCATTGATTAAGTTTAATTAAGCTTAACAACAACAATAATGATAAAATAAAAGTTTAAATACGTTAAAGTTCTCGGTACTTTTTGAAATTTAAAATTTAGTCCAAATATTTAATTTTGAAACATTGGGTCCTTACACTTTTTTATTTAAAATCTTGGCCCCTCTGTTTAATTTTGTCGTTAAAGTTAACAATGTCAAAGATAAAAATAACTTTTCTAGCACTCAACATTTACATTTATTTGTCAATTCGATCATTAACCTTCAAAAGTACTTAAAAATTCAAAAATTAATATTTTAATAAAAACATAAAAATTAAAAAATATTTTTTAAAAATAAAAATTATAATTTGTTTAAAAATAAAAATATGAAAAAAATAAAAAATCTTTAAAAATAAAAAATAAAAATAAAAATAAAAATAAAATATAAACAAAAATTCCAAAATAAAGTGTTATCTAAATCGAACCATATCGCTAGTCAGATCGATCCAATGAAAGGTAAAAAATAGTTGGCTTGTGAACCGGTACAAACTAGTTGAATCAAGCTAAAAAATCAATTGAACCGATTTCGAATTGGTTTGACTAATTTGTTCCCAAAACGACTGGTCAGTTTGGTTCAAAGCAAATAAATTATTAAAAGAATAAAAAATAAAAAAAATTATAAAAATCGATTCAATTGCAAGTTCAATTGTTTTTTTAGTCTGGTTCAACCAATTCGTACTAGTTCACGAGTCTACCGGTTTTTTAAATTTTTAAACTTTTTTATCCCTCAACGTTCTGATATTTTTTTTTGTCAATTTTGTCCATACCCTTTAAAAGTATGTAAATTTTGTAAAAAGCTAAAATTATTTTTCTTATTTTAAACAAAAACACAAGTTTAAAAGGAATATATTTTTAAAAATATAAAAATATAAAAACTATTTAAAATTCAAAATTCAAAAATAAAAATATTTTTTAAAAAATATAAAAGAAATTCTAAAATTCAATGTTGTCTAAACTGAATTGAAACAATTGAATTAAGAACCAATTGGGGTATTAGTCTAGTAAGAGGTAAAAAAACTGGTTGCCTTGCAAACCAATATGGATTGGTTTAACTAGACTAAAAAATCAGTTGAACCGATTCTTATAATAATTTTATTTTTAATAATTTATTTGTTTTCAATCGATTGGACCGGTTGGTTTAGGGACCAATTGGCCAGACCAATTCAAAACCAGTTCAACCGATTATCTAGCTTGTCCAACTAGTTTGTGTCGGTTCATGGGTCAATCAGCTTTTTATCTCTCGCCGAACTGGTACCCCAATCGATTCCCAGTTCGACTGGTCGATCTGATCTAGTGTAAACAACATAAAATTTTTTATATTTTAAAAATCACTTTTATTTTTTGAAATTTCAAGAGTTTTTTTTATAATTTTTTTAAAATTTTATATACTTGTAAAGGTAAGGACCAAATTGACAAAAAATTGTAAATATTGAAGGCTAAAAAAGTTCTTTTACCTTTGACACCATTAACTTTAATGAGAAAACTAGAAAAATGGACTAAGTTTTTTAAATAAAAAAGTAAAGGGACTCAATGTCTCCAAATTAAAATATAGAGACTAAATTTTAAATTTTAAAAGAGTACAAATACCTTTGCAGATTAAAACCTAAAATAAAATAAAAGATGGAACATGTTAGTGGTCATTTTCATCTTCATCCAATGACAAGGAAGAAAAGAAAATTTCTCAAGTTCTTATGCTCCGTGAGTAGACCTAATCATTGGTCGGGTTGAGTTGAGCCAATGCAAAATTTTAGGCTCGAGCCCAGCCATAAAAAAGGTCTAAAATTTCGTCTAAGCCCGATCTAAATAAAAGATGTTAAACTCGAGCTCGGCGTGGCCCACCCATATTAATTTTTTTATATAAAAATAAATTTAAAAAATATAATATATGAAATACACTAAAAATATTAAAATAAATGTTTCCCAACAAATTGAAAATATATTAAAAAAATTTTATACTTAAATAACACTAAGATAGTTGCAACTTAGCCAATAACGGCCTCTAAAATACTAGCAAAATTAATAATAAAACAAGAGATATACAATATCCAAACAATAACAACAAAATAGTAGCAATATAATAGCAAAATGTCGACAAACAACAACAAAGCAACAAAAAACAACAATGAAAAAAACTTAGGCAAATTCGAGTTGGGCCCGGGCAAAAAAATCTTACTTGAGGCCTTGCCAATTTAGAAAATGAGCCTTATTTTTTTGTCTAAGCCCATTTTTGGGGCCTATATTTTTACTCAAATCCTCCCACTTTTCGGGCAGGCCTTTGGGTTTAGGTGGGTGACCGACCCATGATCAGGTCTAGCTGTGAGCCATCCACCAAGGTAAGAAGAATTTTTCTTAAAATTTTAATTAGAACTTTTGTTTAATAAGATTGTAGATAAGTTAAGCTCATTTATTAGAATTGAAAATTGTTACGATTTTGCAACACCATTATCCGACCCAATCGTCGTATCCGGGTATAGGGCATCACAACTGAATCGATTTCATGCACAAGATTAGAACTCAGTATTTTAAAATCAAATTGTATTACCTATTTATAAAACTTACAATGGAGACAATATTTTTAAACAAAGTTTCACTGTCTCAACTCCGGACTACCTAAATACAATATAGTCGCCCTTATGGTGAATATTCTAAGGGCATGTTTGGTTCGCTGTATTGGATTAGAGGTGTATTGGATTAGAGGTGTAATGGAATAGAGGTGTAATGGAATAGAGGTGTAATAGCAAATCAACTGTTTGGTTGAATGTAATGGAATAGAGGCGTAATAGTAATCTTGTGTTTGGTTGAATGGAATAGAGGTGTAATAGCATAATGGAAAAAACTAAAATGACTAGAATACCCTTAGCATAAATTTATTTTGGTAAATGATTATTGTTATTGTTATTTAAATTTTAATAAGATTATTATTATCAATAATAAATAATTTAATCATATTTAAACATAATTATTATTAAATATATTAAATATATTATAATTAAAATATATAATTTAATAAAATTCTTAATAATTAATATTCTTATATGAATTTACTCAAATCATAATATATGATACTATAAAAGATAATTTGAAATGATTAATATTAAATATATTTTAATTAAAATATATGATTTAATAAAATTTAAAATAATTATAACTAATAAATTATCTTATATGAATTTGTATAATTTAAAATAATTATTATTACATATAATTTAATAATAATATATAATTTCATAAAATTATTGATAATAATTTTTCTTATATGAATTTATACAATTTAAAATAATTAATATTAAATATAATTTAATAATGATATATAATTTCATAGAATTCTTAATAATAAAATGTTCTTATATGAATTTACTAAAATCAAAATATAACTTGAGAATTATATTCTGCATAAACATAATTAACTTATATTAAGAAAAGGTTAGATGAAAATGAAATTCTACATCATAATCCATATGTTTTATAGTTTTACAACATCAAAAAATTTGAACATCGATTTTTTGCATGTCAGAGCTGTGTTCTCCTACATATTAGAACAACAGTTGTCGGCTCACTAGTTCTTGTAAAAACCACCCAAGAGAGAGCGACTGAGATGAGTGGCATGGCCAAAACAAAAATGTCATGTATACACACACCCAAAGTCTCCACGTCAGAAGGTCAAAGGAAAGACAGTTCAATTTACGTGTTATTGCCGGCTATTCTTCATCGTATTGAACCTCATAAGGTCTGGATCATATTAAATATCAACAATCTAAAAGATCGAGAAAGCGAATTCATTAATTAGCTTCCAAGAAAGACCAAAAGAAAGAACCTAAACGAAATGGTCAAAACTTATGATAGATACCTACAAGAACTTGCATACGGAAGGCAATTATCGAGTGCAAGAAATTTTGTTGCTCGACCACCCTCTTCATGTTCAACAAGAGTGGTGGATTTGCGGTGCAAGTAAGTGAAAACCAATAAAATGGTTTGAATTTTTGAGCGGTGAGCAACCATGAATGGTCAACAAGAAAAGCGAATACGCTTGATATGAAGATTTTCATTTTTCACATATATGCATTTCCACCAATTGGTTATAATTACCTCATCTTTGAATTATTTTTTGTAGCGAACAAGTTGTTGCAGTTCCCATAATTAGTCTTCTTTGAGCGCCAATCGTGTGAAAGGAAAATTTAAGTCGGTTCCTCTAGGTGCATGAGCTTGTGAACATCATACTCCCAGTTATAAGATGGCCTTTCATGGTGTCTGCTCAAGGAAAAGCTAATTCATTTCAGTTCAAAGCTTCAACTCTCCACCTAAATAAGAATCAATATAACATATCGACACTCGCTTGCGATAAATAAACAATTACCATTAAAAGAAATCCGAATAAACAATAGACAAGTAAAAGAACTTCAAACCCAACCTAAACAATAATTACTCTCAAAGCGCATATGCTTATTGATCTTGTCACTAAGAGTTATAACAAATATTTCTTTGGGGACGTTGGGAGAGAAATATATGAGTTCTTTTGGGGTGATTTTGCTGAATGGTATGTAGAATGTTCTTTTATAATCTACTTTACGCTAATAGAACGTAGTTCTATTGTTTTATGCCATTAAGTTCGGATTTTATTCCATTTACGAGATCATGAAAGCGAAAAGTAATGGAGTTTATCTTTGTTGTTATATAGCACATAATGCCCTTTTTTCTAAGGTTAAAGTTGTAAAATTCATTTGGTGGATAGTTTATCATTACTAGAATTCTATTGTAAGTTGGATCGGTATGTCTTTGTTGACACATACATGAAATACTATCATGGTTGTATGTTTTTGCAAAAAATCTTGGTATAAACACAGTGAATACTCCACCTATCCAATAATTAATAAAATATATGTGCCATCGAAACAGTATAAGTTCCTTTGCAATGCCATCGAAAGAAGCTAAACATATGTCACAATAGCAACCAGTGAAAATAACAAATCAACAAGACAAATGCTTAGAAATACAATGTAACAGACGGTGAGCGAGAAAAATGGAAGTGAGAAAGAACAAGTGCATCGCATGTGTGTTGCAGTGGGAGGAGAATGCACCATGCATCACAACAAGTAATAGCTCCAATACAACAATAGGAAGGGATATGTAATGTTAGATGGTAACGCCAAAAGGATACAGATCATTGGCGAACAAAAATATGAGCAAGACATGTAGAGGTTCCAATGTCACAACAAAATTGGAAAGGAGACCTAATTGTAATCGCACTTGATGACAAGTTGCAAGAAGTATGGCATGTTTAGGTCACCCAACCACGATACATGAACACAGGAAGAACCGACACAACCATTTCAAATTAGAGGTTATTACTCGAACAGAGTAATAGATGACACACTTCAGCATATTGTATTTTGACACCAATAAATGTGATAAACGCAAAGAAATGCCAACAAGTAATGCCCCAAGTTAATAAATTGTAGATCCACCTAAACTAGTTGAATTTATACTACAATAATAGGGAATCGGAGACATCTTGTACTTGGAAGAGGATGCAGATACATCTATATCTATTTTCAACTCCATTTATACCTGACGGAGCCGTCTATATTGCCCGCTACCATAACTTCATTTCCATTTGACCCTCTAGTGTGCGGACATCAACTTGTCTCGCTCCAAAGCACTATAACGTATATTTCTTAATAAATTTTCATCTGTTGCACCTTATCTCCAAACACGAAACAAATCAAAAATCTTGTAAAATACAATAATGAAGACTAAGTGATTATCAGTAAGAAATTTGGGAATAAAACTCTAACTTAAAGAATGACAAATATTGCAAAAGAGATATGCGTGAGTATTACAAACAATATAAATTCATCAAAATTTGAGTTATCTCCTCCATTAATTAGTTTATTTTTGTCCTCTCCAGCAGCAAAACAAGGATTAAGAGGAAGAGATCGATATGGTGATTACGATTGACTCCAAGCAATTCAATTCTAGTCCATAGGTTTCCCATAAGAGAACGAAACATTATCTCCCCCGAAAGACAGAGACTTGGGAGTTAAGTTGTAGCTTATATTTTTAGAAAAATTTAAAGAAAACCCATCACCAAAAACCCTTCTAAACAAAATTTGATTATTGCAAGAACAGAAACCAAACGAAATTAAACTTGAAAAGAAAAATCGCTAACTTTGAAAGTGTAATCTTTGTGATAAAAGAAGCAACTTTGAACGCATTTGCAGAGAAAGTGTGAAGGAGATTTTGGGAAGAATTTTCTTTATTTCTATTTGGCCATGGTCGGAATGGCCATTCAAAGCATTCAGCACTGAATCCCTATTACGCATTTGAGGGAACCAACCAAACAAAGGCATTGATATTCTCCCAAGAATAAAGAGGGTGCCAACCAAACGTGGCCTGATTCTTTTAATCTGAAAACTGAAAAGAAACGGGGGGGAGCAAATCGGCAGAAAAGAAAAGAAAATAAACTGGGAGCAAATCGGCAGAAAAGAAAAGCAAAGAAACAAGGAAGCAAATCGGATGAAGGTAGAAGGAACAGAAGAGAAACAAAGGGGATCGGGGAGGGTAAAACAGGGAGGGTTTGTTGAAGCGGTACCTAATCTGGGAAAAAGAGGGGGAATAGAAATCGGTGGTTTTCACCGATTAGGGAAGTAATGGATTACACGCGTATTAGCAATACATTGAACCAAACGGCGGATTAGAGAGGGATTAGGTGGGGCCCACCGATTAGGGGTGTGTATTGGCTATCTAATAGGGTCTGACTTGGTCCCTCCTCAAGTTCCTTATCCAATAAGTCCTGTAATCATAGGTCAAAACATTTGTAAGTTTAAATGAACTTAGTGAGTTTCTTTACTACTACCATGCATATCTCACCCCTTCTTGCCTAAAAATGGTATTGACTTTATCGTAGTTCTTTGACTATCGACTAAGCAAGTGCATGTAAAAAATTTTTGGTTGTCTAACCATAAGTGCCGATAAAAATTAAAAACTTTTTTTGGGTAATGACTCGATTTTCGTTAGTGCCGGTAAATTTGATTTTGAGGCTGAATTTCTTAATCGAGTTAGTTTGAAAATTTTAATCGAAAAATTTACTAGATGAATAAAGAACTATATAATAGAATTATTTAGTAACTAGATAAATAATTTAATAATTAATGCATAACGAATAAATTCCAGCGTAATTAAATTTTAAGAAACTAGATGGGAGATTAAGCAAGTTCTTAGTGTGCTATTACACCAAAGATTTGTGAGCAATTACACTATCATTAAGATTAAGATAGTGGAGAGTTGATCCTTGCCATTAAAATCTACTAAGCATTTTCTAATTAAATGATGGCCATTGATTAAGTTTATAAGCTTAACAACAACAATAAGAATAAAATAAAGGTTTAAATACGTTAAAGGTCTCTATACTATTTTGAAAATTTATATTTAGTCCAAATACTTTAATTTTGAAACATTGGGTCCCTATATATTTTTATTTAAAAGTCTTGATCCCTCCATTTAATTTTGCCGTTAAAGTTAACAATGTCAAAGATAAAATAACTTTTCTAGCACTCCACATTTACAATTATTTGTCAATTCAATCCTTAACCATCAAAAGTACTTGAAAAATTCAAAAATTAATTTTTTATTATTTTAAATAAAACATAAAAAATAAAAAATATATAATTTGTTAAAAAATAAAAATATGAAAAAAACTTTAAAATTCAAAAATAAAACTAAAATAAAAATATAAACAAAAAATTCAAAATAAAATGTTATCTAAACCGAACTAGATCGCTAGTCGGATTGATCCTGTGAGAGGTAAAAAATTAGTTGACCTGTGAACCGGTACAAACTAGTTGAATCAAGCTTAAAATTTTCATGTATCTTTACTATTTTAAAATTTTAGTCATTTAACTTAAAAATTAACCAAAATCACTTTACAAAATTGTCCTATTTAACTATTAAGCTTATAAATCTATCATCAAAATTCAAAAATATCATAAAAATAACTAATGACATAATTCAAAACATTTAACAGATTCATAAATTAATCCCTAAATTAGCTAGATTAATTTACAATGATCTCAAAAATATTAAAATAACTAAAAACAGGTTTAAATTCCATACCATGCAAAAGGCCGAATGCTAAGGGTGTTTGAAGCTTTCAAATTCTTCTTCCATGGTGGCTTATTCGGTGGGGAAGAAGAAAATGAAAAAGATGGTAAGGTTTTCTTTTGTTATTTTATGTTTAATTATTTTTAATATTATTTTAATTAAAAACTTTTAACTTAAACAATTAAAACTACTCAACCACTGTCCATTATAAGTTATAATGGCTTAATTTTCATTCCAAGCCTTGCAAAAATACTTTTTAGCTCAATTAACCAATATTAATTAATAGTGATTAAATTTTACGATTTTTACGATTTAGTCCTTTTCTTTAATTACTAACAAATTATTAAAATTTTCGGACTAAATTTCAGTACACCTATATAAGTACTTCTTAAATATTTAATAAAAATATCTATGGGCTCGATTTACAAAAATAAGATCTTGATACCTCATTTTCTAAAACCACTTGACTTTAGGGACAAACCACTTGAACTTAACTATTCATTCAAATAGGTTAAATTATTAAATTAAAATTCAATATAATACTATATTTGACTCGTAAATATTAAGTAATAATATTTACGAACTCACTTGTCAAATTTGTGATTCCGAAATCATTGTTTCCGACACCACTGAAAAACGGGTTGTTACATGACGAGTATACCATTAATTAGTTCATGACATTCTAAAAGCATCCAAAGACCCGCAACTAAGCTCAACCAATCGATTGTAATGTTCATTTTGAATTTAGATTGTAAATGGTATGTACCTAAGTTTAGGAAGCATTATGAGGCTTATTTGATGATTTTGTTCTTTTGGAATGTTTTAGTCATCTTAGAACCTATAATGTTTATAGGGTAAACTTTGAAACTTAATTGGTGCATAAATGTATGTTTTTTACTATGAAATTACTCAATCATGTTTTAGTATAATGTATAAGATGTCTTGATCTTGAGTAGATTTGAATATGTCTTGGTATATTAAATGCAATTAGGTATCATGTTGAATTTGTTTAGGCACACTACAGCAGAACAGGTTTTTAGCGGCGTTTTTTTTGGCCTTTAGCGGCGCTTGTAAATGCCACTAAATCCATTTCCGGCGCTTGAAGAAGCGCCGCAAAAAATGCCGCTAACGACAACGTCGCAAACTTTTGCGGCGCTTACAGAAAAAAAGCCCCTAAAGATCATGTTCTTTAGCGGCGCTTAGAAAAAACGCCGCTAAAGATCATGTTCTTTAGCGGCGCTAAAAAAATAAACGCCACTAAAGACCATGTTCTTTAGCGGCGCTTAGAAATAAACGCCACTAAAGACCATGTTCTTTAGCGGCGCTTAGAAATAAACGCCGCTAAAGATCATGTTCTTTAGCGGCGCTAAGGAAATAAACGCCGCTAAAGATCATGTTCTTTAGCGGCGCTTTGGAAGAAAATGCCTCTAAAAGTGATGTTCTATAGCGGCGCTTGTTCAAAAACGCCGCTAAAAGTAGTGTTCTTTAGCGGCGCTTATTTCACAAACGCCACTGTTTGATATGACTTTTAGCGGCGCTTTTT
This sequence comes from Gossypium raimondii, assembly GCF_025698545.1. Classification (NCBI taxonomy): domain Eukaryota; kingdom Viridiplantae; phylum Streptophyta; class Magnoliopsida; order Malvales; family Malvaceae; genus Gossypium; species Gossypium raimondii. Next base: position 27,281,567 of record NC_068570.1, on the reverse strand, counting down.
AAAAACGCCACTAATTTTGGGATTTTTAAAATAAAATTTTTATTTTTTCGCCTCCGCAACAAAAATCAAAAGCAACCAGATCTAAACTAACAAAAACAATAAATTTATATAATATTTCAAAATAAATGACTAAAATAATATTAATTGATATAAATAAAATTGAATTAATACTTTTCTTTACAAAAGCGTTAAAAGTATTTATGCAACATACACTATGATGACGGAAGTTGCATTGATCTTGAAACATCTTCATCATAATCTGTCTGCTTGTTGAAGATCGTCGTACTTTTTGCTTTGCTCGCTTCTCTCGATGCCGCATCTTTTGAAGTCGAATGTAGTTCTTCATATTTCTTTTGAACCTCTGCTTCTATATTTGCTTCTCTCATGCGGCCTCGCTTCTCTCACCGCCAGATCTGCTTTAAGTTGTTTGAAGTTCTTCATATTTCCTTTGAACCTCAAATGTGGTCGCTTGCATCCGAGCCATCGGTCTTTTAACCTCTAAACTTCACTTGAGATTGACTCCCGAAGCCATGTATTGGTGCGAATGGATCCAAAATATTGGGTTAATGATAAAGATCCTTGAAATCGAACCCGACCATACTTTTTAGGACCCAAAACTTGATAATAATCCGGTTATCAATGTCTTCAAGATGAACGAACTATCACTAAAAGCAATCGCTTCCGTACTCATTTTTTTCCTTTAGTTTTTCCTAATAAATAAATCACATAGTTAGGAGCGCAATATATAGTAAAAAAACAAATGCAATATAACATGAGTCGCATTACAAGCAATGAATTAAACCATTAGAAAATAAACACTATAAATAACTAAAAAAGTGAAATCGTATTAAGTAAGCGTACCATAATTTCACCGACTTGAGTCATAGCAGATCCATCTTTCTTCTTATGTAATTTCAAAAAGTTGAAGGCGTCCAACTTTTGACCGGACGACTCGTTCCTACAATATAATAGTAAAAATATTATTTAATACAAAGTTATACATATATGAGAATTAAAAATTAAAATACCTCCGCCTCACCTACACATGCAAAACTTCTAAACTTATTTGTGTGAGTGAATTTTTGTTCTTTGCCATTGCTTTTTCCAACTCGTTCACGATCCTACGTTATAAAAATTTTAGTACGTAAATAGTATCATAATAAACCAAAAAAATTACAATAGTTTGGAAGTACGTCGTACCTCGCCTTTCTGAGAATGCCAAAATCTAACCGCATCTTCCCATTGGTACCTCAACATACCCGGCGGGACATTTTGCAATTTCTCATCGAGGGTTGTTTTTGTCTCATTTTTCTCAAATTGGTACTAAAAAAGTCATAAAACCCTAAATCGCCCAAACCCAAAAACCAAGCATTGTAAACGTTAAATTATAAACTGCAAACCGTTAACCACAACCATAAACCCCTAAAGCAGTAATTAATTAACCTCTTAATAACATGACTAAATTTTAAGTAGTCTAAACCCCAAACCCTAAACCTTATACCCCAAACTCCTAAACTCTAAACTCAAAACACCATAACCCACATCATAAACCCTAAACTCAATACTCTAATATTCACAAAATATTAAACGTTATGTAATGATTAACCCTAAAACCCTAAACTATATACGATATACTTTTTAACTTATAATAATCACTAAACCTTAATCCTTAAACTCTCAAACCCTAAACCAAAAACAATATATACCTACATAGTAAATCCTAAACCCTAAACTATAATCCAACATAATAAACATTGTATAATGATCCCTAATACCCTAAACGTAACCCAAATACGATAAATTAAATATATATATATATATAATAACCTACATTATATTAATGCATGGTTAAGACCAAAACTGTGCGTTTTGGGAAAGATCTTTTGCGGCGCTAACAAATAAGCGCCGCTAATAATATGATTTAGCGGCGATTTCTCGTGAACGCCACTAATTCCAGTATACATCAAGATTTAAACGCAGCATTTCGGTTAATATATCTTGCGGCGCTTCTAAGAAAGCGCCGCTAATAATATGATTTAGCGGCGATTTCTCGTAAACGCCACTAATTCCAGTATACGTCAAGATCTAAACGCAGCGTTTAGGTTAATATATCTTGCGGCGCTTCTTAGCAAGCGCCGCTAATAATATGATTTAGCGGCGATTTCTCGTGAACGCCACTAACTCCAGTATACATCAAGATTTAAACGCAGCGTTTCCGTTAATATATATTGCGGCGCTTCTAAGAAAGCGCCGCTAATAGTATACCTTTGCGGCGTTTCCAGAAAGCACCACTACATCTAATATACCTCAATACCAAGCTCTGCGTTTTGGTGTGCATATCTTGCGGCGCTTAACTAGAAGTGCCGCTAATACTGATATTTAGCGGCGTTGTATTATAAGCGCCAGTAATTATATTATACATCAAGACCAAAACGCTGAGTTTTGATTAAGGTATATAGCGGCGCTTCTGCGTGCGCGCCGCTAATAGTACTCTTTAGCGGCGTTTTTCTGTAAGCGCCACTAATCCTAATATACATCTAGACCAAACTCTGCGTTTTGGTTGTCATATTTTGCGGCGCTTTTAGTAAACACCGCTAATACTTGTTTTACTGGCGTTTTTTTTAGCGCCACTAATTCTAATATACATCGATACCAAAACGATGCGTTTTCGTTCAGATTTCTGCGGCGCTTCCCACAATGCGCCGCTATTACTTGCTTTAGCGGCGTTTTATCATAATCGCAACTAATTATTGTATACATCAATACAAAAACGATGCGTTTTGGTCTTGAGATTTTGCGGCGCATAACGAAAAACGCCGCTAATTATGTTCTTTTATGGCGTTTTGCTTGAAGCGCCGCTACTGCTATATATTTTGCGGCGTTTTATTTTTTGCGCCGCTAATGCTCGATTTTTAGTGGCGTTTTACGTCCAAACGCCACAAAATATGCCGCTAAAAGTCTGTTTTGGTGTAGTGGCACAATTAAGTAACCATTTGCAAAAACTTTTGGTAAGTTTTGGGGTCATACAACAAGTTACCTTGCGACCTCAGTATCTCGACGTTGCGACTTCCTTCCCTAATGTCGCGAAATTGTCTTTTTCACATTGCACCATGGCCAGATAGTAAGTGACATTGAGACTTTTTATGACTTGATATCGTGACTTCACTCACTATTCTAGCAACCTAGTACTTAATAATAAAATTTAATTGATAATTTTTAAATTATTTTTTAATTATAATTTTAATTGAAAGAAAAATTGTTTCAAATTTGTCTTGCATATATTTTCTAAATATAATAATGTATATATAAAATCATGGATATAAAAACTTTTTGCGAATAAATTAAAAAAAATACTTGAAATCACGTTTTGTTTTAGCTAAAAACTAATCCATAGTAATATAAAAAAGAGTTGATTTCAGGTATTGCTCTGAGCAAAACTAAAAAAAATTAAATCATAAGAATGTATAACTATAGGCGATCTTGTTGGAAAAACGGGTTTAGAAACCGCAGCGGAAAATAAATTTAGGAAAAAACCAGAGTTTTAAAATTTTTCCAAAACAAGATCTTGGTTGTGATATCTAAAGTAATAAACACTTAATAAAAAACGTACCTTTTCGATTCGTCTAGGATGAGCGCTTCGATCATGTAGTCTTCTCCACTATCCTCGAGCTCACATCTACCGAGTGTGAGCTCGTTTCGAATTAGAAAAATTTTCACAAAAATTACCAGTAGGGTAATTTTACAATTTCTCTAAATTTTTGGGTCAAGTTGTAATATTTCTAGAAATTTTCTTCAATAATCTCTTCAGAGAATTTTCTCTCTATAGCTTTCTCTTGAATTCAAGTGTGTGTAAATAATGACATAATGCTCTCTTTATATAGGGAGAGTTTAGAGAGTTCAACTATTATTAAACTTAATTACTTTAATATTATATTAATATAATATTTATTAAGATAAATATTAGATTAAATATAATATTAAATCTTATTAAATAATAGAATGTTTATCTACAAGATAAACATTAAATTAAATTTAATATTAAGATAATCACTTTAATATTAAATTAATAAAATACTATTAAGATAAGTATTAAATTAAATTTAATATTAAACTATTAAAATAATATTAAACTATCTAGTAAAGCCATGCCATACACATTCCATATTTATCAATCTATACAATGCCAATGAGAGGATATCATTAACTCTTTAATTGAGTTATGAATTCCACTATTTCTAGTAAAGCCATGCCATACACAAGTCATGTACCCAACATATTGGGTATGGACTCAATCATTTTTAGAGCATAAGCCTCCACTTATATTAAAGCACATGAGTTGCATACGCATGGTCAGTAACTAACTCAGGATTTAGGTAAATCACACCATGAACGTCACAAGTGAATTAATTCACAAACTAATTCAGAATTAATTATCTTAGGTCTAGTCCAATGTATCATTCTACCAATGAATACATTTATATCTCTACTCTTGAATCAATTGCTCTGATAGCAAAGACTAGTCATCTCCCCAATTGAAATTGTAGACGACATAATAATGCTTCTCAGTATTTGAATCAAATGCTCACTTTGATATTTTTATGGGATTATGGATTCATTTAGATTATCTACAGAAGTAAGTTCTCTTTCTTGCAATGTAAGCGCTCTTTACAATGCCACTTATCTTCAGTTTGAACTTTAGACAATCAATGAGCTAATATTTGTTTGTCACAATTTCGCTATGCATGCAAAATATAAAAGATAGAAAATATAAAAGACATAATAGTGAAATGTGAAATTAACTTTATTTATTTATTCACCATTCAAATAAATAGAAAACAATTACATGTTTACTATAATATGGGCTTATTTCTCTACAGGACTAACCCACAATTCCTACATAGCTTAAATGAAACAGTTTTACTCATATTCTACAAAAATAATAAGCATTTCATATAAATACAAGTGCTAAATCAAATTTGTAGTGAGAAAAAAATAAAATCGGGAAAAAGATAAACTTACGAAGAATCCGTTGAAATAGAGAGAAAATAAAGTAGTAGGAAGTGGAAGGAGACAATAAATTAATAGACTAATACCCTAAACCAAAATAAAATAGGGTTAATTTTATCTTAATATATTTTTTAACTTTCCAATCTATAGAGGAAAGTAACTTTCTCATCTTTTATCATAAGAATTATATTGACATGTTCATGGGAAATGGGAAAGTAACTCCCAAAAGAAATTTAGATTATAAGAAAGGTAAATAAAATTTAACATACGTTAAAATCACTTTCTAACTAATTAAATTCTAAAAAAAGTGACTATCATACCAAAATCTATCTAAGCGAAAATGGTGAAAAAAGAATAAGATCAATTTCTCCCATATGAAGATGAAAGGACGGCCGGAGTAAGCAAGAAGGGTTGACGGGGGTTTCCTCTCTTTCTTTTCCCAATTTAAAATACCAAAAAGGAAGATTCAAGTCCAAGTCAAAAGTCCTAATTGGTGGTCCACATTCCATCAGGTCAATTTAATTACATTTGATGGGCCAAATTTATTCTATATATCAATTATATTATCAAAAAAATATTTTCATCATAAAATATTTTAGAAATAACTAAAATGCCTTTATATGGTAAAATTATCATTTTTTCTTTTTTTTTGTTTTTTTTTCCATTATTGAATTCAAATCTCATTATTCACATTTAACTCTTAATTATGATCCTTTTATTGTGAAAATTATAATTTTACTCTTCTTTCAGTAAAAATGAAAAATTTACAATTTAATTCTTATACTTTAAATTTTTTCTAATTTAGCTCAAAAGTGATTTCATCACATCAATATACATTTCAAGTATTCTCATGCCAAATAATCAATACTAACTCATATTTCTCATTTTTTCAAAATTTCATTTTAATCCTCCAACTTTCTAAAATTTATAATTTAATTCTTTTTGTTACATTTTCACTTCTAAATTTCTTTCATTGATTTACATTGCCAATATCAATTTCACTTTCATGAAGATTCTCTATCTGTTCTTTTCAAATTTTCTTGAAAATTCACTATACCTAATCCTAAAATAGTGCCAAGTGTTAAATAAAATTATTGGGACTTTACATAACTTCCATACCCGTTAAAGATTGAAGGATGAATCAATTATAAATGGTTTGTAAAACAAAATGATGATACAAAAATAAAATGATGAATCGAAACACCTTACTAAATCCCAAATAACTTACAAAATCAAAGAAATATTTGAAACCCACTAAGAGAGCTCAAAGAAATTTCTGTTATGAAGGCTGAGTGTTGAAATCTTTAAATTTTTTGAAACGAAGGCTATAGGATTAAAAATTTTAGTGTAATTTACTATTGATAAAATCGATTAATTAATGACGATTTTCATTAATGAAAGAAATCAATTGATATTTTAAAGGCAGTGAGGGTTTAATTGTGTTCACTTTTATATAAGGATTTGATTGATTTATGGTTTTCACTGAGGGTTTTAGACCCTTTAACCTAAAAATAAATTTGTAAATTTTTTTGATATTTTTAGATTTATCATTAAAAAAGTTGTAAAAGGACCAAATTGAATATTTTAGGTCTAGTTTAGGGTCAATTAGATATTAGCCCTAGAGTTAATGTGCACACCAGTTTTAATTAAGGTAGACAAGATAGTAATAAAAATTTAACTTTTTATAGTTAACCAAAATTGTTGGACTATTTATGTAGTTTACCAAAAGTTAATAAATATATAAAAAGCTCCGTAGCAGTTCCTTTTTCTCCTTTACTTTTCGTTCTTCCCAGTGGAAATATCTTATGATGGAGTTCAAACATCAAACATCGACACTCTCATTGATCTTTCTTCTTATGATGCCTGGTTTTGCCCTTTCTGATGTCAATCAAGACAAAGCAGAATGTTCTAATCAGCTAGTCGGGCTTGCTCCATGTCTCCCATACGTAGGCGGAGAGGCAAAAACACCCACCATAGATTGTTGCAGTGGGCTCAAACAGGTGCTGGATAAGAGCAAGAAATGCCTGTGTGTGTTGATTAAAGATAAAGACGACCCGAGCCTCGGCCTCAAGATCAACGGTACTCTTGCGGGAACTCTTCCTAGTACTTGTCGAGCCAGTGCTAGCATGGCAGAATGTATCTGTAAGTAAAACATATATATATATATATATATTCAGACCTTTGATGTTCCTTTTATTTTTTAACTGTTATTCTGAATCTCCTTCTATTGTTGGTTGTGAATCAAGCCCTGCTGCACTTGGCACCCAACTCCCAGGAAGCAAAGTTATTTGAAGGATATCAAAAGCTGACAGAGGGGCATGGCAGTACTCCAGCTGCCACCGGTAACATATATATATATATATATATATATATTCATGATCCCTTTACTAAAATTTTCTGATAGCATCTAGTATTTCAAATATTGTACTCAGCAAAGAAAATAATCTTAGGGGAGCTTTGTTTCCGTTTGTGTCCGACCTCTATTTCCAAGGGTCTTAGACAAATATATATATATGTGATGTCAATTATTTTCTCCATCATTTCTCTTTATTTTTCCTCATATAAAACTTGTCATAAACGTAGGGAACTCCACTAGCAGACCATCAAGTGCTGCAGAGAAGAGTGATGGAGGACAAGGGAAGAGATGGGTGGGAGTTGAGATGGCTACCGGAATTTCACTGTTGATTTTCTATAGCATATACAGAAACATTGGTGTGTGAGAGTAGTGGAACCTGCTGGCAGCTAAAGTTATTCCCATTATTAGTGTAATTATATATTTTTAAACAGTTGAACACGGTGGAGTTATGTTGTTTGGTTGATCTTTATTTCCTTTCTTTGTTTGTGTTGTTCGGCAATAATTTCTTTCCCAACTGTAATGGAATTCAAGGGTCCCACATGGATGAACTCTTATGGAACAGATCTCAATCAAATTCAGCTCTTTAAATTCCAATTAATATGACAGTGAGGTAGGTCCATCGCCCAGCCGAAGTTACTTCCAATCAAGCAAAGCCAATGGCTACCAAACGCAATTCTGATCTGTTGCAATTAAAAGCTCACAGTTAGGTTATATATATATATATATCATCATCTATCATATCAAGGACTATATATAACAATTTAACTTCTAAAATATTTAATTTTAAAATACTTTTAATCTTTTACACGTAAAAAATTATAAACTTATCGTAATAAGTAAAATATTTTCCTATTAAATTATATATTACTAGTTTTCTATTTTGTAATGTGTTTTATAAAATGGTAAACTATATAAATAGTCACTTTTGTTTGACTCAGGTTACATTTTAGTCACTTATGTTTGAAATGTTACGTTTTAGTTACTTACGTTATCGTTTTGTTACAAAGTGGTCACTCTACTGTTAGCCTCCCTAACGGCGGTCCTATATGGCAATAGAAATGGGTTTTAAATGCCAACTTAGATGTCTTACGTGGCAGTCCAAATTAAATTAAATTAATTAAAAATCTATTTTCATCCCAGCAACTGAACATCCAAGTTGGCATTTAAAGCCCATTTGGACTACCATGTAGGACTGCCATTAAGGAGGTAACGAAGTTTAATAGTAGAGTGACCACTTCGTAACAAAACGGTAATATAAGTGACTAAAGCGTAACATTTCAAATATAAGTGACTAAAATGTAACCTGAGTCAAACATAAGTGACTAAAATGTAATTTGAAGCAAACAAAAGTGACTATTTTTGTAGTTTACCCTTTATAAAATTGTTATTATTTAAATAATGACATATTAATTAAAATTTTGATATAATAATATTTGAAAGTTATAAACAACTTAAAAATATAAATATGATTTATGCTTTATTATGAGAAAGAAAATTTGAATGATAAAATTGTTATAATATGTATATATAATTAATTATTTAAAAAATAAAATATATATATATATATTATATAGGTAAGTTTAGAAAGTTTTGAATTTTTTATTTATTTTAGAACTAAAGTTTAAATTTACTCAAAAATATTTATTTTTTAATTTCAAATAATTTTAGAACTAAAGTTTTATTTTTTTAGTTTTAATTTTTAATTTTAAAATAATATACCTAATACTTTTTAATTTTCGAAATAAAATTTTAAATAATTAATTTGGAACAAAATTAAATTTTAAATAATGTAAAAATATAAATTTAACTTATGAAAACATAAAAATAGTTCACTAATTTTTGTTTATGATATGGATAATGTTGTAGGTAGAAATGAAATATTTAAAATTATTACATAAAATTAGTTTGCATACTATGCACTGATTTATTACATTTATTTATTAAAATATTACATTTAAAGAATATTACATTAACACACTTAATCCACCCATTTGTCGCACTAATTAAATTCATCTCATCCTTTTTAAAAGGTGTAGCATTGTTTTGCCGAAATTAGGATTTAGATGAAGTAAAAAGATTGGGTAATTAAAAGATGAAAAATAAATTTATGTCAAAAATTTTCAAATAAGGAATATGAAATATTGTATAATAAAACTTGAGATTTTACCAAATTTGGTAGTTGTATATACCAAAGGTGGAAAAATACAAGTTGTACATCATTAAATATAACGTTAGTTTATTAAGCTAAATAAATAAATATGAACAAATTTTTATATTCGTTTAATAAACGAACGAACACGAATAGAAGTTTGTTTGGTTTGCTTATGTTTACGAACAAGCTTGTTTAAAAGCTCGTTTATTAGCTCGTTTATTTATTAATGGTATTTTCTTATGAAAATATTAAAATAATATCTCCCTGTATTTTTATATTTGAATTTCAACTCATTAATCTACAAAATATGTATATTATATTTGCAATCACTATTGATAATTTGACAAAACAAGTTATGGGCAGTGTGCTCTAAATGCTTTACTCAATTGAAACAAATAATAATATAAAACTTAAAAGTAATGAAAGAAAAACTAAAAATATAATTTAAAAAAGCCTTAGTTGTCATACACTTTATTTCTTTATGACTAAAAATTGAAATTAAAGTACTCTTTCTTTTTCCTATATTTTTTGGTACACTGCATTTTGATTTTTTTAAATTTGTGTGAATCTCTTTCCTTTTTACTTTACTTTCTCTCTCGGCCAAAAATAAGAAAGTGAGAAGTCAAGACCGATTCAACTTGGATTCAACTTAATTTCATCTTCAACTAAAGAATTTGTTGCATCTCTTGATCAGTCATCGTTCAACTTCAATATCAGTCATCACAAATACTTGATTTTTATTTCCCAATGGTATGCACAAGAGTTTTCTTTTTTTTTGTTTCATATATTAGCAATATGCATATCCTCCTAAGATCTGACTCTTTCTAACATTCTCTCCAAAAATGATGTTCGGGGAGGCTGTAAAGAGTTCAGGGGGAGACATTTTCAGATCTTTACTTGTGGTATACCATTCTCTTTTATCTTGTTTAATCAATTTATTTTAGTATAAATTAATGTTGAGACCTTTCAAGTTGGAATTATAATTTCGTAACTATTATTTTGCTATTATTATCTTCAAATTCAACTTTATGAGATATTGCTTTAAACCTGATGCACATAGTTGTTGTTCATGCTTCGAAGATTTTTTAAAGATATTTAATATTATTAATGGTAAAAAAAATATTTGAAATGGTGATCTATTACTTGTTTAGCCTTTGTGCATTATTGCTTTTATAGAGCTTGCTTATTAAATTTGGTGTTATCCATTAATATTTTGTATGCAATCAAATCCTGACTCTGTATCTAACCTCGATTAATGTCAGGACACATTGTACGAAATGATTGGACATCTATTATGGTTGAATACATTTGTAATTTTCAAAATGGCTTGAATTAGGATAAGTCGATTATTGGATTTGGTGCCTTAAGTGTAGTATTTTCGTCTAAGTACACTTGTAATTTTTTCAAACAGATTGATTAATAAAATTATTCATAAATTACATTAATACTTTGCATATTGTCCTTACATATTTTTGCACGTAAAGAAAAATGGAAGTAAATGTTGCTCATTGGTTGTCTAAAGTTTAACTAATACTAAGCGGTATTACGTGGTCAGATTGTAATATGAAAAGACAACTTGTATTAGAAGACGAACCTAAACATGTCCTTAGTCTAATAAAAAATGAACAAATCGATTGAAAGACTAATATGTCGTTTATCAAGTCCAATTGGGGAGATGCCTTATCTTGGGCATCGGAACGGATGACTCCCAGAAGATAGAGACATAGATGTGACTGACTGGACTGACAGTACATCGGATTGGACCCAAGTAGAATAGATCTTGAATCTGTTTATCGACCTATTCGCTTGTGACATTCATAGTTTGACATACCTAAATCCTGACTGGATGACAGATTATGTATGCATGACTCGTACACTTTAATGTAAGTAAAAGCCTAAGTTCAAATAGATAAGGAACCAAAAACTGGTGTGTTGGGTGTACGGCTTCTGCAGTATGTACCATTATTCACAATAGTGGAATTCATAGATTGAGACATGGTTAAATGGTACCCTCTCATAAGCATTACATGGTTGATGAAAAGAACACGTGGCCGCGGGTCATTCGTATTTGTGATGGATGACTTGATCACTATTTGATAGTGGTTGACCTTTTATGAAGATGTAATGATTACCATGAGATAAAATAGGATCATATTGGGAGAACAGATATTATCCCAAAGAGATCAAGGATATACTATGAGGGTAACACACTTATGACAAGGTCAGTGGATGTAACAACCCGATTTTAGCTAAATCAGAATAGTAGTTTTGAGACCACAAATCTGAAGTTAAAATATTAATTTTATTATTATATTAAATTTTAAAGCATGATAGAATCATTAGGTGAAAGTTTTGTAAAGAAATTTTACAGTTTACATGCTCAATTTGATAAAAAGGACTAAATCGCGTAAAGTGTAAAAGTTGAGTTCTAATAGCTAAAGGTATAAAATAGCTATAGAACTTTAAATCATGAGTCCTTATATGGTAAATAGACTATTAATGGTGTTAGTGGATGAACATGGCTTGGCATTATTGAAATATTAAATGTTTTTAAAGGGTATTTTAGTAAATAAGTAAATAATGGTTAAAATTAAATAAAATAAAAGACAAAGTATCATATTTTACCTTTATTCAACCGATTTTCATTAGAAAAAGAAGCCATTGAAGAAGCTAGGTTCGGCCAACTTAAATCCTTGTGCACGGTATGTATTTTTGTCCCATTTTTATTAATTTTTATGTTTTTGAGATCATTGCTTCGTGTTCTAGCTAGCCCGTACCTTCATTTTTAAAACTGTTATAGATTTCAAATGATGCCATTGTTGAACGCTTGGTTGTTTAAATGTTTAATGATAGACCATGAAGGTTTAATGTTAGATATACAAGTTTTGTAAAGTGATTTTTGACAAAAATGTAAAAAGGGATTAAATTGATAAAATGTGAAATGTAGTGGTTAAAAGTGTGAATAAATTGAAAATATGGGCTTCTAGTAACATGTCTTAAATTCGGTTAAGCATGGGTTTGAACTAAATTACATGAATTTGCAAATTTATGTGATAAGGACTAAATTGTAAAAATGTGAAAATTTAGCAGCAAATGTGTAAAATAGCCCTAAATTTTGTTTTGGACTAGATTGAATAAATGGTTGATTAAATAAGCTGATTTTGATAATATATAAATCAAGATAAGTCGAGATTGAAATTAGATCGGGGAAAAGAAAAAGTGGACGAATAGTCGATAATTTCTATCCGAGCAACTCGAGGTAAGTTCATATAATTAGAATCGAACTTTCATTTAATTTAAATTGTATGAAATGAATATGTATATATATATATATATATGTGAATTCTATGGTTGAAATAAACGATATTAAATTGCTTAATTTGAAATGTATTGAGTAATACCGAGCCACGTTTGAACTATAGAAAATCGTAGGATACGAGTGACATGTCACTAGGGTTACCATCTGGTCGAGCTCTTGCATTTGTTGCGGACTCACCACAGCTCGTATGGGCTTACCGATATATCAGCTCTTATGAGCTTACCGATTTAGCTCGATAGAGCTTACCGTTCTTCAGCTCGGAATGAGCTTAACGATCATTGCTCGAAAGAGAAAAAATGATAATGAATTGATGGATTACCGATTAATGCACATAGTGTGTATCACCCGAGTATCCTTCGATGTTTTATTAGGTTCAACGGGCATTATACTGTTACCGATTATATGATTGATAATGAAATGGAATATGATCTATGTAAATTGCATAGATGAAATATGATATGTGTTATGAGGACGTATGGAACTGGAAACGAAATTTTATGAAATGTATGAAAGAAATCATGAAAGAGTAAAATTTGCAATAAAATAGTTTTGGACAGGAGCAGTCGTATAACTTTGAAAAATCACTAAAACTTGTTGGAATCGTATTAGAGGTTGAATAAGACATGAAATTAAAGCTTATCGAGTCTAGTTTAACATAGAAGAAACGGTGTAAGCAAAAGAATCTCGTATTATGAGATATTTGAATTTTTGTGAGATAAGGTCAGAATGATTTTGGAATCCCCTATTCTGACTTTGAAAAAGCATTAAAAATTGTATAAAAAGAATAATGGGTTAGAATTTATATGGCTAAAATTCTGAATGAGTCTATTTTTAAGAGAAAGAAATAGGAATATCATCTGAATCCCGTACTAAGAGATAATTAATTTTTAGAGAAAAAGGGTCGGAACTGTCAGACAACATAACAGGGACGACTTTGAAGAATTAACTGTACTTATTGGCTAAACCAAAAATTCTAAAAATTTTATGGTAACAAGATCTTTGAATCTAGTTTCGGGAAAGTTAAACGGAATTTGAAGTTCCGTAGCGCAAGATATAAATAGTTTAGTGACTATGACTCGAGTACACAACTTGATGTGAACATGAGTAAATAGTGTAACTATTTGCAATTTTGATTGTATTATCTTGAGAACATGTTGTGAGGATTGGTAAAAGCATGTTAAAGATTGCTTATTATTTACATATCAACTTACTAAGCTTTAATGCTTACTCAGTTTATTTCTTCGTGTTTTATAGAGGTTCGTTAGCTAGCTCGATTCGGACGATGTCGGAGATAAACATCACACTATCCAGTCGATTTCTTGGTACGTTTGAACTCATAGAAGTTGTGTAAATATGACAAGTATAGGCTCGTTTATGTGATTATGTTTTTGGTTACTTTAGCTTATTGTATAGTTTTGTGTTTTGATGTTCTTAAGCCATGAGATTTGGCTTAGTTGTTATAATGGTCAAGTGTGTATAAGATGATATGTTTTGGCAAGTTTGCTTATGAAGGATTTGATGCATATGATAATATTGGTATGTGATGAGTTGGTGAATTGGAAAATGCTTGAATGTTATTTGATATTAGAATAAGTATGAGGTTGAATCGTATTAGTTTGATATGTGTTTAAATGCACAAATGGTATTGATTTGAGTAAGTAAATGATTGGTTTTCAAATGGATATATGTGCATTGAAATGGTTGTTTATAGTTGCTAATATTGTATGTGAATTTGGTACTATATGAATGGTTTAGGTACATGTGTTTTGGAGTATGAAAAGTGGCTTAAACCAAGCCTATTTCATGCCACACAGCCTGAGAACACGGGCGTGTGACCCTTATTTGAAAATTTTTCTAAGTTTTCTCAAAACTTTTATATGTTATCGATTCAGTCCCAAACGTATGAATTAAACTTTGTATGCTCGATGTAAGCATGTTACGAATATGAATGATTGCTAGTTACTGATATAAAATATATTTGTTAAATGTTTGATGAATTACCGATTTGAACTGAGTTGAAAGTTCGATAATGCCTCTTAACTTATTCACGCGATGGTTATGGGTTAGGGGTGTTACATTTATTTGGTATCAGAGCTACAGTTTTGTCAATTCTAGGACTACTGTAGAATATAGGAGTCTAGCTGTACATGACATATATAAACTGCGATAGTGTGATATCTCTTGACAACTTCTAAATTACATTTTATTTAGTAAATGGATCCAAATCGAGCCGTAGCTGACGACGTTGTAAGTAATGCGCCAGCTCCTGCTCAAAAGACTGTGCCTTTTGAATCTAGTTCTGTTACGGGAAGTCAGGGAGGAGAAGCTAAACAAGCTTTCTTCCAAGTGTTAAATGAATGGTTCACTGAATTTGTTCGAGCAAACTCGACAGTTCAACAACCTCCTTCCCCGCCTGTTCCTCACTCGATCCCTGTAATGCCTTAAGGTACAGACCTGTTGCGATTGAATAAACCTCCCGTTGATAAGATAAGGAAATATGGGGTTGAAGAATTTCGAGCTACAGTCAGTGACGATGCTGAGAGAGCTAAGTTCTGGCTTGAAAACATGATCAGGATTTTTGATGAACTTTCCTGTACACCTGCCAAATGTTTGAAGTGTGCTATATCTTTGTTTAGAGTTACAACGTACCAGTGGTTGAATACACTAATATCTGTTGTTCCGTGAGAAATAGTTACTTGGGAATTCTTCCAATTTGAGTTCAGAAAGAAATATATCAGCCAACGGTTCACCGATCAGAAACGAAAGGAATTCATTGAATTGAAACAAGGCCGAATGATAGTAACTGAGAATGAGTGAGAATTTGTACGACTCAGCAAATACGCTCGTGAATGTATTTCTACTAAGGTTATAATGTGTAAAAGATTCGAGGATGGATTGAATAAAGATATCCAATTGCTAGTCGGGATTCTTGAGTTGAAAGAGTTCGTTGTCCTGGTTGAATGAGCTTGTAAAGCTGAAGAGCTTGGTAAAGAGAAAAGAAAAGCTGATTCTGAAGCCAGAGATGTTAGAAAAAGATTTGCAAGAAAGTCTCATCAGTCCGTATCAAAGAAATTTAGAGAGTATCTGTGGGGATTTTGATCAGAGATAGAGAGGTCAGACAATACAACTCTAAACCTCAGATGACATCGATTGCAAGTGTGGGCAGTGTTAGAAATGTTGGACCTGAGTGTAAGCATTGTAGTAGGCGCCATTACGGTGAATGTAGTGCGATGAGCGGAGCGTGTTTTAGATGTCGATCGCTGGATCACTATCTCCGGGACTGTCCAGAGAAACCTACAACTGAAAGAGATCAACCAGTGAAAATGAGTAATACGACTACTAGAGGATGACCAGCCCGAAACACGGGAAATATGAGTGGAAATTGAGGTGTTACGAGAGATTCAGTTGCGAGATTTGAGGCATAAGTGCCTGCTCAAGCTTATGTTATCCGTGCACGAGAGGAGGCGTCCTCTCCAGATGTGATTACCAGTACTTTTTCTCTTTACAACACTGATACAGTTGCATTGATAGGTCCTAGATCAACCCATTCTTACATATGCATGAACTTAGTGTTTACAAAAAGTTTACATGTCGAGTCTACAGAATTTGTAATTAAAGTATCTAACCCCTTAGGTAAGTCTGTTCTAGTTGATAAAATTTGTAAGAAGTGTCCTTTGATGACTCAGGGTTACTGTTTTCTGGCTGATTTAATGCTTTTACCATTTGATGAGTTTGATGTGATACTGGGTATGGATTGGTTGAATTTTCATAATGTGATTGTGAACTACAAGCAAAAGACGATCAATTTGTGATGTCAGAATAATGAGATTATCCGAATTGAGTCAGATGATCTGAATCGGTTACCGGCTGTGATTTCGTCGATGAAAGCTCAGAGTTATGTGAGAAAAGGTATGAAACTTACTTTGCTTATGTTCTTGATACAAAAGTGACTGAAAAGAAGATTGAATCTGTACCAGTTGTGTGTGAGTATCTAGATGTATTTCCCGAAGAGCTACCGGGATTACCACCGATTCGAGAAGTTGAATTTGGTATTGAACTAGTGCTGGGAACTACTTCGATATCAATAGATCCATATAGAATGGCTCTGACCGAGTTAAAAGGATTGAAATTTTAGTTGCAAGAGTTGACTGATAGAGGGTTTGCACGATCGAGTTTCTCTCCCTGGGGTGCTTCGGTATTATTTGTGAAAAAGAAAGATGGAACTATAAGAATGTGTATTGATTATAGATAGCTTAATAAAATGACAATCAAGAATAAGTATCCTCTACCCAGAATAGACAGTTTGTTTGATCAGTTGAAAGGGACTACTATGTTCTCAAAAATAGACCTGAGATCTGGTTACTATCAGTTACGAGTAAAAGAATCCAATGTGCCAAAGACCGCTTTTCAAACGAGGTACAGACATTATGAATTTTTAGTTATGCCTTTCGGACTGACAAATGCTCCTGTAGTCTTTATGGACTTGATGAACCAAATTTTTAAACCGTACTTAGACTGATTTGTTGTCGTATTTATTGATGACATATTAATTTACTCACGAGATAAATCTAAGCATGCCGAGCATTTGAGAATCGTGTTGCAGATCCTGTGAGATAAACATTTAATTGCAAAGTTCAGTAAATATGAATTCTAGTTACGAGAAGTTGGTTTTCTGGGACATATAGTGTCAGCATTGAGTATAAGAGTTGATCCAAGCAAAATTTCTACAATAATGGATTGCAAACCTCTGAGAAATGTATCCGAAGTTCATAGCTTTCTGGTACTGGTAGGTTATTATAGACGATTTGTGTAAGGATTTTCAATGATTTCGACTCCGTTAACGAGATTGCTTCAGAAAATTGTAAAATTTGAATAGTCCGAGAAGTGCCAGAAAAGTTTCAATTAGTTAAAAGCCTTATTAACTGAAGCTCCAGTGTTAGTATAGCCAGAATCGAGTAAAGAATTTGTGATCTATAGTGATGCATTGTTGAATGGCCTGGGTTGTGTTTTGATGCAGGAAGGAAAGTCATAGCTTATGCCTCAATACAGTTGAAGCCGTATGAAAAGAATTATCCGACACATGATTTAGAGTTAGCAGCCATTGTGTTTGCATTGAAGATTTGGAACCATTATTTGTTCGGTGAGAAATGTCATGTATATTCTGATCACAAGAGTTTGAAATATCTAATGACTTAGAGAGATTTGAATTTGTGATAACGAAGATGGTTAGAGTTGCTAAAAGATTATGAGTTAGTAATTGATTAACATCTGGGAAAAGCAAATGTTGTTGTTGATGCATTAAGCTTGAAATCTTTGTTTGCTCTACGTGTAATACTTAGTTGACTCTATCTGATGATGGCTCGGTTGTAGCTGAGTTGAAAGCTAGACCGTTGTTTTTGCAGTAGATTTGTAAAGCTCAAAATATTGATAATGAAATATTAGCAAAACGAGCTCAATGTGATTCAAACTCTGATTTAGAGTTTCAAGTTGATTCCGATGACTATTTAAGATTTATAGGTCGATTATATGTTCCGAGAAATTTAAAATTGATTCAGATGATTTTGAATGACGCACATAGTAGTCGTTTCTCTATTATTCAGGAAGTACGAAAATGTATAATGATTTGAAACAATTTTATTGGTGGCATGGCATGAAATGTAATATTTCAGAATTTATTTTGAAATGTTTAATCTGTTAGCAAGTCAAAGCTGAGCATCAGGTACCGTCTGGGTTACTGCAGTTGATTATGATTCCCGAGTGGAAATGGGACAAAATCACGATAGATTTTGTATTGGGGTTTGCCTCTGTCACCGAGTAAGAAAGATGCGATCTGGGTAGTTGTCGATAGACTGACTAAGTCAGCTCATTTCATTTCGGTACGCATAGATTATTCACTTGATAAGTTAGCTGAGCTATATATCTCTCAGGTTGTGAGATTGCACGGAGTACCTATATCCATTGTTTCAGATAGAGATCTGAGATTCACATCGCATTTTTATAAGAAATTGCAAGATGCATTGGGTATAAAGCTGCAATTTAGTACTGCTTTTCATCCGCAGAAAGATGGTCAATCCGAGTGGATTATTCAGATACTCGAGGATATTTTGAGATGTTGCATTCTTGAGTTTAAGGTACGTGGGAGTGATACCTGACATTGATTGAATTTGCGTATAATAACAACTATCAATTGAGTATAAAAATGGCACCGTACGAAGCTTTATATGGTTGCAAATTCCGAACACCTTTGTAGTTGACTAAACTTAGTGAGAATAAGATTCATGGGGTTGATTTGAACAAAGAGTCTGAACAAAAAAGTGAAAATGATTCGTGATAGTCAGATCGTCAGAAATCGTATGCAGACTTGAAACGAAAATATATTGAGTTTCAGATTGGGGATAAAGTGTTTTTGAAAGTCTCTCCATAGAAGAAAATACTTAGATTCAGTCGTAAGGGCAAGTTGAGTCCGAGATTCATCGGGCCGTATGAGATCATCGAGAGAGTAGGTCTAGTGACATTCGGTTATCTCTACCAAATGATTTAGAGAAAATTCACAAAGTTTTTCATGTATTAATGCTTCGATGATACCGATCCGATCCCTTGCATGTGATTTCTCCTTCTGAGATTGAAATACAGCCTGATATGACATATAACGATGAACCGATCAGAATATTAGCTCGCGAAGTAAAAAAACTAAGAAATAAGAAAATTTCTTTAGTGAAAGTCTTATGGCATTGACACGGGGTCGAAGAATCTACTTGGCAAACCGAGGATGCTATGAGAGAGCAATATCCGAACCTATTCACTGGTAAGATTTTCGGGAATGAAAATCCCTAAGGGGGGAGAGTTGTAACAGCCTGGTTTTAGCTAAATCAGAACAGTGGTTTTGGGACCACAAATATGAAGTTAAAATAATAATTTTATTATTATATTAAAGTTTACAACATGATAGAATTATTAGGTGAAAGTTTCGTAAAGAAATTTTACCGTTTACATTTTCAATTTGATAAAAAGGACTAAATCGCGTAAAGTGTAAAAGTTGAGTTCTAATAGCTAAAGGTATTAAATAACTATAGAACTTTAAATTATGAGTCCTTATATGGTAAATAGACCATTAATGGTGTTAGTGCATGAACATGGCTTGACATTATAGAAATATTAAATGTTTTTAAAGGGTATTTTAGTAAATAAGTAAATAATGGTTAAAATTAAATAAAATAAAAGAAAAAGTATCATCTTTTACCTTTCTTCAACTGATTTTCATTAGAAAAAGAATCCATTGAAGAAGCTAGGTTCAGCCAACTTAAATCCTTGTGCATGGTATGTATTTTTGTCCGTTTTTATTGATTTTATGTTTTTTGAGATCGTTACTTCATATTCTATTCTAGCTAGCTCGTACCTTTATTTTTAAAACTGTTATAGATTTCAAATGATGCCATTGTTGAACGCTTGGTTGTTTAAGTTTTTAATGATAGATTATGAAGGTTTAATGTTAGATATACAAGTTTTGTAAAGTGATTTTTGACAAAAATGTCAAAAAGGGATTAAATTGATAAAATGTGAAATGTGGTGATTAGAAGTGTGAATAAATTGAAAATATGGGCTACTAGTAACATGTATTAAATTCGGTTAAGCATGGGTTTGTACTAAATTGCATGAATTTGCAATTTTATGTGATAAGGACTAAATTGTAAAAATTTGAAAGTTTAGGGGAAAACGTGTAAAATAGCCCTAATGTTTGTTTTAGACTAAAGTGAATAAATAGTTGATTAAATAAGCTAATTTTGATAATATATAGATCAAGATAAGTTGAGATTGGGATTAGATCGGGGAAAAGGAAAAGTGGACGAATAGTCGATAATTTCTATCTGAGCAACTCGAGGTAACTTCGTATAATTAGAATCGAACTTTCATTTAATTGCAATTGTTTAATTGCAATTGTATGAAATGAATATGTATATATATATATGTGAATTGTATGGTTGGAATAAATGATATTGAATTTCTTAATTTGAAATGTATTGAGTAATACTGAGCCCCATTTGAACTATAGAAAATCGTAGGATACGAGTGACATGTCACTAGGGTTACCGTTTTGGTCGAGCTCTTGCATTTGTTGCGGACTCACCACAGCTCGTATGAGCTTATCGATATATCAGCTCTTATGAGCTTACGTTTCAGCTCGATAGAGCTTACTGTTCTTCAGCTCGATATTGAATTGACGAATTATCGATTAATGCACATAGTGTGTATCACCCGAGTATCTTTCGATGTTTCATTAAGTTCAACGGGCATTATACTGTTGCCGATTATATGATTGAGAATGAAATGAAATATGATCTATGTAAATTGTATAGATGAAATATGATGTGTGTTATGAGGACGTATGGAACTGGAAACGAAATTTTATGAAATGTATGAAAGAAATCATGAAAGAGTAAAATTTACAATAAAACAGTTTTGGACAGGAGCAGTCATATAACTTTGAAAAATCACTAAAACTTGTTGGAATCGCATTAGAGGTTGAATAAGACATGAAATTAAAGCTTATTAAGTCTAGCTTCACATAGAAGAAACGATGTAAGCAACAAACTCTCGTATTATGAGATATTTGAATTTTTGTGAGATAAGGTCAGAATGATTTCAGAATCCCCTATTCTGAATTTGGAAAATCATTAAAAAATTGTGTAAAAAGAATAATTGGTTAGAATTTATATGATTAAAATTCTTAATGAGTCTATTTTCAAGAGAAACAAACGGAATATCATCCGAAACTCATACTAAGAGATGATTAATTTTTAGAGAAGAAGGGTCAGAGCTATTAGACAACAGAACTGGGACAAATTTGAAGAATTAACCGTACTTATTGGCTGAACCAAAAAATTTAAAAATTTTATGGTAAGGAGATATGTGAGTGTAATTTCGGGAAAATCAAGCAGATCTTAATTTTGAGTTCTGTAGCGCAAGATATAAATAATTTAGTAACTATGACTCGAGTAGACAACTTGATGTGAGCATGAGTAAATAGTGGAACTATTTGCAATTTTGATTGTATTATCTTGAGAACATGTTGTGAGGATTGATAAAAGCATGTTAACAGATTGCTTATTATTTACATATCAACTTACTAAGCTTTAATGCTTACTTAGTTTATTTTTTTGTATTTTATAGAGGTTCGTTAGCTAGCTCGATTCGGACGACGTCAGAGATAAGCATCACACTATCCAGTCGATTTCTCGGTACTTTTGAACTCATGGAAGTTGTGTAAATATAGCATTTATAGGCTAGTTTATGGGAATATGTTTTTGGTTACTTTAGCTTATTGTATAGTTATGTGTTTTGATGTTCTTAAGCCATGAGATTTGGCTTAGTTGTTATAATGGTCAAGTGTGTATAAGATGATATGTTTTGGCAAGTTTGCTTATGAAGGATTTGATGCATATGATAATATTGATATGTGATGAGTTGGTGAATTGGAAAATGCTTGAATGTTATTTGATATTAGAATAGGTATGAGGTTGAATCATATTAGTTTGATATGTGTTTAAATGCACAAATGATATTGATTTGAGTATGTAAATGATTGGTTTTGAAATGACATATATGTGCATTGAAATGGTTGTTTATAGTTGCTCATATTGTATGTGAATTTGGTACTATATGAATAGTTTAGGTACGAGTGTTTTGGAGTATGAAAAGTGGCTTAAACCAAGCCGATTTCATGCCACACGGCATGAGTACACGGGCGTGTGACCCTTATTTGAAAATTTTTCTAAGTTTTCTCAAAACTTTTATATGTTATCGATTCAGTCCCAATCGTATGAATTAAGCTTTGTATGCTCGATTTAAGCATGTTATGAATATGAATGATTGATAGTTACTGAAATGAAATGATATTTGTTAAATGTTTGATGAATTACCGATCTAAACTGAGTTGAAAGTTTGGTAATGCCTCTTAACCTATTCCGGCGACGGTTACGGGTTTGGGGTGTTACACTGGACAAGCATTGAATAGTTGTTTACGTAATGGTATGTTGTTAGGGAGAGCTCAGTCATGATACTATAGTGGAATGCCTTCATGACTGAATAAGTTTATAATTAATAGGCAAAAAGCTAGAACTTAATTATAAATTATTTGAGCCCTAATTACATATGTCCAATTGGTTCCTCCACTAGCTCATTAAAATCAGAAATGAATTGCATATTGAATCAAAATGAGCAAAATGAATAGAAATAGAGAAATAAGAAACATTTATAAAAATGACTATGGTTTTCTTCGAAATGATGAAATGAAATCATTTTGGAAATGAATGTGAGTTTCTTAAAAATGGAAATGGAAATGAAAATGAGAAATGATCCATTTGCAAATATATATGGATTACTCAGAAATGATCGGAGGAATTAATTTATTTTTTTGAGTAGTTTTAAAGCCCGAAAATGGAAATAAAGCACTCAGTCATAGTGAACAAGTTGAGTTGATAAATATTGAATATATTTTCTTAGAAATTTAACCAGGGGTAAAATCATCATAAATTTACCGTGGTAAAATTGGGATGATAAAATTATTTAATTGGAAAATTAATGTTTATTTTAAGAAATAGAAAAAATATGTACTGTGTTGGATTAAATTATAATGTGTTGGGTTAAAAGTCCATAAATCACATAATTTGGGTCCAATACAATGTGAGACTCGAATCCTCATTATAATACATATGAAGGGGAAGTACACCCTCTTAAGCCCTCTCTCTCTCCTAGTTGGACTAGGAAGTTGTTTTTCTATTTGAAATAAATCTGTACAATTCAACAAAGATTCTATATTCTCTCCCTATAAATAGATGGCACAGGTATGTTGGAATGCTGGTACCCCATGGCGCAACAAAAATTAATAAAAAAAATTTCGGCGAACCAACCCATGGATCCATGTGCGAGGAACGAATCGAGGTGAAATAATGGTTTCGAAATTACCAAAACTTTAATCTGAGTAGACAGTGACGCCTCGGTAATTAGAATTCTGATCTACTATCGAACCAAGCCGCAACCTTTTATGATTCTGACCTCTACGTAATCCACCCAGTTTGACAATGAACGGAAGAAATCTCCAAAACTATTTTTGGAGAATTCTTTGCTTGATGGCTGCTAGACCTCACACGCAAAGGTTTTAGGGTTGTTCTAAAACTCTCTCTATCTCACCCTTTTATAATTGGTATATATATAATGAATCATAATTCATAAAATTTTTATCCGAACATAATAATCATAATTAAAATTAAATATATATAATAATGTTTTTAACCGAAAATTATAATTACATTAATTATAAAAAGGATTTCGATAAACTATATTTATTTAAATTTATATACGAACCAAATTCATATATTAATAGAAATATGTTCTCATTATGTTTACAACATCCTTGTACATATAATATGTTTGATATTTGATTGCCCAATCAAAATTAATTCTATAATTAATTTAATTCATGTGACAACCAAACACAATACCAACTATGTTTTATTCTGTTATTTCAACCATAGGGTGTGACCCTGTAGGTTCTTGTAACGTTAGCAGTAATGCTAGAATGATTCTAATGTTACAAACAATGAATGGCATCTAGCAATGCATCATTGCTACCTAAGTTACAAGAAGTCATGATTCGACATAACCTTTTTGTGATTAACCTTTCATGCATTAATCCTTAAGTCCTTTTATCTCTGGAATGGACACAAGTCCTGGAATAGTCACACTTGCATAGTCAATCCCATGTTCCTTGATATCTTGAGTAGACTATGATATATAAATAAGTATGACATCTTACATCAACTTATTTAAGCATGGCCATGCATTTCTAGTCTCACTCAATCAAGTGGCCTAAGATATTACTCCCATTATGTAGGAGGAACATATCCTATATTGATCAACCATATCCCTCTACATTGGTTGTGTTATATACAACATCAGCCTTTAGCCTTTATAGAACAACCAGTTACGGTGTACATTTGACTGTATCAAAATATACAACTCACGATGTTGGGATAATGATGATCTCAAGTCTGAGGATCATATACATATTAATCACTATGAGTAATGTTGTGACAATTACATCATAATCCAAGAAACATACACATAGCGGGTCAGTCCAATATGTTGTTCTCTAACACACATATTCATGCATTGATTTTGACACGCCATATCAATTAACAACCCTTTATCATAAATCAACTACATGTTAGTCTTAATGCATTATTGTTGTCCTAGTCAACAATAATACTTGACTAAGGATATTTTAAGAATAATCATATTATTCTCAGGACATTATTATAAAAAAGTTTATTTATACACACAGAAAGAAAACTAAAATAATAATGGCAACGGCTTATATTAATAAACATGGTAAATTAAGTATGTTATTACAACCATCTCATGATTGATCTTTGGGCATACTCTTACACGGTAGACCTATTTACACAAATTGAAGATATTGCTACAGTGCCAAAAAATAGAGAGAATTTATTCTCAACTATTATATATATTTTTGGAATAACAATTTTGCTGGTTTCTATTTTGAAGAGAGAATTTTTGTTTTCATCGTAAAAGTAAAGAAAACTTTTGCTAGTTCTATGTTTTGATTCGGTCGGTTCGAGCCCACACTCGATGCAGTTCGTGGTATGAGAATAAAGATCGTTTGGTTGAAAGTCGAAAAATGTCAAGGATCCGCTTATCTGAAAACATAAGTATGATTTTAGTTCAAGGTTTATTGGTATAAATATCACAAACCGGGTCAGTTTTCAAAATTTTAATTTTTCGTTGTGCAAGAAAACTGCTTTCAAACTGGATTTTTCAAACATTTATAAGTTTAAATAATCTATTTTTAATGTTAAATTAGTTTGAGTTGTTCTAGCAATGTAATGTGCCATCTCGCATTTAGATCCAATAGCCAAGTAGGGTGTGGGTTGTCACATTTAATGATATCAGAGCTACAAGTTTAACCGATTCTTAGACTAGACTGAGTATTACATTAAATATATTGGTACATGCTATAAAAAGTGTTGAGTCTGAGCTAAAATGAGGATGTAGAAGTTGTTGTTAAAGCTTATATTGATTGAAATGTTAAATATGAAATTTATATAAATAGTCTTATGTAAACAGAGCATGACTGGTAGCGTCATACACGAGAATGAATATGATAAATTGTAATCAATGGAGATATGTGATACTTACAAAAGTGAGAGAATGCTAGAACTTACTAGAAACATAATTTATTGGTTAGAAATTGGTATCTAATAGATAGAAATTGTGTGTTTGACACCCCAAATGGCTAGGAGAGTTAAAACGATCTTATACCCTTCCCTCTTTCCAGGAAAAATTTTGAGGATAGAATTTCTTAAAGGAGGGGAGAATTCTAACGACTTGAATTTCAACAATGTCAAAAAGTTTGATCTTATGGTTGAATTTATAAGATCGAATTAGCTAAAACTTATGATTGAATAGTTTTGTGTTGAATCCGAGATATAGAGTCACAATATTAATTGGTATTAAATTTGATCAATTAGTAGATATAGTATAGGGACTAAATTATAAGGTTAGCCAAAGAAGAATATTTGATAAGGCTTTGATCAAGGTGTTTATGTTTCATTAAGCCAAGGGTCTAAAATGAAATTATACCATAATTGAGATCATGTAACTGGATAGACCTAATTTGGGATGTTAAACACCATAAAGACATTATATCATGAGGTGTTGGTTATTAAATAAAAGTAAATGAATAATAACAATAAAATAATAAAGTATATCGGTATAGTAATGGGATGAAAGAGAAAATTCATTTTTCTCTTACCCTTTCTCTTTCATTCGACTAAGAAGAAATAGAGAAAGAAAAGAAGCTTGAAACTTGCTTCCATGGTCGTACCTTGGAAACAAAATTAATGAGTTTCTTTCAACAATTTTTGGTTGAATTATTAAGTAAACATAAAAGTTATCATAAGCCTAAATATTAAATTGGTGAAATAATGACTTTTGAATTATGTTTTATGGTTGCAAAACTTTATAAATTTTATGTTAAGAGCTTAAAATTCATGTATGTTTGATTTTGGATAGTTTAAAGAAAAATTATGTTAGAATTGTGATATGAAGGAATGGATTAAACTTGAACTAAGTTTAAATGATTTGATTAATTATGGGTTGATAAGGACTTATTTGTAAAGACTAGAACCATTGAGGGTTGATGATAAATAATGGTTGTAAGAGGTCCTTCTACTATAGTTGTAAAGCCAGATTTAGGTTTGATTGAGTAAACTGTAAAATACAGAAGATTCAGATATTAGTGAAATAAGGGACCTAATTGAAAAATGTGTAAAATGAGTTTAATTTGAATGTATATATATGATAAGTTGAGAATTTTATAATGTTCTGATACTTGATGAATTGAACGAGGTTGAAAACGGTTTCGGGATGTCTTGGGAGAATGGAAAGAGGAAAATAGACAACGAACAACAAATCCAGTTTGTGCCCTCACAATTTGATTTCAGTATATGCTTTATTATATAGTTGGTTTAAGAAAATAAAATCAATATCAAATGTAAATCCAAGTATGTACGAGTTCAACTATTCAATTTTGATTGTGATGTGTCAAAATACGTATTTGTGCATTGAGATTGGGATGTCAAATTATGGTACATATATGTCATTGGATCATAATATGTTTGGATGAATATTTAATATTAAATTATGCCCTATTAATGGTATTCGATAGAATTACTGGTATCGTTGGCATGCCATATGATTCGTTATATGGGGATACTTTGAACGTCCCAATGAGTGCTAGGCACACATTGCTTCGGTTTATATCGATGAGCGTTGGACGCATATTACTTCAGACATTCCGATGAGTGTTGGGCACACATGGCTTCAGTTTCTACCGATGAGCACTGGGTGCATATTATTTTGAATATACCAATGAGCACTAGGTGCATTTTATATTGGTGTGAAGGTGGTTTATTCCGTGTCTCAGTCCTTGAGTTTGGGTAAGTTAATTGGGGGCGTAATAATAAGATAAATGTAAGTTAATAAAATGAACGTGATATATATTTATAAAGGGTGTATGTTTATAATATAATTATTGAAATTGAATTACTTGATTAGCTTATGCTTTATTTGATTATTGAACCTTAATTTAAATGAGATGTAAGATAGCATGTGAAAGATCATGTGAATTGCGTAACACGAGCTCTAAAGGTCGATAATGCTATAAAACAAGTCGAAATACTTGGTTATGAAAATGAGATATGAACTTGATATGAAAGTGTTCTATGTTTGAAAATGAGATTGAGACAACATTGATACTAATACTAAAATTTAAGTGTGATAATAGATTTAGTAATATCAAGCCTTGAAGGACTATTGGTTTGTTGATATACGAGCCTTAAACCAAACAATGATTTCATAAGGAATCACTAAGTAGTGAGCTAGGAGATAATCTTTATTCATAAAGACTTGTTATAAATGAATTCATATATAGTGTACTTGGTTGATTTACTTATACATCATTTTTAGATTATGTAAACACCACTGAGCTCTTTTGTTTAGCATGCACATTGTTTGTTTCCTTACCAAGCTGGCAATTAGGTTTTAGATTGATCTAGAAGTGTCAACAACATCTAGATCTCACATTTTAGCTCAACTATATCTCTGAAAAGTTGCTGTATGTTTTGCAAGTAGTAAAGACATGTACCTAAATTAGTTGAGTGAATTACAAGTTATTGTTAATATTTTTGTATAATGTTGGCCTAAGGTTGGCTTATATCGAAATTAATTTGAATGCGATAAAATGTGCATACTAGGTGAAATCGCCTTTTGGCCTTAAGACAATGAGGCTATTTTCTCAAGACATAAAGAATACAATGCCCATTTCATGTATTTTGGGTAGTGTTTTAAGACCAAATGAACATGTCTTAAGGCACGAGTGTTTATGTCTCCCAATAGGGAGACATCGAAGATAAATGTATAGAATTGGAGAAGCATATCTCAAGACATAACATTCAATGTCTCGAGGCTTACAATTGAATTATTGTAGAATTGGAGACCCCAATTAATGTTGAGACACAATGAATGAAATGGCTAGACATCTATTATGCTTAAATGCACTTGTAATTTTAAAAATAGTTTGAATTAGGATAGCTTTATAAGATTAAATAATTGACTATTAATGTCAAATTTGTCTAAGTTGCTCCAACAACGTAATGTGACGTCTCATATTTAGATTCAACAACCAGATTGGGCATAGGATGTCATAAAGCCTATGTCGAATCTTTCAAGAACATAAAAAGTTGTCACAACTGGATTTCATTAAGGTCCGAAAATTTAGGAAAAGTTGAGAGCTAATTGAAAGAGATAGTAAGTTCGACAGACTCTACAGTAAAATATGGAAACTTTAGTGGCTGAATAGCAACTAGTTGGGTCTCAATGTTGGTTCAGTTACGTTGCAACTGGCTGGTTCCTCAATGGGAGACAAAATGATTAGTGGTGGATGTTATTTGGGATTGTGGTGACCGTGTGAAAAAGGGATATATATAGGTGTGAGGAGGATTATTTTGGAGACAAAATTTTCCTTATTTTTGTTTGTTTTTCTTCTCTTTTGTATCATATTCTACAGATGCTCTGAAGAAGAGACAGTTGAGGAAAGCTCTGTTAGAGGAAGAAATCATGAGGTTTGAGACTAAGAAGTAGAGATCCAGTGAACTGGTAAGCCTTTTTGTATTTTTGTATTCGTAGGTAAGAGAAAGAGAAGTAAGGATTTCTGAAATCTCTAAGAAGCTTCTGTATGATACTGAATTCTAGGTTTTTAAGTTCAAATACCCTCGATTTAATTGGTATATGGGTTGTCATGCTTAGCTGCCAGGATGAAGAAGACTCTGGCATTTGGAAACACTAAGCTGGCAAGGACGAGGATAGGCGGTGAGTTTCTGTACTCTAGCTTTGGGTGTCTATTGGTTGTTGTGTTGGTGTATGTTCTGTGTGACTATTTGCTCTAAGTTCTATGGTTGTATATGATTATGATGAATAAGTCATGCATGTATAAGGCTGAGTGGATACATGAAGGTTTGCTAGTATGCTCTATATGTTAGAACTATGTAACAATGTATTGAAATGTGTCGTACTCTTTTTTATAATAGTGTATGTAACGTTATGCGTTATATGTATGTTTATAAAATGCGAAGTAAGGAGGGAGTTACCTTGGCAGGGTAGTTGTAGATAGGAAAATCGGCTAAATGGAGGAATGTGAGAATTGAAAGAGGATTCGAGGAAGTCTAGTAGCATCATTGAATGGTTATCTACTGGCTCTTTGAAGCAACATTTGTAAATGGTAAGCAGGCTCTTAGGAGTGACATTGTAAAACTAACACCATGTAAATGTTATACAGGCTCTTCAGAGTGAAACTGTTAAACGGTATACAGGCTCTATAAAGCGACACCTCGAAAGGGGTTTATTGGCTTTTAGGAGTCAAAAGTCCATGTTTAGCCATGGCATGATCGAGCGGTGAACACATACACCTTATTGAAAAAATGGAATCCCTTAAGATAGTGAACCAGGAAGCCTGTCAATGCATAAAAAGGGAAGTCACTGTATGACTCGCGCTACGAACAGTCTAACTTGATGATCATGGTGTGTTTGAGAATGCTGACAAGGGTGCTAATAAGAGGATCTCCCAAACTGCGAAGGTAAGAGGAACTAGTAGAAACGTCTTAAATGCGAGCATATGTGAAAGGAGGAGGTATTTCCTTCAAAGTATTTGTAATTAAGTATTTGCCATTAAGAGTCTGCTAAAGATGACATATAAACCATCATTGCCTATGAGGTAACAAAACGGTTCTTCAGGTTTTAAATTCTAAGTGGTTCTTGATAAAAAGGTCGCCAGAAAAGTGGAAAGTCTGCCAAGAGCTATCTTAAGAAAAAGGTCGGCCAAGAACTATCTCAGGTGGAATGTCCGTTAGGGAATACCAGAGTAAAAGAATTTCCGTTGGGACTATTTAACGTTAAGTAGCCTATTAGGGACTAACTTATAAAAAAGGAAGCCGCCCAATTTGATTTAGCGAAGGGTAGTCCGCTGGGAACTAATGGTGGTTGAGGAGTCCATTAGGACTATCTGGTTGAGGAAATGTCCATTGCACTATCAGATAAGGGGCAAGTCCAGTGGGAATATATTACAAGTATGGTTTCGCGAGAAATAGTGGAACTTAAACTATCCACCAAAACTTGTATTTTGAAAGAGACATATGAGTATGTAAGTAAATTAGATTTCCTTTAGAAGGGTTTATGCACAAACAAGTTTTAAGAAGGTAATGTCGAAGTAACATAATAATGCAGTATTGAGTCCAATGTGGATTGAAGAGGTTAGGATAAGAATCTGCCATTGTGGAGAGATATCTGCAAGTCTGCCAAAGCTAGTTCGCCAATCCACATACTTGCCTACATGATTATCTTTATCTGAGTCAAACCAACAAAGTAAATAAAATTCTTAAGATGAAGCCAGACAATGTTAAGTCTCAAATGGGGTGTCAGATAGAGGATAGTTTCACCTAAATCAGCTGACGTGTTCGCCAACGATTCATTCAGGAAGAACATATGGGCCCTGTCAGTTCCAATCAAACTACAGGATCTCTTATGATATACAGAGAGTTTAATTATGTGCATTAGTTATTTCTTGAACTTCAAAGTCACTTGCGAACACTTTTGTATAGATTTTTTTTTTTGAACTTACATGTATTTTACCTTGAATGTAAGGTCAAGAGATGACTCGAGGATCGTGTGGAGGGACCAAGCCAGACACCGCCAAGTTCACATGAATGGTGTCATAGCTGTATCATTCATACAGAGGGGCACCCTTAGAGGCTACAACTCGGGGTG
This sequence comes from Gossypium raimondii, assembly GCF_025698545.1. Classification (NCBI taxonomy): domain Eukaryota; kingdom Viridiplantae; phylum Streptophyta; class Magnoliopsida; order Malvales; family Malvaceae; genus Gossypium; species Gossypium raimondii. Next base: position 27,249,836 of record NC_068570.1, on the reverse strand, counting down.
AAAATAAGTGAACTTTTATTATAATTTTAAATTCCAAGTTGCTAATATGTATATATATACTTATACATGCTCAATAAGGAAAATTGATTATAAGAACCTTAGTAATTACAGAAAGTTTATTTGTAGTTAAATTTCGAAACCTGATGATAATTAATTAAATTAGAGAAAAAATTATGTGATAAAAATGAAAAATTTTTGGCTATTATTTAAGTTGTAAATAAATCAAGTTAGAATTGTTGTTAAGTAACTCGGATTAATTATAACACTTGGTACCTGGACCTGACGATTGGGTCGAGTAAAGGGTGTTTCAAAAATGCTCTACACTATACTTCGTTGGAAGTACCCAAATGACTTATATGATTGGTATCATAGGCCAAATGATCTTGGAGGTCTCCATGTCCATCATAGAGCATTTTGGAGAACTTGAATTTTGGGGGAACATGGTGGGGAAATATCTCAACAGCTAAAGGCTTCTTGGTATATTTTATTAGTTAGTCGAATGATGTTGATTTCTTATACTTTTACATTTCTTTACTTAATTGTTGCATTTTCTCCATGGATATATCCTCATTCAACTGTTAGCTTTGATTAATGTTGTCAGGATCAATTGCAGTTTTGGTACTATGTTGTTGCTTGCCACTACAAGAAATTTTGTTTATAGTGGCATTTTTTAAATATTTTCTTAGTTAGCCAAATGATTTTGATTTCTTATACTTTTATATTTCTTTCCTTAACTATTGCATTTTCTCTATGAATATATCCTTATTCAACAGCTAGCTTTGATTAATGTTGTCAAGATCAGTTGCACTTCTGGTACTATGTTGCTTGCCACTACAAGAAATTCTGTTTATAGTGGCATTTTTTATATTTTCTTAGTTAGCCAAATGATTTTGATTTCTTATACTTATACATTTCTTTCCTTAATTGTTGCATTTTCTCCATGAACATATCCTCATTCAACTGCTAGCTTTGATTAATGTTGTCAGGATCAGTTGCACTTCTGGTACCATGTTGTTGCTTGCCACTATAAGAAATTCTATTTATAGTGGCATTTTTTTTCACCTTTAGAGACATTTCTAAATGCCGCAAAATAGATAACGACATAACGAAAAACTCTGCAAAAAATCAGAAAAACTCGCGACGTTTATGTCAAGAAGCGTTGCTAAATTAGCGATGTTTTATACATATTTAGTAGTGTTTCACAAGTAACATTGTATATAATTTTTAGCGATGTTTTTCTAGTTGAGCACTACGAAATCTGCATAAAATACTTCCGGTATCGGTTATCATTTAGTAGTGCTTTGGGGGAAGCTGCCGCTAATTGTCCATATTTTGCGACATTTTGTTTGCTAAATGTCAGTAAAGGGTTATAATATAGCAGTGCTTATGTGCCTAAAACGCCGCTAATTTGTTTGCATTTAACAACATTCCTCCTTGAAACGTTGCTATATGACTGTAGAAATAATTTTATTGCTATTTTTGTTATCATATTTTTTCAATTCCTAAAATATTTTCACATACACAATTAAGCAAGAAAAAGATATTGATTTTCAACAATTCACACAGTACAAAATTCATGTAACCAAAAATATAAACATAGTTTAACAATTAATTAGTAACAAAGAAAAATTAAATGTATATCATTAACAAAATATCGGTAAAAGTTAACATATGATGGTGGAGGTTGAGCTTGTTGTTGCTGCATAAAAACTAATACCAATTGCACTTGCAACTGACATTGTGCATTTTGTGGCTTAAAGTATCGCACTCAGTTCTTGAAGAAGAGACTTTTGTGCTTGTATTTCTTCAATCTTTGTCATATCTTTTGCGTTTTTGATGACTGCGTACTCTTGACCTAATCTTGACGACCACATCTAACTCTTATCCATATATATAATCCAATTGACAAAAACATTTATAATAATTGATTTTCATTCTTGAACGAAATAGTTATGACATATATAGATAAACTCAACAGTATAGTGGTTAAAATATTAATTCTATAAAAATTATGAAAAATGTAATATTGTAATTTTATATTTGAATAAGTGGATCCTTTCATTATTAAATTAAATCAAATTTGATATAAGATATTTCAAGATTGATCTAGATTATTATTTAATAAATAAAATTATTTTTATTTTTACTTTTGCAAACGTATTAAAATTAAATAATTTTATATTTTTAATCATTATTTCAATATTACTACGTATTTCTATGATAATAGGATTGCTAAAATTAAAAGTAAATGTTAATTAATTTTGAATACTTCAAAGGCAAAGCAAGCTTTGAACCTGTGTTTTTACCGTAAATGGTAGAGAAGAGAAAATCATGTACTGATGGTAAGATTTTAGCTTAATTAGGTGGACTCAATTAAGTTAAATAATGTTATTCAATTTAAGCGGATAAGAGTTTTACTTTGAATAGAAGTTAAATTTTATTTTTACATTCGGTTACTTGATGGACGTACTAGATTAAAAGTTGATCATTAAAAAAAATAAAAAAATTATAGCAGCCATCGCTTAGGATTTGTGTAATTAAGAGAGAAGTCAAGAGAGAGAAATCAACTTATCGAGTGTTCTTCATGTTCTTGGTCAAGTTTAATGGTCAACTCCAATTCCTCGTCAGATATTTCTTAAACTTATGAAAATAATATTATTCTAAAAATTCTAAAATAATTGTTTATACAATTTTAAATAATATTTAAATCTAAAGGATTGGTTAAAAAATATATGATGTTTCATTAATCAAAATAGTTTTATTATCCTAATTGCTGAATATGCAAAGTTCTCATGGTTGAGTCCAATCGAAGGTAATATAGTCATGAATTTAAGTTTGTTTCCATAAGCAAAGTGAAAACCTTTTTCCTTCTTTCATTATTAATGTCGTATAAGCATGAAGCCGTTGAAAGTTACTAATATTTGTTGTTTATTTGATGAGATTACTTTATTTTTACGTTTCTTGTTTGTTAGATTAAAATAGGGATGAATTGAAGTTTAATTATTTTGTTTTGTAATTCTTTTAATGGATGGAATCAGGATTTCGCAAATCAAATACATTATTGTCCATTTACTTATTGAAACTACAAACAGTATATATTATTGTTTCATAATTATTATACTATGCATATCATCAGATTATGCCCAGTGTATTTTATAGGCGTATTAAAAGTTTTTGCTTTTAAAGTTAAAATTTTAATATATAATTTGTTAAATTTAAAATTAATTAAATTATAGGAATAAAAATTAATATTTTTATTCGATATATATTTTAATGTCTAAAGACAACGTGTATATTTGATGAAAATGATTTATTTGTCTATTAAAGTTATTAACATTTATTTATGATAAATATATTACAGTATCTACACAAATGAGAACTAGGATATACTTGAATTGTTTGCATATCTGAATTCAATATTTGAGCATTTATGTATTGCTTTGCTTTTATATATTATTTTGTAGCTATTTCTCTTCATTCGCAAGCTTCATCTGTTACTTTATTTAATAGGTTAAACTTCTCTGAATGGAGTGAACAAGTCAAGTTTCAGTTAGGTGTTTGGATCTTGACTTGGCACAATTAGAAGATAAACCCACTATTATTATTGATTCAAGCAGTAAGGAAGAGATGTTATACCATATACAATGGCAACGATCAAACAAGTTGAGTTTTATGTTTTTACAAATGACTACTGCCAACAACATTAAGATCTCAATTCCACAAACTGAAAGTATGAAAGAATATTTTATGTTTCTTAATGACACAATTCACGATTATGAAGTATAATGGACTGAGGGGAATGTAAGAATATATCATCAATATAACTAATATTGTTGCAAGGCTAAGGGCCTTGGGTATGATGGTGAATAATTCCTTTTTAGTGAAGTTCATATTGAACTTACTACCTTCAAATTATAGGTCATTTCAAATGAACTAAAACACTATAAAAGATAAGTGAGATGCTAATGAATTGGCCAGTAAGCTCATTCAAGAGGAAGCAAGATTAAAGAGTTAAGAAAGTAATTCCATCAACCTTGTGGGTCAAGGAGAGGGGAAAAAACTAAAAAGGCAAAAACAAGTTGTTTAAAAAGAAGAAAAACTCACCTATCAATGTTTCTAATGGTGAGAAAAAGGAATGAATGGCAGATAAGTGTCACTTTTGTAACAAAGTAGGACACTATCAAAAAGATTATCAAAAACGTAAAGCTTGGTTCGAAAAGAAAGATAAATTTTATGTTTCTGTATGTTTTGAATCAAACTTAACTGAAGTTTCTAATAATAATGGTTTGATTCTGGTGCTACTACGTATGTATCCAACATGATGCAGGGATTCCTTTTTATCCAAATCACAAACTCAACTCAATATTTCCTATACATGAGAAACCTTATGAAGGATCAGATTGAAGGCATAGAGACATATTGTTAGGTTTTGGATACTTTTTCAAACTTTTTCTGCACCTTTAGTTTCTAGGAACCTTTTATCTATCTCAAAACTTTATGGTTTTGCTTTAATGTTAAGTTTGGGCATAGTTGTTTTAGTTTATTTAAGAACAATATTGTTTTAGGTTCAGCAAACCTTATTGATGGTTTATATAAACTGAAACTTAATAATGTCTTTTCAGAATCCTTACTTATTGATCATATCAATGTTGTAATTAAGCGTAGTATGCTGAATGAAAATTCTACTTACTTGTGGCATAAACGTTTGGGTCGTGTATCTAAAAAATGGTTAAAAAGATTAATGAAGAATGAGATTCTATCGAATCTAGATTTTATTTATCTTGGTGTATGTGTGGATTGTGTTAAAGGAAAGAAAACCAAACAAACTAAGACAAACTCCACAAGAAGTACCCAACCCTTTAAGATAATACACACTGATATATGTGAAATTATTTTATGTCCCATCTTTTATAGGAGAAAAGTATTTTATCATCTTTATTGATGATTTTTTATGGTATTATTATATCTATTTGCTTGATGAAAAATCTCAATTAGAAAATTCCCTTAAGATATACATTAATGAGGTTAAAAGACAATTAGATAGAAAAGTGAAAATAGTAAGATCTGATAGAGGTGGTGAATTTTATGGAAAATTTACTAAACCAAGACAATGTCCAGGTCCATTTTCTAAATTCCTCAAAAGTTGTGGCATATGTGCACAGTATACCATACCAGACATACCTCAAAAAATGATATTGTAGAAAGGCATAATCAGACTTTATTGGATATGGTTAGGAGGATGATAACTAGCTCCTTATTACCTATATCATTGTGGATGCATGCACTTAAAATAGTTGTATATTTATTAAATAAGGTTTTCTAAATTCCTCAAAAGTTGTGGCATATGTGCACAGTATACCATACCAGACATACCTCAAAAAATGATATTGTAGAAAGGCGTAATCAGACTTTATTGGATATGGTTAGGAGGATGATAACTAGCTCCTTATTACCTATATCATTGTGGATGCATGCATTTAAAATAGTTGTATATTTATTAAATAAGGTTTTTAGTAAAACAATTTCAAAATCTCCTTTTGAGTTATAGTGATAGCGGAAAAAGGATCGTAAAGTTTGTCCAAGTCGTGGATTTGACTTAGGGCTCTAGGCGTTCGGAAAAAAAACTTGGATTTTGACACAACCTGAAATGCAAAAGAATCCAAGTTAGATAAAAAAATAAAGGAAAAAATTAAAAAAATAACTAAGATAAATAAAATAGAACAATAAAAAAGATAGATGAAAAAGATAGAACGTGGCGTGTAGAAGTCCTAAGGAGCCTTGGAAACAAGAAGAATCAATAACCCCCTTCAAGCGGCTCTAATTTCCCCTCCAAGAAAGAAAACTTGGTAAGAAAAAGTTTGAAGATGATCTCCACAATCTGGAAAGATTGTTAACATTCTTGTAAAAGAAAACTAAAGAAAAATTCTTGAAAATAAAAACCTAAAGAGATTTTATTAACTCAAAAGAGAAGTTGAACAATAATCAATTGGTCTCTATGTAAAATGTAAAAGCCTTTATATAGGCTTGCTAAATAAATCTAAATAAAACCCTTAAGTATACTAAAACTCTAATTAACTTTGTAAGAAGTAGTTTTAAACTAAACTTTCTTATTGATATAAAACTCCTAAATAACTTAAAATACTTAATAATTATAAAAATTTGGAATAAAATGTAATAAAATAAAAAGTTGATAAATAAAATATTGGGATCATATATAATAAAAAGTAAGCCTAAAACTCAAACCCAATATGATTTAAACTCGAATGAAAAGCTTGGAACTCGTAATTTTCGTAATAATCCCGTCCAAAAATTCTACTAATGTAATCTTCACGAAAATGATCATAACTTTAGTTTCCGAAATCAAAATAGAGTGATTCAAGTGATTCATAGTGAATTTTGAAGCTAAGAATAGATCTTCGAACTCTATGAAGATATTTTAATCCAAAAATGTCTGGATCCCATCAAAAAAATTGTCGCAAGCTGACTAATATTTTTAGCTTAAAAATTGACAACTTGGTTGAATTGAACTTAATACATTTCACCCATTCCATGCATGTATTATTCCTCGTTTTCTCAAAAAGATTCGTCCTCATATATTGGCTTTGATCAAATCTTTGTTTGATTTGCTTGACCTTTGACCTTGTTGTTGGGCCTTGAGGTAGTGTAAACCCATCACATCCATGGGCCTAAAATTGGGTCTTGAGACTCGTATCATTCCCCTATTCCTCAAGAAGATTCATCCTTGAATCTTTAGCTCTTTCCCACAAGTAAAATCGTCTATTGATGGTAGAGTAATATAATTGGGAGTTCGTCAATGGATCCTTGAAATCATGTAACAAAAAAAATACCACTGAACAAATTTGAGTTAGAGTTAGTTAAAACATAATCATTCTTCACTTTTGCATGGGTATTTTCTTGCTTTTTCTTTTGTTTTTCCACTTGAGAACTCTCAAGTGAAATTTTATCACTAAAGGTCTCTTTTCTCTCAGTCTTTTCATATGATTCTTCCTCACTTTCCATATCCTCCTCACAAGCATTATGAATATTCAATTCAGTACAATACATCTCAGTAGGAGAACATGACGTTTCCATATCATCTAACTCCATAGATTCGAGGAAAAAATTCTCACTATCATGTTTTTTTCGATTTACAAATTTCATCATCACAAATCTCTTTTCCACTAGAGTAAGAGCCAACAAAAGGTATGTAACACCCCTAACTCATATCCGTCGCCGGAACAGGGTTACGGAGCATTACTAGAGTTTGTGGAACAAATACAGTTAATCATATCATTTACTATTTATATCTGAAACCAATCATACTCAATCAAATAGTCCCTTAAATGGACCCTCGAGGCCCAATTTATGTGCTAGAAACAAATCGGGACTAAATTGGAAACTCAGAGAATTTTTCACAAAATTCCAAAAATTTTCCTAGGTACAGGGGGTACATGCCCGTGTGATTCACACGACCGGAAAACATGCCTGTGTCCCAGCCTGTATCCATACCCGTGTAACTCTCTGACTTGGGTCACACGGCCAACCACACGCCCGTGTGATAGGCCTTGTGTAGGTTGTAGGGGTCACGCGGCCAAATCACATGCTGTGTGCTAGACCGTGTGCAAAAACCTGGGCATTCTGTTTCAAAATTTCAAGGTGTAGGGGACACACAACCATACCATATGCCCATGTGCCAGGCTGTGTGTCACACACGGTTGAAACACACGCCTGTGTCTCTGCCCATGTGGACGAAAATAGGCCATTTTAAGGCCACTTTTCTTACGCAATCTTGGTATTAACCTATGCACAACAAATTTTACACTCACAAATCAAACAAGACCCTCAATTCAAGCCAATACCAAGTTCTTAGAACTAACACCTCATCACATATAATTAAATAACTTAACTTACCAAATTAACAACTTACACCTAGGTGTATATGCAACCATGGCTCAATAGACCTATTAATTATCGATCATCTAAACATTTCAAACATGATTCATACATGATTTATCCTTACTCATATAAGTTGGGTTGAATTGTAAATAAAATATAACTCTTAATATTTACTCAAACCATTATCACCCTATACATGTCATATAAACCAAAATATACATTGCAAAAACTACCAGAACAAGTTGGATAGTGTGGCTTGATGTGTTGATCTGATTTCCCGACCTCACATTAATTTACAAAGACATTAAAGAAACACAAGTAAGCTTAATGAAGCTTAGTAAGTTCGTTGGTTTTAAACATAAATCTTATCGAACATTGAACATACTATAACCAAATCAAGTAAATAAATCATTCAAATTACATTTCCTGCCAACCACAACTTCAATTTATGAATTCACTTAATTCACATCAAAGCCATCAATAACTTTAAGTCCTCATATACTAATTTCATATGTCACTTACCAACCTTACCGAATCTGAGAATGACTTACGAATATGAGTACATCATATACAGAAGCCCAAAGGCTGCACATAAGCACATAAGTGCTAATGAAAACACGTAAGCGTTGAATAGAGACTCGTAAGAGCTGAACGGAAACCTATAAGAGTTAAACTGAAGCTCAAAAGAGCTAAACGGAAACCCAATAGGGTTAAACTGAAACTCATATGAGTTAACTGAAGCTTATGAGAGCTAAATAGAAAGTAAACACGAAAGTTCGCAACAAATGCTAAACCTCGGTTTACTTGGGTAATTTGCTGTCAATTCCTCCTTTACACTGAACGACTGTAATCAATCCCTCGTTCCATTCGTTTCGAACATTCAATTCAATTTCATAACTTTAAAATTAATTTTATTTTCAACAAATGATATGAATAAATACAATATACCATTCATCAATTTAATATATAATATTAAAGTTTAACCATACGAACTTACCTAGGTTAAATTGTGGAATTTGTAGTAGTTCAGGGATTATTCAGCTATTTTCCCTTTTTCACGTTTGTCTACTGGTTCTTGATCCATAATTTAAAATTATTCATTCATTAGCATATATTTCAGTTTCACTTCACTTCACAATTAATACCCCTCAACTTTCAAAATTACACAATTACCTCAACTTTTACAGTTTTTACAATTTAGTTCCTTTCCAATTAGCCTATCAAATGAGCTAATTTTTCTCAATTGACAATTTATCTAAATATTCTAAAATATCATACAACCTTTGATAAAAAAATTTTAGTATCAAACCCTAATATTTAATCTTTCCATAATTTAGTCCTAAAATCAATTTCTATTGAAATCACTTGATAAAATCATCATATAAAACAATTAAAGCTCTAAATCCATGTTAATTCATCACAAACATCCAACACTCATCAATGGTAACTTTCAAAATTACTCATAAAATCAAAAACTAATGAAATAGATAGTTTAACCTAATTGTAAAAGTCTTAAAAACACAAAAATTTCAAGAAAAGAGCAAGAATTGAACTCACATGAAGTAAAAATATGAAAAACCAACTTTAAGAGCTCTCCTATGGCTGTTTTTGGCTGAAGATTGATGAAGAAATGTCTAGAAATTCAATTTGGTCTTTGTTTTAATTTTAACCTTAATTTCCCAAATGACCATTTTGTCCCTAAATCACCTAATTTCAAGATTTTTCTCTGCTTATGCCTCCCAAGCCTTCTAATAGGTGTCTAATTGCCTTTTTGGTCCTCCCTTATTTACCACTTAAGCTATTTAATCACTATTTCTTTAATTAGCAAGTTTTGCACCTTTTTCAATTTAGTTCTTTTTACTTAATTAACTATCAAAATGTTAAAATTTTCTAACGAAATTTTAATACTAACTTAATGACACTCTGTAAATATTTATAAAAATATTTTTGACTTGGTTTATGAAATCGAGGTCTCGATACCTCATTTCCACAAACCACTTAACTTAATACTTTCTTCTAAAACACAAATCACTATTTCAAAAGTCTTCCTAAAATCACATTTAACTCATAAATACTAAATAATAAAATTTTTGAATTCACTCATCAGATTTAGTGGTCTCGAACCACTGTTTTTGACACCCTTGAAAATTGGGTTGTTACAAGGTAGAAAGTCATACTTACTTTCTTCTCTAGTTGGATATTTAATTGGACATTGGAAACCCTCATGATCTTTTGAACTACACCAGTAATATTTCATAATAGATAAGAGATCAGTTGTACTCCTCCTTTCATTTGGCCGTCTCTTCTTGAAGTACTCATTAACTGATCGGTTAACTTGAACATGACGTCGACGTTTTGTTTTGAGCTCTCTGCAGTAATGAGAAGGAATGAAACACTTTTGCATCATTTGATTCGACTTATCCATGTTTCAATTTCTCTTTCATAGTTTATTTGACAATTAGTTCGAAGTTGAATCCACCAACTCAATCCATAATCCAAAAATTCAAAGGTCACCAATGGGACTTTTTCCTCTCCCAGGCATTTATAGTAATAGAACATAAGTTCAATTTTTTATTCCTACTCACAATATGCTTTGGGATCATTCTTTCCACAAAATTGTGGAATTAAGAACTTTGGTGTAGCCAAATAAAGCTATCCACGATCATTATTGGCGAAAGTCTCATCATTGGTGTGAGGTGCACATCTAACATTACTTCCATGAAGACGAGATTGGTCAACCTTATCTCCCCAATTACGATTCATGCTTAATTTTGGTATTTAGATGGTCTACATTTTTGTTGATCCTGTCTAGAATAGTATCCCATTATTGATATCGAGCATCTCGAACCTTTGGATCCCATTGCAACTTTTCGATCGTAGTATCGCGAATCATTATGAAAGCTTGAAAAGAACACAACACTCAAGAAAAGAAAAATTAAGCAAACAACACTGTTATGCACTCAGAGATAAAAATCAAATTCTCAATGAGGTAAAAATTAATCTTGTGAGTATTTTAAAAGTGTTTATATCAATTAATCAGAATGTATTAGAATCAAACTAGCAAAGTAAACCTAGTAGCACTAGGAGTCCAAAATTGGCTAGACACCAAAGAATTATGTTGCAAGAGGGAAGGAATGTGTAGCATGCTTTAACCTAGTAACACAAGAAACAGTAAAATGTTAGAATGTGTAAAGGAACAATAAAAAAAATGAAAATCTAAGGCTAAGAGAATCCCTAAAACCCGAAAAATTTCGAAGCAACTTGACAAACTTTGTCCGAGATGTTCCCAATTTCCAAAAATCATGAAATTTAAATTGGAGCCTACTAAAATAATGTAGATCTGATCTGAAAAGTTTTGACACAAAATTCAACCCACAGAATATTTTTTAATGTTTCTTTATTTTTCTATTTTTTCACTTTTTCGATCACTTTTTTATGAGAAATATTTTTTGATATTCTAAAATAGTGTCAATAATCAATATGTACAATTTCATTTTGTTTGAAAAATGTTTACCAATTGAAAAATATTTTTTATCGAAAACTTTCTGGGTAAAAAAATTGTTTTGAGGCTATTTGCTGGAAATCAGTTTATAAGAACACAAATAACACCTAAAACATCCAAAAATCTAATACCAAATGATAAAAATGAGTGCAAATGAGTGTGGAAGAGGATCGTAAAGTTTGTTCAAGCTGTCAATTTTAAAGCTCAAAAGATTAGTCAACATGCAACAAATATTTGTATGGGATCCAGTCATTTATGAATTAAGATGTCTGCATAGTATTCAAATATCTATCTCTTAGCTTCGAAACACACTTTGAATCACTCGATTTCAAGTTCTGGAACCCAAGTTATGACTGTCTTAGAGAAGACTACGTGACCAAAATTTATAAACGAGATTATGATGGGAATTACGAGTTTTGGGCTTTTAATTTCGAGTTTAAATCATATTGGGTTCAATTTTTAGGCTTAATTTTTATTATATATGAGCCAAATAATGTATTTATTAGCTATTATTATTTTATTCTAAATTTTTAATAATTATGAAGTATTTTAAGTTATTTAGGAGTTTTATGTTAACAAGAAAGTTTAGTTTAAAACTACTTCTTCTTTAGGTTAATTAGAGTTCTAGTATACTTAAGAGTTTTATTTAGATTTATTTATTTAGCCTATATAAAGGCCTTTGCATTGTACACCTAATAATCAATTCATTATTATTAATCTTCTCTTTTGAGTTAATAAATTCTCTTTGAGTTTTTTTTTTCAAGAAATTTTTTTGAGTTTTCTTTTAGAATAGTTTTAACAATCTTTTTAGATTGTAGTTCAAACTTTTTCTTGCTAAGTTTTCTTTCTTGGAGGAAAATTAGAGCCGTTTAAAGGGGGTTGTGGATTCTTCTTGCTTCCAAGGCTCCTCAGGACTTTTACACGCCACGTTCTATCTTTTCCATCTATCTTCTTTATTTTCTTCTTTATTATTCTAATATTTGATGTATTATTTTATTTTATTTATCTTAGTTATTTATTTTAATTATTTTATCTGACTTGGATTCGATTTTGTTTTAGGTTGTGTCAAAATCCAAGTTTCTTTTCAAACGTCTAGAGCCCTAAGTCAAATATGCGACTTGAAAAACTTTACGATCCTTCTTGACATTCTTCCACACTTATCCATATCATTTGGTATTAGATTTGGGCATTTTAGGTTTTCTTTGTTTTCTTATAAAACTAATTTCTAGCAAACAACCTCAAAATATTTTTTTACCCAGAAAATTTGAGGAAATTTTTTAGGGTTAAACATTTTCTAATGATTTAAAATTTTACATAGTGTTTCTTGGAACTATTTTAGAATATTTAAAAATTTTACACAAAAAAGTGATCAAAAAGTGAAAGAATAGAAAAAAAGAAAAAAAATTAAAAAAATCAGTGGGTTGATTTTTTTGTCAAAACTTTTCATATCAGATGTACATTATTTGAGGAGACTCCATTTTAAATTACGTTATATTTGGAAATTAAGAACACGTCGAACGAATTTTGTCAAGTTGCTTCGCAATTTTCAAGTTTTCGGGTTTCAAGGATTTTTAGTGACTCTTAGCCTTAGGTTTTCATTTTTTTTTCTTGTTATTTTTTCTTTACGCATTCTCACACTTTATTATTTCTTGTTTTAGTAGGTTAAATCACGCTGCACATTTCTTCCTCCATGCAACACAATTCTTTGGTGTCTAGCTGATTTTGGATTCCTAGTGCTACTAGATTTTCTTTGCTCGTTTAATTCTAATACATTCTGATTAATTGATATAAACACTTTTAAAAGACTCACAAGATTAATTCTTACCTCATTGAGAATTTGATTTTTATTTCTAAGTGCATAGTAGTGAGGTTTCCTTAAGTTTTCTTTTCTTAAGTGTTGTGTTCTTTTCAAGCTTTCATAATGATTCATGATACTATGATTGGGAAGTTGCAAAGGGATGAAGAGGTTCAAAATGCTCAAGATCAGTAATGTGACACTCTTCTAGACACAATCAGTAAAAATTTGGAACATCTAAATACTAAAATTGAGTGTCAAAATTGTAATTGGGGAGATAAGGTTTATCGACCTCGTCTTTCTACAAATAATGCTCGATGTCTCTCTCGTGCAAATGATGAGACTTTGGTTAATAATGAATGTGGGAAACATTTTTTTAGCTAAATAAAAGTTCTCAATTTTAGAATTTCATGGGATGAATTATCAAGAGACTTATTGTGATGGAAAAGGTGATCATAAATTAGTTTGTCAGTTCAAGGGGAGATGGCCAAATGAAAGGAGGAGTACAACTGATCTTTCACCTATCGTAAAATGTTATTGGTGTAGTTCAAAAGATCATGAGGGTTTCCAATGTCCAATTAAATATCCAATTGAGTGAATACGATTGAGCTATCACCTTTTGTGCAATGTTATTGGTGTAGTTCAAAAAATCATATGGGTTTCCAATGTCCAATTAAATATTCAACTAGAGAATAAAGTAAGTATGACTTTATACCTTTTGTTGACTCTTACTCTAGTGGAAAAGAGATTTGTGATGGTGAACTTTGTGAACTAGAAAAATAAGATAGTGAAATTTTTTCCTCAAATCTATTGAGTTAGATGAGATAGAAATGTCATGTTCTCCTACTGAGATGTATTGTACTGAATTGAATATTCATAAAACTTGTGAGGGGGATATGGGAAGTGAGGAAGAATCATGTGAAAAGACCAAGAGAAAAGAGACCTTGAGTGATGAAAGTCTACTTGATGGTCCAAATTTGATGAGTGAAAATCCATATGTGGTAAAATTGGAGAGTTCTCAAGTGGAAAAACAATATGAAATGTGGAACGATGGAAATGTGCAAGTGTACACAATCACAACAAGTAATAAAGTGATAAGTATTGTCGAGTTATCATACCCACGGGGATTGTGCAAGTGAATATTTATGAAATGTAAAATTCAACAATTCAGTGGAGGAAAAATATGTTGATTTGAATAGGTGTTATAAAAACAAAAAATTAACTAAGTGATTAACTAAGAAAATAAAAAGTAAAAATTCCAATGCATGATTTCTTAAAATGAGTTTAATCAATATGACATAAATGTGTTAGATTAATTTTATTCTTTAACTTAGAATTATTAATATCGTGTTTATGTTGTTACGAATAATTTCATGGCAACTCAAGAACTTGCTAACTAATGCACATGCTTACCTACTAAAACTCAATAATCTCTTGATCATATCTCTATGTAAATTCAAATGATTAATCAAATTTTAATAAGGAAAATATTAAGTGAGGTAACAATATATCTCTATATTGAAACAATTTAATCACAATAATCTTGCGGAGTTATGCAAGACTAATGTGTTGTTTAATATCGCCGCTAATTTAACCTCACTACCTTAGAAGATTAAACATTCACCAATTAAATATTGTGTCCATTAATTAAAATTTCAATCCATTTAAATAATTAATAAAATTGTTACCTTACCATTAAAATGTAAACATAACATAAGCATGATTTTATTTAATTGAGCAATTTATCGAGACGTAATAACAACACAAATACATTTTTAATAATCTTAAGCGGATAGAATGCAATTAATCTAACACAAAAGGAATTTAAATCATTTTAATTAATTGAAGAACAACAACACAAATATTCATGTTCATGATAAAAAAACTAAAAACAAAGATTAAGAGAAGGGAACTAGAAAAACAAATCTCCGTGGTTTTTCGAAGCTAGACTAATGCACTCCTCTCTTCTCTGCTCATTTTGTTGATCCCAGGATTTCATGAAAATTTAATTGCTTCTACTGCAAGAGGCATGCAAACTCTTTTTCAAGAGGGGAAATTGGTAAGGGAAGAAAAGAAGTGAAAGGCAACGTAAAGGGAAAAAGAGAGAAAATGTGTGTGTGAGAGATATGTCAAGTGAGGGATGAAAAATGAATGAGTGAAGGGGGATTTTTATAGTGGGAGATGAAGCTAAAATTAGCTAAAAATAGCAGCCAATCCCCTTTTCCATGGCCGACCATGCTAGGTGGAAGGAATGGTTGACTCAAATTTGCTATTTTTAGCTTATGGCTAAAAAGGGGAAGGGTTTGAATGGCATTTAGGAGGAGTTCAAGGGCTGTTTTGCAAGTGTGAAAATTAGCTAAAACAAGTTGATTGGGTCAGCTATATGGGATGGTTTGGGTTGCTCTTTTGGGCTTCTCCATCCTCCCTCTTTACTTGCCCAATTCAGGCCCTTTCCTCTATTTCGATTTGCTTGTTTCTCCTCGATAAATAAAAAATTGGACCAATTGATTCCATGAAGTAAAAAAAACATAAAGTTATGTCCTCCATGTCCAACAACTTACTTTTCAATGATGACGGAACAGTGGTTTCAGGACCATAAGTTTCTATCATGCCTACTTGTAAATACAATTTATAGAATATTTACAGGGTCATAAGTGTCGTATTAAAATTTGGTTAAGAAATTTTAACGTTTAAATAATTAATTAATGAAGAAAGGACTAAATTGTAAAAGGTGCAAAACTTGTTAATTATAGCATTAAGATAATCAAATAGTTTAATTATTAAATGAGGGAGGACTCATATGGTAATTAGACCATAGTAAAAGAAGATGGACGGCTTTGTACTTTGAATTCATTAAAATGCATGATAATTTAAAGGACAAAGTTGTAATTTGTTAAATAGAACTTCAGTAAAAATAAAATAACAATGCTATCATCTTCCAAAAGGAACAACCACAGAAAATTAGGGTGTTAAAACACCATTTTTATCAAGCTTGAAGTTCGGATATGTTCTTGGCTTGCATGTAAGTAATTTCCAACTCATTTCTTATGATTTTTATGTTTTTGAGATCGTTCCAACTAGGTCCAGCTAGCTCGTACCTTCGTTTTTCAATCTTTTAAAAATTTAAGAAGTTTCCATTGATGAATCTTGAATGTTTTTTATGATGACTATGTGTTTGAAGCTTTGATTGTAGTATTTGGTTGTTTTGTGAAGTGATTTTTGTTAGATTTTGATTTGATAATTGAATTGTTAAAATGTCAAAATTTCAAGGTTTGATAATGAATTTGATGTATAATAGGGACTGTTAAAAAGCCTAGAATATTCATTTGTAATTCGGTTCCTAGAAAATGGTCAATTTGATAAATTTCGGGTTAGAGGACTAAATTGCAAAAGCTGTAAAAGTTTAGGGAAAATGTGTAATTATAAAAATTTAAGGTCCAAATGCATTGAATGGAATGTGAAATGTGTATGAGATTAATATCTTGTATTTAATTATTATATAGATCAAAACTTGGATAAAAAAGACAATAACCGAGGAAAAGAGAAAATAGTGGATTATTCCCTACGTGTTGATCCACATTTAAAAGTAGGTAAGTTCATTGTGTTTTAATACGTAAATGAATTTTTACTTGTATTCTTATATTATAGTTCTTTAATTAAATGTTTATGGATAATTATTGAATGAATGCACATACATTCCCATATTTGTACTTCGATACACCTAAATGCACATATGTCCCCTTGTTTGTACTTCGGTACCCCTGAATGCACATGCGTCCCTCTGATTGTACTTCGATACCCCTGAATGCACATACGTGCCTCTGATTGTACTTCAGTACCCTTGAATGCACACACGTGCTCCTGATTGTACTTCGGTACCCTTGAATGCACATACATGCCCCTGTTTATACTTCCATACCTCTGAATGCACATACGTGCCCCTA
Organism: Gossypium raimondii; assembly: GCF_025698545.1. Taxonomy (NCBI): domain Eukaryota; kingdom Viridiplantae; phylum Streptophyta; class Magnoliopsida; order Malvales; family Malvaceae; genus Gossypium; species Gossypium raimondii. Next base: position 27,232,699 of record NC_068570.1, on the reverse strand, counting down.
ATTGTACTTTGGTACCCTTGAATGCACATACGTGCTCTTGATTGTACTTCGGTACATACATGCCCCTATTTGTACTTAAGTATCCCTGAATGCATATACGTGCCCTGTTTGTACTTTGGTAATCCTGAATTAAATAATACGTTTATTGAGTATAGTTATACTTAGATTAAATGTTATACTATGTCCTTACTAAGCTATGTAAGCTTACCGATTTTTGTGGATTATTTTGTAGATAATCGTTGCTGGCATGTTTGAAAGATCAATCAACCGACTCACACTATCCACCTAAGTTTGTAGCTTTTCTATCTCTTAAGGTAGTGGCATGTATATATAGATAAATATGTAGTTTATGAATGAGATGTGTGTTTTGTCTAATGTATATATTGTACGGATGAAGCAAGTATGCTTATATTTCACAGATAAACATTGATGGTTAGTTATTGATTGAAGTGTATTTGATCATGGAACAATGCTTAATTGCTTAATGTCTTGTAAAGGAGGTCTTTTAAGCATATTTGTGATCAATTGCTTAGTATATAATGTGGTGCCTTTGAATGGCATATTGGTTGGATGATGTAGATTAGTTGATTTGGTATATTGAGGTATGTTGTGGTAGTTCCTAGGTCTATTAAATGCGTGTATAATTGGAGTGGTGGAATAAGTGGGGTTTGGTTTTAAAAAGAGCTTGATTTTGGGTCAAATTTGGTGCACATAGCCTGGGACATGGGCTATCACGACACGGTTATGTGTCATTTGTGAAGTTCTTAGTGTTTCAAGTCAGTGAGTTACACGGCCTAGCACTCGGCCTGGAACACGGGCGTGTGGGGTATCTTAGTAAGTTACACAGGTGAGGACACGGGCCGAAGCACGGTCGGGTGTCCCTTGTTCGAATGTTACACGGTCTGGGGTGATGTCACGCGGCCTGGCTATACGGCCGTGTGACCCCTATTTTCCAATTTTTGTAGCTTTTTCTTCAAACTTCTGTTTTATTTTAAATTAGTCCTGAATTACCCTAAAGCTATTTTTAGGGCCTCGAAGGCTCGATTTAGGGACGAAATGCTTATGATAGATATGTTTTGAATGTCATGCATTTATTTTTATGTTATATAGACAAATGATTGGAGATTGTTTGGCAATGCTCTGTAACCCTAAACTAACGATGGAGACGGGTTAGATGTGTTACATTTAGTGGTATCAGAGCTACGATTTAATTGGTTCTAGAACTAACGTAGAGGAGTAGAGTTTAGTATATACAAGCCACATATACCCTTTAATAGTGTGATTCTTTTTATCCACTTTAATATTGTATTTTCTTAAAGATTCAAGATGCCAGCTGAGTCAAACTGGGCTGTAGTTAATGAAGCTAAAAGTAATTTTCAAGCTTCGAACCCTGAAGTAAGTAATAGTGCGACGATTCCACAGTCTGTTGGTGATGAAATGAAAAATGTGTTTCTCGAAATGATGAACCAGTGGTTTAATGAATTCAAGCAAGTAAATCTTGTAACTCTACGACCTCCACCCCTTATTGTGCCTCATCCGGCATCCTTGGGACCTTAAAATCCTGCACCTGTGACAGTTATCGAGTATTTGTAGATAAAATCTAGAAATGTGGAGCGGAAGAGTTTAGAGGCAAGGTTGATGGTGTTCCTGCAAAAGTAGAGTACTGGTTAATGAATACGAAGAGAGTCATCGCTAAATTGATGTGCACTCCTAAAGATTGTTTGAGATGTGTTGTGTTGTTGTTAAAAGATGAAGCGTATTTACGGTGGGACACTTTGAGCACGATGACATTGAGTGATCGCATTAATTGGGATTTCTTTCATAGGTAGAGATAAACTGAGGCAAAGCAATTTTAAGTCTGTTACTTCTCCAGTGGCTAGTGTGGGAAGTGTAAGAAATGGTGAGAGAACCGTCCCTAGTTGTGATGATTGCAACAAAAGGCATTTTGGTGAGTGTCGATCAAAGTCGAGAGCTTGTTTTCGTTGTGGATCTACTTATAATTTCCTTTGTGATTTTCCGAAATGGCAAAATGGTTTTGGCAATCAAACAAATAAGCCTAAAGTAACCTCACAAAGAGGTAGATGATCTGGAAATGCTAGAAACACTACTTCTAGCGAGATGATTGAATGATCTAAAGTGACAACACTAGCTAGAGCTTATGCAATCAGAGCTCGTGAAGAAGCTACTGCCCCAGATGTTATTGTTGGTGCTTTTTCTTTCTTTGATATTAATGTATATGCTTTGATTGATCCTGGATCAACTTACTCGTATATATGCATTACATTAGTAGACAAAAAGAATTTGCTTGTTGGATTCACTGAATATACTGTCAAAGTAACGAATCCACTAGGTCAGTGTGTTTTAGTTAATCAGATATGTAAATTTTGTCCACTGAAAGTTAGGGGTTATGATTTTCCCGCTAGTTTGATGTTGTTACCTTTTAATGATTTTGATATCATTCTAAGAATGGATTGGTTGTCTGAGCATGATGCAATAGTAAGTTGTCGAAGGAAGCAAGTTAGTTTGAAGCGTTCGGATGATGAATTTATTTGTGTTAGGGCAGATGGGGTTGATTGTATTACAAATGTAGTTTCAGCACTATCAGCTCTAAAATTGATTAAAAAGGGATGTGAAGCTTATTTAGCCTACAATCTTGATTTGAAAGTGGTTGAATAAAAAATTGAACAAGTGCCGATAGTCAAGGAGTATGCTGATGTTTTCCTTGAAGAACTGCCCGAGTTGCCACAAACTCGAGAAGTAGAATTTGTGATCAAACTTGTACCTGGAATAGCTCTAATTTCGATAAGATCATACATGATAGCCCGTATAGAATTGAAAGTACAGTTGTAAGAGTTGTTAGGTCATGGATTTATTCGACCGAGTGTGTTACTTGGGGTGCTCTAGTTTTGTTCGTGAAGAAGAAAGATGGGTCAATGAGACTATGTATAAATTATCGACAATTGAATAGAGCCACCATTACGAATAAATACCTGTTACCTCGCATTAATAATTTTTTCGAACAATTAGAAGGAGTTACAGTGTTTTTAAAGATCAATTTAAGATCCAGATTTTATCAGCTGCGAGTAATGAACAAGATGTACCAAAAATTGCATTCAGAACAAGATATGGTCGCTATGAGTTTCTGGTGATGCCATTTGGTTTGACTAATGCTCCTATGGCATTCATGGACTTGATGAATTGGGTGTTTTAGCCATATTTAGATCGATTTGTTACGGTATTCATTGATGACATACTGATTTATTCATTGAATGAGTCAGATCATATTGAATATTTAAGAGTTGTGATGCAAACTTTGCGTGAAAAACAATTGTATACGAAATTCAGTATATGTAAATTACAGTTACGAGAAGTAGATTTTCTGGGAAATGTTATAGCTACTAATGGAATGAGGGTTGATCCAAATAAAGTATCCACGATTGTTGATTGGAAAATTTAGAAAAATGTTTCTGACGTTCTAAGTTTATTGGGATTAGCTGGATATTATTAGCGATTCGTTAAAAACTTCTCAATCATTGCTTCACCTATGACCAGGTTAGTACAGAAAAACGTTCGAATTTTTTTGGTTTGATAAATGTCAATAGAGTTTTGATCAGCTAAAAACAAGTTAATAGAAGGTCCAATATTGACTCAAATTGAGTCTGGGAAGGTATACGTTGTCTACACTGATGCGTCTCTCAATGGTTTAGGTTGTGTGTTAATGCAGTCAAGGAAAGTAGTAGCTTATGCTTCTCAGTAGTTAAAGCCACATGGGAAGAATTATCCTACTCATAATCTTGAGCTGGCCGTAATTGTCTTCGCTTTGAAGATACGGAGGAATTATTTATACGGCAAGAAATGTCACATGTATACTAATCACAAAAGCTTTAAATATTTAATGACCCGAAGGAACTAAATCTGAGATAGTGATGTTGGTTAGAGCTACTGGAAGATTATGATTTGGTTATTAGTTATCATCCGGGAAATGCTAATGTGGTTGTGGATGCACTCAGCAGAAAGTCATCATTGCTTGCACTTCGAGCGTTGAATGCTCATTTGGCTTTGAATGCCAATGCTTCTGTATTGACGGAATTGAGAACTAAATCATTATTTCTACAACAAATTTGGGAGTTGCAAAATCACGATTCGAAGTTGATAATGAAACGAAACTTGGTTCGGGATAATTTGAATATGGAATACAGTATTGGTGATGATGGCACATTGCATTAACGTAATACAATTTGTGTTTTGAATAATTTAAATTTGAAAATGTATGTTCTATCAGAGGCTCACAGTAGTACATATTCCATTCATCTGGGTAGCACAAAGATGTATTGTAATTTGAAACAGATGTACTGGTGGCCGGGTATGAAACGTGAGATTTGTGAGTTTGTAAATGTTTGATTTGTCAGCAGGTAAAAGCAGAGCATTAGGTGCCATCGGGATTATTACAACTTGCTATGATTCTTGATTGGAAGTGGCAATGAGTCAAGATAAATTTCATATCTGGTTTGCCTGTAACTCCAAAAAAGAAAGATTTGATTTAGGTGATTGTTGATAGATTGAGTAAGTCGGCCCATTTTATTCTAGTTAGAATAGATTACTCACTGGGGAGGCTAGCGGAATTATATGTCTGAGAGATTGTGAGGTTGCACGGAGTTCTAACATCTATTATTTCTGATTGTGATCCACGATTTACATCGAGATTTTAGAGTAAACTACACGAGGCTTTGGGCACTAAACTCAATTTCAATATAGCGTTTCATCCTCAGACGGATGGACAATCAAAACGAGTAACTCAAATTTTAGAAGACATGCTATGATGTTGTATTCTTGAGTTCGAGGGTAGCTAGGAAAAATATCTACCTTTAGCTGAGTTCACTTATAATAACAATTATCAATCTAGTATTAAAATGACACCATTTGAAGCTTTATACGGAAGAAAATGTAAAATGCCATTGTATTGGTCTAAACTGAGCGAATCCAAAATGACAGGGATTGATTTGATTCGAGAAACTGAAGACAAAATTTGAATTATTCGAGATTGTTTGAAAGTTGCTTCTGATCACTAGAAGTTGTACACGAATTTGAAAAGAAAAGATATAGAATTTGCTATTGGTGATCGGGCACTTTTAAAAGTTTCTTCATAGAAGAAAGTGCTAAGATTTAGAAAGAAAGGAAAGCTGAGTTCAAGATTTATCGGGCCATACGAGATTACTGAAAGAATCTGTCCTGTAGCGTACAAATTAGTTTCACCTCCTAAACTAGAGAAAATTCATAATGTGTTTCACGTGTTAATGCGAGACGGTACATAGATGATCCTTTACATGTGATTCGTCATAGTGAGATTGAATTACAACCAGATTTGACATATTCTGAAGAACCAATGAAAATTTTAGCTTGAGAAGTCAAAGGACTTCGGAATAAATGTGTACCATTATTAAAAGTCTTGTGGCATCGACATGGTAATGAAGAAGCTACCTGGGAAACTAAGGAATCAATGAAACTACAATATCCGAATCTATTCTCAGGTAACAATTTCAAGGATGAAATTTCTTACGAGGGAGAGTTGTAATAGCCTGTTTTCAGTGGTGACGGAACAATGGTTTTGGGACAACAAATTTCTGTCATTTCAGCTCGTAAATACTATTTATAATATTTACGGAGTCATAACCGTCGTATTAAAAATTGGTTATGAAATTTTAACGTTTAATTAACTAATTAAGGAAAAAGGACTAAATTGTAAATGGTTCAAAACTTATTAATTACAACATGTACATGATCAAATAGTTTAAATATTAAATGAGGGAGGACTTATATGGTAATTAGACCATAGTAAAAGAAGATGGATGGCTTTGTACTTTGAATTCATCAAAATGCATGTAAATTTAAAGGACAAAGTTGTAATTTATTAAATAAAACTTAAGTAAAAATAAAATAACAATGCTATCATCTTCAAGAAGGAAGAACCACTGAAAATTAGGTTGTTTAAACAACATTTTTATCATGCTTGAAGTTCGGCTATGTTCTTGGCTTGCATGTAAGTAATTTCCATCCCGTTTCTCGTGAATTTTATGTTTTTGAGATCGTTGCAGCTAGGTTCAGCTAGCCCATACCTTCATTTTTTAATCTGTTAAAAATTTTAGAAGTTGCCACTGATGAATCTTGACATTTTTTATGATAACTATGTGTTTGAAGCTTTGATTGTGGTATTTGGTTGTTTTGTGAAGTGATTTTTGTTAGATTTTGATTTCCGAATTGAATTGTTAAAATGTCAAAATTTCAAGGTCTGATAGTGAATTTGATTTATAATGGGGACTGTTAAAGGGCCTAGAATATTTGGTTGTAATTTGGTTCCTAGAAAATGGTTACTTTGATGAATTTCGGGTTAGAGAACTAAATTGCAAAAGCTATTAAAGTTTAGGGAAAAGGTGTAATTAATGAAAATTTAGGGGTCAAATGCATTGAATGGAATGTGAAATGTGTATGAGATTAATATATTGTAATTATTATATAGATCAAAATTTGGATAAAAAAGATAATAACTAAGGAAAAGGAAAAATAACAAATTAGTCCCTACGTGTGGATCAACATTTAATAGTAGGTAAGTTCATGGTGTTTTAAGACATAAATGAATTTATACTTGTATTCTTATATTATAGTTCTTTAATTAAGTGTTTATAGATAATTATTGAATGAATGCACATACGTGCCCCTATTTGTACTTTGGTACCCCTGAATGTAAATACGTGCCCTGTTTGTACTTTAGTAATCCTAAATTAAATAATACGTGCATTGAGTATAGTTATACTTAGATTAAGTGTTATACTATGTCCTTACTAAGCTATGTAAGCTTACCGATTTTTGTGGATTGTTTTGTAGATAACTGTTGCTGACATTTTGGAAGGACCAACCAATCGGCTCACACTATCCATCTAAGTTCGTAGCTTTTGTGCCTCTTAGGGTAGTGGCATGTATATATAGGTAAATATGTAGTTTATGAATGATATGTGTGTTTTGTCTAAGGTATATTTTGTATGGATGAAGCAAGTATGTTTATATTTCATAAATAAACATTGATAGTTAGTTGTTGCTTGAAGTGGATTTGATCATGGAACAATCCTTAATTACTTAATGTCTTATAAAGGAGGTCCTTTACACATATTTGTGAACAATTGTTTAGTATATAATGTAATGCCTTTGAATAGCATATTGGTTGGATGATATAGATTAGTTGATTTGGTATATTGAGGTATGTTGTGGTAATGCCTAGGTCTATTGAATGTGTGTATAATTGGAGTGGTGGAATAAGTGGCAAATTTGACAACCGTGTGTCCCTTGTTCGAATGTTACACGGCCTGAGGTGAAGTCACACAATCGCATGACCCCTCTTTTCCAATTTTAAAAACTTTTTCTAAAAACTTCTATTTTTTTTCAAATTAGTCTTGGATTGCCCCAAAGCTATTTTTAGGGCCTCGAAGGCTCGATTTAGGGACGAAATGTCTATGATAGATATGTTTTGAATGTCATGTATTTATATTAATGTTATATAGACAAATGATTGAAGATTGCTTGGTAATGCTCCGTAACTCTAATCTGATGACGGAGACAGGTTAGTGGTGTTGCACCATGTCTATTAATTCATCATCTTGTGCTCCCATGGGTATTAAGTCCTTTATGAACTTGGCATAATTTGGCATTTGCTCCATAGCTTCCACAATGGGGTTGTTGATATGTAATTGTTTAAGAATATCTTAAATTTTTGAAATTGTACCTCTTGTTGATACTTCTGGAGTCTCTGTAAATAAGGAGGTGATGGAGTTTTAACCTTAACCGAACCACTTTTTTAGGGTACAGGTGTCCTTGTGTTTTCCATGGGCGTTAAACCTTTAGAATGATTCTATTGTGCTTGGTTTTCGGTAGAAGTCACAGGAGCAGACTTAAGCATTATGGGAACTTCAACATTTGATTGAACTTCCTACTAATTCTTTGCTACCATAGGCTCGTCTTTAATTTCAATAGTCCTTGATTTCAACATTTTTCCACTTCTCATAGTAACAATTTCACATGGTTATTTACATGTACCCTTCGGATTTATAGTGTTACCTGGGAAAGCTTCTTGAGGTCTACTTGTGAGCTCGTTGGCTAACTGTTCTATCTGGTTCTCCAGATTCCTTAGAGTTGCATCATTTTTGGCCATATATGCTTTCAATAGGTTCTCTAAACTGCTTGAAGAATCGGCTGGCTAAGGTTTCTACATTTACTTTTGAAAAACCTAGAATATAATTTGAATGTGAAGGCATATAGGAACTACCTAGACCAATCCCTTGATCACTCCGAGAGAAATTGGGATGATTTTACAATGAAGGGTTGTAGTAAGTTGATTTCGATCCTGGCCCACTTCTATTGTGGTTCTATTTGTCCTTGTAATATATGGATTCTGGGTTCAATGGGCAGTTTTCACACATATGAACATCTCTGCAATAAATACAAGAGATAATTTCAAACTGGCTTGGTTGTTGACCTGACAGATTAGCATTAAAATCCTTAGTAGAAAAGTTCTTAAGGCTGCCAAAAATGTAACTAGATCATCTTCATGAACTCCGGCCACTCTTCTTCCTGTGGATACTTAAGTAGCCTGTCACTGATAATTGTTGCTAGAGATCCTTTCAAGGATCTCATATACTTCATTGTATAATATTGCAAGAAGAGATCCATTGGCTGAAGCGTCTACCACCATTTTTATATGTGCGTTGAGACCATTGTAAAAAGTCTCCAACTGAATACAGTGAGGAATTCCATGATCTGTACATTTTCGCAACAAGTCCTTGAATCAATCCCATGCATCATAGAGAGATTCGAAGTCAAGTTGTTATAATATGGTATTTTATTTCTAAGCTTGGAATTTCTACTCGGTGGAAAATACTTTATCAAGAATTGTTCAACCAATTCTTGCCATGTTGATACTGAATGAGGTGGTAAGGAATTCAACCATGCTCGTGCTCTTTCTTTCAACGAGAATGAGAATAAATTTAACCTCAAAGTGTCTTCAGTTACTTTGGCTACCTTGAATGAATTGCTTACTTCCATAAAGAAACGAAGGTGCAAATGTGGATCTTCGGTTGTCTTTCCACTAAATTGGCCCATCATTTGCAACATCTGGAATATATTCGGCTTTAATTCAAACTGAGGAGCCTCAATCTTTGGCCTCATAATTGTCGAATTGAATCCATTGAATAAAGGCACAACATATTGACAAATGGGGCGGTCTCTTCCATCAGCAACAAGGACCACATTATAAGTGTTGTAAAAAGCTCATTGGTTTTGATTTTGTCCTACGAGATATATAAACACCGGAAAATAGAAAAATAAATAAATTTAAACCAAATTGCAAAATAATTATCTTCACAAATAATAACAAAATACAGTCCCCGACAATGGCGTCAAAAACTTGGAACGACGGAGATGTACAAGTGTACACAATCACAACAAGTAATAAAGTGACAAGTATTGTCGACTTATTGTGCCCAAAGGGACTGTGCAAGACAATATTTATGAAATTAAAAATTTAACAATTTCGTGGAGGAAAAATATGTTGATTTGAATAGGTGTTATAAAAACTAAAAATTAACTAAGAAAATAAAAAAAGTAAAAATTTCAATGCATGATTTCTAAAAATGAGCTTAACCAATATGACATAAATGTGTTAGATTAATTTTATTTTTTAACTTAGAATTATTAAAATCGTGTTCATGTTGTTACAAATAATTTCACGGCAACTTAGTAACTTACTAACTAATACGAGATACTTACCAACTAAAACTAAATAATTTCTTGATCATATCTCTATGTCAATTCAAACGATTAACCGTGTAATGCCCCAAAAATTTGAATATTTGATTTTTTAATTTTTATCATAAGTAAATGTTTGTCCTTATGGTTAAGGGACCTAATTCTGTATTGGAGATCATGGGTTCGAATCTCACTTTTTGGAAATTCTGTTATTTTATTCCTAAGTCTATCTCTGTTCTTTTGACTTAAGTATTATTTTCGGTCAATTTATGTTAGAATGAGTTTGTTAGTTCAGTGGTAATGTGTTGGTTTACCCTTTGCTTTTGTGTTCGAGTCTTGGCATGAGTAAAAAATTGAATTTATTTTTGTTTGTTAGTTTTAGTGTGCTGTCCAAGTTGGTGTGTTGGAATTGGATTAAAATTCTAGATAAGTTGATGAGTTATCAGGTGGGAGGTTAGTTAGGATTTGGTGTTTGTTTTAAATTAAAATATTATTTTTTAATTTTAATTTTAATTTTATTTCCCAAAAGTCTGCTTCCCATATTTCCATGTTCTTTTATTTTGTTTAGTTTTAGTTTTGTTGGTTCTTCCTCTTGCGTCTCTTTTTTATGGTTGTTGGGTAAGTAACTAGGGTAGGTGGAGCTTTATTCTTTTTTTATGGTTGTTGGGTAAGTTGGGGGTTTTCATTATTCTTTGTAATGGAAAGATTCATTGATTGTGTTATTCATTTTAATGCTCAATTAGGGGAGAACCGTGAGTCAGGTGGTGTTCATCCAACGATTTAGTTACCGTGGGTTGCTGTTCTTGAGGGCAAGTAACTGTGTTTGTTGTTATTAAGGTCAAATTCTTTGAGTTGTGGCTTAAGTGTTGTTGTTGGATTACGTTTTAGCGTTCGATTTTTGGTGGTCATCAATTAATTAATTCATTGGAATGGTCATTATAAGTATTGGAGTGCTCATCTTTAGATCCGCATCAGAAATCGACCAGGTGCGTAACGAAAAAGACGAAAAACAGCGAATGGAGAAAGCTAAAAAACTACGCAGTCGACAGAACACTCCCGTGTGTGACACAGGGCCGTGTGACGGACTATGTGAGACACATGGTTTAGGCTATTTGAGCCATGTGGACCAAACAGGCGTGTGGACCCAAAATACTCAATTCATTGTACACAGAACAATCAATTCATTATTATCCAACTTCTCTTTTGAGTTAATAAATACTCTTTAAGTTTTTCTTTTCAAGAATTTCTCATGAGTTTTCTTTTAGAAGAGTTTTGACAACCTGTTCAGATTGCAGAAAGTTTCAGCACAAAATTCAACCCACATAATATTTTAAATTTTTCTTTATTTATCTATTTTTTTCACTTTTTCAATCACTTTTCTTTGTGGGAAATATTTTTTAATATTCTAAAATAGTGCCAAGAATCAACATGTAAAATTTTAGATCGTTTGAAAAACATTTACCCATTAAAAAATATTTTTTATCGAAAACTTTTTGGCTGAAAAGAATTGTTTGAGGCTATGTGCTAGAAACCAGTTTATAAGAACACCTAAAATGCCCAAGAATATGATACCAAATAATAGAGACAAATGCGGATTAGTGTGGAAGATATCGTAAAGTTTGTCCAAGTTGCGAATTTGACTTAGAGCTCTAGATGTTCGAAAAGAAACTTGGATTTGGACACAGCAAGAAACACAAATGAATCCAAGCCAGATAAAAAATTAAACAATTAAAATAAATAACTAAGATCAATAAAATAGAACAATAAAGAAGATAGATGAAAAAGATAAAATATAACAGCCCGTTTTCAGTGAAATCAGAACAGTGGTTTTGGGACCAGAAATCCAAGTCCAAAAGAAAATTTATTTTAATATAATTTATGGTCTACAGTATGAAAGGAATATCATATAAAAATTTCGTTAAGAAATTTTACCGATTACATGTCTAATTAAATGGAAAGGACCAAATTGCATAAAATGCAAAAGTTGAGTTCTAGTAGCTAAAAGCATCAAATAGCTATGGAATTCAAAATTAGAGGTCCTTATATAGCAATTAGACCATTAAGAGGAGTTAGTAGGTAAGTATGATGCTTCATCCATGGAAAATTAATTAAAGAAAAGGATGAAATTGGAAAGTAAAAGATAAAAGATGATAAATAATAAAATAAATAGAATATCATCATTTTATCATCTTTCCTAAAACAAAATATATGAAAACCCTAGCTAAGAGAAGAGAACTCAAGCAAGCTTATTTGGCTTAATTGGGTAAGCATTCTTGTCCTGTTTTTAGTAATTTTCATGTTTCTGAGATCGTAATAGCTTAATATAGCTATTCGGGGTTTTTCCATGGATGAATATAGATGAATTGCGAAGGTTATGGTAGAAAATGAAAGGTTGTTGATAGATAAACAACTTTTGTATAGTGAATTTTGATGAAATTATGATTTAAGGACTAAATTGTAAAGATGGAAAATTCATGGGAAATTGTAAATTTTGTGAAATACATGGGTTGTAAATGTTATATGTAAAAATCGACCAGACTTGGAATAAGGATTAAATTGCATGAATTTCATTTTCCGAGCCTAGGGACGAAATCGTAATTGAATAAAAGTATACATGAACTAAATGTGAATTGGATTGAATTGAATATGAATTGTATTAAATTGGGTTAAGTTTACTCGAATAGATCCGAGTAGTCCAAATACGAAATTGGATCGAGGAAAAGAGAAAGTGTCGAATTAGTAACTTTTGTATACACGAACAATTATCGAGGTAAGTTCGTGTAACTAAATGGTATATTTATATGTTTGAATTGAATGTTGTGATTGTGAATTGTATAATTGTCATGCACATGAATTGAGTCACATATCCGACAATGCCTGATAAATGTTAAGTCCCGTTTGAACAAATGAAATTTGATGAATACAAGATTCCCGAATTGGTTGTGGTCCTGCATATGTTGCAGACACACCACAGCTCGAAAGAGTGTCTCGTTATTAGCCCTTTTGAGCTTCCCGTTATATGGTTCTTGCGAGCTTCTCATTAATAACTCTTCAGAGCATCCCGATTGGTTGTGATCCTGCATGTGTTGTAGAGACACCGCAACTTTTATTAGCGTGCCATTATTGGCTTTTAGGATCTTCCCGTTATACAGCCCGGATAAGCTTCCCGTTAAATGGCTTACATGAGCTTCCCATTATATGGCTCGAGAGAGAGCTTCCTGTTTATGTGCTCATATGAGCATTCCCAAATATGAATTGAAAAATTACAGTTTTGTACATTTCGAGTGTACTACCTATGTATCCATCGTATTTTAAATGATTCAACGGGTAAAGTTTTGACATGGAATAATATGAATTTGAGATGAATTGTTATGAGTATATACTTGAAATACAAGAATATGATTTGTACATGTTTCATGAATACTTGATGTGAAAAGTATAAGTATATGAAAATTGATTATTGATGAGCTCATATAGGTTTCTTGATATTCATGTAAATTACATGACTAACATGCTTGATGAGGATATGTGTTTAGGCAATTGGCCAAATTGGTTTGAGCATGTTTAGTTAGCTTACCTTAAATGTGAATTAAATGGTAAGTTAATTTCCTGTTATATGAACTTACTAAGCATTAAATGTTTATTTTGTTTTACTTCCTCTGTTTTATAGTAACCCAAAAGCTCGTTATGGTTGAAAGCTGGTCGGAGCCACATCACACTATCAATCTCTCTTTTTCGACATATTTATTAAATCAACTTTGGTATAATGGCATGTATAGGTTAATTTGGCTATTGATGGCATGTGAATGTTTTGTTGTGATTAGCCATTTGAATGGCTTATGTTTGATACATTTTGATATATATATATATAAATATATGGCCTAATCATGGTTGATATGTGTTTTGATATAATTTATTAATGTTTAACTAATAGGAAAATTGTAACATGGCTTGAGTTGGTATAGTTGGTACGAATATGACTATATATATGTAAGTGATCAAATTGTTAAGCATGGATACTTGATTATATAAGATGATATGATAAGCATAAGACTTGGTTTTGGCTTGATTTAAACGTTTTATATTGGATTGAGAATGTGTTTAAGTGTTAATGTAGGTGGAATACAAGTTTGGGTGAGAAATAAGGCTTGGAAATGACCTTATTTTGTCCACACGGGCAGAGACACGGGCATTGTCTCAGTCGTGTGTGACACACAGCCTAGCACATGGGCATGTGACTTGGTCATGTGTCCCCAGCATCTTTAAAATTTCAAAATAGAATGCTCAGAATTGATCACACAGCCTGGCACACGGGCAGTGACTTGGCCGTGTGACCCAATTCAGAGAGTTACACGAGTATGGAAACGGGCTGGGATATGGCCGTGTGCCCTATTTCAAATGCCCACGCGGCCTGACCACTCGGGCGTGTGTCCCGTGCACCTAGGAAAAATTTTGAGATTTTGCGAAAAATTCTCTGAGTACCCGGTTTAGTCCCGACTTGTTTCCAATGCATATTTTGGGCCTCGAGGGCTCATTTAAGGGACAAAATGATTGAACATGATTGATTTCTAACATGGATTTAAATGAGACGAAATCATTGTATTTGATTTGTAAATTATGGTAATGTTCTATAACCCTATTCTGGTGACGGATATGGGTTAGGGGTGTTACATAGAATGTGAAGTGTAGAAGTCCTAAGGAGCCTTGGAAACAAGAAGAATTCACAACCCCCTTCAAGTGGCTCTAATTTTCCCTCCAAGAAAGAAAACTTGGCAAGAAAATGTTTGAAAATAATCACAACAATTTGAAAAAATTGTTAAAACTTTTTTAAAAGAAAATTCAAGAAAAATTCTTGAAAAGAAAAACTTAAAGAGAATTTATTAACTCAAAAGAGAAGTTGAATAACAATTAATTGATCCCTTTGTGTACAATGTAAAAGTCTTTATATAGGCTAGCTAAATAAATCTAAATACAACTCTTAAGTATACTAGAATTCTAATTAACCTAGACAAAAGAGTTTTAAACTAAACTTTCTTATTAACATAAAACTCTAAATAACTTAAAATACTTAATAATTATTAAACAATTAGGAATAATAAATTAATAATATAATAAGAACTGATAAATACAATATTGGGCTCATATATAATAAAAATTAAAGATAAAAACCGAACCTAATTGATTTAAACTCGAATTAGATGCCCGAAACTCGTAATTTCTGTAATAATCCCGTCCAAAAATTCTGCTCGCGCAGTCTTCACTAAAACAGCCATAACTTGAGTTTCCAAACTTGAAATCGAGTGAGTCAAATTGCGTTTCGAAGCTAAGAGATAGATATTCGAAAGATATTCAAGAATATTAATCCAGAAATCCCTAGATCCATCCAAAAGCTTGATGTAAGTTGACTAATATTTTCAGCTTGAAAATTGACACCTTAGTTGAATTGACTTTAATACATTTTAGTCATTCTATGCATGTATTATTCCTCGTTTCCTAGAAAATATTTTTCCTCATATATTGGCTTTGATCGAATCTTGGTTTGATTTACTTGACCTTTGATGTAACACTCCATACCCGGCTTCGATGCCAAGTCGAATATCGAGATGCCACACCACAGTCTCACTACTTGTTCATCTAAAATGACATGTTATTTCTCATGCATCTTTTTTTTTATTAATGACAATGTAGAATTATCATGAATTATAAACCATACCAAGAATTCATAAAATAGCATAACATGGGAATTAATCATGCATTAGGACCAGTTATCAAATTTTCCCAAAAATGTTACGTAGGTATCGACTACCTTTATGGTATCGATATTTCCTTTAAGTTGTATCAATACCACCTTGAAAATCAATACCAAACTAGCAATCTATTTCTCGCTGAATTTCAAAACATCAGAAAAATATCGGTACCTTCTGCAAGGTGCCAAGGTATCAATACCAAATTAGTATTCTGACTCCGTACACTTTTGAAAATACAGATGTATAATTTTAAAAGCCTTAATATTGATACCTCTGCTTCAAGTTACAAAAATTCAGCATATTAGAGCATTTAAATCTTTCAAACTTAATCCTTAAACATTATGCTTCATTCACCTAGTCATATAAGCATCAAAATGTCTAAACAATAAACCAAACACCATGTCCAAGTTCACAAGCTTCCAAACATACGCAATATACAAATAATCCCCAGTACGTCATAACAAAATTGATATAAATTTCTACCACATTTTCTTTTTATTCCCTAGAACTAGAATAAGCAAAACACCTACTATAATGAATAAAGAATGGCTTGGATCAATCCCTCGACGACAACACTGCTCACACCGAGAACACAACTACTCTGCAAAGGATAAAATGGAGTGGGTGAGCTTAACAAACTCAGTGAATCCCTAGAACAACCACTACATAAACAAGTCGTCACGCATTAACCAAACAACATACAACATATTCCCAAAATGCCATTAACTAAGTGTCAAAATCCACATATTTAGTTATATTCCATGAATTCTTTTACACCTTATTTATACAATTTTTTAGGCATACATATATCAATATTTCAACACGTATGAATCACATATAAGCACATATAATTACATTTAATCAAATTTAGTCACAGTGTATGATAATTTGGCTCTTGAGTTTAAGAAAGATAAAGTGGACACTATTACCACTCATCGGATACACGGATCTCCAACACATCACACATAGACTTGTAGAGTCAAACATATCCCATAAACGAAGCATAGAGCTAACGCTCTCTAACACACCACACATACATATCCTAGCAAATGGAGCTTGGCTCACACTCCCTTATCCCTAAGCCTCAGTGCCCCATATATCACAACACAAATTAGTGAGTACTCACAATCCTATGGCAAGCCAACTATATCAAATAGTTTCATCAAGTCACAAGGCCAAAATATCCATAATGTCATCAAATATTACTTACCGATTATCCACACGTATTCATCGCATAATCATATCATTAGCACATTATACATACTGTCACATGGCATGAATAACATACCCTAATATTCACTATCACAACAGTCAGTACAACATGTTCATATTTCATCATATCATAATTCTCTTTATCACAATTCACAAACATATTTATCATAGGTAAAAGAATACTTACACTCAAAATTTAGAGAAAGGGTTAAGGCTACCTCTAAATTCTCAAATACACAATGAATCACTTACGAGCAGCTATTCCAAAACACTCACTAAAATATTTGCTTTTATCGAAAAACTAAAAGGTTAGACAAGCTTCCCTTTGCCTTTATCTCTACTTGTTGAAGGTCCTATCGACACTGACACTTCAACAAGAAAAACCATACTTATATTTAATCAACAACAAATCAATAGCTCACCTCAAATAGTCACAAACACAAGCCTAAGATATTTTTTTTTCTAACTAGAACCTTTATCACAACAAACTTAAAATTCAAATAACTCAATTTATGCTTAATCTTTTCGCATGAAACGAACTCCATTCATCTACATATTCATCTATGAAAAATTCCCAACCTTTAAACTTCACAAACTACGCATTTTTTCTACACTTATAAATGTTCTTTCACCCACAACTACCACAAGTGTTGCTCCAACTATTAATCAATGTCCTAATAATATTGAACAATAGATGAAACACCCCTAAAAGACACTAACTCACAAAGGTATGCTAAAAATTAAATACAAATTATACCATTAGGAAAATCTCAAAGAGAGAGAAAACCAGGCACTCCTGATGATTATGTGGTTTATTTGCAATAGTTAAATTTTGATAATGGAATCAATAAAAATCTAGTTTCATTTTCACAAGCCTAAATAGTGAATAGTCGAATGTGTAACACCCTAAAATAGGGCTTAGGATTTTTAAGGACTTTAGCTTTAAAGAGCTCAGAATTCTATGACTTGGTACACCATAGATGTTTTTGACTATGTTTTTTTAGAAAATTAAATCAATTTCTGAAAATGAGTTTTAAATACCTTTAATTTTGAAAATGGGACTAATTTGTAATAGAGTCAAAACTTAAAGTTTTTAAGAGCCAATTAGACCAAATTTTAAAATTCAACCTAAAACCCCCCATTTATAGTTTTATTTTCACGTTAGTTCTTCTCCATAACTTGTTCCTGTCGTCCCTTTGTTCTCCCAACTCTTTCATTCAATTTTATTTGCCAAACCTAAATTACTTTGATTCCTATCAGTTTCCAAATCATTAAACCTCCATAAAGTCTAAGAAAAGAACCCAAAAGCACTATAGATTCTTCCATTGTCAAGCTTGTGAGTTTTTTGGATTTTCGATCAAACGCTCAGTTTTTCATCAACTAAGGTAACTATTCAATCCCTAATTAGTTTTAAATAATATATGGTCTTTTAAATGGAATTTTAACCATTAAATCGTATGTTTTAAATAAAAGCTGAAAATTGAGTCATTAATGGTAGATTTCAAGATTTTTGGTAAAAACATGTTTCAAAGTGTTTTTCAACTTTTTTAACATGATTAGAAGGTTTCTAAACTTATTTTAAATTTTTTTAAGGATTTCTAAGGTTTTAATGAGTTTTCACGAAAATCGCCATAAACATGTCAAAATTTTTCATACCATGAATTGGGTAGTTTTGCATAGTTTAAAGGTTGAGAATCTGTCGTAGGTGAATAATTAGATGAACGAAAATAGTTTTAGGAAAAAAAATTAAGTATAGATCGAGATATTTGAGTTTTAAGTTTACTATGTCGAAGGTTTTAGATATATGAGAATTAAGCTTAGGCTTGTATTTTGGTTGCTTGAGGTGAGTCCATAGCTAGTTGTTGATTGTATTTGTTGTGTGACTTATTGTGTTGAAGCTTCGGATTCATTAGGACCTTCTACGAGTTAAGGAAAGGCTAGTTTGAGCTTTCGGTGATTCAACGAAAGCGTAATTGGTGAGCAATTGAAATAATTGCTTGTGGACACGATTCATTGTGTTAATTTGGAATTTAGAAGTAGCCTAAACCTCTAATGTAAATTCTGAGTGTAATCTTTCTCGTATTCTTAATTTAATGTGTGCTTATTGATGGTAAAATTGTGAATCGAGATGAGATGTTATATTATGTGATATGTATTCATCAATACCATTGAGAAAGTGTAAATGTAAGCATGTTATGCATGCTAGATGACAGTGATAATGTTGTGTTATAATGTGATATTTATAGTGAATAGGTGTAGTGGACAATAAGTAATATGTGTGTATTAATAACAGATATTTTGGCCTTATGATCTTTGAGACCATTAGATATAGTTGGCATGCCATAGGATTCTAAGTACTCACATGTATGTGTTATTTGATTTGGACATTGAGGCCTTGGGACATGTTGAAGAGATAAGGGAATGTGAGCTAAGATCCATTCAACGGAACATGTTTGATGTGATGGAGAGTGTTAGCTAAATGCTTCACTTTTTGGGATATGTTTGACTCTATGAGTCATTTGGTGTGTTGGAGATCCGTGTATCCGATGAGTGGTGATAGAGTCCACTTTTACATTTTATAGCTCAAGTGTCAAATTACCAATAAATATGTTTATGAGTATTATGATATATGCTTAAATGCTATGTGATTATATGTGTAATGTGATATATGTTTAAAAGTGAATGTGATTACCATGTAAATGAACTAGTAAATAATGCATGAGTGAGTGTAATATGACATTAAAGTTGGTAGTATTGTGAATATGTTATATGATTGGCGTTAATGCATTAGGACTTGTTTGATGGTAGTTGAACCATTACAGATTAGTAGTGTCTCAGTGTGATCGATGTGATTATTTTTTTAATCAATTTATAGGTGTTTATTTAGTTGTTAATGTTTTTGGGAAATGAAGACAATGTGGTAGGCTTCTTGTTGTTATTTGCCATGATATTTTGAATGTTTCTATAGCTTATTTGTTCTTAGGATTTAAAGATTTGAATTGTGATATGTTGATCATTTCTTGGACATAATTACGGTGATTGAAACTATTATTATGGTCGTTTTGACGATTATTTGATGATGTAATAGTAGCATAATAAATTGCTACAAGTTGGAATGAGCTATGTGCTTATGTATGTTGTACTTTTCTGGTATGAAGCAGAGGTATCCATATCCCTCTGTGATTTTGAAATGTATAGGAAGTCAGAATCGTAAATTGGTATCAATAGTATATAACGAGTACCGATATTCGGGGTAAAATTACTGATACTTTTTGAAAGGAACCGATAATTTCTAGAATTTTATTTTTAGGAGAAAAACAAAATGTTGTTTTGGTATCGATTTTTTATTCGGTATCGATACTAGATGAAGGAAATATCGATACCTATGTACTTATGTTGTAAATTTTGCTAAATGGTCTCTATGAATGTTTAATTATTATTTTAAGACCATTTGAATTGTATGTGATGTATGACAGTGGTGTGACATCCTGATATTCGGGCTCAGCGATTGGGCCGGGTATAGGGTGTTATTAGATAAATGATTAAATGTCATGAAATATGAAATAAAATATATAGAACAAAATAAAGTTTGAGACATTGTCGAATTTCCAAAAGGTTTGAGATGAGTTGGATGTAAATGAGTGTTTAAAACCAAACGTGACTCAAATGGTAAATTGAATGATATAAAGCTATACTTGTTGCCAAAGGTTACACTTGGAAGGATAGTATTGATTATAAAGAGACTGTCCCACTGGCCTCTAAGAAAGACTCCTTAAGAAATATTATGGAATTGATATCTCATTATGATTTAGAGTTGCACCAAATGGATGTGAATACAACCTTTCTAAATAGAGATCTTGAGTACGAAGTTTATATGGACCAATCTAATGGTTTTATAATTGAAGGAAAATGTCATATGGTGTGTAAACTTAAGAAGCCAATATATGGACTTAAACAAGCTTCAAGACAATGGTACATCAAGTTTAATGATACCATAAAGTCTTTTGGTTTTCAAAAAAACATCATTGCTCGTTGTATATACCAAAAGATTAGTGGGAGCAAGTTTCTTTTCTTAATTCTATATGCTGACGATATTTTGCTTATTGCAAATTATTTTAGGTTATTGCGTGAGACGGAAACTTTTCTCTTGAATAACTTTGAAATGAAGGATATGGGAAAAGCATTGTATGTGATAGGAATTGAAATATTTCGTGATAGATTACAAGGATTGTTAGGATTGTCTCAGAAAAGCAATATCGAAAGAGTACTAGAGAGATTTAATATGCATAATTATTTAGCAGGAATTGTTCTTATACATAAAGAGGAAAAATTTATTCTCATGCAGTGTCCAATGAATGATCTAGAATGAAAGGGAATGAATCAATTCCTAACGCTGTCGTTGTGGGCAATTGAATGTATGTTGAGATGTATACAAAACCCAACATTAGCTTTGTAGTTGGGATACTTGGCAGATATAAAAGTAATCCTAGAATTGATCATTTGAAAGCCGCATGTAGATTTTTATGGAAACTATAAGGAACAAATAATTACATGCTCACATAAAGGAGATCCAATCAATTAGAAGTGATTGGATACTCGGATTTAAATTTTACTGGATATCTTGACAATTGAAAGTCCACTTTTAACTATTTATTTTTAATTGCTGAAATAATTACATGCTATGATGGAAGCAAAATTTGTGGCATGTTTAGAAGCCACTATTCATGTATTATGGTTGCAGAACTCTATTTCGGGACTTGGGGTAGTTGATACCATTACCAAGCCAATGAAAATTCATTATGATAATTCGCAATAGTATTTTTCTCCAAAAATGACAAATGTTCCAAAAGGTGCAAAACGTATGGAACTAAAATATTTTGTCATTAAGGAGGAAGTCCAAAAACAAAGAGTGTCTATAGAGCATATTAGAACTGATCTTATGGTTGCATATTTGTTAACTAAAGGCTTACAACCAAAGACATTTAAAAAACATGTACGTAGAATGAGTTTTGGTTGTATTGATGAAAGAAATTTTATGACATTATGACACTCTGAGCTCAGTTATGGTGTTTCTAAAAGAAAATGGATGTATTTATTGTTTATTATGATTGTGTACACATCATTTTTTAAAATTAATTAAACAGGAAAATCTTTATAGTTACCTAAAGACCTATCATATTGAGTTGCAATGTTGTAGTATATGAAAGGAAGTATGTGACTTAAGCTATATAGAACCACCATAACTCACATTTACAATTCACTATAATATGGTAATTATGATGTGTGTTATTTTATGCATTCTCAACGTTTATTCTATTAAAGTTTATGTTTTATTTCATTGGGTTAAGTGGGCCTAATTATGTGGGCCCAATTAAGTCTAAAATAATGTGACCCGATTTAAAGTGGATAAGAGTTTTATTTTGTATAGAAGTTAAATTCTATCCATTAAGTTTATCATTATAAATTGATCCTCCTCTATTTACAAGGGTTACATAAAACAAAATACACAAAAGAAATTATAATCATCATCACTTTGGATTTGTGTAACTAAGAGAAAAGTCAGAGAGAGAAATCAAATTATCTAATATTTTTCGTGTTCTTCATCAAACCTAATGGTCAATTTCAATCTCGCATTAAGTATTTCTTAAACTTATAAAATTCATATTGTTCTAAAAATTCTAAAATAATTATTTTGATATGCATAATATTTATATATGAAAGATTTTAGATTATTTTATTTCTTTATAAAAAAATCTACAAAATATCTAAAAAGATAGAAATATAAAGGCCGGAACTCTTGAAGTTTGAGCCCAACAGGATAGCAGGGGCCAAAATCCGTAATGCAAGTTGCAAATTGTATATTTAATACTCACTACACCAAAACAAGCTTTTAGCGGCACTTTTAGCGGCGTTTGGACAAAAAACGCCAGTAAAAATTGAGTATTAGCGGCGCTTTACGGAAATCGCCGCTAAAGATTGTGCATTGGCGGCATTTTTAAGAAAACACCGCTAAAAAAGCATTAAAAAAGCCGCAAAAAACCAAACCCAACGGCGTCGTTTGGTGACCTATCGGGGGCTTTAGTGGCGTTTTTGGAGTAGCACCGCTAATGCTGTGGGTTTTAGCGGTGTTTTTGATAAAGCGCCGCTAATGCTCGGGGTTTTAGCAGCGTTTTTAGAAAAGCGCCGCTAATGCAATGAGTATTATGATTAGTTTACTAGAGTTTCTTTGGACTTTGGTTTGATTCAATTATCAAATTTTTAGCTCAGCATTTGATTGATCAGGACTCGGGTCTTTAAAGTTCCTTAATCATTTTCTTCATTTTTTCAGAATCAGATTTCCTTTTTTGCTTGAATCTTGACTTTATATTCAATTTGGTGGGTCGGGTTGATTGAAGCTTTAAGGTTGTATGGTCGTGGTTGACGCCAAATAGAAGGTAAGTGCACAATGAGTTGAACTGATTTACTTATCTTTGCCATGTTCACTATGGTTTGAACAGTTTAAGTTACCCTTATTTTCATGCAGAGCATGTAGGCACCAAATCTGTAGTTCAAATTCGAAGCCATGCTTAAAAGTTTTTCTCTAAGGCTCATTGCTTTGAGTTCATTACAAGATTTCCTTCATTAAGTCAATGTATTATATCTTTTATTACCAAGATTTACTTGATTAAGAAAATGCATTGTATGTTTTATTACATTACATATGTATTATTTATTTTAGTTTTGATTCTAAATTTTTATTTTTACTTAAGAGTTCTAACTTTTGGATTTTAATTTTGTTATTAATTTATTATTTTAAATTCTAAATTGAAATTCATTAATTTTTATATTTAGTTTTAAAGTTAAAATTTTCGTAGAAAATTTAATTTAAATAATATTTTTTATTTATCCTTAAAACATAATATAATATTTATCATAGAAATAAATTTTATTTAAAAATTTTATTTTTTTAAAGATATGTTTTTAGCGGCGTTTGTGTGAAAAGCCCCGCTAAAGGTCTGTTCTATAACGGCGTTTGTACAAAAAAGCGTCGCTAAAAGTGATGATCTATAGCGGCGTTAGTGGGAAAAGCGCTGCTAAAAGTCATGACTTATAGCGGCGTTTGTGGGAAAAGCGCCGCTAAAAATCATGATCTATAGCGGCGTTTGTGGGATAAGCGCCGCTAAAAGTCATGACCTTTAGCGGCGTTTATTTCTAAAAATGCCGCAAACATTAGCGACGTTGTCAACAGCGGCATTTTTTGCGGCGCTTGGCCTAAAAAAACACCGCTAAAAGCCTGTTTTGGTGTGCTGACTTTGTCATATTTATATATAAATTTTGATGCATTAAATAACTTTATGTCAGATTCATATTCACTATTCTCAGACATGATTTAAATTAACAGAACTGCCACATCCAATAATATATTCAACAGTTTAAAATTGTCACATTCACTTACGTAAATTACAAAAGGGAAAAGAAGAAAACAAATAAAAGATGAATTATACAATCATTAATTACAAAACTCTAAGTCTGGGTTCTTAGAATTATTATTAATGGACCTCCCCAGTGATCGAATTTTATGGTCGGCTTAAACATCCCTAATTTAATCTGTATTTTATAATATTAGTATCCTTTATTTAATGTTTATTTTATGAAGATTAGTATCCTTATGTTTCGTAGTAATGTTGGTGAGTCGATATCATCGGAATTTCGGTTTAAGATACTAGAAAATAGTTAAGCATATATTCAAGTATTTATAAAGAAAGAAGGATTATTTGTTTTTGTACTCTGAAGGAGATCTTACTCCTATCGACTATACCGATTATGACTTTCAAACGTGTCAAAATTTAAGAAAATCAACATTAGGCTATGTCTTTGTCCTAGGCGGCGAGTCTATAGTGTGAAAAGTGTCAAGAAGAACTATATTGTTTACTCCACTATAGAATCAAAGATGTGGCTGCTGAGGCAACAAAAGAAGCAACATGACTTCGAAAGTTCCTTACGGATCTTGAAGTCGTTCTTGGTATGAAGAAAGCTATCACACTGTATTGTGATAATAGTGCGGCAATAGCTAACACCAAGGAAATTAGAATCCACAAAAAGAAAAAAAAAACACATTGGTAGAAAGCTTCATAAGAGAGACTGTAGTGATAGACGAAATAGTTGAAGTCATCAAAGATAGCATATGAGAAAAAACCCTACAGATTTTTTTATTAAGACTTTACTAGCTTGGTGTTCTAAAAAACATATAGAGGGTATAGGAATGTGAAACATGACTCATCTACTTCACTAGGGTAAATGGGAAACTATTGGATCTGGTGCCCTAAGTGTAGTATTTTCCACTATATACACCTGCATTTTTTGAACAAATTTGTTTAAGAAAATATCTATTAATTAAATTAATACCCTTTATATATTGTCCTCAATGTTTTTACATGCAAAGAAAAATTGATGCAAATATTGATTCACTAGTTATCTAATGTTTAACTAATATTAAACGGTATTACGTGGTTGGATAGTAATAAGGAAAGACAACTTGTATTAGTAGATGAACCTAAACATATCCTTAGTTTAATAGAAATTGAGTAAACCAATTGATAAGCTTATATGTCATCTATCAAGTCCAATTGGGAGATGTTTTGCCTTGAGCATCAAAGTGGATGACTCCTAGAACATAAAGACATATATGTGACTAAATGGACTGGCAGTACATCAGAAATGACCTAAGTAGAATAGATTCTAGATTCTTTTATAGATTTATTCAGTTGTGACATTCATACTGTGGCATACCTTAATCTTTAGCGGATGATGGACCATGTATGCATGACTCGTATACTTTGATGTAAGTAAAAATCTTGAGTTCAAATAAATAAGAAACCAAAAGCTGGTGTGTTGGGTATACAACTTCTTCACTATGTAACATCATTCACAAGAGTGGAATTCATAGTTCAACTAGTGGGTAAATGATATCCTCTCCTTGACATTACATGATAGATGAAAAGAAAACGTGGTTACAGGTCGTTTGTCTTTGTAACAAATTACTTAATCACTATTTGATAGTAATTGATTTTTCTTGAAGGAATATGTAATGGATACCATGAGATAAAATCAGATCATATTGGGAGAACGAAGTTATTTTAAAGAGATTAAGGATATCCTATAAGAGTAACACACTGATGACAAGGTCACTAGATAAGCACTGATTAAATAGCTTTCGTAATGATATGTAATTAGGGAGAGCTCAGTCACAATACTATAATGGAATGACTTCGCAACTAAATAAGTTTATATTTAATAGGTGAAAAACTTAAACTTAATTATAAATTATTTGAGCCCTAATTACATATGTTTAGTTGGTCCCTCCATTAGCTCATTGAAACCATTAATGAATTGCATATTGAACCGAATTAATGTAATTGAGTAGAAATAATGAAGTTAGAGAAATGAGATAGTTACTTGTGAATGCATTTTCTCACTAAGTAAAGAAATGACTTAAGAATTAATTTAAGATTTTCAAATTATTATTTAATTAATTATAATTAAATAATTGAAGGTCAAAAATTAAATTAAATTAATTAATCATTATGAATATCATTCTCATAAATTCTTTTATGGTAAAGTCGTCACGACTTTAATAGAATTAGATTTGGATTAAGAGAATTATTTAATTAAAAATTAATTAATTTAGTTAATTAATTAATATTTATTTTGAAAAAGAGAATATATATTGGGTTGGTCTAAATTATAAAATGTTGGATTAATACATGAGAGGTCCAATACCCTCATTTTACATGTGAGCCCCATTTTTATCTAGGGTATGTCCCCACTCTTCTAGTTAGTTTAAGAGAGTTTTTTTTTCTATTAAATAAATATTATCTGCGTTATTCTTATTCAACTAGGATTCTCCTATCTTTTCCTATAAATAGATGTCATCGGTTAACCTAAAAATATAAGTTTTATATATTATTATTCTGACAGAAAGTAGCAGAAATTTATTTTCTTAAAATAAGTTATATTATTTGGGAATAATAATTTCGACCTGTTTCTATTGAGAGAATCCTTTCCTACTGAAAGAAATAAATCATCTTTTGTTTTATGCCTGGTTCTTGTTGTTCGAGCCTACACTCGACACAATTTTAGGTAAAAGGATAGAAGAGGTCATTCAATTGAAGTCAAGAACGTTTTGGATCTAGTGTAGAAAAAATACAAGTACTTTTCGATAGAATATTTATTATTATAAATATAAAAAACTAGAAAAGTTTTGAAAAATTATTTTAACTTCCGCTATAACAATAAACCGTTTTCATAACTGGATCAAGAAGTTCATTAATAGCCTTGGTAAGACCCTATAAGAACACGTGTTAGACTATATATATGTACATATAAACAAATATAGAAGATTAATTGATAAATCAAAGTACCTTTTACATGTCACTCATCACTGTCCATCCAGTCCTTTCCATAATTTCATGATCTTCCATCAATAGTTCTGAAAACCATTTCCAATTTTCAGCATTCTCCTCTCCCATAATCACTGCCCAAGGGTAAATTTGGTTTTTTCCATCTTTGCCTACAGCCACTAGCAACTGTCCCTTAGCGTAACCTTTCAAATAACACTAATCCAATCCAGAAATGGGCTTGTATCCTTGTCTGAAATTATCCTTTTGGAGGCTTGAAACATATATACATCATATGGACAATAGGTGTTGAATCAATGGCAGCCCTATCAACTTCCAGCTTAATTGTACTTCCAAGATATGTGTAGGAGTTAAGAAACAAATTAAGGAATCACAGGAGAGTCTTGAGCTTTAAGCTACAATGACTTGCTGAATAAACAAGGAAATCAGGCTTGAAATAACAAGAACAAATTGCTTAACAAGAACCAAAACAAGAAAAGATTTTTTCTGAAAGATTCATCTATCATTACTGAAAACATTTCATTACATATAACACGTAAACAACTTGTCTGAAAAAAAAAAGTGTTACCTAAACACACCTAACTCTACTAATAAAGTCTTGAAACTTATAAAGCATTGCTTGCACACTTGGTTAAGCAGATTTATCAAATTCATCAGCACCTAATTACATCAAATACATTACCTACTTAGTTCAAATGTAACTAAGTAGCAAAATATCAATTAAACAACAAAAAATAGTAGCATGTTCTTCAGCTGCAACTTTCATGGCTCTAACAGAATGGTTTGTATGAAAGCCACCTTTTGACACTCCTCCTTGGCTTCCATGCCGCAAACTCCCAATCTTGCTCTCAAAATCTCGAACCTTGATACACCAAGAGGCTTTGTCAAGATGTCAGCCAACTGATCTTTAGAAATACAATGAACCAGTTTGATTTCTTGAGATTGCTCCACTTCTCTAACAAAATTAAACTTAATCTTAAAATGCTTTGTTTTGCCATGAAACATATTGGATTCGTTGCTATTGCAATAGCAGATTAATTGTCACTTTTGATCTTTGTTTCTTCTCTTTGGTATAAGTTTTCTTAACCAGATTGCTTGATTAATAGCTACTGCAGCTACAACATATTCAACTTCAGCTATTGATTGAGCAACAATGGATTGTTTCTTTGAACTCCAACAAAAAATAGTTGATCCAAGGGTAAATAGATACCCTGAAGTACTTTTCATATCATCAATTGATTCTACCCAATCACTATCTACAAAACCAATGAGCGTCATGATGTCAACCTTGGTGAACATAACTCCAAAGCTTAGAGTTCCTTTGATATACCTCTGAACTCTCTTTGCAGCTTGAAAATGGTTCACATTGTAGCATTGCATGAACCTGGATAGGAGACTGACTCAAACATTATGTCAGGCCCTGTGTTTGTTAAGTAGAGTAGACATCCCATAGGGTCATTAGCTAGTGAGCTTTTCACCAATAGCAACTAGAGTACTAGTTGCTGAGTCTGAGATACTTCCATCCCAAAAAAGTAAGACATTTCACCCAAATCATGGATAACCTATTCAAAAATTTCAAAGCAAATTCCTCTTGGCTTATGAAGATCCCTTATTGAGTCTGAGATACTTCCATCCTAAAAAAGTAAGACATTTCACCCAAATCAAACATCTCAAACATACTCTCCATTTTTCCTTTGAAATTTGTCAGCATAGCATCGTTCTGACCAGTCACTAACAAGTCATCCACATATAAGGAGACAATGAGTAGTGTTTCACCACCTTCCTTCTTCACATACAGTGTTGGTTCACTAATGCTTCTTTCGAACCCCAAGCATGACAGGTAGGTGTCAATTCTATGATACCAGGCCCTCGGTGTCTGCTTTAAGCCATACAAGGCTTTTCTCAGCTTGTACACCTTGGTTTCTTCACCAGCAACTTTAAAACCATCTGGCTGTTCAACATATATGTAATAGCCTATTTTTTAGTGGTGTCATAAATAGTGGTTTCGGGGCTACAAATTCGACGAGTAATTTTGTAAATGTTATTATTTAATATTTACGAGTCAAATATAGTATTAAAATAAATTTTGAATTAGCAATTTATGCTATTTGAACGAATAATTAGGTTCAAGTGGTATGACCCTAAAGTCAAGTGGTTTTAGAAAATGAGGTATCAGGACCTCATTTCTATAAACCAAACTGTAAATATTTTATTAAATATTTATTGAATGTTATTAAGGTCGTATTAAAATTTGGTTAAGAAATTTTAAAGTTTAGGTAGTTAATTAATTAAAAGGACTAAATTGTAAAAGCTGCAAAAGTTGATTTCTATTAATTAAATGGATCAAATGGCTATGAAAAAGTGAATTAATGGACTTAAATGGTAAATATACCATGCATATTGATAGTGGAAAATTATGGACATGCTTTGTTAATTTTTAAATTAAAATCTTAAGGGTAAAAAGGTAATTTGTCAAATAAAATAAATAAACCAAAAGCCATCTTTTTTCTTCTCTTTTTCCCAACCAAAACAAACAAATATGAAGGAAGCCTTTGTTGATTTAACATTCAGCCAAGCTAAGTTTTTATACATGGTATGTGTTTTGATCTCATTTTTCATGATTTTTATACTTTTAGGCTCATATTATCTTAACCTAGCTAACCTGGGGGTCAATTTCTTAAATTTTTAAATGTTTAGAATTTTACCATGGATGAAATTTCAATGTTCTTGAAATATTATGATAGATTATTAATCTTTGTTGTTAAATATAAGTATTTTGTTAAGTAATTTTGGTGATTTTCAAGTTTAAGGACTTATTTATGAAAATGGTAAAATTCAAGGAAAATATTGTAAATTGTGGATAAATATGGGTTGTTATTAGATTAGGTATAAATTAGTTAGCAGGAATTTTAATTAAAAATGATGAAATTGCAAGTTTTGAATTAAGGGACTAAATTACAAAAGGGTAACTTTGTAAATTTTCATTATTATGGGTTATAAGCTAAATTAATTATTTTAAATGCTGGAATGGGATTAATTGAATAAAAAAAATATTTTTCTAGATCAAGAAATGACTTAAACAGACACTAATAGCGGGAAAACCAAAATAGCGAATTAGTCATTGGATCACGTTAGGGCATCGTTTCGGTATAGGTAAGTTCGTATGAACTGTAATAATTTTAATGTTATCTAAATTGAATGTTTAATATGTCGTTTTAATGTAAATGAATTAATTTACAAATGTACCAATGCTATGATGAATTGCTGGCTATTAATTCCTGGTTGAACCTTAGGAATTCTTAGGATAAAAATTACATGTCATCAGGGATTTCATGTTTTCGGTGCTAGCCTTGAATATCCTACCGATGGCTGAGGTCCTGTATTTGTTGCGGAGTCTCCATAGCTCGTGTAATCAGCATCGTCCAACTTACATTCTCACCCACAGCTCGTGTGAGTAGACCCATTTCACAACTCGTTTGAGTATTGATGTAAAGGAAAGGTTACGGTTCTATGTAAAGGCACACTTCATTTGAGCTTTCCCGAGTATTCGATGTAATTCTAGATGGTTCAACGGGTAAGAAAAGGTAAAGGAAATGGTAAGTATGCAAATGCAATGAATCATGACATTATGGTAACATTGATGATGTAAATTATTATGTTTATACATAGTAACCACATATCTTAAGGTTGGTTTCATATATATCATGAACAAGTATACTAACTTGTGAGTTTGGTGGTGTTGTATAGGCTCACACTAAGCTTATGACATTGATTTTGGTTTATACTTAGTTTATGAATTGTATTATAGAAGTGGTAAGTTATGTTTAAGGTTTATACGAGCTTACTAAGCACCCATTTCTTACTTAGTTGTTTTCCTTTGTTTTATACATTTTCAGAAGCTTGATCGGTTGGAAGCTCGTTGGAGATCTATCACACTATCTAGTAGACAATTGGATAGTTTTTGAGTAATTTGGCTAAGGTTTATAATGGCAAGTATAGGGTGATTTGTAATGGTATTTTGGTTTAATGGTGTTTTAGCTTGTATAAGTTTTGGAAAGCTATGTTGGTTGGTACACTTTGATGCCTTACCAAGTTAAGTTGTTTTGGTTACTTTAAAGTGCTTATTTATAAGGTTATCTTGGCATATTGATGATGGTTTGAAAAATGGTTACTTGTGACATGTTTTAGTTCATATTTGAACTAGGTCATTATGTATGGAAATGGCAATATTAAAATGTATAGGAGGTTTTATAATGGTGCTTTGATATGTTTATGACTTGAAGATTATGTTTGGTTTGTGCATTTTAATGTTTATCCAACTTTGTCATTTTTGGTCACTTGGTAATGCTTGAAATTAAGGCTCTTTATGGTATGTTTTGAATGGTTTGATAATGACCAATTTGTGGTATGTTTTGGTAAGTAATTGAACTAGGTTATAATTCTTGAAATAAGGTAATGTTGACTTGTTTTGGCATGTTATGTTTTGGTATACTTGTGGTTCCTTTGAACGGCATATTGGTTACGTAATTTAGGATGCTTGAAATGGTATGTTTTTGCAGGTTTGAATGGTGTTTATGTCCTATGAACATGTGCAAAATTAGATTGAATGTTTATGCATGGCTTGATTTCAGGTGAATGTTGGGTTCACACGGCTGTTTGTCATTTGAGATTTCATAAGGTTCTAAGTCAATGAGTTACACAGCTTGGCACACGGGCGTGTGACATAGCCGTGTGACCCAACTCAGTGAGTTACACGGGTGAGGACATAGGCTAGGACACGATCGTATGTCCCTTATTCGAAAGCTACACGGCTTGGAGCTATGTCACATGGCCGTGTGACCCCTGTTTCAAATTTTTGTAACTTTTTCCTAAATTTTTTTTTGTTTCAAATTAGTCCCAAATTTACTTAAAGCTATTTTTAGTGCCTCGAGAGCTTGAGTTATGGACAGAATGCATGTAACTGAATGGATTATGACATGTTTTAATTTTTTAAATAATATGATGTTAAATGTTTACGATTGTACGGTAATGCTTTATAACCTTAATTCGGCGACGGAGACAAGTTAGGGGTGTTACATTTAGTGGTATTAGACCTATCATTTAGTCAGTTCTCGGACTGAACGTAACATGTATGCAGTCGAGAAATACATGTCAATATATAACCTGTGATAGTGTGATAACTCCTGATTCAAATTGAAATATGTTTTCGTATAGATAAAAGATGTCTTCCAATCGAGCTAAATCTGATGATGCTTAAAGCCATACTCAAGTATCTGATTAAAAGGTTTCTAATGATGAGCAAAAATTTATAAAGGTTAAAGTAGAGGTTCATAGTGTTTATGTTAATAATGAATGTTATGTTTTATGTGTATACGTGAGAATTAAAATTTTTGGCATTACGACCTCCACCACCTCATTTTAAAAATTCTATATCACAAAATGTTTATAGTGTTTTTGTTCTGAAAGCTCACAAGTGTGGAGCTAAAGAGTTCAGTGGTTGAATGAGTAATAATGTGGTTAGAGCCGAGAGTTGGATAGCATATACAGAGAGTTATAGATGAGAAATTAGATCTTTCTGAAGACTATTTGGGATGTGCAACATCACTATTAAAAGAAAAAGTTATTCACTGGTAGTCGACTATAAATGGTATGGTATCTAAAGAACGGGTTAACCGGGATTTCTTCTGAATTGATTACTTTAGTTAAACAGAATAATGTGAGATCACCGATGACTTTAGTAGTCGGTGGGGTAGAGCTCGAAATGTAAATAAATCTAAATGCAGCCATTATGGTCGAGTATCTTTCAATCATCTCATCAGGTATTCTATTTGCTCTTTTATCTTTAATGGCATATATGGTTGTTTTATCTCTAGATGTGGTTCTTATCGTGTGGGGATGCTGGCTAATCATAATGATAGGTAGAGGTATTGTTAATTTGGTTGATTAATGATCAGCATTGCTCTATTTTTTGTGGCATTCTATTCAATTATGTTTTGGTAGAGGACTCGATGGAAAAACTCATGTGTTGTTATTTTTCTACTTCTACTAGTTGTTGTTATGCTTTATGCATATGAAATTTATATTGTTTATGTCATAGCTGGTTCCAGTGCGTCTAAGCGATATTCTCTTTCTGGATTTTTCCTTTGGGGTACCATCAATTTCTTTAAGCTATTAATATGTTCTTACTATGCCACATGGTCTTCAATAGAAATGGCTTGGAGGTAGACGAGTGTGTCCTGAAGGCTCATAAATTTGCATATTCTGATAGTATAGAAATGGGTTATACTCTTGGGAGTTTAGTAGGGATTTACATCTTGGACTTTTTTATCTTTGCTTTCTTATTATTCTTCTTGTCTACTCTATCATATATGGTCCATCTGCAAAGGATACACATTGGCTACGGACTATTACATTTGTTACTGTTATAATTCTTGGTTGGATCATGAGAGCATGTTGACACAGGTCTCAGCTTTCTAGAGGTCATGTTGCTACATTTGTTTTTGCTGGAACTATATTGGGTTTTTCTCTTTTTCTTTGGAGTGAATTCTTGGTATTTGAGGTATTGTTTTATCTATAGGGTTGTAACGTCTGTCTTATTAGAGCATTGTGGTCCGTTTGTGGGAAGGTATTTGTGTAAGGAGAAAAATAATACTTCTAATTCATCTGATGGTATGGCTCCAGTATAGTTCAATGCTTTAATTTTAATAATGGGAATAATCTTATTATATATTCAAATTTTAGCTTTCAAGACGGGATAAATAGTAGTAAAAGTGCAAACAGTGGAAGATCAAGCATAGCATCGCATATTATTCTCATTACTCAGATGATCTCGAATTATGTCAACAAGTCAAAAACCGGATGTCATTTTTTTGTATGAACTAATACAGTGGGTTGTGACTTTTTATTGGTATTATGATGGAATTATGATAGATTTTATGTCTGGATTATTTTGACGACAAGAAGAAAGAATTGATTTGAATTGTTACTATTAGTTTGATAAAATCGACTCATTTGTTTTAGTCAGAAAGGATTATTCATTTGACGAGCAGGTTGAATTTTTGAATTTATCTCTAGATTCGAGAATTAATTTCACGAAGTCATAGGCAAGCAGACGGACAGTCAGAATGAGAGATTCAGATTCTAGAAGACATGATACAGGGATATATTAACCAGATTAGAGATAATCGGGAAAATGTTATTA
Source organism: Gossypium raimondii (assembly GCF_025698545.1). Lineage (NCBI taxonomy): Eukaryota > Viridiplantae > Streptophyta > Magnoliopsida > Malvales > Malvaceae > Gossypium > Gossypium raimondii. The sequence continues at coordinate 27,198,353 of NC_068570.1, read as the reverse complement.
AGGGTTAAATTTGTCTTGATAGTAGCAGCTATCATACTTGTATTTAAATGGTATTGTTTGAAGTTTTTCATGAACGGAATGTAGAACCTTGGTACTCCAGCCAGAAAGAGCGACAACAAGTTAGTTGGGTCAGAATAACTGGAATGTTTATTAATTGAAAGTTACAGATGCAGATGTGTCAGAAACATCATTTAGAATCTATTATGAAAATTACGAATTTTAGCTAAACTCTATGAATTAACTAACATATCTGGAATATGATGATCTAGGTTTTTCGGTTATGTTTCAACATACGATTTATTAGGAATTTCTCGGTAGTTGTACTGCTAATGATGAAGCTACTTCAGTAAAGCCTCAAATTCATTTAGTCAAGTCGGGTATCTACTTCAGCCTCAGTCAGAAGAATATATATTATTTATAGTAATGTTTTATTTGAACGATCTTGAATTATGATGGGCTAAGTATTATGCAGTCGAAGGTTAAACTGTTAATTCTTTAGAGAATATTTTAAATGCAGAGAAAAATATTCGAATTGATCCACTGAACAACTCTGAGATTGCATAGGACATCTTATTCGAGGTTCATGGCATTGTCTATTTGATTTAAATCAAATAGCAACAAAAATGTATAATGGTTTGAGACAAAGTTTCTGGTACTTAGGATTAGACCGTGAAACTTCAGAGTTTATTCTGGGATATCTCTTATGTCTATAAGTCAAGAGAGAGCATCACGTACTGTTTGTAATATTACGATCTGGTATGAGTTCAGATTGGGATTGAGTTGATGGATTTTATATATGGACTACCTTTAAGGTTGAGGAAGAATAACTTGGTTTGTATAGCTATTACTAGGTGAGAAATTTCGAGGATGAAATTTTCGTAAGGGGGGAGTTATAACAGCCCATTTTTTAGTGGTGTCGAAAATAGTTGTTTCGGGGCCACAAATCCGATGAGTAACTTCGTAAATGTTATTATTTAATATTTATGAGTAAAATATAGTATTAAAATAAATTTTAAATTGGCATTGTCTATTAGGGATTTCATGTTTCATGAAATGCTGCATTTGTTGAGAATTCTCCACAGCTCATGTGAGCAGCATCGTGTAGCTTACATTCTAACCCATAGCTCGTGTGAGCAGGCCCATTTCGCAGCTTGTGTGAGCATTGATGTAAAGAAAAGGTTACGACTATAAAGGCACACTTCGTGTGAGTTTTCCCGAGTATCCGATGTATTTCTAGATGGTACAATAGGTAAGAAAAGGAAAAGGAAATAGTAAGTATGCAAATGCAATGAATCATGACATTAGGGTAACAATGATGATGTAAAATATTATGTTTATACAGGTAAACTGCATATCTTATGGTTGATTTCATATATATCATGAACAAGTATACTAACTTGTGAGTTTGATGGTGTTTTATAGGCTCACACTAAGCTTATGGCATTGATTACGTATTATACTTAGTTTAGAATTGTATTATAGAAGTGGTAAGTTATGTTTAAGGTTTATACAAGCTTACTAAGCACTCGTTTCTTATTTAGTTGTTTTCCTTTGTTTTATAGATTTTCAAAAGCTCGACCAGTTGGAAGCTTGTTAGAGACCTATCTTACTATCCAGTAGACAATTCAGTAATTTTTTATTAATTTTGCTAAGGTTGATAATGACAAGTATAGGACGATTTGTAATGGTATTTTGGTGTATGTGTTAATAGTGTTTTGGCTTGTATAAGTTTTGGAAAGCTATGTTGGTTGCGACACTTTGATTCCTTAACAAGTTATGTTGTTTTGGTTACTTTAAAGTGTTTGTTTATAAGGTTCTCTTGGCATGTTGATGATGGTTTGAAAAATGGCTACTTGTGACATGTTTTAGTTTATATTTGAACTAGGTTATTATGTATGGAAATGGCGATATTAACATGTATAAGAGGTTTTATAATGGTGATTTCATATGTTTATGAGTTGAAGATTATATTTGGTTGGTGCATTTTAATGTTTATCAAACTTTTTCATTTTCGGTCACTTGCTAATGCTTGTAATTAAGGCTCTTTATGGTATGTTTAGAATGGTTTGATATTGATCAATTTGTAGCATGTTTTTGTAAGTAATTGTATTAGGTTAGAATGCTTGAAATAAGGTAATGTTGACTAGTTTTGACATGTTATGTTTTAGTATACTTGTGGTGCTGTTTAATGGCCTATCGGTTAGGTAATTTAGGATTCTTGAAATCGTATGTTTATGCAAGTTTGAATGGTGTTTAGGTCCCTTGAAAGTGTGGATAATTGGATTGAATGTTTATGCATGGTTAGGTTACTACATGGCTTGATTTCAGGTGAATTTTAGGTTCACACGGCCTGGCATGCGGGCGTGTGACATGACCGTGTGACCCTACTCAGCAAATTACATGTGTGAGGACACGGACTGAGACACAACCGTCTGTCCCTTATTCAAAAGTTACACGTCTTGGGGCTATGCCACAGGGCCTGGCCACAATGCCGTGTTACCCCTGTTTCAAATTTTTGTAACTTTTTCCTAAAATTTTTGTTTTGTTTCAAATTAATCCTGAATTGCCTCAAAGCTATTTTTAGGGCTTCGAAAGCTCTAGGCAAACTCCTTTCAAACATTAGGCATCTAACCATATCCGTCAAGGTTCGATTCTTTCTCTCAGTGGCACCATTTTGCTGAGGTGGGTAGGTGTTGGTAAGCTGGTGTTCAATCCCTAATTCCTCACAGAATCTCTAAAACACATCAGAGGTGTACTCTGTCCCATTATCTGACCTTATTGTCCAAAGCTTGCAACCTGATTGAATCTTAGCTGCTGGCTTGAACTTCCAAAACACTGAGGCTACTTCTAACTTGAGCTTGAGAAAATAAACCCAGTAGAATCTTGAGTAGTCATCAATGAAGAGAATGAAGTACCTACTGCCATTCAAATATTGAGTCTTCATAGGGCCACACACATCCGTATGGACTAGCTACAACCTTCCAAAGGCCCTCCAGGCTTTGTTTGCAGGAAATGGCAACCTAGCTGACACACTTCACAAACACTCTATTGTTCAACTACTTTTGTGAATTTTTCAACCAACTCTTCGTTGGACAACTGAAATAGTGACCTGTACTTAACATGTCCCAACCTTCTATGCCACAATTTGGACTCATCTAAAACAGTTGTGTAGGCACTAACAGACCTTTTATTCCAATCAACAACAAAGCTTCTGTTAGTCATGGCTACTGACATGAGCTTGGATTCACTTGCATCACTGATCAGGCACTCTTTGCCTTTAAACACAACAGAATATCCATTTTCAAGTAACTAAACAATACTTAGCAAATTTCTATCAATTTCAGGTACTAACAAAACATTGGAAACAAGTTTAGTACTTGAAGGAGTGTTAATCAGCACATCTCCCTTTCCTTTTGCTTTGATGTATTGACCATTGCCCACTTTTTCTCTCGATTTGAAGTTTCTGTCTATGTTCTTAAAGATAGCAGCATCAGGTGTCATGTGGTTGGTGCAACCACTGTCAATTAACCAACCTTTTGTGCTATTTCTTCTGATTGCCGAACAAGAAAGAACAAATACTTGCTTTTTCTGAGCATTGCTCTCTTCTGACACTTGAGCTTCTGTTTTAAACTGCTAAGCTTGGTGTTGTTTTTTTGCCTTTATTTTTGCAAACCTTTTCAACATGGCCTAGCTGCTTACAAACCTTGCATTGTACATCAGGTCTGTATCAGCAATTTGCTTCTAGATGGCTAATCATTTTACAATGAGAGCAATGTGGATATCTTATTCTTTCTCCATCTCTTTTAGGCTTTTCTGACCAAGTTTTCTTCCATTTGTAGCCAAAAGAGCTCGAGCTTGGTCTGATCTTGGCTTAAAATGCACCTTCATGATGCTCATCTTGTTACCCAGCTCTCATTTGTTCTTGAGCATAAAGAGCATTAATCAGGTCAGTCAAAGAGATGCTTGACAAATCTCTTGAGTCTTCTAGGGAAGAAATTTTGGCTTCATATCTTTCAGGTAAGGTTGAAATAACCTTCTCCACTATTCTTCTTTCACTTAATTGGTTCCCAAGCAGCCCGATGTTGTTCACAATAGCCATAATCCTGTCTGAATATTGCTTAACTGTCTCTGACTCCTTCATCTTCAAACTTTAAAACTCCCTTCTTAAGTTGATGAGTTGTTGCTGTCTTGTTTATTCAGTGTCTCAAAACTCTTCTTTAAGCTTGTCCTAAGCCTGCTTTGGAGTCTCACAAGCCATGATCCTTGTGAAAATTAAGTCTGACACACTATTTTGGAGGCAGGACATTGCCTTGTACCTCTTGGCTCTATCATCAGAGTGT